>NC_058101.1:216300000-218800000 GCF_020171115.1 Neogale vison
GTGTGGGGCTGTCGGGCGGCGGGGGGGGGTGCAGCAGAGGAGATGCTGGCTGGATCAGACGGGGCACGCAGAGGCAGCCAGAGGCCAGTGGCGGAGAGTGGGCCGGCTCCTTCCCTCTCCCGTCCCAAGCTGGCTCCCTCCCTCCCTCCTCACCAGGGTAAATCGCCCTTTCCCTGGGAGGAATGGCCATGGCGGTGGCAGCGGCGGACGGCCGCTGAGGAGCAGGCGCCAGGGCTGCTGCACCAGAGCAGCCAGGCCTGAGCAGGAGCGACCTGGCCCACTGCCGCCGCAGCCTCCCCCATCCCCGAGAATCTCCATTTTAGCATCGCGGGCCTCCCTCGGCCCTGGGGAGCCACGGAGACTTGTCGTCGCCAGGCCCTTCTTGCCACCAACCCTCCCTCCCCTTCCACCCTCTCAGCTCAGAGCAGGTACCTGGTCGGGCTCTCCTTATCGCGCAAGGACAAGGGTTGGCTGTACCCCCGCCCGCCCACCCCGAAGCCCAAAGTGGCGCCACTGGAAGGAGAAATGCCATCCAGGAATTCCTCCCAAATCTGCCCCCCTCCCTTCTCCTCGCCAGTCCTCAGCCCTACCTCTGCCCTTCCTCAGTTGCTGGGCCTCCCTGGAGCTGCCGCTGCCGCCTCTTCCGCAGCCCCCTCCGGCATCTGCGTTGCTGCCATCTGTGCCGGATCCGCCGCTTGAGTCGCCAACACCGCTTGTGCAGCCAACGCAGTCTGCGCCAATGCCGCTGTCTGCACCACCGCTGCTACCGCCGCGGACGCCGCTGCTGCCGCTCCTGGAGCCGTGGACGCCCAAGCGGTTGCCGCTTGTGCAGTCCAACTCTGCGCCAATGTCGCTTCCACCGACCCCACCGTCGTCTGTGCTGCCGCCGCTTCCGCAACCGACAATGCCGCCACCACCAAAGCGACCGACGCCTGCACCGCCACCACTTTCTGCCCAGAGTCCGACTGAACCGCCGACGCCATTGTCTGCGCCACCGCCGCTTCCGCCGGCGCCGCCGCCGACAAGGCCGCCGCCACCAAAGCTACCGCCATTTGCACCGCCACCGCCTGTGCCGCTGACGCCGCTGTCTGGACCTCCGCTGTTACCGCTGCCGCCGCCGACTCTGCCTCCACCGCTACCATCAGCGCCGCCACCGCCGCTTCGCCGCCGCCGTCTGAGCCGCCGTCGCCACTTGAATCCCCACGCCGCTTGTGCAGCCTGGGCCGCTTGCGCCACCGACGCCCTTCCCGCTTGTCTGGCGACGCCGCCACCTGCGCCGCCGCCTCTTCTCCGGTCAACGCCCTCTGCACCGCCTCAGACACCGGTTAAGCCGCCCAGGGATGCCCCGACTGCGCCGTGCCCGCTACGGAGGCTGATGGCGCTGGCGGCGCAGACAGTGGCGGCGGCGGAAGCGGTGGCGTCAGAGGCGCAAGCGCCCCTGCGGCGTAAGCAGTGGCCGCAGACAGCTGCGTTGAGGGCGCCAAGAGGCGTAGGGGCAGATACCTTCAGCTGCATAAGCGGCTTCGGCTCCGAAGGTGTCCAGGGCTCAAGCAGTGGCGGCAGCGGCATAAGCGGCGGCGACGGCGGGGATAGCAGTGGCAGCGGCTTTAGCGGCGGCACAAGCGGTGTCGGTGACGGCTCAGAGGACGCCAACGGCGAAACCACCGATGGCGCCGAGGACGGCGTCAACGGTGCAAGCGACCTCGGCGCAGAAAACGGCGGCGGTGCAGACAGCCACGGCTTCAGCAGCGTCCGTAGCAGCGACAGTGCAGACAGCGGCTTCGGCGTCGCAAGCGGCGGTGTAGATGGAGGTGGTTTCAACGGAGCAAGCGGCATCGGCGGCGGCGCAGGCAGTGTTGTCTGCGGAAGGGGCGGCCACACAGACGATGGCGTCGGCGGTTCAAGCGGTATTGGCGCAGACAGCTGGACTGCACAAGCGGCAACCGCTTGGGCGTTCAGGGCTCCAGCGGCGGCGGCGGCGCCGGCGTCTGCAGCGGTAGCAGCGGTGGAGCAAACGGCGGCGTCTGCGCAGACTGCTTTGGCTGCACAAGCGGTGTTGGCAACTCCAGGGGCGGCTGTGGCGCAGATGGCAGCAACGCAGATGGCGGCGGCGGAGCGGCGGAGCGGCGGAGCGGCGGAGCGGCGGCGGGGGCTGCGCAAGCGGCGGCAGCGGGAGCCCGAGGGCCGGCAACTGAGGAAGGGCAGAGGTAGGGCTGAGGACTGTCCCCCAGAAGGGAGGGGGGCCGGTTTGTGAGGACTTCGTGGATGGCATTTTCCTTCCAGTGGCACCACTTTGGCATTTGGGAGGGGGGCATGCGGGGGTAGAGCCCACCCTTGTCCTTGTGCGATAAGGAGAGCCCTACCAGGTACCTGCTTTTAGCTGAGAGGGTGGAAGGGGAGGGAGGGCTGGGGCCTAGAGGGGGCTGGCGACGACAAGTTTCCGTGGCTACCCAGGGCGGAGGGAGGCCCGCGCTGCTAAAATGGAGATCCTGGGGCTGGGGGAGGCTGCGGCAGCAGGGGGCGCCGTCGCTCCCGCTGGAGGTTGGCCGCTCTGAGTGCAGCAGCCCTGGCAGCTCCTCCTCAGCGGCCCTCCACCGCTGCCACCGCCATTACCATTCCTCCCAGGCAAAGGGAGATTTACCCAGGTAGGGAGAAAGGGAGGGAGCCAGCCTGGGAGGGGAGAGGGAAGGAATTGGCCCATTTCCCGCCACAGGCCTCTGGCTACCTCTACATCCTCCCTCCAGATCCGGCCAGCGTCTCCCCTGCCGGCCCCCTCCCCAGCACCACGCTGCAGTCCACAAGTAGGCCACTCCCCATGACCGCCTTCACCTCTCTCAGGCCGCTGCCATCTCCACTGCCTGTGGGAGACAGCATGGTCTGGGCCCAGAGTTTGTGGGGTGCGCATGGGGGCGCCCTGTGCACTCCCCGGTCCCTGTTTTGGTCCCTGGAAAGGGTGGGTGGGTGGTCGGTCTCCCAGCCAAGTTTGCAGTACTGGATGCCTGGGAAATTGCGAGGGCTCCCCAGTGCCTGTGTTTTGCTGTTTCTCCTCCTTTTTAACAGGATCCCTGTCTCTTCCCTCCCCTTTCCACCACTCCTCCCTCCTCAGAAGGCCAGAAAGACCAGGGAACCTGCTGCAGAGAAAGGCTTTTGGGGTTAGAGCACCTGCACCATCAGAAGCTGCAGTGAAGCCTTCATAGGCAGCATCTGCGATGTGAGGGAAGGCACCTCCACCAGGCACTTGAAGATCTGGGTTAGCTTTGGTGGGAGGACTTGTGTTGCTTAAGGTGTGGGAGAGGGTGGAGGGCTCTCCTTGAGGTCCTCTTTCCAACTTGTTGAGGGTGGCTTTTTTGCATTTTCAGGTGGTTGATGTGTGGTTTTGGTTGTGTGTATTTCGTGTTGGGTGCAAAGCAGACACATCTCCAATGGAGACATATAAATGGCCATCAGACACATGAAAAAATGTTCATCATCACTAGCCCTCAGGGAGATTCAAATTAAAACCACATTAAGGTATTACCTTACACCAGTTAGAATGGCCAGAATTAGCAAGACAGGAAACAACATGTGTTGGAGGGGATGTGGAGAAAGGGGAACCCTCTTCCACTGTTGGTGGGAATGCAAGTTGGTGCAACCTCTTTGGATAACAGTGTGGAGATTCTTCAAGAAATTAAAAATAAAACTTCCCTATGACCCGGCCATTGGGCTCCTGGGTATTTACCCCAAAGGTACAGATGTAGTGAAAAGAAGGGCCATCTGTACCCCAGTGTTTATAGCAGCAATGGCCATGGTCACCAAACTGTGGAAAGAACCAAGATGTCCTTCAACGGACGAATGGATAAGGAAGATGTGGTCCATATACACTATGGAGTATTATGCCTCCATCAGAAAGGACAAATGCCCAACTTTTGTAGCAACATGGAAGGGACTGGAAGAGATTATGCTGAGTGAAATAAGTCAAGCAGAGAGAGTCAATTATCATATGGTTTCACGTATTTGTGGAGCATAACAAATAGCATGCAGGACATGGGAGGATAGAGAGGAGAAGAGAGTTGGTGGAAATTGGAAGGGGAGGTGAACCATGAGAGCATAGGGACTTGGAAAAACAATCTAAGGGGTTTGAAGGGGCGGGGGGATGGTAGGTAGGGGAACCAGGTGGTGGGTATTAGAGAGTGCAGGGATTGCATGGAGTACTGGGTGTGGTGCAAAAATAATGAATATTGTTATGCTGAAAATAAATAAGAAATAAATTAAAAAAAACAAAAAAATTATTCCATTGTGTATACATGTATATATATATACATATCTGTTTATGTATGCATATACTTGTGTATACATGTAATTTTCCAATTTGGGGCATTGTGAATAGAGCTAAGGACATCTGTGTAATAAGTTTGCATAGTTTTATATGGAAAAAAAAGAAAAAAAGAAAAGGTTGAGTTTCAACTATGCAATTTAAGAGTGTGTAACCTTGGGGAAAGTAATTTATAACCCTATATATTATACAGTAACTAGGTGGTACAGGAGAAAATACACACATTTTAACTCAATAAAATGCATTTTATAACTTTTATGTAGAAATATGTAACATTTGATGTAAAAATGCATAAATTATTAAAGTATTAAGTAGAGCTGATGTTAATCCCAGTTTATAAATAAGAGCATAATTTAATGATTTGATTTGTCTACAGTCTGTACAGTGTTTAGATGCAACAATTAAACCAAGCTCAATCTTTTGTCTCGATATCTGTTTTACATCACATGTCTATGATGCGTAGGCAGAAGGCATGACACAATTTGAATCCCCATTTTTCTATGTATTTAATAATCTTTCTTGATTTGAGTGTATTGGGGAGCTCAAGTCAAATGAAAGCATACATTTGTGAAAATTTCACATTTCCTTTGTGAAATGAAAAACAACATTTGTGGTAAGAAAGCCAATAGAATTTTGTTGCACTCTTGATGCACACTCCATGGAGTAGCAGCTAAAAGAGAATCATTGTATAATTAGAAAATAACATCAAAAAAACATTATTCATTATTTTTTCACCACACCCAGTGCTTCAGAATAATGTTTTTCTGAAAATAAATAAATTGGAAAAAAAAGAGAATAACATCAAAATTAAACAGCAGTAAATAATTAAATAGACGTATGCTTTCCACTACCCAGGTTAATAATTAAAATACAGTCATATGAAGTGTGCAAATATGTGTGAAATGTAGTGAAAACAGAGGGAAATGTAGTTTCAGGAGATCTGGCCTTGATGTTTAGGCTACCTTTCAAAACCCAGGGGAAGGATCTACTTTCTATAGTTACCACATTATATAGTTTAAACCTTAATTTTCTCAAGAAATTGCACAATACTCCAGCAAAAGGGAAGTATAGCTATCTATACACTAGGAAAAAAAAATACAATTAATTAAAGCCATTTCCAAAGAACTCCAGATATAGGTTGAATGGATAAAGACGTGGACAAAAGCGGTCATTCTTATGTTTTCATATGTTAAAGAACTGAAGAAAAACCATGTTTAAAGAACACAGGCAGCAACCTCTTCGACCTCAGCCGCAGCAACATCTTCCTAGGAACATCGCCAAAGGCAAGGGAAGCAAAGGCAAAAATGAACTTTTGGGATTTCATCAAAATCAAAAGCTTTTGCACAGCCAAGGAAACAGTTAACAAAACCAAAAGACAACTGACAGAATGGGAGAAGATATTTGCAAACGATATATCAGATAAAGGACTAGTGTCCAAAATCTATAAAGAACTTAACAAACTCAACACCCAAAGAACAAATAATCCAATCAAGAAATGGGCAGAGGACATGAACAGACGTTTCTGCAAAGAAGACATCCAGATGGCCAACAGACACATGAAAAAGTGCTCCATATCACTCGGCATCAGGGAAATACAAATCAAAACCACAATGAGATATCACCTCACACCAGTCAGAATGGCTAAAATCATCAAGTAAGGAAATGACAGATGCTGGTGAGGATGCGGAGAAAGGGGAACCCTCCTACACTGTTGGTGGGAATGCAAGCTGGTGCAACCACTCTGGAAAGCAGCATGGAGGTTCCTCAAAATGTTGACAATTGAACTGCCCTATGACCCATCAATTGTACTACTGGGAATTTACCCTAAAGATACAAATGTAGTGATCCAAAGGGGCACGTGCACCCGAATGTTTATAGCAGCAATGTCCACAATAGCCAAACTATGGAAAGAACCTAGATGTCCATCAACAGATGAATGGATCAAGAAGATGTGGTTTATATACATAATGGAATACTATGCAGCCATCAAAAGAAACGAAATCTTGCCATTTGCGACAACATGGATGGAACTAGAGCGTATCATGCTTAGCGAAATAAGTCAAGCGGAGAAAGACAAATATCATATGATCTCCCTGATATGAGGTAGTGGTGATGCAACATAGGAGAAGAATCCATGAAACAAGATGGGATAGGGAGGGAGACAAACCATACGTGACTCTTAATCTCACGAAACAAACTGTGGGTTGCTGGGGGGAGGGGGGTTGGGAGAAGCGGGGTAGGGTTATGGACATTGGGGAGGGTATGTGCTTTTGGATAAATTGGAAGGGGAGATGAACCATGAGAGACTATGGACTCTGAAAAACAATCTGAGGGGTTTGAAGTGGTGGGGGGGTCGGATGTTGGGGTACCAGGTGGTGCGTATTATAGAGGGCACAGCTTGCATGGAGCACTGGGTGTGGTGAAAAAATAATGAATACTGTTTTTCTGAAAATACATAAATTGGAAAAAAATAAAAAATAAAATAAAATAAAATAAAATCTTTAAAAAATAAAAAAGTAATAATAATAAAAAAAGAATACTCCGGGGTGCCTGGGTGGCTTAGTGGGTTAAAGCCTCTGCCTTTGGCTCAGGTCATGATCCCAGAGTCCTGGGATCAAGCCCAGCACTGGGCTTTCTGCTCAGTAGGGAACCTGCTTCCTCTTCTCCCTCTTTCTGCCTGCCTCTCTGCCTAGTTGTTATCTCTGTCTGTCAAATAAATAAATAAAATCTTACAAAAAAGAATACACAGGAAGTACAAGAATGGTGCCCCACCAAGTCAAGAATATACTAAAAATAAAATTAGAACAGAATGAAATGAAAGTTGCATTATAACTTAAATAAAATAGTCTCCAGATGAGCTCAGTGGTAGTAAAAGATGAAATAATCAGGGAATATAAATAGAGATCAATTGAGATTATCCAGTCTGAAAAACCAAAAGACCTATAAATGTAGTATTCATGTTGAAGAACTAAAGTCACTCAATGTATGACTCCATGCAATAAAATAAAGGTCATTCACAAAAGGAAACAGAAAATTCACAAATATGTGGAAAATAAATAACACACTCCTAAATGAGACAGGAGTCAGAAAAGAAATCACAGTAGAAGTTAGAAAATACCTTGAGATGATTGAAAGCCAAAAATCTGTCAATTGCTCATCTCTTGAAAGTGAAAATATAAAATACAAAGTCTTATGGGATACAGATAAGTTGTTTTTTTTTTTTTTTGAGGGAAACATAGGATGATAAACATATATTTTAAAAGGAAGAAAGTGTTACTTTAATAACCTATCATCGTAAGTAATGACAAAATGAAAAACAAATTACGGGCTTATAGGTGGCTCAGTTGGTTAGGTGACCAATTCTTGGTTTTGGCTCAGGTCATGATCTCAGGGTTGTGGGATCGAGCCCTGTGTTGGGCTCTGTGCTCAGCGAGGACTGCTTTTGACTCACTGCTCTTCCCTTCTCACTCACTCTTTCAGTCTCTCAAATAAAGAAATAAAAATAAAAACTTGATAAAGGAAGAATGAGTTAAAAGGCAAGCAAAAGGAAGGAAATTTTGAAAGAGGAGATCAGATATAAATGAAATAAGACACAACAGAGAAAATCAATATATACAAAAGCTAATTCTTTTTTTAAAAAAGATCTTGTTTTATTATTTGTTTGACAGAGACAGATCAAAAGTAGGCAGGAGGCAGGCAGTGAGAGAGGAAGTGAAGCAGGATCACTGCTGAGCAGAGAGCCTGATGAGGGGCTTGATCCCAGGACCCTGAGATCATGACCTGAGCCAAAGGCAGAGGCTTTAACTACTGACCCACCCAGGTGCCCCAAAAGCTAATTCTTTAAAGAGATGAGCAATTGACAAATTTTTGGCTATTCTTACCAAAAATAAGATAAAAATTTTTCAAATTATGAAAAAATCTGGAATGAAAGAGAGGCATTCCTATTAGCCTTATAGAAATAAAAAGAATTAAATTGCAATACGTGGAACAATTGCATGCTAATAAATTAGAAAACTAAAGGAATTTGGCAGGTTGCTAGAAAGACTCAAATTCCTTAATCTTAACCCCAAAGTAGACAATCTGAATAGAATTTAAACAAGTAAAATAATCGAACAGGTAATCCAAAAACTTTCCATAAAAAAAATCTGGGACCATATGGCACACTGGTGAATTCTGTGAAAACATTTAAGGAAGATTCAAAAATCATTCAAAAAGTAGAAGTGGAGAGAACAGTTCGCATTCATTCTGTGAGAATCAGTATTAGCGAGATCCCAAAACCAGGTAAAGATGACACAAGAAAATGAAATTATAGACCAATATCTCTTAGAACTGTAGACACAAAAATCTTCAATACTAATGCTAGTAAACTGAATTCAGCAACACATAAAATGCTATGGCCAAAGAGGATTTATCTCAGGTATGCAAAGTTTGCTCAAAATGTGATATTTAGGGGCACCTGGGTGGCTCAGTCATTGGGCATCTGCCTTCATCTCAGGTCATGATCCCAGGGTCTTGGGATCAAGCCCTGCATAAGGCTCCAAGCCTGGCAGAGGGTCTGTTTCTCCCTCTCCAACTTCCCCTGCTTCACTCATTCTCTCTCTTTCTCTCTCTCTCTGTTAAATAAATAAATGAAATGATATTTAATCAATAGAATTAATATACCATATTAATATAATAAAGGGTAAACCACATGATTACCTCCATAGATATAGAAGAAAAAAGTGGTTAAATGTCAACACCATTTGGTGATAATAATCTGTCAACTGAATAAAAGAGAATTTTCTTAACGTAATAAAAAGCTGTATATGAGAACCCACACTTACATATTTAATGGTAAAAGGCTAGATGGTTCCTCCCTAAGGTCAGGAACAAGAAAAAAAGCCTGCAATTGCCACTTTTATTCAACATTTTATTGGAAATTCTATCTTGGGTATTTAGCAAGAAAACGAAATAACAGGAGTATGAATAAGAGTGGAAGAAGTGAAAATGTCTCTATTTTCATAAGATACTATAGAAAAAAATTCTTCTATAGAATTCTTCTATAGAAAAAGATTAATCCACAAAAATGCCATTAGGCCTCAGTATGTCCAGCATAGTTCCAGGATGCAGGATCAGTACTCAGGACAAGTTGTAGTCTTATTCACCAAAATTGAGCAGTGCAAAAATGAGATTAATAGATTAAGAACAATCCCAGTTACAAAAAACATCAACCTAAATGATTTAGGAATAAATTTGGCATAATCGCAAAACTCATACATACTCAGGCAAACTCATACTTAAAAGACCCATGATCACAAAACTCAGGCCCTGAAAATGCAGCCCCGTAAGGGGGACACGAGGGTTCCAGAGCCCATCACTGCTTGTGGGGCTCCCAGGCTCCACCTCGCCAGGCCCCCGGGTCACCAGCAGTCCCACGCTCCCTGAGCAAGCACACCCACCCAGGGAGACGCACGGAGAGCTTGGCACATGCCACAGCACACCACGCTGTGCCATGCCACACCACTGCACGCCTCGGCACAGCACCCAGCCTTGCCCCTCATCAGTCGCTTGGAGAAGGCGGTGCAGTTGGGAGGGAGACTGGCAGGGAGACTGGCAGCTGCAGTGGTGCAAGCGGAGGTGGCCTGGGAGCTTGAGGCCCAGGGACTGAGGTCCAGCTGAGGTCGGGCCATGGAAGGGCTCAGGGAAGGGAGGGGGACTGCGTTTCTTCTCCCAGCAGTGCCACTTCCCGCTTGGGGTGGGGGTGGGTTGCTGGGGGTACAGCATATCATTGACCAGGTACCTGCTCAGAGCTGAGGGTGTGGAAGGGGAGGGAGGGCTGGGGACTTGCTGTGGAACAGTGACTGCTGGGCTCCAGGGCCACCCGGGGTGTGGGGAGGCCCGCGCTGCTAAAATGGAGATCCGTGGACAGGGAGAGACGGTGGCGGGGAAATACACACAAAATACACACAACCAAAACCACACATCAACCACCCCCAAATGCAAAAAAGCCATCATCAACAAGTTGGAAAGAGGGCCTCAAGGATAGCGCTCCACCCTCTCCCACACCTTAAGCAACAAAAGTCCTTCTGCCAAAGCTAACCCAGATCTTCAAGTATCTGGTGGAGGTGGCTTCGCTCACATTGCAGATACTGCATTTTAAGGCTTCAGCGCAGCTTCTGAAGGTGGAGACGCTCCAATCCCAAAAGCCTTTGTCTGTGGCAGGTTCGCTGGTCCTTTTGGCTTTAGGAGGAGTGAGGAGTGGGGACCCGGAGAGGGGGAAAAGTGGGGAGAAACAGCAAAACACAGGCACTAGCAATTTCCTAGGAATCCTGGACTGGAAACATGGTTTGGGCCACCACCCACCCACTCTTTTCAGGGACCGAAACAGGGACTGGGGAGTGGACAGGGCGCCCCCACTGGCACCCCACAACATCTGGGCCTGGACCATGCTGCCTTGCACAGCTGGGGTCATGGTCCTGGGGTCCTGGGATCCATCCCTGCATTGGGCTCTCTGCTAAGCAGGGAGTCAGCTTCCTCCAATCTCTCTGCCTGCCTCTCTGCCTACTTGTGATCTCTGTCTGTCAGATAAATAAAATCTTTTTAAAAAAGAAAAGAAAAGAAAAAGCACTTACTGGGGGCTGAATAGATTTTGTTTTGCTCTCTGAAACAGGGAATTCCATCAAATGGAATGAAAGTTGAGCCTGCTTCCCCCTCTCTCTCTGCCTGCCTTCTGCCTACTTGTGATCTCTCTCTATCAAATAAATAAATAAAAATCTTTAAAATGTTATTTAAAGCAGTGTGATTGTGTTTTATTTATTTGTCCTGTTTTTTTTTTTTTCCATGTAGAATCCCTCAGAGGCCAAACCTCTTTATTGTGGTATTGCTTTGAGTGTTCCCTTAGATGATGTTCAAGTAAATGGCTAGGAAACTCCTAAGAACTTAAGAAATTTACCAGTGAAGACCAAAACCAAATTCAAGTTTATACTGATGTATTGCAGGGAATAATTATCTTCTAATGAAATGCATTTCAGTTTCTACATGTTTCTTAGAAAAAATCTGATTTACCAAATTTTGGAAGCATGTAAGAGGTTTTGATTTTAAAAGCCATAGAAATGTTCTAAGTTTGTTCCAGAGTTAAAGATGTTGAGAGTGACATTCCGATTTTTAATGAATCTAGGATCCTAGATTACTAAAGTCAGACTGTTTTAGGAACAGGATACTTCTCTCTTTTATTTAAGGGTTTTCGTGTAATTTTTTTTCCAATTTATTTATTTTCAGAAAAACATTATTCATTATTTTTTTCACCACACCCAGTGCTCCATGCAAGCTGTGCCCTCTATAATACCCACCACCTGGTACCCCAACCTCCCACCCCCCCGCCACTTCAAACCCCTCAGACTGTTTTTCAGAGTCCATGGTCTCTCATGGTTCACCTCCCCTTCAAATTTACCCAAATTCCCTACTCCTAACGCCCCTTGTCCTCCATGCTATTTGTTATGCTCCACAAATAAGTGAAAACATATGATAATTGACTCTCTCTGCTTGACTTATTTCACTCAGCATAATCTCTTCCAGTCCCGTCCATGTTGCTACAAAAGTTGAGTATTCATCCTTTCTGATGGAGGCATAATACTCCATAGTGTATATGGACCACAGCTTCCTTATCCATTCATCCGTTGAAGGGCATCTTGGTTCTTTCCATAGTTTGCAACTGTGGCCATTGCTGCTATAAACATTGGGGTACAGATGGCCCTTCTTTTCACGACATCTGTGTCTTTGGGGTAAATACCCGGGAGTGCAATTGCAGGGTCATAGGGAAGCTCTAATTTTAAATTCTTGAGGAATGTACACACTGTTCTCCAAAGAGGCTGCACCAACTTGAATGCCCACCAACAGTGGAAGAGGGTTCCCATTTCTCCACATCCTCTCCAACACATGTTGTTTCCTGTTTTGTTAATTTTGGCCATTCTAACTGGTGTAAGGTGATATCTCAATGTGGTTTTAATTTGAATCTCCCTGAGGGCTAATGATGATGAGCATTTTTTCATGTGTCTGATAGCCATTTGTATGTCTTGATTGGAGAAGTGTCTGTTCATATCTTCTGCCCATTTTTTGATGTGTTTGTCTGTTTCGTATGGGTTGAGTTTGAGGAGTTCATTATAGATCCTGGATATCAACCTTTTGTCTGTACTGTCATTTGCAAATATCTTCTCCCATTCCGTGGGTTGCCTCTTTGTTTTTTTTGACTGTTTCCTTTGCTGTGCAGAAGCTTTTGATTTTGATGAATTCCCAGAAGTTTATTTTCGCTTTTGTTTCCTTTGCCTTTGGAGACGTATCTTGAAAGAAGTTGCTGTGGCTGATATCAAAGAGATTACTGTCTATGTTCTCCTCTAAGATTCTGATGGATTCCTGTCTCACTATGGGATTCAGCAAAGGTGGTCCTAAGGGGAAAATATATAGCCATCCAAGCCACGCACAAAAAAATTGAAAAATCCAGAACACACCAGCTGTCTCTACACCTTAAAGAACTGGACGATCAACAACAAATCAAACCAACTCCACACAAAAGAAGGGAAATCATCAAGATTAGAGCTGAGATCAATGAGGGAGAAACCAGAGATACAGTAGAACGTATCAATGAAACTAGAAGCTGTTTTTTTGAAAGAATAAATAAGATCGATAAGCCACTGGCTACACTAATCCAAAAGAAAAGAGAGAAAGCCCAAATTCATAAAATTATGAATGAAAAGGGAGAGATCACAACTAACACCAAGGAAGTAGAAACAATCATCGGAAGTTATTACGAACAGTTATATGCCAATAAGCTTAGCAACCTAGATGAAATGGATGCATTCCTGGAAAAATATAAACTACCAACATTGAGCCAGGAAGAAATCGACAAACTGAATAGACCAATATCTAATAACGAGATTGAAGCAGTGATCAAAAACCTCCCAAAAAACAAGAGCTCAGGACCTGATGGATTCCCTGGGGAATTCTACCAAACCTTCCAAGAAGAAATAACACCTATTCTCCTGAAGCTGTTTCAAAAAATTGAAGCAGAAGGAAAACTTCCAGACTCTTTCTATGAAGCCAGGATTACCCTGATCCCCAAACCAGGCAAGGACCCTACCAAAAAGGAGTATTTCAGACCAATATCACTGATGAATATGGATGCTAAGATTCTCAACAAGATCCTAGCCTACAGGATCCAACAGCACATGAAAAAGATTATCCACCATGATCAGGTGGGATTCATCCCTGGGCTACAAGGATGGTTCAACATTCGCAAATCAATCAATGTGATACAACAAATTAATATGAGAAGAAAGAAGAACCACATGGTCCTCTCAATTGATGCAGAAAAAGCATTTGACAAAATCCAGCATCCGTTCCTGATTAAAACGCTTCAAAGTATAGGGATAGAGGGAACATTCCTGAACCTCATCAAATCTATCTATGAAAGACCCACAGCATATATCATCCTCAATGCGAAAAAGCTTGCAGCCTTCCCATTGAGATCAGGAACAAGACTAGGATGCCCACTTTCACCACTCTTGTTCAACATGGTATTAGAAGTCCTAGCAACAGCAATCAGACAACAGAGAGAAATAAAAGGTATCCAAATTCGTAATGAAGAAGTCAAACTCTCTCTCTTTGCAGATGACCTGATTCTTTATATGGAAAACACAAAAGACTCCACCCCCAAACTACTAGAACTCATACAGCAATTCAGCAATGTGGCAGGATACAAAGTCAATGTGCAGAAATCAGTGGCTTTCTTATACACTAACAATGAAAATACCGAAAGGGAAATTAGAGAATCGATTCCATTTACTATAGCACCTAGAACCATAAGATACCTGGGAATAAACCTAACTAAAGTGGTAAAGGATCGTGTAATTTTTTGATGTCTCCGCTTGAGTGGGATTTCAGATTTCCAAGATCAGAGGACTTAACACTCTGAAAAGTGTTGCCAACTTTCTGTGTCCTTTTTGTTTCATCTTTTTTTTTCTTCCAATTTATTTATTTTCAGAAAAACAGTATTCATTATTTTTTCACCTATTGGTTATTTTCAGTGTTTAGGTGTTGGAGAAACATTCTTGAAGCCATCTTTAATTGGAAAGCTGACCCCATTTGGGCTTTCTTAGGCTAGAAATGGGATTCCTGTGGAAAGGGGACTTTCAACAGGTCTTCACCCAGGTGTCATGAGGTATAGAAGCAGTTGGTTAATTTCCCTGCCATCCTAGTTACTGCTCTGTGATCATCCTGGGTCTTTTTCTTGTAATTCTTTTTTGGTACTGCAAAGATTTCATACTTTCTGTCTTGCATATTGGTATTGATGACAGTAGAAAACTTGTTGGGTTTGGATGCTGAGGATGAGGTAAGAATTTAGGATTTTAGAATAACTTTTAAAATTATTAAAAGGGGGGGCGCCTGGGTGTTCAGTGGGTTAAGCCACTGCCTTCGGATCAGGTCACGATCTCAGGGTCCTGGGATCGAGTCCCACATTGGACTCTCTGCTCAGCAGGGGGCCTGCTTCCCTTCCTCTCTCTCTGCCTGCCTCTCAGCCTACTTGTGATCTCTCTCTGTCAAATAAATAAATACAAAATCTTTAAAAAAAATCTTAAAAGGGATTCGTTAACCTCTTGGCTGGTGTAGAAGTTAGGCTTTATTGCTCTGAGCTGGTATTTCATATTTGTATTATGACAACAGCCTCACTGGTGGTCTAACCCGTGGTCATTTTGGAGTTTGTTCATCATTTTGGTCTTTATTGCCATAATTGACCAAGTCTAGGAAGGAAGTCAGAGTTTGATGAGTGGTGGGTCCGGTAGGACACAGAACTGTATTTACCCTTTGAGGATAGAACAGGCGTCACTTAATTGGATGAGGAGAATAATAACTTCCCCAAAGAGCATTTATGAAATTCCTAGGAGGTGAAAGGTACTGGTCAAGATATTGGTGAGGGGTGGAGGAGGAGTTGGTTAGAAAGGCACTAGGATGAGCAGAATCCAAGTTTTACGGCCTTGGAGAGAGGTATAAATAAGGTGCTGTGTGGGAGATTAGAGCACTCTGGCTAGGGGAATCAATTTGAATGCCTCCTTTTCCTTCCCATTTATTCTGTAAAAAGGAATCGACTTCTACAAGATCACCTGCCAACTTTTCATTGTTATTGCCAGGTGTACTTTATGTGTTGAATACTCCAGGTGGATTCGTGGAAGGGATTCATAAGGTCTTCTCTGGAGCAGAATGGGAAGGAGGTCAGATGCACCAGAGGAACATGTGAAGGGAAGCAGGAGGAAATACTGAACAGGATCCTCGGAGGTTCTGGGAGCAACATAGATGTGTATTGGGTGTGTCAGTCATATGGAGGGTCTCTTTGGGTCTTGGATACACTCCTTTTTCTAACTGTGTCATCGCAGTCTGCCCCTGGCTGGTGATTATTGTGTAGTTTGATGGAGGTATGATTTTCATCTTGTCAAAGTCACTCATGGTAAGTGCACGATTCATTGAATTTCAGTTGTTTTAAAGACTTGTGCAAGCATCACCACAAACCAGTTTGGAAGATTTCCATACTATCCTGTGGTTGTCTTCTTTTTGCTCTGTGATACAACTTAAGAGCCTGGAGGGGTCACCTGCTCCTGGCCAGGAAGGTTGCCTCCTCACCATGCTGAGAGAACTCTACCCTAAGCTTTTCAACATAGGAAATAAAGGGATGTATATTGAAGGTGGCTGTGGGTGGGGAGGAAACTCTGTCCCTTTCCTCTGTGATAAGAGGAGACAGATAAAGTAGGGTTTGCCAGTGTCATGAAGGATGATGTCATCAGCTTTTAGGATGAGCCACCCCTGCAAACTGACAACTTTACTTAACCCTTTTGTGAAGTGGACGTTCTTGACTGTTGAGCAGAGTAACTTCTTAGACTCGGTGGTAGATTCGATGTACTTTGCTTCGGTCTTGCTGCTTCTCTGAGTCCAATCATGTCTTTTTTGGAAGTAAAGATGGCCAAGATACTGCTGCAGCAGGAGATGATTAGTGCCTCTTTGACCATAGTGCCACATTTGAACCCTCAGCTACTGCTTACGTGACACTCACGTGCATTCCTCATATGGCATAGGTTTCTCCTGTGCTTTTGTCAATGCTGTAGAAATTCCAAGACTCGTAAATGCTCTTTTGGTAAACGGCAGCTACTTGAGGAAGTTGTCAGCACTAACTCAGTTCAGTAGAACTTCAGGTAATAGTGGATCCCTAAATGACATGTGCTGCAGTCCTTTGGCTCTCATTTTCTCTTTGGCTCTTTCAGGAGGGCCTTTTTGTGGGTGGCGTCTTTGTCCCCATGGTTCCCTCCTTCCTTTTTAGGTAAGGAGGGTTTTGTTTTTGTTTTTCGGTTTTAAGGATTTATTTATCCTTTTAAGGATATTTGTTTATTTGAGAGTCTCCATCGGGGGCATGGCAAGGGTAGAGGGAGAGAGTAAAAATGTCAAGTACACTCTGCACTGAGCCAGGAGCCAGACTGAAGGCTCCATCCCAGGACCCTGAGATCACGAAGTGAGCCAGAGTTGGGAGTAGGATGCTTAACCCTCTGAGCCCTGAAAATGGGCTGAGAATATGTAGTATAACACTGCTGACTGTACTGTTTGTCACTTTACTCATTCAGAAAATTACACAATTCCTCAAAAGAACATGGCATGCCATCATTAAAATCAGTAGTCCCAGGCAGGAGAGAGATTGTGAATGACTCCCCCCCACACACAGGGCACTGGTGTCTGGACAGGGTCTGATGGAGCACGTGTAATTAAGCCTTTGGTCTCTGTGTTGTCATGTGTGGATTCAGCTTTCCAGGGTATGCATTGCTGTCTTTATTTTGTCAGCACAGTTTTCTCCTGCCTCAGGAGCCTGGGAAGGGGCTTCAGCCTGGGGTATGGGCAGGAGGCCAGAACTTTAGGAGAGGCTGCTCTAAAGCTCCTGGTGGCAGAAGAGCAGAAGGGAGCAGGGGAACTGGGGCCAAAAGAAAGAGGCCCGCTGGCTCCCAGGGCACTCCAAGCCTGGAGGCATAGCAAGCAGCACTGGCAGTTGCAAGCCTCAGTGTGGGGAACTGCTTCCCTGGGAATGGCTCCTGGACTGGGTGCCCGCTACAGCCCCTTAAGGCAGACTTGCAGGGTCCGGAGCCCATCGACACTTGCCGGAATCACACGCTCCACCACGCTGGGCCACTAGGTCACCAGCAGGCCCGTGCACCCCCAAGGAGCACCCACTCCCTGTCATGCACTCAGTGGAGGCAGCGCAGGTGGGAGCTGGTCTCAGGAGACTGGCAGATGTGGAGGCTCAAGGAGCGGCGGTGGAGGCGGTGGCAGTGGTGGAGGGTGCTCGAGGCCCAGTGGCCTAGGTATGGCTGAGGTCCTGGTCTGTGAAGGGAGAGGGACGGACCACGAGGACTCCACCTATGGTGTTACTCCTCCAAGCAGCGCTGGTTTTGGCTTTTAGGGGGTGGGCGGGGTACAGCCCATCTTTGACCATGGGCCACAAGAAGAGCCTGACTAAGTACCTACATGGAGCGGAGGGGATGGAATGGGAGGAGGGGCTGGGGGCAGGCAGGGACTGGCAACGGCTGGACTTTGGGGCCACCTGGGGTGTGGGGAGGCAGGCACTGCTAAGATGGAGTTCCCGGGGCTGGAGGATATCCTGGCGCTGGGAATGTATCTCTCCCGCTAGGGATCGGGATTGGGGCTGTTCCCACTGCTGCAGTCTTCGGAGCTCCTTCTCAGGGGCCCTCCGTGGCTGGATGGCTCAGTCAGTTAAGCATCTGCCTTTAACTGGCATCCTGATCTCAGGGTCCTGAGACTGAGCCCTGCATCCTCCCTGCTCAGCGAGGAGGCTGCCTCTCACTCTCCCTCTGTGCCTGCCCACAACTTGTGCTCACTGTCTCTCAAATAATAAAATCTTTCTAAGAAAGTAAATATAAAGTTTATTTAGCATAATGTTGAGAAAAACAAGTTCAATCTTTAAGAAAAAATTATGATAGTGATAGGTATAAGTTTAAAGTGATAGGTATCAGTTTAAACTAGCTTTGTATGTTGGAACTCGATGAATCTTGGCATCCATGCCCTGAGGAATGAAGCCGTCCTGTCCCCACATCACAGAGAATGACACAGAGGTTTGGAGAGGTGAAGTAATTTTCCAGGCAAAGAGTAGAAATTGGAAAAATGGAAACTGGTCCTCTTCTCTCGGCTCTCAACTGGCAACTTGTTTTTTCCATTTCCTTAATAAATATATACTTTTTAGACTATCAACCAGTGCTACATTCTGTCCCTCCAGGATTCTCCCCAGGCCCCTAGCCATCAGAGAGGGCTCTGTGGCCTGATTCTCCCTCCCTGTTCCAGGGGCCCCGGGTGACTCCTTCTGTCTATTCAGAAACAAGGACACAGAGCTCTGGGGAGGGACCCTTCATTGGCTGTGGGTGTGCACCTCTGCTTGGCTTTCCCACGCCCTGCTGGAAGGTGAAGTCAGGGTCAGAGGTTGAGTGGTGGCTGGGGAAGGTGGAGGAGGCCAAGGGCATCCCAGCCTGGTGATTCCACTTACCTGCCAGACCATTCTTCCCAGGTCCATCCAGCATCCCATTGATCTGCTGCTACTTCTGTTGCTGGTGCTGCTTTGCTTCCAGATCCCTGACAGCACCAGCAGGAGTGTAGGAGGGATATGCCCTGTGGGGACCCAGGAATCTTGTAAGATGCCTCCAGCCCTTTCCACAGGTGCCCAATCCCCCATTCCTTCCAGGGTGCCCCAGAGCTCAGTTCACCAGTCTTGTATAATCCCTCAGTTGATCACCTTTCCCCTGGTCCAGGAATCTCTCAGTCTTGCCAGGGGCCCAGAGCTCTCCCCACAGTTCATGGGGTCCTCCTGCCATTGGAGCCAGAATGCTGATGTGGGCAAAGGGTAGGGCACAGCATGCCTGAAACAGGAGGGACATGTGGTTGTAACCTGGGCTGCCATTAACAGGAGTGAGACATGAGGCACTGGATCTCCAAAGACCCTGAGCCCATGGAGGTGATGATGCCACTGTCTGTGTGTTCTCAACATGTGACTTTTTCTTGTCCTCCACACAGTTATGGACACGGGCATGGACACTCCCGGCCCACTGAAGGAAATGAGCACCGGGCCAAACAACAGGTAAGCAGGACAGCTGGATCTCACACTCTAGGCTCCCAGCTTGTCTCCAGGGGCTACAAAGGGTTTCACAGATGGGAGGCTGACAAAACTCCATGACTGATCTCACCTGTTGGAGGCCCCCAAACTCTGTTCCCTGCTTTTTCCCTGCTCCCAATTCCAGTTCTAGTCAAGGTGACTCTGGCCATCTTCCATGGAAGTCCCTGGCCCCCCTTACAGGTTGGACCTCTCTCCTGTTCACTTTTGGACTAGTCTGACTCCACCCCTTCCGTAGCAGGTCTCCTTCTACAAGCAGGGCAGCCCAACTCTGGGGCTCTTGAGGTGGACAGCGGCATCTAAGCAGAATTGAATACTTTGTTTTGCTATCCTTGTTTTGTTGTTGGCTTGTTTCTTATGGTTTCTGTATGTGTATGTTTAAGGTATTGTTGTAACTGAGGGTGGCAGGAGTGGAAGTGGGTGGGAAGGATGGGGTGGGTGGGGAATGGGCATTGGAGAGGGTATGTGCTTTGGTGAGTGCTTGAACTGTGTGAGACTGATGAATCACAGACTACCCCTGAAACAAAAAATACATTATATGTTAATTAGAAAAAACAAGCTGTTGTTCTAATTAAGTGTTCTAATTAAGTTGTTCCTGTTTACAAGAAATTTACACAATAATAAAGTGGTGGTTTGTAGAGCACTGACAATCAGCTGTCTTGGGCCAGAAGGAGTTGAGGAAACATTTGAGAGTCTTAGGGAGACACAGTTTAGGAAGTTCAGCTCAAGACAGGCCCCAGGAGAGAGGATAACAAGGGTTTTGTCTAGTCTGCTGGGTCCCTGGCCCTGCCCACCTGCTTGGCTATCCCCACCCAGCACAGATGGAGCTGCCAGCTCTCTGGGTGTTGTCCTGGATCCGCCAGGGTAGAAGCTGGTTAAAGTCTTCTCTTAAAAGGCTCTCATTCCTGGAGGTCCCAGAAGATGACATTAGAGTCTGAATGGATTGTTTCCCTGTAAAGTCTCCTCATGTAAAGCCAAAGCTAGTGGGTAGGAGGGTCACAAAGATTAGTGACAGATCTACTCTGTCAGAAGTGTTCCAATGTCTCAGCCAATTGGGGATGATTTTGAGACCATTAAGTCTTCTTAGGCTAATACTGGAGGATATTCCAGCCCAGAAGACATATTTGATTTCAATTGTATCATCCTCATATCATTCAGTTCCAGTGTTGCTCTTTTCCTTTTCTCTTTCTTTTTTACTTAAGATTTTATTTACTTATTTGACAGAGAGAGAGAGAGAGGGAGAGATCACAAGTTGGCAGAGAGCCAGGCAGAGAGGCAGGCAGAGAATGAGGGGCAAGCAGGCTCCCTGCTGAGCACAGAGCCTTATGTGGGGCTTGATCCCAGGACCTGATCATGACCTGAGCCACCAGGAGCCCCTCTTTTTTCTATTTCTTTACTCCTGTTCCATTGATAGAGGTACTTCTCAATTTCTAAACATATGGGAATTTCTAGTTCACTTTTTATCAGTGATTTCTAGCACATTATATTGCCACAAGATGCTCTGTAGTTGCCTGAATTAATGCATCTGAAACAAAATTGAAATTTCCCTTATGGCTAAAGTTAATTGGGCGCACTTTTGTAATGGTCTCCTATGTGCCTAAAATCAGTGGATGTGGATGTGGACAGATGTATGGAGACAGCTATGGGATTCAGATGGTTTGCCATTAAGATCTACATCTTGTGGACGTTCTGTCTGCGTTGAGTTGCTGAGAGAGGGCTCGAACCTCCTACTCTGGTTGTGTACTTGCTTGTTGTTGCAGTTTGGTTCTCCTTTGCTTTCTACATTGTTCACCCAGTGGCTCTCAGACGGGAGTTTGGAAGGGAAGGAGAGAGCGCCCAGAAGAGGGATCAGGGACCTGGGTTGGAGGGAGCAAACAAGAAGTATGGCCCAAGATCCAGAGAGGACCTGTCATTGGGATGGCCCGTGTTGGGGTATCAGATGGGAAGGGGCTTTGTACAAATGAGGTCCCCTGTGGCATCCATGTTGAGCTACTAGGGGCAAAGGCAGCGGATTGGTGGAGAGATTAGAATGTTTCTAGGTTGCTAAGGAAACATTCAAACCCGGGAAGGCTTGGTGGAGGATGGATTCTCCACACCAACTGCTCCTGAGAGTTCACTTTACCTGCTAATGTGTCCTGCTGACCTTGTCCTTTACTAACCTGCTGACCTCCTAACCTTTCTGAACTGTGCTATTTCCCCTCGAGTACTTTATCTGACACTGACACTGTCCCTGACCCCTTCTTCTCCTGACCAACACCTTCCCCATTCTACCCTCTATTTCTTCCCTATTCCCATTCTTAATTACCACCCAGCCCCTCCCCACCCCTTCTGAACACCCCCAGCCCACCCTCCCCGCCCCCCAAACATCTTCACTTCCTCCCTGGGCCCACAGTGCCCATTAAAAGGACCATGACATGATGGTGCAAAGGCTGCTCTTCTGGCTTGTCTTGTTCCAGTGTCCCAGTTCCCCAAATCCAAATGTGAGTAAATGTGACACTTCACTCTTGTCTTCCTTCTTCTCCTTCTTCCCCTTCTCCTTCTCCTCCTCCTCCTCCTCCTCCTCCTCCTCCTTCTTCTTCTTCTTCTTCTTCTTCTTCTTTTCTTCTTCTTCTTCTTCTTTTTATATTATTTATTTGAGGAATAGAGAGAAAGGGCTCATGTGTAGGGGGCAGAGCAGAGAGGGTGGGAAAGAGAAAATCCCAAACCAGCTGTGCAGTGAGCACAGATCCCAAAGTGGGCCTCAACCTCAGGACCATGAGATCATGACTTGATCACTTATCTGACCAAGACTTTGTCACTTATCTGACTGAGCTACTTGGGTGCCCATGAGCTGCTAGTGGTGTCTTTCTTCCAACTGGGTTATTTAACCAGAGCTTTTTCATGGGGTTCTTGATGGTAACTTCAGAAGAACGAGAGTTCTTCCTGACAACTGGGCACCACAGGGCAGGCTTCAGGGTCAACCTGAAGGGATTGTGGCCACAGCCATTTCCCTCATGTTTTGGGTCCTGTCTGTGCTGCTTGGTCCAAGAAGCACAGCTATGGTAGGATGGAAGCCTGAAGGCTCCAAGTTTATAGTGTCAAGAGGAAGGAATTGTGAACATAGGATAAGCCATTGAGCTCTTTGTCCTAAATAGGGGGCTTGTGTGATATATACATTATATCCCTTTAAAATTGTCTTTGAAAACGTCAGGAACTCTAATTTAGTAGGAGCTAGGGGTGTCAGATTATCCCCTGGAATCCCGGTGAAGATCCTAATGCAAGCCTGGTAAATTCAGGGTCCAGCTTCTGTTTAGTTTGTTTTTGTGTCAGCGCATTGTTTATATTTGTAAAGTTTGACATCCCTGGGTATCTTAAGCATTGGTGTTGGGACTTGAGTGTTAAGAAGTGAAATGTCCTTTTTGCTCTGCTTCTTGGTTGGTTGACTTTTAGCAATTTCTGAATCAGCACTTTCCTTCTGTTCTTGGAGGCTGTCCCCAGGGACTGTGTGTCCCACCAGGTCCATGGAGACCTGAGAATCCCAGAAGACACTAATAGACCACAACCTGCTGGGATTTATGTCACGGGAAAATCACTAGGAGAGATGTGATCAGGAAGTGAATGAGTTGTTGTCCTTTCTTTGACCAAGTATGTGCAGAGTGTTGATTTCCCCAAAATAAGAAAGTTCTGGATGTCCTTAGGATTGTCCAAATATAAAGAAATACGTGGTTTCCAGCATTAATATTTCACTCTGTCATGAAAAAGTAAACCCTGTACCCGAGGAGAAAGACAGAGTCAGCCAACAGTTAGGGAACACCCCTGGAAATAAGTAGACCTCTTTAGATCCGCTCGCACCAGATTATGAAAGAGGGATCCGGAAGTGTCAGTAGTCAAGAAAGATGCTTGTATTGAGGCAGACCCATCCCACATGAAGACCTCTAGTCAAAGGAGACTTCATTCTGTTTCATTTGAGTCTTCAGAAGAGGGAATTTCTTGGTCGTCTGGATTGGAATCATTCCCCTCTACCTGGGCTGCATCTCATGGATCAGTTCACCTTTCTCACCCTTCATGAGGACTCTTGCCTAAATGAACTGGTCCTGTATTTCCCACCTCCACCTGCTCATGGCCACTGTTGGAGGACTGAGGGTTTTTGACCCTGCTGGCTGTCCTCTAGTTAAGACTCAGCTACTGGTATCAGCATCCAGACAGCTGCCAGATGTACTGAGTGCCCACAGCTGGGCATGTTTTACATTCCTGACAAGACAGCCTCTGTCTTTTGTGCATTTGATCCCCATGACCAACCATTGTGCTGACAGCTACTGCTCTCTTCCACACAGTGGCTATTCAAAGACAATGTACGTTTCCCACCAACACACATTTTCCTGACCTTAGGTGTGAGGGCTGAAGAGGAAAATGTTTTAGATTTCAGGAGCTCCTTTCTAGAGAGTTGGGTTTGCACAAAATTCAAGCTTGGTGTGAATTAGTATGAATTGCATTGTTAGTGTCTTTTCTCCTGAAATACTTCTAAATGTAGTTTTTGTAAAATGATGTGTTCCTAGCCTTGGTGTTCATATCCAGGAATTTTGTATTCTTAGAATTCACAGGCACCTGGGTAGTTCTGGCAGTTAAGTGTCTGCCTTAGGCTTGGGTCATGATCCCAGGGTCCTGGGATTGAGCCCTGGTTGGGCTCCCTGCTCAGCTGGCACTCAGTTACTCAGTCTCCCTCTGCCCTTCCCCCTCTCTCTTTCAAATAAATAAATACATTTGTTAATATTTTCCCTCTTTAGAAAGTTAAATTTTAAGTTGCTCTTGCATGATTCATTTACAGTACCAAGAAATAGGCACATGAATTGCTTCCATTGGCTTTTTGGAGATACTAAACCTCACAGATATCCTTAGAACATACATGATCACCTGATTATCTACTTCAGAAATCTGACATCTGGGTTTGTGATTCAGAATCAGAGTGAACATTGAAAGAAAACATCAATGTTTTCAGAAACTAATCAGTAACTCTGATTTATTTTTATTGAGCAATAATCACATGTCATATTAATGAGCAGCCTCCTGTCTCTCTCACTTGTGTCCTGATCTATAAACATGTGTCCATATAATGTGCTCATTTGTACCTCTAGTACAAATTCTATTCATGCTTTCTCTCATTCGTCCATAAATTTTGGGTGTAGTTTTGGAAATGGTCCAAAGGAGTTTTTCCAGGTCCTTCATGGATGTACAATACAAGTCACTGATTCCTTACCTATTCTAAGTTTACATTGACTTACCTTGTTTATTTTATGTTGGCTTATAAATTCTCAAGTTCTGTTAGCTATAGAAAAAACAATCGCAATGTGCTTGTAGATAAAAATCTCTTAAGCTTTGTCTATTAGATTTTGCCTGCAGCTTTAGTGTGTTATAATGTATATATGATCACAACATCTTTTCAAAGAATACTTTTTGTTGATATTAGACATAGGTAAGCAACAAGGAAACCATC
Organism: Neogale vison; assembly: GCF_020171115.1. Lineage (NCBI taxonomy): Eukaryota > Metazoa > Chordata > Mammalia > Carnivora > Mustelidae > Neogale > Neogale vison. The sequence continues at coordinate 216,324,961 of NC_058101.1, forward strand.
ATCATGGTATGTTGATAAACATACTCATCACTGCCAAAAGTTTGCCCCAGCTCCTTGGAAATGCCTCTGTGCTCCTTCTCCTCCAGGAGGAGGTAGTTGAGAGGTATGCTTACCTCCTGGAGGCTGATTGAGGGTTTGTAAAGTTGTTTTTTGTGACAGATACACAGTAAATGTCTTTGAGATTCCTCATTGTCTCAAATGGTATTTAAGCTTGTCCTTTCCTTGCCTGACCATTTCCATCTTGGCCCTCATGGGATTGAAGTTCTGTGGAAGCTTCTCATTTTAACTGCTTTCTTGGGAACTTGTGCCTTTCTCATTTACCTCTGGAGAACCATCCTCGCTGTAAGTATATTAATGTACCTTCTGTACTTTCATTCATAAGTAAGCAAAAACTGTTATAGTCCCTGGACATTTTTATGTCCATTCAGTACTACAAATTTCCCTCTAATATGTCAATTTTGATTATCACCTAGATTGATGTAGTTTTAAATTTTTATTGAAGTGCCTTCTTGATCCTTATGTTCTTTTTTTTTAAGTTCAAGCATAATTGTCAAACAGTGTAATGTGAGTTTCAGGTGTACAACATGACTCCGCAATTCTGTACATTTCTCAGTGCTCAGCAGAAGAAGTGCACTCTTCTTTCCCTTCACCTCCTTCACCCATCCCTCCACCCACCTGCCCTTCCACCCATGTCTTCCTTAGAAGTGGGCTGTTGAATCTCTCTCTCTCTCCGGTCATTTCTCCAGCTATCTTTCTGTTCTCGATCTCTAGTTTGAGTCTTCTGTGGTCGGAGAGCATAGTTCCTGTGATTTCGATTCCTTTGGTGGTTCCTATGTGTTGTATTGCCCCAAATATGGGCTCTCTCAGTGACAGTTCATGTGAGCTTGAGCAGAATTTCTATACCTCATTGTTGAATGAAGTATTCTGCCGATGTGTGTGGATGCGGTGGATGGGTGATGCTGGTCAGTTCACCTGTGTTCTCATGGAACTCCTGCATTTCCGGATCTGTCAATGAGGGATAAGAGGATTTTGAATTCTCCAGCTGTAGGAATGGATTCATCTGTTCCCACCTGCAATATTTTCAGTTTCTGCTTCATGTGCTCTCATACTCTGTTGTTGATGCATGCACATTAGAAATTGTTGTGTCTTTTTGGAGAATTGACCCCTTCATCTTTGAAATAATGCTCGTCATTATTCCTGACGGGTTTCCTTACTCTGTGGTGTGTTTTGAAGGATCATTTCACTGGCCACAGGTTTCTAGCTCGATGTTCCTTTAAACAGTATAAACACTTCATCCTTCTTGATGGCATGGTTTCTGAAAAGAAGTGAGATGTCGTTCTTATCCTTTTTCTCTGGAGTAAGGTGTTACTGCTCACCTCTCCCTTTCCCACACTCACTCTCAATCCCTGCTCCAGATTTCCAGAACAATTTCTTTGTCTTTAATGATCTGTAGCTGAATATTCTAAATTAGGAAACATTGGTGTTTTTGGTTCATTGTTTGTGTTTGTGTTTTGGTATTTATCCTGCTTTCAATGTTTTGATTTTCCTGGTTCTTGATTAGGTAACTCCATTAATTTCGGACAATCCTCTGTCATTTTTGCTTCAAATAGCTCTCCGTCCACTCTCCTATAGGAATAGGTATTCCTGTTATGTGTGTGTTACACATTTTGTAATGACCTATCAGTCTTGGGTTTTCTGTGTTGTCTGTGTAATTTTTGTCTTTGTGTTTCTTTTTTGGAAGTTTCTTTACTGTCAATGATTCTTTCCTCTGGTTTATTTTGAGTCTCTTCATGAAGCCAGCGCAAGCACTCTTGATTTTTATAATGGTGTTGTTGTCTTTCTAGACAACATGATACAATCTTAGAGTTTCCTATCTCTGCCCACATTTACCATTTCTTCTTCCTCTTGTGCACTTTTCCCTTAGGCCCAGTATCATACATCAAAGAGATTTTAAAGTCCAGCCTGCTCTCCCCATCACGTCTGCCACAGGAAGTGTGATTCTCGTGCTTGCTGTGATGGTTTTTACCTACAGCATGCCTTGTAGGGTTGTGTTGAAAGCTAGATACCGTGTCCTTCTGAAGGAAGGGAGGTAAGTGGGAGTTAGGGTGAGGTTTTCTGCTCCTCTGGCTCGGGGTTAGACTGAGGTCCTCGCCAGTGAGACAGGGAGGAGATGGCACTGGAGTTGAGTATTTCCCTCACCTCTGTGGCTTAGTCTTTGGGAAACCGCCAGTTAGACTCTGGAGACATAGTTTCATTTGAGGGCAGACCTTTGTAAAAAGAAAGAACTCTTTTGAGTTTATTTCTCCGTGGGACTATTCCCCCTCTCCCTTACAATGGAGAATACTTCCCTTCAAGGAAAAAGAAAAATATTATATATTTGGTGTAGCCATCGACCTTTCCACTTCCCCTGCCCATGGGGTTGGTAACATGGGCCACAGGAGCTCAGAGATTCCTAATCAACATGTGAAATTAAAGGAATAACCATGGCTTTCTGATTTCTCTCCCCTGATGCACTCTCCCCAACAACATAGTATGACTGGTTTATTGATAGCATGGTGCTATTCCAATAACCTGGCAAGATTTGGGGGTTGGCCCCAGCCTCTCATTATCCTGTAAAACTTTTAAAACAGGAAATATGTTAATGGTGTCAAAATGAGGTCTTGCCTAGATGTTATTGAGCTATAATAACATGAGGGTGACTCAAATCTGAATTGCCTCGCTCCCCTTTTTGGAAACATAAGCTGTCATTTCTGTCATGGCTTATGCTTCATCTCATCACGGGCCACTCTTTATCTCATCCGATGGCTTTTACTTCTTTTGGATGACACTGCATTTAAACAATCTGGAAAACTTCATTCACCTGATGTGCCATAACTGTGTGTGAATTCAGCAAACAGCCAACTCTTTGTAAGGTTTCAGGATAGCTTTGTAGAGAAGGAAAGAGGTGGCATATCCTTGACACAGCCTTTGCTCCCTTGCCTGCCTGCCTGCCTTCTTTCCTCCTTCCTTCCATTTTCTTTCTTTCAGTATTTTAAAATAGTCCCAGATTCTGTACTTCAGTGCAGATACTGGGTTGCAAAAATGTGAGGGAAATATACTAAGTGAAATAAGTCCAGTGGAGAAAGTCAATTATCCTTTGGTTTCACTTATTTGTGGAACATAGGAATAGCATAGGCAATATTTGGAGAAGGAAGGGAAAAATGAATCGGGGGGGGGAAGAGTCAGAGGGGGAGATGAACCATGAGAGACTCTGGACTCTGGAGAGCAAACTGAGGGTATTAGAGGAGAGAGGTATGAGGAGCCTGGTGATGGGTAGTAAGGAGGGTACCTATTTCATGGAGCACTGGGTGTTATACGCAATCAGTGTATCCTGGAACACTACATCAAAAACTAATGACAGGAGGGACAAGATGGCACAGGGGAGTAGGAGGAGGCACCTTTCAACCTTTACTCTAAAGTGAGCTGATTACCTACCAAAGAACTCTGATCACCCATGAAATCAGCCTGAGATCAGAATTTTACACATCTGGATCTCTACAGAGGCAGAAGACTTTTTACCTGCCAATAGGCAGGTAAAGCGGAGTGGGAAAGGCGGACTGATACTGCAAGATAAACAAAAGGTGGAGGGTGCCACCAGAGCTGACCAGTTGGAAAGTAATACCCTAATACGAGCGAGTGTGCCCTGTGTCTGTGGACCAGCATTAACTTGGAGACTGGTTGAAAACACTCCAAAAGAGCAAAGGAATGTGGCGGGTAAATTGTGGGAATCGGGGCAGCTAGGGACAGGGGCTTAAGTTCCCAGTCCCAAGACAGCCTCCCCTGCCTCTGAGCCAGAGAGAGTGTGACAAGGAAACCAGATCTTGGTCCCAGAGCCTCCATCACACCTGAGATTGCATGGGTTCTGGCTCCTGTGAGGGGATGGGAGCCACGCAGGACGGCAGAACGTGCGAGCCCTGCTACAGCACCTGTAATGCACGCATCCCTCATCCTCCCCTGAGAGAGGTACAAAGGCCCAGCCAGCGCTCTTTGATACCCGCCATTGTTTCAGAGCCTAACACAAGCACCCCATACTCTCCCACGAGAGAGGTGCGCGAAGGCCCAGCCTGGTGCTTTCGGACCTGCGCCCGTTCTCAGAGCCTGAGACGCGCACGCGACCCACAGCCTCCCCCCAAAGTGGTGCACGCAACCCAGGTGCTCTTAGACCCAGAAAGACTAGGCACTCCCAGCCTGGGCCAGCGGGCAAAATCTCAGAGTATGATCGCTGCTTAGAACCTCTCTGGCGGTCTGGAGATCCCAGACAGCCGCTGCTGCCATGCTTTTGGGTACAAGCAGAAGATCCTGCATCCCCAGGGACCACGACTCAGAACCTACTCTGCCAGCAGCCAAGGAGAAATTTATATGGGCTCCGCAACACCCACAGAAGAACAGACTGAGGCTTCTCTCTGAGAGGGAAGTCAGGGTACAGTTTGCTTTCCTCTAAACCTACAAAAACCATCAAAAGAGGTCAAGGCGAGAGGCGGGGGGGGGTAAGGTGAACAAACATAAAAACGTCCAGAGAACAAAAGCCTGAAAAAAACCAGTTTCCTCAGAGCCCACCCCCTAGAGGGGGACTGGAAGACTTAACTCAGGGAACATTACTGACTGAAAACCAACGTGGCAGGCACCTCTCCCAGAAAACCAACCAGGAAAAAAAAAAAAAAAACAAAAGACTACAAGAGAACCACCACCACTACTTCATAGGAAAACTTTTATTTTTAATTTGTTCCCACTATTCTGGCTCATGTCTTGTATATAGATAATTGTTTAACTTATTTACCATCACAGTGAGTTGTCCAGCACATCAAATTCCATAATAAACTTCCATCCTGAACTTTTTGATGCATACACCTGTGTTTCTCTTTTGCACTTCTATTTTTTGAATTTTAAAAAATTTTAGTTTAGTTTAGTTTATTCCTTTTTTATTTTTATTTTCTAATATTCATATAGAGTTAAAATTCAAAGTAATCCCCATTCCCCTATCAATACTACCCCTATAGGTAAACCAATTTTTAATCCCCCTTTATCCTAGGAAAGTTGAGTCCTTTAACAAAGATATCAAGATACATCCAGGAAGGATGAAAACAACCTTCCTCAGCCACACTGAGAATTTATAACCACTCTCCCAACTTTTTCTTCCACCAGTATTTCTGTGTTTTTGTGTTAGTCCTGATAGTATATAAATCTTACACTTGGGGTTCTTTTCAACGAGGTTCTTCCTGTATTTGCATATATTTATATATTTTTCTCTTGTTATATTCTTTTATTAGTCTTTTTCTTTGTCTGTTTTCGTTTGTATACCTCATAAATCTTACCTTGGGGTGCATTTGGGCTGAACCTTCTCTTTCATCTTCCCTTTCTTTCCTGTCTCTCTCTCTCTCTCTCTTATTTTTTTTCTTTTTCTTGTCTTTTTTCTCTCATTTGGGTGGGGAATCCTGATTGATCAGAAGTGTTCCAGAATGCACCCTGACGGCACCACGGTCGATACATGCAGCTACATCTGTTCAGTCATCTCTCACCAAAATGACTAGGAGCAAGAAACCCAATAGAAGAAAAATACAGAGGATGGACCTTCCACAACAGAGCTAAAGGCTATCAACATAGACAATATGTCGAAAAGATAATTCAGGCTAACATTTATCCAGGCAATAGCTAGGTTGGAGAAAGCCATGGATGACCAAACGGAATTGATTAGGTAGGGCCGAGCTGAAAGCGACCAGACAGGATGTTCACAATGTTAGGGCAGAGTTAAAAGTTACCAGGGCTAATGTTCACAATGCTCTCAATGAGTTCCAATCAAATCTAAATTCTCTCAAACCTAGGGTAACTGAGACAGAAGATGGAATAGGTGATCTGGAGGACAAACAGATAGAGAGAAAGATCAAGAGGAAGCCTGGAACAAACAGCTTAGAAACGACAAAAACAGAATCAAGGAAATAAAGGATGCCAGGAAACGTTCCAACGTCAGAATTATTGGAATCCCTGAAGGGGAGGAGAAAGAAAGAAGTCTAGAAGATATAGTGGAACAAGTCCTTCATGAAAATTTCCCAATCTAGCGAATGGAACCAGCATTCATATACTAGAGGCCAGATGTTCTCCGCCCAAGATTGTAGATTCCAGAAAAACATCAAGACACCTGATAGTCAAATTGAGGAATCATAATTGTAGGTATAATCTCTTGAAAACCTCTAGCACAAAGAGGCTCCTTACTTACAGAGGAAAGCCCATGAGAATAGTTTTAGACCTGTCCACAGAGACCTGGCAAGTCAGAAGGGGCTGGCAGGATATTCAGGGCACTAAATGAGAATAACATGCAGCCAAGAATACTTTATCCAGCAAGACTGACATTCAAAATGGATGTAGAGATAAAGAGATTCCAAGACCGGCAAGGCTTAAAAGATTATGCAACCACCAAGCCAACGCTGCAGGAAATCTTAAGGGGGGAGTTCTGTAAAAGAGGAAAAATCCTAAGAATAGTATTGAACAGAAATATAGAGACAATCTACAGGAAGGAAGACTTAAAAGGTAGCACGATGTCAATAAAAACGTATCTATCAATATCACTCTCAATGAAAATGGCCTAAATGCTCCCATAAAATGGCAAAGTGTTGCAGATTAGATAAAATGACAGGACCCATCCATATGTTGCCTACAAGAGACCCATTCTGAACCTAAAGATACACCTAGACTGAAAGTGAAGGGATGGAGAACATCTTTCATGCCAATGGACCTCAAAAAAAGGCTGGGGTAGCAATTCTCATATCAGATAAATGAGATTTTAAACTAAAGACTGTAGTCTGAGATACATAAGGACTCTACATAATCCTTAAAGGGACTATCCACCAAGATGATCTAACAATTGTAAATATCTATGCCCCCAATATGGGAGCAGACAATTACACAAGAAAACTGTTAATCAAGGTAAAGAGTCATATTGATATGTATACATTAATAGTAGATCTTAACACGCCTCTCTCAGAAATAGACAGATCATCGAAGCAGAAAATCAGTAAAGAAACAAGAGCATTGAATGACACATTGGAACAGAAGGACCTCATAGAAACATACAGAACATTCCACCCTAAAACAACAGAATACTCATTCTTCTCAAGTGCACACGAAATCTTCTCAAGAATAAACCACATACTGGGTCACAAATCAGGACTCAACCGATACCTAAAGACTGAGATGATTCCCAGCATATTATCAGATCACAATGCTTTGAAACTGGAGCTCAATCACAAGGAAAAGTTCCGTAGTAACTCAAGCACCCGGAAGCTAAAGACCACCTTGCTTAAGAATGCTTGGACCAACCAGGAGATCAAAGAAGAACTGAAACAATTCTTGGAAATGAATGAGAATGAAAACACTTCGGTCCAAAACCTATGGGATACAGCAAAGGCCGTCCTAAGGGGGAAATACATAGCCACCCAAGTCTCCATCAAAAAAATGGAAAACTCCAGAACACATCAGCTGTCTCTACACCTTAAAGAACAGGAGAATCAAAAAAAAAAAAAAAAAAGAACTGGAGAATCAACAACAAATCAAACCAACTCCACACATAAGAAGGGAAATCATCAAGATTAGAGCTTAGATCAATGAGGTAGAAACCAGAGATACAATAGAACGTATAAATGAAACTAGAAGCTGGTTTTGGGAAGAATCAATAAGATCGATAAGCCATTGGCCACACTAATCCAAAAGAAAAGAGTGAAAGCCCAAATTCATAAAATTATGAATGAAAAGGGAGAGATCACAATGACACCAAGGAAGTATAAACAATCATCTGAGGTTATTATCAACAGTTTATATGCCAATAAGCTTAGCAACCTAGATGAAATGGATGCATTCCTGGAAAACTATAAACTCCCAAAATTGAAACCAGGAAGAATTCGACAACCGGAATAGACTGATGTCTAGTAACGAGATTGAAGCAGTGATCAAAAATCTCCGAAAAACAAGAGTCCAGGTCCTGACGGATTCCCAGGGGATTCTTCCAAACTTTCAAAGAAGAAATAACACCTATTCTCCTGAAACTGTTTCAAAAAATTGAAGCAGAAGGAAAACTTCTAGATTCTTTCTATGAAGCTAGCATTACCGTGATTCACAAACCAGGCAAAGACGCTACCAAAAAGGAGAATTTCAGACCAATATCACTGATTAATATGGATGCTAAGATTCTCAACAAGATCTTAGCAAATAGGATCCAATAGCACATTAAAAATATTATCCACCATGACCAGGTGGGATTCATCCCTGGGCTACAAGGATGGTTCAACATTCGCAAATCAATCAATGTGATACAACAAATTAGTATGAGAAGAGAAAAGAACCACACATGGTCCTCTCAATTGATGCAGAAAAAGCAGTTGACAAAATCCAGCATCCGTTCCATTAAAATGCTTCAAAGTATAGGGATAGCGGGAACATTCCTGAACCTCATCAAATCTATCTATGAAAGACCCACAGCAAATATAATCCTCAATGGGAAAAAGCTTGCAGCCTTCCCATTGAGATCAGGGACACCACAAGGATGCCCACTCTCACCACTCTTGTTCAACATAGTATTAGAAGTCCTAGAAGCAGTAATCAGACAACAAAGAGAAATAAAGGTATCCAAATTGGTAATGAAGAAGTCAAAACTCTCTCTTTGCAGATGACATGATTCTTTATATGGAAAACCGAAAAGACCCCACCCCCAATCTACTAGAACTCATACAGCCATTCAGTAATGTGGCAGGATACAAAGTCAATGTACAGATACCAGTGAATTTCTTATACACTAACAATGAAAATACAGAAAGGGAAATTAGAGAACTGATTCTATCTACAGTAGTACCAAGAACCTTAAGATGCCTGGGAATAAACCTAACCAAAGAGGCAAAGGATCTGAACTCGAGAACTACAGAACACTCATGAAAGAAATTGAAGACACAAAAAGATGGAAGACCATTCCATGCTCTTGGAACGGAAGAATAAACATTGTTAAAATGTCTATACTGCCTAGAGCAATCTATACTTTTAATGCCATTCCAATCAAAATTTTACCATTATTCTTCAAATACCTGGAGTAAATAATCCAAAAAATTATATGGAATCAGAAGAGACCCTGAATCGCTAAGGAAATGTTGAAAAACAAAAATAAAATGCGGGGCATCATGTTACCTGATTTGAAGCTTTACTGCAAAGCTGTGATCACCAAGACAGCATGATACTGGCATAAAAACAGACACATAGACCAGTGGAACAGAGTAGAGAGCCCAGATATGGACCCTCAACTCTATGGGCAAATAATCTTCGACAAAGCAGGAAAAAATATACAGTGGAAAAAAGACAGTCTCTTCAATAAATGGTGCTGGGAAGACTGGACAGCTATATGTAGAAGAATGAAACTTGACCATTCTCTTACACCATACACAAATATAAAGTCAAAATGGATAAAAGATCTCAACATGAGACAGGAATCCATCTGAATCCTAGAAGAGAACATAGGCAGTAATCTCTTTGATATCAGCCACAGCAACTCCTTTCAAGATATGTCACCAAAGGCAAAGGAAACAAAAGCAAAAATAAACTTCTGGGACTTCATCAAAAGCAAAAGCTTCTGCACAGCCAAGGAAACAGTCAATAAAACATAGAGGCAACCCACGGAATGGGAGAAGATATTTGCAAATGACAGTACAGACAAAAGGTTGATATCCAGGATCTACAAAGAACACCTCAAACTCAATAGACACAAAATAGATAATCATATCAAAATATGGGCAGAAGGTATGAACATACACTTCTCCAGTGACTATCAGACACATGAAAAAATGTTCATCATCACTAGCCATCAGGGAGATTCAAATTAAAAACACATTGAGATATCACCTTACACCAGTTAGAATGGCCAAAATTAGCAAGACAAAAACAACATGTGTTGGAGGGGATGTGGAGAAAGGGGAACCCTCTTCCACTGTTGGTAGGAATGCAAGTTGGTGCAGGCTCATTGGAGAACAGTGTGGAGATTCCTCAAGAAATTAAAAATAAAACTTCCCTATGACCCTGCCATTGCAATACTGGGTATTTACCCCAAAGATACAGATGTCGTGAAAAGAAGGGCCATCTGTACCCCAATATTTATAGCAGCAATGGCCATGGTCGCCAAACTGTGGAAAGAACCAAGATGCCCTTCAATGGACGAATGGATAAAGAAGATGTGGTCCATATACACTATGGAGTATTATGCCTCCATCAGAAAGGATGAATACCCAGCTTTTGTAGCAACATGGATGAGACTGGAGGAGATTATGCTGAGTGAAATAAGGCAACAAACAGAGTCAATTATCATATGGTTTCACTTATTGGTGGAGCATGGTGGACATGGGGAGTTAGGAGAAGGAAGTTGGGGAAAATTGGAAGGGGAGGTGAACCATGAGAGACTATGGACTCTGAAAAACAATCTGAGAGGTTTTAAGTCTTGGGGGCTGGAAGGTTGGGGGAACCAGGTGGTGGGTATTAGAGAGGGCACGGATTGCATGGAGCACTGGGTGTGGTACAAAAACAAAGAATACTGTTAGGCTGAAAATAAATAAAAAATAAATTAAAAAAAAAAAGAAAACAAAAACTGATGACAGACTGTGTGGTGACTAACATGAAAAAAGCTAGGGAAATAATGAATTAATGGATATTTTTTCAATGTCTGCATGATCCCTTGTCAAAATTGAATAGGTTGAACATTCATTGAATACTATGTGAATAGAATTTGGGGGCAAAAATAAGTTAAACACACTGCGCTCTTTATCATAAATTTATTGTGAACCATGATGACTTCATCAGAAATTCTAATTATATCTTCCATTTTAATCCTGTGAATTCATGCTGCTAAGCAAAGTGATTGTTTTAATATCTTTGGATTTCAATTGTGGTACTATCTGTACTATAGATTATTACTCATAATATGTTTTGTCATCTAGCTTATCTTTGTTTCTTCCTCTCTTAGATAAAGCCTCGACAATATGAAGGTAAGATTTGGGGCTTCAGTTTTCTTTGCCAAAAATTCTCAGTACCCGTGTTTGATGTGTGTTTAATTTGATGCGGGATAAATATGGTGACTTCTGATGTCTCACTGACTTAAATCTTGAAAATGCTTCTCTTCCCCACGGGGAGTCTTAAGTGACAGTGTGGAGGGAGTTGCCATCTCTATGAGACCAGGAGAAGGAACTCTTTGTGGGACTAGGGAGAATACAAGGTGTAATTTTGCAGAGAGATGTTTAGGAGGCAAGTGATGATGACAGCGTGAGGTCTGGAGAGAGTACTTCACCATGAGCTGGCTCTTGGTGAAATGTCAAGAGGAGAAAACTCTCTGAGTCTAGCAAACCAGCTACACTTAGAGAAGAAGGCAGATATTGCCATGCAGAGCGTGTGTCACAGGAGAGAAGTAAACCATGGTTTTAAGTCTGAAGTGGAGGGGGCCTTTGCTGCCAGGGGAGAATGAATGGAATAGAGCCTGTGCCAGAGGGGATAATGGATAGTGTGTGGGGCTCATGGATTGTGGTGATTCCATGGTGCTGGCTGATGACAGCCTGGGTGGCCACCTGGCACTTAGGAAACCATTGAATGTTGTTGTTCGTTTTTGTGAGTGTGGAAGTGGTACTGGTGAGAAGAGAGGTCTCAGAGCAGGAGAGTGCTCACAGTGGGTCAGGATAAGAGAAGTTTGCACTTTGAGGCAAGAGGAGAGAGTTGTTTTTTTAAGAGATTCTGTTTATTCACTTGATAGAGAGAGAGAGAGAGCACAAGCAGGCAGAGGGGGAGGCAGACAGAGAGGGAGAAGCAGGTCCCTGCTGAGCAGAGAGTTGGATGTGGGATGCGTTCCCAGGACCCGGGCTCCTGATCCCAGCAGAAGGCAGACCCTTAACCAACTGAGCCACCCAGGTGCCCCACGATAAGAAAATGAAGTGGCTCTTAGAGGAGTCTGTGTTCTAGACCTTACAAGTGTTATGCAGCTGCCATCAGTCTCCTCTTGAGTGTTGTTTTCCTTTAAGTGTGGAGGGTAACATTCTCCTGTTGTGATGAAAAAAGCTTGTCTTCTCAGGCTTGTGCATTATCCAGGGCCTCCAAAGACTCTCTGTAACATGGAGTGTGTTTATAGCAGAGATCTTGTCCTCTAGAGCCCCCAGCCTGGGGTCCATGAAAGGCGATCTCTGAGCAGCAGAAAGCCTCTGAAGGCCTGTAAGTTGTCACTCACCTGACATCTTGAGCTTTCCTTGTGTGGAATTCCAAGTAGGACATGGAAGTGGACGTTCCACTGAGCAGGAACAAAGTATAGTATTGCTCATTATGGGTTGTTTGCAGGGACCTGCTTTTGTATCTCAGTCACTGGAGGAGAGAGATGTTAGTTGCTAGGATGCTTGATTTTTCGGTCACATCTCTGGCGATGACATTAGCATATGCAAGGTTTGAATTTTCCAAGAATGGTGCTTACAGGTGGGAGAAAAATGAGAAAGCATTCGATTGTTTTTTTATTTTTATGTTTGAAAAACATTTTAAGTAGGAACCTCACTGATATAGAAAGTCTTAGGTTTCAAATGCTGCTACAACTTGCTTCCTTCAGGCACAATGGGAATCCTAGCAAGTTAGTGACACCCAAGTGTCAGAGAATGTACTCTGGTGCTAATATATTGGGATTATTCAATGTCGCTGTTTTTGATAATTATCTTAAAATTCTTTTTTCTCCTTTCAGTTACTTTAGACCAAATCAAGATGAAGATTAATGATTTTAAAAACGAAAACAGGGATCTTGAAAAAAACATAGCGAGTTGGGAGGAGAAGGTATGTGTGCCCTTTCAAATATTTTCTTGTGATTTCATTTTGGTTACTTACCTTCTGGTAGTTCATTCTATCGATCATATCATGCAACCCAGAAATGGTCCTTGAGTAAGAGAAGCTTCACAAATGTAGAGTACTGCCTCTTTCTTTGTGAAAGGAGTCACAAATATAGGTTTCTTTAACATGCTATTTTGGACTTCTGATTCCTTTTTCATATTTTTTATAGGCCAGGGAAGCAAAGAAGCAAGAAGAAACAAAAAGAGAACATAAGTGTTCCCTTGCAGGAGTACGTATATTAAAAGTAAGACTCCTTTCTTTGCCTGACTTGTGTTTTAACAGCAGAAATAAATGTAATAAAATATTATTATTATTATTATTATTAAAATTATTATTATTTCAAAGATTGATTTGAGAGAAGGAAAGAGTGAGGGGAGGGGGTCTGAAGGAGACAGAGAGAGAATGCCAAGAAGACACCATGCCGAGTGTTTCGCCTGATGCAGGGATCAATCCCATGACCCTGAGATCAGGACTTGAGGCAAACAAAAGCAGGAGTCAGACACTCCACAGACTGGGCTACCCAGGCGCAACCCAGGTGCCCCAAGGAATGAATCACTGTTACTCATTCAATATGTTTTCTTGAAGAACATCCAAAAGGTGGAAGAGATTAATGAAAATTTGAAGGTCTCCCTTCATTGTAAACAGGCTCTCTTACAAGCTCAGAGAGAAAAGAATATCAAGAATGTGATGTGGGAAAAGTTAGGTGTTAGTTGCACTATAATGTGGCTTGGGAGGCTTTTGGTTCATTGGGTGAGGTGAGTGCAGTGTACTCGTGTTCTGTTTACGCAGTAGAGCCTGGGCATCTGGGACCTGCAACTCCTACTGAACCGTGAGCTGTGATTTCACTTAGGACCACCCCGATGAGGTTTGCAATTTCAAGGCCTAGGAAGTATGGCTTATTTCAGAACTGGGTAATCATCACATCATTCAGCACTGCCCTCCAAGTTATGTAGAAAATCCCACAAAATACGTGAGCAGTGAAGGATGATAGCAAGCCCAATTTGTATAGTAAAATATTATTTTATATCAGTTCCTCTAAGAAAGCCATTTGTGCGTTTTTTGACATGAACGAGTTTCTTTACTTTCCCCTTATTCTATTTATGCCTCAAAGGGCTTTCTTTGTTGCCCTCCATGATCCTGTCCTGTTAGGTGCCCTCATATGTCTTTTCTCAAATCTGTCTTAAAGGCCCAAGATGCACTGGCGGATCAAGAGCTGAGAGCCTTGACATAAAAAAACGAAGAACTGAAAGGTACTTTGTTTTGGGGGATGAAATCTCCATATGGTGGCAATGAGTTTGCATCGGGCAGGGAGAGAATGCCTTCCTGCCTTCACGGCCTTGCCCTTCTCCTTTCCCCATTGAAACCAAGGTTTCAGGTCACGGCACAAACACAGAAAAGCAAACTCATCCTTTACAGAAAGGAAAACAATCCTGGAAGACCAGTGTAATGCCCTGAGTTCTCACAAAACAGCTAAAGAAGCAGAATTGAACCTGCTAAAGAAGAAATTGGATATGGTGGTAGAGTTCTCTGAAAACCGAAAACTGACTGCAGAAGAGTAAGCTATTGCTGTGTTGTCATAGATACTGTTGCATGAATTTTCATGGCGGCAAGTATTTGGACCTTCTGGAATTGGATCTTTGCGTACTTTTGCCAAATGCATTCTGTAGAATTGTGCCTTCCCTTCCTATCTTGATTTGTGTAACCTGAATTTTCCTTTCTGTTCCAACGACTTGCCATATGTTGTTGTGTGATTCATTGGGGAAGAAGGGGGAAGGTACCAGCATTAATCACTTTGATACCTGGATCCCCTCTGGGTCAGTCTACATTGTCCCTTTATTTTAACTCTCATCACGTGCTCTGACCACTCCTGCATTAGGTCCATTTCTTGTTCAGTATGAGACTTGGGTCCAGAAAGTGCAGAAAAATGGAATTCTCTTCCTGCAGAAACAGGGAAAGTTTCTTTGTGGAAAGTGCACTGGGGCTCCAGCAATACTGGGTCCCTTTATCTGGTGTACAACTGAGATTATTCGTTGCAGCCCAATACCTTAGAAGACCAGGGTATTTCCTGTCCACCTCATTTTCTGTTTCTTTTCTTTTCTTTTCTTTTCTTTCTTTCTTTCTTTCTTTTTTAAAAGAGATTTTATTTATCTATTTGACAGAGAGAGAGACACCACGAGAGAGAGAACATAAGCAGGGGGAGTGTGAGAGGGAGAAGCAGTCTTCCCGCCGAACAGGGAGTCCAGTGTGGAACTCTATTGCAGGACCCTGGGCTCATGACCTGAACCAAATACTTTTAAGCAGATAGTGACTGAGCCATCCTGGTGTTCCTCCACACGATTTTCTAGGTGTAAGTCTCTTGGATCCCAACCAAAGCCTGCAGTTTCACTAAGTCTCATCTTTGCTAGCTGGATGAGAGCTTCACTTGTTGCATTCCAACCTGTCCCCCAAAGGTTGCTTGTTCATTTACTTTGTATTCACTAGCCTGTTCTAGAATTCACTGATGTGTCCTCGGGAAACTGGCTCCCACTGCCAGGCTGGCTTTCTCCTAGGCTTCCTTCTTCTCCATCTGGTTATCATGTTTCTTCATGTGCTCTTTAGAAATTGGGTGCATTCACTCACAAGTTTTCTCTCTTGTCCAGTGTTTCCTTTTATTTCTCAGGAGGAGATAAGGACGTTGGAGTCCCTCATTCATGTGGAAAAGCAAAACTGTTCCTGTCTACCCTGGAGACTCAGCTTTGTGTTATTCCTTCCCACATCGGGGGTGGGGGCCGCTGTCTCTCACAGGCACTTGGGTTCTGTTCATTGGTAAAGAACCCCTCCCCTCACTCCTTCATTCTCTCAAATCAATCTTTGAAATAATAATAATTTCAATAATAATAATAATTCATTACTTTTATTTCTGCTGTTAGAACACAATTCAGGCAAAGAAAGGAGACTTACTTTTAATTTACATACTTCAGGACCTTCTTGGGGCAGGTCCAATGTCCTGACCACCTTTCTCTCTTCAACACCATATCCCTGAGCCACACACTGACTGCCGCTCCAGAAGACATTTGCTGAAGGATAGTTGAGAGACCAGAAGCAGATGTTCCTGTCCTTCTCTTTCTAGAGCTTTTGTCTGTCCCTAAGTCTTTCTGCATGAGATTCTTGACAAGTGTCCTGTTGAAACCTTGTGAATGAACACCATGAACAAAAGAGTCGAGGGCAGCCCAGCAGACCAACCTTTCTAAGCATCGCTATTTGCTGCATTCACCATCCATGAACTTGGTCTTGGTCAAGAAGGTTGACTTGGGGCGCCTGGGTGGCTCAGTAGGTTAGAGCCTCTGCTTTCGGCTGAGTTCATGGTCCCAGGGTCCTGTGATGGAGCTCTGCATTGGGCTCCCTGCTCAGTGGGCAGCCTGCTTCCCCCACCCCCTGCCTGCCTCTCTGCATACTTGTGATCTCTCTCTGTCAAATAAATAAATAAAATCTTTTTTTTTAAATAAAGGTAGAGTCAATGGAGCTGACAGTTCTACATCTGAACTCTGTTCCACTGAGATAACACCCTGAGTATGTGACAGTTCACATGGATTATTTGAGGACATATTTTTGGCACTAAGATTGGCCTTTTCCTATACCAGGATCTTTCACAAGGGGCCAGGGGTTGTACTTCTAAAGCCTAGAGATGTGTGGGAGTGAGTTTCCATACCAGTGAAGCCATATTCTGGAAGTTCCTTTGGGCTGACTGTGGGGGCACAGCCTTGGTCTGAGGATCAGGGCTCCCCACGGAGACTAATGGTGGGCCCCTATTCATCCTAACGAGTGTAGCTTGTCAGGCTTGGCTTTTCACTTTGAATTGAAATGAGACTTCACCATCTCAAACCAAAGACGTATTCCAAGAGGGCACGGAGTGCAATATTATTTGGTGATATGGTGAATGAATTAAAGTATACAAGTATAAAGTATAAAGTATAAAAAATCTTTATACAAGTATAAAGATTGCAGGGAGCCTGGCCAGCAGCCAGAGTTCAATGTTTCTTCAACCCTAAATGGGGCCTTCATTCATTTTCCTGTTGTGTTGTCAGTCTGTGCTTTTAGCGGGGACATTCCAACATAGGCCATCAAGTGTGCTGGGAGAATAATAAATGGCAAAATTCAGGACCTTGGCTACTGGACAATGTATATATTTCTCCCATCTTAGGAAGCTAGAAGAGACACTGTATGAATTGAATGCAACTAAGAATGAGCTGTTAGCTGCCGATAAATATCTGAACGTAACTGAAGAAGAAATGGAGAAGTACAGGTAAGTTCCGACACTACATACTATTGGCTCCTGAAAAGTTCCCTTTGGATTTTTTTTTAATTTTTTAATTTTCTTATAAACCTATGATGTATTCTTAGCCTCAGGGGTTCAGGTCTGTTATTTGCCAGGCTTACATACTTCACAGCACTGACCATAGCTCATACATTCCCCAGTGTCCGTAACCCCACCATCCTCTCCCTACAACCTTCCCCCCAGCATCCCTCAGTTTGTTTTGTGACATCTTGTTTAATTTATTCTTTTCCTAACCCACGGCCCCCCACGTTGCATCTCCACTTCCTCATATCAGGGAGATCATATGATAGTTGTCTTTCTCTGATCGACTTCTTTCGATAAGGATAATTCCCTCTAGTTCCATGCACATCATCGCAAATGGCAAGATATATTTCTTTTGATGGCTTCATAGTATTCCATTGTATATATATATCACATCTCCTTTATCCACTCATTTGTTGATGAACATCTAGGTTCTTTCCATAGTTTGGCTATTGTGGACATTGCTGCTATAAACATTTGGGTGCACGTGCCCCTTCAGATCACTACGTTTTTATCATTAGGGTAAATAGCCAGTAGTGCAATTTCTGGGTCATAGGGTAGCTCTATTTTCAGCTTTTTGAGGAACCACTGTGCTGTTTTCCAGAGTGGTTACACCAGCTTGCATTCCCACCAAAAGTGTAGGAGTGTTCCTTTTTCTATGCATCCTCGCCAGCATCTGTCATTTCCTGACTTGTTAATTTTAACCATTCTGACTAGTGTGAGGTGGTATCCCATTGTGGTTTTGATTTGTATTTCCCTGATGCCGAGTGATTTGGAGCAATTTTTCGTGTGTCTTTTGGCCATTTGGATGTCTTTGCAGAAATGTCTGTTCATGTCCTCTGCCATTTCTTGATTGTATTATTTGTTCTTTGGGTGTTGAGTTTCAAAGCTCTTTATAGATTTTGGATACTAGTCCTTTATCTGATATGTCATTTGCAAATATCTTCTCCCATTCTGTCAGTTGTCTTTTGGTTTTGTTAACTGTTTCCTTTGCTGCGCAGAAGCCTTTGGTCTTGATGAAGTTCCAATAGTTTGTTTTTGCCTTTGATTTCCTTCCTTTTGACGATGTTTCTAGAAAGAAGTTGCTGTGGTTGAGGTCGAGGATGTTGTTGCCTGTATTCTCCTCAAGGATTTTGATGGATTCCTTTCTCACACTGATGTCCTTCGTCCATTTTGAGTTTATTTTCCTGTGTAGTGTAAGGAAATGTTCCAGTTTCATTTTTCTGCATGTGGCTGTCCAATTTTCCCAACACCATTTGTTGAAGAGACTGTCATTTGGACATTGGACATTCTTTCCTGCTTTGTTGAAGATTAGTTGACCATAGAGTTGAGGGTCTATTTTTGGATTCTCTCTTCTGATCCATTGATCTATGTGTCTGTCTGTTTTTGTGCCAGTACCATTCTGTCTTCTTGATGACAGCTTTGTAGCAGAGCTTGAATCCCAGAATTGTGATGTCACCAACTTTGGCTTTCTTTTTCAATATTGCTTTGGCTATTTGAGGTCTTTTCTGGTTCCATATAAATTTTAGAATTATTTGTTCCATTTCTTTGAAAAAAATAGATGGGATTTTGATAGGGATTGCATTAAATGTGTGGATTTCTTTAGGTAGCAAAGACATTTTCATAATATTTGTTTTTCCAATCCAGGAGCATGGAACATTTTTCCATTTCTTTGTGTCTTCCTCAATTTCTTTCATGAGTACTTTAGAGTCTTCTTAGTATAGTTTCTTTGCCTCTTTGCTTAGGTGTATTCCTAAGTATCTTATGGTTTTGGGTGCAGTTGTAAATGGGATTGACTCCTTAATTTTCGTTCTTTTGTCTTGCTGTTGTGTAAAGAAATGCAACTGATTTCTGTGCCTCGGTTTTATATCCTTACACTTTACTGCATTCCTGTACAAGTTCTAGCAGATTTGGAGCAAAGTCTTTTGGGGTTTCCACATATAGTATCATATCATCTGCAAAGAGTGAGAGTTTGACTTTTTTTTTTTTGCCGATTTGGATGTTTTTGATATCTTTTTGTTGTCTGATTGCTGAGGATAGGACTTCTAGTACTATGTTGAATAGCAGTGGTGATAATGGACATCCTTGTTACTGACCTTAGTGGAAAAGCTCTCAGTTTTTCTCCATTGAGAATGATATTTGCAGTGGGTTTTCCATAGAAGTCTTTGATCATATTGAGATATGTGCCCTCTATCCCTACACTTTGAAGTGTTTTGATCAGGAAGAAATGCTGTACTTTGTCAAATGCTTTTTCAGCATCTATTGAGAGTATCATGTGGATTTTGTTCTTTTCTTAGTGTATTGTATCACATTAATTGATTTTCAGATGTTGAACCAACCTTGCAGCCCTGGAATAAATCCCACTTGGTGGTGGAGAATAATTGTTTTAATGTACTGTTGGATCCTATTGGCTAGTATTTTGGTGAGAATTTTTGTGTTTGTGTTCATCAAGGATATTGATCTGTAATTCTCTTTTTTGATGGGATCCTTGTCTGGTTTGGAGATCAAGGTGATGCAGGCCTCATAAAACGAGTTTGGAAGTTTTCCTACCATTTCAGTTTTTTGGAACAGTTTCGGGAGAATAGGAATTAATTCTTCTTTAAATGTTTGGTAGAATTCCCCTGGGAAGCCATCTGGCCCTGGGCTTTTGTTTGTTTATTGATTTTTGATGACTATTTCAATCTCCCTACTGGTTATGGGTCTGTTAAGGTTTTCTATTTCTTCCTGGCCCAGTTGTAGTAGATAATATTGTCTCTAATATTGCACCCATTTCTTCCAGATTGTCAAATTTGTTGGCGCTGAGTTGCTAATAATATGTTCTTATAATTGTTTGTATTTCTTTGGTGTTGGTTGTGATCTCTCCTCTTTCATTTGTGATTTTATTAATATGGGTCCTTTTTCTTTTCCTTTTGATAGGTCTGGCCAGGGGTTTATCACTCTTATAAATTCTTTCACCTCCTAGTTTCATTGATTTGTTCTATTGTTTTTTGGTTTGTTTGTTTGTTTTTATTTCATTGATTTCTGCTCTGATCTTTATGATTTCTCTTCTCCTGCTGAGTTTAGGTTTTCTTTGGTGTTCTTTCTCCAGCTCCTTTAGGTGTAGGGTTAGGTTGTGTATTTGAGACCTTTCTTGTTTCTTGAGAAAGGCTTGTATCGCTATATATTTTCCTCTCAGCACTGCCTTTGCTGTGTCCCACAGATTTTGAACCATTGTGTTTTCATTATCATTTGTTTCCATGAATTTTTTTTCAATTCTTCTTTATTTTCCTGGTTGACCCATCCATTCTTTACTAGGATGCTCTTTAGCTTCCTTTCTCTGTCATTTGAATTCCTTCCAACTTTCCTCTTGTGATTGAGTTCTAGCTTCAGAGCATTGTGGTCTGAAAATATGCAGGGAATGGTCCCAATCGTTTGATACCAGTTGAGACCTGATTTGTGACCCAGGATGTGATCTATTTGGGAGAATGTTCCATGTGCATTAGAAAAGAATATGTATTGTTGCTTTGGGATGGAATGTTCTGAATATATCTGTGATGGTCCAGCGTGTCATTTAAGGCCTTTATTTCCTTGTTGATCTTTTGCTTGCATGATCTGTCCATTTCAGTGAGGAGAGTGTTAAAGTCCCCTACTCTTCTTGTATTATTGATGATGTGTTTCTTTGATTTTGTTATTAATTGGTTTATATAGTTGGCTGCTTCCATGTTAGGGGGATAGATATTTAAAATTGTGAACCATGAGAGACTATGGACTCTGAAAAACAGTCTGAGGGGTTTGAAGTGGCGGGAGGGGTGGGAGGTTGGGGTACCAGGTGGTGGGTATTATAGAGGGCACAGCTTGCATGGAGCACTGGGTGTGGTGAAAAAATAATGAATACTGTTTTTCTGAAAATAAATAAATTGGGAAAAATGAAATAAAATAAAATAAAATTGTTAGATCTTCTTGCTGGAGAGACCCTTTAAGTATGATATAGTGTCCTTCCTCATCTCTTTTATTATAGTCTTTGGCATAAAATCTAATTGATCTGATAGAAGGATTGCCACCCCAGCTTTCTTCTGATATTCATTAGCATGGTAAATTGTTTTCCACGCCCTCACTTTAAATCTGGAGTTGTCTTTGGGTCTAAAATGAGTTTCTTGTAGGCAGCATATTTTTGGGTTTTGCTTTTTTTATCCATTCTGATACCCTGTGTCTTTTGATTGGGGCATTTAATCCATTTACATTCAGGGGAACTATTGAGAGATATGAATTTAGTGCCCTTGTATTGCCTGTAATATGCCTGTTACTGTATGTTGTCTCTGTTCCTTTCAGATTTTCTTTTTTTAAAGATTTTATTTATTTATTTGAGAGAGAGAGAGACAGTGAGAGAGAGCACGAGCGGGGAGAAGGTCAGAGAGCGAAGCAGACTCCCCATGGAGCTGGGAGCCCGATGCGGGACTCGATCCCGGGACTCCAGGATCACGCCCTGAGCCGAAGGCAGTCGTCCAACCAATTGAGCAACCCAGGTGTCCCATCCTTTCAGATTTTCAACTTTTAGGCTCTCTCTTTGCTTAGAGGACTGCTATCAATATTTCTTGTAGAGCTGGTTTGTTGTTTGCAAATCATTTCTGTTTTTGTTTGTCCTGGAAGGTTTTTACCTCTCCTTCTATTTTCAATGATAGTCTAGCTGGGTATAGTATTCTTGGCTGCATATTTTTCTCATTTATTGCTCTGAATATATCTTGCCAGTCCTTGCTGGTCTGCCAGGTCTCTTTGGATAAGTCTGCTGTCAATCTAATATTTTTACCATTGTATGTTACAGACTTCTTATCCCGGGATGCTGTCAGGATTTTCTCTTTGTCGCTAAGACTTGTAAATTTTACTATTAGATGACGGGGTGTGGACCTATTCTTATTGATTTTGAGGGGGGTTCTCTACACCTCCTGGGTTTTGATGCTTGCTCACTTTGCCATATTAGGGAAATTCTCTCCAATAATTCTCCCAATATACCTTCTTCTCCGCTCTCTCTTTCTTCTCCTTCTGGAATCCCAATTATTCTAATGTTGTTTTGTCTTTTGGTATCACTTATCTCTGGAATTCTCTCCAAGTGGTCCTATAGTTGTTTGTCTCTCTTTTGCTCAGCTTCTTTATTCTCTGTCATTTGGTTTTCTATATCACTAATTCTTTCTTCTGTCTCATTTATTCTAGCAGTAAGAGCCTCCATCTTTGATTGCACCTCTTTAATAGCTTTTTTGATTTCAACATGGTTAAACTGTAGTTATTTTATTTATGCAGAAAGGGCTTTTATATCTCCAGATAGGGTTTCTTTAATATCTTCCATGACTTTTTGGAGCATGGCTAGAACCTTGAGAATCGTCATTCTGAACTCTAGATCTGGCATATTACCAATGTCCGCATTGATTAGGTCCCTAGCCTTCGGTACTGCCTCTTGTTCTTTTTTTTTTTTTTTTTTTTTTTTGTGGTGAGTTTTTCCGCCTTGTCATTTTGTCCAGATAAGAATATATGAAGGAGCAAATAAAATACTAAAAGGGTGGCAAAGACCCCAGGAAAGTGTGCTTGAGCCAAATCAGAAGATACCCCAAATCATGGTGGGAGACAAAGGGGGTAAAGGAAGTTCAGGGAAAAAATTAAGAAAGAATACAAATAATGAATTAATATAAAAAAGAAAAATATATATACATATTAGACTGGTGACTAGAACAGGGTCACTCACTTAATTTTGGGTGTATTTTTGTCTCTTAGAAGAAATTACCTCCCCAAATTTTAAAGAATGGAAAACATATATAAGAGTAAACACAATGAAGGGACGGAATATGAATATTAAGATGAAAAGAATTTTTTTTTTAATTTCTAAAAAAAGAGTTGATATGTAAGTTGGTTGGGAGAATAAAGAAAAAGAAAGTGGAGAAGATTTGCTCAGGCTGGAGAGTAGAACAAGCCCGGTGGTAGATTTAGGGTATAGTTCCATCTATTAGAAGAAGTTGTACCCCAAATTTTTTAGAAGAAAAAACCCTATGTGTATACAAAAACTGAAGTTAGATACAATGAAGGATAATATATGACAATAATAATGAAGGTTCGAAAAATATTTTTTAATGAAAAGTATTGTTAAGATAAACTAGTTAAAAAACGTTAAAAGCAGAAAGGGTAAAAGTTAAAAAAAATAGCAGAAGATAGAAAAATAAAGTTAAAAAATTAACTTTGCAAGACTAAAGTATCATGAGGAGAAAGCCATGAATTCCGCTGTTCTCCTTGGTAAGTGAACTTGGTCTTGGCTGGATTTCTTGTTGATCTTCTCAGGGAGGGGCCTGTTGTAGTGATTCGCAGGTCTCTTTGCCCCAGGCAGAATTGCACCACCCTTCCCAGAGACCAGGCTAAGTAATCCGCTGGGGTTCGCTTTCAGGAGCTTGCGTTCCCTGAACACTTTCTGTAGAGTTCCAGAGGTCAGTAATGAAAGTGGCGGCCTCCCAATCTCTGGCCTAGAGGAGATGAGAGCTCAGGGACCCACTCCTCAGTGCACCGTCAGAGAAAAGCGCTCATCATTTCCCTCTCCCTGGCCTCCGGCTGCGCTCAGACCTCACCCAGGCTGTGACCAAGCGTCTCTGTCTCTGGCACACAGCTCCACCTGGAGTCTCCGAAACCCTTAGATTGCTGAGCTCTGGATTACGGTTCAAGGTAATGCTGAGTTGAGAGGTCACTCCTCGGCTCTCTTTCTGTTGCCGCTGTCCCCGCTCTAATACCTGCGAGTTCTATGACACTCAGACACCGCCGGTCCTTCTGTGACCCTGCAGAACTGGGGCCACACCGTTCCCGCGTAGGCTTCAGCCCGGTTTAGCCTCTGGAGTGACGTCCCTCAGTGACCATCGCTTTTAAAAGTCCTGGTTTTGTGCTCCGTTGCTTGTCAGGAGCCGGACCCTCCCCCCAGGGTCTATCTTCCCGTCGCTTTGGATTTACTTCTCCGTGGGTCCTACCTTTCAGAAAGTAGTCGATTTTCTGTTTCTCAAATTGATGCTCTTATTCTCTTCGATCTCCTGTTGGATTTGTAGG
The DNA here is from genome assembly GCF_020171115.1 of Neogale vison. Classification (NCBI taxonomy): domain Eukaryota; kingdom Metazoa; phylum Chordata; class Mammalia; order Carnivora; family Mustelidae; genus Neogale; species Neogale vison. The sequence goes on from NC_058101.1 coordinate 216,349,244, forward strand.
TGTTCGGAATGGTTTGATAAGCTATCTAGCTCATCTCCTGCTACCTGATGTCAACTCAGCCTGCTACTTCTCCACCATCTTAACTCCTCCCTCCCTTTGGATTGTTAATCTTTGTACATTTTGAGGACTTAATTATATAATATACACTAAAATTCAGAGGATGTATCCAGAGTGAATTAACTGACATGGAAAGATAAGGCACAAAACAATTACATTACTAAACATATCCGGATCCCCAGTGTTGGCCTGACTGTGGAAACTAGCTCCATACCAGCATCCTTGAGGTGGTGTTTGGAGGAAAACAGTTAGTCCTAGGATGAGTCCTTCCCATAAGCCCGGTAGTGGCATCTGATGGTGCTGGTCTTTGCAAACCTGGGAACCATAGCGAGGATAGAAGTTAAAGGAGAATAGAGCTTCATGACAAAAGACATTTGTGATGTGATAACTGAGGGAAAGATTGAAAACGGGTAAGGAAGTTATGTCGGTTTTGTTCCTGTAGGCAAAGAAAAATGATGAAGGAAAGGCTGTAAGAATAGCTTTGATCCTACAGTCCAATTATAGTCAGGTGAAAGTGTTTCCTGTGTCAGGTTCAATTGTATGAGGGGACAGATAAGAGGAGGATGGCCACATTGGCAGATGATTGAAAATCACACCCAGTGTTGGGTTTTGTCTGATGAAAACAATTGTCCCCCCTCACAGACAAGAAGTGGAAGAAATGCGAGAAGAGCTGCAGGTGTCTAACCTCACCTTCAACCACAAGGTAACCGGAGTTGTGTCCAACACACTGACCCCTTGGCAGCCCCTGCAGGTGATGGTAGTGGCCCTTAGAGCCCTGAACATGGGTTTCTGGTGTGTTGGATTTTTCAGATCTCAGTTCAAGAGAGGAATGCTCTGGCTAACTGGGTAAGTGTTTTCCATTTCCTCATCTTCGTTTGTGGCACAGTTGGGCACAACTGAAGGTGGGTGTGTTTTTCTGCCGCAGATGAAGGCTCAGTATTGGGAAACGAGGATGATGCAGCAGAGCAGGGAGAACGCCGACCTGAAATACAGGTGTGAGAGATTGACATGCGTTTTTATGGGTGTTTGGAGAGGTGACGGCTATGCTGTTTACTGCCTAGGAGAGGACGTGGTGTTGTAATTCCTAGAGATGTCCACTCTTTTTCTGTGTTCAAGATTGCGCATGATGAAAGGGGAGATGCTGCCTGTGGGATCCATGAGGCATTAACTGATGCCCGGAAGGCCTGAGTTGCAGAAGCCTGTGTGGCAAGGTAGGGAGCACGATGTGAAATGCAGCAGCAGCCTGATTTCTGCTGTGAAACCACACAATGTCCTTCCTGTTCCTGTGGGTGATCGCTGTGTGTCCTGCAGAGAATCACAAGCCTGCAGCTTGTCTGAAGGGGTGACAGGAGGGTGCATTCCTTATATGCCCCAAAGGCAGCAGGACACTTGCCCCCGTGACAGGTGGAGCTCACGCTGCTCCACACCTTCCCCCTGCACCCCCTTCGGAAGAGCTGAACCTGAGAAGGTGGGAGGCGAGCACCCTTCCCACCTTGACTCAGTAGTCAAACCTTGGCAAAAAAAAAATGACTATTTGTGAATAAGGGCATTTATTTACTCATTATGGAGACTCCTATATTTTTGTTTTATTTGTCATCCATAGGACCATATTGATCAATGAAATATATCTTTCTCCTCTCGTGTTATCGGTGCAATGCCATAGCTTTATTGCTCAATCTGCCTATGATTCCTTGTTTGTGACTATACAAATGTCAAAGTCTGTTACTTCCCTGAAATGTTTATTTGTTGGCCAGTCACGCATTCTAGGTCCCTACTGCAGGATGGACAAATGAACCATCCACCTGTGGCTTGAGAAGGGAACATGGGCTGTTCATGTTAAGTGTTCGTGGATGTCACCCATGCAAGGCTACTCTTACTTAGGTGTTTAATCAATGAAGAGAAAGTTATTTTGTCTGATGTGTGTTGAGCACCCCAATTTTAGTGTTGATTTCCAGCCAGTTGTACCCCGACCAGTCCACACATGATGGATTACTTACAGAAACACTGGAGCCAGGGCCCTGGAGTGTCTCACGCAAGAGGTGACTGGTGTCTGTCTTTGCAAAGGAGTCACTTGAGTCCCGGGTGAAACCCTCTGATAAGGGACCCAATAGTGGGAAAGAGTGCAAGATGGGAGAGGAAGGCAGGGAGGGCATGCAAACCACAATAAACCTCTGACCTTTGTCTGATCTAGCATCTAGACTGGTTCCCAGGATGAACAGCAGCACTAGCCCTCAAAGGGACCCAGAGATGCATATGGTAAGTGCTTGGGCATTTTTTGTCGTGTCCGTTTCTGAAATGGATTGCAGTGTGGACAGGTCCCTGTCCTGGCCTTGTGGCCTTGGTGTGTGTCCTGCGATCATCCCTTTCAGAGTGCATGCTGTTCACCGAGGAGCCTCCGGGCTGCTCCGTTAGAGATCTTCAATTCCGTCCTTCCTCCCAAAGCTGTAGATGCTTTGAGACATGTGATGGAAGGATGCTCACCTCATGCATCTGTGTGTGTGTGTGCACGTGCGTGTATGTGTGTGTGTACATAACTCGAGGAGGATGACATCTCACTCCACAGTGAAGTCAGCTAGCCCAGCTGACTCCTTGCGGTTTGCTTTCCTGTGGGAGAAGGAGCATTTTTAGTATTCGGGGCAGGAGACTAACCTGGAAATGGGTCTGCAGAGTTCCTCAGATGGAGAATGGGAAAAGCCAGGACTGCGTCACATGTGCCCCACATGCTTTGGGCAGCTTGAGTGTTTGTGGAGAAGGTGAGCTGTGACCTCCTGTGTGTCCCATCTGAGTGAATGAAGATGAGAGCTGGAATCCCTCCAGTTGGCCCCTGGGTGAGATGATGGTGAACTCTGGCAGGTGCCAGGTGTGTCATAGAAAATACCCCCTGGAGAAGCAGCCCTGAAGAGGGAATCCCAGTGACTCTCTGCAAGGCCCACACCTCACATGTGTTTTACTTGTGCTCCCGTTAGCGGGGTCTGATGGGGTCTGATGGCTGTGCCAGCTCATAGCATCTCTCCCGACCCATCCTGGGAGCATTGCCTGTGCTCTAGACACACTGGTTTGCATTTGGGGATATCGAATCGGCCCATCAGTGGTTCTCAGCACCAAGGACTAGGCATTTGCTCTGTGCCTGAGCTAAGGACTGTCCAAATGTCAGGGACATGGATCCACAGTGCTGGTCTCGCTCACTCGAAGGGGTCCTGTTTCTCTGCGAAAGCACTCTTCCAGGTCCTCTGCAGGACTCCAGACACTCCTATCTCCTCAGCAGTGTCTGTGGCCCTGGACAGACCTTGTGGAGAGTAGAAGATCCCATTGTCAGGGAGGGAAGCAGAGCTGGTCAGGTGGGATGCTGGTGGGCTTCCAGTTGACCCACAAGTGCCTACACTTCCACGTGTGGACACCACGCTTCTCAGGGCCTCTCATTGTGTTTGTTCTCAATGTATAGAAGGAGATGCTGTGCTTGCCATGATGGGGGAGGTGTGGTCCCAGCGGTCAATACCGACCTGTCCTGAAAGGAGATTTTCCTTAGTTGATTATCCTTGGTGGCACACTCTTGTCTCTGTTGAGGTGTGCAGACCTATATTAACATGTGGTGACAGTAGTTTTCCCCATGGCATCTCTTCACCCCAGGTTCTAGGTGAGACACAGGGGGCAGGCAGCCATTCTGGCACAGATGCTACTGTCTTGGAACATGATGGTGGGAAAGATGCGTGTGCAGATGTGTACCCCCGCCTGCCCACAGTGCACACTGGGGAAGTAATGGGGAGAGGAGGGCCCCTCCCTCCACAGTGAAGTCCTCTGGCCAGCCCGACTCCATTTAGGTTATGTTCAGGTGCACTGGTGTTGTCTCATGCTCGGGATAGATGGGTCTGGTAATCCTCACAAATGGAAACCGGGGAAAATTCTCTCTGCATTTTATACTGTCTCCTTTGCAGTCTGCAGTGTTCTCAGGGCATGTTTCACGAGTCATCCCCATTTTACTTCTGCTGGAAAATGTGCCGTGCAGAACCAGCCCACTTAAGACCCTTTCTACAAGTATTTTGAAGTGTCAATGCTCTCAGGTGCACTGTTGTAATCTCACACTGGCTCACACGTTCTGAAGGGGGATATCAGTGATTACATGCATGACCACTGCCTCCCAGCCCTTCAGCTGGGTTTCCAGGAGCAGCTCATTTGGTCCTAAGTTAGTGTGAGAGCTGATTTCTTTTCTCATCACACGTGTGGAGTTTTCCACTGGGAAGCATATACCCTTCTGTGAATTCTCTTATATGGCTTTCCCATCTTCATTTCCCATTGTACAAAATTACTCTGGAACTCAGTAGGTTGAAATTTCCAAATGACTGTGTTTTAAGACAAACACAGGGGACGCCTGTGTGGCTCTGTGGGTTAAAGCCTCTGCTTTAGGCTCAGGTCATGATCCTAGGTCCTGGGATCAAGCCCCACATCAGACTCTTTGCTCAGCGGAGAGCCTGCTTCCCTTCCTCTCTCTCGCTCTGCCTCTCTGCTTGCTTGTGATCTCTGTCTGTCAAATAAATAAAATCTTAAAGAAAAAGACAAATACAGCTGTTGTGTGTAAATAAAGGTTTTTGGTATCATGTCCCTCGGAAGACACTTTTCCAGTGCCCCTGTCAGACCACAATGCCCTAATTCCTCAATTGTCTTTGTAGCCATGGACAGAAGCTGTAGATTGTTGAGGACCCCTTTGTCAGGAGCGAGGCAGCATGGGGAGAGTCGGGGACTTACAGGCCAATGATTCCCCTCAAGTGGCTCAGATAATTTGTGGAGAAAGGGCATTCAGTTTCGTCACATTCTCTCTATTCTGACCAAACCAAAATCTTCTCTGGTGGCTGAGGAGGATAGAGGAAGTATTGTCCAGGATGTCGATGCCTTACTAGTTTGCAGTGATCTTTTTTCATCTTTAAGACACGACTTCTTGCTGGAGAACGTGGGCAGACATTGGCAGTGATGTTTGGTGACAGGCTATTCCTGTAACAGCCATTGTCCTCTCCCCCCTCATTGTACTGGCCCCAGCCGGGAGGGGCATGTAAGTTTTCTAGCACAATGCAGCTCTCCAGGAAGGTGGCATTGGAGAAGGAGCCAGATGCTGAGAGCTCTTTGTTTTGGTTTCTTTTCTTGGTGTTGCAACTTTTGTCTGTTTTGCTAAAATATTTTCTTGTCTGTTCTGCAGGTCGGTAGAGGTGTGAGAGAGTTCCCTCATTGCCCAGGGCTCCTCCGTATGCCCTACCACATGGGGTGGAATGTACCAGACTTCCCTCCTCCTCATCCACCTCCACAGTGGTGGACATGGGGGCCTCGGCCACACCTCATTCCTCCACCACATGGTGAGATGATCTGAATTGATGTGGGTTATAGAGCTTATTCGTAGTTGAACCACTTCTGTTGGTGGAGAGGATGGAGAGGTGGTACCACAAGACTTTGCAATGCAGCAATAAGCCCAAGTGAGGACATGGTAACATTCCTCCACTTTGTCTGACGTCCATCTCATGGACTGTCTGGTTCACTATACAGAACTGGGCAGCAGGCATCTACCATGGAGAAGAAAAGTGACATTTCACAGAGGACAGACAGAGAAGCATTGCCAGGTGCACTACGCAGACACGATGTTTTGGGCTCTGTGCTGGACGAAGAACAACCTTCACATCAGTCTCACATGTGGAGGACCCAGTTGTCCAGCATGATAGATTAGTTCTGGAAACATCTGTTCCCAGGCAGAGTGGTCGTATCTGCGAGGGTGATGGACAGTTCCCTCCTTCGTCCACAGGGGTCAGGGGAGTCCTGTGAGAAACAGAGTGGACCCTCCAGAGGGAGAACGGGGAAAAGGCTGGGGCAGCGGGGGAGGGTTGGCTTGATCTTGTGTGGTCATCACCAGTCTGAATCCAACTCTGTCCCTTCTAGGCCTCCAGTCCCAATCAGAAGCCTGTGGAGCTCAAGGCCACAATAGCAGCACTGTGCCCGAGAAGGTCCCAGAGAAGAACCAAGTAAATGCTGGGGTGTTTTCAGTTGTACCCATTTCTGGAGTTCTTTTCCTCTCTGGGCAGCACAGTGTCCTGACATGTGCGTGTTGGGTATATCCTGGGGTCCATGTGTGGTGTCGTTTCACATTCATAGTGGCAAGTCTTCATGTAGAGCTTAGATGCATCTCTGTTTCCAGATCATCACCTTCTGGTTGTGTCAGTGGAGCAAAGGCAGAGTTTGTGTTCAGGGCTTGACATTGAAGGGGAAACCGGGCTGGGGACGCTGTATGATTCTTAAGTTCTTCAGGACACACGTGCATGTGCCTGGCTATTTGCACACACTGAGCAGTGGGCAGGTGCCATTGATGGGAAGGAAGTGTCTCCATTGCACAATGGCAGACTTCTTTCTCTTACCGTCGTGCACATCCAGTATCTGCATAAGTTGTTCTGGGAGGGATGAAACACCTCTCACTCCATCTGGAGCATGTTGGGTTTAAGCTATCATTTCCTTAGTTGTATAAATGCCTGACACAGGGCTGTGGTCCCTGCATTGTTCATTAGCATAGGAGTCTGTCCTTGTCCTCTTCAGTTTAGAAAGTTGTGGGTAATGCTCTTGTCTGGTCTGGGAGGTGAGAATGAAAGAAAAAGTGGCAGATGCCGGAGGCAGGTGTAGAGGGTTCATTGGAATGTTGCTCAGTCACTTCCAGGTGGAGAAGCTTCTGTCTTTTGCATGGTGTGGGTCAGATACAGATGCTGGAGTGTCCTCCACAAGGACTAGTGGTGCTGCCCACAGGCCTTTCGTGGCATGGCAGAGTGAAGGCTGCTAAAGACATGGTAACTTTCTTCTGGTTGTTCTGTATTTAGAATTGATGGACCTTGTCTTCCAGTCATACTGAGAGGGTTGTAGGTTCCTTGTGGTGGCAGAGAGCTTCCCTTCTCCGAAAGCTGTGCACATCAGGTGTCACACGCACATGGTATGGAGACGATGTTCTGTGCTCTGGGAGGGATGAGGCCTTAATGTGAGGAATTGAGGGTGTGTGACTGAGAGAAGGGAGGGACACAATGATGACAGGACATAGACCGTGTGTTCTGTATAAGGGAAGAACTAGAGATGTATCCAGAAAGAAGGGAGGGAGCCCCGAGTCACACAGAAACAGGAGGATGTGGATGCCGAGAAGGCTGGATGTATTCAGGGAGAGGCTGGGCTTCTCTCAGGGAGGGTGAGGCTGTTCCTGGCTGCCAGCAGCCTGAGAGTGAGTGTGAGGACACCGTGGGGTCTACACCGCCTGCTTCATGTGTTCACTCACACAGTGTGGATCGCGCCGTTTTTTGCCTCAGAATGTCGTTTTTGTCATGAAGCCATTCACTCATAGTCTGTGAAGAGCGTTGTTGCCCTGAATTTCTGAAAATTCTGAACCATGTGAAAGAGTGTCGTGGAGATTTGGGAAACTTAACTTTGTCTTTGGGGATTCTTGTCTGGCTGACTTTAAGTCCCGCAGTGAGAAAGCATGAAGACAAGACGGAGAACCAGTGAAGGGTGGCCGCCCTGACCTCAGCCCGAGTCAGAATGTTAGTGGGAGAGTCACGGTTGGCCAGGAGCCGCCCTAGCTGGAGCCCTGTCACCAGGCCTCTGCATCTGCATCACCACCATGCCTGCAGCTGTGCACTTCTCTGGGACTTCAGTCCCAGTGTCCAGATTTGCCTGTGTTCCTGAATTCTCAGCCCAAATACCAGCTTTCAGTGGGGCCTTCTCAGGGCCTCAGCTTTTATTTTAATCTGTCATAGATAGAACATATTGGATTCTGAGGTCACTAGAGCAGTAGGAGCATAAAGAACCTGCAGGGGCTCCTGGGCGACTCAGTCGGTTGAGCAGCAGAATCTTGATTCCTGCTCAGGTCATGAGCTGGAGCTTTTGAGATTGAGCCCCAAGTCGGGCTCGGTGCGGAGTGTGGAGCCTATCTGGGATTCTCTCTCTCCCTCACCTTCTCCCCCATCCCTCTTTGCTCACAAGTTTGTGCTTTCTCTGTCTCTTTCTCAAAAAGAAAAAAAATAATACTAATTGGCAAAGAATCTGGGCTATGACCATTCACTGTTCTCACTGTTTAAATGAAAATAGCTCCATGCCAATGAGAATCAAAAAATGTTTATTTAAGTCCACAAATACACTAAGAGTGTAATACTTCAGCCCCGGTAGTGGCAATTCTCATTTCAAAGACAAGGCAAAGAGCCCCCTTTTTTTTCTATTAAATGTCAGGTCCTAGCCACAATGAAGTAAAATATAGCTAAGAGAACAGGTACGATCAGATATTTCTATGTGAGATGTGAAGACAATTATTGTCTATTACATACAGACTCACAGATGTGGCCACAAGTGTTCATCCAAGGCCTCAGATACACTATGGGAGGCAGAAAGCATTTAGGAAAACACAAGGTCCCATTGTACTAACCCAAATCCTCTTGCCTTACAGGGTAATCATTTTGTAATCTGAAGACTTCCTTGACCTCCAACAACCAGGCTCCAGTGAGTTTCTACTCAAGATATGAATGTTTCTGCCTGGCGGTCTGAATGCTTTCCCTGCCCATCCTGTCCCCTGTGTTTTGTCTCTCCTGGTATATCCCCAATAAACTGTTCATGGTTCTGTCTCTGTGTCAGCATCTCCCTTCAGGGGGACCTACAGTCCCTCTCCTTCGAGGGCACAGGGTGAAGCCTTCAGACACAGATAACACCCTGGCAGCAGTGGGGGGATGGAGGATAGAACTAGATTACGTTTCGAGGTACTTCTACTGCAAGGGACCCCAGGAACCTTTCTGGGGAGGGGTCCCAGACTGAATTTAGATCTGCTGGTGTTTGTATTAACTCTGGTGACAGATCCTCTTGAGCACATGGCACCTGCTAGTTTAGGGGGGTAGTGATCAGCAGGACAGGTGGCTGTCCCCAGGCAGTGGTCTACTGTGACAGTGATCAGAGCATGAAGTGTCTTGTGGGGCCCTGAGAGCCTGGTGAGGAGGCCCTGCATTAATCCAGGTTTTGTGCAGGGTTTTCACCTCACCAGCTTCCCCCCAGCCACAGGGTACCTTGAGTGGAGCTGATGGTGGCAGTGTTTGTGGTAAGACCCATGATGCTCCACAGTCCTCCCACAGTTTCCCTGTTGAGGGATGGGCAGGGCAGAGGTCCCTGACAGGAGACCCATCCCTTCCTCAACAGCAAGAGGATTTGAGTGTGTATGCTTCTGTCCTTTTAGGCCCTTTTTGCCAATCCATTCTGATCCTGCAAAGTCCTCCTTCTTCCCAGGTCATGGGATCCAGCTACATTCTCACTGCCCCAGGATAGAGAGCCAGAGCTGTATTTCCAGCTGGTTCACCTGATGCCCTGGGGAGACCCTGGGACCATTGCAGCAACTTCCTGCCTCCTGAGGTGTGATGGAGAAGCTGCCTTGTTGGCTGAGAGCAGAGTAGGGGGCTCTGGGAGCTTCCCCAGAACATGCTGGTAGGTGAGAAAGGCAATGACATATTGGGGCTCTTCCCAGGGTTTGGTCCTCATTGTCCCTGAGGGCATTTGAAGACCCTATTTTACTCAGGGGTCTCTGGATTGAGAGGTCATGGGTCACTGCAACAGAAATACTGTGGTTGGTTTTTTACCAATGTCGACTTGTTTCTGGGGAAAAATCATGACTCAGCTTCAGAGAAACTGGAGCTACATTGGGTTGGGCGCCAGGAATGCAAGAATCGCTGACCTTCAGGACCTTCTAGAAGGAGGAGCTGGGATCCTGCTCTCTGAGTTCTGCTAGACCCAGTACCCCATGTAAAAGCACAGACTGTCCTGCACTGATGCTTTTGTTACTTTTCAGTGTTTATTTTTTTCCAACAATGTTACAGTAGTTGGAAAACAAGTGCAAACTTGACAGGTACCTGATTCCATAAACCTTTCATTTTTTTAAGGTTAAATTTACAAGGAAAACAGGAATTTATTTATCCTTTCTCGTGTTCATTGGAAGGAAACTCATCAATAATATCTTCAAAGCTTGCCTTTTACCTCATCTCCTTTTCTCTGTTTTCTTTTTTAATGATTTTATGCAAGTACAGTGGTGAGGAGGGGGAGGCAGAGGCAGAGGGGGAAGGTGACTCAACACTGAGTGGGGACTACAACGTGGGACTCGATCCCAGGATTCTGACATCAAGACCTGATCCACCCAGGTGCCCCTGCTTATCTCTTTATTTTCAACTGAGATTTGCCATGTTCTCTAATTTTCTCATGAGCTGGTAACAATATTCAGCAGTTTTAAATTGGTTGCAGTTTAGTAAGAGCTCTTTCGCAGGATTCCACTGAGACTTCTTCTGTTCAAACTGTCAAGACCACTTCTCAATATGCAGAGGATTGTACTAAGCAAAATTTGTGAATCAGCGTTTGAAAAAAAGCTGCTGCTATTTGTTGAAGATATTAAAATAGATGTTTAGCTCCACTGATTCATGCACTCCCACTTTTTTCTTTTCCTTTGTTACTTATTTCTTTTTTTTTTTTAAAGATTTTTATTTATTTTATTTGACAGACCACAAGTAGGCAGAGAGGCAGGCAGAGAGAGAGAGGAGGAAGCAGGCTCCCCACTGAGCAAAGAGCCCGATGCGGGGCTCGGTCCCAGGCCCCTGGGATCATGACCTAAGCCTGAGGCAGAGGCTCTAACCCACTGAGCCACCCAGATGATCCCCTTTTGACATTCTTTTTTTTAATTTTATTTATTAGTTTTACAGACAGAGAGCACAAATAGAGGGAGTGGGAGAGGGAGAAGCAGGCTTCCCATAGAGCAGGGAGACTGATGTGGGGCTCAGGACTCTGGGATCATGACCTGAGCCAAAAGCAGATGCTTAACAACTGAGTCACCCAGGCGCCCCACTTATGACATTGTTAATATGACATCTCTTATAATTGAAGCTTTTCCTCACTGATGGTCTTTACCTGTTTTCCCGTCAATAACCAGGGGACTGAATTTTTCTTTGAATATTCTCAATAGTGTTTCAGGTCTAATATAATGTTGTAGTAGCATTACAAATTATTTTTGAATTTTGTTATACATATAAGACTAGATCTTACTATCACTATATGATTAGGCATATAGACACTATAATAATCTATAATACTCTAAATTCAGAATCCTTCCAGAGTTTGGGCTTTCAATATTTTCTTGTGATCCCCTAAGATGTAAATTGTTTTTTTGCACAAAACTTAACATCTAAATCACTCCCAAAATATTCTTTCATTTTTAAATAATTTTTTATTTGCTACAAAGCACAACAGAATAAATTATGAGTTTGAGTAATTTGTGAACTTTGTGTTGAAAAAAAAACCTTCATGATGAAATATTACATCTTCATTGTGACAGATTCTGTTTCTGTTCTGTGATATCAGTGAGCCACAGATGGCCCCTGTGTGTTGGCAGGCTGCAACCCATGAGCTAAAGTCCTGTGGCTGGTGCCTGAGTCAGATTTGTTTTCTACACATCCAGTCTTTTAAAAACATAACCCTGGAGAGCAGATGTTTAGGAATTGACTGCCTGCCTCAATTCTGTATGTCGTGAAACTGTGACCAACATTTTCTTATCATAAATAAAGTCAGTGAGTCAATCAAGCAATCCAGATTAACCTTTCAGCTCTAAAAGACCCTGAACAACTGTTGGCCTTCTAAAACCCTGATGCAGAGACCCCGCACCCCCATCCAGGCTGCAGAAAGGCATTACTTAGGCTCATGTGTACTCACTTCAATGTCCCCAGTATTGGAAGGATTAATACTGTGATGGGCCACCCCTCTTGCAAACCTGTCAGTCCCCCAGGAATGGGGGTTCCATGTTACTGTCACATATTTTTCCTTCAGCCTGAAACTCATTGAACTCACTCTACATCCTTCCAGTCTTGGAATGTCTATATAAAATGAAATATTTGATTGTCCAGTTACTGCTGAAGAGGATGAAGGGGAAGAAGAGAAAAACGAGGTATCCTGAGAACAATTGAGCCAGCCAACATGAATCACTTGGCCACATGTAATTTTTTTTGACAGGTTCAGCCCTGGTGTGAAATATCATATCCTTCACTTTTCATTTTTTGAGAAACCTCTACACCGTTTTCCAAAGTGGCTGTACCAACATCCATCCCACAAGCAGTATGAGAGGGTTCTCCTTTCTTCCAACTTCTCCAACACTGGTTTTTTCTTGCCTTGTCAGTTTTTGCTGTTCTACCTGGTGGAAGTTGATATCTGTGTGGTTTTGATTTGAATCTCCCTGATGGCTAATGATGATGAACAGTTTTTCATGCATCTGTTAGCCGTTTGTATGTCTTCTTTGCAGAAGTATCTGGTCCCATCTTCTGCCCATTTTTTCACTCGATTATTTGTTTTTTGGATGTTGAGTTTGAGAAATTCTTTATAGTTCTTGGATATCAGCCCTTTGTAGTGTCATTTGCAAATAAGTGCTCTCATTTTGTGGGTTTCCTTTTTGTTTTGTTGACGGTTTTCGTTTGTGGCGCAGAAGCTTTTGATCTTGATGAAATCCCAAAAGTTCATTTTCACTTTTGTTTCCCTTGCCTTTGGAAGGTGCATCTAGTAAGGAGTTACTGTGGCTGAGGACAATGAGGTTGCTGCCTGTGTTCTCCTCTAGGATTTTGGTGGATTCCTGCCTCACTCTGAGCTCTTTTATCCAGACTTTTTACGACAGACAACAAAGTGATGGTTGGCAGCATGGGTGAAGTAGGTGATGGGGATGAAGGAGCTGCTTGTCCTGATGAGCCCTGGAGAATGCATGGAAGCGTTGAATCCCTCTGTTGTATTCCAGAAACTAATATATGTGAACCATATTGGAATTAAAGAATTACAAAAAAGGGAAATAGTTTGCAAACTGTGGTAGGTGTATGGAAATGTTTAGTCCTGTATTTCCTATTTGGTTGTTTTGGTAAATCTAAACCTATTACAAAGTGAAAAGTTTATTAGTAATCATTGTTTTTTTATTTTTTAATGCATAATGTAGCATAATTAGTTCTACCATTACTTACTAGTAATTGACACCTATAGGGGTGGAGCAGGGCCCCCGCTGAGCAGAGAGTCTGATGCGGGTCTCCATCCCAGGACCCCAAGATCATGACCCGAGCCAAAGGCAAAGACTTAACTCACTGAGCCACCCAGGCACCCCTGTTGTTTTATTTAATAATAGCATTTATGATACCGAAATTGAGTAATACACAATATAGAAATCACAGAAAGAGCAATTACAGATGTTTTATGTTAGGGTAAAACATATATAACATTATGTATTCTATCATAATGTAGTTTTCTAATCTAGAATGGGTGTGTCCTTACATGGTGCTCTATGAAGTTGGTGCCTGCCATTCCAGGGGCTAATTACTCATGGAGAGAAAAATCATGGTTGTAATACTAGAATGATTAATACCAACAAAGGCTACTTAGAGGTTACTGGAGGGGATAAAAGAGAGTTGATATGGGGGGACCACCTTGGTTGCTCAGTTGGTTAAGAATCAGGGTCTTGATTTTTGCCTCAGGTAATTATATCTGGGTCATGAGACTAAGCACAAATTAGGCTCTACAGTGAGCATGGAGTCTGTTTAGATTCTCCCTCTCAGGTGCCTGGGTGGCTCGGTGGGTTAATCCTCTGCCTTCAGTTCAGGTTTTGGATCTCAGGTTCCTGGGATTGAGCCCCACATCATGTTCTCTGCTTGGTGGGGAGCCTTCTTCTCCCTTCTCTCTGCCTGCCTCTCTGTCTACTTGTGATCTCTATGTCTGTCAAATAAATAAATAAAATCTTTTTTAAAAAAAAGATTCTCCATCACCTTCTAGCCCACCCCACCAATTCAGTCTTTTTTCTCTCTTTCTCAAAAAAATATGTATTTGTATATATGTATATGCAAGTATGTATATATAAATGGTTGACTTCAAGGTACACAGTTAATGTTTATAGGAAGGGACCATGATTATTTTTTTTTCATTTTTTCACTATTGCAATATACTGTCAATTGCTGTTCAGCTTGTAAAGCTGCATGTACTAATACTGATTTCAAGGATAATGAGCTCTCTTAAGCCTCAAACCCTATGCCTTCTGAGACTCCAAGGAATGGGAATTTTTTCCTGGAGGACAAAAGTGTTCATTGTTCTTGGCACAAGGTATACGCTGTTGATAGTACTCCATCCCTTGTTAAAGGTGCATGTCTTTGTTCCTGGAAATATTTGAAGAGTGCTTGGAAGAAGAGTTGCTTGAATTGAAAGTCCTGGAGTGAAAGAGTGGGGTTGGAGTAGTCATGGGACAGAAGTTACTTGTTATTTAAAAAGTATCAATGTTGGGACTGTAAGTGATCAGGAAAGTAAGGCATCCTGGCAGTCATTTGGTGTATGATGTGTAGCACTACTAATTTCTCAATATTTCAGATCCCATGGGACATGATAGGGAGGAGAGAAGAGGAGAGGAGAGGAGAGGAGAGGAGAGGAGAGGGTTGGTGCCCTCTGGTGTCTTCACTGGCAAGCCCTGTCTTGTACACATAGTGGCTGCCTTCACAGTTGCCTTCAGCTCTTTACCTGAGGGTGTCCATTGGCTTCCTTGGCTTCTCTGGCCATGGCAGTGAGCTCATCAGCCAGGTAACCTCTGTACATAACAGCAACACTCATCCCATGCCGGTCCTTTTGCACTTGCATGGGATGACTCAGGGCTATTCTTCATGCATTTAAAACGTTCCCAGCGGATGGAGAGAGAGTCGCCCAAGCAGTGACCTCTAAACTAACACCCTGCCTTGTGTGTCGCCTGCACTCCTTCTTCAGATCTTAGCTCCCATCATTTCTTCCCACCAAAGATCCTTCCAGAGAAACTACTTATACTCACATCCTTGTCTTAGAGTCACTTTCTGAGGCACCCAACCCCTCATAACTCCTGGTGCTGCCAAGAATGGTGGGTGTTGTCCCTCTGTGCCCCAGGAGAGGATCTACCTTATAAAACACACACATTCTTGGGATATCTCAAAGCTCAGTCATGAGAATCAACTTACATTTTCCCTTGTGTAGGAGAACTGAAAATCCACGCATGCAAGGCAGTAGAATGACCTAGATAATAGTGAGATTATTCAAATTGTCACACAAAGTGGAACGCTCAGGCTGGAAGGAGACATACATTGTAGTATCATTATCAGTGGTACTGTTACTGAGTTCAAACATCCTATCTCTTGAAGGTTCTTCTTAGACTCCCATTTTGTCCATAAGGATACTTCTTGGTTATATGCTCCCCCTTAACTCTCGTCCAATCCTTATCTTTGTATCCAGTCCTAGACTCACTCTCATCCAACCCTACCTCCCCTGCTCGCACTTTCCATGTCCCTTCCTCCTTTTCTACTCCCCAAGGTTTCCCAAGATCCATCTTGCCTCCAGACTCCTACCCTTCAGGTGTTGGAAGTTCCTTGGGTCCACCATCTCTCCTTGTCCCCTCTAGTTAGTAGGAGGAGGTATGAGTATGAATGAAGGTCTTGCTCTTCCTTTCCTTATGTCCTGGCTCTCCAAGTGGGAATGGGCCTCAGTCTGGAGTCCAGGATTGCCTGGATATTAGTCTATTTCAAAGAAGGAATTGAATTCAACTATAACTATACATTGGAAATCAAGGAAGTCTCAATATATTTCAGAAGAATGAAACCCACAAGGGTTGTTCTTTGATCATAGTTGCAAATGTGCTGGATTAATCAAGAAAGGATAAAAAGGATTTCCCCATATATTTGGAAATTGAATAGCATTTTTTAAAAATTATTATTTATTTATTTATTTTCAGAAAAACAGTATTCATTATTTTCACCACACCCAGTGCTCCATGCAAGCCGTGCCCTCTATAATACCCACCACCTGGTACCCCAACCTCCCACCCCCCCGCCACTTCAAACCCCTCAGATTGTTTTTCAGAGTCCATAGTTTTGAATAAAATTGCAAAAGGGAATCTCATAGGAATAACCGGTATGATCTGAATGAAAATGGTACTGCATATGTGGCATTAACATAGACTTGCTTCTGTCCTGGGAATTCAACTTTGGATAGAAAGATTTATGGTATTCAAATCATCCCATATTAACAGAGAAGGTATTACACCTAAAACATCTCTAGAAACACCACTTATCTCTGTAACCTCACTAGGTGTCAGTGTGGGATTTACATTATGTACATACATGGAAAAATGACAAGCTGATTCTCATGCTTGCTCTGTGTGGGATCTCCATGACACTTACTAATTTAAGTCAACAGGTTCATCATAAGCTTTTCTGTCAATGGACTTCTGGACAGCACCCAGACAGTGTGGCACCACCAGGAGTTTGAAAGTAGGAGAGGAAGAGTCAGAGGTAACAGGGATAGCGAGAGGAAGGGACAAAGGGGAATTGCATGAAGACATGTGAGACGTGGCCCAGGAGTGTGGAGGGGGAACCATGGCCCACGGAGGAGGGGCTTTGAGTGTTGGGGCAAGAAAAGGCAGGAATCTTGAGCATCAGAGTTCTCTGAGCCCAGGGCTCCAATCTCCCTCCAGCGGCCATTTCACTTGGGAAGGTGAGTCCCCGTCATTTGGCCTGGAAATGTGGGACTCAGCCTCAGGATCTGTCAGGGAGAGAGGTAGCTTGAGGGAGAGCATGCTTCTCTTTGGCAGGTAGTTTCTAGTGCTTGCCCTGTGGGGAGGTGACGCTGAGCCATCTCCCTCCCTGCCCCTGTCCCTGCTGCATTCCTCCGGTACCAGTAGGGCCTAGCTCAAGTTCCAAAACCAGGCCCCAAGTCCTGCAGCCTGGAACTGACACAGAGGCACAGCTGATCTCAACCCAGTGTATTGAGAATAAGGTCCGAGGGGTTTGAAGTGGCGGGGGGGTGGGAGGTTGGGGTACCAGGTGGTGGGTATTATAGAGGGCACAGCTTGCATGGAGCACTGGGTGTGGTGAAAAAATAATGAATACTGTTTTTCTGAAAATAAATAAATTGGGAAAAAAAAAAAGAATAAGGTCCATATTCTCCCTCTGGAGCTAGCAATGTGCAGTAGGATGAGGGGTTGCTATCCTCAGGTTCACTGCCCATCCTGACACAGGATGTTAGGTGGATGGCTTCAATCCCTGCAGCTTTCTCCTACAACCAAGCAGAAATGTCATACTTCACCAAGCTTTCTTCTGCCTGTGAAGAGATGGCAATTAGTACTCGAAGGTAAAATGGGTTCCTTACCAGACTGATGGAAATGATTTCATCCATCTACCATGTCTAAAGCACCTTTCATTGAAAATACGATCTAAAGAGACATGCAGTAAATTCATAACACATGTGAAGCTCCGTCTAGGTTTCCATTTTGACCCTGTCACCTATGTGTCACTGAACACTTTATTGGCATGGTCAAAATAAACTCTCACGATCAAGATCATGGTGCTAGATGATGTCTTGTATCAGTGTACTTTCATATATCCTGACCTGACTGGAAATTATTCCTAAGAGGAAGAAGAAGGAAAGAAAAATTACAGTAGTGTAATTGTGTAGTATGAAGATTTTGGTGGGCAAACTCATCTATCTTTACATTTTTAAAAAATATTTTATTCATCTATTTGACAGATATCCCAAGTAGGCAGAGGCAGGCGGAGAGAGAGGGGGAAGCAGGCTCCCTGTTGAGCCAAGAGCCTGATGCAGGGCTCATTCCCAGGACCCTGAGATCATTTCCTGAACCAAAGGTGGAGGCATCACCCACTGAGCCATCCAGGCGCCCCTGTAACTTTCCATTTTGTATGTCAGTAGTCTTTATTATTGAATGGAGTGGAGCAAGCACTACATATTACATAGCGACATTGTCAAGTTTGGTTCATTCTTCACTCACACAGAAAGAAGGAAGTGATTTCTTTGTGTCTGAGGCGCTGACACAGAGGCCTGCCCTGGTTTAGAGAACAGGCTCCCTGGAACCAGAGCTGCCTCAGTGCCTCCCGCTGAGCAGCCCCAGCTTAGAGCACTGTGGGGATTCCCAGGGAAGTGGGCAGAGGGCGCCCAAGCGCCTCAGGCCAGCAGGGGCCCTTTGTCTGCCCATGCACCACAGCAGACTTAGGGAGCTGAAGGCATGCCACGGCGTCATCTGATGCTGTGTTCCTCACAGCCAGAAGGGTTTCTGCCACCAACTGAGGACCCAGGGCCCCTCAGAGGGCTAGGGCTGCGTTTGCAGCCAGTTCTGATGCTACCCTGGAGAGACCCTTGGGGCTTTGCAGCAGGTTGGTGCCTCCTGTGGTGCGATGCAGAAGCGGCCTTGTTGGCTGAGAGCTGAGGAGGGGGCTCTGGGCGGCTTCCCGAAACCTACTGGTATGTAAGCCGCCTCATTGTTACACTTTTGGTGTTGTTCCCACGGTTTGGACCTCATTTTCCTCGAGGATATTTGAACAAGACCTATTTTACTCAAGGATCCCTGGATGGAGTGGTCACGGGGATGCCATACTGGTGATGCTATGGTTGGTTTGTTACAGAAGCAGGCTTGTTTCTTGGGAGAAATCCCGACTCAAGAGGAACAGGAGTAGCATGTAGTTGGGAGCTGAGAACACAACCTGCTGACTCTCAGGGTGTCTTAGAAGAATTCACTTGGGGCCCACTTGCCGAATACTGCGGCAATCAGAGCCCCAGGTAAAAACAAAGTGCCATCCAGTTTGTAACCTTCAAGGTTAGAAGTATCAGCAAATGTTGGGTTTGTTGAGAAGGAAGGAAAACTGAATGTAGGCCAAAGTAGCTGTGACTGATCCTTTGGCACATTGGGGAACTTCGGAGAGGTTCACTGTTGTCAGAGACAGGGGGCAATTTGAAAGGCTGTTAAGAACCAGAAGTGCATTGGAGGCATCTGGTAGTGCAAATCTTCATGGATTTTCATGGGTGAGGCCTGTTGGAGGAGGTGGGGGGGGCTGGATAGAGAGATGAGAATAGAGTTCTGCTAGCTGGAATAGTGGGACTCCCATGTGCAAGATCAAGTCCATGTCCTCCTGTTGGTTCCCCATTTATTTGGAGTGGTAGTGTGTCAGAACACCCCCTACCAAAACCTCTTCCCTCTGCTGTGACATTCCCCTTATGACTTTGCCCCGTCTGATCAAGATTTGCCTTGAAAAACAAAATAAGTCAGTCAGAGAAAGACAGGTACTATACGATTTCATTCATTTGTGGAAATTATGATATAAAACATATGAGCAAAGAGAAGTTAAAAAGAGGCAAACTACGAAACAGACTCTTAACTAGAGAACAACCTGTTGGTAATCAGAAAGGAGGTGTTGGTGGGACGGATGGGTTCAACAGACGATGGGGACTGAGTTGTATTCTTGTGATGAATGCCAGGTATTGCATGGAAGTGCTGAATCATGATTATACACCTGAAATGAACACAACAGTGTGTGTGATTTATATGTACTATAACTTAAAGCTTCAGGAAAGTTTCCTTGGAGGAATTTCAAATCTACAGTCAGGCTCTTTGTATTTAGTGGTTTTGTGTTTCAGTGCCAGCAAAGCCTTTTCTAGTTGGCATATCCCATGTTGGTTGAATGTGCATGACAGTTGTAAACTACTCAAGTGAGCCTTGAGGAACAGAGAGGTTTAAAAGGGAGAAACTCTCACCCACTCCCCTTGTGAAGCCTGTATCTCCTCAAGATTGAAACCAGTGAGCCAGCATCACCTCACTGGGGGTGGTGTTAACACAAAGGATTTGAGGAACAGCAAGTACAGAACCAAAGTAAGGAGACAATGCCAAACCATATGTTGTTTCTAAACCAGGACTCTAGATATGATAGGAGCCAGCTAAAAATATATATTGGCACTTGTTTGGACTGAAGGAGGGAGGGATTCTCCATATGAAGGCCAACTCAGAATCCTGTATGCCTCCTGGAAGTGTCCTCCATGAGTGGCTATGAGCAAAATAGTGAAATACTGTGAGAGTGCACTGAATGAAATCAGGGAGCGTGTTTGGGGACATAGAGTACACTGAAAAATGTGAAACATTCATTATAGAATGTGTTGTAGACTAGGAATACTTCCGGGACATTTCCAAACAGTATTGTTCTTTCAAAAGAACAGTTTAGAATTCTATGTGTTATCAAAAGTGGTCTGTTATGTTGTAAGTTCAGAAACCATGCATTTGGCTTAGAATCAGGATTCAGTTAATAGTAGAGGTAAAGGAATGACTTTTGAATTCTGAACCATCTAAATGTCTAGGAATGCTCACGAGATCAAAATTAGTGTTTTCTGGAAAGGCCATAATCCAAAGAAGTTTCCTCCTTTTGCAAGAGACTCAGAGATGCAGAAAATGACGTGTTCTTTGCACAGAATATGGAGAAGGAGCAATAGTGAGGAGAGGAATGCAGGCCTGGTCCAGACATGTGGGGAAGGCTGTCTCCCCAGATGATTTGTATTTCAGTTGGTGCAGTATTAACCTTCTTGTGACCAGATGATGTATAGGTCAAGTCAGGCTTTGCTTCTTCCTTTAAAGGTGTCCCGTGGACCCAAGCATCCATTCCCTGGAGTTTGGGAGTGCAAGGTTTGATTAGCAGTATAGGAGAGAGACTTCTCGGGGATGGTTGGAGAGAATCTTTGTGGAGATCTTTCCCAACAAATCTCCAGGTTGCAAGATGTGGCGGTCAAGGTAAGTGTCCCCTGGGAGTGCACTTTGATAAAGTCTGCTCTACTGCAATGTGGTTAGGTTGAATAGAGGCAACTCGATCTTTGCTTTATTGAAATACACCCCCTTTTCCCCACTGTGGGTCCAGAGAGGCAGTGGTCGATTGCACAGTGTCCAGTGACTATATGGAAGTAGGGACTCTGATTTCCAAAAAGGGGTGGACATGACATTTAGGAGGACGGCAATCCCTTTGACCCAGGGAGCTGGAAACTCTCTGTAGATTTTGCCAAATGAGTCCCCAGCATTGTGGTCATTGTTTGAGACTAACTTTGAAGATAGAGGACAGTAACATACAAGGAAATTGTAAAATTAGTGAAACATCGCAAGTTGGTGGAGAGCCTGCATGGTAGAATGCGTTTCCTGGTCACTGTGTATAGTTCAAGAGGGCTTCCCTGGGAGGGGTAATTTTTTCTAACAGGATTTTAGTCCCCCAGTGAGAAAACATGAAGACAAGATGAAGAACGAGTGAAGGGTGGATGCCCTGGCTTCAGCCTGATTCAGACTGTTAGTGGGTTTTGGTTTTGGTCTTCACTGGTAAATTTCTCAAGTTCTTAGGAGTTTACTAGCCATTTATTTGAACATCATCTAAGAGAACACTAGAAGCAATACCACAATAAAGAGGTTTGGCCTCTGCGGGATTCCACATGTAAAAAAAACAAACAAACAACAAAAAAAAACCACAGGACACATAAATTAAACATGATCACACTGCTTTTAATAACATTTCTAAACTTTCATGCCATTTGATGGAACTCTCTATTTCAGAGAGCGAAACAAAATCTATTCAGCCCCCAGTAAGTGCTTTTTCTTTTCTTTTCTTTTCTTTTCTTTTCTTTTCTTTTCTTTTTTAAAAAGATTTTATTTATCTGAAAGACAGATATCACAAGTAGGTAGAGAGGCAGGCATAGAGATTGGAGGAATCTGGGTCTCTGCTGAACAGAGAGCCCAATGCAGGGATGGATCCCAGGACCCCAGGACCATGACTCCAGCTGTGCAAGTCAGCATGGTCCAGGCCCAGATGTTGCGGGGTGCCAGTGGGGGCGCCCTGTCCACTCTCCAGTCCCTGTTTCGGTCCCTGGAAAGAGTGGGTGGGAGGTGGCCCAAGCCATGATTCCAGCCCAGGATTCCTAGGAAATTGCTATGGCTTACCAGCGCCTGTGTTTTGCTGTTTCTCCCCACTTTACCCCTGCTCCGGGGCCTGACTCCTCACTCCTCCTAAAACCAAAAGGACCAGCAAACCTGCCACAGACAAAGGCTTTTGGGATTGGAGCATCTCCACCTTCAGAAGCTGCACTGAAGCCTTAAAATGCAGTATCTGCAATGTGAGGGAAGCCACCTCCACCAGATACTTGAAGATCTGGGTTAGCTTTGGCAAAAGGACTTTCGTTGCTTAAGGTGTGGGAGCGGGTGGAGCGCTATCCTTGCGGCCCTCTTTCCAACTTGTTGATGATGGCTTTTTTGCATTTGGGGTGGTTGATGTGTGGTTCTGGTTGTGTGTATTTTGTATGTATTTCCCCGCCACCGCCTCTCCCTGTCCCCGGATCTCCATTTTATCAGCATGGGCCTCCTCACACCCCGGGAGGCCCTGGAGCCTAGCAGTCGCTGGCCCACAGCAAGTCCCCAGCCCTCCCTCCCCTTCCACCCCCTCAGCGCTGAGCATGTATCTGGTCAGTGATATGCTGTACCCCCACCCACCCACCCCCACCCCAAGCGGGAAGTGGCACTGCTGGGAGAAGAAACGCAGTCCACCTCCCTTCCCCGAGCCCTTCCATGGCCCGACCTCAGCTGGACCTCAGTCCCTGGGCCTCAAGCTCCCAGGCCACCTCCGCTTGCACCAATGCAGCTGCCAGTCTCCCTGCCAGTCTCCCTCCCAACTGCACCGCCTTCTCCAAGTGACTGATGAGGGGCAAGGCCGGGTGCTGCGCAGAGGCATGCAGTGGTGTGGCATGGCACGGCGTGGTGTGCTGTGGCATGTGCCAAGCTGTCGGTGCGCCTGCCTGGGTGGGTATGCCCGCTCGGGGAGCGTGGGACTGCTGGTGACCCGGGGACCCGGCGAGGTGGAGCCCACAAGCAGTGATGGGCTCTGGAACCCTCGTGTCCCCCTTACGGGGCTGCATTTTCAGTGCCTGAGTTTTGTGATCATGGGTCTTTTAAGTATGAGTTTGCCTGAGTATGTATGAGTTTTGCGATTATGTCAAATTTATTCCTAAATCATTTAAGGTTTGATGTTTTTTGTAACTGGGATTGCTCTTAATCTCTTAATCTCATTTTTGCGCTGCTCAACTTTGGTGAATAAGACTACAACTTGTCCTGAGTACTGATCCTGCATCGTGGAACTATGCTGGACATACTGAGGCCTAATGGCATTTTTGTGGATTAATCTTTTTCTACAGAAGAATTCTATAGAAGAATTTTTTTCTATAGTATCTTATGAAAATAGAGACATTTTCACTTCTTCCACTCTTATTCATACTCCTGTTATTTCGTTTTCTTGCTAAATACCTAAGATGGAGTTACCAATAAAATGTTGAATAAAAGTGGCAATTGCAGGCTTTTTTTCTTGTTCCTGACCTTAGGGAGGAACCATCTAGCCTTTTGCCATTAAATATGTAAGTGTGGTTTCTCATATACAGGTTTTTATTACGTTAAGAAAATTCTTTTATTCAGTTGACAGATTATTATCACCAAATGGTGTTGACATTTAACCACTTTTTTTCTTCTATATCTATGGAGGTAATCATGTGGTTTACCCTTTATTATATTATTATGGTATATTAATTATATTGATTAAATATCATTTTATTTATTTATTTATTTAACAGAGAGAGAGAGAGACGATGAGCGAAGAAGGGAAAGTTGGAGAGGGAGAAACAGGCCCTCTGCCAGGCTTGGAGCGTTATTCAGGGTTTGATTCCAAGACCCTGGGATCATGACCTGAATTGAAGGCAGATGCCCAATGACTGAGCCACCCAGGTGCCCCTAAATATCACATTTTGAGCAAATTTTGCATACTTGAGATAAATCCTTTATGGCCATAGTAATTTATGTGTTGCTGAATTCAGTTTACTAACAATAGTATTGAAGATTTTTGTGTCTACAGTTCTAAGAGATATTGGTCTATAATTTCATTTTCTTGTGTCATCTTTACCTGTTTTGGGATCTCACTAATACTGACTCTCACAGAATGAATGTGATCTGTTCTCTCCACTTCTACTTTTTTTAAATATTTTCAATTTATTTATTTTAAGAAAAACAGTATTCATTATTATTTTACCACACCCAGTGCTCCATGCAATCTGTGCCCTCTCTAATACCCACCACCTGGTACCCAACCTCCCACACCCCCGCCACTTCAAACCCCTCAGATTGTTTTTCAGAGTCCGTAGTCTCTCACGATTCACCTCCCCTTCCAATTTCCCCCACTCCCTTCTCTCTAACACACTTTGTCCTCCATGATATTTGCTATGCTCCACAAATAAGTGAAACCATATGATAATTGACTCTCTCTGCTTGACTTATTTCACTCAGCATAATCTCTTCCAGTCCCGTCCATGTTGCTACAAAAGTTGGGTATTCATCCTTTCTGATGGAGGCATAATACTCCATAGTGTATATGGACCGCATCTTCCTTATCCATTCGTCCATTGAAGGGCATCTTGGTTCTTTCCACAGTTTGGCAACCGTGGCCATTGCTGCTATAAACATTGGGGTACAGATTGCCCTTCTTTTCACGACATCTGTATCTTTGGGGTAAATACCCAGTATTGCAATGGCAGGGTCATAGGGAGGTTCTATTTTTAATTTCTTGAGGAATCTCCACACTTCTACTTTTTGAATGATTTTTGAATCTTCCTTAAATGTTTTCACAGAATTCACCAGTGTGCCATATGGTCCCAGATTTTTCTTTATGGAAAGATTTGGATTAACTGCTAATTTTATTTGTTTAAGTTCTATTCAGATTGTCTACTTTGGAGTTAAGATTAAGGAATTTGAGTCTTTCTAGCAACCTGCCAAATTCCTTTAGTTTTCTAATTTATTAGCATGCAATTTTTCCTCGTATTGCAATTTAATTCTTTTTATTTGTATAAGGCTAATAGGAATGCCTCTCTTTCATTCCAGATTTTTTCATAATTTGGTATTTTTATCTTATTTTTGGTAAGAATAGCCAAAAATTTGTCAATTGCTCATCTCTTTAAAGAATTAGCTTTTGGGGCACCTGGGTGGGTCAGTGGGTTAAAGCCTGTGCCTTTGGCTCAGGTCATGATCTCAGGGTCCTGGGATCAAGCCCCTCATCAGGCTCTCTGCTCAGCAGGGAGCCTCCTTCCCTTCCTCTCTCTCTGCCTGCCTCCTGCCTACTTTTGATCTGTCTCTGTCAAACAAATAATAAAACAAAATATTTTTTTGAAAAAAGAATTAGCTTTTGTATATATTGATTTTCTCTGTTGTGTCTTATTTCACTTATATCTGATCTCCTCTTTCAAAATTTCTTTCCTTTTGCTTGCCTTTTAACTCATTCTTCCTTTATCAAGTTTTTATTTTTATTTCTTTATTTGAGAGACTGAAAGAGTGAGTGAGAAGGGAAGAGCAGAGAGACAAAAGCAGTCCTCGCTGAGCACAGAGCCCAACACGGGGCGTGAGCCCACAACCCCGAGATCATGACCTGAGCCAGAACCAAGAATTGGTCACCTAACCAACTGAGCCACCTATAAGCCCCTAATTTGTTTTCATTTTGTCATTTCTTACGATGATAGGTTATTAAAGTAACGCTTTCTTCCTTTTTAAATATATGTTTATCATCCTCAGTTTCCCTCAAAAAAAAAAAACAACTTAACTGTATCCCATAAGACTTTGTATTTTATACTTCCACTTTCAAGAGATGAGTAATTGACAGATTTTTGGCTTTCAATCATCTCAAGGTATTTTCTAACTTCTACTGTGATTTCTTTTTTGACTCATGTCTCATTTAGGAGTGTGTTATTTATTTTCCACATATTTGTGAATTTTCTGTTTCCTTTTGTGAGTGACTTTATTTTACTGCATGGAGTTAGAGACCATACATTGAGTGACTTTAGTTCTTCAACATGAATACTACATTTATAGGTCTTTTGGTTTTTCAGACTGGATAATCTCAATTGATCTCTATTTATATTCCCTGATTATTTCATCTTTTACTACCATTGAGCTCATCTGGAGAATATTTTATTTCAGTTATAATGCAACTTTCATTTCATTCTGTTCTAATTTTATTTTTAGTATATTCTTGATTTGGTGGGGCACCATGCTTGTACTTCCTGTGTATTCTTTTTTGTAAGATTTTATTTATTTATTTGACAGACAGAGATTACAAGTAGGCAGAGAGGCAGGCAGAAAGAGAGAGGAGGAAGCAGGTTCCCTGCTGAGCAGAGAGCCCAGTGCTGGGCTAGATCCCAGGACCCTGGGATCATGACCTGAGCCAAAGGCAGAGGCTTTAACCCACTAAACCACTCTGGCACCCCGGTGTATTCTTTAAACATGATTTTTCTTCAGTTCTTTAACATATGGAAACATAAGAATGACTGTTTTTGTCCACGTCTTTATCCATTCAACCTATATCTGGAGTTCTTTGGAAATGGCTTTAATTCATTGTATTTTGTTTTTTTTTATTTACTAGTGTATAGATAGCTTTACTTCCTTTTTGCTGGAGTATTGTGTAATTTCTTGAGAAAATTAAGGTTTAAACTATATAATGTGGAAACTATAGAAAGTAGATCCTTCCCTGGGTTTTGAAAGGTAGCCTAAACTTCAAGGTCAGGTCTCTTGAGACTTCATTTCATTCTGTTTTACCCCCTACATACACATATTTGAACACTTCATATGACTGTATTTTAATCATTAACCTGGGTAGTGGAAAGCATATATCTATTTACTTATTTACTTCTGTTTAATTTTGATGTTATTTTCTAATTATACAATGATTCTCTTTTAGCTGCTACTCCATGGAGTGTGCATCAAGAATGGAACAAAATTCTATTGCCTTTCTTACTACAAATGTTGTTTTTCATTTCACAAATGAAATGTGAAATTTTCACAAATGTAGGCTTTTATTTGACTTGAGTTCCCCAATACACTCAAATCAAGAAAGATTATTAAATACAAGAAAAATGTGGATTCAAATTGTGTCATGCTTTCTGCCTATGCATAATAGACATGTGATGTAAAACGGATATTGAGACAAAAGATTTAGCTTGGTTTTTAATTGTTGCACCTAAACACTGTCAGACTGTAGACAAATCAATCATTATGCTCTTATTTGTAAACTGGGAATAACACCAGCTCTACTTAATACTTTAATATTTATGCATTTTTACATCAAATGTTACATATTTCTACATAAAAGTTATAAAATACATTTTATTGAGATAAAATGTGTATATTTTCTCCTGTACCACCTAGTTACTGTATAATATATAGGGTTATAAATTACTTTCCCAAGGTTACACACTCTTAAATTGCATATTTAAATTCAACCTTTTCTTTTTTTGTTTTTTTTCCATATGAAACTATGCAAACTTATTACACAGATGTTCTTAGCTCTATTCACAATGCTCCAAACTGGAAAACTACATGTATACACAAGTATATGCATACATAAACACATATGTATATATATACATGTATACACAATGGAATACTGTTTTTTGTTTTTTTAATTTATTTCTTATTTATTTTCAGCACAACAATATTCGTCATTTTTGCACCAAACCCAGTACTCCATGCAATCCCTGCCCTCTCTAAAACCCACCACCTGGTTCCCCCTACCTACCACGCCCCCGCCTCTTCAAACCCCTTAGATTGTTTTTCCAAGTCCCTAGGCTCTCAGAGTTCACCTCCCATTCCAATTTCCCCCAACTCCCTTCTCCTCTCTATCTTCCCATGTCCTGCATGCTATTTGTTATGCTCCACAAATAATTGAAACCATATGATAATTGACTCTCTCTGCTTGACTTATTTCACTCAGCATAATCTCTTCCAGTCCCTTCCATGTTGCTACAAAAGTTGGGTATTTGTCCTTTCTGATGGAGGCATAATACTCCATAGTGTATATGAACCACATCTTCTTTATCCATTCGTCCGTTGAAGGGCATCTTGGTTCTTTCCATAGTTTGGCGACTGTGGCCATTGCTGCTATAAACACTGGGGTACAGATGGCCCTTCTTTTCACTACATCTGTACCTTTGGGGTAAATACCCAGGAGCCCAATGGCTGGGTCATAGGGAAGTTTTATTTTTAATTTCTTGAGGAATCTCCACACTGTTCTCTAAAGAGGTTGCACCAACTTGCATTCCCACCAACAGTGGAAGAGGGTTCCCCTTTCTCCACATCCCCTCCAACACATGTTGTTTCCTGTCTTGCTAATTCTGGCCATTCTAACTGGTGTATGGTGATATCTCTATGTGGTTTTAATTTGAATCTCCCTGAGGGCTAGTGATGATGAACATTTTTTCATGTGTCTGATGGCCATTTATATGTCTCCATTGGAGATGTGTCTGCTTTGCACCATGAAGCTAAATGCAATGACAGAAATGTTTGAAAGATATTAAGGTTTAATTCACCATGCCCTTAACAACAGTGAATGATTTTCTCTCTCAAATTTAATAGACAAAATAGCAACATGCCGTATAGTAGTATCTTTGTACAGTATGTTGTAGAAGAAGTCAAAAACTCCCTTTTTTAGCCATCCTCCTGTAATATGAAGGTGCATGTCCTCCCATCAAGAAACAGAAGCTACTTCTCTACCTCCTGAATCTGTTGTGGTCACATGACTCGCTTTGGCCAATGCTTTAGGCAAAATGATCCAAGCATTCTTGACAAGACTGCGATTATTTCTGTTGGGGTCCTTGAACAGAAAACTTAATTTAACCTTCTGCAAGATGAAAGACCGTATAGAAAACTGATGCAGCCCAGTGGATACCTGGCCAACTGCCAGACACGTATGTGAGGCTGTTGAGAATTATCCAGCCACCAACCAGTCTGCTATCTGATTACCCAAGAAGCATGAAAGAGCCCTGGAGATTGCTCAGACCAAGCCAGATCAGAAGAATTGTTCAGCTGACCTTCAGAAACAGGAGCTAAAGAACATGGTTGTTATTTTCAGTTGATAGAAAGTTAGGCATTTCAAAGGCTACTTTGAAAATATTTCACATAATTATATTTCTTTTGTGAGTTAATTATCCTTTGTCTTTTTCTATATTGCTGTATCAGTGTATTCTGATCAATAGATTTGTATGTACACTTTCCTAGATGA
This sequence comes from Neogale vison, assembly GCF_020171115.1. Lineage (NCBI taxonomy): Eukaryota > Metazoa > Chordata > Mammalia > Carnivora > Mustelidae > Neogale > Neogale vison. Next base: position 216,378,217 of record NC_058101.1, read on the forward strand.
TAAAGGTCATTTTCTTCAGTATTCTGCCTCTGCCTTTAGTGAAAATAGAACACACTAATTAGCCGTATGTTGAATGACTTAAAGAGCTATTTATAATCAATATATATTTACCCTTTGCTATACATAATTTGATTTCTAATAATTTTTCAATAACTTAATTCATTTTGAAATGTTTCTTATATGGAAAAATTTAATCTCTCTGCAATGGGTTCTATTAGTTTGCCTTTGTGAATGTGCTTCCATTAATCCAGCCTTAGGAAAATTATCCTGGTGCCAGAAAAACCAGAAAGACAGATTAACCATGGGGTTCATATCTTCTGTTTCCCCTCTTTCAGGGGTCACTGTCCTGTCATTATCAATGTTTAGTGTTTGAAAACCATTATAAGTATATCTTATCTAATTTATTTTTAGTTGTTGAAGACAAAAGTATAAATCTATTTGCTGTGGGTCTTTCATAGATAGATTTGATGAGGTTCAGGAATGTTCCCTCTATCCCTATACTTTGAAGCGTTTTAATCAGGAACGGATGTTGGATTTTGTCAAATGCTTTTTCTGCATCAATTGAGAGGACCATGTGGTTCTTCTCTCTTCTCCTATTAATTTGTTGTATCACATTGATTGATTTACGAATGTTGAACCATCCTTGTAGCCCAGGGATGAATCCCACCTGATCATGGTGGATAATCTTTTTAATGTGTTGTTGGATCCTGTTGGCTAGGATCTTGTAGAGAATCTTAGCATCCATATTCATCAGTGATATTGGTCTGAAATTCTCCTTTTTGGTATGGTCCTTGCCTGGTTTGGGGATCAGGGTAATGCTGGCTTCATAGAAAGAGTCTGGAAGTTTTCCTTCTGCTTCAATTTTTTGAAACAGCTTCAGGAGAATAGGTGTTATTTCTTCTTGGAAGGTTTGGTAGAATTCCCCAGGGAATCCGTCAGGTCCTGGGCTCTTGTTTTTTGGGAGATTTTTGATCACTGCTTCAATCTCGTTATTAGATATCGGTCTATTCAGGTTGTCGATTTCTTCCTGGTTCAATTTTGGTAGTTTATATTTTTCCAGGAATGCATCCATTTCATCAAGGTTGCTAAGCTTATTGGCATATAACTGTTCGTAGTAACTTCTGATGATTGTTTCTACTTCCTTGGTGTTAGTTGTGATCTCTCCCCTTTCATTCATAATTTTATGAATTTGGGATTTCTCTCTTTTCTTTTGGATTAGTGTAGCCAGTGGCTTATCGATCTTATTGATTCTTTCAAAAAACCAGCTTCTAGTTTCATTGATACGACCCACAGCAAATATCATCCTCAATGGGAAAAAGCTTGCAGCCTTCCCGTTGAGATCAGGAACAAGACAAGGATGTCCACTTTCACCACTCTTGTTCAACATAGTATTAGAAGTCCTAGCAACAGCAATCAGACAACAGAGAGAAATAAAAGGTATCCAAATTGGTAATGAAGAAGTCAAACTCTCTCTCTTCGCAGATGACATGATTCTTTATATGGAAAACCCAAAAGACTCCACCCCCAAACTACTAGAACTCATACAGCAATTCAGCAGCGTGGCAGGATACAAAGTCAATGTGCAGAAATCAGTGGCTTTCTTATACACTAACAAGGAAAATACAGAAAGGGAAATTAGAGAATCGATTCCATTTACTATAGCACCAAGAACCATAAGATACCTGGGAATAAACCTAACTAAAGAGGTAAAGGATCTATACTTGAGGAACTATAGAACACTCATGAAAGAAATTGAAGAAGACACAAAAAGATGGAAGACCATTCCATGCTCTTGGATCGGAAGAATAAACATCGTTAAAATGTCTATACTGCCTAGAGCAATCTATACTTTTAATGCCATTCCGATCAAAATTCCACCGGCATTCTTCAAAGAGCTGGAGCAAATAATCCAAAAATTTGTATGGAATCAGAAGAGACCCCGAATCGCTAAGGAAACGTTGAAAAACAAAAATAAAGCTGGCGGCATCACCTTACCTGATTTCAAGCTTTGTTACAAAGCTGTGATCACCAAGACAGCATGGTACTGGCATAAAAACAGACACATAGACCAGTGGAACAGAGTAGAGAGCCCTGATATGGACCCTCAACTCTATGGTCAATTAATCTTCGACAAAACAGGAAAAAATATACAGTGGAAAAAAGACAGTCTCTTCAATAAATGGTGCTGGGAAAACTGGACAGCTATATGTAGAAGAATGAAACTCGACCATTCTCTTACACCGTACACAAAGATCAACTCAAAATGGATAAAAGACCTCAACGTGAGACAGGAATCTATCAGAATCTTAGAGGAGAACATAGGCAGTAATCTCTTCGATATCAGCCACAGCAACTTCTTTCAAGATACGTCTCCAAAGGCAAAGGAAACAAAAGCGAAAATAGACTTCTGGGACTTCATCAAAATCAAAAGCTTCTGCACAGCAAAGGAAACAGTCAAAAAAACAAAGAGGCAACCCACGGAATGGGAGAAGATATTTGCAAATGACAGTACAGACAAAAGGTTGATATCCAGGATCTATAATGAACTCCTCAAACTCAACCCACACGAAACAGACAAACACATCAAAAAATGGGCAGAAGATATGAACAGACACTTCTCCAATCAAGAAATACAAATGGCTATCAGACACATGAAAAAATGCTCATCATCATTAGCCCTCAGGGAGATTCAAATTAAAACCACATTGAGATATCACCTTACACCAGTTAGAATGGCCAAAATTAACAAAACAGGAAACAACATGTGTTGGAGAGGATGTGGAGAAAGGGGAACCCTCTTACACTGTTGGTGGGAATGCAAATTGGTGCAGCCTCTTTGGAGAACAGTGTGGAGATTCCTCAAGAAATTAAAAATAGAGCTTCCCTACGACCCTGCAATTGCACTCCTGGGTATTTACCCCAAAGATACAGATGTCGTGAAAAGAAGGGCCATCTGTACCCCAATGTTTATAGCAGCAATGGCCACAGTCGCCAAACTATGGAAAGAACCAAGATGCCCTTCAACGGATGAATGGATAAGGAAGATGTGGTCCATATACACTATGGAGTATTATGCCTCCATCAGAAAGGACGAATATCCAACTTTTGTAGCAACATGGACGGGACTGGAAGAGATTATGCTGAGTGAAATCAGTCAAGCAGAGAGAGTCAATTATCATATGGTTTCACTCATTTGTGGAGCATAACCAATAGCATGGAGGACAAGGGGCGTTAGAGAGGAGTAGGGAATTTGGGTAAATTGGAAGGGGAGGTGAACCATGAGAGACTATGGACTCTGAAAAACAGTCTGAGGGGTTTGAAGTGGCGGGGGGGTGGGAGGTTGGGGTACCAGGTGGTGGGTATTATAGAGGGCAGAGCTTGCATGGAGCACTGGGTGTGGTGAAAAAATAATGAATACTGTTTTTCTGAAAATAAATAAATTGGGAAAAAAAAAAAAGTATAAATCTAGCCCTTATTATTTCATTTGAACAGAAGGAGAAGACCTGAAGAAAAAAAAAAGCATAAGAAATCTGTTGTGAACATCAGCCAAAGTAGACTTCAGAGGAAAAAACACTACGATGGATAAAAAAGAACATTCCATAATGATAAAAAAAACAATTCATCCAGAAGACAAAGCAATCTTCATTGTGTGTGCTTCTAAAAATATAACTTCAGGGGTGCCTGGGTGGCTCAGTGGGTTAAACCTCTGCCTTCAGCCCAGGTCATGATCCCAGGGTCCTGGGATCGAGCCCCGCATCGGGCTCTCTGCTCAGCAGGAAGCCTGCTTCCTCCTCTCTCTCTCTGCCTGCCTCTCTGCCTACTGCCTACTTGTGATCTCTCTCTGCCAAATAAATAAATAAAATCTTTAAAAAAATAAAAAAATAACTTAAAATACATTCAACAAAATTTGATACAACTAGAGAGAGAACAGACAAATCTATAATTGAAAGATAATTTAACACCTTTCTAATATTATTTGATACAATGAATACCCCAAGATACCAGCAAATATATATACTAATTGAAAACAAAACAAAACAAAAATAAGTGTGTGATGTTTATAATCAAATAGTTCCAAAATACACATTTTTAAAATACTTATGAAGCATTCACCAACATAGAATATACATACAATGAGCCATAAATCAAGTCTCAATAAATTTGCAAGATTTGAAATTATAGTAGATTCTCCCATCACAAGCATGTTAAGTTAGAAATCTATAAAAACAAGGTATCTAGAAGAACTGCTGTCTGGAAAATAACACACTCTGCACAGTCAGTAGAAATGTGACTTCAAATTCTGATATTGGTATTTTGTGTTTTTCTTTATTTCCAGCTTTACTATGTGTTAAACACATATATTCATCTTTTCAAAACTTAAATTTAAAATTTTTGTATTCTTTGCCCCTTTATTTTCTACTTTTATTTTTATTGTTGACATTCTTCCTTTTACTTCAACTATAATATATTCCTGTCTGTGTAGTCTCTTGTGGATGCCTAAATCATTGATTTTGTACCTCTTTTCTGTAATATAAGTATGCGAAATTATAATATTTTGTTTTATAAATCTCTAAAAAGCTATACATTTCCGACAAGTTTTGATATAGTGTAGTATAACTATGATTCAGTTCAAAGTATTTTTTAAGTATATTTTTAAATGTTTGTGTATGTGTGTGTGTTTTCCTTCAACTGATGGGTTTTGCAGAAGTGTGAGAGGCTGAAAACACACTTTTGAGAGACACACACTGAAATACACCTGGGGATAAAGGGATACTATGCATCCTATTATAAGGAGGCACCAATAAGGCAATTATAGGGAAGATTCAATTTACAGTATTTACTAATACTATTATGACAACTTTTCTGGAAGGCTGAAATTATATCAAGATGAAAATTTTAAAGAAAGAATAAAAAGTTGTTAGTTAGGCAAAAATATTTATTTTAGAAACAAAAGACAAAAATTTTTGTCTAAAAATCATTTTAGACAAAAAAATTTATTTTAGAAAGAAAAGAATAAAAGAATTTTATTTTAGAAACAAAATAACTTTTTCAAAAACCAATAACAATTTGGTTGTTGAAACCAATAAGTGCATTTTAATTTATTAAATTATTAAAACAGAAGAACTGTTTGGTTACCTTCATTGTATAAAGCAATGTTAAAATTAAATATTTATTCCAAATAAAAGTTAATAATAATTTTTGACAACTAATAAATAGAAATAAAGTCTTTGTTTTGGTAGACAAAACAAAATGTCTCATAGACATCTATGAGAAACATACTGTAGTCATGCTTATAGCAAAATATTAAAAGGGTACCTTTAAATTAAATATATATATATATATATATAGAGAGAGAGAGAGAGAGATTAAGATGCCAGTTACCATAACTATTATTGAATGTTAAATTTAATATAATTGCCAATTAAATAAGGGAAATAAAACTAAAACGTACACCAAAGGACAGATATTAGAGAAGATTAAGGTTCTCACTTAGGCAGAGTAATTATTTAAACTATTAAGAATAAATTAGGTATGGGGTGCCTGGGTGGCTTAGTCATTAAGCTTCTGCCTTTGGCTCAAGTCATGATCCCAAAGTCCTGGGATCCAGCCTCGCTTTGGACTCCCTGCTCAGGGAGAAGCCTGCTTCTCCCTCTCCCACTCCCCCTGCTTGTGTTCCTGCTCTCACTGTCTTTCTGTCTGTCAAATAAACAAATAAAATCTTTAAAAATAAAAGATTGAATAAGGTATAAAAGATGGAAAATTATAAGATCAGCAATGATAAAATGTTTTTCTTATACATTATCATAGTGATAGTAAAGGTATATAAGAAATTATTTTATAGTAGGAAATATGTGTCTACATACATATTAACTGAGAATAAATTTAACAAGAAATATATAGAAATAATCTGTTAATGATTACTAGACTACATAAGAGAAGCAAAAATTAAAATAATTAATTATATAAAAAATTATATATATTTTAATTATAAAAAATAATTAAAATAATTACATTTAATGCATGGCAAATTCAATATTTAAATAATTCAATTGTTCCCAGACTATACTATTAATTCAAAGCAATATCAGTCAGATTCGTCTAAGGTATTTTTTGGAACCAGATAACCTGTTTCTAAAGTTTATCCATATGACTAGATGGAATGGGAGTGGCAACTGCAAAGAAACTTATGAAAAGAGTATAATATTTTACCAAGCTCATGATCCTTCTTTATGTTTATTAAGCATATGATATTTACCTAAATATATGATAATAATGTTAATTCAAACCAAAATATTAATTCTGGAACAGAAAAGTTAAGTAATGGAGGAGAAGCATGAGACTAAGAATTATAGTTTAGATTTTGTTAAATTTGGTCTTTCAAATCAGTACATTCACATTATTTGATTATATTCACACCAGTTACTTGTGAATGCATATGTCCAGATATTTAACAATTTCCCTCAGCAATGAGATTATATATTTTTATTATTATCATTATTTTTTTTCATTATTGGAACATATGACATGATAAAACAATCTTACTTTCCTGAGATCTCTTGTCGATTTTAATTTCTGTTGGGTTTTTGTTATTAGATTTTCTGCATTCATACTTCTAAATGATATTAATTTGGTGTATGTGTGCATGAACATGCTCAGGCACATGCATTTTTTTTGATGGGGGAGGGACAGAGGGAGAATCTTAAGCAGACTCCACACCTAGCACACAGTCCAACATGCGGCTCAGTCTCACCACCCTGAGATTATCACCTGAATGGGAATCAAGAACCAGCCAATTAAATAAGTCACTCAGAGAAAGACACTTATCACATGATCTCTCTGATATGAGGAATTTGAGAGGCAGGGCAGGGGTTCCTGGGGAGCAGGGAGGAAAAAAATGAAGCAGGATGGGATCGGGAGGGAGACAAACCATAAAAGACTCTCAATCTCAGAGAACAAACTAAGGGTTGCTGGAGGGGTTTCGGGAGGGATAGGGTGGTGGGGGATGGGGTGGCTGGGTAAGGGACATTGAGGAGGGTATGTGATACGGTGAGTGCTGTGAAATGTGTAAACCTGATGATTCACAGACCTGTACCCCTGGGGCAAAGAATACATGATATGTTAATAAAATTAATTAATTAATTAATTAAGTTTTTAAGAGTCAGCCACTTAACCAACTGAGCCACCCAGGTGCTCCAGACTCACGCATTTTTTGAAGTTAATATTAGCTTAATAAAAACTAATTTCTAGTTATTTTTCCTGTGTTTCTTTTTGTTTTGGATCAATTTATATATTAAGGCAATTATGTGTTTTTTCTCTTACTTTCTAAAATAATAAAATATTAACTCTAAAAGCACAGAGACTTCATTAGGGGTAATTCTTTGTTAAACTTTCATTGAATTAATTCATTTGTCTTAGTGTTTTAGGATTGGTTTTTTTCTGGAGTCAATTTTGATGTTTTTAGACTATATGATTTTAAAAAGGCTTTGAAAATGTTATTTTATTATTGACTTTGAACATTTGGTCAATTATATTTCTATACTTTTTTTCCCCCGAATGAGCCTTCCATATTCTATTTATATCTTGAGCTTTTAATGTAGCTAAATATTTTTAACAAAATATTTTTATGATGTAGAAGAACCTCAATACTCTGCCTATAATTCATATCATTAAACCAGTTTAAAGATCAAAGAATTGAAAAGTCCTATTAGTTGATTATAAAATAATTTCTCCACACCGAGATACCAAGTGAGTGATGTGAAGTATAAACCAACCATCTGCTATAATTTATGTTTTTGTAATACACTTGTTTCCTTCTTCATAATGCTAGAAAAAATTCTGTGTGCAGTCATTAGATGATTTTCTGGGCGTGGTTCTCCTTCCAGATGTAATTTTATGATAATCCATTTTTTGTTTCACTTGCAATATACTCATTTAGTAGGAATTTGGTGAATGTCATCTATGTACATTGCTCTGTACCGAAATTAATAGTTTCAAAAAAAGTGTAAAATATGTTCTTTAGTTTCTGGCAATATTCATTGTTCATGGACATCAAAGAAATAGATGAATGCAAGAAGAGATGGCAACAATATAAATTTATGTATAATACAAAGTATACAAATGTATGATACAGAAAATAAATATTATAAGTAACAGAATATACTTCTAAAGGCTTAATAGAAAGATAATAAGAATCTAGACTCAAACTGGACATTGAATAAGTCAGTTTTGAAAGGCTAGGGGAATAGAGAGACAATTGGAAAATTAGGTACTTGAAACAAATATTTTTTAAGAAAATTACTCTTCTTGTTTTCATTCCAATGAAATTTTGGTAATATTTGCCCGATGGAAAACTAAGAGTTTACCATGCAATAGTATATATGTATTCATAGGCCTTAACTGTTTTATAAACCAGAAGCTATATATTGTTGAAGTTGGTCTTTGTTTAAGAAAAACATGCATTATTTTAGTCTTTAGTCTCTCTGATGAATTTATTTTTCTTTTCATATATATATATTGAATATCCATTTTATAACAGGTGAATATGTAGATAACAGAGCAAAGCCATGAGTGAGAAAATTACTTTAGCTCTCATGGAATTTACATTCTAGCAAAAACAACAAAAAAGATTTAGAAGATTTAGTATATAAATCAAATAATGGGTGTTTTATGACAGGAGATATAAACCAAGTCAAAGGTTCATAGAAGGTCACTTGGATATGAACGTGATATGCCAACATGTGCATTATAGAAATATCACAGGATTTTTAGTGTGAACAATACTTGGAAGAGTCAATCTTGGACACAGAAAAATATGCAAAAGGTTTTTGTAGAACTATAAGCAGGAGATAATGATGATTTAAAAATACAAGTGAGGAGTGAGTTTGAAAAATGAATAGATTCGGAAAACATTTGAGAGTCATGCATTCTCTGGTCCTTATTGATTTATTATTGAGAGAAATGAAGGAAAAGGTGTAAGTAGTAATTTTCAGTTTTCTGGCCCCAAACTCTGCTAATCCATTGTCTGGCATAAGGAGTATTGGTTAAAACCACTTAGGTGGCCAGCTAAAACTCTTGACTTGGTCAGGAAGAGGCAGGAATAGATAAACTGTGGTCTGTGGGCCAAATTTACCCCACACCTGTTTCTGTACATCAGGTTTAATTGAAACACAGCTATGCCCATCATCAGAGTTGAATATTGGCACCTGAAGCCATATAGTGCATAAAGTGTAAAATATTACCCTCTAGCCTTTTATAGAAAAAGTTTGCTGATGCCAAGGTAAAATAAAACACCAATATTCATTGGAGTTCACATGGCTTTAGATAATCAGATGGAATTACCAGATCCCTACCTCTATCTCTCAGCCTTGCATTTATGTTGCCTCCTTCTTTTTCAGGCTCAGAAGCTTACTACACTAAGAGACAGAAAGATTGCCTCACCAATTTAAAAGCGGATTTTAAATAAAAAAAATCATTCCCCCCAAACTGGCAAAACTCATTTGCTCCATCCAGACCTGGATCGTGTATCTTCACAATCATGGATGGAGTAAGACTTCAAACTCACTTGGAGTATAAAGCAAGATTTGGAGTCTCCAAAGGAAAATAATGGTTCTGTTAACAACCATACCAGTACATGAAGTAAAGGGAGGTCTAGTATATTGTGAACCAAGAAGCAGCAGATTTAAAAAAAAAATAAAATGAAATAAAATAAAATAAAATTTGAGAAGAAAAATCTTTGAGGAAATTTTTTGAGAAAGAAATTACTGTTAATCATAATAACAGAGAAATGATACAATAATAAAATAATTCTATTATATAGTGCATATTTTGTGCTAGTCATAGTTTTAATGTTTAGAAAACTTTGCCTATATTGACTATTTTATCTCTCACAATCCTGCTATGAGGTAAATATTATTATACTCTTTTTGTAGATGAAATAACTGAGGTAAATGGAAAATGTCTAGGAATAATAAGAGCCAAATAATACTATTTATTTACTACATGCCAGACACTTCACTAAGGAAAAATAATAGTAAGACAGTGTTTCTTATCATTCTCAATCCCGACAAGATATAATTATTTATGAATCACTGCTCTGGGCATCAGGTGCTAAGCAATTTGTGAAAAGACAAAGTCCTTGTCCTTTTGCAAATTGCGATCTACTATGACATAACAGGAAAAAGCTAGGAAATGTTAGCTTTCAGTATCTATATAGCATTAACAAAATATAAAAATATGCTTTCCTTTTAAATAAATGCTGCATATTTAGCTTGATTCTATATAGAAATGATCTATGAATTAATATTGCACTGGGTATGCCTTCATCTTGCACGTCAGCATGAGTTTTGAGGGAAAGGAAGAGAAACATACATCTTTACCTGCTATAAAATGTTTTCTCTACTGGACAGCAACCTGCAAAAGAATGAAACTGGACCAATTTCTTACACCACACACAAAAATAAATTCAAAATGGATAAAAGACCTAAATGTGAGATATAAAATCATAAAAATCCTGGAAGAGAACATAGGCAGTAACCTCTTTGACATGGGCTGTAGAAAATTTTTTCTATATATGTCTCCTGAGGTAAGGGAACTAAAAGCAAAAAATAAACTATTGGGACTGCATCAAAATAAAAAAAACTTCTGCACAGTGAAGCAAACAATCAACGAACCTAAAAGGCAGTTTATAGAATAAGAGAAGATGTTTGCAAATGACATATCTCAATAAAGGGTTGGTATTTAAAAAAGTGGTAGTATTCAAAATACACAAAGAACATATAAAATTAGACACCAAGAAACAAAAATTCCAATTAAAAAATGGGCAGAAGACATGAACAGATATTTCTTCAAAGAAGATACACAGATGGCCAATAGATACATGAAAAGGTATTCATCATCACTTACCATTAGATAAATGCAAATCAAAACCATAATGAGATATCACTTCATACCTGTCAGAATGGCTGAAGTCAACAACACAGGAAAAAACAGGTGTTTTGAAGAGATTACTGCCTATGTTCTCCTCTAGGATTCTGATGGATTCCTGTCTCACGTTGAGGTCTTTTATCCATTTTGAGTTTATCTTTAAATACGGTGTATGAGAATGCTCGAGTTTCATTCTTCTACATATAGCTGCCCAGTTTTCCCAGCACCATTTATTGAAGAGACTGTCTTTTTCCACTGTATATTTTTTCCTGTTTTGTCAAAGATTAATTGACCATAGAGTTGAGGGTCCATATCTGGGCTCTCTACTCTGTTCCACTGGTCTATGTGTCTGTTTTTATGCCAGTACCATGCTGTCTTGGTGATCACAGCTTTGTAATAAAGCTTGAAATCAGGTAATGTGATGCCGCCAGCTTTATTTTTGTTTTTCAACATTTCCTTAGTGATTCGGGGTCTCTTCTGATTCCATACAAATTTTAGGATTATTTGCTCCAGTTCTTTGAAGGATGCCGGTGGAATTTTGATCGGAATAGCATTAAAAGTATAGATTGCTCTAGGCAGTATAGACATTTTAACAATGTTTATTCTTCCGATCCAAGAGCATGGAATGGTCTTCCATCTATTTGTGTCTTCTTCAATTTCTTTCATGAGTGTTCTGTAGTTCCTCAAGTACAGATCCTTTACCTCTTTGGTTAGTTTTATTCCCAGGTATCTCATGGTTCTTGGTGCTATAGTAAATAGAATCGATTCTCCAATTTCCCTTTCTGTATTTTCATTGTTAGTGTATAAGAAAGCCACTGATTTCTGCACATTGACTTTGTATTCTGCCACATTGCTGAATTGCTGTATGAGTTCTAGTAGTTTGGGGGTGGAGTCTTTTGGGTTTTCCATATAAAGAATCATGTCATCTGTGAAGAGAGAGAGTTTGACTTCTTCATTACCAATTTGGATACCTTTTATTTCTCTCTGTTGTCTGATTGCTGTTGCTAGGACTTCTAATACTATGTTGAACAAGAGTGGTGAAAGTGGGCATCCTTGTCTCGTTCCAGATCTCAATGGGAAGGCTGCAAGCTTTTTCCCATTGAGGATGATATTTGCTGTGGGTCTTTCATAGATAGATTTGATGAGGTCCAGGAATGTTACCTCTATCCCTATACTTTGAAGCGTTTTAATCAGGAATGGATGTTGGATTTTGTCAAATGCTTTTTCTGCATCAATTGAGAGGACCAATGGTTCTTCTCTCTTCTCATATTAATTTTTTGTATCACATTGATTGATTTGCGAATGTTGAACCATCCTTGTAGCCCAGGGATGAATCCCACCTGATCATGGTGGATAATCTTTTTAATGTGCTTTTGGATCCTGTTGGCTAGGATCTTGTTGAGAATCTTAGCATCCATATTCATCAGTGATATTGGTCTAAAATTCTCCTTTTTGGTAGGGTCCTTGCTTGGTTTGGGGATCAGGGTAATGCTGGCTTCATAGAAAGAGTTTGGAAGTTTTCCTTTTGCTTCAATTTTTTGAAACAGATTCAGGAGAATAGGTGTTATTTCTTCTTTGAAGGTTTGGTAGAATTCCCCAGGGAATCTGTCAGGTCCTTGGCTTTTGTTTTTTGGGAGGTTTTTGATACTGCTTCAATCTCATTATTAGATATCGGTCTATTCAGGTTGTCAATTTCTTCCTGGCTCAATGTTGGTAGTTTATATTTTTCAGGAATGCATCCATTTCATCTAGGTTGCTAAGCTTATTGGCATATAACTGTTGATAACTTCTGATGATTGTTTCTACTTCCTTGGTGTTAGTTATGATCTCTCCCTTTTCATTCATTATTTTATGAATTTGGTCTTTCTCTCTTTTCTTTTGGATTAGTGTGGCCAGTGGCTTATTGATCTTATTGATTCTTTCAAAAAACCAGCTTCTAGTTTCATTGATACGTTCTACTGTATCTCTGGTTTCTACCTCATTGATATCAGCTCTAATCTTGATGATTTCCCTTCTTATGTGTGGAGTTGGTTTGATTTGTTGTTGATTCTTCAGTTCTTTAAGGTGTAGAGACAGCTGATGGGTTCTAGATATTTCAATTTTTTTGAGGAAGGCTTGGATGGCTATATATTTTCCCCTTAGGACCATCTTTGCTCTATCCCATAGGTTTCGGATCGAAGTGTCTTCATTCTCATTTGTTTCCATGAATTGTTTCAGTTCTTCTTTGATCTCCTGGTTGATCCAAGCTTTCTTAAGCAAGGTGGTCTTTAGCTTCCAGGTGCTTGAGTTCCTTCGGAACTTTTCCTAGTGATTGAGCTCCAGCTTCAAAGCATTGTGTTCTGAATATGCAGGGAATCATCTCAGTCTTTTGGTATTGGTTGAGTCCTGATTTGTGACCCAGTATGTGGTCTATTCTGGAGAAGGTTCCATGTGCACTTGAGAAGAAAGAGTATTCTGTTGTTTTAGGGTGGAATTTTCTGTATATATCCATCTGGTCCAATGTGTCATTCAATGCTCTTGTTTCTTTATTGATTTTCTGCTTCGATGATCTGTGTAATTCTGAAAGAGGCGTGTTAAGATCTCCTACGATTAGTGTATTCATATCAATATGACTCTTTATCTTGATTAACAGTTTTCTTAAGTAATTGGCTGCTCCCATATTGGGAGCATAGATATTTACAATTGTTAGATCATCTTGGTGGATAGTCCCTTTAAGGATTATGTAGTGTCCTTCTGTATCTCTGAGTACAGTCTTTAGTTTGAAGTCCAATTTATCTGATATGAGAATCGCTACCCCAGCCTTCTTTTGAGGCCCATTGGCATGAAAGTTGATGCTCCATCACTTCACTTTCAGTCTGCGTGTATCTTTAGGTTCAAAATGGGTCTCTTGTAGACAACATATGGATGGGTCCTGTCGTTTTATCCAACCTGTGCCATTTTATGGGTGCATTTAGGCCATTAACATTGAGAGTGATTATTGATAGATACGTTTTTATTGACATTGAGTTACCTTTGAAGTCTTTCTTTCTGTAGACTGTCTCTATATTTCTGTTCAATGCTACTCTTGGGATTTTTCCTCTTTTATAGAACCCCCCTTAATATTTCCTGCAGTGTCGGCTTGGTGGTTGCATAGTCTTTAAGCATTGCCGGTCTTGGAAACTCTTTATCTCTCCATCCATTTTGAATGTCAGTATTGCTGGATAAAGTATTCTTGGGTGCATGTTCTTCTCATTTAGTGTCCTGAATATATCTTGCCAGCCTCTTCTGGCTGGCCAGGTCTCTGTGGACAGGTCTGACGTTATTCTGATGGGCTTCCCTCTGTAAGTAAGGAGCCTCTTTGCCCTGGTGGCTTTCAAGAGATTATACCTACAATTATAATTCCTCAATTTGACTATCAGGTGTCGTGATGTTTTTTTGGAATGTATAATCTTGGGTGGAGACCGTTCAGGCTCTAGTACATGAACGCTGGTTCCATTCACGATATTGGGAAAATTTTCACGAAGGACTTGTTCCACTATATCTTCTAGACTTCTTTCTTTCTCCTCCCCTTCAGGGATTCCAATAATTCTAACGTTGTAATGCTTCATGGCATCACTTATTTCCCTGATTCTGTTTTCGTGGTTTTTAAGCTGTTTGTTCCAGGCTTCCTCCTGTTCCTTTCTCTCTATCTGTTTGTCTTCCAGATCACTAATTCTATCTTCTGTCTCAGTTACCCTAGCTTTGAGAGAGTTTAGATTAGATTGGAACTCATTGAGAGCATTGTGAACCTCCTCCCTGGTAGCTTTGAGCTCCGCCCTAACATTGTGAACATCCTGTCTGGTCGCTTTCATTCGGCCCTAATCAATTCTGTTTGGTCATCCATGGCTTTCTCCAACCTAGCTATTGCCTGGATAATTGTTAGCCTGAATTCTCTTTCCGACATATTGTCTATGTTGATAACCGTTAGCTCTGTTGCAGAAGGTCCATCCTCTGTATTTTTCTTCTTTTGGGCATTCCTCATCCTAGTCATTTTGGTGGGAGATGACTGAACAGATGTAGCTGGATGTATCAACTCTGGTGTAGTCAAGGTGCCCCCTGGAACACTTCTGAGAAATCAGGATTCCCCACCCAAATGAGAGACAAAAGAAATGAAAGAGAAAAATAAACAAAAGAAAAGAAGAAGAAGAAAAAGAAAAAAGAGAGAGAGAGAGAGACAGGAAAGAAAGGGAAGATGAAAAAGAAGGTTCAACCCTGATGGGCCCCAAGGTAAGATTTATGAAGTAGACAAACAAAAAGAGATAAAAAGTCTGATAGAAGTATATGGCAAGAGAAAAAAATATATATATATGCAAGTAAAGAAAGAACCTCATCAAAAAGAACCACAAGTGTAAAATTTATATGCTATCAGGACAAACACAAAAAACACAGAAACACTGGTGGAAGAAGATGGGAGAGTTCTTATAAATTCTCAACCTTCTCAGGAAGGTTGTTTTGATTTTTCCTGGATGTATCTTGATATCTTTGTTAAAGGACTCAACTTTCCAAAGATAAAGGGGATTAAAATTTGGTTTACCTTCAGGGGTAGTATTGATTGGGGAAAGGAGATTATTTTGAAGTTTAACTCTATATGAATATTAGAAGATAAAGATAAAAAGGAATAAACTAGACTAAACTAAACTAAAATTTTAAAAAAGGAATTCAAAAAATAAAAATGCAATAGAAAAACATAGGTGTATGTATCAAAAAGTTCAGGTTAGAAAGGTAATATCGAATTTGATGTACTGTACAGCTCGCTGTGATGGTAAATAGGTTAAAAAAATTACCTATGTGTAAAAAAAATATGAACTGGAATAGTGGAAATGAGTGAACAATATAAGATTTCCTATGAAGTAGAGGTTGTTCTCTTGTAGTCCTTTTTTTTTTCTTTCTTGGTTTGTTTTCTGGGGGAGGGGCCTGCCACGTGGGTTGTCAGTCAATGATATTTCCTGAGTTGAGTCCTCCCGCCCCCCACAAGGGGGTGGGCTCTGGGGAAACTGGTTTATTTTCAGGCTCTCAGGAATAAAAAGCGGTTTTTATGCTTGTTCACTTTTTTCCTCTCACCTTGACCGCCTTTGATGGTTTTTGTAGTATTAAAAAAAATCAAACCGCAACCTGATCTCCCTCTCAGAGAGAAGGCTCAGTCTGGGTGCAGAAGCTGAATAAATTCCCCCTTGGCCACTGGCAGAGCAGGTTCCAAGTTGCAGACCCTGGGGGCACAGGATCTTTTGCTCCTACCCAGAGCCGAGGCAGTGGCGGCTGTCTGGGAGCTCCCGACCACCAGAGAGGTTCCAAGAAGCAGTCGCACACTGAGATTTTGCCACTGGCCCGGGCTGGGAGTGTCCGGCTTGCCCACACCTCTTTTTAGAGGCGGCTGTGGGTCGGGCGCGCGTCTGGGGCACTGAGAACGGGGCGCTGGTCCGTAAGCCCCAGGCTGGGATTTTGCGCGCCTCTGTCAGGGGAAGAGTTTTGGGAACGCAGCTTAGGTTTTGAAACAATGGCGCGGGTCAAAGAGCGCCTGCGTGGCCTTTGTAACTCAGGGGAGCATGAGGGACGTGCACGCGTATCTTGAGCTTTGTGGTAGGGCTAGCAGGCGATCTGCAGACCGACACGGCTGCCATCCCCTCACAGGAGGCACAACCCACCCATTCTTGGGCGCGCTGGCGGCTTAGGGACCAAGAGCGGTTACTCCACCGCACTCTCTCTGCCTCAGCGCTGGGGAGGCTGTCTGGGGACTTAAGCCCCTGTCCCTAGCCGCCCCGACTCCCACAATTTCCCCCCGCGATCCTTTGCTTTTTGGAGTGCTTTCAACCAGTCTCCAAGTCAATGCTCATCCCTAGACGCAGGGCACTCTACCTCGTATTGGGGTATTACTTTCCAACTGGTCACGTCTGGTGGCTCCCTCCCCCTTTTGATTATCTTCCGATATCAGTCCGCAGTTCCCATTCCGCTTTATTTGCCCACTGGCGTCTTCTGCCCCTGTAGAGATCCAGACGTGTATAATTCTGATCTCAGGCTGATTTCATGGGTGATTGGAGTTCTTTGGTAGTTAATCAGCCTACTTTGGGGTGCGGCTGGAAAGGCGCCTCTTCCTACTACCCCGCCATCATGTCCCCCCAATCACAACTCTTTTTTTAAAATATTTTATTTATTTATTTGACAGAGAGAAATCACAAGTAGATGGAGAGGCAGGAAAAGAGGGAGAGAGGGAAGTAGGCTCCCTGCTGAGCAGAGAGCCCAATGCGGGACTCGATCCCAGGACCCTGAGATTATGACCTGAGCCGAAGGCAGTGGCTTAACCCACTGAGCAACCCAGGCGCCCCCAAAACTCATTTTTTTTTTAAATTCTGTGCCAAGAAGTACCATTGTGGGGGATTAAAATCCAATAGCACAAAAATATGTGGGAAGGATAGAAGTATGAGCATATTTTAAGTTAAACTATTACTTTAAACTGAAGACTAAATAATGTTTATCTATTGCTCAGAGAAAAGATTACATGCCAAGATTATATGCCATCTTTAAATGCTATATCTTTAAAGTCTCCAGAATTATGAAAGTGTCTAAATTTGTTAGTCCCAAGAATGATATAAGTAGTTATATCCACCAAAATATAATATTATAGAGCCTACAGATTTATCTTAATAAATGTATTTAAATAAATTTTAAGTGGAGTTTCATGCATGTTTTATCTAATATCAACTTCTTAGTAGTTGGGGGTTTGTGATATTTGAATTATATCTAGTTCAATATAATATTTTTAGGCTATTCATCTGTTCCAGATGTTCACATAGTTTTATTATCTATAATTTATATTTAGTAGGTTACCAGATGCCCCTACCCTCTTTCCATGGCACAGGGTTCCCTCCTCTACACCAGTACCATTTGACAGAGCAGCACTTCCTCCAATCCTTTGTTTTCCAAAGGATTGTATTGTCCAAGGCTTGTCCTAGATATGCAAGAAATAAGGGCACGAGGATACCTTATATTTAAGCAATGCTATTTAATCAAAGAATCTTAACTTCTCTCTGGCTTTCAGTCACTGGTTTTCAAATCGGAATTTATTTTCTGAAAAATAAAGAGAATGAAAGATGCCTCTTTTTTAAAATGCCAAGGCAGTTAGCACAGAGTGTTGTATTAGTTTCAGGTGTACAATAGACTAATTTAGTAATTTCACTTGCTTTTCAGTGCTCATCAAGATAAATGTGAGAGATGCCTTTTTTTTTCCCAATTTATTTATTTTCAGAAAAACAGTATTCGTTATTTTTTCACCACACCCAGCACTATAATTCATAGGTATGTGCAGCATGTCAATCCTAATATTTTGAAACATAATCTCATCACATAGAACATAAAATATGTTTTGAATTTTCAATATTTCATGTTAACAACATTATGGGGTTTATTTCTCATATGAGAAAACACACCAATGAACGTACAATCCCAAAGATGTGTTAGTGTCTAATTGCATCTTGTGAGAATTTGTTATGCAATGGAAAATAGATCGTTAAACTATAGAATGCTTCATGGAAGACAGGGTAAACTTGAAGGATGAAAGGTGGGTTGACATTGTTTTCAAAAATCCAGCTTCATTATTTTAAACACGTAATACATCTATAATATTCTACCAAACAATTGAAATAAATGTTAATTTCTTTCTCTGGTTGTGTGTCCATGTCCTGAATCGCAATGATTTTAAAAATTATAATGGAGGGATTTGTAAGAACCTGAACTGCTTGAGGAATGATTCACTCTTTTTTTTCCCAATTTATTTATTTTCAGAAAAACAGTATTCATTATTTTTTCACCACACCCAGTGCTCCATGCAAGCTCTGCCCTCTATAATACCCACCACCTGGTACCCCAACCTCCCACCCCCCCGCCACTTCAAACCCCTCAGACTGTTTTTCAGAGTCCATAGTCTCTCATGGTTCACCTCCCCTTCCAATTTACCCAAATTCCCTACTCCTCTCTAACGCCCCTTGTCCTCCATGCTATTGGTTATGCTCCACAAATAAGTGAAACCATATGATAATTGACTCTCTCTGCTTGACTGATTTCACTCAGCATAATCTCTTCCAGTCTTCAAGTTGGTAGTATTGTGTCTTACTCTCCCATGTATAATCCCAAAATATTTCACCATGATTAATGTTAGGATAGTGAGCCAACAGAAACAATAGTGATTTCCAGTTATTTTTTGCTATTATCATACAGGAATATTGCAATTTAGTACAATTATTTTTCTCAAAACTTAAATGAATGGAAATATAGTTTTCAACAAATAAGTATAAACTGAATGATTCTAATTTCCTGTGCTATGGCTGTGGGTTTTTTTTTTCAGTCACGGTAGATTTAACATTAATGATAGCTTCCAACCTGATAGCTCGGCAAGTGATGACCTGTGTATATTCTTAAGAAAGTAATCAAAAAGGTACTAGGCGGGGTGCCTGGGTGGCTCAGTGGGTTGGGGCCTCTGCCTTCGGCTCGGGTTGTGATCCCGGGTTCCTGGGATCGACCCCATGTCGGGTTCTCTGCTCAGCGGGGAGCCTGCTTCCCTTCCTCTCTGTCTGCCTCTCTGTCTACTTGTAATCTCTGTCTGTCAAATAAATAAATAAAATCTTCAAAAAAGGTACTAGGCATCTTCTAAAATAATATCTTACTGTTGTGTTTGAATCTAGAAATTCATCAAGCTGTCTACTTTTTATACCAGCTTACTCTATACTCTTTCTTCTGAAGTTCTGTTACATAATATGTTATTAGAAATTCTTGGTAACAGATGTGTTTACAAATTCATAGTCTTCGTAAATATATACATGTAATACAATCACTGAAGTATGTTACATACTCTAGTTAGCAAATTGGTTTTCTGCCAGGATATACAGTAGTAATTCTGAAACTTTTTCTTGTGTATATAAAGATAAGTTAATACATAAGGGTATTGTAGATAAAGAGAACTAGGTTTGTCACTGTTGTAGAAAGAAATAATAAATATAAATATCACTTATATTTCATTATTCATAATATTATAAGTAACAGAAGGAGACTAGAATGATTCCTTGTGATACGAAATTAGAATCAGAAGTATCAGTATGATACAAATATATTAAGTGATACATAAAATATTATATCTAGATACATAATATCATATATTATATCATAACAATTATATATTGATAGAGTAGTATGGATGCATATGTGTACAGTTTTTGTGTATGAAAATATACATAATCATATATATATACATACATGTTATACACACACACACACAAACACACACACAATTTCTATGCTGAATCCACTGAAAGGGCCTCAAACCAATGACACCGTAGTAGCAGTGAACACAACTACGGTCTAGATCATGGTTTCTAAATACCATTTTCCATTGAAAAGAACCAGAGCTACTAAAACAAGTACTTGATTCTAGAGCTGCTATAGTGAAGATACAAAGTAAAGCAAAAAATATTTTCCGTACTGGAAACATGGCAGTGTTCCAAAAAGAGTGAGATCATTTCAAAAGGACAAAGGAGCCAACTTGAAGAAACTACCAAAGGCCGAGCTGGACCATGTAAGCAACAAAATAAACTGTAGTATTGAATTATAACTGATAGAATAAAATTAATATCCATGAGTTACATAGTTATATAAAATAGTAATTGAATAATAAATAACTGTGGGAAAGAAGGGACAGTTCTCCATTATATGAGAATTCAAATTTTAAAATATAGAAGGAAAGAAGCAAATATAAAATCACTATGAAGGGGTTGCCTGGGTGACTCAGTATGTTAATCATTTGCCTTTGGCTCAGGTCATGATCTCAGGGTCCTGAGATCAAGTCCTACATTGGGCTCTCTGCTCAGCGGGGAGCCTGCTCCCCACTCCCCCGCCTGCCTCTCTGCCTACTTGTGATCTCTCTCTATCAAATAAATAAGTAAAATATTTTTAGATTAATAATTACTGCAGGCTGGGGCACCTGGGTGGTCCAGCCAAGTAAGTGTCTGTCTTTGGCTCGGGTCATGATCTCCTGGTCCTGGATCAAGCCCTGCTTCAAGCTCCCTGCTCCACAGGAAGTCTGTTTCTCCCTCTCCTTCTGTCCCCCCAATTTCACTCATGCTCTCTCTCTCTCAAATAAATAAACACAATCTTACAAAATAATAAACAATTAATTTTGGAACACTGAAAAAATTAAATTAATTTATAATTGTTGTTGTTGTTACTGTAGGCAAACTCCACACATGGATGATAAATCAGTGACAAAAGTTGAAAATTGGGTATCTTCATGATCTAAAAGTATCTTTTCCAATATATTTTTAATTATAAAAGGAATAATACAGAGACACCTGGGTGGCTTAGTGTGTTAAGCATCAGTCTTTGCCTCAAGTCATGATCCCAGAGCCCTGGGAAGGAGCCCCACATTGGGATTCTTACTCAGCAGGGAGCCAGCTTCTCCTTCTGGGAAGCCAGCTTCTCCCTCTGCCTGCTGTTCCCTCTGTTCCTGTGCTCTCTCTCTCCCTGTCAAATAATTAAAATATTTTAAAAAAAGGAATTAATGGTGACTTTACCGTGAAGAAACCTAGCAGACAACTTCAGATAGCTATCAAGGTTAACATCATCTGTAATAAACATGTTAATTTCATGGATCACCTGATACCATGCACTAAAAAGGACATATCATCACTTCTGCTGTATTTTTGTCAAAGTCCAGAACTTGAGCCAAATCAGAAAATATCAGACAAATCCAAGTTTAGCAACATTCCACAAATAATTTATTGATCATCTTCAAAAATTTAAGGATCACAAAAGACAGGGAATGACTGGGAACAATCGTAGACTGGAGAAGATTAAGGAGACACAATGACTGAAATACTTCATAAAAGACATTCTTTGCAACTTAAAGAGTTACGTTATAAATCAACATAAGTGTTCAACAGTGGTATTGAATTTTTATAGATGAATCTTCTAAACATTGCTTGTATTTTTTTTCATGTAAAGATTTAGAAATCTTTAATCAATGTATTCAGCAAATGCAACTCAAGAACAATTCAGCTTCCAAAGCTTTCAGGGAAATGTAATTACTGACAATCTTGCAAACAGGCAGACATTTTAATGTATCTCTGTAAAAAGCAAGGGAGCTAACAAATGTAACAGAGATCTCAAAGGATATCCTGGCTTTAACTTGAAATTACCAAGTTGCAATTTGGAATGTCTTAACTTCAGGTACAGAAAATATTTTAAAGGAATCCATATTTCTAAATGAATAAATTTATATTCTGTGGTGGAATTGAATAAAAATGAGAAGACATTTTTTGCTGCATTAAATTGAGCAAAATATAAATAGTCCTAGAGAAAATGGATTTTTTTTATAAGAACACTTTTTGGAGAAAGGTAATTTGAATGGAGGCCAACAGTAAATTTCTATTAAAATAAATAATAAGATTGAAATATTTACACATTTAAATATAAAATTATTATAATTAAGAATATATCTGATTTCACAGAATATGCTCCCCTTACCAAGTACCTCAGCATCTGCACAGTATTTATCAGTTAAAACTATTAATGTCAGCAGAAAAAACTTAGTTAATGGTGTGCACAATACCACATTTAGTAACCATAAAATTCAACTTTAAGTGAGATTTCAGGGAATTATATGAAAAAATATGAATATCTTGAAAAATGTACCCTTCAGAGAAACAATATGGTATTAATGACATAGTATTAGGGATAGACACAGCTAAGAAATTTGGTGGCTATGCACCATAATTATTATACTCCCTATATTACTTCTAATGTTTGATTAATAAATGCATGTTTTATTTTAATGCACATATGTTGTTTTTATTACATTCTAAATAATAAAATAAAACCTCATTTGAAACAGAAACAAAAACCCATAATGCCATTATGATAAATTTAATAAAATTAACGATAATTTCATGTTAAAAAGACAAATAATTTTTTCTTAAAATAGTGCTTGAATAAATTACCAACTTGTTAGTTATTCTATAACTCTTCCAAAAAGTATAACATTTTTATGAACTTTGCTTCCCTTCCACTCTTAAAGTGCCTCTAATGAACAATATAGATTGTTTCATTAAAAAAGCTATTTAATAGATAGAGTATCAATTCTCTTACTGCAAACATACAATCCAACTAAGAAAGCAGAAATAAATAGTGTCCTAGATAAGAGGTAAATGGGAGAGAGGCGTATCCTGCCATGTTAGGATTGTAAGCCAGTACAAGATGGTCAGGAAGGTTATTTAGGCAGAGCACAAGGAACCCCGAAAGTTGAAAATGCTTCAGCTATGTGAAGAAAAGAGAAAGCGTTTAGGGCAAAAAGCACAAGAACAAAGCCAGAAAACATTTGGGAAACCCCAGAGATTGAAACTGATCAAAGACCAATGTCACTGGGTATTGTGACTCAGGAATAGTGGCGTCAAGTAAAGTTGGACGAGTGGGCAGCAAACAGAAATGCCTTCTTCTAGTCTGGTTCCCTAGGAATTTTACTCTATGACAGAGATTTTCATATAGAATTTTTTTATTCTGAGAAGTGTTCTCGATAGCCTGTGTGAGATAGACAAGCACAACTTAGTGTACAGAGTTGAATGGATGTGTGTAGGTCATATATCATAGATCATATATATTACAGATCATACGTCTCCTAGGAAATGGGTTGCATCATTGAGAGTGGAAAAAACTGGAGCCTTATACGTTGCCTTTTACATGCTTTGGCTAAAAGCGAAACAAGTCACTCCCACCGACAGCCTGTTAACTAGAGTAATAATTTGGCCCTACTCAGTTACATGGGATCCGGAAAATGTGTAAGAAATAGATAGACAGGTGCAGTTAGGACCACCATACTGGAGATAAAAGAATTATTCCATGTAATCAGTATCTATCTACATCGCCCATTGTAGCCTAATAAAGGCATCAATGGCATTTTTTATGTGTCACCACATGTGAGACTAGCATTAAACAGATAACTACGTGTATAAGTAGAAACTCAATACATATTTGTTGAATAAATAACCTTGACATTGAATTGAATAAATGGCATTCCATGTATATTCATTTTGTATCAATTTTATTTGCATTGTTATTTCAACATTCTACTCAGATTTCCTCCAAATGCATCCTCCTTGCAAATTTTTGTTCCTCAAATCTTGAATTAACTGAAATACATGTTTTAATGTTTCAGCACCAAATGAACATTTGAACAATTTGATAGAAGGAAGATGATGAATAGGTACATATGGTTTCTACATGATGGTCATCTCTTCTTTTAGAAATATTACCCACATAGTATGTATTCTTTTTTTATTGTACCCAGCCTGAGTGAACTATCATATTTATTTCAAATATGTATTCAGAGACAGAAATATTACCAACAGCTTTCTTTACGATCCTGTTGGCCTTACCCTGAGATAAACTAGGGTCAAATTTCATTTATCGCTTGACAACTATGAAGCTTATTCTGATCAATAGATTGCAATAGCATCCAGCTCATCTATCTGAACAGCCACAGGGTGCAGAGCAAAGACTGGAAGAAGATACGTCTGTTCTATAAAACGACATACTTCCTGAAAGCTATGCACCGTCACAATATTTGCCTCTTTAAGCATAGGCAACACTAATTTCAGGTGCTAAATCAGAATAGAGTTTCCCTAAGTGAAGGTGAGATAGGCAGGATTGGAGGGGAAGATGAAGGAGATTTGGCGATTTGGGATAAGAGTCACAACACTCTAGCATTAATTTAAAAAAATAGCCTTGTTTTCCCAGATCTAGAGAAGTTTCCCTGTGGCATGAAATTGCTTGGGAGATGGAAAAGTTTTATATCTTATTTGAAGTGATGATTGCGTGGGTATATACATTTAAAAAACTCATCAGTTGCCTGCATAACAGCTGTGCATTTCATCTTGAGTAAATTTTTTTTTTCTCAAAACAAAATAGAATATAGCTTCTCTGGAATCTCCAAAAATTAAACCACATCAAAAAATGTGAAAGAGGTAGTGATAACGATAACGATTCCTACAGCATTTTTCATTTAATTCTCCAGTAGCATAAGTGCAACACCGAAGGTATTGAAGAATAATTATCAAAAGTAATAATAGTGTCAGAACTCATATATTCTACTAAGTAAATTATTCCAGTCACTAACAGTTAGTGTTCAGTTACTCCAAAGCAAAATGATCTAGTTCTTAGCATGTGATACACATTTATTCTTCTAAAAATGGATTTTTTTATGATAACAATCAACTTCAGAAGGAGTTTGCTTTCATCTGAAATAATGCCTTGCGTTGTCCAAAATTTATTCACATAGACTTTGGCTATATAACTAATTCAAAGACTATTATACTGCTACACTATTTTCACAATACTGAGCTGATCAGTTAACTGAGTTCATCAGTTAAAACATCTGGTACTGTACTTTTGTTTATTGTGAGGTTTTTAAGTACTGATTCAATCCCTTTCTTAATAATTAATCTCGGGGTGCCTGGGTGGCTCAGTGGGTTAAAGCCTCTGCCTTCAGCTCAGGTCATGATCTCAAGGTCCTGGGATCTAGCCCACATTGGGCTCTCTGTTCAGTGGGGAGCCTGCTTCCCCCTCTCTCTCTGCCTGCCTCCTACTTTTGATCTCTGTCTATCAAATAAATAAATAAAATCTTTAAAAAAACTAATCTTCGGGCCTCCTGGGTGGCTCAGTGGGTTAAAGCCTCTGCCTTCGCCTCGGGTCATGATCCCGAATCCTGGGATCAAGCCCCACATCCGGTTCTCTGCTCAGCAGGGAGCCTGCTTCCCTTCCTCTCTCTCTACCTTCCTCTCTGCCTAGTTGTGATCTGTCTGTCAAATAAATTAATTAATTTTTAAAAAATTAATCTGCTCAAATTTTCTATATCATCATGATTTAGTCTTGGTAGGTTTTTATGTTTCTAGAAATTTATCCATTTTGGTGGGTTGTCCAATTTGTTGCATGTGATTGTTCATAGCAATCTTTTATGATCCTTTGTATTTATTTCTATATTTCTGGCATTAGTTTTATTTCCACTTTCATTCCAATTTTGATTCTACCTAATGACTTGCCAAAACAAACAAGCAAACAAAAAACAGCTCTTAGTTTTATTAATCTTCTTTATTCTCATGCTTCTTTACTCTCATTGCTCTAATCTTTACTTCTTTCCTTGTACGAACTTGAGGCTTCATTTGTTCTTTTTCTATTTCTTGAGGTGTAAAGTTGCATTGTTTTCTTGAGACTTTTGTTGTTTCTTGAGGTATGCATTTATTGTTATGTTTTAAAGTCTGTTTTTTTTGATATGAGTATAAGTACCCCAGCTTTCTTTTGGTTTCCATTTGCATAGAATATATCTTTCCATCTCTTCACTTTCAGTTTGTATGTGAGTTTCCTGTAGGTAGTATGAAGATGTGTTGTGTGTGTGTGTGTGTGTGTGTGTGTTTTAAATCCATTCATCCACTGTATGTATTTTGGTTAGAGCATTTAGTCCTTTCACATTTAAAGTAATTATTAATAGTTTATGTACTTACTGACATTTGATTAATTGTTTATTGGCTGTTTTTGTAGTTCCTCACTTCTTTCTTTTTTACTTTTGTGATTTGATGACTTTCTTCAGTGATGTAATTCTTTCTCTTTCTTTTGTGTATTTAGTGTTTTTTTTTCTTTCTTTCTTTTTGTTTTTGTGGTTACCATGGGGCTAACAAATCATTTATATCTATATCAGTTTATTTTAAATTGATAATAACTGTTGGGTCGGGGGTTCCGGGAATGCAGGAGGAACAATAGAAATGACTGTTGGGCCACCATTACCAGTCCGCACCCCACTCCCTTTCTTAACCCTAGACTCTCCCACCAAAAGGGTGTACACCCAGGTCACATCTCCATAGGTCCAATACCTATGGGTGGGGTGGGAAACAGGAGTATCAGGAGCCCTCACCCCATATCTTCTGATCACCAAATATGGATGTGAGTCCATGCCATGCCTTGGCCCGATTAAAGATCCCTGCCAACTCCCTCCCAGTGGGACTTCCCCCTCTCCCCTTTTTCGAGTGGAGGAACTTCCCGGATTAAAGATCCCTGCCCATCTCTTCCCAGCACAACTTTCCTGTCTCCCCTTCTCCTGGGCCCTGAAACTTCCCTGGAGAGTGCCTTTAATAAATCTTGCCTTGTACCTTGCCTGGTGTTGTGCTTACCTCGCCTGCAAAACCTTACAGTAACTAAATTTGTTATCATTCTAAAGCTCAACATTTTTACTTTCACCCCTCACATGCACACATTTTATGTTTTTGATAACTTGTTTTACATCTTTTTAACTTGTATGTCCCTTAACTAATTATTCTAATAGTGGTTTTTTTTTAACTAATTTGTCTTTTAACATTATATTAACCTTATAAATAATTAATATACTACCTTTACTATATATTTACCTCACTAGGGAGATTATTTTTTCCTGTCTTCTTATTATCAATTAGCACCCTTTCTTTTCTTTTTCTAATAAAGTCCCTTTCACATTTTTGTAAGGCCAGTATAGTGTTGATGAACTCCTTTAGCTTTTGCTTGTCTGGAAAAGTTTTGCCAACATCAATTCTAAATAATAACTTTGAAGATAGAGTATTCGTGGTTGGATATTTTTTTCTTTGAACACTTTGAATATACTGTATCACTCCTTTGGCCTGCCAAGTATGAGTAGAAAATTCTACTGATATTCTAATGAAGGTTCCATTGCATGTAATTAGTTGTTTTTCTTTTGTTGATTTCAATATTCTTTCCTTGTCTTCAACTTGACATTGTGATTATAATGTGTGTTGGTAGGTTCTGTTTGGGTTTCTTATTATGAACTCTTGAGCTTCCTGAATCTGCATGTCTATTTCCTTTCCCTAGTTAGGAAGACTTCCAGCCATTATGTATTCAAACAAGATTTTTCCCCTTTCTTTTTGTCTTCTTCTTCTGGGATCTGCATAATGAATGTTAGTCCATTTGATTTTGTCCCACAAATCCCTTATGCTATGTTCACTTTTTTTTTCCTTTTTGCTGTTTTCATTGGGTGAATTCTGCCTTTTCTTCTAGTTGACTAATCTTCTGATTCTTCTAGTTGGCTGTTGAATCTTTCTAGTTTGTTTTTTAGTTCAGTTATTGTATTCTTTAGCTCTGTGACTTCCATTTGGTACTTTCTTATTTTTTAAATCTCTTTGTTGAAGTTCTCACTATGTTCATCTATTCTCTCTCCAAATCAGTGGGCATCTTAAGGGCTATAACTCTGAACCCTTTATCAGGTAAACTAAATATCTCTGTTTCATCAAGTTTATTTTTCCCCCTGAAGTTTTGTCCTGTCCTTTCAATATTGTAGTGAAAGAATACCTAAAAGTATGGAAAGTCATCTATAATGGTGATGAACTAATCTAAATTTTTTAAACACAAAATGAATTCTACTTGAATGGACTTCTGTGATTGAATATATTTTCAGTATCCACATCTGATTTATATTTCCTGAATTCATTTGCATCTTCAAAGGTGGCACATTGTGAGCTATTTAACAATAAGGTTTTTATTTCTTTCAAGGTATCATATTTTCAATTTTAAAAGCATCATGTTTAAAGTAGTTTTTATTTCAGTTTTATGGAGTAATGAAGGCACAGGGATTTTAAGGTGTCATTGATAAACTACTGAGACTCTTAACTAAATCACATTTTCCACTGGAAATTAAATGTAAATTCAAATAACAATTATTCTATGCAGTTTTCTGGGTCTACTAGTTCATAATAGTCATTCTATGGTAGTTAATGATATCACATTCATAGTACATTCCCACACATTCACTTGCCAATGCATTCATTTTCAAGCACTCTGTGCACAGTGATAAGAGGTGTTTCCTATCTCATATGTTAAGTAGAGCTGCCCCTTTAGCAAAAGAATATGTTAGGGGAATTTGTTACAGGAGCTGAGTGCATCAAGATGTGAGTGGAGTGAAAATGGAGATGTGGTTTCTATCAATGCCTGATGTCCAATTAAAATAGAGTTCCTTCAGAGGAAAGGAGTTGTTATGCACCATTGACATTAAAATAGTTGACCTATTTTTGGAGAGAAATAATAGGTTTTAAAAATGCTATAGGCCTTAAGACATTGATTTAACTGTTGTTTTATCTAATCCACTGCTCATGTCTCTTCTATGTTTATTTATAAAGGTAGGGGCTTACCTTGTACTCTTTCTCAAAGAAATAAACTTCTGTTTAGAAAAGCAAGGGAAGGACTTTTCTCAGTGGGTAATACAAGGTTACAGTCTCAGACAGTTTGAGTGAAAAGATCAGGGCACCTATATAACTAAAATATAATGGGCAGTATCCTGGAAAATCTGTATTTAAGGCCTCCAATTCCAAAGGTTTTGAAAGGCAGGTAGGAGAGGACCTTACATCAAATGGTCACAAAGTTGTCTGGAATATTCTTTTTTTTTTTTAAAGTAGACTATTTATTAGTGTTTTATTTTATTTTTACAGACAAAAGCCTAATGTGATGAGCACCTGCGTGGCTCAGCTGGTTAAGCAGCTGCCTTCATCTCAGACATGATTCCAGAGTCCTGGGACTGAGTCCCGCACTGGGCTCCCTGATCAGTGGGGAGTCTACTTCTTCCTCTTCCTCTGCCTGCTGCTCCCTCTACTTGTGTGCTCTCTCTCACTCTCTCTGTCAAATAAATAAATAAAATCTTTTAAAAAATCTAATGTAATATGATGCTAGGCTTTAGATTTTACATAGGTTCTAAGGAGCCAGCAACAGTACTTTTGGAAATAAAGTGTCTATATGATACAAAATCAGCTGCAGGTAACTTCAAAATATGCCATACATGTACATAAATATAATTTTAGAATTATTTAAAGTATAAAAATTTATTTGAATTTATCTCAGAATTCTTTCTGAAGCAATATGAGAACAGTGGTTGAGAAGCACTTTTAATGTAGAAATGTACATATGTCTGTAAGCATGTCTTAGGTGAAAAATATAAACAGCATTTTACCTTATTCACCGGTTTTAACTGAGCATCTTTTATATGTCAAGAAATGGGCCAGATGCTACATACACAAAAATGTTTCCTTCCTTCCTTTTTTCGACAGATAACAGGATTTATTGAATTCTAAGTGTTGGAGATAAAGCAGTGAACCGAAGTTCTAATGGAGAAGACAGACAATAGAACAGATAAAGTAAAATATATGGTATATAGGCGATGAAAAGCACCATGGGAAAAAAAGATTCAATGCAATTCCTGTCCTATTTTTGTTAAAGTAGAAAAACTCATCCTAAAATTCATACTGGATCTCAAGGAACCCCTGAATAGCCAAAACAATTTTGGAAATGTAGAACAACATTGGAGGACTCACCCTTTCTGATGTTAAACAGTTACTACAAATATACAGTAATCAAAACAGGGTAGTATTGGCATAAAGACCGACAGTGGAATAGGGAGCCCAGAAATAAACTCTCACATATACGGCCAATTAATCCTTGACAAGGAGGTCGAGACAATTTAATGGGAAAGGAAATTTTTTTCAACAAATGGTGCTGGGAGAACTGGATATTCACATGTAGATGAATGAAGTTGGACTATTAATTATATACCATTCAAAAATTAACTCACAGTGGGGCACCTGGGTGGCAGTCAGTGAAGCATCCAACTCTGTTTCTGCTCAAATTGTAATCTCAGGGTCATGATCTCAGGGTTGTGAGATCAAACCCTGCCTTGGGCTCTGCGCTCAGCATGGAATCTGCTTAAGATTCTCTCCCTCTGCCCTTCCCACTTGTTTGATTACTCTCTCTCTCTCTCTCTCTGTGTGTCTCCAAAATAAATAAATAAATCTTTAAAAAATTAACTCAAAAGATCTAAACTTAAGGGGTAAAACTATGAAACTCTTAAAACATAGGGGAAAATCTCCATGACATTTCACTTGATAATGATATCTTGGATATGATCATAAAGGCACAGCTAGCAAAAGAAAAAAAATAGATAAAGTAGATCCTCATCAAAATCAACACTTTGGGGGTGCCTGGATAGTTCAGTTGGTTGAGTGCCTGGCTCTGGATCTCAACTTAGGCCTTGATCTCACGGTGGTCAGTTCAAGCCCCATGTTGGGCTCAATGCTGGGCTTGGAGCCAAATTAAAAAAAATATATAAAATTTTGTGTGCATCAAAGGACCCTATCAAGAGAGTGAAAAGAAAACCCGCAGAATGGGAGAAGATATTTGCAAAACACATCTGATAAGGGATTAATATTCAGAATATATAAAATCTACAACTCAACAAGGAAAAGCAAAACAAACAAAAACCCCCATGGGGCACCTGGATGGATCAGTCTGTAGAGCATACAACTCTTGATCTTGGGGTTGTGAGCTTGAGCCCCCCATGAAAACCAGTTCAGGGGTGCCTGGGTGGCTCATCAGTTGGGCGTCTGCCTTCAGCTCAGGTTGCCATCCCAGGGTCCTGGGGTAGAGCCCATGTCAAGCTCCCTGCTCTGCTTCTCCCTCTTCACAACCCCCCCACCCCTCAGGCTCACTCTCTCTCACTCAATCTCCCTCAAATAAATAAAATATTTTTTTAAAAATTAAAAAATGGGCAAAGGACTTTAAAAGACATTTCTCCAAAGAAGAGATGCAAATGTCCAATAAGCACATGAAAAGATGCTCAACATCCTTAATAATTATGGAAATGCTTGTGATTGAGCTCCAGTTTCAAAGCATTGTGATCTGATAATATGCAGGGAATAATCTCAGTCTTTTGGTATCCGCTGAGTCCTGATTTGTGACCCAGTATGTGGTCTATTCTGGAGAAGGTTCCATGTGCACTTGAGAAGAATGAGTATTCTGCTGTTTTAGGGTGGAATGTTCTGTATAATATCTATGAGGTCCATCTGGTCCAATGTGTCATTCAATGCTCTTGTTTCTTTATTGATTTTCTGCTTCGATGATCTGTCTAATTCTGAAAGAGGCATGTTAAGATCACCTACGATTAGTGTATTCATATCAATATGACTCTTTATCTTGGTTAACAGTTTTCTTAAGTAATTGGCTGCTCCCATATTGGGAGCATAGATATTTACAATTGTTAGATCATCTTGGTGGATAGTCCCTTTAAGGATTATGTAGTGTCCTTCTGTATCTCTGAGTACAGTCTTTAGTTTGAAGTCTAATTTATCTGATATGAAGATATGAACAGACACTTCTCCAATCAAGAAATACAAATGGCTATCAGACACATGAAAAAAATGCTCATCATCATTAGCCCTCAGGGAGATTCAAATTAAAACCACATTGAGATATCACCTTACACCAGTTAGAATGGCCAAAATTAACAAAACAGGAAACAACATGTGTTGGAGAGGATGTGGAGAAAGGGGAACCCTCTTCCACTGTTGGTGGGAATGCAAGTTGGTGCAGCCTCTTTGGAGAACAGTGTGGAGATTCCTCAAGAAATTAAAAATAGAGCTTCCCTATGACCCTGCAATTGCACTCCTGTGTATTTACCCCAAAAATACAGATGTCGTGAAAAGAAGGGCCATCTGTACCCCCATGTTTATAGCAGCAATGGCCACAGTCGCCAAACTATGGAAAGAACCAAGATGCCCTTCCAACGGATGAATGGATAAGGAAGATGTGGTCCATATACACTATGGAGTATTATGCCTCCATCAGAAAGGACGAATATCCAACTTTTGTAGCAACATGGACGGGATTGGAAGAGATTATGCTGAGTGAAAATCAGTCAAGCAGAGTCAATTATCATATGGTTTCACTCATTTGTGGAGCATAACCAATAGCATGGAGGACAAGGGGCGTTAGAGAGGAGTAGGGAATTTGGGTAAATTGGAAGGGGAGGTGAACCATGAGAGACTATGGACTCTGAAAAACAATCTGAGGGGTTTGAAGTGGCGGGGGGGGTGGGAGGTTGGGGGTACCAGGTGGTGGGTATTATAGAGGGCACAGCTTGCATGGAGCACTGGGTGTGGTGAAAAAATAATGAATACTGTTTTTCTGAAAATAAATAAATTGGGAGAAAAAAAAATAATTATGGAAATGCAAATCAAAACCACGATGAGATACTACTTTACATCCATGAGGATGGCTGTTATTAAAACAACAGATGGTTTGCTCCGTTGAGCACTCTTGATTTTGGCTTGGGTGGTGATAACCCCATGTCAGGCTCTGTGCTCAGTGGGGAGTCTGCTTCTCTCCCTTTTCCTCTCCCTCTGCCCTTCCCCCACACTCATGCATGCACATGCACGTGTTCTCTTTCTCTGAACAAATTGTAAAAATCTTTAAAAGAAATAAAACAGCAGGAGTGTCAGTGTGACTTAGTACCGACATCTGCTACAACATGGATGAACTTGAAAAACATTATGCTAAATGAAGTAAGCCAGTTGCAAAAGGACAGATATTGTACAATTACACAAATACCTAGACTACACAAATTCATAGAGCTAGCAGGTAGAATAGAGGGTTACTAAGACTGAGGAGAGAAAGGAATGAGAAATTCTTTAATGAGTACAGAGTTTCCATTTAGGAGGATGAAAATATTTTGGAAATGGTGGTGATGGCTACACAGCATTACAAATGTATTTAATGCCACTCAATTTTTCTTTTAATTTCTTTTTTTCTTCTCATTTTCATTTCTTCTTTACTATTTTTCCACATTTTCCTTTTAAAATTTTTTTCACCATTTTTATTTAGTTTGTTATTATTTGGTTTTGTTTATTTGTATGCTTGTCTGGCATTTTGTTTTGATTCCATTATAAAGATCAGTTCATCAGGTGGACTCGATTTTATTTTCTCTTGAGGTGTTGTGGGCCAAGCTTCTCACCTGCTTCTCCCAATTTTAAGTTGACCTTGGGATGCCTTGACAGAGGTCATTAGTAAAGTCCACCATGCTCCTGGGCATCTCAGCCTTCTGTGCTGAGGAGATCTGTGTGGGCAGTCACTGGCCCTCAAGGTCATCACCAAGTGTAACTTGACCAAGCTGAAGTTGGCTTGGCACATCCTGCCTTAGGTAAGAAGTAGTCATTAAGATCAGTGACAAGGTGAGGCACCTGGGTAGTTCAGTGGGTTAAGCCTCTGCCTTCGGCTCGGGTCATGATCTCAGGGTCCTGGGATTGAGCCCCACACTGGGCTCTCTGCTCAGTTGGGAGCTAGCTTCCCTCCCTCTCGCTGCCTGCCTCTCTGCCTGCTAGTGATCTCTCTCTGTGTGTCAAATAAATAAATAAATAAAATCTTAAAAAAAAAAAAAAGATCAGTGACAAGGCTTAGTAGAACTCCTCCAAACTACAGACTGTCCTGTGAAATAAGAATGAAGAAGGCCTTGAACCATCCCAAAACAATAATTTTAAAGTGATCCGGACTGAGTAAGCCCTCTGCCTTGTCATGGAGTACTCCAGTGAAAGAGATGTGCTTGAGTTCCCAGTGGCTCGTGGAGGTCTCTAAGAAAGGCCACAGGCAAATTCTGTCAGATAATGTCTGTGGGTACAGTCCCTAGAAGTGTGTTGTTCATAGAGTTAAAGACAATACCTACTCTTGGATGCTGATATGATAATGAAGTTTGAAGACTTTGGCTCCGGTAAGAGTTCACCATTGGGAACAACTGGATACTTCCTTTGGCAGCACCGCCCCCTGCCCCTTATGCTGCCCTGGAACTCTTCCAGGGCCAAATAAGATGGACCATCCTGGAGGTGTGGAATCTGAGGGCCATGGTGTAGACACGAGTCACTGGACCCCTTCATGGAATACACCGTATCCCTCTTTACATTCCAGGGAAGGCAAAAATCTGCTCAAGAAATTTCTCCTTCTCAAACTAGAGCATATCATGCTTAGGGAAATAAGTCAAGAGGAGAAAGACAAATATCATATGATCTCCCTGATATGAGGAAGTGGTGATGTAACTTGGGGGCTTAAGTGGGTAGGAGAATAATCCATGAAACAAGATGGGATAGGGAGGGAGACAAACCATAAGTGACTCTTAATCTCATGAAACAAACTGTGGGTTGCTGTGGGGAGGGGGGTTGGGAGAAGGGGGGGTAGGGTTATGGACATTGGGGAGGGTATGTGCTTTTGGGTAAATTGGAAGGGGAGATGAACCATGAGAGACTATGGACTCTGAAAAACAATCTGAGGGGTTTGAAGTGGCGGGGGGGTGGGAGGTTGGGGTACAAGGTGGTGGGTATTATAGAGGGCACAGCTTGCATGGAGCACTGGGTGTGGTGAAAAAATAATGAATACTATTTTTCTAAAAATAAATAAATTGGAAAAAAAAAGAAATTTCTCCTTCTCAGTCCCAGCAAGAGAGCACTTTGGAACTCAGGATCCATTGGTGAATACGGGTCATGGGGAGGGACTAAAGCCTTATGTGGAGCCACTCCTTGACTATAGGGAAGCTGGGCTGGGTTGATGGTGTCTGTGTGTCACACAGGGGAGAGATCCAAGACTCACTGATGGACCGTAAGGGCAACAAAGTGATGGCCAGCTATTTGCTCCCAAGTCACAAGAGAGCCGAGCTGGAGGGCCTAACCCTGCTGGAGCCCAGGGCCTCCACGGCCTCTGCTCTCCTCCACACCCCACCACTGTACCCCAATCTCCCAACAAGACACCATCTGCACCAGGGATCCACGTGCCACAGTCCAACCAGGCCTCAGGGCTGTGCCCCCAGAGGGACATATAAGAGGCCCCAGCCCAGCACAGACTCCCACAGACTTAAGTCCCTCTGACCCCTTCTTCCACCCACACATCAGAACCCATGGCACAGAAGGAACCAGTTCCCCCCCATGCTGTGTCCAAAGGAAATTCCTTCCATCCGGCAACTTCCTACAGGTGAGCCATCCCCTACTTCTTCTGACAACAGCCATGGCCTGCAGGGAGACCCTGGGAACTTCAGCAGGTTCAGGTTCAAGTTTGTACGGAGACATCTGTGTTTCAGGTTTGCCAGAGGAACCTGAGAGCAGACACAGGAGACACTCAAACCTCCCAGGATGGGAGCAGAAACTGTGATAAAGGAAACATGTCATACATGACAAGCCCAGAGCTAACATTGTATATAACAGTGAAAAGTTGAAAGCTTTTGCTCTAAGGTCAGGAACAAGACAAGACTGCCCGCTCTTGCTACTCCACTCAGTGTAGTTCTAGAGTCCTAGCCAGAGCTGCTAGGTAGAGAAAAGAGAGAAAAGACATGGAAATTGGAGAGAGGGAAGTGAAAGTGTCTGTGTATTCAGTTGATGTGGTTCTATATACAGAAAATCCTAAAGACCCCACCAAAAAACTTTTGAAATTGATAAATGAACTCAGAATTGCTACAGAACACAAAATCAACATGTAAAAATCACTTGCGCTTCTATATGTTAGCAACATACTATCAAAAGAGAAACTCTTAAAAAAATCCCATTTACAATAGAATAAAAAAGAATAAAGTACTTAGGAATAAATTTAGCCAAGAATAATATGTGAAGATATATTGTGAAAAGTTAAAAATGCATATTGTAAATTCTAAAGCATCCACTAAAAGAGTAAAACAAGAACATACGGCTGGGCCACTGGGTGGCTCAGATGGTTAAGCAGCCGACTCTTGATCCTGTTCAGGTGATGATCTCAGGGTTGTGGGATTGAGCCCCAAATGGACTCTGTGCTGGGTTCGGAGCCTGCTTAAGATTCTCTCCCTTGTTCCCCCTGCTCCCTTTCTAAAAATAAAACAAAAAACTCACCTATGGCTAATAAGACAATAGTGGAGATAACACGGAATATTTTTTAACATAGTCTATTAGTTCACAAAGGAGAAAGCAGGCAAAATGGAACAAATCAAAGATGGGACAAACTGAAACAATTGCAAGATGGTAGACTGAATATAAGGGCATCGACCATTACATTAAAAATAAGTGTGGGGGGCGCCTGGGTGGCTCAGTGGATTAAAGCCTCTGCCTTCGGCTCAGGTCATGATCCCAGGGTGCTGGAATCGAACCCCACATTGGGCTCTCTGATCAGCAGGGAGCCCACTTCCCCCTCTCTCTCTGCCTGCCTCACTGCCTCCTTGCGATCTCTTTCAAATAAATAAATAAAATCTTTAAAAAAGTGGGTGATTAAAATGTCATCTCCTAGAAAGTCCTTCTAGCTCTACTGAAAAATAAAAAAACAAAGGTAACAGAATTTCTTACTTTAGAAATATAAAAATCAT
Organism: Neogale vison; assembly: GCF_020171115.1. Taxonomy (NCBI): domain Eukaryota; kingdom Metazoa; phylum Chordata; class Mammalia; order Carnivora; family Mustelidae; genus Neogale; species Neogale vison. Next base: position 216,415,343 of record NC_058101.1, read on the forward strand.
TTATTGAAGAGCCATCTTGAATGCCTATTATTAATTATCAGTGAGGAAATTCCTTACATGTTTCCAGTTTCCTATACATGCATGACATTTGGTCTTATAAATCACTTGGTGATGAAGAGTAACATATTTTCCAGTGAATTATGAATCTTTTGGCCCCATTTGGCAAAATAAAGGGAGCTATCTCCTGCTCAGGGAAAGCAGATCAGTCTAAAAATTGCACTGGGGTTTTGGTATAAGTAGTTCACAACTTTTTTAGTACTAAGGAGAAAATTCAGATATATTTAACATTACATAAATCAATGAACCCATCTGAACTGAATTAAGTACGTTATAATGGAGATCTTTATTAATTATATGGAAAATATGTTCAAGTATAAAGTGAATGGCAATCTTTCCAAAAAGAAAGGCCAAATAATGTTTTCATGCACTTGATTTTGACAATTTGAATATAAAAAAATCTTGTGGGGGGTGCCTGGGTGGCTCAGTGGGTTAAAGCCCCTGCCTTCGGCTCAGGTCATGATCCCAGGGTCCTGGGATCGAGCCCCACATCAGGCTCTCCGCTCAGCGGGGAGCCTGCTTCCTCCTCTCTCTGCCTGCCTCTCTGCCTTCTTGTGATCTCTGTCTGTCAAATAAATAAATAAAATTTTAAAAAATTAAAAAAAATCTTGGGGATGTAGATGAAATAATCTATAACATTTAGTAAGTATAGTTTATAGGGCACATGTAAAGTGATATCAATGTTAATTTAGAAATCCCCTTTTTCACAATTCAGGGAATATTTTTATCTTAAAAGTTCATAGGGGCACCTGGGTGGCTCCGTTAGTTCAGTGCCCAACTCTTGATTTCATGTCGGGTCATGACCTCAGGGTCCTGGGATTGAGCCCCATGTTGCACTCTGTGCTCAGTGCAGAGTCTGCTTGTCCCTCCCTCTCTGCTACTCCCTCCAACTCGTGCATACATTCTCTCTCTTTCTCCCAAATAAATAAAATATTTTAAAAATTGTTTACAGGCAGCTTCTATCTACTTGAGCCAGTATTCACATCATCTGTAAGATTTATTTATTTATTTATTTATTTTTCCAATTTATTTATTTTCAGAAAAACAGTATTCATTATTTTTTTCACCACACCCAGTGCTCCATGCAAGCCGTGCCCTCTATAATACCCACCACCTGGTACCCCCAACCTCCCACCCCCCCGCCACTTCAAACCCCTCAGACTGTTTTTCAGAGTCCATAGTCTCTCATGGTTCACCTCCCCTTCCAATTTACCCAAATTCCCTATTCCTCTCTAATGCCCCTTGTCCTCCATGCTATTTGTTATGCTCCACAAATAAGTGAAACCATATGCTAATTGACTCTCTCTGCTTGACTTTGTAGAGCACTGTTTTCACTCCTTCTAAGTGTTAAATACAGCTTTTAATTTGCATATAATGTTGTCATTGAAAAGTTCCCCCAACATCCAAGCATCTGTTGTACAATTGCAGACAATACTGACGCCATCTTTGGCCCTCCAACATGTTCATGTTTGCTCTTAGGACTGTGTTCCAGGCCCCATGGAGATTGATACAGACATTAGAAATGCCCACTAAGGCTAGGATTAGAGGAGACTTCTTTTGGCCATGAATTTGTTAGAGGTAACATAGTCTCTTCTCCTTGATGCACAGGTGATGACCAAGATCTAATTAAAGGTTAGCTGTCAATTAGGGGCATGCAAGCCCTTGGAGGTGTGTTTGAACACTCTGATCTCATGATCCGCATGTCTCCTCATTCTGTAAAAATCTCTGGACTAACGTCTAGGTTTTGCAAAGAATACTTGTGCGACTGCCATGGATTATTGCCCACCCGATGCCCTGAATACAGTTCTGTATAAACTGTGTGGTGGGGCCTCTTTTGGTTTTTGGTCTCAAAGTGCCTTCTCAGTTTGGAACTTATTTTCTGGTCCCTTCTCTACTTTTAATATCTATCCACTGAGTATGAGAATCATTTCTTTTTAAAAAATTCAACCTATATGTTTGGATTCATATTCTCCACAGTCTAAACCCTTCCTATGAGGTTTTCAAATTGACCATGAAGTTGTTTACAAAAATATATAGTTTTTGTCAATGTGAGGTCATCAACCCTAGAGTAATGATTATTTGATGCTTTTTTGCTTTTGTTTTCAGATTAGTTTTGTCAACAGACCTCTATAAACAACCGAACTATCACTGATTGAGAGCCTTTTAAGGTAACATTATTCTCTAAAGAGGACTTTGTTTTTCATATAAAATCATTGAGAGGACACTCATACTATGTGAGACTTCATACAGATGTAAGCCCAAGTTAAAATCTTTTCTGGGGGAAAGAACATTTTTGAAAAAAAGCTCCTTGCCTTATATTTGGGAAATTATGTTAATAATTGCTTATTTAAAAATTAAAAACAAAGGACAACTTTTAATTTGTCTTTTGAAAAAATATTTGTAGTGAAGAAATGTTCCCACAAAGAAACCCCATTCATTGAAAGTGGATCATCAGCCTTACGTGAGAGTTTCATGAGGATCTACCATTTTTTTGGTAGAAAAACACTACTGTCATATTTTTTTTACATTTTATTTATTCATTTGAGAGAGAGAGCACAAGCAGGGAGACAGGCAGAGGCAAAGGGAGAAGCAGACTCCCCGCCGAGCAGAGAGCTGATGCCGGGCTCGGACCCAGGACTTTGGAACCATGACCTGAGCTGAAGGCAGATGCTTAACCCACTGAGCCACCCAGATGCCCCACGACCATCATCTTTTAAGGCGAGCAGGAAGATTAGTAGAGTAAATGAGTGGCTTTTCTGAACATTTTTTGGCCATTAAAAAGTTAGAAAAATTACTTGAATTCAACATTTCTTTAAAGAAATTCCATATTTTTAAAGTCAAGAAGCCCTGCTTCCATCCATTTAAATTATCTACATTCTTACGAACAGTAATGTGTTAGGACAAGAGTGGGTGTAGACTTTGCAGTGCCTAAAGCCTATGTAATTTATGGTGTTGGGGAGTTCTTTAAGAAAAAGAAAACAAATTCATGAGTATAGAATTAGGTGCAGAACTTTTGATAATTAGTTTCAAGGTAAAAACCATCTTCCCTTGAGCTGGGGATGGGGATGGAAGGTGCCTTGCATGTATATAGAGTGATGTCTCTTAGTGGATCCTCAGAACGCATGCCCTCTGTCAGGCTTGGAGCCTCATGCAGGGCTTGATCCCAAGACCCTGAAATCATGACCTGAGCTGAAGGCAAATGCCCAATGACTGAGCCACCCAGGTGCCCCTAAATATCACATTTTGAGCAAACTTTGCATACCTGAGATAAATCCTCTTTGGCCATAGCATTTTATGTGTTGCTGAATTCAGTTTACTAGCATTAGTATTGAAGATTTTTGTGTCTAAAGTTCTAAGAGATATTGGTCTATAATTTCATTTTCTTGTGTCATCTTTACCTGGTTTTGTGATCTGTCTAATACTGACTCTCACAGAATGAATACGAATTGTTCTCATCACTTCTACTTTTTGAATGATTTTTTAATCTTCCTTAAATGTTTTCACAGAATTCACCAGTGTGCCATATGGTCCCAGATTTTTCTTTATGGAAAGTTTTTGGATTACCTGTTTGATTATTTTACTTATTTAAGTTCTATTCAGATTGTCTACTTTGGGGTTAAGATTAAGGAATTTGAGTATTTCTAGAAACCTGCCAAATTCCTTTAGTTTTCTAATTTATTAGCATGCAATTGTTCCTCGTATTGCAATTTAATTCTTTTTATTTCTCTAAGGCTAATAGGAATGTCTCTCTTTCATTCCATATTTTTTCATAATTTGGTATTTTTATCTTATTTTTGGTAAGAATAGCCAAAAATTTGTCAATTGCTCATCTCTTTAAAGAATTAGCTTTTGGGCCACTTGGGTGGCTCAGAGGGCTAAAGCCCCTGCCTTTGGCTCAGGTCATGATCTCAGGGTCCTGGGATCAAGCCCCTCATCAGGCTCCCTGCTCAGCAGGGAGCCTGCTTCCCTTGCTCTCTCTCTGCCTGCCTCCTGCCTACTTTTGATCTGTCTCTGTCAAACAAATAATAAAATAAAATATTTTTTTAAAAAAAGAATTAGCTTTTGTATATGTTGATTTTCTCTGTTGTGTCTTATTTCATTTATATCTGATCTCATCTTTCAAAATTTCTTTCCTTTTGCTTGCCTTTTAAATCATTCTTCCTTTATCGAGTGTTTATTTTTATTTCTTTATTTGAGAGACTGAAAGAGTGAGTGAGAAGGGAAGAGCAGAGAGAAAAAGCAGTCCTCGCTGAGCACAGAGCCCAACACGGGCTCGACCCCACAACCCTGAGATCATGACCTGAGCCAGAACCAAGAATTGGTCACCTAACCAACTGAGCCACCTATAAGCTCCTAATTTGTTTTTCATTTTGTCATTTCTTACGATGATAGGTTATTAAAGTAACACTTTCTTCCTTTTTAAATATATGTTTATAATCCTAAGTTTCCCTCAAAAAAAAAAAAAACAACTGTATCCCGTAAGACTTTGTATTTTATATTTTCACTTTCAAGAGATGAGCAATTGACAGATTTTTGGCTTTCAATCATCTCGAGGTATTTTCTAACTTCTACTGTGATTTCTTTTTTGACTCATGTCTCATTTAGGAGTGTGTTATTTATTTTCCACATATTTGTGAATTTTCTGTTTCCTTTTGGAAATGACCTTTATTTTACTGCATGGAGTTAGAGACCATACATTGAGTGACTTTAGTTCTTCAACATGAATACTACATTTATAGATCTTTTGGTTTTTCAGACTGGATAATCTCAATTGATCTCTATTTATATTCCCTGATTATTTCAACTTTTACTACCATTGAGCTCATCTGGAGAATATTTCATTTCAGTTATAATGCAACTTTCATTTCATTCTGTTCTAATTTTATTTTTAGTATATTCTTGATTTGGTGGGGCACCATTCTTATACTTCCTGTGTATTCTTTTTTGTAAGATTTTATTGATTTATTTGACAGACAGAGATTACAAGTAGGCAGAGAGGCAGGCAGAAAGAGAGAGAGGAGGAAGCAGGTTCCCTGCTGAGCAGAGAGCCCAGTGCTGGGCTAGATCCCAGGACCCTGGTAATATGACCGGAGCCAAAGGCAGAGGCTTTAACCCATTAAGCCACCCATGCACCCTGGTGTATTCTTTAAACATGGTTTTTCTTCAGTTTTTTAACATATGGAAACATAAGAATGACAGTTTGTGTCCACGTCTATATCCATTCAACCTATATCTGGAATTCTTTGGAAATGGCTTTAATTCATTGTATTTTGTTTTTTTTCCTAGTGTACAGATAGCTATATTTCCCTTTTGCTGGAGTATTGTGCAATTTCTTGAGAAAATTAAGGTTTAAACTATATAATGTGGTAACTATAGAAAGTAGATCCTACCCCTGGGTTTTGAAAGGTAGCCTAAACATCAAGGCCAGATCCCCTGAGACTACATTTCACTCTGTTTTCCCCCCTACATACACACATTTGCACACTTCATATGACTGTATTTTAATTATTAACCTGGGTAGTGGAAAGCATATGTCTATTTACTTATTTATTGCTGTTTAATTTTGATGTTATTTTCTAATTATACAATGATTGTCTTTTAGCTACTACTCCATGGAGTGTGCATCAAGAGTGCAACAAAATTCTATTGGCTTTCTTACCACAAATGTTGTTTTCATTTCACAAATGAAATGTGAAATTTTCACAAATGTAGGCTTTCATTTGACTTGAGTTCCCCAATACACTCAAATCAAGAAACATTATTAAATATAAAGAAAAATGGGTATTCAAATTGTGTCATGCTTTCTGCCTATGCATAATAGACATGTTATGTAAAACGGATATCGAGAGAAAAGAATTAGCTTGGTTTTTAATTGTTGCACCTAAACACTGTCAGACTGTAGACAAATCAATCATTATGCTCTTATTTGTAAACTGAGAATAACACCAGCTCTACTTACTACTTTAATATTTATACATTTTTACATCAAATGTTACATATTTCTACATAAAATTATAAAATGTATTTTATTGAGATAAAATGTGTATATTTTCTCCTGTACCATCTAGTTACTGTATAATATATAGGGTTATAAATTACTTTCCCAAGGTTACACACTCTTAAATTGAATATCTGAAACTCAACCTTTTCTTCTTTTGTTTTTTTCCATATGAAACTATGCAAACTTATTACACAGATGTCCTTACCTCTATTCACAAAGCCTCAAACTGGAAAGCTACATCTATACACAAGTATATACATACATAAACATATATATATATATATATATATATATATATACATGTATACACAATGGAATACTGTTTCTTTTGTTTTTTTTAAATTTATTTCTTATTTATTTTCAGCATAACAATATTCATTATTTTTGCACCACACCCAGTACTCCATTCAATCCCTGCGCTCTCTAAAACCCACCACCTGGTTCCCCATACCTACCCCCCCCCGCCCCTTCAAACCCCTCAGATTGTTTTTCCAAGTCCCTAGGCTCTTATGGTTCACCTCCCATTCCAATTTCCCCCAACTCCCTTCTCCTGTCTATCCCCCCATGTCCTGCATACTATTTGTTATGTTCCACAAATACGTGAAACCATGTGATAATTGACTCTCTCTGCTTGACGTATTTCACTCAGCATAATCTCTTCCAGTCCCTTCCATGTTGCTACAAAAGTTGGGCCTTAGTCCTTTCTGATGGAGGCATAATACTCCATAGTGTATATGGACCACATCTTCCTTAACCATTCGTCCTTTGAAGGGCATCTTGGTTCTTTCCACACTTTGGCGACCGTGGCCATTGCTGCTATAAACACTGGGGTACAGATGGCCCTTCTTTTCACTACATCTGTACCTTTGGGGTAAATACCCAGGAGCCCAATGGCTGGGTCATATGGAAGTTTTATTTTTAATTTCTTGAGGAATCTCCACACTGTTCTCCAAAGAGGTTGCACCAACTTGCATTCCCACCAACAGTGGAAGAGGGTTCCCCTTTCTCCACATCCCCTCCAACACATGTTGTTTCATGTCTTGCTAATTCTGGCCATTCTAACTGGTATAAGGTGATATCTCAATGTGGTTTTAATTTGAATCTCCCTGAGGGCTAATGATGATGAGCATTTTTTCATGTGTCTGATGGCCATTTATATGTCTCCATTGGAGATGTGTCTGCTTTGCACCCAACACGAAATATGCACAACCAAAACCACACATCAACAACCCAGAAATGAAAAAAAGCCATCCTCAACAAGTTGGAAAGAGGACCTCAAGGATAGCCCTACACCCTCTCCCACACCTTAAGCAACAAAATTCCTCCCACCATAGCTAACCCAAATCTTCAAGTACCTGGTGGAGGTGCCTTCCCTCACATTGCAGTTGCTGCCTATGAAGGCTTCAGTGCAGCTTCTGAAGATACAGATGCTCTAACCCCAGAAGCCTTTCTCTGCAGCAGGTTCCCTGGTCTTTCTGGCCTTCTGAGGAGGGAGGAGTGGCGGAAAGGGGAGGGAAGAGACAGGGATCCTGTTAAAAAGGAGGAGAAACAGCAAAACACAGGCACTGGGGAGCCCTTGCAATTTCCCAGGCATCCAGTACTGCAAACTTGGCTGGGAGACCAACCACCCACCCACCATTTCCAGGGACCAAAACAGGGACCGGGGAGTGCACGGGGCGCCCCCATGCGCACCCCACAAACTCTGGGCACAGACCATGCTGCCTCCCACAGGCAGTGGAGATCTCAGCGGCCTGAGAGAGGCCAAGGCGGTCATGGGGAGTGGCAGATTTGTGGACTGTAGTGTGGGGCTGGGGAGGGGGCCGGCAGGGGAAAACGCTGGCCAGATCTGGAGGGAGCATGTAGACGCAGCCAGAGGCCTGTGGCGGGAAATGGGCCAGCTCCTTCCCTCTCCCCTCCCAGGCTGGCTCCCTCCCTTTCTCCCTACCTAGGTAAATCTCCCTTTGCCTGGGAGGAATGGTAATGGCGGTGGCAGCGGCGGAGGGCCGCTGAGGAGGAGCTGCCAGGGCTGCTGCACTCAGAGCCGCCAGCCTCCAGCGGGAGCGACGGCGCCCCCTGCTGCCGCAGCCTCCCCCAGCCCCAGGATCTCCATTTTAGCAGCGCGGGCCTCCCTCCGCCCTGGGTAGCCACGGAAACTTGTCGTCGCCAGCCCCCTGTAGCCCCCAGCCCTCCCTCCCCTTCCACCCTCTCAGCTAAGAGCAGGTACCTGGTCGGGCTCTCCTTATCGCACAAGGACAAGGGGGGGGGGCGCTTCCCCCGCACGAACCCCTCCCAAAGGCCAAAGTGGCGCCACTGGAAGGAAAATGGCGTCCACGAAGTCCTCACAAACCGGCCCCCCTCTCTTCTGGGCGACAGTCCTCAGCCCTACCTCTGCCCTTCCTCAGTCCCAGCCCTCGGGCTCCCGCTGCTGCCGCTTGCGCAGCCCCCGCCGCCCCTCCGTCGCCACCATCTGCTTTGCTGCAATCTTCGCCAGAGCCGCCCCTTGAGTTGCCAACACCGCTTTTGCAGCCAACACAGTCTGTGCAGACACCGCTGTTTGCTCCACCGCTGCTATCGCTGCAGACGCCGACCCCGCCGCTGCAGTCCTGAATGCCCAAGGGGTTGCCGCTTGTGCAGTACAGCTGTCTGTGCCAATGCCGCTTGCACCGCCGCCCCTTCCGCAGCCAACACTGCCTGCGCCGCCGCCGATGCCGCTTGTTCTGTCGAAGTCACCTCCATCTGCACCGCCGCCTGCGACGCTGAAGCCGGTGTCTGCACCGTCGCTGCTACCGACACCGCTGAAGCCGCCGCTGTCTGCACCGCCACCGTTGTCTGCGCCGCCGAGGCCGCTCGCACCGTTGACGCAGTCCTCGGCGCCGTCGCTCGTTCCACCGGTGACGTCCTCTGCGCCGTCACCGACGCCGCTTGTGCCGCCGCTGAAGCCGCTGCCACTGCTATCCCCGCCGTCGCCGCCGCTTATGCCGCTGCCGCCACCGCTTGAGCCCCAGACGCCTTCCGAGCCAAAGCCGCTTGTGCAGCTGAAGGCATCTGTCCCAACGCCGCTTGGCGCCCTCAACGCCGCTGTCTGCGGCCACTGCTTAGGCCGCAGGGCCGCTTGCGCCTCTGACGCAGCCGCTTCCGCCGCCGCCGCTGTCTGCCCCGCCAGCGCCATCAGCCTCCGTAGTGGCGATGGCGAAGCGGGGGCATCTGCGGGCGGCTTAAGCGGCGTCTGAGGCCGTGCAGAGGGTGTTGGCCGGAGAAGAGGCGGCAGCGCAGGTGGCGGCGTCGCCAGACAAGCGGGGACCGTTGGCGGCGGAAGCGGCCTGGGCTGCACAAGCGGCGTCGGGATTCAAGTGGCGGCGGCGGCGGTGGCGGTGCAGACTGTAGCGGCGGCGGCATAGTCGGCGGCGGTGCAGACATCGGCGTCGGCAGCGCAGGCGGTGGCGGTGCAGATGGCGGTGGCTTTGGTGGCGGCGGCATTGTCGGCGGCGGCGCAGGCGGTGTTGGCTGCGGAAGCGGTGGCGGCACAGACGGCTGGTGTGGGCGGTGCAAGCGGCATTGGCGCAGACAGCTGGGCTGCACAAGTGGCAACCGCTTGAGCGTCCACGGTTCCAGCAGCGGCAGCGGCGGCAGCGGCGGCGTCGGCGGCGGTAGCAGCAGTGGAGCAGACAGCGGCGTTGGCGCAGACTGCGTGGGCTGCACAAGTGGTGTTGGCTACTCAAGCGGCGGCTCTGGCGCAGATGGCAGCAACGCAGATGGCGGCGGGGGCTGCGCAAGCTGCGGCAGCGGCAGCTCCTGCGAGGGCCAGCAACTGAGGAAGGGCAGAGGTAGGGCTGAGGACTGGCGCCCAGAAGGGAGGGGGCTAGCCTTGAGGTCCTCTTTCCAACTTTTTGAGGATGGCTTTTTTGTATTTGCAGGTGGTTGATGTGTGGTTTTGGTTGTGTGTATTTCGTGTTGGGTGCAAAGGGGTCCTCTTCACCGCATGACTTGTGGGAGGACATTTGTCCAAGATTTTGTCTCATTTCTAACGGGCTGGATTAGGTTGCCACTTGTATCCATTGGGTTATTGGTATGGATGGGCTCAAAAAGAGAGGATGCAGGGATTTTTCTGTGGATTGGAGGAGTTTAGACGTTTTCTTTTGACCATGTGTAGAATGGTTTTAATTTGCCTGTCCTGAATTACGTTTTCTTCTCCTGAGCGATTTGGTGGTGGAGGTACCGTTATGCTGGTTGTTGTGCTTTTTCTGTCTTTTCTGGCCAACGTCTGTTCCTTTCTTATGTTTGAAGATAAACGTTGAGGTTGGATAAAGAAAGTGTAATTTTTTGCAAAGCTGAATTGTCAGTTTGTGTTTGTTTGTTTTCTGATGATCTTCTGCAGTGGTGATGGGTGTCTTTCTAGACAGTGTTAAGGTACACATTAGTCTTTTTGGGCAGCACACAAACTCCTTTCTTTTGGAGCAAGGGTTGGTTACTTCTGTAGGTTATTACTGTAGGCTTTGCGTTTAGCTCATTGGGTTGGGGATAATATGAAGTTGAGACCTTTGTGTAGAGGCTAGTCTGCTTTTCCTTAGTTGCCTGCCATTTTCTGAGGCCAGGCCAGCTAACTTGTCAGTGTATGCTGTTAGTTGCTGGGATGGGAGGTTTGAGTGATGTAGGTTCATCCTGTGCTTCAGTCAATGCTGAAGAAATTCCCAGATGAATAAAAACAATTTTGGTAGGGACGCCTGGGTGGCTCAATGGGTTAAGCGACTGCTTTCTGCTGAGGTCATGATCCTGGGGTCCTGGGATGGAGTCCCGCATCGGGCTACTGGCTCGGCGGGGAGCCTGCCTCTCTCTCCACCTCTGCCTGTCTCTCTGCCTGCTTGTGTGTTTTCTCTCTCTCTCTCTTTATGCCGCCCCCCACAATAAAAAACAAAACCAAAACCAAAATAGTGTATCCCTGGATGTCTCCTTTGCAGTCTGAACTGAAACATGCTGTATTCTTTTGGCTCTCAGTCTCTCTTTGGCTCTGTCACCTGGGCCTTTTTGGTTCTGTTGTCTTCCTCCCCATGGGGAAGTTCCCTTCTTCTTTTTAAGGGAAGGGAGTTTTGTGTTTGTTTGTTTGTTTGTTTTTAAGGCTTATTTATTCTCTTAAAGATACTTGTTTCCTTGAGAGAGTCTCTGTGGGGGCAGGGGAGGGCAGAGGGACATAGAGAGAATGTCAGGTACACTCTGCACTGAGCCAGGAGCCAGACTGAGGGCTCCATCCCAGGACCCTGAGATCATGACCTGAGCCAGAATCAGGAGTTGGATGCTTAACCCACAGAGTCACCCAGGCACCCCTTTAAGTAAACTTTTTGAACCGCAGCATATATACATAGAAGTGCACAGATCATAAGCCAAAAGCTTGAGGAACCTTCACAAGGGGAACACACCATGTGACTTTACACCCAGGACCCCAGAGACTGTGACAACCTTTTTGAGGGTCACTTCTGCCATGGTTCTTGACTTCCGTTGCTGGGGAGCTGTTGCGCATGTTCCTGGATTTGGTGTACGTGGAGTCATCCAGTTGGATGCACTCCTGGGCCTGCCTTACGGAGGGTCATCCGTGTTTGTGTGCATGGTTGTGAGTTTACCAGTGCTGCTGTTTCATCCTCACACTATTTTAGAGCTCCACTCTGCGTGTAGACCCTTAGACATCCTAGAAATAGGATAGCTCCTTGGTGCCTTTTAATTACCTGCATCCTTGAACACAGGTGTCTTCTTTCAGCTGTAGTGTAAGGATCAAGCCTGGTGTCTGGAACTTTTCTACAGCCCATAAACAGAGAAAGCTTTTGCCTCCTCAGTTGTAGAGTTCTATCAGTCATTGCTCTTTCAAATCACTGGTGAAGTGGATAGAAAATGCCTGCTTTCAGGGAACCGAACGGATGTTGAAAAGGTGAGACAAAACGGTCTTCAGTGGTAGGAGGCGCACCCATGGAATAAATGAGTCCATGGGAGAGATAGTCTCTGTGGGTACACTGGGAAAGGCCTTACTGAATCTGGGATTTATGATTCTTGGAGGTTATTTTTTTGGCAGGCCGATACTAGTTAGTTGTTTGTTCCCTCCTCCATCCTTTTTCAGCTCTTCCTTCACTTCAGAGGTCATCCACACCTTCCCACTTCGCACCACAGGCTGGTAACTACCATTTACTGTATAATAACCATCACCAGCCTTATGGGTCCAGGCCCGAGGCAAGCAAATCCAACTCTCTCTGCTTGGTCAAATTAAGTTACGTGGCAGTTTTCATTGCCTTTTTTCCCCTTTTTTTAATATTTTACTTATTTATTTGACAGAGATCACAAGTAGACAGAGAGGCAGGCAGAGAGAGATAGAGGAGGAAGCAGGCTCCCCGACAAGCAGAGAACCAGATGTGGGGCTGGATCCCAGGTCCCTGGGATCATGCCCTGAGCCGAAGGCAGAGGTTTTAAGCCACTGATCCACCCAGGTGCCCCTCTCATTGCCTTTGAAATAAAGTCCAAATGCCAAGCATCACGAGGGGCTCCTGATTCAGTTCTTTGGTGTTCCTTTAGGATTTCTGCAAGCAGACTGCCACCAATCCCCATGTGCCCTCCACATATAAGGGTCTGTGTTTCCTGCCAACTGCTTGTGTCTTGGGCTGGGACCATGGGGCCCCATTTCCATACCTTCACACCTTCTCTTCCTCTAGATTTTCTCTTAAATGCTTTCCCTTGCTTCTTTGTCCTGCCTCACTACCATTTGGACTCCTAGATGTCTCAGGAAGCCTTTTCATCACTCCAGTGAGGTGTAGCTCATCTTTGCAACACTCGAATTGTATTTTTTATTGGCTTACCTCACCCTCCAAATCATGTACAATTCATTTAACACTTGAACAGAAGTTTTATTGGATCACCTATTACATTTTACCATTTTTGAGGGTAGGAACTTTTAAAAACAAAACGAAACAAAACAGAACAACCTAATGATTTTGAGAGAGGGAGGGAGGGTGGGGACAGAGAGAGAGAAAGTTTTAAGCAGTCTTCATGCAGACTCTGAGCCCCAAAAGAGGCTCCATCTGATGACCTTGAGATCCTGAGCATCTGACCCTTAACTGATTTGAGCCACACAGGTGCCCCCTGAGGGCAGGACCTCTCTCTTCACATCTTTATTTTTCTAAACTGTGTAGTACAGTGCCTGGCAGTGACAGGGCTTCAGGAAATGTGTATGGAATAGATGAAGACGAGTTTTAGTTGGAATCTGCCTAAAACTGTTCCATCCATTTGAAAGTTTTATGTAATAAATAAGCTTTCATACTAGGGCTTGAATCCTGTGTCTGTAATGTTACTAGGATAGGGGAAAGTTGTCTTTATGAAGTGTGTCCTTAAAAGTAATATACCTGTTTTTCTCATTTTGTTTTTCTCACCAGGGGCTGGAAATTAAACCCAGAACTTGAGTCTTGGATGCTGTAGGCAGTGCCTTGAAAGTACTTCCTGGAGCGGTGTGGATCTTCAGAGCATGAGCACATTGACCTGAGCAACAACTCTGATGATTCCTAATCCTTTTTGGGTGTCCATTTGGTTATTTTCGTGGCCAAAAAGTCTTAAAAGTCTGCTGAGTAAGTGCAGATCCGTCATGCACAAAATATGTTTTGAGGAACTAGATGAGTGTGCATGTGACCTGGTATCTAAAGGCAGTTTAAGAATGGGAACAGAACATGTTGGGTATCGATGGAGGGGTTATGCTGTCCATCGTGTAAGTTCTCTTGTGCTCATATACCTATAAGTTGGAAGTTGTACACAGAGTATATTCTGTTGAGGACTGTGAATTAATTCTGTTAAATGGAAGTCTTGACCATTCACTCCACGTATTGAGCTTTAATTTCAGTTCTATGCAGTGATTGACTGTTGTGTCAAAGAAGAATTGTCAGTAAAGACACTGCAAGAAAACTGCAGTGTTAGTCAGAAATCAGGAATAGTGGAAATCATAAGGTAAACAAGGGAAATTTTAATTTTTCAACAGGATTAGATCATGCTCTCCTTTCCCTCCCTTTCTCAGTTTAGAAAAACTATTTAAATGATCCTTTGGTTGAGAGAAGAAACTGCTAGAAGGGATATGTTAGAAAAAATCTTACTTAAAACTTCATATTAAAAGCATTCGCAATACATTTAAAGATGAAGTTGCTTTTGCGGCGAACAGGTAATTAAAGGGGATGTAGAATGCCAGTATCATCAGCCTGTACTGGATCTTCAAATCTGTCGAGTACTTGGTGGTTAGTCAGGGAGAAAATAAACCTGATGACTGCTTTCTGAGAAGAGATGAGATTTCCTATGTACGATAGAAGGTTTATACACTGTTCATTCTTTTCTAGAAGTAAAAGTTGTCGAATATCATAAGTCTGGCAGAATATTCCAGGTTTCAAGAAATAAAAATTCAGCTTAAAACAAACTTCAGTCAAAACCAAACCTTTCTGGGGCACCTGTGTGGCTCAGTGGCTTAAGCCTCTGCCTTTGGCTCAGGTCATGATCCTAGGGTCCTGGGATCGAGCCCCACATCGGGCTCTCTGGTCAGCGGGGAGCCTGCTTCTTCCTCTGTCTCTGCCTGCCTCTCTGCCTACTTGTAATCTCTCTGTGTCAGATAAATAAATAAAATCTTAAAAACAAACAAACAAACAAAAAAAAAACGTTCTGTGGTCTTGGGGTGCCTGGGTGGCTCAGTTGGTTAAGCATCTGCCTTTGGCTCAGGTCAGGATCCTGAGGTCCTGGGATTGAGCCCCACATTGGGCTCCCTACTCAGAAGGTCTTACTTGGAGGGGAATGGGGCACTTACCTAGGTGGATAGGAGGTAGCTACCATAATAACACCTGCTTGTAACTGGGTTAATAGCCATGAGTTCACTTTGAGTTTCAAACGTTAATAACCATGAAGGTTGGAACTCGGTTTATCTGGTACTACCAAAGCCTCTTTTGAATTTTGATCCCATGAAGGAGAGAGATTATCAGCGCATTGGTAAAATTTAAAAAATAACTGATGTATTTGTAGGGTATTTTCCTGTATCATTCCATATATTCCTGATTCTCCTTTCTTTTGGTTGTGAAGGTGGTAATACATGCTTAGAAGAAACTGGGGACAAAACAACATAAAGGTCACTTTTATTCTGCCTATGCAGAATTACTTTTATTTGACCAATTTATTTGTTTATTCCTTGGACCACAAATATTTGCATAATTATAGTTTTCTAGGTGCTGTTTAATATGCTAGTTTATTGAATATTGAAAGTGCTATAGGTTGTAGTTCCGTATAGGAATGGGGGTATCAGGCAGTGTATGATACAAAACTAATTGAGTCTCCGGTTTGAAAGATATCAGTTCTGACCTGTTGGTTCTCTGTGGTTCATTTTGGGTTTTTCTTCTCTAAGGAAATTTCTTGTGATCAATTCATAGTTTTAGGGATTCCTTTTTGTAGGAAATAAAGCTAACCTCCAGTTTCCAGTTTTCTTTTTGTTTCGTTTTGTTTTGTTTTGCTTTGGGGGAGAATGAAAATATGTCTCTGGATTCTTAGTATCTGTGGCGTGATTAACTTTGCCAAAGTCTTTCATGAAAAGAAAAAGTATGGAAGGCAATCCGGATTTAATGTCTTTCTACTAAATTTGTTGAATGTTGTGGTGCTCCAACTTTCCTATGTATCGGAATCCACTGGAATGCTTGTTGAAACACGTTGCTTGATTTCTGGCTCTACCCACCACCTTCCGGGTTTTTTTTATGAAGTAGGTCTGGGTGGGGCCTGTGAATTTGCATTTATTTCTTAGAAGTTACTAGGTGATGTTAGTGCTGGTAGTGCTGGTCTGAAGAGCGCTATTGGGAACTATTGGTTAGATGACCTTAAATGCGAAAGAGAGGCCAGCCATGTTTCTTAATGAAACTGGAGATAGTTTTGATGTTACAGAAAATTGATGTTTTGGTATTTCACAGGGAATTTAAGAGAAGTGATATCCATTCACGTTTTAATTAATTAATTAATTAATTAAAATGATTTCATATGTCGGGGGAGGTGGGGGAGAATGAGGAAGCACAAGCAGGGAGAGCAGCAGGCAGAGGCAGAAGCAGGCTCCCTGCTAAGCGGGAAGCCTCATGCGGGATTCGATCCCAGGACTCTGGGATCATGACAGGAGCTGAATTCAGTTGCTTAAGTGCCTGAGCCACCAAGGCATCCCTACATTCATTTTTTTCACTTAGAGCTGGAATTAGATGCAATTTCTTAATAAAGACATTGTGTGTAGTAGAAGAGCACTTATCAATTGGGGAACCATATCCACTAAATTTTTATCGTCCACATTGAAAAGTCAGATATTGTCTTGGGCTATTAATATGTGTGTCGGATTTCAGATACATGTAGTTTTAAAGGCTATTTCTTTGTAACGCATGTTAGAGCCAAGTTTGATAGGTTAATGAACTAACCTTTCAATAGAATGTTGGCCAAAGAACATGAATATATAGTTAAAGAATGACAAATCAAGTCCAGAAACATGAGAAATATATAACTTCTATTACTTCAATACAAAACAACATTTTTTGGCAAGTCAGATTTTAAAGACTACAAAAAACTTAGTGCATCTTGTAAGAAGTGGACATTGTAACAGCCTTGGTGGCTAAGATAAGCTGCTTTGATTTTCTGAAGGCCAGTTGGTAGCAATTCCTTTAAAAATACTTTTAGCTTGTGACCCAGCATTTGCACTAGGAATTAGTGTTCTCTGCATATATATTTTCTGTGTAAATTCATTTGTTACATCATTATTACAACAAAAAAATAGCTGCCTGGCCAATGCACTCATTAAATGTTGGTAGTATGCTTCATGAGGGGCAGGTCTTTTGCTAAGACCACAAGGGTCTGTGGCCCAAAAAATGGAGTTTGATAGTAATTCTTGCTGCAAGTTAATAACAAACAAACAAAACAGTCTACATAGAGGTCAGGGAATTGATACTAAACTGTGTAATAGTTACAAATATGTTGCAGGTCTTAATACTGTCAGCTTTACTTTTCATATGGTAAAAACTGGAAATAACCCAAATGTCCTTCAGTACTTGAGTGGCACATCCATACCAGATGGAATACTTCTCAGCAGTTAAGAAGGAACAAACTCTGGATGCATGCAGCAACTAGTGTGGATTTCAAGGGCATGATGCTGAGTGGAAAAAGCCAATCTGTACAGGTCACTCACTGTAGGCAGCCAATCACGTTTTTGTTATCACAAAGTTAGATTAGCAGTCACCAAAGGGTTAGGGCTGATGAGGTTGGGGGTGGGGTGGGTGGTTGTGACTGGAAAGGGGTACTGAGAGGGAATGTTTTTGTGTTGATGAAATCTGATCTTGATTGTGCTGGTTGTTACCTGAATCGACACTTGTGAGTAGGTGACCTAAAATGGTACACATGCATCCCAATGTCAGTTTCCTGGTTTTGATGTTCTGTAATCCAGAGGATGCAACCCTGTCTGGGAAATGGGGTGGAAATTATATGGGACTTCATACTGTTTTTGCAACACCCTGTGAATCTGTAATTATTTCAAAGTAAAATGTGAAGTTTTAGAAAGAATATCTAATAAAAGGAAGTGTTCACAGTATTAGAATAAAACAAGTTTCAGAGTGATAAAACATATAATCCCACCTTAATATTTCATATCACTTAATACATTTACCTGGAAGTAATGAGTGATCAAAATATTCTGAGCAGTAGCATGGTGGATTCTTTTGGATTCTTTTGTGAGTGTGTGTATGCTTCTCTATAACGTCGATAGTTTAGATGAGCTGGTATCACTTTTGTCGTTGAAAAACTGTATTCATAATAAGTTCCAAAAATCTAATTCTGGATTGTTGAAATTTAAATAACAGTTACATTGAGATTGGAAAGTTTTGTTTATATTGGTTACACCAAGTTAGCATTTAAATAGCTCTTAGCTGAGATTGGAGAGTGTATTTATCCTCTAAAACGTGTTGTGTATGTAAATTTAAAGCTGTTTTTTTGCTCTTGGTATGACAAATGTCCTGTTTGATGTTCTGACTCCACAGTGTTGTCCAATGTAAGTATATAAATTGCAGGCCACATGAAATTTCAAGCTTCATTAACCACATTGAGAAAGTAAAAAGCAGGCAAAATGATTATTTTTAAAGATTCTATTTATTTTTTGTCAGAGAGCAAGAGAGAGAGCAAGAGCTGGAGCAGATGTGCTCTCAAGCTAGAGAGCCCCTATGGGCACATGCACAATCCAGGGGGAGGTGCAGGCAGAGGAGGCAGACCAGGCAGAAATGAGAAGCAGTCTTCCTGGTAAGCAAAGAGCTGGATGTGGAATTTGATCCCAGGACTCTGAGATGACAACCTGAGCTCAAGCTTAATTAACTGAGCCACCCAGGTGTCCTTTGTTGTAATCATTTTTAAGAAATTTAGACCCCCCTACCCCTCACCAGGACCCTGTGAGCACTTTAACAATTCCTTTGGAAACTTTATCTCTAAACATCCCTGATAGTGTTGACGATCATTCCCAAGCATATGGCCTACTGATAGACATGTAAAGGGTCTCACAAAAAGGTTTTACTACTAGTAGTGAATAAACTTTCCCCCAAAAAATAGCTGGCCTCTCAAGGTCCTAGAAACCTTGCTTCCAAAATTCCTTAGAGACTGACACCATCCCTAATCCCTTCCCCACCTTACAAGTATATAATAGACCACTCCTGAGAACCCCAGGGCAGCATCCCGTCCTGCCCACAGGTCCTGTCCCCATACTTTAATAAATCACCATTTTGCACCAGAGAGGCCTCAAGAATCCTTTCTTGGTACTGAGCTCCAGACCTCACCCCACCAAACCTCACCTATGTACTAGAAGTTCATCATTTGGTGTCCAACTGGGGCTGTGAGTCTTTACATTTGGACTCTGAGCTTTGGTGCAAAGTTGGTGAGTCCGTTCTCGCTCCTTCCTTTACTCTCACTTCAGGGCTTTTCAAGGAGTATGGTCTTATTAGAACACTTGCATGTCAGTTGCTCAGGCTTTAATCCTCTAGCCCGTGGCTAATCCACAGGGAAGAACACATCAGATTTTTGGCTGGAAGTTAGTACGCTGGCCGGAATGGTAATAAGACCCAGAAACTTGATGTCGTCTCTTTATTCCTGTTCTTACATAAAGTTGGCTTTCTTGGGCACGGGACAGCCACCTAAGTCACCAGGAAGGACCGCTGCCATTCTTAAGACTCCCATGTAAGGTTTCTTCCTGAATGATCTAATTTGATCTCCTCCACATGCCTGGCCTAGCCACTTCCTGCCATGGGACCTCCACTGGGAGATGGCCAAAAGCAGTAACCGATTGAATTAAAACGCAACCGGGGATGGTTTCCTAGGGAAGTGGGCGGTAAGGACCCCATGTGTTGGAATGTCACATAGACCATGATGGGTTTCAGTCTTTACTGTTTCACGTCAGTGTCTTCTCCAAACTACTTAAAGCTATGAAATTGGGTAATTTCCCCTTGAAAAACATTTTTTTTTTGTTTCCCATGGGTTACAAATGGCAGGGCAGCCCCACAACTTTTAGAGTATAGGATGGCACAATATCCTAGTCCATTCACTGGGCACCCATCTGTAGCCTAGGATGCGATGGGGAAGAAGAGGGACGCCGGCACCCCTCCAGGGCCTTTTATGGCAGGAATGCCTTCCAGAGAAGGTAGAATGGAGATCAATAGCGAGGTCTTGAGGGACGCCTTCTTGAGGGCGGCTTTTGACATATGGGCAGCTCTGACATATCCTGTGTGGGACGCCACCCCGGCATCACGGGGGATTAGGTAATGGACCTTCTTTCCTTTTCTGGGAGCATGGCCTCAGTAGGCTTCTTCAGTCCCAAGGACTCTACCGTGGGATGCCTTTGAACCCACTGGAAATAATTTGGATTGCAAAACTTAGGAGAGGACTGAGCTCCTGTAACACTGCATGGCCTCAGTGGGATCTATCCGTTAGATCCCCTGTACAGGAAGCAGGGTGAATGAACCTAGGGTGCCTTCATTGTTTATGCCTAAGCCATCATTGCTCTACATCAGGACCCCGACCTAAGGGTGTTTTGCAGAATGTTTTTGCCTGAACGAGTGAGCTAGTCAACTCCCTCCTGACATATTGGGTGATAATTACGTAAATAAGTCTTGTAGTAAACCCAGGTTGCTAGGCCACCCCTAGGAAAGGGGACTCTGACTATCCCTCTCACTGTTTCTCCTCATAGAGGTCGGGGCTTCTCCTTTACTCATTTCTGTGTTAATGGCGATAACTGGAGCCAACTGGGGTTAGTCTAACTCGAGATGGAGACTTTGAGGAATATTCCCAGGCAGCTGCCAAAACTCCCTTTGTTTCAGAGAAATTCCCTTTCTTCTTTGGCCTGACATGGACTGCTTAACCCCTCCTTCCTGGTGGGAAAACATGGCTTCTGCTCCTCTGTTGGGGCTGTCCTTATAACCATTGCTGGTACTCTACGGTTTGCTCTTCCAGACTAAGGAAACTTTTTTATTAAGAGGTCCATGACTTACAGCAATGTAAAAATATTTATTTGTAAATAAAACATTCACCTTTTCTCTCTGTCTGAACCCTCTAAAGCTCAAAAGGTCTCAGTAAGTGGTCTCGTCCTTGGCTTGACAACCATCTGTTTCTTTGAGAGGTCTTTGGCCGCCATTCCAACCTTCTTGGCAGGTGACAGTATTTAGGGCGTGTATCTGGGTAAAGAATCAGAGATAACATTTAGAAGAAGGTGCTCCAACCCATCCATTTCCGGTCCAGGTGGGTTAATAAGAGACACAGCTGTGGTTCGGGGCTTGACATCTTTTTATCTGGGTGTGGATCCCAGGGTAGCATTTAGTCGTGGTGGGCCTTGTTTCTTAGGCAGTTTTCCCCTTCCTCCTGAATCTGAGGGTTTCACGTCATGAGAAGAGGAGTTTGGCGATGGAAAAGCTGAATGAGATTCCGCTTCTAGAAACTGGATGAAAAGTCCTGAAAAAGAATGATTGGCCACAGCTTGGTGATTTGGCTTCCCAGGTGCATTGGGGGCGCTTCTGGATCCAGGCCCCCCAGTCACCCCGCTGGGCACACCCGTGGGCTCTTGACCACGCAGCTGCCACAACTGGTCTTCTTGGATCCCAAGTGTGCTTGCCATCAACCTCAACGCTTCTTGCCATTCTGCATCAGCTGCCTGGAATGATCCCATGAAGATCTTCTTAAGAGGGTTTTGTCCACCATTCCTTCAGCCTTACTTACTAAGGTCAAGAGTTTCTTCTGTGTGTCCTCCAGTATTTCCTGCTGGACCTCATTCTGTTTCTTGAACTCTTGGAGTTGGTCCTCCTTCACCTCCAAGTTGGCATTTGTTTGATGCAATCGTCCCTGTAACGACTTCAGTTTTCCTTCTAGGGTGTCTGCCTTTTCCATCCATTCAGCGAGTTCCAGCTTGAGGTTCGCTAGCCTTCGATCATAGTGCCTTCCCTCTTCCTGGGAGGCGGCAAGCCGGAGCGCCGCTTCTTCTTTCTGCTGGGTGACCATGTGCAATTGCTCTCACAGCGACTCTACCTGCAGACTGGCTCCATGGCTGCCCTTTTTTATGGCAGTGGAAGACAAAAGAGTTTTCCCTGCAGGACCGTCACTTCCTCTCTTCGCTGAGCCACTTGGTTTTCTGAAGCCAAAGGTTCCAGGCGACGAGAATCTTGGGCTTCTGCAGTGACGTGCCGCCCTCTCTCCAGCTCCTGGGTTAGGCACAATTCTCTCTCATGTAACTGGTGACCCTCCTTCTGGTGGGCACAGGTTTCCATTTCTTTCTGTTTCTGTGCCAACACTACATCATCTCTCTCCTGTTGACCCACAATTGCCTTTTCCTGCTTTGACTGAACGGCGTCTACATGCCGCTTCAATTCCCCGCTCTCGCCCTGTTTTTTCTCTCGCAGCAGTTGCTCCAGAGAAAGTGCCTTCTCTTTCATCGCGGCAGGCTGGGATTCCTCCTCCATCCACATCTTTGAAAGCAGCCAATTTGTCTCTTGCAAGGCCTGATTTTCCATGTCCTTTTCTCTACATGTTTCCACCATCTTTGCATTTTCCTCTTTCAGCCGACACACAACCATTTCAAAATCTGCTATCCTCTCCTTCAGACTGGTGAATGCCTGCCTCAGCAGCTCATTCTCACTCAGTTGGCCCCTGAGCTTCTCCTGTAAATTAAGCAGTTCCTCACTTTTCGGGATTTGGAGCTCCTGAGCCTGAGGGAAATCTTGTAGAACAGCCTGTTTCTCCTTCTGCTGCTCCATGTGGAAATCAGAATCACCGTGTTCCTGTGGCTTCCCTTCTCCTTCCCCCATAGCAGACCCTGAAGCAATCTGTCTCCGCTGATCTTCCTGGAGGGTTTGAATCATTGTATCTTTTCCTTGCTCTGATTTTCTGAGCTCTTCTACCTCCTCTCAGAGCACCTGAGAAGACTCACTCACTCGTTCAGATTTCACGGCCTTCAGAGAGTTGGCTGCCTCTGTGGAGTCGCTGGAGGGCCTGAGGAAAATCACGTCAAGGTTCCCTAAAAGGAGGTCCTTGGCATTGCAGAGCTCCCCGATGTGGAGCTGAAGTTGTGCCAGTTCCTTCTCTAGCTCTTGTAAGTTTATCTCATGTCCTTGGTAAGTGTGGATTTGGTCAAGAGAGGTCGTCTGTGGTTTCAAAACCTCGCTGTTGGTGCAAGCCCACGCCTGGAGTTGTCGCAGATCTCTCTGAAGCTGGGGTGACTCACGCTTCATATTTTGGACTGTGGTCAGCACCTGCTCTTTCCACTCTTCCATGATCTTCACCCGCTGTGTTAATGTGTCCCGTTCCTGTAGAAGCTGCTGGAACTGATCAATAGAAACTCCTCCAACCTCATGACCAGTGCTGGGTGTCTGCAGGATCGTCATTAAAGTCTGGCATTTTTGACTTAACGCATCCACTTCCAGGTCTTTTTCTCGAATAATGGAAAAAAAGACAGCCTCTTTAATAAATGTGTAACAAATTTCGAATCGTTTCAACAACTCTAGGCCACTGCTTTCTATTCTAGTGGACAGCTTTTGATTTTCCTCTTGCATCCTCTGGAGTTCTGCTTCTTTGGCAGAAAGTTGATCGGTCATTCTGTGATAGTTCCTTTTCAGATTGCTATTCTCCCTTGTCTTCTCATTTAGAACCACCAAGACCTGTTGCAATTGGCGCTGAAGTTGTTCCACGTGCCCATTCTGGCAGTGAGAAGCCGCAGAGATTTTCCTAGAAAGATCCTGAATTTCCAAATCCTTTTGCTGGATAATTTGAGTGAGTTTCCCAATCTCCTCTTTGGAGAGCCGATCCATTTGTTGATAGTCTCTAAGTTGTTGGCAGTGCCAGTCAGTGAGGTCTGCTAGCTTCTGCAGGTGGGTGTTATGCAACCCCGCCACCTCCAGCTGAAATTCGTCCAGCTCCCGCTTCCGCCGCTGCTCTAGGTCCCTGATGTGGCTCTTCAGTTTCCACAGTATTTCTGGGTCGATGGTTTTTGGTCCCTGGGTGGAACACTGGCACAACTTCTTCCAATGAGTCACTTCAGCCTCCAATGTTTCAATCTCACGGAGGAGTCTACTGATCTGTGTCTGGGTTGAGATGACATCTGCCAAATCCCTGGCATCCCCAGGGAAAGTCCCTTTCCCCAGCACATGTCTCTTAATATCGATGTCCCTGGTCAAAGAGGTCTGGCTGCTGTCCACGGCCCCAAGGGAATGGCCTAGGCCAGAGCCCAGCCTACCAGCCCAGGAGAACATCTGACGGTCATACAACTGTCCTGTCCCTTCTTGCTCTATCAGTTCTGCAGTGACAGCTTGGTGGTGATTTGCTCTGGTGGTTCACTGGCCACTGCCGACGCTGCACCTCTATCACCTCCCACAGCTGTGTGCCTAGACCAGGCAGGCGGTTGGGCAGAATGGTGGACACACTGGTCCTCGGGTCCTCCGCCTGCACAGAGTGTCAGGTGTGCAGCAGCAGAGGCCCGATTCCACCCACCTTGCTAGTCCTGACTGATGCTATTCCAGGGGATAGGGTTAGGAACCACGCTGGCAGCTACCCGCAGGAGCCCCGTTGCCCACCCCATCGCCACAATGAAGATGAAATTCTGCTGCGTGAAGCAGCTGGCCAACCAGACCCTGGCCTGTAAATGCGCCCATTCAGGCTGGGATTGTGCCAGGTGAGGTCAGGAGCCGGAACGGGAGGGCTGGCGGCTCTCCTGGTTGCGTGCTCCCGTCCCCTGCCACGACCATGCACCAGGCACAAGAGGTCCTGGTCTGGGTCTGCGCCAAGCCACAGACTGGAGGCCAGCTTGGGCCAGTGCCAGAGTCGGGGAAGAGCTACTTGGTGGATTGGCCTTTCCAAGACGCCCCCTGCAGGGGGTGTCCACCGCCCTCTGTCCTGGCCAAGCCCAGCATCGCCCTGGGGGGACTGAACCTGGGCCTTCCCCTGCCCCCCACAACAGGGTTTGCCCTGGGTGAAAACTCTGGGCACTGATGTGCCTGAGGCCCCATGGACGCTGTGCTCTGGGGGAGGTGTTTTCTGCCTTTTGGGGGTGCCCTACCTCTGCAGATCCTCAGCCTCCAAGTGCCTAATTGCAGGAAAGAATTAAGGGGAGGTCTGGGCCAGTAGGATCTGCCTCCAGAGTTCCTGGTATCCATGGAGGGACTGTAGAGGTGCTGCTGCCTCCAAACTCAGGCCTCTGGGAAACCCAGGCCTCTGCGAGAAAAAAACTGTGGAAACTCTTTGGGCCAACTTTTAGGTTTATTTTTCTTTTTATTTTTTTTAAGGAGCTTTTAAAAAATTCCTTTCTACCTCTGGGTTTGGATGCAGATCCTCTCCAAGTTTCTTTGGTTTCTGCTTTAATGCCTGACAGGAAACATTATCCATTATGAAATGTCAGCAAACGCCAGGGTTTGTAGACCTTCTGGCTGTTGGAATAGGAACCATTCACTGGTGGTTTTGAGAGCTCCCGGTGGTGATGTTCATATGCCCAGTTATCTAGGGCACAGCTTTCAAAGTCCTTAGGGCTGTTGGCTGTACTGGACCTACTGACTGTTTATTCTGGATGAGATACCAAAGTGTGAGTCTTCCACAGCTTTTGCTTTTTTGTTTTTTCCCCCAACACCTGGGTCAAATGGGGAGTGTGGTTTGGCCAAAGCACATGTGACAGTCCTTCTAGTATGTGTGAACCAAAATGCTTTTCCTTCCCCTCTCATTTTCTAAACTTGCTATTGAGAGTTTGGGGGTCCCTCCCCCATAACTTTTCACTCAGTGGCTTTGTTTTGTGTTTAATTTGGTTGCTACTCCACTCTATGATCTTACAGTGCACTGCTTCTGTTTCCAGAGTTGATGCCTGTCCCCTACAGCCTAGCAGTGCCTCCTTTGCCATCATTTGTAGGAAATTATAGAAATAATGCCAAGTGGCAGGTAGACAGGGGAGCAGTCATAGAGTTTTGGAATGTAGGTGACGTTTGGTGGGGTGAGGTCCAGAGCCGATGTCGAGAAAGAGTTCTTGAGACCTCTTTGGTGCAAAACGGTGGTTTTATTAAAGCCCGGGGACAGGATCCATGCACAGAAAGCATGGCATCAGTGTTGTGGGGGGAACAGATACACCCTTGAAATGTGGGGGAGGTAAGGACAGGGAAGGGTTTCAAAAGAAATTTCCTATGCTAAGGAAGACCTACAAGATACTGGAGACCTTGCCATTGTCAAGTGAGGTGGTTTTACCCTCTAGCAGGGAATGAACATGAAGATGGTTGGAACAGGCATTCTTTTGTTTCAAGGAGACTTGAGTTTTTAAAAAACCTTTTGGACCTATCCAAAACACCTCCACTAAATCTTTTCTACCCTGCGCTATTTGCCCTCCTTACTATTGGCAGATAACCTTATCCTTGGAAGGGGTACCTAAGACTCAGTGTACCTGGACCAGAAATGAAAATGTCAGATGTATTCCTGACCAAACCAACTATATGACACGAAGGAGAAAACAAACCTCGGGACCAATTTGAAAGAACGTGGGGCTGAGAGGAGTCATTTCTCCAGTGGCATCTGTTCCTACTGCACACAGTCTGCCCCTGCATTCTGTTCCAGCTCCTTCTGCCACACGATGGCCACTGAGGTACAGGCACCACAGACTGATGGACCACAAAGACCCCCCTGAGCAAGCACAAGGCTCTGTACAGAGAAACACGGAAACAACCAGGACTTGTGGGACCTACAGTCTATTCGGTCCTGGTTCTGCCAATAACCAGACCCATCTCATTTCCTGTGAGAGAAGTTAAAACTGTTCTTGATCGTTAACCAAGCAGGTGAGGGATGAAATCAGGGAGCAGCTATGAAAAGCCTTTGTACATATCACTATCACCAGCCTTGCACGTCTCTAAACTGTACTAAAGACACTGTCACGCTGACAATAAAATCTTCGTGATTGTGAATACAGCAGACACGGGGGTCTAGCGCTCACAGTCCCACTGTCAGGGTCTTCCGCTCATACAGAGGACACGTCGACAATGGTTTTTATCAGGAGCCCTGTTGGTAACAGCAGAGGATGAGAAGCCAGGCACCCATCCTTCACCGGGGCCCCGGTGACATCAAGTTCGTGGCTGATGGCAGCAGCAGGCTCAAGTAGCTGGGGACAGGCGTGGGAGACAGGCGGTCATTGCATCTCCTCCTAATATATTTTTAACATTTTGAACCAGGCGGGCACCTACACAAATGAAACAATTCGGGAAAGAAGAGGGCGAATGTTCATTTACCTTTAATCTCCAGAAGGTGGTCTCCATCCCAGTCCCAAGATTTAGAATTTGACAATGACATTCTGTCTTCTGCAGAAATGCCCTTATCAGCTGACTGACGCCATCGACTCGAGCAAAATATCCTGAGACAGAGACACAGAGACAAGTTCTCGCTCAGTGAGATCAGAAAGCATCCCTGCAGAGCCCGCCCTAGGAGAGGAGGAAATGAGGATTTGACTGCTCTTCTTTGGGGTCATTGATTTTCCTGTGGACTCATGGGAGAAATCAAGACTTTCACATTGTCTTTTTTTTTTTTTTAAACTTAAACCTGCTGGAACCAAAGTACTACAATCTATTTAATGATTTAATGGTGTAAATAAATATCTTAGAAATAAAAATGTCCCTTGGGGCACCTGGGTGGCTCAGTCGGTAAACCA
Source organism: Neogale vison (assembly GCF_020171115.1). Taxonomy (NCBI): domain Eukaryota; kingdom Metazoa; phylum Chordata; class Mammalia; order Carnivora; family Mustelidae; genus Neogale; species Neogale vison. Next base: position 216,442,579 of record NC_058101.1, read on the forward strand.
TCTGCCTTTGGCTCAGGTCAGGATCTGCTCCCTGCTCGGCTGACAGCCTGTTTTTCCCTCTCCCTCTGGCTCTCCCACTCATGCTCTCCCTCTCCAATAAATAAATAAATGAAATCTTTAAAGATTACCATAAAATGTTACATCAAAACATCAGATCTTAATGTTCCTCTTCGAAATATGCTTTTTGTGCCCAGGTGCAAACTACTGAGGACTCAGCTAAACATCAACAGGCGAGATCAAGATGATAAAATATTTTGCGGTCAGAATATGGGGCAGATAAATGTCCAAGCAAAATGAAATAAAATAAAATAAAGCCATATTTATTACCATGTTCCCTTCATCTCCAACCAGTGTGGGTAAAAGTCTCTATGCTTATAAACCGACCTCACAGACTGACTGCAGAAGAGGAAGGCACGAGCAAACATTGCCCCCAAAATGGACTTATTCAGCTCCAGGGTGAGGAGCTTGAGTAAAGGAGATGGTGAATAAAAGGGGGAAAGGAAGATAAAATCTGTGTTCTACAGCCCTGTTGCTTAAATTGTAATTATCTTATGAACAAAACGTGAGCAGCATTTAGAAATTTACTGCAATGTGATATAGGAGTTCTGTGTCTATTGATTCTCCTAATAAATCATTTGAGATTGTAGTTTACAGGTTATCTTGCATTTTATTTCTAGGAAATCATTTTTGTTGTATGTTACACAGTATCATCCACAACAGACTGGATGTTGAAACAAAAACTGAAAAGATGCTCACCACATCCTACTTGCGAAGCACTCTGGACATGCCAGCCCATGCAGAGAAAGAAGGCAGACAGGCTGCTGACTCGCTGCCTCAGGTCACCCAGGTCCCCAGGGCTCCAAGGTGGGGCCCCCCTCTGGTTACGAAAGCTGCCTCAGGAGCCCCAGACGGAGGCTTCAGGCATCTTAGGCAGGCCTGGTCCCATCTTCCTAAAGCCTGGGTTCACCCTTAGCTCAAAGGAAGGTCCTTGTCCTTTTTGTCACTTTAAACTTTCTTTGCATTTCTTACAAAATCTACTCAGAGGCTCTATCTTTTCGGCCAGGATTCCCTGCATGCCCAAGGACGTGGGGTCATTTGGCTAATTTCTCAATCTGAACAAGAATGAGTTACCCTCCCATTTCAAATCTTTTCATTGCCTTCCTTGATAGAAAGGACTTGCAGAGCCTAATAGTGTTATTATCACTTTAATATGGCCAAAAAGGTGATTCCTTACCTGGACAGTTCACTGTAAAAGATACTAGAAATGGTTCTTAAGCATATAAAAATGATCCTTAATTTCAGCCCCCAAATAAGAGGAATACAATAACATAAATATACTGTAAGATCACATTTTTCACATAACAGATGAACCACAATGAAAAGGTCCCTGTGCTGGTGAGGATGTTGGGAAATGAGCACTTTCATATGCCACTGGAGAGCGTGAACACTGGAACTCTCTCTTTTGAAGAATGAACCCCTAAAACCTAAGGCCTCTGGGCTGTTGAGGGGACATTGGGAGGGAGGGAGTCACTTGCCTCTGTTAATTCTGGAGGCCTTCTTCTCCTTAGACAGTCTTATACAATGCTGGATGGAAGAATCATGCCAGTAGCTGAGGCTTACTGCAGACCTAGAAGGGAAGAAACGAGGCAGTTGAGGCGAGGTCAATAGGTTCTGGCCCAGTTCTCAGGAAGCAGTTCAACGAGGACAATAAGCTACCTCCAAAGGTCATCAGAGGCACATTCATGCACCATTACAAACCTCAGCAGACTCCGCCATCTGTCTTGGTGCTCACGTACACAGCCCCTCACCGTTCCACCCCTCGCAGGCGGCCGTTTCTTCTCTTTATTTGCTCAGGTGCCTAAATCCCTTCCCAGGACCCTACAGAGCACAGCACCTCACCTCATACCTCACCTAGAAGACCTGCCACCATTTATTCCCTCAGCAAACTAACTGGCAAGAGCCAGTCAGACAACTCTGCTCCACCACAAGTTCTATGTCTATGGGAAAAGAGCTCCAAGATTGTTTCCTAAAACTCTCCTGAATGACTTCCTAAGCCTTTCCCCCGGCTCTGTGATAGGTACCAGTCCTTCCACATCCCTTAAGCAGGTCGCAGTGGGAAAACCAGGTACCAATAAACATAATAGCTACAACCTAGAAAATGGTGCAGTAGCCTGAACTCTGATCTACACAACCTGGAAAATGCTATGGTAGCCTAAACTCTCCCTGGTGTACACTACAAGGAACCAAAGTTTTAGTGTTCTAAACCAGGAGCTGACGCCCAAATTACCAGTGTAGGTCTTCTGCCAACTGTGAGGAACCAGCCTTAGGGAACCAAGAAGTAGCAGAGGGAGCCTGGAACTCTAAGGCCATCTGAAGCCATTTTGACCTTTGCCCTTCAATGGGTATCTTGGGAATTAAAAAACATCTTTACCATTTAAACCAAATGGTATGCGTGGTCAGCTCTTGGTTTCAGCTCAGGTCCTGATCTCAGGGTCCTGGCATCCAGCCTGGCGTTGGACTTCATCTTGAGTGGGGAGTCTGCTTCAGGATTCTCTCTCCCTCTCTCCATAAATATTTGTTTAATGGACACATGTATAAACTCATTAAATCGTTTGACAGGTGAATTGTGTATTATAATATTTTAAAAATGCTGTTATAAGTGAAAACCCAACCCTCCAAAATTTTTAGTAGAAGCTAATTTAGTTTTCAACATATTCTCACAGTTACCAAAGGCAAAAGATTGTATTTTTAAACACCAATTGTAATAGAATTAAAAGGAACTTAAGATGACAGTTTTCCATTTAAGGTGTATTGTTTAGCAATGTCTAACAGCAGGTATTTCATTCTCATCTACATGGTCAAAAAAAAAAAAAGCCAAAACACAGTCAATACATAGCTCAGTAAGTATACTCTTGGGCATTTATTCTAAAGGAAGAAAAACCCATTTTGACACCAAAACCTTTACATAAGTGTTTCTAGCAGCTTTATCTGATCATAGCCCCAAACTGAAAACAACTCAAATACCCTACAATGGGTGGATATTATAGCTGAAGTATGTCCACAGCATGGAATACCAACTGAAGAGTAAAAAGGGATAACTAGTAAAACACACAATTTGAATTCACCTTAAATAAATTATTATTAAGTGAAAAAAATCTAATCTTAATGGGTAACATATATATGATTCCATCTACAAAACCTTCTTGAAATGACAACATCACTGAAGAGAGACCAGATGAGTGGTTGCCGAAGAGGCTGGGAACAGAGGATGGGACTGTAGGGATTCTTGTGACGGATTTACTCTGTATCTTTACTGTGATGGTGGCATTACAAACTACATGTATGGTAACATTACCTACAACTAATTACGCATACACTCTCTTTCTTTCTCATTTCCTCTACCTGACAACGTCACAGATAGGTCTAAGTAAAACTTGGGGATTTAAATAAAGTCTGGATTGTGTCGGTGTCAAGTTTCTGGATGTGTTACTGTTTCCTACAGTCATTCAAGACATTATCACCGGGAAAAACAGGATAAAGGTTATAGGAGATGTGAGATGTCTCTAGTATTTCTTACAACTGCATATAAATCTGCAAATATTTCAAGATAAAATTTTTTTAAAGTTAAAAAAAAATCAACAAGTCAGGAAATGACAGATGCTGATGAGGATGCGGAGAAAGGGGAACCCTCCTACACTGTTGGTGGGAATGCAAGCTGGTGCAACCACTCTGGAAAACAGCATGGAGATTCCTCAAAATGTTGAAAATAGAACTGCCCTATGACCCAGCAATTGCACTACTGGGAATTTACCCTAAAGATACAAACGTAGTGATCCAAAGGGGCACGTGCACCCGAATGTTTATAGCAGCAATGTCCACAATAGCCAAACTATGGAAAGAACCTAGATGTCCATCAACAGATGAATGGATCAAGAAGATGTGGTATATATACACAATGGAATACTATGCAGCCATCAAAAGAAACGAAATCTTGCCATTTGTGACAACATGGATGGAACTAGAGCATATCATGCTTAGCGAAATAAGTCAAGCGGAGAAAGACAACTATCATATGATCTCCCTGATATGAGGGAGTGGTGATGCAACATGGGGGCTTAAGTGGGTAGGAGAAGAATCCATGAAACAAGATGGGATAGGGAGGGAGACAAACCATAAGTGACTCTTAATCTCACGAAACAAACTGTGGGTTGCTGGGGGGAGGAGGGTTGGGAGAAGGAGGGAAGGTTATGGACATTGGGGAGGGTATGTGCTTTTGGGTAAATTGGAAGGGGAGATGAACCATGAGAGACTATGGACTCTGAAAAACAGTTTGAGGGGTTTGAAGTGGCGGGGGGGTGGGAGGTTGGGGTACCAGGTGGTGGGTATTATAGAGGGCACAGCTTGCATGGAGCACTGGGTGTGGTGAAAAAATAATGAATACTGTTTTTCTGAAAATAAATAAATTGGAAAAAAATTTCAGGGGCGCCTGGGTGGCTCAGTGGGTTAAGCCACTGCCTTCCGCTCAGGTCATGATCTCAGGGTCCTGGGATTGCGTCCCGCATCGGGCTCTCTGCTCAGCGGGGAGCCTGCTTCTCTCTATCTCTGCCTGCCTCTCCATCTACATGTGATTTGTCTGTCCAAAAAAAAAAAATTTCAACATCTGTATCTTTGGGGTAAATTCCCAGGAGTGCAATTGCAGGGTCGTAGGGAAGCTCTATTTTTAATTTCTTGAGGAATCTCCACACTGTTCTCCAAAGAGGCTGCACCAACTTGAATTCCCACCAACAGTGTAAGAGGGTTCCCCTTTCTACACATCCTCTCCAACACATGTTGTTTCCTGTTTTGTTAATTTTGGCCATTCTAACGGGTGTAAGGTGATATCTCAATGTGGTTTTAATTTGAAACTCCCTGAGGGCTAATGATGATGAGCATTTTTTCATGTGTCTGATAGCCATTTGTATTTCTTGATTGGAGACGTGTCTGTTCATATCTTCTGCCCATTTGTTGATGTGTTTGTCTGTTTCGTGTGGGTTGAGTTTGAGGAGTTCATTATAGATCCTGGAATCAACCTTTTGTCTGTACTGTCATTTGCAAATATCTTCTCCCATTCCGTGGGTTGCCTCTTTGTTTTTTTGACTGTTTTCTTTGCTGTGCAGAAGCTTTTGATTTTGATGAAGTCCCAGAAGTTTATTTTCGCTTTTGTTTCTTTGCCTTTGGAGACGTATCTTGAAAGAAGTTGCTGTGGCTGATATCAAAGAGATTACTGCCTATGTTCTCCTCTAAGATTCTGATAGATTCCTGTCTCACGTTGAGGTCTTTTATCCATTTTGAGTTGATCTTTGTGTACGGTGTAAGAGAATGGTCGAGTTTCATTCTTCTACATATAGCTGTCCAGTTTTCCCAGCCATCTGTACCCCAATGTTTATAGCAGCAATGGCCACAGTCGCCAAACTATGGAAAGAACCAAGATGCCCTTCAACGGATGAATGGATAAGGAAGATGTGGTCCATATACACTATGGAGTATTAAGCCTCCATCAGAAAGGATGAATATCCAACTTTTGTAGCAACATGGACGGGACTGGAAGAGATTATGCTGAGTGAAATAAGTCAAGCAGAGAGAGTCAATTATCATATGGTTTCACTCATTTGTGGAGCATAACCAATAGCATGGAGGACAAGGGGCGTTAGAGAGGAGTAGGGAATTTGGGTAAATTGGAAGGGGAGGTGAACCATGAGAGACTATGGACTCTGAAAAACAGTCTGAGGGGTTTGAAGTGGCGGGGTGGTGGGAGGTTGGGGTACCAGGTGGTGGGTATTATAGAGGGCACAGCTTGCATGGAACACTGGGTGTGGTGAAAAAATAATGAATACTGTTTTTCTGAAAATAAATAAATTGGGTAAAAAAAAATTTCAACATAGCATATTTGCACTGCTACCTCTACAGAATACCAGTAGCTCACATATTCTGAGGCTGCATCACGTTTTAAGTCTTGCAATATATGGATTTTTTTATGGGGTATAAACCTTCCACACAGCAGAGCAAAGAAAAGTGATTTCAATCAATCATTAGCTACTGATTCTTAAACACCAGAGAACAAACACAGGGAAGAAATTCAGCACTGAAAACTTCAACATCGAGCTGCAAAAAAGAATCTCTAGAGGTGGATTTAAATTTTTAACCAAAAACCCTGGAACAATCTCTTCAATCAGAAAGGTATGGTACAGATGAAGCCATGCCTTCGAGATTGTAGGACACACAAAAAGGCATACACTTTATTATTAATTCCAAGTTTACCAAGTCAGTTCAAATCACCAACCTAGGTTCTTAGCACCTTGACACCTTCACCTCCCATCTGATAGGATATCTGGTTAGTGGAAATCTTTTGGGAGCCCGGTTTGTCTCTTAACTCCACATAAAGCATGCAAAGCTATCCCCTTTCCACCTGGTGACCTACTGATGGCACCCAGCAAGTCTTCACATGCAATGGACAGCTGTCAGAAAAAGGAAGGCAGAGAGTAAAGGTGGAGAAGCTTTCCTTCCCATTTCAAAGTAAAAAGCAACAGTAAAGGAGCCATCTGAAAACTGTAACATCCTTACATTACTTGAAACTTATAAAAGAAAGAAAATCAAGATGGGCACATACTCCTTTCCTTTTGCACCCTGAAATTTCAGGTAACAAGACAAAGGACAGAAAACATAAGAAAAGTGTATAAAGGCACTAAATGAAAGGAACACCAAAGTTCAAATTATAACTCTGGGAACAATGTTCAGATTATACTTTCTTAACATTCCAACACAGTTAACGAACAGAAGAATTTCAAGCAGCTAACAAACATACGAAAAGAAGTTTATACTTCTGGATAAGGAAAATGTACAGTAAAAGATTCGAATACCATTTACCACCCTCCCATTTTCCACTCTCTTTTCTAGAACTTAAACCTGATAACCCCAAACTGCTGGTATTCTATAAGAAAATTGGAATTCTGTTTATGCATGCTAGATCCAGTATCAACATGGTTGTGTGTCGCACAATGCTAAGTCAAACAACAACAACAACAAAAACAAAAAACCCAAGGTGCAAAAAGATACATAAAGTACACCATTTAGACAGATTTTCCAACTAGAAAAAAGGTTTATACAGATGATGAATTCATACAAACATGCACTAAAAAATAGAGAATATGCAAAGGAATGATATAGATCTCCTTCAGTAATGGTGGTTCGGAAAGGCACTGAGGGAGAAAAAGAAGACGTGCTCACTGTTTCAATTTCTGCAAACTGTTCAGTGTTTATATATTTTAATCAAAACTATCCAAATCAGGGATGCCTGGGTGGCTCAGTTGGTTAAGCGGCTGTCTTCGGCTCAGGTCATGATCCCAGCATCCTGGGATCGAGTCCCACATCAGGCTCCTTGCTTGGCGGGGAGCCTGCTTCTACCTCTGCCTCTGCTGCCATTCTTCCTGCCTGTGCTCGCTCTCTCTCTCTGGCAAATAAATAAATAAAATCTTAATTAAAAAATATCCAAATCAAATACACGAAAAAAGTTAATATTTCTTAAATTTGGGGAATGAGTATTACTTTGTCTTTTTCTATTAGTTTAAAAGATTGTCTTTCCAAAGGTTTTAAAAATGGAAAAGTACATTATGTCAAAGGAAAAAATAAGATGCAAGTTCTACCAAGAATCAAGAAAAAGACATCATTTCAAGTCTTATAGATAATAAAAGGATAAGGGAAGCTTACAATTTGTGTATGTGACAGCTTAGATGACATGGCTCAAAGAAATTCTCCAATTGTCAAAGGTTACATAAGAAGTAAAAAGACCTATATATATTTAAAATAACTGATTTGTACTTAAAGAATTCAACAATTAAAACAACAAAACCAAAAGAATACCACCACCAAGACAACTTCTTTGGTGAATTTCTACCAAAAATTTAAGAAAGAATTCTTCACCAATTCTTCCTTCCCAAAAAAAAGTTCTCCTTGGGTAAGAACTCTCAGAATGCACTTTTTTTGACAACTTTCCTATACATAATACAACAGACTCATGGTCATGATGCTGTACATTTCATCCTTAGTACTTATTTCTAACTTGGAATTTGTGCCTTTTGATCACCTTCTTCAAATTCCCTCTCCCACTGAAAGACACCATGAAGGAAATGAAAAGCCAATGGCTAGGAGAGAAAATATGCAAAATATGTATCTAATAAACTGTTATTTGGAATATATGAAAACCTGTATGAAAGCTGAGTAATAAATGCAATGGGCAATAAAAAAAAATATCTGAAGACTTTTCCCCAGAGATAGATGGGTGACTTGCATAAAAACATATGAAAGGATGGGGTGCCTGGGTGGCTCAGTGGGTTAAACCCTCTGCCTTCAGCTCAGGTCATGATCCTAGGGTTCTGGGATCGAGCCCCACCTAGGGATCTCCACTCAGTGGGGACTGTTTCCCCCTCTCTGTCTCTGCCTGCCTCTCTGGCTACTTGTGATCTCTGTTAAATAAATTGAATATTAAAAAAATGCATTAAAAGACACTTATCATTAGTCATTAAGGCAATGCAAATTAAGACTACAAAGATAGACCATTAATTATATTATATTGGTATTACAAAAGAAAAAAGAACCAGCAATGTCAAATACTGAGGTTGCACAAACAGGGAATTCTACACTGTTGATGATGAAAAACAAAATGGTTCTCTTGGGGATGATGCAAATATTATTACTGCTTGTAATTACAGGGTTAATAAGTTCATGAACATTCACAGACCTGTACACCGAGAAGGATTAATCTGACTATTCTGTATATGAATAATCCAGTATATCTATCCATTAAAAAAATCATACTTTTCTTAAGTATTTTCTTTAAAATATTTTAACATTTCAGTTTTCCAAACTCCATTCAAACTTCTCTAACAAATCCTCTCATCATGTACTTCTAAATGTACTTCTGAAAGCCTCATATAACCATGATGATCAACTCCAAGACAACCAGATGTTCCATATGACGAGACAATCTAGTATTTCCAATGCATGTTTTGTAGAGCTAATCTCATAAACTTCAAAAGGATAAAATCATGTAAAGCATTCCACCTCTGCCAAAATACTACAGGAGCTCCACAATCATCTATGAAGAAAATCATTCGAGAATAATAATCAAAGGAAAGGCGTCAAAAAACAAAGGAAATCTCAGGGAGTTTTATACATGTGATGGCAACAACAACAAATCACCACCCACATTCATACATCTCTCCCACTGGGAGACATTAGGTCCACAGACAAATCAAGAGAAAGATAATTCACTCCCTGAATCCCCTTGTATCAAATTTCCCTGTTGTGCAAACCAAATCACAGGGCTTCCTATGACAACACCCAAGTTTTGGAAGTATAAGATAGATCAGACTGTAATGGGGAGTATTTCACGGAAGTGCTTTCTACAGAGAAAAATGAGAGCTGGAAATAGAGAAGAAACAGTTCTTATTTTGTTATGAAATACACACGTGCCTACCACAGTTCTGAATCTTCAATGTAACAAAATCATAAAATGTAAGGCATAATAGCACTCATACTGCAGATTACAGAGGAATGCCTCTTATCATCTTCCTAATGCATGATCTGTCATAAAGGTGATACGACTTGGCAGAAGAGGAAAAAACTAGTCCAGAAGTCTAGTCCAGGTTCTACTACTACTAGCCTGTTTCGTGACTTGAGACCAGTCACTTAAGCTCACTGGATTCCTGGATGTAATGACTGGATAACATGATCTCTAAGGTCCATTGTAAAGCACTTTTTCCATGGAGGAAAAACAGTACCCGGGGCAATTCAAAGAATTCTAGCTCTTCTAGGCCAGCTGCAACTATAGTCATTATGAATGTAGGTTGAACATTAGTTCATTTTATAAAAATGTTCCTTATTTATTTCCCAACAGCCTACAGGCTTTAAGTAGAAAACACAGTGCTGCTCAACAAACCCTAAGCACAAGAAACATGTAGAAAACAACACCAAGGACCATCATAAACTGGTAAAAGCCAGAGATAAAGAGAAATCTTAGAAGCAACTAAGACACACCTTGTAGACAAGGAATAAAGTGGGTGGGAGATGGCAGCAGATTACTCATCTGAAATAATGAAACCCAGAAAACAATGGAACACCGCCTTAAAGGTACTGAAAGAAAGAAACTAAACCCAGAATTCCATACACACAGAAAATGTATTTCAAATCAAGAACAGAAACTGGAAGCCTCATACACCATTGGCAATATGAAATGGTGCAGCCACTTTGGAAAATAGCCTACACTTCAAAAGGTTAAAGAGTTACCATTTGTCCCAGTGATTCCAAGTCTAAGCCTAAAACCCAGAGAAATTAAAACATGGATCCATACAAAAATGTGTACACTCACGTTCATGGCAGCATTATTCATTCATAGCCAAAAGGTGGTTTACCTATACAACGGAATATCATCTGGCTATTAATAGGAGTAGGTACTGATACATGCTACAACATACATGTTTCCAAGGTGAGCCTTAGAAACATGATGGTAGTGAAAGGACCCAGTCACAAGAGACCACATGTCATCTGATTCCATTTATACAGAATACGCAGAACCCTGAATCTTTAGAGAGAGGGTTTATCAGGGGTTCCCTAGGACTGGGGATGGCTGTGTGCACTGGGAGTGGGGGCACCCTGAACAGTGACAAGGAAAAACCAGGGGATTCCTTTTGCGGGTGATGAAATGAGGCCACAGTTCATAATTCTGCCAATACACTCAAGACCAATGAACTGCACACTTTAACTAGATGAACCATATTATTTATGCGTTGTATCCTCAAAAAGCTCTTATCAGAAGAAAAGCAAAATAAAACCTGAGAAATAAACAGAAGAATCAATCACTGGCAGACCCAAACTATAAGAATGTTACAGGAAGGGGCACCTGGGTGACTCAGAGGGTTAACTCCTGACTTCGGCTCAGGGCATGATCTCAGAGTCCTGGGATAGACTCCTGCATCGGGGTCTGTTCAGCAGGTAGCCTGCCTCCCCCATTCTCTCTGTCTGCCTCTCTGCCAACTTGTGATCTCTCTCTGTGTAAAATAAATAAATAAAACCGTTAAAAAAAAAGAATGCTACAGGAGGTCCTTCAGGCAGAATGAAAACATTCCCCATGGAAATCTGGCTCTACACAAAGGAATGGAGAGCACCAGAACTGGTACGTATGTGGAAAAATAGGAAAGATTTCTTCTTTTATATTAAAAGATAAGTGAATATATAAAAATACTCTTACAGAGGATTATAACAGCACTATCAGCAGAAAGGCTAGTTACAGGAAAGTGAGAGTATACCTGTACTCTTCTACTACAGATGAACCTTGTACAACATGGTTTGAACTACGTGGGTTCAATTACAAGTGAATTTCTTTACATAAAATACATGGTATGAAAAATACTGTACATGTATTTCTCTTCCTTGTGATTTTCTTAGTATTTTCTTTTCTCTAACTTAATTCACCACATTATACACTGTACAATATAGACAGCAAACATAATACATTAACTGAATGATTATGTTATTGGTAAGTGTTCCTGTAAACAGTAGGCTGGAAGTATGTAAGTTCTGGGGGACTCATCAGTTATATTGGGATTTCAACTCTATATGGGGCTGGCATCCCTAATCCCCAAGCTGTTCAGGGATCAGCTGGATATGGAAAAATCTGGAAGATAACTTTAGATACATACTAAAGAGGTATACTAAATGAACAACTAAAACTAGAGAGTTATAGCTAAGAAGAAATGATATAAACTGGATTTAAAACAAAAACAAAACCAAAAACCAATTCAACTAAGCTAAAGATAGTAGAAGAAAAGAGGAAAGAGGATGGGCGGGAAAAACAGAGAACAAATAGCAAGACAGATTTAAAACTAATCATATCGAGGGACAAGATGGCGGGGTAGTAGGAAGAGGTGCCTTTTCAGCTGGTACCCAAGTGAGCTGATTACCTACCAGGGAACTCCGATCACCCATGAAATCAGCCTGAGATCAGAATTATACACGTCTGGATCTCTACAGGGGCAGAAGATGCCAGTGAGCAGGTAAAGCGGAATGGGAACAGCGGACTGATATCGGAAGATAAACAAAAGGAGGAGGGAGCCACCAGTAGCGACCGGTGGGAAAGTAATACCCCAATACGAGCGAGAGTGCCCTGCGTCTGGGGACCAGCATTAACTTGGAGACTGGTTGAAAGCACTCCAAAAGAGCAAAGGATCGCGGGGGGAAATTGTGGGAATCGGGGTGGCTAGGGACAGGGGCTTAAGTCCCCGGTCCCAGACAGCCTCCCCAGCGCTGAGGCAGAGAGAGTGCAGCGGAGAAATCAGCTCCTGGTCCCTAAGCCGCCAGCGCACCGCAGAGCACGTGGGTTCCGGCTCCTGAGAAGGGTGGGAGTCCCGCCGGTCTGCGTAACAGGCACTAGCCCTACCACAAAGCTCGAGATATGCACGCACATCCCTCAAGCTCCCCTGAGTTACTGAGGCCCAGCCGGCGCTCCTTGACCCACGCCATTGTTTCAAAGCCTAAGCCACGCGCACGTGAAACTCTTCCCCTGACAGAGGCGTGCAAAAGCCCAGCCTGGGGCGTACGGACCAGCGCCACGTTCCCAGTGCCCCAGACGCCCACCCGACCCACAGCTGCCTCTGAAAAGAGGTGCGCACAAGCCGGGCACTCCCAGCCCGGGCAGGCGGCAAAATCTGTGTGCGATCCCTGCTTGGAACCTCACTGGCGGTCGGGAGCTCCCAGAGAGCTGCCACTACCTTGGCTTTGGGTACGAGCAAAAGATCCAGCGCCCCCAGGGTCTGCAACTTGGAACCTGCGCTGCCAGCGGCCAAGGGGGAATTTATTCAGCTTCTGCACCCAGACTGTGGCTTCCCTCTGAGAGGGAGATCAGGGTGAGGTTTGATTTCTTCTAATACTACAAAAACCATCAAAGGCGGTCAAGGTGAGAGGGAAAAAAGTAAACAAGCAAAAAAACCGCCAGAGAACAAAAGCCTGAAAAAAAAAACCAGTTTCCCCAGAGCCCATCCCCTTGAGGGGGGCGGGGGGACTCAACTCAGGTAACATCATTGACTGACAACCCACGTGGCAGGCCCCTCCCCCAGAAAACAAACCAAGAAAGAAAAAAAAAAGGACTACAAGAGAACCACCACTACTTCATAGGAAAACTTGTATTGTTCACTCGTTTCCACTATCCTGGTTCATAATTTTTTTTTTAAACATAGGTAATTTTTTTAACCTATTTACCATCACAGAGAGCTGTACAGTACATCAAATTCCATAATACCTTTCTAACCTGAACTTTTTGATACATACACCTATGTTTTTCTTTTGCATTTTTATTTTTTGAATTCCTTTTTATAAAATTTATTTTAGTTTAGTCTAGTATATTCCTTTTTATTTTTATCCTCTAATATTCATATAGAGTTAACTTCAAAGTAATCCCCTTTCCCCAATCAATACTACCCCTATAAGTAAACCAACTTTTAATCCCCTTTATCTTAGGAAAGTTGAGTCCTTTAACAAAGACGTCAAGATATATCCAGGAAGAATCAAAACAACCTTCCTCGCACGCACTGAGAATTTATAAGAACTCTCCCATCTTCTTCCAGCAGTGTTTCTGTGTTTTTTGAATTTGACCTGATAGCATATAAATTTTACACTTGTGGTTCTTTTTGACGAGGTTCTTTCTTTATTTGCATATATATATATTTTTTTCTTTCTCTTGCCATATAATTGTATCAGTCTTTTTATCTCTTTTTGTTTGTCTACTTCATAAATCTTACCTTGGGGCCCATCTGGGCTGAACCTTCTTTTTCATCTTCCCTTTCTTTACTGTCTCTCTCTCTCTCTCTTTATTCTTTTTTTTTTCTTTCTATTTTTCTTTTTCTTCTTTTCCTTTTTTTCTTTTTCTTTTCTATTGTCTGTCGTTTGGGTGGGGAATCCTGATTGCTCAGCAGTGTTCCAGGGTGCACCTTGACTGCACCAGAGTTGATACATCCAGCTACATCTGTTCAGTCATCTCCCACCAAAATGACTAGGAGGAGGAATGCCCAACAAAAGAAAAATACAGAGGATGGACCTTCTGCAACAGAGCTAACGGCTATCAACATAGACAATATGTCGGAAAGAGAATTCAGGCTAACAATTATCCAGGCAATAGCTAGGTTGGAGAAAGCCATGGATGACCAAACAGAATTGATTAGGGCCGAACTGAGAGCGACCAGACAGGATGTTCACAATGTTAGGGCGGAGCTTAAAACTACCAGGGAGGAGGTCCACAATGCTCTCAATGAGTTCCAATCTAATCTAAACTCTCTCAAAGCTAGGGCAACTGAGACAGAAGATAGAATTAGTGATCTGGAAGACAAACAGATAGAGAGAAAGGATCAGGAGGAAGCCTGGAACAAACAGCTTAGATCCCATGAAAGCAGAATCAGGGAAATAAAGGATGCCATGTAGCGTTCCAACATCAGAATTATTGAATCCCTGAAGGGGAGGAGAAAGAAAGAAGTCTAGAAGATATAGTGGAACAAGTCCTTCATGAAAATTTTCCCAATCTCGCGAAAGAAACCAGCGTTCATGTACTAGAGGCTGAAAGGTCTCCCCCCAAGATTATACATTCCAAAAAAAAAAAAATCACGACAGCTGATAGTCAAATTGAGGAATTATAATTGTAGTTATAATCTCTTGAAAGCCGCCAGGGCAAAGAGGCTCCTTACTTACAGAGGGAAGCCCATCAGAATAACGTCAGACCTGTCCACAGAGACCTGGCAAGCCAGAAGAGGCTGGCAAGATATATTCAGGGCACTAAATGAGAAGAACATGCAGCCAAGAATACTTTATCCAGCAAGACTGACATTCAAAATGGATGGAGATATAGAGTTTCCAAGACTGGCAAGGCTTAAAAGACTATGCAACCACCAAGCCGACACTGCAGGAAATATTAAGGGGGGTTCTATAAAAGAGGAAAAACCCCAAGAATAGCATTGAACAGAAATATAGAGACAGTCTACAGAAAGAAAGACTTCAAAGGTAACTCGATGTCAGTAAAAACGTATCTATCAATAATCACTCTCAATGTGAATGGCCTAAATGCACCCATAAAACGGCACAGGGTTGCAGATTGGATAAAACGACAGGACCCATCCATATGCTGTCTACAAGAGACCCATTTTGAACCTAAAGATACACGCAGACTGAAAGTGAAGGGATGGAGTAGCATCTTTCATGCCAATGGGCCTCCAAAGAAGGCTGGGGTAGCGATTCTCATATCAGATAAATTGGACTTCAAACTAAACACTGTAGTCAGAGATACAGAAGGACACTACATAATCCTTAAAGTGACTATCCACCAAGATGATCTAACAATTGTAAATATCTATGCTCCCAATATGGGAGCAGCCAATTACTTAAGAAAACTGTTAATCAAGATAAAGAGTCATATTGATATGAATACACTAATCGTAGGAGATCTTAACACACCTCTTTCAGAATTAGACAGATAATCGAAGCAGGAAATCAATAAAGAAACAAGAGCATTCAGGTCATGATCTCGAGGTCTTGGGATCGAGTCCCACGTCGGGCTCTCTGCTCAGCAGGGAGCCTGCTTCCTCCTCTCTCTCTGCCTGCCTCTCTGCCTACTTGTGACCTCTCTCTGTCAAATAAATAAAATCTAGAAAAAAAAAAGAAACAAGAGCATTGAATGACACATTGGACCAGATGGACCGCATAGATATATACAGAACATTACACCCTAAAACAATAGAATACTCATTCTTCTCAAGTGCACACAGAACCTTCTCCAGAATAGACCACATACTGGGTCACAAATCAGGACTCAACCGATACCTAAAGACTGAGATGATTCCCTGCATATTCTCAGAACACAATGCTTTGAAACTGGAGCTCAATCACAAGGAAAAGTTCCGAAGGAACTCAAACACCTGGAAGCTAAAGACCACCTTGATTAATGCTTGGATCAACCAGGAGATCAAAGAAGAACTGAAACAATTCATGGAAACCAATGAGAATGAAGACACTTCCGTCCAAAACCTATGGGATACAGCAAAAGTGGTCCTAAGGGGAAAATATATAGCCATCCAAGCCTCGCTCAAAAAAGTTGAAAAATCCAGAACACACCAGCTGTCTCTACACCTTAAAGAACTGGAGGATCAACAACAAATAAAACCAACTCCACACATAAGAAGGGGAATCATCAAAATTAGAGCTGAGATCAATGAGGTAGAAACCAGAGAAACAGTAGAACGTATCAAGGAAACTAGAAGCTGGTTTTTTGAAAGAGTCAATAAGATCGATAAGCCACTGGCTACACTAATCCAAAAGAAAAGAGAGAAAGCCCAAATTCATAAAATTATGAATTAAAAGGGAGAGATCACAACTAACACCAAGGAAGTAGAAACTATCATCAGAAGTTATTACGAACAATTATATTATTATATGCCAATAAGCTTAGCAACCTATATGAAATGGATGCATTCCTGGAAAAATATAAACTACCAAAATTGAACCAGGAAGAAATCGACAACCTGAATAGACCGATATCTAATAACGAGATTGAAGCAGTGATCAAAAACCTCCCAAAAAACAAGAGCTCAGGACCTGACGTTTTCCCTGGGGAATTCTACCTAACCTTCCAAGAAGAAATAACACCTATTCTCCTGAAGCTGTTTCAAAAAATTGAAGCAGAAGGAAAACTTCCAGACTCTTTCTATGAAGCCAGCATTACCCTGATCCCCAAACCAAGCAAGGACCCTACCAAAATGGAGAATTTTAGACCAATATCACTGATGAATATGGATGCTAAGATTCTCAACAAGATCCTAGCCAACAGGATCCAAAAGGACATTAAAAAGATTATCCACCATGATCAGGTGGGATTCATCCCTGGGCTACAAGGATGGTTCAACATTCGCAAATCAATCAATGTGAAACAACAAATTAATATGAGAAGAGAGAAGAACCACATGGTCCTCTCAATTGATGCAGAAAAAGCATTTGACAAAATCCAGCATACGTTCCTGATTAAAACGCTTCAAAGTATAGGGATAGAGGGAACATTCCTGAACCTCATCAAATCTATCTATGAAAGACCCACAGCAAATATCATCCTCAATGGGAAAAAGTTTTGCAGCCTTCCCAGTGAGATCAGGAACAAGATAAGTATGCCCACTTTCACCCCTCTTGTTCAACATAGTATTAGAAGTCCTAGCAACAGCAATCAGACAACATAGAGAAATAAAAGGTATCCAAATTGGTAATGAAGAAGTCAAACTCTCTCTCTTAGCAGATGACATGTTTCTTTATATGGAAAACCCAAAAGACTCCACCCCCAAACTCCTAGAACTCATACAGCAATTCAGCAATGTGGCAGAATACAAAGTCAATGTGCAGAAATCAGTGGCTTTCTTATAAACGAATAATAAAAATACAGAAAGGGAAATTAGAGAATGGATTCCATTTACTATAGCACCAAGAACCACAAGATACCTGGGAATAAACCTAACTAAAGAGGTAAAGGATCTGTACTTGAGGAACTACAGAACACTCATGAAAGAAATTGAAGAACACACAAATCGGAAGAATAAATATTGTTAAAATGTCTATACTGCCTAGAGCAATCTATACTTTTAATGCCATTCCGATCAAAATTCCACCGGCATTCTTCAAAGAGCTGGAGCAAATAATCCTAAAATTTGTATGGAATCAGAAGAGACCCCGAATCACTAAGGAAATGTTGAAAAACAAAAATAAAGCTGGCGGCATCACCTTACCTGATTTCAAGCTTTATTACAAAGCTGTGATCACCAAGACAGCATGGTACTGGCATAAAAGCAGACACACAGACCAGTGGAACAGAGTAGAGAGCCCAGATATGGACCCTCAACTCTATGGTCAATTAATCTTTGACAAAACAGGAAAAAATATACAGTGGAAAAAAGTCTCTTCAATAAATGGTGCTGGGAAAACTGGACAGCTATATGTAGAAGAATGAAACTCGACCATTCTCTTACACCGTACACGAAGATAAACTCAAAATGGATAAAAGACCTCAATGTGAGACAGAATCCATCAGAATCTTAGAGGAGAACATAGGCAGTAATCTCTTTGATATCAGCCACAGCAACTTCTTTCAAGATACGTCTCCAAAGGCAAAGGAAACAAAAGCAAAAATAAACTTCTGGGACTTCATCAAAATCAAAAGCTTCTGCACAGCAAAGGAAACAGTCAAAAAAACAAAGAGGCAACCCACGGAATGGGAGAAGATATTTGCAAATGACAGTAAAGACAAAAGGTTGATATCCAGGATCTATAATGAACTCCTCTAACTCAACACACACGAAACAGACAAACACATCAACAAATGGGCAGAACATATGAACAGACACTTCTCCAATCAAGACATACAAATGGCTATCAGACACATGAAAAAATGCTCATCATCATTAGCCCTCAGGGAGATTCAAATTAAAGCCACATTGAGAAATCACCTTACACCTGTTAGATTGGCCAAAATTAACAAAACAGAAAACAACATGTGTTGGAGAGGATGTGGAGAAAGGGGAACCCTCTTCCACTGTTGGTGGGAATTCAAGTTGGTGCAGCCTCCTTGGAGAACAGTGTGGAGATTCCTCAAGAAATTAAAAATAGAGCTTCCCTATGATCCTGAAATTGCACTCCTGGGTATTTACCCCAAAGACACAGATGTCGTGAAAAGAAGGGCCATCTGTACACCAATGTTTATAGCACCAATGGCCACAGTTGCCAAACTATGGAAAGAACCAAGATGCCCTTCAATGGATAAATGGATAAGGAAGATGTGGTCCATATACACTATGGAGTATTATACCTCCATCCGAAAGGATGAATACCCAAATTTTGTAGCAACATGGACGGGACTGGAAGAGATTATGCTGAGTGAAATAAGTCAAGCAGAGAGAGTCAATTATCATATGGTTTCACTTATTTGTGGAGCATAACAAATAGCATGGAGGACAAGGGGGATTAGAGAGGAGTAGGGAATTTGGGTAAATTGGAAGGGGAGGTGAACCATGAGAGACTATGGACTCTGAAAAACAATCTGAGGGATTTGAAGTGGCGGAAGGGTGGGATGTTGGGGTACCAGGTAGTGGGTATTATAGAGGGCACGGCTTGCATGGAGCACTGGGTGTGGTGAAAAAATAATGAATAATGTTTTTCTGAAAATAAAGAAATTGAAAAAAAAAATAAAGCAGAGACTCCAAAAAAAAAATAAAACAAATTATATCAATAATCATAATAACCAAAAATGGTCTCTTTGAAAAGGCAAGGACTACAATATTTACAAAAAAGACACACAATTATATCTGCATGTAGAAATCCATGTCAAAAATCAAAAGCTTCTGCACAAGAAAGGAAACAGTCAACAAAACAAAGGCAACCCACAGAATGGGAGAAGATATTTGCAAATGACTATACAGACAAAAGGCTGATATCCAGGATCTATAAAGAACTTCTCAAACTCAATACACACAAAACAGATAATCATGTCAAAAAATGGGCAGAACACATGAAAAGACACTTCTCCAATGAAGACATACATATGGCTATCAGACACATGAAAAAATGTTCATCATCAGGGAGATTACAATTAAAACCACATTGAGATACTACCTTACACCAGTTACAATGGCCAAAATTAGCAAGTCAGGAAACAACGTGAGTTGGAGAGGATGTGGAGAAACTGGAACCCTCTTACACTGTTGGTGGGAATGCAAGTTGTTGCAGCCAATTTGGAGA
Source organism: Neogale vison (assembly GCF_020171115.1). NCBI lineage: Eukaryota > Metazoa > Chordata > Mammalia > Carnivora > Mustelidae > Neogale > Neogale vison. The sequence goes on from NC_058101.1 coordinate 216,462,418, forward strand.
ACAGTGTGGAGATTCCTCAAGAAATTAAAAACAGAACTTCCCTGTGGCCCTGCAATTGCACTACTGAGTATTTACCTCAAAGATACAGATGTCGTGAAAAGAAGGGCCATCTCTATCGCAATGTTAAAAGCAGCAATGGCCATGGTCGCCAAACTGTGGAAAGAACCAAGATGCCCTACAACGGATGAATGGATGAGGAAGATGTGGTCCATACATACTATGGAGTATTATACCTCCTTCAGAAAGGACGAATACCCAACTTTTGTATCAACATGAAAGAGAAGAGATTATGCTGAGTGAAATAAGTCAAGCAGAGAGAGTCAATTATCATATGGTTTCACTTATTTGTGGAGCATAACAAGTAACATGGAGGACACGGGGAGATGGAGAGGAGAAGGGAGTTGAGGGAAATTGGAGGGGGAGATGAACTGTGAGAGACTATGGACTCTGAAAAACAATCTGAGGGTTTTGAAGGGGTGGGGTGGTGGGAGGTTGGGGGAGCCTGGTGGTGGGTATTATGGAGGGCAGGTATTGCATGGAGCACTGGGTGTGGTGCATAAACAATGAAATCTGTTACACTGAAAAGAAATTAAATAAAAACAAACAAAAATTTTAAGAGGGGCTATACAAAGAGTAAAATTAAAAACTAAAGAGAGGAAGTAAACGAATATTGGCAGTATATCTAAGTCATTTGCCAAGTGCTTTTTTTTAAAAGATTTTATTTATTTATTTATTTGATAGACAAGGATCACAAGTAGGCAGAGAGGGAGAGAGAGAGAGCGGGGGTAATCAGGCTCCCCGCCGAGCAGAAAGCCTGAAGTGGGGACTCGATCCCAGGACCCTGACATCATGATCTGAGCTGAAGGCAGAGGCTCAACCCATTGAGCCACCCAGGCGCCCCCCAAGAGCTTTTATTTTAAGTTTTTTTTTTAAGATTTTATGCATTCATTTGACAGATAGAGTAAGCAGAGAGGCAGGCAGAGAGAGAGAGAGAAAGGGAGGGAAGCAGGTCCCCTGCTGAGCAGAGAGCCGGATGCAGAACTCGGTCCCAGGACCCTGAGATCATGACCTGAACAGAAGGCACCGGCTCAATTCCACTACAAAATGAAATACACATACTTCTTCAGTGACCACAGAAAAAAAAGAATCAAGAGGTTTCCCAAGAGTTTACAAGAGCTGGGTCTTACATCTAAAAGTGGCTTTTACCAAGTAAAACTAAGAGGTGGAAAGTCTTCAGGAAACACAGGGACATGAGAGAACATTCTGAGGAACACAAGTTTAACCCAAAGGTGCATGGTAAGAAGTGGCAAAGATGAGCTGGTAGGTAAGACAGAGCCAGAACATGAACAGGCCTCACAGGTCATTCAAGGAAAAAAGGCAATACCTCCTCAGGCAATCAGGCAGCCATCAGGCAGCAACCAAGAATTCTAGGCAGACAAGCTACATGAGCTCTATATTTCCTACAGAGATCACTGGACACCTGGCTGAGCAAAGCTACTCCAAGAGTCCAGGTGTAGGTCTGTACTGTAGAGATTTGCAAATAATGAAATTCACACAGAACTGAAAAATTAAAGAATGAGGACTTAAATTAACGTGGTAGTGACAGGAATACAGGAGGAATCAAAGAACAGAATTTGGCATCCGACTGCTACAGTGGGTATCTAATGATGCGTACAGACTGGTGGCTGTAGTGATGGTAATACCCTTTTCAGAAAAAACCTTATTAAAAACAATACAAACGTGAAGTTGGAAAAGATCTGAGTCAAGTGCAATAGTACAATATAAACCCAGCTGGAAATGTAAACTCTAAGGCTCATTTTGTTACCTGCCAAATGGAGCGAAGTATCACACCCTTAAAAGGATTAAATGAGACAATCCATGAAATAGGCTTAATATAGTGCCTATTTATTAAATGCAGGTTAAGTGGTGGCCCTTATCAGCATTCGTATTAGGGCGAGTGTAGGTTACAGATGAAGACTTGATAAAGTGTCCCACTCTTCTACCTGTTACCCAATGAAGCTCCTTCTCGGTCTGTTGTTCCGATTACTCCCTCAATAATGGCCATTCAATAAACACTAAGCATGAAAAAGTGCAAATGTACACCTGTTTTAACAAAACCAAAGGTTATCTTGGGGCATCACACAGTATTAACTATTTCAGTAATATACTTTAAAAAAAAAGAAAGAAAGAAAAAGAAAAAGCAAAGCACTGATTCTTTCTTTTAATTAAACAGCAAAGACTATGATGACCCGTAGGGCTGTAGTACATGATTCTCTAGGGAATACACCTTCCACACCAGGTATTTTGACAGAATTTAATAAATAAGAGTATTCTTATCTTAAAGATCTGTAAATAGGAGGATTACTGCACCTAGTCATCTGGTCAGTCTGTGATGAGTTTAAGTTCTTAGACTGGGAAAGACAAGGACAAATATATTTAAGTCCATAAATGAAGGATTATTAGTGAAGGATTTCAACATATAAAGCTTAATTATAACTTAAGTAAGGAAATTTCCACTGTACATATTTTTTAAAAGATTTTATTTATTTGAGAGAGAGAGAGAGAGAGCACGAGCAGGCAGGGTGGCAGGCAAAGGGAGAGGGAGAAGAAGGCTCTCCACCTAACAAGTAGCCCAATGAGGGACTTAATCCTAGCACCCTGGGATCATGACCTGAGCAAAAGGTATCCGCTTAACCGACTGACCCACCCGGCATCCCCAACTACACATACTCTTGCCAACAAGTTTTAACAGAGAAAACCTTCCTATTCAGAGATTTGGAAATGTATAAGTAGCTATTGACATATCCTGGGGGTGGAGGAGTGAGACATTACCAATAAATTATTTTCAAAAAACTTTAGACAAGTAATTTGGCATCAAGATATTTCATTATTGCATTAGAAACTGCCAAAACTGACATAAATCACAGCATAACTGGAGGAACCAAGAAATCAATCAGTTCCATGAATTTCAGTGAACTTCAATTAACTGCAACCCAGGGTTTAAAATCCCAAACTGCATATGTGTCTACACATACACAATATCCTTCAATGTGATATTTTTAAAGCTTTTATCCACAAAGTAATGGCAATAAACAGACACTGTGTATACTGATTTTAAAGACACCCTAAAGCACTGAGAAAAAAAATCTATGAAACATCATTACATCGAATTTCACTTAGTCTGGACAGCCACATTCCACAATCCTCACAAATGTTCAATAAAGAAAAAAAAACACTCTAATTGCAGAATTTCACGCTGCTAAGATTCACCAAAATCAGAAATGAGTTCTTCATAAAGAATGCTGAGGTGTTCTTTGTACATTTACAGGCTCTGTAGACAATAAGAGAGGCCCTGGGGTTATCAGGAGTGGTCTATTATGTACTTATAAGTTGGGGAGGGAATAAGTTAGGGATGGTCTCAGTCTCTATGGAATTTTGGAAGCAAGTTTCTAGGACCTTGAGGGGCTAGCTATTGTTTTGGGGAAAAGGTTATTCATGACCAGTAATTAAACCTTTATGTGAGACCCTTTCGATGTCTACCAGTGGGCCATATGCTTGGGAATGTTTGTCAACACTATCTTGGAGGTTTAGATATAAAGTTTCCAAAGGAATTGTTAAAGTAGACTTATAGGATCCTGGTTGGGTGTAGGGGTCAGTCAGGCTAGGATTGCCTTTTGCCCTTAGCAAAGCCTTAAGGTGGGGGTAGTTGAGTCCCTAGAGGAGGGTCACTCTGCCTGTTTTAAGGGCTTGTCAATAGGAAAGAAAATTTAATAATTTCTTCTGCCTCTGTTTCCCACATCATTTCCCCCTGAACTATGTTGACCCTTAAATCTTTACGGTAGTTGAAGATGGAAGGTCTTATCTTCTGTAACTTCTTCCTGCTGAATAGGGGTGTAGAGTTGTCCCTACCTACTTGGGTCAACATTGATCAGTTGAGGAACGTGTAGGGAAGTTACAAAAGAGGGAGGCAGCTGAATCCAGGGCTGACAGTGAGGAAGTGTCTCTGTGCATGGTAAGTATCATCTGTCGTCATGAAGTCATTGCAGCAATGGAGGTCGGCACCAAGCAGAGAAACACTGAAAAAGGCAACACATTAAGATTATCAAGCTGTAAGGATGAGAACGCCAAAAAGGAGATATTTAACTGTTGTCCACAGTCCTCCTTTGAACCAGGACCTTAACCAATCACTGAGAAAGAGAGAGAGAGAGAGAGAGAGAGAGAGAGAATGAAACTGCAGAGCCTCAATCTGGGTATTCTTATCTTTTATTAGTCCTGTGACATTTCTGTGATATTCTGGGATGTACACACAACATTCTGCTTTGATAATTGCACATGTGTCACCGTATGCTGCTGTCAGGACATCTAAGGCCATCTTGTTTTGTAGGACTGCCTTGCGCATCTGTGAGACTTCGATAGTAAGTAAGGAGATGCTATTTAGTGAATCACTGAGTGCCTTTGCAGTATATTTATTAAGGACTTCTACATGCCAAATGAAATCCTCTAGTCCCACAGATGGAGCAAAAATGGATGTGAAGTGTTCATACCACTTAAAAACAGATCGTGTCCATCTTTGTTTAAACTGGAGATTAGCTGGAGTAGTGATGATTATAGTATCATGCCCATGAATCCAGGCAAATCCTAAGGTGCAGTGACCTATCCACCCTGGAGGAAGCCAGGGACATAGGTTAGTTCCACATATCCAGTGGGTTCCGTCTGGAGCTGTCCATCTAATGCCAGGTCACCTTACCCAATCAGTAGCAAACCTGTCAGTAGCCTGGAGTACTATTATTTCAGAACACATTTCTAATGATAGCCATCTCAGATGCCGTGTGCATTTTGCCCATGTATCATATGTACGATTTCTTTGGTCCTGGCCTAAAACTGCCTTTTGACTGAGCTGTCCAATGGTGGGTAGGAACCACAAATATGTATCCCAAATTTGATATATGCCATCCTTGGTATAGCGATGAGGAGGGTTTTGTAGCTTAGGCTTAGGCCCTAGTTGGTGGGTATTAATTTGTGGGCTTGTAAGGTCAGTTAGGACTTTAATAGTTTGAGAGTATGAAAAAGCTTGGTCATGGGGTCCTGGTGAACTCCATGTTTCAATGAGGATGGGCCAGGAAGAAACATCTGGATTAGTGATAGAGTTATCCTGGTACATACTGTCTCCATATATTATATCTGAAATATAATCCTGCAGAGAATGTCAATCTGTGCCCTGTAAAGGCAAAACACACCAGGGTAACCTGGATGTACTTGACCTAGGCAAAATTCCACATATCCAACAAACTGATTATGTAGTTCAGTATAATGCTGTGCCCACCGTAGAAAGGAACTGTCAGTTAAGATAGGTGAAAAAAAGATAAAGAGAATTACAAGCTTCATTTTGGCTTGAAGAGAAGTTTGAGGTCTTCTATGGGCTCACAGGAGTAAGAAGGCACATTCATTTGCTCACTGGGTCCCTGTGAAGGAGGTTAGGGTTTTACTTTAGATATACGCACCCAGGAAGAGTGTCTATCTAGCTTTCCCGCAGTGGGAGTATGACCCGATATGGACCTTTCCATTTTGGATGTAGGCTTTCTGTTGTATGTGACTTCCAATTTTTTTTTAAATAAACCATGTCTCTGAGATTTACATGGGGTGGGTTTTCAGCTATAATTAAATCAGGTTTGGGGAGTACATGATTAGTATCTTCATTGAGTATCTTATAAGTTAAACCAGCCTCTAGTGAGTATTTAATAAGGCATTAGAATCTTCATCTAATAACCGATCTATGGAAAGAGATATTTGATATACATATATATATATATATAATAACTCATTACTACATAATAATAATTATAATAATCATTATTATATAATATTATTATGTAATAAGTCAAAAGGGCTGAGTCCTAGAGGTTGTTTTGGAGCAGTTCTCATCGTGAGAAGTCCTATTGGTAGGAGAGTAATTCAATTTTCCTGGGTTTATAGACTAAGCTTAGTAATATGACATTTTAAAGTATGATTAGTTTTTTCTACCTTTCCAGAAGATTGTGGGTGCCAGGCTGAATGCAGGAAATATTTCAATTTTTAAGGCTTTGGCAATTGCAAAATGCTAGTGGGCACTACGGCACACCTAGATTTTCTTACTCTTTTCATGAAAACTACTGTCATCAGTAAACCAACTATCATTTGTATTTTATACAGGGGCATCTTAAATCTGGCCAAATACAGTAAGCAAGATCAGTAACATCTGAAAAGTTATGCTCTATAGGGAAGTACAATGGTCAAGGTGATAGTTAAGTTATACAATTATTTGGGAATCAATTCGATTTTTCAGTTGTTTAACCAAGTGCCATGGGCTCTTGTTATAACCCCCCCAGAATAAAAATGCAAGAAGATCCTCTGAATGAGCTATTGTGCAACTTTTCTGAAGTTCACCTCAAATTGTTTAGCTTAGGTAAACAAACATTTAAATACAATCCAATCTAGAATGTAACCTTCATAAAGGTGTTATTAAAACATAATTTTTCTCTCTAAAATAACCCTCATTTCCAGAGATAGCCAAATCAGGACTCGTTTATTTGTAAAACAAGTCCAGTTTTAACAAATGTGGCCTAATTATTTACAAAAGCTCAGCAAGAACAGTGAGTGATCATATAGATCTTTTAGAATCTGCTTTACTGGAACTTCTTGTAAGGAATTTCTAGGTTGAACTTGTTATAGCCTCTCCAGGCCAGAAGCCAAGCCATGTACTTGCCATCAGACATGCCTGCAATACCTGTCGATTTGGGTGAATTCCTCTTCTTGAGGTCCCCAAGGGTATCCCGAGGTTCCAGCACCTGCCAGGAAGTGACATTCTTTACTCACCTCGTGAGGCTGCTGGGAACACTGTAAGCCAGGTATTGGGCCAACAGTTCCAAGGGGCTTTATGGCTCCAGGTTTCAAAATGGCAACCTTAGTTCCTTAAAGCTGTCTGGTCATATCTGAGTTGTTCTTTTTGTCTTTCTCAAATAGGGCATTCCAGTCAAAGCCTTGGCAAAATAACCCATGTTTCCCATGGTGTTCTATTACAAGGAGAACAGATTCTTATTGAACTTATTCAAATGACTGATTGCCATGGAGGAGAATACTTACTGAGACCTTTTGAGTTTTAGAGGGTTCAGATAGAGAGAAAAGGTGAATGTTTTATTTACAAATAAATATTTTTACATTGCTGTAAGTCATGGACCTCTTAAGAAAAAAGTTTCCTTAGCCTGGAAGAGCAAACCGTAGAGTACCAGCAATGGTTAAAAGGACAGCTCCAACAGAGGAGCAGAAGCCATGTTTTCCCACCAGGAAGGAGGGGTAAAGCAGTCCATGTCAGGCCAAAGAACAAAGGGAATTTCTCTGAAACAAAGGGAGTTTTGGCAGCTGCCTGGGAATATTCCTTAAAGTCTCCATCTCGAGTTAGACTAACCTCAGTTGGCTCCAGTTATAGCCATTAACACAGAAATGAGTAAAGGAGAAGCCCCGACCTCTATGAGGAGAAATAGAGAGATGGAAAGTCAGAGTCCCCTTTCCTAGGGGTGGCCTAGCAACCTGGGTTTACTAGAAGGCTTATTTACGTAATTATCACCCAATATGTCAGCAGGGAGTTGACTAGCTCACTCGTTCGGGCAAACACATTCAGGAAGAAACCTCACATGGGAGTCTTAAGAATGGCAGCGGTCCTTCCTGGTGACTTAGGTGGCTGTCCCGTGCCCAAGAAAGCCAATTTTATGTAAGAACAGGAATAAAGAGACGACATCAAGTTTCTGGGTCTTATTACCATTCCGGCCAGCGTACTAACTTCCAGCCAAAAATCTGATGATTTCTTCCCTGTGGATTAGTCACGGGCTAGAGGATTAAAGCCTGAGCAACTGACATGCAAGTGTTCCAATAAGACCATACTCCTTGAAAAGCCCTGAAGTGAGAAAAAGGAAGGAGCGAGAACGGACTCACCAACTTTGCACCAAAGCTCAGAGTCCAAATGTAAAGACTCACAGCCCCAGTTGGACGCCAAATGATGAACTTCTAGAACATAGGTGAGGTTTGGTGGGGTGAGGTATGGAGCTCAGTACCAAGAAAGGATTCTTGAGGCCTCTCTGGTGCAAAATGGTGATTTATTAAAGTATGGGGACAGGACCTGTGGGCAGGACGGGATGCTGCCCTGAGGTTCTCAGGAGTGGTCTATTATATACTTGTAAGGTGGGGAAGGGATTAGGGATGGTGTCAGTCTCTAAGGAATTTTGGAAGCAAGGCTTCTAGGACCTTGAGGGGCCAGCTATCTTTTGGGGGAAAGTTTATTCACTACTAGTAGTAAAACCTTTTTGTGAGACCCTTTACATGTCTATCAGTAGGCCATATGCTTGGGAATGATCGTCAACACTATCAGGGAGGTTTAGAGATAAAGTTTCCTAAGGAATTGTTAAAGTGCTCACAGGGTCCTGGTGAGGGGTAGGGGGGTCTAAATTTCTTAAAAATGATTACAACAAAGGACACCTGGGTGGCTCAGTTAATTAAGCTTGAGCTCAGGTTGTCATCTCAGAGTCCTGGGATCAAATTCCACATCCAGCTCTTTGCTTACCAGGAAGACAGCTTCTCATTTCTTCCTGGTCTTCCTGCTCTGCCTGCCCCTCCCCCTGGATTGTGCATGTGCCCACAGGGGCTCTCTGGCTTGAGAGCACATCTGCTCGAGCTCTTGTTCTCTCTCTTGCTCTCTGACAAAAAATAAATAGAATCTTTAAAAATAATCATTTGCCTGCTTTTTACTTTCTCAATGTGGTTAATGAAGCTTGAAATTTCATGTGGCCTGCAATTTATATACTTACATTGGACAACACTGTGGAGCCAGAACATCAAACAGGACATTTGTCATACCAAGAGCAAAAAAACAGCTTTAAATTTACATACACAACACGTTTTAGAGGATAAATACACTCTCCAATCTCAGCTAAGAGCTATTTAAATGCTAACTTGGTGTAACCAATATAAACAAAACTTTCCAATCTCAATGTAACTGTTATTTAAATTTCAACAATCCAGAATTAGATTTTTGGAACTTATTATGAATACAGTTTTTCAAACGACAAAAGTGATACCAGCTCATCTAAACTATCGACGTTATAGAGAAGCATACACACACTCACAAAAGAATCCAAAAGAATCCACCATGCTACTGCTCAGAATATTTTGATCACTCATTACTTCCAGGTAAATGTATTAAGTGATATGAAATATTAAGGTGGGATTATATGTTTTATCACTCTGAAACTTGTTTTATTCTAATACTGTGAACACTTCCTTTTATTAGATATTCTTTCTAAAACTTCACATTTTACTTTGAAATAATTACAGATTCACAGGGTGTTGCAAAAACAGTATGAAGTCCCATATAATTTCCACCCCATTTCCCAGACAGGGTTGCATCCTCTGGATTACAGAACATCAAAACCAGGAAACTGACATTGGGATGCATGTGTACCATTTTAGGTCACCTACTCACAAGTGTCGATTCAGGTAACAACCAGCACAATCAAGATCAGATTTCATCAACACAAAAACATTCCCTCTCAGTACCCCTTTCCAGTCACAACCACCCACCCCACCCCCAACCTCATCAGCCCTAACCCTTTGGTGACTGCTAATCTAACTTTGTGATAACAAAAACGTGATTGGCTGCCTACAGTGAGTGACCTGTACAGATTGGCTTTTTCCACTCAGCATCATGCCCTTGAAATCCACACTAGTTGCTGCATGCATCCAGAGTTTGTTCCTTCTTAACTGCTGAGAAGTATTCCATCTGGTATGGATGTGCCACTCAAGTACTGAAGGACATTTGGGTTATTTCCAGTTTTTACCATATGAAAAGTAAAGCTGACAGTATTAAGACCTGCAACATATTTGTAACTATTACACAGTTTAGTATCAATTCCCTGACCTCTATGTAGACTGTTTTGTTTGTTTGTTATTAACTTGCAGCAAGAATTACTATCAAACTCCATTTTTTGGGCCACAGACCCTTGTGGTCTTAGCAAAAGACCTGCCCCTCATGAAGCATACTACCAACATTTAATGAGTGCATTGGCCAGGCAGCTATTTTTTTGTTGTAATAATGATGTAACAAATGAATTTACACAGAAAATGTATATGCAGAGAACACTAATTCCTAGTGCAAATGCTGGGTCACAAGCTAAAAGTATTTTTAAAGGAATTGCTACCAACTGGCCTTCAGAAAATCAAAGCAGCTTATCTTAGCCACCAAGGCTGTTACAATGTCCACTTCTTACAAGATGCACTAAGTTTTTTGTAGTCTTTAAAATCTGACTTGCCAAAAAATGTTGTTTTGTATTGAAGTAATAGAAGTTATATATTTCTCATGTTTCTGGACTTGATTTGTCATTCTTTAACTATATATTCATGTTCTTTGGCCAACATTCTATTGAAAGGTTAGTTCATTAACCTATCAAACTTGGCTCTAACATGCGTTACAAAGAAATAGCCTTTAAAACTACATGTATCTGAAATCCGACACACATATTAATAGCCCAAGACAATATCTGACTTTTCAATGTGGACGATAAAAATTTAGTGGATATGGTTCCCCAATTGATAAGTGCTCTTGTACTACACACAATGTCTTTATTAAGAAATTGCATCTAATTCCAGCTCTAAGTGAAAAAAATGAATGTAGGGATGCCTTGGTGGCTCAGGCACTTAAGCAACTGAATTCAGCTCCTGTCATGATCCCAGAGTCCTGGGATCGAATCCCGCATGAGGCTTCCCGCTTAGCAGGGAGCCTGCTTCTGCCTCTGCCTGCTGCTCTCCCTGCTTGTGCTTCCTCATTCTCCCCCACCTCCCCCGACATATGAAATCATTTTAATTAATTAATTAATTAATTAATTAAAACGTGAATGGATATCACTTCTCTTAAATTCCCTGTGAAATACCAAAACATCAATTTTCTGTAACATCAAAACTATCTCCAGTTTCATTAAGAAACATGGCTGGCCTCTCTTTCGCATTTAAGGTCATCTAACCAATAGTTCCCAATAGCGCTCTTCAGACCAGCACTACCAGCACTAACATCACCTAGTAACTTCTAAGAAATAAATGCAAATTCACAGGCCCCACCCAGACCTACTTCATAAAAAAAACCCGGAAGGTGGTGGGTAGAGCCAGAAATCAAGCAACGTGTTTCAACAAGCATTCCAGTGGATTCCGATACATAGGAAAGTTGGAGCACCACAACATTCAACAAATTTAGTAGAAAGACATTAAATCCGGATTGCCTTCCATACTTTTTCTTTTCATGAAAGACTTTGGCAAAGTTAATCACGCCACAGATACTAAGAATCCAGAGACATATTTTCATTCTCCCCCAAAGCAAAACAAAACAAAAAGAAAACTGGAAACTGGAGGTTAGCTTTATTTCCTACAAAAAGGAATCCCTAAAACTATGAATTGATCACAAGAAATTTCCTTAGAGAAGAAAAACCCAAAATGAACCACAGAGAACCAACAGGTCAGAACTGATATCTTTCAAACCGGAGACTCAATTAGTTTTGTATCATACACTGCCTGATACCCCCATTCCTATACGGAACTACAACCTATAGCACTTTCAATATTCAATAAACTAGCATATTAAACAGCACCTAGAAAACTATAATTATGCAAATATTTGTGGTCCAAGGAATAAACAAATAAATTGGTCAAATAAAAGTAATTCTGCATAGGCAGAATAAAAGTGACCTTTATGTTGTTTTGTCCCCAGTTTCTTCTAAGCATGTATTACCACCTTCACAACCAAAAGAAAGGAGAATCAGGAATATATGGAATGATACAGGAAAATACCCTACAAATACATCAGTTATTTTTTAAATTTTACCAATGCGCTGATAATCTCTCTCCTTCATGGGATCAAAATTCAAAAGAGGCTTTGGTAGTACCAGATAAACCGAGTTCCAACCTTCATGGTTATTAACGTTTGAAACTCAAAGTGAACTCATGGCTATTAACCCAGTTACAAGCAGGTGTTATTATGGTAGCTACCTCCTATCCACCTAGGTAAGTGCCCCATTCCCCTCCAAGTAAGACCTTCTGAGTAGGGAGCCCAATGTGGGGCTCAATCCCAGGACCTCAGGATCCTGACCTGAGCCAAAGGCAGATGCTTAACCAACTGAGCCACCCAGGCACCCCAAGACCACAGAACGTTTTTTTTTTTGTTTGTTTGTTTGTTTTTAAGATTTTATTTATTTATCTGACACAGAGAGATTACAAGTAGGCAGAGAGGCAGGCAGAGACAGAGGAAGAAGCAGGCTCCCCGCTGACCAGAGAGCCCGATGTGGGGCTCGATCCCAGGACCCTAGGATCATGACCTGAGCCAAAGGCAGAGGCTTAAGCCACTGAGCCACACAGGTGCCCCAGAAAGGTTTGGTTTTGACTGAAGTTTGTTTTAAGCTGAATTTTTATTTCTTGAAACCTGGAATATTCTGCCAGACTTATGATATTCGACAACTTTTACTTCTAGAAAAGAATGAACAGTGTATAAACCTTCTATCGTACATAGGAAATCTCATCTCTTCTCAGAAAGCAGTCATCAGGTTTATTTTCTCCCTGACTAACCACCAAGTACTCGACAGATTTGAAGATCCAGTACAGGCTGATGATACTGGCATTCTACATCCCCTTTAATTACCTGTTCGCCGCAAAAGCAACTTCATCTTTAAATGTATTGCGAATGCTTTTAATATGAAGTTTTAAGTAAGATTTTTTTTTAACATATCCCTTCTAGCAGTTTCTTCTCTCAACCAAAGGATCATTTAAATAGTTTTTCTAAACTGAGAAAGGGAGGGAAAGGAGAGCATGATCTAATCCTGTTGAAAAATTAAAATTTCCCTTGTTTACCTTATGATTTCCACTATTCCTGATTTCTGACTAACACTGCAGTTTTCTTGCAGTGTCTTTACTGACAATTCTTCTTTGACACAACAGTCAATCACTGCATAGAACTGAAATTAAAGCTCAATACGTGGAGTGAATGGTCAAGACTTCCATTTAACAGAATTAATTCACAGTCCTCAACAGAATATACTCTGTGTACAACTTCCAACTTATAGGTATATGAGCACAAGAGAACTTACACGATGGACAGCATAACCCCTCCATCGATACCCAACATGTTCTGTTCCCATTCTTAAACTGCCTTTAGATACCAGGTCACATGCACACTCATCTAGTTCCTCAAAACATATTTTGTGCATGACGGATCTGCACTTACTCAGCAGACTTTTAAGACTTTTTGGCCACGAAAATAACCAAATGGACACCCAAAAAGGATTAGGAATCATCAGAGTTGTTGCTCAGGTCAATGTGCTCATGCTCTGAAGATCCACACCGCTCCAGGAAGTACTTTCAAGGCACTGCCTACAGCATCCAAGACTCAAATTCTGGGTTTAATTTCCAGCCCCTGGTGGGAAAAACAAAATGAGAAAAACAGGTATATTACTTTTAAGGACACACTTCATAAAGACAACTTTCCCCTATCCTAGTAACATTACAGACACAGGATTCAAGCCCTAGTATGAAAGCTTATTTATTACATAAAACTTTCAAATGGATGGAACAGTTTTAGCAGATTCCAACTAAAACTCGTCTTCATCTATTCCATACACATTTCCTGAAGCCCTGTCACTGCCAGGCACTGTACTACACAGTTTAGAAAAATAAAGATGTGAAGAGAGAGGTCCTGCCCTCAGGGGGCACCTGTGTGGCTCAAATCAGTTAAGGGTCAGATGCTCAGGATCTCAGGGTCATCAGATGGAGCCTCTTTTGGGGCTCAGAGTCTGCATGAAGACTGCTTAAAACTTTCTCTCTCTCTGTCCCCACCCTCCCTCCCTCTCTCAAAATCATTAGGTTGTTCTGTTTTGTTTCGTTTTGTTTTTAAAAGGTCCTACCCTCAAAAATGGTAAAATGTAATAGGTGATCCAATAAAACTTCTGTTCAAGTGTTAAATGAATTGTACATGATTTGGAGGGTGAGGTAAGCCAATAAAAAATACAATTCGAGTGTTGCAAAGATGAGCTACACCTCACTGGAGTGATGAAAAGGCTTCCTGAGACATCTAGGAGTCCAAATGGTAGTGAGGCAGGACAAAGAAGCAAGGGAAAGCATTTAAGAGAAAATCTAGAGGAAGAGAAGGTGTGAAGGTATGGAAATGAGGCCCCATGGTCCCAGCCCAAGACACAAGCAGTTGGAAGGAAACACAGACCCTTATATGTGGAGGGCACATGGGGATTGGTGGCAGTCTGCTTGCAGAAATCCTAAAGGAACACCAAAGAACTGAATCAGGAGCCCCTCGTGATGCTTGGCATTTGGACTTTATTTCAAAGGCAATGAGAGGGGCACCTGGGTGGATCAGTGGCTTAAAACCTCTGCCTTCGGCTCAGGGCATGATCCCAGGGTCCTGGGATCCAGCCCCACATCTGGTTCTCTGCTTGTCGGGGAGCCTGCTTCCTCCTCTATCTCTCTCTGCCTGCCTCTCTGTCTACTTGTGATCTCTGTCAAATAAATAAGTAAAATATTTAAAAAAGGGAATAAAAGGCAATGAAAACTGCCACGTAACTTAATTTGACCAAGCAGAGAGAGTTGGATTTGCTTGCCTCGGACCTGGACCCATAAGGCTGGTGATGGTTATTATACAGTAAATGGTAGTTACCAGCCTGTGGTGCGAAGTGGGAAGGTGTGGATGACCTCTGAAGTGAAGGAAGAGCTGAAAAAGGATGGAGGAGGGAACAAACAACTAACTAGTATCGGCCTGCCCAAAAAACAACCTCCAAGAATCATAAATCCCAGATTCAGTAAGGCCTTTCCCAGTGTACCCACAGAGACTAACTATCTCTCCCATGGACTCATTTATTCCATGGGTGTGCCTCCTACCACTGAAGACCGTTTTGTCTCACCTTTTCAACATCCGTTCGGTTCCCTGAAAGCAGGCATTTTCTATCCACTTCACCAGTGATTTGAAAGAGCAATGACTGATAGAACTCTACAACTGAGGAGGCAAAAGCTTTCTCCGTTTATGGGATGTAGAAAAGTTCCACACACCAGGCTTGATCCTTACACTACAGCTGAAAGAAGACACCTGTGTTCAAGGATGCAGGTAATTAAAAGGCACCAAGGAGCTATCCTATTTCTAGGATGTCTAAGGGTCTACACGCAGAGTGGAGCTCTAAAATAGTGTGAGGATGAAACAGCAGCACTGGTAAACTCACAACCATGCACACAAACACGGATGACCCTCCGTAAGGCAGGCCCAGGAGTGCATCCAACTGGATGACTCCACGTACACCAAATCCAGGAACATGCACAACAGCTCCCCAGCAACGGAAGTCAAGAACCGTGGCAGAAGTGACCCTCAAAAAGGTTGTCACAGTCTCTGGGGTCCTGGGTGTAAAGTCACATGGTGTGTTCCCCTTGTGAAGGTTCCTCAAGCTTTTGGCTTATGATCTGTGCACTTCTATGTATATATGCTGCGGTTCAAAAAGTTTACTTAAAGGGGTGCCTGGGTGACTCTGTGGGTTAAGCATCCAACTCCTGATTCTGGCTCAGGTCATGATCTCAGGGTCCTGGGATGGAGCCCTCAGTCTGGCTCCTGGCTCAGTGCAGAGTGTACCTGACATTCTCTCTATGTCCCTCTGCCCTCCCCTGCCCCCACAGAGACTCTCTCAAGGAAACAAGTATCTTTAAGAGAATAAATAAGCCTTAAAAACAAACAAACAAACAAACACAAAACTCCCTTCCCTTAAAAAGAAGAAGGGAACTTCCCCATGGGGAGGAAGACAACAGAACCAAAAAGGCCCAGGTGACAGAGCCAAAGAGAGACTGAGAGCCAAAAGAATACAGCATGTTTCAGTTCAGACTGCAAAGGAGACATCCAGGGATACACTATTACCTGAAGTTCTAACGAATTGAGTTAGTGCTGACCACTTCCTCACCCAGCTGCCATTTACCAAAATAGTTTTGTTTTTGTTTTTGGTTTTGTTTTTTTATTGTAGGGGAGACATAAATATAGAGAGAGAAAGCACACAAGCAGGCAGAGAGGCAGGCAGAGGTGGAGAGAGAGGCAGGCTCCCCGCCGAGCCAGTAGCCCGATGTGGCACTCCAACCCAGGACCCCAGGATCATGACCTGAGCCGAAAGCAGTGCCTTAACCCATTGAGCCACCCAGGTATCCCTACCAAAATTGTTTTTATTCATCTTGGAATTTCTTCAGCATTGACTGAAGCACAGGATGAACCTACGTCACTCAAACCTCCCATCCCAGCAACTAACAGCATACACTGACAGGTTAGCTGGCCTGGCCTTAGAAAATGGCAGGCAACTAAGGTAAAGCAGACTAGCCTCTTCACAAAGGTCTCAACTTCACATTATCCCCAACCCAATGAGCTAAACGGAAAGCCTACAGTAATAACCTACAGAAGTAACCACCCCTTGCTCCAAAAGAAAGGAGATTGTTTGCTGCCCAAAAAGACTAATGTGTACCTTAACACTGTCTAGAAAGACACCCATCACCACTGCAGAAGATCATCAGAAAACAAACAAACACAAACTGACAATTCAGCTTTGCAAAAAATTACACTTTCTTTATCCAACCTCAACGTTTATCTTCAAACACAAGAAAGGAACAGACGTTTGCCAGTCAAGACAGAAAAAGCACAACAACCAGCATAACGGTACCTCCACCACCAAATCGCTCAGGAGAAGAAAACGTAATTCAGGACAGGCAAATTAAAACCATTCTACACATGGTCAAAAGAAAACGTCTAAACTCCTCCAATCCACAGAAAAATCCCTGCATCCTCTCTTTTTGAGCCCATCCATACCAATAACCCAATGGATACAAGTGGCAACCTAATCCAGCCTGTTAGAAATGAGACAAAATCTTGGACAAATGTCCTCCCACAAGTCATGCGGTGAAGAGGACCCCTTTGCACCCAACACGAAATACACACAACCAAAACCACACATCAACCACCTGCAAATACAAAAAAGCCATCCTCAAAAAGATGGAAAGAGGACCTCAAGGCTAGCCCTCCACCCTCTCCCAAACCTTAAGCGACACAAGCTCTTCCACCAAAGCTAACCCAGATCTTCAAGTACCTGGTGGAAGTGCCTTCACTCACATGGCAGAAGCTGCCTATGAAGGCTTCAGCGCAGCTTCTGAAAGTGCAGATGCTCAAACCCCAAAAGCCTTTCTCTACAGCAGGTTCTCTGGTCATTCTGGCCTTCTGAGGTGTGAGGAGTGGGGGAAAGGGGAGGGAAGAGACAGGGATCCAGTTAAAAAGGAGGTGAAACAGCAAAACACAGGCACTGGTGAGCTCTCCCAACTTCCCAGGCATCCAGTGTTGCAAACTTGGCTCGGAGACCAACCACCCACCCTTTCCAGGGACCCAAACAGGGACGGGGAGTGCACGGGGTGCCCCCAAGGGCACCCCACAACCTTAGGGCCCAGACCCTGCTACCTCTAACAGGCGGCAGAGATGGCAGCGGCCCAAATGAGGCCTCGGGGGGCGCCGGGAGCAGGCGGACTTGTGGACTGCAGTGTGGAGCTGTCGGGGGCGGGGGGGTGGTGAAGCAGAGGAGATGCTGGCTGGATCTGGTCTGGGCGCGCAGAGGCAGCCAGAGGCCAGTGGTGGGGAGTGGGACGGCTCCCTCCATCCCTCCTCACCAGGGTAAATCTCCCTTTCCCTGGGAGGAATGGCCACGGCAGTGGCAGCGGCGGACGATCGCTGAGGAGCCGGCGCCAGGGCTGCTGCACCAGAGCAGCCAGGCCTGAGCGGGAGCGACCCGGCCCGCTGCCGCCGCAGCCTCCCCCAGCCCCGAGAATCTACATTTTAGCATCGCGCACCTCTCGGCCCTGGGGAGCTACGGAGACTTGTCGTCGCCAGCCTCTTCTCGCCACCAACCCTCCCTCCCCTTCCACCCTCTCAGCTCAGAGCAGGTACCTGGTAGGGCTCTCCTTATCGCGCAAGGACAAGGGTTGGCTGTACCCCCGCCCGCCCACCCCACAGCCCAAAGTGGCGCCACTGGAAGGAGAAATGCCCTCCAGGAATTCCTCCCAAATCTGGCCGCCTCCCTTCTGGGCGCCAGTCCTCAGCCCTACCTCTGCCCTTCCTCAGTTGCTGGCCCTCGCAGGAGCTGCCGCTGCCGCCGTTTGCGCAGCCCCCACCGCCATCTGCGTTGCTGCCATCTGCGCCAGAGCCGCCGCTTGAGTAGCCAACACCACTTGTGCAGCCCACGCAGTCTGCGCCAACGCCGCTGTCTGCTCCACTGCTGCTACCCGCCGCCGACGCCGCCGCTGCCGCTCCTGGAGCCGTGGACGCTCAAGCGGTTGCCGCTTGCGCAGCCCAGCTGTCTGCGCCAATGCCGCTTGCACCGCCCACACCGGCCGTCTGTGCCGCCACCGCTTCCGCAGCCAACACCGCCTGCGCCGCCGCCGACAATGCCGCCGCCACCAAAGCCACCGCCATCTACGCCGCCACCGCCTGCGCCGCCGACGCCGCTGTCTGCACCGCCGCCGACTCTGCTGCCGCCGCTACCGTCTGCACCGCCACCGCCGCCACTTGAATCCCGACGCCGCCTGTGCAGCCCAGGCCGCTTGCGCCGCCAACGGTCCCCGCTTGTCTGGGGACGCCGCCACCTGCGCTGCTGCCTCTTCTCCGGCCAACACCCTCTGCACGGCCTCAGACGCCGCTTAAGCCGCCCGCAGATGCCCCCGCTTCGCCATCGCCACTACGGAGGCTGATGGCGCTGGCGGGGCAGACAGCGGCGGCAGCGGAAGCGGCTGCGTCAGAGGCGCAAGCGGCCCTGCGGCCTAAGCAGTGGCCGCAGACAGCGGCGTTGAGGGCGCCAAGCGGCGTTGGGACAGATGCCTTCAGCTGCACAAGCTGCTTTGGCTCGGAAGGCGTCTGGGGCTCAAGCGGTGGCGGCAGCGGCATAAGCGGCGGCGACGGCGGGGATAGCAGTGGCAGCGGCTTCAGCGGCGGCACAAGCGGCGTCGGTGACGGCGCAGAGGACGGCAGCGGCGGAACCAGCGACGGTGCCTAGGACTGCGTCAACGGTGTGAGCGGCCTCGGCGCAGACAACGGCGACGGTGCAGACAGCGGTGGCTTCAGCGGCGTCGGCAGCAGCGACGGTGCAGACATCGGCTTCAGCCTCGCAGGCGGCGGTGCAGATGGAGGTCACTAAGACGGAACAAGCGGCATCGGCGGCGGCGCAGGCAGTGTTGGCTGCGGAAGGGGCGGCGGTGCAAGCGGCATTGGCACAGACAGCTGTACTGCACAAGCGGCAACCCCTTGGGCGTTCAGGACTCCAGCGGCGGGGGCGGCGTTGCGGCGGTAGCAGCGGTGGAGCAAACAGCGGCGTCTGCACAGACTGCGTTGGCTGCAGAAGCGGTGTTGGCAACTCAAGGGGCGGCTCTGGCGAAGATTGCAGCAAAGCAGATGGTGGCGGCGGAGCGGCGGCGGGGGCTGCGCAAGCGGCAGCAGCAGGAGCCCGAGGGCCGGGACTGAGGAAGGGCAGAGGTAGGGCTGAGGATTGTCGCCCAGAAGAGTGGGGGGCCGGTTTGTGAGGACTTCGTGGACGCCATTTTCCATCCAGTGGCGCCACTTTGGCCTTTGGGATGGGGTCGTGCGGGGGTAGCGCCCCCCCTTGTCCTTGTGCGATAAGGAGAGCCCGACCAGGTACCTGCTCTTAGCTGAGAGGGTGGAAGGGGAGGGAGGGCTGGGGGCTACAGGGGGCTGGCGACGACAAGTTTCCGTGGCTACCCAGGGCGGAGGGAGGCCCACGCTGCTAAAATGGAGATCCTGGGGCTGGGGGAGGCTGCGGCAGCAGGGGGCGCCGTCGCTCCCGCTGGAGGCTGGCGGCTCTGAGTGCAGCAGCCCTGGCAGCTTCTCCTCAGCGGCCCTCCGCGCTGCCACCGCCATTACCATTCCTCCCAGGCAAAGGGAGTTTTACCCAGGTAGGGAGAAAGGGAGGGAGCCAGCCTGGGAGGGGAGAGGGAAGGAGCTGTCCCATTTCCAGCCACAGGCCTCTGGCTGCGTCTACATGCTCCCTCCAGAACCCGCCAGCGTCTCCCCTGCCGGCCCCCTCCCCAGCCCCACACTACAGTCCACAAGTTGGCTGCTCCCCATGACCGCCTTGGCCTCTCTCAGGCCGCTGCCATCTCCACTGCCTGTGGGAGGCAGCTTGGTCTGGGCCCAGAGTTTGTGGGGTGCCCATGGGGGCGCCCCGTGCACTCCCCGGTCCCTATTTTGGTCCCTGGAAAGGGTGGTTGAGGGTGGTTGGTCTCCAGCCATGTTTGCAGCACTGGATGCCTGGGAAATTGCGAGGGCTCCCCAGTGCCTGTGAATTGCTGTTTCTCCTCCTTTTTAACAGGATCCCTGTCTCTTCCCTCCCCTTTCCCCCACTCCTCCCTCCTCAGAAGGCCAGAAAGACCAGGGAACCTGCTGCAGAGAAAGGCTTTTGGGGTTAGAGCATCTGTATCTTCAGAAGCTGCACTGAAGCCTTCATAGGCCGCACCTGGGATGTGAGGGAAGGCACCTCCACCAGGTACTTGAAGATCTGGGTTAGCTTTGGTGGGAGGACTTTTGTTGCTTAAGGTATGGGAGAGAGTGTAGGGCTATCCTTGAGGTCCTCTTCCCAAATTGTTGAGGATGGCTTTTTTGCATTTCCGGGTGGTTGATGTGTGGTTTTGGTTGTGCATATTTCGTGTTGGGTGCAAAGCAGACACATCTCCAATGGAGACATATAAATGGCCATTAGACTCATGAAAAAATGTTCATCATCACTAGCCCTCAGGGAGATTCAAATTAAAACCACATTGAGATATCACCTTATACCAGTTAGAATGGCCAGAATTAGCAAGACATGAAACAACATGTGTTGGAGGGGATGTGGAGAAAGGGGAACCCTCTTCCACTGTTGGTGGGAATGCAAGTTGGTGCAACCTCTTTGGAGAACAGTGTGGAGATTCCTCAAGAAAATAAAAATAAAACTTCCCTGTGACCCGGCCATTGGGCTCCTGGGTATTTACCCCAAAGGTACAGATGTAGTGAAAAGAAGGGCCATCTGTACCCCAGTGTTTATAGCAGCAATGGCCACGGTCGCCAAAGTGTGGAAAGAACCAAGATGCCCTTCAAAGGACGAATGGATAAGGAAGATGTGGTCCATATACACTATGGAGTATTATGCCTCCATCAGAAAGGACTAAGGCCCAACTTTTGTAGCAACATGGAAGGGACTGGAAGAGATTATGCTGAGTGAAATAAGTCAAGCAGAGAGAGTCAATTATCACATGGTTTCACATATTTGTGGAGCATAACAAATAGCATGCAGGAGGACATGGGAGGATAGACAGGAGAAGGGAGTTGGGGGAAATTGGAAGGGGAGTTGAACCATGAGAGCCAAGGGACTTGGAAAAACAATCTAAGGGGTTTGAAGGGGCAGGGGGGTAGGTAGGGGGAACCAGTTGGTGGGTTTTAGAGAGCGCAGGGATTGCATGGAGTACTGGTGTGGTGCAAAAATAATGAATATTGTTATGCTGAAAATAAATAAGAAATAAATTTAAAAAAACAGTATTCCATTGTGTATACATGTGTATATATATACACTGTATATATATACACATGTATATATATGTATATATATATATATATACACATATGTGTTTATGTATGTATATACTTGTGTATACATGTAGCTTTCCAGTTTGAGGCATTGTGAATAGAGCTAAGGACCTCTGTGTAATAAGTTTGCATAGTTTCATATGGAAAAATACAAAAGAAGAAAAGGTTGAGTTTCAGATATTCAATTTAAGAGTGTGTAACCTTGGGAAAGTAATTTATAACCCTATATAGTATACAGTAACTAGATGGTACAGGAGAAAATATACACATTTTATCTCAATAAAATGCATTTTATAATTTTATGTCGAAATATGTAACATTTGATATAAAAATGCATAAATATTAAAGTATTAAGTAGAGCTGATGTTATTCCCAGTTTACAAATAAGAGCATAATGATTGATTTTTCTACAGTCTGACAGTGTTTAGGTGCAACAATTAAAAACCAAGCTAAATCTTTTCTCGATATCCGTTTTACATAACATGTCTATTATGCGTAGGCAGAAAGCATGACACAATTTGAATCCCCATTTTTCTTTATATTTAATAATCTTTCTTGATTTGAGTGTATTGGGGAACTCAAGTCAAATGAAAGCCTACATTTGTGAAAATTTCACATTTCATTTGTGAAATGAAAAACAACATTTGTGGTAAGAAAGCCAATAGAATTTTGTTGCACTCTTGATGCACACTCCATGGAGTAGTAGCTAAAAGAGAATCATTGTATAATTAGAAAATAACATCAAAATTAAACAGCAATAAATAAGTAAATGGACATATGCTTTCCCCTACCCAGGTTAATAATTAAAATACAGTCATATGAAGTGTGCAAATATGTGTATGTAGGGGGAAAACAGAGTGAAATGTAGTCTCAGGAGATCTGGCCTTGATGTTTAGGCTACCTTTCAAAACCCAGGGAAAGGATCTACTTTCTATAGTTACAACATTATATAGTTTAAACCTTAATTTTCTCAATAAATTGCACAATACTCCAGCAAAAGGGAAGTATAGCTATCTATACACTAGGAAAAAAAAACAAAATACAATGAATTAAGGCCATTTCCAAAGAATTCCAGATATAGGTTGAATGGATATAGACGTGGACACAAATGGTCATTCTTATGTTTCCATATGTTAAAAAACTGAAGAAAAACCATGTTTAAAGAATACACCAGGGTGCCTGGGTGGCTTAGTGGGTTAAAGCCTCTGCCTTTGGCTCAGGTCATATTCCCAGGGTCCTGGGATCTAGCCCAGCACTGGGCTCTCTGCTCAGCAGGGAACCTGCTTCCTCCACTCTCTCTATCTGCCTGCCTCTCTGCCTCCTTGTAATCTCTGTCTGTCAAATAAATCAATAAAATCTTACAAAAAAGAATACACAGGAAGGACAAGAATGGTGCCCAACCAAATCAAGAATATACTAAAAATAAAATTAGAACAGAATGAAATGAAAGTTGCATTATAACTGAAATGAAATATTCTCCAGATGAGCTCAATGGTAGTAAAAGTTGAAATAATCAGGGAATATAAATATAGATCAATTGAGATTATCCAGTTTGAAAAACCAAAAGACCTATAAATTTAGTATTTATGTTGAGGAACTAAAGTCACTCAATATATGTTCTCTAACTGCATGCAGCAAAATAAAGGTCATTCACAAAAGGAAACAGAAAATTCACAAATATATGGAAAATAAATAACACACTCCTAAATGAGACATGAGTCAAAAAAGAAATCACAGTAGAATTTAGAAAATACCTTGAGATGATTGAAAGCCAAAAATCTGTCAATTGCTCATCTCTTGAAATTGAAAATATAAAATACAAAGTCTTATGGGATACAGTTGTTTTTTTTTTTTTGAGGGAAACTTAGGATTATAAACATATATTTAAAAAGGAAGAAAGTGTTACTTTAATAACCTATCATTGTAAAAAATGACAAAATGAAAAACAAATTAGGGGCTTATAGGTGGCTCAGTTGGTTAGGTGACCAATTCTTGGTTCTGGCTCAGGTCATGATCTCAGGGTTGTGGGGTTGAGCCCGGTGTTGGGCTCTGTGCTCAGCGAGGACTGCTTTTGTCTCTCTGCTCTTCCCTTCTCACTCACTCTTTCAGTCTCTCAAATAAAGAAATAAAAATAAAAACTCGATAAAGGAAGAATGAGTTAAAAGGCAAGCAAAAGGAAAGAAATTTTGAAAGATGAGATCAGATATAAATGAAATAAGACACAACAGAGAAAATCAATATATACAAAAGCTAATTCTTTTTTTAAAAAATATTTTATTTTATTATTTGTTTGACAGAGAAAGATCAAAAGTAGACAGGAGGCAGGCAGAGAGAGAGCAAGGGAAGCAGGCTCCCTGCTGAGCAGGGAGCCTGATGAGGGGCTTGATCCCAGGACCCTGAGATCATGACCTGAGCCAAAGGCAGAGGCTTTAACCCTGTGAGCCACCCAGGTGCCCCAAAAGCTAATTCTTTAAAGAGATGAGCAATTGACAAATTTTTGGCTATTCTTACCAAAAATAAGATAAAAATACCAAATTATGAAAAAATCTGGAATGAAAGAGAGGAATTCCTATTAGCCTTAGAGAAATAAAAGGAATTAAATTGCAATACGAGGAACAATTGCATGCTAATAAATTAGAAAACTAAAGGAATTTGGCAGGTTGCTAGAAAGACTCAAATTCCTTAATCTTAACCCCAAAGTAGACAATCTGAATAGAACTTAAATAAGTAAAATAATCAAACAGGTAATCCAAAAACTTTCCATAAAAAAAAATCTGGGACCATATGGCACTCTGGTGAATTCTGTGAAAACATTTAAGGAAGACTCAAAAATCATTCTAAAAGTAGAAGTGATGAGAACAGTTCACATTCATTCTGTGAGAGTCAGTATTAGCCAGATCCCAAAACCAGGTAAAGATGACACAAGAAAATGAAATTATAGACCAATATCTCTTAGAACTCTAGACACAAAAATCTTCTATACTAATGCTAATAAACTGAATTCAGCAACACATAAAATGCTATGGCCAAAGAGGATTTATCTCAGGTATGCAAAGTTTGCTCAAAATGTGATATTTAGGGGCACCTGGGTGGCTCAGTCATTGGGCATTTGCCTTCAGCTCAGGTCATGATTTCAGGGTCTTGGGATCAAGCCCTGCATGAGGCTCCAAGCCTGGCAGAGGGCATGCGTTCTGAGGATCCACTAAGAGACATCACTCTATATACATGCAAGGCACCTTCCATCCCCATCCCCAGCTCAAGGGAAGATGGTTTTTACCTTGAAACTAATTATCAAAAGTTCTGCACCTAATTCTATACTCATGAATTTGTTTTCTTTTTCTTAAAGAACTCCCCAACACCATAAATTACATAGGCTTTAGGCACTGCAAAGTCTACACCCACTCTTGTCCTAACACATTACTGTTCGTAAGAATGTAGATAATTTAAATGGATGGAAGCAGGGCTTCTTGACTTTAAAAATATGGAATTTCTTTAAAGAAATGTTGAATTCAAGTAATTTTTCTAACTTTTTAATGGCCAAAAAATGTTCAGAAAAGCCACTCATTTACTCTACTAATCTTCCTGCTCGCCTTAAAAGATGATGGTAGTGGGGCACCTGGGTGGCTCAGTGGGTTAAGCATCTGCCTTCTGCTCAGGTCATGGTCCCAAAGTCCTGGGTCCAAGCCCGGCATCAGGCTCTCTGCTCGGCGGGGAGTCTGCTTCTCCCTTTGCCTCTGCCTGTCTCCCTGCTTGTGCTCTCTCTCTCAAATGAAAAAATAAAATCTTAAAAAAAGAAAAGATGACAGTAGTGTTTTTCTACCAAAAAAATGGTAGATCCTCATGAAACTCTCATGTAAGCCTGATCCACTGTCAATGAATGGGGTTTCTTTGTGGGAACATTTCTTCAGTACAAATATTTTTTTCAAAAGACAAATTAAAAGTTGTCCTTTGTTTTTAATTTTTAAATAAGCAATTATTAACATAATTTCCCAAATATAAGGCAAGGAGCTTTTTTTCAAAAATGTTCTTTCCCCCAGAAAAGATTTTAACTTGGGCTTACATCTGTATGAAGTCTCACATATTATGAGTGTCCTCTCAATGATTTTATATGAAAAACAAAGTCCTCTTTAGAGAATAATGTTACCTTAAAAGGCTCTCAATCAGTGATACTTCGGTTGTTTATAGAGGTCTGTTGACAAAACTAATCCGAAAACAAAGGCAAAAAAGCATCAAATAATCATTACTCTAGGGTTGATGACCTCACATTGACAAAGACTATATATTTTTGTAAACAACTTCATGGTCAATTTGAAAACCTCATAGGAAGGGTTTAGACTGTGGAGAATATGAATCCAAACATATAGGTTGAATCTTTTAAAAAGAAATGATTCTCATACTCAGTAGATGGATATTAAAAGTAGAGAAGGGACCAGAAAATAAGTTCCAAACTGAGAAGGCACTTTGAGACCAAAAACCAAAAGAGGCCCCACCACACAGTTTATACAGAACTGTATTCAGGGCATTGGGTGGGCAAAAATCCATGGCAGTCGCACAAGTATTCTTTGCAAAACCTAGACGTTAGTCCAGAGATTTTTACAGAATGAGGAGACATGCGGATCATGAGATCAGAGTGTTCACACGCACCTCCAAGGGCTTGCATGCCCCTAATTGACAGCTAACCTTTAATTAGATCTTGGTCATCACCTGTGCATCAAGGAGAAGAGACTATGTTACCTCTAACAAATTCATGGCCAAAAGAAGTCTCCTCTAATCCTAGCCTTAGTGGGCATTTCTAATGTCTGTATCAATCTCCATGGGGCCTGGAACACAGTCCTAAGAGCAAACATGAACATGTTGGAGGGCCAAAGATGGCGTCAGTATTGTCTGCAATTGTCCAACAGACGCTTGGATGTAGGGGGAACTTTTCAATGACAACATTATATGCAAATTAAAAGCTGTATTTAACACTTAGAAGGAGTGAAAACAGTGCTCTAAAAAAGTCAAGCAGAGAGAGTCAATTAGCATATGGTTTCACTTATTTGTGGAGCATAACAAATAGCATGGAGGACAAGGGGCGTTAGAGAGGAATAGGGAATTTGGGTAAATTGGAAGGGGAGGTGAACCATGAGAGACTATGGACTCTGAAAAACAGTCTGAGGGGTTTGAAGTGGCGGGGGGGGGTGGGAGGTTGGGGTACCAGGTGGTGGGTATTATAGAGGGCATGGCTTGCATGGAGCAAGGGTGTGGTGAAAAAATAATGAATACTGTTTTTCTGAAAATAAATAAATTGGAAAAATAAATAAATAAATAAATAAATCTTGCAGATGATGTGAATACTGGCTCTAGTAGATAGAAGCTGCCTGTAAACGATTTTTTAAAGATTTATTTGGGAGAAAGTTAGAGAATGTATGCACGAGTTGGAGGGAGTAGCAGAGAGGGAGGGACAAGCAGACTCTGCACTGAGCACAGAGTACAACATGGGGCTCAATCCCAGGACCCTGAGGTCATGACCGGAAATGAAGTCAAGAGTTGGGCACTCAACTAACGGAGCCACCCAGGTGCCCCTATAAACTGTTAAGATAAAAAATATTCCCTGAATTGTGAAAAAGGGTATTTCTAAATTAACATTGATATCACTTTACATGTGCCTATGAACTATACTTACTAAATGTTATAGATTATTTCATCTTCATCCCCAAGAATTTTTTTAACTTTTTTTAAAATTTTATTTATTTATTTGACAGACAGAGATCACAAGAAGGCAGAGAGGCAGGCAGAGAGAGGAGGAAGCAGGCTCCCCGCTGAGCGGAGAGCCTGATGTGGGGATCGATCCCAGGACTCTGGGATCATGACCTGAGCCGAAGGCAGGGGCTTTAACCCACTGAGCCACCCAGGCACCCCCCACAAGATTTTTTTATATTCAAATTGTCAAAATCAAGTGCATGAAAACATTATTTGGCCTTTCTTTTTGGAAAAATTGCCATTCACTTTATACTTGAACATATTTTCCATATAATTAATAAAGATCTCCATTATAACGTACTTAATTCAGTTCAGATGGGTTCATTGATTTATGTAACGTTAAATATATCTGAATTTTCTCCTTAGTACTAAAAAAGTTGTGAACTACTTATACCAAAACCCCGGTGCAATTTTTAGACTGATCTGCTTTCCCTGAGCAGGAGATAGCTCCCTTTATTTTGCCAAATGGGGCCAAAATATTCATAATTCACTGGAAAGTATGTTACTCTTCATCACCAAGTGATTTATAAGACCAAATGTCATGCATGTATAGGAAACTGGAAACATGTAAGGAATTTCCTCACTGATAATTAATAATAGGCATTCAAGATGGCTCTTCAATAAATGATTTTTATATTTCTAAAGTAAGAAATTCTGTTACCTTCGTTTTTTTATTTTTCAGTAGAGCTAGAAGGACTTTCTAGGAGATGACATTTTAATCACCCACTCTTTTTTTAAGATTTTATTTATTTATTTGAAAGACAGAGATTGCAAGGAGGCAGTGAGGCAGGCAGAGAGAGAGGGGGAAGTGGGCTCCCTGCTGATCAGAGAGCCCAATGTGGGGTTCGATCCCAGCACCCTGGGATCATGACCTGAGCCGAAGGCAGAGGCTTTAATCCACTGAGCCACCCAGGCGCCCCCCACACTTATTTTTAATGTAATGGTCGATGCCCTTACATTCAGTCTACCATCTTGGAATTGTTTCAGTTTGTCCCATCTGTGATTTGTTCCATTTTGCCTGCTTTCTCCTTTGTGAGCTAATAGACTATGTTAAAAAATATTCCGTGTTATCTCCACTATTGTCTTATTAGCCATAGGTGAGTTTTTTGTTTTATTTTTAGAAAGGGAGCAGGGGGAACAAGGGAGAGAATCTTAAGCAGGCTCCGAACCCAGCACAGAGTCCATTTGGGGCTCAATCCCACAACCCTGAGATCATCACCTGAACAGGATCAAGAGTCGGCTGCTTAACCATCTGAGCCACCCAGTGGCCCAGCCGTATGTTCTTGATTTACTCTTTTAGTGGATGCTTTAGAATTTACAATATGCATTTTTAACTTTTCACAATATATCTTCACATATTATTCTTGGCTAAATTTATTCCTAAGTACTTTATTGTTTTTTATTCTATTGTAAATGGGATTTTTTTTAAGAGTTTCTCTTTTGATAGTATGTTGCTAGCGTATAGAAACACAAGTGATTTTTACATGTTAATTTTGTGTTCTGTAGCAATTCTGAGTTCATTTATCAATTTCAACAGTTTTTTGGTGGGGTCTTTAGGATTTTCTGTATATAGAACCACATCAGCTGAATACACAGACACTTTCACTTCGCCCTCTCCAATTTCCATGTCTTTTCTATCTTTTCTCTACCTAGCAGCTCTGGCTAGGACTCTAGAACTACACTGAATGGAGTAGCAAGAGCAGGCAGTCTTGTCTTCTTCCTGACCTTAGAGCAAAAGCTTTCAACTTTTCACTGTTATATAAAATGTTAGCTCTGGGCTTGTCATGTATGACCGTTACTTTTTTTTTTTTTAAGAATTTGTTTATTTACTTGAAAGAGAGAGAGAATGAGAGTGGAGTGAGGGGCAGAGGTAGAAGAGGATTCCCCGTGAGCAGGAAGCCAGATGCGGGGCTGGATCCCTGAACTCTGGGATCATGACCTGAGCAGAAGGCAGACACCCCCAAACCCAGGCACCCCATATATGGTCTTTATTATTTTGAGGTGTGCTCCCTTCTATACCTAATGTGTTCAGAGTCTTTATCATGAAAGGTATCAAATGCTTTTTACGCATCTATTGAGATGATCACTTGATTTATCCTTCATTCTGTTAGTGTGGTGTATCACCCTGACTGATTTCCATATATTGAATCATCAATGCACCCCAGGGATAAATCCCCCTTGAACATACAGCCCAAGTCTGCCCTAGGCACAGGTGGTCAAGGAGACGCTTTCCCCTTCGGACCAGAGACACAGGACAGGCCTTCTTTCTGCCCAGACTCCTTCCTCAGTTGGAGCACGCGTGCCTGCCCTAGTCGTACACTTCTGTCACCTTAGCAGCCAGGCCTCTGTCCCTCAGCACAAGTAGCTGGTGACACTTGTCTTACAATGGGGCCGCTATTCCTGCCAGTGCCATCTCTCCTGCTTCACGACCGTGACCCGACCACAAAGCCAAGGGCTCCTTCTCTTGGCCCGTGGCAGCGTGCTGCACCCTCCGCAACTTGCTCTTGGGGAGCACGGTGACAGACTTGTCCCTTTCCTTAAGCCCCTTTCCAGAGGTGCATCCACTCATCTCTCTCTGGCAGAGGGGATGCTAGGTGAAAGAGAATTTCGCTCCATGCGGGTATCTTGCACTGTCCTCAACAGAATAGCTCAGGCAAGAAGCAGAAGCTTCCTAAAAACCCGACACTGATTGCCCAACGAATGCTATGCTTTCTCAGAGAGGAGGCCTGGTCATAGATGATTTCGCTCCATGCGGGTTTATTACAATGTGCAGGGAAGTCTAACTCAGACAAGCAGCAGCAGCATCCCTCAGACGCGACCCTGATTTCCCAACGAAAGCTGTGACTTCCCAAAGGGAATGCCCGGGCAAAGTGGCTTTCACTCTATGCGGGGCTCTCACACCGTCCTACGAATACTAGGCTAAGGCAAGCAGCCACAGCAGCCTACAGATCCGACTCTGATTTACCAGCTACTGCTATACATTCGCAGAGGTTTTCAGCTGGCGCGAACTGCCCTTCGCTGCTGCTTCACAGCAAGGCTTTGGGCATTCGCTCTGATACTTCAAAGAAGAAGAGCTGCGGGAGAGCTAGTGTATCTTGGGCCTTGTTTTCCGGGGCTCCATGTTCGCGCCCTGCGTTCTCCCTACCAAGCCGAAGTAAGCAGGCACAATCACAAACCAACAGCAGTGTGCGTTGCCTAGGATGGCACTCTATGCTCACTTCATGTCCTGGCATAGGCAAGGCTAGGCCTTTTGCACTAGCGCTCGGGTGGAATCGGGGACTAAGCCAGTGCCTTCCCCACAGGAGAGGAGAGTCGACATGAACCCTGCACACTGCCCGTGCACTGGGATGGGGATCATTTTGGGACTGTCCCCGCTCCTACCCCGGACACTTCCTGACACCACCAATGTTGTCACATCTTGGAGGAAGACGGCATCGGACTGCCCGTTCGTCCAGGGAGCCGTTTCTGCGAGTTGCGGCTATGGCGCGTGGTGGCAAGCCCAAGTCTGCCCTAGGCACAGTGCTCAAGGAGAAGCTGTCCCCTTGGGACCAGAGACACAGGACAGGCTTTCCTTCTGCCCAGACTCCTTCCTCAGTTGGAGCACGCATGCCTGCCCTAGACGTACTCTTCTGTCACCTTAGCAGCCAGGCCTCCGTCCCTCAGCAAAAGTAGCTGGTGACACTTGTCTTACATCGGGCCCGCTGTTCCTGCCAGTGCCATCTCTCCTGCTTCGCGACCGTGCCCCGACCACAAAGCCAACGGCTCCTTCTCTTTGCCCGTGGCAGCGTGCTGCACCTTCCCCAGACTTGCTCTTGGGGAGCACGGTGACAGACGTTTCCCTTTCCTTAAGCCCCTTTCCAGAGGTGCATCCACGCTTCTCTCTCTGGCAGAGGGGATGCTAGGTGAAAGAAAATTTCGCTCCATGCGGGTATCTTCCACTGACCTGAGCAGAGTAGTTCAGGCAAGAAGCAGCAGCTTCCGACAAACCCGACTCTGATTGCCCAACGAATGCTATGCTTTCCCAGAGAGGATGCCTGGGTATAGAATGATTCGTTCCATGCGGGTTTATTACAACGTGCATGGGAGACTAGCTCAGGCAAGCAGCAGCAGCATCCCTCAGACGCGACTCTGATTTCCCAACGTAAGCTGTGCCTTCCCAGAGGGGATGCCCTGGCAAAGAGGCTTTCGCACTATGCGGGGCTCTCCCACCGTCCGACGAATACTAGGTTAAGGCAAGCAGCCACAGCAGCCTACAGATCCGACTCTGATTTACCAGCTACTGCTATACGTTCGCAGAGGTTTTCAGCTGGCGCGAACTGCCCTTCGCTGCTGCTTCACAGCAAGGCTTTGGGCTTTCGCTCTGACACTTCAAAGAAGAAGAGCTACCGGAGAGCTAGTGTATCTTGGGCCTTGCTTTCCAGGGCTCCATGTTCGCGCCCTGCGTTCTACCTGCCAAGCCAAACTAAGCATGCACAATCACAAACCAACTACAGAGTGCGTGGCATAGGATGGCACTCTATGATCACTTCATGTCCTGGCACAGGCAAGGCTAGGCCTTTTGCACTAGGCTCGGGTGGAATCGGGGACTAAGCCAGTGCCTTCCCCACAGGAGAGGAGAGTCGACATGAACCCTGCACACTGCCTGTGCACTGGGATAGGGATCTGTTTGGGACTGTCCCCCCTCCTACCCCGGCACACTTCCTGACACCAACAACGTTGTCACATCTTGGAGGAAGACGGCATCGGACTGCCCGTTCGTGCAGGGAGTTGTTTCTGCGAGTTGCGGCTATGGCGCTTGGTGGCAAGCCCAAGTCTGCCCTAGGCACAGGTAGTCAAGGAGACGCTGTCCCCTTGGGACCAGAGACAAAGGACAGGCCTGCCTTCTGCACAGACTCCTTCTTCAGTGTGGAGCACGCGTGCCTGCCCTAGTCGTACTCTTCTGTCCCCTTAGCAGCCAGGCCTCCGTCCCTCAGCACAGCTAGATGTTGACACTTGTCTTACAACGGGCCCGTTGTTCCTGCCAGTGCCAACTCTCCTGCATCGCGACCGTTTCCAGAACACAAAGCCAACGGCTCCTTCTCTTTGCCCGTGGCAGCGTGCTGCACCTTCCCCAGACTTGCTCTTGGGGAGCACGGTGACAGACGTGTCCCTTTCCTTAAGGCCCTTTCCAGAGGTGCAACCACGCTTCTCTCTCTGGCAGAGGGGATGCTAGGTGAAAGAAAATTTCGCTCCATGCAGGTATCTTGCACTGTACTGAGCCGAGTAGCTCAGTCAAGAAGCAGCAGCTTCCCAAAAACCCGACTTGAATGCCCAATGAATGCTATGATTTCCCAGGGAGGATGCCTGGGCATAGAAGGATTTCGTTCCATGCGGGTTTATTACAACGTGCAGGGGAGAATAGCTCAGGCAAGCAGCAGCAGCATCCCTCAGACGCGACTCTGATTTCCCAACGAAAGCTGTGTCTTACCAGAAGGGATGCCCAGGCAAAGAGGCTTTCGCTCTATGCGGGGCTCTCCCACCGTCCTAAGAATACTAGGTTAAGGCAAGCAGCCACAGCAGCCTACAGACCCGACTCTGATTTACCAGCTACTGCTATACGTTCGCAGAGGTTTTCAGCTGGCGCGAACTGCCCTTCGCTGCTGCTTCAGAGCAAGGCTTTGGGCTTTCGCTCTGACACTTCAAAGAAGAAGAGCTGCGGGAGAGCTAGTGTATCTTGGGCCTTGCTTTCCAGGGCTCCATGTCCGAGCCCTACGTACTCCCTGACAACCGAACTAAGCAGGCACAATCACAAACCAACAGCAGCGTGCGTGGCCTAGTATGGCACTCTATGCTCACTTCATGTCCTGGCATAGGCAAGGCTAGGCCTTTTGCAATGGCGCTCGGGTGGAATCGGGGACTAAGCCAGTTCCTTCCCCACAGGAGAGGAGATTCGACATGAACCCTGCACACTGCCCGTGCACTGGGATGGGGATCTGTTTGGGCCTGTCCCCCCTCCTACCCCGGCACACTTCCTGACACCAACAACGTTGTCATATCTTGGAGGAAGACGGCATCGGACTGCCCGTTCGTCCAGGGAGCTGTTTTTGTGAGTTGCGGCTATGGCGCTTGGTGGCAAGCCCAAGTCTGCCCTAGGCACAGGTGGTCAAGGAGACGCTGTCCCCTTGGGACCAGAGACACAGGACAGGCCTGCCTTCTGCACAGACTCCTTCCTCAGTGTGGAGCACGCATGCCTGCCCTAGTCATACTCTTCTGTCATCTAGGCAGCCAGGCCTCCGTCCCTCAGCACAGGTAGATTTTGACACTTGTCTTACAACGGGCCCGCTGTTCCTGCCAGTGCCAACTCTCCTGCATCGCGACCGTTTCCCGAACTCAAAGCCAACGGCTCCTTCTCTTTGCCCGTGGCAGCGTGCTGCACCTTGCCCAGACTACCTCTTGGGGAGCACGGTGACAGACGTGTCCCTTTCCTTAAGGCCCTTTCCAGAGGTGCAACCACGCTTCTCTCTCTGGCAGAGGGGATGCTAGGTGAAAGAAAATTTCGCTCCATGCGGGTATCTTGCACTGTCCTGAGCAGAGTAGCTCAGGCAAGAAGCAGCAGCTTCCCACAAACCCGACTCTGATTGCCCAACGAATGCTATGCTTTCCCAGAGAGGATGCCTGGGCATAGAAGGATTTCGTTCCATGCGGGTTTATTACAACGTGCAGGGGAGACTAGCTCAGGGAAGCAGCAGCAGCATCCCTCAGACGCGACTCTGATTTCACAAGTAGCTGGTGGCACTTGTCTTACAACGGGCCCGCTGTTCCTGCCAGTGCCATCTCTACTGCTTCGTGACCGTGCCCTGACCACAAAGTCAAGGGCTCCTTCTCTTTGCCCGTGGCAGCGTGCTGTACCTTCCCCAGACTTGCTCTTGGGGAGCAAGTTGACAGACGTGTCCCTTTCCTTAAGCCCCTTTCCAGAGGTGCATCCACGCTTCTCTCTCTGGCAGAGGGGATGCAAGGTGAAAGAGAATTTCGCTCCATGCGTTTATCTTGCACTGTCCTCAGCAGAGTAACTCATGTAAGAAGCAGCAGCTTCCCAAAAACCCGACTCTGATTGCCCAAAGAATGCTATGCTTTCCCAGAGAGGATGCCTGGGCATAGAAGGATTTCGTTCCATGCGGTTTTATTACAACGTGCAGGGGAGACTAGCTCAGGGAAGCAGCAGCAGAATCACTCAGACGCGACTCTGATTTCACAAGTAGCTGGGACACTTGTCTTACAATGGGCCCGCTGTTCCTGCCAGTGCCATCTCTCCTGCTTCGCGACCGTGCCCCGACCACAAAGCCAAGGGCTCCTTCTCTTTGCCCGTGGCAGCGTGCTGCACCTTCCCCCGACTTGCTCTTGGGGAGCACGGTGACAGACTTGTCCCTTTCCTTAACCCCTTTCCAGAGGTGCATCCACGGTCTCTCTCTGGCCGAGGGGATGCTAGGTGAAAGAGAATTTCGCTCCATGCGGGTATCTTGCACTGTCCTCAGCAGAATAGCTCAGGCAAGAAGCAGAAGCTTACAAAAACCCCGACACTGATTGCCCAACGAATGCTATGCTTTCTCAGAGAGGAGGCCTGGTCATAGATGAAATCGCTCCATATGGGTTTATTACAATGTGCAGGGAAGTCTAACTCAGGCAAGCAGCAGCAGCATCCCTCAGACGCGACCCTGATTTCCCAACGAAAGCTGTGACTTCCCAAAGGGAATGCCCGGGCAAAGTGGCTTTCGCTCTATGCGGGGCTCTCCCACCGTCCTACGAATACTAGGCTAAGGCAAGCAGCCACAGCAGCCTACAGATCCGACTCTGATTTACCAGCTACTGCTATACATTCGCAGAAGTTTCAGCTGGCGCGAACTGCCCTTCGCTGCTGCTTCACAGCAAGGCTTTGGGCATTCGCTCTGACACTTCAAAGAAGAAGAGCTGCGGGAGAGCTAGTGTATCTTGGGCCTTGTTTTCCGGGACTCCATGTTCGCGCCCTGCATTCTCCCTACCAAGCCGAACTAAGCAGGCACAATCACAAACCAACAGCAGTGTGCATTGCCTAGGATGGCATCTATGCTCACTTCATGTCCTGGCAGAGGCAAGGCTAGACCTTTTGCACTAGCGCTCGGGTGGAATCGGGGACTAAGCCAGTGCCTTCCCCACAGGAGAGGAGAGTCGACATGAACCCTGCACACTGCCCGGGCACTGGGATGGGGATCTATTTGGGACTGTCCCCGCTCCTACCCCGGCACACTTCCTGACACCACCAACGTTGTCACATCTTGGAGGAAGACGGCATCGGACTGCCCGTTCGTCCAGGGAGCCGTTTCTGCGAGTTGCGGCTATGGCTCATGGTGGCAAGCCCAAGTTAGACCTAGGCACAGGTGGTCAAGGAGACCCTGTCCCCTTGGGACCTGAGACACAGGACAGGCTTTCCTTCTGCCCAGACTCCTTCCTCAGTTGGAGCACGCATGCCTGCCCTAGAAGTACTCTTCTCTCACCTTAGCAGCCAGGCCTCCGTCCCTCAACACAAGTAGCTGGTGACACTTGTCTTACATCGGGCCCGCTGTTCCTGCCAGTGCCATCTCTCCTGCTTCGCGACCGTGCCCCGACCACAAAGCCAACGGCTCCTTCTCTTTGCCCGTGGCAGCGTGCTGCACCTTCCCCAGACTTGCTCTTGGCGAGCACGGTGACAGACGTTTCCCTTTCCTTAAGCCCCTTTCCAGAGGTGCATCCACGCTTCTCTCTCTGGCAGAGGGGATGCTAGGTGAAAGAAAATTTAGCTCCATGCGGGTATCTTGCACTGACCTGAGCACAGTAGCTCAGGCAAGAAGCAGCAGCTTCCCACAAACCAAACTCTGATTAGCCAACGAATGCTATGCTTTTCCAGAGAGGATGCCTGGGTATAGAAGGATTCGTTCCATGCAGGTTTATTACAACGTGCAGGGGAGACTAGCTCAGGGAAGCAGCCGCAGCATCCCTCAGACGCGACTCTGAATTCCCAACGTAAGCTGTGCGTTCCCAGAGGGGATGCCCGGGCAAAGAGGCTTTCGCTCTATGCGGGGCTCTCCCACCGTCCTACGAATACTAGGTTAAGGCAAGCAACCACAGCAGCCTACAGATCCGATTCTGATTTACCAGCTACTGCTATACGTTCGCAGAGTTTTTCAGCTGGCGCGAACTGCCCTTCGCTGCTGCTTCACAGCAAGGCTTTGGGCTTTCGCTCTGACACTTCAAAGAAGAAGAGCTGCGGGAGAGCTAGTGTGTCTTGGGCCTTGCTTTCCGGGCTCCATGTTCGAGCCCTACGTTGTCCCGGCCAACCGAACTAAGCAGGCACAATCACAAACCAACATCAGCTTGCGTGGCCTACGATGGCACTCTATGCTCACTTCATGTCCTGGCATAGGCAAGGCTAGGCCTTTTGCACTAGCGTTCGTGTGGAATCGGGGACTAAGCCAGTGCCTTCCCCACAGGAGAGGAGAGTCGACATGAACCCTGCACACTGCCCGTGCACTGGGATGGGGATCTGTATGGAACTGTCCCCCCTCCTACCCCGGCACACTTCCTGACACCAACAACGTTGTCACATCTTGGAGGAAGACGGCATCGGACTGCCCGTTCGTCCAGGGAGCTGTTTTTCGAGTTGCAGCTATGGCGCTTGGTGGCAAGCCCAAGTCTGCACTAGGCACAGGTGGTCAAGGAGACGTTGTCCCCTTGGGACCAGAGACACAGGACAGGCCTGCCTTCTGCACAGACTCCTTCCTCAGTGTGGAGCACGGGTGCCTGCCCTAGTCGTACTCTTTTGTCACCTTAGCAGCCAGGCCTCCGTCCCTCAGCACAGGTAGATGGTGACACTTGTCTTACAACGGGCCCGCTGTTCCTGCCTTGCCAACTCTCCTGCATCGCGACTGTTTCCCGAACTCAAAGCCAACGGCTCCTTCTCTTTGCCCGTGGCAGCGTGCTGCACCTTGCCCAGACTTGCTCTTGGGGAGCACGGTGACAGACGTGTCCCTTTCCTTAAGGCCCTTTCCAGAGGTGCAACCACGCTTCTCTCTCTGG
Source organism: Neogale vison (assembly GCF_020171115.1). Lineage (NCBI taxonomy): Eukaryota > Metazoa > Chordata > Mammalia > Carnivora > Mustelidae > Neogale > Neogale vison. The sequence goes on from NC_058101.1 coordinate 216,499,916, forward strand.
CAGAGGGGATGCTAGGTGAAAGAAAATTTGCTCCATGCGGGTATCTTGCACTGTCCTGAGCAGAGTAGCTCAGGCAACAGCAGCAGCTTCCCACAAACCCGACTCTGATTGCCCAAGGAATGCTATCCTTTCCCAGAGAGGATGCCTGGGCATAGAAGGATTTCGTTCCATGCGGGTTTATTACAACGTGAAGGGGAGACTAGCTCAGGGAAGCAGCAGCAGCATCCTTCAGACGCGACTCTGATTTCACAAGTAGCTGGTGACACTTGTCTTACAACGGGCCCGCTGTTCCTGCCAGTGCCATCTCTCCTGCTTCGTGACCGTGCCCCGACCTCAAAGCCAATGGCTCCTTCTCTTTGCCCGTGGCAGCGTGCTGCACCTTCCCCAGACTTGCTCTTGGGGAGCACGGTGACAGACTTGTCCCTTTCCTTAAGCCCCTTTCCATAGGTGCATCCACTATTCTCTCTCTGGCAGAGGGGATGCTAGGTGAAAGAGAATTTCGCTCCATACGGGTATCTTGCACTGTCCTCAGCAGAATAGCTCAGGCAAGAAGCAGAAGCTTCCTAAAAACCCGACACTGATTGCCCAACGAATGCTATGCTTTCTCAGAGAGGAGGCCTGGTCATAGATGATTTCGCTCCATGCGGGTTTATTACAATATGCAGGGAAGTCTAACTCAGGCAAGCAGCAGCAGCATCCCTCAGACGCGAACCTGATTTCCCAACGAAAGCTGTGACTTCCCAAAGGGAATGCCCGGGCAAAGTGGCTTTCTTTCTATGCGGGGCTCTCCCACCGTCCTACGAATACTAGGCTAAGGCAAGCAGCCACAGCAGCCTACAGATCCGACTCTGATTTACCAGCTACTGCTATACATTCGCAGAGGTTTTCAGCTGGCGCGAACTGCCCTTCGCTGCTGCTTCACAGCAAGGCTTTTGGCATTTGCTCTGACACTTCAAAGAAGAAGAGCTGCGGGAGAGCTAGTGTATCTTGGGCCTTGTTTTTCAGGACTCCATGTTCGCGCCCTGCGTTCTCCCTACCAAGCCGAAGTAAGCAGGCACAATCACAAAAAAACAGCAGTGTGCGTTGCCTATGAAGGCACTCTATGCCTACTTCATGTCCTGGCATAGGCAAGGCTAGGCCTTTTGCACTAGCGCTCGGGTGGAATCGGGGACTAAGCCAGTGCCTTCCCCACAGGAGAGGAGAGTCGACATGAACCCTGCACACTGCCCGTGCACTGGGATGGGGATCTATTTGGGACTGTCCCCGCTCCTACCCCGGCACACTTCCTGACACCACCAACGTTGTCACATCTTGGAGGAAGACGGCATCGGACTGCCCGTTCGTCCAGGGAGCCGTTTCTGCGAGTTGCGGCTATGGCGCGTGGTGGCAAGCCCACGTCTGCCCTAGGCACAGTGGTCAAGGAGAAGCTGTCCCCTTGGGACCAGAGACACAGGACAGGCTTTCCTTCTGCCCAGACTCCTTCCTCAGTTGGAGCACGCATGCCTGCCCTAGACGTACTCTTCTGTCACCTTAGCTGCCAGGCCTCCGTCCCTCAGCACAAGTAGCTGGTGACACTTGTCTTACAACGGGCCCGCTGTTCCTGCCAGTGCCATCTCTCCTGCTTCGCGACCGTGCCCCGACCACAAAGCCAACGGCTCCTTCTCTTTGCCCGTGGCAGCGTGCTGCACCTTCCTCAGACTTGCTCTTGGGGAGCACGGTGACAGACGTTTCCCTTTCCTTAAGCCCCTTTCCAGAGGTGCATCCACGCTTCTCTCTCTGGCAGAGGGGATGCTAGGTGTAAGAAAATTTCACTCAATGCGGGTATCTTGCACTGACCTGAGCAGAGTAGTTCAGGCAAGAAGCAGCAGCTTCCCACAAACCCAACTCTGATTGCCCAACGAATGCTATGCTTTCCCAGGAGGATGCCTGGGTGTAGAAGGATTCGTTCCATGCGGGTTTATTACAACGTGCAGGGGAGACTACCTCAGGGAAGCAGCAGCAGCATCCCTCAGACGCGACTCTGATTATACAAGTAGCTGGTGACACTTGTCTTACAACGGGCCCGCTGTTCCTGCCAGTGCCATCTCTCATGCTTCGTGACCGTGCCCCTACCACAAAGCCAAGGGCTGCTTCTCTTTGCCCGTGGCAGCGTGCTGCACCTTCCCCAGACTTGCTCTTGGGGAGCACGGTGACAGACGTGTCCCTTTCCTTAAGCCCCTTTCCAGAGGTGCATCCACGCTTCTCTCTCTGGCAGAGGGGATGCTAGGTGAAAGAGAATTTCGATCCATGCGTTTATCTTGCAATGTCCTCAGCAGAGTAGCTCAGGTAAGAAGCAGCACCTTCCCAAAAACCCGACTCTGATTGCCCAACGAATGCTATGCTTTCCCAGAGAGGATGCCTGGGCATAGAAGGATTTCGTTCCATGCGGTTTTATTACAACGTGCAGGGGAGACTAGCTCAGGGAAGCAGCAGCAGCATCACTCAGACGCGACTCTGATTTCACAAGTAGCTGGTGACACTGTCTTACAACGGGCCCGCTGTTCCTGCCAGTGCCATCTCTCCTGCTTCGCGACCGTGCCCCGACCACAAAGCCAAGGTCTCCTTCTCATTGTCCGTGGCAGCGTGCTGCACCTTCCCCAGACTTGCTCTTGGGGAGCACGGTAACATACGTGTCCCTTTCCTTAAGCCCCTTTCCAAAGGTGCATCCACGCTTCTCTCTCTGGCAGAGGGGATGCTAGGTGAAAGAGAATTTCGCTCCATGCGGGTATCTTGCACTGTCCTCAGCAGAATAGCTCAGGCAAGAAGCAGAAGCTTCCTAAAAACCCGACACTGATTGCCCAACCAATCTATGCTTTCTCAGAGAGGAGGCCTGGTCATAGATGATTTCCATCCATGCGGGTTTATTACAATGTGCAGGGAAGTCTAACTCAGGCAAGCAGCAGCAGCATCCCTCAGACACGACTCTGATTTCCCAACGAAAGCTGTGACTTCCCAAAGGGAATGCCCGGGCCAAGTGGCTTTCGCTCTATGCGGGTTCTCCCACCGTCCTACGAATACTAGGCTAAGGCAAGCAGCCACAGCAGCCTACAGATCCGACTCTGATTTACCAGCTACTGCTATACATTCGCAGAAGTTTTCAGCTGGCGCGAACTGCCCTTCGCAGCTGCTTCACAGCAAGGTTTTCGGCATTCGCTCTGACACTTCAAAGAAGAAGAGCTACGGGAGAGCTAGTGTATCTTGGGCCTTGTTTTCCGGGGCTCCATGTTCGCGCCCTGCGTTCCCCCTACCAAGCCGAAGTAAGCAGGCACAATCACAAACCAACAGAAGTGTGCGTTGCCTAGGAAGGCACTCTATGCTCACTTCATGTCCTGGCATAGGCAAGGCTAGGCCTTTTGCACTAGCGCTCGGGTGGAATCGGGGACTAAGCCAGTGCCTTCCCCACAGGAGAGGAGAGTCGACATGAACCCTGCAGACTACCCGTGCACTGGGTTGGGGATCTATTTGGGACTGTCCTTGGGGCTCCTTCTCTTTGCCCGTGGCAGCGTGCTGCACCTTCCCCAGACTTGCTCTTGGGGAGCACGGTGACAGACGTTTCCATTTCCTTAAGCCCCTTTCCAGAGGTGCATCCACGCTTCTCTCTCTGGCAGAGGGGATGCTAGGTGAAAGAAAATTTCGCTCCATGCGGGTATCTTCCACTGACCTGAGCAGAGTAGTTCATTAAAGAAGCAGCACCTTCCCACAAACCCGATTCTGATTGCCCAACGAATGCTATGCTTTCCCAGAGAGGATGCCTGGGTATAGAAGGATTCGTTCCATGCGGGTTTATTACAACGTGCAGGGGAGACTAGCTCAGGCAAGCAGCAGCAGCATCCCTCAGACGCGACTCTGATTTCCCAACGTAAGCTGTGCCTTCCCAGAGGGGATGCCCTGACAAAGAGGCTTTCGCTCTATGCGGGGCTCTCCCACCGTCCTAAGAATAGTAGGTTAAGGCAAGCAGCCACAGCAGCCTACAGATCCGACTCTGATTTACCAGCTACTGCTATACGTTCACAGGTTTTCAGCTGGCGCGAACTGCCCTTCGCTGCTGCTTCACAGCAAGGCTTTGGGCTTTCGCTCTGACACTTCAAAGAAGAAGAGCTACGGGAGAGCTAGTGTATCTTGGGCCTTGCTTTCCAGGGCTCCATGTTCGCGCCCTGCGTTCTTCCTGCCAAGCTGAACTAAGCATGCACAATCACAAACCAACTGCAGGTTGCGTGTCCTAGGATGGCACTCTATGATCACTTCATGTCCTGGCACAGGCAAGGCTAGGCCTTTTGCACTAGGCTCGGGTGGAATCGGGGACTAAGCCAGTGCCTTCCCCACAGGAGAGGAGAGTCGACATGAACCCTGCACATTGCCCGTGCACTGGGATAGGGATCTGTTTGGGACTGTCCCCCCTCCTCTTCCGGCACACTTCCTGACACCAACAACGTTGTCACATCTTGGTGGAAAACGGCATCGGACTGCCCGTTCGTCCAGGGAGCTGTTTCTGCGAGTTGCGGCTATGGCGCTTGGTGGCAAGCCCAAGTCTGCCCTAGGCACAGGTGGTCAAGGAGACGCTGCACCCTTGGGACCAGAGACACAGGACAGGCCTGCCTTCTGCACAGACTCCTTCCTCAGTGTGGAGCACGCGTGCCTGCCCTAGTCGTACTCTTCTGTCCCCTTAGCAGCCAGGCCTCCGTCCCTCAGCACAGGTAGATGGTGACACTTGTCTTACAACGGGCCCGCTGTTCCTGCCAGTGCCAACTCTCCTGCATCGCGACCGTTTCCAGAACACAAAGCCAACGGCTCCTTCTCTTTGCCCGTGGCAGCGTGCTGCACCTTCCCCAGACTTGCTCTTGGGGAGCACGGTGACAGACGTGTCCCTTTCCTTAAGGCCCTTTCCAGAGGTGCAACCACGCTTCTCTCTCTGGCAGAGGGGATGCTAAGTGAAAGAAAATTTCGCTCCATGCAGGTATCTTGCACTGTCCTGAGGAGAGTATCTCAGTCAAGAAGCAGCAGCTTCCCAAAAACCCGACTCTGATTGCCCAACGAATGCTATGCTTTCCCAGGGAGGATGCCTGGGCATAGAAGGATTTCATTCCATGCGGGTTTATTACAACGTGCATGGGAGGCTAGTTCAGGGAAGCAGCAGCAGCATCCCTCAGACGCGACTCTGATTTCACAAGTAGCTTGTGACACCTGTCTTACATTGGGCCCGCTGTTCCTGCCAGTGCCATCTCTCCTGCTTCGTGACCGTGCCCCGACCTCAAAGCCAAGGGCTCCTTCTCTTTGCCCGTGGCAGCGTGCTGCAGCTTCCCCAGACTTGCTCTTGGGGAGCACGGTGAACGACGTGTCCCTTTCCTTCAGCCCCTTTCCAGAGGTGCATCCACGCTTCTCTCTCTGGCAGAGGGGATGCTAGGTGAAAGAGAATTTCGCTCCATGCGTTTATCTTGCACTGTCCTCAGCAGAGTAGCTCAGGTAAGAAGCAGCAGCTTCCCAAAAACCCGACTCTGATTGCCCAATGAATGCTATGCTTTCCCAGAGAGGATGCCTGGGCATAGAAGGATTTCGTTCCATGCGGGTTTATTACAACGTGCAGGGGAGACTAGCTCAGGGAAACAGCAGCAGCATCACTCAGACGCGACTCTGATTTCACAAGTAGCTGGGGACACTTGTCTTACAACGGGCCCGCTGTTCCTGCCAGTGCCATCTCTCCTGCTCCCCGACCGTGCCCCGACCACAAAGCCAAGGGCTCCTTCTCTTTGCCCGTGGCAGCGTGCTGCACCTTCCCCAGACTTGCTCTCGGGGAGCACGGTGACAGACGTGTCCCTTTCCTTAAGCCCCTTTCCAGAGGTGCAACCACGCTTCTCTCTCTGGCAGAGGGGATGCTAGGTGAAAAAGAATTTCGCTCCATGCGGGTATCTTGCACTGTCCTCAGCAGAATAGCTCAGGCAAGAAGCAGCAGCTTCCTAAAAACCCGACACTGATTGCCCAACGAATGCTATGCTTTCTCAGAGAGGAGCCCTGGTCATAGATGATTTCGCTCCATGCGGGTTTATTACAATGTGCAGGGAAGTCTAACTCAGGCAAGCAGCAGCAGCATCTCTCAGACGCGACTCTGATGTCCCAACGAAAGCTGTGACTTCCCAAAGGGAATGCCAGGGCAAAGTGGCTTTCGCTCTATGCGGGGCTCTCCCACCGTCCTATGAATACTAGGCTAAGGCAAGCCGCTACAGCAGCCTACAGATCCGACTCTGATTTACCAGCTACTGCGTATACGTTCGCAGATGTTTTCAGCTGCCGCGAAATGCTTTTCGCTGCTGCTTCACAGCAAGGTTTTCGGCATTCGCTCTGACACTTCAAAGAAGAAGAGCTACGGGAGAGCTAGTGTATCTTGGGCCTTGTTTTCCGGGGCTCCATGTTCGCGCCCTGCGTTCTCCCTACCAAGCCGAAGTAAGCAGGCACAATCACAAACCAACAGAAGTGTGCGTTGCCTAGGAAGGCACTCTATGCTCACTTCATGTCCTGGCATAGGCAAGGCTAGGCCTTTTGCACTAGCGCTCGGGTGGAATCTGGGACTAAGCCAGTGCCTTCCCCACAGGAGAGGAGAGTCGACATGAACCCTGCAGACTACCCAGGCACTGGGTTGGGGATCTATTTGGGACTGTCCCTGCTCCTACCCCGGCACACTTCCTGACACCACCAACGTTGTCACATCTTGGAGGAAGACGGCATCGGACTGCCCGTTCGTCCAGGGAGCCGTTTCTGCGAGTTGCGGCTATGGCGCTTGGTGGCAAGCCCAAGTCTGCCCTAGGCACAGGTGGTCAAGGAGACGCTGTCCCATTGGGACCAGAGACACAGGACAGGCCCGCCTTCTGCACAGACTCCTTCCTCAGTGTGGAGCACGCGTGCCTGCCCTAGTCGTACTCTTCTGTCCCCTTAGCAGCCAGGCCTCCGTCCCTCAGCACAGGTAGATGGTGACACTTGTCTTACAACGGGCCCGCTGTTCCTGCCAGTGCCAACTATCCTGCATCGCGACTGTTTCCCGAACTCAAAGCCAACGGCTCCTTCTCTTTGCCCGTGGCAGCGTGCTGCATCTTGCCCAGACTTGCTCTTGGGGAGCACGGTGACAGATGTGTCCCTTTCCTTAAGGCCCTTTCCAGAGGTGCAACCACGCTTCTCTCTCTGGCAGAGGGGATGCTAGGTGAAAGAAAATTTGCTCCATGCGGGTATCTTGCACTGTCCTGAGCAGAGTAGCTCAGGCAACAGCAGCAGCTTCTCACAAACCCGACTCTGATTGCCCAAGGAATGCTATCCTTTCCCAGAGAGGATGCCAGGGCCTAGAAGGATTTCGTTCCATGCGGGTTTATTACAACGTGGAGGGGAGACTAGCTCAGGGAAGCAGCAGCAGCATCCCTCAGACGTGACTCTGATTTCACAAGTAGCTGGTGACACTTGTCTTACAACGGGCCCGCTGTTCCTGCCAGTGCCATCTCTCTTGCTTCGTGACCGTGCCCCGACCTCAAAGCCAAGGGCTCCTTCTCTTTGCCCGTGGCAGCGTGCTGCACCTTCCCCAGACTTGCTCTTGGGGAGCACGGTGACAGACGTGTCCCTTTCCTTAAGCCCCTTCCAGAGGTGCATCCACGCTTCTCTCTCTGGCAGAGGGGATGCTAGGTGAAAGAGAATTTCGCTCCATGCGGGTATCTTGCACTGTCCTCAGCAGAGTAGCTCAGGTAAGAAGCAGCAGCTTCCCAAAAACCCGACTCTGATTGCCCAACGAATGCTATGCTTTCCCAGAAAGGATGCCTGGGCATAGAAGGATTTCGTTCCATGCGGGTTTATTACAACGTGCAGGGGAGACTAGCTCAGTGAAGCAGCAGCAGCATCACTCAGATACGAACGTGATTTCACAAGTAGCTGGTGACACTTGTCTTACAACGGGCCCGCTGTTCCTGCCAGTGCCATCTCTCCTGCTTCGCGACCGTGTCCCGACCACAAAGCCAAGGGCTCCTTCTCTTTGCCCATGGCAGCGTGCTGCACCTTCCCCAGACTTGCTCTTGGGGAGCACGGTGACAGTCTTGTCCCTTTCCTTAAGCCCCTTTCCAGAGGTGCATCCACGCTTCTCTCTCTAGCAGAGGGGATGCTAGGTGAAAGAGAATTTCGCTCCATGCGGGTATCTTGCACTGTCCTCAGCAGAATAGCTCAGGCAAGAAGCAGAAGATTCCTTAAAACCCGACACTGATTGCCCAACGAATGCTATGCTTTCTCAGAGAGGAGGCCTGGTCATAGATGATTTCCCTCCATGCGGGTTTATTACAATGTGCAGGGAAGTCTAACTCAGGCAAGCAGCAGCAGCATCCCTCAGACGCGACCCTGATTTCCCAACGAAAGCTGTGACTTCTCAAAGGGAATCCCCGGGCAAAGTGGCTTTCTTTCTATGCGGGGCTCTCCCACCGTCCTACGAATACTAGGCTAAGGCAAGCAGCCACAGCAGCCTACAGATCCGACTCTGATTTACCAGCTACTGCTATACATTCGCAGAGGTTTTCAGCTGGCGCGAACTGCCCTTCGCTGCTGCTTCACAGCAAGGCTTTGGGCATTCGCTCTGACACTTCAAAGAAGAAGAGCTGCGGGAGAGCTAGTGTATCTTGGGCCTTGTTTTCGGGGCTCCATGTTCGCGCCCTGCGTTCTCCCTACCAAGCCGAAGTAAGCAGGCACAATCACAAAACAACAGCAGTGTGCGTTGCCTAGGATGGCACTCTATGCTCACTTCATGTCCTGGCATAGGCAAGGCTAGCCCTTTTGCACTAGCGCTCCGGTGGAAACGGGGACTAAGCCAGTGCCTTCCCCACAGGAGAGGAGAGTCGACATGAACCCTGCACACTGCCCGTGCACTGGGATGGGGATCATTTTGGGACTGTCCCCGCTCCTACCCCGGCACACTTCCTGACACCACCAACGTTGTCACATCTTGGAGGAAGACGGCATCGGACTGCCCGTTCGTCCAGGGAGCCGTTTCTGCGAGTTGCGGCTATGGCGCGTGGGGGCAAGCCCAAGTCTGCCCTAGGCACAGTGGTCAAGGAGAAGCTGTCCCCTTGGGACCAGAAACACAGGACAGGCTTTCCTTCTGCCCGGACTCCTTCCTCAGTTGGAGCACGCATGCCTGCCCTAGACGTACTCTTCTGTCACCTTAGCAGCCATGCCTCCGTCCCTCAGCACAAGTAGCTGGTGACACTTGTCTTACATCGGGCCCGCTGTTCCTGCCAGTGCCATCTCTCCTGCTTCGCGACCGTGCCCCGACCACAAAGCCAATGGCTCCTTCTCTTTGCCCGTGGCAGCGTGCTGCACCTTCCCCAGACGTGCTCTTGGGGAGCACGGTGACAGACGTTTCCATTTCCTTAAGCCTCTTTCCAGAGGTGCATCCACGCTTCTCTCTCTGGCAGAGGGGATGCTAGGTGAAAGAAAATTTCGCTCCATGCGGGTATCTTCCACTGACCTGAGCAGAGTAGTTCATTAAAGAAGCAGCACCTTCCCACAAACCCGACTTTGATGCCCAACGAATGCTATGCTTTCCCAGAGAGGATGCCTGGGTATAGAAGGATTCGTTCCATGCGGGTTTATTACAACGTGCAGGGGAGACTAGCTCAGGCAAGCAGCAGCAGCATCCCTCAGACGCGACTCTGATTTCCCAACGTAAGCTGTGCCTTCCCAGAGGGGATGCCCTGACAAAGAGGCTTTCGCTCTATGCGGGGCTCTCCCACCGTCCTAAGAATAGTAGGTTAAGGCAAGCAGCCACAGCAGCCTACAGATCCGACTCTGATTTACCAGCTACTGCTATACGTTCACAGGTTTTCAGCTGGCGCGAACTGCCCTTCGCTGCTGCTTCACAGCAAGGCTTTGGGCTTTCGCTCTGACACTTCAAGAAGAAGAGCTACGGGAGAGCTAGTGTATCTTGGGCCTTGCTTTCCAGGGCTCCATGTTCGCGCCCTGCGTTCTTCCTGCCAAGCTGAACTAAGCATGCACAATCACAAACCAACTGCAGGGTGCGTGTCCTAGGATGGCACTCTATGATCACTTCATGTCCTGGCACAGGCAAGGCTAGGCCTATTGCACTAGGCTCGGGTGGAATCGGGGACTAAGCCAGTGCCTTCCCCACAGGAGAGGAGAGTCGACATGAACCCTGCATATTGCCCGTGCACTGGGATAGGGATCTGTTTGGGACTGTCCCCCCTCCTCTTCCGGCACACTTCCTGACACCAACAACGTTGTCACATCTTGGAGGAAAACGGCATCGGACTGCCCGTTCGTCCAGGGAGCTGTTTCTGCGAGTTGCGGCTATGGCGCTTGGTGGCAAGCCCAAGTCTGCCCTAGGCACAGGTGGTCAAGGAGACGCTGCACCCTTGGGACCAGAGACACAGGACAGGCCTGCCTTCTGCACAGACTCCTTCCTCAGTGTGGAGCACGCGTGCCTGCCCTAGTCGTACTCTTCTGTCCCCTTAGCAGCCAGGCCTCCGTCCCTCAGCACAGGTAGATGGTGACACTTGTCTTACAACGGGCCCGCTGTTCCTGCCAGTGCCAACTCTCCTGCATCGCGACCGTTTCCAGAACACAAAGCCAACGGCTCCTTCTCTTTGCCCGTGGGCAGCGTGCTGCACCTTCCCCAGACTTGCTCTTGGGGAGCACGGTGACAGACGTGTCCCTTTCCTTAAGGCCCTTTCCAGAGGTGCAACCACGCTTCTCTCTCTGGCAGAGGGGATGCTAAGTGAAAGAAAATTTCGCTCCATGCAGGTATCTTGCACTGTCCTGAGGAGAGTATCTCAGTCAAGAAGCAGCAGCTTCCCAAAAACCCGACTCTGATTGCCCAACGAATGCTATGCTTTCCCAGGGAGGATGCCTGGGCATAGAAGGATTTCATTCCATGCGGGTTTATTACAACGTGCATGGGAGGCTAGTTCAGGGAAGCAGCAGCAGCATCCCTCAGACGCGACTCTGATTTCACAAGTAGCTTGTGACACCTGTCTTACATTGGGCCCGCTGTTCCTGCCAGTGCCATCTCTACTGCTTCGTGACCATGCCCCTACCACAAAGCCAAAGGCTCCTTCTCTTTGCCCGTGGCAGCGTGCTGCAGCTTCCCCATACTTGCTCTTGGGGAGCACGGTGAAAGACGTGTCCCTTTCCTTCAGCCCCTTTCCAGAGGTGCATCCACGCTTCTCTCTCTGGCAGAGGGGATGCTAGGTGAAAGAGAATTTCGCTCCATGCGTTTATCTTGCACTGTCCTCAGCAGAGTAGCTCAGGTAAGAAGCAGCAGCTTCCCAAAAACCCGACTCTGATTGCCCAATGAATGCTATGCTTTCCCAGAGAGGATGCCTGGGCATAGAAGGATTTCGTTCCATGCGGGTTTATTACAACGTGCAGGGGAGACTAGCTCAGGGAAACAGCAGCAGCATCACTCAGACGCGACTCTGATTTCACAAGTAGCAGGGGACACTTGTCTTACAACGGGCCCGCTGTTCCTGCCAGTGCCATCTCTCCTGCTCCCCGACCGTGCCCCGACCACAAAGCCAAGGGCTCCTTCTCTTTGCCCGTGGCAGCGTGCTGCACCTTCCCCAGACTTGCTCTCGGGGAGCACGGTGACAGACGTGTCCCTTTCCTTAAGCCCCTTTCCAGAGGTGCAACCACGCTTCTCTCTCTGGCAGAGGGGATGCTAGGTGAAAAAGAATTTCGCTCCATGCGGGTATCTTGCACTGTCCTCAGCAGAATAGCTCATGCAAGAAGCAGCAGCTTCCTAAAAACCCGACACTGATTGCCCAACGAATGCTATGCTTTCTCAGAGAGGAGCCCTGGTCATAGATGATTTCGCTCCATGCGGGTTTATTACAATGTGCAGGGAAGTCTAACTCAGGCAAGCAGCAGCAGCATCTCTCAGACGCGACTCTGATGTCCCAACGAAAGCTGTGACTTCCCAAAGGGAATGCCAGGGCAAAGTGGCTTTCGCTCTATGCGGGGCTCTCCCACCGTCCTATGAATACTAGGCTAAGGCAAGCCGCTACAGCAGCCTACAGATCCGACTCTGATTTACCAGCTACTGCGTATACGTTCGCAGATGTTTTCAGCTGCCGCGAAATGCTTTTCGCTGCTGCTTCACAGCAAGGTTTTCGGCATTCGCTCTGACACTTCAAAGAAGAAGAGCTACGGGAGAGCTAGTGTATCTTGGGCCTTGTTTTCCGGGGCTCCATGTTCGCGCCCTGCGTTCTCCCTACCAAGCCGAAGTAAGCAGGCACAATCACAAACCAACAGAAGTGTGCGTTGCCTAGGAAGGCACTCTATGCTCACTTCATGTCCTGGCATAGGCAAGGCTAGGCCTTTTGCACTAGCGCTCGGGTGGAATCGGGGACTAAGCCAGTGCCTTCCCCACAGGAGAGGAGAGTCGACATGAACCCTGCAGACTACCCGTGCACTGGGTTGGGGATCTATTTGGGACTGTCCCTGCTCCTACCCCGGCACACTTCCTGACACCACCAACGTTGTCACATCTTGGAGGAAGACGGCATCGGACTGCCCGTTCGTCCAGGGAGCCGTTTCTGCGAGTTGCGGCTATGGCGCTTGGTGGCAAGCCCAAGTCTGCCCTAGGCACAGGTGGTCAAGGAGACGCTGTCCCATTGGGACCAGAGACACAGGACAGGCCTGCCTTCTGCACAGACTCCTTCCTCAGTGTGGAGCACGCGTGCCTGCCCTAGTCGTACTCTTCTGTCCCCTTAGCAGCCAGGCCTCCGTCCCTCAGCACAGGTAGATGGTGACACTTGTCTTACAACGGGCCCGCTGTTCCTGCCAGTGCCAACTATCCTGCATCGCGACTGTTTCCCGAACTCAAAGCCAACGGCTCCTTCTCTTTGCCCGTGGCAGCGTGCTGAATCTTGCCCAGCCTTGCTCTTGGGGAGCACGGTGACAGATGTGTCCCTTTCCTTAAGGCCCTTTCCAGAGGTGCAACCACGCTTCTCTCTCTGGCAGAGGGGATGCTAGGTGAAAGAAAATTTGCTCCATGCGGGTATCTTGCACTGTCCTGAGCAGAGTAGCTCAGGCAACAGCAGCAGCTTCTCACAAACCCGACTCTGATTGCCCAAGGAATGCTATCCTTTCCCAGAGAGGATGCCAGGGCCTAGAAGGATTTCGTTCCATGCGGGTTTATTACAACGTGGAGGGGAGACTAGCTCAGGGAAGCAGCAGCAGCATCCCTCAGACGTGACTCTGATTTCACAAGTAGCTGGTGACACTTGTCTTACAACGGGCCCGCTGTTCCTGCCAGTGCCATCTCTCTTGCTTCGTGACCGTGCCCCGACCTCAAAGCCAAGGGCTCCTTCTCTTTGCCCGTGGCAGCGTGCTGCACCTTCCCCAGACTTGCTCTTGGGGAGCACGGTGACAGACGTGTCCCTTTCCTTAAGCCCCTTCCAGAGGTGCATCCACGCTTCTCTCTCTGGCAGAGGGGATGCTAGGTGAAAGAGAATTTCGCTCCATGCGGGTATCTTGCACTGTCCTCAGCAGAGTAGCTCAGGTAAGAAGCAGCAGCTTCCCAAAAACCCGACTCTGATTGCCCAACGAATGCTATGCTTTCCCAGAAAGGATGCCTGGGCATAGAAGGATTTCGTTCCATGCGGGTTTATTACAACGTGCAGGGGAGACTAGCTCAGTGAAGCAGCAGCAGCATCACTCAGATACGAACGTGATTTCACAAGTAGCTGGTGACACTTGTCTTACAACGTGCCCGCTGTTCCTCCAGTGCCATCTCTCCTGCTTCGCGACCGTGTCCCGACCACAAAGCCAAGGGCTCCTTCTCTTTGCCCGTGGCAGCGTGCTGCACCTTCCCCAGACTTGCTCTTGGGGAGCACGGTGACAGTCTTGTCCCTTTCCTTAAGCCCCTTTCCAGAGGTGCATCCACGCTTCTCTCTCTAGCAGAGGGGATGCTAGGTGAAAGAGAATTTCGCTCCATGCGGGTATCTTGCACTGTCCTCAGCAGAATAGCTCAGGCAAGAAGCAGAAGATTCCTTAAAACCCGACACTGATTGCCCAACGAATGCTATGCTTTCTCAGAGAGGAGGCCTGGTCATAGATGATTTCCCTCCATGCGGGTTTATTACAATGTGCAGGGAAGTCTAACTCAGGCAAGCAGCAGCAGCATCCCTCAGACGCGACCCTGATTTCCCAACGAAAGCTGTGACTTCCCAAAGGGAATGCCCGGGCAAAGTGGCTTTCTTTCTATGCGGGGCTCTCCCACCGTCCTACGAATACTAGGCTAAGGCAAGCAGCCACAGCAGCCTACAGATCCGACTCTGATTTACCAGCTACTGCTATACATTCGCAGAGGTTTTCAGCTGGCGCGAACTGCCCTTCGCTGCTGCTTCACAGCAAGGCTTTGGGCATTCGCTCTGACACTTCAAAGAAGAAGAGCTGCGGGAGAGCTAGTGTATCTTGGGCCTTGTTTTCGGGGCTCCATGTTCGCGCCCTGCGTTCTCCCTACCAAGCCGAAGTAAGCAGGCACAATCACAAAACAACAGCAGTGTGCGTTGCCTAGGATGGCACTCTATGCTCACTTCATGTCCTGGCATAGGCAAGGCTAGCCCTTTTGCACTAGCGCTCCGGTGGAAACGGGGACTAAGCCAGTGCCTTCCCCACAGGAGAGGAGAGTCGACATGAACCCTGCACACTGCCCGTGCACTGGGATGGGGATCATTTTGGGACTGTCCCCGCTCCTACCCCGGCACACTTCCTGACACCACCAACGTTGTCACATCTTGGAGGAAGACGGCATCGGACTGCCCGTTCGTCCAGGGAGCCGTTTCTGCGAGTTGCGGCTATGGCGCGTGGGGGCAAGCCCAAGTCTGCCCTAGGCACAGTGGTCAAGGAGAAGCTGTCCCCTTGGGACCAGAGACACAGGACAGGCTTTCCTTCTGCCCGGACTCCTTCCTCAGTTGGAGCACGCATGCCTGCCCTAGACGTACTCTTCTGTCACCTTAGCAGCCATGCCTCCGTCCCTCAGCACAAGTAGCTGGTGACACCTGTCTTACATCGGGCCCGCTGTTCCTGCCAGTGCCATCTCTCCTGCTTCGCGACCGTGCCCCGACCACAAAGCCAATGGCTCCTTCTCTTTGCCCGTGGCAGCGTGCTGCACCTTCCCCAGACTTGCTCTTGGGGAGCACGGTGACAGACGTTTCCATTTCCTTAAGCCCCTTTCCAGAGGTGCATCCACGCTTCTCTCTCTGGCAGAGGGGATGCTAGGTGAAAGAAAATTTCGCTCCATGCGGGTATCTTCCACTGACCTGAGCAGAGTAGTTCATTAAAGAAGCAGCACCTTCCCACAAACCCGACTCTGATTGCCCAACGAATGCTATGCTTTCCCAGAGAGGATGCCTGGGTATAGAAGGATTCGTTCCATGCGGGTTTATTACAACGTGCAGGGGAGACTAGCTCAGGCAAGCAGCAGCAGCATCCCTCAGACGCGACTCTGATTTCCCAACGTAAGCTGTGCCTTCCCAGAGGGGATGCCCTGAGAAAGAGGCTTTCGCTCTATGCGGGGCTCTCCCACCGTCCTAAGAATAGTAGGTTAAGGCAAGCAGCCACAGCAGCCTACAGATCCGACTCTGATTTACCAGCTACTGCTATACATTCACAGGTTTTCAGCTGGCGCGAACTGCCCTTCGCTGCTGCTTCACAGCAAGGCTTTGGGCTTTCGCTCTGACACTTCAAGAAGAAGAGCTACGGGAGAGCTAGTGTATCTTGGGCCTTGCTTTCCAGGGCTCCATGTTCGCGCCCTGCGTTCTTCCTGCCAAGCTGAACTAAGCATGCACAATCACAAACCAACTGCAGGGTGCGTGTCCTAGGATGGCACTCTATGATCACTTCATGTCCTGGCACAGGCAAGGCTAGGCCTTTTGCACTAGCGCTCGGGTGGAATCGGGGACTAAGCCAGTGCCTTCCCCACAGGAGAGGAGAGTCGACATGAACCCAGCACACTGCCCGTGCACTGGGATGGGGATCTGTTTGGGACTGTCCCCCCTCCTCTTCCGGCACACTTCCTGACACCACCAACGTTGTCACATCTTGGAGGAAGACGGCATCGGACTGCCCGTTCGTCCAGGGAGCTGTTTCTGAGAGTTGCGGCTATGGCGCTTGGTGGCAAGCCCAAGTCTGCCCTAGGCACAGGTGGTCAAGGATACGCGGTCCCTTGGGACCAGAGACACAGGACAGGCCTGCCTTCTGCACAGACTCCTTCCTCAGTGTGGAGCACGCGTGCCTGCCCTAGTCGTACTCTTCTGTCACCTTAGCAGCCAGGCCTCCGTCCCTCAGCACAGGTAGATGGTGACACTTGTCTTACATCGGGCCCGCTGTTCCTGCCAGTGCCATCTCTCCTGCTTCTCGACCGTGCCCCGACCACAAAGCCAACGGCTCCTTCTCTTTGCCCGTGGCAGCGTGCTGCACCTTCCCCAGACTTGCTCTTGGGGAGCACGGTGACAGACGTGTCCCTTTCCTTAAGCCCCTTTCCAGAGGTGCAACCTAGCTTCTCTCTCTGGCAGAGGGGATGCTGGGTGAAAGAAAATTTCGCTCCATGAGGTATCTTGCTCTGTCCTAAGTAGAGTAGCTCAGGCAAGAACCAGCAGCTTCCCACAAACGCGACTCTGATTGCCCAACGAATGCTATGCTTTCCCAGAGAGGATGCCTGGGCATAGAAGGATTTCGTTCCATGCGGGTTTATTACAACGTGCAGGGGAGACTAGCTCAGGCAAGCAGCAGCAGCATCCCTCAGACGCGACTCTGATTTCCCAACGTAAGCTGTGCCTTCCCAGAGGGGATGCCCGGGCAAAGAGGCTTTCGCTCTATGCGGGGCTCCCCACCGTCCTCCGAATACTAGGCTAAGGCAAGCCGCCACAGCAGCCTACAAATCCGACTCTGATTTACCAGCTACTGCGTATACGTTCGCAGATGTTTTCAGCTACCGCGAAATGCTTTTCGCTGCTGCTTCACAGCAAGGCTTTGGGCTTTTGCTCTGACACTTCAAAGAAGAAGAGCTGCGGGAGAGCTAGTGTATCTTGGGCCTTGTTTTCCGGGGCTCCATGTTCGCGCCCAGCGTTCTCCCGGCCAAGCCGACCTAAGCAGGTACAATCACAAAACAACAGCAGCGTGCGTTGCCTAGGATGGCACTCTATGCTCACTTCATGTCCTGGCATAGGCAAGGCTAGGCCTTTTGCACTAGCGCTCGGGTGGAATCGGGGACTAAGCCAGTGCCTTCCCCACAGGAGAGGAGAGTCGACATGAACCCTTCACACTGCCCGGGCACTGGGATGGGGATCTGTTTGGGACTGTCCCCCCTCCTACCCCGGCACACTTCCTGACACCACCAACGTTGTCACATCTTGGAGGAAGAAGGCATCCGACGGCCTGTTCCTCCAGGGAGCTGTTTCTGCGAGTTGTGGCTATGGCGTGCGGTGGCAAGCCCAAGTCTGCCTTAGGTACAGGTGGTCAAGGAGACGCTGTCCCCTTGCGACCAGAGACACAGGACAGGCTTTCCTTCTGCCCAGACTCCTTCCTCAGTTGGACCACGCGTGCCTGCCCTAGTCGTACTCTTCTGTCACCTTAGCAGCCAGGCCTCCGTCCCTCAGCACAGGTAGATGGTGACACTTGCCTTACAACGGGCCTGCTGTTCCTGCCAATGCCAACTCTCCTGCATCGGGACCGTTTCCTGAACACAAAGCCAAGGGTTCCTTCTCGTCGCCCGTGGCAGCGTGCTGCACCTTCCCCAGACTTGCTCTTGGGGAGCACGGTGACAGGCGTGTCACTTTCTTTAAGGCCCTTTCCAGAGGTGCAACCACGTTTCTCTCTCTGGCAGAGGGGATGCTAGGTGAAAGAGAATTTCGCTCCATGCAGGTATCTTGCACTGTCCTGTGCAGACTAGCTCAGGCAAGAAGCAGCAGCTTCCCACAAACCTGACTGTGATTGCCCAATGAAAGCTATGCTTTCCCAGAGAGTATGCCTGGGAATAGAAGGATTTCAGTTTATGCGGGTTTATACAACGTGCAGGGATGTCTAACTCAGGCATGCATGAACAAAATCCCTCAGACGCGACTCTGATTTCCCAACGAATGCTGTGCCTTCCCAAAGGGGATGCCCGGTCCAAGAGGTTTTCGCTCTATGCGGGGCTCTCCCACCGTCCTACATATACTAGGCTAAGGCAAGCAGCTACAGCAGCCTACAGATCCGACTCTGATTTAGCAGCAACTGCTATACGTTCGCAGAGGTTTTCAGCTGGCGCGAACTGCCCTTCGCTGCTGCTTCACAGCAAGGCTTTGGGAGTTCGCTCTGAACTTCAAAGGAGAAGAGCTGCGGGAGAGCTAGTGTATCTTGGGCTTTGCTTTCTGGGGCTCCATGTTCGCGCCCTGCATTCTCCCTGCCAAGCCGAACTAAGCAGGCACAATCACAAACCTACAGCAGCGTGCGTGGCCTAGGATGGCACTCTATGATCACTTCATGTCCTGGCATAGGCAAGGCTAAGCCTTTTGCACCAGCGCTCGGGTGGAATCGGGGACTAAGCCAGTGCCTTCCCCACAGGAGAGGAGAGTCGACATGAAGCCTGCACACTGCCCGTGCACTGGGTCGGGATCTGTTTGGGACTGTCCCACCTCCTACCCGGCACACTTCCTGACACCACCAATGTTGTCACATCTTGGAGGAAGACGGCATCGGACTGCCCGTTCCTCCAGGGAGCTGTTTCTGTGAGTTGTGACTATGGCGCTTGGTGGCGAGCCCACGTCTGACCAAGGCACAGGTGGTCAAGTAGACGCTGTCCCCTTGGGACCAGAGACACAGGACAGGCCTGCCTTCTGCCCAGACTCCTTCCTCAGTGTGGAGCACGCGTGCCTGCCCTAGTCGTACTCTTCTGTCACCTTAGCAGCCAGGCCTCCGTCCCTCAGCACAAGTAGCTGGTGACACTTGTCTTACAACGGGCCACTGTTCTTTCCATTACCATATCTCCTGCCTCGCGACCGTGTCCCGACCAAAAAGCCAAGGGCTCCTTCTCTTCGCCTGTGGCATCGTGCTGCACCTTCCCCCGACTTGCTAATGGGGAGCACGGTGACAGACGTGTCCCTTTCTTTAAGGCCCTTTCCAGAGGTGCAACAACGCTTCTCTCTCTGGCAGAAGCAATGCTAGGTGAAAGAGAATTTCACTCTATGCGGGTATCTTGCACTGTCCTGAGCAGACTAGCTCAGGCAAGAAGCAGCAGCTTCCCACAAACCCGACTCTGATTTCCCAACGAATGCTTTAGAGGCATAATGGGCATTGAGGTTTTCTCTCCATGCGGGTTTATTACAACGTGCAGGTAAGTCTAACTCAGGCAAGCAGCAGCAGCTTCCCACAAACGCGACTCTGATTTCCCAAAGAAAGATGTGCCTTCCCAGAGGGGATGCCCGGGCAAAGAGGCTTTCGCTCTATGCGGGGCTCTCCCACCGTCCTACGAATACTAGGCAATCGCAAGCATCCACAGCAGCCTACAGATCCGACTCTGATTTGCCAGCTACTGCTATATGTTCGCAGGCACGAACTGCCCTTCGCTCGTGCTTCACAGCAAGGCTTTGGGCCTTCACTCTTTCATTTCATAAAAGAAGAGCTGCGGGAGAGCTAGTGTATCTTGTGCCTTGCTTTCCCTGCTCCATGTTCGCGCCCTGACTTCACCCTGCCAAGCCGAACTAAACAGGCACAGTTGCAAACCAACAGCAGCGTGCGTGGCCTAGGATGGCACTCTAGGCTCACTTGCATGTCCTGGCATAGGCAGGCTAGGCCTTTTGCACTGGCGTTCATGCGGAATCGGGGACTATGCCAGTGCCTTCCCCACAGAGAGGAGTGTCGCCATGAACCCTGCGCACTGCCCGTGCACAGGGTTGGGGATCTGTGGGGGACTCTCTCCACTCCTTCCCCGGCCCACGACCTGCCACCCCCAACGTTGTCAAAGCATGGAGGAAGACGGTGTCGGACTGCCCGTTCCTCCAGGGAGCTCTTTCTGCGAGTTGCAGCTATGGTGCCTGGTGGAAGCCCAAGTCTGCCCTAGGCACAGGTGGTCAAGAGGACGCTGTCCCCTTGGGACCAGAGACACATGAGAGGCCTGCCTTCTACCCAGACTCCTTGTCAATGTGGAGCACGCGTGCCTGCCCTAGTCGTTCTCTTCTGTCACCTTAGCAGCCAGGCCTCTGTCCCTCAGCACAGGTAGCTGGTGACACTTGGCTTACAATGGGCCCGCTCTTCCTGCCAGTGCCATCTCTCCCGCTTCTCGACCGTTCCCGACCACAAAGCGAACGGCTCCTTCTCTTTGTCCGTGGCAGCGTGCTGCACCTTCCCCAGACTTGCTCTTGGGGAGCACGGTGACAGACGTGTCCCTTTCCTTAAGGCCCTTTCCAGAGGTGCAACCACGCTTCTCTCTCAGGCAGAGGGAATGCTAGGTGAAAGAGAATTTCGCTCCATGCGGATATCTTGCACTGTCCTGAGTAGAGTAGCTCAAGCAAGAAGCAGCAGCTTCCCACAAACCCGACTCTGATTGCCCAACCAATGCTATGCTTTACCAGAGAGGATGCCTGGGCATAGAAAGATTTCGTTCCATGCGGGTTTTTTATAACGTGCAGGGGATTCTAGCTCAGGGAAACAGCAGCAGCATCCCTCAGACGTGACTCTGATTTCCCAAAGAAAGCTTTGCCTTCCCAAAGGGGATGCCCGGGCAAAGAGGCTTTCGCTCTATGCGGGGCTCTCCCACCGTCCTACAAATACTAGGCTAAGGCAAGCAGACACAGCAGCCTACAGATCCGACTCTGATTTACCAGCTACTGCTATACGTTCGCAGGCACGAACTGCCCTTTGCTCGTGCTTCACAGCAAGGCTTTGGGCCTTCACTCTGTCATTTCATAAAAGAGGAACTGCGGGAGAGTTAGTGTATCTTGTGCCTTGCTTTCCCTGCTCCATGTTCGCGCCCAGCCTTCACCCTTCCAAGCCGAACTAAGCAGGCACAGTTGCAAACCAACAGCAGCGTGCGTGGCCTACGAAGGCACTCTAGGCTCACTTGCATGTCCTAGCATAGGCAAGGCTAGGCCTTTTGCACTGGCGTTCATGAGGAATTGGGGACTATGCCAGTGCCTTCCCCACAGAGAGGAGAGACGCCATGAACCCTGCGCACTGTCCGTGCACTGGGATTGGGATCTGTGGGGGCTGTCCCCACTCCTTCCCCGGTACACGCCCTGCCACCACTAACGTTGTCACATCTAGGAGGAAGATGGTGTCGGACTGCCCGTTCCTCCAGGGAGCTCTTTCTGCGAGTTGCAGCTATGGCGCCTGATGGCAAGCCCAAGTCTGCCCTAGGCACAGATGGTCAAGGGGAGGCTGTCCCCTTGGGACCAGAGACACAGGAGAGGCCTGCCTTCTACCCAGACTCCTTCCTCAGTGTGGAGCATGCGTGCCTGCCCTAGTCGTAAACTTCTGTCACTTAGCAGCCAGGCCTCTGTCCCTCAGGACAGGTAGCTGGTGACAGTTGGCGTACAATGGGCCCGCTGTTCCTACTAGTGCCAACTCTCCCGCTTCGCGACCGTTTCCCGACCACAAAGCGAACGGCTCCTTCTCTTCGCCCGTCGCAGCGTGCTGCACCTTCCCCAGACTTGCTCTTGGAGAGCACAGTGACAGACTTGTCCCTTTCCTTAAGCCCCTTTCCAGAGGTGCATCCACGCTTCTCTCTCTGGCAGAAGGGATGCTAGGTGAAAGAGAATTTCGCTCCATGCGGGTATCTTGCACTGTCCTCAGCAGAATAGCTCAGGCAAGAAGCAGCAACTTCCTAAAAACCCGACACTGATTGCCCTACGAATGCTATGGTTTCTCAGAGAGGAGGCCTGGTCATAGATGATTTCGCTCCATGCGGGTTTTTTACAATGTGCAGGGAAGTCTAACTCAGGCAAGCAGCAGCAGCATCCCTCAGAGGCGACCCTGATTTCCCAACGAAAGCTGTGACTTCCCAAAGGGAATATCCGGGGAAAGTGGCTTTCGCTCTATGCGGGGCTCTCCCACCGTCCTACGAATACTAGGCTAAGGCAAGCAGCCACAGCAGCCTACAGATCCGACTCTGATTTACCAGCTACTGCTATACATTCGCAGAGGTTTTCAGCTGGCGCGAACTGCCCTTCGCTGCTGCTTCACAGCAAGACTTTGGGCATTCGCTCTGACACTTCAAAGAAGAAGAGCTGCGGGAGAGCTAGTGTATCTGTGGCCTTGTTTTCCGGGGCTCCATGTTCGCGCCCTGCGTTCTCCCTACCAAGCCGACTAAGCAGGCACAATCACAAACCAACAGCAGTGTGCGTTGCCTAGGATGACACTCTTTGCTCACTTCATGTCCTGGCATAGGCAAGGCTAGGCCTTTTGCACTAGCACTCGGGTGGAATCGGGGACTAAGCCAGTGCCTTCCCCACAGGAGAGGAGAGTCGACATGAACCCTGCACACTGCCCGTGCACTGGGATGGGGATCTGTTTAGGACTGTGGCCCTCCTACCCCTGCACACTTCCTGACACCAACAACGTTGTCACATCTTGGAGGAAGACGGCATCGGACTGCCCGTTCGTCCAGGGAGCTGTTTCTGCGAGTTGCGGCTATGGCGCTTGGTGGCAAGCCCAAGTCTGCCCTAGGCACTGGTGGTCAAGGAGAAGCTGTCCCATTGGGACCAGACACACGGGACAGGCCTGCCTTCTGCACAGACTCCTTCCTCAGTGTGGAGCACGCGTGCCTGCCCTAGTCGTACTCTTCAGTCCCCTTAGCAGCCAGGCCTCCGTCCCTCAGCACAGGTAGATGGTGACACTTGTCTTACAACGGGCCCGCTGTTCCTGCCAGTGTCAACTCTCCTGCATCGCGACCGTTTCCCGAACTCAAAGCCAACGGCTCCGTCTCTTTGCCCGTGGCAGCGTGCTGCACCTAGCCCAGACTTGCTCTTGGGGAGCACGGTGACCGACGTGTCCCTTTCCTTAAGGCCCTTTCCGGAGGTGCAACCACGCTTCTCTCTCTGGCAGAGGGGATGCTAGGTGAAAGAAAATTTCGCTCCATGCGGGTATCTTGCACTGTCCTGAGCAGACTAGCTCAGGCAAGAAGCAGCAGCTTCCCACAAACCCCACTCTGATTGCCCAACGAATGCTATGCTTTCCCAGAGAGGATGCCTGGGCATAGAAGGATTTCGTTCCATGCGGGTTTATTACAACGTTCAGGGGAGACTAGCTCAGGGAAGCAGCAGCAGCATCCCTAAGACGCAACTCTGATTTCACAAGTAGCTGGTGACACTTGTCTTACAACGGGCCCACTGTTCCTGCCAGTGCCATCTCTCCTGCTTCGCGACCGTGCCCCGACCACAAAGCCAAGGGCTCCTTCTCTTTGCCCGTGGCAGCGTGCTGCACCTTCCCCAGACTTGCTCTTGGGGAACACGGTGACAGACGTGTCCCTTTCCTTAAGGCCCTTTAGAGAGGTGCAACCACGCTTCTCTCTCTGGCAGAGGGGATGCTAAGTGAAAAAGAATTTCGCTCCATGCGGGTATCTTGCACTGTCCTCAGCAGAATAGCTCAGGCAAGAAGCAGCAGCTTCCTAAAAACCCGACACTGATTGCCCAGCGAATGCTTTGCTTTCTCAGAGAGGAGTCCTGGCCATAGATGATTTCGCTCCATGCGGGTTTATTACAATGTGCAGGGAAGTCTAACTCAGGCAAGCAACAGCAGCATCTCTCAGACGCGACTCTGATTTCCCAACGAAAGCTGTGACTTCCCAAAGGGAATGCCAGGGCAAAGTGGCTTTCACTCTATGCGGGGCTCTCCCACCGTCCTACGAATACTAGGCTAAGGCAAGCCGCTACAGCAGCCTACAGATCCGACTCTGATTTACCAGCTACTGCTATACGTTCGCAGAGGTTTTCAGCTGGCGCGAACTTCCGTTCGCTGCTGCTTCACAGGAAGGCTTTGGGCTTTCGCTCTGACATTTCAAAGAAGAAGAGCTGCGGGAGAGCTAGTGTATCTTGGGCCTAGCTTTCCAGGGCTCCATGTTCACGCCCTACGTTCTCCTTGCCAAGCCGAACTAAGCAGGCACAAACACAAACCAACAGCAGCGTGCGTGGCCTAGGATGGCACTCTATGCTCACTTCATGTCCTGGCATAAGCAAGGCTAGGCCTTTTGCACTAGCGTTCGGTTGGAATCGGGGAATAAGCTAGTGACTTCCCCACAGGAGAGGAGTGTCGACATGAACCCTGCACACTGCCCGTGCACTGGGATGGGGATCTGTTTGGGATTGTCCCCCCTCCTACCCCGGCACACTTCCTGACACCAACAATGTTGTCACATCTTGGAGGAAGACGGCATCGGACTGCCCGTTCGTCCAGGCAGCTGTATCTGCGGGTTTCGGCTATGCCGCTCGGTGGCAAGCCCAAGTCTGCCCTAGGCACCGGTGGTCAAGGAGACGCTGTCCCCTTGGGACCAGAGACATAAGGACAGGCCTGCCTTCTGCACAGACTCCATCCTCAGTGTTGAGCATGCTTTCCTGCCCTAGTCGTACTCTTCTGTCACCTTAGCAGCCAGGCCTCCGTCCCTCAGCACTGGTAGATGGTAACACTTGTCTTACAACGGGCCCACTCCTCCTGCCAGTGCAAACTCTCCTGCATCGCGGCCGTTTCCAGAACACAAAGCCAAAGGCTCCTTATCTTTGCCCGTAGCAGCGTGCTGCACCTTCCCCAGACTTGCTCTTGGGGAGAATGGTGACAGACGTGTCCCTTTCCTTAAGGCCCTTTCCAGAGGTGCAACCTAGCTTCTCTCTCTGGCAGAGGGGATGCTAGGTGAAAGAAAATTTCGCTCCATGCGGGTATCTTGCACTGTCCTGAGCAGAGTAGCTCAGGCAAGAAGCAGCAGCTTTCCACAAACGCGAATCTGATTGCCCAACGAATGCTATGCTTTCCCAGATAGGATGCCTGGGCATAGAAGGATTTCGTTCCATGCGGGATTATTACAACGTGCAGGGGAGACTAGCTCAGGGAAGCAGCAGCAGCATCCCTCAGACGCGATTCTGATTTCCCAACGAAAGCTGTGCTTTCCCAGAGTGGATGCCCGGGCAAAGAGTTTTTCGCTCTATGCGGGGCTCCCCTCCGTCCTACGAATACTAGGCTAAGGCATGCCGCCACAGCAGCCTACAGATCCGACTCTGATTTACCAACTACTGCGTATACGTTCGCAGATGTTTTCAGCTGCCGCGAAATGCTTTTCGCTGCTGCTTTACAGCAAGGCTTTGGGCTTTTGCTCTGACACTTCAAAGAAGAAGAGCTGCGGGAGAGCTAGTGAATCTTGGGCCTTGCTTTCCGGGGCTCCATGTTCGCGCCCTGCGTTCTCCCTGCCAAGCCGACCTAAGCAGG
The DNA here is from genome assembly GCF_020171115.1 of Neogale vison. Taxonomy (NCBI): domain Eukaryota; kingdom Metazoa; phylum Chordata; class Mammalia; order Carnivora; family Mustelidae; genus Neogale; species Neogale vison. The sequence goes on from NC_058101.1 coordinate 216,525,374, forward strand.
CACAATCACAAAACAACAGCAGCGTGCGTCGCCTAGGATTGCACTCTATGCTCACTTCATGTCCTGGCATAGGCAAGGCTAGGCCTTTTGCACTAGCGCTCGGGTGGAATCGGGACTAAGCCAGTGCCTTCCCCACAGGAGAGGAGAGTCGACATGAACCCTTCATACTGCCCGTGCACTGGGATGGGTATCTGTTTGGGACTGTCCCCCCTCCTACCCCGGCACACTTCCTGACACCACCAACGTTGTCACATCTTGGAGGAAGACGGCATCGGACAGCCCGTTCCTCCAGGGAGCTGTTTCTGCGAGTTGCGGCTATGGCGCGTGTTGGCAAGCCCAAGTCTGCCCTAGGCACAGGTTGTCAAGGAGACGCTGTCCCCTCTTGACCAGAGACACAGGACAGGCCTGCCTTCTGCACAGACTCCATCCTCAGTGTGGAGCATGCTTTCCTGCCCTAGTCGTACTCTTCTGTCACCTTAGCAGCCAGGCCTCCGTCCCTCAGCACAGGTAGATGGTGACACCTGCCTTACAACGGGCCCGCTCCTCCTGCCAGTGCCAACTCTCCAAATCGCGGCCGTTTCCAGAACACAAAGCCAACGGCTCCTTGTCTTTGCCCGTAGCAGCGTGCTGCACCTTCCCCAGACTTGCTCTTGGGGAGCACGGTGACAGACGTGTCCCTTTCCTTAAGGCCCTTTCCAGAGGTGCAACCAAGCTTCTCTCTCTGGCAGAGGGGATGCTAGGTGAAAGAAAATTTCGCTCCATGCGGGTATCTTGCACTGTCCTGAGCAGACTAGCTCAGGCAAGTAGCAGCAGCTTCCAACAAACCCGACTCTGATTGCCAACGAATGCTATGCTTTCCCAGAGAGGATGCCTGGGCATAGAAGGATTTCGTTCCATGCGGGTTTATTACAACGTGCAGGGGAGACTAGCTCAGGGAAGCAGCAGCAGCATCCCTAAGACGCAACTCTGATTTCACAAGTAGCTGGTGACACTTGTCTTACAACGGGCCCGCAGTTCCTGCCAGTGCCATCTCTCCTGCTTCGCGACCGTGCCCCGACCACAAAACCAAGGGCTCCTTCTCTTTGCCCGTGGCAGCGTGCTGCACCTTCCCCAGACTTCCTCTTGGGGAGCACGGTGACTGACGTGTCCCTTTCCTTAAGCCCCTTTCCAGAGGTGCATCCACTCTTCTCTCTCTTTCAGAAGGGATGCTAGGTGAAAGAGAATTTCGCTCCAAGCAGGTATCTTGCACTGTCCTGATCAGATTAGCTCAGGCAAGAAGCAGCAGCTTCCCAAAAACCCGACTCTGATTGCCCAACGAATGCTATGCTTTCCCAGAGAGGATGCCTGGGCATAAAAGGATTACGTTCCATGCGGGTTTATTACAACGTGCAGGGGAGACTAGCTCAGGGAAGCAGCAGCAGCATCCCACAGAGGCGACTCTGATTTCCCAACGAAAGCTGTGCCTTCCCAGATGGGATGCCCGGGGAAAGAGGCTTTCGCTCTATGCGGGGCTCTCCCACAGTCCTATGAATACTAGGTTAAGGAAAGCAGCCACAGCAGCCTACAGATCCGACTCTGATTTACCAGCTACTGCGTATACGTTCGCAGAGGTTTTCAGCTGCCGCGAAATGCTTTTCACTGCTGCTTCACAGCAAGGCTTTGGGCATTCGCTCTGACACTTCAAAGAAGAAGAGCTGCGGGAGAGCTAGTGTATCTTGTGCCTTGCTTTCCGGGGCTCAATGTTCGCGTCCTGCGTTCTCCCTGCCAAGCCGACCTAAGCAGGCACAATCACAAAACAACAGCAGCGTGCGTCGCCTAGGATTGCACTCTATGCTCACTTCATGTCCTGGCATAGGCAAGGCTAGGCCTTTTGCACTAGCGCTCGGGTGGAAACGGGGACTAAGCCAGTGTCTTCCCCACAGGAGAGGAGAGTCGACATGAACCATTCACACTGCCCGTGCACTGGGATGGGGATCTGTTTGGGACTGTCCCCCCTCCTATCCCGGCACACTTCCTGACACCACCAACGTTGTCACATCTTGGAGGAAGAGGGCATTGGACAGCCCGTTCCTCCAGGGAGCTGTTTCTGCGAGTTGCGGCTATGGCGCGTGGTGGCAAGCCCAAGTCTGCCCTAGGCACTGGTGGTCAAGGAGACGCTGTCCCCTTGGGACCAGAGACAGAGGACAGGCTTTCCTTCTGTCCAGACTCCTTCCTCAGTTGGACCACGCGTGCCTGCCCTAGTCGTACTCTTCTGTCACCTTAGCAGCCAGGCCTCCGTCCCTCAGCACAAGTACCTGGACACTTGTCTTACAACGGGCCCGCTTTTCCTTCCAGTGCCATCTCTCCTGCTTCGCTACCGTGCCCCGACCACAAAGCCAAGGGCTCCATCTCTTTGCCCGTGGCAGCGTGCTGCACCTTCCCCAGACTTACTCTTGGGGGCACGGTGACAGACGTGTCCCTTTCCTTAAGCCCTTTTCCAGAGGTGCATCCACGCTTCTCTCTCTGGCAGAGGGGATTCTAGGTGAAAGAGAATTTCGCTCCATGCGGGTATCTTGCACTGACCTGAGCAGACTAGCTCAGGCAAGAAGCAGCAGCTTCCCACAAACCCGACTCTGATTGCCCAACGAATGCTATGCTTTCCCAGAGAGGTTGCCTGGGCACAGAAGGATTTCGTTCCATGCGGGTTTATTACAACGTGCAGGGGAGACTAGCTCAGGGAAGCAGCAGCAGCATCCCTCAGACGCGACTCTGATATCCCAACGAAAGCTGTGCCTTCCCAGAAGGGATGCCCAGGCAAAGAGGCTTTCGCTCTATGCGGGGCTCTCCCACCGTCCTAAGAATACTAGGTTAAGGCAAGCAGCCACAGCAGCCTACAGATCCGACTCTGATTTACCAGCTACTGCTATACGTTCGCAGAAGTTTTCAGCTGGCGCGAACTGCCGTTCGCTGCTGCTTCACAGGAAGGCTTTGGGCTTTCGCTCTGACACTTCAAAGAAGAAGAGCTGCGGGAGAGCGAGTGTATCTTGGGCCTAGCTTTCCAGGGCTCCATGTTCACGCCCTACGTTCTCCCTGCCAAGCCGAACTAAGCAGGCACAATCACAAACCAACAGCAGCGTGCGTGGCCTAGGATGGCACTCTATGCTCACTTCATGTCCTGGCATAGGCAAGGCTAGGCCTTTTGCACTAGCGCTCGGGTGGAATCGGGGACTAAGCCAGTGCCTTCCCCACAGGAGAGGAGAGTCGACATGAACCCAGCACACTGCCCGTGCACTGGGATGGGGATCTGTTTGGGACTGTCCCCCCTCCTACCCCGGCACACTTCCTGACACCACCAACGTTGTCACATCTTGGAGGAAGACGGCATCGGACTGCCCGTTCGTCCAGGGAGCTGTTTCTGAGAGTTGCGGCTATGGCGCTTGGTGGCAAGCCCAAGTCTGCCCTAGGCACAGGTGGTCAAGGATACGCGGTCCCTTGGGACCAGAGACACAGGACAGGCCTGCCTTCTGCACAGACTCCTTCCTCAGTGTGGAGCACGCGTGCCTGCCCTAGTCGTACTCTTCTGTCACCTTAGCAGCCAGGCCTCCGTCCCTCAGCACAAGTAGATGGTGACACTTGTCTTACATCGGGCCCGCTGTTCCTGCCAGTGCCATCTCTCCTGCTTCGCGACCGTGCCCCGACCACAAAGCCAACGGCTCCTTCTCTTTGCCCGTGGCAGCGTGCTGCACCTTCCCCAGACTTGCTCTTGGGGAGCACGGTGACAGACGTGTCCCTTTCCTTAAGCCCCTTTCCAGAGGTGCAACCTAGCTTCTCTCTCTGGCAGAGGGGATGCTGGGTGAAAGAAAATTTCGCTCCATGAGGTATCTTGCTCTGTCCTAAGTAGAGTAGCTCAGGCAAGAACCAGCAGCTTCCCACAAACGCGACTCTGATTGCCCAACGAATGCTATGCTTTCCCAGAGAGGATGCCTGGGCATAGAAGGATTTCGTTCCATGCGGGTTTATTACAACGTGCAGGGGAGTTTAGCTCAGGCAAGCAGCAGCAGCATCCCTCAGACGCGACTCTGATTTCCCAACGTAAGCTGTGCCTTCCCAGAGGGGATGCCCGGGCAAAGAGGCTTTCGCTCTATGCGGGGCTCCCCACCGTCCTCCGAATACTAGGCTAAGGCAAGCCGCCACAGCAGCCTACAAATCCGACTCTGATTTACCAGCTACTGCGTATACGTTCGCAGAGGTTTTCAGCTACCGCGAAATGATTTTCGCTGCTGCTTCACAGCAAGGCTTTGGTCTTTTGCTCTGACACTTCAAAGAAGAAGAGCTGCGGGAGAGCTAGTGTATCTTGGGCCTTGTTTTCCGGGGCTCCATGTTCGCGCCGTGCGTTCTCCCGGCCAAGCCGACCTAAGCAGGTACAATCACAAAACAACAGCAGCGTGCGTTGCCTAGGATGGCACTCTATGCTCACTTCATGTCCTGGCATAGGCAAGGCTAGGCCTTTTGCACTAGCGCTCGGGTGGAATCGGGGACTAAGCCAGTGCCTTCCCCACAGGAGAGGAGAGTCGACATGAACCCTTCACACTGCCCGGGCACTGGGATGGGGATCTGTTTGGGACTGTCCCCCCTCCTACCCCGGCACACTTCCTGACACCACCAACGTTGTCACATCTTGGAGGAAGAAGGCATCCGACGGCCTGTTCCTCCAGGGAGCTGTTTCTGCGAGTTGTGGCTATGGCGTGCGGTGGCAAGCCCAAGTCTGCCTTAGGTACAGGTGGTCAAGGAGACGCTGTCCCCTTGCGACCAGAGACACAGGACAGGCTTTCCTTCTGCCCAGACTCCTTCCTCAGTTGGACCACGCATGCCTGCCCTAGTCGTACTCTTCTGTCACCTTAGCAGCCAGGCCTCCGTCCCTCAGCACAGGTAGATGGTGACACTTGCCTTACAACGGGCCTGCTGTTCCTGCCAATGCCAACTCTCCTGCATCGGGACCGTTTCCTGAACACAAAGCCAAGGGTTCCTTCTCGTCGCCCGTGGCAGCGTGCTGCACCTTCCCCAGACTTGCTCTTGGGGAGCACGGTGACAGGCGTGTCACTTTCTTTAAGGCCCTTTCCAGAGGTGCAACCACGTTTCTCTCTCTGGCAGAGGGGATGCTAGGTGAAAGAGAATTTCGCTCCATGCAGGTATCTTGCACTGTCCTGTGCAGACTAGCTCAGGCAAGAAGCAGCAGCTTCACACAAACCTGACTGTGATTGCCCAATGAAAGCTATGCTTTCCCAGAGAGTATGCCTGGGAATAGAAGGATTTCAGTTTATGCGGGTTTATTACAACGTGCAGGGATGTCTAACTCAGGCATGCAGGAACAAAATCCCTCAGACGCGACTCTGATTTCCCAACGAATGCTGTGCCTTCCCAAAGGGGATGCCCGGTCCAAGAGGTTTTCGCTCTATGCGGGGCTCTCCCACCGTCCTACATATACTAGGCTAAGGCAAGCAGCTACAGCAGCCTACAGATCCGACTCTGATTTAGCAGCAACTGCTATACGTTCGCAGAGGTTTTCAGCTGGCGCGAACTGCCCTTCGCTGCTGCTTCACAGCAAGGCTTTGGGAGTTCGCTCTGAACTTCAAAGGAGAAGAGCTGCGGGAGAGCTAGTGTATCTTGGGCTTTGCTTTCTGGGGCTCCATGTTCGCGCCCTGCATTCTCCCTGCCAAGCCGAACTAAGCAGGCACAATCACAAACCTACAGCAGCGTGCGTGGCCTAGGATGGCACTCTATGATCACTTCATGTCCTGGCATAGGCAAGGCTAAGCCTTTTGCACCAGCGCTCGGGTGGAATCGGGGACTAAGCCAGTGCCTTCCCCACAGGAGAGGAGAGTCGACATGAAGCCTGCACACTGCCCGTGCACTGGGTCGGGATCTGTTTGGGACTGTCCCACCTCCTACCCGGCACACTTCCTGACACCACCAATGTTGTCACATCTTGGAGGAAGACGGCATCGGACTGCCCGTTCCTCCAGGGAGCTGTTTCTGTGAGTTGTGACTATGGCGCTTGGTGGCAAGCCCACGTCTGACCAAGGCACAGGTGGTCAAGTAGACGCTGTCCCCTTGGGACCAGAGACACAGGACAGGCCTGCCTTCTGCCCAGACTCCTTCCTCAGTGTGGAGCACGCGTGCCTGCCCTAGTCGTACTCTTCTGTCACCTTAGCAGCCAGGCCTCCGTCCCTCAGCACAAGTAGCTGGTGACACTTGTCTTACAACGGGCCACTGTTCTTTCCATTACCATATCTCCTGCCTCGCGACCGTGTCCCGACCAAAAAGCCAAGGGCTCCTTCTCTTCGCCTGTGGCATCGTGCTGCACCTTCCCCCGACTTGCTAATGGGGAGCACGGTGACAGACGTGTCCCTTTCTTTTAGGCCCTTTCCAGAGGTGCAACAACGCTTCTCTCTCTGGCAGAAGCAATGCTAGGTGAAAGAGAATTTCACTCTATGCGGGTATCTTGCACTGTCCTGAGCAGACTAGCTCAGGCAAGAAGCAGCAGCTTCCCACAAACCCGACTCTGATTTCCCAACGAATGCTTTAGAGGCATAATGGGCATTGAGGTTTTCTCTCCATGCGGGTTTATTACAACGTGCAGGTAAGTCTAACTCAGGCAAGCAGCAGCAGCTTCCCACAAACGCGACTCTGATTTCCCAAAGAAAGATGTGCCTTCCCAGAGGGGATGCCCGGGCAAAGAGGCTTTCGCTCTATGCGGGGCTCTCCCACCGTCCTACGAATACTAGGCAATCGCAAGCATCCACAGCAGCCTACAGATCCGACTCTGATTTGCCAGCTACTGCTATATGTTCGCAGGCACGAACTGCCCTTCGCTCGTGCTTCACAGCAAGGCTTTGGGCCTTCACTCTTTCATTTCATAAAAGAAGAGCTGCGGGAGAGCTAGTGTATCTTGTGCCTTGCTTTCCCTGCTCCATGTTCGCGCCCTGACTTCACCCTGCCAAGCCGAACTAAACAGGCACAGTTGCAAACCAACAGCAGCGTGCGTGGCCTAGGATGGCACTCCAGGCTCACTTGCATGTCCTGGCATAGGCAGGCTAGGCCTTTTGCACTGGCGTTCATGCGGAATCGGGGACTATGCCAGTGCCTTCCCCACAGAGAGGAGTGTCGCCATGAACCCTGCGCACTGCCCGTGCACAGGGTTGGGGATCTGTGGGGGACTCTCTCCACTCCTTCCCCGGCCCACGACCTGCCACCCCCAACGTTGTCACATCATGGAGGAAGACGGTGTCGGACTGCCCGTTCCTCCAGGGAGCTCTTTCTGCGAGTTGCAGCTATGGTGCCTGGTGGAAGCCCAAGTCTGCCCTAGGCACAGGTGGTCAAGAGGACGCTGTCCCCTTGGGACCAGAGACACATGAGAGGCCTGCCTTCTACCCAGACTCCTTGTCAATGTGGAGCACGCGTGCCTGCCCTAGTCGTTCTCTTCTGTCACCTTAGCAGCCAGGCCTCTGTCCCTCAGCACAGGTAGCTGGTGACACTTGGCTTACAATGGGCCCGCTCTTCCTGCCAGTGCCATCTCTCCCGCTTCTCGACCGTTCCCGACCACAAAGCGAACGGCTCCTTCTCTTTGTCCGTGGCAGCGTGCTGCACCTTCCCCAGACTTGCTCTTGGGGAGCACGGTGACAGACGTGTCCCTTTCCTTAAGGCCCTTTCCAGAGGTGCAACCACGCTTCTCTCTCAGGCAGAGGGAATGCTAGGTGAAAGAGAATTTCGCTCCATGCGGATATCTTGCACTGTCCTGAGTAGAGTAGCTCAAGCAAGAAGCAGCAGCTTCCCACAAACCCGACTCTGATTGCCCAACCAATGCTATGCTTTACCAGAGAGGATGCCTGGGCATAGAAAGATTTCGTTCCATGCGGGTTTTTTATAACGTGCAGGGGATTCTAGCTCAGGGAAACAGCAGCAGCATCCCTCAGACGTGACTCTGATTTCCCAAAGAAAGCTTTGCCTTCCCAAAGGGGATGCCCGGGCAAAGAGGCTTTCGCTCTATGCGGGGCTCTCCCACCGTCCTACAAATACTAGGCTAAGGCAAGCAGACACAGCAGCCTACAGATCCAACTCTGATTTACAAGCTACTGCTATACGTTCGCAGGCACGAACTGCCCTTTGCTCGTGCTTCACAGCAAGGATTTGGGCCTTCACTCTGTCATTTCATAAAAGAGGAACTGCGGGAGAGTTAGTGTATCTTGTGCCTTGCTTTCCCTGCTCCATGTTCGCGCCCAGCCTTCACCCTTCCAAGCCGAACTAAGCAGGCACAGTTGCAAACCAACAGCAGCGTGCGTGGCCTACGAAGGCACTCTAGGCTCACTTGCATGTCCTAGCATAGGCAAGGCTAGGCCTTTTGCACTGGCGTTCATGAGGAATTGGGGACTATGCCAGTGCCTTCCCCACAGAGAGGAGAGACGCCATGAACCCTGCGCACTGTCCGTGCACTGGGATTGGGATCTGTGGGGGCTGTCCCCACTCCTTCCCCGGTACACGCCCTGCCACCACTAACGTTGTCACATCATGGAGGAAGACGGTGTCGGACTGCCCGTTCCTCCAGGGAGCTCTTTCTGCGAGTTGCAGCTATGGCGCCTGATGGCAAGCCCAAGTCTGCCCTAGGCACAGATGGTCAAGGGGACGCTGTCCCCTTGGGACCAGAGACACAGGAGAGGCCTGCCTTCTACCCAGACTCCTTCCTCAGTGTGGAGCATGCGTGCCTGCCCTAGTCGTAAACTTCTGTCACTTAGCAGCCAGGCCTCTGTCCCTCAGCACAGGTAGCTGGTGACAGTTGGCGTACAATGGGCCCGCTGTTCCTGCTAGTGCCATCTCTCCCGCTTCGCGACCGTTTCCCGACCACAAAGCGAACGGCTCCTTCTCTTCGCCCGTCGCAGCGTGCTGCACCTTCCCCAGACTTGCTCTTGGGGAGCACAGTGACAGACTTGTCCCTTTCCTTAAGCCCCTTTCCAGAGGTGCATCCACGCTTCTCTCTCTGGCAGAGGGGATGCTAGGTGAAAGAGAATTTCGCTCCATGCGGGTATCTTGCACTGTCCTCAGCAGAATAGCTCAGGCAAAAAGCGGAAGCTTCCTAAAAACCCGATACTGATTGCCCTACGAATGCTATGGTTTCTCAGAGAGGAGGCCTGGTCAAGATGATTTCGCTCCATGCGGGTTTATTACAATGTGCAGGGAAGTCTAACTCAGGCAAGCAGCAGCAGCATCCCTCAGACGCGAACCTGATTTCCCAACGAAAGCTGTGACTTCCCAAAGGGAATGCCCAGGCAAAGTGGCTTTCGCTCTATGCGGGGCTCTCCCACCGTCCTACGAATACTAGACTAAGGCAAGCAGCCACAGCAGCCTACAGAACCGACTCTGATTTACCAGCTACTGCTATACATTCCCAGAGGTTTTCAGCTGGCGCGGACTGCCCTTCGCTGCTGCTTCACAGCAAGGCTTTGGGCATTCGCTCTGACACTTCAAAGAAGAAGAGCTGCGGGAGAGCTAGTGTATCTTGGGCCTTGTTTTCCGGGGCTCCATGTTCGCGCCCTGCGTTCTCCCTACCAAGCCGAACTAAGCAGGCACAATCACAAACCAACAGCAGTGTGCGTTGCCTAGGATGGCACTCTATGCTCACTTCAGGTCCTGGCATAGGCAAGGCTAGGCCTTTTGCACTAGCGCTCGGGTGGAATCGGGGACTAAGCCAGTGCCTTCCCACAGGAGAGGAGAGTCGACATGAACCCTGCACACTGTCCGTGCACTGGGATGGGGATCTATTTGGGACTGTCCCCGCTCCTACCCCGGCACACTTCCTGACACCACCAACGTTGTCACATCTTGGAGGAAGACGGCATCGGACTGCCCGTTCGTCCAGGGAGCCGTTTCTGCGAGTTGCGGCTATGGCTAGTGGTGGCAAGCCAAAGTCTGCCCTAGGCACAGTGGTCAAGGAGAAGCTGTCCCCTTGGGACCTGAGACACAGGACAGGCTTTCCTTCTGCCCAGACTCCTTCCTCAGTTGGAGCACGCATGCCTGCTCTAGAAGTACTGTTCCGACACCTTAGCAGCCAGGCCTCCGTCCCTCAGCACAAGTAGCTGGTGACACTTGTCTTACATCGGGCCCGCTCTTCCTGCCAGTGCCATCTCTCCTGCTTCGCGACCGGGCCGCGACCACAAAGCCAAGGGCTCCTTCTCTTTGCCCGTGGCAGCGTGCTGCACCTTCCCCAGACTTGTTCTTGGGGAGTTCTGTGACAGACGTGTCCCTTTCCTTAAGGCCCTTTCCAGAGGTGCAACCACGCTTCTCTATCTGGCAGAGGGGATGCTAGGTGAAAGAAAATTTCGCTCCATGCAGGTATCTTGCACTGTCCTGAGCAGAGTAGCTTAGTCAAGAAGCAGCAGCTTCCCAAAAACCCGACTCTGATTGCCCAACGAATGCTCTGTTTTTCCAGGGAGGATGCCTGGTCATAGAAGGATTTCATTCCATGCGGGTTTATTACAACGTGCAGGGGAGACTAGCGCAGGCAAGCAGCAGCAGCATCCCTCAGACGCGACTCTGATTTCCCAACGAAAGCTGTGTCTTACCAGAAGGGATGCCCAGGCAAAGAGGCTTTCGCGCTATGCGGGGCTCTCCCACCGTCCTAAGAATACTAGGCTAAGGTAAGCAGCGACAGCAGCCTACAGATCCGACTCTAATTTACCAGCTACTGCTGTACGTTCGCAGAGGTTTTCAGCTGGCGCGAACTGCCGTTTGCTGCTGCTTCACAACAAGGCTTTGGGCTTTCGCGCTGACACATCAAAGAAGAAGAGCTGCGGGAGAGCTAGTGTATCTTCGGCCTAGCTTTCCAGGGCTCCATGTTTGCTCCCTACGTTCTCCCTGCCAAGCCGAACTAAGCAGGCACAATCACAAACAAACAGCAGCGTACGTGACCTAGGATGGCACTCTATGCTCACTTCATGTCCTGCATAGGCAAGGCTAGGCCTTTTGCACTAGCGTTCGGTTGGAATCGGGGATTAAGCCAGTGACTTCCCCACATGAGAGGAGAGTCGACATGAACCCTGCACACTGCCTGTGCACTGGGATGGGGATCTGTTTGGGACTGTCCCCCCTCCTACCCCGGCACACTTCCTGACACCAACAAAGTTGACACATCTTGGAGGAAGACGGCATCGGAGTGCCCGTTCGTCCAGGGAGCTGTTTCTGCGGGTTTCGGCTATGCCGCTTGGGGGCAAGCCCTTTCTGCCCTAGGCACAGGTGGTCAAGGAGACGCTCTCGCCTTGGGACCAGAGACACAGGACACGCCTGTCTTCTGCAAAGACTCCATCCTCAGTGTGGAGCATTATTTCCTGCCCTAGTCGTACTCTTCTGTCACCTTATCAGCCAGGCCTCCGTCCCTCAGCACAGGTAGATGGTGACACCTGTCTTACAACGGGCCCGCTGTTCCTGCCAGTGCCAACTATCCTGCATCGCGACCGTTTCCCGAACTCAAAGCCAACGGCCCGCTCCTCCTGCCAGTGCAAACTCTCCTGCATCGTGGCCGTTTCCAGAACACAAAGCCAACGGCTCCTTATCTTTGCCCGTGGCAGCGTGCTGCACCTTCCCCAGACTTGCTCTTGGGGAGCACGTTGACAGACGTGTCCCTTTCCTTAAGGCCCTTTCCAGAGGTGCAACCTAGCTTCTCTCTCTGGCAGAGGGGATGCTAGGTGAAAGAAAATTTCGCTCCATGCGGGTATCTTGCACTGTCCTGATCAGACTAGCTCAGGTAAGAAGCAGCAGCTTCCAACAAACCCGACTCTGATTGCCCAACGAATGCTATGCTTTCCGAGAGAGGATGCCTGGGCATAGGAGGATTTCATTCCATGCGGGATATTACAACGTGCAGGGGAGACTAGATCAGGGAAGCAGCAGCAGCATCTCTAAGACGCAACTCTGATTTCACAAGTAGCTGGTGACACTTGTCTTACAACGGGCCCGCAGTTCCTGCCAGTGCCATCTCTCCTGCTTCGCGACCGTGCCCCGACCACAAAGCCAAGGGCTCCTTCTCTTTGCCCGTGGCAGCGTGCTGCATCTTCCCCAGACTTGCTCTTGGGGAGCACGGTGACTGACGTGTCCCTTTCCTTAAGCCCCTTTCTAGAGGTGCATCCACGCTTCTCTCTCTTTCAGAAGGGATGCTAGGTGAAAGAGAATTTCGCCCCATGCGGGTATCTTGCACTGTCCTGTCCAGATTAGCTCAGGCAAGAAGCAGCAGCTTCCCAAAAACCCGACTCTGATTGCCCAAAGAATGCTATGCTTTCCCAGAGAGGATGCCTGGGCATAGAAGGATTACGTTCCATGCGGGTTTATTACAACGTGCAGGGGAGACTAGCTCAGGGAAGCAGCAGCAGCATCCCTCAGACGCGACTCTGATTTCCCAATGAAAGCTGTGCCTTCCCAGAGGGGATGCCCGGGCAAAGAGGCTTTCGCTCTATGCGGGGCTCTCCCCCCGTCCTATGAATACTAGGTTAAGGCATGCAGCCACAGCAGCCTACAGATCCGACTCTGATTTACCAGCTACTGCTATACGTGCGCAGAAGTTTTCAGCAGGCGCGAATTGCCCTTCGCTGCTGCTTCACAGCAAGGCTTTGGGCTTTCGCTCTGACACTTCAAAGAAGAAGAGCTGCGGGAGAGCTAGTGTATCTTGGGCCTAGCTTTCCAGGGCTCCATGTTCGCGCCCTACATTCTCCCTGCCAAGCCGAACTAAGCAGGCACAATCACAAACCAACAGCAGCGTGCGTGGCCTAGGATGGCACTCTATGCTCACTTCATGTCCTGGCATAGGCAAGGCTAAGCCTTTTGCACTAGCGCTCGGGTGGAATCGGGGACTAAGCCAGTGCCTTCCCCACAGTAGAGGAGAGTCGACATGAACCCTGCACACTGCCCGTGCACTGGGTCGGGATCTGTTTGGGACTGTCCCACCTCCTACCCGGCACACTTCCTGACACCACCAATGTTGTCACATCTTGGAGGAAGACGGCATCGGACGGCCCGTTCCTCCAGGGAGCTGTTGCTGTGAGTTGTGACTATGGCGCTTGGTGGCAAGCCCAAGTCTGCCCTAGGCACAGGTGGTCAAGTAGACGCTGTCCCCTTGGCACCAGAGACACAGGACAGGCCTGCCTTCTGCCCAGACTCCTTCCTCAGTGTGGAGCACGCGTGCTTGCCCTAGTCGTACTCTTCTGTCACCTTAGCAGCCAGGCCTCCGTCCCTCAGCACAAGTAGCTGGTGACACTTGTCTTACATCGGGCCCGCTGTTCCTGCCAGTGCCATCTCTCCTGCTTCGCGACCGTGCCCCGACCACAAAGCCAACGGTTCCTTCTCTTTGCCCGTGGCAGCGTGCTGCACCTTCCCCAGACTTGCTCTTGGGGAGCACGGTGACAGACGTTTCCCTTTCCTTAAGCCCCATTCCAGAGGTGAATCCACGCTTCTCTCTCTGGCAGAGGGGATGCTAGGTGAAAGAAAATTTGGCTCCATGCGGGTATCTTGCACTGACCTGAGCAGAGTAGCTCAGGCAAGAAGCAGCAGCTTCCCACAAACCCGACTCTGATTGCCCAACGAATGCTATGCTTTCCCAGGGAGGATGCCTGGGTATAGAAGGATTCGTTCCATGCGGGTTTATTACAACGTGCAGGGGAGACTAGCTCAGGCAAGCAGCAGCAGCATCCCTCAGACGCGACTCTGATTTCCCAACTTAAGCTGTGCCTTCCCAGAGGGGATGCCCGGGCAAAGAGGCTTTCGCTCTATGCGGGGCTCTCCCACCGTCCTACGAATACTAGGTTAATGCAAGCTACCACAGCAGGCTACAGATCCGACTCTGATTTACCAGCTACTGCTATACGTGCACAGAGGGTTTCAGCTGGCGCGAACTGCCCTTCGCTGCTACTTCACAGCAAGGCTTTGGGCTTTCGCTCTGACACTTCAAAGAAGAAGAGCTACGGGAGAGCCGTGTATCTTGGGCCTGCTTTCCAGGGCTCCATGTTCGCGCCCTGCGTTCTACCTGCCAAGCCGAATAAGCATGCACAATCACAAACCATCTGCAGCGTGCGTGGCCTAGGATGGCACTCTATGATCACTTCATGTCCTGGCACAGGCAAGGCTAGGCCTTTTGCACTAGCGCTCGGGTGGAATCGGGGACTAAGCCAGTGCCTTCCCCACAGGAGAGGAGAGTCGACATGAACCCTGCACACTGCCCGTGCACTGGGCTGGGGATCTGTTTGGGACTGTCCCCCCTCCTACCCCGGCACACTTCCTGACACCAACAACGTTATCACATCTTGGAGGAAGACGGCATCGGACAGCCCGTTCCTCCAGGGATCTGTTTCTGCGGGTTGCGGCTATGGCGCTTGGTGGCAAGCCCAAGACTGACCTATGCACAGGTGTTCAAGGAGACGCTGTCCCCTTGGGACCAGAGACACAGGACAGGCCTGCCTTCTGCACAGACTCCTTCCTCAGTGTAGAGCATGCGTGCCTGCCCTAGTCGTACTCTTCTGTCACCTTAGCAGCCGGGCCTCCGTCCCTCAGCACAGGTAGATGGTGACACTTGTCTTACAACGGCCCCGGTGTTCCTGCCAGTGCCATCTCTCCTGCTTCGCGACCGTGTCCCGACCTCAAAGCGAATGGCTCCTTCTCTTTGCCCGTGGCAGCGTGCTGCACCTTCCCCATATTTGCTCTTGGGGAGCACGGTGACAGACGTGTCCCTTTCTTTAAGGCCCTTTCCAGAGGTGCAACCACGCTTCTCTCTCAGGCAGAGGGGATGCTAGGTGAAAGAAAATTTCGCTCCATGCGGGTATCTTGCACTGTCCTGAACAGAATAGCTCAGGCAAGAAGCAGAGCTTCCCACTAACCCGACACTGATTTCCCAACGAATGCTTTGGAGGCATATAGGGCATAGAGGATTTCGTTCCATGCGGGTTTATTACAACGTGCATGGAAGTCTAACTAAGGCAAGCAGCAGCAGCATCCCATAAACGCGACTCTGATTTCCCAAAGAAAGCTGTGCCTTCCCAGAGGAGATGCCCGGTCGAAGAGTTTTTCGCTCTATGCGGGGCTCTCCCTCCGTCCTACGAATACTAGGCAATCGCAAGCATCCACAGCAGCCAACAGATCCGACACTGATTTGCCAGCTACTGCTATACGTTCACAGGCACGAACTGCCCTTCGCTCGTGTTTCACGGCAAGGATTTGGGCCTTCACTCTGTCATTTCATGAAAGAAGAACTGCGTGAAAGCTAGTGTATCATGTGCCTTGCTTTCCCTGCTCCATTTTCGCGCCCTGCCTTCACCCTGCCAAGCCGAACTAAACAGGCACAGTTGCAAACCAACAGCAGCGTGCGTGGCCTAGGATGGCACTCTAGGCTCACTTGCATGTCCTGGCATCGGCAAGTCTAGGCCTTTTGCACTGGCGTTCATGCGGAAACGGGGACTATGCCAGTGCCTTCCCCACAGAGAGGAGTGTCGCCATGAACACTGCGCACTGCCCGTGCACTGGGATGGGGATCTGTGGGGGACTGTCCCCACTCCTTCCCCGGGACACGCCTTGCCACCCCTAACGTTGTCACATCATGGAGGAAGACGCTGTCGGACTGCCCGTTCCTCCAGGGAGCTCTTTCTGCGAGTTGCAGCTATGGCCCCTGGTGGCAAGCCCAAGTCTGCCCTAGGCACAGGTGGTCAAGGAGACGCTGTCCCCTTGGGACCTGAGACACAGGACAGGCCTGCCTTCTGCACAGACTCCTTCCTCAGTGTGGAGCACGCGTGCCTGCCCTAGTCGTACTCTTCTGTCACCTTAGTAGCCAGGCCTCTGTCCCTCAGCACAGGTGTCTGGTGACACTTGTCTTACAACGGGCCCGCTGTTCCTGCCAGGGCCATCTCTCCCGCATCGCGACCGTTTCCCGACCACAAAGCGAACGGCTCCTTCTCTTCGCCAGTGGCAGCGTGCTGCACCTTCCCCAGACATGCTCTTGTGGAGCACGGTGACAGACGTGTCCCTTTCCATAAGGCCCTTTCCAGAGGTGCAACCACGCTTCTCTCTCTGGCAGATGGTATGCTAGGTGAAAGAGAATTTCGCGCCATGCGGGTATCTTGCACTGTCCTGTGCAGACTAGCTCAGGCAAGAAGCAGCAGCTTCCCACAAACCCGACTCTGATTGCCCAACAAATGCTATGATTTCCCAGAGAGGATGCCTGGGCATAGAAGGATTTCGTTCCATGCGGGTTTATTACAACGTGCAGGGGAGACTAGCTCAGGGAAGCAGCAGAAGCATTCCTCAGATGCGACTCTGATTTCCCAACGAAACCTGTGCCTTCCCAAAGAGGATGCCCGGAAAAGAGGCTTTCGCTCTATGCGGGGCTCTCCCACCGTCCTACGAATACTAGGCTAAGGCAAGCATGCACAGCAGGCTACAGATCCGACTCTGATTTTCCAGCTACGGCTATACGTAAGCAGAGGTTTTCAGCTGGCGCGAACTGCCCCCGCTGCTGCTTAACAGCAAGGCTTTGGGATTTCGCTCTGACACTTCAAAGAAGAAGAGCTGCGGGAGAGTTAGTGTATCTTGGGCCTTGCTTTCCGGGGCTCCATGTTCGCCCCCTGTGTTCTCCCTGCCAAGCCGAACTAAGCAGGCAAATCACAAACCAACAGCAGCGTGCGTTGCCTAGGATGGCACTCTATGCTCACTTCATGTCCTGGCATAAGCAAGACTAGGCCTTTTGCACTAGTGCTCGGGTGGAATCGGGGACTAAGCCAGTGCCTGCTCCACAGGAGAGGAGAGTTGACATGAACCCTGCACACTGCCCCTGCACTGGGATGGGGATCTGTTTGGGACTGTCCCCCCTCCTACCCCGGCACACTTACTGACAATACCAACGTTGTCACATCATGGAGGAAGATGGCATTGGACTGCCCGTTCCTCCAGGGAGCTGTTTCTGCGAGTTGCGGCTATGGCGCTTGGTGGCAAGCCCAAGTTTGACCTAGGCACAAGTGGTCAAGGAGACGCTGTCCCCTTGGGACCAGAGACACAGGACAGGCCTGCCTTCTGCACAGACTCCTTCCTCAGTATGGAGCACGCGTGCCTGCCCTAGTCGTACTCTTTTGTTACCTTAGCAGCCAGGCCTCCGTCCCTCAGCACCGGTAGATGGTGACACTTGACTTACAACGGGCCCGCTGTTCCTGCCAATGCCAACTCTCCTGCATCGGGACCGTTTTCCGAACACAAAGCCAAGGGCTCCTTCTCTTTGCCCGTGGCAGCGTGCTGCACCTTCCCCAGACTTGCTCTTGGGGAGCACGGTGACAGGCGTTTCACTTTCTTTATGGCCCTTTCCAGAGGTGCAACCACGTTTCTCTCTCTGGCAGAGGGGATGCTAGGTGAAAGAGAATTTCGCTCCATGCAGGTATCTTGCACTGTCCTGTGCAGACTAGCTCAGGCAAGAAGCAGCAGCTTCCCACAAACCCGACTGTGATTGCCCAATGAAAGCTATGCTTTCCCAGAAAGTATGCCTGGGCATAGAAGGATTTCATTTCATGCCCGTTTATTACAACGTGCAGGGAAGTCTAACTCAGGCATGCAGCAAAAAAATCCCTCAGACGCGACTCTGATTTCCCAACGAAAGCTGTGCTTTCCCAAAGGGGATGCCCGGTCCAAGAGGTTTTCGCTCTATGCGGGGCTCTCCCACCGTCCTACAAATACTAGGCTAAGGCAAGCAGCTACAGCAGCCTACAGATCCGACTCTGATTTAGCAGCTACTGCTATACGTTCGCAGAGGTTTTCAGCTGGCGCGAACTGCCCTTCGCTGCTGCTTCACAGCAAGGCTTTGGGAGTTCGCTCTGAACTTCAAAGAAGAGCGCGGGAGAGCTAGTGTATCTTGGGCTTTGCTTTCTGGGGCTCCATGTTCGCGCCCTGCATTCTCCCATCCAAGCAGAACTAAGCAGGCACAATCACAAACCATCAGCAGCGTGCGTGGCCTAGGATGGCACTCTATGCTCACTTCATGTCCTGGCATAGGCAAGGCTAAGCCTTTTGCACCAGCGCTCGGGTGGAATCGGGGACTAAGCCAGTGCCTTCCCCACAGTAGAGGAGAGTCGACATGAACCCTGCACACTGCCCGTGCACTGGGTCGGGATCTGTTTGGGACTGTCCCACCTCCTACCCGGCACACTTCCTGACACCACCAATGTTGTCACATCTTGGAGGAAGACTGCATCAGACTGCCCGTTCCTCCAGGGGGTTGTTTCTGTGAGTTGTGACTATGGCGCTAGGTGGCAAGCCCAAGTCTGACCAAGGCACAGGTGGTCAAGTAGACCCTGTCCCCTTTGGACCAGAGACACAGTACAGGCCTGCCATCTGCCCAGACTCCTTCCTCTGTGTGGAGCACGGGTGCCTGCCCTAGTCGTACTCTTCTGTCACCTTAGCAGCCAGGCCTCCGTCCCTCAGCACAAGTAGCTGGTGACACTTGTCTTACAACGGGCCACTGTTCTTTCCAG
The DNA here is from genome assembly GCF_020171115.1 of Neogale vison. Lineage (NCBI taxonomy): Eukaryota > Metazoa > Chordata > Mammalia > Carnivora > Mustelidae > Neogale > Neogale vison. The sequence continues at coordinate 216,543,886 of NC_058101.1, forward strand.
TACCATATCTCCTGCCTCGCGACCGTGTCCAGACCAAAAAGCCAAGGGCTCCTTCTCTTCGCCTGTGGCATCGTGCTGCACCTTCCCCCGACTTGCTAATTGGGAGCACGGTGACAGACGTGTCCCTTTCTTTAAGGCCCTTTCCAGAGGTGCAACAACGCTTCTCTCTCTGGCAGTGGCGATGCTAGGTGAAAGAGAATTTCGCTCTATGCGGGTATCTTGCACTGTCCTGAGCAGACTAGCTCAGGCAAGAAGCAGCAGCTTCCCACAAACCCGACTCTGATTGACCAACGAATGCTTTAGAGGCATATAGGGCATAGAGGTTTTCTCTCCATGCGGGTTTATAACAACGTGCAGGTAAGTCTAACTCAGGCAAGCAGCAGCAGCTTCCCACAAACGCGACTCTGATTTCCCAAAGAAAGATGTGCCTTCCCAGAGGGGATGCCCGGGCAAAGAGGCTTTCGCTCTATGCGAGGCTCTCCCACCGTCCTACGAATACTAGGCAATCGCAAGCATCCACAGCAGCCTACAGATCCGACTCTGATTTGCCAGCTACTGCTATAACGTTCGCAGGCACGAACTGCCCTTCGCTCGTGCTTCACAGCAAGGCTTTGGGCCTTCACTCTTTCATTTCATAAAAGAAGAGCTGCGGGAGAGCTAGTGTATCTTGTGCCTTGCTTTCCCTGCTCCATGTTCGCGCCCTGACTTCACCCTGCCAAGCCGAACTAAACAGGCACAGTTGCAAACCAACAGCAGCGTGCGTGGCCTACGATGGCACTCTAGGCTCACTTGCATGTCCTGGCATAGGCAGGCTAGGCCTTTTGCACTGGCGTTCATGCGGAATCGGGGACTATGTCAGTGTCTTCCCCACAGAGAGGAGGGTCGCCATGAACCCTGCGCACTGCCCGTGCACTGGGTTGGGGATCTGTGGGGGACTCTCTCCACTCCTTCCCCGGCACACGCCCTGCCACCGCCAACGTTGTCACATCATGGAGGAAGACGGTGTCGGACTGCCCCGTTCCTCCAGGGAGCTCTTTCTGCGACTTGCAGCTATGGGCCTGGTGGCAAGCCCAAGTCTACCCTAGGCACAGGTGGTCAAGGAGACGCTGTTTTCTTGGGACAAGACACAGGACAGGCCTGTCTTCTGCCCAGACTCCTTCCTCAGTGTGGAACACACGTGGCTGCCCTAGTCGTACTATTCTGTCAGCTTAGCAGCCAGGCCTCTGTCCCTCAGCACAGGTAGCTGGTGACACTTGTCTTACAACGGGCCCGCTGTTCCTGCCAGGGCCATCTCTCCCGCATCACGACCGTTTCCCGACCACAAAGCGAACGGCTCCTTCTCTTCGCCCGGGGCAGCGTGCTGCACCTTCCCCAGACTTGCTCTTGGGGAGCACGGTGACAGACGTGTCCCTTTCCATAAGGCCCTTTCCAGAGGTGCAACCACGCTTCTCTCTCAGGCTGAGGGGATGCTAGGTGAAAGAGAATTTCGCTCCATGCGGGTACTTGCACTGTCCTGAGCACAGTAGCTCAGGCAAGAAGCAACAGTTTCCCACAAACCCTACTCTGATTGCCCAACGAATGCTATGCTTTCCCAGAGAGGATGCCTGGGCATAGAAGGATTTCGTTCCATGTGGGTTTATTACAACGTGCAGGGGAGACTAGCTCAGGGAAGCAGCAACAGCATCCCTCAGACGGGAGTCTGATTTCCCAACGAAAGCTGTGCCTTCCCAATGGGAATGCCCGGGTGAAAAGTCTTTAGCTCTATGCGGGGCTCTCCCACCTTCCTATGAATACTAGGCTAAGGCAAGCAGCCACAGCAGCCTACAGATCCGACTCTGATTTACCAGCTACTGCTCTACGTTCTCAGAGGTTTTCAGCTGGAGCGAACTGCCCTTCGCTGCTGCTTCACAGCAAGGCTTTCGGCGTTTTCTCTGACACTTCGAAGAAGAAGAGCTGCGGGAGAGCTAGTGTATCTTGGGCCTTGCTTTCCGGGGCTCCATGATAACGCCCTGCATTCTCCCTGCCAAACCGAACTAAGCAGGCACAATCACAAACCAACAGCAGCGTGCGTGGTCTAGGATGGCACTCTATGCACATTTCATGTCCTGGCATAGGCAAGGCTAGGCCTTTTGCACTAGCGCTCGGGTGGAATCGGGGACTAAGCCAGTGGCTTCCCCACAGGAGAGGAGAGTCGACATGAACCCTGCACACTTCCCGTTCACTGGGTGGGGATCTGTTTGGGACTGTCACCCCTTCTACCACGGCACACAACCTGATACCAAAAACGTTGTCACATCTTGGAGGAAGACGGCATCGGACTGCCCGTTCCTCCAGGGAGCTGTTTCTGCGAGTTGCGGCTATGGCGCGCGGTGGCAAGCCCAAGTCTGCCCTAGGCACAGGTGGTCAAGGAGACGCTGTCCCTTTGGGACCAGAGACACAGGACAGGCCTGCCTTCTGCACAGACTCCTTCCTCAGTGTGGAGCACGTGCGTTTGCCCTAGTCGTACTCTTCTGTCACCTTAGCAGCCAGGCCTCCATCCCTCAGCACAGGTAGATGGAGACACTTGTCTTACAACGGGCCCACTGTTCCTGCCAGTGCCATCTCTCCTGCTTCGTGACCGTGTCCCGACCACAAAGCCAAGGGCTCCTTCTCTTCACCTGTGGCAGCGTGCTGCACCTTCCCCAGATTTGCTCTTGGGGAGCACGGTGACAGACGTGTCCCTTTCCTTAAAGCCCTTTCCAGAGGTTCAACCACGCTTCTCTCTCTGGCAGAGGGGATGCAAGGTGAAAGAGAACTTCGCTATATGCGGGTATCTTGCACTGTCCTGAGCAGACTAGCTCAGGCAAGAAGCAGCAGCTTCCCAAAAACCCGACTCTGATTGCCCAACGAATGCTATGCTTTCCCAAGAGGATGCCTGGGCATAGAAGAATTTCGTTCCATGCGGGTTTATTACAACGTGCAAGGAAGTCTAACTCAGGCATGCAGCAACAGCATCCCTCAGACGCGACTCTGATTTTCCAACGAAAGCTGTACCTTCCCAAAGGGGATGCCTGGGCAAAGAGGCGTTCGCTCTATGCGGTGCTCTCCCACCCTCCTACGAATACTAGGCTAATGCAAGCAGCCACAGCAGCCTACAGATCCGACTCTGATTTACCAGCTACTGCTATACGTTCGCAGGCACGAACTGCCCTTTGCTCGTGCTTCACAGCAAGGATTTGGGCCTTCACTCTGTCATTTCATAAAAGAGGAACTGCGGGAGAGCTAGTATATCTTGTGCCTTGCTTTCCCTGCTCCATGTTCGCGCCCAGCCTTCACCCTTCCAAGCCGAACTAAGCAGGCACAGTTGCAAACCAACAGCAGCGTGCGTGGCCTAGGATGGCACTCTAGGCTCACATGCATGTCCTAGCATAGGCAAGGCTAGGCCTTTTGCACTGGCGTTCATGCGGAATTGGGGACTATGCCAGTGCCTTCCCCACAGAGAGGAGAGACGCCATGAACCCTGCGCACTGTCCGTGCACTGGGATTGGGATCTGTGGGGGCTGTCCCCACTCCTTCCCCGGTACACGCCCTGCCACCACTAACGTTGTCACATCATGGAGGAAGACGGTGTCGGACTGCCCGTTCCTCCAGGGAGCTCTTTCTGCGAGTTGCAGCTATGGCGCCTGATGGCAAGCCCAAGTCTGCCCTAGGCACAGATGGTCAAGGGGACGCTGTCCCCTTGGGACCAGAGACACAGGAGAGGCCTGCCTTCTACCCAGACTCCTTCCTCAGTGTGGAGCATGCGTGCCTGCCCTAGTCGTAAACTTCTGTCACTTAGCAGCCAGGCCTCTGTCCCTCAGGACAGGTAGCTGGTGACAGTTGGCGTACAATGGGCCTGCTGTTCCTGCTAGTGCCATCTCTCCCGGTTCGCGACCGTTTCCCGACCACAAAGCGAACGGCTCCTTCTCTTCGCCCGTCGCAGCGTGCTGCACCTTCCCCAGACTTGCTCTTGGGGAGCACAGTGACAGACTTGTCCCTTTCCTTAAGCCCCTTTCCAGAGGTGCATCCACGCTTCTCTCTCTGGCAGAGGGGATGCTAGGTGAAAGAGAATTTCGCTCCATGCGGGTATCTTGCACTGTCCTCAGCAGAATAGCTCAGGCAAGAAGCAGAAGCTTCCTAAAAACCCGACACTGATTGCCCAACGAATGCTATGCTTTCTCAGAGCGGAGGCCTGGTCATAGATGATTTCGCTCCATGCGGGTTTATTACAATGTGCAGGGAAGTCTAACTCAGGCAAGCAGCAGCAGCAGCCCTCAGAGGCGACCCTGATTTCCCAACGAAAGCTGTGACTTCCCAAAGGGAATATCCGGGGAAAGTGGCTTTCGCTCTATGCGGGGCTCTCCCACCGTCCTACGAATACTAGGCTAAGGCAAGCAGCCACAGCAGCCTACAGATCCGACTCTGATTAACCAGCTACTGCGTATACGTTCGCAGAGGTATTCAGCTGCCTTCTGCACAGACTCCATCCTCAGTGTGGAGCATGCTTTCCTGCCCTAGTTGTACTCTTCTGTCACCTTAGTAGCCTGGCCTCCGTCCCTCAGCACAGGTAGATGGTGACACCTGTCTTACAGCGGGCCCGCTCCTCCTGCCAGTGCCAACTCTCCTGAATCGCGGCCGATTCCAGAACACAAAGCAAACGGCTCCTTCTTTTTGCCCGTGGCAGCGTGCTGCACCTTCCCCAGACTTGCTCTTGGGGAGCACGGTGACAGACGTGTCCCTTTCCTTAAGGCCCTTTCCAGAGGTGCAACCACGCTTCTCTCTCTGGCAGAGGGGATGCTATGTGAAAGAAAATTTCGCTCCATGCGGGTATCTTGCACTGTCCTGAGCAGACTAGCTCAGGCAAGAAGCAGCAACTTCCAACAAACCCGACTCTGGTTGCCCAACGAATGCTATGCTTTCCCAGAGAGGATGCCTGGGCATAGAAGGATTTCGTTCCATGCGGGTTTATTACAACGTGCAGGGGAGACTAGCTCAGGGAAGCAGCAGCAGCATCCCTAAGACGCAACTCTGATTTTACAAGTAGCTGGTGACACTTGTCTTACAACAGGCCCGCAGTTCCTGCCAGTGCCATCTCTCCTGCTTCGCGACCATGCCCCGACCACAAAGCCAAGGGCTCCTTCGCTTTGCCCGTGGCAGCGTGCTGCACCTTCCCCAGACTTGCTCTTGTGGAGCACGGTGACTGACGTGTCCCTTTCCTTAAGCCCCTTTCCAGAGGTGCATCCACGCTTCTCTCTCTTTCAGAAGGGATGCTAGGTGAAAGAGAATTTCGCTTCATGCGGGTATCTTGCAGTGTCCTGACCAGATTAGCTCAGGCAAGAAGCAGCAGCTTCCCAAAAACCCGACTCTGATTGCCCAACGAATGCTATGCTTTCCCAGAGAGGATGCCTGGGCATAGAAGGATTACGTTCCATGTGGGTTTATTACAACGTGCAGGGTAGACTAGCTCAGGCAAGCAGCAGCAGCATCCCTCAGACGCGACTCTGATTTCCCAACGAAAGCTGTGCCTTCCCAGAGAGGATGCCCAGGCAAAGAGGCTTTCGCTCTATGCGGGGCTCTCCCACCGTCCTATGAATAATAGATTAAGGCAAGCAGGCATAGCAGCCTACAGATCCGACTCTGATTTACCAGCTACTGCTTTACTTTCGCAGAAGTTTTCAGCAGGCGCGAACTGCCCTTCGCTGCTGTTTCACAGCAAGGCTTTGGGCTTTCGCTCTGACACTTCAAAGAAGAAGAGCTGCGGAAGAGCTAGTGTATCTTGGGCCTAGCTTTCCAGGGCTCCATGTTCGCGCCCTACGTTCTCCCTGCCAAGCCGAACTAAGCTGGCACAATCACAAACCAACAGCAGCGTGCGTGGCCTAGGATGGCACTCTATGCTCACTTCATGTCCTGGCATAGGCAAGGCTAGGCCTTTTGCACTAGCACTCGGGTGGAATCGGGGACTAAGCCAGTGCCTTCCCCACAGGAGAGGAGAGTCGACATGAACCCTGCACACTGCCCGTGCACTGGGATAGGGATCTGTTTGGGACTGTCCCCCCTCCTACCCCGGCACACTTCCTGACACCAACAACGTTGTCACATCTTGGAGGAAGACGGCATTGGACTGCCCGTTCGTCCAGGGAGCTGTTTCTGCGAGTTGCGGCTATGGCGCTTGGTGGCAAGCCCAAGTCTGACCTAGGCACAGGTGGTCAAGGAGACGCTGTCCCCTTGGGACCAGAGACACAGGACAGGCCTGCCTTCTGCACAGACTCCTTCCTCAGTGTGGAGCACGGGTGCCTGCCCTAGTCGTACTCTTCTGTCCCCGTAGCAGCCAGGCCTCCATCCCTCAGCACAGGTAGATGGTGACACTTGTCTTACAACGGGCCCCCTCTCCTGCCAGTGCCAACTCTCCTGCATCGCGACCGTTTACCGACCACAAAGCCAATGGCTCCTTCTCTTTGCCCGTGGTAGCGTTCTGCACCATCCCCAGACTTGCACTTGAGGAGCACGGTGACAGACGTGTCCCTTTCCTTAAGGCCCTTTCCAGAGGTGCAACCTAGCTTCCCTCTCTGGCAGAGGGGATGCTAGGTGAAAGAAAATTTCGCTCCATTCGGGTATCTTGCACTGTCCTGATCAGACTAGCTCAGGTAAGAAGCAGCAGCTTCCAACAAACCCGACTCTGATTGCCCAATGAATGCTATGCTTTCCCAGAGAGGATGCCTGGGCATAGAAGGATTTCGTTCCATGCGGGTTTATTACAACGTGCAGGGGAGACTAGCTCAGGGAAGCAGCTACAGCATCCCTCAGACGGGAGTCTGATTTCCCAACGAAAGCTGTGCCTTCCCAATGGGAATGCCCGGGTGAAGAGGCTTTAGCTCTATGCCGGGCTCTCCCACCATCCTATGAATACTAGGCTAAGGCAAGCAGCCACAGCAGCCTACAGATCCGACTCTGATTTACCAGCTACTGCTCTACGTTCTCAGAGGTTTTCAGCTGGAGTGAACTGCCCTTCGCTGCTGCTTCACAGCAAGGCTTTCGGCGTTTTCTCTGACACTTCGAAGAAGAAGAGCTGCGGGAGAGCTAGTGTATCTTGGGCCTTGCTTTCCGGGGCTCCATGATCACGCCCTGCATTCTCCCTGCCAAACCGAACTAAGCAGGCACAATCACAAACCGACAGCAGCGTGCGTGGTCTAGGATGGCACTCTATGCTCATTTCATGTCCTGGCATAGGCAAGGCTAGTCCTTTTGCACTAGCGCTCGGGTGGAATCGGGGACTAAGCCAGTGCCTTCCCCACAGGAGAGGAGAGTCGACATGAACCCTGCACACTGCCCGTTCACTGGGTGGGGATCTGTTTGGGACTGTCACCCCTCCTACCCCGGCACACAACCTGACACCAACAACGTTGTCACATCTTGGAGGAAGACGGCATCGGACTGCCCGTTCCTCCATGGAGCTGTTTCTGCGAGTTGTGGCTATGGCGCGCGGTGGCAAGCCCAAGTCTGCCCTAGGCACAGGTGGTCAAGGAGACGCTGTCCCCTTGGGACCAGAGACACAGGACAGGCCTCCCTCTGCCCAGACTCCTTCCTCAGTGTGGAGCACGTGCGTTTGCCCTAGTCGTACTCTTCTGTCACCTTAGCAGCCAGGCCGCCATCCCTCAGCACAGGTAGATGGAGACACTTGTCTTACAACGGGCCCACTCTTCCTGCCAGTGCCATCTCTCCTGCTTCGCGACCTTGTCCCGACCACAAAGCCAAGGGCTCCTTCTCTTCACCTGTGGCAGCGTGCTGCACCTTCCCCAGATTTGCTCATGGGGAGCACGGTGACAGACGTGTCCCTTTCCTTAAAGCCCTTTCCAGAGGTTCAACCACGCTTCTCTCTCTGGCAGAGGGGATGCTAGGTGAAAGCGAATTTCGCTCCATGCGGGTATCCTGCACTGTCCTGAACAGACTAGCTCAGGCAAGAAGCAGCAGCTTCCCACAGACCCGACACTGATTGCCCAACGAATGCTTTAGAGGCATATAGGGCATAGAGGATTTCGTTCCATGCGGGTTTATTACAACATGCAGGGATGTCTATCTCAGGCAAGCAGCAGCAGCATCCCACAAATGCGACCCTTATTTCCCAAAGAAACTGTGCCTTCCCAGAGGGGATGCCCGGGCAAAGAGGCTTTCGCTCTATGCGGGGCTCTACCACCGTCCTACGAATACTAGGCAATCCCAAGCATCCACAGCAGCCTACAGATCCGACTCTGATTTGCCTGCCTCTGCTGCACGTTCGCAGACACGAACTGCCCTTCGCTCGTGATTCACAGCAAGGCTTTAGGCCTTCACTCTTTCATTTCATAAAAGAAGAGCTGTGGGAGGGCTAGTGTATCTTGTGCCTTGCTTTCCCTGCTCCATGTTCGCGCCCTGCCTTCACCCTGCCAAGCCGAACTAAACAGGCACAGTTGTAAACCAACAGCAGTGTGCGTGGCCTAGGATGGCACGCTAGGCTCACTTGCATGTCCTGGAATAGGCAAGGCTAGGCCTTTGCACTGGCGTTCATGCGGAATCGGGGACTATGCCAGTGCCTTCCCCACAGAGAGGCGAGTCGCCATGGACCCTGCGCACTGCCCGTGCATTGGGATGGGGATCTGTGGGGGACTGTCCCCACTCCTTCCCTGGCACACGCCCTGCCACCACCAACGTTGTCACATCATGGAGGAAGACGGTGTCGGACTGCCCGTTCCTCCAGGGAGCTCTTTCTGCGAGTTGCAGCTATGGTGCCTGGTGGCAAGCCCAAGTCTGCCCTAGGCACAGGTTGTCAAGAGGACGCTGTCCCCTTGGGACCAGAGACACAGGAGAGGCCTGCCTTCTACCCAGACTCCTTCCTCAGTGTGGAGCACGCGTGCCTGCCCTAGTCGTTCTCTTCTGTCACCTTAGCAGCCAGGCCTCCGTCCCTCAGCACAGGTAGCTGGTGACACTTGGCTTACAATGGGCCCGCTGTTCCTGCCAGTGCCATCTCTCCCGCTTCTCGACCGTTCCCGACCACAAAGCGAACGGCTCCTTCTCTTTGTCCGTGGCAGCGTGCTGCACCTTCCCCAGACTTGCTCTTGGGGAGCACGGTGACAGACGTGTCCCTTTCCTTAAGGCCCTTTCCAGAGGTGCAACCACGCTTCTCTCTCAGGAAGAGGGAATGCTAGGTGAAGGGAATTTCGCTCCATGCGGATATCTTGCACTGTCCTGAGCAGAGTAGCTCAAGCTAGAAGCAGCAGCTTCCAACAAACCCGACTCAGATTGCCCAACCAATGCTATGCTTTACCAGAGAGGATGCCTGGGCATAGAAAGATTTCATTCCATGCGGGTTTTTTATAACGTGCAGGGGATTCTAGCTCAGGGAAACAGCAGCAGCATCCCTCAGACGTGACTCTGATTTCCCAAAGAAAGCTGTGCCTTCCCAAAGGGGATGCCCGGGCAAAGAGGCTTTCGCTCTATGCGGTGCTCTCCCACCGTCCTACGAATACTAGGCTAAGGCAAGCAGCCACTGCAGCCTACAGATCCGACTCTGATTTACCAGCTACTGCTATACGTTCGCAGAGGTTTTTGTTGGTGCAAACTGCCCTTCGCTGCTGCTTCACAGCAAGACTTTGGGCGTTCACTCTGACACTTCAAAGAAGAAGAGCTGTGGGAGAGCTAGTTTATCTTGGGACTTGCTTTCCAGGGCTCCATGTTCGCGCCCTGCGTTCTCCCTGCCAAGCCGAACTAAGCAGGCACAATCACAAACCAACAGCAGCGTGCGTGGCCTAGGATGGCACTCTATGCTCACTTCATGTCCTGGCATAGGCAAGGCTAGGCCTTTTGCACTAGCGCTCGGGTGGAATCGGGGACTAAGCCAGTGCCTTCCCCACAGGAGAGGAGAGTCGACATGAACCCTGCACACTGCCCGTGCACTGGGTGGGGATCTGTTTGGGACTGTCCCCCCTCCTACCCCGGGACACTTCCTGACACCACCAACGTTGTCACATCTTGGAGAAAGACGGCATCGGACTGCCCGTTCCTTCAGGGAGCTGTTTCTGCGAGTTGCGGATATGGCGCTTAGTGGCAAGCCCAAGTCTGGCCAAGGCACAGGTGGTTAAGGAGACGCTGTCCCCTTGGGACCAGCGACACAGGACAGGCCTGCCTTCTGCCCAGACTCCTTCCTCAGTGTGGAGCACGCGTGCCTGCCCTAGTCGTACTCTTCAGTCATCTTAGCAGCCAGGCCTCCGTGCCTCAGCACAGGTAGCTGGTGACACTTGTCTTACAACGGGCCCGCTCCTCATGCCAGTGCCAACAGTCCTGCATCGCGACCGTTTTCCGAACACAAAGCCAACGGCTCCTTATCTTCGCCCGTGGCAGCGTGCTGCACCTTCCCCAGACTTGATCGTGGGAAGCACGGTGACAGACGTGTCCCTTTCCTTACGGCCCTTTCCAGAGGAGCAACCACGCTTCTCTCTCTGGCAGAGGGGATGCTAGGTGAAAGCGAATTTCGCTCCATGCGGGTATCTTGCACTGTTCTGAGCTGTCTAGCTCAGGCAAGAAGCAGCAGCTTCCCACAAACCCGACTCTGATTGACCAACGAATGCTTTAGAGGCATAGGGCATAGAGGATTTCGTTCCATGCGGGTTTATAACAACGTGCAGGTAAGTCTAACTCAGGCAAGCAGCAGCAGCATCCCACAAACGCGACTCTGATTTCCCAAAGAAAGCTGTGCCTTCCCAGAGGGGTTGCCCTAGCAAAGAGGCTTTCGCTCTATGCGGGGCTCTCCCACCGTCCTCTGAATACTAATCAATGGCAAGCATCCACAGCAGCCTACAGATCCGACTCTGATTTACCAGCTACTGCTATACGTTCGCAGGCACGAACTGCCCTTTGCTCGTGTTTAACAGCAAGGCTTTGGGCCTTCACTCTGTCATTTCATAAAAGAGGAACTGCGGGAGAGCTAGTGTATCTTGTGCCTTGCTTTCCCTGCTCCATGTTCGCGCCCTGCCTTCACCCTGCCAAGCCGAACTAAACAGGCACAGTTGCAAACCAACAGCAGCGTGCGTGGCCTAGGATGGCACTCCAGGCTCACTTGCATGTCCTGGCATAGGCAAGGCTAGGCCTTTTGCACTGGCGTTCATGCGGATTCGGGGACTATGCCAGTGCCTTCCCCACAGAGAGGAGAGTCGCCATGAACCCTGCGCACTGCCCGTGCACTGGGATGGGCATCTGTGGGGGACTGTCCCCACTCCTTCCCCGGTACACGCCCTGCCACCACCAACGTTGTCACATCATGGAGGAAGACGGTGTCGGACTGCCCGTTCCTCCAGGGAGCTCTTTCTGCGAGTTGCAGCTATGGCGGCTGGTGGCAAGCCCAAGTCTGCCCTAGGCACAGACGGTCAAGGGACGCTGTCCCCTTGGGACCAGAGACACAGGAGAGGCCTGCCTTCTACCCAGACTCCTTCCTCAGTGTGGAGCACGCGTGCCTGCCCTAGTCGTACTCTTCTGTCAGCTTAGCAGCCAGGCCTCTGTCCCTCAGCACAGGTAGCTCGTGACACTTGGCGTACAATGGGCCGGCTGTTCCTGCTAGTGCCATCTCTCCCGGTTCGCGACCGTTTCCCGACCACAAAGCGAACGGCTCCTTCTCTTCGCCCGTGGCAGCGTGCTGCACCTTCCCCAGACTTGCTCTTGGGGAGCACGGTGACAGACGTGTCCCTTTCCTTAAGGCCCTTTCCAGAGGTGCAACCACGCTTCTCACACAGGCAGAGGGGATGCTAGGTGAAAGATAATTTCGCTCCATGCGGGTATCTTGCACTGTCCTGAGCAGAGTAGCTCAATCAAGAAGCAGCAGCTTCCCACAAACCCGACTCTGATTGCCCAACCAATGCTATGCTTTACCAGAGAGGATGCCTGGGCATAGAAAGATTTCGTTTCATGCGGGTTTATTACAAAGTACAAGGAAGTCTAACTCGGCATGTAGCAACAGCATCCCTCAGATGCGACTCTGATATCCCAACGAAAGCTGTACCTTCCCGAGGGGTTTCGCTAGCAAAGAGGCTTTCGCTCTATGCGGGGCTCTCTCACCGTCCTACGAATACTAGGCAATCGCAAGCATCCACAGCAGCCTACAGATCTGACTCTGATTTACCAGCTACTGCTATACGTTCGCAGGCATGAACTGCCCTTCGCTCGTGCTTCACAGCAAGGCTTTGGGCCTTCACTCTGTCATTTCATAAAAGAGGAACTACGGGAGAGCTAGTGTATCTTGTGCCTTGCTTTCCCTGCTCCATGTTCACGCCCTGCCTTCAACCTTCCAAGCCGAAATAAACAGGCACAGTTTCAAACCAACAGCAGCGTGTGTGGCCTAGGATGACACTCTAGGCTCACTTGCATGTCCTGGAATAGGCAAGGCTAGGCCTTTTGCACTGGCGTTCATGCAGAATCGGGGATTATGCCAGTGCCTTCCCCACAGAGAGGAGTGTCTCCATGGACCTTGCGCACTGCCCGTGCATTGGGATGGGGATCTGTGGGGGACTGTCCCCACTCCTTCCCTGGGACACGCCCTGCCACCACCAAAGTTGTCACATCATGGAGGAATACGGTGTCGGACTGCCCGTTCCTCCAGGGAGCTCTTTTCTGCGAGTTGCAGCTATGGCGCCTGGTGGCAAACCCAAGTCTATCCTAGGCACAGGTGGTCAAGAGGACGCTGTCCCCTTGGGACCAGAGACACAGGAGAGGCCTGCCTTCTACCCAGACTCGTTCCTCAGTGTGGAGCACGCGTGCCTGCCCTAGTCGTACTCTTCTGTCACCTTAGCAGCCAGGCCTCCGTCCCTCAGCACAGGTAGCTGGTGACACTTGGCTTACAATGGGCCCGCTGTTCCTGCCAGTGCCATCTCTCCCGCTTCGCGACCGTTCCCGACCACATAGCGAACGGCTCCTTCTCTTTGCCCGTGGCAGTGTGCTGCACTTTCCCCAGACTTGCTCTTGGGGTTCACGGTGACAGACGTGTCCCTTTCCTTAAGGCCCTTTCCAGAGGTGCCACCACGGTTCTCTCTCAGGCAGAGGGGATGCTAGGTGAAAGAGAATATCGCTCCATGCGGATATCTTGCACTGTCCTGAGCAGAGTAGCTCAAGCAAGAAGCAGCAGCTTCCCACAAACCCGACTCTGATTGCCCAACCAATGCTATGCTTTACCAGAGAGGATGCCTGGGCATAGAAAGATTTCGTTCCATGCGGGTTTTTTATAACGTGCAGGAGATTCAAGTTCAGGGAAGCAGCAGCAGCATCCCTCAGATGCGACTCTGATTTCCCAAAGAAAGCTGTGCCTTCCCAAAGGGGATGCCCGGGTAAAGAGGCTTTCGCTCTATGCGGGGCTCTCCCACCGTCCTACGAATACTAGGCTAAGGCAAGCAGCCACAGCAGCTTACAGATCCGACTCTGATTTACCAGCTACTGCTATACGTTCGCAGAGGTTTTTGTTGGTGCAAACTGCCCTTCGCTGCTGCTTCACAAAAGACTTTGGGCGTTCGCTCTAACACTTCAAAGAAGAAGAGCTGCGGGAGAGCTAGTTTATCTTGGGACTTGCTTTCGGGGGCTCCATGTTCGCGCCCTGCGTACTCCCTGCCAAGCCGAACTAAGCAGGCACAATCACAAACCAACAGCAGCTTGCGTGGCTTAGGATGGCACTCTATGCTCACTTCATGTCCTGGCATAGGCAAGGCTAGGCCTTTTGCACTAGCGCTCGGGTGGAATCGGGGACTAAGCCAGTGCCTTCCCCACAGGAGAGGAGAGTCGACATGAACCCTGCACACTGCCTGTGCACTGGGATAGGGATCTGTTTGGGACTGTCCCCCCACCTACCCCGGCACTCTTCCTCACACCACCAACGTTGTCACATCTTGGAGGAAGAGGGCATCGGACTGCCCGTTCATCCAGGGAGCTGTTTCTGCGAGTTGCGGCTATGGCGCTTGGTGGCAAGCCCATGTCTGCCCTAGGCACAGGTGGTCAAGGAGACGCTGCCCACTTGGGACCAGAGACACAAGACAGGCCTGCCTTCTGCACAGACTCCTTCCTCAGAGTGGAGCACGCGTGCCTGCCCTAGTCGTACTCTTCTGTCCCCTTAGCAGCCAGGCCTCCGTCCCTCAGCACAGGTAGATGGTGACACTTGTCTTACAACGGGCCCGCTGTTCCTGCCAGTGCCAACTCTCCTGCATCGCGACCGTTTCCAGAACACAAAGCCAACGGCTCCTTCTCTTTGCCCGTGGCAGCGTGCTGCACATTGCCCAGACTTGCTCTTGGGGAGCACGGTGACAGACGTGTCCCTTTCCTTAAGGCCCTTTCCAGAGGTGCAACCACGCTTCTCTCTCTGGCAGAGGGGATGCTAGGTAAAAGATAAAATGCTAGGTGAAAGAAAATATCGCTCCATGCAGGTATCTTGCACTGTCCTGAGCAGAATAGCTCAGTCAAGAAGCAGCAGCTTCCCAAAAACCCGACTCTGATTGCCCAACGAATGCTATGCTTTTCCAGGGAGGATGCCTGGGCATAGAAGGATTTCGTTCCATACGGGTTTATTACAACGTGCAAGGGAGACTAGCTCAGGCAAGCAGCAGCAGCATCCCTCAGACGCGACTCTGATTTCCCAACGAAAGCTGTGTCTTACCAGAAGGGATGCCCAGGCAAAGAGGCTTTCGCTCTATGCGGGGCTCTCCCACCGTCCTAAGAATACTAGGTTAAGGCAAGCAGCCACAGCAGCCTACAGATCCGACTCTGATTTACCAGCTACTGCTATACGTTCGCAGAGGTTTTCAGCTGGCGCGAACTGCACTTCGCTGCTGCTTCACAGCAAGGCTTTGGGCTTTCGCTCTGACACTTCAAAGAAGAAGAGCTGCGGGAGAGCTAGTGTATCTTGGGCCTAGCTTTCCAGGGCTCCATGTTCGAGCCCTACGTTCTCCCTGCCAACCGAACTAAGCAGGCCCAATCACAAACCAACAGCAGCGTGCGTGGCCTAGGATGGCACTCTATGCTCACTTCATGTCCTGGCATAGGCAAGGCTAGGCCTTTTGCACTAGCGCTCGGGTGGAATCGGGGACTAAGCCAGTGCCTTCCCCACAGGAGAGGAGAGTCGACATGAACCCTGCACACTGCCCGTGCACTGGAATAGGGATCTGTTTGGGACTGTCCCCCCTCCTACCCCGGCACACTTCCTGACACCAACAACGTTGTCACATCTTGGAGGAAGACGGCATCGGGCTGCCCGTTCGTCCAGGGAACTGTTTCTGCGAGTTGCGGCTATGGCGCTTGGTGGCAAGCCCAAGTCTGCCCTAGGCAGAGGGGGTCAAGGAGACGCTGTCCCCATGGGACCAGAGACACAGGACCGGCCTGCCTTCTGCACAGACTCCTTCCTCAATGTGGAGCACGCGTGCCTGCCCTAGTCGTACTCTTTTGTCACCTTAGCAGCCAGGCCTCCGTCCCTCAGCACAAGTAGCTGGTAACACTTGTCTTACATCAGGCCCGCTGTTCCTGCCAGTGCCATCTCTCCTGCTTCGCGAACGTGCCCCGACCACAAAGCCAACGGCTCCTTCTCTTTGCCCGTGGCAGCGTGCTGCACCTTCCCCAGACTTGCTCTTGGGGAGCACGGTGACAGACGTGTCCCTTTCCTTAAACCCCTTTCCAGAGGTGCATCCACGCTTCTCTCTCTGGCAGAGGGGATGCTAGGTGAAAGAAAATTTCGCTCCATGCGGGTATCTAGCACTGTCCTGAGCAGACTAGCTCAGGCAAGAAGCAGCAGCTTCCCACAAACCCGACTCTGATTGCCCAACGAATGCTATGCTTTCATAGAGAGGATGCCTGGCATAGAAGGATTTCGTTCCATGCGGGTTTATTACAACGTGCAGGGGAGACTAGATCAGGGAAGCAGCAGCAGCATCCCTCAGACGCGACTCTGTTTTCACAAGTAGCTGGTGACACTTGTCTTACAACGGGCCCGCTGTTCCTGCCAGTGCCAACTCTCCTTCATCGCGACCGTTTCCCGAACACAAAGCCAACGGCTCCTTCTCTTTGCCCGTGGCAGCGTGATGCACCTTCCCCAGATTTGCTCTTGGGGAGCACAGTGACAGACGTGTCCCTTTCCATAAGGCCCTTTCCAGAGGTGCAACCACGCTTCTCTCTCTGGCAGAGGGGATGCTAGGTAAAAGATAATTTCGCTCCATGCGGGTATCTTGCACTGTCCTGAGCAGACTAGCTCAGGCAAGAAGCAGCAGCTTCCCACAAACCCGACTCTGATTGCCCAACGAATGCTATGCTTTCCCAGAGAGGATGCCTGGGCATAGAAGGATTTCATTCCATGCGGGATTATTACAACGTGCAGGGGAGACTAGATCAGGGAAGCAGCAGCAGCATCCCTCAGACGCGACTCTGTTTTCACAAGTAGCTGGTGACACTTGTCTTACAACGGGCCCGCTGTTCCTGCCAGTGCCAACTCTCCTGCATCGTGACCGTTTCCCGAACACAAAGCCAACGGCTCCTTCTCTTTGCCCGTGGCAGCGTGCTGCACCTTCCCCAGACTTGCTCTTGGGGAGCACGGTGACAGACGTGTCCCTTTCCTTAAGGCCCTTTCCAGAGGTGCAACCACGCTTCTCTCTCTGGCAGAGGGGATGCTAGGTGAAAGAAAATTTCGCTCCGTGCGGGTATCTTGCACTGTCCTGAGCAGAGTAGCTCAGGCAAGAAGCAGCAGCTTCCCACAAACCCGACTCTGATTGCCCAACGAATGCTATGCTTTCCCAGAGAGGATGCCTGGGCATAGAAGGATTTCGTTCCATGCGGGTTTATTACAACGTGCAGGGGAGACTAGCTCAGGGAAGCAGCAGCAGCATCCCTCAGACGCGACTCTGATTTCCCAACGAAAGCTGTGCCTTCCCAGAGGGGATGCCCGGGCAAAGAGGCTTTCGCTCTATGCGGGGCTCTCCCACTGTCCTACGAATACTAGGCTAAGGCAAGCAGCCACAGCAGCCTACAGATCCGACTCTGATTTACCAGCTACTGCTATACGTTCGCAGAGATTTTCAGCTGGCGCGAACTGCCCTTCGCTGCTGCTTCACAGCAAGGCTTTGGGCATTCGCTCTGACACTTCAAAGAAGAAGAGCTGCGGGAGAGCTAGTGTATATTGGGCCTTGCTTTCCGGGGCTCCATGTTCGCGCCGTGCGTTCTCCCTGCCAAGCCGAACTAAGCAGGGTCAATCACAAACCTACAGCAGTGTGCGTTGCCTAGGATGGCACTCTATGCTCACTTCATGTCCTGGCATAGGCAAGGCTAGGCCTTTTGCACTAGCGCTCGCGTGGATTCGAGGACTAAGCCAGTGCCTTCCCCACAGGAGAGGAGAGTCGACATGAACCCTGCACAGGCCCGTGCACTGGGCTGGGGATCTGTTTGGGTCTGTCCCCCCTGCTACCCCGGCACACTTCCTGACACCAACAACGTTGTCACATCTTGGAGGAAGACGGCATCGGACTGCCCGTTCGTCCAGGGAGCTGTTTCTGCGAGTTGAAGCTATGGCGCTTGGTGGCAAGCCCAAGTCTGCCCTAGGCACAGGTGGTCAAGGAGACGCTGTCCCCTTGGGACCAGAGACACAGGACAGGCCTGCCTTCTGCCCAGACTCCTTCCTCAGTGTGGAGCACACCTGCCTGCCATAGTCATACTCTTCTGTCACCTTAGCAGCCAGACCTCCGACCCTCAGCACAGGTAGATGGTGACACTTGTCTTACAACGGGCCCGCTGTTCCTGCCAGTGCCAACTCTCCTGCATCGCGACCGTTTCCGGAACACAAAGCCAACGGCTCCTTCTCTTTGCCCGTGGCAGCGTGATGCACCTTCCCCAGATTTGCTCTTGGGGAGCACAGTGACAGACGTGTCCCTTTCATAAGGCCCTTTCCAGAGGTGCAACCACGCTTCTCTCTCTGGCAGAGGGGATGCTAGGTAAAAGATAATTTCGCTCCATGCGGGTATCTTGCACTGTCCTGAGCAGACTAGCTCAGGCAAGAAGCAGCAGCTTCCCACAAACCCGACTCTGATTGCCCAACGAATGCTATGCTTTCCCAGAGAGGATGCCTGGGCATAGAAGGATTTCATTCCATGCGGGATTATTACAACGTGCAGGGGAGACTAGATCAGGGAAGCAGCAGCAGCATCCCTCAGACGCGACTCTGTTTTCACAAGTAGCTGGTGACACTTGTCTTACAACGGGCCCGCTGTTCCTGCCAGTGCCAACTCTCCTGCATCGTGACCGTTTCCCGAACACAAAGCCAACGGCTCCTTCTCTTTGCCCGTGGCAGCATGATGCACCTTCCCCAGACTTGCTCTTGGGGAGCACGGTGACAGACGTGTCCCTTTCCTTAAGGCCCTTTCCAGAGGTGCAACCACGCTTCTCTCTCTGGCAGAGGGGATGCTAGGTGAAAGAAAATTTCGCTCCATGCGGGTATATTGCACTGTCCTGAGCAGAGTAGCTCAGGCAAGAAGCAGCAGCTTCCCACAAACCCGACTCTGATTGCCCAACGAATGCTATGCTTTCCCAAGAGGATGCCTGGGCATAGAAGGATTTCGTTCCATGCGGGATTATTACAACGTGTAGGGGACACTAGATCAGGGAAGCAGCAGCAGCATCCCTCAGACGCGACTCTGTTTTCACAAGTAGCTGGTGACTCTTGTCTTACAACGGGCCCGCTGTTCCTGCCAGTGCCAACTCTCCTGCATCGCGACCGTTTCCCGAACACAAAGCCAACGGCTCCTTCTCTTTGCCCGTGGCAGCGTGCTGCACCTTCCCCAGATTTGCTCTTGGGGAGCACGGTGACAGACGTGTCCCTTTCCTTAAGGCCCTTTCCAGAGGTGCAACCACGCTTCTCTCTCTGGCAGAGGGGATGCTAGGTGAAAGGGAATTTCGCTCCATACGGGTATCTTGCACTGTCCTCAGCAGAATATCTCAGGCAAGAAGCAGCAGCTTCCTAAAAACCCGACACTGATAGCCTAACGAAGCTCTGCTTTCTCAGAGAGGAGGCCTGGCCATAGATGATTTCGCTCCATGCGGGTTTATTACAATTTGCAGGGAAGTCTAACTCAGGCAAGCAGCAACAGCATCCCTCAGACGCGACTCTGATTTCCCAACGAAAGCTGTGACTTCCCAAAGGGGATGCCCGGGCATAGTGGCTTTCGCTCTATGCGGGGCTCTCCCACCGTCCTACGAATACTAGGCTAAGGCAAGCAGCCACAGCAGCCTACAGATCTGACTCTGATTTACCAACTGAACTAAGCAGGCACAATCAAAAACCAACAGCAGCGTGCGTTGCCTAGGATGGCACTCTATGCTCACTTCATGTCCTGGCATAGGCAAGGCTAGGCCTTTTGCACTAGCGCTCGCGTGGAATCGGGGACTAAGCCAGTGCCTTCCCCACAGGAGAGGAGAGTCGACATGAACCCTGCACACTGCCCGTGCACTGGGCTGGGGATCTGTTTGGGTCTGTCCCCCCTCCTACCCCGGCACACATCCTGACACCAATAACGTTGTCACATCTTGGAGGAAGACGGCATCGGACTGCCCGTTCGTCCAGGGAGCTGTTTCTGCGAGTTGAAGCTATGGCGCTTGGTGGCAAGCCCAAGTCTGCCCTAGGCACAAGTGGTCAAGGAGACGCTGTCCCTTTGGGACCAGAGACACAGGACAGGCCTGCCTTCTGCCCAGACTCCTTCCTCAGTGTGGAGCACACCTGCCTGCCATAGTCATACTCTTCTGTCACCTTAGCAGCCAGGCCTCCGACCCTCAGCACAGGTAGATGGTGACACTTGTCTTACAACGAGCCCGCTGTTCCTGCCAGTGCCAACTCTCCTTCATCGCGACCGTTTCCCGAACACAAAACCAACGGCTCCTTCTCTGCCCGTGGCAGCGTGATGCACCTTCCCCAGACTTGCTCTTGGGGAGCAAGGTGACAGACGTGTCCCTTTCCTTAAGGCCCTTTCCAGAGGTGCAACCACGCTTCTCTCTCTGGCAGAGGGGATGCTAGGTGAAAGAAAATTTCGCTCCATGCGTGTATCTTGCACTGTCCTGAGCAGAGTAGCTCAGGCAAGAAGCAGCAGCTTCCCACAAACCCGACTCTGATTGCCCAACGAATGCTATGCTTTCCCAGAGAGGATGCCTGGGCATAGAAGGATTTCGTTCCATGCGGGTTTATTACAACGTGCAGGGGAGACTAGCTCAGGGAAGCAGCAGCAGCATCCCTCAGACGCGACTCTGATTTCCCAACGAAAGCTGTGCCTTCCCCGAGGGGATGCCCGGGCAAAGAGGCTTTCGCTCTATGCGGGGCTCTCCCACTGTCCTACGAATACTAGGCTAAGGCAAGCAGCCACAGCAGCCTACAGATCCGACTCTGATTTACCAGCTACTGCTATACGTTCGCAGAGGTTTTCAGCTGGCGCGAACTGCCCTTCGCTGCTGCTTCACAGCAAGGCTTTGGGCATTCGCTCTGACACTTCAAAGAAGAAGAGCTGCGGGAGAGCTAGTGTATCTTGGGCCTTGCTTTCCGGGGCTCCATGTTCGCGCCGTGCGTTCTCCCTGCCAAGCCGAACTAAGCAGGGTCAATCACAAACCTACAGCAGTGTGCGTTGCCTAGGATGGCACTCTATGCTCACTTCATGTCCTGGCATAGGCAAGGCTAGGCCTTTTGCACTAGCGCTCGCGTGGAATCGGGGACTAAGCCAGTGCCTTCCCCACAGGAGAGGAGAGTCGACATGAACCCTGCACACTGCCCGTGCACGGGGATGGGTATCTGTTTGGGTCTGTCCCCCCTCCTACCCCGGCACACTTCCTGACACCAACAACGTTGTCACATCTTGGAGGAAGACGGCATCGGACTGCCCGTTCGTCCAGGGTGCTGTTTCTGCGAGTTGCGGCTATGGCGCTTGGTGGCAAGCCCAAGTCTGCCCTAGGCAGAGGGGGTCAAGGAGACGCTGTCCCCATGGGACCAGAGACACAGGACCGGCCTGCCTTCTGCACAGACTCCTTCCTCAATGTGGAGCACGCGTGCCTGCCCTAGTCGTACTCTTCTGTCACCTTAGCAGCCAGGCCTCCGTCCCTCAGCACAGGTAGATGGTGACACTTGTCTTACAACGGGCCCGCTGTTCCTGCCAGTGCCAACTCTCCTGCATCGCGACCGTTTCCCGAACACAAAGCCAACGGCTCCTTCTCTTTGCCCGTGGCAGCGTGCTGCACCTTCCCCAGACTTGCTCTTGGGGAGCACGGTGACAGACGTGTCCCTTTCCTTAAGCCCCTTTCCAGAGGTGCAACCACGCTTCTCTCTCTGGCAGAGGGGATGCTAGGTGAAAGGGAATTTCGCTCCATGCGGGTATCTTGCACTGTCCTCAGCAGAATAGCTCAGGCAAGAAGCAGCAGCTTCCTAAAAACCTGACACTGATTGCCCAACGAAGCTCTGCTTTCTCAGAGAGGAGGCCTGGCCATAGATGATTTCGCTCCATGCGGGTTTATTACAATTTGCAGGGAAGTCTAACTCAGGCAAGCAGCAACAGCATCCCTCAGACGCGACTCTGATTTCCCAACGAAAGCTGTGACTTCCCAAAGGGGATGCCCGGGCAAAGTGGCTTTCGCTCTATGCGGGGCTCTCCCACCGTCCTACGAATACTAGGCTAAGGCAAGCAGCCACAGCAGCCTACAGATCTGACTCTGATTTACCAACTGAACTAAGCAGGCACAATCAAAAACCAACAGCAGCGTGCGTTGCCTAGGATGGCACTCTATGCTCACTTCATGTCCTGGCATAGGCAAGGCTAGGCCTTTTGCACTAGCGCTCGCGTGGAATCGGGGACTAAGCCAGTGCCTTCCCCACAGGAGAGGAGAGTCGACATGAACCCTGCACACTGCCCGTGCACTGGGCTGGGGATCTGTTTGGGTCTGTTCCCCCTCCTACCCCGGCATACTTCCTGACACCAACAACGTTGTCACATCTTGGAGGAAGACGGCATCGGACTGCCCGTTCGTCCAGGGAGCTGTTTCTGCGAGTTGAAGCTATGGTGCTTGGTGGCAAGCCCAAGTCTGCCCTAGGCACAAGTGGTCAAGGAGACGCTGTCCCCTTGGGACCAGAGACACAGGACAGGCCTGCCTTCTGCCCAGACTCCTTCCTCAGTGTGGAGCACACCTGCCTGCCATAGTCATACTCTTCTGTCACCTTAGCAGCCAGGCCACCGACCCTCAGCACAGGTAGATGGTGACACATGTCTTACAACGAGCCCGCTGTTCCTGCCAGTGCCAACTCTCCTTCATCGCGACCGTTTCCCGAACACAAAGCCAACGGCTCCTTCTCTGCCCGTGGCAGCGTGATGCACCTTCCCCAGACTTGCTCTTGGGGAGCACAGTGACAGACGTGCCCCTTTCCATAAGGCCCTTTCCAGAGGTGCAACCACGCTTCTCTCTCTGGCAGAGGGGATGCTAGGTAAAAGATAATTTCGCTCCATGCGGGTATCTTGCACTGTCCTGAGCAGACTAGCTCAGGCAAGAAGCAGCAGCTTCCCACAAACCCGACTCTGATTGCCCAACGAATGCTATGCTTTCCCAGAGAGGATGCCTGGGCATAGAAGGATTTCATTCCATGCGGGATTATTACAACGTGAAGGGGAGACTAGATCAGGGAAGCAGCAGCAGCATCCCTCAGACGCGACTCTGTTTTCACAAGTAGCTGGTGACACTTGTCTTACAACGGGCCCGCTGTTCCTGCCAGTGCCAACTCTCCTGCATCGCGCCCGTTTCCCGAACGCAAAGCCAACGGCTCCTTCTCTTTGCCCGTGGCAGCATGATGCACCTTCCCCAGACTTGCTCTTGGGGAGCACGGTGACAGACGTGTCCCTTTCCTTAAGGCCCTTTCCAGAGGTGCATCCACGCTTCTCTCTCTGGCAGAGGGGATGCTAGGTGAAAGAAAATTTCGCTCCATGCGTGTATCTTGCACTGTCCTGAGCAGAGTAGCTCAGGCAAGAAGCAGCAGCTTCCCACAAACCCGACTCTGATTGCCCAACGAATGCTATGCTTTCCCAGAGAGGATGCCTGGGCATAGAAGGATTTCGTTCCATGCGGGTTTATTACAACGTGCAGGGGAGACTAGCTCAGGGAAGCAGCAGCAGCATCCCTCAGACGCGACTCTGATTTCCCAACGAAAGCTGTGCCTTCCCAGAGGGGATGCCCGGGCAAAGAGGCTTTCGCTCTATGCGGGGCTCTCCCACTGTCCTACGAATACTAGGCTAAGGCAAGCAGCCACAGCAGCCTACAGATCCGACTCTGATTTACCAGCTACTGCTATACGTTCGCAGAGGTTTTCAGCTGGCGCGAACTGCCCTTCGCTGCTGCTTCACAGCAAGGCTTTGGGCATTCGCTCTGACACTTCAAAGAAGAAGAGCTGCGGGAGAGCTAGTGTATCTTGGGCCTTGCTTTCCGGGGCTCCATG
This sequence comes from Neogale vison, assembly GCF_020171115.1. Classification (NCBI taxonomy): domain Eukaryota; kingdom Metazoa; phylum Chordata; class Mammalia; order Carnivora; family Mustelidae; genus Neogale; species Neogale vison. Next base: position 216,567,380 of record NC_058101.1, read on the forward strand.
TTCGCGCCGTGCGTTCTCCCTGCCAAGCCGAACTAAGCAGGGTCAATCACAAACCTACAGCAGTGTGCGTTGCCTAGGATGGCACTCTATGCTCACTTCATGTCCTGGCATAGGCAAGGCTAGGCCTTTTGCACTAGCGCTCGCGTGGAATCGGGGACTAAGCCAGTGCCTTCCCCACAGGAGAGGAGAGTCGACATGAACCCTGCACACTGCCCGTGCACGGGGATGGGGATCTGTTTGGGTCTGTCCCCCCTGCTACCCCGGCACACTTCCTGACACCAACAACGTTGTCACATCTTGGAGGAAGACGGCATCGGACTGCCCGTTCGTCCAGGGAGCTGTTTCTGCGAGTTGCGGCTATGGCGCTTGGTGGCAAGCCCAAGTCTGCCCTAGGCAGAGGGGGTCAAGGAGACGCTGTCCCCATGGGACCAGAGACACAGGACCGGCCTGCCTTCTGCACAGACTCCTTCCTCAATGTGGAGCACGCGTGCCTGCCCTAGTCGTACTCTTCTGTCACCTTAGCAGCCAGGCCTCCGTCCCTCAGCACAGGTAGATGGTGACACTTGTCTTACAACGGGCCCGCTGTTCCTGCCAGTGCCAACTCTCCTGCATCGCGACCGTTTCCCGAACACAAAGCCAACGGCTCCTTCTCTTTGCCCGTGGCAGCGTGCTGCACCTTCCCCAGACTTGCTCTTGGGGAGCACGGTGACAGACGTGTCCCTTTCCTTAAGCCCCTTTCCAGAGGTGCAACCACGCTTCTCTCTCTGGCAGAGGGGATGCTAGGTGAAAGGGAATTTCGCTCCATGCGGGTATCTTGCACTGTCCTCAGCAGAATAGCTCAGGCAAGAAGCAGCAGCTTCCTAAAAACCTGACACTGATTGCCCAACGAAGCTCTGCTTTCTCAGAGAGGAGGCCTGGCCATAGATGATTTCGCTCCATGCGGGTTTATTACAATTTGCAGGGAAGTCTAACTCAGGCAAGCAGCAACAGCATCCCTCAGACGCGACTCTGATTTCCCAACGAAAGCTGTGACTTCCCAAAGGGGATGCCCGGGCAAAGTGGCTTTCGCTCTATGCGGGGCTCTCCCACCGTCCTACGAATACTAGGCTAAGGCAAGCAGCCACAGCAGCCTACAGATCTGACTCTGATTTACCAACTGAACTAAGCAGGCACAATCAAAAACCAACAGCAGCGTGCGTTGCCTAGGATGGCACTCTATGCTCACTTCATGTCCTGGCATAGGCAAGGCTAGGCCTTTTGCACTAGCGCTCGCGTGGAATCGGGGACTAAGCCAGTGCCTTCCCCACAGGAGAGGAGAGTCGACATGAACCCTGCACACTGCCCGTGCACTGGGCTGGGGATCTGTTTGGGTCTGTCCCCCCTCCTACCCCGGCACACTTCCTGACACCAACAACGTTGTCACATCTTGGAGGAAGACGGCATCGGACTGCCCGTTCGTCCAGGGAGCTGTTTCTGCGAGTTGAAGCTATGGTGCTTGGTGGCAAGCCCAAGTCTGCCCTAGGCACAAGTGGTCAAGGAGACGCTGTCCCCTTGGGACCAGAGACACAGGACAGGCCTGCCTTCTGCCCAGACTCCTTCCTCAGTGTGGAGCACACCTGCCTGCCATAGTCATACTCTTCTGTCACCTTAGCAGCCAGGCCACCGACCCTCAGCACAGGTAGATGGTGACACTTGTCTTACAACGAGCCCGCTGTTCCTGCCAGTGCCAACTCTCCTTCATCGCGACCGTTTCCCGAACACAAAGCCAACGGCTCCTTCTCTGCCCGTGGCAGCGTGATGCACCTTCCCCAGACTTGCTCTTGGGGAGCACAGTGACAGACGTGCCCCTTTCCATAAGGCCCTTTCCAGAGGTGCAACCACGCTTCTCTCTCTGGCAGAGGGGATGCTAGGTAAAAGATAATTTCGCTCCATGCGGGTATCTTGCACTGTCCTGAGCAGACTAGCTCAGGCAAGAAGCAGCAGCTTCCCACAAACCCGACTCTGATTGCCCAACGAATGCTATGCTTTCCCAGAGAGGATGCCTGGGCATAGAAGGATTTCATTCCATGCGGGATTATTACAACGTGAAGGGGAGACTAGATCAGGGAAGCAGCAGCAGCATCCCTCAGACGCGACTCTGTTTTCACAAGTAGCTGGTGACACTTGTCTTACAACGGGCCCGCTGTTCCTGCCAGTGCCAACTCTCCTGCATCGCGCCCGTTTCCCGAACGCAAAGCCAACGGCTCCTTCTCTTTGCCCGTGGCAGCATGCTGCACCTTCCCCAGACTTGCTCTTGGGGAGCACGGTGACAGACGTGTCCCTTTCCTTAAGGCCCTTTCCAGAGGTGCATCCACGCTTCTCTCTCTGGCAGAGGGGATGCTAGGTGAAAGAAAATTTCGCTCCATGCGGGTATCTTGCACTGTCCTGAGCAGAGTAGCTCAGGCAAGAAGCAGCAGCTTCCCACAAACCCGACTCTGATTGCCCAACGAATGCTATGCTTTCCCAGAGAGGATGCCTGGGCATAGAAGGATTTCGTTCCATGCGGGTTTATTACAACGTGCAGGGGAGACTAGCTCAGGGAAGCAGCAGCAGCATCCCTCAGACGCGACTCTGATTTCCCAACTAAAGCTGTGCCTTCCCAGAGGGGATGCCCGGGCAAAGAGGCTTTCGCTCTATGCGGGGCTCTCCCACTGTCCTACGAATACTAGGCTAAGGCAAGCAGCCACAGCAGCCTACAGATCCGACTCTGATTTACCAGCTACTGCTATACGTTCGCAGAGGTTTTCAGCTGGCGCGAACTGCCCTTCGCTGCTGCTTCACAGCAAGGCTTTGGGCATTCGCTCTGACACTTCAAAGAAGAAGAGCTGCGGGAGAGCTAGTGTATCTTGGGCCTTGCTTTCCGGGGCTCCATGTTCGCGCCGTGCGTTCTCCCTGCCAAGCCGAACTAAGCAGGGTCAATCACAAACCTACAGCAGTGTGCGTTGCCTAGGATGGCACTCTATGCTCACTTCATGTCCTGGCATAGGCAAGGCTAGGCCTTTTGCACTAGCGCTCGCGTGGAATCGGGGACTAAGCCAGTGCCTTCCCCACAGGAGAGGAGAGTCGACATGAACCCTGCACACTGCACGTGCACGGGGATGGGTATCTGTTTGGGTCTGTCCCCCCTCCTACCCCGGCACACTTCCTGACACCAACAACGTTGTCACATCTTGGAGGAAGACGGCATCGGACTGCCCGTTCGTCCAGGGAGCTGTTTCTGCGAGTTGCGGCTATGGCGCTTGGTGGCAAGCCCAAGTCTGCCCTAGGCAGAGGGGGTCAAGGAGACGCTGTCCCCATGGGACCAGAGACACAGGACCGGCCTGCCTTCTGCACAGACTCCTTCCTCAATGTGGAGCACGCGTGCCTGCCCTAGTCGTACTCTTCTGTCACCTTAGCAGCCAGGCCTCCGTCCCTCAGCACAGGTAGATGGTGACACTTGTCTTACAACGGGCCCGCTGTTCCTGCCAGTGCCAACTCTCCTGCATCGCGACCGTTTCCCGAACACAAAGCCAACGGCTCCTTCTCTTTGCCCATGGCAGCGTGCTGCACCTTCCCCAGACTTGCTCTTGGGGAGCACGGTGACAGACGTGTCCCTTTCCTTAAGCCCCTTTCCAGAGGTGCAACCACGCTTCTCTCTCTGGCAGAGGGGATGCTAGGTGAAAGGGAATTTTGCTCCATGCGGGTATCTTGCACTGTCCTCAGCAGAATAGCTCAGGCAAGAAGCAGCAGCTTCCTAAAAACCTGACACTGATTGCCCAACGAAGCTCTGCTTTCTCAGAGAGGAGGCCTGGCCATAGATGATTTCGCTCCATGCGGGTTTATTACAATTTGCAGGGAAGTCTAACTCAGGCAAGCAGCAACAGCATCCCTCAGACGCGACTCTGATTTCCCAACGAAAGCTGTGACTTCCCAAAGGGGATGCCCGGGCAAAGTGGCTTTCGCTCTATGCGGGGCTCTCCCACCGTCCTACGAATACTAGGCTAAGGCAAGCAGCCACAGCAGCCTACAGATCTGACTCTGATTTACCAACTGAACTAAGCAGGCACAATCAAAAACCAACAGCAGCGTGCGTTGCCTAGGATGGCACTCTATGCTCACTTCATGTCCTGGCATAGGCAAGGCTAGGCCTTTTGCACTAGCGCTCGCGTGGAATCGGGGACTAAGCCAGTGCCTTCCCCACAGGAGAGGAGAGTCGACATGAACCCTGCACACTGCCCGTGCACTGGGCTGGGGATCTGTTTGGGTCTGTCCCCCCTCCTACCCCGGCACACTTCCTGACACCAACAACGTTGTCACATCTTGGAGGAAGACGGCATCGGACTGCCCGTTCGTCCAGGGAGCTGTTTCTGCGAGTTGAAGCTATGGTGCTTGGTGGCAAGCCCAAGTCTGCCCTAGGCACAAGTGGTCAAGGAGACGCTGTCCCCTTGGGACCAGAGACACAGGACAGGCCTGCCTTCTGCCCAGACTCCTTCCTCAGTGTGGAGCACACCTGCCTGCCATAGTCATACTCTTCTGTCACCTTAGCAGCCAGGCCACCGACCCTCAGCACAGGTAGATGGTGACACTTGTCTTACAACGAGCCCGCTGTTCCTGCCAGTGCCAACTCTCCTTCATCGCGACCGTTTCCCGAACACAAAGCCAACGGCTCCTTCTCTGCCCGTGGCAGCGTGATGCACCTTCCCCAGACTTGCTCTTGGGGAGCACAGTGACAGACGTGCCCCTTTCCATAAGGCCCTTTCCAGAGGTGCAACCACGCTTCTCTCTCTGGCAGAGGGGATGCTAGGTAAAAGATAATTTCGCTCCATGCGGGTATCTTGCACTGTCCTGAGCAGACTAGCTCAGGCAAGAAGCAGCAGCTTCCCACAAACCCGACTCTGATTGCCCAACGAATGCTATGCTTTCCCAGAGAGGATGCCTGGGCATAGAAGGATTTCATTCCATGCGGGATTATTACAACGTGAAGGGGAGACTAGATCAGGGAAGCAGCAGCAGCATCCCTCAGACGCGACTCTGTTTTCACAAGTAGCTGGTGACACTTGTCTTACAACGGGCCCGCTGTTCCTGCCAGTGCCAACTCTCCTGCATCGCGCCCGTTTCCCGAACGCAAAGCCAACGGCTCCTTCTCTTTGCCCGTGGCAGCATGCTGCACCTTCCCCAGACTTGCTCTTGGGGAGCACGGTGACAGACGTGTCCCTTTCCTTAAGGCCCTTTCCAGAGGTGCATCCACGCTTCTCTCTCTGGCAGAGGGGATGCTAGGTGAAAGAAAATTTCGCTCCATGCGGGTATCTTGCACTGTCCTGAGCAGAGTAGCTCAGGCAAGAAGCAGCAGCTTCCCACAAACCCGACTCTGATTGCCCAACGAATGCTATGCTTTCCCAGAGAGGATGCCTGGGCATAGAAGGATTTCGTTCCATGCGGGTTTATTACAACGTGCAGGGGAGACTAGCTCAGGGAAGCAGCAGCAGCATCCCTCAGACGCGACTCTGATTTCCCAACTAAAGCTGTGCCTTCCCAGAGGGGATGCCCGGGCAAAGAGGCTTTCGCTCTATGCGGGGCTCTCCCACTGTCCTACGAATACTAGGCTAAGGCAAGCAGCCACAGCAGCCTACAGATCCGACTCTGATTTACCAGCTACTGCTATACGTTCGCAGAGGTTTTCAGCTGGCGCGAACTGCCCTTCGCTGCTGCTTCACAGCAAGGCTTTGGGCATTCGCTCTGACACTTCAAAGAAGAAGAGCTGCGGGAGAGCTAGTGTATCTTGGGCCTTGCTTTCCGGGGCTCCATGTTCGCGCCGTGCGTTCTCCCTGCCAAGCCGAACTAAGCAGGGTCAATCACAAACCTACAGCAGTGTGCGTTGCCTAGGATGGCACTCTATGCTCACTTCATGTCCTGGCATAGGCAAGGCTAGGCCTTTTGCACTAGCGCTCGCGTGGAATCGGGGACTAAGCCAGTGCCTTCCCCACAGGAGAGGAGAGTCGACATGAACCCTGCACACTGCCCGTGCACGGGGATGGGGATCTGTTTGGGTCTGTCCCCCCTGCTACCCCGGCACACTTCCTGACACCAACAACGTTGTCACATCTTGGAGGAAGACGGCATCGGACTGCCCGTTCGTCCAGGGAGCTGTTTCTGCGAGTTGCGGCTATGGCGCTTGGTGGCAAGCCCAAGTCTGCCCTAGGCAGAGGGGGTCAAGGAGACGCTGTCCCCATGGGACCAGAGACACAGGACCGGCCTGCCTTCTGCACAGACTCCTTCCTCAATGTGGAGCACGCGTGCCTGCCTAGTCGTACTCTTCTGTCACCTTAGCAGCCAGGCCTCCGTCCCTCAACACAGGTAGATGGTGACACTTGTCTTACAACGGGCCCGCTGTTCCTGCCAGTGCCAACTCTCCTGCATCGCGACCGTTTCCCGAACACAAAGCCAACGGCTCCTTCTCTGCCCGTGGCAGCGTGATGCACCTTCCCCAGACTTGCTCTTGGGGAGCACAGTGACAGACGTGCCCCTTTCCATAAGGCCCTTTCCAGAGGTGCAACCACGCTTCTCTCTCTGGCAGAGGGGATGCTAGGTAAAAGATAATTTCGCTCCATGCGGGTATCTTGCACTGTCCTGAGCAGACTAGCTCAGGCAAGAAGCAGCAGCTTCCCACAAACCCGACTCTGATTGCCCAACGAATGCTATGCTTTCCCAGAGAGGATGCCTGGGCATAGAAGGATTTCATTCCATGCGGGATTATTACAACGTGAAGGGGAGACTAGATCAGGGAAGCAGCAGCAGCATCCCTCAGACGCGACTCTGTTTTCACAAGTAGCTGGTGACACTTGTCTTACAACGGGCCCGCTGTTCCTGCCAGTGCCAACTCTCCTGCATCGCGCCCGTTTCCCGAACGCAAAGCCAACGGCTCCTTCTCTTTGCCCGTGGCAGCATGCTGCACCTTCCCCAGACTTGCTCTTGGGGAGCACGGTGACAGACGTGTCCCTTTCCTTAAGGCCCTTTCCAGAGGTGCATCCACGCTTCTCTCTCTGGCAGAGGGGATGCTAGGTGAAAGAAAATTTCGCTCCATGCGGGTATCTTGCACTGTCCTGAGCAGAGTAGCTCAGGCAAGAAGCAGCAGCTTCCCACAAACCCGACTCTGATTGCCCAACGAATGCTATGCTTTCCCAGAGAGGATGCCTGGGCATAGAAGGATTTCGTTCCATGCGGGTTTATTACAACGTGCAGGGGAGACTAGCTCAGGGAAGCAGCAGCAGCATCCCTCAGACGCGACTCTGATTTCCCAACTAAAGCTGTGCCTTCCCAGAGGGGATGCCCGGGCAAAGAGGCTTTCGCTCTATGCGGGGCTCTCCCACTGTCCTACGAATACTAGGCTAAGGCAAGCAGCCACAGCAGCCTACAGATCCGACTCTGATTTACCAGCTACTGCTATACGTTCGCAGAGGTTTTCAGCTGGCGCGAACTGCCCTTCGCTGCTGCTTCACAGCAAGGCTTTGGGCATTCGCTCTGACACTTCAAAGAAGAAGAGCTGCGGGAGAGCTAGTGTATCTTGGGCCTTGCTTTCCGGGGCTCCATGTTCGCGCCGTGCGTTCTCCCTGCCAAGCCGAACTAAGCAGGGTCAATCACAAACCTACAGCAGTGTGCGTTGCCTAGGATGGCACTCTATGCTCACTTCATGTCCTGGCATAGGCAAGGCTAGGCCTTTTGCACTAGCGCTCGCGTGGAATCGGGGACTAAGCCAGTGCCTTCCCCACAGGAGAGGAGAGTCGACATGAACCCTGCACACTGCACGTGCACGGGGATGGGTATCTGTTTGGGTCTGTCCCCCCTCCTACCCCGGCACACTTCCTGACACCAACAACGTTGTCACATCTTGGAGGAAGACGGCATCGGACTGCCCGTTCGTCCAGGGAGCTGTTTCTGCGAGTTGCGGCTATGGCGCTTGGTGGCAAGCCCAAGTCTGCCCTAGGCAGAGGGGGTCAAGGAGACGCTGTCCCCATGGGACCAGAGACACAGGACCGGCCTGCCTTCTGCACAGACTCCTTCCTCAATGTGGAGCACGCGTGCCTGCCCTAGTCGTACTCTTCTGTCACCTTAGCAGCCAGGCCTCCGTCCCTCAGCACAGGTAGATGGTGACACTTGTCTTACAACGGGCCCGCTGTTCCTGCCAGTGCCAACTCTCCTGCATCGCGACCGTTTCCCGAACACAAAGCCAACGGCTCCTTCTCTTTGCCCATGGCAGCGTGCTGCACCTTCCCCAGACTTGCTCTTGGGGAGCACGGTGACAGACGTGTCCCTTTCCTTAAGCCCCTTTCCAGAGGTGCAACCACGCTTCTCTCTCTGGCAGAGGGGATGCTAGGTGAAAGGGAATTTTGCTCCATGCGGGTATCTTGCACTGTCCTCAGCAGAATAGCTCAGGCAAGAAGCAGCAGCTTCCTAAAAACCTGACACTGATTGCCCAACGAAGCTCTGCTTTCTCAGAGAGGAGGCCTGGCCATAGATGATTTCGCTCCATGCGGGTTTATTACAATTTGCAGGGAAGTCTAACTCAGGCAAGCAGCAACAGCATCCCTCAGACGCGACTCTGATTTCCCAACGAAAGCTGTGACTTCCCAAAGGGGATGCCCGGGCAAAGTGGCTTTCGCTCTATGCGGGGCTCTCCCACCGTCCTACGAATACTAGGCTAAGGCAAGCAGCCACAGCAGCCTACAGATCTGACTCTGATTTACCAACTGAACTAAGCAGGCACAATCAAAAACCAACAGCAGCGTGCGTTGCCTAGGATGGCACTCTATGCTCACTTCATGTCCTGGCATAGGCAAGGCTAGGCCTTTTGCACTAGCGCTCGCGTGGAATCGGGGACTAAGCCAGTGCCTTCCCCACAGGAGAGGAGAGTCGACATGAACCCTGCACACTGCCCGTGCACTGGGCTGGGGATCTGTTTGGGTCTGTCCCCCCTCCTACCCCGGCACACTTCCTGACACCAACAACGTTGTCACATCTTGGAGGAAGACGGCATCGGACTGCCCGTTCGTCCAGGGAGCTGTTTCTGCGAGTTGAAGCTATGGTGCTTGGTGGCAAGCCCAAGTCTGCCCTAGGCACAAGTGGTCAAGGAGACGCTGTCCCCTTGGGACCAGAGACACAGGACAGGCCTGCCTTCTGCCCAGACTCCTTCCTCAGTGTGGAGCACACCTGCCTGCCATAGTCATACTCTTCTGTCACCTTAGCAGCCAGGCCACCGACCCTCAGCACAGGTAGATGGTGACACTTGTCTTACAACGAGCCCGCTGTTCCTGCCAGTGCCAACTCTCCTTCATCGCGACCGTTTCCCGAACACAAAGCCAACGGCTCCTTCTCTGCCCGTGGCAGCGTGATGCACCTTCCCCAGACTTGCTCTTGGGGAGCACAGTGACAGACGTGCCCCTTTCCATAAGGCCCTTTCCAGAGGTGCAACCACGCTTCTCTCTCTGGCAGAGGGGATGCTAGGTAAAAGATAATTTCGCTCCATGCGGGTATCTTGCACTGTCCTGAGCAGACTAGCTCAGGCAAGAAGCAGCAGCTTCCCACAAACCCGACTCTGATTGCCCAACGAATGCTATGCTTTCCCAGAGAGGATGCCTGGGCATAGAAGGATTTCATTCCATGCGGGATTATTACAACGTGAAGGGGAGACTAGATCAGGGAAGCAGCAGCAGCATCCCTCAGACGCGACTCTGTTTTCACAAGTAGCTGGTGACACTTGTCTTACAACGGGCCCGCTGTTCCTGCCAGTGCCAACTCTCCTGCATCGCGCCCGTTTCCCGAACGCAAAGCCAACGGCTCCTTCTCTTTGCCCGTGGCAGCATGCTGCACCTTCCCCAGACTTGCTCTTGGGGAGCACGGTGACAGACGTGTCCCTTTCCTTAAGGCCCTTTCCAGAGGTGCATCCACGCTTCTCTCTCTGGCAGAGGGGATGCTAGGTGAAAGAAAATTTCGCTCCATGCGGGTATCTTGCACTGTCCTGAGCAGAGTAGCTCAGGCAAGAAGCAGCAGCTTCCCACAAACCCGACTCTGATTGCCCAACGAATGCTATGCTTTCCCAGAGAGGATGCCTGGGCATAGAAGGATTTCGTTCCATGCGGGTTTATTACAACGTGCAGGGGAGACTAGCTCAGGGAAGCAGCAGCAGCATCCCTCAGACGCGACTCTGATTTCCCAACTAAAGCTGTGCCTTCCCAGAGGGGATGCCCGGGCAAAGAGGCTTTCGCTCTATGCGGGGCTCTCCCACTGTCCTACGAATACTAGGCTAAGGCAAGCAGCCACAGCAGCCTACAGATCCGACTCTGATTTACCAGCTACTGCTATACGTTCGCAGAGGTTTTCAGCTGGCGCGAACTGCCCTTCGCTGCTGCTTCACAGCAAGGCTTTGGGCATTCGCTCTGACACTTCAAAGAAGAAGAGCTGCGGGAGAGCTAGTGTATCTTGGGCCTTGCTTTCCGGGGCTCCATGTTCGCGCCGTGCGTTCTCCCTGCCAAGCCGAACTAAGCAGGGTCAATCACAAACCTACAGCAGTGTGCGTTGCCTAGGATGGCACTCTATGCTCACTTCATGTCCTGGCATAGGCAAGGCTAGGCCTTTTGCACTAGCGCTCGCGTGGAATCGGGGACTAAGCCAGTGCCTTCCCCACAGGAGAGGAGAGTCGACATGAACCCTGCACACTGCCCGTGCACGGGGATGGGGATCTGTTTGGGTCTGTCCCCCCTGCTACCCCGGCACACTTCCTGACACCAACAACGTTGTCACATCTTGGAGGAAGACGGCATCGGACTGCCCGTTCGTCCAGGGAGCTGTTTCTGCGAGTTGCGGCTATGGCGCTTGGTGGCAAGCCCAAGTCTGCCCTAGGCAGAGGGGGTCAAGGAGACGCTGTCCCCATGGGACCAGAGACACAGGACCGGCCTGCCTTCTGCACAGACTCCTTCCTCAATGTGGAGCACGCGTGCCTGCCTAGTCGTACTCTTCTGTCACCTTAGCAGCCAGGCCTCCGTCCCTCAGCACAGGTAGATGGTGACACTTGTCTTACAACGGGCCCGCTGTTCCTGCCAGTGCCAACTCTCCTGCATCGCGACCGTTTCCCGAACACAAAGCCAACGGCTCCTTCTCTTTGCCCGTGGCAGCGTGCTGCACCTTCCCCAGACTTGCTCTTGGGGAGCACGGTGACAGACGTGTCCCTTTCCTTAAGCCCCTTTCCAGAGGTGCAACCACGCTTCTCTCTCTGGCAGAGGGGATGCTAGGTGAAAGGGAATTTCGCTCCATGCGGGTATCTTGCACTGTCCTCAGCAGAATAGCTCAGGCAAGAAGCAGCAGCTTCCTAAAAACCTGACACTGATTGCCCAACGAAGCTCTGATTTCTCAGAGAGGAGGCCTGGCCATAGATGATTTCGCTCCATGCGGGTTTATTACAATTTGCAGGGAAGTCTAACTCAGGCAAGCAGCAACAGCATCCCTCAGACGCGACTCTGATTTCCCAACGAAAGCTGTGACTTCCCAAAGGGGATGCCCGGGCAAAGTGGCTTTCGCTCTATGCGGGGCTCTCCCACCGTCCTACGAATACTAGGCTAAGGCAAGCAGCCACAGCAGCCTACAGATCTGACTCTGATTTACCAACTGAACTAAGCAGGCACAATCAACAACCAACAGCAGCGTGCGTTGCCTAGGATGGCACTCTATGCTCACTTCATGTCCTGGCATAGGCAAGGCTAGGCCTTTTGCACTAGCGCTCGCGTGGAATCGGGGACTAAGCCAGTGCCTTCCCCACAGGAGAGGAGAGTCGACATGAACCCTGCACACTGCCCGTGCACTGGGCTGGGGATCTGTTTGGGTCTGTCCCCCCTCCTACCCCGGCATACTTCCTGACACCAACAACGTTGTCACATCTTGGAGGAAGACGGCATCGGACTGCCCGTTCGTCCAGGGAGCTGTTTCTGCGAGTTGAAGCTATGGCGCTTGGTGGCAAGCCCAAGTCTGCCCTAGGCACAGGTGGTCAAGGAGACGCTGTCCCCTTGGGACCAGAGACACAGGACCGGCCTGCCTTCTGCCCAGACTCCTTCCTCAGTGTGGAGCACACCTGCCTGCCATAGTCATACTCTTCTGTCACCTTAGCCGCCAGGCCACCGACCCTCAGCACAGGTAGATGGTGACACTTGTCTTACAACGGGCCCGCTGTTCCTGCCAGTGCCAACTCTCCTGCATCGCGACCGTTTCCCGAACACAAAGCCAACGGCTCCTTCTCTTTGCCCGTGGCAGCGTGATGCAACTTCCCCAGATTTGCTCTTGGGGAGCACAGTGACAGACGTGTCCCTTTCCATAAGGCCCTTTCCAGAGGTGCAACCACGCTTCTCTCTCTGGCAGAGGGGATGCTAGGTAAAAGATAATTTCGCTCCATGCGGGTATCTTGCACTGTCCTGAGCAGACTAGCTCAGGCAAGAAGCAGCAGCTTCCCACAAACCCGACTCTGATTGCCCAACGAATGCTATGCTTTCCCAGAGAGGATGCCTGGGCATAGAAGGATTTCATTCCATGCGGGATTATTACAACGTGCAGGGGAGACTAGATCAGGGAAGCAGCAGCAGCATCCCTCAGACGCGACTCTGTTTTCACAAGTAGCTGGTGACACTTGTCTTACAACGGGCCCGCTGTTCCTGCCAGTGCCAACTCTCCTGCATCGTGACCGTTTCCCGAACACAAAGCCAACGGCTCCTTCTCTTTGCCCGTGGCAGCATGATGCACCTTCCCCAGACTTGCTCTTGGGGAGCACGGTGACAGACGTGTCCCTTTCCTTAAGGCCCTTTCAGAGGTGCAACCACGCTTCTCTCTCTGGCAGAGGGGATGCTAGGTGAAAGAAAATTTCGCTCCATGCGGGTATCTTGCACTGTCCTGAGCAGAGTAGCTCAGGCAAGAAGCAGCAGCTTCCCACAAACCCGACTCTGATTGCCCAACGAATGCTATGCTTTCCCAGAGAGGATGCCTGGGCATAGAAGGATTTCTTTCCATGCGGGTTTATTACAACGTGCAGGGGAGACTAGCTCAGGGAAGCAGCAGCAGCATCCCTCAGACGCGACTCTGATTTCCCAACGAAAGCTGTGCCTTCCCAGAGGGGATGCCCGGGCAAAGAGGCTTTCGCTCTATGCGGGGCTCTCCCACTGTCCTACGAATACTAGGCTAAGGCAAGCAGCCACAGCAGCCTACAGATCCGACTCTGATTTACCAGCTACTGCTATACGTTCGCAGAGGTTTTCAGCTGGCGCGAACTGCCCTTCGCTGCTGCTTCACAGCAAGGCTTTGGGCATTCGCTCTGACACTTCAAAGAAGAAGAGCTGCGGGAGAGCTAGTGTATCTTGGGCCTTGCTTTCCGGGGCTCCATGTTCGCGCCGTGCGTTCTCCCTGCCAAGCCGAACTAAGCAGGGTCAATCACAAACCTACAGCAGTGTGCGTTGCCTAGGATGGCACTCTATGCTCACTTCATGTCCTGGCATAGGCAAGGCTAGGCCTTTTGCACTAGCGCTCGCGTGGAATCGGGGACTAAGCCAGTGCCTTCCCCACAGGAGAGGAGAGTCGACATGAACCCTGCACACTGCCCGTGCACGGGGATGGGTATCTGTTTGGGTCTGTCCCCCCTCCTACCCCGGCACACTTCCTGACACCAACAACGTTGTCACATCTTGGAGGAAGACGGCATCGGACTGCCCGTTCGTCCAGGGAGCTGTTTCTGCGAGTTGCGGCTATGGCGCTTGGTGGCAAGCCCAAGTCTGCCCTAGGCAGAGGGGGTCAAGGAGACGCTGTCCCCATGGGACCAGAGACACAGGACCGGCCTGCCTTCTGCACAGACTCCTTCCTCAATGTGGAGCACGCGTGCCTGCCCTAGTCGTACTCTTCTGTCACCTTAGCAGCCAGGCCTCCGTCCCTCAGCACAGGTAGATGGTGACACTTGTCTTACAACGGGCCCGCTGTTCCTGCCAGTGCCAACTCTCCTGCATCGCGACCGTTTCCCGAACACAAAGCCAACGGCTCCTTCTCTTTGCCCGTGGCAGCGTGCTGCACCTTCCCCAGACTTGCTCTTGGGGAGCACGGTGACAGACGTGTCCCTTTCCTTAAGCCCCTTTCCAGAGGTGCAACCACGCTTCTCTCTCTGGCAGAGGGGATGCTAGGTGAAAGGGAATTTTGCTCCATGCGGGTATCTTGCACTGTCCTCAGCAGAATAGCTCAGGCAAGAAGCAGCAGCTTCCTAAAAACCTGACACTGATTGCCCAACGAAGCTCTGCTTTCTCAGAGAGGAGGCCTGGCCATAGATGATTTCGCTCCATGCGGGTTTATTACAATTTGCAGGGAAGTCTAACTCAGGCAAGCAGCAACAGCATCCCTCAGACGCGACTCTGATTTCCCAACGAAAGCTGTGACTTCCCAAAGGGGATGCCCGGGCAAAGTGGCTTTCGCTCTATGCGGGGCTCTCCCACCGTCCTACGAATACTAGGCTAAGGCAAGCAGCCACAGCAGCCTACAGATCTGACTCTGATTTACCAACTGAACTAAGCAGGCACAATCAAAAACCAACAGCAGCGTGCGTTGCCTAGGATGGCACTCTATGCTCACTTCATGTCCTGGCATAGGCAAGGCTAGGCCTTTTGCACTAGCGCTCGCGTGGAATCGGGGACTAAGCCAGTGCCTTCCCCACAGGAGAGGAGAGTCGACATGAACCCTGCACACTGCCCGTGCACTGGGCTGGGGATCTGTTTGGGTCTGTCCCCCCTCCTACCCCGGCACACTTCCTGACACCAACAACGTTGTCACATCTTGGAGGAAGACGGCATCGGACTGCCCGTTCGTCCAGGGAGCTGTTTCTGCGAGTTGAAGCTATGGTGCTTGGTGGCAAGCCCAAGTCTGCCCTAGGCACAAGTGGTCAAGGAGACGCTGTCCCCTTGGGACCAGAGACACAGGACAGGCCTGCCTTCTGCCCAGACTCCTTCCTCAGTGTGGAGCACACCTGCCTGCCATAGTCATACTCTTCTGTCACCTTAGCAGCCAGGCCACCGACCCTCAGCACAGGTAGATGGTGACACTTGTCTTACGACGAGCCCGCTGTTCCTGCCAGTGCCAACTCTCCTTCATCGCGACCGTTTCCCGAACACAAAGCCAACGGCTCCTTCTCTGCCCGTGGCAGCGTGATGCACCTTCCCCAGACTTGCTCTTGGGGAGCACAGTGACAGACGTGCCCCTTTCCATAAGGCCCTTTCCAGAGGTGCAACCACGCTTCTCTCTCTGGCAGAGGGGATGCTAGGTAAAAGATAATTTCGCTCCATGCGGGTATCTTGCACTGTCCTGAGCAGACTAGCTCAGGCAAGAAGCAGCAGCTTCCCACAAACCCGACTCTGATTGCCCAACGAATGCTATGCTTTCCCAGAGAGGATGCCTGGGCATAGAAGGATTTCATTCCATGCGGGATTATTACAACGTGAAGGGGAGACTAGATCAGGGAAGCAGCAGCAGCATCCCTCAGACGCGACTCTGTTTTCACAAGTAGCTGGTGACACTTGTCTTACAACGGGCCCGCTGTTCCTGCCAGTGCCAACTCTCCTGCATCGCGCCCGTTTCCCGAACGCAAAGCCAACGGCTCCTTCTCTTTGCCCGTGGCAGCGTGCTGCACCTTCCCCAGACTTGCTCTTGGGGAGCACGGTGACAGACGTGTCCCTTTCCTTAAGGCCCTTTCCAGAGGTGCATCCACGCTTCTCTCTCTGGCAGAGGGGATGCTAGGTGAAAGAAAATTTCGCTCCATGCGGGTATCTTGCACTGTCCTGAGCAGAGTAGCTCAGGCAAGAAGCAGCAGCTTCCCACAAACCCGACTCTGATTGCCCAACGAATGCTATGCTTTCCCAGAGAGGATGCCTGGGCATAGAAGGATTTCGTTCCATGCGGGTTTATTACAACGTGCAGGGGAGACTAGCTCAGGGAAGCAGCAGCAGCATCCCTCAGACGCGACTCTGATTTCCCAACGAAAGCTGTGCCTTCCCAGAGGGGATGCCCGGGCAAAGAGGCTTTCGCTCTATGCGGGGCTCTCCCACTGTCCTACGAATACTAGGCTAAGGCAAGCAGCCACAGCAGCCTACAGATCCGACTCTGATTTACCAGCTACTGCTATACGTTCGCAGAGGTTTTCAGCTGGCGCGAACTGCCCTTCGCTGCTGCTTCACAGCAAGGCTTTGGGCATTCGCTCTGACACTTCAAAGAAGAAGAGCTGCGGGAGAGCTAGTGTATCTTGGGCCTTGCTTCCGGGGCTCCATGTTCGCGCCGTGCGTTCTCCCTGCCAAGCCGAACTAAGCAGGGTCAATCACAAACCTACAGCAGTGTGCGTTGCCTAGGATGGCACTCTATGCTCACTTCATGTCCTGGCATAGGCAAGGCTAGGCCTTTTGCACTAGCGCTCGCGTGGAATCGGGGACTAAGCCAGTGCCTTCCCCACAGGAGAGGAGAGTCGACATGAACCCTGCACACTGCCCGTGCACGGGGATGGGTATCTGTTTGGGTCTGTCCCCCCTGCTACCCCGGCACACTTCCTGACACCAACAACGTTGTCACATCTTGGAGGAAGACGGCATCGGACTGCCCGTTCGTCCAGGGAGCTGTTTCTGCGAGTTGCGGCTATGGCGCTTGGTGGCAAGCCCAAGTCTGCCCTAGGCAGAGGGGGTCAAGGAGACGCTGTCCCCATGGGACCAGAGACACAGGACCGGCCTGCCTTCTGCACAGACTCCTTCCTCAATGTGGAGCACGCGTGCCTGCCCTAGTCGTACTCTTCTGTCACCTTAGCAGCCAGGCCTCCGTCCCTCAGCACAGGTAGATGGTGACACTTGTCTTACAACGGGCCCGCTGTTCCTGCCAGTGCCAACTCTCCTGCATCGCGACCGTTTCCCGAACACAAAGCCAACGGCTCCTTCTCTTTGCCCGTGGCAGCGTGCTGCACCTTCCCCAGACTTGCTCTTGGGGAGCACGGTGACAGACGTGTCCCTTTCCTTAAGCCCCTTTCCAGAGGTGCAACCACGCTTCTCTCTCTGGCAGAGGGGATGCTAGGTGAAAGGGAATTTTGCTCCATGCGGGTATCTTGCACTGTCCTCAGCAGAATAGCTCAGGCAAGAAGCAGCAGCTTCCTAAAAACCTGACACTGATTGCCCAACGAAGCTCTGCTTTCTCAGAGAGGAGGCCTGGCCATAGATGATTTCGCTCCATGCGGGTTTATTACAATTTGCAGGGAAGTCTAACTCAGGCAAGCAGCAACAGCATCCCTCAGACGCGACTCTGATTTCCCAACGAAAGCTGTGACTTCCCAAAGGGGATGCCCGGGCAAAGTGGCTTTCGCTCTATGCGGGGCTCTCCCACCGTCCTACGAATACTAGGCTAAGGCAAGCAGCCACAGCAGCCTACAGATCTGACTCTGATTTACCAACTGAACTAAGCAGGCACAATCAAAAACCAACAGCAGCGTGCGTTGCCTAGGATGGCACTCTATGCTCACTTCATGTCCTGGCATAGGCAAGGCTAGGCCTTTTGCACTAGCGCTCGCGTGGATTCGAGGACTAAGCCAGTGCCTTCCCCACAGGAGAGGAGAGTCGACATGAACCCTGCACAGGCCCGTGCACTGGGCTGGGGATCTGTTTGGGTCTGTCCCCCCTGCTACCCCGGCACACTTCCTGACACCAACAACGTTGTCACATCTTGGAGTAAGACGGCATCGGACTGCCCGTTCGTCCAGGGAGCTGTTTCTGCGAGTTGAAGCTATGGCGCTTGGTGGCAAGCCCAAGTCTGCCCTAGGCACAGGTGGTCAAGGAGACGCTGTCCCCTTGGGACCAGAGACACAGGACCGGCCTGCCTTCTGCCCAGACTCCTTCCTCAGTGTGGAGCACACCTGCCTGCCATAGTCATACTCTTCTGTCACCTTAGCAGCCAGGCCACCGACCCTCAGCACAGGTAGATGGTGACACTTGTCTTACAACGGGCCCGCTGTTCCTGCCAGTGCCAACTCTCCTGCATCGCCACCGTTTCCCGAACACAAAGCCAACGGCTCCTTCTCTTTGCCCGTGGCAGCGTGATGCACCTTCCCCAGATTTGCTCTTGGGGAGCACAGTGACAGACGTGTCCCTTTCCATAAGGCCCTTTCCAGAGGTGCAACCACGCTTCTCTCTCTGGCAGAGGGGATGCTAGGTAAAAGATAATTTCGCTCCATGCGGGTATCTTGCACTGTCCTGAGCAGACTAGCTCAGGCAAGAAGCAGCAGCTTCCCACAAACCCGACTCTGATTGCCCAACGAATGCTATGCTTTCCCAGAGAGGATGCCTGGGCATAGAAGGATTTCATTCCATGCGGGATTATTACAACGTGCAGGGGAGACTAGATCAGGGAAGCAGCAGCAGCATCCCTCAGACGCGACTCTGTTTTCACAAGTAGCTGGTGACACTTGTCTTACAACGGGCCCGCTGTTCCTGCCAGTGCCAACTCTCCTGCATCGTGACCGTTTCCCGAACACAAAGCCAACGGCTCCTTCTCTTTGCCCGTGGCAGCATGATGCACCTTCCCCAGACTTGCTCTTGGGGAGCACGGTGACAGACGTGTCCCTTTCCTTAAGGCCCTTTCCAGAGGTGCAACCACGCTTCTCTCTCTGGCAGAGGGGATGCTAGGTGAAAGAAAATTTCGCTCCATGCGGGTATCTTGCACTGTCCTGAGCAGAGTAGCTCAGGCAAGAAGCAGCAGCTTCCCACAAACCCGACTCTGATTGCCCAACGAATGCTATGCTTTCCCAGAGAGGATGCCTGGGCATAGAAGGATTTCGTTCCATGCGGGTTTATTACAACGTGCAGGGGAGACTAGCTCAGGGAAGCAGCAGCAGCATCCCTCAGACGCGACTCTGATTTCCCAACGAAAGCTGTGCCTTCCCAGAGGGGATGCCCGGGCAAAGAGGCTTTCGCTCTATGCGGGGCTCTCCCACTGTCCTACGAATACTAGGCTAAGGCAAGCAGCCACAGCAGCCTACAGATCCGACTCTGATTTACCAGCTACTGCTATACGTTCGCAGAGGTTTTCAGCTGGCGCGAACTGCCCTTCGCTGCTGCTTCACAGCAAGGCTTTGGGCATTCGCTCTGACACTTCAAAGAAGAAGAGCTGCGGGAGAGCTAGTGTATCTTGGGCCTTGCTTTCCGGGGCTCCATGTTCGCGCCGTGCGTTCTCCCTGCCAAGCCGAACTAAGCAGGGTCAATCACAAACCTACAGCAGTGTGCGTTGCCTAGGATGGCACTCTATGCTCACTTCATGTCCTGGCATAGGCAAGGCTAGGCCTTTTGCACTAGCGCTCGCGTGGAATCGGGGACTAAGCCAGTGCCTTCCCCACAGGAGAGGAGAGTCGACATGAACCCTGCACACTGCCCGTGCACGGGGATGGGTATCTGTTTGGGTCTGTCCCCCCTCCTACCCCGGCACACTTCCTGACACCAACAACGTTGTCACATCTTGGAGGAAGACGGCATCGGACTGCCCGTTCGTCCAGGGAGCTGTTTCTGCGAGTTGCGGCTATGGCGCTTGGTGGCAAGCCCAAGTCTGCCCTAGGCAGAGGGGGTCAAGGAGACGCTGTCCCCATGGGACCAGAGACACAGGACCGGCCTGCCTTCTGCACAGACTCCTTCCTCAATGTGGAGCACGCGTGCCTGCCCTAGTCGTACTCTTCTGTCACCTTAGCAGCCAGGCCTCCGTCCCTCAGCACAGGTAGATGGTGACACTTGTCTTACAACGGGCCCGCTGTTCCTGCCAGTGCCAACTCTCCTGCATCGCGACCGTTTCCCGAACACAAAGCCAACGGCTCCTTCTCTTTGCCCGTGGCAGCGTGCTGCACCTTCCCCAGACTTGCTCTTGGGGAGCACGGTGACAGACGTGTCCCTTTCCTTAAGCCCCTTTCCAGAGGTGCAACCACGCTTCTCTCTCTGGCAGAGGGGATGCTAGGTGAAAGGGAATTTCGCTCCATGCGGGTATCTTGCACTGTCCTCAGCAGAATAGCTCAGGCAAGAAGCAGCAGCTTCCTAAAAACCTGACACTGATTGCCCAACGAAGCTCTGCTTTCTCAGAGAGGAGGCCTGGCCATAGATGATTTCGCTCCATGCGGGTTTATTACAATTTGCAGGGAAGTCTAACTCAGGCAAGCAGCAACAGCATCCCTCAGACGCGACTCTGATTTCCCAACGAAAGCTGTGACTTCCCAAAGGGGATGCCCGGGCAAAGTGGCTTTCGCTCTATGCGGGGCTCTCCCACCGTCCTACGAATACTAGGCTAAGGCAAGCAGCCACAGCAGCCTACA
Organism: Neogale vison; assembly: GCF_020171115.1. Classification (NCBI taxonomy): domain Eukaryota; kingdom Metazoa; phylum Chordata; class Mammalia; order Carnivora; family Mustelidae; genus Neogale; species Neogale vison. The sequence continues at coordinate 216,587,769 of NC_058101.1, forward strand.
GATCTGACTCTGATTTACCAACTGAACTAAGCAGGCACAATCAAAAACCAACAGCAGCGTGCGTTGCCTAGGATGGCACTCTATGCTCACTTCATGTCCTGGCATAGGCAAGGCTAGGCCTTTTGCACTAGCGCTCGCGTGGATTCGAGGACTAAGCCAGTGCCTTCCCCACAGGAGAGGAGAGTCGACATGAACCCTGCACAGGCCCGTGCACTGGGCTGGGGATCTGTTTGGGTCTGTCCCCCCTGCTACCCCGGCACACTTCCTGACACCAACAACGTTGTCACATCTTGGAGTAAGACGGCATCGGACTGCCCGTTCGTCCAGGGAGCTGTTTCTGCGAGTTGAAGCTATGGCGCTTGGTGGCAAGCCCAAGTCTGCCCTAGGCACAGGTGGTCAAGGAGACGCTGTCCCCTTGGGACCAGAGACACAGGACCGGCCTGCCTTCTGCCCAGACTCCTTCCTCAGTGTGGAGCACACCTGCCTGCCATAGTCATACTCTTCTGTCACCTTAGCAGCCAGGCCACCGACCCTCAGCACAGGTAGATGGTGACACTTGTCTTACAACGGGCCCGCTGTTCCTGCCAGTGCCAACTCTCCTGCATCGCCACCGTTTCCCGAACACAAAGCCAACGGCTCCTTCTCTTTGCCCGTGGCAGCGTGATGCACCTTCCCCAGATTTGCTCTTGGGGAGCACAGTGACAGACGTGTCCCTTTCCATAAGGCCCTTTCCAGAGGTGCAACCACGCTTCTCTCTCTGGCAGAGGGGATGCTAGGTAAAAGATAATTTCGCTCCATGCGGGTATCTTGCACTGTCCTGAGCAGACTAGCTCAGGCAAGAAGCAGCAGCTTCCCACAAACCCGACTCTGATTGCCCAACGAATGCTATGCTTTCCCAGAGAGGATGCCTGGGCATAGAAGGATTTCATTCCATGCGGGATTATTACAACGTGCAGGGGAGACTAGATCAGGGAAGCAGCAGCAGCATCCCTCAGACGCGACTCTGTTTTCACAAGTAGCTGGTGACACTTGTCTTACAACGGGCCCGCTGTTCCTGCCAGTGCCAACTCTCCTGCATCGTGACCGTTTCCCGAACACAAAGCCAACGGCTCCTTCTCTTTGCCCGTGGCAGCATGATGCACCTTCCCCAGACTTGCTCTTGGGGAGCACGGTGACAGACGTGTCCCTTTCCTTAAGGCCCTTTCCAGAGGTGCAACCACGCTTCTCTCTCTGGCAGAGGGGATGCTAGGTGAAAGAAAATTTCGCTCCATGCGGGTATCTTGCACTGTCCTGAGCAGAGTAGCTCAGGCAAGAAGCAGCAGCTTCCCACAAACCCGACTCTGATTGCCCAACGAATGCTATGCTTTCCCAGAGAGGATGCCTGGGCATAGAAGGATTTCGTTCCATGCGGGTTTATTACAACGTGCAGGGGAGACTAGCTCAGGGAAGCAGCAGCAGCATCCCTCAGACGCGACTCTGATTTCCCAACGAAAGCTGTGCCTTCCCAGAGGGGATGCCCGGGCAAAGAGGCTTTCGCTCTATGCGGGGCTCTCCCACTGTCCTACGAATACTAGGCTAAGGCAAGCAGCCACAGCAGCCTACAGATCCGACTCTGATTTACCAGCTACTGCTATACGTTCGCAGAGGTTTTCAGCTGGCGCGAACTGCCCTTCGCTGCTGCTTCACAGCAAGGCTTTGGGCATTCGCTCTGACACTTCAAAGAAGAAGAGCTGCGGGAGAGCTAGTGTATCTTGGGCCTTGCTTTCCGGGGCTCCATGTTCGCGCCGTGCGTTCTCCCTGCCAAGCCGAACTAAGCAGGGTCAATCACAAACCTACAGCAGTGTGCGTTGCCTAGGATGGCACTCTATGCTCACTTCATGTCCTGGCATAGGCAAGGCTAGGCCTTTTGCACTAGCGCTCGCGTGGAATCGGGGACTAAGCCAGTGCCTTCCCCACAGGAGAGGAGAGTCGACATGAACCCTGCACACTGCCCGTGCACGGGGATGGGTATCTGTTTGGGTCTGTCCCCCCTCCTACCCCGGCACACTTCCTGACACCAACAACGTTGTCACATCTTGGAGGAAGACGGCATCGGACTGCCCGTTCGTCCAGGGAGCTGTTTCTGCGAGTTGCGGCTATGGCGCTTGGTGGCAAGCCCAAGTCTGCCCTAGGCAGAGGGGGTCAAGGAGACGCTGTCCCCATGGGACCAGAGACACAGGACCGGCCTGCCTTCTGCACAGACTCCTTCCTCAATGTGGAGCACGCGTGCCTGCCCTAGTCGTACTCTTCTGTCACCTTAGCAGCCAGGCCTCCGTCCCTCAGCACAGGTAGATGGTGACACTTGTCTTACAACGGGCCCGCTGTTCCTGCCAGTGCCAACTCTCCTGCATCGCGACCGTTTCCCGAACACAAAGCCAACGGCTCCTTCTCTTTGCCCGTGGCAGCGTGCTGCACCTTCCCCAGACTTGCTCTTGGGGAGCACGGTGACAGACGTGTCCCTTTCCTTAAGCCCCTTTCCAGAGGTGCAACCACGCTTCTCTCTCTGGCAGAGGGGATGCTAGGTGAAAGGGAATTTCGCTCCATGCGGGTATCTTGCACTGTCCTCAGCAGAATAGCTCAGGCAAGAAGCAGCAGCTTCCTAAAAACCTGACACTGATTGCCCAACGAAGCTCTGCTTTCTCAGAGAGGAGGCCTGGCCATAGATGATTTCGCTCCATGCGGGTTTATTACAATTTGCAGGGAAGTCTAACTCAGGCAAGCAGCAACAGCATCCCTCAGACGCGACTCTGATTTCCCAACGAAAGCTGTGACTTCCCAAAGGGGATGCCCGGGCAAAGTGGCTTTCGCTCTATGCGGGGCTCTCCCACCGTCCTACGAATACTAGGCTAAGGCAAGCAGCCACAGCAGCCTACAGATCTGACTCTGATTTACCAACTGAACTAAGCAGGCACAATCAAAAACCAACAGCAGCGTGCGTTGCCTAGGATGGCACTCTATGCTCACTTCATGTCCTGGCATAGGCAAGGCTAGGCCTTTTGCACTAGCGCTCGCGTGGATTCGAGGACTAAGCCAGTGCCTTCCCCACAGGAGAGGAGAGTCGACATGAACCCTGCACAGGCCCGTGCACTGGGCTGGGGATCTGTTTGGGTCTGTCCCCCCTGCTACCCCGGCACACTTCCTGACACCAACAACGTTGTCACATCTTGGAGTAAGACGGCATCGGACTGCCCGTTCGTCCAGGGAGCTGTTTCTGCGAGTTGAAGCTATGGCGCTTGGTGGCAAGCCCAAGTCTGCCCTAGGCACAGGTGGTCAAGGAGACGCTGTCCCCTTGGGACCAGAGACACAGGACCGGCCTGCCTTCTGCCCAGACTCCTTCCTCAGTGTGGAGCACACCTGCCTGCCATAGTCATACTCTTCTGTCACCTTAGCAGCCAGGCCACCGACCCTCAGCACAGGTAGATGGTGACACTTGTCTTACAACGGGCCCGCTGTTCCTGCCAGTGCCAACTCTCCTGCATCGCCACCGTTTCCCGAACACAAAGCCAACGGCTCCTTCTCTTTGCCCGTGGCAGCGTGATGCACCTTCCCCAGATTTGCTCTTGGGGAGCACAGTGACAGACGTGTCCCTTTCCATAAGGCCCTTTCCAGAGGTGCAACCACGCTTCTCTCTCTGGCAGAGGGGATGCTAGGTAAAAGATAATTTCGCTCCATGCGGGTATCTTGCACTGTCCTGAGCAGACTAGCTCAGGCAAGAAGCAGCAGCTTCCCACAAACCCGACTCTGATTGCCCAACGAATGCTATGCTTTCCCAGAGAGGATGCCTGGGCATAGAAGGATTTCATTCCATGCGGGATTATTACAACGTGCAGGGGAGACTAGATCAGGGAAGCAGCAGCAGCATCCCTCAGACGCGACTCTGTTTTCACAAGTAGCTGGTGACACTTGTCTTACAACGGGCCCGCTGTTCCTGCCAGTGCCAACTCTCCTGCATCGTGACCGTTTCCCGAACACAAAGCCAACGGCTCCTTCTCTTTGCCCGTGGCAGCATGATGCACCTTCCCCAGACTTGCTCTTGGGGAGCACGGTGACAGACGTGTCCCTTTCCTTAAGGCCCTTTCCAGAGGTGCAACCACGCTTCTCTCTCTGGCAGAGGGGATGCTAGGTGAAAGAAAATTTCGCTCCATGCGGGTATCTTGCACTGTCCTGAGCAGAGTAGCTCAGGCAAGAAGCAGCAGCTTCCCACAAACCCGACTCTGATTGCCCAACGAATGCTATGCTTTCCCAGAGAGGATGCCTGGGCATAGAAGGATTTCGTTCCATGCGGGTTTATTACAACGTGCAGGGGAGACTAGCTCAGGGAAGCAGCAGCAGCATCCCTCAGACGCGACTCTGATTTCCCAACGAAAGCTGTGCCTTCCCAGAGGGGATGCCCGGGCAAAGAGGCTTTCGCTCTATGCGGGGCTCTCCCACTGTCCTACGAATACTAGGCTAAGGCAAGCAGCCACAGCAGCCTACAGATCCGACTCTGATTTACCAGCTACTGCTATACGTTCGCAGAGGTTTTCAGCTGGCGCGAACTGCCCTTCGCTGCTGCTTCACAGCAAGGCTTTGGGCATTCGCTCTGACACTTCAAAGAAGAAGAGCTGCGGGAGAGCTAGTGTATCTTGGGCCTTGCTTTCCGGGGCTCCATGTTCGCGCCGTGCGTTCTCCCTGCCAAGCCGAACTAAGCAGGGTCAATCACAAACCTACAGCAGTGTGCGTTGCCTAGGATGGCACTCTATGCTCACTTCATGTCCTGGCATAGGCAAGGCTAGGCCTTTTGCACTAGCGCTCGCGTGGAATCGGGGACTAAGCCAGTGCCTTCCCCACAGGAGAGGAGAGTCGACATGAACCCTGCACACTGCCCGTGCACGGGGATGGGTATCTGTTTGGGTCTGTCCCCCCTGCTACCCCGGCACACTTCCTGACACCAACAACGTTGTCACATCTTGGAGGAAGACGGCATCGGACTGCCCGTTCGTCCAGGGAGCTGTTTCTGCGAGTTGCGGCTATGGCGCTTGGTGGCAAGCCCAAGTCTGCCCTAGGCAGAGGGGGTCAAGGAGACGCTGTCCCCATGGGACCAGAGACACAGGACCGGCCTGCCTTCTGCACAGACTCCTTCCTCAATGTGGAGCACGCGTGCCTGCCCTAGTCGTACTCTTCTGTCACCTTAGCAGCCAGGCCTCCGTCCCTCAGCACAGGTAGATGGTGACACTTGTCTTACAACGGGCCCGCTGTTCCTGCCAGTGCCAACTCTCCTGCATCGCGACCGTTTCCCGAACACAAAGCCAACGGCTCCTTCTCTTTGCCCGTGGCAGCGTGCTGCACCTTCCCCAGACTTGCTCTTGGGGAGCACGGTGACAGACGTGTCCCTTTCCTTAAGCCCCTTTCCAGAGGTGCAACCACGCTTCTCTCTCTGGCAGAGGGGATGCTAGGTGAAAGGGAATTTCGCTCCATGCGGGTATCTTGCACTGTCCTCAGCAGAATAGCTCAGGCAAGAAGCAGCAGCTTCCTAAAAACCTGACACTGATTGCCCAACGAAGCTCTGCTTTCTCAGAGAGGAGGCCTGGCCATAGATGATTTCGCTCCATGCGGGTTTATTACAATTTGCAGGGAAGTCTAACTCAGGCAAGCAGCAACAGCATCCCTCAGACGCGACTCTGATTTCCCAACGAAAGCTGTGACTTCCCAAAGGGGATGCCCGGGCAAAGTGGCTTTCGCTCTATGCGGGGCTCTCCCACCGTCCTACGAATACTAGGCTAAGGCAAGCAGCCACAGCAGCCTACAGATCTGACTCTGATTTACCAACTGAACTAAGCAGGCACAATCAAAAACCAACAGCAGCGTGCGTTGCCTAGGATGGCACTCTATGCTCACTTCATGTCCTGGCATAGGCAAGGCTAGGCCTTTTGCACTAGCGCTCGCGTGGATTCGAGGACTAAGCCAGTGCCTTCCCCACAGGAGAGGAGAGTCGACATGAACCCTGCACAGGCCCGTGCACTGGGCTGGGGATCTGTTTGGGTCTGTCCCCCCTGCTACCCCGGCACACTTCCTGACACCAACAACGTTGTCACATCTTGGAGTAAGACGGCATCGGACTGCCCGTTCGTCCAGGGAGCTGTTTCTGCGAGTTGAAGCTATGGCGCTTGGTGGCAAGCCCAAGTCTGCCCTAGGCACAGGTGGTCAAGGAGACGCTGTCCCCTTGGGACCAGAGACACAGGACCGGCCTGCCTTCTGCCCAGACTCCTTCCTCAGTGTGGAGCACACCTGCCTGCCATAGTCATACTCTTCTGTCACCTTAGCAGCCAGGCCACCGACCCTCAGCACAGGTAGATGGTGACACTTGTCTTACAACGGGCCCGCTGTTCCTGCCAGTGCCAACTCTCCTGCATCGCCACCGTTTCCCGAACACAAAGCCAACGGCTCCTTCTCTTTGCCCGTGGCAGCGTGATGCACCTTCCCCAGATTTGCTCTTGGGGAGCACAGTGACAGACGTGTCCCTTTCCATAAGGCCCTTTCCAGAGGTGCAACCACGCTTCTCTCTCTGGCAGAGGGGATGCTAGGTAAAAGATAATTTCGCTCCATGCGGGTATCTTGCACTGTCCTGAGCAGACTAGCTCAGGCAAGAAGCAGCAGCTTCCCACAAACCCGACTCTGATTGCCCAACGAATGCTATGCTTTCCCAGAGAGGATGCCTGGGCATAGAAGGATTTCATTCCATGCGGGATTATTACAACGTGCAGGGGAGACTAGATCAGGGAAGCAGCAGCAGCATCCCTCAGACGCGACTCTGTTTTCACAAGTAGCTGGTGACACTTGTCTTACAACGGGCCCGCTGTTCCTGCCAGTGCCAACTCTCCTGCATCGTGACCGTTTCCCGAACACAAAGCCAACGGCTCCTTCTCTTTGCCCGTGGCAGCATGATGCACCTTCCCCAGACTTGCTCTTGGGGAGCACGGTGACAGACGTGTCCCTTTCCTTAAGGCCCTTTCCAGAGGTGCAACCACGCTTCTCTCTCTGGCAGAGGGGATGCTAGGTGAAAGAAAATTTCGCTCCATGCGGGTATCTTGCACTGTCCTGAGCAGAGTAGCTCAGGCAAGAAGCAGCAGCTTCCCACAAACCCGACTCTGATTGCCCAACGAATGCTATGCTTTCCCAGAGAGGATGCCTGGGCATAGAAGGATTTCGTTCCATGCGGGTTTATTACAACGTGCAGGGGAGACTAGCTCAGGGAAGCAGCAGCAGCATCCCTCAGACGCGACTCTGATTTCCCAACGAAAGCTGTGCCTTCCCAGAGGGGATGCCCGGGCAAAGAGGCTTTCGCTCTATGCGGGGCTCTCCCACTGTCCTACGAATACTAGGCTAAGGCAAGCAGCCACAGCAGCCTACAGATCCGACTCTGATTTACCAGCTACTGCTATACGTTCGCAGAGGTTTTCAGCTGGCGCGAACTGCCCTTCGCTGCTGCTTCACAGCAAGGCTTTGGGCATTCGCTCTGACACTTCAAAGAAGAAGAGCTGCGGGAGAGCTAGTGTATCTTGGGCCTTGCTTTCCGGGGCTCCATGTTCGCGCCGTGCGTTCTCCCTGCCAAGCCGAACTAAGCAGGGTCAATCACAAACCTACAGCAGTGTGCGTTGCCTAGGATGGCACTCTATGCTCACTTCATGTCCTGGCATAGGCAAGGCTAGGCCTTTTGCACTAGCGCTCGCGTGGAATCGGGGACTAAGCCAGTGCCTTCCCCACAGGAGAGGAGAGTCGACATGAACCCTGCACACTGCCCGTGCACGGGGATGGGTATCTGTTTGGGTCTGTCCCCCCTCCTACGCCGGCACACTTCCTGACACCAACAACGTTGTCACATCTTGGAGGAAGACGGCATCGGACTGCCCGTTCGTCCAGGGAGCTGTTTCTGCGAGTTGCGGCTATGGCGCTTGGTGGCAAGCCCAAGTCTGCCCTAGGCAGAGGGGGTCAAGGAGACGCTGTCCCCATGGGACCAGAGACACAGGACCGGCCTGCCTTCTGCACAGACTCCTTCCTCAATGTGGAGCACGCGTGCCTGCCCTAGTCGTACTCTTCTGTCACCTTAGCAGCCAGGCCTCCGTCCCTCAGCACAGGTAGATGGTGACACTTGTCTTACAACGGGCCCGCTGTTCCTGCCAGTGCCAACTCTCCTGCATCGCGACCGTTTCCCGAACACAAAGCCAACGGCTCCTTCTCTTTGCCCGTGGCAGCGTGCTGCACCTTCCCCAGACTTGCTCTTGGGGAGCACGGTGACAGACGTGTCCCTTTCCTTAAGCCCCTTTCCAGAGGTGCAACCACGCTTCTCTCTCTGGCAGAGGGGATGCTAGGTGAAAGGGAATTTCGCTCCATGCGGGTATCTTGCACTGTCCTCAGCAGAATAGCTCAGGCAAGAAGCAGCAGCTTCCTAAAAACCTGACACTGATTGCCCAACGAAGCTCTGCTTTCTCAGAGAGGAGGCCTGGCCATAGATGATTTCGCTCCATGCGGGTTTATTACAATTTGCAGGGAAGTCTAACTCAGGCAAGCAGCAACAGCATCCCTCAGACGCGACTCTGATTTCCCAACGAAAGCTGTGACTTCCCAAAGGGGATGCCCGGGCAAAGTGGCTTTCGCTCTATGCGGGGCTCTCCCACCGTCCTACGAATACTAGGCTAAGGCAAGCAGCCACAGCAGCCTACAGATCTGACTCTGATTTACCAACTGAACTAAGCAGGCACAATCAAAAACCAACAGCAGCGTGCGTTGCCTAGGATGGCACTCTATGCTCACTTCATGTCCTGGCATAGGCAAGGCTAGGCCTTTTGCACTAGCGCTCGCGTGGATTCGAGGACTAAGCCAGTGCCTTCCCCACAGGAGAGGAGAGTCGACATGAACCCTGCACAGGCCCGTGCACTGGGCTGGGGATCTGTTTGGGTCTGTCCCCCCTGCTACCCCGGCACACTTCCTGACACCAACAACGTTGTCACATCTTGGAGTAAGACGGCATCGGACTGCCCGTTCGTCCAGGGAGCTGTTTCTGCGAGTTGAAGCTATGGCGCTTGGTGGCAAGCCCAAGTCTGCCCTAGGCACAGGTGGTCAAGGAGACGCTGTCCCCTTGGGACCAGAGACACAGGACAGGCCTGCCTTCTGCCCAGACTCCTTCCTCAGTGTGGAGCACACCTGACTGCCATAGTCATACTCTTCTGTCACCTTAGCAGCCAGACCTCCGACCCTCAGCACAGGTAGATGGTGACACTTGTCTTACAACGGGTCCGCTGTTCCTGCCAGTGCCAACTCTCCTGCATCGCGACCGTTTCCCGAACACAAAGCCAACAGCTCCTTCTCTTTGCCCGTGGCAGCGTGATGCACCTTCCCCAGATTTGCTCTTGGGGAGCACAGTGACAGACGTGTCCCTTTCCATAAGGCCCTTTCCAGAGGTGCAACCACGCTTCTCTCTCTGGCAGAGGGGATGCTAGGTAAAAGATAATTTCGCTCCATGCGGGTATCTTGCACTGTCCTGAGCAGACTAGCTCAGGCAAGAAGCAGCAGCTTCCCACAAACCCGACTCTGATTGCCCAACGAATGCTATGCTTTCCCAGAGAGGATGCCTGGGCATAGAAGGATTTCATTCCATGCGGGATTATTACAACGTGCAGGGGAGACTAGATCAGGGAAGCAGCAGCAGCATCCCTCAGACGCGACTCTGTTTTCACAAGTAGCTGGTGACACTTGTCTTACAACGGGCCCGCTGTTCCTGCCAGTGCCAACTCTCCTGCATCGTGACCGTTTCCCGAACACAAAGCCAACGGCTCCTTCTCTTTGCCCGTGGCAGCATGATGCACCTTCCCCAGACTTGCTCTTGGGGAGCACGGTGACAGACGTGTCCCTTTCCTTAAGGCCCTTTCCAGAGGTGCAACCACGCTTCTCTCTCTGGCAGAGGGGATGCTAGGTGAAAGAAAATTTCGCTCCATGCGGGTATCTTGCACTGTCCTGAGCAGAGTAGCTCAGGCAAGAAGCAGCAGCTTCCCACAAACCCGACTCTGATTGCCCAACGAATGCTATGCTTTCCCAAGAGGATGCCTGGGCATAGAAGGATTTCGTTCCATGCGGGATTATTACAACGTGCAGGGGACACTAGATCAGGGAAGCAGCAGCAGCATACCTCAGACGCGACTCTGTTTTCACAAGTAGCTGGTGACTCTTGTCTTACAACGGGCCCGCTGTTCCTGCCAGTGCCAACTCTCCTGCATCGCGACCGTTTCCCGAACACAAAGCCAACGGCTCCTTCTCTTTGCCCGTGGCAGCGTGCTGCACCTTCCCCAGATTTGCTCTTGGGGAGCACGGTGACAGACGTGTCCCTTTCCTTAAGCCCCTTTCCAGAGGTGCAACCACGCTTCTCTCTCTGGCAGAGGGGATGCTAGGTGAAAGGGAATTTCGCTCCATACGGGTATCTTGCACTGTCCTCAGCAGAATATCTCAGGCAAGAAGCAGCAGCTTCCTAAAAACCCGACACTGATAGCCTAACGAAGCTCTGCTTTCTCAGAGAGGAGGCCTGGCCATAGATGATATCGCTCCATGCGGGTTTATTACAATTTGCAGGGAAGTCTAACTCAGGCAAGCAGCAACAGCATCCCTCAGACGCGACTCTGATTTCCCAACGAAAGCTGTGACTTCCCAAAGGGGATGCCCGGGCAAAGTGGCTTTCGCTCTATGCGGGGCTCTCCCACCGTCCTACGAATACTAGGCTAAGGCAAGCAGCCACAGCAGCCTACAGATCTGACTCTGATTTACCAACTGAACTAAGCAGGCACAATCAAAAACCAACAGCAGCGTGCGTTGCCTAGGATGGCACTCTATGCTCACTTCATGTCCTGGCATAGGCAAGGCTAGGCCTTTTGCACTAGCGCTCGCGTGGATTCGAGGACTAAGCCAGTGCCTTCCCCACAGGAGAGGAGAGTCGACATGAACCCTGCACAGGCCCGTGCACTGGGCTGGGGATCTGTTTGGGTCTGTCCCCCCTGCTACCCCGGCACACTTCCTGACACCAACAACGTTGTCACATCTTGGAGTAAGAAGGCATCGGACTGCCCGTTCGTCCAGGGAGCTGTTTCTGCGAGTTGAAGCTATGGCGCTTGGTGGCAAGCCCAAGTCTGCCCTAGGCACAGGTGGTCAAGGAGACGCTGTCCCCTTTGGACCAGAGACACAGGACAGGCCTGCCTTCTGCCCAGACTCCTTCCTCAGTGTGGAGCACACCTGCCTGCCATAGTCATACTCTTCTGTCACCTTAGCAGCCAGGCCTCCGACCCTCAGCACAGGTAGATGGTGACACTTGTCTTACAACGAGCCCGCTGTTCCTGCCAGTGCCAACTCTCCTTCATCGCGACCGTTTCCCGAACACAAAGCCAACGGCTCCTTCTCTGCCCGTGGCAGCGTGATGCACCTTCCCCAGACTTGCTCTTGGGGAGCACAGTGACAGACGTGCCCCTTTCCATAAGGCCCTTTCCAGAGGTGCAACCACGCTTCTCTCTCTGGCAGAGGGGATGCTAGGTAAAAGATAATTTCGCTCCATGCAGGTATCTTGCACTGTCCTGAGCAGACTAGCTCAGGCAAGAAGCAGCAGCTTCCCACAAACCCGACTCTGATTGCCGAACGAATGCTATGCTTTCCCAGAGAGGATGCCTGGGCATAGAAGGATTTCATTCCATGCGGGATTATTACAACGTGAAGGGGAGACTAGATCAGGGAAGCAGCAGCAGCATCCCTCAGACGCGACTCTGTTTTCACAAGTAGCAGGTGACACTTGTCTTACAACGGGCCCGCTGTTCCTGCCAGTGTCAACTCTCCTGCATCGCGCCCGTTTCCCGAACACAAAGCCAACGGCTTCTTCTCTTTGCCCGTGGCAGCGTGCTGCACCTTCCCCAGACTTGCTCTTGGGGAGCACGGTGACAGACGTGTCCCTTTCCTTAAGGCCCTTTCCAGAGGTGCAACCACGCTTCTCTCTCTGGCAGAGGGGATGCTAGGTGAAAGAAAATTTCGCTCCATGCGGGTATCTTGCACTGTCCTGAGCAGAGTAGCTCAGGCAAGAAGCAGCAGCTTCCCACAAACCCGACTCTGATTGCCCAACGAATGCTATGCTTTCCCAGAGAGGATGCCTGGGCATAGAAGGATTTCGTTCCATGCGGGTTTATTACAACGTGCAGGGGAGACTAGCTCAGGGAAGCAGCAGCAGCATCCCTCAGACGCGACTCTGATTTCCCAACGAAAGCTGTGCCTTCCCAGAGGGGATGCCCGGGCAAAGAGGCTTTCGCTCTATGCGGGGCTCTCCCACTGTCCTACGAATACTAGGCTAAGGCAAGCAGCCACAGCAGCCTACAGATCCGACTCTGATTTACCAGCTACTGCTATACGTTCGCAGAGGTTTTCAGCTGGCGCGAACTGCCCTTCGCTGCTGCTTCACAGCAAGGCTTTGGGCATTCGCTCTGACACTTCAAAGAAGAAGAGCTGCGGGAGAGCTAGTGTATCTTGGGCCTTGCTTTCCGGGGCTCCATGTTCGCGCCGTGCGTTCTCCCTGCCAAGCCGAACTAAGCAGGGTCAATCACAAACCTACAGCAGTGTGCGTTGCCTAGGATGGCACTCTATGCTCACTTCATGTCCTGGCATAGGCAAGGCTAGGCCTTTTGCACTAGCGCTCGCATGGAATCGGGGACTAAGCCAGTGCCTTCCCCACAGGAGAGGAGAGTCGACATGAACCCTGCACACTGCCCGTGCACGGGGATGGGGATCTGTTTGGGTCTGTCCCCCCTGCTACCCCGGCACACTTCCTGACACCAACAACGTTGTCACATCTTGGAGGAAGACGGCATCGGACTGCCCGTTCGTCCAGGGAGCTGTTTCTGCGAGTTGCGGCTATGGCGCTTGGTGGCAAGCCCAAGTCTGCCCTAGGCAGAGGGGGTCAAGGAGACGCTGTCCCCTTGGGACCAGAGACACAGGACCGGCCTGCCTTCTGCACAGACTCCTTCCTCAGTGTGGAGCACGCGTGCCTGCCATAGTCATACTCTTCTGTCACCTTAGCAGCCAGGCCTCCGACCCTCAGCACAGGTAGATGGTGACACTTGTCTTACAACTGGCCCGCTGTTCCTGCCAGTGCCAACTCTCCTTCATCGCGACCGTTTCCCGAACGCAAAGCCAACGGCTCCTTCTCTTTGCCCGTGGCAGCGTGATGCACCTTCCCCAGATTTGCTCTTGGGGAGCACAGTGACAGACGTGTCCCTTTCCATAAGGCCCTTTCCCGAGGTGCAACCACGCTTCTCTCTCTGGCAGAGGGGATGCTAGGCAAAAGATAATTTCGCTCCATGCGGGTATATTGCACTGTCCTGAGCAGACTAGCTCAGGCAAGAAGCAGCAGCTTCCCACAAACCCGACTCTGATTGCCCAACGAATGCTATGCTTTCACAGAGAGGATGCCTGGGCATAGAAGGATTTCGTTCCATGCGGGATTATTACAACGTGCAGGGGACACTAGATCAGGGAAGCAGCAGCAGCATCCCTCAGACGCGACTCTGTTTCACAAGTTGCTGGTGACACTTGTCTTACTACGGGCCCGCTGTTTCTGCCAGTGCCAACTCTCCTGCATCGTGACCGTTTCCCGAACACAAAGCCAACGGCTCCTTCTCTTTGCCCGTGGCAGCGTGATGCACCTTCCCCAGACTTGCTCTTGGGGAGCACGGTGACAGACGTGTCCCTTTCCTTCAGGCCCTTTCCAGAGGTGCAACCACGCTTCTATCTCTGGCAGAGGGGATGCTAGGTAAAAGAAAATTTCGCTCCATGCGGGTATCTTGCACTGTCCTGAGCAGAGTAGCTCAGGCAAGACGCAGCAGCTTCCCACAAACCCGACTCTGATTGCCCAACGAATGCTATGCTTTCCCAGAGAGGATGCCTGGGCATAGAAGGATTTCGTTCCATGCGGAATTATTACAACGTGCAGGGGACACTAGATCAGGGAAGCAGCAGCAGCATACCTCAGACGCGACTTTGTTTTCACAAGTAGCTGGTGACTCTTGTCTTACAACGGGCCCGCTGTTCCTGCCAGTGCCAACTCTCCTGCATCGCGACCGTTTCCCGAACACAAAGCCAACGGCTCCTTCTCTTTGCCCGTGGCAGCGTGCTGCACCTTCCCCTGACTTGCTCTTGGGGAGCACGGTGACAGACGTGTCCCTTTCCTTAAGGCCCTTTCCAGAGGTGCAACCACGCTTCTCTCTCTGGCATAGGGGATGCTAGGTGAAAGAAAATTTCGCTCAATTCGGGTATGTTGCACTGTCCTGAGCAGAGTAGCTCAGGCAAGAAGCAGCAGCTTCCCACAAACCCGACTCTGATTGCCCAACGAATGCTATGCTTTCCCAGAGAGGATGCCTGGGCATAGAAGGATTTCGTTCCATGCGGGTTTATTACAACGTGCAGGGGAGACTAGATCAGGGAAGCAGCAGCAGCATCCCTCAGACGCGATTCTGATTTCCCAACGAAAGCTGTGACTTCCCAGAGGGGATGCCCGGGCAAAGAGGCTTTCGCTCTATGCGGGGCTCTCCCACCGTCCTACGAATACTAGGCTAAGGCAAGCAGCCACAGCAGCCTACAGATCCGACTCTGATTTACCAGCTACTGCTATACGTTCGCAGATGTTTTCAGCTGGTGCGAACTGCCCTTCGCTGCTGCTTCACAGCAAGGCTTTGGGCATTCGCTCTGACACTTCAAAGAAGAAGAGCTGCGGGAGAGCTAGTGTATCTTGGGCCTTGCTTTCCGGGGCTCCATGTTCGCGCCGTGCGTTCTCCCTGCCAAGCCGAACTAAGCAGGGTCAATCACAAACCTACAGCCGTGTGCGTTGCCTAGGATGGCACTCTATGCTCACTTCATGTCCTGGCATAGGCAAGGCTAGGCCTTTTGCACTAGCGCTCGCGTGGAATCGGGGACTAAGCCAGTGCCTTCCCCACAGGAGAGGAGAGTCGACATGAACCCTGCACACTGCCCGTGCACGGGGATGGGGATCTGTTTGGGTCTGTCCCCCCTCCTACCCTGGCACACTTCCTGACACCAACAACGTTGTCACATCTTGGAGGAAGACGGCATCGGACTGCCCGTTCGTCCAGGGAGCTGTTTCTGCGAGTTGCGGCTATGGCGCTTGGTGGCAAGCCCAAGTCTGCCCTAGGCAGAGGGGGTCAAGGAGACGCTGTCCCCTTGGGACCAGAGACACAGGACCGGCCTGCCTTCTGCACAGACTCCTTCCTCAGTGTGGAGCACGCGTGCCTGCCCTAGTCGTACTCTTCTGTCACCTTAGCAGCCAGGCCTCCGTCCCTCAGCACAGGTAGATTGTGACACTTGTCTTACAACGGGCCCGCTGTTCCTGCCAGTGCCAACTCTCCTGCATCGCGACCGTTTCCCGAACACAAAGCCAACGGCTCCTTCTCTTTGCCCGTGGCAGCGTGCTGCACCTTCCCCAGACTTGCTCTTGGGGAGCACGGTGACAGACGTGTCCCTTTCCTTAAGCCCCTTTCCAGAGGTGCAACCACGCTTCTCTCTCTGGCAGAGGGGATGCTAGGTGAAAGGGAATTTCGCTCCATGCGGGTATCTTGCACTGTCCTGAGCAGAATAGCTCAGGCAAGAAGCAGCAGCTTCCCACAAACCCGACTCTGATTGCCCAACGAATGCTTTGCTTTCACAGAGAGGATGCCTGGGCATAGAAGGATTTCATTCCATGCGGGATTATTACAACGTGCAGGGGAGACTAGATCAGGGAAGCAGCAGCAGCATCCCTCAGACGCGACTCTGTTTTCACAAGTAGCTGGTGACTCTTGCCTTACAACGGGCCCGCTGTTCCTGCCAGTGCCAACTCTCCTGCATCGCAACCGTTTCCCGAACACAAAGCCAACGGCTCCTTCTCTTTGCCCTTGGCAGCGTGCTGCACCTTCCCCAGACTTGCTCTTGGGGAGCACGGTGACAGACGTGTCCCTTTCCTTAAGGCCCTTTCCAGAGGTGCAACCACGCTTCTCTCTCTTGCAGAGGGGATGCTAGGTGAAAGGGAATTTCGCTCCATACGGGTATCTTGCACTGTCCTCAGCAGAATAGCTCAGGCAAGAAGCAGCAGCTTCCTAAAAACCCGACACTGATAGCCTAACGAAGCTCTGCTTTCTCAGAGAGGAGGCCTGGCCATAGATGCTTTCGCTCCATGCGGGTTTATTACAATTTGCAGGGAAGTCTAACTCAGGCAAGCAGCAACAGCATCCCTCAGACGCGACTCTGATTTCCCAACGAAAGCTGTGACTTCCCAAAGGGGATGCCCGGGCATAGTGGCTTTCGCTCTATGCGGGGCTCTCCCACCGTCCTACGAATACTAGGCT
The DNA here is from genome assembly GCF_020171115.1 of Neogale vison. NCBI lineage: Eukaryota > Metazoa > Chordata > Mammalia > Carnivora > Mustelidae > Neogale > Neogale vison. The sequence continues at coordinate 216,604,196 of NC_058101.1, forward strand.
AAGGCAAGCAGCCACAGCAGCCTACAGATCTGACTCTGATTTACCAACTGAACTAAGCAGGCACAATCAAAAACCAACAGCAGCGTGCGTTGCCTAGGATGGCACTCTATGCTCAATTCATGTCCTGGCATAGGCAAGGCTAGGCCTTTTGCACTAGCGCTCGCGTGGAATCGGGGACTAAGCCAGTGCCTTCCCCACAGGAGAGGAGAGTCGACATGAACCCTGCACACTGCCCGTGCACTGGGCTGGGGATCTGTTTGGGTCTGTCCCCCCTGCTACTCCGGCACACTTCCTGACACCAACAACGTTGTCACATCTTGGAGGAAGACGGCATCGGACTGCCCGTTCGTCCAGGGAGCTGTTTCTGCGAGTTGAAGCTATGGCGCTTGGTGGCAAGCCCAAGTCTGCCCTAGGCACAGGTGGTCAAGGAGACGCTGTCCCCTTGGGACCAGAGACACAGGACAGGCCTGCCTTCTGCCCAGACTCCTTCCTCAGTGTGGAGCACACCTGCCTGCCATAGTCATACTCTTCTGTCACCTTAGCAGCCAGGCCTCCGACCCTCAGCACAGGTAGATGGTGACACTTGTCTTACAACGGGCCCGCTGTTCCTGCCAGTGCCAACTCTCCTTCATCGCGACCGTTTCCCGAACACAAAGCCAACGGCTCCTTCTCTTTGCCCGTGGCAGCGTGATGCACCTTCCCCAGATTTGCTCTTGGGGAGCACAGTGACAGACGTGTCCCTTTCCATAAGGCCCTTTCCAGAGGTGCAACCACGCTTCTCTCTCTGGCAGAGGGGATGCTAGGTAAAAGATAATTTCGCTCCATGCGGGTATCTTGCACTGTCCTGAGCAGACTAGCTCAGGCAAGAAGCAGCAGCTTCCCACAAACCCGACTCTGATTGCCCAACGAATGCTATGCTTTCACAGAGAGGATGCCTGGGCATAGAAGGATTTCATTCCATGCGGGATTATTACAACGTGCAGGGGAGACTAGATCAGGGAAGCAGCAGCAGCATCCCTCAGACGCGACTCTGTTTTCACAAGTAGCTGGTGACACTTGTCTTACAACGGGCCCGCTGTTCCTGCCAGTGCCAACTCTCCTGCATCGTGACCGTTTCCCGAACACAAAGCCAACGGCTCCTTCTCTTTGCCCGTGGCAGCGTGCTGCACCTTCCCCAGACTTGCTCTTGGGGAGCACGGTGACAGACGTGTCCCTTTCCTTAAGGCCCTTTCCAGAGGTGCAACCACGCTTCTCTCTCTGGCAGAGGGGATGCTAGGTGAAAGAAAATTTCGCTCCATGCGGGTATCTTGCACTGTCCTGAGCAGAGTAGCTCAGGCAAGAAGCAGCAGCTTCCCACAAACCCGACTCTGATTGCCCAACGAATGCTATGCTTTCCCAGAGAGGATGCCTGGGCATAGAAGGATTTCGTTCCATGCGGGTTTATTACAACGTGCAGGGGAGACTAGCTCAGGGAAGCAGCAGCAGCATCCCTCAGACGCGACTCTGATTTCCCAACGAAAGCTGTGCCTTCCCAGAGGGGATGCCCGGGCAAAGAGGCTTTCGCTCTATGCGGGGCTCTCCCACTGTCCTACGAATACTAGGCTAAGGCAAGCAGCCACAGCAGCCTACAGATCCGACTCTGATTTACCAGCTACTGCTATACGTTCGCAGAGGTTTTCAGCTGGCGCGAACTGCCCTTCGCTGCTGCTTCACAGCAAGGCTTTGGGCATTCGCTCTGACACTTCAAAGAAGAAGAGCTGCGGGAGAGCTAGTGTATCTTGGGCCTTGCTTTCCGGGGCTCCATGTTCGCGCCGTGCGTTCTCCCTGCCAAGCCGAACTAAGCAGGGTCAATCACAAACCTACAGCAGTGTGCGTTGCCTAGGATGGCACTCTATGCTCACTTCATGTCCTGGCATAGGCAAGGCTAGGCCTTTTGCACTAGCGCTCGCGTGGAATCGGGGACTAAGCCAGTGCCTTCCCCACAGGAGAGGAGAGTCGACATGAACCCTGCACACTGCCCGTGCACGGGGATGGGTATCTGTTTGGGTCTGTCCCCCCTGCTACCCCGGCACACTTCCTGACACCAACAACGTTGTCACATCTTGGAGGAAGACGGCATCGGACTGCCCGTTCGTCCAGGGAGCTGTTTCTGCGAGTTGCGGCTATGGCGCTTGGTGGCAAGCCCAAGTCTGCCCTAGGCAGAGGGGGTCAAGGAGACGCTGTCCCCATGGGACCAGAGACACAGGACCGGCCTGCCTTCTGCACAGACTCCTTCCTCAATGTGGAGCACGCGTGCCTGCCCTAGTCGTACTCTTCTGTCACCTTAGCAGCCAGGCCTCCGTCCCTCAGCACAGGTAGATGGTGACACTTGTCTTACAACGGGCCCGCTGTTCCTGCCAGTGCCAACTCTCCTGCATCGCGACCGTTTCCCGAACACAAAGCCAACGGCTCCTTCTCTTTGCCCGTGGCAGCGTGCTGCACCTTCCCCAGACTTGCTCTTGGGGAGCACGGTGACAGACGTGTCCCTTTCCTTAAGCCCCTTTCCAGAGGTGCAACCACGCTTCTCTCTCTGGCAGAGGGGATGCTAGGTGAAAGGGAATTTCGCTCCATGCGGGTATCTTGCACTGTCCTCAGCAGAATAGCTCAGGCAAGAAGCAGCAGCTTCCTAAAAACCTGACACTGATTGCCCAACGAAGCTCTGCTTTCTCAGAGAGGAGGCCTGGCCATAGATGATTTCGCTCCATGCGGGTTTATTACAATTTGCAGGGAAGTCTAACTCAGGCAAGCAGCAACAGCATCCCTCAGACGCGACTCTGATTTCCCAACGAAAGCTGTGACTTCCCAAAGGGGATGCCCGGGCAAAGTGGCTTTCGCTCTATGCGGGGCTCTCCCACCGTCCTACGAATACTAGGCTAAGGCAAGCAGCCACAGCAGCCTACAGATCTGACTCTGATTTACCAACTGAACTAAGCAGGCACAATCAAAAACCAACAGCAGCGTGCGTTGCCTAGGATGGCACTCTATGCTCACTTCATGTCCTGGCATAGGCAAGGCTAGGCCTTTTGCACTAGCGCTCGCGTGGATTCGGGGACTAAGCCAGTGCCTTCCCCACAGGAGAGGAGAGTCGACATGAACCCTGCACAGGCCCGTGCACTGGGCTGGGGATCTGTTTGGGTCTGTCCCCCCTGCTACCCCGGCACACTTCCTGACACCAACAACGTTATCACATCTTGGAGTAAGACGGCATCGGACTGCCCGTTCGTCCAGGGAGCTGTTTCTGCGAGTTGAAGCTATGGCGCTTGGTGGCAAGCCCAAGTCTGCCCTAGGCACAGGTGGTCAAGGAGACGCTGTCCCCTTGGGACCAGAGACACAGGACAGGCCTGCCTTCTGCCCAGACTCCTTCCTCAGTGTGGAGCACACCTGCCTGCCATAGTCATACTCTTCTGTCACCTTAGCAGCCAGGCCTCCGACCCTCAGCACAGGTAGATGGTGACACTTGTCTTACAACGGGCCCGCTGTTCCTGCCAGTGCCAACTCTCCTTCATCGCGACCGTTTCCCGACCACAAAGCCAACGGCTCCTTCTCTGCCCGTGGCAGCGTGATGCACCTTCCCCAGACTTGCTCTTGGGGAGCACAGTGACAGACGTGCCCCTTTCCATAAGGCCCTTTCCAGAGGTGCAACCACGCTTCTCTCTCTGGCAGAGGGGATGCTAGGTAAAAGATAATTTCGCTCCATGCGGGTATCTTGCACTGTCCTGAGCAGACTAGCTCAGGCAAGAAGCAGCAGCTTCCCACAAACCCGACTCTGATTGCCCAACGAATGCTATGCTTTCCCAGAGAGGATGCCTGGGCATAGAAGGATTTCATTCCATGCGGGATTATTACAACGTGAAGGGGAGACTAGCTCAGGGAAGCAGCAGCAGCATCCCTCAGACGCGACTCTGTTTTCACAAGTAGCAGGTGACACTTGTCTTACAACGGGCCCGCTGTTCCTGCCAGTGCCAACTCTCCTGCATCGCGCCCGTTTCCCGAACACAAAGCCAACGGCTCCTTCTCTTTGCCCGTGGCAGCTTGCTGCACCTTCCCCAGACTTGCTCTTGGGGAGCACGGTGACAGACGTGTCCCTTTCCTTAAGGCCCTTTCCAGAGGTGCAACCACGCTTCTCTCTCTGGCAGAGGGGATGCTAGGTGAAAGAAAATTTCGCTCCATGCGGGTATCTTGCACTGTCCTGAGCAGAGTAGCTCAGGCAAGAAGCAGCAGCTTCCCACAAACCCGACTCTGATTGCCCAACGAATGCTATGCTTTCCCAGAGAGGATGCCTGGGCATAGAAGGATTTCGTTCCATGCGGGTTTATTACAACGTGCAGGGGAGACTAGCTCAGGGAAGCAGCAGCAGCATCCCTCAGACGCGACTCTGATTTCCCAACGAAAGCTGTGCCTTCCCAGAGGGGATGCCCGGGCAAAGAGGCTTTCGCTCTATGCGGGGCTCTCCCACTGTCCTACGAATACTAGGCTAAGGCAAGCAGCCACAGCAGCCTACAGATCCGACTCTGATTTACCAGCTACTGCTATACGTTCGCAGAGGTTTTCAGCTGGCGCGAACTGCCCTTCGCTGCTGCTTCACAGCAAGGCTTTGGGCATTCGCTCTGACACTTCAAAGAAGAAGAGCTGCGGGAGAGCTAGTGTATCTTGGGCCTTGCTTTCCGGGGCTCCATGTTCGCGCCGTGCGTTCTCCCTGCCAAGCCGAACTAAGCAGGGTCAATCACAAACCTACAGCAGTGTGCGTTGCCTAGGATGGCACTCTATGCTCACTTCATGTCCTGGCATAGGCAAGGCTAGGCCTTTTGCACTAGCGCTCGCGTGGAATCGGGGACTAAGCCAGTGCCTTCCCCACAGGAGAGGAGAGTCGACATGAACCCTGCACACTGCCCGTGCACGGGGATGGGGATCTGTTTGGGTCTGTCCCCCCTGCTACCCCGGCACACTTCCTGACACCAACAACGTTGTCACATCTTGGAGGAAGACGGCATCGGACTGCCCGTTCGTCCAGGGAGCTGTTTCTGCGAGTTGAAGCTATGGCGCTTGGTGGCAAGCCCAAGTCTGCCCTAGGCAGAGGGGGTCAAGGAGACGCTGTCCCCATGGGACCAGAGACACAGGACCGGCCTGCCGTCTGCACAGACTCCTTCCTCAATGTGGAGCACGCGTGCCTGCCCTAGTCGTACTCTTCTGTCACCTTAGCAGCCAGGCCTCCGTCCCTCAGCACAGGTAGATGGTGACACTTGTCTTACAACGGGCCCGCTGTTCCTGCCAGTGCCAACTCTCCTGCATCGCGACCGTTTCCCGAACACAAAGCCAACGGCTCCTTCTCTTTGCCCGTGGCAGCGTGCTGCACCTTCCCCAGACTTGCTCTTGGGGAGCACGGTGACAGACGTGTCCCTTTCCATAAGGCCCTTTCCAGAGGTGCAACCACGCTTCTCTCTCTGGCAGAGGGGATGCTAGGTAAAAGATAATTTCGCTCCATGCGGGTATCTTGCACTGTCCTGAGCAGACTAGCTCAGGCAAGAAGCAGCAGCTTCCTAAAAACCTGACACTGATTGCCCAACGAAGCTCTGCTTTCTCAGAGAGGAGGCCTGGCCATAGATGATTTCGCTCCATGCGGGTTTATTACAATTTGCAGGGAAGTCTAACTCAGGCAAGCAGCAACAGCATCCCTCAGACGCGACTCTGTTTTCACAAGTAGCTGGTGACACTTGTCTTACAACGGGCCCGCTGTTCCTGCCAGAGCCAACTCTCCTGCATCGTGACCGTTTCCCGAACACAAAGCCAACGGCTCCTTCTCTTTGCCCGTGGCAGCGTGCTGCACCTTCCCCAGACTTGCTCTTGGGGAGCACGGTGACAGACGTGTCCCTTTCCTTAAGGCCCTTTCCAGAGGTGCAACCACGCTTCTCTCTCTGGCAGAGGGGATGCTAGGTAAAAGAAAATTTCGCTCCATGCGGGTATCTTGCACTGTCCTGGGCAGAGTCGCTCAGGCAAGAAGCAGCAGCTTCCCACAAACCCGACTCTGATTGCCCAACGAATGCTATGCTTTCCCAGAGAGGATGCCTGGGCATAGAAGGATTTCGTTCCATGCGGGTTTATTACAACGTGCAGGGGAGACTAGCTCAGGGAAGCAGCAGCAGCATCCCTCAGATGCGACTCTGATTTCCCAACGAAAGCTGTGCCTTCCCAGAGGGGATGCCCGGGCAAAGAGGCTTTCGCTCTATGCGGGGCTCTCCCACTGTCCTACGAATACTAGGCTAAGGCAAGCAGCCACAGCAGCCTACAGATCTGACTCTGATTTACCAACTGAACTAAGCAGGCACAATCAAAAACCAACAGCAGCGTGCGTTGCCTAGGATGGCACTCTATGCTCACTTCATGTCCTGGCATAGGCAAGGCTAGGCCTTTTGCACTAGCGCTCGCGTGGATTCGAGGACTAAGCCAGTGCCTTCCCCACAGGAGAGGAGAGTCGACATGAACCCTGCACAGGCCCGTGCACTGGGCTGGGGATCTGTTTGGGTCTGTCCCCCCTGCTACCCCGGCACACTTCCTGACACCAACAACGTTGTCACATCTTGGAGTAAGACGGCATCGGACTGCCCGTTCGTCCAGGGAGCTGTTTCTGCGAGTTGAAGCTATGGCGCTTGGTGGCAAGCCCAAGTCTGCCCTAGGCACAGGTGGTCAAGGAGACGCTGTCCCCTTTGGACCAGAGACACAGGACAGGCCTGCCTTCTGCCCAGACTCCTTCCTCAGTGTGGAGCACACCTGCCTGCCATAGTCATACTCTTCTGTCACCTTAGCAGCCAGGCCTCCGACCCTCAGAACAGGTAGATGGTGACACTTGTCTTACAACGGGCCCGCTGTTCCTGCCAGTGCCAACTCTCCTTCATCGCGACCGTTTCCCGAACACAAAGCCAACGGCTCCTTCTCTTTGCCCGTGGCAGCGTGATGCACCTTCCCCAGATTTGCTCTTGGGGAGCACAGTGACAGACGTGTCCCTTTCCATAAGGCCCTTTCCAGAGGTGCAACCACGCTTCTCTCTCTGGCAGAGGGGTTGCTAGGTAAAAGATAATTTCGCTCCATGCGGGTATATTGCACTGTCCTGAGCAGACTAGCTCAGGCAAGAAGCAGCAGTTTCCCACAAACCCGACTCTGATTGCCCAACGAATGCTATGCTTTCACAGAGAGGATGCCTGGGCATAGAAGGATTTCATTCCATGCGGGATTATTACAACGTGCAGGGGAGACTAGATCAGGGAAGCAGCAGCAGCATCCCTCAGACGCGACTCTGTTTTCACAAGTAGCTGGTGACACTTGTCTTACAACGGGCCCGCTGTTCCTGCCAGTGCCAACTCTCCTGCATCGCGACCGTTTCCCGAACACAAAGCCAACGGCTCCTTCTCTTTGCCCGTGGCAGCGTGCTGCACCTTCCCCAGACTTGCTCTTGGGGAGCACGGTGACAGACGTGTCCCTTTCCTTAAGGCCCTTTCCAGAGGTGCAACCACGCTTCTCTCTCTGGCAGAGGGGATGCTAGGTGAAAGAAAATTTCGCTCCATGCGGGTATCTTGCACTGTCCTGAGCAGAGTAGCTCAGGCAAGAAGCAGCAGCTTCCCACAAACCCGACTCTGATTGCCCAACGAATGCTATGCTTTCCCAGAGAGGATGCCTGGGCATAGAAGGATTTCGTTCCATGCGGGTTTATTACAACGTGCAGGGGAGACTAGCTCAGGGAAGCAGCAGCAGCATCCCTCAGACGCGACTCTGATTTCCCAACGAAAGCTGTGCCTTCCCAGAGGGGATGCCCGGGCAAAGAGGCTTTCGCTCTATGCGGGGCTCTCCCACTGTCCTACGAATACTAGGCTAAGGCAAGCAGCCACAGCAGCCTACAGATCCGACTCTGATTTACCAGCTACTGCTATACGTTCGCAGAGGTTTTCAGCTGGCGCGAACTGCCCTTCGCTGCTGCTTCACAGCAAGGCTTTGGGCATTCGCTCTGACACTTCAAAGAAGAAGAGCTGCGGGAGAGCTAGTGTATCTTGGGCCTTGCTTTCCGGGGCTCCATGTTCGCGCCGTGCGTTCTCCCTGCCAAGCCGAACTAAGCAGGGTCAATCACAAACCTACAGCAGTGTGCGTTGCCTAGGATGGCACTCTATGCTCACTTCATGTCCTGGCATAGGCAAGGCTAGGCCTTTTGCACTAGCGCTCGCGTGGAATCGGGGACTAAGCCAGTGCCTTCCCCACAGGAGAGGAGAGTCGACATGAACCCTGCACACTGCCCGTGCACGGGGATGGGTATCTGTTTGGGTCTGTCCCCCCTGCTACCCCGGCACACTTCCTGACACCAACAACGTTGTCACATCTTGGAGGAAGACGGCATCGGACTGCCCGTTCGTCCAGGGAGCTGTTTCTGCGAGTTGCGGCTATGGCGCTTGGTGGCAAGCCCAAGTCTGCCCTAGGCAGAGGGGGTCAAGGAGACGCTGTCCCCATGGGACCAGAGACACAGGACCGGCCTGCCTTCTGCACAGACTCCTTCCTCAATGTGGAGCACGCGTGCCTGCCCTAGTCGTACTCTTCTGTCACCTTAGCAGCCAGGCCTCCGTCCCTCAGCACAGGTAGATGGTGACACTTGTCTTACAACGGGCCCGCTGTTCCTGCCAGTGCCAACTCTCCTGCATCGCGACCGTTTCCCGAACACAAAGCCAACGGCTCCTTCTCTTTGCCCGTGGCAGCGTGCTGCACCTTCCCCAGACTTGCTCTTGGGGAGCACGGTGACAGACGTGTCCCTTTCCTTAAGCCCCTTTCCAGAGGTGCAACCACGCTTCTCTCTCTGGCAGAGGGGATGCTAGGTGAAAGGGAATTTCGCTCCATGCGGGTATCTTGCACTGTCCTCAGCAGAATAGCTCAGGCAAGAAGCAGCAGCTTCCTAAAAACCTGACACTGATTGCCCAACGAAGCTCTGCTTTCTCAGAGAGGAGGCCTGGCCATAGATGATTTCGCTCCATGCGGGTTTATTACAATTTGCAGGGAAGTCTAACTCAGGCAAGCAGCAACAGCATCCCTCAGACGCGACTCTGATTTCCCAACGAAAGCTGTGACTTCCCAAAGGGGATGCCCGGGCAAAGTGGCTTTCGCTCTATGCGGGGCTCTCCCACCGTCCTACGAATACTAGGCTAAGGCAAGCAGCCACAGCAGCCTACAGATCTGACTCTGATTTACCAACTGAACTAAGCAGGCACAATCAAAAACCAACAGCAGCGTGCGTTGCCTAGGATGGCACTCTATGCTCACTTCATGTCCTGGCATAGGCAAGGCTAGGCCTTTTGCACTAGCGCTCGCGTGGATTCGAGGACTAAGCCAGTGCCTTCCCCACAGGAGAGGAGAGTCGACATGAACCCTGCACAGGCCCGTGCACTGGGCTGGGGATCTGTTTGTGTCTGTCCCCCCTGCTACCCCGGCACACTTCCTGACACCAACAACGTTATCACATCTTGGAGTAAGACGGCATCGGACTGCCCGTTCGTCCAGGGAGCTGTTTCTGCGAGTTGAAGCTATGGCGCTTGGTGGCAAGCCCAAGTCTGCCCTAGGCACAGGTGGTCAAGGAGACGCTGTCCCCTTTGGACCAGAGACACAGGACAGGCCTTCCTTCTGCCCAGACTCCTTCCTCAGTGTGGAGCACACCTGCCTGCCATAGTCATACTCTTCTGTCACCTTAGCAGCCAGGCCTCCGACCCTCAGCACAGGTAGATGGTGACACTTGTCTTACAACGAGCCCGCTGTTCCTGCCAGTGCCAACTCTCCTTCATCGCGACCGTTTCCCGAACACAAAGCCAACGGCTCCTTCTCTGCCCGTGGCAGCGTGATGCACCTTCCCCAGACTTGCTCTTGGGGAGCACAGTGACAGACGTGCCCCTTTCCATAAGGCCCTTTCTAGAGGTGCAACCACGCTTCTCTCTCTGGCAGAGGGGATGCTAGGTAAAAGATAATTTCGCTCCATGCGGGTATCTTGCACTGTCCTGAGCAGACTAGCTCAGGCAAGAAGCAGCAGCTTCCCACAAACCCGACTCTGATTGCCCAACGAATGCTATGCTTTCCCAGAGAGGATGCCTGGGCATAGAAGGATTTCATTCCATGCGGGATTATTACAACGTGAAGGGGAGACTAGATCAGGGAAGCAGCAGCAGCATCCCTCAGACGCGACTCTGTTTTCACAAGTAGCAGGTGACACTTGTCTTACAAGGGGCCCGCTTCCTGCCAGTGCCAACTCTCCTGCATCGCGCCCGTTTCCCGAACACAAAGCCAACGGCTCCTTCTCTTTGCCCGTGGCAGCGTGCTGCACCTTCCCCAGACTTGCTCTTGGGGAGCACGGTGACAGACGTGTCCCTTTCCTTAAGGCCCTTTCCAGAGGTGCAACCACGCTTCTCTCTCTGGCAGAGGGGATGCTAGGTGAAAGGGAATTTCGCTCCATACGGGTATCTTGCACTGTCCTCAGCAGAATAGCTCAGGCAAGAAGAAGCAGCTTCCTAAAAACCCGACACTGATAGCCTAACGAAGCTCTGCTTTCTCAGAGAGGAGGCCTGGCCATAGATGCTTTCGCTCCATGCGGGTTTATTACAATTTGCAGGGAAGTCTAACTCAGGCAAGCAGCAACAGCATCCCTCAGACGCGACTCTGATTTCCCAACGAAAGCTGTGACTTCCCAAAGGGGATGCCCGGGCATAGTGGCTTTCGCTCTATGCGGGGCTCTCCCACCGTCCTACGAATACTAGGCTAAGGCAAGCAGCCACAGCAGCCTACAGATCTGACTCTGATTTACCAACTGAACTAAGCAGGCACAATCAAAAACCAACAGCAGCGTGCGTTGCCTAGGATGGCACTCTATGCTCACTTCATGTCCTGGCATAGGCAAGGCTAGGCCTTTTGCACTAGCGCTCGCGTGGAATCGGGGACTAAGCCAGTGCCTTCCCCACAGGAGAGGAGAGTCGACATGAACCCTGCACACTGCCCGTGCACTGGGCTGGGGATCTGTTTGGGTCTGTCCCCCCTGCTACTCCGGCACACTTCCTGACACCAACAACGTTGTCACATCTTGGAGGAAGACGGCATCGGACTGCCCGTTCGTCCAGGGAGCTGTTTCTGCGAGTTGAAGCTGTGGCGCTTGGTGGCAAGCCCAAGTCTGCCCTAGGCACAGGTGGTCAAGGAGACGCTGTCCCCTTGGGACCAGAGACACAGGACAGGCCTGCCTTCTGCCCAGACTCCTTCCTCAGTGTGGAGCACACCTGCCTGCCATAGTCATACTCTTCTGTCACCTTAGCAGCCAGGCCTCCGACCCTCAGCACAGGTAGATGGTGACACTTGTCTTACAACGGGCCCGCTGTTCCTGCCAGTGCCAACTCTCCTTCATCGCGACCGTTTCCCGAACACAAAGCCAACGGCTCCTTCTCTTTGCCCGTGGCAGCGTGATGCACCTTCCCCAGATTTGCTCTTGGGGAGCACAGTGACAGACGTGTCCCTTTCCATAAGGCCCTTTCCAGAGGTGCAACCACGCTTCTCTCTCTGGCAGAGGGGATGCTAGGTAAAAGATAATTTCGCTCCATGCGGGTATCTTGCACTGTCCTGAGCAGACTAGCTCAGGCAAGAAGCAGCAGCTTCCCACAAACCCGACTCTGATTGCCCAACGAATGCTATGCTTTCACAGAGAGGATGCCTGGGCATAGAAGGATTTCATTCCATGCGGGATTATTACAACGTGCAGGGGAGACTAGATCAGGGAAGCAGCAGCAGCATCCCTCAGACGCGACTCTGTTTTCACAAGTAGCTGGTGACACTTGTCTTACAACGGGCCCGCTGTTCCTGCCAGTGCCAACTCTCCTGCATCGTGACCGTTTCCCGAACACAAAGCCAACGGCTCCTTCTCTTTGCCCGTGGCAGCGTGCTGCACCTTCCCCAGACTTGCTCTTGGGGAGCACGGTGACAGACGTGTCCCTTTCCTTAAGGCCCTTTCCAGAGGTGCAACCACGCTTCTCTCTGTGGCAGAGGGGATGCTAGGTGAAAGAAAATTTCGCTCCATGCGGGTATCTTGCACTGTCCTGAGCAGAGTAGCTCAGGCAAGAAGCAGCAGCTTCCCACAAACCCGACTCTGATTGCCCAACGAATGCTATGCTTTCCCAGAGAGGATGCCTGGGCATAGAAGGATTTCGTTCCATGCGGGTTTATTACAACGTGCAGGGGAGACTAGCTCAGGGAAGCAGCAGCAGCATCCCTCAGACGCGACTCTGATTTCCCAACGAAAGCTGTGCCTTCCCAGAGGGGATGCCCGGGCAAAGAGGCTTTCGCTCTATGCGGGGCTCTCCCACTGTCCTACGAATACTAGGCTAAGGCAAGCAGCCACAGCAGCCTACAGATCCGACTCTGATTTACCAGCTACTGCTATACGTTCGCAGAGGTTTTCAGCTGGCGCGAACTGCCCTTCGCTGCTGCTTCACAGCAAGGCTTTGGGCATTCGCTCTGACACTTCAAAGAAGAAGAGCTGCGGGAGAGCTAGTGTATCTTGGGCCTTGCTTTCCGGGGCTCCATGTTCGCGCCGTGCGTTCTCCCTGCCAAGCCGAACTAAGCAGGGTCAATCACAAACCTACAGCAGTGTGCGTTGCCTAGGATGGCACTCTATGCTCACTTCATGTCCTGGCATAGGCAAGGCTAGGCCTTTTGCACTAGCGCTCGCGTGGAATCGGGGACTAAGCCAGTGCCTTCCCCACAGGAGAGGAGAGTCGACATGAACCCTGCACACTGCCCGTGCACGGGGATGGGTATCTGTTTGGGTCTGTCCCCCCTGCTACCCCGGCACACTTCCTGACACCAACAACGTTGTCACATCTTGGAGGAAGACGGCATCGGACTGCCCGTTCGTCCAGGGAGCTGTTTCTGCGAGTTGAAGCTATGGCGCTTGGTGGCAAGCCCAAGTCTGCCCTAGGCAGAGGGGGTCAAGGAGACGCTGTCCCCATGGGACCAGAGACACAGGACCGGCCTGCCTTCTACACAGACTCCTTCCTCAATGTGGAGCACGCGTGCCTGCCCTAGTCGTACTCTTCTGTCACCTTAGCAGCCAGGCCTCCGTCCCTCAGCACAGGTAGATGGTGACACTTGTCTTACAACGGGCCCGCTGTTCCTGCCAGTGCCAACTCTCCTGCATCGCGACCGTTTCCCGAACACAAAGCCAACGGCTCCTTCTCTTTGCCCGTGGCAGCGTGCTGCACCTTCCCCAGACTTGCTCTTGGGGAGCACGGTGACAGACGTGTCCCTTTCCTTAAGCCCCTTTCCAGAGGTGCAACCACGCTTCTCTCTCTGGCAGAGGGGATGCTAGGTGAAAGGGAATTTCGCTCCATGCGGGTATCTTGCACTGTCCTCAGCAGAATAGCTCAGGCAAGAAGCAGCAGCTTCCTAAAAACCTGACACTGATTGCCCAACGAAGCTCTGCTTTCTCAGAGAGGAGGCCTGGCCATAGATGATTTCGCTCCATGCGGGTTTATTACAATTTGCAGGGAAGTCTAACTCAGGCAAGCAGCAACAGCATCCCTCAGACGCGACTCTGATTTCCCAACGAAAGCTGTGACTTCCCAAAGGGGATGCCCGGGCAAAGTGGCTTTCGCTCTATGCGGGGCTCTCCCACCGTCCTACGAATACTAGGCTAAGGCAAGCAGCCACAGCAGCCTACAGATCTGACTCTGATTTACCAACTGAACTAAGCAGGCACAATCAAAAACCAACAGCAGCGTGCGTTGCCTAGGATGGCACTCTATGCTCACTTCATGTCCTGGCATAGGCAAGGCTAGGCCTTTTGCACTAGCGCTCGCGTGGATTCGAGGACTAAGCCAGTGCCTTCCCCACAGGAGAGGAGAGTCGACATGAACCCTGCACAGGCCCGTGCACTGGGCTGGGGATCTGTTTGGGTCTGTCCCCCCTGCTACCCCGGCACACTTCCTGACACCAACAACGTTATCACATCTTGGAGTAAGACGGCATCGGACTGCCCGTTCGTCCAGGGAGCTGTTTCTGCGAGTTGAAGCTATGGCGCTTGGTGGCAAGCCCAAGTCTGCCCTAGGCACAGGTGGTCAAGGAGACGCTGTCCCCTTTGGACCAGAGACACAGGACAGGCCTGCCTTCTGCCCAGACTCCTTCCTCAGTGTGGAGCACACCTGCCTGCCATAGTCATACTCTTCTGTCACCTTAGCAGCCAGGCCTCCGACCCTCAGCACAGGTAGATGGTGACACTTGTCTTACAACGAGCCCGCTGTTCCTGCCAGTGCCAACTCTCCTTCATCGCGACCGTTTCCCGAACACAAAGCCAACGGCTCCTTCTCTGCCCGTGGCAGCGTGATGCACCTTCCCCAGACTTGCTCTTGGGGAGCACAGTGACAGACGTGCCCCTTTCCATAAGGCCCTTTCTAGAGGTGCAACCACGCTTCTCTCTCTGGCAGAGGGGATGCTAGGTAAAAGATAATTTCGCTCCATGCGGGTATCTTGCACTGTCCTGAGCAGACTAGCTCAGGCAAGAAGCAGCAGCTTCCCACAAACCCGACTCTGATTGCCCAACGAATGCTATGCTTTCCCAGAGAGGATGCCTGGGCATAGAAGGATTTCATTCCATGCGGGATTATTACAACGTGAAGGGGAGACTAGATCAGGGAAGCAGCAGCAGCATCCCTCAGACGCGACTCTGTTTTCACAAGTAGCAGGTGACACTTGTCTTACAACGGGCCCGCTTCCTGCCAGTGCCAACTCTCCTGCATCGCGCCCGTTTCCCGAACACAAAGCCAACGGCTCCTTCTCTTTGCCCGTGGCAGCGTGCTGCACCTTCCCCAGACTTGCTCTTGGGGAGCACGGTGACAGACGTGTCCCTTTCCTTAAGGCCCTTTCCAGAGGTGCAACCACGCTTCTCTCTCTGGCAGAGGGGAAGCTAGGTGAAAGGGAATTTCGCTCCATACGGGTATCTTGCACTGTCCTCAGCAGAATAGCTCAGGCAAGAAGCAGCAGCTTCCTAAAAACCCGACACTGATAGCCTAACGAAGCTCTGCTTTCTCAGAGAGGAGGCCTGGCCATAGATGCTTTCGCTCCATGCGGGTTTTTTACAATTTGCAGGGAAGTCTAACTCAGGCAAGCAGCAACAGCATCCCTCAGACGCGACTCTGATTTCCCAACGAAAGCTGTGACTTCCCAAAGGGGATGCCCGGGCATAGTGGCTTTCGCTCTATGCGGGGCTCTCCCACCGTCCTACGAATACTAGGCTAAGGCAAGCAGCCACAGCAGCCTACAGATCTGACTCTGATTTACCAACTGAACTAAGCAGGCACAATCAAAAACCAACAGCAGCGTGCGTTGCCTAGGATGGCACTCTATGCTCAATTCATGTCCTGGCATAGGCAAGGCTAGGCCTTTTGCACTAGCGCTCGCGTGGAATCGGGGACTAAGCCAGTGCCTTCCCCACAGGAGAGGAGAGTCGACATGAACCCTGCACACTGCCCGTGCACTGGGCTGGGGATCTGTTTGGGTCTGTCCCCCCTGCTACTCCGGCACACTTCCTGACACCAACAACGTTGTCACATCTTGGAGGAAGACGGCATCGGACTGCCCGTTCGTCCAGGGAGCTGTTTCTGCGAGTTGAAGCTATGGCGCTTGGTGGCAAGCCCAAGTCTGCCCTAGGCACAGGTGGTCAAGGAGACGCTGTCCCCTTGGGACCAGAGACACAGGACAGGCCTGCCTTCTGCCCAGACTCCTTCCTCAGTGTGGAGCACACCTGCCTGCCATAGTCATACTCTTCTGTCACCTTAGCAGCCAGGCCTCCGACCCTCAGCACAGGTAGATGGTGACACTTGTCTTACAACGGGCCCGCTGTTCCTGCCAGTGCCAACTCTCCTTCATCGCGACCGTTTCCCGAACACAAAGCCAACGGCTCCTTCTCTTTGCCCGTGGCAGCGTGATGCACCTTCCCCAGATTTGCTCTTGGGGAGCACAGTGACAGACGTGTCCCTTTCCATAAGGCCCTTTCCAGAGGTGCAACCACGCTTCTCTCTCTGGCAGAGGGGATGCTAGGTAAAAGATAATTTCGCTCCATGCGGGTATCTTGCACTGTCCTGAGCAGACTAGCTCAGGCAAGAAGCAGCAGCTTCCCACAAACCCGACTCTGATTGCCCAACGAATGCTATGCTTTCACAGAGAGGATGCCTGGGCATAGAAGGATTTCATTCCATGCGGGATTATTACAACGTGCAGGGGAGACTAGATCAGGGAAGCAGCAGCAGCATCCCTCAGACGCGACTCTGTTTTCACAAGTAGCTGGTGACACTTGTCTTACAACGGGCCCGCTGTTCCTGCCAGTGCCAACTCTCCTGCATCGTGACCGTTTCCCGAACACAAAGCCAACGGCTCCTTCTCTTTGCCCGTGGCAGCGTGCTGCACCTTCCCCAGACTTGCTCTTGGGGAGCACGGTGACAGACGTGTCCCTTTCCTTAAGGCCCTTTCCAGAGGTGCAACCACGCTTCTCTCTCTGGCAGAGGGGATGCTAGGTGAAAGAAAATTTCGCTCCATGCGGGTATCTTGCACTGTCCTGAGCAGAGTAGCTCAGGCAAGAAGCAGCAGCTTCCCACAAACCCGACTCTGATTGCCCAACGAATGCTATGCTTTCCCAGAGAGGATGCCTGGGCATAGAAGGATTTCGTTCCATGCGGGTTTATTACAACGTGCAGGGGAGACTAGCTCAGGGAAGCAGCAGCAGCATCCCTCAGACGCGACTCTGATTTCCCAACGAAAGCTGTGCCTTCCCAGAGGGGATGCCCGGGCAAAGAGGCTTTCGCTCTATGCGGGGCTCTCCCACTGTCCTACGAATACTAGGCTAAGGCAAGCAGCCACAGCAGCCTACAGATCCGACTCTGATTTACCAGCTACTGCTATACGTTCGCAGAGGTTTTCAGCTGGCGCGAACTGCCCTTCGCTGCTGCTTCACAGCAAGGCTTTGGGCATTCGCTCTGACACTTCAAAGAAGAAGAGCTGCGGGAGAGCTAGTGTATCTTGGGCCTTGCTTTCCGGGGCTCCATGTTCGCGCCGTGCGTTCTCCCTGCCAAGCCGAACTAAGCAGGGTCAATCACAAACCTACAGCAGTGTGCGTTGCCTAGGATGGCACTCTATGCTCACTTCATGTCCTGGCATAGGCAAGGCTAGGCCTTTTGCACTAGCGCTCGCGTGGAATCGGGGACTAAGCCAGTGCCTTCCCCACAGGAGAGGAGAGTCGACATGAACCCTGCACACTGCCCGTGCACGGGGATGGGGATCTGTTTGGGTCTGTCCCCCCTCCTACCCCGGCACACTTCCTGACACCAACAACGTTGTCACATCTTGGAGGAAGACGGCATCGGACTGCCCGTTCGTCCAGGGAGCTGTTTCTGCGAGTTGCGGCTATGGCGCTTGGTGGCAAGCCCAAGTCTGCCCTAGGCAGAGGGGGTCAAGGAGACGCTGTCCCCATGGGACCAGAGACACAGGACCGGCCTGCCTTCTGCACAGACTCCTTCCTCAATGTGGAGCACGCGTGCCTGCCCTAGTCGTACTCTTCTGTCACCTTAGCAGCCAGGCCTCCGTCCCTCAGCACAGGTAGATGGTGACACTTGTCTTACAACGGGCCCGCTGTTCCTGCCAGTGCCAACTCTCCTGCATCGCGACCGTTTCCTGAACACAAAGCCAACGGCTCCTTCTCTTTGCCCGTGGCAGCGTGCTGCACCTTCCCCAGACTTGCTCTTGGGGAGCACGGTGACAGACGTGTCCCTTTCCTTAAGCCCCTTTCCAGAGGTGCAACCACGCTTCTCTCTCTGGCAGAGGGGATGCTAGGTGAAAGGGAATTTCGCTCCATGCGGGTATCTTGCACTGTCCTCAGCAGAATAGCTCAGGCAAGAAGCAGCAGCTTCCTAAAAACCTGACACTGATTGCCCAACGAAGCTCTGCTTTCTCAGAGAGGAGGCCTGGCCATAGATGATTTCGCTCCATGCGGGTTTATTACAATTTGCAGGGAAGTCTAACTCAGGCAAGCAGCAACAGCATCCCTCAGACGCGACTCTGATTTCCCAACGAAAGCTGTGACTTCCCAAAGGGGATGCCCGGGCAAAGTGGCTTTCGCTCTATGCGGGGCTCTCCCACCGTCCTACGAATACTAGGCTAAGGCAAGCAGCCACAGCAGCCTACAGATCTGACTCTGATTTACCAACTGAACTAAGCAGGCACAATCAAAAACCAACAGCAGCGTGCGTTGCCTAGGATGGCACTCTATGCTCACTTCATGTCCTGGCATAGGCAAGGCTAGGCCTTTTGCACTAGCGCTCGCGTGGATTCGGGGACTAAGCCAGTGCCTTCCCCACAGGAGAGGAGAGTCGACATGAACCCTGCACAGGCCCGTGCACTGGGCTGGGGATCTGTTTGGGTCTGTCCCCCCTGCTACCCCGGCACACTTCCTGACACCAACAACGTTATCACATCTTGGAGTAAGACGGCATCGGACTGCCCGTTCGTCCAGGGAGCTGTTTCTGCGAGTTGAAGCTATGGCGCTTGGTGGCAAGCCCAAGTCTGCCCTAGGCACAGGTGGTCAAGGAGACGCTGTCCCCTTGGGACCAGAGACACAGGACAGGCCTGCCTTCTGCCCAGACTCCTTCCTCAGTGTGGAGCACACCTGCCTGCCATAGTCATACTCTTCTGTCACCTTAGCAGCCAGGCCTCCGACCCTCAGCACAGGTAGATGGTGACACTTGTCTTACAACGGGCCCGCTGTTCCTGCCAGTGCCAACTCTCCTTCATCGCGACCGTTTCCCGACCACAAAGCCAACGGCTCCTTCTCTGCCCGTGGCAGCGTGATGCACCTTCCCCAGACTTGCTCTTGGGGAGCACAGTGACAGACGTGCCCCTTTCCATAAGGCCCTTTCCAGAGGTGCAACCACGCTTCTCTCTCTGGCAGAGGGGATGCTAGGTAAAAGATAATTTCGCTCCATGCGGGTATCTTGCACTGTCCTGAGCAGACTAGCTCAGGCAAGAAGCAGCAGCTTCCCACAAACCCGACTCTGATTGCCCAACGAATGCTATGCTTTCCCAGAGAGGATGCCTGGGCATAGAAGATTTCATTCCATGCGGGATTATTACAACGTGAAGGGGAGACTAGCTCAGGGAAGCAGCAGCAGCATCCCTCAGACGCGACTCTGTTTTCACAAGTAGCAGGTGACACTTGTCTTACAACGGGCCCGCTGTTCCTGCCAGTGCCAACTCTCCTGCATCGCGCCCGTTTCCCGAACACAAAGCCAACGGCTCCTTCTCTTTGCCCGTGGCAGCTTGCTGCACCTTCCCCAGACTTGCTCTTGGGGAGCACGGTGACAGACGTGTCCCTTTCCTTAAGCCCCTTTCCAGAGGTGCAACCACGCTTCTCTCTCTGGCAGAGGGGATGCTAGGTGAAAGGGAATTTCGCTCCATGCGGGTATCTTGCACTGTCCTCAGCAGAATAGCTCAGGCAAGAAGCAGCAGCTTCCTAAAAACCTGACACTGATTGCCCAACGAAGCTCTGCTTTCTCAGAGAGGAGGCCTGGCCATAGATGATTTCGCTCCATGCGGGTTTATTACAATTTGCAGGGAAGTCTAACTCAGGCAAGCAGCAACAGCATCCCTCAGACGCGACTCTGATTTCCCAACGAAAGCTGTGACTTCCCAAAGGGGATGCCCGGGCAAAGTGGCTTTCGCTCTATGCGGGGCTCTCCCACCGTCCTACGAATACTAGGCTAAGGCAAGCAGCCACAGCAGCCTACAGATCTGACTCTGATTTACCAACTGAACTAAGCAGGCACAATCAAAAACCAACAGCAGCGTGCGTTGCCTAGGATGGCACTCTATGCTCACTTCATGTCCTGGCATAGGCAAGGCTAGGCCTTTTGCACTAGCGCTCGCGTGGATTCGGGGACTAAGCCAGTGCCTTCCCCACAGGAGAGGAGAGTCGACATGAACCCTGCACAGGCCCGTGCACTGGGCTGGGGATCTGTTTGGGTCTGTCCCCCCTGCTACCCCGGCACACTTCCTGACACCAACAACGTTATCACATCTTGGAGTAAGACGGCATCGGACTGCCCGTTCGTCCAGGGAGCTGTTTCTGCGAGTTGAAGCTATGGCGCTTGGTGGCAAGCCCAAGTCTGCCCTAGGCACAGGTGGTCAAGGAGACGCTGTCCCCTTGGGACCAGAGACACAGGACAGGCCTGCCTTCTGCCCAGACTCCTTCCTCAGTGTGGAGCACACCTGCCTGCCATAGTCATACTCTTCTGTCACCTTAGCAGCCAGGCCTCCGACCCTCAGCACAGGTAGATGGTGACACTTGTCTTACAACGGGCCCGCTGTTCCTGCCAGTGCCAACTCTCCTTCATCGCGACCGTTTCCCGACCACAAAGCCAACGGCTCCTTCTCTGCCCGTGGCAGCGTGATGCACCTTCCCCAGACTTGCTCTTGGGGAGCACAGTGACAGACGTGCCCCTTTCCATAAGGCCCTTTCCAGAGGTGCAACCACGCTTCTCTCTCTGGCAGAGGGGATGCTAGGTAAAAGATAATTTCGCTCCATGCGGGTATCTTGCACTGTCCTGAGCAGACTAGCTCAGGCAAGAAGCAGCAGCTTCCCACAAACCCGACTCTGATTGCCCAACGAATGCTATGCTTTCCCAGAGAGGATGCCTGGGCATAGAAGATTTCATTCCATGCGGGATTATTACAACGTGAAGGGGAGACTAGCTCAGGGAAGCAGCAGCAGCATCCCTCAGACGCGACTCTGTTTTCACAAGTAGCAGGTGACACTTGTCTTACAACGGGCCCGCTGTTCCTGCCAGTGCCAACTCTCCTGCATCGCGCCCGTTTCCCGAACACAAAGCCAACGGCTCCTTCTCTTTGCCCGTGGCAGCTTGCTGCACCTTCCCCAGACTTGCTCTTGGGGAGCACGGTGACAGACGTGTCCCTTTCCTTAAGGCCCTTTCCAGAGGTGCAACCACGCTTCTCTCTCTGGCAGAGGGGATGCTAGGTGAAAGAAAATTTCGCTCCATGCGGGTATCTTGCACTGTCCTGAGCAGAGTAGCTCAGGCAAGAAGCAGCAGCTTCCCACAAACCCGACTCTGATTGCCCAACGAATGCTATGCTTTCCCAGAGAGGATGCCTGGGCATAGAAGGATTTCGTTCCATGCGGGTTTATTACAACGTGCAGGGGAGACTAGCTCAGGGAAGCAGCAGCAGCATCCCTCAGACGCGACTCTGATTTCCCAACGAAAGCTGTGCCTTCCCAGAGGGGATGCCCGGGCAAAGAGGCTTTCGCTCTATGCGGGGCTCTCCCACTGTCCTACGAATACTAGGCTAAGGCAAGCAGCCACAGCAGCCTACAGATCCGACTCTGATTTACCAGCTACTGCTATACGTTCGCAGAGGTTTTCAGCTGGCGCGAACTGCCCTTCGCTGCTGCTTCACAGCAAGGCTTTGGGCATTCGCTCTGACACTTCAAAGAAGAAGAGCTGCGGGAGAGCTAGTGTATCTTGGGCCTTGCTTTCCGGGGCTCCATGTTCGCGCCGTGCGTTCTCCCTGCCAAGCCGAACTAAGCAGGGTCAATCACAAACCTACAGCAGTGTGCGTTGCCTAGGATGGCACTCTATGCTCACTTCATGTCCTGGCATAGGCAAGGCTAGGCCTTTTGCACTAGCGCTCGCGTGGAATCGGGGACTAAGCCAGTGCCTTCCCCACAGGAGAGGAGAGTCGACATGAACCCTGCACACTGCCCGTGCACGGGGATGGGGATCTGTTTGGGTCTGTCCCCCCTCCTACCCCGGCACACTTCCTGACACCAACAACGTTGTCACATCTTGGAGGAAGACGGCATCGGACTGCCCGTTCGTCCAGGGAGCTGTTTCTGCGAGTTGCGGCTATGGCGCTTGGTGGCAAGCCCAAGTCTGCCCTAGGCAGAGGGGGTCAAGGAGACGCTGTCCCCATGGGACCAGAGACACAGGACCGGCCTGCCTTCTGCACAGACTCCTTCCTCAATGTGGAGCACGCGTGCCTGCCCTAGTCGTACTCTTCTGTCACCTTAGCAGCCAGGCCTCCGTCCCTCAGCACAGGTAGATGGTGACACTTGTCTTACAACGGGCCCGCTGTTCCTGCCAGTGCCAACTCTCCTGCATCGCGACCGTTTCCCGAACACAAAGCCAACGGCTCCTTCTCTTTGCCCGTGGCAGCGTGCTGCACCTTCCCCAGACTTGCTCTTGGGGAGCACGGTGACAGACGTGTCCCTTTCCTTAAGCCCCTTTCCAGAGGTGCAACCACGCTTCTCTCTCTGGCAGAGGGGATGTTAGGTGAAAGGGAATTTCGCTCCATGCGGGTATCTTGCACTGTCCTCAGCAGAATAGCTCAGGCAAGAAGCAGCAGCTTCCTAAAAACCCGACACTGATTGCCCAACGAAGCTCTGCTTTCTCAGAGAGGAGGCCTGGCCATAGATGATTTCGCTCCATGCGGGTTTATTACAATTTGCAGGGAAGTCTAACTCAGGCAAGCAGCAACAGCATCCCTCAGACGCGACTCTGATTTCCCAACGAAAGCTGTGACTTCCCAAAGGGGATGCCCGGGCAAAGTGGCTTTCGCTCTATGCGGGGCTCTCCCACCGTCCTACGAATACTAGGCTAAGGCAAGCAGCCACAGCAGCCTACAGATCTGACTCTGATTTACCAACTGAACTAAGCAGGCACAATCAAAAACCAACAGCAGCGTGCGTTGCCTAGGATGGCACTCTATGCTCACTTCATGTCCTGGCATAGGCAAGGCTAGGCCTTTTGCACTAGCGCTCGCGTGGATTCGAGGACTAAGCCAGTGCCTTCCCCACAGGAGAGGAGAGTCGACATGAACCCTGCACACTGCCCGTGCACTGGGCTGGGGATCTGTTTGGGTCTGTCCCCCCTGCTACCCCGGCACACTTCCTGACACCAACAACGTTGTCACATCTTGGAGGAAGACGGCATCGGACTGCCCGTTCGTCCAGGGAGCTGTTTCTGCGAGTAGAAGCTATGGCGCTTGGTGGCAAGCCCAAGTCTGCCCTAGGCAGAGGGGGTCAAGGAGACGCTGTCCCCATGGGACCAGAGACACAGGACCGGCCTGCCGTCTGCACAGACTCCTTCCTCAATGTGGAGCACGCGTGCCTGCCCTAGTCGTACTCTTCTGTCACCTTAGCAGCCAGGCCTCCGTCCCTCAGCACAGGTAGATGGTGACACTTGTCTTACAACGGGCCCGCTGTTCCTGCCAGTGCCAACTCTCCTGCATCGCGACCGTTTCCCGAACACAAAGCCAACGGCTCCTTCTCTTTGCCCGTGGCAGCGTGCTGCACCTTCCCCAGACTTGCTCTTGGGGAGCACGGTGACAGACGTGTCCCTTTCCATAAGGCCCTTTCCAGAGGTGCAACCACGCTTCTCTCTCTGGCAGAGGGGATGCTAGGTAAAAGATAATTTCGCTCCATGCGGGTATCTTGCACTGTCCTGAGCAGACTAGCTCAGGCAAGAAGCAGCAGCTTCCTAAAAACCTGACACTGATTGCCCAACGAAGCTCTGCTTTCTCAGAGAGGAGGCCTGGCCATAGATGATTTCGCTCCATGCGGGTTTATTACAATTTGCAGGGAAGTCTAACTCAGGCAAGCAGCAACAGCATCCCTCAGACGCGACTCTGTTTTCACAAGTAGCTGGTGACACTTGTCTTACAACGGGCCCGCTGTTCCTGCCAGAGCCAACTCTCCTGCATCGTGACCGTTTCCCGAACACAAAGCCAACGGCTCCTTCTCTTTGCCCGTGGCAGCGTGCTGCACCTTCCCCAGACTTGCTCTTGGGGAGCACGGTGACAGACGTGTCCCTTTCCTTAAGGCCCTTTCCAGAGGTGCAACCACGCTTCTCTCTCTGGCAGAGGGGATGCTAGGTAAAAGAAAATTTCGCTCCATGCGGGTATCTTGCACTGTCCTGGGCAGAGTCGCTCAGGCAAGAAGCAGCAGCTTCCCACAAACCCGACTCTGATTGCCCAACGAATGCTATGCTTTCCCAGAGAGGATGCCTGGGCATAGAAGGATTTCGTTCCATGCGGGTTTATTACAACGTGCAGGGGAGACTAGCTCAGGGAAGCAGCAGCAGCATCCCTCAGATGCGACTCTGATTTCCCAACGAAAGCTGTGCCTTCCCAGAGGGGATGCCCGGGCAAAGAGGCTTTCGCTCTATGCGGGGCTCTCCCACTGTCCTACGAATACTAGGCTAAGGCAAGCAGCCACAGCAGCCTACAGATCTGACTCTGATTTACCAACTGAACTAAGCAGGCACAATCAAAAACCAACAGCAGCGTGCGTTGCCTAGGATGGCACTCTATGCTCACTTCATGTCCTGGCATAGGCAAGGCTAGGCCTTTTGCACTAGCGCTCGCGTGGATTCGAGGACTAAGCCAGTGCCTTCCCCACAGGAGAGGAGAGTCGACATGAACCCTGCACAGGCCCGTGCACTGGGCTGGGGATCTGTTTGGGTCTGTCCCCCCTGCTACCCCGGCACACTTCCTGACACCAACAACGTTGTCACATCTTGGAGTAAGACGGCATCGGACTGCCCGTTCGTCCAGGGAGCTGTTTCTGCGAGTTGAAGCTATGGCGCTTGGTGGCAAGCCCAAGTCTGCCCTAGGCACAGGTGGTCAAGGAGACGCTGTCCCCTTTGGACCAGAGACACAGGACAGGCCTGCCTTCTGCCCAGACTCCTTCCTCAGTGTGGAGCACACCTGCCTGCCATAGTCATACTCTTCTGTCACCTTAGCAGCCAGGCCTCCGACCCTCAGAACAGGTAGATGGTGACACTTGTCTTACAACGGGCCCGCTGTTCCTGCCAGTGCCAACTCTCCTTCATCGCGACCGTTTCCCGAACACAAAGCCAACGGCTCCTTCTCTTTGCCCGTGGCAGCGTGATGCACCTTCCCCAGATTTGCTCTTGGGGAGCACAGTGACAGACGTGTCCCTTTCCATAAGGCCCTTTCCAGAGGTGCAACCACGCTTCTCTCTCTGGCAGAGGGGTTGCTAGGTAAAAGATAATTTCGCTCCATGCGGGTATATTGCACTGTCCTGAGCAGACTAGCTCAGGCAAGAAGCAGCAGTTTCCCACAAACCCGACTCTGATTGCCCAACGAATGCTATGCTTTCACAGAGAGGATGCCTGGGCATAGAAGGATTTCATTCCATGCGGGATTATTACAACGTGCAGGGGAGACTAGATCAGGGAAGCAGCAGCAGCATCCCTCAGACGCGACTCTGTTTTCACAAGTAGCTGGTGACACTTGTCTTACAACGGGCCCGCTGTTCCTGCCAGTGCCAACTCTCCTGCATCGCGACCGTTTCCCGAACACAAAGCCAACGGCTCCTTCTCTTTGCCCGTGGCAGCGTGCTGCACCTTCCCCAGACTTGCTCTTGGGGAGCACGGTGACAGACGTGTCCCTTTCCTTAAGCCCCTTTCCAGAGGTGCAACCACGCTTCTCTCTCTGGCAGAGGGGATGCTAGGTGAAAGGGAATTTCGCTCCATGCGGGTATCTTGCACTGTCCTCAGCAGAATAGCTCAGGCAAGAAGCAGCAGCTTCCTAAAAACCCGACACTGATTGCCCAACGAAGCTCTGCTTTCTCAGAGAGGAGGCCTGGCCATAGATGATTTCGCTCCATGCGGGTTTATTACAATTTGCAGGGAAGTCTAACTCAGGCAAGCAGCAACAGCATCCCTCAGACGCGACTCTGATTTCCCAACGAAAGCTGTGACTTCCCAAAGGGGATGCCCGGGCAAAGTGGCTTTCGCTCTATGCGGGGCTCTCCCACCGTCCTACGAATACTAGGCTAAGGCAAGCAGCCACAGCAGCCTACAGATCTGACTCTGATTTACCAACTGAACTAAGCAGGCACAATCAAAAACCAACAGCAGCGTGCGTTGCCTAGGATGGCACTCTATGCTCACTTCATGTCCTGGCATAGGCAAGGCTAGGCCTTTTGCACTAGCGCTCGCGTGGAATCGGGGACTAAGCCAGTGCCTTCCCCACAGGAGAGGAGAGTCGACATGAACCCTGGACACTGCCAGTGCGCTGGGCTGGGGATCTGTTTGGGTCTGTCCCCCCTCCTACCCCGGCACACTTCTGACACCAACAACGTTGTCACATCTTGGAGGAAGACGGCATCGGACTGCCCGTTCGTCCAGGGAGCTGTTTCTGCGAGTTGAAGCTATGGCGCTTGGTGGCAAGCCCAAGTTTGCCCTAGGCACAGGTGGTCAAGGAGACGCTGTCCCCTTGGGACCAGAGACACAGGACAGGCCTGCCTTCTGCCCAGACTCCTTCCTCAGTGTGGAGCACACCTGCCTGCCATAGTCATAGTCTTCTGTCACCTTAGCAGCCAGGCCTCCGACCCTCAGCACAGGTAGATGGTGACACTTGTCTTACAACGGGCCCGCTGTTCCTGCCAGTGCCAACTCTCCTTCATCGCGACCGTTTCCCGAACACAAAGCCAACGGCTCCTTCTCTGCCCGTGGCAGCGTGATGCACCTTCCCCAGACTTGCTCTTGGGGAGCACAGTGAGAGACGTGCCCCTTTCCATAAGGCCCTTTCCAGAGGTGCAACCACGCTTCTCTCTCTGGCAGAGGGGATGCTAGGTAAAAGATAATTTCGCTCCATGCGGGTATCTTGCACTGTCCTGAGCAGACTAGCTCAGGCAAGAAGCAGCAGCTTCCCACTACCCGACTCTGATTGCCCAACGAATGCTATGCTTTCACAGAGAGGATGCCTGGGCATAGAAGGATTTCATTCCATGCGGGATTATTACAACGTGCAAGGGAGACTAGATCAGGGAAGCAGCAGCAGCATCCCTCAGACGCGACTCTGTTTTCACAAGTAGCTGGTGACTCTTGCCTTACAACGGGCCCGCTGTTCCTGCCAGTGCCAACTCTCCTGCATCGCGACCGTTTCCCGAACACAAAGCCAACGGCTCCTTCTCTTTGCCCGTGGCAGCGTGCTGCACCTTCCCCAGACTTGCTCTTGGGGAGCACGGTGACAGACGTGTCCCTTTCCTTAAGCCCCTTTCCAGAGGTGCAACCACGCTTCTCTCTCTGGCAGAGGGGATGCTAGGTGAAAGGGAATTTCACTCCATGCGGGTACTTGCACTGTCCTCAGAAAAATAGCTCAGGCAAGAAGCAGCAGATTCCTAAAAACCCGACACTGATTGCCCAACGAATGCTCTGCTTTCTCAGAGAGGAGGCCTGGCCATAGATGATTTCGCTCCATGCGGGTTTAGTACAATTTGCAGGGAAGTCTAACTCAGGCAAGCAGCAACAGCATCCCTCAGAAGCGACTCTGATTTCCCAACGAAAGCTGTGACTTCCCAAAGGGGATGCCCGGGCAAAGTGGCGTCGCTCTATGCGGGGCTCTCCCACCGTCCTACGAATACTAGGCTAAGGCAAGCAGCCACAGCAGCCTACAGATCTGACTCTGATTTACCAACTGAACTAAGCAGGCACAATCAAAAACCAACAGCAGCGTGCGTTGCCTAGGATGGCACTCTATGCTCACTTCATGTCCTGTCATAGGCAAGGCTAGGCCTTTTGCACTAGCGCTCGCGTGGATTCGGGGACTAAGCCAGTGCCTTCCCCACAGGAGAGGAGAGTCGACATGAACCCTGCACAGGCCCGTGCACTGGGCTGGGGATCTGTTTGGGTCTGTCCCCCCTGCTACCCCGGCACACTTCCTGACACCAACAACGTTGTCACATCTTGGAGGAAGACGGCATCGGACTGCCCGTTCGTCCAGGGAGCTGTTTCTGCGAGTTGAAGCTATGGCGCTTGGTGGCAAGCCCAAGTCTGCCCTAGGCACAGGTGGTGTAGGAGACGCTGTCCCCTTGGGACCAGAGACACAGGACAGGCCTGCCTTCTGCCCAGACTCCTTCCTCAGTGTGGAGCACACCTGCCTGCCATAGTCATACTCTTCTGTCACCTTAGCAGCCAGGCCTCCGACCCTCAGCACAGGTAGATGGTGACACTTGTCTTACAACTGGCCCGCTGTTCCTGCCAGTGCCAACTCTCCTTCATCGCGACCGTTTCCCGAACGCAAAGCCAACGGCTCCTTCTCTTTGCCCGTGGCAGCGTGATGCACCTTCCCCAGATTTGCTCTTGGGGAGCACAGTGACAGACGTGTCCCTTTCCATAAGGCCCTTTCCCGAGGTGCAACCACGCTTCTCTCTCTGGCAGAGGGGATGCTAGGTAAAAGATAATTTCGCTCCATGCGGGTATATTGCACTGTCCTGAGCAGACTAGCTCAGGCAAGAAGCAGCAGCTTCCCACAAACCCGACTCTGATTGCCCAACGAATGCTATGCTTTCACAGAGAGGATGCCTGGGCATAGAAGGATTTCGTTCCATGCGGGATTATTACAACGTGCAGGGGACACTAGATCAGGGAAGCAGCAGCAGCATCCCTCAGACGCGACTCTGTTTCACAAGTTGCTGGTGACACTTGTCTTACTACGGGCCCGCTGTTTCTGCCAGTGCCAACTCTCCTGCATCGTGACCGTTTCCCGAACACAAAGCCAACGGCTCCTTCTCTTTGCCCGTGGCAGCGTGATGCACCTTCCCCAGACTTGCTCTTGGGGAGCACGGTGACAGACGTGTCCCTTTCCTTCAGGCCCTTTCCAGAGGTGCAACCACGCTTCTATCTCTGGCAGAGGGGATGCTAGGTAAAAGAAAATTTCGCTCCATGCGGGTATCTTGCACTGTCCTGAGCAGAGTAGCTCAGGCAAGAAGCAGCAGCTTCCCACAAACCCGACTCTGATTGCCCAACGAATGCTATGCTTTCCCAGAGAGGATGCCTGGGCATAGAAGGATTTCGTTCCATGCGGAATTATTACAACGTGCAGGGGACACTAGATCAGGGAAGCAGCAGCAGCATACCTCAGACGCGACTTTGTTTTCACAAGTAGCTGGTGACTCTTGTCTTACAACGGGCCCGCTGTTCCTGCCAGTGCCAACTCTCCTGCATCGCGACCGTTTCCCGAACACAAAGCCAACGGCTCCTTCTCTTTGCCCGTGGCAGCGTGCTGCACCTTCCCCAGACTTGCTCTTGGGGAGCACGGTGACAGACGTGTCCCTTTCCTTAAGGCCCTTTCCAGAGGTGCAACCACGCTTCTCTCTCTGGCATAGGGGATGCTAGGTGAAAGAAAATTTCGCTCAATGCGGGTATGTTGCACTGTCCTGAGCAGAGTAGCTCAGGCAAGAAGCAGCAGCTTCCCACAAACCCGACTCTGATTGCCCAACGAATGCTATGCTTTCCCAGAGAGGATGCCTGGGCATAGAAGGATTTCGTTCCATGCGGGTTTATTACAACGTGCAGGGGAGACTAGCTCAGGGAAGCAGCAGCAGCATCCCTCAGACGCGACTCTGATTTCCCAACGAAAGCTGTGCCTTCCCAGAGGGGATGCCCGGGCAAAGAGGCTTTCGCTCTATGCGGGGCTCTCCCACTGTCCTACGAATACTAGGCTAAGGCAAGCAGCCACAGCAGCCTACAGATCTGACTCTGATTTACCAACTGAACTAAGCAGGCACAATCAAAAACCAACAGCAGCGTGCGTTGCCTAGGATGGCACTCTATGCTCACTTCATGTCCTGGCATAGGCAAGGCTAGGCCTTTTGCACTAGCGCTCGCGTGGATTCGAGGACTAAGCCAGTGCCTTCCCCACAGGAGAGGAGAGTCGACATGAACCCTGCACAGGCCCGTGCACTGGGCTGGGGATCTGTTTGGGTCTGTCCCCCCTGCTACCCCGGCACACTTCCTGACACCAACAACGTTGTCACATCTTGGAGTAAGACGGCATCGGACTGCCCGTTCGTCCAGGGAGCTGTTTCTGCGAGTTGAAGCTATGGCGCTTGGTGGCAAGCCCAAGTCTGCCCTAGGCACAGGTGGTCAAGGAGACGCTGTCCCCTTTGGACCAGAGACACAGGACAGGCCTGCCTTCTGCCCAGACTCCTTCCTCAGTGTGGAGCACACCTGCCTGCCATAGTCATACTCTTCTGTCACCTTAGCAGCCAGGCCTCCGACCCTCAGAACAGGTAGATGGTGACACTTGTCTTACAACGGGCCCGCTGTTCCTGCCAGTGCCAACTCTCCTTCATCGCGACCGTTTCCCGAACACAAAGCCAACGGCTCCTTCTCTTTGCCCGTGGCAGCGTGATGCACCTTCCCCAGATTTGCTCTTGGGGAGCACAGTGACAGACGTGTCCCTTTCCATAAGGCCCTTTCCAGAGGTGCAACCACGCTTCTCTCTCTGGCAGAGGGGTTGCTAGGTAAAAGATAATTTCGCTCCATGCGGGTATATTGCACTGTCCTGAGCAGACTAGCTCAGGCAAGAAGCAGCAGTTTCCCACAAACCCGACTCTGATTGCCCAACGAATGCTATGCTTTCACAGAGAGGATGCCTGGGCATAGAAGGATTTCATTCCATGCGGGATTATTACAACGTGCAGGGGAGACTAGATCAGGGAAGCAGCAGCAGCATCCCTCAGACGCGACTCTGTTTTCACAAGTAGCTGGTGACACTTGTCTTACAACGGGCCCGCTGTTCCTGCCAGTGCCAACTCTCCTGCATCGCGACCGTTTCCCGAACACAAAGCCAACGGCTCCTTCTCTTTGCCCGTGGCAGCGTGCTGCACCTTCCCCAGACTTGCTCTTGGGGAGCACGGTGACAGACGTGTCCCTTTCCTTAAGCCCCTTTCCAGAGGTGCAACCACGCTTCTCTCTCTGGCAGAGGGGATGCTAGGTGAAAGGGAATTTCGCTCCATGCGGGTATCTTGCACTGTCCTCAGCAGAATAGCTCAGGCAAGAAGCAGCAGCTTCCTAAAAACCCGACACTGATTGCCCAACGAAGCTCTGCTTTCTCAGAGAGGAGGCCTGGCCATAGATGATTTCGCTCCATGCGGGTTTATTACAATTTGCAGGGAAGTCTAACTCAGGCAAGCAGCAACAGCATCCCTCAGACGCGACTCTGATTTCCCAACGAAAGCTGTGACTTCCCAAAGGGGATGCCCGGGCAAAGTGGCTTTCGCTCTATGCGGGGCTCTCCCACCGTCCTACGAATACTAGGCTAAGGCAAGCAGCCACAGCAGCCTACAGATCTGACTCTGATTTACCAACTGAACTAAGCAGGCACAATCAAAAACCAACAGCAGCGTGCGTTGCCTAGGATGGCACTCTATGCTCACTTCATGTCCTGGCATAGGCAAGGCTAGGCCTTTTGCACTAGCGCTCGCGTGGAATCGGGGACTAAGCCAGTGCCTTCCCCACAGGAGAGGAGAGTCGACATGAACCCTGGACACTGCCAGTGCGCTGGGCTGGGGATCTGTTTGGGTCTGTCCCCCCTCCTACCCCGGCACACTTCTGACACCAACAACGTTGTCACATCTTGGAGGAAGACGGCATCGGACTGCCCGTTCGTCCAGGGAGCTGTTTCTGCGAGTTGAAGCTATGGCGCTTGGTGGCAAGCCCAAGTTTGCCCTAGGCACAGGTGGTCAAGGAGACGCTGTCCCCTTGGGACCAGAGACACAGGACAGGCCTGCCTTCTGCCCAGACTCCTTCCTCATGTGGAGCACACCTGCCTGCCATAGTCATAGTCTTCTGTCACCTTAGCAGCCAGGCCTCCGACCCTCAGCACAGGTAGATGGTGACACTTGTCTTACAACGGGCCCGCTGTTCCTGCCAGTGCCAACTCTCCTTCATCGCGACCGTTTCCCGAACACAAAGCCAACGGCTCCTTCTCTGCCCGTGGCAGCGTGATGCACCTTCCCCAGACTTGCTCTTGGGGAGCACAGTGAGAGACATGCCCCTTTCCATAAGGCCCTTTCCAGAGGTGCAACCACGCTTCTCTCTCTGGCAGAGGGGATGCTAGGTAAAAGATAATTTCGCTCCATGCGGGTATCTTGCACTGTCCTGAGCAGACTAGCTCAGGCAAGAAGCAGCAGCTTCCCACTACCCGACTCTGATTGCCCAACGAATGCTATGCTTTCACAGAGAGGATGCCTGGGCATAGAAGGATTTCATTCCATGCGGGATTATTACAACGTGCAAGGGAGACTAGATCAGGGAAGCAGCAGCAGCATCCCTCAGACGCGACTCTGTTTTCACAAGTAGCTGGTGACTCTTGCCTTACAACGGGCCCGCTGTTCCTGCCAGTGCCAACTCTCCTGCATCGCGACCGTTTCCCGAACACAAAGCCAACGGCTCCTTCTCTTTGCCCGTGGCAGCGTGCTGCACCTTCCCCAGACTTGCTCTTGGGGAGCACGGTGACAGACGTGTCCCTTTCCTTAAGCCCCTTTCCAGAGGTGCAACCACGCTTCTCTCTCTGGCAGAGGGGATGCTAGGTGAAAGGGAATTTCACTCCATGCGGGTACTTGCACTGTCCTCAGAAAAATAGCTCAGGCAAGAAGCAGCAGATTCCTAAAAACCCGACACTGATTGCCCAACGAATGCTCTGCTTTCTCAGAGAGGAGGCCTGGCCATAGATGATTTCGCTCCATGCGGGTTTAGTACAATTTGCAGGGAAGTCTAACTCAGGCAAGCAGCAACAGCATCCCTCAGAAGCGACTCTGATTTCCCAACGAAAGCTGTGACTTCCCAAAGGGGATGCCCGGGCAAAGTGGCGTTCGCTCTATGCGGGGCTCTCCCACCGTCCTACGAATACTAGGCTAAGGCAAGCAGCCACAGCAGCCTACAGATCTGACTCTGATTTACCAACTGAACTAAGCAGGCACAATCAAAAACCAACAGCAGCGTGCGTTGCCTAGGATGGCACTCTATGCTCACTTCATGTCCTGTCATAGGCAAGGCTAGGCCTTTTGCACTAGCGCTCGCGTGGATTCGGGGACTAAGCCAGTGCCTTCCCCACAGGAGAGGAGAGTCGACATGAACCCTGCACAGGCCCGTGCACTGGGCTGGGGATCTGTTTGGGTCTGTCCCCCCTGCTACCCCGGCACACTTCCTGACACCAACAACGTTGTCACATCTTGGAGGAAGACGGCATCGGACTGCCCGTTCGTCCAGGGAGCTGTTTCTGCGAGTTGAAGCTATGGCGCTTGGTGGCAAGCCCAAGTCTGCCCTAGGCACAGGTGGTGTAGGAGACGCTGTCCCCTTGGGACCAGAGACACAGGACAGGCCTGCCTTCTGCCCAGACTCCTTCCTCAGTGTGGAGCACACATGCCTGCCATAGTCATACTCTTCTGTCACCTTAGCAGCCAGGCCTCCGACCCTCAGCACAGGTAGATGGTGACACTTGTCTTACAACTGGCCCGCTGTTCCTGCCAGTGCCAACTCTCCTTCATCGCGACCGTTTCCCGAACGCAAAGCCAACGGCTCCTTCTCTTTGCCCGTGGCAGCGTGATGCACCTTCCCCAGATTTGCTCTTGGGGAGCACAGTGACAGACGTGTCCCTTTCCATAAGGCCCTTTCCCGAGGTGCAACCACGCTTCTCTCTCTGGCAGAGGGGATGCTAGGTAAAAGATAATTTCGCTCCATGCGGGTATATTGCACTGTCCTGAGCAGACTAGCTCAGGCAAGAAGCAGCAGCTTCCCACAAACCCGACTCTGATTGCCCAACGAATGCTATGCTTTCACAGAGAGGATGCCTGGGCATAGAAGGATTTCGTTCCATGCGGGATTATTACAACGTGCAGGGGACACTAGATCAGGGAAGCAGCAGCAGCATCCCTCAGACGCGACTCTGTTTCACAAGTTGCTGGTGACACTTGTCTTACTACGGGCCCGCTGTTTCTGCCAGTGCCAACTCTCCTGCATCGTGACCGTTTCCCGAACACAAAGCCAACGGCTCCTTCTCTTTGCCCGTGGCAGCGTGATGCACCTTCCCCAGACTTGCTCTTGGGGAGCACGGTGACAGACGTGTCCCTTTCCTTCAGGCCCTTTCCAGAGGTGCAACCACGCTTCTATCTCTGGCAGAGGGGATGCTAGGTAAAAGAAAATTTCGCTCCATGCGGGTATCTTGCACTGTCCTGAGCAGAGTAGCTCAGGCAAGAAGCAGCAGCTTCCCACAAACCCGACTCTGATTGCCCAACGAATGCTATGCTTTCCCAGAGAGGATGCCTGGGCATAGAAGGATTTCGTTCCATGCGGAATTATTACAACGTGCAGGGGACACTAGATCAGGGAAGCAGCAGCAGCATACCTCAGACGCGACTTTGTTTTCACAAGTAGCTGGTGACTCTTGTCTTACAACGGGCCCGCTGTTCCTGCCAGTGCCAACTCTCCTGCATCGCGACCGTTTCCCGAACACAAAGCCAACGGCTCCTTCTCTTTGCCCGTGGCAGCGTGCTGCACCTTCCCCAGACTTGCTCTTGGGTAGCACGGTGACAGACGTGTCCCTTTCCTTAAGGCCCTTTCCAGAGGTGCAACCACGCTTCTCTCTCTGGCATAGGGGATGCTAGGTGAAAGAAAATTTCGCTCAATGCGGGTATGTTGCACTGTCCTGAGCAGAGTAGCTCAGGCAAGAAGCAGCAGCTTCCCACAAACCCGACTCTGATTGCCCAACGAATGCTATGCTTTCCCAGAGAGGATGCCTGGGCATAGAAGGATTTCGTTCCATGCGGGTTTATTACAACGTGCAGGGGAGACTAGATCAGGGAAGCAGCAGCAGCATCCCTCAGACGCGATTCTGATTTCCCAACGAAAGCTGTGCCTTCCCAGAGGGGATGCCCGGGCAAAGAGGCTTTCGCTCTATGCGGGGCTCTCCCACCGTCCTACGAATACTAGGCTAAGGCAAGCAGCCACAGCAGCCTACAGATCCGACTCTGATTTACCAGCTACTGCTATACGTTCGCAGATGTTTTCAGCTGGTGCGAACTGCCCTTCGCTGCTGCTTCACAGCAAGGCTTTGGGCATTCGCTCTGACACTTCAAAGAAGAAGAGCTGCGGGAGAGCTAGTGTATCTTGGGCCTTGCTTTCCGGGGCTCCATGTTCGCGCCGTGCGTTCTCCCTGCCAAGCCGAACTAAGCAGGGTCAATCACAAACCTACAGCCGTGTGCGTTGCCTAGGATGGCACTCTATGCTCACTTCATGTCCTGGCATAGGCAAGGCTAGGCCTTTTGCACTAGCGCTCGCGTGGAATCGGGGACTAAGCCAGTGCCTTCCCCACAGGAGAGGAGAGTCGACATGAACCCTGCACACTGCCCATGCACGGGGATGGGGATCTGTTTGGGTCTGTCCCCCCTCCTACCCCGGCACACTTCCTGACACCAACAACGTTGTCACATCTTGGAGGAAGACGGCATCGGACTGCCCGTTCGTCCAGGGAGCTGTTTCTGCGAGTTGTGGCTATGGCGCTTGGTGGCAAGCCCAAGTCTGCCCTAGGCAGAGGGGGTCAAGGAGACGCTGTCCCCTTGGGACCAGAGACACAGGACCGGCCTGCCTTCTGCACAGACTCCTTCCTCAGTGTGGAGCACGCGTGCCTGCCCTAGTCGTACTCTTCTGTCACCTTAGCAGCCAGGCCTCCGTCCCTCAGCACAGGTAGATTGTGACACTTGTCTTACAACGGGCCCGCTGTTCCTGCCAGTGCCAACTCTCCTGCATCGCGACCGTTTCCCGAACACAAAGCCAACGGCTCCTTCTCTTTGCCCGTGGCAGCGTGCTGCACCTTCCCCAGACTTGCTCTTGGGGAGCACGGTGACAGACGTGTCCCTTTCCTTAAGCCCCTTTCCAGAGGTGCAACCACGCTTCTCTCTCTGGCAGAGGGGATGCTAGGTGAAAGGGAATTTCGCTCCATGCGGGTATCTTGCACTGTCCTCAGCAGAATAGCTCAGGCAAGAAGCAGCAGCTTCCTAAAAACCCTACACTGATTGCCCAACGAAGCTCTGCTTTCTCAGAGAGGAGGCCTGGCCATAGATGATTTCGCTCCATGCGGGTTTATTACAATTTGCAGGGAAGTCTAACTCAGGCAAGCAGCAACAGCATCCCTCAGACGCGACTCTGATTTCCCAACGAAAGCTGTGACTTCCCAAAGGGGATGCCCGGGCAAAGTGGCTTTCGCTCTATGCGGGGCTCTCCCACCGTCCTACGAATACTAGGCTAAGGCAAGCAGCCACAGCAGCCTACAGATCTGACTCTGATTTACCAACTGAACTAAGCAGGCACAATCAAAAACCAACAGCAGCGTGCGTTGCCTAGGATGGCACTCTATGCTCACTTCATGTCCTGGCATAGGCAAGGCTAGGCCTTTTGCACTAGCGCTCGCGTGGAATCGGGGACTAAGCCAGTGCCTTCGCCACAGGAGAGGAGAGTCGACATGAACCCTGCACACTGCCCGTGCACTGGGCTGGGGATCTGTTTGGGTCTGTCCCCCCTCCTACCCCGGCACACTTCCTGACACCAACAACGTTGTCACATCTTGAGGAAGACAGCATCGGACTGCCCGTTCGTCCAGGGAGCTGTTTCTGCGAGTTGAAGCTATGGCGCTTGGTGGCAAGCCCAAATCTGCCCTAGGCACAGGTGGTCAAGGAGACGCTGTCCCCTTGGGACCAGAGACACAGGACAGGCCTGCCTTCTGCCCAGACTCCTTCCTCAGTGTGGAGCACACCTGCCTGCCATAGTCATACTCTTCTGTCACCTTAGCAGCCAGGCCTCCGACCCTCAGCACAGGTAGATGGTGACACTTGTCTTACAACGGGCCCGCTGTTCCTGCCAGTGCCAACTCTCCTTCATCGCGACCGTTTCCCGAACACAAAGCCAACGGCTCCTTCTCTCCCCGTGGCAGCGTGATGCACCTTCCCCAGACTTGCTCTTGGGGAGCACATTGAGAGACGTGCCCCTTTCCATAAGGCCCTTTCCAGAGGTGCAACCACGCTTCTCTCTCTGGCAGAGGGGATGCTAGGTAAAAGATAATTTCGCTCTATGCGGGTATCTTGCACTGTCCTGAGCAGAGTAGCTCAGGCAAGAAGCAGCAGCTTCCCACTACCCGACTCTGATTGCCCAACGAATGCTATGCTTTCACAGAGAGGATGCCTGGGCATAGAAGGATTTCATTCCATGCGGGATTATTACAACGTGCAAGGGAGACTAGATCAGGGAAGCAGCAGCAGCATCCCTCAGACGCGACTCTGTTTTCACAAGTAGCTGGTGACTCTTGCCTTACAACGGGCCCGCTGTTCCTGCCAGTGCCAACTCTCCTGCATCGCGACCGTTTCCCGAACACAAAGCCAACGGCTCCTTCTCTTTGCCCGTGGCAGCGTGCTGCACCTTCCCCAGACTTGCTCTTGGGGAGCACGGTGACAGACGTGTCCCTTTCCTTAAGGCCCTTTCCAGAGGTGCAACCACGCTTCTCTCTCTGGCAGAGGGGATGCTAGGTGAAAGGGAATTTCACTCCATGCGGGTACTTGCACTGTCCTCAGAAAAATAGCTCAGGCAAGAAGCAGCAGATTCCTAAAAACCCGACACTGATTGCCCAACGAATGCTCTGCTTTCTCAGAGAGGAGGCCTGGCCATAGATGATTTCGCTCCATGCGGGTTTAGTACAATTTGCAGGGAAGTCTAACTCAGGCAAGCAGCAACAGCATCCCTCAGACGCGACTCTGATTTCCCAACGAAAGCTGTGACTTCCCAAAGGGGATGCCCGGGCAAAGTGGCTTTCGCTCTATGCGGGGCTCTCCCACCGTCCTACGAATACTAGGCTAAGGCAAGCAGCCACAGCAGCCTACAGATCTGACTCTGATTTACCAACTGAACTAAGCAGGCACAATCAAAAACCAACAGCAGCGTGCGTTGCCTAGGATGGCACTCTATGCTCACTTCATGTCCTGTCATAGGCAAGGCTAGGCCTTTTGCACTAGCGCTCGCGTGGATTCGGGGACTAAGCCAGTGCCTTCCCCACAGGAGAGGAGAGTCGACATGAACCCTGCACAGGCCCGTGCACTGGGCTGGGGATCTGTTTGGGTCTCTCCCCCCTGCTACCCCGGCACACTTCCTGACACCAACAACGTTGTCACATCTTGGAGGAAGACGGCATCGGACTGCCCGTTCGTCCAGGGAGCTGTTTCTGCGAGTTGAAGCTATGGCGCTTGGTGGCAAGCCCAAGTCTGCCCTAGGCACAGGTGGTGTAGGAGACGCTGTCCCCTTGGGACCAGAGACACAGGACAGGCCTGCCTTCTGCCCAGACTCCTTCCTCAGTGTGGAGCACACCTGCCTGCCATAGTCATACTCTTCTGTCACCTTAGCAGCCAGGCCTCCGACCCTCAGCACAGGTAGATGGTGACACTTGTCTTACAACGGGCCCGCTGTTCCTGCCAGTGCCAACTCTCCTTCATCGCGACCGTTTCCCGAACGCAAAGCCAACGGCTCCTTCTCTTTGCCCGTGGCAGCGTGATGCACCTTCCCCAGATTTGCTCTTGGGGAGCACAGTGAGAGACGTGCCCCTTTCCATAAGGCCCTTTCCAGAGGTGCAACCACGCTTCTCTCTCTGGCAGAGGGGATGCTAGGTAAAAGATAATTTCGCTCCATGCGGGTATATTGCACTGTCCTGAGCAGACTAGCTCAGGCAAGAAGCAGCAGCTTCCCACAAACCCGACTCTGATTGCCCAACGAATGCTATGCTTTCACAGAGAGGATGCCTGGGCATAGAAGGATTTCGTTCCATGCGGGATTATTACAACGTGCAGGGGACACTAGATCAGGGAAGCAGCAGCAGCATCCCTCAGACGCGACTCTGTTTTCACAAGTTGCTGGTGACACTTGTCTTACTACGGGCCCGCTGTTTCTGCCAGTGCCAACTCTCCTGCATCGTGACCGTTTCCCGAACACAAAGACAACGGCTCCTTCTCTTTGCCCGTGGCAGCGTGATGCACCTTCCCCAGACTTGCTCTTGGGGAGCACGGTGACAGACGTGTCCCTTTCCTTCAGGCCCTTTCCAGAGGTGCAACCACGCTTCTATCTCTGGCAGAGGGGATGCTAGGTAAAAGAAAATTTCGCTCCATGCGGGTATCTTGCACTGTCCTGAGCAGAGTAGCTCAGGCAAGAAGCAGCAGCTTCCCACAAACCCGACTCTGATTGCCCAACGAATGCTATGCTTTCCCAGAGAGGATGCCTGGGCATAGAAGGATTTCGTTCCATGCGGGATTATTACAACGTGCAGGGGACACTAGATCAGGGAAGCAGCAGCAGCATACCTCAGACGCGACTTTGTTTTCACAAGTAGCTGGTGACTCTTGTTTTACAACGGGCCCGCTGTTCCTGCCAGTGCCAACTCTCCTGCATCGCGACCGTTTCCCGAACACAAAGCCAACGGCTCCTTCTCTTTGCCCGTGGCAGCGTGCTGCACCTTCCCCAGACTTGCTCTTGGGGAGCACGGTGACAGACGTGTCCCTTTCCTTAAGGCCCTTTCCAGAGGTGCAACCACGCTTCTCTCTCTGGCATAGGGGATGCTAGGTGAAAGAAAATTTCGCTCAATGCGGGTATCTTGCACTGTCCTGAGCAGAGTAGCTCAGGCAAGAAGCAGCAGCTTCCCACAAACCCGACTCTGATTGCCCAACGAATGCTATGCTTTCCCAGAGAGGATGCCTGGGCATAGAAGGATTTCGTTCCATGCGGGTTTATTACAACGTGCAGGGGAGACTAGATCAGGGAAGCAGCAGCAGCATCCCTCAGACGCGACTCTGATTTCCCAACGAAAGCTGTGACTTCCCAAAGGGGATGCCCGGGCAAAGTGGCTTTCGCTCTATGCGGGGCTCTCCCACCGTCCTACGAATACTAGGCTAAGGCAAGCAGCCACAGCAGCCTACAGATCTGACTCTGATTTACCAACAGAACTAAGCAGGCACAATCAAAAACCAACAGCAGCGTGCGTTGCCTAGGATGGCACTCTATGCTCACTTCATGTCCTGGCATAGGCAAGGCTAGGCCTTTTGCACTAGCGCTCGCGTGGAATCGGGGACTAAGCCAGTGCCTTCCCCACAGGAGAGGAGAGTCGACATGAACCCTGCACACTGCCCGTGCGCTGGGCTGGGGATCTGTTTGGGTCTGTCCCCCCTCCTACCCCGGCACACTTCCTGACACCAACAACGTTGTCACATCTTGGAGGAAGACGGCATCGGACTGCCCGTTCGTCCAGGGAGCTGTTTCTGCGAGTTGAAGCTATGGCGCTTGGTGGCAAGCCCAAGTCTGCCCTAGGCACAGGTGGTCAAGGAGACGCTGTCCCCTTGGGACCAGAGACACAGGACAGGCCTGCCTTCTGCCCAGACTCCTTCCTCAGTGTGGAGCACACCTGCCTGCCATAGTCATACTCTTCTGTCACCTTAGCAGCCAGGCCTCCGACCCTCAGCACAGGTAGATGGTGACACTTGTGTTACAACGGGCCCGCTGTTCCTGCCAGTGCCAACTCTCCTTCATCGCGACCGTTTCCCGAACACAAAGCCAACGGCTCCTTCTCTGCCCGTGGCAGCGTGATGCACCTTCCCCAGACTTGCTCTTGGGGAGCACAGTGAGAGACGTGCCCCTTTCCATAAGGCCCTTTCCAGAGGTGCAACCACGCTTCTCTCTCTGGCAGAGGGGATGCTAGGTAAAAGATAATTTCGCTCCATGCGGGTATCTTGCACTGTCCTGAGCAGACTAGCTCAGGCTAGAAGCAGCAGCTTCCCACAAACCCGACTCTGATTGCCCAACGAATGCTATGCTTTCACAGAGAGGATGCCTGGGCATAGAAGGATTTCATTCCATGCGGGATTATTACAACGTGCAGGGGAGACTAGATCAGGGAAGCAGCAGCAGCATCCCTCAGACGCGACTCTGTTTTCACAAGTAGCTGGTGACTCTTGCCTTACAACGGGCCCGCTGTTCCTGCCAGTGCCAACTCTCCTGCATCGCGACCGTTTCCCGAACACAAAGCCAACGGCTCCTTCTCTTTGCCCGTGGCAGCGTGCTGCACCTTCCCCAGACTTGCTCTTGGGGAGCACGGTGACAGACATGTCCCTTTCCTTAAGCCCCTTTCCAGAGGTGCAACCACGCTTCTCTCTCTGGCAGAGGGGATGCTAGGTGAAAGGGAATTTCACTCCATGCGGGTATCTTGCACTGTCCTGAGCAGAGTAGCTCAGGCAAGAAGCAGCAGCTTCCCACAAACCCGACTCTGATTGCCCAACGAATGCTATGCTTTCCCAGAGAGGATGCCTGGGCATAGAAGGATTTCGTTCCATGCGGGTTTATTACAACGTGCAGGGGAGACTAGCTCAGGGAAGCAGCAGCAGCATCCCTCAGACGCGACTCTGATTTCCCAACGAAAGCTGTGCCTTCCCAGAGGGGATGCCCGGGCAAAGAGGCTTTCGCTCTATGCGGGGCTCTCCCACTGTCCTACGAATACTAGGCTAAGGCAAGCAGCCACAGCAGCCTACAGATCCGACTCTGATTTACCAGCTACTGCTATACGTTCGCAGAGGTTTTCAGCTGGCGCGAACTGCCCTTCGCTGCTGCTTCACAGCAAGGCTTTGGGCATTCGCTCTGACACTTCAAAGAAGAAGAGCTGCGGGAGAGCTAGTGTATCTTGGGCCTTGCTTTCCGGGGCTCCATGTTCGCGCCGTGCGTTCTCCCTGCCAAGCCGAACTAAGCAGGGTCAATCACAAACCTACAGCAGTGTGCGTTGCCTAGGATGGCACTCTATGCTCACTTCATGTCCTGGCATAGGCAAGGCTAGGCCTTTTGCACTAGCGCTCGCGTGGAATCGGGGACTAAGCCAGTGCCTTCCCCACAGGAGAGGAGAGTCGACATGAACCCTGCACACTGCCCGTGCACGGGGATGGGTATCTGTTTGGGTCTGTCCCCCCTGCTACCCCGGCACACTTCCTGACACCAACAACGTTGTCACATCTTGGAGGAAGACGGCATCGGACTGCCCGTTCGTCCAGGGAGCTGTTTCTGCGAGTTGCGGCTATGGCGCTTGGTGGCAAGCCCAAGTCTGCCCTAGGCAGAGGGGGTCAAGGAGACGCTGTCCCCATGGGACCAGAGACACAGGACCGGCCTGCCTTCTGCACAGACTCCTTCCTCAATGTGGAGCACGCGTGCCTGCCCTAGTCGTACTCTTCTGTCACCTTAGCAGCCAGGCCTCCGTCCCTCAGCACAGGTAGATGGTGACACTTGTCTTACAACGGGCCCGCTGTTCCTGCCAGTGCCAACTCTCCTGCATCGCGACCGTTTCCCGAACACAAAGCCAACGGCTCCTTCTCTTTGCCCGTGGCAGCGTGCTGCACCTTCCCCAGACTTGCTCTTGGGGAGCACGGTGACAGACGTGTCCCTTTCCTTAAGCCCCTTTCCAGAGGTGCAACCACGCTTCTCTCTCTGGCAGAGGGGATGCTAGGTGAAAGGGAATTTCGCTCCATGCGGGTATCTTGCACTGTCCTCAGCAGAATAGCTCAGGCAAGAAGCAGCAGCTTCCTAAAAACCTGACACTGATTGCCCAACGAAGCTCTGCTTTCTCAGAGAGGAGGCCTGGCCATAGATGATTTCGCTCCATGCGGGTTTATTACAATTTGCAGGGAAGTCTAACTCAGGCAAGCAGCAACAGCATCCCTCAGACGCGACTCTGATTTCCCAACGAAAGCTGTGACTTCCCAAAGGGGATGCCCGGGCAAAGTGGCTTTCGCTCTATGCGGGGCTCTCCCACCGTCCTACGAATACTAGGCTAAGGCAAGCAGCCACAGCAGCCTACAGATCTGACTCTGATTTACCAACTGAACTAAGCAGGCACAATCAAAAACCAACAGCAGCGTGCGTTGCCTAGGATGGCACTCTATGCTCACTTCATGTCCTGGCATAGGCAAGGCTAGGCCTTTTGCACTAGCGCTCGCGTGGATTCGAGGACTAAGCCAGTGCCTTCCCCACAGGAGAGGAGAGTCGACATGAACCCTGCACAGGCCCGTGCACTGGGCTGGGGATCTGTTTGTGTCTGTCCCCCCTGCTACCCCGGCACACTTCCTGACACCAACAACGTTATCACATCTTGGAGTAAGACGGCATCGGACTGCCCGTTCGTCCAGGGAGCTGTTTCTGCGAGTTGAAGCTATGGCGCTTGGTGGCAAGCCCAAGTCTGCCCTAGGCACAGGTGGTCAAGGAGACGCTGTCCCCTTTGGACCAGAGACACAGGACAGGCCTGCCTTCTGCCCAGACTCCTTCCTCAGTGTGGAGCACACCTGCCTGCCATAGTCATACTCTTCTGTCACCTTAGCAGCCAGGCCTCCGACCCTCAGCACAGGTAGATGGTGACACTTGTCTTACAACGAGCCCGCTGTTCCTGCCAGTGCCAACTCTCCTTCATCGCGACCGTTTCCCGAACACAAAGCCAACGGCTCCTTCTCTGCCCGTGGCAGCGTGATGCACCTTCCCCAGACTTGCTCTTGGGGAGCACAGTGACAGACGTGCCCCTTTCCATAAGGCCCTTTCCAGAGGTGCAACCACGCTTCTCTCTCTGGCAGAGGGGATGCTAGGTAAAAGATAATTTCGCTCCATGCGGGTATCTTGCACTGTCCTGAGCAGACTAGCTCAGGCAAGAAGCAGCAGCTTCCCACAAACCCGACTCTGATTGCCCAACGAATGCTATGCTTCCCCAGAGAGGATGCCTGGGCATAGAAGGATTTCATTCCATGCGGGATTATTACAACGTGAAGGGGAGACTAGATCAGGGAAGCAGCAGCAGCATCCCTCAGACGCGACTCTGTTTTCACAAGTAGCAGGTGACACTTGTCTTACAACGGGCCCGCTGTTCCTGCCAGTGCCAACTCTCCTGCATCGCGCCCGTTTCCCGAACACAAAGCCAACGGCTCCTTCTCTTTGCCCGTGGCAGCGTGCTGCACCTTCCCCAGACTTGCTCTTGGGGAGCACGGTGACAGACGTGTCCCTTTCCTTAAGGCCCTTTCCAGAGGTGCAACCACGCTTCTCTCTCTGGCAGAGGGGATGCTAGGTGAAAGGGAATTTCGCTCCATACGGGTATCTTGCACTGTCCTCAGCAGAATAGCTCAGGCAAGA
The DNA here is from genome assembly GCF_020171115.1 of Neogale vison. NCBI lineage: Eukaryota > Metazoa > Chordata > Mammalia > Carnivora > Mustelidae > Neogale > Neogale vison. The sequence continues at coordinate 216,648,319 of NC_058101.1, forward strand.
AGCAGCAGCTTCCTAAAAACCCGACACTGATAGCCTATCGAAGCTCTGCTTTCTCAGAGAGGAGGCCTGGCCATAGATGCTTTCGCTCCATGCGGGTTTATTACAATTTGCAGGGAAGTCTAACTCAGGCAAGCAGCAACAGCATCCCTCAGACGCGACTCTGATTTCCCAACGAAAGCTGTGACTTCCCAAAGGGGATGCCCGGGCATAGTGGCTTTCGCTCTATGCGGGGCTCTCCCACCGTCCTACGAATACTAGGCTAAGGCAAGCAGCCACAGCAGCCTACAGATCTGACTCTGATTTACCAACTGAACTAAGCAGGCACAATCAAAAACCAACAGCAGCGTGCGTTGCCTAGGATGGTACTCTATGCTCACTTCATGTCCTGGCATAGGCAAGGCTAGGCCTTTTGCACTAGCGCTCGCGTGGAATCGGGGACTAAGCCAGTGCCTTCCCCACAGGAGAGGAGAGTCGACATGAACCCTGCACACTGCCCGTGCACTGGGCTGGGGATCTGTTTGGGTCTGTCCCCCCTGCTACTCCGGCACACTTCCTGACACCAACAACGTTGTCACATCTTGGAGGAAGACGGCATCGGACTGCCCGTTCGTCCAGGGAGCTGTTTCTGCGAGTTGAAGCTATGGCGCTTGGTGGCAAGCCCAAGTCTGCCCTAGGCACAGGTGGTCAAGGAGACGCTGTCCCCTTGGGACCAGAGACACAGGACAGGCCTGCCTTCAGCCCAGACTCCTTCCTCAGTGTGGAGCACACATGCCTGCCATAGTCATACTCTTCTGTCACCTTAGCAGCCAGGCCTCCGACCCTCAGCACAGGTAGATGGTGACACTTGTCTTACAACGGGCCCGCTGTTCCTGCCAGTGCCAACTCTCCTTCATCGCGACCGTTTCCCGAACACAAAGCCAACGGCTCCTTCTCTTTGCCCGTGGCAGCGTGATGCACCTTCCCCAGATTTGCTCTTGGGGAGCACAGTGACAGACGTGTCCCTTTCCATAAGGCCCTTTCCAGAGGTGCAACCACGCTTCTCTCTCTGGCAGAGGGGATGCTAGGTAAAAGATAATTTCGCTCCATGCGGGTATCTTGCACTGTCCTGAGCAGACTAGCTCAGGCAAGAAGCAGCAGCTTCCCACAAACCCGACTCTGATTGCCCAACGAATGCTATGCTTTCACAGAGAGGATGCCTGGGCATAGAAGGATTTCATTCCATGCGGGATTATTACAACGTGCAGGGGAGACTAGATCAGGGAAGCAGCAGCAGCATCCCTCAGACGCGACTCTGTTTTCACAAGTAGCTGGTGACACTTGTCTTACAACGGGCCCGCTGTTCCTGCCAGTGCCAACTCTCCTGCATCGTGACCGTTTCCCGAACACAAAGCCAACGGCTCCTTCTCTTTGCCCGTGGCAGCGTGCTGCACCTTCCCCAGACTTGCTCTTGGGGAGCACGGTGACAGACGTGTCCCTTTCCTTAAGGCCCTTTCCAGAGGTGCAACCACGCTTCTCTCTCTGGCAGAGGGGATGCTAGGTGAAAGAAAATTTCGCTCCATGCGGGTATCTTGCACTGTCCTGAGCAGAGTAGCTCAGGCAAGAAGCAGCAGCTTCCCACAAACCCGACTCTGATTGCCCAACGAATGCTATGCTTTCCCAGAGAGGATGCCTGGGCATAGAAGGATTTCGTTCCATGCGGGTTTATTACAACGTGCAGGGGAGACTAGCTCAGGGAAGCAGCAGCAGCATCCCTCAGACGCGACTCTGATTTCCCAACGAAAGCTGTGCCTTCCCAGAGGGGATGCCCGGGCAAAGAGGCTTTCGCTCTATGCGGGGCTCTCCCACTGTCCTACGAATACTAGGCTAAGGCAAGCAGCCACAGCAGCCTACAGATCCGACTCTGATTTACCAGCTACTGCTATACGTTCGCAGAGGTTTTCAGCTGGCGCGAACTGCCCTTCGCTGCTGCTTCACAGCAAGGCTTTGGGCATTCGCTCTGACACTTCAAAGAAGAAGAGCTGCGGGAGAGCTAGTGTATCTTGGGCCTTGCTTTCCGGGGCTCCATGTTCGCGCCGTGCGTTCTCCCTGCCAAGCCGAACTAAGCAGGGTCAATCACAAACCTACAGCAGTGTGCGTTGCCTAGGATGGCACTCTATGCTCACTTCATGTCCTGGCATAGGCAAGGCTAGGCCTTTTGCACTAGCGCTCGCGTGGAATCGGGGACTAAGCCAGTGCCTTCCCCACAGGAGAGGAGAGTCGACATGAACCCTGCACACTGCCCGTGCACGGGGATGGGTATCTGTTTGGGTCTGTCCCCCCTGCTACCCCGGCACACTTCCTGACACCAACAACGTTGTCACATCTTGGAGGAAGACGGCATCGGACTGCCCGTTCGTCCAGGGAGCTGTTTCTGCGAGTTGCGGCTATGGCGCTTGGTGGCAAGCCCAAGTCTGCCCTAGGCAGAGGGGGTCAAGGAGACGCTGTCCCCATGGGACCAGAGACACAGGACCGGCCTGCCTTCTGCACAGACTCCTTCCTCAATGTGGAGCACGCGTGCCTGCCCTAGTCGTACTCTTCTGTCACCTTAGCAGCCAGGCCTCCGTCCCTCAGCACAGGTAGATGGTGACACTTGTCTTACAACGGGCCCGCTGTTCCTGCCAGTGCCAACTCTCCTGCATCGCGACCGTTTCCCGAACACAAAGCCAACGGCTCCTTCTCTTTGCCCGTGGCAGCGTGCTGCACCTTCCCCAGACTTGCTCTTGGGGAGCACGGTGACAGACGTGTCCCTTTCCTTAAGCCCCTTTCCAGAGGTGCAACCACGCTTCTCTCTCTGGCAGAGGGGATGCTAGGTGAAAGGGAATTTCGCTCCATGCGGGTATCTTGCACTGTCCTCAGCAGAATAGCTCAGGCAAGAAGCAGCAGCTTCCTAAAAACCTGACACTGATTGCCCAACGAAGCTCTGCTTTCTCAGAGAGGAGGCCTGGCCATAGATGATTTCGCTCCATGCGGGTTTATTACAATTTGCAGGGAAGTCTAACTCAGGCAAGCAGCAACAGCATCCCTCAGACGCGACTCTGATTTCCCAACGAAAGCTGTGACTTCCCAAAGGGGATGCCCGGGCAAAGTGGCTTTCGCTCTATGCGGGGCTCTCCCACCGTCCTACGAATACTAGGCTAAGGCAAGCAGCCACAGCAGCCTACAGATCTGACTCTGATTTACCAACTGAACTAAGCAGGCACAATCAAAAACCAACAGCAGCGTGCGTTGCCTAGGATGGCACTCTATGCTCACTTCATGTCCTGGCATAGGCAAGGCTAGGCCTTTTGCACTAGCGCTCGCGTGGATTCGAGGACTAAGCCAGTGCCTTCCCCACAGGAGAGGAGAGTCGACATGAACCCTGCACAGGCCCGTGCACTGGGCTGGGGATCTGTTTGGGTCTGTCCCCCCTGCTACCCCGGCACACTTCCTGACACCAACAACGTTATCACATCTTGGAGTAAGACGGCATCGGACTGCCCGTTCGTCCAGGGAGCTGTTTCTGCGAGTTGAAGCTATGGCGCTTGGTGGCAAGCCCAAGTCTGCCCTAGGCACAGGTGGTCAAGGAGACGCTGTCCCCTTTGGACCAGAGACACAGGACAGGCCTGCCTTCTGCCCAGACTCCTTCCTCAGTGTGGAGCACACCTGCCTGCCATAGTCATACTCTTCTGTCACCTTAGCAGCCAGGCCTCCGACCCTCAGCACAGGTAGATGGTGACACTTGTCTTACAACGAGCCCGCTGTTCCTGCCAGTGCCAACTCTCCTTCATCGCGACCGTTTCCCGAACACAAAGCCAACGGCTCCTTCTCTGCCCGTGGCAGCGTGATGCACCTTCCCCAGACTTGCTCTTGGGGAGCACAGTGACAGACGTGCCCCTTTCCATAAGGCCCTTTCCAGAGGTGCAACCACGCTTCTCTCTCTGGCAGAGGGGATGCTAGGTAAAAGATAATTTCGCTCCATGCGGGTATCTTGCACTGTCCTGAGCAGACTAGCTCAGGCAAGAAGCAGCAGCTTCCCACAAACCCGACTCTGATTGCCCAACGAATGCTATGCTTTCCCAGAGAGGATGCCTGGGCATAGAAGGATTTCATTCCATGCGGGATTATTACAACGTGAAGGGGAGACTAGATCAGGGAAGCAGCAGCAGCATCCCTCAGACGCGACTCTGTTTTCACAAGTAGCAGGTGACACTTGTCTTACAACGGGCCCGCTGTTCCTGCCAGTGCCAACTCTCCTGCATCGCGCCCGTTTCCCGAACACAAAGCCAACGGCTCCTTCTCTTTGCCCGTGGCAGCGTGCTGCACCTTCCCCAGACTTGCTCTTGGGGAGCACGGTGACAGACGTGTCCCTTTCCTTAAGGCCCTTTCCAGAGGTGCAACCACGCTTCTCTCTCTGGCAGAGAGGATGCTAGGTGAAAGAAAATTTCGCTCCATGCGGGTATCTTGCACTGTCCTGAGCAGAGTAGCTCAGGCAAGAAGCAGCAGCTTCCCACAAACCCGACTCTGATTGCCCAACGAATGCTATGCTTTCCCAGAGAGGATGCCTGGGCATAGAAGGATTTCGTTCCATGCGGGTTTATTACAACGTGCAGGGGAGACTAGCTCAGGGAAGCAGCAGCAGCATCCCTCAGACGCGACTCTGATTTCCCAACGAAAGCTGTGCCTTCCCAGAGGGGATGCCCGGGCAAAGAGGCTTTCGCTCTATGCGGGGCTCTCCCACTGTCCTACGAATACTAGGCTAAGGCAAGCAGCCACAGCAGCCTACAGATCCGACTCTGATTTACCAGCTACTGCTATACGTTCGCAGAGGTTTTCAGCTGGCGCGAACTGCCCTTCGCTGCTGCTTCACAGCAAGGCTTTGGGCATTCGCTCTGACACTTCAAAGAAGAAGAGCTGCGGGAGAGCTAGTGTATCTTGGGCCTTGCTTTCCGGGGCTCCATGTTCGCGCCGTGCGTTCTCCCTGCCAAGCCGAACTAAGCAGGGTCAATCACAAACCTACAGCAGTGTGCGTTGCCTAGGATGGCACTCTATGCTCACTTCATGTCCTGGCATAGGCAAGGCTAGGCCTTTTGCACTAGCGCTCGCATGGAATCGGGGACTAAGCCAGTGCCTTCCCCACAGGAGAGGAGAGTCGACATGAACCCTGCACACTGCCCGTGCACGGGGATGGGGATCTGTTTGGGTCTGTCCCCCCTCCTACCCCGGCACACTTCCTGACACCAACAACGTTGTCACATCTTGGAGGAAGACGGCATCGGACTGCCCGTTCGTCCAGGGAGCTGTTTCTGCGAGTTGCGGCTATGGCGCTTGGTGGCAAGCCCAAGTCTGCCCTAGGCAGAGGGGGTCAAGGAAACGCTGTCCCCTTGGGACCAGAGACACAGGACCGGCCTGCCTTCTGCACAGACTCCTTCCTCAGTGTGGAGCACGCGTGCCTGCCCTAGTCGTACTCTTCTGTCACCTTAGCAGCCAGGCCTCCGTCCCTCAGCACAGGTAGATGGTGACACTTGTCTTACAACGGGCCCGCTGTTCCTGCCAGTGCCAACTCTCCTGCATCGCGACCGTTTCCCGAACACAAAGCCAACGGCTCCTTCTCTTTGCCCGTGGCAGCGTGCTGCACCTTCCCCAGACTTGCTCTTGGGGAGCACGGTGACAGACGTGTCCCTTTCCTTAAGCCCCTTTCCAGAGGTGCAACCACGCTTCTCTCTCTGGCAGAGGGGATGTTAGGTGAAAGGGAATTTCGCTCCATGCGGGTATCTTGCACTGTCCTCAGCAGAATAGCTCAGGCAAGAAGCAGCAGCTTCCTAAAAACCCGACACTGATTGCCCAACGAAGCTCTGCTTTCTCAGAGAGGAGGCCTGGCCATAGATGCTTTCGCTCCATGCGGGTTTATTACAATTTGCAGGGAAGTCTAACTCAGGCAAGCAGCAACAGCATCCCTCAGACGCGACTCTGATTTCCCAACGAAAGCTGTGACTTCCCAAAGGGGATGCCCGGGCAAAGTGGCTTTCGCTCTATGCGGGGCTCTCCCACCGTCCTACGAATACTAGGCTAAGGCAAGCAGCCACAGCAGCCTACAGATCTGACTCTGATTTACCAACTGAACTAAGCAGGCACAATCAAAAACCAACAGCAGCGTGCGTTGCCTAGGATGGCACTCTATGCTCACTTCATGTCCTGGCATAGGCAAGGCTAGGCCTTTTGCACTAGCGCTCGCGTGGATTCGAGGACTAAGCCAGTGCCTTCCCCACAGGAGAGGAGAGTCGACATGAACCCTGCACAGGCCCGTGCACTGGGCTGGGGATCTGTTTGGGTCTGTCCCCCCTGCTACCCCGGCACACTTCCTGACACCAACAACGTTATCACATCTTGGAGTAAGACGGCATCGGACTGCCCGTTCGTCCAGGGAGCTGTTTCTGCGAGTTGAAGCTATGGCGCTTGGTGGCAAGCCCAAGTCTGCCCTAGGCACAGGTGGTCAAGGAGACGCTGTCCCCTTTGGACCAGAGACACAGGACAGGCCTGCCTTCTGCCCAGACTCCTTCCTCAGTGTGGAGCACACCTGCCTGCCATAGTCATACTCTTCTGTCACCTTAGCAGCCAGGCCTCCGACCCTCAGCACAGGTAGATGGTGACACTTGTCTTACAACGAGCCCGCTGTTCCTGCCAGTGCCAACTCTCCTTCATCGCGACCGTTTCCCGAACACAAAGCCAACGGCTCCTTCTCTGCCCGTGGCAGCGTGATGCACCTTCCCCAGACTTGCTCTTGGGGAGCACAGTGACAGACGTGCCCCTTTCCATAAGGCCCTTTCCAGAGGTGCAACCACGCTTCTCTCTCTGGCAGAGGGGATGCTAGGTAAAAGATAATTTCGCTCCATGCGGGTATCTTGCACTGTCCTGAGCAGACTAGCTCAGGCAAGAAGCAGCAGCTTCCCACAAACCCGACTCTGATTGCCCAACGAATGCTATGCTTTCCCAGAGAGGATGCCTGGGCATAGAAGGATTTCATTCCATGCGGGATTATTACAACGTGAAGGGGAGACTAGATCAGGGAAGCAGCAGCAGCATCCCTCAGACGCGACTCTGTTTTCACAAGTAGCAGGTGACACTTGTCTTACAACGGGCCCGCTGTTCCTGCCAGTGCCAACTCTCCTGCATCGCGCCCGTTTCCCGAACACAAAGCCAACGGCTCCTTCTCTTTGCCCGTGGCAGCGTGCTGCACCTTCCCCAGACTTGCTCTTGGGGAGCACGGTGACAGACGTGTCCCTTTCCTTAAGGCCCTTTCCAGAGGTGCAACCACGCTTCTCTCTCTGGCAGAGGGGATGCTAGGTGAAAGAAAATTTCGCTCCATGCGGGTATCTTGCACTGTCCTGAGCAGAGTAGCTCAGGCAAGAAGCAGCAGCTTCCCACAAACCCGACTCTGATTGCCCAACGAATGCTATGCTTTCCCAGAGAGGATGCCTGGGCATAGAAGGATTTCGTTCCATGCGGGTTTATTACAACGTGCAGGGGAGACTAGCTCAGGGAAGCAGCAGCAGCATCCCTCAGACGCGACTCTGATTTCCCAACGAAAGCTGTGCCTTCCCAGAGGGGATGCCCGGGCAAAGAGGCTTTCGCTCTATGCGGGGCTCTCCCACTGTCCTACGAATACTAGGCTAAGGCAAGCAGCCACAGCAGCCTACAGATCCGACTCTGATTTACCAGCTACTGCTATACGTTCGCAGAGGTTTTCAGCTGGCGCGAACTGCCCTTCGCTGCTGCTTCACAGCAAGGCTTTGGGCATTCGCTCTGACACTTCAAAGAAGAAGAGCTGCGGGAGAGCTAGTGTATCTTGGGCCTTGCTTTCCGGGGCTCCATGTTCGCGCCGTGCGTTCTCCCTGCCAAGCCGAACTAAGCAGGGTCAATCACAAACCTACAGCAGTGTGCGTTGCCTAGGATGGCACTCTATGCTCACTTCATGTCCTGGCATAGGCAAGGCTAGGCCTTTTGCACTAGCGCTCGCATGGAATCGGGGACTAAGCCAGTGCCTTCCCCACAGGAGAGGAGAGTCGACATGAACCCTGCACACTGCCCGTGCACGGGGATGGGGATCTGTTTGGGTCTGTCCCCCCTCCTACCCCGGCACACTTCCTGACACCAACAACGTTGTCACATCTTGGAGGAAGACGGCATCGGACTGCCCGTTCGTCCAGGGAGCTGTTTCTGCGAGTTGCGGCTATGGCGCTTGGTGGCAAGCCCAAGTCTGCCCTAGGCAGAGGGGGTCAAGGAGACGCTGTCCCCTTGGGACCAGAGACACAGGACCGGCCTGCCTTCTGCACAGACTCCTTCCTCAGTGTGGAGCACGCGTGCCTGCCCTAGTCGTACTCTTCTGTCACCTTAGCAGCCAGGCCTCCGTCCCTCAGCACAGGTAGATGGTGACACTTGTCTTACAACGGGCCCGCTGTTCCTGCCAGTGCCAACTCTCCTGCATCGCGACCGTTTCCCGAACACAAAGCCAACGGCTCCTTCTCTTTGCCCGTGGCAGCGTGCTGCACCTTCCCCAGACTTGCTCTTGGGGAGCACGGTGACAGACGTGTCCCTTTCCTTAAGCCCCTTTCCAGAGGTGCAACCACGCTTCTCTCTCTGGCAGAGGGGATGTTAGGTGAAAGGGAATTTCGCTCCATGCGGGTATCTTGCACTGTCCTCAGCAGAATAGCTCAGGCAAGAAGCAGCAGCTTCCTAAAAACCCGACACTGATTGCCCAACGAAGCTCTGCTTTCTCAGAGAGGAGGCCTGGCCATAGATGATTTCGCTCCATGCGGGTTTATTACAATTTGCAGGGAAGTCTAACTCAGGCAAGCAGCAACAGCATCCCTCAGACGCGACTCTGATTTCCCAACGAAAGCTGTGACTTCCCAAAGGGGATGCCCGGGCAAATTGGCTTTCGCTCTATGCGGGGCTCTCCCACCGTCCTACGAATACTAGGCTAAGGCAAGCAGCCACAGCAGCCTACAGATCTGACTCTGATTTACCAACTGAACTAAGCAGGCACAATCAAAAACCAACAGCAGCGTGCGTTGCCTAGGATGGCACTCTATGCTCACTTCATGTCCTGGCATAGGCAAGGCTAGGCCTTTTGCACTAGCGCTCGCGTGGATTCGAGGACTAAGCCAGTGCCTTCCCCACAGGAGAGGAGAGTCGACATGAACCCTGCACACTGCCCGTGCACTGGGCTGGGTATCTGTTTGGGACTGTCCCCCCTCCTACCCCGGCACACTTCCTGACACCAACAACGTTGTCACATCTTGGAGGAAGACGGCATCGGACTGCCCGTTCGTCCAGGGAGCTGTTTCTGCGAGTTGAAGCTATGGCGCTTGGTGGCAAGCCCAAGTCTGCCCTAGGCAGAGGGGGTCAAGGAGACGCTGTCCCCATGGGACCAGAGACACAGGACCGGCCTGCCGTCTGCACAGACTCCTTCCTCAATGTGGAGCACGCGTGCCTGCCCTAGTCGTACTCTTCTGTCACCTTAGCAGCCAGGCCTCCGTCCCTCAGCACAGGTAGATGGTGACACTTGTCTTACAACGGGCCCGCTGTTCCTGCCAGTGCCAACTCTCCTGCATCGCGACCGTTTCCCGAACACAAAGCCAACGGCTCCTTCTCTTTGCCCGTGGCAGCGTGCTGCACCTTCCCCAGACTTGCGCTTGGGGAGCACGGTGACAGACGTGTCCCTTTCCATAAGGCCCTTTCCAGAGGTGCAACCACGCTTCTCTCTCTGGCAGAGGGGATGCTAGGTAAAAGATAATTTCGCTCCATGCGGGTATCTTGCACTGTCCTGAGCAGACTAGCTCCGGCAAGAAGCAGCAGCTTCCTAAAAACCTGACACTGATTGCCCAACGAAGCTCTGCTTTCTCAGAGAGGAGGCCTGGCCATAGATGATTTCGCTCCATGCGGGTTTATTACAATTTGCAGGGAAGTCTAACTCAGGCAAGCAGCAACAGCATCCCTCAGACGCGACTCTGTTTTCACAAGTAGCTGGTGACACTTGTCTTACAACGGGCCCGCTGTTCCTGCCAGAGCCAACTCTCCTGCATCGTGACCGTTTCCCGAACACAAAGCCAACGGCTCCTTCTCTTTGCCCGTGGCAGCGTGCTGCACCTTCCCCAGACTTGCTCTTGGGGAGCACGGTGACAGACGTGTCCCTTTCCTTAAGGCCCTTTCCAGAGGTGCAACCACGCTTCTCTCTCTGGCAGAGGGGATGCTAGGTAAAAGAAAATTTCGCTCCATGCGGGTATCTTGCACTGTCCTGGGCAGAGTAGCTCAGGCAAGAAGCAGCAGCTTCCCACAAACCCGACTCTGATTGCCCAACGAATGCTATGCTTTCCCAGAGACGATGCCTGGGCATAGAAGGATTTCGTTCCATGCGGGTTTATTACAACGTGCAGGGGAGACTAGCTCAGGGAAGCAGCAGCAGCATCCCTCAGACGCGACTCTGATTTCCCAACGAAAGCTGTGCCTTCCCAGAGGGGATGCCCGGGCAAAGAGGCTTTCGCTCTATGCGGGGCTCTCCCACCGTCCTACGATAACTAGGCTAAGGCAAGCAGCCACAGCAGCCTACAGATCCGACTCTGATTTACCAGCTACTGCTATACGTTCGCAGATGTTTTCAGCTGGTGCGAACTGCCCTTCGCTGCTGCTTCACAGCAAGGCTTTGGGCATTCGCTCTGACACTTCAAAGAAGAAGAGCTGCGGGAGAGCTAGTGTATCTTGGGCCTGCTTTCCGGGGCTCCATGTTCGCGCCGTGCGTTCTCCCTGCCAAGCCGAACTAAGCAGGGTCAATCACAAACCTACAGCCGTGTGCGTTGCCTAGGATGGCACTCTATGCTCACTTCATGTCCTGGCATAGGCAAGGCTAGGCCTTTTGCACTAGCGCTCGCGTGGAATCGGGGACTAAGCCAGTGCCTTCCCCACAGGAGAGGAGAGTCGACATGAACCCTGCACACTGCCCGGGCACGGGGATGGGGATCTGTTTGGGTCTGTCCCCCCTCCTACCCCGGCACACTTCCTGACACCAACAACGTTGTCACATCTTGGAGGAAGACGGCATCGGACTGCCCGTTCGTCCAGGGAGCTGTTTCTGCGAGTTGCGGCTATGGCGCTTGGTGGCAAGCCCAAGTCTGCCCTAGGCAGAGGGGGTCAAGGAGACGCTGTCCCCTTGGGACCAGAGACACAGGACCGGCCTGCCTTCTGCACAGACTCCTTCCTCAGTGTGGAGCACGCGTGCCTGCCCTAGTCGTACTCTTCTGTCACCTTAGCAGCCAGGCCTCCGTCCCTCAGCACAGGTAGATTGTGACACTTGTCTTACAACGGGCCCGCTGTTCCTGCCAGTGCCAACTCTCCTGCATCGCGACCGTTTCCCGAACACAAAGCCAACGGCTCCTTCTCTTTGCCCGTGGCAGCGTGCTGCACCTTCCCCAAACTTGCTCTTGGGGAGCACGGTGACAGACGTGTCCCTTTCCTTAAGCCCCTTTCCAGAGGTGCAACCACGCTTCTCTCTCTGGCAGAGGGGATGCTAGGTGAAAGGGAATTTCGCTCCATGCGGGTATCTTGCACTGTCCTCAGCAGAATAGCTCAGGCAAGAAGCAGCAGCTTCCTAAAAACCCGACACTGATTGCCCAACGAAGCTCTGCTTTCTCAGAGAGGAGGCCTGGCCATAGATGATTTCGCTCCATGCGGGTTTATTACAATTTGCAGGGAAGTCTAACTCAGGCAAGCAGCAACAGCATCCCTCAGACGCGACTCTGATTTCCCAACGAAAGCTGTGACTTCCCAAAGGGGATGCCCGGGCAAAGTGGCTTTCGCTCTATGCGGGGCTCTCCCACCGTCCTACGAATACTAGGCTAAGGCAAGCAGCCACAGCAGCCTACAGATCTGACTCTGATTTACCAACTGAACTAAGCAGGCACAATCAAAAACCAACAGCAGCGTGCGTTGCCTAGGATGGCACTCTATGCTCACTTCATGTCCTGGCATAGGCAAGGCTAGGCCTTTTGCACTAGCGCTCGCGTGGAATCGGGGACTAAGCCAGTGCCTTCGCCACAGGAGACGAGAGTCGACATGAACCCTGCACACTGCCCGTGCACTGGGCTGGGGATCTGTTTGGGTCTGTCCCCCCTCCTACCCCGGCACACTTCCTGACACCAACAACGTTGTCACATCTTGAGGAAGACAGCATCGGACTGCCCGTTCGTCCAGGGAGCTGTTTCTGCGAGTTGAAGCTATGGCGCTTGGTGGCAAGCCCAAGTCTGCCCTAGGCACAGGTGGTCAAGGAGACGCTGTCCCCTTGGGACCAGAGACACAGGACAGGCCTGCCTTCTGCCCAGACTCCTTCCTCAGTGTGGAGCACACCTGCCTGCCATAGTCATACTCTTCTGTCACCTTAGCAGCCAGGCCTCCGACCCTCAGCACAGGTAGATGGTGACACTTGTCTTACAACGGGCCCGCTGTTCCTGCCAGTGCCAACTCTCCTTCATCGCGACCGTTTCCCGAACACAAAGCCAACGGCTCCTTCTCTTTGCCCGTGGCAGCGTGATGCACCTTCCCCAGATTTGCTCTTGGGGAGCACAGTGACAGACGTGTCCCTTTCCATAAGGCCCTTTCCAGAGGTGCAACCACGCTTCTCTCTCTGGCAGAGGGGATGCTAGGTAAAAGATAATTTCGCTCCATGCGGGTATCTTGCACTGTCCTGAGCAGACTAGCTCAGGCAAGAAGCAGCAGCTTCCCACAAACCCGACTCTGATTGCCCAACGAATGCTATGCTTTCACAGAGAGGATGCCTGGGCATAGAAGGATTTCATTCCATGCGGGATTATTACAACGTGCAGGGGAGACTAGATCAGGGAAGCAGCAGCAGCATCCCTCAGACGCGACTCTGTTTTCACAAGTAGCTGGTGACACTTGTCTTACAACGGGCCCGCTGTTCCTGCCAGTGCCAACTCTCCTGCATCGCGACCGTTTCCCGAACACAAAGCCAACGGCTCCTTCTCTTTGCCCGTGGCAGCGTGCTGCACCTTCCCCAGACTTGCTCTTGGGGAGCACGGTGACAGACGTGTCCCTTTCCTTAAGCCCCTTTCCAGAGGTGCAACCACGCTTCTCTCTCTGGCAGAGGGGATGCTAGGTGAAAGGGAATTTCGCTCCATGCAGGTATCTTGCACTGTCCTCAGAAGAATAGCTCAGGCAAGAAGCAGCAGCTTCCTAAAAACCCGACACTGATTGCCCAACGAAGCTCTGCTTTCTCAGAGAGGAGGCCTGGCCATAGATGATTTCGCTCCATGCGGGTTTATTACAATTTGCAGGGAAGTCTAACTCAGGCAAGCAGCAACAGCATCCCTCAGACGCGACTCTGATTTCCCAACGAAAGCTGTGACTTCCCAAAGGGGATGCCCGGGCAAAGTGGCTTTCGCTCTATGCGGGGCTCTCCCACCGTCCTACGAATACTAGGCTAAGGCAAGCAGCCACAGCAGCCTACAGATCTGACTCTGATTTACCAACTGAACTAAGCAGGCACAATCAAAAACCAACAGCAGCGTGCGTTTCCTAGGATGGCACTCTATGCTCACTTCATGTCCTGGCATAGGCAAGGCTAGGCCTTTTGCACTAGCGCTCGCGTGGAATCGGGGACTAAGCCAGTGCCTTCCCCACAGGAGAGGAGAGTCGACATGAACCCTGCACACTGCCCGTGCGCTGGGCTGGGGATCTGTTTGGGTCTGTCCCCCCTCCTACCCCGGCACACTTCCTGACACCAACAACGTTGTCACATCTTGGAGGAAGACGGCATCGGACTGCCCGTTCGTCCAGGGAGCTGTTTCTGCGAGTTGAAGCTATGGCGCTTGGTGGCAAGCCCAAGTCTGCCCTAGGCACAGGTGGTCAAGGAGACGCTGTCCCCTTGGGACCAGAGACACAGGACAGGCCTGCCTTCTGCCCAGACTCCTTCCTCAGTGTGGAGCACACCTGCCTGCCATAGTCATACTCTTCTGTCACCTTAGCAGCCAGGCATCCGACCCTCAGCACAGGTAGATGGTGACACTTGTCTTACAACGGGCCCGCTGTTCCTGCCAGTGCCAACTCTCCTTCATCGCGACCGTTTCCCGAACACAAAGCCAACGGCTCCTTCTCTGCCCGTGGCAGCGTGATGCACCTTCCCCAGACTTGCTCTTGGGGAGCACAGTGAGAGACGTGCCCCTTTCCATAAGGCCCTTTCCAGAGGTGCAACCACGCTTCTCTCTCTGGCAGAGGGGATGCTAGGTAAAAGATAATTTCGCTCCATGCGGGTATCTTGCACTGTCCTGAGCAGACTAGCTCAGGCAAGAAGCAGCAGCTTCCCACAAACCCGACTCTGATTGCCCAACGAATGCTATGCTTTCACAGAGAGGATGCCTGGGCATAGAAGGATTTCATTCCATGCGGGATTATTACAACGTGCAGGGGAGACTAGATCAGGGAAGCAGCAGCAGCATCCCTCAGACGCGACTCTGTTTTCACAAGTAGCTGGTGACTCTTGCCTTACAACGGGCCCGCTGTTCCTGCCAGTGCCAACTCTCCTGCATCGCGACCGTTTCCCGAACACAAAGCCAACGGCTCCTTCTCTTTGCCCGTGGCAGCGTGCTGCACCTTCCCCAGACTTGCTCTTGGGGAGCACGGTGACAGACGTGTCCCTTTCCTTAAGCCCCTTTCCAGAGGTGCAACCACGCTTCTCTCTCTGGCAGAGGGGATGCTAGGTGAAAGGGAATTTCGCTCCATGCAGGTATCTTGCACTGTCCTCAGCAGAATAGCTCAGGCAAGAAGCAGCAGCTTCCTAAAAACCCGACACTGATTGCCCAACGAAGCTCTGCTTTCTCAGAGAGGAGGCCTGGCCATAGATGATTTCGCTCCATGCGGGTTTATTACAATTTGCAGGGAAGTCTAACTCAGGCAAGCAGCAACAGCATCCCTCAGACGCGACTCTGATTTCCCAACGAAAGCTGTGACTTCCCAAAGGGGATGCCCGGTCAAATTGGCTTTCGCTCTATGCGGGGCTCTCCCACCGTCCTACGAATACTAGGCTAAGGCAAGCAGCCACAGCAGCCTACAGATCTGACTCTGATTTACCAACTGAACTAAGCAGGCACAATCAAAAACCAACAGCAGCGTGCATTGCCTAGGATGGCACTCTATGCTCACTTCATGTCCTGGCATAGGCAAGGCTAGGCCTTTTGCACTAGCGCTCGCGTGGAATCGGGGACTAAGCCAGTGCCTTCCCCACAGGAGAGGAGAGTCGACATGAACCCTGCACAGGCCCGTGCACTGGGCTGGGGATCTGTTTGGGTCTGTCCCCCCTCCTACCCCGGCACACTTCCTGACACCAACAACGTTGTCACATCTTGGAGGAAGACGGCATCGGACTGCCCGTTCGTCCAGGGAGCTGTTTCTGCGAGTTGAAGCTATGGCGCTTGGTGGCAAGCCCAAGTCTGCCCTAGGCACAGGTGGTGTAGGAGACGCTGTCCCCTTGGGACCAGAGACACAGGACAGGCCTGCCTTCTGCCCAGACTCCTTCCTCAGTGTGGAGCACACCTGCCTGCCATAGTCATACTCTTCTGTCACCTTAGCAGCCAGGGCTCCGACCCTCAGCACAGGTAGATGGTGACACTTGTCTTACAACGGGCCCGCTGTTCCTGCCAGTGCCAACTCTCCTTCATCGCGACCGTTTCCCGAACGCAAAGCCAACGGCTCCTTCTCTTTGCCCGTTGCAGAGTGATGCACCTTCCCCAGATTTGCTCTTGGGGAGCACAGTGACAGACGTGTCCCTTTCCATAAGGCCCTTTCCAGAGGTGCAACCACGCTTCTCTCTCTGGCAGAGGGGATGCTAGGTGAAAGAAAATTTCGCTCCATGCGGGTATCTTGCACTGTCCTGAGCAGACTAGCTCAGGCAAGAAGCAGCAGCTTCCCACAAACCCGACTCTGATTGCCCAACGAATGCTATGCTTTCACAGAGAGGATGCCTGGGCATAGAAGGATTTCGTTCCATGCGGGATTATTACAACGTGCAGGGGACACTAGATCAGGGAAGCAGCAGCAGCATCCCTCAGACGCGACTCTGTTTTCACAAGTTGCTGGTGACACTTGTCTTACTACGGGCCCGCTGTTCCTGCCAGTGCCAACTCTCCTGCATCGTGACCGTTTCCCGAACACAAAGCCAACGGCTCCTTCTCTTTGCCCGTGGCAGCGTGATGCACCTTCCCCAGACTTGCTCTTGGGGAGCACGGTGACAGACGTGTCCCTTTCCTTCAGGCCCTTTCCAGAGGTGCAACCACGCTTCTCTCTCTGGCAGAGGGGATGCTAGGTAAAAGAAAATTTCGCTCCATGCGGGTATCTTGCACTGTCCTGAGCAGAGTAGCTCAGGCAAGAAGCAGCAGCTTCCCACAAACCCGACTCTGATTGCCCAACGAATGCTATGCTTTCCCAGAGAGGATGCCTGGGCATAGAAGATTTTCGTTCCATGCGGGATTATTACAACGTGCAGGGGACACTAGATCAGGGAAGCAGCAGCAGCATACCTCAGACGCGACTTTGTTTTCACAAGTAGCTGGTGACTCTTGTCTTACAACGGGCCCGCTGTTCCTGCCAGTGCCAACTCTCCTGCATCGCGACCGTTTCCCGAACACAAAGCCAACGGCTCCTTCTCTTTGCCCGTGGCAGCGTGCTGCACCTTCCCCAGACTTGCTCTTGGGGAGCACGGTGACAGACGTGTCCCTTTCCTTAAGGCCCTTTCCAGAGGTGCAACCACGCTTCTCTCTCTGGCATAGGGGATGCTAGGTGAAAGAAAATTTCGCTCAATGCGGGTATCTTGCACTGTCCTGAGCAGAGTAGCTCAGGCAAGAAGCAGCAGCTTCCCACAAACCCGACTCTGATTGCCCAACGAATGCTATGCTTTCCCAGAGAGGATGCCTGGGCATAGAAGGATTTCGTTCCATGCGGGTTTATTACAACGTGCAGGGGAGACTAGCTCAGGGAAGCAGCAGCAGCATCCCTCAGACGCGACTCTGATTTCCCAACGAAAGCTGTGCCTTCCCAGAGGGGATGCCCGGGCAAAGAGGCTTTCGCTCTATGCGGGGCTCTCCCACCGTCCTACGAATACTAGGCTAAGGCAAGCAGCCACAGCAGCCTACAGATCCGACTCTGATTTACCAGCTACTGCTATACGTTCGCAGAGGTTTTCAGCTGGCGCGAACTGCCCTTCGCTGCTGCTTCACAGCAAGGATTTGGGCATTCGCTCTGACACTTCAAAGAAGAAGAGCTGCGGGAGAGCTAGTGTATCTTGGGCCTTGCTTTCCGGGGCTCCATGTTCGCGCCGTGCGTTCTCCCTGCCAAGCCGAACTAAGCAGGGTCAATCACAAACCTACAGCCGTGTGCGTTGCCTAGGATGGCACTCTATGCTCACTTCATGTCCTGGCATAGGCAAGGCTAGGCCTTTTGCAGTAGCGCTCGCGTGGAATCGGGGACTAAGCCAGTGCCTTCCCCACAGGAGAGGAGAGTCGACATGAACCCTGCACACTGCCCGTGCACGGGGATGGGGATCTGTTTGGGTCTGTCCCCCCTCCTACCCCGGCACACTTCCTGACACCAACAACGTTGTCACATCTTGGAGGAAGACGGCATCGGACTGCCCGTTCGTCCAGGGAGCTGTTTCTGCGAGTTGCGGCTATGGCGCTTGGTGGCAAGCCCAAGTCTGCCCTAGGCAGAGGGGGTCAAGGAGACGCTGTCCCCTTGGGACCAGAGACACAGGACCGGCCTGCCTTCTGCACAGACTCCTTCCTCAGTGTGGAGCACGCGTGCCTGCCCTAGTCGTACTCTTCTGTCACCTTAGCAGCCAGGCCTCCGTCCCTCAGCACAGGTAGATTGTGACACTTGTCTTACAACGGGCCCGCTGTTCCTGCCAGTGCCAACTCTCCTGCATCGCGACCGTTTCCCGAACACAAAGCCAACGGCTCCTTCTCTTTGCCCGTGGCAGCGTGCTGCACCTTCCCCAGACTTGCTCTTGGGGAGCACGGTGACAGACGTGTCCCTTTCCTTAAGCCCCTTTCCAGAGGTGCAACCACGCTTCTCTCTCTGGCAGAGGGGATGCTAGGTGAAAGGGAATTTCGCTCCATGCGGGTATCTTGCACTGTCCTCAGCAGAATAGCTCAGGCAAGAAGCAGCAGCTTCCTAAAAACCCGACACTGATTGCCCAACGAAGCTCTGCTTTCTCAGAGAGGAGGCCTGGCCATAGATGATTTCGCTCCATGCGGGTTTATTACAATTTGCAGGGAAGTCTAACTCAGGCAAGCAGCAACAGCATCCCTCAGACGCGACTCTGATTTCCCAACGAAAGCTGTGACTTCCCAAAGGGGATGCCCGGGCAAAGTGGCTTTCGCTCTATGCGGGGCTCTCCCACCGTCCTACGAATACTAGGCTAAGGCAAGCAGCCACAGCAGCCTACAGATCTGACGCTGATTTACCAACTGAACTAAGCAGGCACAATCAAAAACCAACAGCAGCGTGCGTTGCCTAGGATGGCACTCTATGCTCACTTCATGTCCTGGCATAGGCAAGGCTAGGCCTTTTGCACTAGCGCTCGCGTGGAATCGGGGACTAAGCCAGTGCCTTCGCCACAGGAGAGGAGAGTCGACATGAACCCTGCACACTGCCCGTGCACTGGGCTGGGGATCTGTTTGGGTCTGTCCCCCCTCCTACCCCGGCACACTTCCTGACACCAACAACGTTGTCACATCTTGAGGAAGACAGCATCGGACTGCCCGTTCGTCCAGGGAGCTGTTTCTGCGAGTTGAAGCTATGGCGCTTGGTGGCAAGCCCAAGTCTGCCCTAGGCACAGGTGGTCAAGGAGACGCTGTCCCCTTGGGACCAGAGACACAGGACAGGCCTGCCTTCTGCCCAGACTCCTTCCTCAGTGTGGAGCACACCTGCCTGCCATAGTCATACTCTTCTGTCACCTTAGCAGCCAGGCCTCCGACCCTCAGCACAGGTAGATGGTGACACTTGTCTTACAACGGGCCCGCTGTTCCTGCCAGTGCCAACTCTCCTTCATCGCGACCGTTTCCCGAACACAAAGCCAACGGCTCCTTCTCTTTGCCCGTGGCAGCGTGATGCACCTTCCCCAGATTTGCTCTTGGGGAGCACAGTGACAGACGTGTCCCTTTCCATAAGGCCCTTTCCAGAGGTGCAACCACGCTTCTCTCTCTGGCAGAGGGGATGCTAGGTAAAAGATAATTTCGCTCCATGCGGGTATCTTGCACTGTCCTGAGCAGACTAGCTCAGGCAAGAAGCAGCAGCTTCCCACAAACCCGACTCTGATTGCCCAACGAATGCTATGCTTTCACAGAGAGGATGCCTGGGCATAGAAGGATTTCATTCCATGCGGGATTATTACAACGTGCAGGGGAGACTAGATCAGGGAAGCAGCAGCAGCATCCCTCAGACGCGACTCTGTTTTCACAAGTAGCTGGTGACACTTGTCTTACAACGGGCCCGCTGTTCCTGCCAGTGCCAACTCTCCTGCATCGCGACCGTTTCCCGAACACAAAGCCAATGGCTCCTTCTCTTTGCCCGTGGCAGCGTGCTGCACCTTCCCCAGACTTGCTCTTGGGGAGCACGGTGACAGACGTGTCCCTTTCCTTAAGCCCCTTTCCAGAGGTGCAACCACGCTTCTCTCTCTGGCAGAGGGGATGCTAGGTGAAAGGGAATTTCGCTCCATGCAGGTATCTTGCACTGTCCTCAGCAGAATAGCTCAGGCAAGAAGCAGCAGCTTCCTAAAAACCCGACACTGATTGCCCAACGAAGCTCTGCTTTCTCAGAGAGGAGGCCTGGCCATAGATGATTTCGCTCCATGCGGGTTTATTACAATTTGCAGGGAAGTCTAACTCAGGCAAGCAGCAACAGCATCCCTCAGACGCGACTCTGATTTCCCAACGAAAGCTGTGACTTCCCAAAGGGGATGCCCGGGCAAAGTGGCTTTCGCTCTATGCGGGGCTCTCCCACCGTCCTACGAATACTAGGCTAAGGCAAGCAGCCACAGCAGCCTACAGATCTGACTCTGATTTACCAACTGAACTAAGCAGGCACAATCAAAAACCAACAGCAGCGTGCGTTTCCTAGGATGGCACTCTATGCTCACTTCATGTCCTGGCATAGGCAAGGCTAGGCCTTTTGCACTAGCGCTCGCGTGGAATCGGGGACTAAGCCAGTGCCTTCCCCACAGGAGAGGAGAGTCGACATGAACCCTGCACACTGCCCGTGCGCTGGGCTGGGGATCTGTTTGGGTCTGTCCCCCCTCCTACCCCGGCACACTTCCTGACACCAACAACGTTGTCACATCTTGGAGGAAGACGGCATCGGACTGCCCGTTCGTCCAGGGAGCTGTTTCTGCGAGTTGAACCTATGGCGCTTGGTGGCAATTCCAAGTCTGCCCTAGGCACAGGTGGTCAAGGAGACGCTGTCCCCTTGGGACCAGAGACACAGGACAGGCCTGCCTTCTGCCCAGACTCCTTCCTCAGTGTGGAGCACACCTGCCTGCCATAGTCATACTCTTCTGTCACCTTAGCAGCCAGGCCTCCGACCCTCAGCACAGGTAAATGGTGACACTTGTCTTACAACGGGCCCGCTGTTCCTGCCAGTGCCAACTCTCCTTCATCGCGACCGTTTCCCGAACACAAAGCCAACGGCTCCTTCTCTGCCCGTGGCAGCGTGATGCACCTTCCCCAGACTTGCTCTTGGGGAGCACAGTGAGAGACGTGTCCCTTTCCATAAGGCCCTTTCCAGAGGTGCAACCACGCTTCTCTCTCTGGCAGAGGGGATGCTAGGTAAAAGATAATTTCGCTCCATGCGGGTATCTTGCACTGTCCTGAGCAGACTAGCTCAGGCAAGAAGCAGCAGCTTCCCACAAACCCGACTCTGATTGCCCAACGAATGCTATGCTTTCACAGAGAGGATGCCTGGGCATAGAAGGATTTCATTCCATGCGGGATTATTACAACGTGCAGGGGAGACTAGATCAGGGAAGCAGCAGCAGCATCCCTCAGACGCGACTCTGTTTTCACAAGTAGCTGGTGACTCTTGCCTTACAACGGGCCCGCTGTTCCTGCCAGTGCCAACTCTCCTGCATCGCGACCGTTTCCCGAACACAAAGCCAACGGCTCCTTCTCTTTGCCCGTGGCAGCGTGCTGCACATTCCCCAGACTTGCTCTTGGGGAGCACGGTGACAGACGTGTCCCTTTCCTTAAGCCCCTTTCCAGAGGTGCAACCACGCTTCTCTCTCTGGCAGAGGGGATGCTAGGTGAAAGGGAATTTCACTCCATGCGGGTACTTGCACTGTCCTCAGAAAAATAGCTCAGGCAAGAAGCAGCAGATTCCTAAAAACCCGACACTGATTGCCCAACGAATGCTCTGCTTTCTCAGAGAGGAGGCCTGGCCATAGATGATTTCGCTCCATGCGGGTTTAGTACAATTTGCAGGGAAGTCTAACTCAGGCAAGCAGCAACAGCATCCCTCAGAAGCGACTCTGATTTCCCAACGAAAGCTGTGACTTCCCAAAGGGGATGCCCGGGCAAAGTGGCGTTCGCTCTATGCGGGGCTCTCCCACCGTCCTACGAATACTAGGCTAAGGCAAGCAGCCACAGCAGCCTACAGATCTGACTCTGATTTACCAACTGAAGTAAGCAGGCACAATCAAAAACCAACAGCAGCGTGCGTTGCCTAGGATGGCACTCTATGCTCACTTCATGTCCTGTCATAGGCAAGGCTAGGCCTTTTGCACTAGCGCTCGCGTGGATTCGGGGACTAAGCCAGTGCCTTCCCCACAGGAGAGGAGAGTCGACATGAACCCTGCACAGGCCCGTGCACTGGGCTGGGGATCTGTTTGGGTCTGTCCCCCCTGCTACCCCGGCACACTTCCTGACACCAACAACGTTGTCACATCTTGGAGGAAGACGGCATCGGACTGCCCGTTCGTCCAGGGAGCTGTTTCTGCGAGTTGAAGCTATGGCGCTTGGTGGCAAGCCCAAGTCTGCCCTAGGCACAGGTGGTGTAGGAGACGCTGTCCCCTTGGGACCAGAGACACAGGACAGGCCTGCCTTCTGCCCAGACTCCTTCCTCAGTGTGGAGCACACCTGCCTGCCATAGTCATACTCTTCTGTCACCTTAGCAGCCAGGCCTCCTACCCTCAGCACAGGTAGATGGTGACACTTGTCTTACAACGGGCCCGCTGTTCCTGCCAGTGCCAAATCTCCTTCATCGCGACCGTTTCCCGAACGCAAAGCCAACGGCTCCTTCTCTTTGCCCGTGGCAGCGTGATGCACCTTCCCCAGATTTGCTCTTGGGGAGCACAGTGACAGACGTGTCCCTTTCCATAAGGCCCTTTCCAGAGGTGCAACCACGCTTCTCTCTCTGGCAGAGGGGATGCTAGGTAAAAGATAATTTCGCTCCATGCGGGTATCTTGCACTGTCCTGAGCAGACTAGCTCAGGCAAGAAGCAGCAGCTTCCCACAAACCCGACTCTGATTGCCCAACGAATGCTATGCTTTCACAGAGAGGATGCCTGGGCATAGAAGGATTTCGTTCCATGCGGGATTATTACAACGTGCAGGGGACACTAGATCATGGAAGCAGCAGCAGCATACCTCAGACGCGACTTTGTTTTCACAAGTAGCTGGTGACTCTTGTCTTACAACGGGCCCGCTGTTCCTGCCAGTGCCAACTCTCCTGCATCGCGACCGTTTCCCCGAACACAAAGCCAACGGCTCCTTCTCTTTGCCCGTGGCAGCGTGCTGCACCTTCCCCAGACTTGCTCTTGGGGAGCACGGTGACAGACGTGTCCCCTTCCTTAAGGCCCTTTCCAGAGGTGCAACCACGCTTCTCTCTCTGGCATAGGGGATGCTAGGTGAAAGAAAATTTCGCTCAATGCGGGTATCTTGCACTGTCCTGAGCAGAGTAGCTCAGGCAAGAAGCAGCAGCTTCCCACAAACCCGACTCTGATTGCCCAACGAATGCTATGCTTTCCCAGAGAGGATGCCTGGGCATAGAAGGATTTCGTTCCATGCGGGTTTATTACAACGTGCAGGGGAGACTAGCTCAGGGAAGCAGCAGCAGCATCCCTCAGACGCGACTCTGATTTCCCAACGAAAGCTGTGCCTTCCCAGAGGGGATGCCCGGGCAAAGAGGCTTTCGCTCTATGCGGGGCTCTCCCACCGTCCTACGAATACTAGGCTAAGGCAAGCAGCCACAGTAGCCTACAGATCCGACTCTGATTTACCAGCTACTGCTATACGTTCGCAGATGTTTTCAGCTGGTGCGAACTGCCCTTCGCTGCTGCTTCACAGCAAGGCTTTGGGCATTCGCTCTGACACTTCAAAGAAGAAGAGCTGCGGGAGAGCTAGTGTATCTTGGGCCTTGCTTTCCGGGGCTCCATGTTCGCGCCGTGCGTTCTCCCTGCCAAGCCGAACTAAGCAGGGTCAATCACAAACCTACAGCCGTGTGCGTTGCCTAGGATGGCACTCTATGCTCACTTCATGTCCTGGCATAGGCAAGGCTAGGCCTTTTGCACTAGCGCTCGCGTGGAATCGGGGACAAAGCCAGTGCCTTCCCCACAGGAGAGGAGAGTCGACATGAACCCTGCACACTGCCCGTGCACGGGGATGGGGATCTGTTTGGGTCTGTCCCCCCTCCTACCCCGGCACACTTCCTGACACCAACAACGTTGTCACATCTTGGAGGAAGACGGCATCGGACTGCCCGTTCGTCCAGGGAGCTGTTTCTGCGAGTTGCGGCTATGGCGCTTGGTGGCAAGCCCAAGTCTGCCCTAGGCAGAGGGGGTCAAGGAGACGCTGTCCCCTTGGGACCAGAGACACAGGACCGGCCTGCCTTCTGCACAGACTCCTTCCTCAGTGTGGAGCACGCGTGCCTGCCCTAGTCGTACTCTTCTGTCACCTTAGCAGCCAGGCCTCCGTCCCTCAGCACAGGTAGATTGTGACACTTGTCTTACAACGGGCCCGCTGTTCCTGCCAGTGCCAACTCTCCTGCATCGCGACCGTTTCCCGAACACAAAGCCAACGGCTCCTTCTCTTTGCCCGTGGCAGCGTGCTGCACCTTCCCCAGACTTGCTCTTGGGGAGCACGGTGACAGACGTGTCCCTTTCCTTAAGCCCCTTTCCAGAGGTGCAACCACGCTTCTCTCTCTGGCAGAGGGGATGCTAGGTGAAAGGGAATTTCGCTCCATGCGGGTATCTTGCACTGTCCTCAGCAGAATAGCTCAGGCAAGAAGCAGCAGCTTCCTAAAAACCCGACACTGATTGCCCAACGAAGCTCTGCTTTCTCAGAGAGGAGGCCTGGCCATAGATGATTTCGCTCCATGCGGGTTTATTACAATTTGCAGGGAAGTCTAACTCAGGCAAGCAGCAACAGCATCCCTCAGACGCGACTCTGATTTCCCAACGAAAGCTGTGACTTCCCAAAGGGGATGCCCGGGCAAAGTGGCTTTCGCTCTATGCGGGGCTCTCCCACCGTCCTACGAATACTAGGCTAAGGCAAGCAGCCACAGCAGCCTACAGATCTGACTCTGATTTACCAACTGAACTAAGCAGGCACAATCAAAAACCAACAGCAGCGTGCGTTGCCTAGGATGGCACTCTATGCTCACTTCATGTCCTGGCATAGGCAAGGCTAGGCCTTTTGCACTAGCGCTCGCGTGGAATCGGGGACTAAGCCAGTGCCTTCCCCACAGGAGAGGAGAGTCGACATGAACCCTGCACACTGCCCGTGCACTGGGCTGGGGATCTGTTTGGGTCTGTCCCCCCTCCTACCCCGGCACACTTCCTGACACCAACAACGTTGTCACATCTTGGAGGAAGACGGCATCGGACTGCCCGTTCGTCCAGGGAGCTGTTTCTGCGAGTTGAAGCTATGGCGCTTGGTGGCAAGCCCAAATCTGCCCTAGGCACAGGTGGTCAAGGAGACGCTGTCCCCTTGGGACCAGAGACACAGGACAGGCCTGCCTTCTGCCCAGACTCCTTCCTCAGTGTGGAGCACACCTGCCTGCCATAGTCATACTCTTCTGTCACCTTAGCAGCCAGGCCTCCGACCCTCAGCACAGGTAGATGGTGACACTTGTCTTACAACGGGCCCGCTGTTCCTGCCAGTGCCAACTCTCCTGCATCGCGACCTTTTCCCGAACACAAAGCCAACGGCTCCTTCTCTTTGCCCGTGGCAGCGTGATGCACCTTCCCCAGACTTGCTCTTGGGGAGCACGGTGACAGACGTGTCCCTTTCCTTCAGGCCCTTTCCAGAGGTGCAACCACGCTTCTCTCTCTGGCAGAGGGGATGCTAGATAAAAGAAAATTTCGCTCCATGCGGGTATCTTGCACTGTCCTGAGCAGAGTAGCTCAGGCAAGAAGCAGAAGCTTCCCACAAACCCGACTCTGATTGCCCAACGAATGCTATGCTTTCCCAGAGAGGATGCTTGGGCATAGAAGGATTTCGTTCCATGCGGGATTATTACAACGTGCAGGGGACACTAGATCAGGGAAGCAGCAGCAGCATCCCTCAGACGTGACTCTGATTTCCCAACGAAAGCTGTGCCTTCCCAGAGGGGATGCCCGGGCAAAGAGGCTTTCGCTCTATGCGGGGCTCTCCCACCGTCCTACGAATACTAGGCTAAGGCAAGCAGCCACAGCAGACTACAGATCCGACTCTGATTTACCAGCTACTGCTATACGTTCGCAGAGGTTTTCAGCTGGCGCGAACTGCCCTTCGCTGCTGCTTCACAGCAAGGAATTGGGCATTCACTCTGACACTTCAAAGAAGAAGAGCTGCGGGAGAGCTAGTGTATCTTGGGCCTTGCTTTCCGGGGCTCCATGTTCGCGCCGTGCGTTCTCCCTGCCAAGCCGAACTAAGCAGGGTCAATCACAAACCTACAGCAGTGTGCGTTGCCTAGGATGGCACTCTATGCTCACTTCATGTCCTGGCATAGGCAAGGCTAGGCCTTTTGCACTAGCGCTCGCATGGAATCGGGGACTAAGCCAGTGCCTTCCCCACAGGAGAGGAGAGTCGACATGAACCCTGCACACTGCCCATGCACGGGGATGGGGATCTGTTTGGGTCTGTCCCCCCTCCTACCCCGGCACACTTCCTGACACCAACAACGTTGTCACATCTTGGAGGAAGACGGCATCGGACTGCCCGTTCGTCCAGGGAGCTGTTTCTGCGAGATGCGGCTATGGCGCTTGGTGGCAAGCCCAAGTCTGCCCTAGGCAGAGGGGGTCAAGGAGACGCTGTCCCCTTGGGACAAGAGACACAGGACCGGCCTGCCTTCTGCACAGACTCCTAGCTCAGTGTGGAGCACGCGTGCCTGCCCTAGTGGTACTCTTCTGTCACCTTAGTAGCCAGGCCTCCGTCCCTCAGCACAGGTAGATGGTGACACTTGTCTTACAACGGGCCCGCTGTTCCTGCCAGTGCCAACTCTCCTGCATCGCGACCGTTTCCCGAACACAAAGCCAACGGCTCCTTCTCTTTGCCCGTGGCAGCCTGCTGCACCTTCCCCAGACTTGCTCTTGGGGAGCACGGTGACAGACGTGTCCCTTTCCTTAAGCCCCTTTCTAGAGGTGCAACCACGCTTCTCTCTCTGGCAGAGGGGATGCTAGGTGAAAGGGAATTTCGCTCCATGCGGGTATCTTGCACTGTCCTGAGCAGAGTAGCTCAGGCAAGAAGCAGCAGCTTCCTAAAAACCCGACACTGATTGCCCAACGAAGCTCTGCTTTCTCAGAGAGGAGGCCTGGCCATAGATGATTTCGCTCCATGCGGGTTTATTACAATTTGCAGGGAAGTCTAACTCAGGCAAGCAGCAACAGCATCCCTCAGACGCGACTCTGATTTCCCAACGAAAGCTGTGACTTCCCAAAGGGGATGCCCGGGCAAAGTGGCTTTCGCTCTATGCGGGGCTCTCCCACCGTCCTACGAATACTAGGCTAAGGCAAGCAGCCACATTAGCCTACAGATCTGACTCTGATTTACCAACTGAACTAAGCAGGCACAATCAAAAACCAACAGCAGCGTGCGTTGCCTAGGATGGCACTCTATGCTCACTTCATGTCCTGGCATAGGCAAGGCTAGGCCTTTTGCACTAGCGCTCGCGTGGAATCGGGGACTAAGCCAGTGCCTTCGCCACAGGAGAGGAGAGTCGACATGAACCCTGCACACTGCCCGTGCAATGGGCTGGGGATCTGTTTGGGTCTGTCCCCCCTCCTACCCCGGCACACTTCCTGACACCAACAACGTTGTCACATCTTGAGGAAGACAGCATCGGACTGCCCGTTCGTCCAGGGAGCTGTTTCTGCGAGTTGAAGCTATGGCGCTTGGTGGCAAGCCCAAGTCTGCCCTAGGCACAGGTGGTCAAGGAGACGCTGTCCCCTTGGGACCAGAGACACAGGACAGGCCTGCCTTCTGCCCAGACTCCTTCCTCAGTGTGGAGCACACCTGCCTGCAATAGTCATACTCTTCTGTCACCTTAGCAGCCAGGCCTCCGACCCTCAGCACAGGTAGATGGTGACACTTGTCTTACAACGGGCCCGCTGTTCCTGCCAGTGCCAACTCTCCTGCATCGCGACCGTTTCCCGAACACAAAGCCAACGGCTCCTTCTCTTTGCCCGTGGCAGCGTGATGCACCTACCCCAGACTTGCTCTTGGGGAGCACGGTGACAGACGTGTCCCTTTCCTTCAGGCCCTTTCCAGAGGTGCAACCACGCTTCTCTCTCTGGCAGAGGGGATGCTAGGTAAAAGAAAATTTCGCTCCATGCGGGTATCTTGCACTGTCCTGAGCAGAGTAGCTCAGGCAAGAAGCAGCAGCTTCCCACAAACCCGACTCTGATTGCCCAACGAATGCTATGCTTTCCCAGAGAGGATGCTTGGGCATAGAAGGATTTCGTTCCATGCGGGATTATTACAACGTGCAGGGGACACTAGATCAGGGAAGCAGCAGCAGCATCCCTCAGACGTGACTCTGATTTCCCAACGAAAGCTGTGCCTTCCCAGAGGGGATGCCCGGGCAAAGAGGCTTTCGCTCTATGCGGGGCTCTCCCACCGTCCTACGAATACTAGGCTAAGGCAAGCAGCCACAGCAGCCTACAGATCCGACTCTGATTTACCAGCTACTGCTATACGTTCGCAGAGGTTTTCAGCTGGCGCGAACTGCCCTTCGCTGCTGCTTCAAAGCAAGGCTTTGGGCATTCGCTCTGACACTTCAAAGAAGAAGAGCTGCGGGAGAGCTAGTGTATCTTGGGCCTTGCATTCCGGGGCTCCATGTTCGCGCCGTGCGTTCTCCCTGCCAAGCCGAACTAAGCAGGGTCAATCACAAACCTACAGCAGTGTGCGTTGCCTAGGATGGCACTCTATGCTCACTTCATGTCCTGGCATAGGCAAGGCTAGGCCTTTTGCACTAGCGCTCGCATGGAATCGGGGACTAAGCCAGTGCCTTCCCCACAGGAGAGGAGAGTCGACATGAACCCTGCACACTGCCCGTGCACGGGGATGGGGATCTGTTTGGGTCTGTCCCCCCTCCTACCCCGGCACACTTCCTGACACCAACAACGTTGTCACATCTTGGAGGAAGACGGCATCGGACTGCCCGTTCGTCCAGGGAGCTGTTTCTGCGAGTTGCGGCTATGGCGCTTGGTGGCAAGCCCAAGTCTGCCCTAGGCCGAGGGGGTCAAGGAGACGCTGTCCCCTTGGGACAAGAGACACAGGACCGGCCTGCCTTCTGCACAGACTCCTTCCTCAGTGTGGAGCACGCGTGCCTGCCCTAGTGGTACTCTTCTGTCACCTTAGCAGCCAGGCCTCCGTCCCTCAGCACAGGTAGATGGTGACACTTGTCTTACAACGGGCCCGCTGTTCCTGCCAGTGCCAACTCTCCTGCATCGCGACCGTTTCCCGAACACAAAGCCAACGGCTCCTTCTCTTTGCCCGTGGCAGCGTGCTGCACCTTCCCCAGACTTGCTCTTGGGGAGCACGGTGACAGACGTGTCCCTTTCCTTAAGCCCCTTTCCAGAGGTGCAACCACGCTTCTCTCTCTGGCAGAGGGGATGCTAGGTGAAAGGGAATTTCGCTCCATGCGGGTATCTTGCACTGTCCTGAGCAGACTAGCTCAGGCAAGAAGCAGCAGCTTCCCACAAACCAGACTCTGATTGCCCAACGAATGCTATGCTTTCACAGAGAGGATGCCTGGGCATAGAAGGATTTCATTCCATGCGGGATTATTACAACGTGCAGGGGAGACTAGATCAGGGAAGCAGCAGCAGCATCCCTCAGAAGCGACTCTGTTTTCACAAGTAGCTGGTGACACTTGTCTTACAACGGGCCCGCTGTTCCTGCCAGTGCCAACTCTCCTGCATCGCGACCGTTTCCCGAACACATAGCCAACGGCTCATTCTCTTTGCCCGTGGCAGCGTGCTGCACCTTCCCCAGACTTGCTCTTGGGGAGCACTGTGACAGACGTGTCCCTTTCCTTAAGCCCCTTTCCAGAGGTGCAACCACGCTTCTCTCTCTGGCAGAGGGGATGCTAGGTGAAAGAAAATTTCGCTCCATGCAGGTATCTTGCACTGTCCTCAGCAGATAAGCTCAGGCAAGAAGCAGCAGCTTCCTAAAAACCCGACACTGATTGCCCAACGAAGCTCTGCTTTCACAGAGAGGAGGCCTGGCCATAGATGATTTCGCTCCATGCGGGTTTATTACAATTTGCAGGGAAGTCTAACTCAGGCAAGCAGCAACAGCATCCCTCAGACGCGACTCTGATTTCCCAACGAAAGCTGTGACTTCCCAAAGGGGATGCCCGGGCAAAGTGGCTTTCGCTCTATGCGGGGCTCTCCCACCGTCCTACGAATACTAGGCTAAGGCAAGCAGCCACAGCAGCCTACAGATCTGACTCTGATTTACCAACTGAACTAAGCAGGCACAATCAAAAACCAACAGCAGCGTGCGTTGCCTAGGATGGCACTCTATGCTCACTTCAGGTCCTGGCATAGGCAAGGCTTGGCCTTTTGCACTAGCGCTCGCGTGGAATCGGGGACTAAGCCAGTGCCTTCCCCACAGGAGAGGAGAGTCGACATGAACCCTGCACACTGCCCGTGCGCTGGGCTGGGGATCTGTTTGGGTCTGTCCCCCCTCTTACCCCGGCACACTTCCTGACACCAACAACGTTGTCACATCTTGGAGGAAGACGGCATCGGACTGCCCGTTCGTCCAGGGAGCTGTTTCTGCGAGTTGAAGCTATGGCGCTTGGTGGCAAGCCCAAGTCTGCCCTAGGCACAGGTGGTCAAGGAGACGCTGTCCCCTTGAGACCAGAGATACAGGACAGGCCTGCCTTCTGCCCAGACTCCTTCCTCAGTGTGGAGCACACCTGTCTGCCATAGTCATACTCTTCTGTCACCTTAGCAGCCAGGCCTCCGACCCTCAGCACAGGTAGATGGTGACACTTGTCTTACAACGGGCCCGCTGTTCCTGCCAGTGCCAACTCTCCTTCATCGCGACCGTTTCCCGAACACAAAGCCAAAGGCTCCTTCTCTTTGCCCGTGGCAGCGTGATGCACCTTCCCCAGACTTGCTCTTGGGGAGCACAGTCACAGACGTGTCCCTTTCCATAAGGCCCTTTCCAGAGGTGCAACCACGCTTCTCTCTCTGGCAGAGGGGATGCTAGGTAAAAGATAATTTCGCTCCATGCGGGTATCTTGCACTGTCCTGAGCATACTAGCTCAGGCAAGAAGCAGCAGCTTCCCACAAACCCGACTCTGATTGCCCAACGAATGCTATGCTTTCCCAGAGAGGATGCCTGGGCATAGAAGGATTTCATTCCATGCGGGATTATTACAACGTGCAGGGGAGACTAGATCAGAGAAGCAGCAGCAGCATCCCTCAGACGCGACTCTGTTTTCACAAGTAGCTGGTGACTCTTGCCTTACAACGGGCCCGCTGTTCCTGCCAGTGCCAACTCTCCTGCATCGCGACCGTTTCCCGAACACAAAGCCAACGGCTCCTTCTCTTTGCCCGTGGCAGCGTGCTGCACCTTCACCAGACTTGCTCTTGGGGAGCACGGTGACAGACGTGTCCCTTTCCTTAAGCCCCTTTCCAGAGGTGCAACCACGCTTCTCTCTCTGGCAGAGGGGATGCTAGGTGAAAGGGAATTTCACTCCATGCGGGTATCTTGCACTGTCCTCAGAAGAATACCTCAGGCAAGAAGCAGCAGCTTCCTAAAAACCCGACACTGATTGCCCAACGAATGCTCTGCTTTCTCAGAGAGGAGGCCTGGCCATAGATGATTTCGCTCCATGCGGGTTTAGTACAATTTGCAGGGAAGTCTAACTCAGGCAAGCAGCAACAGCATCCCTCAGACGCGACACTGATTTCCCAACGAAAGCTGTGGCTTCCCAAAGGGGATGCCCGGGCAAAGTGGCTTTCGCTCTATGCGGGGCTCTCCCACCGTCCTACGAATACTAGGCTAAGGCAAGCAGCCACAGCAGCCTACAGATCTGACTCTGATTTACCAACTGAACTAAGCAGGCACAATCAAAAACCAACAGCAGCGTGCGTTGCCTAGGATGGCACTCTATGCTCACTTCATGTCCTGGCATAGGCAAGGCTTGGCCTTTTGCACTAGCGCTCGCGTGGAATCGGGGACTAAGCCAGTGCCTTCCCCACAGGAGAGGAGAGTCGACATGAACCCTGCACACTGCCCGTGCGCTGGGCTGGGGATCTGTTTGGGTCTGTCCCCCCTCCTACCCCGGCACACTTCCTGACACCAACAACGTTGTCACATCTTGGAGGAAGACGGCATCGGACTGCCCGTTCGTCCAGGGAGCTGTTTCTGCGAGTTGAAGCTATGGTTCTTGGTGGCAAGCCCATGTCTGCCCTAGGCACAGGTGGTCAAGGAGACGCTGTCCCCTTGGGACCAGAGACACAGGACAGGCCTGCCTTCTGCCCAGACTCCTTCCTCAGTGTGGAGCACACCTGCCTGCCATAGTCATACTCTTCTGTCACCTTAGCAGCCAGGCCTCCGACCCTCAGCACAGGTAGATGGTGACACTTGTCTTACAACGGGCCCGCTGTTCCTGCCAGTGCCAACTCTCCTTCATCGCGACCGTTTCCCGAACACAAAGCCAACGGCTCCTTCTCTTTGCCCGTGGCAGCGTGATGCACCTTCCCCAGACTTGCTCTTGGGGAGCACAGTCACAGACGTGTCCCTTTCCATAAGGCCCTTTCCAGAGGTGCAACCACGCTTCTCTCTCTGGCAGAGGGGATGCTAGGTAAAAGATAATTTCGCTCCATGCGGGTATCTTGCACTGTCCTGAGCAGACTAGCTCAGGCAAGAAGCAGCAGCTTCCCACAAACCCGACTCTGATTGCCCAACGAATGCTATGCTTTCCCAGAGAGGATGCCTGGGCATAGAAGGATTTCATTCCATGCGGGATTATTCCAACGTGCAGGGGAGACTAGATCAGAGAAGCAGCAGCAGCATCCTTCAGACGCGACTCTGTTTTCACAAGTAGCTGGTGACTCTTGCCTTACAACGGGCCCGCTGTTCCTGCCAGTGCCAACTCTCCTGCATCGCGACCGTTTCCCGAACACAAAGCCAACGGCTCCTTCTCTTTGCCCGTGGCAGCGTGCTGCACCTTCCCCAGACTTGCTCTTGGGGAGCACGATGACAGACGTGTCCCTTTCCTTAAGGCCCTTTCCAGAGGTGCAACCACGCTTCTCTCTCTGGCAGAGGGGATGCTAGGTGAAAGGGAATTTCACTCCATGCGGGTATCTTGCACTGTCCTCAGAAGAATAGCTCAGGCAAGAAGCAGCAGCTTCCTAAAAACCCGACACTGATTGCCCAACGAATGCTCTGCTTTCTCAGAGAGGAGGCCTGGCCATAGATGATTTCGCTCCATGCGGGTTTAGTACAATTTGCAGGGAAGTCTAACTCAGGCAAGCAGCAACAGCATCCCTCAGAAGCGACTCTGATTTCCCAACGAAAGCTGTGACTTCCCCAAGGGGATGCCCGGGCAAAGTGGCTTTCGCTCTATGCGGGGCTCTCCCACCGTCCTACGAATACTAGGCTAAGGCAAGCAGCCACAGCAGCCTACAGATCTGACTCTGATTTACCAACTGAACTAAGCAGGCACAATCAAAAACCAACAGCAGCGTGCGTTGCCTAGGATGGCACTCTATGCTCACTTCATGTCCTGGCATAGGCAAGGCTAGGCCTTTTGCACTAGCGCTCGCGTGGAATCGGGGACTAAGCCAGTGCCTTCCCCACAGGAGAGGAGAGTCGACATGAACCCTGCACACTGCCCGTGCACTGGGCTGGGGATCTGTTTGGGTCTGTCCCCCCTCCTACCCCGGCACACTTCCTGACACCAACAACGTTGTCACATCTTGGAGGAAGACGGCATCGGACTGCCCGTTCGTCCAGGGAGCTGTTTCTGCGAGTTGAACCTATGGCGCTTGGTGGCAATTCCAAGTCTGCCCTAGGCACAGGTGGTCAAGGAGACGCTGTCCCCTTGGGACCAGAGACACAGGACAGGCCTGCCTTCTGCCCAGACTCCTTCCTCAGTGTGGAGCACACCTGCCTGCCATAGTCATACTCTTCTGTCACCTTAGCAGCCAGGCCTCCGACCCTCAGCACAGGTAGATGGTGACACTTGTCTTACAACGGGCCCGCTGTTCCTGCCAGTGCCAACTCTCCTTCATCGCGACCGTTTCCCGAACACAAAGCCAACGGCTCCTTCTCTTTGCCCGTGGCAGCGTGATGCACCTTCCCCAGATTTGCTCTTGGGGAGCACAGTGACAGACGTGTCCCTTTCCATAAGGCCCTTTCCAGAGGTGCAACCACGCTACTCTCTCTGGCAGAGGGGATGCTAGGTAAAAGATAATTTCGCTCCATGCGGGTATCTTGCACTGTCCTGAGCAGACTAGCTCAGGCAAGAAGCAGCAGCTTCCCACAAACCCGACTCTGATTGCCCAACGAATGCTATGCTTTCACAGAGAGGATGCCTGGGCATAGAAGGATTTCATTCCATGCGGGATTATTACAACGTGCAGGGGAGACTAGATCAGGGAAGCAGCAGCAGCATCCCTCAGACGCGACTCTGTTTTCACAAGTAGCTGGTGACACTTGTCTTACAACGGGCCCGCTGTTCCTGCCAGTGCCAACTCTCCTGCATCGTGACCGTTTCCCGAACACAAAGCCAACGGCTCCTTCTCTTTGCCCGTGGCAGCGTGATGCACCTTCCCCAGACTTGCTCTTGGGGAGCACGGTGACAGACGTGTCCCTTTCCGTAAGGCCCTTTCCAGAGGTGCAACCACGCTTCTCTCTCTGGCAGAGGGGATGCTAGGTAAAAGAAAATTTCGCTCCATGCGGGTATCTTGCACTGTCCTGAGCAGAGTAGCTCAGGCAAGAAGCAGCAGCTTCCCACAAACCCGACTCTGATTGCCCAACGAATGCTATGCTTTCCCAGAGAGGATGCCTGGGCATAGAAGGATTTCGTTCCATTGGGATTATTACAATGTGCAGGGGACACTAGATCAGGGAAGCAGCAGCAGCATCCCTCAGACGCGACTCTGTTTTCACAAGTAGCTGGTGACTCTTGTCTTACAACGGGCCCGCTGTTCCTGCCAGTGCCAACTCTCCTGCATCGCGACCGTTTCCCGAACACA
The DNA here is from genome assembly GCF_020171115.1 of Neogale vison. NCBI lineage: Eukaryota > Metazoa > Chordata > Mammalia > Carnivora > Mustelidae > Neogale > Neogale vison. The sequence goes on from NC_058101.1 coordinate 216,683,087, forward strand.
AAGCCAACGGCTCCTTCTCTTTGCCCGTGGCAGCGTGCTGCACCTTCCCCAGACTTGCTCTTGGGGAGCACAGTGACAGACGTGTCCCTTTCCTTAAGGCCCTTTCCAGAGGTGCAACCACGCTTCTCTCTCTGGCAGAGGGGATGCTAGGTGAAAGGGAATTTCGCTCCATACGGGTATCTTGCACTGTCCTCAGCAGAATAGCTCAGGCAAGAAGCAGCAGCTTCCTAAAAACCCGACACTGTTTGCCTAACGAAGCTCTGCTTTCTCAGAGAGGAGGCCTGGCCATAGATGATTCGCTCCATGCGGGTTTAGTACAATTTGCAGGGAAGTCTAACTCAGGCAAGCAGCAACAGCATCCCTCAGACGCGACTCTGATTTCCCAACGAAAGCTGTGACTTCCCAAAGGGGATGCCCGGGCATAGTGGCTTTCGCTCTATGCGGGGCTCTCCCACCGTCCTACGAATACTAGGCTAAGGCAAGCAGCCACAGCAGCCTACAGATCTGACTCTGATTTACCAACTGAACTAAGCAGGCACAATCAAAAACCAACAGCAGCGTGCGTTGCCTAGGATGGCACTCTATGCTCACTTCATGTCCTGTCATAGGCAAGGCTAGGCCTTTTGCACTAGCGCTCGCGTGGAATCGGGGACTAAGCCAGTGCCTTCGCCACAGGAGAGGAGAGTCGACATGAACCCTGCACACTGCCCGTGCACTGGGCTGGGGATCTGTTTGGGTCTGTCCCCCCTCCTACCCCGGCACACTTCCTGACACCAAAAACGTTGTCACATCTTGGAGGAAGACGGCATCGGACTGCCCGTTCGTCCAGGGAGCTGTTTCTGCGAGTTGAAGCTATGGCGCTTGGTGGCAAGCCCAAGTCTGCCCTAGGCACAGGTGGTCAAAGAGACGCTGTCCCCTTGGGACCAGAGACACAGGACAGGCCTGCCTTCTGCCCAGACTCCTTCCTTAGTGTGGAGCACACCTGCCTGCCATAGTCATACTCTTCTGTCACCTTAGCAGCCAGGCCTCCGACCCTCAGCACAGGTAGATGGTGACACTTGTCTTACAACGAGCCCGCTGTTCCTGCCAGTGCCAACTCTCCTTCATCGCGACCGTTTCCCAAACACAAAGCCAACGGCTCCTTCTCTGCCCGTGGCAGCGTGATGCACCTTCCCCAGACTTGCTCTTGGGGAGCACAGTGACAGACGTGCCCCTTTCCATAAGGCCCTTTCCAGAGGTGCAACCACGCTTCTCTCTCTGGCTGAGGGGATGCTAGGTAAAAGATAATTTCGCTCCATGCGGGTATCTTGCACTGTCCTGAGCAGACTAGCTCAGGCAAGAAGCAGCAGCTTTCCACAAACCCGACTCTGATTGCCCAACGAATGCTATGCTTTCCCAGAGAGGATGCCTGGGCATAGAAGGATTTCATTCCATGCGGGATTATTACAACGTGAAGGGGAGACTAGATCAGGAAGCAGCAGCAGCATCCCTCAGACGCGACTCTGTTTTCACTTAGCTGGTAACACTTGTCTTACAACGGGCCCGCTGTTCCTGCCAGTGCCAACTCTCCTGCATCGTGACCGTTTCCCGAACACAAAGCCAACGGCTCCTTCTCTTTGCCCGTGGCAGCGTGCTGCACCTTCCCCAGACTTGCTCTTGGGGAGCACGGTGACAGACGTGTCCCTTTCCTTAAGGCCCTTTCCAGAGGTGCAACCACGCTTCTCTCTCTGGCAGAGGGGATGCTAGGTGAAAGAAAATTTCGCTCCATGCGGGTATCTTGCACTGTCCTGAGCAGAGTAGCTCAGGCAAGAAGCAGCAGCTTCCCACATACCCGATTCTGATTGCCCAACGAATGCTATGCTTTCCCAGAGAGGGTGCCTGGGCATAGAAGGTTTTCATTTCATGCGGGATTATTACAACGTGCAGGGGAGACTAGATCAGGGAAGCAGCAGCAGCATCCCTCAGAAGCGACTCTGTTTTCACAAGTAGCTGGTAACACTTGTCTTACAACGGGCCCGCTGTTCCTGCCAGTGCCAACTCTCCTGCATCGCGACCGTTTCCCGAACACAAAGCCAACGGCTCCTTCTCTTTGCCCGTGGCAGCGTGCTGCACCTTCCCCAGACTTGGTCTTGGGGAGCACGGTGACCGACGTGTCCCTTTCCTTAAGCCCCTTTCCAGAGGTGCAACCACGCTTCTCTCTCTGGCAGAGGGGATGCTAGGTGAAAGGGAATTTCGCTCCATGCGGGTATCTTGCACTATCCTCAGCAGAATAGCTCAGGCAAGAAGCAGCAGCTTCCTAAAAACCTGACACTGATTGCCCAACGAAGCTCTGCTTTCTCAGAGAGGAGGCCTGGCCATAGATGATTTCGCTCCATGCGGGTTTATTACAATTTGCAGGGAAGTCTAACTCAGGCAAGCAGCAACAGCATCCCTCAGACGCGACTCTGATTTCCCAACGAAAGCTGTGACTTCCCAAAGGGGATGCCCGGGCAAAGTGGCTTTCGCTCTATGCGGGGCTCTCCCACCGTCCTACGAATACTAGGCTAAGGCAAGCAGCCACAGCAGCCTACAGATCTGACTCTGATTTACCAACTGAACTAAGCAGGCACAATCAAAAACCAACAGCAGCGTGCGTTGCCTAGGATGGCACTCTATGCTCACTTCATGTCCTGGCATAGGCAAGGCTAGGCCTTTTGCACTAGCGCTCGCGTGGAATCGGGGACTAAGCCAGTGCCTTCCCCACAGGAGAGGAGAGTCGACATGAACCCTGCACACTGCCCGTGCACTGGGCTGGGGATCTGTTTGGGTCTGTCCCCCCTCCTACCCCGGCACACTTCCTGACACCAACAACGTTGTCATATCTTGGAGGAAGACGGCATCGGACTGCCCGTTCGTCCAGTGAGCTGTTTCTGCGAGTTGAAGCTATGGCGCTTGGTGGCAAGCCCAAGTCTGCCCTAGGCACAGGTGGTCAAGGAGACGCTGTCCCCTTGGGACCAGAGACACAGGACAGGCCTGCCTTCTGCCCAGACTCCTTCCTCAGTGTGGAGCACACCTGCTTGCCATAGTCATACTCTTCTGTCACCTTAGCAGCCAGGCCTCCGACCCTCAGCACAGGTAGACGGTGACACTTGTCTTACAACGGGCCCGCTGTTCCTGCCAGTGCCAACTCTCCTTCATCGCGACCGTTTCCCGAACACAAAGCCAACGGCTCCTTCTCTTTGCCCGTGGCAGCGTGATGCACCTTCCCCAGACTTGCTCTCGGGGAGCACAGTGACAGACGTGTCCCTTTCCATAAGGCCCTTTCCAGAGGTGCAACCACGCTACTCTCTCTGGCAGAGGGGATGCTAGGTAAAAGATAATTTCGCTCCATGCGGGTATCTTGCACTGTCCTGAGCAGACTAGCTCAGGCAAGAAGCAGCAGCTTCCCACAAACCCGACTCTGATTGCCCAACGAATGCTATGCTTTCCCAGAGTGGGTGCCTGGGCATAGAAGGATTTCATTCCATGCGGGATTATTACAACGAGCAGGGGAGCCTAGATCAGAGAAGCAGCAGCAGCATCCCTCAGACGCGACTCTGTTTTCACAAGTAGCTGGTGACTCTTGCCTTACAACGGGCCCGCTGTTCCTGCCAGTGCCAACTCTCCTGCATCGCGACCGTTTCCCGAACACAAAGCCAACGGCTCCTTCTCTTTGCCCGTGGCAGCGTGCTGCACCTTCCCCAGACTTGCTCTTGGGGAGCACGGTGACAGACGTGTCCCTTTCCTTAAGCCCCTTTCCAGAGGTGCAACCACGCTTCTCTCTCTGGCAGAGGGGATGCTAGGTGAAAGGGAATTTCACTCCATGCGGGTATCTTGCACTGTCCTCAGAAGAATAGCACAGGCAAGAAGCAGCAGCTTCCTAAAAACCCGACACTGATTGCCCAACGAATGCTCTGCTTTCTCAGAGAGGAGGCCTGGCCATAGATGATTTCGCTCCATGCGGGTTTAGTACAATTTGCAGGGAAGTCTAACTCAGGCAAAGAGCAACAGCATCCCTCAGAAGCGACTCTGATTTCCCAACGAATGCTGTGACTTCCCAAAGGGGATGCCCGGGCAAAGTGGCTTTCGCTCTATGCGGGGCTCTCCCACCGTCCTACGAATACTAGGCTAAGGCAATCAGCCACAGCAGCCTACAGATCTGACTCTGATTTACCAACTGAACTAAGCAGGCACAATCAAAGACCAACAGCAGCGTGCGTTGCCTAGGATGGCACTCTATGCTCACTTCATGTCCTGTCATAGGCAAGGCTAGGCCTTTTGCACTAGCGCTCGCGTGGATTCGGGGACTAAGCCAGTGCCTTCCCCACAGGAGAGGAGAGTCGACATGAACCCTGCACAGGCCCGTGCACTGGGCTGGGGATCTGTTTGGGTCTGTGCCCCTGCTACCCCGGCACACTTCCTGACACCAACAACGTTGTCACATCTTGGAGGAAGACGGCATCGGACTGCCCGTTCGTCCAGGGAGATGTTTCTGCGAGTTGAAGCTATGGCGCTTGGTGGCAAGCCCAAGTCTGCCCTAGGCACAGGTGGTCAAGGAGACGCTGTCCCCTTGGGACCAGAGACACAGGACAGGCCTGCCTTCTGCCCAGACTCCTTCCTCATTGTGGAGCAAACCTGCCTGCCATAGTCATACTCTTCTGTCACCTTAGCAGCCAGGCCTCCGACCCTCAGCACAGGTAGATGGTGACACTTGTCTTACAACGGGCCCGCTGTTCCTGCCATTGCCAACTCTCCTTCATCGCGACCGTTTCCCGAACACAAAGCCAACAGCTCCTTCTCTTTGCCCGTGGCAGCGTGATGCACCTTCCCCAGATTTGCTCTTGGGGAGCACAGTGACAGACGTGTCCCTTTCCATAAGGCCCTTTCCAGAGGTGCAACCACGCTTCTCTCTCTGGCAGAGGGGATGCTAGGTAAAAGATAATTTCGCTCCATGCGGGTATCTTGCACTGTCCTGAGCAGACTAGCTCAGGCAAGAAGCAGCAGCTTCCCACAAACCCGACTCTGATTGCCCAACGAATGCTATGCTTTCACAGAGAATATGCCTGGGCATAGAAGGATTTCGTTCCATGCGGGATTATTACAACGTGCAGGGGAGACTAGATCAGGAAAGCAGCAGCAGCATCCCTCAGACGCGACTCTGTTTTCACAAGTAGCTGGTGACACTTGTCTTACAACGGGCCCGCTGTTCCTGCCAGTGCCAACTCTCCTGCATCGTGACCGTTTCCCGAACACAAAGCCAACGGCTCCTTCTCTTTGCCCGTGGCAGCGTGATGCACCTTCCCCAGACTTGCTCTTGGGGAGCACGGTGACAGACGTGTCCATTTCCTTCAGGCCCTTTCCAGAGGAGCAACCACGCTTCTCTCTCTGGCAGAGGGGATGCTAGGTAAAAGAAAATTTCGCTCCATGCGGGTATCTTGCACTCTCCTGAGCAGACTAGCTCAGGCAAGAAGCAGCAGCTTCGCACAAACCCGACTCTGATTGCCCAACGAATGCTATGCTTTCCCAGAGAGGATGCCTGGGCATAGAAGGATATCGTTCCATGCGGGATTATTACAACGTGCAGGGGACACTAGATCAGGGAAGCAGCAGCAGCATACCTCAGACGCGACTTTGTTTTCACAAGTAGCTGGTGACTCTTGTCTTACAACGGGCCCGCTGTTCCTGCCAGTGCCAACTCTCCTGCATCGCGACCGTTTCCCGAACACAAAGCCAACGGCTCCTTCTCTTTGCCCGTGGCAGCGTGCTGCACCTTCCCCAGACTTGCTCTTGGGGAGCACGGTGACAGACGTGTCCCTTTCCTTAAGGCCCTTTCCAGAGGTGAAACCACGCTTCTCTCTCTGGCATAGGGGATGCTAGGTGAAAGAAAATTTCGCTCCATGCGGGTATCTTGCACGGTCCTGAGCAGAGTAGCTCAGGCAAGAAGCAGCAGCTTCCCACAAACCCGACTCTGATTGCCCAACGAATGCTATGCTTTCCCAGAGAGGATGCCTGGGCATAGAAGGATTTCGTTCCATGCGGGTTTATTACAACGTGCAGGGGAGACTAGCTCAGGGAAGCAGCAGCAGCATCCCTCAGACGCGACTCTGATTTCCCAACGAAAGCTGTGCCTTCCCAGAGGGGATGCCCGGGCAAAGAGGCTTTCGCTCTATGCGGGGCTCTCCCACCGTCCTACGAATACTAGGCTAAGGCAAGCAGCCACAGCAGCCTACAGATCCGACTCTGATTTACCAGCTACTGCTATACGTTCGCAGAGGTTTTCAGCTGGCGCGAACTGCCCTTCGCTGCTGCTTCACAGCAAGGCTTTGGGCATTCGCTCTGACACTTCAAAGAAGAAGAGCTGCGGGAGAGCTAGTGTATCTTGGGCCTTGCTTTCCGGGGCTCCATGTTCGCGCCGTGCGTTCTCCCTGCCAAGCCGAACTAAGCAGGGTCAATCACAAACCTACAGCCGTGTGCGTTGCCTAGGATGGCACTCTATGCTCACTTCATGTCCTGGCATAGGCAAGGCTAGGCCTTTTGCACTAGCGCTCGCGTGGAATCGGGGACTAAGCCAGTGCCTTCCCCACAGGAGAGGAGAGTCGACATGAACCCTGCACACTGCCCGTGCACGGGGATGGGGATCTGTTTGGGTCTGTCCCCCCTCCTACCCCGGCACACTTCCTGACACCAACAACGTTGTCACATCTTGGAGGAAGACGGCATCGGACTGCCCGTTCGTCCAGGGAGCTGTTTCTGCGAGTTGCGGCTATGGCGCTTGGTGGCAAGCCCAAGTCTGCCCTAGGCAGAGGGGTCAAGGAGACGCTGTCTCCTTGGGACCAGAGACACAGGACCGGCCTGCCTTCTGCACAGACTCCTTCCTCAGTGTGGAGCACGCGTGCCTGCCCTAGTCGTACTCTTCTGTCACCTTAGCAGCCAGGCCTCCGTCCCTCAGCACAGGTAGATGGTGACACTTGCCTTACAACGGGCCCGCTGTTCCTGCCAATGCCAACTATCCTGCATCGCGACCGTTTCCCGAACACAAAGCCAACGGCTCCTTCTCTTTGCCCGTGGCAGCGTGCTGCACCTTCCCCAGACTTGCTCTTGGGGAGCACGGTGACAGACGTGTCCCTTTCCTTAAGCCCCTTTCCAGAGGTGCAACCACGCTTCTCTCTCTGGCAGAGGGGATGCTAGGTGAAAGGGAATTTCGCTCCATGCGGGTATCTTGCACTGTCCTCAGCAGAATAGCTCAGGCAAGAAGCAGCAGCTTCCTAAAAACCCGACACTGATTGCCCAACGAATGCTCTGCTTTCTCAGAGAGGAGGCCAGGCCATAGATGATTTCGCTCCATGCGGGTTTAGTACAATTTGCAGGGAAGTCTAACTCAGGCAAGCAGCAACAGCATCCCTCAGACGCGACTCTGATTTCCCAACGAAAGCTGTGACTTCCCAAAGGGGATGCCCGGGCAAAGTGGCTTTCGCTCTATGCGGGGCTCTCCCACCGTCCTACGAATACTAGGCTAAGGCAAGCAGCCACAGCAGCCTACAGATCTGACTCTGATTTACCAACTGAACTAAGCAGGCACAATCAAAAACCAACAGCAGCGTGCGTTGCCTAGGATGGCACTCTATGCTCACTTCATGTCCTGGCATAAGCAAGGCTAGGCCTTTTGCACTAGCGCTCGCGTGGAATCGGGGACTAAGCCAGTGCCTTCCCCACAGGAGAGGAGAGTCGACATGTACCCTGCACACTGCCCGTGCACTGGGCTGGGGATCTGTTTGGGTCTCTCCACCCTCCTACCCCGGCACACTTCCTGACACCAACAACGTTGTCACATCTTGGAGGAAGACGGCATCGGACTGCCCGTTCGTCCAGGGAGCTGTTTCTGCGAGTTGAAGCTATGGCGCTTGGTGGCAAGCCCAAGTCTGCCCTAGGCACAGGTGGTCAAGGAGACGCTGTCCCCTTGGGACCAGAGACACAGGACAGGCCTGCCTTCTGCCCAGACTCCTTCCTCAGTGTGGAGCACACCTGCCTGCCATAGTCATACTCTTCTGTCACCTTAGCAGCCAGGCCTCCGACCCTCAGCACAGGTAGATGGTGACACTTGTCTTACAACGGGCCCGCTGTTCCTGCCAGTGCCAACTCTCCTGCATCGCGACCGTTTCCCGAACACAAAGCCAACGGCTCCTTCTCTTTGCCCGTGGCAGCGTGATGCACCTTCCCCAGACTTGCTCTTGGAGAGCACAGTGACAGACGTGTCCCTTTCCATAAGGCCCTTTCTAGAGGTGCAACCACGCTTCTCTCTCTGGCAGAGGGGATGCTAGGTAAAAGATAATTTCGCTCCATGCGGGTATCTTGCACTGTCCTGAGCAGACTAGCTCAGGCAAGAAGCAGCAGCTTCCCACAAACCCGAATCTGATTGTCCAACGATTGCTATGCTTTCCCAGAGAGGGTGCCTGGGCATAGAAAGTTTTCATTTCTTGCGGGATTATTACAACGTGCAGGGGACACTAGATCAGGGAAGCAGCAGCAGCATCCCTCAGACGCGACTCTGTTTTCACAAGTAGCTGGTGACACTTGTCTTACAAAGGGCCCGCTGTTCCTGCCAGTGCCAACTCTCCTGCATCGCGCCCGTTTCCCGAACACAAAGCCAACGGCTCCTTCTCTTTGCCCGTGGCAGCGTGCTGCACCTTCCCCAGACTTGCTCTTGGGGAGCACGGTGACAGACGTGTCCCTTTCCTTAAGCCCCTTTCCAGAGGTGCAACCACGCTTCTCTCTCTGGCAGAGGGGATGCTAGGTGAAAGGGAATTTCGCTCCATGCAGGTATCTTGCACTGTCCTCAGCAGAATAGCTCAGGCAAGAAGCAGCAGCTTCCTAAAAACCCGACACTGATTGCCCAACGAATGCTCTGCTTTCTCAGAGAGGAGGCCTGGCCATAGATGATTTCGCTCCATGCGGGTTTAGTACAATTTGCAGGGAAGTCTAACTCAGGCAAGCAGCAACAGCATCCCTCAGAAGCGACTCTGATTTCCCAACGAATGCTGTGACTTCCCAAAGGGGATGCCCGGGCAAAGTGGCTTTCGCTCTATGCGGGGCTCTCCCACCGTCCTACGAATCTAGGCTAAGGCAAGCAGCCACAGCAGCCTACAGATCTGACTCTGATTTACCAACTGAACTAAGCAGGCACAATCAAAAACCAACAGAGCGTGCGTTGCCTAGGATGGCACTCTATGCTCACTTCATGTCCTGTCATAGGCAAGGCTAGGCCTTTTGCACTAGCGCTCGCGTGGATTCGGGGACTAAGCCAGTGCCTTCCCCACAGGAGAGGAGAGTCGACATGAACCCTGCACAGGCCCGTGCACTGGGCTGGGGATCTGTTTGGGCCTGTCCCCCCTGCTACCCCGGCACACTTCCTGACACCAACAACGTTGTCACATCTTGGAGGAAGACGGCATCGGACTGCCCGTTCGTCCAGGGAGCTGTTTCTGCGAGTTGAAGCTATGGCGCTTGGTGGCAAGCCCAAATCTGCCCTAGGCACAGGTGGTCAAGGAGACGCTGTCCCCTTGGGACCAGAGACACAGGACAGGCCTGCCTTATGCCCAGACTCCTTCCTCAGTGTGGAGCACACCTGCCTGCCATAGTCATACTCTTCTGTCACCTTAGCAGCCAGGCCTCCGACCCTCAGCACAGGTAGATGGTGACACTTGTCTTACAACGGGCCCGCTGTTCCTGCCAGTGCCAACTCTCCTTCATCGCGACCGTTTCCCGAACACAAAGCCAACGGCTCCTTCTCTTTGCCCGTGGCAGCGTGATGCACCTTCCCCAGACTTGCTCTTGGGGAGCACAGTGACAGACGTGTCCCTTTCCATAAGGCCCTTTCCAGAGGTGCAACCACGCTTCTCTCTCTGGCAGAGGGGATGCTAGGTAAAAGATAATTTCGCTCCATGCGGGTATCTTGCACTGTCCTGAGCAGACTAGATCAGGCAAGAAGCAGCAGCTTCCCACAAACCCGACTCTGATTGCCCAACGAATGCTATGCTTTCCCAGAGAGGGTGCCTGGGCATAGAAGGATTTCATTTCATGCGGGATTATTACAACGTGCAGGGGAGACTAGATCAGGGAAGCAGCAGCAGCATCCCTCAGACGCGACTCTGTTTTCACAAGTAGCTGGTGACACTTGTCTTACAACGGGCCCGCTGTTCCTGCCAGTGCCAACTCTCCTGCATCGCGACCGTTTCCCGAACACAAAGCCAACGGCTCCTTCTCTTTGCCCGTGGCAGCTTGCTGCACCTTCCCCAGACTTGGTCTTGGGGAGCACGGTGACAGACGTGTCCCTTTCCTTAAGCCCCTTTCCAGAGGTGCAACCACGCTTCTCTCTCTGGCAGAGGGGATGCTAGGTGAAAGGGAATTTCGCTCCATGCAGGTATCTTGCACTGTCCTCAGCAGAATAGCTCAGGCAAGAAGCAGCAGCTTCCTAAAAACCCGACACTGATTGCCCAACGAATGCTCTGCTTTCTCAGAGAGGAGGCCAGGCCATAGATGATTTCGCTCCATGCGGGTTTATTACAATTTGCAGGGAAGTCTAACTCAGGCAAGCAGCAACAGCATCCCTCAGAAGCGACTCTGATTTCCCAACGAAAGCTGTGACTTCCCAAAGGGGATGCCCGGGCAAAGTGGCTTTCGCTCTATGCGGGGCTCTCCCACCGTCCTACGAATACTAGGCTAAGGCAAGCAGCCACAGCAGCCTACAGATCTGACTCTGATTTACCAACTGAACTAAGCAGGCACAATCAAAAACCAACAGCAGCGTGCGTTGCCTAGGATGGCACTCTATGCTCCCTTCATGTCCTATCATAGGCAAGGCTAGGCCTTTTGCACTAGCGCTCGCGTGGATTCGGGGACTAAGCCAGTGCCTTCCCCACAGGAGAGGAGAGTCGACATGAACCCTGCACAGGCCCGTGTACTGGGCTGGGGATCTGTTTGGGTCTGTCCCCCCTGCTACCCCGGCACACTTCCTGACACCAACAACGTTGTCACATCTTGGAGGAAGACGGCATCGGACTGCCCGTTCGTCCAGGGAGCTGTTTCTGCGAGTTGAAGCTATGGCGCTTGGTGGCAAGCCCAAGTCTGCCCTAGGCACAGGTTGTCAAGGAGACGCTGTCCCCTTGGGACCAGAGACACAGGACAGGCCTGCCTTCTGCCCAGACTCCTTCCTCAGTGTGGAGCACACCTGCCTGCCATAGTCATACTCTTCTGTCACCTTAGCAGCCAGGCCTCCGACCCTCAGCACAGGTAGATGGTGACACTTGTCTTACAACGGGCCCGCTGTTCCTGCCAGTGCCAACTCTCCTGCATCGCGACCGTTTCCCGAACACAATGCCAACGGCTCCTTCTCTTTGCCCGTGGCAGCGTGATGCACCTTCCCCAGATTTGCTCTTGGGGAGCACAGTGACAGACGTGTCCCTTTCCATAAGGCCCTTTCCAGAGGTGCAACCACGCTTCTCTCTCTGGCAGAGGGGATGCTAGGTAAAAGATAATTTCGCTCCATGCGTGTATCTTGCACTGTCCTGAGCAGACTAGCTCAGGCAAGAAGCAGCAGCTTCCCACAAACCCGACTCTGATTGCCCAACGAATGCTATGCTTTCACAGAGAGGATGCCTGGGCATAGAAGGATTTCGTTCCATGCGGGATTATGACAACGTGCAGGGGAGACTAGATCAGGGAAGCAGCAGCAGCATCCCTCAGACGCGACTCTGTTTTCGCAAGTAGCTGGTGACACTTGTCTTACAACTGGCCCGCTGTTCCTGCCAGAGCCAACTCTCCTGCATCGTGACCGTTTCCCGAACACAAAGCCAACGGCTCCTTCTCTTTGCCCGTGGCAGCGTGATGCACCTTCCCCAGACATGCTCTTGGGGAGCACAGTGACTTACGTGTCCCTTTCCATAAGGCCCTTTCCAGAGGTGCAACCACGCTTCTCTCTCTGGCAGAGGGGATGCTAGGTAAAAGATAATTTCGCTCCATGCAGGTATCTTGCACTGTCCTGAGCAGACTAGCTTAGGCAAGAAGCAGCAGCTTCCCACAAACCCGACTCTGATTGCCCAACGAATGCTATGCTTTCCCAGAGAGGGTGCCTGGGCATAGAAGGATTTCATTTCATGCGGGATTATTACAACGTGCAGGGGAGACTAGATCAGGGAAGCAGCAGCAGCATCCCTCAGACGCGACTCTGTTTTCACAAGTAGCTGGTGACACTTGTCTTACAACGGGCCCGCTGTTCCTGCCAGTGCCAACTCTCCTGCATCGCGACCGTTTCCCGAACACAAAGCCAACGGCTCCTTCTCTTTGCCCGTGGCAGCGTGCTGCACCTTCCCCAGACTTGGTCTTGGGGAGCACGGTGACAGACGTGTCCCTTTCCTTAAGCCCCTTTCCAGAGGTGCAACCACGCTTCTCTCTCTGGCAGAGGGGATGCTAGGTGAAAGGGAATTTCGCTCCATGCAGGTATCTTCCACTGTCCTCAGCAGAATAGCTCAGGCAAGAAGCAGCAGCTTCCTAAAAACCCGACACTGATTGCCCAATGAATGCTCTGCTTTCTCAGAGAGGAGGCCAGGCCATAGATGATTTCGCTCCATGCGGGTTTATTACAATTTGCAGGGAAGTCTAACTCAGGCAAAGAGCAACAGCATCCCTCAGAAGCGACTCTGATATCCCAACGAAAGCTGTGACTTCCCAAAGGGGATGCCCGGGCAAAGTGGCTTTCGCTCTATGCGGGGCTCTCCCACCGTCCTACGAATACTAGGCTAAGGCAAGCAGCCACAGCAGCCTACAGATCTGACTCTGATTTACCAACTGAACTAAGCAGGCACAATCAAAAACCAACAGCAGCGTGCGTTGCCTAGGATGGCACTCTATGCTCCCTTCATGTCCTATCATAGGCAAGGCTAGGCCTTTTGCACTAGCGCTCGCGTGGATTCGGGGACTAAGCCAGTGCCTTCCCCACAGGAGAGGAGAGTCGACATGAACCCTGCACAGGCCCGTGCACTGGGCAGGGGATCTGTTTGGGCCTGTCCCCCCTGCTACCCCGGCACACTTCCTGACACCAACAACGTTGTCACATCTTGGAGGAAGACGGCATAGGACTGCCCGTTCGTCCAGGGAGCTGTTTCTGCGAGTTGAAGCTATGGCGCTTGGTGGCAAGCCCAAATCTGCCCTAGGCACAGGTGGTCAAGGAGACGCTGTCCCCTTGGGACCAGAGACACAGGACAGGCCTGCCTTCTGCCCAGACTCCTTCCTCAGTGTGGAGCATACCTGCCTGCCATAGTCATACTCTTCTGTCACCTTAGCAGCCAGGCCTCCGACCCTCAGCACAGGTAGATGGTGACACTTGTCTTACAACGGGCCCGATGTTCCTGCCAGTGCCAACTCTCCTTCATCGCGACCGTTTCCCGAACACAAAGCCAACGGCTCCTTCTCTTTGCCCGTGGCAGCGTGCTGCACCTTCCCCATACTTGCTCTTGGTGAGCACGGTGACAGACGTGTCCCTTTCCTTCAGTCCCTTTCCAGAGGTGCAACCACGCTTCTCTCTCTGGCAGAGGGGATGCTAGGTGAAAGAAAATTTCGCTCCATGCGGGTATCTTGCACTGTCCTGAGCAGAGTAGCTCAGGCAAGAAGCAGCAGCTTCCCACAAACCCGACTCTGATTGCCCAACAAATGCTATGCTTTCCCAGAGAGGATGCCTGGGCATAGAAGGATTTCGTTCCATGCGGGATTATTACAACGTGCAGGGGACACTAGATCAGGGAAGCAGCAGCAGAATCCCTCAGACGCGACTCTGATTTCCCAACGAAAGCTGTGCCTTCCCAGAGGGGATGCCCGGGCAAAGAGGCTTTCGCTCTATGCGGGGCTCTCCCACCGTCCTACGAATACTAGGCTAAGGCAAGCAGCCACAGCAGCCTACAGATCCGACTCTGATTTACCAGCTACTGCTATACGTTCGCAGAGGTTTTCAGCTGGCGCGAACTGCCCTTCGCTGCTGCTTCACAGAAGGCTTTGGGCATTCGCTCTGACACTTCAAAGTAGAAGAGCTTCGGGAGAGCTAGTGTATCTTGGGCCTTGCTTTCCGGGGCTCCATGTTCGCGCCGTGCGTTCTCCCTGCCAAGCCGAACTAAGCAGGGTCAATCACAAACCTACAGCAGTGTGCGTTGCCTAGGATGGCACTCTATGCTCACTTCATGTCCTGGCATAGGCAAGGCTAGGCCTTTTGCACTAGAGCTCGCGTGGAATCGGGGACTAAGCCAGTGCCTTCCCCACAGGAGAGGAGAGTCGACATGAACCCTGCACACTGCCCGTGCACGGGGATGGGGATCTGTTTGGGTCTGTCCCCCCTCCTACCCCGGCACACTTCCTGACACCAACAACGTTGTCACATCTTGGAGGAAGACGGCATCGGACTGCCCGTTCGTCCAGGGAGCTGTTTCTGCGAGTTGCGGCTATGGCGCTTGGTGGCAAGCCAAGTCTGCATTAGGCAGAGGGGGTCAAGGAGACGCTCTCCCCTTGGGACCAGAGACACAGGACCGGCCTGCCTTCTGCACAGACTCCTTCCTCAGTGTGGAGCACGCGTGCCTGCCCTAGTCGTACTCTTCTGTCACCTTAGCAGCCAGGCCTCCGTCCCTCAGCACAGGTAGATGGTGACACTTGTCTTACAACGGGCCCGCTGTTCCTGCCAGTGCCAACTCTCCTGCATCGCGACCGTTTCCCGAACACAAAGCCAACGGCTCCTTCTCTTTGCCCGTGGCAGCCTGCTGCACCTTCCCCAGACTTGCTCTTGGGGAGCACGGTGACAGACGTGTCCCTTTCCTTAAGCCCCTTTCCAGAGGTGCAACCACGCTTCTCTCTCTGGCAGAGGGGATGCTAGGTAAAAGATAATTTCGCTCCATGCGGGTATCTTGCACTGTCCTGAGCAGACTAGCTCAGGCAAGAAGCAGCAGCTTCCCACAAACCCGACTCTGATTGCCCAACGAATGCTATGCTTTCCCAGAGAGGATGCCTGGGCATAGAAGGATTTCATTCCATGCGGGATTATTACAAAGTGCAGGGTAGACTAGATCAGAGAAGCAGCAGCAGCATCCCTCAGACGCGACTCTGTTTTCACAAGTAGCTGGTGACTCTTGCCTTACAACGGGCCCGCTGTTCCTGCCAGTGCCAACTCTCCTGCATCGCGACCGTTTCCCGAACACAAAGCCAACGGCTCCTTCTCTTTGCCCGTGGCAGCGTGCTGCACCTTCCCCAGACTTGCTCTTGGGGAGCACGGTGACAGACGTGTCCCTTTCCTTAAGCCCCTTTCCAGAGGTGCAACCACGCTTCTCTCTCTGGCAGAGGGGATGCTAGGTGAAAGGGAATTTCACTCCATGCGGGTATCTTGCACTGTCCTCAGAAGAATACCTCAGGCAAGAAGCAGCAGCTTCCTAAAAACCCGACACTGATTGCCCAACGAATGCTCTGCTTTCTCAGAGAGGAGGCCTGGCCATAGATGATTTCGCTCCATGCGGGTTTAGTACAATTTGCAGGGAAGTCTAACTCAGGCAAGCAGCAACAGCATCCCTCAGACGCGACACTGATTTCCCAACGAAAGCTGTGGCTTCCCAAAGGGGATGCCCGGGCAAAGTGGCTTTCGCTCTATGCGGGGCTCTCCCACCGTCCTACGAATACTAGGCTAAGGCAAGCAGCCACAGCAGCCTACAGATCTGACTCTGATTTACCAACTGAACTAAGCAGGCACAATCAAAAACCAACAGCAGCGTGCGTTGCCTAGGATGGCACTCTATGCTCACTTCATGTCCTGGCATAGGCAAGGCTTGGCCTTTTGCACTAGCGCTCGCGTGGAATCGGGGACTAAGCCAGTGCCTTCCCCACAGGAGAGGAGAGTCGACATGAACCCTGCACACTGCCCGTGCGCTGGGCTGGGGATCTGTTTGGGTCTGTCCCCCCTCCTACCCCGGCACACTTCCTGACACCAACAACGTTGTCACATCTTGGAGGAAGACGGCATCGGACTGCCCGTTCGTCCAGGGAGCTGTTTCTGCGAGTTGAAGCTATGGCTCTTGGTGGCAAGCCCATGTCTGCCCTAGGCACAGGTGGTCAAGGAGACGCTGTCCCCTTGGGACCAGAGACACAGGACAGGCCTGCCTTCTGCCCAGACTCCTTCCTCAGTGTGGAGCACACCTGCCTGCCATAGTCATACTCTTCTGTCACCTTAGCAGCCAGGCCTCCGACCCTCAGCACAGGTAGATGGTGACACTTGTCTTACAACGGGCCCGCTGTTCCTGCCAGTGCCAACTCTCCTTCATCGCGACCGTTTCCCGAACACAAAGCCAACGGCTCCTTCTCTTTGCCCGTGGCAGCGTGATGCACCTTCCCCAGACTTGCTCTTGGGGAGCACAGTCACAGACGTGTCCCTTTCCATAAGGCCCTTTCCAGAGGTGCAACCACGCTTCTCTCTCTGGCAGAGGGGATGCTAGGTAAAAGATAATTTCGCTCCATGCGGGTATCTTGCACTGTCCTGAGCAGACTAGCTCAGGCAAGAAGCAGCAGCTTCCCACAAACCCGACTCTGATTGCCCAACGAATGCTATGCTTTCCCAGAGAGGATGCCTGGGCATAGAAGGATTTCATTCCATGCGGGATTATTACAACGTGAAGGGGAGACTAGATCAGAGAAGCAGCAGCAGCATCCTTCAGACGCGACTCTGTTTTCACAAGTAGCTGGTGACTCTTGCCTTACAACGGGCCCGCTGTTCCTGCCAGTGCCAACTCTCCTGCATCGCGACCGTTTCCCGAACACAAAGCCAACGGCTCCTTCTCTTTGCCCGTGGCAGCGTGCTGCACCTTCCCCGGACTTGCTCTTGGGGAGCACGATGACAGACGTGTCCCTTTCCTTAAGCCCCTTTCCAGAGGTGCAACCACGCTTCTCTCTCTGGCAGAGGGGATGCTAGGTGAAAGGGAATTTCACTCCATGCGGGTATCTTGCACTGTCCTCAGAAGAATAGCTCAGGCAAGAAGCAGCAGCTTCCTAAAAACCCGACACTGATTGCCCAACGAATGCTCTGCTTTCTCAGAGAGGAGGCCTGGCCATAGATGATTTCGCTCCATGCGGGTTTAGTACAATTTGCAGGGAAGTCTAACTCAGGCAAGCAGCAACAGCATCCCTCAGAAGCGACTCTGATTTCCCAACGAAAGCTGTGACTTCCCCAAGGGGATGCCCGGGCAAAGTGGCTTTCGCTCTATGCGGGGCTCTCCCACCGTCCTACGAATACTAGGCTAAGGCAAGCAGCCACAGCAGCCTACAGATCTGACTCTGATTTACCAACTGAACTAAGCAGGCACAATCAAAAACCAACAGCAGCGTGCGTTGCCTAGGATGGCACTCTATGCTCACTTCATGTCCTGGCATAGGCAAGGCTAGGCCTTTTGCACTAGCGCTCGCGTGGAATCGGGGACTAAGCCAGTGCCTTCCCCACAGGAGAGGAGAGTCGACATGAACCCTGCACACTGCCCGTGCACTGGGCTGGGGATCTGTTTGGGTCTGTCCCCCCTCCTACCCCGGCACACTTCCTGACACCAACAACGTTGTCACATCTTGGAGGAAGACGGCATCGGACTGCCCGTTCGTCCAGGGAGCTGTTTCTGCGAGTTGAACCTATGGCGCTTGGTGGCAATTCCAAGTCTGCCCTAGGCACAGGTGGTCAAGGAGACGCTGTCCCCTTGGGACCAGAGACACAGGACAGGCCTGCCTTCTGCCCAGACTCCTTCCTCAGTGTGGAGCACACCTGCCTGCCATAGTCA
This sequence comes from Neogale vison, assembly GCF_020171115.1. Lineage (NCBI taxonomy): Eukaryota > Metazoa > Chordata > Mammalia > Carnivora > Mustelidae > Neogale > Neogale vison. Next base: position 216,700,936 of record NC_058101.1, read on the forward strand.
TACTCTTCTGTCACCTTAGCAGCCAGGCCTCCGACCCTCAGCACAGGTAGATGGTGACACTTGTCTTACAACGGGCCCGCTGTTCCTGCCAGTTCTAACTCTCCTTCATCGCGACCGTTTCCCGAACACAAAGCCAACGGCTCCTTCTCTTTGCCCGTGGCAGCGTGATGCACCTTCCCCAGATTTGCTCTTGGGGAGCACAGTGACAGACGTGTCCCTTTCCATAAGGCCCTTTCCAGAGGTGCAACCACGCTACTCTCTCTGGCAGAGGGGATGCTAGGTAAAGATAATTTCGCTCCATGCGGGTATCTTGCACTGTCCTGAGCAGACTAGCTCAGGCAAGAAGCAGCAGCTTCCCACAAACCCGACTCTGATTGCCCAACGAATGCTATGCTTTCACAGAGAGGATGCCTGGGCATAGAAGGATTTCATTCCATGCGGGATTATTACAACGTGCAGGGGAGACTAGATCAGGGAAGCAGCAGCAGCATCCCTCAGACGCGACTCTGTTTTCAAAAGTAGATGGTGACACTTGTCTTACAACGGGCCCGCTGTTCCTGCCAGTGCCAACTCTCCTGCATCGTGACCGTTTCCCGAACACAAAGCCAACGGCTCCTTCTCTTTGCCCGTGGCAGCGTGATGCACCTTCCCCAGACTTGCTCTTGGGGAGCACGGTGACAGACGTGTCCCTTTCCGTAAGGCCCTTTCCAGAGGTGCAACCACGCTTCTCTCTCTGGCAGAGGGGATGCTAGGTAAAAGAAAATTTCGCTCCATGCGGGTATCTTGCACTGTCCTGAGCAGAGTAGCTCAGGCAAGAAGCAGCAGCTTCCCACAAACCCGACTCTGATTGCCCAACGAATGCTATGCTTTCCCAGAGAGGATGCCTGGGCATAGAAGGATTTCGTTCCATGCGGGATTATTACAATGTGCAGGGGACACTAGATCAGGGAAGCAGCAGCAGCATCCCTCAGACGCGACTCTGTTTTCACAAGTAGCTGGTGACTCTTGTCTTACAACGGGCCCGCTGTTCCTGCCAGTGCCAACTCTCCTGCATCGCGACCATTTCCCGAACACAAAGCCAACGGCTCCTTCTCTTTGCCCGTGGCAGCGTGCTGCACCTTCCCCAGACTTGCTCTTGAGGAGCACGGTGACAGACGTGTCCCTTTCCTTAAGGCCCTTTCCAGAGGTGCAACCACGCTTCTCTCTCTGGCAGAGGGGATGCTAGGTGAAAGGGAATTTCGCTCCATACGGGTATCTTGCACTGTCCTCAGCAGAATAGCTCAGGCAAGAAGCAGCAGCTTCCTAAAAACCCGACACTGTTTGCCTAACGAAGCTCTGCTTTCTCAGAGAGGAGGCCTGGCCATAGATGATTCGCTCCATGCGGGTTTAGTACAATTTGCAGGGAAGTCTAACTCAGGCAAGCAGCAACAGCATCCCTCAGACGCGACTCTGATTTCCCAACGAAAGCTGTGACTTCCCAAAGGGGATGCCCGGGCAAAGTGGCTTTCGCTCTATGCGGGGCTCTCCCACCGTCCTACGAATACTAGGCTAAGGCAAGCAGCCACAGCAGCCTACAGATCTGACTCTGATTTACCAACTGAACTAAGCAGGCACAATCAAAAACCAACAGCAGCGTGCGTTGCCTAGGATGGCACTCTATGCTCACTTCATGTCCTGGCATAGGCAAGGCTAGGCCTTTTGCACTAGCGCTCGCGTGGAATCGGGGACTAAGCCAGTGCCTTCGCCACAGGAGAGGAGAGTCGACATGAACCCTGCACACTGCCCGTGCACTGGGCTGGGGATCTGTTTGGGTCTGTCCCCCCTCCTACCCCGGCACACTTCCTGACACCAAAAACGTTGTCACATCTTGGAGGAAGACGGCATCGGACTGCCCGTTCGTCCAGGGAGCTGTTTCTGCGAGTTGAAGCTATGGCGCTTGGTGGCAAGCCCAAGTCTGCCCTAGGCACAGGTGGTCAAGGAGACGCTGTCCCCTTGGGACCAGAGACACAGGACAGGCCTGCCTTCTGCCCAGACTCCTTCCTCAGTGTGGAGCACACCTGCCTGCCATAGTCATACTCTTCTGTCACCTTAGCAGCCAGGCCTCCGACCATAAGCACAGGTAGATGGTGACACTTGTCTTACAACGAGCCCGCTGTTCCTGCCAGTGCCAACTCTCCTTCATCGCGACCGTTTCCCGAACACAAAGCCAACGGCTCCTTCTCTTTGCCCGTGGCAGCGTGATGCACCTTCCCCAGACTTGCTCTTGGGGAGCACAGTGACAGACGTGCCCCTTTCCATAAGGCCCTTTCCAGAGGTGCAACCACGCTTCTCTCTCTGGCAGAGGGGATGCTAGGTAAAAGATAATTTCGCTCCATGCGGGTATCTTGCACTGTCCTGAGCAGACTAGCTCAGGCAAGAAGCAGCAGCTTTCCACAAACCCGACTCTGATTGCCCAACGAATGCTATGCATTCCCAGAGAGGATGCCTGGGCATAGAAGGATTTCATTCCATGCGGGATTATTACAACGTGAAGGGGAGACTAGATCAGGAAGCAGCAGCAGCATCCCTCAGAAGCGACTCTGTTTTCACTTAGCTGGTGACACTTGTCTTACAACGGGCCCGCTGTTCCTGCCAGTGCCAACTCTCCTGCATCGCGCCCGTTTCCCGAACACAAAGCCAACGGCTCCTTCTCTTTGCCCGTGGCAGCGTGCTGCACCTTCCCCAGACTTGCTCTTGGGGAGCACGGTGACAGACGTGTCCCTTTCCTTAAGGCCCTTTCCAGAGGTGCAACCACGCTTCTCTCTCTGGCAGAGGGGATGCTAGGTGAAAGAAAATTTCGCTCCATGCGGGTATCTTGCACTGTCCTGAGCAGAGTAGCTCAGGCAAGAAGCAGCAGCTTCCCACATACCCGACTCTGATTGCCCAACGAATGCTATGCTTTCCCAGAGAGGATGCCTGGGCATAGAAGGATTTCGTTCCATGCGGGTTTATTACAACGTGCAGGGGAGACTAGCTCAGGGAAGCAGCAGCAGCATCCCTCAGACGCGACTCTGATTTCCCAACGAAAGCTGTGCCTTCCCAGAGGGGATGCCCGGGCAAAGTGGCTTTCGCTCTATGCGGGGCTCTCCCACCGTCCTACGAATACTAGGCTAAGGCAAGCAGCCACAGCAGCCTACAGATCCGACTCTGATTTACCAGCTACTGCTATACGTTCGCAGAGGTTTTCAGCTGGCGCGAACTGCCCTTCGCTGCTGCTTCACAGCAAGGCTTTGGGCATTCGCTCTGACACTTCAAAGAAGAAGAGCTGCGGGAGAGCTAGTGTATCTTGGGCCTTGCTTTCCGGGGCTCCATGTTCGCGCCGTGCGTTCTCCCTGCCAAGCCGAACTAAGCAGGGTCTATCACAAACCTACAGCAGTGTGCGTTGCCTAGGATGGCACTCTATGCTCACTTCATGTCCTGGCATAGGCAAGGCTAGGCCTTTTGCACTAGAGCTCGCGTGGAATCGGGGACTAAGCCAGTGCCTTCCCCACAGGAGAGGAGAGTCGACATGAACCCTGCACAGGCCCGTGCACTGGGCTGGGGATCTGTTTGGGTCTGTGCCCCTGCTACCCCGGCACACTTCCTGACACCAACAACGTTGTCACATCTTGGAGGAAGACGGCATCGGACTGCCCGTTCGTCCAGGGAGATGTTTCTGCGAGTTGAAGCTATGGCGCTTGGTGGCAAGCCCAAGTCTGCCCTAGGCACAGGTGGTCAAGGAGACGCTGTCCCCTTGGGACCAGAGACACAGGACAGGCCTGCCTTCTGCCCAGACTCCTTCCTCAGTGTGGAGCACACCTGCCTGCCATAGTCATACTCTTCTGTCACCTTAGCAGCCAGGCCTCCGACCCTCAGCACAGGTAGATGGTGACACTTGTCTTACAACGGGCCCGCTGTTCCTGCCATTGCCAACTCTCCTTCATCGCGACCGTTTCCCGAACACAAAGCCAACAGCTCCTTCTCTTTGCCCGTGGCAGCGTGATGCACCTTCCCCAGATTTGCTCTTGGGGAGCACAGTGACAGACGTGTCCCTTTCCATAAGGCCCTTTCCAGAGGTGCAACCACGCTTCTCTCTCTGGCAGAGGGGATGCTAGGTAAAAGATAATTTCGCTCCATGCGGGTATCTTGCACTGTCCTGAGCAGACTAGCTCAGGCAAGAAGCAGCAGCTTCCCACAAACCCGACTCTGATTGCCCAACGAATGCTATGCTTTCACAGAGAGGATGCCTGGGCATAGAAGAATTTCGTTCCATGCGGGATTATTACAACGTGCAGGGGAGACTAGATCAGGAAAGCAGCAGCAGCATCCCTCAGACGCGACTCTGTTTTCACAAGTAGCTGGTGACACTTGTCTTACAACGGGCCCGCTGTTCCTGCCAGTGCCAACTCTCCTGCATCGTGACCGTTTCCCGAACACAAAGCCAACGGCTCCTTCTCTTTGCCCGTGGCAGCGTGATGCACCTTCCCAGACTTGCTCTTGGGGAGCACGGTGACAGACGTGTCCATTTCCTTCAGGCCCTTTCCAGAGGTGCAACCACGCTTCTCTCTCTGGCAGAGGGGATGCTAGGTAAAAGAAAATTTCGCTCCATACGGGTATCTTGCACTCTCCTGAGCAGACTAGCTCAGGCAAGAAGCAGCAGCTTCGCACAAACCCGACTCTGATTGCCCAACGAATGCTATGCTTTCACAGAGAGGATGCCTGGGCATAGAAGGATATCGTTCCATGCGGGATTATTACAACGTGCAGGGGACACTAGATCAGGGAAGCAGCAGCAGCATACCTCAGACGCGACTTTGTTTTCACAAGTAGCTGGTGACTCTTGTCTTACAACGGGCCCGCTGTTCCTGCCAGTGCCAACTCTCCTGCATCGCGACCGTTTCCCGAACACAAAGCCAACGGCTCCTTCTCTTTGCCCGTGGCAGCGTGCTGCACCTTCCCCAGACTTGCTCTTGGGGAGCACGGTGACAGACGTGTCCCTTTCCTTAAGGCCCTTTCCAGAGGTGCAACCACGCTTCTCTCTCTGGCATAGGGGATGCTAGGTGAAAGAAAATTTCGCTCCATGCGGGTATCTTGCACTGTCCTGAGCAGAGTAGCTCAGGCAAGAAGCAGCAGCTTCCCACAAACCCGACTCTGATTGCCCAACGAATGCTATGCTTTCCCAGAGAGGATGCCTGGGCATAGAAGGATTTCGTTCCATGCGGGTTTATTACAACGTGCAGGGGAGACTAGCTCAGGGAAGCAGCAGCAGCATCCCTCAGACGCGACTCTGATTTCCCAACGAAAGCTGTGCCTTCCCAGAGGGGATGCCCGGGCAAAGAGGCTTTCGCTCTATGCGGGGCTCTCCCACCGTCCTACGAATACTAGGCTAAGGCAAGCAGCCACAGCAGCCTACAGATCCGACTCTGATTTACCAGCTACTGCTATACGTTCGCAGATGTTTTCAGCTGGCGCGAACTGCCCTTCGCTGCTGCTTCACCGCAAGGCTTTGGGCATTCGCTCTGACACTTCAAAGAAGAAGAGCTGCGGGAGAGCTAGTGTATCTTGGGCCTTGCTTTCCGGGGCTCCATGTTCGCGCCGTGCGTTCTCCCTGCCAAGCCGAACTAAGCAGGGTCAATCACAAACCTACAGCCGTGTGCCTTGCCTAGGATGGCACTCTATGCTCACTTCATGTCCTGGCATAGGCAAGGCTAGGCCTTTTGCACTAGCGCTCGCGTGGAATCGGGGACTAAGCCAGTGCCTTCCCCACAGGAGAGGAGAGTCGACATGAACCCTGCACACTGCCCGTGCACGGGGATGGGGATCTGTTTGGGTCTGTCCCCCCTCCTACCCCGGCACACTTCCTGACACCAACAACGTTGTCACATCTTGGAGGAAGACGGCATCGGACTGCCCGTTCGTCCAGGGAGCTGTTTCTGCGAGTTGCGGCTATGGCGCTTGGTGGCAAGCCCAAGTCTGCCCTAGGCAGAGGGGGTCAAGGAGACGCTGTCTCCTTGGGACCAGAGACACAGGACCGGCCTGCCTTCTGCACAGACTCCTTCCTCAGTGTGGAGCACGCGTGCCTGCCCTAGTCGTACTCTTCTGTCACCTTAGCAGCCAGGCCTCCGTCCCTCAGCACAGGTAGATGGTGACACTTGCCTTACAACGGGCCCGCTGTTCCTGCCAATGCCAACTATCCTGCATCGCGACCGTTTCCCGAACACAAAGCCAACGGCTCCTTCTCTTTGCCCGTGGCAGCGTGCTGCACCTTCCCCAGACTTGCTCTTGGGGAGCACGGTGACAGACGTGTCCCTTTCCTTAAGCCCCTTTCCAGAGGTGCAACCACGATTCTCTCTCTGGCAGAGGGGATGCTAGGTGAAAGGGAATTTCGCTCCATGCGGGTATCTTGCACTGTCCTCAGCAGAATAGCTCAGGCAAGAAGCAGCAGCTTCCTAAAAACCCGACACTGATTGCCCAACGAATGCTCTGCTTTCTCAGAGAGGAGGCCTGGCCATAGATGATTTCGCTCCATGCGGGTTTAGTACAATTTGCAGGGAAGTCTAACTCAGGCAAGCAGCAACAGCATCCCTCAGACGCGACTCTGATTTCCCAACGAAAGCTGTGACTTCCCAAAGGGGATGCCCGGGCAAAGTGGCTTTCGCTCTATGCGGGGCTCTCCCACCGTCCTACGAATACTAGGCTAAGGCAAGCAGCCACAGCAGCCTACAGATCTGACTCTGATTTACCAACTGAACTAAGCAGGCACAATCAAAAACCAACAGCAGCGTGCGTTGCCTAGGATGGCACTCTATGCTCACTTCATGTCCTGGCATAGGCAAGGCTAGGCCTTTTGCACTAGCGCTCGTGTGGAATCGGGGACTAAGCCAGTGCCTTCCCCACAGGAGAGGAGAGTCGACATGAACCCTGCACACTGCCCGTGCACTGGGCTGGGGATCTGTTTGGGTCTCTCCCCCCTCCTACCCCGGCACACTTCCTGACACCAACAACGTTGTCACATCTTGGAGGAAGACGGCATCGGACTGCCCGTTCGTCCAGGGAGCTGTTTCTGCGAGTTGAAGCTATGGCGCTTGGTGGCAAGCCCAAGTCTGCCCTAGGCACAGGTGGTCAAGGAGACGCTGTCCCCTTGGGACCAGAGACACAGGACAGGCCTGCCTTCTGCCCAGACTCCTTCCTCAGTGTGGAGCACACCTGCCTGCCATAGTCATACTCTTCTGTCACCTTAGCAGCCAGGCCTCCGACCCTCAGCACAGGTAGATGGTGACACTTGTCTTACAACGGGCCCGCTGTTCCTGCCAGTGCCAACTCTCCTGCATCGCGACCGTTTCCCGAACACAAAGCCAACGGCTCCTTCTCTTTGCCCGTGGCAGCGTGATGCACCTTACCCAGACTTGCTCTTGGGGAGCACAGTGACAGACGTGTCCCTTTCCATAAGGCCCTTTCTAGAGGTGCAACCACGCTTCTCTCTCTGGCAGAGGGGATGCTAGGTAAAAGATAATTTCGCTCCATGCGGGTATCTTGCACTGTCCTGAGCAGACTAGCTCAGGCAAGAAGCAGCAGCTTCCCACAAACCCGACTCTGATTGCCCAACGATTGCTATGCTTTCCCAGAGAGGGTGCCTGGGCATAGAAGGTTTTCATTTCATGCGGGATTATTACAACGTGCAGGGGACACTAGATCAGGGAAGCAGCAGCAGCATCCCTCAGACGTGACTCTGTTTTCACAAGTAGCTGGTGACACTTGTCTTACAACGGGCCCGCTGTTCCTGCCAGTGCCAACTCTCCTGCATCGTGACCGTTTCCCGAACACAAAGCCAACGGCTCCTTCTCTTTGCCCGTGGCAGCGTGATGCACCTTCCCCAGACTTGCTCTTGGGGAGCACGGTGACAGACGTGTCCATTTCCTTCAGGCCCTTTCCAGAGGTGCAACCACGCTTCTCTCTCTGGCAGAGGGGATGCTAGGTAAAAGAAAATTTCGCTCCATACGGGTATCTTGCACTCTCCTGAGCAGACTAGCTCAGGCAAGAAGCAGCAGCTTCGCACAAACCCGACTCTGATTGCCCAACGAATGCTATGCTTTCACAGAGAGGATGCCTGGGCATAGAAGGATATCGTTCCATGCGGGATTATTACAACGTGCAGGGGACACTAGATCAGGGAAGCAGCAGCAGCATACCTCAGACGCGACTTTGTTTTCACAAGTAGCTGGTGACTCTTGTCTTACAACGGGCCCGCTGTTCCTGCCAGTGCCAACTCTCCTGCATCGCGACCGTTTCCCGAACACAAAGCCAACGGCTCCTTCTCTTTGCCCGTGGCAGCGTGCTGCACCTTCCCCAGACTTGCTCTTGGGGAGCACGGTGACAGACGTGTCCCTTTCCTTAAGGCCCTTTCCAGAGGTGCAACCACGCTTCTCTCTCTGGCATAGGGGATGCTAGGTGAAAGAAAATTTCGCTCCATGCGGGTATCTTGCACTGTCCTGAGCAGAGTAGCTCAGGCAAGAAGCAGCAGCTTCCCACAAACCCGACTCTGATTGCCCAACGAATGCTATGCTTTCCCAGAGAGGATGCCTGGGCATAGAAGGATTTCGTTCCATGCGGGTTTATTACAACGTGCAGGGGAGACTAGCTCAGGGAAGCAGCAGCAGCATCCCTCAGACGCGACTCTGATTTCCCAACGAAAGCTGTGCCTTCCCAGAGGGGATGCCCGGGCAAAGAGGCTTTCGCTCTATGCGGGGCTCTCCCACCGTCCTACGAATACTAGGCTAAGGCAAGCAGCCACAGCAGCCTACAGATCCGACTCTGATTTACCAGCTACTGCTATACGTTCGCAGATGTTTTCAGCTGGCGCGAACTGCCCTTCGCTGCTGCTTCACCGCAAGGCTTTGGGCATTCGCTCTGACACTTCAAAGAAGAAGAGCTGCGGGAGAGCTAGTGTATCTTGGGCCTTGCTTTCCGGGGCTCCATGTTCGCGCCGTGCGTTCTCCCTGCCAAGCCGAACTAAGCAGGGTCAATCACAAACCTACAGCCGTGTGCCTTGCCTAGGATGGCACTCTATGCTCACTTCATGTCCTGGCATAGGCAAGGCTAGGCCTTTTGCACTAGCGCTCGCGTGGAATCGGGGACTAAGCCAGTGCCTTCCCCACAGGAGAGGAGAGTCGACATGAACCCTGCACACTGCCCGTGCACGGGGATGGGGATCTGTTTGGGTCTGTCCCCCCTCCTACCCCGGCACACTTCCTGACACCAACAACGTTGTCACATCTTGGAGGAAGACGGCATCGGACTGCCCGTTCGTCCAGGGAGCTGTTTCTGCGAGTTGCGGCTATGGCGCTTGGTGGCAAGCCCAAGTCTGCCCTAGGCAGAGGGGGTCAAGGAGACGCTGTCTCCTTGGGACCAGAGACACAGGACCGGCCTGCCTTCTGCACAGACTCCTTCCTCAGTGTGGAGCACGCGTGCCTGCCCTAGTCGTACTCTTCTGTCACCTTAGCAGCCAGGCCTCCGTCCCTCAGCACAGGTAGATGGTGACACTTGCCTTACAACGGGCCCGCTGTTCCTGCCAATGCCAACTATCCTGCATCGCGACCGTTTCCCGAACACAAAGCCAACGGCTCCTTCTCTTTGCCCGTGGCAGCGTGCTGCACCTTCCCCAGACTTGCTCTTGGGGAGCACGGTGACAGACGTGTCCCTTTCCTTAAGCCCCTTTCCAGAGGTGCAACCACGATTCTCTCTCTGGCAGAGGGGATGCTAGGTGAAAGGGAATTTCGCTCCATGCGGGTATCTTGCACTGTCCTCAGCAGAATAGCTCAGGCAAGAAGCAGCAGCTTCCTAAAAACCCGACACTGATTGCCCAACGAATGCTCTGCTTTCTCAGAGAGGAGGCCTGGCCATAGATGATTTCGCTCCATGCGGGTTTAGTACAATTTGCAGGGAAGTCTAACTCAGGCAAGCAGCAACAGCATCCCTCAGACGCGACTCTGATTTCCCAACGAAAGCTGTGACTTCCCAAAGGGGATGCCCGGGCAAAGTGGCTTTCGCTCTATGCGGGGCTCTCCCACCGTCCTACGAATACTAGGCTAAGGCAAGCAGCCACAGCAGCCTACAGATCTGACTCTGATTTACCAACTGAACTAAGCAGGCACAATCAAAAACCAACAGCAGCGTGCGTTGCCTAGGATGGCACTCTATGCTCACTTCATGTCCTGGCATAGGCAAGGCTAGGCCTTTTGCACTAGCGCTCGTGTGGAATCGGGGACTAAGCCAGTGCCTTCCCCACAGGAGAGGAGAGTCGACATGAACCCTGCACACTGCCCGTGCACTGGGCTGGGGATCTGTTTGGGTCTCTCCCCCCTCCTACCCCGGCACACTTCCTGACACCAACAACGTTGTCACATCTTGGAGGAAGACGGCATCGGACTGCCCGTTCGTCCAGGGAGCTGTTTCTGCGAGTTGAAGCTATGGCGCTTGGTGGCAAGCCCAAGTCTGCCCTAGGCACAGGTGGTCAAGGAGACGCTGTCCCCTTGGGACCAGAGACACAGGACAGGCCTGCCTTCTGCCCAGACTCCTTCCTCAGTGTGGAGCACACCTGCCTGCCATAGTCATACTCTTCTGTCACCTTAGCAGCCAGGCCTCCGACCCTCAGCACAGGTAGATGGTGACACTTGTCTTACAACGGGCCCGCTGTTCCTGCCAGTGCCAACTCTCCTGCATCGCGACCGTTTCCCGAACACAAAGCCAACGGCTCCTTCTCTTTGCCCGTGGCAGCGTGATGCACCTTACCCAGACTTGCTCTTGGGGAGCACAGTGACAGACGTGTCCCTTTCCATAAGGCCCTTTCTAGAGGTGCAACCACGCTTCTCTCTCTGGCAGAGGGGATGCTAGGTAAAAGATAATTTCGCTCCATGCGGGTATCTTGCACTGTCCTGAGCAGACTAGCTCAGGCAAGAAGCAGCAGCTTCCCACAAACCCGACTCTGATTGCCCAACGATTGCTATGCTTTCCCAGAGAGGGTGCCTGGGCATAGAAGGTTTTCATTTCATGCGGGATTATTACAACGTGCAGGGGACACTAGATCAGGGAAGCAGCAGCAGCATCCCTCAGACGTGACTCTGTTTTCACAAGTAGCTGGTGACACTTGTCTTACAACGGGCCCGCTGTTCCTGCCAGTGCCAACTCTCCTGCATCGCGCCCGTTTCCCGAACACAAAGCCAACGGCTCCTTCTCTTTGCCCGTGGCAGCGTGCTGCACCTTCCCCAGACTTGCTCTTGGGGAGCACGGTGACAGACGTGTCCCTTTCCTTAAGCCCCTTTCCAGAGGTGCAACCACGATTCTCTCTCTGGCAGAGGGGATGCTAGGTGAAAGGGAATTTCGCTCCATGCGGGTATCTTGCACTGTCCTCAGCAGAATAGCTCAGGCAAGAAGCAGCAGCTTCCTAAAAACCCGACACTGATTGCCCAATGAATGCTCTGCTTTCTCAGAGAGGAGGCCTGGCCATAGATGATTTCGCTCCATGCGGGTTTAGTACAATTTGCAGGGAAGTCTAACTCAGGCAAGCAGCAACAGCATCCCTCAGAAGCGACTCTGATTTCCCAACGAATGCTGTGACTTCCCAAAGGGGATGCCCGGGCAAAGTGGCTTTCGCTCTATGCGGGGCTCTCCCACCGTCCTACGAATACTAGGCTAAGGCAAGCAGCCACAGCAGCCTACAGATCTGACTCTGATTTACCAACTGAACTAAGCAGGCACAATCAAAAACCAACAGAGCGTGCGTTGCCTAGGATGGCACTCTATGCTCACTTCATGTCCTGTCATAGGCAAGGCTAGGCCTTTTGCACTAGCGCTCGCGTGGATTCGGGGACTAAGCCAGTGCCTTCCCCACAGGAGAGGAGAGTCGACATGAACCCTGCACAGGCCCGTGCACTGGGCTGGGGATCTGTTTGGTCCTGTCCCCCCTGCTACCCCGGCACACTTCCTGACACCAACAACGTTGTCACATCTTGGAGGAAGACGGCATCGGACTGCCCGTTCGTCCAGGGAGCTGTTTCTGCGAGTTGAAGCTATGGCGCTTGGTGGCAAGCCCAAATCTGCCCTAGGCACAGGTGGTCAAGGAGACGCTGTCCCCTTGGGACCAGAGACACAGGACAGGCCTGCTTTCTGCCCAGACTCCTTCCTCAGTGTGGAGCACACCTGCCTGCCATAGTCATACTCTTCTGTCACCTTAGCAGCCAGGCCTCCAACCCTCAGCACAGGTAGATGGTGACACTTGTCTTACAACGGGCCCGCTGTTCCTGCCATTGCCAACTCTCCTTCATCGCGACCGTTTCCCGAACACAAAGCCAACGGCTCCTTCTCTTTGCCCGTGGCAGCGTGATGCACCTTCCCCAGACTTGCTCTTGGGGAGCACGGTGACAGACGTGTCCCTTTCCTTCAGGCCCTTTCCAGAGGTGCAACCACGCTTCTCTCTCTGGCAGTGGGGATGCTAGGTAAAAGAAAATTTCGCTCCATGCGGGTATCTTGCACTGTCCTGAGCAGAGTAGCTCAGGCAAGAAGCAGCAGCTTCCCACAAACCCGACTCTGATTGCCCAACGAATTCTATGCTTTCCCAGAGAGGATGCCTGGGCATAGAAGGATTTCGTTCCATGCGGGATTATTACAACGTGCAGGGGACACTAGATCAGGGAAGCAGCAGCAGCATCCCTCAGACGTGACTCTGATTTCCCAACGAAAGCTGTGCCTTCCCAGAGGGGATGCCCGGGCAAAGAGGCTTTCGCTCTATGCGGGGCTCTCCCACCGTCCTACGAATACTAGGCTAAGGCAAGCAGCCACAGCAGCCTACAGATCCGACTCTGATTTACCAGCTACTGCTATACGTTCGCAGAGGTTTTCAGCTGGCGCGAACTGCCCTTCGCTGCTGCTTCACAGCAAGGATTTGGGCATTCGCTCTGACACTTCAAAGAAGAAGAGCTGCGGGAGAGCTAGTGTATCTTGGGCCTTGCTTTCCGGGGCTCCATGTTCGCGCCGTGCGTTCTCCCTGCCAAGCCGAACTAAGCAGGGTCAATCACAAACCTACAGCAGTGTGCGTTGCCTAGGATGGCACTCTATGCTCACTTCATGTCCTGGCATAGGCAAGGCTAGGCCTTTTGCACTAGAGCTCGCGTGGAATCGGGACTAAACCAGTGCCTTCCCCACAGGAGAGGAGAGTCGACATGAACCCTGCACACTGCCCGTGCACGGGATTGGGGATCTGTTTGGGTCTGTCCCCCCTCCTACCCCGGCACACTTCCTGACACCAACAACGTTGTCACATCTTGGAGGAAGACGGCATCGGACTGCCCGTTCGTCCAGGGAGCTGTTTCTGCGAGTTGCGGCTATGGCGCTTGGTGGCAAGCCCAAGTCTGCCCTAGGCAGAAGGGGTCAAGGAGACGCTGTCCCCTTGGGACCAGAGACACAGGACCGGCCTGCCTTCTGCACAGACTCCTTCCTCAGTGTGGAGCACGCGTGCCTGCCCTAGTCGTACTCTTCTGTCACCTTAGCAGCCAGGCCTCCATCCCTCAGCTCAGGTAGATGGTGACACTTGTCTTACAACGGGCCCGCTGTTCCTGCCAGTGCCAACTCTCCTACATCGCGACCGTTTCCCGAACACAAAGCAAACGGCTCCTTCTCTTTGCCCGTGGCAGCGTGCTGCACCTTCAAGACTTGCTCTTGGGGAGCACGGTGACAGACGTGTCCCTTTCCTTAAGCCCCTTTCCAGAGGTGCAACCACGCTTCTCTCTCTGGCAGAGGGGATGCGAGGTCAAAGGGAATTTCGCTCCATGCGGGTATCTTGCACTGTCCTCAGCAGAATAGCTCAGGCAAGAAGCAGCAGCTTCCTAAAAACCCGACACTGATTGCCCAACGAAGCTCTGCTTTCTCAGAGAGGAGGCCTGGCCATAGATGATTTTGCTCCATGCGGGTTTATTACAATTTGCAGGGAAGTCTAACTCAGGCAAGCAGCAACAGCATCCCTCAGACGCGACTCTGATTTCCCAACGAAAGCTGTGACTTCCCAAAGGCGATGCCCGGGCAAAGTGGCTTTCGCTCTATGCGGGGCTCTCCCACCGTCCTACGAATACTAGGCTAAGGCAAGCAGCCACAGCAGCCTACAGATCTGACTCTGATTTACCAACTGAACTAAGCAGGCACAATCAAAAACCAACAGCAGCGTGCGTTGCCTAGGATGGCACTCTATGCTCACTTCATGTCCTGTCATAGGCAAGGCTAGGCCTTTTGCACTAGCGCTCGCGTGGAATCGGGGACTAAGCCAGTGCCTTCGCCACAGGAGAGGAGAGTCGACATGAACCCTGCACACTGCCCGTGCACTGGGCTGGGGATCTGTTTGGGTCTGTCCCCCCTCCTACCCCGGCACACTTCCTGACACCAACAACGTTGTCACATCTTGGAGGAAGACGGCATCGGACTGCCCGTTCGTCCAGGGAGCTGTTTCCGCGAGTTGAAGCTATGGCGCTTGGTGGCAAGCCCAAGTCTGCCCTAGGCACAGGTGGTCAAGGAGACGCTGTCCCCTTGGGACCAGAGACACAGGACAGGCCTGCCTTCTGCCCAGACTCCTTCCTCAGTGTGGAGCACACCTGCCTGCCATAGTCATACTCTTCTGTCACCTTAGCAGCCAGGCCTCCGACCCTCAGCACAGGTAGATGGTGACACTTGTCTTACAACGAGCCCGCTGTTCCTGCCAGTGCCAACTCTCCTTCATCGCGACCGTTTCCCGAACACAAAGCCAACGGCTCCTTCTCTGCCCGTGGCAGCGTGATGCACCTTCCCCAGACTTGCTCTTGGGGAGCACAGTGACAGACGTGCCCCTTTCCATAAGGCCCTTTCCAGAGGTGCAACCACGCTTCTCTCTCTGGCAGAGGGGATGCTAGGTAAAAGATAATTTCGCTCCATGCGGGTATCTTGCACTGTCCTGAGCAGACTAGCTCAGGCAAGAAGCAGCAGCTTTCCACAAACCCGACTCTGATTGCCCAACGAATGCTATGCTTTCCCAGAGAGGATGCCTGGGCATAGAAGGATTTCATTCCATGCGGGATTATTACAACGTGAAGGGGAGACTAGATCAGGAAGCAGCAGCAGCATCCCTCAGACGCGACTCTGTTTTCACTTAGCTGGTGACACTTGTCTTACAACGGGCCCGCTGTTCCTGCCAGTGCCAACTCTCCTGCATCGCGCCCGTTTCCCGAACACAAAGCCAACGGCTCCTTCTCTTTGCCCGTGGCAGCGTGCTGCACCTTCCCCAGACTTGCTCTTGGGGAGCACGGTGACAGACGTGTCCCTTTCCTTAAGGCCCTTTCCAGAGGTGCAACCACGCTTCTCTCTCTGGCAGAGGGGATGCTAGGTGAAAGAAAATTTCGCTCCATGCGGGTATCTTGCACTGTCCTGAGCAGAGTAGCTCAGGCAAGAAGCAGCAGCTTCCCACATACCCGACTCTGATTGCCCAACGAATGCTATGCTTTCCCAGAGAGGATGCCTGGGCATAGAAGGATTCCGTTCCATGCGGGTTTATTACAACGTGCAGGGGAGACTAGCTCAGGGAAGCAGCAGCAGCATCCCTCAGACGCGACTCTGATTTCCCAACGAAAGCTGTGCCTTCCCAGAGGGGATGCCCGGGCAAAGTGGCTTTCGCTCTATGCGGGGCTCTCCCACCGTCCTACGAATACTAGGCTAAGGCAAGCAGCCACAGCAGCCTACAGATCCGACTCTGATTTACCAGCTACTGCTATACGTTCGCAGATGTTTTCAGCTGGCGCGAACTGCCCTTCGCTGCTGCTTCACAGCAAGGCTTTGGGCATTCGCTCTGACACTTCAAAGAAGAAGAGCTGCGGGAGAGCTAGTGTATCTTGGGCCTTGCTTTCCGGGGCTCCATGTTCGCGCCGTGCGTTCTCCCTGCCAAGCCGAACTAAGCAGGGTCAATCACAAACCTACAGCAGTGTGCGTTGCCTAGGATGGCACTCTATGCTCACTTCATGTCCTGGCATAGGCAAGGCTAGGCCTTTTGCACTAGAGCTCGCGTGGAATCGGGGACTAAGCCAGTGCCTTCCCCACAGGAGAGGAGAGTCGACATGAACCCTGCACACTGCCCGTGCACGGGGATGGGGATCTGTTTGGGTCTGTCCCCCCTCCTACCCCGGCACACTTCCTGACACCAACAACGTTGTCACATCTTGGAGGAAGACGGCATCGGACTGCCCGTTCGTCCAGGGAGCTGTTTCTGCGAGTTGAAGCTATGGCGCTTGGTGGCAAGCCCAAGTCTGCCCTAGGCACAGGTGGTCAAGGAGACGCTGTCCCCTTGGGACCAGAGACACAGGACAGGCCTGCCTTCTGCCCAGACTCCTTCCTCAGTGTGGAGCACACCTGCCTGCCATAGTCATACTCTTCTGTCACCTTAGCAGCCAGGCCTCCGACCCTCAGCACAGGTAGATGGTGACACTTGTCTTACAACGGGCCCGCTGTTCCTGCCAGTGCCAACTCTCCTGCATCGCGACCGTTTCCCGAACACAAAGCCAACGGCTCCTTCTCTTTGCCCGTGGCAGCGTGATGCACCTTCCCCAGACTTGCTCTTGGGGAGCACAGTGACAGACGTGTCCCTTTCCTTAAGGCCCTTTCTAGAGGTGCAACCACGCTTCTCTCTCTGGCAGAGGGGATGCTAGGTAAAAGATAATTTCGCTCCATGCGGGTATCTTGCACTGTCCTGAGCAGACTAGCTCAGGCAAGAAGCAGCAGCTTCCCAAAAACCCGACTCTGATTGCCCAACGAATGCTATGCTTTCCCAGAGAGGGTGCCTGGGCATAGAAGGTTTTCATTTCATGCGGGATTATTACAACGTGCAGGGGAGACTAGATCAGGGAAGCAGCAGCAGCATCCCTCAGAAGCGACTCTGTTTTCACAAGTAGCTGGTAACACTTGTCTTACAACGGGCCCGCTGTTCCTGCCAGTGCCAACTCTCCTGCATCGCGACCGTTTCCCGAACACAAAGCCAACGGCTCCTTCTCTTTGCCCGTGGCAGCGTGCTGCACCTTCCCCAGACTTGCTTTGGGGAGCACGGTGACAGACGTGTCCCTTTCCTTAAGCCCCTTTCCAGAGGTGCAACCACGCTTCTCTCTCTGGCAGAGGGGATGCTAGGTGAAAGGGAATTTCGCTCCATGCGGGTATCTTGCACTATCCTCAGCAGAATAGCTCAGGCAAGAAGCAGCAGCTTCCTAAAAACCTGACACTGATTGCCCAACGAAGCTCTGCTTTCTCAGAGAGGAGGCCTGGCCATAGATGATTTCGCTCCATGCGGGTTTAGTACAATTTGCAGGGAAGTCTAACTCAGGCAAACAGCAACAGCATCCCTCAGACGCGACTCTGATTTCCCAACGAAAGCTGTGACTTCCCAAAGGGGATGCCCGGGCAAAGTGGCTTTCGCTCTATGCGGGGCTCTCCCACCGTCCTACGAATACTAGGCTAAGGCAAGCAGCCACAGCAGCCTACAGATCTGACTCTGATTTACCAACTGAACTAAGCAGGCACAATCAAAAACCAAAAGCAGCGTGCGTTGCCTAGGATGGCACTCTATGCTCACTTCATGTCCTGGCATAGGCAAGGCTAGGCCTTTTGCACTAGCGCTCGCGTGGAATCGGGGACTAAGCCAGTGCCTTCCCCACAGGAGAGGAGAGTCGACATGAACCCTGCACACTGCCCGTGCACTGGGCTGGGGATCTGTTTGGGTCTGTCCCCCCTCCTACCCCGGCACACTTCCTGACACCAACAACGTTGTCATATCTTGGAGGAAGACGGCATCGGACTGCCCGTTCGTCCAGGGAGCTGTTTCTGCGAGTTGAAGCTATGGCGCTTGTGGCAAGCCCAAGTCTGCCCTAGGCACAGGTGGTCAAGGAGACGCTGTCCCCTTGGGACCAGAGACACAGGACAGGCCTGCCTTCTGCCCAGACTCCTTCCTCAGTGTGGAGCACACCTGCTTGCCATAGTCATACTCTTCTGTCACCTTAGCTGCCAGGCCTCCGACCCTCAGCACAGGTAGACGGTGACACTTGTCTTACAACGGGCCCGCTGTTCCTGCCAGTGCCAACTCTCCTTCATCGCGACCGTTTCCCGAACACAAAGCCAACGGCTCCTTCTCTTTGCCCGTGGCAGCGTGATGCACCTTCCCCAGACTTGCTCTTGGGGAGCACAGTGACAGACGTGTCCCTTTCCATAAGGCCCTTTCCAGAGGTGCAACCACGCTTCTCTCTCTGGCAGAGGGGATGCTAGGTAAAAGATAATTTCGCTCCATGCGGGTATCTTGCACTGTCCTGAGCAGACTAGCTCAGGCAAGAAGCAGCAGCTTCCCACAAACCCGACTCTGATTGCCCAACGAATGCTATGCTTTCCCAGAGAGGGTGCCTGGGCATAGAAGGATTTCATTCCATGCGGGATTATTACAACGTGCAGGGGAGACTAGATCAGAGAAGCAGCAGCAGCATCCCTCAGACGCGACTCTGTTTTCACAAGTAGCTGGTGACTCTTGCCTTACAACGGGCCCGCTGTTCCTGCCAGTGCCAACTCTCCTGCATCGCGACCGTTTCCCGAACACAAAGCCAACGGCTCCTTCTCTTTGCCCATGGCAGCGTGCTGCACCTTCCCCAGACTTGCTCTTGGGGAGCACGGTGACAGACGTGTCCCTTTCCTTAAGCCCCTTTCCAGAGGTGCAACCACGCTTCTCTCTCTGGCAGAGGGGATGCTAGGTGAAAGGGAATTTCACTCCATGCGGGTATCTTGCACTGTCCTCAGAAGAATAGCACAGGCAAGACGCAGCAGCTTCCTAAAAACCCGACACTGATTGCCCAACGAATGCTCTGCTTTCTCAGAGAGGAGGCCTGGCCATAGATGATTTCGCTCCATGCGGGTTTAGTACAATTTGCAGGGAAGTCTAACTCAGGCAAGCAGCAACAGCATCCCTCAGACGCGACTCTGATTTCCCAACGAAAGCTGTGACTTCCCAAAGGGGATGCCCGGGCAAAGTGGCTTTCGCTCTATGCGGGGCTCTCCCACCGTCCTACGAATACTAGGCTAAGGCAAGCAGCCACAGCAGCCTACAGATCTGACTCTGATTTACCAACTGAACTAAGCAGGCACAATCAAAAACCAACAGCAGCGTGCGTTGCCTAGGATGGCACTCTATGCTCACTTCATGTCCTGTCATAGGCAAGGCTAGGCCTTTTGCACTAGCGCTCGCGTGGATTCGGGGACTAAGCCAGTGCCTTCCCCACAGGAGAGGAGAGTCGACATGAACCCTGCACAGGCCCGTGCACTGGGCTGGGGATCTGTTTGGGTCTGTGCCCCTGCTACCCCGGCACACTTCCTGACACCAACAACGTTGTCACATCTTGGAGGAAGACGGCATCGGACTGCCCGTTCGTCCAGGGAGATGTTTCTGCGAGTTGAAGCTATGGCGCTTGGTGGCAAGCCCAAGTCTGCCCTAGGCACAGGTGGTCAAGGAGACGCTGTCCCCTTGGGACCAGAGACACAGGACAGGCCTGCCTTCTGCCCAGACTCCTTCCTCATTGTGGAGCAAACCTGCCTGCCATAGTCATACTCTTCTGTCACCTTAGCAGCCAGGCCTCCGACCCTCAGCACAGGTAGATGGTGACACTTGTCTTACAACGGGCCCGCTGTTCCTGCCAGTGCCAACTCTCCTGCATCGTGACCGTTTCCCGAACACAAAGCCAACGGCTCCTTCTCTTTGCCCGTGGCAGCGTGATGCACCTTCCCCAGACTTGCTCTTGGGGAGCACGGTGACAGACGTGTCCATTTCCTTCAGGCCCTTTCCAGAGGTGCAACCACGCTTCTCTCTCTGGCAGAGGGGATGCTAGGTAAAAGAAAATTTCTCTCCATGCGGGTATCTTGCACTCTCCTGAGCAGACTAGCTCAGGCAAGAAGCAGCAGCTTCGCACAAACCCGACTCTGATTGCCCAACGAATGCTATGCTTTCCCAGAGAGGATGCCTGGGCATAGAAGGATATCGTTCCATGCGGGATTATTACAACGTGCAGGGGACACTAGATCAGGGAAGCAGCAGCAGCATACCTCAGACGCGACTTTGTTTTCACAAGTAGCTGGTGACTCTTGTCTTACAACGGGCCCGCTGTTCCTGCCAGTGCCAACTCTCCTGCATCGCGACCGTTTCCCGAACACAAAGCCAACGGCTCCTTCTCTTTGCCCGTGGCAGCGTGCTGCACCTTCCCCAGACTTGCTCTTGGGGAGCACGGTGACAGACGTGTCCCTTTCCTTAAGGCCCTTTCCAGAGGTGCAACCACGCTTCTCTCTCTGGCAGAGGGGATGCAGGGTGAAAGAAAATTTCGCTCCATGCGGGTATCTTGCACTGTCCTGAGCAGAGTAGCTCAGGCAAGAAGCAGCAGCTTCCCACAAACCCGACTCTGATTGCCCAACGAATGCTATGCTTTCCCAGAGAGGATGCCTGGGCATAGAAGGATTTCGTTCCATGCGGGTTTATTACAACGTGCAGGGGAGACTAGCTCAGGGAAGCAGCAGCAGCATCCCTCAGACGCGACTCTGATTTCCCAACGAAAGCTGTGCCTTCCCAGAGGGGATGCCCGGGCAAAGAGGCTTTCGCTCTATGCGGGGCTCTCCCACCGTCCTACGAATACTAGGCTAAGGCAAGCAGCCACAGCAGCCTACAGATCCGACTCTGATTTACCAGCTACTGCTATACGTTCGCAGATGTTTTCAGCTGGCGCGAACTGCCCTTCGCTGCTGCTTCACAGCAAGGCTTTGGGCATTCGCTCTGACACTTCAAAGAAGAAGAGCTGCGGGAGAGCTAGTGTATCTTGGGCCTTGCTTTCCGGGGCTCCATGTTCGCGCCGTGCGTTCTCCCTGCCAAGCCGAACTAAGCAGGGTCAATCACAAACCTACAGCCGTGTGCCTTGCCTAGGATGGCACTCTATGCTCACTTCAGGTCCTGGCATAGGCAAGGCTAGGCCTTTTGCAATAGCGCTCGCGTGGAATCGGGGACTAAGCCAGTGCCTTCCCCACAGGAGAGGAGAGTCGACATGAACCCTGCACACTGCCCGTGCACGGGGATGGGGATCTGTTTGGGTCTGTCCCCCCTCCTACCCCGGCACACTTCCTGACACCAACAACGTTGTCACATCTTGGAGGAAGACGGCATCGGACTGCCCGTTCGTCCAGGGAGCTGTTTCTGCGAGTTGCGGCTATGGCGCTTGGTGGCAAGCCCAAGTCTGCCCTAGGCAGAGGGGGTCAAGGAGACGCTGTCTCCTTGGGACCAGAGACACAGGACCGGCCTGCCTTCTGCACAGACTCCTTCCTCAGTGTGGAGCACGCGTGCCTGCCCTAGTCGTACTCTTCTGTCACCTTAGCAGCCAGGCCTCCGTCCCTCAGCACAGGTAGATGGTGACACTTGCCTTACAACGGGCCCGCTGTTCCTGCCAATGCCAACTATCCTGCATCGCGACCGTTTCCCGAACACAAAGCCAACGGCTCCTTCTCTTTGCCCGTGGCAGCGTGCTGCACCTTCCCCAGACTTGCTCTTGGGGAGCACGGTGACAGACGTGTCCCTTTCCTTAAGCCCCTTTCCAGAGGTGCAACCACGATTCTCTCTCTGGCAGAGGGGATGCTAGGTGAAAGGGAATTTCGCTCCATGCGGGTATCTTGCACTGTCCTCAGCAGAATAGCTCAGGCAAGAAGCAGCAGCTTCCTAAAAACCCGACACTGATTGCCCAACGAATGCTCTGCTTTCTCAGAGAGGAGGCCTGGCCATAGATGATTTCGCTCCATGCGGGTTTATTACAATTTGCAGGGAAGTCTAACTCAGGCAAGCAGCAACAGCATCACTCAGACGCGACTCTGATTTCCCAACGAAAGCTGTGACTTCCCAAAGGGGATGCCCGGGCAAAGTGGCTTTCGCTCTATGCGGGGCTCTCCCACCGTCCTACGAATACTAGGCTAAGGCAAGCAGCCACAGCAGCCTACAGATCTGACTCTGATTTACCAACTGAACTAAGCAGGCACAATCAAAAACCAACAGCAGCGTGCGTTGCCTAGGATGGCACTCTATGCTCACTTCATGTCCTGGCATAGGCAAGGCTAGGCCTTTTGCACTAGCGCTCGTGTGGAATCGGGGACTAAGCCAGTGCCTTCCCCACAGGAGAGGAGAGTCGACATGAACCCTGCACACTGCCCGTGCACTGGGCTGGGGATCTGTTTGGGTCTCTCCCCCCTCCTACCCCGGCACACTTCCTGACACCAACAACGTTGTCACATCTTGGAGGAAGACGGCATCGGACTGCCCGTTCGTCCAGGGAGCTGTTTCTGCGAGTTGAAGCTATGGCGCTTGGTGGCAAGCCCAAGTCTGCCCTAGGCACAGGTGGTCAAGGAGACGCTGTCCCCTTGGGACCAGAGACACAGGACAGGACTGCCTTCTGCCCAGACTCCTTCCTCAGTGTGGAGCACACCTGCCTGCCATAGTCATACTCTTCTGTCACCTTAGCAGCCAGGCCTCCGACCCTCAGCACAGGTAGATGGTGACACTTGTCTTACAACGGGCCCGCTGTTCCTGCCAGTGCCAACTCTCCTGCATCGCGACCGTTTCCCGAACACAAAGCCAACGGCTCCTTCTCTTTGCCCGTGGCAGCGTGATGCACCTTCCCCAGACTTGCTCTTGGGGAGCACAGTGACAGACGTGTCCCTTTCCATAAGGCCCTTTCTAGAGGTGCAACCACGCTTCTCTCTCTGGCAGAGGGGATGCTAGGTAAAAGATAATTTCGCTCCATGCGGGTATCTTGCACTGTCCTGAGCAGACTAGCTCAGGCAAGAAGCAGCAGCTTCCCACAAACCCGACTCTGATTGCCCAACGATTGCTATGCTTTCCCAGAGAGGGTGCCTGGGCATAGAAGGTTTTCATTTCATGCGGGATTATTACAACGTGCAGGGGACACTAGATCAGGGAAGCAGCAGCAGCATCCCTCAGACGCGACTCTGTTTTCACAAGTAGCTGGTGACACTTGTCTTACAACGGGCCCGCTGTTCCTGCCAGTGCCAACTCTCCTGCATCGCGCCCGTTTCCCGAACACAAAGCCAACGGCTCCTTCTCTTTGCCCGTGGCAGCGTGCTGCACCTTCCCCAGACTTGCTCTTGGGGAGCACGGTGACAGACGTGTCCCTTTCCTTAAGCCCCTTTCCAGAGGTGCAACCACGCTTCTCTCTCTGGCACAGGGGATGCTAGGTGAAAGGGAATTTCGCTCCATGCGGGTATCTTGCACTGTCCTCAGCAGAATAGCTCAGGCAAGAAGCAGCAGCTTCCTAAAAACCCGACACTGATTGCCCAACGAATGCTCTGCTTTCTCAGAGAGGAGGCCTGGCCATAGATGATTTCGCTCCATGCGGGTTTATTACAATTTGCAGGGAAGTCTAACTCAGGCAAGCAGCAACAGCATCCCTCAGAAGCGACTCTGATTTCCCAACGAATGCTGTGACTTCCCAAAGGGGATGCCCGGGCAAAGTGGCTTTCGCTCTATGCGGGGCTCTCCCACCGTCCTACGAATACTAGGCTAAGGCAAGCAGCCACAGCAGCCTACAGATCTGACTCTGATTTACCAACTGAACTAAGCAGGCACAATCAAAAACCAACAGAGCGTGCGTTGCCTAGGATGGCACTCTATGCTCACTTCATGTCCTGTCATAGGCAAGGCTAGGCCTTTTGCACTAGCGCTCGCGTGGATTCGGGGACTAAGCCAGTGCCTTCCCCACAGGAGAGGAGAGTCGACATGAACCCTGCACAGGCCCGTGCACTGGGCTGGGGATCTGTTTGGGCCTGTCCCCCCTGCTACCCCGGCACACTTCCTGACACCAACAACGTTGTCACATCTTGGAGGAAGACGGCATCGGACTGCCCGTTCGTCCAGGGAGCTGTTTCTGCGAGTTGAAGCTATGGCGCTTGGTGGCAAGCCCAAATCTGCCCTAGGCACAGGTGGTCAAGGAGACGCTGTCCCCTTGGGACCAGAGACACAGGACAGGCCTGCTTTCTGCCCAGACTCCTTCCTCAGTGTGGAGCACACCTGCCTGCCATAGTCATACTCTTCTGTCACCTTAGCAGCCAGGCCTCCGACCCTCAGCACAGGTAGATGGTGACACTTGTCTTAAACGGGCCCGCTGTTCCTGCCAGTGCCAACTCTCCTGCATCGCGACCGTTTCCCGAACACAAAGCCAACGGCTCCTTCTCTTTGCCCGTGGCAGCGTGCTGCACCTTCCCCAGACTTGCTCTTGGGGAGCACAGTGACAGACGTGTCCCTTTCCATAAGGCCCTTTCCAGAGGTGCAACCACGCTTCTCTCTCTGGCAGAGGGGATGCTAGGTAAAAGATAATTTCGCTCCATGCGGGTATCTTGCACTGTCCTGAGCAGACTAGCTCAGGCAAGAAGCAGCAGCTTCCCACAAACCCGACTCTGATTGCCCAACGAATGCTATGCTTTCCCAGAGAGGATGCCTGGGCATAGAAGGATATCGTTCCATGCGGGATTATTACAACGTGCAGGGGACACTAGATCAGGGAAGCAGCAGCAGCATACCTCAGACGCGACTTTGTTTTCACAAGTAGCTGGTGACTCTTGTCTTACAACGGGCCCGCTGTTCCTGCCAGTGCCAACTCTCCTGCATCGCGACCGTTTCCCGAACACAAAGCCAACGGCTCCTTCTCTTTGCCCGTGGCAGCGTGCTGCACCTTCCCCAGACTTGCTCTTGGGGAGCACGGTGACAGACGTGTCCCTTTCCTTAAGGCCCTTTCCAGAGGTGCAACCACGCTTCTCTCTCTGGCATAGGGGATGCTAGGTGAAAGAAAATTTCGCTCCATGCGGGTATCTTGCACTGTCCTGAGCAGAGTAGCTCAGGCAAGAAGCAGCAGCTTCCCACAAACCCGACTCTGATTGCCCAACGAATGCTATGCTTTCCCAGAGAGGATGCCTGGGCATAGAAGGATTTCGTTCCATGCGGGTTTATTACAACGTGCAGGGGAGACTAGCTCAGGGAAGCAGCAGCAGCATCCCTCAGACGCGACTCTGATTTCCCAACGAAAGCTGTGCCTTCCCAGAGGGGATGCCCGGGCAAAGAGGCTTTCGCTCTATGCGGGGCTCTCCCACCGTCCTACGAATACTAGGCTAAGGCAAGCAGCCACAGCAGCCTACAGATCCGACTCTGATTTACCAGCTACTGCTATACGTTCGCAGATGTTTTCAGCTGGCGCGAACTGCCCTTCGCTGCTGCTTCACAGCAAGGCTTTGGGCATTCGCTCTGACACTTCAAAGAAGAAGAGCTGCGGGAGAGCTAGTGTATCTTGGGCCTTGCTTTCCGGGGCTCCATGTTCGCGCCGTGCGTTCTCCCTGCCAAGCCGAACTAAGCAGGGTCAATCACAAACCTACAGCCGTGTGCCTTGCCTAGGATGGCACTCTATGCTCACTTCAGGTCCTGGCATAGGCAAGGCTAGGCCTTTTGCACTAGCGCTCGCGTGGAATCGGGGACTAAGCCAGTGCCTTCCCCACAGGAGAGGAGAGTCGACATGAACCCTGCACACTGCCCGTGCACGGGGATGGGGATCTGTTTGGGTCTGTCCCCCCTCCTACCCCGGCACACTTCCTGACACCAACAACGTTGTCACATCTTGGAGGAAGACGGCATCGGACTGCCCGTTCGTCCAGGGAGCTGTTTCTGCGAGTTGCGGCTATGGCGCTTGGTGGCAAGCCCAAGTCTGCCCTAGGCAGAGGGGGTCAAGGAGACGCTGTCTCCTTGGGACCAGAGACACAGGACCGGCCTGCCTTCTGCACAGACTCCTTCCTCAGTGTGGAGCACGCGTGCCTGCCCTAGTCGTACTCTTCTGTCACCTTAGCAGCCAGGCCTCCGTCCCTCAGCACAGGTAGATGGTGACACTTGCCTTACAACGGGCCCGCTGTTCCTGCCAATGCCAACTATCCTGCATCGCGACCGTTTCCCGAACACAAAGCCAACGGCTCCTTCTCTTTGCCCGTGGCAGCGTGCTGCACCTTCCCCAGACTTGCTCTTGGGGAGCACGGTGACAGACGTGTCCCTTTCCTTAAGCCCCTTTCCAGAGGTGCAACCACGATTCTCTCTCTGGCAGAGGGGATGCTAGGTGAAAGGGAATTTCGCTCCATGCGGGTATCTTGCACTGTCCTCAGCAGAATAGCTCAGGCAAGAAGCAGCAGCTTCCTAAAAACCCGACACTGATTGCCCAACGAATGCTCTGCTTTCTCAGAGAGGAGGCCTGGCCATAGATGATTTCGCTCCATGCGGGTTTATTACAATTTGCAGGGAAGTCTAACTCAGGCAAGCAGCAACAGCATCCCTCAGACGCGACTCTGATTTCCAACGAAAGCTGTGACTTCCCAAAGGGGATGCCCGGGCAAAGTGGCTTTCGCTCTATGCGGGGCTCTCCCACCGTCCTACGAATACTAGGCTAAGGCAAGCAGCCACAGCAGCCTACAGATCTGACTCTGATTTACCAACTGAACTAAGCAGGCACAATCAAAAACCAACAGCAGCGTGCGTTGCCTAGGATGGCACTCTATGCTCACTTCATGTCCTGGCATAGGCAAGGCTAGGCCTTTTGCACTAGCGCTCGTGTGGAATCGGGGACTAAGCCAGTGCCTTCCCCACAGGAGAGGAGAGTCGACATGAACCCTGCACACTGCCCGTGCACTGGGCTGGGGATCTGTTTGGGTCTCTCCCCCCTCCTACCCCGGCACACTTCCTGACACCAACAACGTTGTCACATCTTGGAGGAAGACGGCATCGGACTGCCCGTTCGTCCAGGGAGCTGTTTCTGCGAGTTGAAGCTATGGCGCTTGGTGGCAAGCCCAAGTCTGCCCTAGGCACAGGTGGTCAAGGAGACGCTGTCCCCTTGGGACCAGAGACACAGGACAGGACTGCCTTCTGCCCAGACTCCTTCCTCAGTGTGGAGCACACCTGCCTGCCATAGTCATACTCTTCTGTCACCTTAGCAGCCAGGCCTCCGACCCTCAGCACAGGTAGATGGTGACACTTGTCTTACAAC
Source organism: Neogale vison (assembly GCF_020171115.1). Classification (NCBI taxonomy): domain Eukaryota; kingdom Metazoa; phylum Chordata; class Mammalia; order Carnivora; family Mustelidae; genus Neogale; species Neogale vison. The sequence continues at coordinate 216,728,085 of NC_058101.1, forward strand.
GGGCCCGCTGTTCCTGCCAGTGCCAACTCTCCTGCATCGCGACCGTTTCCCGAACACAAAGCCAACGGCTCCTTCTCTTTGCCCGTGGCAGCGTGATGCACCTTCCCCAGACTTGCTCTTGGGGAGCACAGTGACAGACGTGTCCCTTTCCATAAGGCCCTTTCTAGAGGTGCAACCACGCTTCTCTCTCTGGCAGAGGGGATGCTAGGTAAAAGATAATTTCGCTCCATGCGGGTATCTTGCACTGTCCTGAGCAGACTAGCTCAGGCAAGAAGCAGCAGCTTCCCACAAACCCGACTCTGATTGCCCAACGATTGCTATGCTTTCCCAGAGAGGGTGCCTGGGCATAGAAGGTTTTCATTTCATGCGGGATTATTACAACGTGCAGGGGACACTAGATCAGGGAAGCAGCAGCAGCATCCCTCAGACGCGACTCTGTTTTCACAAGTAGCTGGTGACACTTGTCTTACAACGGGCCCGCTGTTCCTGCCAGTGCCAACTCTCCTGCATCCCGCCCGTTTCCCGAACACAAAGCCAACGGCTCCTTCTCTTTGCCCGTGGCAGCGTGCTGCACCTTCCCCAGACTTGCTCTTGGGGAGCACGGTGACAGACGTGTCCCTTTCCTTAAGCCCCTTTCCAGAGGTGCAACCACGCTTCTCTCTCTGGCACAGGGGATGCTAGGTGAAAGGGAATTTCGCTCCATGCAGGTATCTTGCACTGTCCTCAGCAGAATAGCTCAGGCAAGAAGCAGCAGCTTCCTAAAAACCCGACACTGATTGCCCAACGAATGCTCTGCTTTCTCAGAGAGGAGGCCTGGCCATAGATGATTTCGCTCCATGCGGGTTTAGTACAATTTGCAGGGAAGTCTAACTCAGGCAAGCAGCAACAGCATCCCTCAGAAGCGACTCTGATTTCCCAACGAATGCTGTGACTTCCCAAAGGGGATGCCCGGGCAAAGTGGCTTTCGCTCTATGCGGGGCTCTCCCACCGTCCTACGAATACTAGGCTAAGGCAAGCAGCCACAGCAGCCTACAGATCTGACTCTGATTTACCAACTGAACTAAGCAGGCACAATCAAAAACCAACAGAGCGTGCGTTGCCTAGGATGGCACTCTATGCTCACTTCATATCCTGTCATAGGCAAGGCTAGGCCTTTTGCACTAGCGCTCGCGTGGATTCGGGGACTAAGCCAGTGCCTTCCCCACAGGAGAGGAGAGTCGACATGAACCCTGCACAGGCCCGTGCACTGGGCTGGGGATCTGTTTGGGCCTGTCCCCCCTGCTACCCCGGCACACTTCCTGACACCAACAACGTTGTCACATCTTGGAGGAAGACGGCATCGGACTGCCCGTTCGTCCAGGGAGCTGTTTCTGCGAGTTGAAGCTATGGCGCTTGGTGGCAAGCCCAAATCTGCCCTAGGCACAGGTGGTCAAGGAGACGCTGTCCCCTTGGGACCAGAGACACAGGACAGGCCTGCTTTCTGCCCAGACTCCTTCCTCAGTGTGGAGCACACCTGCCTGCCATAGTCATACTCTTCTGTCACCTTAGCAGCCAGGCCTCCGACCCTCAGCACAGGTAGATGGTGACACTTGTCTTAAACGGGCCCGCTGTTCCTGCCAGTGCCAACTCTCCTGCATCGCGACCGTTTCCCGAACACAAAGCCAACGGCTCCTTCTCTTTGCCCGTGGCAGCGTGATGCACCTTCCCCAGACTTGCTCTTGGGGAGCACAGTGACAGACGTGTCCCTTTCCATAAGGCCCTTTCCAGAGGTGCAACCACGCTTCTCTCTCTGGCAGAGGGGATGCTAGGTAAAAGATAATTTCGCTCCATGCGGGTATCTTGCACTGTCCTGAGCAGACTAGCTCAGGCAAGAAGCAGCAGCTTCGCACAAACCCGACTCTGATTGCCCAACGAATGCTATGCTTTCCCAGAGAGGATGCCTGGGCATAGAAGGATATCGTTCCATGCGGGATTATTACAACGTGCAGGGGACACTAGATCAGGGAAGCAGCAGCAGCATACCTCAGACGCGACTTTGTTTTCACAAGTAGCTGGTGACTCTTGTCTTACAACGGGCCCGCTGTTCCTGCCAGTGCCAACTCTCCTGCATCGCGCCCGTTTCCCGAACACAAAGCCAACGGCTCCTTCTCTTTGCCCGTGGCAGCGTGCTGCACCTTCCCCAGACTTGCTCTTGGGGAGCACGGTGACAGACGTGTCCCTTTCCTTAAGGCCCTTTCCAGAGGTGCAACCACGCTTCTCTCTCTGGCATAGGGGATGCTAGGTGAAAGAAAATTTCGCTCCATGCGGGTATCTTGCACTGTCCTGAGCAGAGTAGCTCAGGCAAGAAGCAGCAGCTTCCCACAAACCCGACTCTGATTGCCCAACGAATGCTATGCTTTCCCAGAGAGGATGCCTGGGCATAGAAGGATTTCGTTCCATGCGGGTTTATTACAACGTGCAGGGGAGACTAGCTCAGGGAAGCAGCAGCAGCATCCCTCAGACGCGACTCTGATTTCCCAACGAAAGCTGTGCCTTCCCAGAGGGGATGCCCGGGCAAAGAGGCTTTCGCTCTATGCGGGGCTCTCCCACCGTCCTACGAATACTAGGCTAAGGCAAGCAGCCACAGCAGCCTACAGATCCGACTCTGATTTACCAGCTACTGCTATACGTTCGCAGATGTTTTCAGCTGGCGCGAACTGCCCTTCGCTGCTGCTTCACAGCAAGGCTTTGGGCATTCGCTCTGACACTTCAAAGAAGAAGAGCTGCGGGAGAGCTAGTGTATCTTGGGCCTTGCTTTCCGGGGCTCCATGTTCGCGCCGTGCGTTCTCCCTGCCAAGCCGAACTAAGCAGGGTCAATCACAAACCTACAGCCGTGTGCCTTGCCTAGGATGGCACTCTATGCTCACTTCATGTCCTGGCATAGGCAAGGCTAGGCCTTTTGCACTAGCGCTCGTGTGGAATCGGGGACTAAGCCAGTGCCTTCCCCACAGGAGAGGAGAGTCGACATGAACCCTGCACACTGCCCGTGCACTGGGCTGGGGATCTGTTTGGGTCTCTCCCCCCTCCTACCCCGGCACACTTCCTGACACCAACAACGTTGTCACATCTTGGAGGAAGACGGCATCGGACTGCCCGTTCGTCCAGGGAGCTGTTTCTGCGAGTTGAAGCTATGGCGCTTGGTGGCAAGCCCAAGTCTGCCCTAGGCACAGGTGGTCAGGGGGCGCTGTCCCCTTGGGACCAGAGACACAGGACAGGACTGCCTTCTGCCCAGACTCCTTCCTCAGTGTGGAGCACACCTGCCTGCCATAGTCATACTCTTCTGTCACCTTAGCAGCCAGGCCTCCGACCCTCAGCACAGGTAGATGGTGACACTTGTCTTACAACGGGCCCGCTGTTCCTGCCAGTGCCAACTCTCCTGCATCGCGACCGTTTCCCGAACACAAAGCCAACGGCTCCTTCTCTTTGCCCGTGGCAGCGTGATGCACCTTCCCCAGACTTGCTCTTGGGGAGCACGGTGACAGACGTGTCCCTTTCCATAAGGCCCTTTCTAGAGGTGCAACCACGCTTCTCTCTCTGGCAGAGGGGATGCTAGGTAAAAGATAATTTCGCTCCATGCGGGTATCTTGCACTGTCCTGAGCAGACTAGCTCAGGCAAGAAGCAGCAGCTTCCCACAAACCCGACTCTGATTGCCCAACGATTGCTATGCTTTCCCAGAGAGGGTGCCTGGGCATAGAAGGTTTTCATTTCATGCGGGATTATTACAACGTGCAGGGGACACTAGATCAGGGAAGCAGCAGCAGCATCCCTCAGACGCGACTCTGTTTTCACAAGTAGCTGGTGACACTTGTCTTACAACGGGCCCGCTGTTCCTGCCAGTGCCAACTCTCCTGCATCGCGCCCGTTTCCCGAACACAAAGCCAACGGCTCCTTCTCTTTGCCCGTGGCAGCGTGCTGCACCTTCCCCAGACTTGCTCTTGGGGAGCACGGTGACAGACGTGTCCCTTTCCTTAAGCCCCTTTCCAGAGGTGCAACCACGCTTCTCTCTCTGGCACAGGGGATGCTAGGTGAAAGGGAATTTCGCTCCATGCAGGTATCTTGCACTGTCCTCAGCAGAATAGCTCAGGCAAGAAGCAGCAGCTTCCTAAAAACCCGACACTGATTGCCCAACGAATGCTCTGCTTTCTCAGAGAGGAGGCCTGGCCATAGATGATTTCGCTCCATGCGGGTTTAGTACAATTTGCAGGGAAGTCTAACTCAGGCAAGCAGCAACAGCATCCCTCAGAAGCGACTCTGATTTCCCAACGAATGCTGTGACTTCCCAAAGGGGATGCCCGGGCAAAGTGGCTTTCGCTCTATGCGGGGCTCTCCCACCGTCCTACGAATACTAGGCTAAGGCAAGCAGCCACAGCAGCCTACAGATCTGACTCTGATTTACCAACTGAACTAAGCAGGCACAATCAAAAACCAACAGAGCGTGCGTTGCCTAGGATGGCACTCTATGCTCACTTCATGTCCTGTCATAGGCAAGGCTAGGCCTTTTGCACTAGCGCTCGCGTGGATTCGGGGACTAAGCCAGTGCCTTCCCCACAGGAGAGGAGAGTCGACATGAACCCTGCACAGGCCCGTGCACTGGGCTGGGGATCTGTTTGGGCCTGTCCCCCCTGCTACCCCGGCACACTTCCTGACACCAACAACGTTGTCACATCTTGGAGGAAGACGGCATCGGACTGCCCGTTCGTCCAGGGAGCTGTTTCTGCGAGTTGAAGCTATGGCGCTTGGTGGCAAGCCCAAATCTGCCCTAGGCACAGGTGGTCAAGGAGACGCTGTCCCCTTGGGACCAGAGACACAGGACAGGCCTGCTTTCTGCCCAGACTCCTTCCTCAGTGTGGATCACACCTGCCTGCCATAGTCATACTCTTCTGTCACCTTAGCAGCCAGGCCTCCGACCCTCAGCACAGGTAGATGGTGACACTTGTCTTAAACGGGCCCGCTGTTCCTGCCAGTGCCAACTCTCCTGCATCGCGACCGTTTCCCGAACACAAAGCCAACGGCTCCTTCTCTTTGCCCGTGGCAGCGTGATGCACCTTCCCCAGACTTGCTCTTGGGGAGCACGGTGACAGACGTGTCCCTTTCCTTCAGGCCCTTTCCAGAGGTGCAACCACGCTTCTCTCTCTGGCAGTGGGGATGCTAGGTAAAAGAAAATTTCGCTCCATGCGGGTATCTTGCACTGTCCTGAGCAGAGTAGCTCAGGCAAGAAGCAGCAGCTTCCCACAAACCCGACTCTGATTGCCCAACGAATGCTATGCTTTCCCAGAGAGGATGCCTGGGCATAGAAGGATTTCGTTCCATGCGGGATTATTACAACGTGCAGGGGACACTAGATCAGGGAAGCAGCAGCAGCATCCCTCAGACGTGACTCTGATTTCCCAACGAAAGCTGTGCCTTCCCAGAGGGGATGCCCGGGCAAAGAGGCTTTCGCTCTATGCGGGGCTCTCCCACCGTCCTACGAATACTAGGCTAAGGCAAGCAGCCACAGCAGCCTACAGATCCGACTCTGATTTACCAGCTACTGCTATACGTTCGCAGAGGTTTTCAGCTGGCGCGAACTGCCCTTCGCTGCTGCTTCACAGCAAGGCTTTGGGCATTCGCTCTGACACTTCAAAGAAGAAGAGCTGCGGGAGAGCTAGTGTATCTTGGGCCTTGCTTTCCGGGGCTCCATGTTCGCGCCGTGCGTTCTCCCTGCCAAGCCGAACTAAGCAGGGTCAATCACAAACCTACAGCAGTGTGCGTTGCCTAGGATGGCACTCTATGCTCACTTCATGTCCTGGCATAGGCAAGGCTAGGCCTTTTGCACTAGAGCTCGTGTGGAATCGGGGACTAAACCAGTGCCTTCCCCACAGGAGAGGAGAGTCGACATGAACCCTGCACACTGCCCGTGCACGGGATTGGGGATCTGTTTGGGTCTGTCCCCCCCTCCTACCCCGGCACACTTCCTGACACCAACAACGTTGTCACATCTTGGAGGAAGACGGCATCGGACTGCCCGTTCGTCCAGGGAGCTGTTTCTGCGAGTTGCGGCTATGGCGCTTGGTGGCAAGCCCAAGTCTGCCCTAGGCAGAAGGGGTCAAGGAGACGCTGTCCCCTTGGGACCAGAGACACAGGACCGGCCTGCCTTCTGCACAGACTCCTTCCTCAGTGTGGAGCACGCGTGCCTGCCCTAGTCGTACTCTTCTGTCACCTTAGCAGCCAGGCCTCCATCCCTCAGCTCAGGTAGATGGTGACACTTGTCTTACAACGGGCCCGCTGTTCCTGCCAGTGCCAACTCTCCTGCATCGCGACCGTTTCCCGAACACAAAGCAAACGGCTCCTTCTCTTTGCCCGTGGCAGCTTGCTGCACCTTCAAGACTTGCTCTTGGGAAGCACGGTAACAGACGTGTCCCTTTCCTTAAGCCCCTTTCCAGAGGTGCAACCACGCTTCTCTCTCTGGCAGAGGGGATGCGAGGTCAAAGGGAATTTCGCTCCATGCGGGTATCTTGCACTATCCTCAGCAGAATAGCTCAGGCAAGAAGCAGCAGCTTCCTAAAAACCCGACACTTATTGCCTAAGGAAGCTCTGCTTTCTCAGAGAGGAGACCTGGCCATAGATGATTTCGCTCCATGCGGGTTTATTACAATTTGCAGGGAAGTCTAACTCAGGCAAGCAGCAACAGCATCCCTCAGACGCGACTCTGATTTCCCAACGAATGCTGTGACTTCCCAAAGGGGATGCCCGGGCAAAGTGGCTTTCGCTCTATGCGGGGCTCTCCCACCGTCCTACGAATACTAGGCTAAGGCAAGCAGCCACAGCAGCCTACAGATCTGACTCTGATTTACCAACTGAACTAAGCAGGCACAATCAAAAACCAACAGCAGCGTGCGTTGCCTAGGATGGCACTCTATGCTCACTTCATGTCCTGTCATAGGCAAGGCTAGGCCTTTTGCACTAGCGCTCGCGTGGATTCGGGGACTAAGCCAGTGCCTTCCCCACAGGAGAGGAGAGTCGACATGAACCCTGCACACGGCCCGTGCGCTGGGCTGGGGATCTGTTTGGGTCTGTCCCCCCTGCTACCCCGGCACACTTCCTGACACCAACAACGTTGTCACATCTTGGAGGAAGACGGCATCGGACTGCCCGTTCGTCCAGGGAGCTGTTTCTGCGAGTTGAAGCTTTGGCGCTTGGTGGCAAGCCCAAGTCTGCCCTAGGCACAGGTGGTCAAGGAGACGCTGTCCCCTTGGGACCAGAGACACAGGACAGGCCTGCCTTCTGCCCAGACTCCTTCCTCAGTGTGGAGCGCACCTGCCTGCCATAGTCATACTCTTCTGTCACCTTAGCAGCCAGGCCTCCGACCCTCAGCACAGGTAGATGGTGACACTTGTCTTACAACGGGCCCGCTGTTCCTGCTAGTGCCAACTCTCCTGCATCGCGAACGTTTCCCGAACACAAAGCCAACGGCTCCTTCTCTTTGCCCGTGGCAGCGTGATGCACCTTCCCCAGACTTGCTCTTGGGGAGCACAGTGACAGACGTGTCCCTTTCCATAAGGCCCTTTCCCGAGGTGCAACCACGCTTCTCTCTCTGGCAGAGGGGATGCTAGGTAAAAGATAATTTCGCTCCATGCGGGTATCTTGCACTGTCCTGAGCAGACTAGCTCAGGCAAGAAGCAGCAGCTTCCCACAAACCCGACTCTGATTGCCCAACGAATGCTATGCTTTCACAGAGAGGATGCCTGGGCATAGAAGGATTTCGTTCCATGCGGGATTATTACAACGTGCAGGGGACACTAGATCAGGGAAGCAGCAGCAGCATCCCTCAGACGCGACTCTGTTTTAACAAGTTGCTGGTGACACTTGTCTTACTACGGGCCCGCTGTTCCTGCCAGTGCCAACTCTCCTGCATCGTGACCGTTTCCCGAACACAAAGCCAACGGCTCCTTCTCTTTGCCCGTGGCAGCGTGATGCACCTTCCCCAGACTTGCTCTTGGGGAGCACGGTGACAGACGTGTCCCTTTCATTCAGGCCCTTTCCAGAGGTGCAACCACGCTTCTCTCTCTGGCAGAGGGGATGCTAGGTAAAAGAAAATTTCGCTCCATGCGGGTATCTTGCACTGTCCTGAGCAGAGTAGCTCAGGCAAGAAGCAGCAGCTTCCCACAAACCCGACTCTGATTGCCCAACGAATGCTATGCTTTCCCAGAGAGGATGCCTGGGCATAGAAGGATTTCGTTCCATGCGGGATTATTACAACGTGCAGGGGACACTAGATCAGGGAAGCAGCAGCAGCATACCTCAGACGCGACTTTGTTTTCACAAGTAGCTGGTGACTCTTGTCTTACAACGGGCCCGCTGTTCCTGCCAGTGCCAACTCTCCTGCATCGCGACCGTTTCCCGAACACAAAGCCAACGGCTCCTTCTCTTTGCCCGTGGCAGCGTGCTGCACCTTCCCCAGACTTGCTCTTGGGGAGCACGGTGACAGACGTGTCCCTTTCCTTAAGGCCCTTTCCAGAGGTGCAACCACGCTTCTCTCTCTGGCATAGGGGATGCTAGGTGAAAGAAAATTTCGCTCCATGCGGGTATCTTGCACTGTCCTGAGCAGAGTAGCTCAGGCAAGAAGCAGCAGCTTCCCACAAACCCGACTCTGATTGCCCAACGAATGCTATGCTTTCCCAGAGAGGATGCCTGGGCATAGAAGGATTTCGTTCCATGCGGGTTTATTACAACGTGCAGGGGAGACTAGCTCAGGGAAGCAGCAGCAGCATCCCTCAGACGCGACTCTGATTTCCCAACGAAAGCTGTGCCTTCCCAGAGGGGATGCCCGGGCAAAGAGGCTTTCGCTCTATGCGGGGCTCTCCCACCGTCCTACGAATACTAGGCTAAGGCAAGCAGCCACAGCAGCCTACAGATCCGACTCTGATTTACCAGCTACTGCTATACGTTCGCAGATGTTTTCAGCTGGTGCGAACTGCCCTTCGCTGCTGCTTCACAGCAAGGCTTTGGGCATTCGCTCTGACACTTCAAAGAAGAAGAGCTGCGGGAGAGCTAGTGTATCTTGGGCCTTGCTTTCCGGGGCTCCATGTTCGCGCCGTGCGTTCTCCCTGCCAAGCCGAACTAAGCAGGGTCAATCACAAACCTACAGCCGTGTGCGTTGCCTAGGATGGCACTCTATGCTCACTTCATGTCCTGGCATAGGCAAGGCTAGGCCTTTTGCACTAGCGCTCGCGTGGAATCGGGGACTAAGCCATTGCCTTCCCCACAGGAGAGGAGACTCGACATGAACCCTGCACACTGCCCGTGCACGGGGATGGGGATCTGTTTGGGTCTGTCCCCCCTCCTACCCCGGCACACTTCCTGACACCAACAACGTTGTCACATCTTGGAGGAAGACGGCATCGGACTGCCCGTTCGTCCAGGGAGCTGTTTCTGCGAGTTGCGGCTATGGCGCTTGGTGGCAAGCCCAAGTCTGCCCTAGGCAGAGGGGGTCAAGGAGACGCTGTCCCCTTGGGACCAGAGACACAGGACCGGCCTGCCTTCTGCACAGACTCCTTCCTCAGTGTGGAGCACGCGTGCCTGCCCTAGTCGTACTCTTCTGTCACCTTAGCAGCCAGGCCTCCGTCCCTCAGCACAGGTAGATTGTGACACTTGTCTTAAAACGGGCCCGCTGTTCCTGCCAGTGCCAACTCTCCTGCATCGCGACCGTTTCCCGAACACAAAGCCAACGGCTCCTTCTCTTTGCCCGTGGCAGCGTGCTGCACCTTCCCCAGACTTGCTCTTGGGGAGCACGGTGACAGACGTGTCCCTTTCCTTAAGCCCCTTTCCAGAGGTGCAACCACGCTTCTCTCTCTGGCAGAGGGGATGCTAGGTGAAAGGGAATTTCGCTCCATGCGGGTATCTTGCACTGTCCTCAGCAGAATAGCTCAGGCAAGAAGCAGCAGCTTCCTAAAAACCCGACACTGATTGCCCAACGAAGCTCTGCTTTCTCAGAGAGGAGGCCTGGCCATAGATGATTTCGCTCCATGCGGGTTTATTACAATTTGCAGGGAAGTCTAACTCAGGCAAGCAGCAACAGCATCCCTCAGACGCGACTCTGAATTCCCAACGAAAGCTGTGACTTCCCAAAGGGGATGCCCGGGCAAAGTGGCTTTCGCTCTATGCGGGGCTCTCCCACCGTCCTACGAATACTAGGCTAAGGCAAGCAGCCACAGCAGCCTACAGATCTGACTCTGATTTACCAACTGAACTAAGCAGGCACAATCAAAAACCAACAGCAGCGTGCGTTGCCTAGGATGGCACTCTATGCTCACTTCATGTCCTGGCATAGGCAAGGCTAGGCCTTTTGCACTAGCGCTCGCGTGGAATCGGGGACTAAGCCAGTGCCTTCGCCACAGGAGAGGAGAGTCGACATGAACCCTGCACACTGCCCGTGCACTGGGCTGGGGATCTGTTTGGGTCTGTCCCCCCTCCTACCCCGGCACACTTCCTGACACCAACAACGTTGTCACATCTTGAGGAAGACAGCATCGGACTGCCCGTTCGTCCAGGGAGCTGTTTCTGCGAGTTGAAGCTATGGCGCTTGGTGGCAAGCCCAAGTCTGCCCTAGGCACAGGTGGTCAAGGAGACGTTGTCCCCTTGGGACCAGAGACACAGGACAGGCCTGCCTTCTGCCCAGACTCCTTCCTCAGTGTGGAGCACACCTGCCTGCCATAGTCATACTCTTCTGTCACCTTAGCAGCCAGGCCTCCGACCCTCAGCACAGGTAGATGGTGACACTTGTCTTACAACGGGCCCGCTGTTCCTGCTAGTGCCAACTCTCCTGCATCGCGACCGTTTCCCGAACACAAAGCCAACGGCTCCTTCTCTTTGCCCGTGGCAGCGTGATGCACCTTCCCCAGACTTGCTCTTGGGGAGCACAGTGACAGACGTGCCCCTTTCCATAAGGCCCTTTCCAGAGGTGCAACCACGCTTCTCTCTCTGGCAGAGGGGATGCTAGGTAAAAGATAATTTCGCTCCATGCAGGTATCTTGCACTGTCCTGAGCAGACTAGCTCAGGGAAGAAGCAGCAGCTTCCCACAAACCCGACTCTGATTGCCCAACGAATGCTATGCTTTCCCAGAGAGGATGCCTGGGCATAGAAGGATTTCATTCCATGCGGGATTATTACAACGTGCAGGGGAGACTAGATCAGGGAAGCAGCAGCAGCATCCCTCAGAAGCGACTCTGTTTTCACAAGTAGCTGGTGACACTTATCTTACAACGGGCCCGCTGTTCCTGCCAGTGCCAACTCTCCTGCATCGCGACCGTTTCCCGAACACAAAGCAAACGGCTCCTTCTCTTTGCCCGTGGCAGCGTGCTGCACCTTCAAGACTTGCTCTTGGGGAGCACGGTGACAGACGTGTCCCTTTCCTTAAGCCCCTTTCCAGAGGTGCAACCACGCTTCTCTCTCTGGCAGAGGGGATGCGAGGTCAAAGGGAATTTCGCTCCATGCGGGTATCTTGCACTATCCTCAGCAGAATAGCTCAGGCAAGAAGCAGCAGCTTCCTAAAAACCCGACACTTATTGCCTAAGGAAGCTCTGCTTTCTCAGAGAGGAGACCTGGCCATAGATGATTTCGCTCCATGCGGGTTTATTACAATTTGCAGGGAAGTCTAACTCAGGCAAGCAGCAACAGCATCCCTCAGACGCGACTCTGATTTCCCAACGAATGCTGTGACTTCCCAAAGGGGATGCCCGGGCAAAGTGGCTTTCGCTCTATGCGGGGCTCTCCCACCGTCCTACGAATACTAGGCTAAGGCAAGCAGCCACAGCAGCCTACAGATCTGACTCTGATTTACCAACTGAACTAAGCAGGCACAATCAAAAACCAACAGCAGCGTGCGTTGCCTAGGATGGCACTCTATGCTCACTTCATGTCCTGTCATAGGCAAGGCTAGGCCTTTTGCACTAGCGCTCGCGTGGATTCGGGGACTAAGCCAGTGCCTTCCCCACAGGAGAGGAGAGTCGACATGAACCCTGCACACGGCCCGTGCGCTGGGCTGGGGATCTGTTTGGGTCTGTCCCCCCTGCTACCCCGGCACACTTCCTGACACCAACAACGTTGTCACATCTTGGAGGAAGACGGCATCGGACTGCCCGTTCGTCCAGGGAGCTGTTTCTGCGAGTTGAAGCTTTGGCGCTTGGTGGCAAGCCCAAGTCTGCCCTAGGCACAGGTGGTCAAGGAGACGCTGTCCCCTTGGGACCAGAGACACAGGACAGGCCTGCCTTCTGCCCAGACTCCTTCCTCAGTGTGGAGCGCACCTGCCTGCCATAGTCATACTCTTCTGTCACCTTAGCAGCCAGGCCTCCGACCCTCAGCACAGGTAGATGGTGACACTTGTCTTACAACGGGCCCGCTGTTCCTGCTAGTGCCAACTCTCCTGCATCGCGAACGTTTCCCGAACACAAAGCCAACGGCTCCTTCTCTTTGCCCGTGGCAGCGTGATGCACCTTCCCCAGACTTGCTCTTGGGGAGCACAGTGACAGACGTGTCCCTTTCCATAAGGCCCTTTCCCGAGGTGCAACCACGCTTCTCTCTCTGGCAGAGGGGATGCTAGGTAAAAGATAATTTCGCTCCATGCGGGTATCTTGCACTGTCCTGAGCAGACTAGCTCAGGCAAGAAGCAGCAGCTTCCCACAAACCCGACTCTGATTGCCCAACGAATGCTATGCTTTCACAGAGAGGATGCCTGGGCATAGAAGGATTTCGTTCCATGCGGGATTATTACAACGTGCAGGGGACACTAGATCAGGGAAGCAGCAGCAGCATCCCTCAGACGCGACTCTGTTTTAACAAGTTGCTGGTGACACTTGTCTTACTACGGGCCCGCTGTTCCTGCCAGTGCCAACTCTCCTGCATCGTGACCGTTTCCCGAACACAAAGCCAACGGCTCCTTCTCTTTGCCCGTGGCAGCGTGATGCACCTTCCCCAGACTTGCTCTTGGGGAGCACGGTGACAGACGTGTCCCTTTCATTCAGGCCCTTTCCAGAGGTGCAACCACGCTTCTCTCTCTGGCAGAGGGGATGCTAGGTAAAAGAAAATTTCGCTCCATGCGGGTATCTTGCACTGTCCTGAGCAGACTAGCTCAGGCAAGAAGCAGCAGCTTCCCACAAACCCGACTCTGATTGCCCAACGAATGCTATGCTTTCCCAGAGAGGATGCCTGGGCATAGAAGGATTTCGTTCCATGCGGGATTATTACAACGTGCAGGGGACACTAGATCAGGGAAGCAGCAGCAGCATACCTCAGACGCGACTTTGTTTTCACAAGTAGCTGGTGACTCTTGTCTTACAACGGGCCCGCTGTTCCTGCCAGTGCCAACTCTCCTGCATCGCGACCGTTTCCCGAACACAAAGCCAACGGCTCCTTCTCTTTGCCCGTGGCAGCGTGCTGCACCTTCCCCAGACTTGCTCTTGGGGAGCACGGTGACAGACGTGTCCCTTTCCTTAAGGCCCTTTCCAGAGGTGCAACCACGCTTCTCTCTCTGGCATAGGGGATGCTAGGTGAAAGAAAATTTCGCTCAATGCGGGTATCTTGCACTGTCCTGAGCAGAGTAGCTCAGGCAAGAAGCAGCAGCTTCCCACAAACCCGACTCTGATTGCCCAACGAATGCTATGCTTTCCCAGAGAGGATGCCTGGGCATAGAAGGATTTCGTTCCATGCGGGTTTATTACAACGTGCAGGGGAGACTAGCTCAGGGAAGCAGCAGCAGCATCCCTCAGACGCGACTCTGATTTCCCAACGAAAGCTGTGCCTTCCCAGAGGGGATGCCCGGGCAAAGAGGCTTTCGCTCTATGCGGGGCTCTCCCACCGTCCTACGAATACTAGGCTAAGGCAAGCAGCCACAGCAGCCTACAGATCCGACTCTGATTTACCAGCTACTGCTATACGTTCGCAGATGTTTTCAGCTGGTGCGAACTGCCCTTCGCTGCTGCTTCACAGCAAGGCTTTGGGCATTCGCTCTGACACTTCAAAGAAGAAGAGCTGCGGGAGAGCTAGTGTATCTTGGGCCTTGCTTTCCGGGGCTCCATGTTCGCGCCGTGCGTTCTCCCTGCCAAGCCGAACTAAGCAGGGTCAATCACAAACCTACAGCAGTGTGCGTTGCCTAGGATGGCACTCTATGCTCACTTCATGTCCTGGCATAGGCAAGGCTAGGCCTTTTGCACTAGCGCTCGCGTGGAATCGGGGACTAAGCCATTGCCTTCCCCACAGGAGAGGAGACTCGACATGAACCCTGCACACTGCCCGTGCACGGGGATGGGGATCTGTTTGGGTCTGTCCCCCCTCCTACCCCGGCACACTTCCTGACACCAACAACGTTGTCACATCTTGGAGGAAGACGGCATCGGACTGCCCGTTCGTCCAGGGAGCTGTTTCTGCGAGTTGCGGCTATGGCGCTTGGTGGCAAGCCCAAGTCTGCCCTAGGCAGAGGGGGTCAAGGAGACGCTGTCCCCTTGGGACCAGAGACACAGGACCGGCCTGCCTTCTGCACAGACTCCTTCCTCAGTGTGGAGCACGCGTGCCTGCCCTAGTCGTACTCTTCTGTCACCTTAGCAGCCAGGCCTCCGTCCCTCAGCACAGGTAGATTGTGACACTTGTCTTAAAACGGGCCCGCTGTTCCTGCCAGTGCCAACTCTCCTGCATCGCGACCGTTTCCCGAACACAAAGCCAACGGCTCCTTCTCTTTGCCCGTGGCAGCGTGCTGCACCTTCCCCAGACTTGCTCTTGGGGAGCACGGTGACAGACGTGTCCCTTTCCTTAAGCCCCTTTCCAGAGGTGCAACCACGCTTCTCTCTCTGGCAGAGGGGATGCTAGGTGAAAGGGAATTTCGCTCCATGCGGGTATCTTGCACTGTCTTCAGCAGAATAGCTCAGGCAAGAAGCAGCAGCTTCCTAAAAACCCGACACTGATTGCCCAACGAAGCTCTGCTTTCTCAGAGAGGAGGCCTGGCCATAGATGATTTCGCTCCATGCGGGTTTATTACAATTTGCAGGGAAGTCTAACTCAGGCAAGCAGCAACAGCATCCCTCAGACGCGACTCTGAATTCCCAACGAAAGCTGTGACTTCCCAAAGGGGATGCCCGGGCAAAGTGGCTTTCGCTCTATGCGGGGCTCTCCCACCGTCCTACGAATACTAGGCTAAGGCAAGCAGCCACAGCAGCCTACAGATCTGACTCTGATTTACCAACTGAACTAAGCAGGCACAATCAAAAACCAACAGCAGCGTGCGTTGCCTAGGATGGCACTCTATGCTCACTTCATGTCCTGGCATAGGCAAGGCTAGGCCTTTTGCACTAGCGCTCGCGTGGAATCGGGGACTAAGCCAGTGCCTTCGCCACAGGAGAGGAGAGTCGACATGAACCCTGCACACTGCCCGTGCACTGGGCTGGGGATCTGTTTGGGTCTGTCCCCCCTCCTACCCCGGCACACTTCCTGACACCAACAACGTTGTCACATCTTGAGGAAGACAGCATCGGACTGCCCGTTCGTCCAGGGAGCTGTTTCTGCGAGTTGAAGCTATGGCGCTTGGTGGCAAGCCCAAGTCTGCCCTAGGCACAGGTGGTCAAGGAGACGTTGTCCCCTTGGGACCAGAGACACAGGACAGGCCTGCCTTCTGCCCAGACTCCTTCCTCAGTGTGGAGCACACCTGCCTGCCATAGTCATACTCTTCTGTCACCTTAGCAGCCAGGCCTCCGACCCTCAGCACAGGTAGATGGTGACACTTGTCTTACAACGGGCCCGCTGTTCCTGCTAGTGCCAACTCTCCTGCATCGCGACCGTTTCCCGAACACAAAGCCAACGGCTCCTTCTCTTTGCCCGTGGCAGCGTGATGCACCTTCCCCAGACTTGCTCTTGGGGAGCACAGTGACAGACGTGCCCCTTTCCATAAGGCCCTTTCCAGAGGTGCAACCACGCTTCTCTCTCTGGCAGAGGGGATGCTAGGTAAAAGATAATTTCGCTCCATGCAGGTATCTTGCACTGTCCTGAGCAGACTAGCTCAGGGAAGAAGCAGCAGCTTCCCACAAACCCGACTCTGATTGCCCAACGAATGCTATGCTTTCCCAGAGAGGATGCCTGGGCATAGAAGGATTTCATTCCATGCGGGATTATTACAACGTGCAGGGGAGACTAGATCAGGGAAGCAGCAGCAGCATCCCTCAGAAGCGACTCTGTTTTCACAAGTAGCTGGTGACACTTATCTTACAACGGGCCCGCTGTTCCTGCCAGTGCCAACTCTCCTGCATCGCGACCGTTTCCCGAACACAAAGCAAACGGCTCCTTCTCTTTGCCCGTGGCAGCGTGCTGCACCTTCAAGACTTGCTCTTGGGGAGCACGGTGACAGACGTGTCCCTTTCCTTAAGCCCCTTTCCAGAGGTGCAACCACGCTTCTCTCTCTGGCAGAGGGGATGCGAGGTCAAAGGGAATTTCGCTCCATGCGGGTATCTTGCACTATCCTCAGCAGAATAGCTCAGGCAAGAAGCAGCAGCTTCCTAAAAACCCGACACTTATTGCCTAAGGAAGCTCTGCTTTCTCAGAGAGGAGACCTGGCCATAGATGATTTCGCTCCATGCGGGTTTATTACAATTTGCAGGGAAGTCTAACTCAGGCAAGCAGCAACAGCATCCCTCAGACGCGACTCTGATTTCCCAACGAATGCTGTGACTTCCCAAAGGGGATGCCCGGGCAAAGTGGCTTTCGCTCTATGCGGGGCTCTCCCACCGTCCTACGAATACTAGGCTAAGGCAAGCAGCCACAGCAGCCTACAGATCTGACTCTGATTTACCAACTGAACTAAGCAGGCACAATCAAAAACCAACAGCAGCGTGCGTTGCCTAGGATGGCACTCTATGCTCACTTCATGTCCTGTCATAGGCAAGGCTAGGCCTTTTGCACTAGCGCTCGCGTGGATTCGGGGACTAAGCCAGTGCCTTCCCCACAGGAGAGGAGAGTCGACATGAACCCTGCACACGGCCCGTGCGCTGGGCTGGGGATCTGTTTGGGTCTGTCCCCCCTGCTACCCCGGCACACTTCCTGACACCAACAACGTTGTCACATCTTGGAGGAAGACGGCATCGGACTGCCCGTTCGTCCAGGGAGCTGTTTCTGCGAGTTGAAGCTTTGGCGCTTGGTGGCAAGCCCAAGTCTGCCCTAGGCACAGGTGGTCAAGGAGACGCTGTCCCCTTGGGACCAGAGACACAGGACAGGCCTGCCTTCTGCCCAGACTCCTTCCTCAGTGTGGAGCGCACCTGCCTGCCATAGTCATACTCTTCTGTCACCTTAGCAGCCAGGCCTCCGACCCTCAGCACAGGTAGATGGTGACACTTGTCTTACAACGGGCCCGCTGTTCCTGCTAGTGCCAACTCTCCTGCATCGCGAACGTTTCCCGAACACAAAGCCAACGGCTCCTTCTCTTTGCCCGTGGCAGCGTGATGCACCTTCCCCAGACTTGCTCTTGGGGAGCACAGTGACAGACGTGTCCCTTTCCATAAGGCCCTTTCCCGAGGTGCAACCACGCTTCTCTCTCTGGCAGAGGGGATGCTAGGTAAAAGATAATTTCGCTCCATGCGGGTATCTTGCACTGTCCTGAGCAGACTAGCTCAGGCAAGAAGCAGCAGCTTCCCACAAACCCGACTCTGATTGCCCAACGAATGCTATGCTTTCACAGAGAGGATGCCTGGGCATAGAAGGATTTCGTTCCATGCGGGATTATTACAACGTGCAGGGGACACTAGATCAGGGAAGCAGCAGCAGCATCCCTCAGACGCGACTCTGTTTTAACAAGTTGCTGGTGACACTTGTCTTACTACGGGCCCGCTGTTCCTGCCAGTGCCAACTCTCCTGCATCGTGACCGTTTCCCGAACACAAAGCCAACGGCTCCTTCTCTTTGCCCGTGGCAGCGTGATGCACCTTCCCCAGACTTGCTCTTGGGGAGCACGGTGACAGACGTGTCCCTTTCATTCAGGCCCTTTCCAGAGGTGCAACCACGCTTCTCTCTCTGGCAGAGGGGATGCTAGGTAAAAGAAAATTTCGCTCCATGCGGGTATCTTGCACTGTCCTGAGCAGAGTAGCTCAGGCAAGAAGCAGCAGCTTCCCACAAACCCGACTCTGATTGCCCAACTAATGCTATGCTTTCCCAGAGAGGATGCCTGGGCATAGAAGGATTTCGTTCCATGCGGGATTATTACAACGTGCAGGGGACACTAGATCAGGGAAGCAGCAGCAGCATACCTCAGACGCGACTTTGTTTTCACAAGTAGCTGGTGACTCTTGTCTTACAACGGGCCCGCTGTTCCTGCCAGTG
This sequence comes from Neogale vison, assembly GCF_020171115.1. Lineage (NCBI taxonomy): Eukaryota > Metazoa > Chordata > Mammalia > Carnivora > Mustelidae > Neogale > Neogale vison. Next base: position 216,746,449 of record NC_058101.1, read on the forward strand.
CCAACTCTCCTGCATCGCGACCGTTTCCCGAACACAAAGCCAACGGCTCCTTCTCTTTGCCCGTGGCAGCGTGCTGCACCTTCCCCAGACTTGCTCTTGGGGAGCACGGTGACAGACGTGTCCCTTTCCTTAAGGCCCTTTCCAGAGGTGCAACCACGCTTCTCTCTCTGGCATAGGGGATGCTAGGTGAAAGAAAATTTCGCTCAATGCGGGTATCTTGCACTGTCCTGAGCAGAGTAGCTCAGGCAAGAAGCAGCAGCTTCCCACAAACCCGACTCTGATTGCCCAACGAATGCTATGCTTTCCCAGAGAGGATGCCTGGGCATAGAAGGATTTCGTTCCATGCGGGTTTATTACAACGTGCAGGGGAGACTAGCTCAGGGAAGCAGCAGCAGCATCCCTCAGACGCGACTCTGATTTCCCAACGAAAGCTGTGCCTTCCCAGAGGGGATGCCCGGGCAAAGAGGCTTTCGCTCTATGCGGGGCTCTCCCACCGTCCTACGAATACTAGGCTAAGGCAAGCAGCCACAGCAGCCTACAGATCCGACTCTGATTTACCAGCTACTGCTATACGTTCGCAGATGTTTTCAGCTGGTGCGAACTGCCCTTCGCTGCTGCTTCACAGCAAGGCTTTGGGCATTCGCTCTGACACTTCAAAGAAGAAGAGCTGCGGGAGAGCTAGTGTATCTTGGGCCTTGCTTTCCGGGGCTCCATGTTCGCGCCGTGCGTTCTCCCTGCCAAGCCGAACTAAGCAGGGTCAATCACAAACCTACAGCAGTGTGCGTTGCCTAGGATGGCACTCTATGCTCACTTCATGTCCTGGCATAGGCAAGGCTAGGCCTTTTGCACTAGCGCTCGCGTGGAATCGGGGACTAAGCCATTGCCTTCCCCACAGGAGAGGAGACTCGACATGAACCCTGCACACTGCCCGTGCACGGGGATGGGGATCTGTTTGGGTCTGTCCCCCCTCCTACCCCGGCACACTTCCTGACACCAACAACGTTGTCACATCTTGGAGGAAGACGGCATCGGACTGCCCGTTCGTCCAGGGAGCTGTTTCTGCGAGTTGCGGCTATGGCGCTTGGTGGCAAGCCCAAGTCTGCCCTAGGCAGAGGGGGTCAAGGAGACGCTGTCCCCTTGGGACCAGAGACACAGGACCGGCCTGCCTTCTGCACAGACTCCTTCCTCAGTGTGGAGCACGCGTGCCTGCCCTAGTCGTACTCTTCTGTCACCTTAGCAGCCAGGCCTCCGTCCCTCAGCACAGGTAGATTGTGACACTTGTCTTAAAACGGGCCCGCTGTTCCTGCCAGTGCCAACTCTCCTGCATCGCGACCGTTTCCCGAACACAAAGCCAACGGCTCCTTCTCTTTGCCCGTGGCAGCGTGCTGCACCTTCCCCAGACTTGCTCTTGGGGAGCACGGTGACAGACGTGTCCCTTTCCTTAAGCCCCTTTCCAGAGGTGCAACCACGCTTCTCTCTCTGGCAGAGGGGATGCTAGGTGAAAGGGAATTTCGCTCCATGCGGGTATCTTGCACTGTCCTCAGCAGAATAGCTCAGGCAAGAAGCAGCAGCTTCCTAAAAACCCGACACTGATTGCCCAACGAAGCTCTGCTTTCTCAGAGAGGAGGCCTGGCCATAGATGATTTCGCTCCATGCGGGTTTATTACAATTTGCAGGGAAGTCTAACTCAGGCAAGCAGCAACAGCATCCCTCAGACGCGACTCTGAATTCCCAACGAAAGCTGTGACTTCCCAAAGGGGATGCCCGGGCAAAGTGGCTTTCGCTCTATGCGGGGCTCTCCCACCGTCCTACGAATACTAGGCTAAGGCAAGCAGCCACAGCAGCCTACAGATCTGACTCTGATTTACCAACTGAACTAAGCAGGCACAATCAAAAACCAACAGCAGCGTGCGTTGCCTAGGATGGCACTCTATGCTCACTTCATGTCCTGGCATAGGCAAGGCTAGGCCTTTTGCACTAGCGCTCGCGTGGAATCGGGGACTAAGCCAGTGCCTTCGCCACAGGAGAGGAGAGTCGACATGAACCCTGCACACTGCCCGTGCACTGGGCTGGGGATCTGTTTGGGTCTGTCCCCCCTCCTACCCCGGCACACTTCCTGACACCAACAACGTTGTCACATCTTGAGGAAGACAGCATCGGACTGCCCGTTCGTCCAGGGAGCTGTTTCTGCGAGTTGAAGCTATGGCGCTTGGTGGCAAGCCCAAGTCTGCCCTAGGCACAGGTGGTCAAGGAGACGTTGTCCCCTTGGGACCAGAGACACAGGACAGGCCTGCCTTCTGCCCAGACTCCTTCCTCAGTGTGGAGCACACCTGCCTGCCATAGTCATACTCTTCTGTCACCTTAGCAGCCAGGCCTCCGACCCTCAGCACAGGTAGATGGTGACACTTGTCTTACAACGGGCCCGCTGTTCCTGCTAGTGCCAACTCTCCTGCATCGCGACCGTTTCCCGAACACAAAGCCAACGGCTCCTTCTCTTTGCCCGTGGCAGCGTGATGCACCTTCCCCAGACTTGCTCTTGGGGAGCACAGTGACAGACGTGCCCCTTTCCATAAGGCCCTTTCCAGAGGTGCAACCACGCTTCTCTCTCTGGCAGAGGGGATGCTAGGTAAAAGATAATTTCGCTCCATGCAGGTATCTTGCACTGTCCTGAGCAGACTAGCTCAGGGAAGAAGCAGCAGCTTCCCACAAACCCGACTCTGATTGCCCAACGAATGCTATGCTTTCCCAGAGAGGATGCCTGGGCATAGAAGGATTTCATTCCATGCGGGATTATTACAACGTGCAGGGGAGACTAGATCAGGGAAGCAGCAGCAGCATCCCTCAGAAGCGACTCTGTTTTCACAAGTAGCTGGTGACACTTATCTTACAACGGGCCCGCTGTTCCTGCCAGTGCCAACTCTCCTGCATCGCGACCGTTTCCCGAACACAAAGCAAACGGCTCCTTCTCTTTGCCCGTGGCAGCGTGCTGCACCTTCAAGACTTGCTCTTGGGGAGCACGGTGACAGACGTGTCCCTTTCCTTAAGCCCCTTTCCAGAGGTGCAACCACGCTTCTCTCTCTGGCAGAGGGGATGCGAGGTCAAAGGGAATTTCGCTCCATGCGGGTATCTTGCACTATCCTCAGCAGAATAGCTCAGGCAAGAAGCAGCAGCTTCCTAAAAACCCGACACTTATTGCCTAAGGAAGCTCTGCTTTCTCAGAGAGGAGACCTGGCCATAGATGATTTCGCTCCATGCGGGTTTATTACAATTTGCAGGGAAGTCTAACTCAGGCAAGCAGCAACAGCATCCCTCAGACGCGACTCTGATTTCCCAACGAATGCTGTGACTTCCCAAAGGGGATGCCCGGGCAAAGTGGCTTTCGCTCTATGCGGGGCTCTCCCACCGTCCTACGAATACTAGGCTAAGGCAAGCAGCCACAGCAGCCTACAGATCTGACTCTGATTTACCAACTGAACTAAGCAGGCACAATCAAAAACCAACAGCAGCGTGCGTTGCCTAGGATGGCACTCTATGCTCACTTCATGTCCTGTCATAGGCAAGGCTAGGCCTTTTGCACTAGCGCTCGCGTGGATTCGGGGACTAAGCCAGTGCCTTCCCCACAGGAGAGGAGAGTCGACATGAACCCTGCACACGGCCCGTGCGCTGGGCTGGGGATCTGTTTGGGTCTGTCCCCCCTGCTACCCCGGCACACTTCCTGACACCAACAACGTTGTCACATCTTGGAGGAAGACGGCATCGGACTGCCCGTTCGTCCAGGGAGCTGTTTCTGCGAGTTGAAGCTTTGGCGCTTGGTGGCAAGCCCAAGTCTGCCCTAGGCACAGGTGGTCAAGGAGACGCTGTCCCCTTGGGACCAGAGACACAGGACAGGCCTGCCTTCTGCCCAGACTCCTTCCTCAGTGTGGAGCGCACCTGCCTGCCATAGTCATACTCTTCTGTCACCTTAGCAGCCAGGCCTCCGACCCTCAGCACAGGTAGATGGTGACACTTGTCTTACAACGGGCCCGCTGTTCCTGCTAGTGCCAACTCTCCTGCATCGCGAACGTTTCCCGAACACAAAGCCAACGGCTCCTTCTCTTTGCCCGTGGCAGCGTGATGCACCTTCCCCAGACTTGCTCTTGGGGAGCACAGTGACAGACGTGTCCCTTTCCATAAGGCCCTTTCCCGAGGTGCAACCACGCTTCTCTCTCTGGCAGAGGGGATGCTAGGTAAAAGATAATTTCGCTCCATGCGGGTATCTTGCACTGTCCTGAGCAGACTAGCTCAGGCAAGAAGCAGCAGCTTCCCACAAACCCGACTCTGATTGCCCAACGAATGCTATGCTTTCACAGAGAGGATGCCTGGGCATAGAAGGATTTCGTTCCATGCGGGATTATTACAACGTGCAGGGGACACTAGATCAGGGAAGCAGCAGCAGCATCCCTCAGACGCGACTCTGTTTTAACAAGTTGCTGGTGACACTTGTCTTACTACGGGCCCGCTGTTCCTGCCAGTGCCAACTCTCCTGCATCGTGACCGTTTCCCGAACACAAAGCCAACGGCTCCTTCTCTTTGCCCGTGGCAGCGTGATGCACCTTCCCCAGACTTGCTCTTGGGGAGCACGGTGACAGACGTGTCCCTTTCATTCAGGCCCTTTCCAGAGGTGCAACCACGCTTCTCTCTCTGGCAGAGGGGATGCTAGGTAAAAGAAAATTTCGCTCCATGCGGGTATCTTGCACTGTCCTGAGCAGAGTAGCTCAGGCAAGAAGCAGCAGCTTCCCACAAACCCGACTCTGATTGCCCAACGAATGCTATGCTTTCCCAGAGAGGATGCCTGGGCATAGAAGGATTTCGTTCCATGCGGGATTATTACAACGTGCAGGGGACACTAGATCAGGGAAGCAGCAGCAGCATACCTCAGACGCGACTTTGTTTTCACAAGTAGCTAGTGACTCTTGTCTTACAACGGGCCCGCTGTTCCTGCCAGTGCCAACTCTCCTGCATCGCGACCGTTTCCCGAACACAAAGCCAACGGCTCCTTCTCTTTGCCCGTGGCAGCGTGCTGCACCTTCCCCAGACTTGCTCTTGGGGAGCACGGTGACAGACGTGTCCCTTTCCTTAAGGCCCTTTCCAGAGGTGCAACCACGCTTCTCTCTCTGGCATAGGGGATGCTAGGTGAAAGAAAATTTCGCTCAATGCGGGTATCTTGCACTGTCCTGAGCAGAGTAGCTCAGGCAAGAAGCAGCAGCTTCCCACAAACCCGACTCTGATTGCCCAACGAATGCTATGCTTTCCCAGAGAGGATGCCTGGGCATAGAAGGATTTCGTTCCATGCGGGTTTATTACAACGTGCAGGGGAGACTAGCTCAGGGAAGCAGCAGCAGCATCCCTCAGACGCGACTCTGATTTCCCAACGAAAGCTGTGCCTTCCCAGAGGGGATGCCCGGGCAAAGAGGCTTTCGCTCTATGCGGGGCTCTCCCACCGTCCTACGAATACTAGGCTAAGGCAAGCAGCCACAGCAGCCTACAGATCCGACTCTGATTTACCAGCTACTGCTATACGTTCGCAGATGTTTTCAGCTGGTGCGAACTGCCCTTCGCTGCTGCTTCACAGCAAGGCTTTGGGCATTCGCTCTGACACTTCAAAGAAGAAGAGCTGCGGGAGAGCTAGTGTATCTTGGGCCTTGCTTTCCGGGGCTCCATGTTCGCGCCGTGCGTTCTCCCTGCCAAGCCGAACTAAGCAGGGTCAATCACAAACCTACAGCAGTGTGCGTTGCCTAGGATGGCACTCTATGCTCACTTCATGTCCTGGCATAGGCAAGGCTAGGCCTTTTGCACTAGCGCTCGCGTGGAATCGGGGACTAAGCCATTGCCTTCCCCACAGGAGAGGAGAGTCGACATGAACCCTGCACACTGCCCGTGCACGGGGATGGGGATCTGTTTGGGTCTGTCCCCCCTCCTACCCCGGCACACTTCCTGACACCAACAACGTTGTCACATCTTGGAGGAAGACGGCATCGGACTGCCCGTTCGTCCAGGGAGCTGTTTCTGCGAGTTGCGGCTATGGCGCTTGGTGGCAAGCCCAAGTCTGCCCTAGGCAGAGGGGGTCAAGGAGACGCTGTCCCCTTGGGACCAGAGACACAGGACCGGCCTGCCTTCTGCACAGACTCCTTCCTCAGTGTGGAGCACGCGTGCCTGCCCTAGTCGTACTCTTCTGTCACCTTAGCAGCCAGGCCTCCGTCCCTCAGCACAGGTAGATTGTGACACTTGTCTTAAAACGGGCCCGCTGTTCCTGCCAGTGCCAACTCTCCTGCATCGCGACCGTTTCCCGAACACAAAGCCAACGGCTCCTTCTCTTTGCCCGTGGCAGCGTGCTGCACCTTCCCCAGACTTGCTCTTGGGGAGCACGGTGACAGACGTGTCCCTTTCCTTAAGCCCCTTTCCAGAGGTGCAACCACGCTTCTCTCTCTGGCAGAGGGGATGCTAGGTGAAAGGGAATTTCGCTCCATGCGGGTATCTTGCACTGTCCTCAGCAGAATAGCTCAGGCAAGAAGCAGCAGCTTCCTAAAAACCCGACACTGATTGCCCAACGAAGCTCTGCTTTCTCAGAGAGGAGGCCTGGCCATAGATGATTTCGCTCCATGCGGGTTTATTACAATTTGCAGGGAAGTCTAACTCAGGCAAGCAGCAACAGCATCCCTCAGACGCGACTCTGAATTCCCAACGAAAGCTGTGACTTCCCAAAGGGGATGCCCGGGCAAAGTGGCTTTCGCTCTATGCGGGGCTCTCCCACCGTCCTACGAATACTAGGCTAAGGCAAGCAGCCACAGCAGCCTACAGATCTGACTCTGATTTACCAACTGAACTAAGCAGGCACAATCAAAAACCAACAGCAGCGTGCGTTGCCTAGGATGGCACTCTATGCTCACTTCATGTCCTGGCATAGGCAAGGCTAGGCCTTTTGCACTAGCGCTCGCGTGGAATCGGGGACTAAGCCAGTGCCTTCGCCACAGGAGAGGAGAGTCGACATGAACCCTGCACACTGCCCGTGCACTGGGCTGGGGATCTGTTTGGGTCTGTCCCCCCTCCTACCCCGGCACACTTCCTGACACCAACAACGTTGTCACATCTTGAGGAAGACAGCATCGGACTGCCCGTTCGTCCAGGGAGCTGTTTCTGCGAGTTGAAGCTATGGCGCTTGGTGGCAAGCCCAAGTCTGCCCTAGGCACAGGTGGTCAAGGAGACGTTGTCCCCTTGGGACCAGAGACACAGGACAGGCCTGCCTTCTGCCCAGACTCCTTCCTCAGTGTGGAGCACACCTGCCTGCCATAGTCATACTCTTCTGTCACCTTAGCAGCCAGGCCTCCGACCCTCAGCACAGGTAGATGGTGACACTTGTCTTACAACGGGCCCGCTGTTCCTGCTAGTGCCAACTCTCCTGCATCGCGACCGTTTCCCGAACACAAAGCCAACGGCTCCTTCTCTTTGCCCGTGGCAGCGTGATGCACCTTCCCCAGACTTGCTCTTGGGGAGCACAGTGACAGACGTGCCCCTTTCCATAAGGCCCTTTCCAGAGGTGCAACCACGCTTCTCTCTCTGGCAGAGGGGATGCTAGGTAAAAGATAATTTCGCTCCATGCAGGTATCTTGCACTGTCCTGAGCAGACTAGCTCAGGGAAGAAGCAGCAGCTTCCCACAAACCCGACTCTGATTGCCCAACGAATGCTATGCTTTCCCAGAGAGGATGCCTGGGCATAGAAGGATTTCATTCCATGCGGGATTATTACAACGTGCAGGGGAGACTAGATCAGGGAAGCAGCAGCAGCATCCCTCAGAAGCGACTCTGTTTTCACAAGTAGCTGGTGACACTTATCTTACAACGGGCCCGCTGTTCCTGCCAGTGCCAACTCTCCTGCATCGCGACCGTTTCCCGAACACAAAGCAAACGGCTCCTTCTCTTTGCCCGTGGCAGCGTGCTGCACCTTCAAGACTTGCTCTTGGGGAGCACGGTGACAGACGTGTCCCTTTCCTTAAGCCCCTTTCCAGAGGTGCAACCACGCTTCTCTCTCTGGCAGAGGGGATGCGAGGTCAAAGGGAATTTCGCTCCATGCGGGTATCTTGCACTATCCTCAGCAGAATAGCTCAGGCAAGAAGCAGCAGCTTCCTAAAAACCCGACACTTATTGCCTAAGGAAGCTCTGCTTTCTCAGAGAGGAGACCTGGCCATAGATGATTTCGCTCCATGCGGGTTTATTACAATTTGCAGGGAAGTCTAACTCAGGCAAGCAGCAACAGCATCCCTCAGACGCGACTCTGATTTCCCAACGAATGCTGTGACTTCCCAAAGGGGATGCCCGGGCAAAGTGGCTTTCGCTCTATGCGGGGCTCTCCCACCGTCCTACGAATACTAGGCTAAGGCAAGCAGCCACAGCAGCCTACAGATCTGACTCTGATTTACCAACTGAACTAAGCAGGCACAATCAAAAACCAACAGCAGCGTGCGTTGCCTAGGATGGCACTCTATGCTCACTTCATGTCCTGTCATAGGCAAGGCTAGGCCTTTTGCACTAGCGCTCGCGTGGATTCGGGGACTAAGCCAGTGCCTTCCCCACAGGAGAGGAGAGTCGACATGAACCCTGCACACGGCCCGTGCGCTGGGCTGGGGATCTGTTTGGGTCTGTCCCCCCTGCTACCCCGGCACACTTCCTGACACCAACAACGTTGTCACATCTTGGAGGAAGACGGCATCGGACTGCCCGTTCGTCCAGGGAGCTGTTTCTGCGAGTTGAAGCTTTGGCGCTTGGTGGCAAGCCCAAGTCTGCCCTAGGCACAGGTGGTCAAGGAGACGCTGTCCCCTTGGGACCAGAGACACAGGACAGGCCTGCCTTCTGCCCAGACTCCTTCCTCAGTGTGGAGCGCACCTGCCTGCCATAGTCATACTCTTCTGTCACCTTAGCAGCCAGGCCTCCGACCCTCAGCACAGGTAGATGGTGACACTTGTCTTACAACGGGCCCGCTGTTCCTGCTAGTGCCAACTCTCCTGCATCGCGAACGTTTCCCGAACACAAAGCCAACGGCTCCTTCTCTTTGCCCGTGGCAGCGTGATGCACCTTCCCCAGACTTGCTCTTGGGGAGCACAGTGACAGACGTGTCCCTTTCCATAAGGCCCTTTCCCGAGGTGCAACCACGCTTCTCTCTCTGGCAGAGGGGATGCTAGGTAAAAGATAATTTCGCTCCATGCGGGTATCTTGCACTGTCCTGAGCAGACTAGCTCAGGCAAGAAGCAGCAGCTTCCCACAAACCCGACTCTGATTGCCCAACGAATGCTATGCTTTCACAGAGAGGATGCCTGGGCATAGAAGGATTTCGTTCCATGCGGGATTATTACAACGTGCAGGGGACACTAGATCAGGGAAGCAGCAGCAGCATCCCTCAGACGCGACTCTGTTTTAACAAGTTGCTGGTGACACTTGTCTTACTACGGGCCCGCTGTTCCTGCCAGTGCCAACTCTCCTGCATCGTGACCGTTTCCCGAACACAAAGCCAACGGCTCCTTCTCTTTGCCCGTGGCAGCGTGATGCACCTTCCCCAGACTTGCTCTTGGGGAGCACGGTGACAGACGTGTCCCTTTCATTCAGGCCCTTTCCAGAGGTGCAACCACGCTTCTCTCTCTGGCAGAGGGGATGCTAGGTAAAAGAAAATTTCGCTCCATGCGGGTATCTTGCACTGTCCTGAGCAGAGTAGCTCAGGCAAGAAGCAGCAGCTTCCCACAAACCCGACTCTGATTGCCCAACGAATGCTATGCTTTCCCAGAGAGGATGCCTGGGCATAGAAGGATTTCGTTCCATGCGGGATTATTACAACGTGCAGGGGACACTAGATCAGGGAAGCAGCAGCAGCATACCTCAGACGCGACTTTGTTTTCACAAGTAGCTGGTGACTCTTGTCTTACAACGGGCCCGCTGTTCCTGCCAGTGCCAACTCTCCTGCATCGCGACCGTTTCCCGAACACAAAGCCAACGGCTCCTTCTCTTTGCCCGTGGCAGCGTGCTGCACCTTCCCCAGACTTGCTCTTGGGGAGCACGGTGACAGACGTGTCCCTTTCCTTAAGGCCCTTTCCAGAGGTGCAACCACGCTTCTCTCTCTGGCATAGGGGATGCTAGGTGAAAGAAAATTTCGCTCAATGCGGGTATCTTGCACTGTCCTGAGCAGAGTAGCTCAGGCAAGAAGCAGCAGCTTCCCACAAACCCGACTCTGATTGCCCAACGAATGCTATGCTTTCCCAGAGAGGATGCCTGGGCATAGAAGGATTTCGTTCCATGCGGGTTTATTACAACGTGCAGGGGAGACTAGCTCAGGGAAGCAGCAGCAGCATCCCTCAGACGCGACTCTGATTTCCCAACGAAAGCTGTGCCTTCCCAGAGGGGATGCCCGGGCAAAGAGGCTTTCGCTCTATGCGGGGCTCTCCCACCGTCCTACGAATACTAGGCTAAGGCAAGCAGCCACAGCAGCCTACAGATCCGACTCTGATTTACCAGCTACTGCTATACGTTCGCAGATGTTTTCAGCTGGTGCGAACTGCCCTTCGCTGCTGCTTCACAGCAAGGCTTTGGGCATTCGCTCTGACACTTCAAAGAAGAAGAGCTGCGGGAGAGCTAGTGTATCTTGGGCCTTGCTTTCCGGGGCTCCATGTTCGCGCCGTGCGTTCTCCCTGCCAAGCCGAACTAAGCAGGGTCAATCACAAACCTACAGCAGTGTGCGTTGCCTAGGATGGCACTCTATGCTCACTTCATGTCCTGGCATAGGCAAGGCTAGGCCTTTTGCACTAGCGCTCGCGTGGAATCGGGGACTAAGCCATTGCCTTCCCCACAGGAGAGGAGACTCGACATGAACCCTGCACACTGCCCGTGCACGGGGATGGGGATCTGTTTGGGTCTGTCCCCCCTCCTACCCCGGCACACTTCCTGACACCAACAACGTTGTCACATCTTGGAGGAAGACGGCATCGGACTGCCCGTTCGTCCAGGGAGCTGTTTCTGCGAGTTGCGGCTATGGCGCTTGGTGGCAAGCCCAAGTCTGCCCTAGGCAGAGGGGGTCAAGGAGACGCTGTCCCCTTGGGACCAGAGACACAGGACCGGCCTGCCTTCTGCACAGACTCCTTCCTCAGTGTGGAGCACGCGTGCCTGCCCTAGTCGTACTCTTCTGTCACCTTAGCAGCCAGGCCTCCGTCCCTCAGCACAGGTAGATTGTGACACTTGTCTTAAAACGGGCCCGCTGTTCCTGCCAGTGCCAACTCTCCTGCATCGCGACCGTTTCCCGAACACAAAGCCAACGGCTCCTTCTCTTTGCCCGTGGCAGCGTGCTGCACCTTCCCCAGACTTGCTCTTGGGGAGCACGGTGACAGACGTGTCCCTTTCCTTAAGCCCCTTTCCAGAGGTGCAACCACGCTTCTCTCTCTGGCAGAGGGGATGCTAGGTGAAAGGGAATTTCGCTCCATGCGGGTATCTTGCACTGTCCTCAGCAGAATAGCTCAGGCAAGAAGCAGCAGCTTCCTAAAAACCCGACACTGATTGCCCAACGAAGCTCTGCTTTCTCAGAGAGGAGGCCTGGCCATAGATGATTTCGCTCCATGCGGGTTTATTACAATTTGCAGGGAAGTCTAACTCAGGCAAGCAGCAACAGCATCCCTCAGACGCGACTCTGAATTCCCAACGAAAGCTGTGACTTCCCAAAGGGGATGCCCGGGCAAAGTGGCTTTCGCTCTATGCGGGGCTCTCCCACCGTCCTACGAATACTAGGCTAAGGCAAGCAGCCACAGCAGCCTACAGATCTGACTCTGATTTACCAACTGAACTAAGCAGGCACAATCAAAAACCAACAGCAGCGTGCGTTGCCTAGGATGGCACTCTATGCTCACTTCATGTCCTGGCATAGGCAAGGCTAGGCCTTTTGCACTAGCGCTCGCGTGGAATCGGGGACTAAGCCAGTGCCTTCGCCACAGGAGAGGAGAGTCGACATGAACCCTGCACACTGCCCGTGCACTGGGCTGGGGATCTGTTTGGGTCTGTCCCCCCTCCTACCCCGGCACACTTCCTGACACCAACAACGTTGTCACATCTTGAGGAAGACAGCATCGGACTGCCCGTTCGTCCAGGGAGCTGTTTCTGCGAGTTGAAGCTATGGCGCTTGGTGGCAAGCCCAAGTCTGCCCTAGGCACAGGTGGTCAAGGAGACGTTGTCCCCTTGGGACCAGAGACACAGGACAGGCCTGCCTTCTGCCCAGACTCCTTCCTCAGTGTGGAGCACACCTGCCTGCCATAGTCATACTCTTCTGTCACCTTAGCAGCCAGGCCTCCGACCCTCAGCACAGGTAGATGGTGACACTTGTCTTACAACGGGCCCGCTGTTCCTGCTAGTGCCAACTCTCCTGCATCGCGACCGTTTCCCGAACACAAAGCCAACGGCTCCTTCTCTTTGCCCGTGGCAGCGTGATGCACCTTCCCCAGACTTGCTCTTGGGGAGCACAGTGACAGACGTGCCCCTTTCCATAAGGCCCTTTCCAGAGGTGCAACCACGCTTCTCTCTCTGGCAGAGGGGATGCTAGGTAAAAGATAATTTCGCTCCATGCAGGTATCTTGCACTGTCCTGAGCAGACTAGCTCAGGGAAGAAGCAGCAGCTTCCCACAAACCCGACTCTGATTGCCCAACGAATGCTATGCTTTCCCAGAGAGGATGCCTGGGCATAGAAGGATTTCATTCCATGCGGGATTATTACAACGTGCAGGGGAGACTAGATCAGGGAAGCAGCAGCAGCATCCCTCAGAAGCGACTCTGTTTTCACAAGTAGCTGGTGACACTTATCTTACAACGGGCCCGCTGTTCCTGCCAGTGCCAACTCTCCTGCATCGCGACCGTTTCCCGAACACTAAGCCAACGGTTCCTTCTCTTTGCCCGTGGCAGCGTGCTGCACCTTCCCCAGACTTGCTCTTGGGGAGCACGGTGACAGACGTGTCCCTTTCCTTAAGCCCCTTTCCAGAGGTGCAACCACGCTTCTCTCTCTGGCAGAGGGGATGCTAGGTGAAAGGGAATTTCGCTCCATGCGGGTATCTTGCACTATCCTCAGCAGAATAGCTCAGGCAAGAAGCAGCAGCTTCCTAAAAACCTGACACTGATTGCCCAACGAAGCTCTGCTTTCTCAGAGAGGAGGCCTGGCCATAGATGATTTCGCTCCATGCGGGTTTATTACAATTTGCAGGGAAGTCTAACTCAGGCAAGCAGCAACAGCATCCCTCAGACGCGACTCTGATTTCCCAACGAAAGCTGTGACTTCCCAAAGGGGATGCCCGGGCAAATTGGCTTTCGCTCTATGCGGGGCTCTCCCACCGTCCTACGAATACTAGGCTAAGGCAAGCAGCCACAGCAGCCTACAGATCTGACTCTGATTTACCAACTGAACTAAGCAGGCACAATCAAAAACCAACAGCAGCGTGCGTTGCCTAGGATGGCACTCTATGCTCACTTCATGTCCTGGCATAGGCAAGGCTAGGCCTTTTGCACTAGCGCTCGCGTGGAATCGGGGACTAAGCCAGTGCCTTCCCCACAGGAGAGGAGAGTCGACATGAACCCTGCACACTGCCCGTGCACTGGGCTGGGGATCTGTTTGGGTCTGTCCCCCCTCCTACCCCGGCACACTTCCTGACACCAACAACGTTGTCACATCTTGGAGGAAGACGGCATCGGACTGCCCGTTCGTCCAGGGAGCTGTTTCTGCGAGTTGAAGCTATGGCGCTTGGTGGCAAGCCCAAATCTGCCCTAGGCACAGGTGGTCAAGGAGACGCTGTCCCCGTGGGACCAGAGACACAGGACAGGCCTGCCTTCTGCCCAGACTCCTTCCTCAGTGTGGAGCACACCTGCCTGCCATAGTCATACTCTTCTGTCACCTTAGCAGCCAGGCCTCCGACCCTCAGCACAGGTAGATGGTGACACTTGTCTTACAACGGGCCCGCTGTTCCTGCCAGTGCCAACTCTCCTGCATCGCGACCGTTTCCCGAACACAAAGCCAACGGCTCCTTCTCTTTGCCCGTGGCAGCGTGATGCACCTTCCCCAGACTTGCTCTTGGGGAGCACGGTGACAGACGTGTCCCTTTCCTTCAGGCCCTTTCCAGAGGTGCAACCACGCTTCTCTCTCTGGCAGAGGGGATGCTAGGTAAAAGAAAATTTCGCTCCATGCGGGTATCTTGCACTGTCCTGAGCAGAGTAGCTCAGGCAAGAAGCAGAAGCTTCCCACAAACCCGACTCTGATTGCCCAACGAATGCTATGCTTTCCCAGAGAGGATGCTTGGGCATAGAAGGATTTCGTTCCATGCGGGATTATTACAACGTGCAGGGGACACTAGATCAGGGAAGCAGCAGCAGCATCCCTCAGACGTGACTCTGATTTCCCAACGAAAGCTGTGCCTTCCCAGAGGGGATGCCCGGGCAAAGAGGCTTTCGCTCTATGCGGGGCTCTCCCACCGTCCTACGAATACTAGGCTAAGGCAAGCAGCCACAGCAGCCTACAGATCCGACTCTGATTTACCAGCTACTGCTATACGTTCGCAGAGGTTTTCAGCTGGCGCGAACTGCCCTTCGCTGCTGCTTCACAGCAAGGATTTGGGCATTCGCTCTGACACTTCAAAGAAGAAGAGCTGCGGGAGAGCTAGTGTATCTTGGGCCTTGCTTTCCGGGGCTCCATGTTCGCGCCGTGCGTTCTCCCTGCCAAGCCGAACTAAGCAGGGTCAATCACAAACCTACAGCAGTGTGCGTTGCCTAGGATGGCACTCTATGCTCACTTCATGTCCTGGCATAGGCAAGGCTAGGCCTTTTGCACTAGCGCTCGCATGGAATCGGGGACTAAGCCAGTGCCTTCCCCACAGGAGAGGAGAGTCGACATGAACCCTGCACACTGCCCATGCACGGGGATGGGGATCTGTTTGGGTCTGTCCCCCCTCCTACCCCGGCACACTTCCTGACACCAACAACGTTGTCACATCTTGGAGGAAGACGGCATCGGACTGCCCGTTCGTCCAGGGAGCTGTTTCTGCGAGATGCGGCTATGGCGCTTGGTGGCAAGCCCAAGTCTGCCCTAGGCAGAGGGGGTCAAGGAGACGCTGTCCCCTTGGGACAAGAGACACAGGACCGGCCTGCCTTCTGCACAGACTCCTTCCTCAGTGTGGAGCACGCGTGCCTGCCCTAGTGGTACTCTTCTGTCACCTTAGTAGCCAGGCCTCCGTCCCTCAGCACAGGTAGATGGTGACACTTGTCTTACAACGGGCCCGCTGTTCCTGCCAGTGCCAACTCTCCTGCATCGCGACCGTTTCCCGAACACAAAGCCAACGGCTCCTTCTCTTTGCCCGTGGCAGCCTGCTGCACCTTCCCCAGACTTGCTCTTGGGGAGCACGGTGACAGACGTGTCCCTTTCCTTAAGCCCCTTTCTAGAGGTGCAACCACGCTTCTCTCTCTGGCAGAGGGGATGCTAGGTGAAAGGGAATTTCGCTCCATGCGGGTATCTTGCACTGTCCTGAGCAGAGTAGCTCAGGCAAGAAGCAGCAGCTTCCTAAAAACCCGACACTGATTGCCCAACGAAGCTCTGCTTTCTCAGAGAGGAGGCCTGGCCATAGATGATTTCGCTCCATGCGGGTTTATTACAATTTGCAGGGAAGTCTAACTCAGGCAAGCAGCAACAGCATCCCTCAGACGCGACTCTGATTTCCCAACGAAAGCTGTGACTTCCCAAAGGGGATGCCCGGGCAAAGTGGCTTTCGCTCTATGCGGGGCTCTCCCACCGTCCTACGAATACTAGGCTAAGGCAAGCAGCCACAGCAGCCTACAGATCTGACTCTGATTTACCAACTGAACTAAGCAGGCACAATCAAAAACCAACAGCAGCGTGCGTTGCCTAGGATGGCACTCTATGCTCACTTCATGTCCTGGCATAGGCAAGGCTAGGCCTTTTGCACTAGCGCTCGCGTGGAATCGGGGACTAAGCCAGTGCCTTCGCCACAGGAGAGGAGAGTCGACATGAACCCTGCACACTGCCCGTGCACTGGGCTGGGGATCTGTTTGGGTCTGTCCCCCCTCCTACCCCGGCACACTTCCTGACACCAACAACGTTGTCACATCTTGAGGAAGACAGCATCGGACTGCCCGTTCGTCCAGGGAGCTGTTTCTGCGAGTTGAAGCTATGGCGCTTGGTGGCAAGCCCAAGTCTGCCCTAGGCACAGGTGGTCAAGGAGACGCTGTCCCCTTGGGACCAGAGACACAGGACAGGCCTGCCTTCTGCCCAGACTCCTTCCTCAGTGTGGAGCACACCTGCCTGCAATAGTCATACTCTTCTGTCACCTTAGCAGCCAGGCCTCCGACCCTCAGCACAGGTAGATGGTGACACTTGTCTTACAACGGGCCCGCTGTTCCTGCCAGTGCCAACTCTCCTGCATCGCGACCGTTTCCCGAACACAAAGCCAACGGCTCCTTCTCTTTGCCCGTGGCAGCGTGATGCACCTTCCCCAGACTTGCTCTTGGGGAGCACGGTGACAGACGTGTCCCTTTCCTTCAGGCCCTTTCCAGAGGTGCAACCACGCTTCTCTCTCTGGCAGAGGGGATGCTAGGTAAAAGAAAATTTCGCTCCATGCGGGTATCTTGCACTGTCCTGAGCAGAGTAGCTCAGGCAAGAAGCAGCAGCTTCCCACAAACCCGACTCTGATTGCCCAACGAATGCTATGCTTTCCCAGAGAGGATGCTTGGGCATAGAAGGATTTCGTTCCATGCGGGATTATTACAACGTGCAGGGGAGACTAGCTCAGGGAAGCAGCAGCAGCATCCCTCAGACGTGACTCTGATTTCCCAACGAAAGCTGTGCCTTCCCAGAGGGGATGCCCGGGCAAAGAGGCTTTCGCTCTATGCGGGGCTCTCCCACCGTCCTACGAATACTAGGCTAAGGCAAGCAGCCACAGCAGCCTACAGATCCGACTCTGATTTACCAGCTACTGCTATACGTTCGCAGAGGTTTTCAGCTGGCGCGAACTGCCCTTCGCTGCTGCTTCAAAGCAAGGCTTTGGGCATTCGCTCTGACACTTCAAAGAAGAAGAGCTGCGGGAGAGCTAGTGTATCTTGGGCCTTGCTTTCCGGGGCTCCATGTTCGCGCCGTGCGTTCTCCCTGCCAAGCCGAACTAAGCAGGGTCAATCACAAACCTACAGCAGTGTGCGTTGCCTAGGATGGCACTCTATGCTCACTTCATGTCCTGGCATAGGCAAGGCTAGGCCTTTTGCACTAGCGCTCGCATGGAATCGGGGACTAAGCCAGTGCCTTCCCCACAGGAGAGGAGAGTCGACATGAACCCTGCACACTGCCCGTGCACGGGGATGGGGATCTGTTTGGGTCTGTCCCCCCTCCTACCCCGGCACACTTCCTGACACCAACAACGTTGTCACATCTTGGAGGAAGACGGCATCGGACTGCCCGTTCGTCCAGGGAGCTGTTTCTGCGAGTTGCGGCTATGGCGCTTGGTGGCAAGCCCAAGTCTGCCCTAGGCCGAGGGGGTCAAGGAGACGCTGTCCCCTTGGGACAAGAGACACAGGACCGGCCTGCCTTCTGCACAGACTCCTTCCTCAGTGTGGAGCACGCGTGCCTGCCCTAGTGGTACTCTTCTGTCACCTTAGCAGCCAGGCCTCCGTCCCTCAGCACAGGTAGATGGTGACACTTGTCTTACAACGGGCCCGCTGTTCCTGCCAGTGCCAACTCTCCTGCATCGCGACCGTTTCCCGAACACAAAGCCAACGGCTCCTTCTCTTTGCCCGTGGCAGCGTGCTGCACCTTCCCCAGACTTGCTCTTGGGGAGCACGGTGACAGACGTGTCCCTTTCCTTAAGCCCCTTTCCAGAGGTGCAACCACGCTTCTCTCTCTGGCAGAGGGGATGCTAGGTGAAAGAAAATTTCGCTCCATGCAGGTATCTTGCACTGTCCTCAGCAGATAAGCTCAGGCAAGAAGCAGCAGCTTCCTAAAAACCCGACACTGATTGCCCAACGAAGCTCTGCTTTCACAGAGAGGAGGCCTGGCCATAGATGATTTCGCTCCATGCGGGTTTATTACAATTTGCAGGGAAGTCTAACTCAGGCAAGCAGCAACAGCATCCCTCAGACGCGACTCTGATTTCCCAACGAAAGCTGTGACTTCCCAAAGGGGATGCCCGGGCAAAGTGGCTTTCGCTCTATGTGGGGCTCTCCCACCGTCCTACGAATACTAGGCTAAGGCAAGCAGCCACAGCAGCCTACAGATCTGACTCTGATTTACCAACTGAACTAAGCAGGCACAATCAAAAACCAACAGCAGCGTGCGTTGCCTAGGATGGCACTCTATGCTCACTTCAGGTCCTGGCATAGGCAAGGCTTGGCCTTTTGCACTAGCGCTCGCGTGGAATCGGGGACTAAGCCAGTGCCTTCCCCACAGGAGAGGAGAGTCGACATGAACCCTGCACACTGCCCGTGCGCTGGGCTGGGGATCTGTTTGGGTCTGTCCCCCCTCTTACCCCGGCACACTTCCTGACACCAACAACGTTGTCACATCTTGGAGGAAGACGGCATCGGACTGCCCGTTCGTCCAGGGAGCTGTTTCTGCGAGTTGAAGCTATGGCGCTTGGTGGCAAGCCCAAGTCTGCCCTAGGCACAGGTGGTCAAGGAGACGCTGTCCCCTTGAGACCAGAGATACAGGACAGGCCTGCCTTCTGCCCAGACTCCTTCCTCAGTGTGGAGCACACCTGTCTGCCATAGTCATACTCTTCTGTCACCTTAGCAGCCAGGCCTCCGACCCTCAGCACAGGTAGATGGTGACACTTGTCTTACAACGGGCCCGCTGTTCCTGCCAGTGCCAACTCTCCTTCATCGCGACCGTTTCCCGAACACAAAGCCAAAGGCTCCTTCTCTTTGCCCGTGGCAGCGTGATGCACCTTCCCCAGACTTGCTCTTGGGGAGCACAGTCACAGACGTGTCCCTTTCCATAAGGCCCTTTCCAGAGGTGCAACCACGCTTCTCTCTCTGGCAGAGGGGATGCTAGGTAAAAGATAATTTCGCTCCATGCGGGTATCTTGCACTGTCCTGAGCATACTAGCTCAGGCAAGAAGCAGCAGCTTCCCACAAACCCGACTCTGATTGCCCAACGAATGCTATGCTTTCCCAGAGAGGATGCCTGGGCATAGAAGGATTTCATTCCATGCGGGATTATTACAACGTGCAGGGGAGACTAGATCAGAGAAGCAGCAGCAGCATCCCTCAGACGCGACTCTGTTTTCACAAGTAGCTGGTGACTCTTGCCTTACAACGGGCCCGCTGTTCCTGCCAGTGCCAACTCTCCTGCATCGCGACCGTTTCCCGAACACAAAGCCAACGGCTCCTTCTCTTTGCCCGTGGCAGCGTGCTGCACCTTCACCAGACTTGCTCTTGGGGAGCACGGTGACAGACGTGTCCCTTTCCTTAAGCCCCTTTCCAGAGGTGCAACCACGCTTCTCTCTCTGGCAGAGGGGATGCTAGGTGAAAGGGAATTTCACTCCATGCGGGTATCTTGCACTGTCCTCAGAAGAATAGCTCAGGCAAGAAGCAGCAGCTTCCTAAAAACCCGACACTGATTGCCCAACGAATGCTCTGCTTTCTCAGAGAGGAGGCCTGGCCATAGATGATTTCGCTCCATGCGGGTTTAGTACAATTTGCAGGGAAGTCTAACTCAGGCAAGCAGCAACAGCATCCCTCAGACGCGACACTGATTTCCCAACGAAAGCTGTGGCTTCCCAAAGGGGATGCCCGGGCAAAGTGGCTTTCGCTCTATGCGGGGCTCTCCCACCGTCCTACGAATACTAGGCTAAGGCAAGCAGCCACAGCAGCCTACAGATCTGACTCTGATTTACCAACTGAACTAAGCAGGCACAATCAAAAACCAACAGCAGCGTGCGTTGCCTAGGATGGCACTCTATGCTCACTTCATGTCCTGGCATAGGCAAGGCTTGGCCTTTTGCACTAGCGCTCGCGTGGAATCGGGGACTAAGCCAGTGCCTTCCCCACAGGAGAGGAGAGTCGACATGAACCCTGCACACTGCCCGTGCGCTGGGCTGGGGATCTGTTTGGGTCTGTCCCCCCTCCTACCCCGGCACACTTCCTGACACCAACAACGTTGTCACATCTTGGAGGAAGACGGCATCGGACTGCCCGTTCGTCCAGGGAGCTGTTTCTGCGAGTTGAAGCTATGGTTCTTGGTGGCAAGCCCATGTCTGCCCTAGGCACAGGTGGTCAAGGAGACGCTGTCCCCTTGGGACCAGAGACACAGGACAGGCCTGCCTTCTGCCCAGACTCCTTCCTCAGTGTGGAGCACACCTGCCTGCCATAGTCATACTCTTCTGTCACCTTAGCAGCCAGGCCTCCGACCCTCAGCACAGGTAGATGGTGACACTTGTCTTACAACGGGCCCGCTGTTCCTGCCAGTGCCAACTCTCCTTCATCGCGACCGTTTCCCGAACACAAAGCCAACGGCTCCTTCTCTTTGCCCGTGGCAGCGTGATGCACCTTCCCCAGACTTGCTCTTGGGGAGCACAGTCACAGACGTGTCCCTTTCCATAAGGCCCTTTCCAGAGGTGCAACCACGCTTCTCTCTCTGGCAGAGGGGATGCTAGGTAAAAGATAATTTCGCTCCATGCGGGTATCTTGCACTGTCCTGAGCAGACTAGCTCAGGCAAGAAGCAGCAGCTTCCCACAAACCCGACTCTGATTGCCCAACGAATGCTATGCTTTCCCAGAGAGGATGCCTGGGCATAGAAGGATTTCATTCCATGCGGGATTATTACAACGTGCAGGGGAGACTAGATCAGAGAAGCAGCAGCAGCATCCTTCAGACGCGACTCTGTTTTCACAAGTAGCTGGTGACTCTTGCCTTACAACGGGCCCGCTGTTCCTGCCAGTGCCAACTCTCCTGCATCGCGACCGTTTCCCGAACACAAAGCCAACGGCTCCTTCTCTTTGCCCGTGGCAGCGTGCTGCACCTTCCCCAGACTTGCTCTTGGGGAGCACGATGACAGACGTGTCCCTTTCCTTAAGCCCCTTTCCAGAGGTGCAACCACGCTTCTCTCTCTGGCAGAGGGGATGCTAGGTGAAAGGGAATTTCACTCCATGCGGGTATCTTGCACTGTCCTCAGAAGAATAGCTCAGGCAAGAAGCAGCAGCTTCCTAAAAACCCGACACTGATTGCCCAACGAATGCTCTGCTTTCTCAGAGAGGAGGCCTGGCCATAGATGATTTCGCTCCATGCGGGTTTAGTACAATTTGCAGGGAAGTCTAACTCAGGCAAGCAGCAACAGCATCCCTCAGAAGCGACTCTGATTTCCCAACGAAAGCTGTGACTTCCCCAAGGGGATGCCCGGGCAAAGTGGCTTTCGCTCTATGCGGGGCTCTCCCACCGTCCTACGAATACTAGGCTAAGGCAAGCAGCCACAGCAGCCTACAGATCTGACTCTGATTTACCAACTGAACTAAGCAGGCACAATCAAAAACCAACAGCAGCGTGCGTTGCCTAGGATGGCACTCTATGCTCACTTCATGTCCTGGCATAGGCAAGGCTAGGCCTTTTGCACTAGCGCTCGCGTGGAATCGGGGACTAAGCCAGTGCCTTCCCCACAGGAGAGGAGAGTCGACATGAACCCTGCACACTGCCCGTGCACTGGGCTGGGGATCTGTTTGGGTCTGTCCCCCCTCCTACCCCGGCACACTTCCTGACACCAACAACGTTGTCACATCTTGGAGGAAGACGGCATCGGACTGCCCGTTCGTCCAGGGAGCTGTTTCTGCGAGTTGAACCTATGGCGCTTGGTGGCAATTCCAAGTCTGCCCTAGGCACAGGTGGTCAAGGAGACGCTGTCCCCTTGGGACCAGAGACACAGGACAGGCCTGCCTTCTGCCCAGACTCCTTCCTCAGTGTGGAGCACACCTGCCTGCCATAGTCATACTCTTCTGTCACCTTAGCAGCCAGGCCTCCGACCCTCAGCACAGGTAGATGGTGACACTTGTCTTACAACGGGCCCGCTGTTCCTGCCAGTGCCAACTCTCCTTCATCGCGACCGTTTCCCGAACACAAAGCCAACGGCTCCTTCTCTTTGCCCGTGGCAGCGTGATGCACCTTCCCCAGATTTGCTCTTGGGGAGCACAGTGACAGACGTGTCCCTTTCCATAAGGCCCTTTCCAGAGGTGCAACCACGCTACTCTCTCTGGCAGAGGGGATGCTAGGTAAAAGATAATTTCGCTCCATGCGGGTATCTTGCACTGTCCTGAGCAGACTAGCTCAGGCAAGAAGCAGCAGCTTCCCACAAACCCGACTCTGATTGCCCAACGAATGCTATGCTTTCACAGAGAGGATGCCTGGGCATAGAAGGATTTCATTCCATGCGGGATTATTACAACGTGCAGGGGAGACTAGATCAGGGAAGCAGCAGCAGCATCCCTCAGACGCGACTCTGTTTTCACAAGTAGCTGGTGACACTTGTCTTACAACGGGCCCGCTGTTCCTGCCAGTGCCAACTCTCCTGCATCGTGACCGTTTCCCGAACACAAAGCCAACGGCTCCTTCTCTTTGCCCGTGGCAGCGTGATGCACCTTCCCCAGACTTGCTCTTGGGGAGCACGGTGACAGACGTGTCCCTTTCCGTAACGCCCTTTCCAGATGTGCAACCACGCTTCTCTCTCTGGCAGAGGGGATGCTAGGTAAAAGATAATTTCGCTCCATGCGGGTATCTTGCACTGTCCTGAGCAGAGTAGCTCAGGCAAGAAGCAGCAGCTTCCCACAAACCCGACTCAGATTGCCCAACGAATGCTATGCTTTCCCAGAGAGGATGCCTGGGCATAGAAGGATTTCGTTCCATGCGGGATTATTACAATGTGCAGGGGACACTAGATCAGGGAAGCAGCAGCAGCATCCCTCAGACGCGACTCTGTTTTCACAAGTAGCTGGTGACTCTTGTCTTACAACGGGCCCGCTGTTCCTGCCAGTGCCAACTCTCCTGCATCGCGACCGTTTCCCGAACACAAAGCCAACGGCTCCTTCTCTTTGCCCGTGGCAGCGTGCTGCACCTTCCCCAGACTTGCTCTTGGGGAGCACGGTGACAGACGTGTCCCTTTCCTTAAGGCCCTTTCCAGAGGTGCAACCACGCTTCTCTCTCTGGCAGAGGGGATGCTAGGTGAAAGGGAATTTCGCTCCATACGGGTATCTTGCACTGTCCTCAGCAGAATAGCTCAGGCAAGAAGCAGCAGCTTCCTAAAAACCCGACACTGTTTGCCTAACGAAGCTCTGCTTTCTCAGAGAGGAGGCCTGGCCATAGATGATTCGCTCCATGCGGGTTTAGTACAATTTGCAGGGAAGTCTAACTCAGGCAAGCAGCAACAGCATCCCTCAGACGCGACTCTGATTTCCCAACGAAAGCTGTGACTTCCCAAAGGGGATGCCCGGGCATAGTGGCTTTCGCTCTATGCGGGGCTCTCCCACCGTCCTACGAATACTAGGCTAAGGCAAGCAGCCACAGCAGCCTACAGATCTGACTCTGATTTACCAACTGAACTAAGCAGGCACAATCAAAAACCAACAGCAGCGTGTGTTGCCTAGGATGGCACTCTATGCTCACTTCATGTCCTGTCATAGGCAAGGCTAGGCCTTTTGCACTAGCGCTCGCGTGGAATCGGGGACTAAGCCAGTGCCTTCGCCACAGGAGAGGAGAGTCGACATGAACCCTGCACACTGCCCGTGCACTGGGCTGGGGATCTGTTTGGGTCTGTCCCCCCTCCTACCCCGGCACACTTCCTGACACCAACAACGTTGTCACATCTTGGAGGAAGACGGCATCGGACTGCCCGTTCGTCCAGGGAGCTGTTTCTGCGAGTTGAAGCTATGGCGCTTGGTGGCAAGCCCAAGTCTGCCCTAGGCACAGGTGGTCAAGGAGACGCTGTCCCCTTGGGACCAGAGACACAGGACAGGCCTGCCTTCTGCCCAGACTCCTTCCTCAGTGTGGAGCACACCTGCCTGCCATAGTCATACTCTTCTGTCACCTTAGCAGCCAGGCCTCCGACCCTCAGCACAGGTAGATGGTGACACTTGTCTTACAACGAGCCCGCTGTTCCTGCCAGTGCCAACTCTCCTTCATCGCGACCGTTTCCCAAACACAAAGCCAACGGCTCCTTCTCTGCCCGTGGCAGCGTGATGCACCTTCCCCAGACTTGCTCTTGGGGAGCACAGTGACAGACGTGTCCCTTTCCATAAGGCCCTTTCCAGAGGTGCAACCACGCTTCTCTCTCTGGCAGAGGGGATGCTAGGTAAAAGATAATTTCGCTCCATGCGGGTATCTTGCACTGTCCTGAGCAGACTAGCTCAGGCAAGAAGCAGCAGCTTTCCACAAACCCGACTCTGATTGCCCAACGAATGCTATGCTTTCCCAGAGAGGATGCCTGGGCATAGAAGGATTTCATTCCATGCGGGATTATTACAACGTGAAGGGGAGACTAGATCAGGAAGCAGCAGCAGCATCCCTCAGACGCGACTCTGTTTTCACTTAGCTGGTAACACTTGTCTTACAACGGGCCCGCTGTTCCTGCCAGTGCCAACTCTCCTGCATCGTGACCGTTTCCCGAACACAAAGCCAACGGCTCCTTCTCTTTGCCCGTGGCAGCGTGCTGCACCTTCCCCAGACTTGCTCTTGGGGAGCACGGTGACAGACGTGTCCCTTTCCTTAAGGCCCTTTCCAGAGGTGCAACCACGCTTCTCTCTCTGGCAGAGGGGATGCTAGGTGAAAGAAAATTTCGCTCCATGCGGGTATCTTGCACTGTCCTGAGCAGAGTAGCTCAGGCAAGAAGCAGCAGCTTCCCACATACCCGATTCTGATTGCCCAACGAATGCTATGCTTTCCCAGAGAGGATGCCTGGGCATAGAAGGATTTCGTTCCATGCGGGTTTATTACAACGTGCAGGGGAGACTAGCTCAGGGAAGCAGCAGCAGCATCCCTCAGACGCGACTCTGATTTCCCAACGAAAGCTGTGCCTTCCCAGAGGGGATGCCCGGGCAAAGTGGCTTTCGCTCTATGCGGGGCTCTCCCACCGTCCTACGAATACTAGGCTAAGGCAAGCAGCCACAGCAGCCTACAGATCCGACTCTGATTTACCAGCTACTGCTATACGTTCGCAGAGGTTTTCAGCTGGCGCGAACTGCCCTTCGCTGCTGCTTCACAGCAAGGCTTTGGGCATTCGCTCTGACACTTCAAAGAAGAAGAGCTGCGGGAGAGCTAGTGTATCTTGGGCCTTGCTTTCCGGGGCTCCATGTTCGCGCCGTGCGTTCTCCCTGCCAAGCCGAACTAAGCAGGGTCAATCACAAACCTACAGCAGTGTGCGTTGCCTAGGATGGCACTCTATGCTCACTTCATGTCCTGGCATAGGCAAGGCTAGGCCTTTTGCACTAGAGCTCGCGTGGAATCGGGGACTAAGCCAGTGCCTTCCCCACAGGAGAGGAGAGTCGACATGAACCCTGCACACTGCCCGTGCACGGGGATGGGGATCTGTTTGGGTCTGTCCCCCCTCCTACCCCGGCACACTTCCTGACACCAACAACGTTGTCACATCTTGGAGGAAGACGGCATCGGACTGCCCGTTCGTCCAGGGAGCTGTTTCTGCGAGTTGAAGCTATGGCGCTTGGTGGCAAGCCCAAGTCTGCCCTAGGCACAGGTGGTCAAGGAGACGCTGTCCCCTTGGGACCAGAGACACAGGACAGGCCTGCCTTCTGCCCAGACTCCTTCCTCAGTGTGGAGCACACCTGCCTGCCATAGTCATACTCTTCTGTCACCTTAGCAGCCAGGCCTCCGACCCTCAGCACAGGTAGATGGTGACACTTGTCTTACAACGGGCCCGCTGTTCCTGCCAGTGCCAACTCTCCTGCATCGCGACCGTTTCCCGAACACAAAGCCAACGGCTCCTTCTCTTTGCCCGTGGCAGCGTGATGCACCTTCCCCAGACTTGCTCTTGGGGAGCACAGTGACAGACGTGTCCCTTTCCATAAGGCCCTTTCTAGAGGTGCAACCACGCTTCTCTCTCTGGCAGAGGGGATGCTAGGTAAAAGATAATTTCGCTCCATGAGGGTATCTTGCACTGTCCTGAGCAGACTAGCTCAGGCAAGAAGCAGCAGCTTCCCACAAACCCGACTCTGATTGCCCAACGAATGCTATGCTTTCCCAGAGAGGATGCCTGGGCATAGAAGGATTTCGTTCCATGCGGGATTATTACAATGTGCAGGGGACACTAGATCAGGGAAGCAGCAGCAGCATCCCTCAGACGCGACTCTGTTTTCACAAGTAGCTGGTGACTCTTGTCTTACAACGGGCCCGCTGTTCCTGCCAGTGCCAACTCTCCTGCATCGCGACCGTTTCCCGAACACAAAGCCAACGGCTCCTTCTCTTTGCCCGTGGCAGCGTGCTGCACCTTCCCCAGACTTGCTCTTGGGGAGCACGGTGACAGACGTGTCCCTTTCCTTAAGGCCCTTTCCAGAGGTGCAACCACGCTTCTCTCTCTGGCAGAGGGGATGCTAGGTGAAAGGGAATTTCGCTCCATACGGGTATCTTGCACTGTCCTCAGCAGAATAGCTCAGGCAAGAAGCAGCAGCTTCCTAAAAACCCGACACTGTTTGCCTAACGAAGCTCTGCTTTCTCAGAGAGGAGGCCTGGCCATAGATGATTCGCTCCATGCGGGTTTAGTACAATTTGCAGGGAAGTCTAACTCAGGCAAGCAGCAACAGCATCCCTCAGACGCGACTCTGATTTCCCAACGAAAGCTGTGACTTCCCAAAGGGGATGCCCGGGCATAGTGGCTTTCGCTCTATGCGGGGCTCTCCCACCGTCCTACGAATACTAGGCTAAGGCAAGCAGCCACAGCAGCCTACAGATCTGACTCTGATTTACCAACTGAACTAAGCAGGCACAATCAAAAACCAACAGCAGCGTGCGTTGCCTAGGATGGCACTCTATGCTCACTTCATGTCCTGTCATAGGCAAGGCTAGGCCTTTTGCACTAGCGCTCGCGTGGAATCGGGGACTAAGCCAGTGCCTTCGCCACAGGAGAGGAGAGTCGACATGAACCCTGCACACTGCCCGTGCACTGGGCTGGGGATCTGTTTGGGTCTGTCCCCCCTCCTACCCCGGCACACTTCCTGACACCAACAACGTTGTCACATCTTGGAGGAAGACGGCATCGGACTGCCCGTTCGTCCAGGGAGCTGTTTCTGCGAGTTGAAGCTATGGCGCTTGGTGGCAAGCCCAAGTCTGCCCTAGGCACAGGTGGTCAAGGAGACGCTGTCCCCTTGGGACCAGAGACACAGGACAGGCCTGCCTTCTGCCCAGACTCCTTCCTCAGTGTGGAGCACACCTGCCTGCCATAGTCATACTCTTCTGTCACCTTAGCAGCCAGGCCTCCGACCCTCAGCACAGGTAGATGGTGACACTTGTCTTACAACGAGCCCGCTGTTCCTGCCAGTGCCAACTCTCCTTCATCGCGACCGTTTCCCAAACACAAAGCCAACGGCTCCTTCTCTGCCCGTGGCAGCGTGATGCACCTTCCCCAGACTTGCTCTTGGGGAGCACAGTGACAGACGTGTCCCTTTCCATAAGGCCCTTTCCAGAGGTGCAACCACGCTTCTCTCTCTGGCAGAGGGGATGCTAGGTAAAAGATAATTTCGCTCCATGCGGGTATCTTGCACTGTCCTGAGCAGACTAGCTCAGGCAAGAAGCAGCAGCTTTCCACAAACCCGACTCTGATTGCCCAACGAATGCTATGCTTTCCCAGAGAGGATGCCTGGGCATAGAAGGATTTCATTCCATGCGGGATTATTACAACGTGAAGGGGAGACTAGATCAGGAAGCAGCAGCAGCATCCCTCAGACGCGACTCTGTTTTCACTTAGCTGGTAACACTTGTCTTACAACGGGCCCGCTGTTCCTGCCAGTGCCAACTCTCCTGCATCGTGACCGTTTCCCGAACACAAAGCCAACGGCTCCTTCTCTTTGCCCGTGGCAGCGTGCTGCACCTTCCCCAGACTTGCTCTTGGGGAGCACGGTGACAGACGTGTCCCTTTCCTTAAGGCCCTTTCCAGAGGTGCAACCACGCTTCTCTCTCTGGCAGAGGGGATGCTAGGTGAAAGAAAATTTCGCTCCATGCGGGTATCTTGCACTGTCCTGAGCAGAGTAGCTCAGGCAAGAAGCAGCAGCTTCCCACATACCCGATTCTGATTGCCCAACGAATGCTATGCTTTCCCAGAGAGGATGCCTGGGCATAGAAGGATTTCGTTCCATGCGGGTTTATTACAACGTGCAGGGGAGACTAGCTCAGGGAAGCAGCAGCAGCATCCCTCAGACGCGACTCTGATTTCCCAACGAAAGCTGTGCCTTCCCAGAGGGGATGCCCGGGCAAAGTGGCTTTCGCTCTATGCGGGGCTCTCCCACCGTCCTACGAATACTAGGCTAAGGCAAGCAGCCACAGCAGCCTACAGATCCGACTCTGATTTACCAGCTACTGCTATACGTTCGCAGAGGTTTTCAGCTGGCGCGAACTGCCCTTCGCTGCTGCTTCACAGCAAGGCTTTGGGCATTCGCTCTGACACTTCAAAGAAGAAGAGCTGCGGGAGAGCTAGTGTATCTTGGGCCTTGCTTTCCGGGGCTCCATGTTCGCGCCGTGCGTTCTCCCTGCCAAGCCGAACTAAGCAGGGTCAATCACAAACCTACAGCAGTGTGCGTTGCCTAGGATGGCACTCTATGCTCACTTCATGTCCTGGCATAGGCAAGGCTAGGCCTTTTGCACTAGAGCTCGCGTGGAATCGGGGACTAAGCCAGTGCCTTCCCCACAGGAGAGGAGAGTCGACATGAACCCTGCACACTGCCCGTGCGCTGGGCTGGGGATCTGTTTGGGTCTGTCCCCCCTCTTACCCCGGCACACTTCCTGACACCAACAACGTTGTCACATCTTGGAGGAAGACGGCATCGGACTGCCCGTTCGTCCAGGGAGCTGTTTCTGCGAGTTGAAGCTATGGCGCTTGGTGGCAAGCCCAAGTCTGCCCTAGGCACAGGTGGTCAAGGAGACGCTGTCCCCTTGAGACCAGAGATACAGGACAGGCCTGCCTTCTGCCCAGACTCCTTCCTCAGTGTGGAGCACACCTGTCTGCCATAGTCATACTCTTCTGTCACCTTAGCAGCCAGGCCTCCGACCCTCAGCACAGGTAGATGGTGACACTTGTCTTACAACGGGCCCGCTGTTCCTGCCAGTGCCAACTCTCCTTCATCGCGACCGTTTCCCGAACACAAAGCCAAAGGCTCCTTCTCTTTGCCCGTGGCAGCGTGATGCACCTTCCCCAGACTTGCTCTTGGGGAGCACAGTCACAGACGTGTCCCTTTCCATAAGGCCCTTTCCAGAGGTGCAACCACGCTTCTCTCTCTGGCAGAGGGGATGCTAGGTAAAAGATAATTTCGCTCCATGCGGGTATCTTGCACTGTCCTGAGCATACTAGCTCAGGCAAGAAGCAGCAGCTTCCCACAAACCCGACTCTGATTGCCCAACGAATGCTATGCTTTCCCAGAGAGGATGCCTGGGCATAGAAGGATTTCGTTCCATGCGGGATTATTACAATGTGCAGGGGACACTAGATCAGGGAAGCAGCAGCAGCATCCCTCAGACGCGACTCTGTTTTCACAAGTAGCTGGTGACTCTTGTCTTACAACGGGCCCGCTGTTCCTGCCAGTGCCAACTCTCCTGCATCGCGACCGTTTCCCGAACACAAAGCCAACGGCTCCTTCTCTTTGCCCGTGGCAGCGTGCTGCACCTTCCCCAGACTTGCTCTTGGGGAGCACGGTGACAGACGTGTCCCTTTCCTTAAGGCCCTTTCCAGAGGTGCAACCACGCTTCTCTCTCTGGCAGAGGGGATGCTAGGTGAAAGGGAATTTCGCTCCATACGGGTATCTTGCACTGTCCTCAGCAGAATAGCTCAGGCAAGAAGCAGCAGCTTCCTAAAAACCCGACACTGTTTGCCTAACGAAGCTCTGCTTTCTCAGAGAGGAGGCCTGGCCATAGATGATTCGCTCCATGCGGGTTTAGTACAATTTGCAGGGAAGTCTAACTCAGGCAAGCAGCAACAGCATCCCTCAGACGCGACTCTGATTTCCCAACGAAAGCTGTGACTTCCCAAAGGGGATGCCCGGGCATAGTGGCTTTCGCTCTATGCGGGGCTCTCCCACCGTCCTACGAATACTAGGCTAAGGCAAGCAGCCACAGCAGCCTACAGATCTGACTCTGATTTACCAACTGAACTAAGCAGGCACAATCAAAAACCAACAGCAGCGTGCGTTGCCTAGGATGGCACTCTATGCTCACTTCATGTCCTGTCATAGGCAAGGCTAGGCCTTTTGCACTAGCGCTCGCGTGGAATCGGGGACTAAGCCAGTGCCCTCGCCACAGGAGAGGAGAGTCGACATGAACCCTGCACACTGCCCGTGCACTGGGCTGGGGATCTGTTTGGGTCTGTCCCCCCTCCTACCCCGGCACACTTCCTGACACCAAAAACGTTGTCACATCTTGGAGGAAGACGGCATCGGACTGCCCGTTCGTCCAGGGAGCTGTTTCTGCGAGTTGAAGCTATGGCGCTTGGTGGCAAGCCCAAGTCTGCCCTAGGCACAGGTGGTCAAGGAGACGCTGTCCCCTTGGGACCAGAGACACAGGACAGGCCTGCCTTCTGCCCAGACTCCTTCCTCAGTGTGGAGCACACCTGCCTGCCATAGTCATACTCTTCTGTCACCTTAGCAGCCAGGCCTCCGACCCTCAGCACAGGTAGATGGTGACACTTGTCTTACAACGAGCCCGCTGTTCCTGCCAGTGCCAACTCTCCTTCATCGCGACCGTTTCCCAAACACAAAGCCAACGGCTCCTTCTCTGCCCGTGGCAGCGTGATGCACCTTCCCCAGACTTGCTCTTGGGGAGCACAGTGACAGACGTGTCCCTTTCCATAAGGCCCTTTCCAGAGGTGCAACCACGCTTCTCTCTCTGGCAGAGGGGATGCTAGGTAAAAGATAATTTCGCTCCATGCGGGTATCTTGCACTGTCCTGAGCAGACTAGCTCAGGCAAGAAGCAGCAGCTTTCCACAAACCCGACTCTGATTGCCCAACGAATGCTATGCTTTCCCAGAGAGGATGCCTGGGCATAGAAGGATTTCATTCCATGCGGGATTATTACAACGTGAAGGGGAGACTAGATCAGGAAGCAGCAGCAGCATCCCTCAGACGCGACTCTGTTTTCACTTAGCTGGTAACACTTGTCTTACAACGGGCCCGCTGTTCCTGCCAGTGCCAACTCTCCTGCATCGTGACCGTTTCCCGAACACAAAGCCAACGGCTCCTTCTCTTTGCCCGTGGCAGCGTGCTGCACCTTCCCCAGACTTGCTCTTGGGGAGCACGGTGACAGACGTGTCCCTTTCCTTAAGGCCCTTTCCAGAGGTGCAACCACGCTTCTCTCTCTGGCAGAGGGGATGCTAGGTGAAAGAAAATTTCGCTCCATGCGGGTATCTTGCACTGTCCTGAGCAGAGTAGCTCAGGCAAGAAGCAGCAGCTTCCCACATACCCGATTCTGATTGCCCAACGAATGCTATGCTTTCCCAGAGAGGATGCCTGGGCATAGAAGGATTTCGTTCCATGCGGGTTTATTACAACGTGCAGGGGAGACTAGCTCAGGGAAGCAGCAGCAGCATCCCTCAGACGCGACTCTGATTTCCCAACGAAAGCTGTGCCTTCCCAGAGGGGATGCCCGGGCAAAGTGGCTTTCGCTCTATGCGGGGCTCTCCCACCGTCCTACGAATACTAGGCTAAGGCAAGCAGCCACAGCAGCCTACAGATCCGACTCTGATTTACCAGCTACTGCTATACGTTCGCAGAGGTTTTCAGCTGGCGCGAACTGCCCTTCGCTGCTGCTTCACAGCAAGGCTTTGGGCATTCGCTCTGACACTTCAAAGAAGAAGAGCTGCGGGAGAGCTAGTGTATCTTGGGCCTTGCTTTCCGGGGCTCCATGTTCGCGCCGTGCGTTCTCCCTGCCAAGCCGAACTAAGCAGGGTCAATCACAAACCTACAGCAGTGTGCGTTGCCTAGGATGGCACTCTATGCTCACTTCATGTCCTGGCATAGGCAAGGCTAGGCCTTTTGCACTAGAGCTCGCGTGGAATCGGGGACTAAGCCAGTGCCTTCCCCACAGGAGAGGAGAGTCGACATGAACCCTGCACACTGCCCGTGCACGGGGATGGGGATCTGTTTGGGTCTGTCCCCCCTCCTACCCCGGCACACTTCCTGACACCAACAACGTTGTCACATCTTGGAGGAAGACGGCATCGGACTGCCCGTTCGTCCAGGGAGCTGTTTCTGCGAGTTGAAGCTATGGCGCTTGGTGGCAAGCCCAAGTCTGCCCTAGGCACAGGTGGTCAAGGAGACGCTGTCCCCTTGGGACCAGAGACACAGGACAGGCCTGCCTTCTGCCCAGACTCCTTCCTCAGTGTGGAGCACACCTGCCTGCCATAGTCATACTCTTCTGTCACCTTAGCAGCCAGGCCTCCGACCCTCAGCACAGGTAGATGGTGACACTTGTCTTACAACGGGCCCGCTGTTCCTGCCAGTGCCAACTCTCCTGCATCGCGACCGTTTCCCGAACACAAAGCCAACGGCTCCTTCTCTTTGCCCGTGGCAGCGTGATGCACCTTCCCCAGACTTGCTCTTGGGGAGCACAGTGACAGACGTGTCCCTTTCCATAAGGCCCTTTCTAGAGGTGCAACCACGCTTCTCTCTCTGGCAGAGGGGATGCTAGGTAAAAGATAATTTCGCTCCATGAGGGTATCTTGCACTGTCCTGAGCAGACTAGCTCAGGCAAGAAGCAGCAGCTTCCCAGAAACCCGACTCTGATTGCCCAACGAATGCTATGCTTTCCCAGAGAGGGTGCCTGGGCATAGAAGGTTTTCATTTCATGCGGGATTATTACAACGTGCAGGGGAGACTAGATCAGGGAAGCAGCAGCAGCATCCCTCAGAAGCGACTCTGTTTTCACAAGTAGCTGGTAACACTTGTCTTACAACGGGCCCGCTGTTCCTGCCAGTGCCAACTCTCCTGCATCGCGACCGTTTCCCGAACACAAAGCCAACGGCTCCTTCTCTTTGCCCGTGGCAGCGTGCTGCACCTTCCCCAGACTTGCTCTTGGGGAGCACGGTGACAGACGTGTCCCTTTCCTTAAGCCCCTTTCCAGAGGTGCAACCACGCTTCTCTCTCTGGCAGAGGGGATGCTAGGTGAAAGGGAATTTCGCTCCATGCGGGTATCTTGCACTATCCTCAGCAGAATAGCTCAGGCAAGAAGCAGCAGCTTCCTAAAAACCTGACACTGATTGCCCAACGAAGCTCTGCTTTCTCAGAGAGGAGGCCTGGCCATAGATGATTTCGCTCCATGCGGGTTTAGTACAATTTGCAGGGAAGTCTAACTCAGGCAAGCAGCAACAGCATCCCTCAGACGCGACTCTGATTTCCCAACGAAAGCTGTGACTTCCCAAAGGGGATGCCCGGGCAAAGTGGCTTTCGCTCTATGCGGGGCTCTCCCACCGTCCTACGAATACTAGGCTAAGGCAAGCAGCCACAGCAGCCTACAGATCTGACTCTGATTTACCAACTGAACTAAGCAGGCACAATCAAAAACCAACAGCAGCGTGCGTTGCCTAGGATGGCACTCTATGCTCACTTCATGTCCTGGCATAGGCAAGGCTAGGCCTTTTGCACTAGCGCTCGCGTGGAATCGGGGACTAAGCCAGTGCCTTCCCCACAGGAGAGGAGAGTCGACATGAACCCTGCAAACTGCCCGTGCACTGGGCTGGGGATCTGTTTGGGTCTGTCCCCCCTCCTACCCCGGCACACTTCCTGACACCAACAACGTTGTCATATCTTGGAGGAAGACGGCATCGGACTGCCCGTTCGTCCAGGGAGCTGTTTCTGCGAGTTGAAGCTATGGCGCTTGGTGGCAAGCCCAAGTCTGCCCTAGGCACAGGTGGTCAAGGAGACGCTG
The DNA here is from genome assembly GCF_020171115.1 of Neogale vison. NCBI lineage: Eukaryota > Metazoa > Chordata > Mammalia > Carnivora > Mustelidae > Neogale > Neogale vison. The sequence continues at coordinate 216,780,588 of NC_058101.1, forward strand.
TCCCCTTGGGACCAGAGACACAGGACAGGCCTGCCTTCTGCCCAGACTCCTTCCTCAGTGTGGAGCACACCTGCTTGCCATAGTCATAATCTTCTGTCACCTTAGCAGCCAGGCCTCCGACCCTCAGCACAGGTAGACGGTGACACTTGTCTTACAACGGGCCCGCTGTTCCTGCCAGTGCCAACTCTCCTTCATCGCGACCGTTTCCCGAACACAAAGCCAACGGCTCCTTCTCTTTGCCCGTGGCAGCGTGATGCACCTTCCCCAGACTTGCTCTTGGGGAGCACAGTGACAGACGTGTCCCTTTCCATAAGGCCCTTTCCAGAGGTGCAACCACGCTTCTCTCTCTGGCAGAGGGGATGCTAGGTAAAAGATAATTTCGCTCCATGCGGGTATCTTGCACTGTCCTGAGCAGACTAGCTCAGGCAAGAAGCAGCAGCTTCCCACAAACCCGACTCTGATTGCCCAACGAATGCTATGCTTTCCCAGAGTGGGTGCCTGGGCATAGAAGGATTTCATTCCATGCGGGATTATTACAACGTGCAGGGGAGCCTAGATCAGAGAAGCAGCAGCAGCATCCCTCAGACGCGACTCTGTTTTCACAAGTAGCTGGTGACTCTTGCCTTGCAACGGGCCCGCTGTTCCTGCCAGTGCCAACTCTCCTGCATCGCGACCGTTTCCCGAACACAAAGCCAACGGCTCCTTCTCTTTGCCCGTGGCAGCGTGCTGCACCTTCCCCAGACTTGCTCTTGGGGAGCACGGTGACAGACGTGTCCCTTTCCTTAAGCCCCTTTCCAGAGGTGCAACCACGCTTCTCTCTCTGGCAGAGGGGATGCTAGGTGAAAGGGAATTTCACTCCATGCGGGTATCTTGCACTGTCCTCATAAGAATAGCACAGGCAAGAAGCAGCAGCTTCCTAAAAACCCGACACTGATTGCCCAACGAATGCTCTGCTTTCTCAGAGAGGAGGCCTGGCCATAGATGATTTCGCTCCATGCGGGTTTAGTACAATTTGCAGGGAAGTCTAACTCAGGCAAAGAGCAACAGCATCCCTCAGAAGCGACTCTGATTTCCCAACGAATGCTGTGACTTCCCAAAGGGGATGCCCGGGCAAAGTGGCTTTCGCTCTATGCGGGGCTCTCCCACCGTCCTACGAATACTAGGCTAAGGCAAGCAGCCACAGCAGCCTACAGATCTGACTCTGATTTACCAACTGAACTAAGCAGGCACAATCAAAAACCAACAGCAGCGTGCGTTGCCTAGGATGGCACTCTATGCTCACTTCATGTCCTGGCATAGGCAAGGCTAGGCCTTTTGCACTAGCGCTCGCGTGGATTCGGGGACTAAGCCAGTGCCTTCCCCACAGGAGAGGAGAGTCGACATGGACCCTGCACAGGCCCGTGCACTGGGCTGGGGATCTGTTTGGGTCTGTGCCCCTGCTACCCCGGCACACTTCCTGACACCAACAACGTTGTCACATCTTGGAGGAAGACGGCATCGGACTGCCCGTTCGTCCAGGGAGATGTTTCTGCGAGTTGAAGCTATGGCGCTTGGTGGCAAGCCCAAGTCTGCCCTAGGCACAGGTGGTCAAGGAGACGCTGTCCCCTTGGGACCAGAGACACAGGACAGGCCTGCCTTCTGCCCAGACTCCTTCCTCATTGTGGAGCAAACCTGCCTGCCATAGTCATACTCTTCTGTCACCTTAGCAGCCAGGCCTCCGACCCTCAGCACAGGTAGATGGTGACACTTGTCTTACAACGGGCCCGCTGTTCCTGCCATTGCCAACTCTCCTTCATCGCGACCGTTTCCCGAACACAAAGCCAACAGCTCCTTCTCTTTGCCCGTGGCAGCGTGATGCACCTTCCCCAGATTTGCTCTTGGGGAGCACAGTGACAGACGTGTCCCTTTCCATAAGGCCCTTTCCAGAGGTGCAACCACGCTTCTCTCTCTGGCAGAGGGGATGCTAGGTAAAAGATAATTTCGCTCCATGCGGGTATCTTGCACTGTCCTGAGCAGACTAGCTCAGGCAAGAAGCAGCAGCTTCCCACAAACCCGACTCTGATTGCCCAACGAATGCTATGCTTTCACAGAGAATATGCCTGGGCATAGAAGGATTTCGTTCCATGCGGGATTATTACAACGTGCAGGGGAGACTAGATCAGGAAAGCAGCAGCAGCATCCCTCAGACGCGACTCTGTTTTCACAAGTAGCTGGTGACACTTGTCTTACAACGGGCCCCCTGTTCCTGCCAGTGCCAACTCTCCTGCATCGTGACCGTTTCCCGAACACAAAGCCAACGGCTCCTTCTCTTTGCCCGTGGCAGCGTGATGCACCTTCCCCAGACTTGCTCTTGGGGAGCACGGTGACAGACGTGTCCATTTCCTTCAGGCCCTTTCCAGAGGAGCAACCACGCTTCTCTCTCTGGCAGAGGGGATGCTAGGTAAAAGAAAATTTCGCTCCATGCGGGTATCTTGCACTCTCCTGAGCAGACTAGCTCAGGCAAGAAGCAGCAGCTTCGCACAAACCCGACTCTGATTGCCCAACGAATGCTATGCTTTCCCAGAGAGGATGCCTGGGCATAGAAGGATATCGTTCCATGCGGGATTATTACAACGTGCAGGGGACACTAGATCAGGGAAGCAGCAGCATACCTCAGACGCGACTTTGTTTTCACAAGTAGCTGGTGACTCTTGTCTTACAACGGGCCCGCTGTTCCTGCCAGTGCCAACTCTCCTGCATCGCGACCGTTTCCCGAACACAAAGCCAACGGCTCCTTCTCTTTGCCCGTGGCAGCGTGCTGCACCTTCCCCAGACTTGCTCTTGGGGAGCACGGTGACAGACGTGTCCCTTTCCTTAAGGCCCTTTCCAGAGGTGCAACCACGCTTCTCTCTCTGGCATAGGGGATGCTAGGTGAAAGAAAATTTCGCTCCATGCGGGTATCTTGCACTGTCCTGAGCAGAGTAGCTCAGGCAAGAAGCAGCAGCTTCCCACAAACCCGACTCTGATTGCCCAACGAATGCTATGCTTTCCCAGAGAGGATGCCTGGGCATAGAAGGATTTCGTTCCATGCGGGTTTATTACAACGTGCAGGGGAGACTAGCTCAGGGAAGCAGCAGCAGCATCCCTCAGACGCGACTCTGATTTCCCAACGAAAGCTGTGCCTTCCCAGAGGGGATGCCCGGGCAAAGAGGCTTTCGCTCTATGCGGGGCTCTCCCACCGTCCTACGAATACTAGGCTAAGGCAAGCAGCCACAGCAGCCTACAGATCCGACTCTGATTTACCAGCTACTGCTATACGTTCGCAGATGTTTTCAGCTGGCGCGAACTGCCCTTCGCTGCTGCTTCACAGCAAGGCTTTGGGCATTCGCTCTGACACTTCAAAGAAGAAGAGCTGCGGGAGAGCTAGTGTATCTTGGGCCTTGCTTTCCGGGGCTCCATGTTCGCGCCGTGCGTTCTCCCTGCCAAGCCGAACTAAGCAGGGTCAATCACAAACCTACAGCCGTGTGCCTTGCCTAGGATGGCACTCTATGCTCACTTCATGTCCTGGCATAGGCAAGGCTAGGCCTTTTGCACTAGCGCTCGCGTGGAATCGGGGACTAAGCCAGTGCCTTCCCCACAGGAGAGGAGAGTCGACATGAACCCTGCACACTGCCCGTGCACGGGGATGGGGATCTGTTTGGGTCTGTCCCCCCTCCTACCCCGGCACACTTCCTGACACCAACAACGTTGTCACATCTTGGAGGAAGACGGCATCGGACTGCCCGTTCGTCCAGGGAGCTGTTTCTGCGAGTTGCGGCTATGGCGCTTGGTGGCAAGCCCAAGTCTGCCCTAGGCAGAGGGGGTCAAGGAGACGCTGTCTCCTTGGGACCAGAGACACAGGACCGGCCTGCCTTCTGCACAGACTCCTTCCTCAGTGTGGAGCACGCGTGCCTGCCCTAGTCGTACTCTTCTGTCACCTTAGCAGCCAGGCCTCCGTCCCTCAGCACAGGTAGATGGTGACACTTGCCTTACAACGGGCCCGCTGTTCCTGCCAATGCCAACTATCCTGCATCGCGACCGTTTCCCGAACACAAAGCCAACGGCTCCTTCTCTTTGCCCGTGGCAGCGTGCTGCACCTTCCCCAGACTTGCTCTTGGGGAGCACGGTGACAGACGTGTCCCTTTCCTTAAGCCCCTTTCCAGAGGTGCAACCACGCTTCTCTCTCTGGCAGAGGGGATGCGAGGTCAAAGGGAATTTCGCTCCATGCGGGTATCTTGCACTGTCCTCAGCAGAATAGCTCAGGCAAGAAGCAGCAGCTTCCTAAAAACCCGACACTGATTGCCCAACGAAGCTCTGCTTTCTCAGAGAGGAGGCCTGGCCATAGATGATTTTGCTCCATGCGGGTTTATTACAATTTGCAGGGAAGTCTAACTCAGGCAAGCAGCAACAGCATCCCTCAGACGCGACTCTGATTTCCCAACGAAAGCTGTGACTTCCCAAAGGGGATGCCCGGGCAAAGTGGCTTTCGCTCTATGCGGGGCTCTCCCACCGTCCTACGAATACTAGGCTAAGGCAAGCAGCCACAGCAGCCTACAGATCTGACTCTGATTTACCAACTGAACTAAGCAGGCACAATCAAAAACCAACAGCAGCGTGCGTTGCCTAGGATGGCACTCTATGCTCACTTCATGTCCTGGCATAGGCAAGGCTAGGCCTTTTGCACTAGCGCTCGCGTGGAATCGGGGACTAAGCCAGTGCCTTCGCCACAGGAGAGGAGAGTCGACATGAACCCTGCACACTGCCCGTGCACTGGGCTGGGGATCTGTTTGGGTCTGTCCCCCCTCCTACCCCGGCACACTTCCTGACACCAACAACGTTGTCACATCTTGAGGAAGACAGCATCGGACTGCCCGTTCGTCCAGGGAGCTGTTTCTGCGAGTTGAAGCTATGGCGCTTGGTGGCAAGCCCAAGTCTGCCCTAGGCACAGGTGGTCAAGGAGACGTTGTCCCCTTGGGACCAGAGACACAGGACAGGCCTGCCTTCTGCCCAGACTCCTTCCTCAGTGTGGAGCACACCTGCCTGCCATAGTCATACTCTTCTGTCACCTTAGCAGCCAGGCCTCCGACCCTCAGCACAGGTAGATGGTGACACTTGTCTTACAACGGGCCCGCTGTTCCTGCTAGTGCCAACTCTCCTGCATCGCGACCGTTTCCCGAACACAAAGCCAACGGCTCCTTCTCTTTGCCCGTGGCAGCGTGATGCACCTTCCCCAGACTTGCTCTTGGGGAGCACAGTGACAGACGTGCCCCTTTCCATAAGGCCCTTTCCAGAGGTGCAACCACGCTTCTCTCTCTGGCAGAGGGGATGCTAGGTAAAAGATAATTTCGCTCCATGCAGGTATCTTGCACTGTCCTGAGCAGACTAGCTCAGGGAAGAAGCAGCAGCTTCCCACAAACCCGACTCTGATTGCCCAACGAATGCTATGCTTTCCCAGAGAGGATGCCTGGGCATAGAAGGATTTCATTCCATGCGGGATTATTACAACGTGCAGGGGAGACTAGATCAGGGAAGCAGCAGCAGCATCCCTCAGAAGCGACTCTGTTTTCACAAGTAGCTGGTGACACTTATCTTACAACGGGCCCGCTGTTCCTGCCAGTGCCAACTCTCCTGCATCGCGACCGTTTCCCGAACACTAAGCCAACGGTTCCTTCTCTTTGCCCGTGGCAGCGTGCTGCACCTTCCCCAGACTTGCTCTTGGGGAGCACGGTGACAGACGTGTCCCTTTCCTTAAGCCCCTTTCCAGAGGTGCAACCACGCTTCTCTCTCTGGCAGAGGGGATGCTAGGTGAAAGGGAATTTCGCTCCATGCGGGTATCTTGCACTATCCTCAGCAGAATAGCTCAGGCAAGAAGCAGCAGCTTCCTAAAAACCTGACACTGATTGCCCAACGAAGCTCTGCTTTCTCAGAGAGGAGGCCTGGCCATAGATGATTTCGCTCCATGCGGGTTTATTACAATTTGCAGGGAAGTCTAACTCAGGCAAGCAGCAACAGCATCCCTCAGACGCGACTCTGATTTCCCAACGAAAGCTGTGACTTCCCAAAGGGGATGCCCGGGCAAATTGGCTTTCGCTCTATGCGGGGCTCTCCCACCGTCCTACGAATACTAGGCTAAGGCAAGCAGCCACAGCAGCCTACAGATCTGACTCTGATTTACCAACTGAACTAAGCAGGCACAATCAAAAACCAACAGCAGCGTGCGTTGCCTAGGATGGCACTCTATGCTCACTTCATGTCCTGGCATAGGCAAGGCTAGGCCTTTTGCACTAGCGCTCGCGTGGAATCGGGGACTAAGCCAGTGCCTTCCCCACAGGAGAGGAGAGTCGACATGAACCCTGCACACTGCCCGTGCACTGGGCTGGGGATCTGTTTGGGTCTGTCCCCCCTCCTACCCCGGCACACTTCCTGACACCAACAACGTTGTCACATCTTGGAGGAAGACGGCATCGGACTGCCCGTTCGTCCAGGGAGCTGTTTCTGCGAGTTGAAGCTATGGCGCTTGGTGGCAAGCCCAAATCTGCCCTAGGCACAGGTGGTCAAGGAGACGCTGTCCCCTTGGGACCAGAGACACAGGACAGGCCTGCCTTCTGCCCAGACTCCTTCCTCAGTGTGGAGCACACCTGCCTGCCATAGTCATACTCTTCTGTCACCTTAGCAGCCAGGCCTCCGACCCTCAGCACAGGTAGATGGTGACACTTGTCTTACAACGGGCCCGCTGTTCCTGCCAGTGCCAACTCTCCTGCATCGCGACCGTTTCCCGAACACAAAGCCAACGGCTCCTTCTCTTTGCCCGTGGCAGCGTGATGCACCTTCCCCAGACTTGCTCTTGGGGAGCACGGTGACAGACGTGTCCCTTTCCTTCAGGCCCTTTCCAGAGGTGCAACCACGCTTCTCTCTCTGGCAGAGGGGATGCTAGGTAAAAGAAAATTTCGCTCCATGCGGGTATCTTGCACTGTCCTGAGCAGAGTAGCTCAGGCAAGAAGCAGAAGCTTCCCACAAACCCGACTCTGATTGCCCAACGAATGCTATGCTTTCCCAGAGAGGATGCTTGGGCATAGAAGGATTTCGTTCCATGCGGGATTATTACAACGTGCAGGGGACACTAGATCAGGGAAGCAGCAGCAGCATCCCTCAGACGTGACTCTGATTTCCCAACGAAAGCTGTGCCTTCCCAGAGGGGATGCCCGGGCAAAGAGGCTTTCGCTCTATGCGGGGCTCTCCCACCGTCCTACGAATACTAGGCTAAGGCAAGCAGCCACAGCAGCCTACAGATCCGACTCTGATTTACCAGCTACTGCTATACGTTCGCAGAGGTTTTCAGCTGGCGCGAACTGCCCTTCGCTGCTGCTTCACAGCAAGGATTTGGGCATTCGCTCTGACACTTCAAAGAAGAAGAGCTGCGGGAGAGCTAGTGTATCTTGGGCCTTGCTTTCCGGGGCTCCATGTTCGCGCCGTGCGTTCTCCCTGCCAAGCCGAACTAAGCAGGGTCAATCACAAACCTACAGCAGTGTGCGTTGCCTAGGATGGCACTCTATGCTCACTTCATGTCCTGGCATAGGCAAGGCTAGGCCTTTTGCACTAGCGCTCGCATGGAATCGGGGACTAAGCCAGTGCCTTCCCCACAGGAGAGGAGAGTCGACATGAACCCTGCACACTGCCCATGCACGGGGATGGGGATCTGTTTGGGTCTGTCCCCCCTCCTACCCCGGCACACTTCCTGACACCAACAACGTTGTCACATCTTGGAGGAAGACGGCATCGGACTGCCCGTTCGTCCAGGGAGCTGTTTCTGCGAGATGCGGCTATGGCGCTTGGTGGCAAGCCCAAGTCTGCCCTAGGCAGAGGGGGTCAAGGAGACGCTGTCCCCTTGGGACAAGAGACACAGGACCGGCCTGCCTTCTGCACAGACTCCTTCCTCAGTGTGGAGCACGCGTGCCTGCCCTAGTGGTACTCTTCTGTCACCTTAGTAGCCAGGCCTCCGTCCCTCAGCACAGGTAGATGGTGACACTTGTCTTACAACGGGCCCGCTGTTCCTGCCAGTGCCAACTCTCCTGCATCGCGACCGTTTCCCGAACACAAAGCCAACGGCTCCTTCTCTTTGCCCGTGGCAGCCTGCTGCACCTTCCCCAGACTTGCTCTTGGGGAGCACGGTGACAGACGTGTCCCTTTCCTTAAGCCCCTTTCTAGAGGTGCAACCACGCTTCTCTCTCTGGCAGAGGGGATGCTAGGTGAAAGGGAATTTCGCTCCATGCGGGTATCTTGCACTGTCCTGAGCAGAGTAGCTCAGGCAAGAAGCAGCAGCTTCCTAAAAACCCGACACTGATTGCCCAACGAAGCTCTGCTTTCTCAGAGAGGAGGCCTGGCCATAGATGATTTCGCTCCATGCGGGTTTATTACAATTTGCAGGGAAGTCTAACTCAGGCAAGCAGCAACAGCATCCCTCAGACGCGACTCTGATTTCCCAACGAAAGCTGTGACTTCCCAAAGGGGATGCCCGGGCAAAGTGGCTTTCGCTCTATGCGGGGCTCTCCCACCGTCCTACGAATACTAGGCTAAGGCAAGCAGCCACAGCAGCCTACAGATCTGACTCTGATTTACCAACTGAACTAAGCAGGCACAATCAAAAACCAACAGCAGCGTGCGTTGCCTAGGATGGCACTCTATGCTCACTTCATGTCCTGGCATAGGCAAGGCTAGGCCTTTTGCACTAGCGCTCGCGTGGAATCGGGGACTAAGCCAGTGCCTTCGCCACAGGAGAGGAGAGTCGACATGAACCCTGCACACTGCCCGTGCACTGGGCTGGGGATCTGTTTGGGTCTGTCCCCCCTCCTACCCCGGCACACTTCCTGACACCAACAACGTTGTCACATCTTGAGGAAGACAGCATCGGACTGCCCGTTCGTCCAGGGAGCTGTTTCTGCGAGTTGAAGCTATGGCGCTTGGTGGCAAGCCCAAGTCTGCCCTAGGCACAGGTGGTCAAGGAGACGCTGTCCCCTTGGGACCAGAGACACAGGACAGGCCTGCCTTCTGCCCAGACTCCTTCCTCAGTGTGGAGCACACCTGCCTGCAATAGTCATACTCTTCTGTCACCTTAGCAGCCAGGCCTCCGACCCTCAGCACAGGTAGATGGTGACACTTGTCTTACAACGGGCCCGCTGTTCCTGCCAGTGCCAACTCTCCTGCATCGCGACCGTTTCCCGAACACAAAGCCTACGGCTCCTTCTCTTTGCCCGTGGCAGCGTGATGCACCTTCCCCAGACTTGCTCTTGGGGAGCACGGTGACAGACGTGTCCCTTTCCTTCAGGCCCTTTCCAGAGGTGCAACCACGCTTCTCTCTCTGGCAGAGGGGATGCTAGGTAAAAGAAAATTTCGCTCCATGCGGGTATCTTGCACTGTCCTGAGCAGAGTAGCTCAGGCAAGAAGCAGCAGCTTCCCACAAACCCGACTCTGATTGCCCAACGAATGCTATGCTTTCCCAGAGAGGATGCTTGGGCATAGAAGGATTTCGTTCCATGCGGGATTATTACAACGTGCAGGGGACACTAGATCAGGGAAGCAGCAGCAGCATCCCTCAGACGTGACTCTGATTTCCCAACGAAAGCTGTGCCTTCCCAGAGGGGATGCCCGGGCAAAGAGGCTTTCGCTCTATGCGGGGCTCTCCCACCGTCCTACGAATACTAGGCTAAGGCAAGCAGCCACAGCAGCCTACAGATCCGACTCTGATTTACCAGCTACTGCTATACGTTCGCAGAGGTTTTCAGCTGGCGCGAACTGCCCTTCGCTGCTGCTTCAAAGCAAGGCTTTGGGCATTCGCTCTGACACTTCAAAGAAGAAGAGCTGCGGGAGAGCTAGTGTATCTTGGGCCTTGCTTTCCGGGGCTCCATGTTCGCGCCGTGCGTTCTCCCTGCCAAGCCGAACTAAGCAGGGTCAATCACAAACCTACAGCAGTGTGCGTTGCCTAGGATGGCACTCTATGCTCACTTCATGTCCTGGCATAGGCAAGGCTAGGCCTTTTGCACTAGCGCTCGCATGGAATCGGGGACTAAGCCAGTGCCTTCCCCACAGGAGAGGAGAGTCGACATGAACCCTGCACACTGCCCGTGCACGGGGATGGGGATCTGTTTGGGTCTGTCCCCCCTCCTACCCCGGCACACTTCCTGACACCAACAACGTTGTCACATCTTGGAGGAAGACGGCATCGGACTGCCCGTTCGTCCAGGGAGCTGTTTCTGCGAGTTGCGGCTATGGCGCTTGGTGGCAAGCCCAAGTCTGCCCTAGGCCGAGGGGGTCAAGGAGACGCTGTCCCCTTGGGACAAGAGACACAGGACCGGCCTGCCTTCTGCACAGACTCCTTCCTCAGTGTGGAGCACGCGTGCCTGCCCTAGTGGTACTCTTCTGTCACCTTAGCAGCCAGGCCTCCGTCCCTCAGCACAGGTAGATGGTGACACTTGTCTTACAACGGGCCCGCTGTTCCTGCCAGTGCCAACTCTCCTGCATCGCGACCGTTTCCCGAACACAAAGCCAACGGCTCCTTCTCTTTGCCCGTGGCAGCGTGCTGCACCTTCCCCAGACTTGCTCTTGGGGAGCACGGTGACAGACGTGTCCCTTTCCTTAAGCCCCTTTCCAGAGGTGCAACCACGCTTCTCTCTCTGGCAGAGGGGATGCTAGGTGAAAGGGAATTTCGCTCCATGCGGGTATCTTGCACTGTCCTGAGCAGACTAGCTCAGGCAAGAAGCAGCAGCTTCCCACAAACCAGACTCTGATTGCCCAACGAATGCTATGCTTTCACAGAGAGGATGCCTGGGCATAGAAGGATTTCATTCCATGCGGGATTATTACAACGTGCAGGGGAGACTAGATCAGGGAAGCAGCAGCAGCATCCCTCAGAAGCGACTCTGTTTTCACAAGTAGCTGGTGACACTTGTCTTACAACGGGCCCGCTGTTCCTGCCAGTGCCAACTCTCCTGCATCGCGACCGTTTCCCGAACACATAGCCAACGGCTCCTTCTCTTTGCCCGTGGCAGCGTGCTGCACCTTCCCCAGACTTGCTCTTGGGGAGCACGGTGACAGACGTGTCCCTTTCCTTAAGCCCCTTTCCAGAGGTGCAACCACGCTTCTCTCTCTGGCAGAGGGGATGCTAGGTGAAAGAAAATTTCGCTCCATGCAGGTATCTTGCACTGTCCTCAGCAGATAAGCTCAGGCAAGAAGCAGCAGCTTCCTAAAAACCCGACACTGATTGCCCAACGAAGCTCTGCTTTCACAGAGAGGAGGCCTGGCCATAGATGATTTCGCTCCATGCGGGTTTATTACAATTTGCAGGGAAGTCTAACTCAGGCAAGCAGCAACAGCATCCCTCAGACGCGACTCTGATTTCCCAACGAAAGCTGTGACTTCCCAAAGGGGATGCCCGGGCAAAGTGGCTTTCGCTCTATGTGGGGCTCTCCCACCGTCCTACGAATACTAGGCTAAGGCAAGCAGCCACAGCAGCCTACAGATCTGACTCTGATTTACCAACTGAACTAAGCAGGCACAATCAAAAACCAACAGCAGCGTGCGTTGCCTAGGATGGCACTCTATGCTCACTTCAGGTCCTGGCATAGGCAAGGCTTGGCCTTTTGCACTAGCGCTCGCGTGGAATCGGGGACTAAGCCAGTGCCTTCCCCACAGGAGAGGAGAGTCGACATGAACCCTGCACACTGCCCGTGCGCTGGGCTGGGGATCTGTTTGGGTCTGTCCCCCCTCTTACCCCGGCACACTTCCTGACACCAACAACGTTGTCACATCTTGGAGGAAGACGGCATCGGACTGCCCGTTCGTCCAGGGAGCTGTTTCTGCGAGTTGAAGCTATGGCGCTTGGTGGCAAGCCCAAGTCTGCCCTAGGCACAGGTGGTCAAGGAGACGCTGTCCCCTTGAGACCAGAGATACAGGACAGGCCTGCCTTCTGCCCAGACTCCTTCCTCAGTGTGGAGCACACCTGTCTGCCATAGTCATACTCTTCTGTCACCTTAGCAGCCAGGCCTCCGACCCTCAGCACAGGTAGATGGTGACACTTGTCTTACAACGGGCCCGCTGTTCCTGCCAGTGCCAACTCTCCTTCATCGCGACCGTTTCCCGAACACAAAGCCAAAGGCTCCTTCTCTTTGCCCGTGGCAGCGTGATGCACCTTCCCCAGACTTGCTCTTGGGGAGCACAGTCACAGACGTGTCCCTTTCCATAAGGCCCTTTCCAGAGGTGCAACCACGCTTCTCTCTCTGGCAGAGGGGATGCTAGGTAAAAGATAATTTCGCTCCATGCGGGTATCTTGCACTGTCCTGAGCATACTAGCTCAGGCAAGAAGCAGCAGCTTCCCACAAACCCGACTCTGATTGCCCAACGAATGCTATGCTTTCCCAGAGAGGATGCCTGGGCATAGAAGGATTTCATTCCATGCGGGATTATTACAACGTGCAGGGGAGACTAGATCAGAGAAGCAGCAGCAGCATCCCTCAGACGCGACTCTGTTTTCACAAGTAGCTGGTGACTCTTGCCTTACAACGGGCCCGCTGTTCCTGCCAGTGCCAACTCTCCTGCATCGCGACCGTTTCCCGAACACAAAGCCAACGGCTCCTTCTCTTTGCCCGTGGCAGCGTGCTGCACCTTCACCAGACTTGCTCTTGGGGAGCACGGTGACAGACGTGTCCCTTTCCTTAAGCCCCTTTCCAAAGGTGCAACCACGATTCTCTCTCTGGCAGAGGGGATGCTAGGTGAAAGGGAATTTCACTCCATGCGGGTATCTTGCACTGTCCTCAGAAGAATAGCTCAGGCAAGAAGCAGCAGCTTCCTAAAAACCCGACACTGATTGCCCAACGAATGCTCTGCTTTCTCAGAGAGGAGGCCTGGCCATAGATGATTTCGCTCCATGCGGGTTTAGTACAATTTGCAGGGAAGTCTAACTCAGGCAAGCAGCAACAGCATCCCTCAGACGCGACACTGATTTCCCAACGAAAGCTGTGGCTTCCCAAAGGGGATGCCCGGGCAAAGTGGCTTTCGCTCTATGCGGGGCTCTCCCACCGTCCTACGAATACTAGGCTAAGGCAAGCAGCCACAGCAGCCTACAGATCTGACTCTGATTTACCAACTGAACTAAGCAGGCACAATCAAAAACCAACAGCAGCGTGCGTTGCCTAGGATGGCACTCTATGCTCACTTCATGTCCTGGCATAGGCAAGGCTTGGCCTTTTGCACTAGCGCTCGCGTGGAATCGGGGACTAAGCCAGTGCCTTCCCCACAGGAGAGGAGAGTCGACATGAACCCTGCACACTGCCCGTGCGCTGGGCTGGGGATCTGTTTGGGTCTGTCCCCCCTCCTACCCCGGCACACTTCCTGACACAAACAACGTTGTCACATCTTGGAGGAAGACGGCATCGGACTGCCCGTTCGTCCAGGGAGCTGTTTCTGCGAGTTGAAGCTATGGTTCTTGGTGGCAAGCCCATGTCTGCCCTAGGCACAGGTGGTCAAGGAGACGCTGTCCCCTTGGGACCAGAGACACAGGACAGGCCTGCCTTCTGCCCAGACTCCTTCCTCAGTGTGGAGCACACCTGCCTGCCATAGTCATACTCTTCTGTCACCTTAGCAGCCAGGCCTCCGACCCTCAGCACAGGTAGATGGTGACACTTGTCTTACAACGGGCCCGCTGTTCCTGCCAGTGCCAACTCTCCTTCATCGCGACCGTTTCCCGAACACAAAGCCAACGGCTCCTTCTCTTTGCCCGTGGCAGCGTGATGCACCTTCCCCAGACTTGCTCTTGGGGAGCACAGTCACAGACGTGTCCCTTTCCATAAGGCCCTTTCCAGAGGTGCAACCACGCTTCTCTCTCTGGCAGAGGGGATGCTAGGTAAAAGATAATTTCGCTCCATGCGGGTATCTTGCACTGTCCTGAGCAGACTAGCTCAGGCAAGAAGCAGCAGCTTCCCACAAACCCGACTCTGATTGCCCAACGAATGCTATGCTTTCCCAGAGAGGATGCCTGGGCATAGAAGGATTTCATTCCATGCGGGATTATTACAACGTGCAGGGGAGACTAGATCAGAGAAGCAGCAGCAGCATCCTTCAGACGCGACTCTGTTTTCACAAGTAGCTGGTGACTCTTGCCTTACAACGGGCCCGCTGTTCCTGCCAGTGCCAACTCTCCTGCATCGCGACCGTTTCCCGAACACAAAGCCAACGGCTCCTTCTCTTTGCCCGTGGCAGCGTGCTGCACCTTCCCCAGACTTGCTCTTGGGGAGCACGATGACAGACGTGTCCCTTTCCTTAAGCCCCTTTCCAGAGGTGCAACCACGCTTCTCTCTCTGGCAGAGGGGATGCTAGGTGAAAGGGAATTTCACTCCATGCGGGTATCTTGCACTGTCCTCAGAAGAATAGCTCAGGCAAGAAGCAGCAGCTTCCTAAAAACCCGACACTGATTGCCCAACGAATGCTCTGCTTTCTCAGAGAGGAGGCCTGGCCATAGATGATTTCGCTCCATGCGGGTTTAGTACAATTTGCAGGGAAGTCTAACTCAGGCAAGCAGCAACAGCATCCCTCAGAAGCGACTCTGATTTCCCAACGAAAGCTGTGACTTCCCCAAGGGGATGCCCGGGCAAAGTGGCTTTCGCTCTATGCGGGGCTCTCCCACCGTCCTACGAATACTAGGCTAAGGCAAGCAGCCACAGCAGCCTACAGATCTGACTCTGATTTACCAACTGAACTAAGCAGGCACAATCAAAAACCAACAGCAGCGTGCGTTGCCTAGGATGGCACTCTATGCTCACTTCATGTCCTGGCATAGGCAAGGCTAGGCCTTTTGCACTAGCGCTCGCGTGGAATCGGGGACTAAGCCAGTGCCTTCCCCACAGGAGAGGAGAGTCGACATGAACCCTGCACACTGCCCGTGCACTGGGCTGGGGATCTGTTTGGGTCTGTCCCCCCTCCTACCCCGGCACACTTCCTGACACCAACAACGTTGTCACATCTTGGAGGAAGACGGCATCGGACTGCCCGTTCGTCCAGGGAGCTGTTTCTGCGAGTTGAACCTATGGCGCTTGGTGGCAATTCCAAGTCTGCCCTAGGCACAGGTGGTCAAGGAGACGCTGTCCCCTTGGGACCAGAGACACAGGACAGGCCTGCCTTCTGCCCAGACTCCTTCCTCAGTGTGGAGCACACCTGCCTGCCATAGTCATACTCTTCTGTCACCTTAGCAGCCAGGCCTCCGACCCTCAGCACAGGTAGATGGTGACACTTGTCTTACAACGGGCCCGCTGTTCCTGCCAGTGCCAACTCTCCTGCATCGCGACCGTTTCCCGAACACAAAGCCAACGGCTCCTTCTCTTTGCCCGTGGAAGCGTGATGCACCTTCCCCAGATTTGCTCTTGGGGAGCACAGTGACAGACGTGTCCCTTTCCATAAGGCCCTTTCCAGAGGTGCAACCACGCTACTCTCTCTGGCAGAGGGGATGCTAGGTAAAAGATAATTTCGCTCCATGCGGGTATCTTGCACTGTCCTGAGCAGACTAGCTCAGGCAAGAAGCAGCAGCTTCCCACAAACCCGACTCTGATTGCCCAACGAATGCTATGCTTTCACAGAGAGGATGCCTGGGCATAGAAGGATTTCATTCCATGCGGGATTATTACAACGTGCAGGGGAGACTAGATCAGGGAAGCAGCAGCAGCATCCCTCAGACGCGACTCTGTTTTCACAAGTAGCTGGTGACACTTGTCTTACAACGGGCCCGCTGTTCCTGCCAGTGCCAACTCTCCTGCATCGTGACCGTTTCCCGAACACAAAGCCAACGGCTCCTTCTCTTTGCCCGTGGCAGCGTGATGCACCTTCCCCAGACTTGCTCTTGGGGAGCACGGTGACAGACGTGTCCCTTTCCGTAAGGCCCTTTCCAGATGTGCAACCACGCTTCTCTCTCTGGCAGAGGGGATGCTAGGTAAAAGAAAATTTCGCTCCATGCGGGTATCTTGCACTGTCCTGAGCAGAGTAGCTCAGGCAAGAAGCAGCAGCTTCCCACAAACCCGACTCTGATTGCCCAACGAATGCTATGCTTTCCCAGAGAGGATGCCTGGGCATAGAAGGATTTCGTTCCATGCGGGATTATTACAATGTGCAGGGGACACTAGATCAGGGAAGCAGCAGCAGCATCCCTCAGACGCGACTCTGTTTTCACAAGTAGCTGGTGACTCTTGTCTTACAACGGGCCCGCTGTTCCTGCCAGTGCCAACTCTCCTGCATCGCGACCGTTTCCCGAACACAAAGCCAACGGCTCCTTCTCTTTGCCCGTGGCAGCGTGCTGCACCTTCCCCAGACTTGCTCTTGGGGAGCACGGTGACAGACGTGTCCCTTTCCTTAAGGCCCTTTCCAGAGGTGCAACCACGCTTCTCTCTCTGGCAGAGGGGATGCTAGGTGAAAGGGAATTTCGCTCCATACGGGTATCTTGCACTGTCCTCAGCAGAATAGCTCAGGCAAGAAGCAGCAGCTTCCTAAAAACCCGACACTGTTTGCCTAACGAAGCTCTGCTTTCTCAGAGAGGAGGCCTGGCCATAGATGATTTCGCTCCATGCGGGTTTAGTACAATTTGCAGGGAAGTCTAACTCAGGCAAGCAGCAACAGCATCCCTCAGACGCGACTCTGATTTCCCAACGAAAGCTGTGACTTCCCAAAGGGGATGCCCGGGCATAGTGGCTTTCGCTCTATGCGGGGCTCTCCCACCGTCCTACGAATACTAGGCTAAGGCAAGCAGCCACAGCAGCCTACAGATCTGACTCTGATTTACCAACTGAACTAAGCAGGCACAATCAAAAACCAACAGCAGCGTGCGTTGCCTAGGATGGCACTCTATGCTCACTTCATGTCCTGTCATAGGCAAGGCTAGGCCTTTTGCACTAGCGCTCGCGTGGAATCGGGGACTAAGCCAGTGCCTTCGCCACAGGAGAGGAGAGTCGACATGAACCCTGCACACTGCCCGTGCGCTGGGCTGGGGATCTGTTTGGGTCTGTCCCCCCTCCTACCCCGGCACACTTCCTGACACCAACAACGTTGTCACATCTTGGAGGAAGACGGCATCGGACTGCCCGTTCGTCCAGGGAGCTGTTTCTGCGAGTTGAAGCTATGGCGCTTGGTGGCAAGCCCAAGTCTGCCCTAGGCACAGGTGGTCAAGGAGACGCTGTCCCCTTGGGACCAGAGACACAGGACAGGCCTGCCTTCTGCCCAGACTCCTTCCTCAGTGTGGAGCACACCTGCCTGCCATAGTCATACTCTTCTGTCACCTTAGCAGCCAGGCCTCCGACCCTCAGCACAGGTAGATGGTGACACTTGTCTTACAACGAGCCCGCTGTTCCTGCCAGTGCCAACTCTCCTTCATCGCGACCGTTTCCCAAACACAAAGCCAACGGCTCCTTCTCTGCCCGTGGCAGCGTGATGCACCTTCCCCAGACTTGCTCTTGGGGAGCACAGTGACAGACGTGTCCCTTTCCATAAGGCCCTTTCCAGAGGTGCAACCACGCTTCTCTCTCTGGCAGAGGGGATGCTAGGTAAAAGATAATTTCGCTCCATGCGGGTATCTTGCACTGTCCTGAGCAGACTAGCTCAGGCAAGAAGCAGCAGCTTTCCACAAACCCGACTCTGATTGCCCAACGAATGCTATGCTTTCCCAGAGAGGATGCCTGGGCATAGAAGGATTTCATTCCATGCGGGATTATTACAACGTGAAGGGGAGACTAGATCAGGAAGCAGCAGCAGCATCCCTCAGACGCGACTCTGTTTTCACTTAGCTGGTAACACTTGTCTTACAACGGGCCCGCTGTTCCTGCCAGTGCCAACTCTCCTGCATCGTGACCGTTTCCCGAACACAAAGCCAACGGCTCCTTCTCTTTGCCCGTGGCAGCGTGCTGCACCTTCCCCAGACTTGCTCTTGGGGAGCACGGTGACAGACGTGTCCCTTTCCTTAAGGCCCTTTCCAGAGGTGCAACCACGCTTCTCTCTCTGGCAGAGGGGATGCTAGGTGAAAGAAAATTTCGCTCCATGCGGGTATCTTGCACTGTCCTGAGCAGAGTAGCTCAGGCAAGAAGCAGCAGCTTCCCACATACCCGATTCTGATTGCCCAACGAATGCTATGCTTTCCCAGAGAGGATGCCTGGGCATAGAAGGATTTCGTTCCATGCGGGTTTATTACAACGTGCAGGGGAGACTAGCTCAGGGAAGCAGCAGCAGCATCCCTCAGACGCGACTCTGATTTCCCAACGAAAGCTGTGCCTTCCCAGAGGGGATGCCCGGGCAAAGTGGCTTTCGCTCTATGCGGGGCTCTCCCACCGTCCTACGAATACTAGGCTAAGGCAAGCAGCCACAGCAGCCTACAGATCCGACTCTGATTTACCAGCTACTGCTATACGTTCGCAGAGGTTTTCAGCTGGCGCGAACTGCCCTTCGCTGCTGCTTCACAGCAAGGCTTTGGGCATTCGCTCTGACACTTCAAAGAAGAAGAGCTGCGGGAGAGCTAGTGTATCTTGGGCCTTGCTTTCCGGGGCTCCATGTTCGCGCCGTGCGTTCTCCCTGCCAAGCCGAACTAAGCAGGGTCAATCACAAACCTACAGCAGTGTGCGTTGCCTAGGATGGCACTCTATGCTCACTTCATGTCCTGGCATAGGCAAGGCTAGGGCTTTTGCACTAGCGCTCGCGTGGAATCGGGGACTAAGCCAGTGCCTTCGCCACAGGAGAGGAGAGTCGACATGAACCCTGCACACTGCCCGTGCACTGGGCTGGGGATCTGTTTGGGTCTGTCCCCCCTCCTACCCCGGCACACTTCCTGACACCAACAACGTTGTCACATCTTGAGGAAGACAGCATCGGACTGCCCGTTCGTCCAGGGAGCTGTTTCTGCGAGTTGAAGCTATGGCTCTTGGTGGCAAGCCCATGTCTGCCCTAGGCACAGGTGGTCAAGGAGACGCTGTCCCCTTGGGACCAGAGACACAGGACAGGCCTGCCTTCTGCCCAGACTCCTTCCTCAGTGTGGAGCACACCTGCCTGCCATAGTCATACTCTTCTGTCACCTTAGCAGCCAGGCCTCCGACCCTCAGCACAGGTAGATGGTGACACTTGTCTTACAACGGGCCCGCTGTTCCTGCCAGTGCCAACTCTCCTTCATCGCGACCGTTTCCCGAACACAAAGCCAACGGCTCCTTCTCTTTGCCCGTGGCAGCGTGATGCACCTTCCCCAGACTTGCTCTTGGGGAGCACAGTGACAGACGTGTCCCTTTCCATAAGGCCCTTTCCAGAGGTGCAACCACGCTTCTCTCTCTGGCAGAGGGGATGCTAGGTAAAAGATAATTTCGCTCCATGCGGGTATCTTGCACTGTCCTGAGCAGACTAGCTCAGGCAAGAAGCAGCAGCTTCCCACAAACCCGACTCTGATTGCCCAACGAATGCTATGCTTTCCCAGAGAGGGTGCCTGGGCATAGAAGGATTTCATTTCATGCGGGATTATTACAACGTGCAGGGGAGACTAGATCAGGGAAGCAGCAGCAGCATCCCTCAGACGCGACTCTGTTTTCACAAGTAGCTGGTGACACTTGTCTTACAACGGGCCCGCTGTTCCTGCCAGTGCCAACTCTCCTGCATCGCGACCGTTTCCCGAACACAAAGCCAACGGCTCCTTCTCTTTGCCCGTGGCAGCTTGCTGCACCTTCCCCAGACTTGGTCTTGGGGAGCACGGTGACAGACGTGTCCCTTTCCTTAAGCCCCTTTCCAGAGGTGCAACCACGCTTCTCTCTCTGGCAGAGGGGATGCTAGGTGAAAGGGAATTTCGCTCCATGCAGGTATCTTGCACTGTCCTCAGCAGAATAGCTCAGGCAAGAAGCAGCAGCTTCCTAAAAACCCGACACTGATTGCCCAACGAATGCTCTGCTTTCTCAGAGAGGAGGCCTGGCCATAGATGATTTTGCTCCATGCGGGTTTATTACAATTTGCAGGGAAGTCTAACTCAGGCAAGCAGCAACAGCATCCCTCAGACGCGACTCTGATTTCCCAACGAAAGCTGTGACTTCCCAAAGGGGATGCCCGGGCAAAGTGGCTTTCGCTCTATGCGGGGCTCTCCCACCGTCCTACGAATACTAGGCTAAGGCAAGCAGCCACAGCAGCCTACAGATCTGACTCTGATTTACCAACTGAACTAAGCAGGCACAATCAAAAACCAACAGCAGCGTGCGTTGCCTAGGATGGCACTCGATGCTCACTTCATGTCCTGGCATAGGCAAGGCTAGGCCTTTTGCACTAGCGCTCGCGTGGAATCGGGGACTAAGCCAGTGCCTTCGCCACAGGAGAGGAGAGTCGACATGAACCCTGCACACTGCCCGTGCACTGGGCTGGGGATCTGTTTGGGTCTGTCCCCCCTCCTACCCCGGCACACTTCCTGACACCAACAACGTTGTCACATCTTGAGGAAGACAGCATCGGACTGCCCGTTCGTCCAGGGAGCTGTTTCTGCGAGTTGAAGCTATGGCGCTTGGTGGCAAGCCCAAGTCTGCCCTAGGCACAGGTGGTCAAGGAGACGCTGTCCCCTTGGGACCAGAGACACAGGACAGGCCTGCCTTCTGCCCAGACTCCTTCCTCAGTGTGGAGCACACCTGCCTGCCATAGTCATACTCTTCTGTCACCTTAGCAGCCAGGCCTCCGACCCTCAGCACAGGTAGATGGTGACACTTGTCTTACAACGGGCCCGCTGTTCCTGCTAGTGCCAACTCTCCTGCATCGCGACCGTTTCCCGAACACAAAGCCAACGGCTCCTTCTCTTTGCCCGTGGCAGCGTGATGCACCTTCCCCAGACTTGCTCTTGGGGAGCACAGTGACAGACGTGTCCCTTTCCATAAGGCCCTTTCCAGAGGTGCAACCACGCTTCTCTCTCTGGCAGAGGGGATGCTAGGTAAAAGATAATTTCGCTCCATGCGGGTATCTTGCACTGTCCTGAGCAGACTAGCTCAGGCAAGAAGCAGCAGCTTCCCACAAACCCAACTCTGATTGCCCAACGAATGCTATGCTTTCACAGAGATGATGCCTGGGCATAGAAGGATTTCATTCCATGCGGGATTATTACAACGTGCAGGGGAGACTAGATCAGGGAAGCAGCAGCAGCATCCCTCAGAAGCGACTCTGTTTTCACAAGTAGCTGGTGACACTTGTCTTACAACGGGCCCGCTGTTCCTGCCAGTGCCAACTCTCCTGCATCGCGACCGTTTCCCGAACACAAAGCCAACGGCTCCTTCTCTTTGCCCGTGGCAGCGTGCTGCACCTTCCCCAGACTTGCTCTTGGGGAGCACGGTGACAGACGTGTCCCTTTCCTTAAGCCCCTTTCCAGAGGTGCAACCACGCTTCTCTCTCTGGCATAGGGGATGCTAGGTGAAAGGGAATTTCGCTCCATGCGGGTATCTTGCACTATCCTCAGCAGAATAGCTCAGGCAAGAAGCAGCAGCTTCCTAAAAACCCGACACTTATTGCCTAAGGAAGCTCTGCTTTCTCAGAGAGGAGACCTGGCCATAGATGATTTCGCTCCATGCGGGTTTATTACAATTTGCAGGGAAGTCTAACTCAGGCAAGCAGCAACAGCATCCCTCAGACGCGACTCTGATTTCCCAACGAAAGCTGTGACTTCCCCAAGGGGATGCCCGGGCAAAGTGGCTTTCGCTCTATGCGGGGCTCTCCCACCGTCCTACGAATACTAGGCTAAGGCAAGCAGCCACAGCAGCCTACAGATCTGACTCTGATTTACCAACTGAACTAAGCAGGCACAATCAAAAACCAACAGCAGCGTGCGTTGCCTAGGATGGCACTCTATGCTCACTTCATGTCCTGTCATAGGCAAGGCTAGGCCTTTTGCACTAGCGCTCGCGTGGATTCGGGGACTAAGCCAGTGCCTTCCCCACAGGAGAGGAGAGTCGACATGAACCCTGCACACGGCCCGTGCGCTGGGCTGGGGATCTGTTTGGGTCTGTCCCCCCTGCTACCCCGGCACACTTCCTGACACCAACAACGTTGTCACATCTTGGAGGAAGACGGCATCGGACTGCCCGTTCGTCCAGGGAGCTGTTTCTGCGAGTTGAAGCTATGGCGCTTGGTGGCAAGCCCAAGTCTGCCCTAGGCACAGGTGGTCAAGGAGACGCTGTCCCCTTGGGACCAGAGACACAGGACAGGCCTGCCTTCTGCCCAGACTCCTTCCTCAGTGTGGAGCGCACCTGCCTGCCATAGTCATACTCTTCTGTCACCTTAGCAGCCAGGCCTCCGACCCTCAGCACAGGTAGATGGTGACACTTGTCTTACAACGGGCCCGCTGTTCCTGCTAGTGCCAACTCTCCTGCATCGCGAACGTTTCCCGAACACAAAGCCAACGGCTCCTTCTCTTTGCCCGTGGCAGCGTGATGCACCTTCCCCAGACTTGCTCTTGGGGAGCACAGTGACAGACGTGTCCCTTTCCATAAGGCCCTTTCCCGAGGTGCAACCACGCTTCTCTCTCTGGCAGCGGGGATGCTAGGTAAAAGATAATTTCGCTCCATGCGGGTATCTTGCACTGTCCTGAGCAGACTAGCTCAGGCAAGAAGCAGCAGCTTCCCACAAACCCGACTCTGATTGCCCAACGAATGCTATGCTTTCCCAGAGAGGATGCCTGGGCATAGAAGGATTTCATTCCATGCGGGATTATTACAACGTGCAGGGGAGACTAGATCAGGGAAGCAGCAGCAGCATCCCTCAGAAGCGACTCTGTTTTCACAAGTAGCTGGTTACACTTATCTTACAACGGGCCCGCTGTTCCTGCCAGTGCCAACTCTCCTGCATCGCGACCGTTTCCCGAACACAAAGCCAACGGCTCCTTCTCTTTGCCCGTGGCAGCGTGATGCACCTTCCCCAGACTTGCTCTTGGGGAGCACGGTGACAGACGTGTCCCTTTCCTTAAGCCCCTTTCCAGAGGTGCAACCACGCTTCTCTCTCTGGCAGAGGGGATGCTAGGTGAAAGGGAATTTCGCTCCATGCGGGTATCTTGCACTATCCTCAGCAGAATAGCTCAGGCAAGAAGCAGCAGCTTCCTAAAAACCTGACACTGATTGCCCAACGAAGCTCTGCTTTCTCAGAGAGGAGGCCTGACCATAGATGATTTCGCTCCATGCGGGTATATTACAATTTGCAGAGAACTCTAACTCAGGCAAGCAGCAACAGCATCCCTCAGACGCGACTCTGATTTCCCAACGAAAGCTGTGACTTCCCAAAGGGGATGCCCGGGCAAAGTGGCTTTCGCTCTATGCGGGGCTCTCCCACCGTCCTACGAATACTAGGCTAAGGCAAGCAGCCACAGCAGCCTACAGATCTGACTCTGATTTACCAACTGAACTAAGCAGGCACAATCAAAAACCAACAGCAGCGTGCGTTGCCTAGGATGGCACTCTATGCTCACTTCATGTCCTGGCATAGGCAAGGCTAGGCCTTTTGCACTAGCGCTCGCGTGGATTCGGGGACTAAGCCAGTGCCTTCAACACAGGAGAGGAGAGTCGACATGAACCCTGACAGGCCCGTGCACTGGGCTGGGGATCTGTTTGGGTCTGTCCCCCCTGCTACCCCGGCACACTTCCTGACACCAACAACGTTGTCACATCTTGGAGGAAGACGGCATCGGACTGCCCGTTCGTCCAGGGAGCTGTTTCTGCGAGTTGAAGCTATGGCGCTTGGTGGCAAGCCCAAATCTGCCCTAGGCACAGGTGGTCAAGGAGACGCTGTCCCCTTGGGACCAGAGACACAGGACAGGCCTGCCTTCTGCCCAGACTCCTTCCTCAGTGTGGAGCACACCTGCCTGCCATAGTCATACTCTTCTGTCACCTTAGCAGCCAGGCCTCCGACCCTCAGCACAGGTAGATGGTGACACTTGTCTTACAACGGGCCCGCTGTTCCTGCCAGTGCCAACTCTCCTTCATCGCGACCGTTTCCCGAACACAAAGCCAACGGCTCCTTCTCTTTGCCCGTGGCAGCGTGCTGCACCTTCCCCATACTTGCTCATGGTGAGCACGGTGACAGACGTGTCCCTTTCCTTCAGGCCCTTTCCAGAGGTGCAACCACGCTTCTCTCTCTGGCAGAGGGGATGCTAGGTGAAAGAAAATTTCGCTCCATGCGGGTATCTTGCACTGTCCTGAGCAGACTAGCTCAGGCAAGAAGCAGCAGCTTCCCACAAACCCGACTCTGATTGCCCAACGAATGCTATGCTTTCCCAGAGAGGATGCCTGGGCATAGAAGGATTTCGTTCCATGCGGGTTTATTACAACGTGCAGGGGAGACTAGCTCAGGGAAGCAGCAGCAGCATCCCTCAGACGCGACTCTGATTTCCCAACGAAAGCTGTGCCTTCCCAGAGGGGATGCCCGGGCAAAGAGGCTTTCGCTCTATGCGGGGCTCTCCCACCGTCCTACGAATACTAGGCTAAGGCAAGCAGCCACAGCAGCCTACAGATCCGACTCTGATTTACCAGCTACTGCTATACGTTCGCAGAGGTTTTCAGCTGGCGCGAACTGCCCTTCGCTGCTGCTTCACAGCAAGGCTTTGGGCATTCGCTCTGACACTTCAAAGAAGAAGAGCTGCGGGAGAGCTAGTGTATCTTGGGCCTTGCTTTCCGGGGCTCCATGTTCGCGCCGTGCGTTCTCCCTGCCAAGCCGAACTAAGCAGGGTCAATCACAAACCTACAGCAGTGTGCGTTGCCTAGGATGGCACTCTATGCTCACTTCATGTCCTGGCATAGGCAAGGCTAGGCCTTTTGCACTAGAGCTCGCGTGGAATCGGGGACTAAGCCAGTGCCTTCCCCACAGGAGAGGAGAGTCGACATGAACCCTGCACACTGCCCGTGCACGGGGATGGGGATCTGTTTGGGTCTGTCCCCCCTCCTACCCCGGCACACTTCCTGACACCAACAACGTTGTCACATCTTGGAGGAAGACGGCATCGGACTGCCCGTTCGTCCAGGGAGCTGTTTCTGCGAGTTGCGGCTATGGCGCTTGGTGGCAAGCCAAGTCTGCATTAGGCAGAGGGGGTCAAGGAGACGCTCTCCCCTTGGGACCAGAGACACAGGACCGGCCTGCCTTCTGCACAGATTCCTTCCTCAGTGTGGAGCACGCGTGCCTGCCCTAGTCGTACTCTTCTGTCACCTTAGCAGCCAGGCCTCCGTCCCTCAGCACAGGTAGATGGTGACACTTGTCTTACAACGGGCCCGCTGTTCCTGCCAGTGCCAACTCTCCTGCATCGCGACCGTTTCCCGAACACAAAGCCAACGGCTCCTTCTCTTTGCCCGTGGCAGCCTGCTGCACCTTCCCCAGACTTGCTCTTGGGGAGCACGGTGACAGACGTGTCCCTTTCCTTAAGCCCCTTTCCAGAGGTGCAACCACGCTTCTCTCTCTGGCAGAGGGGATGCTAGGTGAAAGGGAATTTCGCTCCATGCGGGTATCTTGCACTGTCCTCAGCAGAATAGCTCAGGCAAGAAGCAGCAGCTTCCTAAAAACCCGACACTGATTGCCCAACGAAGCTCTGCTTTCTCAGAGAGGAGGCCTGACCATAGATGACTTCGCTCCATGCGGGTTTATTACAATTTGCAGGGAAGTCTAACTCAGGCAAGCAGCAACAGCATCCCTCAGACGCGACTCTGATTTCCCAACGAAAGCTGTGACTTCCCAAAGGGGATGCCCGGGCAAAGTGGCTTTCGCTCTATGCGGGGCTCTCCCACCGTCCTACGAATACTAGGCTAAGGCAAGCAGCCACAGCAGCCTACAGATCTGACTCTGATTTACCAACTGAACTAAGCAGGCACAATCAAAAACCAACAGCAGCGTGCGTTGCCTAGGATGGCACTCTATGCTCACTTCATGTCCTGGCATAGGCAAGGCTAGGGCTTTTGCACTAGCGCTCGCGTGGAATCGGGGACTAAGCCAGTGCCTTCGCCACAGGAGAGGAGAGTCGACATGAACCCTGCACACTGCCCGTGCACTGGGCTGGGGATCTGTTTGGGTCTGTCCCCCCTCCTACCCCGGCACACTTCCTGACACCAACAACGTTGTCACATCTTGAGGAAGACAGCATCGGACTGCCCGTTCGTCCAGGGAGCTGTTTCTGCGAGTTGAAGCTATGGCGCTTGGTGGCAAGCCCAAGTCTGCCCTAGGCACAGGTGGTCAAGGAGACGCTGTCCCCTTGGGACCAGAGACACAGGACAGGCCTGCCTTCTGCCCAGACTCCTTCCTCAGTGTGGAGCACACCTGCCTGCCATAGTCATACTCTTCTGTCACCTTAGCAGCCAGGCCTCCGACCCTCAGCACAGGTAGATGGTGACACTTGTCTTACAACGGGCCCGCTGTTCCTGCCAGTGCCAACTCTCCTTCATCGCGACCGTTTCCCGAACACAAAGCCAACGGCTCCTTCTCTTTGCCCGTGGCAGCGTGATGCACCTTCCCCAGACTTGCTCTTGGGGAGCACAGTGACAGACGTGTCCCTTTCCATAAGGCCCTTTCCAGAGGTGCAACCACGCTTCTCTCTCTGGCAGAGGGGATGCTAGGTAAAAGATAATTTCGCTCCATGCGGGTATCTTGCACTGTCCTGAGCAGACTAGATCAGGCAAGAAGCAGCAGCTTCCCACAAACCCGACTCTGATTGCCCAACGAATGCTATGCTTTCCCAGAGAGGGTGCCTGGGCATAGAAGGATTTCATTTCATGCGGGATTATTACAACGTGCAGGGGAGACTAGATCAGGGAAGCAGCAGCAGCATCCCTCAGACGCGACTCTGTTTTCACAAGTAGCTGGTGACACTTGTCTTACAACGGGCCCGCTGTTCCTGCCAGTGCCAACTCTCCTGCATCGCGACCGTTTCCCGAACACAAAGCCAACGGCTCCTTCTCTTTGCCCGTGGCAGCTTGCTGCACCTTCCCCAGACTTGGTCTTGGGGAGCACGGTGACAGACGTGTCCCTTTCCTTAAGCCCCTTTCCAGAGGTGCAACCACGCTTCTCTCTCTGGCAGAGGGGATGCTAGGTGAAAGGGAATTTCGCTCCATGCAGGTATCTTGCACTGTCCTCAGCAGAATAGCTCAGGCAAGAAGCAGCAGCTTCCTAAAAACCCGACACTGATTGCCCAACGAATGCTCTGCTTTCTCAGAGAGGAGGCCAGGCCATAGATGATTTCGCTCCATGCGGGTTTATTACAATTTGCAGGGAAGTCTAACTCAGGCAAGCAGCAAAAGCATCCCTCAGAAGCGACTCTGATTTCCCAACGAAAGCTGTGACTTCCCAAAGGGGATGCCCGGGCAAAGTGGCTTTCGCTCTATGCGGGGCTCTCCCACCGTCCTACGAATACTAGGCTAAGGCAAGCAGCCACAGCAGCCTACAGATCTGACTCTGATTTACCAACTGAACTAAGCAGGCACAATCAAAAACCAACAGCAGCGTGCGTTGCCTAGGATGGCACTCTATGCTCCCTTCATGTCCTATCATAGGCAAGGCTAGGCCTTTTGCACTAGCGCTCGCGTGGATTCGGGGACTAAGCCAGTGCCTTCCCCACAGGAGAGGAGAGTCGACATGAACCCTGCACAGGCCCGTGTACTGGGCTGGGGATCTGTTTGGGTCTGTCCCCCCTGCTACCCCGGCACACTTCCTGACACCAACAACGTTGTCACATCTTGGAGGAAGACGGCATCGGACTGCCCGTTCGTCCAGGGAGCTGTTTCTGCGAGTTGAAGCTATGGCGCTTGGTGGCAAGCCCAAGTCTGCCCTAGGCACAGGTTGTCAAGGAGACGCTGTCCCCTTGGGACCAGAGACACAGGACAGGCCTGCCTTCTGCCCAGACTCCTTCCTCAGTGTGGAGCACACCTGCCTGCCATAGTCATACTCTTCTGTCACCTTAGCAGCCAGGCCTCCGACCCTCAGCACAGGTAGATGGTGACACTTGTCTTACAACGGGCCCGCTGTTCCTGCCAGTGCCAACTCTCCTGCATCGCGACCGTTTCCCGAACACAAAGCCAACGGCTCCTTCTCTTTGCCCGTGGCAGCGTGATGCACCTTCCCCAGACTTGCTCTTGGGGAGCACGGTGACAGACGTGTCCCTTTCCGTAAGGCCCTTTCCAGAGGTGCAACCACGCTTCTCT
The DNA here is from genome assembly GCF_020171115.1 of Neogale vison. NCBI lineage: Eukaryota > Metazoa > Chordata > Mammalia > Carnivora > Mustelidae > Neogale > Neogale vison. The sequence continues at coordinate 216,808,778 of NC_058101.1, forward strand.
CTCTGGCAGAGGGGATGCTAGGTAAAAGAAAATTTCGCTCCATGCGGGTATCTTGCACTGTCCTGAGCAGAGTAGCTCAGGCAAGAAGCAGCAGCTTCCCACAAACCCGACTCTGATTGCCCAACGAATGCTATGCTTTCCCAGAGAGGATGCCTGGGCATAGAAGGATTTCGTTCCATGCGGGATTATTACAATGTGCAGGGGACACTAGATCAGGGAAGCAGCAGCAGCATCCCTCAGACGCGACTCTGTTTTCACAAGTAGCTGGTGACTCTTGTCTTACAACGGGCCCGCTGTTCCTGCCAGTGCCAACTCTCCTGCATCGCGACCATTTCCCGAACACAAAGCCAACGGCTCCTTCTCTTTGCCCGTGGCAGCGTGCTGCACCTTCCCCAGACTTGCTCTTGAGGAGCACGGTGACAGACGTGTCCCTTTCCTTAAGGCCCTTTCCAGAGGTGCAACCACGCTTCTCTCTCTGGCAGAGGGGATGCTAGGTGAAAGGGAATTTCGCCTCATACGGGTATCTTGCACTGTCCTCAGCAGAATAGCTCAGGCAAGAAGCAGCAGCTTCCTAAAAACCCGACACTGTTTGCCTAACGAAGCTCTGCTTTCTCAGAGAGGAGGCCTGGCCATAGATGATTCGCTCCATGCGGGTTTAGTACAATTTGCAGGGAAGTCTAACTCAGGCAAGCAGCAACAGCATCCCTCAGACGCGACTCTGATTTCCCAACGAAAGCTGTGACTTCCCAAAGGGGATGCCCGGGCATAGTGGCTTTCGCTCTATGCGGGGCTCTCCCACCGTCCTACGAATACTAGGCTAAGGCAAGCAGCCACAGCAGCCTACAGATCTGACTCTGATTTACCAACTGAACTAAGCAGGCACAATCAAAAACCAACAGCAGCGTGCGTTGCCTAGGATGGCACTCTATGCTCACTTCATGTCCTGTCATAGGCAAGGCTAGGCCTTTTGCACTAGCGCTCGCGTGGAATCGGGGACTAAGCCAGTGCCTTCGCCACAGGAGAGGAGAGTCGACATGAACCCTGCACACTGCCCGTGCACTGGGCTGGGGATCTGTTTGGGTCTGTCCCCCCTCCTACCCCGGCACACTTCCTGACACCAACAACGTTGTCACATCTTGGAGGAAGACGGCATCGGACTGCCCGTTCGTCCAGGGAGCTGTTTCTGCGAGTTGAAGCTATGGCGCTTGGTGGCAAGCCCAAGTCTGCCCTAGGCACAGGTGGTCAAGGAGACGCTGTCCCCTTGGGACCAGAGACACAGGACAGGCCTGCCTTCTGCCCAGACTCCTTCCTCAGTGTGGAGCACACCTGCCTGCCATAGTCATACTCTTCTGTCACCTTAGCAGCCAGGCCTCCGACCATAAGCACAGGTAGATGGTGACACTTGTCTTACAACGAGCCCGCTGTTCCTGCCAGTGCCAACTCTCCTTCATCGCGACCGTTTCCCGAACACAAAGCCAACGGCTCCTTCTCTGCCCGTGGCAGCGTGATGCACCTTCCCCAGACTTGCTCTTGGGGAGCACAGTGACAGACGTGCCCCTTTCCATAAGGCCCTTTCCCGAGGTGCAACCACGCTTCTCTCTCTGGCAGAGGGGATGCTAGGTAAAAGATAATTTCGCTCCATGCGGGTATCTTGCACTGTCCTGAGCAGACTAGCTCAGGCAAGAAGCAGCAGCTTTCCACAAACCCGACTCTGATTGCCCAACGAATGCTATGCTTTCCCAGAGAGGATGCCTGGGCATAGAAGGATTTCATTCCATGCGGGATTATTACAACGTGAAGGGGAGACTAGATCAGGAAGCAGCAGCAGCATCCCTCAGACGCGACTCTGTTTTCACTTAGCTGGTGACACTTGTCTTACAACGGGCCCGCTGTTCCTGCCAGTGCCAACCCTCCTGCATAGCGCCCGTTTCCCGAACACAAAGCCAACGGCTCCTTCTCTTTGCCCGTGGCAGCGTGCTGCACCTTCCCCAGACTTGCTCTTGGGGAGCACGGTGACAGACGTGTCCCTTTCCTTAAGGCCCTTTCCAGAGGTGCAACCACGCTTCTCTCTCTGGCAGAGGGGATGCTAGGTGAAAGAAAATTTCGCTCCATGCGGGTATCTTGCACTGTCCTGAGCAGAGTAGCTCAGGCAAGAAGCAGCAGCTTCCCACATACCCGACTCTGATTGCCCAACGAATGCTATGCTTTCCCAGAGAGGATGCCTGGGCATAGAAGGATTTCGTTCCATGCGGGTTTATTACAACGTGCAGGGGAGACTAGCTCAGGGAAGCAGCAGCAGCATCCCTCAGACGCGACTCTGATTTCCCAACGAAAGCTGTGCCTTCCCAGAGGGGATGCCCGGGCAAAGTGGCTTTCGCTCTATGCGGGGCTCTCCCACCGTCCTACGAATACTAGGCTAAGGCAAGCAGCCACAGCAGCCTACAGATCCGACTCTGATTTACCAGCTACTGCTATACGTTCGCAGAGGTTTTCAGCTGGCGCGAACTGCCCTTCGCTGCTGCTTCACAGCAAGGCTTTGGGCATTCGCTCTGACACTTCAAAGAAGAAGAGCTGCGGGAGAGCTAGTGTATCTTGGGCCTTGCTTTCCGGGGCTCCATGTTCGCGCCGTGCGTTCTCCCTGCCAAGCCGAACTAAGCAGGGTCTATCACAAACCTACAGCAGTGTGCGTTGCCTAGGATGGCACTCTATGCTCACTTCATGTCCTGGCATAGGCAAGGCTAGGCCTTTTGCACTAGAGCTCGCGTGGAATCGGGGACTAAGTCAGTGCCTTCCCCACAGGAGAGGAGAGTCGACATGAACCCTGCACAGGCCCGTGCACTGGGCTGGGGATCTGTTTGGGTCTGTGCCCCTGCTACCCCGGCACACTTCCTGACACCAACAACGTTGTCACATCTTGGAGGAAGACGGCATCGGACTGCCCGTTCGTCCAGGGAGATGTTTCTGCGAGTTGAAGCTATGGCGCTTGGTGGCAAGCCCAAGTCTGCCCTAGGCACAGGTGGTCAAGGAGACGCTGTCCCCTTGGGACCAGAGACACAGGACAGGCCTGCCTTCTGCCCAGACTCCTTCCTCAGTGTGGAGCACACCTACCTGCCATAGTCATACTCTTCTGTCACCTTAGCAGCCAGGCCTCCGACCCTCAGCACAGGTAGATGGTGACACTTGTCTTACAACGGGCCCGCTGTTCCTGCCATTGCCAACTCTCCTTCATCGCGACCGTTTCCCGAACACAAAGCCAACAGCTCCTTCTCTTTGCCCGTGGCAGCGTGATGCACCTTCCCCAGATTTGCTCTTGGGGAGCACAGTGACAGACGTGTCCCTTTCCATAAGGCCCTTTCCAGAGGTGCAACCACGCTTCTCTCTCTGGCAGAGGGGATGCTAGGTAAAAGATAATTTCGCTCCATGCGGGTATCTTGCACTGTCCTGAGCAGACTAGCTCAGGCAAGAAGCAGCAGCTTCCCACAAACCCGACTCTGATTGCCCAACGAATGCTATGCTTTCACAGAGAGGATGCCTGGGCATAGAATAATTTCGTTCCATGCGGGATTATTACAACGTGCAGGGGAGACTAGATCAGGAAAGCAGCAGCAGCATCCCTCAGACGCGACTCTGTTTTCACAAGTAGCTGGTGACACTTGTCTTACAACGGGCCCGCTGTTCCTGCCAGTGCCAACTCTCCTGTATCGCGACCATTTCCCGAACACAAAGCCAACGGCTCCTTCTCTTTGCCCGTGGCAGCGTGCTGCACCTTCCCCAGACTTGCTCTTGAGGAGCACGGTGACAGACGTGTCCCTTTCCTTAAGGCCCTTTCCAGAGGTGCAACCACGCTTCTCTCTCTGGCAGAGGGGATGCTAGGTGAAAGGGAATTTCGCCTCATACGGGTATCTTGCACTGTCCTCAGCAGAATAGCTCAGGCAAGAAGCAGCAGCTTCCTAAAAACCCGACACTGTTTGCCTAACGAAGCTCTGCTTTCTCAGAGAGGAGGCCTGGCCATAGATGATTCGCTCCATGCGGGTTTAGTACAATTTGCAGGGAAGTCTAACTCAGGCAAGCAGCAACAGCATCCCTCAGACGCGACTCTGATTTCCCAACGAAAGCTGTGACTTCCCAAAGGGGATGCCCGGGCATAGTGGCTTTCGCTCTATGCGGGGCTCTCCCACCGTCCTACGAATACTAGGCTAAGGCAAGCAGCCACAGCAGCCTACAGATCTGACTCTGATTTACCAACTGAACTAAGCAGGCACAATCAAAAACCAACAGCAGCGTGCGTTGCCTAGGATGGCACTCTATGCTCACTTCATGTCCTGTCATAGGCAAGGCTAGGCCTTTTGCACTAGCGCTCGCGTGGAATCGGGGACTAAGCCAGTGCCTTCGCCACAGGAGAGGAGAGTCGACATGAACCCTGCACACTGCCCGTGCACTGGGCTGGGGATCTGTTTGGGTCTGTCCCCCCTCCTACCCCGGCACACTTCCTGACACCAACAACGTTGTCACATCTTGGAGGAAGACGGCATCGGACTGCCCGTTCGTCCAGGGAGCTGTTTCCGCGAGTTGAAGCTATGGCGCTTGGTGGCAAGCCCAAGTCTGCCCTAGGCACAGGTGGTCAAGGAGACGCTGTCCCCTTGGGACCAGAGACACAGGACAGGCCTGCCTTCTGCCCAGACTCCTTCCTCAGTGTGGAGCACACCTGCCTGCCATAGTCATACTCTTCTGTCACCTTAGCAGCCAGGCCTCCGACCCTCAGCACAGGTAGATGGTGACACTTGTCTTACAACGAGCCCGCTGTTCCTGCCAGTGCCAACTCTCCTTCATCGCGACCGTTTCCCGAACACAAAGCCAACGGCTCCTTCTCTGCCCGTGGCAGCGTGATGCACCTTCCCCAGACTTGCTCTTGGGGAGCACAGTGACAGACGTGCCCCTTTCCATAAGGCCCTTTCCAGAGGTGCAACCACGCTTCTCTCTCTGGCAGAGGGGATGCTAGGTAAAAGATAATTTCGCTCCATGCGGGTATCTTGCACTGTCCTGAGCAGACTAGCTCAGGCAAGAAGCAGCAGCTTTCCACAAACCCGACTCTGATTGCCCAACGAATGCTATGCTTTCCCAGAGAGGATGCCTGGGCATAGAAGGATTTCATTCCATGCGGGATTATTACAACGTGAAGGGGAGACTAGATCAGGAAGCAGCAGCAGCATCCCTCAGACGTGACTCTGTTTTCACTTAGCTGGTGACACTTGTCTTACAACGGGCCCGCTGTTCCTGCCAGTGCCAACTCTCCTGCATCGCGCCCGTTTCCCGAACACAAAGCCAACGGCTCCTTCTCTTTGCCCGTGGCAGCGTGCTGCACCTTCCCCAGACTTGCTCTTGGGGAGCACGGTGACAGACGTGTCCCTTTCCTTAAGGCCCTTTCCAGAGGTGCAACCACGCTTCTCTCTCTGGCAGAGGGGATGCTAGGTGAAAGAAAATTTCGCTCCATGCGGGTATCTTACACTGTCCTGAGCAGAGTAGCTCAGGCAAGAAGCAGCAGCTTCCCACATACCCGACTCTGATTGCCCAACGAATGCTATGCTTTCCCAGAGAGGATGCCTGGGCATAGAAGGATTTCGTTCCATGCGGGTTTATTACAACGTGCAGGGGAGACTAGCTCAGGGAAGCAGCAGCAGCATCCCTCAGACGCGACTCTGATTTCCCAACGAAAGCTGTGCCTTCCCAGAGGGGATGCCCGGGCAAAGTGGCTTTCGCTCTATGCGGGGCTCTCCCACCGTCCTACGAATACTAGGCTAAGGCAAGCAGCCACAGCAGCCTACAGATCCGACTCTGATTTACCAGCTACTGCTATACGTTCGCAGAGGTTTTCAGCTGGCGCGAACTGCCCTTCGCTGCTGCTTCACAGCAAGGCTTTGGGCATTCGCTCTGACACTTCAAAGAAGAAGAGCTGCGGGAGAGCTAGTGTATCTTGGGCCTTGCTTTCCGGGGCTCCATGTTCGCGCCGTGCGTTCTCCCTGCCAAGCCGAACTAAGCAGGGTCTATCACAAACCTACAGCAGTGTGCGTTGCCTAGGATGGCACTCTATGCTCACTTCATGTCCTGGCATAGGCAAGGCTAGGCCTTTTGCACTAGAGCTCGCGTGGAATCGGGGACTAAGTCAGTGCCTTCCCCACAGGAGAGGAGAGTCGACATGAACCCTGCACAGGCCCGTGCACTGGGCTGGGGATCTGTTTGGGTCTGTGCCCCTGCTACCCCGGCACACTTCCTGACACCAACAACGTTGTCACATCTTGGAGGAAGACGGCATCGGACTGCCCGTTCGTCCAGGGAGATGTTTCTGCGAGTTGAAGCTATGGCGCTTGGTGGCAAGCCCAAGTCTGCCCTAGGCACAGGTGGTCAAGGAGACGCTGTCCCCTTGGGACCAGAGACACAGGACAGGCCTGCCTTCTGCCCAGACTCCTTCCTCAGTGTGGAGCACACCTGCCTGCCATAGTCATACTCTTCTGTCACCTTAGCAGCCAGGCCTCCGACCCTCAGCACAGGTAGATGGTGACACTTGTCTTACAACGGGCCCGCTGTTCCTGCCATTGCCAACTCTCCTTCATCGCGACCGTTGCCCGAACACAAAGCCAACAGCTCCTTCTCTTTGCCCGTGGCAGCGTGATGCACCTTCCCCAGATTTGCTCTTGGGGAGCACAGTGACAGACGTGTCCCTTTCCATAAGGCCCTTTCCAGAGGTGCAACCACGCTTCTCTCTCTGGCAGAGGGGATGCTAGGTAAAAGATAATTTCGCTCCATGCGGGTATCTTGCACTGTCCTGAGCAGACTAGCTCAGGCAAGAAGCAGCAGCTTCCCACAAACCCGACTCTGATTGCCCAACGAATGCTATGCTTTCACAGAGAGGATGCCTGGGCATAGAATAATTTCGTTCCATGCGGGATTATTACAACGTGCAGGGGAGACTAGATCAGGAAAGCAGCAGCAGCATCCCTCAGACGCGACTCTGTTTTCACAAGTAGCTGGTGACACTTGTCTTACAACGGGCCCGCTGTTCCTGCCAGTGCCAACTCTCCTGCATCGTGACCGTTTCCCGAACACAAAGCCAACGGCTCCTTCTCTTTGCCCGTGGCAGCGTGATGCACCTTCCCCAGACTTGCTCTTGGGGAGCACGGTGACAGACGTGTCCATTTCCTTCAGGCCCTTTCCAGAGGTGCAACCACGCTTCTCTCTCTGGCAGAGGGGATGCTAGGTAAAAGAAAATTTCGCTCCATGCGGGTATCTTGCACTCTCCTGAGCAGACTAGCTCAGGCAAGAAGCAGCAGCTTCGCACAAACCCGACTCTGATTGCCCAACGAATGCTATGCTTTCCCAGAGAGGATGCCTGGGCATAGAAGGATATCGTTCCATGCGGGATTATTACAACGTGCAGGGGACACTAGATCAGGGAAGCAGCAGCAGCATACCTCAGACGCGACTTTGTTTTCACAAGTAGCTGGTGACTCTTGTCTTACAACGGGCCCGCTGTTCCTGCCAGTGCCAACTCTCCTGCATCGCGACCGTTTCCCGAACACAAAGCCAACGGCTCCTTCTCTTTGCCCGTGGCAGCGTGCTGCACCTTCCCCAGACTTGCTCTTGGGGAGCACGGTGACAGACGTGTCCCTTTCCTTAAGGCCCTTTCCAGAGGTGCAACCACGCTTCTCTCTCTGGCATAGGGGATGCTAGGTGAAAGAAAATTTCGCTCCATGCGGGTATCTTGCACTGTCCTGAGCAGAGTAGCTCAGGCAAGAAGCAGCAGCTTCCCACAAACCCGACTCTGATTGCCCAACGAATGCTATGCTTTCCCAGAGAGGATGCCTGGGCATAGAAGGATTTCGTTCCATGCGGGTTTATTACAACGTGCAGGGGAGACTAGCTCAGGGAAGCAGCAGCAGCATCCCTCAGACGCGACTCTGATTTCCCAACGAAAGCTGTGCCTTCCCAGAGGGGATGCCCGGGCAAAGAGGCTTTCGCTCTATGCGGGGCTCTCCCACCGTCCTACGAATACTAGGCTAAGGCAAGCAGCCACAGCAGCCTACAGATCCGACTCTGATTTACCAGCTACTGCTATACGTTCGCAGATGTTTTGAGCTGGCGCGAACTGCCCTTCGCTGCTGCTTCACAGCAAGGCTTTGGGCATTCGCTCTGACACTTCAAAGAAGAAGAGCTGCGGGAGAGCTAGTGTATCTTGGGCCTTGCTTTCCGGGGCTCCATGTTCGCGCCGTGCGTTCTCCCTGCCAAGCCGAACTAAGCAGGGTCAATCACAAACCTACAGCCGTGTGCCTTGCCTAGGATGGCACTCTATGCTCACTTCAGGTCCTGGCATAGGCAAGGCTAGGCCTTTTGCAATAGCGCTCGCGTGGAATCGGGGACTAAGCCAGTGCCTTCCCCACAGGAGAGGAGAGTCGACATGAACCCTGCACACTGCCCGTGCACGGGGATGGGGATCTGTTTGGGTCTGTCCCCCCTCCTACCCCGGCACACTTCCTGACACCAACAACGTTGTCACATCTTGGAGGAAGACGGCATCGGACTGCCCGTTCGTCCAGGGAGCTGTTTCTGCGAGTTGCGGCTATGGCGCTTGGTGGCAAGCCCAAGTCTGCCCTAGGCAGAGGGGGTCAAGGAGACGCTGTCTCCTTGGGACCAGAGACACAGGACCGGCCTGCCTTCTGCACAGACTCCTTCCTCAGTGTGGAGCACGCGTGCCTGCCCTAGTCGTACTCTTCTGTCACCTTAGCAGCCAGGCCTCCGTCCCTCAGCACAGGTAGATGGTGACACTTGCCTTACAACGGGCCCGCTGTTCCTGCCAATGCCAACTCTCCTGCATCGCGACCGTTTCCCGAACACAAAGCCAACGGCTCCTTCTCTTTGCCCGTGGCAGCGTGCTGCACCTTCCCCAGACTTGCTCTTGGGGAGCACGGTGACAGACGTGTCCCTTTCCTTAAGCCCCTTTCCAGAGGTGCAACCACGATTCTCTCTCTGGCAGAGGGGATGCTAGGTGAAAGGGAATTTCGCTCCATGCGTGTATCTTGCACTGTCCTCAGCAGAATAGCTCAGGCAAGAAGCAGCAGCTTCCTAAAAACCCGACTCTGATTGCCCAACGAATGCTCTGCTTTCTCAGAGAGGAGGCCTGGCCATAGATGATTTCGCTCCATGCGGGTTTATTACAATTTGCAGGGAAGTCTAACTCAGGCAAGCAGCAACAGCATCCCTCAGACGCGACTCTGATTTCCCAACGAAAGCTGTGACTTCCCAAAGGGGATGCCCGGGCAAAGTGGCTTTCGCTCTATGCGGGGCTCTCCCACCGTCCTACGAATACTAGGCTAAGGCAAGCAGCCACAGCAGCCTACAGATCTGACTCTGATTTACCAACTGAACTAAGCAGGCACAATCAAAAACCAACAGCAGCGTGCGTTGCCTAGGATGGCACTCTATGCTCACTTCATGTCCTGGCATAGGCAAGGCTAGGCCTTTTGCACTAGCGCTCGTGTGGAATCGGGGACTAAGCCAGTGCCTTCCCCACAGGAGAGGAGAGTCGACATGAACCCTGCACACTGCCCGTGCACTGGGCTGGGGATCTGTTTGGGTCTCTCCCCCCTCCTACCCCGGCACACTTCCTGACACCAACAACGTTGTCACATCTTGGAGGAAGACGGCATCGGACTGCCCGTTCGTCCAGGGAGCTGTTTCTGCGAGTTGAAGCTATGGCGCTTGGTGGCAAGCCCAAGTCTGCCCTAGGCACAGGTGGTCAAGGAGACGCTGTCCCCTTGGGACCAGAGACACAGGACAGGACTGCCTTCTGCCCAGACTCCTTCCTCAGTGTGGAGCACACCTGCCTGCCATAGTCATACTCTTCTGTCACCTTAGCAGCCAGGCCTCCGACCCTCAGCACAGGTAGATGGTGACACTTGTCTTACAACGGGCCCGCTGTTCCTGCCAGTGCCAACTCTCCTGCATCGCGACCGTTTCCCGAACACAAAGCCAACGGCTCCTTCTCTTTGCCCGTGGCAGCGTGATGCACCTTCCCCAGACTTGCTCTTGCGGAGCACAGTGACAGACGTGTCCCTTTCCATAAGGCCCTTTCTAGAGGTGCAACCACGCTTCTCTCTCTGGCAGAGGGGATGCTAGGTAAAAGATAATTTCGCTCCATGCGGGTATCTTGCACTGTCCTGAGCAGACTAGCTCAGGCAAGAAGCAGCAGCTTCCCACAAACCCGACTCTGATTGCCCAACGATTGCTATGCTTTCCCAGAGAGGGTGCCTGGGCATAGAAGGTTTTCATTTCATGCGGGATTATTACAACGTGCAGGGGACACTAGATCAGGGAAGCAGCAGCAGCATCCCTCAGACGCGACTCTGTTTTCACAAGTAGCTGGTGACACTTCTCTTACAACGGGCCCGCTGTTCCTGCCAGTGCCAACTCTCCTGCATCGCGCCCGTTTCCCGAACACAAAGCCAACGGCTCCTTCTCTTTGCCCGTGGCAGCGTGCTGCACCTTCCCCAGACTTGCTCTTGGGGAGCACGGTGACAGACGTGTCCCTTTCCTTAAGCCCCTTTCCAGAGGTGCAACCACGCTTCTCTCTCTGGCACAGGGGATGCTAGGTGAAAGGGAATTTCGCTCCATGCGGGTATCTTGCACTGTCCTCAGCAGAATAGCTCAGGCAAGAAGCAGCAGCTTCCTAAAAACCCGACACTGATTGCCCAACGAAGCTCTGCTTTCTCAGAGAGGAGGCCTGGCCATAGATGATTTCGCTCCATGCGGGTTTATTACAATTTGCAGGGAAGTCTAACTCAGGCAAGCAGCAACAGCATCCCTCAGACGCGACTCTGAATTCCCAACGAAAGCTGTGACTTCCCAAAGGGGATGCCCGGGCAAAGTGGCTTTCGCTCTATGCGGGGCTCTCCCACCGTCCTACGAATACTAGGCTAAGGCAAGCAGCCACAGCAGCCTACAGATCTGACTCTGATTTACCAACTGAACTAAGCAGGCACAATCAAAAACCAACAGCAGCGTGCGTTGCCTAGGATGGCACTCTATGCTCACTTCATGTCCTGGCATAGGCAAGGCTAGGCCTTTTGCACTAGCGCTCGCGTGGAATCGGGGACTAAGCCAGTGCCTTCGCCACAGGAGAGGAGAGTCGACATGAACCCTGCACACTGCCCGTGCACTGGGCTGGGGATCTGTTTGGGTCTGTCCCCCCTCCTACCCCGGCACACTTCCTGACACCAACAACGTTGTCACATCTTGAGGAAGACAGCATCGGACTGCCCGTTCGTCCAGGGAGCTGTTTCTGCGAGTTGAAGCTATGGCGCTTGGTGGCAAGCCCAAGTCTGCCCTAGGCACAGGTGGTCAAGGAGACGTTGTCCCCTTGGGACCAGAGACACAGGACAGGCCTGCCTTCTGCCCAGACTCCTTCCTCAGTGTGGAGCACACCTGCCTGCCATAGTCATACTCTTCTGTCACCTTAGCAGCCAGGCCTCCGACCCTCAGCACAGGTAGATGGTGACACTTGTCTTACAACGGGCCCGCTGTTCCTGCTAGTGCCAACTCTCCTGCATCGCGACCGTTTCCCGAACACAAAGCCAACGGCTCCTTCTCTTTGCCCGTGGCAGCGTGATGCACCTTCCCCAGACTTGCTCTTGGGGAGCACAGTGACAGACGTGCCCCTTTCCATAAGGCCCTTTCCAGAGGTGCAACCACGCTTCTCTCTCTGGCAGAGGGGATGCTAGGTAAAAGATAATTTCGCTCCATGCAGGTATCTTGCACTGTCCTGAGCAGACTAGCTCAGGGAAGAAGCAGCAGCTTCCCACAAACCCGACTCTGATTGCCCAACGAATGCTATGCTTTCCCAGAGAGGATGCCTGGGCATAGAAGGATTTCATTCCATGCGGGATTATTACAACGTGCAGGGGAGACTAGATCAGGGAAGCAGCAGCAGCATCCCTCAGAAGCGACTCTGTTTTCACAAGTAGCTGGTGACACTTATCTTACAACGGGCCCGCTGTTCCTGCCAGTGCCAACTCTCCTGCATCGCGACCGTTTCCCGAACACTAAGCCAACGGTTCCTTCTCTTTGCCCGTGGCAGCGTGCTGCACCTTCCCCAGACTTGCTCTTGGGGAGCACGGTGACAGACGTGTCCCTTTCCTTAAGCCCCTTTCCAGAGGTGCAACCACGCTTCTCTCTCTGGCAGAGGGGATGCTAGGTGAAAGGGAATTTCGCTCCATGCGGGTATCTTGCACTATCCTCAGCAGAATAGCTCAGGCAAGAAGCAGCAGCTTCCTAAAAACCTGACACTGATTGCCCAACGAAGCTCTGCTTTCTCAGAGAGGAGGCCTGGCCATAGATGATTTCGCTCCATGCGGGTTTATTACAATTTGCAGGGAAGTCTAACTCAGGCAAGCAGCAACAGCATCCCTCAGACGCGACTCTGATTTCCCAACGAAAGCTGTGACTTCCCAAAGGGGATGCCCGGGCAAATTGGCTTTCGCTCTATGCGGGGCTCTCCCACCGTCCTACGAATACTAGGCTAAGGCAAGCAGCCACAGCAGCCTACAGATCTGACTCTGATTTACCAACTGAACTAAGCAGGCACAATCAAAAACCAACAGCAGCGTGCGTTGCCTAGGATGGCACTCTATGCTCACTTCATGTCCTGGCATAGGCAAGGCTAGGCCTTTTGCACTAGCGCTCGCGTGGAATCGGGGACTAAGCCAGTGCCTTCCCCACAGGAGAGGAGAGTCGACATGAACCCTGCACACTGCCCGTGCACTGGGCTGGGGATCTGTTTGGGTCTGTCCCCCCTCCTACCCCGGCACACTTCCTGACACCAACAACGTTGTCACATCTTGGAGGAAGACGGCATCGGACTGCCCGTTCGTCCAGGGAGCTGTTTCTGCGAGTTGAAGCTATGGCGCTTGGTGGCAAGCCCAAATCTGCCCTAGGCACAGGTGGTCAAGGAGACGCTGTCCCCTTGGGACCAGAGACACAGGACAGGCCTGCCTTCTGCCCAGACTCCTTCCTCAGTGTGGAGCACACCTGCCTGCCATAGTCATACTCTTCTGTCACCTTAGCAGCCAGGCCTCCGACCCTCAGCACAGGTAGATGGTGACACTTGTCTTACAACGGGCCCGCTGTTCCTGCCAGTGCCAACTCTCCTGCATCGCGACCGTTTCCCGAACACAAAGCCAACGGCTCCTTCTCTTTGCCCGTGGCAGCGTGATGCACCTTCCCCAGACTTGCTCTTGGGGAGCACGGTGACAGACGTGTCCCTTTCCTTCAGGCCCTTTCCAGAGGTGCAACCACGCTTCTCTCTCTGGCAGAGGGGATGCTAGGTAAAAGAAAATTTCGCTCCATGCGGGTATCTTGCACTGTCCTGAGCAGAGTAGCTCAGGCAAGAAGCAGAAGCTTCCCACAAACCCGACTCTGATTGCCCAACGAATGCTATGCTTTCCCAGAGAGGATGCTTGGGCATAGAAGGATTTCGTTCCATGCGGGATTATTACAACGTGCAGGGGACACTAGATCAGGGAAGCAGCAGCAGCATCCCTCAGACGTGACTCTGATTTCCCAACGAAAGCTGTGCCTTCCCAGAGGGGATGCCCGGGCAAAGAGGCTTTCGCTCTATGCGGGGCTCTCCCACCGTCCTACGAATACTAGGCTAAGGCAAGCAGCCACAGCAGCCTACAGATCCGACTCTGATTTACCAGCTACTGCTATACGTTCGCAGAGGTTTTCAGCTGGCGCGAACTGCCCTTCGCTGCTGCTTCACAGCAAGGATTTGGGCATTCGCTCTGACACTTCAAAGAAGAAGAGCTGCGGGAGAGCTAGTGTATCTTGGGCCTTGCTTTCCGGGGCTCCATGTTCGCGCCGTGCGTTCTCCCTGCCAAGCCGAACTAAGCAGGGTCAATCACAAACCTACAGCAGTGTGCGTTGCCTAGGATGGCACTCTATGCTCACTTCATGTCCTGGCATAGGCAAGGCTAGGCCTTTTGCACTAGCGCTCGCATGGAATCGGGGACTAAGCCAGTGCCTTCCCCACAGGAGAGGAGAGTCGACATGAACCCTGCACACTGCCCATGCACGGGGATGGGGATCTGTTTGGGTCTGTCCCCCCTCCTACCCCGGCACACTTCCTGACACCAACAACGTTGTCACATCTTGGAGGAAGACGGCATCGGACTGCCCGTTCGTCCAGGGAGCTGTTTCTGCGAGATGCGGCTATGGCGCTTGGTGGCAAGCCCAAGTCTGCCCTAGGCAGAGGGGGTCAAGGAGACGCTGTCCCCTTGGGACAAGAGACACAGGACCGGCCTGCCTTCTGCACAGACTCCTTCCTCAGTGTGGAGCACGCGTGCCTGCCCTAGTGGTACTCTTCTGTCACCTTAGTAGCCAGGCCTCCGTCCCTCAGCACAGGTAGATGGTGACACTTGTCTTACAACGGGCCCGCTGTTCCTGCCAGTGCCAACTCTCCTGCATCGCGACCGTTTCCCGAACACAAAGCCAACGGCTCCTTCTCTTTGCCCGTGGCAGCCTGCTGCACCTTCCCCAGACTTGCTCTTGGGGAGCACGGTGACAGACGTGTCCCTTTCCTTAAGCCCCTTTCTAGAGGTGCAACCACGCTTCTCTCTCTGGCAGAGGGGATGCTAGGTGAAAGGGAATTTCGCTCCATGCGGGTATCTTGCACTGTCCTGAGCAGAGTAGCTCAGGCAAGAAGCAGCAGCTTCCTAAAAACCCGACACTGATTGCCCAACGAAGCTCTGCTTTCTCAGAGAGGAGGCCTGGCCATAGATGATTTCGCTCCATGCGGGTTTATTACAATTTGCAGGGAAGTCTAACTCAGGCAAGCAGCAACAGCATCCCTCAGACGCGACTCTGATTTCCCAACGAAAGCTGTGACTTCCCAAAGGGGATGCCCGGGCAAAGTGGCTTTCGCTCTATGCGGGGCTCTCCCACCGTCCTACGAATACTAGGCTAAGGCAAGCAGCCACAGCAGCCTACAGATCTGACTCTGATTTACCAACTGAACTAAGCAGGCACAATCAAAAACCAACAGCAGCGTGCGTTGCCTAGGATGGCACTCTATGCTCACTTCATGTCCTGGCATAGGCAAGGCTAGGCCTTTTGCACTAGCGCTCGCGTGGAATCGGGGACTAAGCCAGTGCCTTCGCCACAGGAGAGGAGAGTCGACATGAACCCTGCACACTGCCCGTGCACTGGGCTGGGGATCTGTTTGGGTCTGTCCCCCCTCCTACCCCGGCACACTTCCTGACACCAACAACGTTGTCACATCTTGAGGAAGACAGCATCGGACTGCCCGTTCGTCCAGGGAGCTGTTTCTGCGAGTTGAAGCTATGGCGCTTGGTGGCAAGCCCAAGTCTGCCCTAGGCACAGGTGGTCAAGGAGACGCTGTCCCCTTGGGACCAGAGACACAGGACAGGCCTGCCTTCTGCCCAGACTCCTTCCTCAGTGTGGAGCACACCTGCCTGCAATAGTCATACTCTTCTGTCACCTTAGCAGCCAGGCCTCTGACCCTCAGCACAGGTAGATGGTGACACTTGTCTTACAACGGGCCCGCTGTTCCTGCCAGTGCCAACTCTCCTGCATCGCGACCGTTTCCCGAACACAAAGCCAACGGCTCCTTCTCTTTGCCCGTGGCAGCGTGATGCACCTTCCCCAGACTTGCTCTTGGGGAGCACGGTGACAGACGTGTCCCTTTCCTTCAGGCCCTTTCCAGAGGTGCAACCACGCTTCTCTCTCTGGCAGAGGGGATGCTAGGTAAAAGAAAATTTCGCTCCATGCGGGTATCTTGCACTGTCCTGAGCAGAGTAGCTCAGGCAAGAAGCAGCAGCTTCCCACAAACCCGACTCTGATTGCCCAACGAATGCTATGCTTTCCCAGAGAGGATGCTTGGGCATAGAAGGATTTCGTTCCATGCGGGATTATTACAACGTGCAGGGGACACTAGATCAGGGAAGCAGCAGCAGCATCCCTCAGACGTGACTCTGATTTCCCAACGAAAGCTGTGCCTTCCCAGAGGGGATGCCCGGGCAAAGAGGCTTTCGCTCTATGCGGGGCTCTCCCACCGTCCTACGAATACTAGGCTAAGGCAAGCAGCCACAGCAGCCTACAGATCCGACTCTGATTTACCAGCTACTGCTATACGTTCGCAGAGGTTTTCAGCTGGCGCGAACTGCCCTTCGCTGCTGCTTCAAAGCAAGGCTTTGGGCATTCGCTCTGACACTTCAAAGAAGAAGAGCTGCGGGAGAGCTAGTGTATCTTGGGCCTTGCTTTCCGGGGCTCCATGTTCGCGCCGTGCGTTCTCCCTGCCAAGCCGAACTAAGCAGGGTCAATCACAAACCTACAGCAGTGTGCGTTGCCTAGGATGGCACTCTATGCTCACTTCATGTCCTGGCATAGGCAAGGCTAGGCCTTTTGCACTAGCGCTCGCATGGAATCGGGGACTAAGCCAGTGCCTTCCCCACAGGAGAGGAGAGTCGACATGAACCCTGCACACTGCCCGTGCACGGGGATGGGGATCTGTTTGGGTCTGTCCCCCCTCCTACCCCGGCACACTTCCTGACACCAACAACGTTGTCACATCTTGGAGGAAGACGGCATCGGACTGCCCGTTCGTCCAGGGAGCTGTTTCTGCGAGTTGCGGCTCTGGCGCTTGGTGGCAAGCCCAAGTCTGCCCTAGGCCGAGGGGGTCAAGGAGACGCTGTCCCCTTGGGACAAGAGACACAGGACCGGCCTGCCTTCTGCACAGACTCCTTCCTCAGTGTGGAGCACGCGTGCCTGCCCTAGTGGTACTCTTCTGTCACCTTAGCAGCCAGGCCTCCGTCCCTCAGCACAGGTAGATGGTGACACTTGTCTTACAACGGGCCCGCTGTTCCTGCCAGTGCCAACTCTCCTGCATCGCGACCGTTTCCCGAACACAAAGCCAACGGCTCCTTCTCTTTGCCCGTGGCAGCGTGCTGCACCTTCCCCAGACTTGCTCTTGGGGAGCACGGTGACAGACGTGTCCCTTTCCTTAAGCCCCTTTCCAGAGGTGCAACCACGCTTCTCTCTCTGGCAGAGGGGATGCTAGGTGAAAGGGAATTTCGCTCCATGCGGGTATCTTGCACTGTCCTGAGCAGACTAGCTCAGGCAAGAAGCAGCAGCTTCCCACAAACCAGACTCTGATTGCCCAACGAATGCTATGCTTTCACAGAGAGGATGCCTGGGCATAGAAGGATTTCATTCCATGCGGGATTATTACAACGTGCAGGGGAGACTAGATCAGGGAAGCAGCAGCAGCATCCCTCAGAAGCGACTCTGTTTTCACAAGTAGCTGGTGACACTTGTCTTACAACGGGCCCGCTGTTCCTGCCAGTGCCAACTCTCCTGCATCGCGACCGTTTCCCGAACACATAGCCAACGGCTCCTTCTCTTTGCCCGTGGCAGCGTGCTGCACCTTCCCCAGACTTGCTCTTGGGGAGCACGGTGACAGACGTGTCCCTTTCCTTAAGCCCCTTTCCAGAGGTGCAACCACGCTTCTCTCTCTGGCAGAGGGGATGCTAGGTGAAAGAAAATTTCGCTCCATGCAGGTATCTTGCACTGTCCTCAGCAGATAAGCTCAGGCAAGAAGCAGCAGCTTCCTAAAAACCCGACACTGATTGCCCAACGAAGCTCTGCTTTCACAGAGAGGAGGCCTGGCCATAGATGATTTCGCTCCATGCGGGTTTATTACAATTTGCAGGGAAGTCTAACTCAGGCAAGCAGCAACAGCATCCCTCAGACGCGACTCTGATTTCCCAACGAAAGCTGTGACTTCCCAAAGGGGATGCCCGGGCAAAGTGGCTTTCGCTCTATGTGGGGCTCTCCCACCGTCCTACGAATACTAGGCTAAGGCAAGCAGCCACAGCAGCCTACAGATCTGACTCTGATTTACCAACTGAACTAAGCAGGCACAATCAAAAACCAACAGCAGCGTGCGTTGCCTAGGATGGCACTCTATGCTCACTTCAGGTCCCGGCATAGGCAAGGCTTGGCCTTTTGCACTAGCGCTCGCGTGGAATCGGGGACTAAGCCAGTGCCTTCCCCACAGGAGAGGAGAGTCGACATGAACCCTGCACACTGCCCGTGCGCTGGGCTGGGGATCTGTTTGGGTCTGTCCCCCCTCTTACCCCGGCACACTTCCTGACACCAACAACGTTGTCACATCTTGGAGGAAGACGGCATCGGACTGCCCGTTCGTCCAGGGAGCTGTTTCTGCGAGTTGAAGCTATGGCGCTTGGTGGCAAGCCCAAGTCTGCCCTAGGCACAGGTGGTCAAGGAGACGCTGTCCCCTTGAGACCAGAGATACAGGACAGGCCTGCCTTCTGCCCAGACTCCTTCCTCAGTGTGGAGCACACCTGTCTGCCATAGTCATACTCTTCTGTCACCTTAGCAGCCAGGCCTCCGACCCTCAGCACAGGTAGATGGTGACACTTGTCTTACAACGGGCCCGCTGTTCCTGCCAGTGCCAACTCTCCTTCATCGCGACCGTTTCCCGAACACAAAGCCAAAGGCTCCTTCTCTTTGCCCGTGGCAGCGTGATGCACCTTCCCCAGACTTGCTCTTGGGGAGCACGGTGACAGACGTGTCCCTTTCCTTAAGCCCCTTTCCAGAGGTGCAACCACGCTTCTCTCTCTGGCAGAGGGGATGCTAGGTGAAAGAAAATTTCGCTCCATGCAGGTATCTTGCACTGTCCTCAGCAGATAAGCTCAGGCAAGAAGCAGCAGCTTCCTAAAAACCCGACACTGATTGCCCAACGAAGCTCTGCTTTCACAGAGAGGAGGCCTGGCCATAGATGATTTCGCTCCATGCGGGTTTATTACAATTTGCAGGGAAGTCTAACTCAGGCAAGCAGCAACAGCATCCCTCAGACGCGACTCTGATTTCCCAACGAAAGCTGTGACTTCCCAAAGGGGATGCCCGGGCAAAGTGGCTTTCGCTCTATGTGGGGCTCTCCCACCGTCCTACGAATACTAGGCTAAGGCAAGCAGCCACAGCAGCCTACAGATCTGACTCTGATTTACCAACTGAACTAAGCAGGCACAATCAAAAACCAACAGCAGCGTGCGTTGCCTAGGATGGCACTCTATGCTCACTTCAGGTCCCGGCATAGGCAAGGCTTGGCCTTTTGCACTAGCGCTCGCGTGGAATCGGGGACTAAGCCAGTGCCTTCCCCACAGGAGAGGAGAGTCGACATGAACCCTGCACACTGCCCGTGCGCTGGGCTGGGGATCTGTTTGGGTCTGTCCCCCCTCTTACCCCGGCACACTTCCTGACACCAACAACGTTGTCACATCTTGGAGGAAGACGGCATCGGACTGCCCGTTCGTCCAGGGAGCTGTTTCTGCGAGTTGAAGCTATGGCGCTTGGTGGCAAGCCCAAGTCTGCCCTAGGCACAGGTGGTCAAGGAGACGCTGTCCCCTTGAGACCAGAGATACAGGACAGGCCTGCCTTCTGCCCAGACTCCTTCCTCAGTGTGGAGCACACCTGTCTGCCATAGTCATACTCTTCTGTCACCTTAGCAGCCAGGCCTCCGACCCTCAGCACAGGTAGATGGTGACACTTGTCTTACAACGGGCCCGCTGTTCCTGCCAGTGCCAACTCTCCTTCATCGCGACCGTTTCCCGAACACAAAGCCAAAGGCTCCTTCTCTTTGCCCGTGGCAGCGTGATGCACCTTCCCCAGACTTGCTCTTGGGGAGCACAGTCACAGACGTGTCCCTTTCCATAAGGCCCTTTCCAGAGGTGCAACCACGCTTCTCTCTCTGGCAGAGGGGATGCTAGGTAAAAGATAATTTCGCTCCATGCGGGTATCTTGCACTGTCCTGAGCATACTAGCTCAGGCAAGAAGCAGCAGCTTCCCACAAACCCGACTCTGATTGCCCAACGAATGCTATGCTTTCCCAGAGAGGATGCCTGGGCATAGAAGGATTTCATTCCATGCGGGATTATTACAACGTGCAGGGGAGACTAGATCAGAGAAGCAGCAGCAGCATCCCTCAGACGCGACTCTGTTTTCACAAGTAGCTGGTGACTCTTGCCTTACAACGGGCCCGCTGTTCCTGCCAGTGCCAACTCTCCTGCATCGCGACCGTTTCCGGAACACAAAGCCAACGGCTCCTTCTCTTTGCCCGTGGCAGCGTGCTGCACCTTCACCAGACTTGCTCTTGGGGAGCACGGTGACAGACGTGTCCCTTTCCTTAAGCCCCTTTCCAGAGGTGCAACCACGCTTCTCTCTCTGGCAGAGGGGATGCTAGGTGAAAGGGAATTTCACTCCATGCGGGTATCTTGCACTGTCCTCAGAAGAATAGCTCAGGCAAGAAGCAGCAGCTTCCTAAAAACCCGACACTGATTGCCCAACGAATGCTCTGCTTTCTCAGAGAGGAGGCCTGGCCATAGATGATTTCGCTCCATGCGGGTTTAGTACAATTTGCAGGGAAGTCTAACTCAGGCAAGCAGCAACAGCATCCCTCAGACGCGACACTGATTTCCCAACGAAAGCTGTGGCTTCCCAAAGGGGATGCCCGGGCAAAGTGGCTTTCGCTCTATGCAGGGCTCTCCCACCGTCCTACGAATACTAGGCTAAGGCAAGCAGCCACAGCAGCCTACAGATCTGACTCTGATTTACCAACTGAACTAAGCAGGCACAATCAAAAACCAACAGCAGCGTGCGTTGCCTAGGATGGCACTCTATGCTCACTTCATGTCCTGGCATAGGCAAGGCTTGGCCTTTTGCACTAGCGCTCGCGTGGAATCGGGGACTAAGCCAGTGCCTTCCCCACAGGAGAGGAGAGTCGACTTGAACCCTGCACACTGCCCGTGCGCTGGGCTGGGGATCTGTTTGGGTCTGTCCCCCCTCCTACCCCGGCACACTTCCTGACACCAACAACGTTGTCACATCTTGGAGGAAGACGGCATCGGACTGCCCTTTCGTCCAGGGAGCTGTTTCTGCGAGTTGAAGCTATGGTTCTTGGTGGCAAGCCCATGTCTGCCCTAGGCACAGGTGGTCAAGGAGACGCTGTCCCCTTGGGACCAGAGACACAGGACAGGCCTGCCTTCTGCCCAGACTCCTTCCTCAGTGTGGAGCACACCTGCCTGCCATAGTCATACTCTTCTGTCACCTTAGCAGCCAGGCCTCCGACCCTCAGCACAGGTAGATGGTGACACTTGTCTTACAACGGGCCCGCTGTTCCTGCCAGTGCCAACTCTCCTTCATCGCGACCGTTTCCCGAACACAAAGCCAACGGCTCCTTCTCTTTGCCCGTGGCAGCGTGATGCACCTTCCCCAGACTTGCTCTTGGGGAGCACAGTCACAGACGTGTCCCTTTCCATAAGGCCCTTTCCAGAGGTGCAACCACGCTTCTCTCTCTGGCAGAGGGGATGCTAGGTAAAAGATAATTTCGCTCCATGCGGGTATCTTGCACTGTCCTGAGCAGACTAGCTCAGGCAAGAAGCAGCAGCTTCCCACAAACCCGACTCTGATTGCCCAACGAATGCTATGCTTTCCCAGAGAGGATGCCTGGGCATAGAAGGATTTCATTCCATGCGGGATTATTACAACGTGCAGGGGAGACTAGATCAGAGAAGCAGCAGCAGCATCCTTCAGACGCGACTCTGTTTTCACAAGTAGCTGGTGACTCTTGCCTTACAACGGGCCCGCTGTTCCTGCCAGTGCCAACTCTCCTGCATCGCGACCGTTTCCCGAACACAAAGCCAACGGCTCCTTCTCTTTGCCCGTGGCAGCGTGCTGCACCTTCCCCAGACTTGCTCTTGGGGAGCACGGTGACAGACGTGTCCCTTTCCTTAAGCCCCTTTCCAGAGGTGCAACCACGCTTCTCTCTCTGGCAGAGGGGATGCTAGGTGAAAGGGAATTTCACTCCATGCGGGTATCTTGCACTGTCCTCAGAAGAATAGCTCAGGCAAGAAGCAGCAGCTTCCTAAAAACCCGACACTGATTGCCCAACGAATGCTCTGCTTTCTCAGAGAGGAGGCCTGGCCATAGATGATTTCGCTCCATGCGGGTTTAGTACAATTTGCAGGGAAGTCTAACTCAGGCAAGCAGCAACAGCATCCCTCAGAAGCGACTCTGATTTCCCAACGAAAGCTGTGACTTCCCCAAGGGGATGCCCGGGCAAAGTGGCTTTCGCTCTATGCGGGGCTCTCCCACCGTCCTACGAATACTAGGCTAAGGCAAGCAGCCACAGCAGCCTACAGATCTGACTCTGATTTACCAACTGAACTAAGCAGGCACAATCAAAAACCAACAGCAGCGTGCGTTGCCTAGGATGGCACTCTATGCTCACTTCATGTCCTGGCATAGGCAAGGCTAGGCCTTTTGCACTAGCGCTCGCGTGGAATCGGGGACTAAGCCAGTGCCTTCCCCACAGGAGAGGAGAGTCGACATGAACCCTGCACACTGCCCGTGCACTGGGCTGGGGATCTGTTTGGGTCTGTCCCCCCTCCTACCCCGGCACACTTCCTGACACCAACAACGTTGTCACATCTTGGAGGAAGACGGCATCGGACTGCCCGTTCGTCCAGGGAGCTGTTTCTGCGAGTTGAAGCTATGGCGCTTGGTGGCAATTCCAAGTCTGCCCTAGGCACAGGTGGTCAAGGAGACGCTGTCCCCTTGGGACCAGAGACACAGGACAGGCCTGCCTTCTGCCCAGACTCCTTCCTCAGTGTGGAGCACACCTGTCTGCCATAGTCATACTCTTCTGTCACCTTAGCAGCCAGGCCTCCGACCCTCAGCACAGGTAGATGGTGACACTTGTCTTACAACGGGCCCGCTGTTCCTGCCAGTGCCAACTCTCCTTCATCGCGACCGTTTCCCGAACACAAAGCCAAAGGCTCCTTCTCTTTGCCGTGGCAGCGTGATGCACCTTCCCCAGACTTGCTCTTGGGGAGCACAGTCACAGACGTGTCCCTTTCCATAAGGCCCTTTCCAGAGGTGCAACCACGCTTCTCTCTCTGGCAGAGGGGATGCTAGGTAAAAGATAATTTCGCTCCATGCGGGTATCTTGCACTGTCCTGAGCATACTAGCTCAGGCAAGAAGCAGCAGCTTCCCACAAACCCGACTCTGATTGCCCAACGAATGCTATGCTTTCCCAGAGAGGATGCCTGGGCATAGAAGGATTTCGTTCCATGCGGGATTATTACAATGTGCAGGGGACACTAGATCAGGGAAGCAGCAGCAGCATCCCTCAGACGCGACTCTGTTTTCACAAGTAGCTGGTGACTCTTGTCTTACAACGGGCCCGCTGTTCCTGCCAGTGCCAACTCTCCTGCATCGCGACCGTTTCCCGAACACAAAGCCAACGGCTCCTTCTCTTTGCCCGTGGCAGCGTGCTGCACCTTCCCCAGACTTGCTCTTGGGGAGCACGGTGACAGACGTGTCCCTTTCCTTAAGGCCCTTTCCAGAGGTGCAACCACGCTTCTCTCTCTGGCAGAGGGGATGCTAGGTGAAAGGGAATTTCGCTCCATACGGGTATCTTGCACTGTCCTCAGCAGAATAGCTCAGGCAAGAAGCAGCAGCTTCCTAAAAACCCGACACTGTTTGCCTAACGAAGCTCTGCTTTCTCAGAGAGGAGGCCTGGCCATAGATGATTCGCTCCATGCGGGTTTAGTACAATTTGCAGGGAAGTCTAACTCAGGCAAGCAGCAACAGCATCCCTCAGACGCGACTCTGATTTCCCAACGAAAGCTGTGACTTCCCAAAGGGGATGCCCGGGCATAGTGGCTTTCGCTCTATGCGGGGCTCTCCCACCGTCCTACGAATACTAGGCTAAGGCAAGCAGCCACAGCAGCCTACAGATCTGACTCTGATTTACCAACTGAACTAAGCAGGCACAATCAAAAACCAACAGCAGCGTGCGTTGCCTAGGATGGCACTCTATGCTCACTTCATGTCCTGTCATAGGCAAGGCTAGGCCTTTTGCACTGGCGCTCGCGTGGAATCGGGGACTAAGCCAGTGCCCTCGCCACAGGAGAGGAGAGTCGACATGAACCCTGCACACTGCCCGTGCACTGGGCTGGGGATCTGTTTGGGTCTGTCCCCCCTCCTACCCCGGCACACTTCCTGACACCAAAAACGTTGTCACATCTTGGAGGAAGACGGCATCGGACTGCCCGTTCGTCCAGGGAGCTGTTTCTGCGAGTTGAAGCTATGGCGCTTGGTGGCAAGCCCAAGTCTGCCCTAGGCACAGGTGGTCAAGGAGACGCTGTCCCCTTGGGACCAGAGACACAGGACAGGCCTGCCTTCTGCCCAGACTCCTTCCTCAGTGTGGAGCACACCTGCCTGCCATAGTCATACTCTTCTGTCACCTTAGCAGCCAGGCCTCCGACCCTCAGCACAGGTAGATGGTGACACTTGTCTTACAACGAGCCCGCTGTTCCTGCCAGTGCCAACTCTCCTTCATCGCGACCGTTTCCCAAACACAAAGCCAACGGCTCCTTCTCTGCCCGTGGCAGCGTGATGCACCTTCCCCAGACTTGCTCTTGGGGAGCACAGTGACAGACGTGTCCCTTTCCATAAGGCCCTTTCCAGAGGTGCAACCACGCTTCTCTCTCTGGCAGAGGGGATGCTAGGTAAAAGATAATTTCGCTCCATGCGGGTATCTTGCACTGTCCTGAGCAGACTAGCTCAGGCAAGAAGCAGCAGCTTTCCACAAACCCGACTCTGATTGCCCAACGAATGCTATGCTTTCCCAGAGAGGATGCCTGGGCATAGAAGGATTTCATTCCATGCGGGATTATTACAACGTGAAGGGGAGACTAGATCAGGAAGCAGCAGCAGCATCCCTCAGACGCGACTCTGTTTTCACTTAGCTGGTAACACTTGTCTTACAACGGGCCCGCTGTTCCTGCCAGTGCCAACTCTCCTGCATCGTGACCGTTTCCCGAACACAAAGCCAACGGCTCCTTCTCTTTGCCCGTGGCAGCGTGCTGCACCTTCCCCAGACTTGCTCTTGGGGAGCACGGTGACAGACGTGTCCCTTTCCTTAAGGCCCTTTCCAGAGGTGCAACCACGCTTCTCTCTCTGGCAGAGGGGATGCTAGGTGAAAGAAAATTTCGCTCCATGCGGGTATCTTGCACTGTCCTGAGCAGAGTAGCTCAGGCAAGAAGCAGCAGCTTCCCACATACCCGATTCTGATTGCCCAACGAATGCTATGCTTTCCCAGAGATGATGCCTGGGCATAGAAGGATTTCGTTCCATGCGGGTTTATTACAACGTGCAGGGGAGACTAGCTCAGGGAAGCAGCAGCAGCATCCCTCAGACGCGACTCTGATTTCCCAACGAAAGCTGTGCCTTCCCAGAGGGGATGCCCGGGCAAAGTGGCTTTCGCTCTATGCGGGGCTCTCCCACCGTCCTACGAATACTAGGCTAAGGCAAGCAGCCACAGCAGCCTACAGATCCGACTCTGATTTACCAGCTACTGCTATACGTTCGCAGAGGTTTTCAGCTGGCGCGAACTGCCCTTCGCTGCTGCTTCACAGCAAGGCTTTGGGCATTCGCTCTGACACTTCAAAGAAGAAGAGCTGCGGGAGAGCTAGTGTATCTTGGGCCTTGCTTTCCGGGGCTCCATGTTCGCGCCGTGCGTTCTCCCTGCCAAGCCGAACTAAGCAGGGTCAATCACAAACCTACAGCAGTGTGCGTTGCCTAGGATGGCACTCTATGCTCACTTCATGTCCTGGCATAGGCAAGGCTAGGCCTTTTGCACTAGAGCTCGCGTGGAATCGGGGACTAAGCCAGTGCCTTCCCCACAGGAGAGGAGAGTCGACATGAACCCTGCACACTGCCCGTGCACGGGGATGGGGATCTGTTTGGGTCTGTCCCCCCTCCTACCCCGGCACACTTCCTGACACCAACAACGTTGTCACATCTTGGAGGAAGACGGCATCGGACTGCCCGTTCGTCCAGGGAGCTGTTTCTGCGAGTTGAAGCTATGGCGCTTGGTGGCAAGCCCAAGTCTGCCCTAGGCACAGGTGGTCAAGGAGACGCTGTCCCCTTGGGACCAGAGACACAGGACAGGCCTGCCTTCTGCCCAGACTCCTTCCTCAGTGTGGAGCACACCTGCCTGCCATAGTCATACTCTTCTGTCACCTTAGCAGCCAGGCCTCCGACCCTCAGCACAGGTAGATGGTGACACTTGTCTTACAACGGGCCCGCTGTTCCTGCCAGTGCCAACTCTCCTGCATCGCGACCGTTTCCCGAACACAAAGCCAACGGCTCCTTCTCTTTGCCCGTGGCAGCGTGATGCACCTTCCCCAGACTTGCTCTTGGGGAGCACAGTGAAAGACGTGTCCCTTTCCATAAGGCCCTTTCTAGAGGTGCAACCACGCTTCTCTCTCTGGCAGAGGGGATGCTAGGTAAAAGATAATTTCGCTCCATGAGGGTATCTTGCACTGTCCTGAGCAGACTAGCTCAGGCAAGAAGCAGCAGCTTCCCACAAACCCGACTCTGATTGCCCAACGAATGCTATGCTTTCCCAGAGAGGGTGCCTGGGCATAGAAGGTTTTCATTTCATGCGGGATTATTACAACGTGCAGGGGAGACTAGATCAGGGAAGCAGCAGCAGCATCCCTCAGAAGCGACTCTGTTTTCACAAGTAGCTGGTAACACTTGTCTTACAACGGGCCCGCTGTTCCTGCCAGTGCCAACTCTCCTGCATCGCGACCGTTTCCCGAACACAAAGCCAACGGCTCCTTCTCTTTGCCCGTGGCAGCGTGCTGCACCTTCCCCAGACTTGCTCTTGGGGAGCACGGTGACAGACGTGTCCCTTTCCTTAAGCCCCTTTCCAGAGGTGCAACCACGCTTCTCTCTCTGGCAGAGGGGATGCTAGGTGAAAGGGAATTTCGCTCCATGCGGGTATCTTGCACTATCCTCAGCAGAATAGCTCAGGCAAGAAGCAGCAGCTTCCTAAAAACCTGACACTGATTGCCCAACGAAGCTCTGCTTTCTCAGAGAGGAGGCCTGGCCATAGATGATTTCGCTCCATGCGGGTTTAGTACAATTTGCAGGGAAGTCTAACTCAGGCAAGCAGCAACAGCATCCCTCAGACGCGACTCTGATTTCCCAACGAAAGCTGTGACTTCCCAAAGGGGATGCCCGGGCAAAGTGGCTTTCGCTCTATGCGGGGCTCTCCCACCGTCCTACGAATACTAGGCTAAGGCAAGCAGCCACAGCAGCCTACAGATCTGACTCTGATTTACCAACTGAACTAAGCAGGCACAATCAAAAACCAACAGCAGCGTGCGTTGCCTAGGATGGCACTCTATGCTCACTTCATGTCCTGGCATAGGCAAGGCTAGGCCTTTTGCACTAGCGCTCGCGTGGAATCGGGGACTAAGCCAGTGCCTTCCCCACAGGAGAGGAGAGTCGACATGAACCCTGCAAACTGCCCGTGCACTGGGCTGGGGATCTGTTTGGGTCTGTCCCCCCTCCTACCCCGGCACACTTCCTGACACCAACAACGTTGTCATATCTTGGAGGAAGACGGCATCGGACTGCCCGTTCGTCCAGGGAGCTGTTTCTGCGAGTTGAAGCTATGGCGCTTGGTGGCAAGCCCAAGTCTGCCCTAGGCACAGGTGGTCAAGGAGACGCTGTCCCCTTGGGACCAGAGACACAGGACAGGCCTGCCTTCTGCCCAGACTCCTTCCTCAGTGTGGAGCACACCTGCTTGCCATAGTCATACTCTTCTGTCACCTTAGCAGCCAGGCCTCCGACCCTCAGCACAGGTAGACGGTGACACTTGTCTTACAACGGGCCCGCTGTTCCTGCCAGTGCCAACTCTCCTTCATCGCGACCGTTTCCCGAACACAAAGCCAACGGCTCCTTCTCTTTGCCCGTGGCAGCGTGATGCACCTTCCCCAGACTTGCTCTTGGGGAGCACAGTGACAGACGTGTCCCTTTCCATAAGGCCCTTTCCAGAGGTGCAACCACGCTTCTCTCTCTGGCAGAGGGGATGCTAGGTAAAAGATAATTTCGCTCCATGCGGGTATCTTGCACTGTCCTGAGCAGACTAGCTCAGGCAAGAAGCAGCAGCTTCCCACAAACCCGACTCTGATTGCCCAACGAATGCTATGCTTTCCCAGAGTGGGTGCCTGGGCATAGAAGGATTTCATTCCATGCGGGATTATTACAACGTGCAGGGGAGCCTAGATCAGAGAAGCAGCAGCAGCATCCCTCAGACGCGACTCTGTTTTCACAAGTAGCTGGTGACTCTTGCCTTACAACGGGCCCGCTGTTCCTGCCAGTGCCAACTCTCCTGCATCGCGACCGTTTCCCGAACACAAAGCCAACGGCTCCTTCTCTTTGCCCGTGGCAGCGTGCTGCACCTTCCCCAGACTTGCTCTTGGGGAGCACGGTGACAGACGTGTCCCTTTCCTTAAGCCCCTTTCCAGAGGTGCAACCACGCTTCTCTCTCTGGCAGAGGGGATGCTAGGTGAAAGGGAATTTCACTCCATGCGGGTATCTTGCACTGTCCTCATAAGAATAGCACAGGCAAGAAGCAGCAGCTTCCTAAAAACCCGACACTGATTGCCCAACGAAGCTCTGCTTTCACAGAGAGGAGGCCTGGCCATAGATGATTTCGCTCCATGCGGGTTTATTACAATTTGCAGGGAAGTCTAACTCAGGCAAGCAGCAACAGCATCCCTCAGACGCGACTCTGATTTCCCAACGAAAGCTGTGACTTCCCAAAGGGGATGCCCGGGCAAAGTGGCTTTCGCTCTATGTGGGGCTCTCCCACCGTCCTACGAATACTAGGCTAAGGCAAGCAGCCACAGCAGCCTACAGATCTGACTCTGATTTACCAACTGAACTAAGCAGGCACAATCAAAAACCAACAGCAGCGTGCGTTGCCTAGGATGGCACTCTATGCTCACTTCAGGTCCTGGCATAGGCAAGGCTTGGCCTTTTGCACTAGCGCTCGCGTGGAATCGGGGACTAAGCCAGTGCCTTCCCCACAGGAGAGGAGAGTCGACATGAACCCTGCACACTGCCCGTGCGCTGGGCTGGGGATCTGTTTGGGTCTGTCCCCCCTCTTACCCCGGCACACTTCCTGACACCAACAACGTTGTCACATCTTGGAGGAAGACGGCATCGGACTGCCCGTTCGTCCAGGGAGCTGTTTCTGCGAGTTGAAGCTATGGCGCTTGGTGGCAAGCCCAAGTCTGCCCTAGGCACAGGTGGTCAAGGAGACGCTGTCCCCTTGAGACCAGAGATACAGGACAGGCCTGCCTTCTGCCCAGACTCCTTCCTCAGTGTGGAGCACACCTGTCTGCCATAGTCATACTCTTCTGTCACCTTAGCAGCCAGGCCTCCGACCCTCAGCACAGGTAGATGGTGACACTTGTCTTACAACGGGCCCGCTGTTCCTGCCAGTGCCAACTCTCCTTCATCGCGACCGTTTCCCGAACACAAAGCCAAAGGCTCCTTCTCTTTGCCCGTGGCAGCGTGATGCACCTTCCCCAGACTTGCTCTTGGGGAGCACAGTCACAGACGTGTCCCTTTCCATAAGGCCCTTTCCAGAGGTGCAACCACGCTTCTCTCTCTGGCAGAGGGGATGCTAGGTAAAAGATAATTTCGCTCCATGCGGGTATCTTGCACTGTCCTGAGCATACTAGCTCAGGCAAGAAGCAGCAGCTTCCCACAAACCCGACTCTGATTGCCCAACGAATGCTATGCTTTCCCAGAGAGGATGCCTGGGCATAGAAGGATTTCATTCCATGCGGGATTATTACAACGTGCAGGGGAGACTAGATCAGAGAAGCAGCAGCAGCATCCCTCAGACGCGACTCTGTTTTCACAAGTAGCTGGTGACTCTTGCCTTACAACGGGCCCGCTGTTCCTGCCAGTGCCAACTCTCCTGCATCGCGACCGTTTCCCGAACACAAAGCCAACGGCTCCTTCTCTTTGCCCGTGGCAGCGTGCTGCACCTTCACCAGACTTGCTCTTGGGGAGCACGGTGACAGACGTGTCCCTTTCCTTAAGCCCCTTTCCAGAGGTGCAACCACGCTTCTCTCTCTGGCAGAGGGGATGCTAGGTGAAAGGGAATTTCACTCCATGCGGGTATCTTGCACTGTCCTCAGAAGAATAGCTCAGGCAAGAAGCAGCAGCTTCCTAAAAACCCGACACTGATTGCCCAACGAATGCTCTGCTTTCTCAGAGAGGAGGCCTGGCCATAGATGATTTCGCTCCATGCGGGTTTAGTACAATTTGCAGGGAAGTCTAACTCAGGCAAGCAGCAACAGCATCCCTCAGACGCGACACTGATTTCCCAACGAAAGCTGTGGCTTCCCAAAGGGGATGCCCGGGCAAAGTGGCTTTCGCTCTATGCAGGGCTCTCCCACCGTCCTACGAATACTAGGCTAAGGCAAGCAGCCACAGCAGCCTACAGATCTGACTCTGATTTACCAACTGAACTAAGCAGGCACAATCAAAAACCAACAGCAGCGTGCGTTGCCTAGGATGGCACTCTATGCTCACTTCATGTCCTGGCATAGGCAAGGCTTGGCCTTTTGCACTAGCGCTCGCGTGGAATCGGGGACTAAGCCAGTGCCTTCCCCACAGGAGAGGAGAGTCGACATGAACCCTGCACACTGCCCGTGCGCTGGGCTGGGGATCTGTTTGGGTCTGTCCCCCCTCCTACCCCGGCACACTTCCTGACACCAACAACGTTGTTACATCTTGGAGGAAGACGGCATCGGACTGCCCTTTCGTCCAGGGAGCTGTTTCTGCGAGTTGAAGCTATGGTTCTTGGTGGCAAGCCCATGTCTGCCCTAGGCACAGGTGGTCAAGGAGACGCTGTCCCCTTGGGACCAGAGACACAGGACAGGCCTGCCTTCTGCCCAGACTCCTTCCTCAGTGTGGAGCACACCTGCCTGCCATAGTCATACTCTTCTGTCACCTTAGCAGCCAGGCCTCCGACCCTCAGCACAGGTAGATGGTGACACTTGTCTTACAACGGGCCCGCTGTTCCTGCCAGTGCCAACTCTCCTTCATCGCGACCGTTTCCCGAACACAAAGCCAACGGCTCCTTCTCTTTGCCCGTGGCAGCGTGATGCACCTTCCCCAGACTTGCTCTTGGGGAGCACAGTCACAGACGTGTCCCTTTCCATAAGGCCCTTTCCAGAGGTGCAACCACGCTTCTCTCTCTGGCAGAGGGGATGCTAGGTAAAAGATAATTTCGCTCCATGCGGGTATCTTGCACTGTCCTGAGCAGACTAGCTCAGGCAAGAAGCAGCAGCTTCCCACAAACCCGACTCTGATTGCCCAACGAATGCTATGCTTTCCCAGAGAGGATGCCTGGGCATAGAAGGATTTCATTCCATGCGGGATTATTACAACGTGCAGGGGAGACTAGATCAGAGAAGCAGCAGCAGCATCCTTCAGACGCGACTCTGTTTTCACAAGTAGCTGGTGACTCTTGCCTTACAACGGGCCCGCTGTTCCTGCCAGTGCCAACTCTCCTGCATCGCGACCGTTTCCCGAACACAAAGCCAACGGCTCCTTCTCTTTGCCCGTGGCAGCGTGCTGCACCTTCCCCAGACTTGCTCTTGGGGAGCACGATGACAGACGTGTCCCTTTCCTTAAGCCCCTTTCCAGAGGTGCAACCACGCTTCTCTCTCTGGCAGAGGGGATGCTAGGTGAAAGGGAATTTCACTCCATGCGGGTATCTTGCACTGTCCTCAGAAGAATAGCTCAGGCAAGAAGCAGCAGCTTCCTAAAAACCCGACACTGATTGCCCAACGAATGCTCTGCTTTCTCAGAGAGGAGGCCTGGCCATAGATGATTTCGCTCCATGCGGGTTTAGTACAATTTGCAGGGAAGTCTAACTCAGGCAAGCAGCAACAGCATCCCTCAGAAGCGACTCTGATTTCCCAACGAAAGCTGTGACTTCCCCAAGGGGATGCCCGGGCAAAGTGGCTTTCGCTCTATGCGGGGCTCTCCCACCGTCCTACGAATACTAGGCTAAGGCAAGCAGCCACAGCAGCCTACAGATCTGACTCTGATTTACCAACTGAACTAAGCAGGCACAATCAAAAACCAACAGCAGCGTGCGTTGCCTAGGATGGCACTCTATGCTCACTTCATGTCCTGGCATAGGCAAGGCTAGGCCTTTTGCACTAGCGCTCGCGTGGAATCGGGGACTAAGCCAGTGCCTTCCCCACAGGAGAGGAGAGTCGACATGAACCCTGCACACTGCCCGTGCACTGGGCTGGGGATCTGTTTGGGTCTGTCCCCCCTCCTACCCCGGCACACTTCCTGACACCAACAACGTTGTCACATCTTGGAGGAAGACGGCATCGGACTGCCCGTTCGTCCAGGGAGCTGTTTCTGCGAGTTGAACCTATGGCGCTTGGTGGCAATTCCAAGTCTGCCCTAGGCACAGGTGGTCAAGGAGACGCTGTCCCCTTGGGACCAGAGACACAGGACAGGCCTGCCTTCTGCCCAGACTCCTTCCTCAGTGTGGAGCACACCTGTCTGCCATAGTCATACTCTTCTGTCACCTTAGCAGCCAGGCCTCCGACCCTCAGCACAGGTAGATGGTGACACTTGTCTTACAACGGGCCCGCTGTTCCTGCCAGTGCCAACTCTCCTTCATCGCGACCGTTTCCCGAACACAAAGCCAAAGGCTCCTTCTCTTTGCCGTGGCAGCGTGATGCACCTTCCCCAGACTTGCTCTTGGGGAGCACAGTCACAGACGTGTCCCTTTCCATAAGGCCCTTTCCAGAGGTGCAACCACGCTTCTCTCTCTGGCAGAGGGGATGCTAGGTAAAAGATAATTTCGCTCCATGCGGGTATCTTGCACTGTCCTGAGCATACTAGCTCAGGCAAGAAGCAGCAGCTTCCCACAAACCCGACTCTGATTGCCCAACGAATGCTATGCTTTCCCAGAGAGGATGCCTGGGCATAGAAGGATTTCGTTCCATGCGGGATTATTACAATGTGCAGGGGACACTAGATCAGGGAAGCAGCAGCAGCATCCCTCAGACGCGACTCTGTTTTCACAAGTAGCTGGTGACTCTTGTCTTACAACGGGCCCGCTGTTCCTGCCAGTGCCAACTCTCCTGCATCGCGACCGTTTCCCGAACACAAAGCCAACGGCTCCTTCTCTTTGCCCGTGGCAGCGTGCTGCACCTTCCCCAGACTTGCTCTTGGGGAGCACGGTGACAGACGTGTCCCTTTCCTTAAGGCCCTTTCCAGAGGTGCAACCACGCTTCTCTCTCTGGCAGAGGGGATGCTAGGTGAAAGGGAATTTCGCTCCATACGGGTATCTTGCACTGTCCTCAGCAGAATAGCTCAGGCAAGAAGCAGCAGCTTCCTAAAAACCCGACACTGTTTGCCTAACGAAGCTCTGCTTTCTCAGAGAGGAGGCCTGGCCATAGATGATTCGCTCCATGCGGGTTTAGTACAATTTGCAGGGAAGTCTAACTCAGGCAAGCAGCAACAGCATCCCTCAGACGCGACTCTGATTTCCCAACGAAAGCTGTGACTTCCCAAAGGGGATGCCCGGGCATAGTGGCTTTCGCTCTATGCGGGGCTCTCCCACCGTCCTACGAATACTAGGCTAAGGCAAGCAGCCACAGCAGCCTACAGATCTGACTCTGATTTACCAACTGAACTAAGCAGGCACAATCAAAAACCAACAGCAGCGTGCGTTGCCTAGGATGGCACTCTATGCTCACTTCATGTCCTGTCATAGGCAAGGCTAGGCCTTTTGCACTAGCGCTCGCGTGGAATCGGGGACTAAGCCAGTGCCCTCGCCACAGGAGAGGAGAGTCGACATGAACCCTGCACACTGCCCGTGCACTGGGCTGGGGATCTGTTTGGGTCTGTCCCCCCTCCTACCCCGGCACACTTCCTGACACCAAAAACGTTGTCACATCTTGGAGGAAGACGGCATCGGACTGCCCGTTCGTCCAGGGAGCTGTTTCTGCGAGTTGAAGCTATGGCGCTTGGTGGCAAGCCCAAGTCTGCCCTAGGCACAGGTGGTCAAGGAGACGCTGTCCCCTTGGGACCAGAGACACAGGACAGGCCTGCCTTCTGCCCAGACTCCTTCCTCAGTGTGGAGCACACCTGCCTGCCATAGTCATACTCTTCTGTCACCTTAGCAGCCAGGCCTCCGACCCTCAGCACAGGTAGATGGTGACACTTGTCTTACAACGAGCCCGCTGTTCCTGCCAGTGCCAACTCTCCTTCATCGCGACCGTTTCCCAAACACAAAGCCAACGGCTCCTTCTCTGCCCGTGGCAGCGTGATGCACCTTCCCCAGACTTGCTCTTGGGGAGCACAGTGACAGACGTGTCCCTTTCCATAAGGCCCTTTCCAGAGGTGCAACCACGCTTCTCTCTCTGGCAGAGGGGATGCTAGGTAAAAGATAATTTCGCTCCATGCGGGTATCTTGCACTGTCCTGAGCAGACTAGCTCAGGCAAGAAGCAGCAGCTTTCCACAAACCCGACTCTGATTGCCCAACGAATGCTATGCTTTCCCAGAGAGGATGCCTGGGCATAGAAGGATTTCATTCCATGCGGGATTATTACAACGTGAAGGGGAGACTAGATCAGGAAGCAGCAGCAGCATCCCTCAGACGCGACTCTGTTTTCACTTAGCTGGTAACACTTGTCTTACAACGGGCCCGCTGTTCCTGCCAGTGCCAACTCTCCTGCATCGTGACCGTTTCCCGAACACAAAGCCAACGGCTCCTTCTCTTTGCCCGTGGCAGCGTGCTGCACCTTCCCCAGACTTGCTCTTGGGGAGCACGGTGACAGACGTGTCCCTTTCCTTAAGGCCCTTTCCAGAGGTGCAACCACGCTTCTCTCTCTGGCAGAGGGGATGCTAGGTGAAAGAAAATTTCGCTCCATGCGGGTATCTTGCACTGTCCTGAGCAGAGTAGCTCAGGCAAGAAGCAGCAGCTTCCCACATACCCGATTCTGATTGCCCAACGAATGCTATGCTTTCCCAGAGATGATGCCTGGGCATAGAAGGATTTCGTTCCATGCGGGTTTATTACAACGTGCAGGGGAGACTAGCTCAGGGAAGCAGCAGCAGCATCCCTCAGACGCGACTCTGATTTCCCAACGAAAGCTGTGCCTTCCCAGAGGGGATGCCCGGGCAAAGTGGCTTTCGCTCTATGCGGGGCTCTCCCACCGTCCTACGAATACTAGGCTAAGGCAAGCAGCCACAGCAGCCTACAGATCCGACTCTGATTTACCAGCTACTGCTATACGTTCGCAGAGGTTTTCAGCTGGCGCGAACTGCCCTTCGCTGCTGCTTCACAGCAAGGCTTTGGGCATTCGCTCTGACACTTCAAAGAAGAAGAGCTGCGGGAGAGCTAGTGTATCTTGGGCCTTGCTTTCCGGGGCTCCATGTTCGCGCCGTGCGTTCTCCCTGCCAAGCCGAACTAAGCAGGGTCAATCACAAACCTACAGCAGTGTGCGTTGCCTAGGATGGCACTCTATGCTCACTTCATGTCCTGGCATAGGCAAGGCTAGGCCTTTTGCACTAGAGCTCGCGTGGAATCGGGGACTAAGCCAGTGCCTTCCCCACAGGAGAGGAGAGTCGACATGAACCCTGCACACTGCCCGTGCACGGGGATGGGGATCTGTTTGGGTCTGTCCCCCCTCCTACCCCGGCACACTTCCTGACACCAACAACGTTGTCACATCTTGGAGGAAGACGGCATCGGACTGCCCGTTCGTCCAGGGAGCTGTTTCTGCGAGTTGAAGCTATGGCGCTTGGTGGCAAGCCCAAGTCTGCCCTAGGCACAGGTGGTCAAGGAGACGCTGTCCCCTTGGGACCAGAGACACAGGACAGGCCTGCCTTCTGCCCAGACTCCTTCCTCAGTGTGGAGCACACCTGCCTGCCATAGTCATACTCTTCTGTCACCTTAGCAGCCAGGCCTCCGACCCTCAGCACAGGTAGATGGTGACACTTGTCTTACAACGGGCCCGCTGTTCCTGCCAGTGCCAACTCTCCTGCATCGCGACCGTTTCCCGAACACAAAGCCAACGGCTCCTTCTCTTTGCCCGTGGCAGCGTGATGCACCTTCCCCAGACTTGCTCTTGGGGAGCACAGTGACAGACGTGTCCCTTTCCATAAGGCCCTTTCTAGAGGTGCAACCACGCTTCTCTCTCTGGCAGAGGGGATGCTAGGTAAAAGATAATTTCGCTCCATGAGGGTATCTTGCACTGTCCTGAGCAGACTAGCTCAGGCAAGAAGCAGCAGCTTCCCACAAACCCGACTCTGATTGCCCAACGAATGCTATGCTTTCCCAGAGAGGGTGCCTGGGCATAGAAGGTTTTCATTTCATGCGGGATTATTACAACGTGCAGGGGAGACTAGATCAGGGAAGCAGCAGCAGCATCCCTCAGAAGCGACTCTGTTTTCACAAGTAGCTGGTAACACTTGTCTTACAACGGGCCCGCTGTTCCTGCCAGTGCCAACTCTCCTGCATCGCGACCGTTTCCCGAACACAAAGCCAACGGCTCCTTCTCTTTGCCCGTGGCAGCGTGCTGCACCTTCCCCAGACTTGCTCTTGGGGAGCACGGTGACAGACGTGTCCCTTTCCTTAAGCCCCTTTCCAGAGGTGCAACCACGCTTCTCTCTCTGGCACAGGGGATGCTAGGTGAAAGGGAATTTCGCTCCATGCGGGTATCTTGCACTATCCTCAGCAGAATAGCTCAGGCAAGAAGCAGCAGCTTCCTAAAAACCTGACACTGATTGCCCAACGAAGCTCTGCTTTCTCAGAGAGG
The DNA here is from genome assembly GCF_020171115.1 of Neogale vison. NCBI lineage: Eukaryota > Metazoa > Chordata > Mammalia > Carnivora > Mustelidae > Neogale > Neogale vison. The sequence continues at coordinate 216,845,607 of NC_058101.1, forward strand.
AGGCCTGGCCATAGATGATTTCGCTCCATGCGGGTTTAGTACAATTTGCAGGGAAGTCTAACTCAGGCAAGCAGCAACAGCATCCCTCAGACGCGACTCTGATTTCCCAACGAAAGCTGTGACTTCCCAAAGGGGATGCCCGGGCAAAGTGGCTTTCGCTCTATGCGGGGCTCTCCCACCGTCCTACGAATACTAGGCTAAGGCAAGCAGCCACAGCAGCCTACAGATCTGACTCTGATTTACCAACTGAACTAAGCAGGCACAATCAAAAACCAACAGCAGCGTGCGTTGCCTAGGATGGCACTCTATGCTCACTTCATGTCCTGGCATAGGCAAGGCTAGGCCTTTTGCACTAGCGCTCGCGTGGAATCGGGGACTAAGCCAGTGCCTTCCCCACAGGAGAGGAGAGTCGACATGAACCCTGCAAACTGCCCGTGCACTGGGCTGGGGATCTGTTTGGGTCTGTCCCCCCTCCTACCCCGGCACACTTCCTGACACCAACAACGTTGTCATATCTTGGAGGAAGACGGCATCGGACTGCCCGTTCGTCCAGGGAGCTGTTTCTGCGAGTTGAAGCTATGGCGCTTGGTGGCAAGCCCAAGTCTGCCCTAGGCACAGGTGGTCAAGGAGACGCTGTCCCCTTGGGACCAGAGACACAGGACAGGCCTGCCTTCTGCCCAGACTCCTTCCTCAGTGTGGAGCACACCTGCTTGCCATAGTCATACTCTTCTGTCACCTTAGCAGCCAGGCCTCCGACCCTCAGCACAGGTAGACGGTGACACTTGTCTTACAACGGGCCCGCTGTTCCTGCCAGTGCCAACTCTCCTTCATCGCGACCGTTTCCCGAACACAAAGCCAACGGCTCCTTCTCTTTGCCCGTGGCAGCGTGATGCACCTTCCCCAGACTTGCTCTTGGGGAGCACAGTGACAGACGTGTCCCTTTCCATAAGGCCCTTTCCAGAGGTGCAACCACGCTTCTCTCTCTGGCAGAGGGGATGCTAGGTAAAAGATAATTTCGCTCCATGCGGGTATCTTGCACTGTCCTGAGCAGACTAGCTCAGGCAAGAAGCAGCAGCTTCCCACAAACCCGACTCTGATTGCCCAACGAATGCTATGCTTTCCCAGAGTGGGTGCCTGGGCATAGAAGGATTTCATTCCATGCGGGATTATTACAACGTGCAGGGGACACTAGATCAGAGAAGCAGCAGCAGCATCCCTCAGACGCGACTCTGTTTTCACAAGTAGCTGGTGACTCTTGCCTTACAACGGGCCCGCTGTTCCTGCCAGTGCCAACTCTCCTGCATCGCGACCGTTTCCCGAACACAAAGCCAACGGCTCCTTCTCTTTGCCCGTGGCAGCGTGCTGCACCTTCCCCAGACTTGCTCTTGGGGAGCACGGTGACAGACGTGTCCCTTTCCTTAAGCCCCTTTCCAGAGGTGCAACCACGCTTCTCTCTCTGGCAGAGGGGATGCTAGGTGAAAGGGAATTTCACTCCATGCGGGTATCTTGCACTGTCCTCATAAGAATAGCACAGGCAAGAAGCAGCAGCTTCCTAAAAACCCGACACTGATTGCCCAACGAATGCTCTGCTTTCTCAGAGAGGAGGCCTGGCCATAGATGATTTCGCTCCATGCGGGTTTAGTACAATTTGCAGGGAAGTCTAACTCAGGCAAAGAGCAACAGCATCCCTCAGAAGCGACTCTGATTTCCCAACGAATGCTGTGACTTCCCAAAGGGGATGCCCGGGCAAAGTGGCTTTCGCTCTATGCGGGGCTCTCCCACCGTCCTACGAATACTAGGCTAAGGCAAGCAGCCACAGCAGCCTACAGATCTGACTCTGATTTACCAACTGAACTAAGCAGGCACAATCAAAAACCAACAGCAGCGTGCGTTGCCTAGGATGGCACTCTATGCTCACTTCATGTCCTGTCATAGGCAAGGCTAGGCCTTTTGCACTAGCGCTCGCGTGGATTCGGGGACTAAGCCAGTGCCTTCCCCACAGGAGAGGAGAGTCGACATGAACCCTGCACAGGCCCGTGCACTGGGCTGGGGATCTGTTTGGGTCTGTGCCCCTGCTACCCCGGCACACTTCCTGACACCAACAACGTTGTCACATCTTGGAGGAAGACGGCATCGGACTGCCCGTTCGTCCAGGGAGATGTTTCTGCGAGTTGAAGCTATGGCGCTTGGTGGCAAGCCCAAGTCTGCCCTAGGCACAGGTGGTCAAGGAGACGCTGTCCCCTTGGGACCAGAGACACAGGACAGGCCTGCCTTCTGCCCAGACTCCTTCCTCATTGTGGAGCAAACCTGCCTGCCATAGTCATACTCTTCTGTCACCTTAGCAGCCAGGCCTCCGACCCTCAGCACAGGTAGATGGTGACACTTGTCTTACAACGGGCCCGCTGTTCCTGCCATTGCCAACTCTCCTTCATCGCGACCGTTTCCCGAACACAAAGCCAACAGCTCCTTCTCTTTGCCCGTGGCAGCGTGATGCACCTTCCCCAGATTTGCTCTTGGGGAGCACAGTGACAGACGTGTCCCTTTCCATAAGGCCCTTTCCAGAGGTGCAACCACGCTTCTCTCTCTGGCAGAGGGGATGCTAGGTAAAAGATAATTTCGCTCCATGCGGGTATCTTGCACTGTCCTGAGCAGACTAGCTCAGGCAAGAAGCAGCAGCTTCCCACAAACCCGACTCTGATTGCCCAACGAATGCTATGCTTTCACAGAGAATATGCCTGGGCATAGAAGGATTTCGTTCCATGCGGGATTATTACAACGTGCAGGGGAGACTAGATCAGGAAAGCAGCAGCAGCATCCCTCAGACGCGACTCTGTTTTCACAAGTAGCTGGTGACACTTGTCTTACAACGGGCCCCCTGTTCCTGCCAGTGCCAACTCTCCTGCATCGTGACCGTTTCCCGAACACAAAGCCAACGGCTCCTTCTCTTTGCCCGTGGCAGCGTGATGCACCTTCCCCAGACTTGCTCTTGGGGAGCACGGTGACAGACGTGTCCATTTCCTTCAGGCCCTTTCCAGAGGAGCAACCACGCTTCTCTCTCTGGCAGAGGGGATGCTAGGTAAAAGAAAATTTCGCTCCATGCGGGTATCTTGCACTCTCCTGAGCAGACTAGCTCAGGCAAGAAGCAGCAGCTTCCCACAAACCCGACTCTGATTGCCCAACGAATGCTATGCTTTCCCAGAGAGGATGCCTGGGCATAGAAGGATTTCGTTCCATGCGGGTTTATTACAACGTGCAGGGGAGACTAGCTCAGGGAAGCAGCAGCAGCATCCCTCAGACGCGACTCTGATTTCCCAACGAAAGCTGTGCCTTCCCAGAGGGGATGCCCGGGCAAAGAGGCTTTCGCTCTATGCGGGGCTCTCCCACCGTCCTACGAATACTAGGCTAAGGCAAGCAGCCACAGCAGCCTACAGATCCGACTCTGATTTACCAGCTACTGCTATACGTTCGCAGATGTTTTCAGCTGGCGCGAACTGCCCTTCGCTGCTGCTTCACAGCAAGGCTTTGGGCATTCGCTCTGACACTTCAAAGAAGAAGAGCTGCGGGAGAGCTAGTGTATCTTGGGCCTTGCTTTCCGGGGCTCCATGTTCGCGCCGTGCGTTCTCCCTGCCAAGCCGAACTAAGCAGGGTCAATCACAAACCTACAGCCGTGTGCCTTGCCTAGGATGGCACTCTATGCTCACTTCATGTCCTGGCATAGGCAAGGCTAGGCCTTTTGCACTAGCGCTCGCGTGGAATCGGGGACTAAGCCAGTGCCTTCCCCACAGGAGAGGAGAGTCGACATGAACCCTGCACACTGCCCGTGCACGGGGATGGGGATCTGTTTGGGTCTGTCCCCCCTCCTACCCCGGCACACTTCCTGACACCAACAACGTTGTCACATCTTGGAGGAAGACGGCATCGGACTGCCCGTTCGTCCAGGGAGCTGTTTCTGCGAGTTGCGGCTATGGCGCTTGGTGGCAAGCCCAAGTCTGCCCTAGGCAGAGGGGGTCAAGGAGACGCTGTCTCCTTGGGACCAGAGACACAGGACCGGCCTGCCTTCTGCACAGACTCCTTCCTCAGTGTGGAGCACGCGTGCCTGCCCTAGTCGTACTCTTCTGTCACCTTAGCAGCCAGGCCTCCGTCCCTCAGCACAGGTAGATGGTGACACTTGCCTTACAACGGGCCCGCTGTTCCTGCCAATGCCAACTATCCTGCATCGCGACCGTTTCCCGAACACAAAGCCAACGGCTCCTTCTCTTTGCCCGTGGCAGCGTGCTGCACCTTCCCCAGACTTGCTCTTGGGGAGCACGGTGACAGACGTGTCCCTTTCCTTAAGCCCCTTTCCAGAGGTGCAACCACGCTTCTCTCTCTGGCAGAGGGGATGCGAGGTCAAAGGGAATTTCGCTCCATGCGGGTATCTTGCACTGTCCTCAGCAGAATAGCTCAGGCAAGAAGCAGCAGCTTCCTAAAAACCCGACACTGATTGCCCAACGAAGCTCTGCTTTCTCAGAGAGGAGGCCTGGCCATAGATGATTTTGCTCCATGCGGGTTTATTACAATTTGCAGGGAAGTCTAACTCAGGCAAGCAGCAACAGCATCCCTCAGACGCGACTCTGATTTCCCAACGAAAGCTGTGACTTCCCAAAGGGGATGCCCGGGCAAAGTGGCTTTCGCTCTATGCGGGGCTCTCCCACCGTCCTACGAATACTAGGCTAAGGCAAGCAGCCACAGCAGCCTACAGATCTGACTCTGATTTACCAACTGAACTAAGCAGGCACAATCAAAAACCAACAGCAGCGTGCGTTGCCTAGGATGGCACTCTATGCTCACTTCATGTCCTGGCATAGGCAAGGCTAGGCCTTTTGCACTAGCGCTCGCGTGGAATCGGGGACTAAGCCAGTGCCTTCGCCACAGGAGAGGAGAGTCGACATGAACCCTGCACACTGCCCGTGCACTGGGCTGGGGATCTGTTTGGGTCTGTCCCCCCTCCTACCCCGGCACACTTCCTGACACCAACAACGTTGTCACATCTTGAGGAAGACAGCATCGGACTGCCCGTTCGTCCAGGGAGCTGTTTCTGCGAGTTGAAGCTATGGCGCTTGGTGGCAAGCCCAAGTCTGCCCTAGGCACAGGTGGTCAAGGAGACGCTGTCCCCTTGGGACCAGAGACACAGGACAGGCCTGCCTTCTGCCCAGACTCCTTCCTCAGTGTGGAGCACACCTGCCTGCCATAGTCATACTCTTCTGTCACCTTAGCAGCCAGGCCTCCGACCCTCAGCACAGGTAGATGGTGACACTTGTCTTACAACTGGCCCGCTGTTCCTGCTAGTGCCAACTCTCCTGCATCGCGACCGTTTCCCGAACACAAAGCCAACGGCTCCTTCTCTTTGCCCGTGGCAGCGTGATGCACCTTCCCCAGACTTGCTCTTGGGGAGCACAGTGACAGACGTGTCCCTTTCCATAAGGCCCTTTCCAGAGGTGCAACCACGCTTCTCTCTCTGGCAGAGGGGATGCTAGGTAAAAGATAATTTCGCTCCATGCGGGTATCTTGCACTGTCCTGAGCAGACTAGCTCAGGCAAGAAGCAGCAGCTTCCCACAAACCCAACTCTGATTGCCCAACGAATGCTATGCTTTCACAGAGATGATGCCTGGGCATAGAAGGATTTCATTCCATGCGGGATTATTACAACGTGCAGGGGAGACTAGATCAGGGAAGCAGCAGCAGCATCCCTCAGAAGCGACTCTGTTTTCACAAGTAGCTGGTGACACTTGTCTTACAACGGGCCCGCTGTTCCTGCCAGTGCCAACTCTCCTGCATCGCGACCGTTTCCCGAACACAAAGCCAACGGCTTCTTCTCTTTGCCCGTGGCAGCGTGCTGCACCTTCCCCAGACTTGCTCTTGGGGAGCACGGTGACAGACGTGTCCCTTTCCTTAAGCCCCTTTCCAGAGGTGCAACCACGCTTCTCTCTCTGGCAGAGGGGATGCTAGGTGAAAGGGAATTTCGCTCCATGCGGGTATCTTGCACTATCCTCAGCAGAATAGCTCAGGCAAGAAGCAGCAGCTTCCTAAAAACCCGACACTGTTTGCCTAACGAAGCTCTGCTTTCTCAGAGAGGAGACCTGGCCATAGATGATTTCGCTCCATGCGGGTTTATTACAATTTGCAGGGAAGTCTAACTCAGGCAAGCAGCAACAGCATCCCTCAGACGCGACTCTGATTTCCCAACGAAAGCTGTGACTTCCCAAAGGGGATGCCCGGGCAAAGTGGCTTTCGCTCTATGCGGGGCTCGCCCACCGTCCTACGAATACTAGGCTAAGGCAAGCAGCCACAGCAGCCTACAGATCTGACTCTGATTTACCAACTGAACTAAGCAGGCACAATCAAAAACCAACAGCAGCGTGCGTTGCCTAGGATGGCACTCTATGCTCACTTCATGTCCTGTCATAGGCAAGGCTAGGCCTTTTGCACTAGCGCTCGCGTGGATTCGGGGACTAAGCCAGTGCCTTCCCCACAGGAGAGGAGAGTCGACATGAACCCTGCACACGGCCCGTGCGCTGGGCTGGGGATCTGTTTGGGTCTGTCCCCCCTGCTACCCCGGCACACTTCCTGACACCAACAACGTTGTCACATCTTGGAGGAAGACGGCATCGGACTGCCCGTTCGTCCAGGGAGCTGTTTCTGCGAGTTGAAGCTATGGCGCTTGGTGGCAAGCCCAAGTCTGCCCTAGGCACAGGTGGTCAAGGAGACGCTGTGCCCTTGGGACCAGAGACACAGGACAGGCCTGCCTTCTGCCCAGACTCCTTCCTCAGTGTGGAGCGCACCTGCCTGCCATAGTCATACTCTTCTGTCACCTTAGCAGCCAGGCCTCCGACCCTCAGCACAGGTAGATGGTGACACTTGTCTTACAACGGGCCCGCTGTTCCTGCTAGTGCCAACTCTCCTGCATCGCGAACGTTTCCCGAACACAAAGCCAACGGCTCCTTCTCTTTGCCCGTGGCAGCGTGATGCACCTTCCCCAGACTTGCTCTTGGGGAGCACAGTGACAGACGTGTCCCTTTCCATAAGGCCCTTTCCCGAGGTGCAACCACGCTTCTCTCTCTGGCAGAGGGGATGCTAGGTAAAAGATAATTTCGCTCCATGCGGGTATCTTGCACTGTCCTGAGCAGACTAGCTCAGGCAAGAAGCAGCAGCTTCCCACAAACCCGACTCTGATTGCCCAACGAATGCTATGCTTTCCCAGAGAGGATGCCTGGGCATAGAAGGATTTCATTCCATGCGGGATTATTACAACGTGCAGGGGAGACTAGATCAGGGAAGCAGCAGCAGCATCCCTCAGAAGCGACTCTGTTTTCACAAGTAGCTGGTGACACTTATCTTACAACGGGCCCGCTGTTCCTGCCAGTGCCAACTCTCCTGCATCGCGACCGTTTAACGAACACAAAGCCAACGGCTCCTTCTCTTTGCCCGTGGCAGCGTGCTGCACCTTCCCCAGACTTGCTCTTGGGGAGCACGGTGACAGACGTGTCCCTTTCCTTAAGCCCCTTTCCAGAGGTGCAACCACGCTTCTCTCTCTGGCAGAGGGGATGCTAGGTGAAAGGGAATTTCGCTCCATGCGGGTATCTTGCACTATCCTCAGCAGAATAGCTCAGGCAAGAAACAGCAGCTTCCTAAAAACCTGACACTGATTGCCCAACGAAGCTCTGCTTTCTCAGAGAGGAGGCCTGACCATAGATGATTTCGCTCCATGCGGGTATATTACAATTTGCAGAGAACTCTAACTCAGGCAAGCAGCAACAGCATCCCTCAGACGCGACTCTGATTTCCCAACGAAAGCTGTGACTTCCCAAAGGGGATGCCCGGGCAAAGTGGCTTTCGCTCTATGCGGGGCTCTCCCACCGTCCTACGAATACTAGGCTAAGGCAAGCAGCCACAGCAGCCTACAGATCTGACTCTGATTTACCAACTGAACTAAGCAGGCACAATCAAAAACCAACAGCAGCGTGCGTTGCCTAGGATGGCACTCTATGCTCACTTCATGTCCTGGCATAGGCAAGGCTAGGCCTTTTGCACTAGCGCTCGCGTGGATTCGGGGACTAAGCCAGTGCCTTCAACAAAGGAGAGGAGAGTCGACATGAACCCTGACAGGCCCGTGCACTGGGCTGGGGATCTGTTTGGGTCTGTCCCCCCTGCTACCCCGGCACACTTCCTGACACCAACAACGTTGTCACATCTTGGAGGAAGACGGCATCGGACTGCCCGTTCGTCCAGGGAGCTGTTTCTGCGAGTTGAAGCTATGGCGCTTGGTGGCAAGCCCAAATCTGCCCTTGGCACAGGTGGTCAAGGAGACGCTGTCCCCTTGGGACCAGAGACACAGGACAGGCCTGCCTTCTGCCCAGACTCCTTCCTCAGTGTGGAGCACACCTGCCTGCCATAGTCATACTCTTCTGTCACCTTAGCAGCCAGGCCTCCGACCCTCAGCACAGGTAGATGGTGACACTTGTCTTACAACGGGCCCGCTGTTCCTGCCAGTGCCAACTCTCCTTCATCGCGACCGTTTCCCGAACACAAAGCCAACGGCTCCTTCTCTTTGCCCGTGGCAGCGTGCTGCACCTTCCCCATACTTGCTCATGGTGAGCACGGTGACAGACGTGTCCCTTTCCTTCAGGCCCTTTCCAGAGGTGCAACCACGCTTCTCTCTCTGGCAGAGGGGATGCTAGGTAAAAGAAAATTTCGCTCCATGCGGGTATCTTGCACTGTCCTGAGCAGAGTAGCTCAGGCAAGAAGCAGCAGCTTCCCACAAACCCGACTCTGATTGCCCAACGAATGCTATGCTTTCCCAGAGAGGATGCCTGGGCATAGAAGGATTTCGTTCCATGCGGGTTTATTACAACGTGCAGGGGAGACTAGCTCAGGGAAGCAGCAGCAGCATCCCTCAGACGCGACTCTGATTTCCCAACGAAAGCTGTGCCTTCCCAGAGGGGATGCCCGGGCAAAGAGGCTTTCCCTCTATGCGGGGCTCTCCCACCGTCCTACGAATACTAGGCTAAGGCAAGCAGCCACAGCAGCCTACAGATCCGACTCTGATTTACCAGCTACTGCTATACGTTCGCAGAGGTTTTCAGCTGGCGCGAACTGCCTTTCGCTGCTGCTTCACAGCAAGGCTTTGGGCATTCGCTCTGACACTTCAAAGAAGAAGAGCTGCGGGAGAGCTAGTGTATCTTGGGCCTTGCTTTCCGGGGCTCCATGTTCGCGCCGTGCGTTCTCCCTGCCAAGCCGAACTAAGCAGGGTCAATCACAAACCTACAGCAGTGTGCGTTGCCTAGGATGGCACTCTATGCTCACTTCATGTCCTGGCATAGGCAAGGCTAGGCCTTTTGCACTAGCGCTCGCGTGGAATCGGGGACTAAGCCAGTGCCTTCGCCACAGGAGAGGAGAGTCGACATGAACCCTGCACACTGCCCGTGCACTGGGCTGGGGATCTGTTTGGGTCTGTCCCCCCTCCTACCCCGGCACACTTCCTGACACCAACAACGTTGTCACATCTTGAGGAAGACAGCATCGGACTGCCCGTTCGTCCAGGGAGCTGTTTCTGCGAGTTGAAGCTATGGCTCTTGGTGGCAAGCCCATGTCTGCCCTAGGCACAGGTGGTCAAGGAGACGCTGTCCCCTTGGGACCAGAGACACAGGACAGGCCTGCCTTCTGCCCAGACTCCTTCCTCAGTGTGGAGCACACCTGCCTGCCATAGTCATACTCTTCTGTCACCTTAGCAGCCAGGCCTCCGACCCTCAGCACAGGTAGATGGTGACACTTGTCTTACAACGGGCCCGCTGTTCCTGCCAGTGCCAACTCTCCTTCATCGCGACCGTTTCCCGAACACAAAGCCAACGGCTCCTTCTCTTTGCCCGTGGCAGCGTGATGCACCTTCCCCAGACTTGCTCTTGGGGAGCACAGTGACAGACGTGTCACTTTCCATAAGGCCCTTTCCAGAGGTGCAACCACGCTTCTCTCTCTGGCAGAGGGGATGCTAGGTAAAAGATAATTTCGCTCCATGCGGGTATCTTGCACTGTCCTGAGCAGACTAGCTCAGGCAAGAAGCAGCAGCTTCCCACAAACCCGACTCTGATTGCCCAACGAATGCTATGCTTTCCCAGAGAGGGTGCCTGGGCATAGAAGGTTTTCATTTCATGCGGGATTATTACAACGTGCAGGGGAGACTAGATCAGGGAAGCAGCAGCAGCATCCCTCAGACGCGACTCTGTTTTCACAAGTAGCTGGTGACACTTGTCTTACAACGGGCCCGCTGTTCCTGCCAGTGCCAACTCTCCTGCATCGCGACCGTTTCCCGAACACAAAGCCAACGGCTCCTTCTCTTTGCCCGTGGCAGCTTGCTGCACCTTCCCCAGACTTGGTCTTGGGGAGCACGGTGACAGACGTGTCCCTTTCCTTAAGCCCCTTTCCAGAGGTGCAACCACGCTTCTCTCTCTGGCAGAGGGGATGCTAGGTGAAAGGGAATTTCGCTCCATGCAGGTATCTTGCACTGTCCTCAGCAGAATAGCTCAGGCAAGAAGCAGCAGCTTCCTAAAAACCCGACACTGATTGCCCAACGAATGCTCTGCTTTCTCAGAGAGGAGGCCTGGCCATAGATGATTTTGCTCCATGCGGGTTTATTACAATTTGCAGGGAAGTCTAACTCAGGCAAGCAGCAACAGCATCCCTCAGACGCGACTCTGATTTCCCAATGAAAGCTGTGACTTCCCAAAGGGGATGCCCGGGCAAAGTGGCTTTCGCTCTATGCGGGGCTCTCCCACCGTCCTACGAATACTAGGCTAAGGCAAGCAGCCACAGCAGCCTACAGATCTGACTCTGATTTACCAACTGAACTAAGCAGGCACAATCAAAAACCAACAGCAGCGTGCGTTGCCTAGGATGGCACTCGATGCTCACTTCATGTCCTGGCATAGGCAAGGCTAGGCCTTTTGCACTAGCGCTCGCGTGGAATCGGGGACTAAGCCAGTGCCTTCGCCACAGGAGAGGAGAGTCGACATGAACCCTGCACACTGCCCGTGCACTGGGCTGGGGATCTGTTTGGGTCTGTCCCCCCTCCTACCCCGGCACACTTCCTGACACCAACAACGTTGTCACATCTTGAGGAAGACAGCATCGGACTGCCCGTTCGTCCAGGGAGCTGTTTCTGCGAGTTGAAGCTATGGCGCTTGGTGGCAAGCCCAAGTCTGCCCTAGGCACAGGTGGTCAAGGAGACGCTGTCCCCTTGGGACCAGAGACACAGGACAGGCCTGCCTTCTGCCCAGACTCCTTCCTCAGTGTGGAGCACACCTGCCTGCCATAGTCATACTCTTCTGTCACCTTAGCAGCCAGGCCTCCGACCCTCAGCACAGGTAGATGGTGACACTTGTCTTACAACGGGCCCGCTGTTCCTGCTAGTGCCAACTCTCCTGCATCGCGACCGTTTCCCGAACACAAAGCCAACGGCTCCTTCTCTTTGCCCGTGGCAGCGTGATGCACCTTCCCCAGACTTGCTCTTGGGGAGCACAGTGACAGACGTGTCCCTTTCCATAAGGCCCTTTCCAGAGGTGCAACCACGCTTCTCTCTCTGGCAGAGGGGATGCTAGGTAAAAGATAATTTCGCTCCATGCGGGTATCTTGCACTGTCCTGAGCAGACTAGCTCAGGCAAGAAGCAGCAGCTTCCCACAAACCCAACTCTGATTGCCCAACGAATGCTATGCTTTCACAGAGATGATGCCTGGGCATAGAAGGATTTCATTCCATGCGGGATTATTACAACGTGCAGGGGAGACTAGATCAGGGAAGCAGCAGCAGCATCCCTCAGAAGCGACTCTGTTTTCACAAGTAGCTGGTGACACTTGTCTTACAACGGGCCCGCTGTTCCTGCCAGTGCCAACTCTCCTGCATCGCGACCGTTTCCCGAACACAAAGCCAACGGCTCCTTCTCTTTGCCCGTGGCAGCGTGCTGCACCTTCCCCAGACTTGCTCTTGGGGAGCACGGTGACAGACGTGTCCCTTTCCTTAAGCCCCTTTCCAGAGGTGCAACCACGCTTCTCTCTCTGGCAGAGGGGATGCTAGGTGAAAGGGAATTTCGCTCCATGCGGGTATCTTGCACTATCCTCAGCAGAATAGCTCAGGCAAGAAGCAGCAGCTTCCTAAAAACCCGACACTTATTGCCTAAGGAAGCTCTGCTTTCTCAGAGAGGAGACCTGGCCATAGATGATTTCGCTCCATGCGGGTTTATTACAATTTGCAGGGAAGTCTAACTCAGGCAAGCAGCAACAGCATCCCTCAGACGCGACTCTGATTTCCCAACGAAAGCTGTGACTTCCCAAAGGGGATGCCCGGGCAAAGTGGCTTTCGCTCTATGCGGGGCTCGCCCACCGTCCTACGAATACTAGGCTAAGGCAAGCAGCCACAGCAGCCTACAGATCTGACTCTGATTTACCAACTGAACTAAGCAGGCACAATCAAAAACCAACAGCAGCGTGCGTTGCCTAGGATGGCACTCTATGCTCACTTCATGTCCTGTCATAGGCAAGGCTAGGCCTTTTGCACTAGCGCTCGCGTGGATTCGGGGACTAAGCCAGTGCCTTCCCCACAGGAGAGGAGAGTCGACATGAACCCTGCACACGGCCCGTGCGCTGGGCTGGGGATCTGTTTGGGTCTGTCCCCCCTGCTACCCCGGCACACTTCCTGACACCAACAACGTTGTCACATCTTGGAGGAAGACGGCATCGGACTGCCCGTTCGTCCAGGGAGCTGTTTCTGCGAGTTGAAGCTATGGCGCTTGGTGGCAAGCCCAAGTCTGCCCTAGGCACAGGTGGTCAAGGAGACGCTGTCCCCTTGGGACCAGAGACACAGGACAGGCCTGCCTTCTGCCCAGACTCCTTCCTCAGTGTGGAGCGCACCTGCCTGCCATAGTCATACTCTTCTGTCACCTTAGCAGCCAGGCCTCCGACCCTCAGCACAGGTAGATGGTGACACTTGTCTTACAACGGGCCCGCTGTTCCTGCCAGTGCCAACTCTCCTGCATCGCGAACGTTTCCCGAACACAAAGCCAACGGCTCCTTCTCTTTGCCCGTGGCAGCGTGATGCACCTTCCCCAGACTTGCTCTTGGGGAGCATAGTGACAGACGTGTCCCTTTCCATAAGGCCCTTTCCCGAGGTGCAACCACGCTTCTCTCTCTGGCAGCGGGGATGCTAGGTAAAAGATAATTTCGCTCCATGCGGGTATCTTGCACTGTCCTGAGCAGACTAGCTCAGGCAAGAAGCAGCAGCTTCCCACAAACCCGACTCTGATTGCCCAACGAATGCTATGCTTTCCCAGAGAGGATGCCTGGGCATAGAAGGATTTCATTCCATGCGGGATTATTACAACGTGCAGGGGAGACTAGATCAGGGAAGCAGCAGCAGCATCCCTCAGAAGCGACTCTGTTTTCACAAGTAGCTGGTGACACTTATCTTACAACGGGCCCGCTGTTCCTGCCAGTGCCAACTCTCCTGCATCGCGACCGTTTCCCGAACACAAAGCCAACGGCTCCTTCTCTTTGCCCGTGGCAGCGTGCTGCACCTTCCCCAGACTTGCTCTTGGGGAGCACGGTGACAGACGTGTCCCTTTCCTTAAGCCCCTTTCCAGAGGTGCAAACACGCTTCTCTCTCTGGCAGAGGGGATGCTAGGTGAAAGGGAATTTCGCTCCATGCGGGTATCTTGCACTATCCTCAGCAGAATAGCTCAGGCAAGAAGCAGCAGCTTCCTAAAAACCTGACACTGATTGCCCAACGAAGCTCTGCTTTCTCAGAGAGGAGGCCTGACCATAGATGATTTCGCTCCATGCGGGTATATTACAATTTGCAGAGAACTCTAACTCAGGCAAGCAGCAACAGCATCCCTCAGACGCGACTCTGATTTCCCAACGAAAGCTGTGACTTCCCAAAGGGGATGCCCGGGCAAAGTGGCTTTCGCTCTATGCGGGGCTCTCCCACCGTCCTACGAATACTAGGCTAAGGCAAGCAGCCACAGCAGCCTACAGATCTGACTCTGATTTACCAACTGAACTAAGCAGGCACAATCAAAAACCAACAGCAGCGTGCGTTGCCTAGGATGGCACTCTATGCTCACTTCATGTCCTGGCATAGGCAAGGCTAGGCCTTTTGCACTAGCGCTCGCGTGGATTCGGGGACTAAGCCAGTGCCTTCAACAAAGGAGAGGAGAGTCGACATGAACCCTGACAGGCCCGTGCACTGGGCTGGGGATCTGTTTGGGTCTGTCCCCCCTGCTACCCCGGCACACTTCCTGACACCAACAACGTTGTCACATCTTGGAGGAAGACGGCATCGGACTGCCCGTTCGTCCAGGGAGCTGTTTCTGCGAGTTGAAGCTATGGCGCTTGGTGGCAAGCCCAAATCTGCCCTAGGCACAGGTGGTCAAGGAGACGCTGTCCCCTTGGGACCAGAGACACAGGACAGGCCTGCCTTCTGCCCAGACTCCTTCCTCAGTGTGGAGCACACCTGCCTGCCATAGTCATACTCTTCTGTCACCTTAGCAGCCAGGCCTCCGACCCTCAGCACAGGTAGATGGTGACACTTGTCTTACAACGGGCCCGCTGTTCCTGCCAGTGCCAACTCTCCTTCATCGCGACCGTTTCCCGAACACAAAGCCAACGGCTCCTTCTCTTTGCCCGTGGCAGCGTGCTGCACCTTCCCCATACTTGCTCATGGTGAGCACGGTGACAGACGTGTCCCTTTCCTTCAGGCCCTTTCCAGAGGTGCAACCACGCTTCTCTCTCTGGCAGAGGGGATGCTAGGTAAAAGAAAATTTCGCTCCATGCGGGTATCTTGCACTGTCCTGAGCAGAGTAGCTCAGGCAAGAAGCAGCAGCTTCCCACAAACCCGACTCTGATTGCCCAACGAATGCTATGCTTTCCCAGAGAGGATGCCTGGGCATAGAAGGATTTCGTTCCATGCGGGTTTATTACAACGTGCAGGGGAGACTAGCTCAGGGAAGCAGCAGCAGCATCCCTCAGACGCGACTCTGATTTCCCAACGAAAGCTGTGCCTTCCCAGAGGGGATGCCCGGGCAAAGAGGCTTTCCCTCTATGCGGGGCTCTCCCACCGTCCTACGAATACTAGGCTAAGGCAATCAGCCACAGCAGCCTACAGATCCGACTCTGATTTACCAGCTACTGCTATACGTTCGCAGAGGTTTTCAGCTGGCGCGAACTGCCTTTCGCTGCTGCTTCACAGCAAGGCTTTGGGCATTCGCTCTGACACTTCAAAGAAGAAGAGCTGCGGGAGAGCTAGTGTATCTTGGGCCTTGCTTTCCGGGGCTCCATGTTCGCGCCGTGCGTTCTCCCTGCCAAGCCGAACTAAGCAGGGTCAATCACAAACCTACAGCAGTGTGCGTTGCCTAGGATGGCACTCTATGCTCACTTCATGTCCTGGCATAGGCAAGGCTAGGCCTTTTGCACTAGCGCTCGCGTGGAATCGGGGACTAAGCCAGTGCCTTCGCCACAGGAGAGGAGAGTCGACATGAACCCTGCACACTGCCCGTGCACTGGGCTGGGGATCTGTTTGGGTCTGTCCCCCCTCCTACCCCGGCACACTTCCTGACACCAACAACGTTGTCACATCTTGAGGAAGACAGCATCGGACTGCCCGTTCGTCCAGGGAGCTGTTTCTGCGAGTTGAAGCTATGGCTCTTGGTGGCAAGCCCATGTCTGCCCTAGGCACAGGTGGTCAAGGAGACGCTGTCCCCTTGGGACCAGAGACACAGGACAGGCCTGCCTTCTGCACAGATTCCTTCCTCAGTGTGGAGCACGCGTGCCTGCCCTAGTCGTACTCTTCTGTCACCTTAGCAGCCAGGCCTCCGTCCCTCAGCACAGGTAGATGGTGACACTTGTCTTACAACGGGCCCGCTGTTCCTGCCAGTGCCAACTCTCCTGCATCGCGACCGTTTCCCGAACACAAAGCCAACGGCTCCTTCTCTTTGCCCGTGGCAGCCTGCTGCACCTTCCCCAGACTTGCTCTTGGGGAGCACGGTGACAGACGTGTCCCTTTCCTTAAGCCCCTTTCCAGAGGTGCAACCACGCTTCTCTCTCTGGCAGAGGGGATGCTAGGTGAAAGGGAATTTCGCTCCATGCGGGTATCTTGCACTGTCCTCAGCAGAATAGCTCAGGCAAGAAGCAGCAGCTTCCTAAAAACCCGACACTGATTGCCCAACGAAGCTCTGCTTTCTCAGAGAGGAGGCCTGACCATAGATGACTTCGCTCCATGCGGGTTTATTACAATTTGCAGGGAAGTCTAACTCAGGCAAGCAGCAACAGCATCCCTCAGACGCGACTCTGATTTCCCAACGAAAGCTGTGACTTCCCAAAGGGGATGCCCGGGCAAAGTGGCTTTCGCTCTATGCGGGGCTCTCCCACCGTCCTACGAATACTAGGCTAAGGCAAGCAGCCACAGCAGCCTACAGATCTGACTCTGATTTACCAACTGAACTAAGCAGGCACAATCAAAAACCAACAGCAGCGTGCGTTGCCTAGGATGGCACTCTATGCTCACTTCATGTCCTGGCATAGGCAAGGCTAGGGCTTTTGCACTAGCGCTCGCGTGGAATCGGGGACTAAGCCAGTGCCTTCGCCACAGGAGAGGAGAGTCGACATGAACCCTGCACACTGCCCGTGCACTGGGCTGGGGATCTGTTTGGGTCTGTCCCCCCTCCTACCCCGGCACACTTCCTGACACCAACAACGTTGTCACATCTTGAGGAAGACAGCATCGGACTGCCCGTTCGTCCAGGGAGCTGTTTCTGCGAGTTGAAGCTATGGCGCTTGGTGGCAAGCCCAAGTCTGCCCTAGGCACAGGTGGTCAAGGAGACGCTGTCCCCTTGGGACCAGAGACACAGGACAGGCCTGCCTTCTGCCCAGACTCCTTCCTCAGTGTGGAGCACACCTGCCTGCCATAGTCATACTCTTCTGTCACCTTAGCAGCCAGGCCTCCGACCCTCAGCACAGGTAGATGGTGACACTTGTCTTACAACGGGCCCGCTGTTCCTGCCAGTGCCAACTCTCCTTCATCGCGACCGTTTCCCGAACACAAAGCCAACGGCTCCTTCTCTTTGCCCGTGGCAGCGTGATGCACCTTCCCCAGACTTGCTCTTGGGGAGCACAGTGACAGACGTGTCCCTTTCCATAAGGCCCTTTCCAGAGGTGCAACCACGCTTCTCTCTCTGGCAGAGGGGATGCTAGGTAAAAGATAATTTCGCTCCATGCGGGTATCTTGCACTGTCCTGAGCAGACTAGATCAGGCAAGAAGCAGCAGCTTCCCACAAACCCGACTCTGATTGCCCAACGAATGCTATGCTTTCCCAGAGAGGGTGCCTGGGCATAGAAGGATTTCATTTCATGCGGGATTATTACAACGTGCAGGGGAGACTAGATCAGGGAAGCAGCAGCAGCATCCCTCAGACGCGACTCTGTTTTCACAAGTAGCTGGTGACACTTGTCTTACAACGGGCCCGCTGTTCCTGCCAGTGCCAACTCTCCTGCATCGCGACCGTTTCCCGAACACAAAGCCAACGGCTCCTTCTCTTTGCCCGTGGCAGCTTGCTGCACCTTCCCCAGACTTGGTCTTGGGGAGCACGGTGACAGACGTGTCCCTTTCCTTAAGCCCCTTTCCAGAGGTGCAACCACGCTTCTCTCTCTGGCAGAGGGGATGCTAGGTGAAAGGGAATTTCGCTCCATGCAGGTATCTTGCACTGTCCTCAGCAGAATAGCTCAGGCAAGAAGCAGCAGCTTCCTAAAAACCCGACACTGATTGCCCAACGAATGCTCTGCTTTCTCAGAGAGGAGGCCAGGCCATAGATGATTTCGCTCCATGCGGGTTTATTACAATTTGCAGGGAAGTCTAACTCAGGCAAGCAGCAACAGCATCCCTCAGAAGCGACTCTGATTTCCCAACGAAAGCTGTGACTTCCCAAAGGGGATGCCCGGGCAAAGTGGCTTTCGCTCTATGCGGGGCTCTCCCACCGTCCTACGAATACTAGGCTAAGGCAAGCAGCCACAGCAGCCTACAGATCTGACTCTGATTTACCAACTGAACTAAGCAGGCACAATCAAAAACCAACAGCAGCGTGCGTTGCCTAGGATGGCACTCTATGCTCCCTTCATGTCCTATCATAGGCAAGGCTAGGCCTTTTGCACTAGCGCTCGCGTGGATTCGGGGACTAAGCCAGTGCCTTCCCCACAGGAGAGGAGAGTCGACATGAACCCTGCACAGGCCCGTGTACTGGGCTGGGGATCTGTTTGGGTCTGTCCCCCCTGCTACCCCGGCACACTTCCTGACACCAACAACGTTGTCACATCTTGGAGGAAGACGGCATCGGACTGCCCGTTCGTCCAGGGAGCTGTTTCTGCGAGTTGAAGCTATGGCGCTTGGTGGCAAGCCCAAGTCTGCCCTAGGCACAGGTTGTCAAGGAGACGCTGTCCCCTTGGGACCAGAGACACAGGACAGGCCTGCCTTCTGCCCAGACTCCTTCCTCAGTGTGGAGCACACCTGCCTGCCATAGTCATACTCTTCTGTCACCTTAGCAGCCAGGCCTCCGACCCTCAGCACAGGTAGATGGTGACACTTGTCTTACAACGGGCCCGCTGTTCCTGCCAGTGCCAACTCTCCTGCATCGCGACCGTTTCCCGAACACAAAGCCAACGGCTCCTTCTCTTTGCCCGTGGCAGCGTGATGCACCTTCCCCAGACTTGCTCTTGGGGAGCACGGTGACAGACGTGTCCCTTTCCGTAAGGCCCTTTCCAGAGGTGCAACCACGCTTCTCTCTCTGGCAGAGGGGATGCTAGGTAAAAGAAAATTTCGCTCCATGCGGGTATCTTGCACTGTCCTGAGCAGAGTAGCTCAGGCAAGAAGCAGCAGCTTCCCACAAACCCGACTCTGATTGCCCAACGAATGCTATGCTTTCCCAGAGAGGATGCCTGGGCATAGAAGGATTTCGTTCCATGCGGGATTATTACAATGTGCAGGGGACACTAGATCAGGGAAGCAGCAGCAGCATCCCTCAGACGCGACTCTGTTTTCACAAGTAGCTGGTGACTCTTGTCTTACAACGGGCCCGCTGTTCCTGCCAGTGCCAACTCTCCTGCATCGCGACCATTTCCCGAACACAAAGCCAACGGCTCCTTCTCTTTGCCCGTGGCAGCGTGCTGCACCTTCCCCAGACTTGCTCTTGAGGAGCACGGTGACAGACGTGTCCCTTTCCTTAAGGCCCTTTCCAGAGGTGCAACCACGCTTCTCTCTCTGGCAGAGGGGATGCTAGGTGAAAGGGAATTTCGCCTCATACGGGTATCTTGCACTGTCCTCAGCAGAATAGCTCAGGCAAGAAGCAGCAGCTTCCTAAAAACCCGACACTGTTTGCCTAACGAAGCTCTGCTTTCTCAGAGAGGAGGCCTGGCCATAGATGATTCGCTCCATGCGGGTTTAGTACAATTTGCAGGGAAGTCTAACTCAGGCAAGCAGCAACAGCATCCCTCAGACGCGACTCTGATTTCCCAACGAAAGCTGTGACTTCCCAAAGGGGATGCCCGGGCATAGTGGCTTTCGCTCTATGCGGGGCTCTCCCACCGTCCTACGAATACTAGGCTAAGGCAAGCAGCCACAGCAGCCTACAGATCTGACTCTGATTTACCAACTGAACTAAGCAGGCACAATCAAAAACCAACAGCAGCGTGCGTTGCCTAGGATGGCACTCTACGCTCACTTCATGTCCTGTCATAGGCAAGGCTAGGCCTTTTGCACTAGCGCTCGCGTGGAATCGGGGACTAAGCCAGTGCCTTCGCCACAGGAGAGGAGAGTCGACATGAACCCTGCACACTGCCCGTGCACTGGGCTGGGGATCTGTTTGGGTCTGTCCCCCCTCCTACCCCGGCACACTTCCTGACACCAAAAACGTTGTCACATCTTGGAGGAAGACGGCATCGGACTGCCCGTTCGTCCAGGGAGCTGTTTCTGCGAGTTGAAGCTATGGCGCTTGGTGGCAAGCCCAAGTCTGCCCTAGGCACAGGTGGTCAAGGAGACGCTGTCCCCTTGGGACCAGAGACACAGGACAGGCCTGCCTTCTGCCCAGACTCCTTCCTCAGTGTGGAGCACACCTGCCTGCCATAGTCATACTCTTCTGTCACCTTAGCAGCCAGGCCTCCGACCATAAGCACAGGTAGATGGTGACACTTGTCTTACAACGAGCCCGCTGTTCCTGCCAGTGCCAACTCTCCTTCATCGCGACCGTTTCCCGAACACAAAGCCAACGGCTCCTTCTCTGCCCGTGGCAGCGTGATGCACCTTCCCCAGACTTGCTCTTGGGGAGCACAGTGACAGACGTGCCCCTTTCCATAAGGCCCTTTCCAGAGGTGCAACCACGCTTCTCTCTCTGGCAGAGGGGATGCTAGGTAAAAGATAATTTCGCTCCATGCGGGTATCTTGCACTGTCCTGAGCAGACTAGCTCAGGCAAGAAGCAGCAGCTTTCCACAAACCCGACTCTGATTGCCCAACGAATGCTATGCTTTCCCAGAGAGGATGCCTGAGCATAGAAGGATTTCATTCCATGCGGGATTATTACAACGTGAAGGGGAGACTAGATCAGGAAGCAGCAGCAGCATCCCTCAGACGCGACTCTGTTTTCACTTAGCTGGTGACACTTGTCTTACAACGGGCCCGCTGTTCCTGCCAGTGCCAACTCTCCTGCATCGCGCCCGTTTCCCGAACACAAAGCCAACGGCTCCTTCTCTTTGCCCGTGGCAGCGTGCTGCACCTTCCCCAGACTTGCTCTTGGGGAGCACGGTGACAGACGTGTCCCTTTCCTTAAGGCCCTTTCCAGAGGTGCAACCACGCTTCTCTCTCTGGCAGAGGGGATGCTAGGTGAAAGAAAATTTCGCTCCATGCGGGTATCTTGCACTGTCCTGAGCAGAGTAGCTCAGGCAAGAAGCAGCAGCTTCCCACATACCCGACTCTGATTGCCCAACGAATGCTATGCTTTCCCAGAGAGGATGCCTGGGCATAGAAGGATTTCGTTCCATGCGGGTTTATTACAACGTGCAGGGGAGACTAGCTCAGGGAAGCAGCAGCAGCATCCCTCAGACGCGACTCTGATTTCCCAACGAAAGCTGTGCCTTCCCAGAGGGGATGCCCGGGCAAAGTGGCTTTCGCTCTATGCGGGGCTCTCCCACCGTCCTACGAATACTAGGCTAAGGCAAGCAGCCACAGCAGCCTACAGATCCGACTCTGATTTACCAGCTACTGCTATACGTTCGCAGAGGTTTTCAGCTGGCGCGAACTGCCCTTCGCTGCTGCTTCACAGCAAGGCTTTGGGCATTCGCTCTGACACTTCAAAGAAGAAGAGCTGCGGGAGAGCTAGTGTATCTTGGGCCTTGCTTTCCGGGGCTCCATGTTCGCGCCGTGCGTTCTCCCTGCCAAGCCGAACTAAGCAGGGTCTATCACAAACCTACAGCAGTGTGCGTTGCCTAGGATGGCACTCTATGCTCACTTCATGTCCTGGCATAGGCAAGGCTAGGCCTTTTGCACTAGAGCTCGCGTGGAATCGGGGACTAAGTCAGTGCCTTCCCCACAGGAGAGGAGAGTCGACATGAACCCTGCACAGGCCCGTGCACTGGGCTGGGGATCTGTTTGGGTCTGTGCCCCTGCTACCCCGGCACACTTCCTGACACCAACAACGTTGTCACATCTTGGAGGAAGACGGCATCGGACTGCCCGTTCGTCCAGGGAGATGTTTCTGCGAGTTGAAGCTATGGCGCTTGGTGGCAAGCCCAAGTCTGCCCTAGGCACAGGTGGTCAAGGAGACGCTGTCCCCTTGGGACCAGAGACACAGGACAGGCCTGCCTTCTGCCCAGACTCCTTCCTCAGTGTGGAGCACACCTGCCTGCCATAGTCATACTCTTCTGTCACCTTAGCAGCCAGGCCTCCGACCCTCAGCACAGGTAGATGGTGACACTTGTCTTACAACGGGCCCGC
The DNA here is from genome assembly GCF_020171115.1 of Neogale vison. Lineage (NCBI taxonomy): Eukaryota > Metazoa > Chordata > Mammalia > Carnivora > Mustelidae > Neogale > Neogale vison. The sequence continues at coordinate 216,867,660 of NC_058101.1, forward strand.
TGTTCCTGCCATTGCCAACTCTCCTTCATCGCGACCGTTTCCCGAACACAAAGCCAACAGCTCCTTCTCTTTGCCCGTGGCAGCGTGATGCACCTTCCCCAGATTTGCTCTTGGGGAGCACAGTGACAGACGTGTCCCTTTCCATAAGGCCCTTTCCAGAGGTGCAACCACGCTTCTCTCTCTGGCAGAGGGGATGCTAGGTAAAAGATAATTTCGCTCCATGCGGGTATCTTGCACTGTCCTGAGCAGACTAGCTCAGGCAAGAAGCAGCAGCTTCCCACAAACCCGACTCTGATTGCCCAACGAATGCTATGCTTTCACAGAGAGGATGCCTGGGCATAGAATAATTTCGTTCCATGCGGGATTATTACAACGTGCAGGGGAGACTAGATCAGGAAAGCAGCAGCAGCATCCCTCAGACGCGACTCTGTTTTCACAAGTAGCTGGTGACACTTGTCTTACAACGGGCCCGCTGTTCCTGCCAGTGCCAACTCTCCTGCATCGCGACCATTTCCCGAACAGAAAGCCAACGGCTCCTTCTCTTTGCCCGTGGCAGCGTGCTGCACCTTCCCCAGACTTGCTCTTGAGGAGCACGGTGACAGACGTGTCCCTTTCCTTAAGGCCCTTTCCAGAGGTGCAACCACGCTTCTCTCTCTGGCAGAGGGGATGCTAGGTGAAAGGGAATTTCGCCTCATACGGGTATCTTGCACTGTCCTCAGCAGAATAGCTCAGGCAAGAAGCAGCAGCTTCCTAAAAACCCGACACTGTTTGCCTAACGAAGCTCTGCTTTCTCAGAGAGGAGGCCTGGCCATAGATGATTCGCTCCATGCGGGTTTAGTACAATTTGCAGGGAAGTCTAACTCAGGCAAGCAGCAACAGCATCCCTCAGACGCGACTCTGATTTCCCAACGAAAGCTGTGACTTCCCAAAGGGGATGCCCGGGCATAGTGGCTTTCGCTCTATGCGGGGCTCTCCCACCGTCCTACGAATACTAGGCTAAGGCAAGCAGCCACAGCAGCCTACAGATCTGACTCTGATTTACCAACTGAACTAAGCAGGCACAATCAAAAACCAACAGCAGCGTGCGTTGCCTAGGATGGCACTCTATGCTCACTTCATGTCCTGTCATAGGCAAGGCTAGGCCTTTTGCACTAGCGCTCGCGTGGAATCGGGGACTAAGCCAGTGCCTTCGCCACAGGAGAGGAGAGTCGACATGAACCCTGCACACTGCCCGTGCACTGGGCTGGGGATCTGTTTGGGTCTGTCCCCCCTCCTACCCCGGCACACTTCCTGACACCAAAAACGTTGTCACATCTTGGAGGAAGACGGCATCGGACTGCCCGTTCGTCCAGGGAGCTGTTTCTGCGAGTTGAAGCTATGGCGCTTGGTGGCAAGCCCAAGTCTGCCCTAGGCACAGGTGGTCAAGGAGACGCTGTCCCCTTGGGACCAGAGACACAGGACAGGCCTGCCTTCTGCCCAGACTCCTTCCTCAGTGTGGAGCACACCTGCCTGCCATAGTCATACTCTTCTGTCACCTTAGCAGCCAGGCCTCCGACCATAAGCACAGGTAGATGGTGACACTTGTCTTACAACGAGCCCGCTGTTCCTGCCAGTGCCAACTCTCCTTCATCGCGACCGTTTCCCGAACACAAAGCCAACGGCTCCTTCTCTGCCCGTGGCAGCGTGATGCACCTTCCCCAGACTTGCTCTTGGGGAGCACAGTGACAGACGTGCCCCTTTCCATAAGGCCCTTTCCAGAGGTGCAACCACGCTTCTCTCTCTGGCAGAGGGGATGCTAGGTAAAAGATAATTTCGCTCCATGCGAGTATCTTGCACTGTCCTGAGCAGACTAGCTCAGGCAAGAAGCAGCAGCTTTCCACAAACCCGACTCTGATTGCCCAACGAATGCTATGCTTTCCCAGAGAGGATGCCTGGGCATAGAAGGATTTCATTCCATGCGGGATTATTACAACGTGAAGGGGAGACTAGATCAGGAAGCAGCAGCAGCATCCCTCAGACGCGACTCTGTTTTCACTTAGCTGGTGACACTTGTCTTACAACGGGCCCGCTGTTCCTGCCAGTGCCAACTCTCCTGCATCGCGCCCGTTTCCCGAACACAAAGCCAACGGCTCCTTCTCTTTGCCCGTGGCAGCGTGCTGCACCTTCCCCAGACTTGCTCTTGGGGAGCACGGTGACAGACGTGTCCCTTTCCTTAAGGCCCTTTCCAGAGGTGCAACCACGCTTCTCTCTCTGGCAGAGGGTATGCTAGGTGAAAGAAAATTTCGCTCCATGCGGGTATCTTGCACTGTCCTGAGCAGAGTAGCTCAGGCAAGAAGCAGCAGCTTCCCACATACCCGACTCTGATTGCCCAACGAATGCTATGCTTTCCCAGAGAGGATGCCTGGGCATAGAAGGATTTCGTTCCATGCGGGTTTATTACAACGTGCAGGGGAGACTAGCTCAGGGAAGCAGCAGCAGCATCCCTCAGACGCGACTCTGATTTCCCAACGAAAGCTGTGCCTTCCCAGAGGGGATGCCCGGGCAAAGTGGCTTTCGCTCTATGCGGGGCTCTCCCACCGTCCTACGAATACTAGGCTAAGGCAAGCAGCCACAGCAGCCTACAGATCCGACTCTGATTTACCAGCTACTGCTATACGTTCGCAGAGGTTTTCAGCTGGCGCGAACTGCCCTTCGCTGCTGCTTCACAGCAAGGCTTTGGGCATTCGCTCTGACACTTCAAAGAAGAAGAGCTGCGGGAGAGCTAGTGTATCTTGGGCCTTGCTTTCCGGGGCTCCATGTTCGCGCCGTGCGTTCTCCCTGCCAAGCCGAACTAAGCAGGGTCTATCACAAACCTACAGCAGTGTGCGTTGCCTAGGATGGCACTCTATGCTCACTTCATGTCCTGGCATAGGCAAGGCTAGGCCTTTTGCACTAGAGCTCGCGTGGAATCGGGGACTAAGTCAGTGCCTTCCCCACAGGAGAGGAGAGTCGATATGAACCCTGCACAGGCCCGTGCACTGGGCTGGGGATCTGTTTGGGTCTGTGCCCCTGCTACCCCGGCACACTTCCTGACACCAACAACGTTGTCACATCTTGGAGGAAGACGGCATCGGACTGCCCGTTCGTCCAGGGAGATGTTTCTGCGAGTTGAAGCTATGGCGCTTGGTGGCAAGCCCAAGTCTGCCCTAGGCACAGGTGGTCAAGGAGACGCTGTCCCCTTGGGACCAGAGACACAGGACAGGCCTGCCTTCTGCCCAGACTCCTTCCTCAGTGTGGAGCACACCTGCCTGCCATAGTCATACTCTTCTGTCACCTTAGCAGCCAGGCCTCCGACCCTCAGCACAGGTAGATGGTGACACTTGTCTTACAACGGGCCCGCTGTTCCTGCCATTGCCAACTCTCCTTCATCGCGACCGTTTCCCGAACACAAAGCCAACAGCTCCTTCTCTTTGCCCGTGGCAGCGTGATGCACCTTCCCCAGATTTGCTCTTGGGGAGCACAGTGACAGACGTGTCCCTTTCCATAAGGCCCTTTCCAGAGGTGCAACCACGCTTCTCTCTCTGGCAGAGGGGATGCTAGGTAAAAGATAATTTCGCTCCATGCGGGTATCTTGCACTGTCCTGAGCAGACTAGCTCAGGCAAGAAGCAGCAGCTTCCCACAAACCCGACTCTGATTGCCCAACGAATGCTATGCTTTCACAGAGAGGATGCCTGGGCATAGAAGGATTTCGTTCCATGCGGGATTATTACAACGTGCAGGGGAGACTAGATCAGGAAAGCAGCAGCAGCATCCCTCAGACGCGACTCTGTTTTCACAAGTAGCTGGTGACACTTGTCTTACAACGGGCCCGCTGTTCCTGCCAGTGCCAACTCTCCTGCATCGTGACCGTTTCCCGAACACAAAGCCAACGGCTCCTTCTCTTTGCCCGTGGCAGCGTGATGCACCTTCCCCAGACTTGCTCTTGGGGAGCACGGTGACAGACGTGTCCATTTCCTTCAGGCCCTTTCCAGAGGTGCAACCACGCTTCTCTCTCTGGCAGAGGGGATGCTAGGTAAAAGAAAATTTCGCTCCATGCGGGTATCTTGCACTCTCCTGAGCAGACTAGCTCAGGCAAGAAGCAGCAGCTTCGCACAAACCCGACTCTGATTGCCCAACGAATGCTATGCTTTCCCAGAGAGGATGCCTGGGCATAGAAGGATATCGTTCCATGCGGGATTATTACAACGTGCAGGGGACACTAGATCAGGGAAGCAGCAGCAGCATACCTCAGACGCGACTTTGTTTTCACAAGTAGCTGGTGACTCTTGTCTTACAACGGGCCCGCTGTTCCTGCCAGTGCCAACTCTCCTGCATCGCGACCGTTTCCCGAACACAAAGCCAACGGCTCCTTCTCTTTGCCCGTGGCAGCGTGCTGCACCTTCCCCAGACTTGCTCTTGGGGAGCACGGTGACAGACGTGTCCCTTTCCTTAAGGCCCTTTCCAGAGGTGCAACCACGCTTCTCTCTCTGGCATAGGGGATGCTAGGTGAAAGAAAATTTCGCTCCATGCGGGTATCTTGCACTGTCCTGAGCAGAGTAGCTCAGGCAAGAAGCAGCAGCTTCCCACAAACCCGACTCTGATTGCCCAACGAATGCTATGCTTTCCCAGAGAGGATGCCTGGGCATAGAAGGATTTCGTTCCATGCGGGTTTATTACAACGTGCAGGGGAGACTAGCTCAGGGAAGCAGCAGCAGCATCCCTCAGACGCGACTCTGATTTCCCAACGAAAGCTGTGCCTTCCCAGAGGGGATGCCCGGGCAAAGAGGCTTTCGCTCTATGCGGGGCTCTCCCACCGTCCTACGAATACTAGGCTAAGGCAAGCAGCCACAGCAGCCTACAGATCCGACTCTGATTTACCAGCTACTGCTATACGTTCGCAGATGTTTTCAGCTGGCGCGAACTGCCCTTCGCTGCTGCTTCACAGCAAGGCTTTGGGCATTCGCTCTGACACTTCAAAGAAGAAGAGCTGCGGGAGAGCTAGTGTATCTTGGGCCTTGCTTTCCGGGGCTCCATGTTCGCGCCGTGCGTTCTCCCTGCCAAGCCGAACTAAGCAGGGTCAATCACAAACCTACAGCCGTGTGCCTTGCCTAGGATGGCACTCTATGCTCACTTCAGGTCCTGGCATAGGCAAGGCTAGGCCTTTTGCAATAGCGCTGGCGTGGAATCGGGGACTAAGCCAGTGCCTTCCCCACAGGAGAGGAGAGTCGACATGAACCCTGCACACTGCCCGTGCACGGGGATGGGGATCTGTTTGGGTCTGTCCCCCCTCCTACCCCGGCACACTTCCTGACACCAACAACGTTGTCACATCTTGGAGGAAGACGGCATCGGACTGCCCGTTCGTCCAGGGAGCTGTTTCTGCGAGTTGCGGCTATGGCGCTTGGTGGCAAGCCCAAGTCTGCCCTAGGCAGAGGGGGTCAAGGAGACGCTGTCTCCTTGGGACCAGAGACACAGGACCGGCCTGCCTTCTGCACAGACTCCTTCCTCAGTGTGGAGCACGCGTGCCTGCCCTAGTCGTACTCTTCTGTCACCTTAGCAGCCAGGCCTCCGTCCCTCAGCACAGGTAGATGGTGACACTTGCCTTACAACGGGCCCGCTGTTCCTGCCAATGCCAACTATCCTGCATCGCGACCGTTTCCCGAACACAAAGCCAACGGCTCCTTCTCTTTGCCCGTGGCAGCGTGCTGCACCTTCCCCAGACTTGCTCTTGGGGAGCACGGTGACAGACGTGTCCCTTTCCTTAAGCCCCTTTCCAGAGGTGCAACCACGATTCTCTCTCTGGCAGAGGGGATGCTAGGTGAAAGGGAATTTCGCTCCATGCGGGTATCTTGCACTGTCCTCAGCAGAATAGCTCAGGCAAGAAGCAGCAGCTTCCTAAAAACCCGACACTGATTGCCCAACGAATGCTCTGCTTTCTCAGAGAGGAGGCCTGGCCATAGATGATTTCGCTCCATGCGGGTTTATTACAATTTGCAGGGAAGTCTAACTCAGGCAAGCAGCAACAGCATCCCTCAGACGCGACTCTGATTTCCCAACGAAAGCTGTGACTTCCCAAAGGGGATGCCCGGGCAAAGTGGCTTTCGCTCTATGCGGGGCTCTCCCACCGTCCTACGAATACTAGGCTAAGGCAAGCAGCCACAGCAGCCTACAGATCTGACTCTGATTTACCAACTGAACTAAGCAGGCACAATCAAAAACCAACAGCAGCGTGCGTTGCCTAGGATGGCACTCTATGCTCACTTCATGTCCTGGCATAGGCAAGGCTAGGCCTTTTGCACTAGCGCTCGTGTGGAATCGGGGACTAAGCCAGTGCCTTCCCCACAGGAGAGGAGAGTCGACATGAACCCTGCACACTGCCCGTGCACTGGGCTGGGGATCTGTTTGGGTCTCTCCCCCCTCCTACCCCGGCACACTTCCTGACACCAACAACGTTGTCACATCTTGGAGGAAGACGGCATCGGACTGCCCGTTCGTCCAGGGAGCTGTTTCTGCGAGTTGAAGCTATGGCGCTTGGTGGCAAGCCCAAGTCTGCCCTAGGCACAGGTGGTCAAGGAGACGCTGTCCCCTTGGGACCAGAGACACAGGACAGGCCTGCCTTCTGCCCAGACTCCTTCCTCAGTGTGGAGCACACCTGCCTGCCATAGTCATACTCTTCTGTCACCTTAGCAGCCAGGCCTCCGACCCTCAGCACAGGTAGATGGTGACACTTGTCTTACAACGGGCCCGCTGTTCCTGCCAGTGCCAACTCTCCTGCATCGCAACCGTTTCCCGAACACAAAGCCAACGGCTCCTTCTCTTTGCCCGTGGCAGCGTGATGCACCTTACCCAGACTTGCTCTTGGGGAGCACAGTGACAGACGTGTCCCTTTCCATAAGGCCCTTTCTAGAGGTGCAACCACGCTTCTCTCTCTGGCAGAGGGGATGCTAGGTAAAAGATAATTTCGCTCCATGCGGGTATCTTGCACTGTCCTGAGCAGACTAGCTCAGGCAAGAAGCAGCAGCTTCCCACAAACCCGACTCTGATTGCCCAACGATTGCTATGCTTTCCCAGAGAGGGTGCCTGGGCATAGAAGGTTTTCATTTCATGCGGGATTATTACAACGTGCAGGGGACACTAGATCAGGGAAGCAGCAGCAGCATCCCTCAGACGCGACTCTGTTTTCACAAGTAGCTGGTGACACTTGTCTTACAACGGGCCCGCTGTTCCTGCCAGTGCCAACTCTCCTGCATCGCGCCCGTTTCCCGAACACAAAGCCAACGGCTCCTTCTCTTTACCCGTGGCAGCGTGCTGCACCTTCCCCAGACTTGCTCTTGGGGAGCACGGTGACAGACGTGTCCCTTTCCTTAAGCCCCTTTCCAGAGGTGCAACCACGCTTCTCTCTCTGGCAGAGGGGATGCTAGGTGAAAGGGAATTTCGCTCCATGCAGGTATCTTGCACTGTCCTCAGCAGAATAGCTCAGGCAAGAAGCAGCAGCTTCCTAAAAACCCGACACTGATTGCCCAACGAATGCTCTGCTTTCTCAGAGAGGAGGCCTGGCCATAGATGATTTCGCTCCATGCGGGTTTAGTACAATTTGCAGGGAAGTCTAACTCAGGCAAGCAGCAACAGCATCCCTCAGAAGCGACTCTGATTTCCCAACGAATGCTGTGACTTCCCAAAGGGGATGCCCGGGCAAAGTGGCTTTCGCTCTATGCGGGGCTCTCCCACTGTCCTACGAATACTAGGCTAAGGCAAGCAGCCACAGCAGCCTACAGATCTGACTCTGATTTACCAACTGAATTAAGCAGGCACAATCAAAAACCAACAGAGCGTGCGTTGCCTAGGATGGCACTCTATGCTCACTTCATGTCCTGTCATAGGCAAGGCTAGGCCTTTTGCACTAGCGCTCGCGTGGATTCGGGGACTAAGCCAGTGCCTTCCCCACAGGAGAGGAGAGTCGACATGAACCCTGCACAGGCCCGTGCACTGGGCTGGGGATCTGTTTGGTCCTGTCCCCCCTGCTACCCCGGCACACTTCCTGACACCAACAACGTTGTCACATCTTGGAGGAAGACGGCATCGGACTGCCCGTTCGTCCAGGGAGCTGTTTCTGCGAGTTGAAGCTATGGCGCTTGGTGGCAAGCCCAAATCTGCCCTAGGCACAGGTGGTCAAGGAGACGCTGTCCCCTTGGGACCAGAGACACAGGACAGGCCTGCTTTCTGCCCAGACTCCTTCCTCAGTGTGGAGCACACCTGCCTGCCATAGTCATACTCTTCTGTCACCTTAGCAGCCAGGCCTCCAACCCTCAGCACAGGTAGATGGTGACACTTGTCTTACAACGGGCCCGCTGTTCCTGCCAGTGCCAACTCTCCTGCATAGCGACCGTTTCCCGAACACAAAGCCAACGACTCCTTCTCTTTGCCCGTGGCAGCGTGATGCACCTTCCCCAGACTTGCTCTTGGGGAGCACGGTGACAGACGTGTCCCTTTCCTTCAGGCCCTTTCCAGAGGTGCAACCACGCTTCTCTCTCTGGCAGTGGGGATGCTAGGTAAAAGAAAATTTCGCTCCATGCGGGTATCTTGCACTGTCCTGAGCAGAGTAGCTCAGGCAAGAAGCAGCAGCTTCCCACAAACCCGACTCTGATTGCCCAACGAATTCTATGCTTTCCCAGAGAGGATGCCTGGGCATAGAAGGATTTCGTTCCATGCGGGATTATTACAACATGCAGGGGACACTAGATCAGGGAAGCAGCAGCAGCATCCCTCAGACGTGACTCTGATTTCCCAACGAAAGCTGTGCCTTCCCAGAGGGGATGCCCGGGCAAAGAGGCTTTCGCTCTATGCGGGGCTCTCCCACCGTCCTACGAATACTAGGCTAAGGCAAGCAGCCACAGCAGCCTACAGATCCGACTCTGATTTACCAGCTACTGCTATACGTTCGCAGAGTTTTTCAGCTGGCGCGAACTGCCCTTCGCTGCTGCTTCACAGCAAGGCTTTGGGCATTCGCTCTGACACTTCAAAGAAGAAGAGCTGCGGGAGAGCTAGTGTATCTTGGGCCTTGCTTTCCGGGGCTCCATGTTTGCGCCGTGCGTTCTCCCTGCCAAGCCGAACTAAGCAGGGTCAATCACAAACCTACAGCAGTGTGCGTTGCCTAGGATGGCACTCTATGCTCACTTCATGTCCTGGCATAGGCAAGGCTAGGCCTTTTGCACTAGAGCTCGCGTGGAAATGGGGACTAAACCAGTGCCTTCCCCACAGGAGAGGAGAGTCGACATGAACCCTGCACACTGCCCGTGCACGGGATTGGGGATCTGTTTGGGTCTGTCCCCCCTCCTACCCCGGCACACTTCCTGACAGCAACAACGTTGTCACATCTTGGAGGAAGACGGCATCGGACTGCCCGTTCGTCCAGGGAGCTGTTTCTGCGAGTTGCGGCTATGGCGCTTGGTGGCAAGCCCAAGTCTGCCCTAGGCAGAAGGGGTCAAGGAGACGCTGTCCCCTTGGGACCAGAGACACATGACCGGCCTGCCTTCTGCACAGACTCCTTCCTCAGTGTGGAGCACGCGTGCCTGCCCTAGTCGTACTCTTCTGTCACCTTAGCAGCCAGGCCTCCATCCCTCAGCTCAGGTAGATGGTGACACTTGTCTTACAACGGGCCCGCTGTTCCTGCCAGTGCCAACTCTCCTACATCGCGACCGTTTCCCGAACACAAAGCAAACGGCTCCTTCTCTTTGCCCGTGGCAGCGTACTGCACCTTCAAGACTTGCTCTTGGGGAGCACGGTGACAGACGTGTCCCTTTCCTTAAGCCCCTTTCCAGAGGTGCAACCACGCTTCTCTCTCTGGCAGAGGGGATGCGAGGTCAAAGGGAATTTCGCTCCATGCGGGTATCTTGCACTGTCCTCAGCAGAATAGCTCAGGCAAGAAGCAGCAGCTTCCTAAAAACCCGACTCTGATTGCCCAACGAAGCTCTGCTTTCTCAGAGAGGAGGCCTGGCCATAGATGATTTTGCTCCATGCGGGTTTATTACAATTTGCAGGGAAGTCTAACTCAGGCAAGCAGCAACAGCATCCCTCAGACGCGACTCTGATTTCCCAACGAAAGCTGTGACTTCCCAAAGGCGATGCCCGGGCAAAGTGGCTTTCGCTCTATGCGGGGCTCTCCCACCGTCCTACGAATACTAGGCTAAGGCAAGCAGCCACAGCAGCCTACAGATCTGACTCTGATTTACCAACTGAACTAAGCAGGCACAATCAAAAACCAACAGCAGCGTGCGTTGCCTAGGATGGCACTCTATGCTCACTTCATGTCCTGTCATAGGCAAGGAATAAGCAGCAGCAGCATCCCTCAGACGCGACTCTGTTTTCACTTAGCTGGTGACACTTGTCTTACAACGGGCCCGCTGTTCCTGCCAGTGCCAACTCTCCTGCATCGCGCCCGTTTCCCGAACACAAAGCCAACGGCTCCTTCTCTTTGCCCGTGGCAGCGTGCTGCACCTTCCCCAGACTTGCTCTTGGGGAGCACGGTGACAGACGTGTCCCTTTCCTTAAGGCCCTTTCCAGAGGTGCAACCACGCTTCTCTCTCTGGCAGAGGGGATGCTAGGTGAAAGAAAATTTCGCTCCATGCGGGTATCTTGCACTGTCCTGAGCAGAGTAGCTCAGGCAAGAAGCAGCAGCTTCCCACAAACCCGACTCTGATTGCCCAACGAATGCTATGCTTTCCCAGAGAGGATGCCTGGGCATAGAAGGATTTCGTTCCATGCGGGTTTATTACAACGTGCAGGGGAGACTAGCTCAGGGAAGCAGCAGCAGCATCCCTCAGACGCGACTCTGATTTCCCAACGAAAGCTGTGCCTTCCCAGAGGGGATGCCCGGGCAAAGAGGCTTTCGCTCTATGCGGGGCTCTCCCACCGTCCTACGAATACTAGGCTAAGGCAAGCAGCCACAGCAGCCTACAGATCCGACTCTGATTTACCAGCTACTGCTATACGTTCGCAGATGTTTTCAGCTGGCGCGAACTGCCCTTCGCTGCTGCTTCACAGCAAGGCTTTGGGCATTCGCTCTGACACTTCAAAGAAGAAGAGCTGCGGGAGAGCTAGTGTATCTTGGGCCTTGCTTTCCGGGGCTCCATGTTCGCGCCGTGCGTTCTCCCTGCCAAGCCGAACTAAGCAGGGTCAATCACAAACCTACAGCCGTGTGCCTTGCCTAGGATGGCACTCTATGCTCACTTCAGGTCCTGGCATAGGCAAGGCTAGGCCTTTTGCAATAGCGCTGGCGTGGAATCGGGGACTAAGCCAGTGCCTTCCCCACAGGAGAGGAGAGTCGACATGAACCCTGCACACTGCCCGTGCACGGGGATGGGGATCTGTTTGGGTCTGTCCCCCCTCCTACCCCGGCACACTTCCTGACACCAACAACGTTGTCACATCTTGGAGGAAGACGGCATCGGACTGCCCGTTCGTCCAGGGAGCTGTTTCTGCGAGTTGCGGCTATGGCGCTTGGTGGCAAGCCCAAGTCTGCCCTAGGCAGAGGGGGTCAAGGAGACGCTGTCTCCTTGGGACCAGAGACACAGGACCGGCCTGCCTTCTGCACAGACTCCTTCCTCAGTGTGGAGCACGCGTGCCTGCCCTAGTCGTACTCTTCTGTCACCTTAGCAGCCAGGCCTCCGTCCCTCAGCACAGGTAGATGGTGACACTTGCCTTACAACGGGCCCGCTGTTCCTGCCAATGCCAACTATCCTGCATCGCGACCGTTTCCCGAACACAAAGCCAACGGCTCCTTCTCTTTGCCCGTGGCAGCGTGCTGCACCTTCCCCAGACTTGCTCTTGGGGAGCACGGTGACAGACGTGTCCCTTTCCTTAAGCCCCTTTCCAGAGGTGCAACCACGATTCTCTCTCTGGCAGAGGGGATGCTAGGTGAAAGGGAATTTCGCTCCATGCGGGTATCTTGCACTGTCCTCAGCAGAATAGCTCAGGCAAGAAGCAGCAGCTTCCTAAAAACCCGACACTGATTGCCCAACGAATGCTCTGCTTTCTCAGAGAGGAGGCCTGGCCATAGATGATTTCGCTCCATGCGGGTTTATTACAATTTGCAGGGAAGTCTAACTCAGGCAAGCAGCAACAGCATCCCTCAGACGCGACTCTGATTTCCCAACGAAAGCTGTGACTTCCCAAAGGGGATGCCCGGGCAAAGTGGCTTTCGCTCTATGCGGGGCTCTCCCACCGTCCTACGAATACTAGGCTAAGGCAAGCAGCCACAGCAGCCTACAGATCTGACTCTGATTTACCAACTGAACTAAGCAGGCACAATCAAAAACCAACAGCAGCGTGCGTTGCCTAGGATGGCACTCTATGCTCACTTCATGTCCTGGCATAGGCAAGGCTAGGCCTTTTGCACTAGCGCTCGTGTGGAATCGGGGACTAAGCCAGTGCCTTCCCCACAGGAGAGGAGAGTCGACATGAACCCTGCACACTGCCCGTGCACTGGGCTGGGGATCTGTTTGGGTCTCTCCCCCCTCCTACCCCGGCACACTTCCTGACACCAACAACGTTGTCACATCTTGGAGGAAGACGGCATCGGACTGCCCGTTCGTCCAGGGAGCTGTTTCTGCGAGTTGAAGCTATGGCGCTTGGTGGCAAGCCCAAGTCTGCCCTAGGCACAGGTGGTCAAGGAGACGCTGTCCCCTTGGGACCAGAGACACAGGACAGGCCTGCCTTCTGCCCAGACTCCTTCCTCAGTGTGGAGCACACCTGCCTGCCATAGTCATACTCTTCTGTCACCTTAGCAGCCAGGCCTCCGACCCTCAGCACAGGTAGATGGTGACACTTGTCTTACAACGGGCCCGCTGTTCCTGCCAGTGCCAACTCTCCTGCATCGCAACCGTTTCCCGAACACAAAGCCAACGGCTCCTTCTCTTTGCCCGTGGCAGCGTGATGCACCTTACCCAGACTTGCTCTTGGGGAGCACAGTGACAGACGTGTCCCTTTCCATAAGGCCCTTTCTAGAGGTGCAACCACGCTTCTCTCTCTGGCAGAGGGGATGCTAGGTAAAAGATAATTTCGCTCCATGCGGGTATCTTGCACTGTCCTGAGCAGACTAGCTCAGGCAAGAAGCAGCAGCTTCCCACAAACCCGACTCTGATTGCCCAACGATTGCTATGCTTTCCCAGAGAGGGTGCCTGGGCATAGAAGGTTTTCATTTCATGCGGGATTATTACAACGTGCAGGGGACACTAGATCAGGGAAGCAGCAGCAGCATCCCTCAGACGCGACTCTGTTTTCACAAGTAGCTGGTGACACTTGTCTTACAACGGGCCCGCTGTTCCTGCCAGTGCCAACTCTCCTGCATCGCGCCCGTTTCCCGAACACAAAGCCAACGGCTCCTTCTCTTTACCCGTGGCAGCGTGCTGCACCTTCCCCAGACTTGCTCTTGGGGAGCACGGTGACAGACGTGTCCCTTTCCTTAAGCCCCTTTCCAGAGGTGCAACCACGCTTCTCTCTCTGGCAGAGGGGATGCTAGGTGAAAGGGAATTTCGCTCCATGCAGGTATCTTGCACTGTCCTCAGCAGAATAGCTCAGGCAAGAAGCAGCAGCTTCCTAAAAACCCGACACTGATTGCCCAACGAATGCTCTGCTTTCTCAGAGAGGAGGCCTGGCCATAGATGATTTCGCTCCATGCGGGTTTAGTACAATTTGCAGGGAAGTCTAACTCAGGCAAGCAGCAACAGCATCCCTCAGAAGCGACTCTGATTTCCCAACGAATGCTGTGACTTCCCAAAGGGGATGCCCGGGCAAAGTGGCTTTCGCTCTATGCGGGGCTCTCCCACTGTCCTACGAATACTAGGCTAAGGCAAGCAGCCACAGCAGCCTACAGATCTGACTCTGATTTACCAACTGAATTAAGCAGGCACAATCAAAAACCAACAGAGCGTGCGTTGCCTAGGATGGCACTCTATGCTCACTTCATGTCCTGTCATAGGCAAGGCTAGGCCTTTTGCACTAGCGCTCGCGTGGATTCGGGGACTAAGCCAGTGCCTTCGCCACAGGAGAGGAGAGTCGACATGAACCCTGCACAGGCCCGTGCACTGGGCTGGGGATCTGTTTGGTCCTGTCCCCCCTGCTACCCCGGCACACTTCCTGACACCAACAACGTTGTCACATCTTGGAGGAAGACGGCATCGGACTGCCCGTTCGTCCAGGGAGCTGTTTCTGCGAGTTGAAGCTATGGCGCTTGGTGGCAAGCCCAAATCTGCCCTAGGCACAGGTGGTCAAGGAGACGCTGTCCCCTTGGGACCAGAGACACAGGACAGGCCTGCTTTCTGCCCAGACTCCTTCCTCAGTGTGGAGCACACCTGCCTGCCATAGTCATACTCTTCTGTCACCTTAGCAGCCAGGCCTCCAACCCTCAGCACAGGTAGATGGTGACACTTGTCTTACAACGGGCCCGCTGTTCCTGCCAGTGCCAACTCTCCTGCATAGCGACCGTTTCCCGAACACAAAGCCAACGACTCCTTCTCTTTGCCCGTGGCAGCGTGATGCACCTTCCCCAGACTTGCTCTTGGGGAGCACGGTGACAGACGTGTCCCTTTCCTTCAGGCCCTTTCCAGAGGTGCAACCACGCTTCTCTCTCTGGCAGTGGGGATGCTAGGTAAAAGAAAATTTCGCTCCATGCGGGTATCTTGCACTGTCCTGAGCAGAGTAGCTCAGGCAAGAAGCAGCAGCTTCCCACAAACCCGACTCTGATTGCCCAACGAATTCTATGCTTTCCCAGAGAGGATGCCTGGGCATAGAAGGATTTCGTTCCATGCGGGATTATTACAACATGCAGGGGACACTAGATCAGGGAAGCAGCAGCAGCATCCCTCAGACGTGACTCTGATTTCCCAACGAAAGCTGTGCCTTCCCAGAGGGGATGCCCGGGCAAAGAGGCTTTCGCTCTATGCGGGGCTCTCCCACCGTCCTACGAATACTAGGCTAAGGCAAGCAGCCACAGCAGCCTACAGATCCGACTCTGATTTACCAGCTACTGCTATACGTTCGCAGAGTTTTTCAGCTGGCGCGAACTGCCCTTCGCTGCTGCTTCACAGCAAGGCTTTGGGCATTCGCTCTGACACTTCAAAGAAGAAGAGCTGCGGGAGAGCTAGTGTATCTTGGGCCTTGCTTTCCGGGGCTCCATGTTTGCGCCGTGCGTTCTCCCTGCCAAGCCGAACTAAGCAGGGTCAATCACAAACCTACAGCAGTGTGCGTTGCCTAGGATGGCACTCTATGCTCACTTCATGTCCTGGCATAGGCAAGGCTAGGCCTTTTGCACTAGAGCTCGCGTGGAAATGGGGACTAAACCAGTGCCTTCCCCACAGGAGAGGAGAGTCGACATGAACCCTGCACACTGCCCGTGCACGGGATTGGGGATCTGTTTGGGTCTGTCCCCCCTCCTACCCCGGCACACTTCCTGACAGCAACAACGTTGTCACATCTTGGAGGAAGACGGCATCGGACTGCCCGTTCGTCCAGGGAGCTGTTTCTGCGAGTTGCGGCTATGGCGCTTGGTGGCAAGCCCAAGTCTGCCCTAGGCAGAAGGGGTCAAGGAGACGCTGTCCCCTTGGGACCAGAGACACATGACCGGCCTGCCTTCTGCACAGACTCCTTCCTCAGTGTGGAGCACGCGTGCCTGCCCTAGTCGTACTCTTCTGTCACCTTAGCAGCCAGGCCTCCATCCCTCAGCTCAGGTAGATGGTGACACTTGTCTTACAACGGGCCCGCTGTTCCTGCCAGTGCCAACTCTCCTACATCGCGACCGTTTCCCGAACACAAAGCAAACGGCTCCTTCTCTTTGCCCGTGGCAGCGTACTGCACCTTCAAGACTTGCTCTTGGGGAGCACGGTGACAGACGTGTCCCTTTCCTTAAGCCCCTTTCCAGAGGTGCAACCACGCTTCTCTCTCTGGCAGAGGGGATGCGAGGTCAAAGGGAATTTCGCTCCATGCGGGTATCTTGCACTGTCCTCAGCAGAATAGCTCAGGCAAGAAGCAGCAGCTTCCTAAAAACCCGACTCTGATTGCCCAACGAAGCTCTGCTTTCTCAGAGAGGAGGCCTGGCCATAGATGATTTTGCTCCATGCGGGTTTATTACAATTTGCAGGGAAGTCTAACTCAGGCAAGCAGCAACAGCATCCCTCAGACGCGACTCTGATTTCCCAACGAAAGCTGTGACTTCCCAAAGGCGATGCCCGGGCAAAGTGGCTTTCGCTCTATGCGGGGCTCTCCCACCGTCCTACGAATACTAGGCTAAGGCAAGCAGCCACAGCAGCCTACAGATCTGACTCTGATTTACCAACTGAACTAAGCAGGCACAATCAAAAACCAACAGCAGCGTGCGTTGCCTAGGATGGCACTCTATGCTCACTTCATGTCCTGTCATAGGCAAGGAATAAGCAGCAGCAGCATCCCTCAGACGCGACTCTGTTTTCACTTAGCTGGTGACACTTGTCTTACAACGGGCCCGCTGTTCCTGCCAGTGCCAACTCTCCTGCATCGCGCCCGTTTCCCGAACACAAAGCCAACGGCTCCTTCTCTTTGCCCGTGGCAGCGTGCTGCACCTTCCCCAGACTTGCTCTTGGGGAGCACGGTGACAGACGTGTCCCTTTCCTTAAGGCCCTTTCCAGAGGTGCAACCACGCTTCTCTCTCTGGCAGAGGGGATGCTAGGTGAAAGAAAATTTCGCTCCATGCGGGTATCTTGCACTGTCCTGAGCAGAGTAGCTCAGGCAAGAAGCAGCAGCTTCCCACATACCCGACTCTGATTGCCCAACGAATGCTATGCTTTCCCAGAGAGGATGCCTGGGCATAGAAGGATTTCGTTCCATGCGGGTTTATTACAACGTGCAGGGGAGACTAGCTCAGGGAAGCAGCAGCAGCATCCCTCAGACGCGACTCTGATTTCCCAACGAAAGCTGTGCCTTCCCAGAGGGGATGCCCGGGCAAAGTGGCTTTCGCTCTATGCGGGGCTCTCCCACCGTCCTACGAATACTAGGCTAAGGCAAGCAGCCACAGCAGCCTACAGATCCGACTCTGATTTACCAGCTACTGCTATACGTTCGCAGAGGTTTTCAGCTGGCGCGAACTGCCCTTCGCTGCTGCTTCACAGCAAGGCTTTGGGCATTCGCTCTGACACTTCAAAGAAGAAGAGCTGCGGGAGAGCTAGTGTATCTTGGGCCTTGCTTTCCGGGGCTCCATGTTCGCGACGTGCGTTCTCCCTGCCAAGCCGAACTAAGCAGGGTCAATCACAAACCTACAGCAGTGTGCGTTGCCTAGGATGGCACTCTATGCTCACTTCATGTCCTGGCATAGGCAAGGCTAGGCCTTTTGCACTAGAGCTCGCGTGGAATCGGGGACTAAGCCAGTGCCTTCCCCACAGGAGAGGAGAGTCGACATGAACCCTGCACACTGCCCGTGCACGGGGATGGGGATCTGTTTGGGTCTGTCCCCCCTCCTACCCCGGCACACTTCCTGACACCAACAACGTTGTCACATCTTGGAGGAAGACGGCATCGGACTGCCCGTTCGTCCAGGGAGCTGTTTCTGCGAGTTGAAGCTATGGCGCTTGGTGGCAAGCCCAAGTCTGCCCTAGGCACAGGTGGTCAAGGAGACGCTGTCCCCTTGGGACCAGAGACACAGGACAGGCCTGCCTTCTGCCCAGACTCCTTCCTCAGTGTGGAGCACACCTGCCTGCCATAGTCATACTCTTCTGTCACCTTAGCAGCCAGGCCTCCGACCCTCAGCACAGGTAGATGGTGACACTTGTCTTACAACGGGCCCGCTGTTCCTGCCAGTGCCAACTCTCCTGCATCGCGACCGTTTCCCGAACACAAAGCCAACGGCTCCTTCTCTTTGCCCGTGGCAGCGTGATGCACCTTCCCCAGACTTGCTCTTGGGGAGCACAGTGACAGACGTGTCCCTTTCCATAAGGCCCTTTCTAGAGGTGCAACCACGCTTCTCTCTCTGGCAGAGGGGATGCTAGGTAAAAGATAATTTCGCTCCATGCGGGTATCTTGCACTGTCCTGAGCAGACTAGCTCAGGCAAGAAGCAGCAGCTTCCCACAAACCCGACTCTGATTGCCCAACGAATGCTATGCTTTCCCAGAGAGGGTGCCTGGGCATAGAAGGTTTTCATTTCATGCGGGATTATTACAACGTGCAGGGGAGACTAGATCAGGGAAGCAGCAGCAGCATCCCTCAGAAGCGACTCTGTTTTCACAAGTAGCTGGTAACACTTGTCTTACAACGGGCCCGCTGTTCCTGCCAGTGCCAACTCTCCTGCATCGCGACCGTTTCCCGAACACAAAGCCAACGGCTCCTTCTCTTTGCCCGTGGCAGCGTGCTGCACCTTCCCCAGACTTGCTCTTGGGGAGCACCGTGACAGACGTGTCCCTTTCCTTAAGCCCCTTTCCAGAGGTGCAACCACGCTTCTCTCTCTGGCAGAGGGGATGCTAGGTGAAAGGGAATTTCGCTCCATGCGGGTATCTTGCACTATCCTCAGCAGAATAGCTCAGGCAAGAAGCAGCAGCTTCCTAAAAACCTGACACTGATTGCCCAACGAAGCTCTGCTTTCTCAGAGAGGAGGCCTGGCCATAGATGATTTCGCTCCATGCGGGTTTAGTACAATTTGCAGGGAAGTCTAACTCAGGCAAACAGCAACAGCATCCCTCAGACGCGACTCTGATTTCCCAACGAAAGCTGTGACTTCCCAAAGGGGATGCCCGGGCAAAGTGGCTTTCGTTCTATGCGGGGCTCTCCCACCGTCCTACGAATACTAGGCTAAGGCAAGCAGCCACAGCAGCCTACAGATCTGACTCTGATTTACCAACTGAACTAAGCAGGCACAATCAAAAACCAACAGCAGCGTGCGTTGCCTAGGATGGCACTCATGCTCACTTCATGTCCTGGCATAGGCAAGGCTAGGCCTTTAGCACTAGCGCTCGCGTGGAATCGGGGACTAAGCCAGTGCCTTCCCCACAGGAGAGGAGAGTCGACATGAACCCTGCACACTGCCCGTGCACTGGGCTGGGGATCTGTTTGGGTCTGTCCCCCCTCCTACCCCGGCACACTTCCTGACACCAACAACGTTGTCATATCTTGGAGGAAGACGGCATCGGACTGCCCGTTCGTCCAGGGAGCTGTTTCTGCGAGTTGAAGCTATGGCGCTTGGTGGCAAGCCCAAGTCTGCCCTAGGCACAGGTGGTCAAGGAGACGCTGTCCCCTTGGGACCAGAGACACAGGACAGGCCTGCCTTCTGCCCAGACTCCTTCCTCAGTGTGGAGCACACCTGCTTGCCATAGTCATACTCTTCTGTCACCTTAGCTGCCAGGCCTCCGACCCTCAGCACAGGTAGACGGTGACACTTGTCTTACAACGGGCCCGCTGTTCCTGCCAGTGCCAACTCTCCTTCATCGCGACCGTTTCCCGAACACAAAGCCAACGGCTCCTTCTCTTTGCCCGTGGCAGCGTGATGCACCTTCCCCAGACTTGCTCTTGGGGAGCACAGTGACAGACGTGTCCCTTTCCATAAGGCCCTTTCCAGAGGTGCAACCACGCTTCTCTCTCTGGCAGAGGGGATGCTAGGTAAAAGATAATTTCGCTCCATGCGGGTATCTTGCACTGTCCTGAGCAGACTAGCTCAGGCAAGAAGCAGCAGCTTCCCACAAACCCGACTCTGATTGCCCAACGAATGCTATGCTTTCCCAGAGAGGGTGCCTGGGCATAGAAGGATTTCATTCCATGCGGGATTATTACAACGTGCAGGGGAGACTAGATCAGAGAAGCAGCAGCAGCATCCCTCAGACGCGACTCTGTTTTCACAAGTAGCTGGTGACTCTTGCCTTACAACGGGCCCGCTGTTCCTGCCAGTGCCAACTCTCCTGCATCGCGACCGTTTCCCGAACACAAAGCCAACGGCTCCTTCTCTTTGCCCGTGGCAGCGTGCTGCACCTTCCCCAGACTTGCTCTTGGGGAGCACGGTGACAGACGTGTCCCTTTCCTTAAGCCCCTTTCCAGAGGTGTAACCACGCTTCTCTCTCTGGCAGAGGGGATGCTAGGTGAAAGGGAATTTCACTCCATGCGGGTATCTTGCAATGTCCTCAGAAGAATAGCACAGGCAAGACGCAGCAGCTTCCTAAAAACCCGACACTGATTGCCCAACGAATGCTCTGCTTTCTCAGAGAGGAGGCCTGGCCATAGATGATTTCGCTCCATGCGGGTTTAGTACAATTTGCAGGGAAGTCTAACTCAGGCAAAGAGCAACAGCATCCCTCAGAAGCGACTCTGATTTCCCAACGAATGCTGTGACTTCCCAAAGGGGATGCCCGGGCAAAGTGGCTTTCGCTCTATGCGGGGCTCTCCCACCGTCCTACGAATACTAGGCTAAGGCAAGCAGCCACAGCAGCCTACAGATCTGACTCTGATTTACCAACTGAACTAAGCAGGCACAATCAAAAACCAACAGCAGCGTGCGTTGCCTAGGATGGCACTCTATGCTCACTTCATGTCCTGTCATAGGCAAGGCTAGGCCTTTTGCACTAGCGCTCGCGTGGATTCGGGGACTAAGCCAGTGCCTTCCCCACAGGAGAGGAGAGTCGACATGAACCATGCACAGGCCCGTGCACTGGGCTGGGGATCTGTTTGGGTCTGTGCCCCTGCTACCCCGGCACACTTCCTGACACCAACAACGTTGTCACATCTTGGAGGAAGACGGCATCGGACTGCCCGTTCGTCCAGGGAGATGTTTCTGCGAGTTGAAGCTATGGCGCTTGGTGGCAAGCCCAAGTCTGCCCTAGGCACAGGTGGTCAAGGAGACGCTGTCCCCTTGGGACCAGAGACACAGGACAGGCCTGCCTTCTGCCCAGACTCCTTCCTCATTGTGGAGCAAACCTGCCTGCCATAGTCATACTCTTCTGTCACCTTAGCAGCCAGGCCTCCGACCCTCAGCACAGGTAGATGGTGACACTTGTCTTACAACGGGCCCGCTGTTCCTGCCAGTGCCAACTCTCCTGCATCGTGACCGTTTCCCGAACACAAAGCCAACGGCTCCTTCTCTTTGCCCGTGGCAGCGTGATGCACCTTCCCCAGACTTGCTCTTGGGGAGCACGGTGACAGACGTGTCCATTTCCTTCAGGCCCTTTCCAGAGGTGCAACCACGCTTCTCTCTCTGGCAGAGGGGATGCTAGGTAAAAGAAAATTTCTCTCCATGCGGGTATCTTGCACTCTCCTGAGCAGACTAGCTCAGGCAAGAAGCAGCAGCTTCGCACAAACCCGACTCTGATTGCCCAACGAATGCTATGCTTTCCCAGAGAGGATGCCTGGGCATAGAAGGATATCGTTCCATGCGGGATTATTACAACGTGCAGGGGACACTAGATCAGGGAAGCAGCAGCAGCATACCTCAGACGCGACTTTGTTTTCACAAGTAG
Source organism: Neogale vison (assembly GCF_020171115.1). NCBI lineage: Eukaryota > Metazoa > Chordata > Mammalia > Carnivora > Mustelidae > Neogale > Neogale vison. Next base: position 216,889,132 of record NC_058101.1, read on the forward strand.
CTGGTGACTCTTGTCTTACAACGGGCCCGCTGTTCCTGCCAGTGCCAACTCTCCTGCATCGCGACCGTTTCCCGAACACAAAGCCAACGGCTCCTTCTCTTTGCCCGTGGCAGCGTGCTGCACCTTCCCCAGACTTGCTCTTGGGGAGCACGGTGACAGACGTGTCCCTTTCCTTAAGGCCCTTTCCAGAGGTGCAACCACGCTTCTCTCTCTGGCAGAGGGGATGCAGGGTGAAAGAAAATTTCGCTCCATGCGGGTATCTTGCACTGTCCTGAGCAGAGTAGCTCAGGCAAGAAGCAGCAGCTTCCCACAAACCCGACTCTGATTGCCCAACGAATGCTATGCTTTCCCAGAGAGGATGCCTGGGCATAGAAGGATTTCGTTCCATGCGGGTTTATTACAACGTGCAGGGGAGACTAGCTCAGGGAAGCAGCAGCAGCATCCCTCAGACGCGACTCTGATTTCCCAACGAAAGCTGTGCCTTCCCAGAGGGGATGCCCGGGCAAAGAGGCTTTCGCTCTATGCGGGGCTCTCCCACCGTCCTACGAATACTAGGCTAAGGCAAGCAGCCACAGCAGCCTACAGATCCGACTCTGATTTACCAGCTACTGCTATACGTTCGCAGATGTTTTCAGCTGGCGCGAACTGCCCTTCGCTGCTGCTTCACAGCAAGGCTTTGGGCATTCGCTCTGACACTTCAAAGAAGAAGAGCTGCGGGAGAGCTAGTGTATCTTGGGCCTTGCTTTCCGGGGCTCCATGTTCGCGCCGTGCGTTCTCCCTGCCAAGCCGAACTAAGCAGGGTCAATCACAAACCTACAGCCGTGTGCCTTGCCTAGGATGGCACTCTATGTTCACTTCAGGTCCTGGCATAGGCAAGGCTAGGCCTTTTGCAATAGCGCTCGCGTGGAATCGGGGACTAAGCCAGTGCCTTCCCCACAGGAGAGGAGAGTCGACATGAACCCTGCACACTGCCCGTGCACGGGGATGGGGATCTGTTTGGGTCTGTCCCCCCTCCTACCCCGGCACACTTCCTGACACCAACAACGTTGTCACATCTTGGAGGAAGACGGCATCGGACTGCCCGTTCGTCCAGGGAGCTGTTTCTGCGAGTTGCGGCTATGGCGCTTGGTGGCAAGCCCAAGTCTGCCCTAGGCAGAGGGGGTCAAGGAGACGCTGTCTCCTTGGGACCAGAGACACAGGACCGGCCTGCCTTCTGCACAGACTCCTTCCTCAGTGTGGAGCACGCGTGCCTGCCCTAGTCGTACTCTTCTGTCACCTTAGCAGACAGGCCTCCGTCCCTCAGCACAGGTAGATGGTGACACTTGCCTTACAACGGGCCCGCTGTTCCTGCCAATGCCAACTATCCTGCATCGCGACCGTTTCCCGAACACAAAGCCAACGGCTCCTTCTCTTTGCCCGTGGCAGCGTGCTGCACCTTCCCCAGACTTGCTCTTGGGGAGCACGGTGACAGACGTGTCCCTTTCCTTAAGCCCCTTTCCAGAGGTGCAACCACGATTCTCTCTCTGGCAGAGGGGATGCTAGGTGAAAGGGAATTTCGCTCCATGCGGGTATCTTGCACTGTCCTCAGCAGAATAGCTCAGGCAAGAAGCAGCAGCTTCCTAAAAACCCGACACTGATTGCCCAACGAATGCTCTGCTTTCTCAGAGAGGAGGCCTGGCCATAGATGATTTCGCTCCATGCGGGTTTATTACAATTTGCAGGGAAGTCTAACTCAGGCAAGCAGCAACAGCATCACTCAGACGCGACTCTGATTTCCCAACGAAAGCTGTGACTTCCCAAAGGGGATGCCCGGGCAAAGTGGCTTTCGCTCTATGCGGGGCTCTCCCACCGTCCTACGAATACTAGGCTAAGGCAAGCAGCCACAGCAGCCTACAGATCTGACTCTGATTTACCAACTGAACTAAGCAGGCACAATCAAAAACCAACAGCAGCGTGCGTTGCCTAGGATGGCACTCTATGCTCACTTCATGTCCTGGCATAGGCAAGGCTAGGCCTTTTGCACTAGCGCTCGTGTGGAATCGGGGACTAAGCCAGTGCCTTCCCCACAGGAGAGGAGAGTCGACATGAACCCTGCACACTGCCCGTGCACTGGGCTGGGGATCTGTTTGGGTCTCTCCCCCCTCCTACCCCGGCACACTTCCTGACACCAACAACGTTGTCACATCTTGGAGGAAGACGGCATCGGACTGCCCGTTCGTCCAGGGAGCTGTTTCTGCGAGTTGAAGCTATGGCGCTTGGTGGCAAGCCCAAGTCTGCCCTAGGCACAGGTGGTCAAGGAGACGCTGTCCCCTTGGGACCAGAGACACAGGACAGGACTGCCTTCTGCCCAGACTCCTTCCTCAGTGTGGAGCACACCTGCCTGCCATAGTCATACTCTTCTGTCACCTTAGCAGCCAGGCCTCCGACCCTCAGCACAGGTAGATGGTGACACTTGTCTTACAACGGGCCCGCTGTTCCTGCCAGTGCCAACTCTCCTTCATCGCGACCGTTTCCCGAACACAAAGCCAACAGCTCCTTCTCTTTGCCCGTGGCAGCGTGATGCACCTTCCCCAGATTTGCTCTTGGGGAGCACAGTGACAGACGTGTCCCTTTCCATAAGGCCCTTTCCAGAGGTGCAACCACGCTTCTCTCTCTGGCAGAGGGGATGCTAGGTAAAAGATAATTTCGCTCCATGCGGGTATCTTGCACTGTCCTGAGCAGACTAGCTCAGGCAAGAAGCAGCAGCTTCCCACAAACCCGACTCTGATTGCCCAACGAATGCTATGCTTTCACAGAGAGGATGCCTGGGCATAGAATAATTTCGTTCCATGCGGGATTATTACAACGTGCAGGGGAGACTAGATCAGGAAAGCAGCAGCAGCATCCCTCAGACGCGACTCTGTTTTCACAAGTAGCTGGTGACACTTGTCTTACAACGGGCCCGCTGTTCCGGCCAGTGCCAACTCTCCTGCATCGTGACCGTTTCCCGAACACAAAGCCAACGGCTCCTTCTCTTTGCCCGTGGCAGCGTGATGCACCTTCCCCAGACTTGCTCTTGGGGAGCACGGTGACAGACGTGTCCATTTCCTTCAGGCCCTTTCCAGAGGTGCAACCACGCTTCTCTCTCTGGCAGAGGGGATGCTAGGTAAAAGAAAATTTCGCTCCATGCGGGTATCTTGCACTCTCCTGAGCAGACTAGCTCAGGCAAGAAGCAGCAGCTTCGCACAAACCCGACTCTGATTGCCCAACGAATGCTATGCTTTCCCAGAGAGGATGCCTGGGCATAGAAGGATATCGTTCCATGCGGGATTATTACAACGTGCAGGGGACACTAGATCAGGGAAGCAGCAGCAGCATACCTCAGACGCGACTTTGTTTTCACAAGTAGCTGGTGACTCTTGTCTTACAACGGGCCCGCTGTTCCTGCCAGTGCCAACTCTCCTGCATCGCGACCGTTTCCCGAACACAAAGCCAACGGCTCCTTCTCTTTGCCCGTGGCAGCGTGCTGCACCTTCCCCAGACTTGCTCTTGGGGAGCACGGTGACAGACGTGTCCCTTTCCTTAAGGCCCTTTCCAGAGGTGCAACCACGCTTCTCTCTCTGGCATAGGGGATGCTAGGTGAAAGAAAATTTCGCTCCATGCGGGTATCTTGCACTGTCCTGAGCAGAGTAGCTCAGGCAAGAAGCAGCAGCTTCCCACAAACCCGACTCTGATTGCCCAACGAATGCTATGCTTTCCCAGAGAGGATGCCTGGGCATAGAAGGATTTCGTTCCATGCGGGTTTATTACAACGTGCAGGGGAGACTAGCTCAGGGAAGCAGCAGCAGCATCCCTCAGACGCGACTCTGATTTCCCAACGAAAGCTGTGCCTTCCCAGAGGGGATGCCCGGGCAAAGAGGCTTTCGCTCTATGCGGGGCTCTCCCACCGTCCTACGAATACTAGGCTAAGGCAAGCAGCCACAGCAGCCTACAGATCCGACTCTGATTTACCAGCTACTGCTATACGTTCGCAGATGTTTTGAGCTGGCGCGAACTGCCCTTCGCTGCTGCTTCACAGCAAGGCTTTGGGCATTCGCTCTGACACTTCAAAGAAGAAGAGCTGCGGGAGAGCTAGTGTATCTTGGGCCTTGCTTTCCGGGGCTCCATGTTCGCGCCGTGCGTTCTCCCTGCCAAGCCGAACTAAGCAGGGTCAATCACAAACCTACAGCCGTGTGCCTTGCCTAGGATGGCACTCTATGCTCACTTCAGGTCCTGGCATAGGCAAGGCTAGGCCTTTTGCACTAGCGCTCGCGTGGAATCGGGGACTAAGCCAGTGCCTTCCCCACAGGAGAGGAGAGTCGACATGAACCCTGCACACTGCCCGTGCACGGGGATGGGGATCTGTTTGGGTCTGTCCCCCCTCCTACCCCGGCACACTTCCTGACACCAACAACGTTGTCACATCTTGGAGGAAGACGGCATCGGACTGCCCGTTCGTCCAGGGAGCTGTTTCTGCGAGTTGCGGCTATGGCGCTTGGTGGCAAGCCCAAGTCTGCCCTAGGCAGAGGGGGTCAAGGAGACGCTGTCTCCTTGGGACCAGAGACACAGGACCGGCCTGCCTTCTGCACAGACTCCTTCCTCAGTGTGGAGCACGCGTGCCTGCCCTAGTCGTACTCTTCTGTCACCTTAGCAGCCAGGCCTCCGTCCCTCAGCACAGGTAGATGGTGACACTTGCCTTACAACGGGCCCGCTGTTCCTGCCAATGCCAACTATCCTGCATCGCGACCGTTTCCCGAACACAAAGCCAACGGCTCCTTCTCTTTGCCCGTGGCAGCGTGCTGCACCTTCCCCAGACTTGCTCTTGGGGAGCACGGTGACAGACGTGTCCCTTTCCTTAAGCCCCTTTCCAGAGGTGCAACCACGATTCTCTCTCTGGCAGAGGGGATGCTAGGTGAAAGGGAATTTCGCTCCATGCGTGTATCTTGCACTGTCCTCAGCAGAATAGCTCAGGCAAGAAGCAGCAGCTTCCTAAAAACCCGACTCTGATTGCCCAACGAATGCTCTGCTTTCTCAGAGAGGAGGCCTGGCCATAGATGATTTCGCTCCATGCGGGTTTATTACAATTTGCAGGGAAGTCTAACTCAGGCAAGCAGCAACAGCATCCCTCAGACGCGACTCTGATTTCCCAACGAAAGCTGTGACTTCCCAAAGGGGATGCCCGGGCAAAGTGGCTTTCGCTCTATGCGGGGCTCTCCCACCGTCCTACGAATACTAGGCTAAGGCAAGCAGCCACAGCAGCCTACAGATCTGACTCTGATTTACCAACTGAACTAAGCAGGCACAATCAAAAACCAACAGCAGCGTGCGTTGCCTAGGATGGCACTCTATGCTCACTTCATGTCCTGGCATAGGCAAGGCTAGGCCTTTTGCACTAGCGCTCGTGTGGAATCGGGGACTAAGCCAGTGCCTTCCCCACAGGAGAGGAGAGTCGACATGAACCCTGCACACTGCCCGTGCACTGGGCTGGGGATCTGTTTGGGTCTCTCCCCCCTCCTACCCCGGCACACTTCCTGACACCAACAACGTTGTCACATCTTGGAGGAAGACGGCATCGGACTGCCCGTTCGTCCAGGGAGCTGTTTCTGCGAGTTGAAGCTATGGCGCTTGGTGGCAAGCCCAAGTCTGCCCTAGGCACAGGTGGTCAAGGAGACGCTGTCCCCTTGGGACCAGAGACACAGGACAGGACTGCCTTCTGCCCAGACTCCTTCCTCAGTGTGGAGCACACCTGCCTGCCATAGTCATACTCTTCTGTCACCTTAGCAGCCAGGCCTCCGACCCTCAGCACAGGTAGATGGTGACACTTGTCTTACAACGGGCCCGCTGTTCCTGCCAGTGCCAACTCTCCTGCATCGCGACCGTTTCCCGAACACAAAGCCAACGGCTCCTTCTCTTTGCCCGTGGCAGCGTGATGCACCTTCCCCAGACTTGCTCTTGCGGAGCACAGTGACAGACGTGTCCCTTTCCATAAGGCCCTTTCTAGAGGTGCAACCACGCTTCTCTCTCTGGCAGAGGGGATGCTAGGTAAAAGATAATTTCGCTCCATGCGGGTATCTTGCACTGTCCTGAGCAGACTAGCTCAGGCAAGAAGCAGCAGCTTCCCACAAACCCGACTCTGATTGCCCAACGATTGCTATGCTTTCCCAGAGAGGGTGCCTGGGCATAGAAGGTTTTCATTTCATGCGGGATTATTACAACGTGCAGGGGACACTAGATCAGGGAAGCAGCAGCAGCATCCCTCAGACGCGACTCTGTTTTCACAAGTAGCTGGTGACACTTGTCTTACAACGGGCCCGCTGTTCCTGCCAGTGCCAACTCTCCTGCATCGCGCCCGTTTCCCGAACACAAAGCCAACGGCTCCTTCTCTTTGCCCGTGGCAGCGTGCTGCACCTTCCCCAGACTTGCTCTTGGGGAGCACGGTGACAGACGTGTCCCTTTCCTTAAGCCCCTTTCCAGAGGTGCAACCACGCTTCTCTCTCTGGCACAGGGGATGCTAGGTGAAAGGGAATTTCGCTCCATGCAGGTATCTTGCACTGTCCTCAGCAGAATAGCTCAGGCAAGAAGCAGCAGCTTCCTAAAAACCCGACACTGATTGCCCAACGAATGCTCTGCTTTCTCAGAGAGGAGGCCAGGCCATAGATGATTTCGCTCCATGCGGGTTTAGTACAATTTGCAGGGAAGTCTAACTCAGGCAAGCAGCAACAGCATCCCTCAGAAGCGACTCTGATTTCCCAACGAATGCTGTGACTTCCCAAAGGGGATGCCCGGGCAAAGTGGCTTTCGCTCTATGCGGGGCTCTCCCACCGTCCTACGAATACTAGGCTAAGGCAAGCAGCCACAGCAGCCTACAGATCTGACTCTGATTTACCAACTGAACTAAGCAGGCACAATCAAAAACCAACAGAGCGTGCGTTGCCTAGGATGGCACTCTATGCTCACTTCATGTCCTGTCATAGGCAAGGCTAGGCCTTTTGCACTAGCGCTCGCGTGGATTCGGGGACTAAGCCAGTGCCTTCCCCACAGGAGAGGAGAGTCGACATGAACCCTGCACAGGCCCGTGCACTGGGCTGGGGATCTGTTTGGGCCTGTCCCCCCTGCTACCCCGGCACACTTCCTGACACCAACAACGTTGTCACATCTTGGAGGAAGACGGCATCGGACTGCCCGTTCGTCCAGGGAGCTGTTTCTGCGAGTTGAAGCTATGGCGCTTGGTGGCAAGCCCAAATCTGCCCTAGGCACAGGTGGTCAAGGAGACGCTGTCCCCTTGGGACCAGAGACACAGGACAGGCCTGCTTTCTGCCCAGACTCCTTCCTCAGTGTGGAGCACACCTGCCTGCCATAGTCATACTCTTCTGTCACCTTAGCAGCCAGGCCTCCGACCCTCAGCACAGGTAGATGGTGACACTTGTCTTAAACGGGCCCGCTGTTCCTGCCAGTGCCAACTCTCCTGCATCGCGACCGTTTCCCGAACACAAAGCCAACGGCTCCTTCTCTTTGCCCGTGGCAGCGTGATGCACCTTCCCCAGACTTGCTCTTGGGGAGCACGGTGACAGACGTGTCCCTTTCCTTCAGGCCCTTTCCAGAGGTGCAACCACGCTTCTCTCTCTGGCAGTGGGGATGCTAGGTAAAAGAAAATTTCGCTCCATGCGGGTATCTTGCACTGTCCTGAGCAGAGTAGCTCAGGCAAGAAGCAGCAGCTTCCCACAAACCCGACTCTGATTGCCCAACGAATGCTATGCTTTCACAGAGAGGATGCCTGGGCATAGAAGGATTTCGTTCCATGCGGGATTATTACAACGTGCAGGGGACACTAGATCAGGGAAGCAGCAGCAGCATCCCTCAGACGTGACTCTGATTTCCCAACGAAAGCTGTGCCTTCCCAGAGGGGATGCCCGGGCAAAGAGGCTTTCGCTCTATGCGGGGCTCTCCCACCGTCCTACGAATACTAGGCTAAGGCAAGCAGCCACAGCAGCCTACAGATCCGACTCTGATTTACCAGCTACTGCTATACGTTCGCAGAGGTTTTCAGCTGGCGCGAACTGCCCTTCGCTGCTGCTTCACAGCAAGGCTTTGGGCATTCGCTCTGACACTTCAAAGAAGAAGAGCTGCGGGAGAGCTAGTGTATCTTGGGCCTTGCTTTCCGGGGCTCCATGTTCGCGCCGTGCGTTCTCCCTGCCAAGCCGAACTAAGCAGGGTCAATCACAAACCTACAGCAGTGTGCGTTGCCTAGGATGGCACTCTATGCTCACTTCATGTCCTGGCATAGGCAAGGCTAGGCCTTTTGCACTAGAGCTCGCGTGGAATCGGGGACTAAACCAGTGCCTTCCCCACAGGAGAGGAGAGTCGACATGAACCCTGCACACGGCCCGTGCGCTGGGCTGGGGATCTGTTTGGGTCTGTCCCCCCTGCTACCCCGGCACACTTCCTGACACCAACAACGTTGTCACATCTTGGAGGAAGACGGCATCGGACTGCCCGTTCGTCCAGGGAGCTGTTTCTGCGAGTTGAAGCTTTGGCGCTTGGTGGCAAGCCCAAGTCTGCCCTAGGCACAGGTGGTCAAGGAGACGCTGTCCCCTTGGGACCAGAGACACAGGACAGGCCTGCCTTCTGCCCAGACTCCTTCCTCAGTGTGGAGCGCACCTGCCTGCCATAGTCATACTCTTCTGTCACCTTAGCAGCCAGGCCTCCGACCCTCAGCACAGGTAGATGGTGACACTTGTCTTACAACGGGCCCGCTGTTCCTGCTAGTGCCAACTCTCCTGCATCGCGAACGTTTCCCGAACACAAAGCCAACGGCTCCTTCTCTTTGCCCGTGGCAGCGTGATGCACCTTCCCCAGACTTGCTCTTGGGGAGCACAGTGACAGACGTGTCCCTTTCCATAAGGCCCTTTCCCGAGGTGCAACCACGCTTCTCTCTCTGGCAGCGGGGATGCTAGGTAAAAGATAATTTCGCTCCATGCGGGTATCTTGCACTGTCCTGAGCAGACTAGCTCAGGCAAGAAGCAGCAGCTTCCCACAAACACGACTCTGATTGCCCAACGAATGCTATGCTTTCCCAGAGAGGATGCCTGGGCATAGAAGGATTTCATTCCATGCGGGATTATTACAACGTGCAGGGGAGACTAGATCAGGGAAGCAGCAGCAGCATCCCTCAGAAGCGACTCTGTTTTCACAAGTAGCTGGTGACACTTATCTTACAACGGGCCCGCTGTTCCTGCCAGTGCCAACTCTCCTGCATCGCGACCGTTTCCCGAACACAAAGCCAACGGCTCCTTCTCTTTGCCCGTGGCAGCGTGCTGCACCTTCCCCAGACTTGCTCTTGGGGAGCACGGTGACAGACGTGTCCCTTTCCTTAAGCCCCTTTCCAGAGGTGCAACCACGCTTCTCTCTCTGGCAGAGGGGATGCTAGGTGAAAGGGAATTTCGCTCCATGCGGGTATCTTGCACTATCCTCAGCAGAATAGCTCAGGCAAGAAGCAGCAGCTTCCTAAAAACCTGACACTGATTGCCCAACGAAGCTCTGCTTTCTCAGAGAGGAGGCCTGACCATAGATGATTTCGCTCCATGCGGGTATATTACAATTTGCAGAGAACTCTAACTCAGGCAAGCAGCAACAGCATCCCTCAGACGCGACTCTGATTTCCCAACGAAAGCTGTGACTTCCCAAAGGGGATGCCCGGGCAAAGTGGCTTTCGCTCTATGCGGGGCTCTCCCACCGTCCTACGAATACTAGGCTAAGGCAAGCAGCCACAGCAGCCTACAGATCTGACTCTGATTTACCAACTGAACTAAGCAGGCACAATCAAAAACCAACAGCAGCGTGCGTTGCCTAGGATGGCACTCTATGCTCACTTCATGTCCTGGCATAGGCAAGGCTAGGCCTTTTGCACTAGCGCTCGCGTGGATTCGGGGACTAAGCCAGTGCCTTCAACACAGGAGAGGAGAGTCGACATGAACCCTGACAGGCCCGTGCACTGGGCTGGGGATCTGTTTGGGTCTGTCCCCCCTGCTACCCCGGCACACTTCCTGACACCAACAACGTTGTCACATCTTGGAGGAAGACGGCATCGGACTGCCCGTTCGTCCAGGGAGCTGTTTCTGCGAGTTGAAGCTATGGCGCTTGGTGGCAAGCCCAAATCTGCCCTAGGCACAGGTGGTCAAGGAGACGCTGTCCCCTTGGGACCAGAGACACAGGACAGGCCTGCCTTCTGCCCAGACTCCTTCCTCAGTGTGGAGCACACCTGCCTGCCATAGTCATACTCTTCTGTCACCTTAGCAGCCAGGCCTCCGACCCTCAGCACAGGTAGATGGTGACACTTGTCTTACAACGGGCCCGCTGTTCCTGCCAGTGCCAACTCTCCTTCATCGCGACCGTTTCCCGAACACAAAGCCAACGGCTCCTTCTCTTTGCCCGTGGCAGCGTGCTGCACCTTCCCCATACTTGCTCTTGGTGAGCACGGTGACAGACGTGTCCCTTTCCTTCAGGCCCTTTCCAGAGGTGCAACCACGCTTCTCTCTCTGGCAGAGGGGATGCTAGGTAAAAGAAAATTTCGCTCCATGCGGGTATCTTGCACTGTCCTGAGCAGAGTAGCTCAGGCAAGAAGCAGCAGCTTCCCACAAACCCGACTCTGATTGCCCAACGAATGCTATGCTTTCCCAGAGAGGATGCCTGGGCATAGAAGGATTTCGTTCCATGCGGGTTTATTACAACGTGCAGGGGAGACTAGCTCAGGGAAGCAGCAGCAGCATCCCTCAGACGCGACTCTGATTTCCCAACGAAAGCTGTGCCTTCCCAGAGGGGATGCCCGGGCAAAGAGGCTTTCGCTCTATGCGGGGCTCTCCCACCGTCCTACGAATACTAGGCTAAGGCAAGCAGCCACAGCAGCCTACAGATCCGACTCTGATTTACCAGCTACTGCTATACGTTCGCAGAGGTTTTCAGCTGGCGCGAACTGCCCTTCGCTGCTGCTTCACAGCAAGGCTTTGGGCATTCGCTCTGACACTTCAAAGAAGAAGAGCTGCGGGAGAGCTAGTGTATCTTGGGCCTTGCTTTCCGGGGCTCCATGTTCGCGCCGTGCGTTCTCCCTGCCAAGCCGAACTAAACAGGGTCAATCACAAACCTACAGCAGTGTGCGTTGCCTAGGATGGCACTCTATGCTCACTTCATGTCCTGGCATAGGCAAGGCTAGGCCTTTTGCACTAGAGCTCGCGTGGAATCGGGGACTAAGCCAGTGCCTTCCCCACAGGAGAGGAGAGTCGACATGAACCCTGCACACTGCCCGTGCACGGGGATGGGGATCTGTTTGGGTCTGTCCCCCCTCCTACCCCGGCACACTTCCTGACACCAACAACGTTGTCACATCTTGGAGGAAGACGGCATCGGACTGCCCGTTCGTCCAGGGAGCTGTTTCTGCGAGTTGCGGCTATGGCGCTTGGTGGCAAGCCAAGTCTGCATTAGGCAGAGGGGGTCAAGGAGACGCTCTCCCCTTGGGACCAGAGACACAGGACCGGCCTGCCTTCTGCACAGATTCCTTCCTCAGTGTGGAGCACGCGTGCCTGCCCTAGTCGTACTCTTCTGTCACCTTAGCAGCCAGGCCTCCGTCCCTCAGCACAGGTAGATGGTGACACTTGTCTTACAACGGGCCCGCTGTTCCTGCCAGTGCCAACTCTCCTGCATCGCGACCGTTTCCCGAACACAAAGCCAACGGCTCCTTCTCTTTGCCCGTGGCAGCCTGCTGCACCTTCCCCAGACTTGCTCTTGGGGAGCACGGTGACAGACGTGTCCCTTTCCTTAAGCCCCTTTCCAGAGGTGCAACCACGCTTCTCTCTCTGGCAGAGGGGATGCTAGGTGAAAGGGAATTTCGCTCCATGCGGGTATCTTGCACTGTCCTCAGCAGAATAGCTCAGGCAAGAAGCAGCAGCTTCCTAAAAACCCGACACTGATTGCCCAACGAAGCTCTGCTTTCTCAGAGAGGAGGCCTGACCATAGATGATTTCGCTCCATGCGGGTTTATTACAATTTGCAGGGAAGTCTAACTCAGGCAAGCAGCAACAGCATCCCTCAGACGCGACTCTGATTTCCCAACGAAAGCTGTGACTTCCCAAAGGGGATGCCCGGGCAAAGTGGCTTTCGCTCTATGCGGGGCTCTCCCACCATCCTACGAATACTAGGCTAAGGCAAGCAGCCACAGCAGCCTACAGATCTGACTCTGATTTACCAACTGAACTAAGCAGGCACAATCAAAAACCAACAGCAGCGTGCGTTGCCTAGGATGGCACTCTATGCTCACTTCATGTCCTGTCATAGGCAAGGCTAGGCCTTTTGCACTAGCGCTCGCGTGGAATCGGGGACTAAGCCAGTGCCTTCGCCACAGGAGAGGAGAGTCGACATGAACCCTGCACACTGCCCGTGCACTGGGCTGGGGATCTGTTTGGGTCTGTCCCCCCTCCTACCCCGGCACACTTCCTGACACCAACAACGTTGTCACATCTTGAGGAAGACAGCATCGGACTGCCCGTTCGTCCAGGGAGCTGTTTCTGCGAGTTGAAGCTATGGCGCTTGGTGGCAAGCCCAAGTCTGCCCTAGGCACAGGTGGTCAAGGAGACGCTGTCCCCTTGGGACCAGAGACACAGGACAGGCCTGCCTTCTGCCCAGACTCCTTCCTCAGTGTGGAGCACACCTGCCTGCCATAGTCATACTCTTCTGTCACCTTAGCAGCCAGGCCTCCGACCCTCAGCACAGGTAGATGGTGACACTTGTCTTACAACGGGCCCGCTGTTCCTGCCAGTGCCAACTATCCTTCATCGCGACCGTTTCCCGAACACAAAGCCAACGGCTCCTTCTCTTTGCCCGTGGCAGCGTGATGCACCTTCCCCAGACTTGCTCTTGGGGAGCACAGTGACAGACGTGTCCCTTTCCATAAGGCCCTTTCCAGAGGTGCAACCACGCTTCTCTCTCTGGCAGAGGGGATGCTAGGTAAAAGAAAATTTCGCTCCATGCGGGTATCTTGCACTGTCCTGAGCAGACTAGATCAGGCAAGAAGCAGCAGCTTCCCACAAACCCGACTCTGATTGCCCAACGAATACTATGCTTTCCCAGAGAGGGTGCCTGGGCATAGAAGGATTTCATTTCATGCGGGATTATTACAACGTGCAGGGGAGACTAGATCAGGGAAGCAGCAGCAGCATCCCTCAGACGCGACTCTGTTTTCACAAGTAGCTGGTGACACTTGTCTTACAACGGGCCCGCTGTTCCTGCCAGTGCCAACTCTCCTGCATCGCGACCGTTTCCCGAACACAAAGCCAACGGCTCCTTCTCTTTGCCCGTGGCAGCTTGCTGCACCTTCCCCAGACTTGGTCTTGGGGAGCACGGTGACAGACGTGTCCCTTTCCTTAAGCCCCTTTCCAGAGGTGCAACCACGCTTCTCTCTCTGGCAGAGGGGATGCTAGGTGAAAGGGAATTTCGCTCCATGCAGGTATCTTGCACTGTCCTCAGCAGAATAGCTCAGGCAAGAAGCACCAGCTTCCTAAAAACCCGACACTGATTGCCCAACGAATGCTCTGCTTTCTCAGAGAGGAGGCCAGGCCATAGATGATTTCGCTCCATGCGGGTTTATTACAATTTGCAGGGTAGTCTAACTCAGGCAAGCAGCAACAGCATCCCTCAGAAGCGACGCTGATTTCCCAACGAAAGCTGTGACTTCCCAAAGGGGATGCCCGGGCAAAGTGGCTTTCGCTCTATGCGGGGCTCTCCCACCGTCCTACGAATACTAGGCTAAGGCAAGCAGCCACAGCAGCCTACAGATCTGACTCTGATTTACCAACTGAACTAAGCAGGCACAATCAAAAACCAACAGCAGCGTGCGTTGCCTAGGATGGCACTCTATGCTCCCTTCATGTCCTATCATAGGCAAGGCTAGGCCTTTTGCACTAGCGCTCGCGTGGATTCGGGGACTAAGCCAGTGCCTTCCCCACAGGAGAGGAGAGTCGACATGAACCCTGCACAGGCCCGTGTACTGGGCTGGGGATCTGTTTGGGTCTGTCCCCCCTGCTACCCCGGCACACTTCCTGACACCAACAACGTTGTCACATCTTGGAGGAAGACGGCATCGGACTGCCCGTTCGTCCAGGGAGCTGTTTCTGCGAGTTGAAGCTATGGCGCTTGGTGGCAAGCCCAAGTCTGCCCTAGGCACAGGTTGTCAAGGAGACGCTGTCCCCTTGGGACCAGAGACACAGGACAGGCCTGCCTTCTGCCCAGACTCCTTCCTCAGTGTGGAGCACACCTGCCTGCCATAGTCATACTCTTCTGTCACCTTAGCAGCCAGGCCTCCGACCCTCAGCACAGGTAGATGGTGACACTTGTCTTACAACGGGCCCGCTGTTCCTGCCAGTGCCAACTCTCCTGCATCGCGACCGTTTCCCGAACACAAAGCCAACGGCTCCTTGTCTTTGCCCGTGGCAGCGTGATGCACCTTCCCCAGATTTGCTCTTGGGGAGCACAGTGACAGACGTGTCCCTTTCCATAAGGCCCTTTCCAGAGGTGCAACCACGCTTCTCTCTCTGGCAGAGGGGATGCTAGGTAAAAGATAATTTCGCTCCATGCGGGTATCTTGCACTGTCCTGAGCAGACTAGCTCAGGCAAGAAGCAGCAGCTTCCCACAAACCCGACTCTGATTGCCCAACGAATGCTATGCTTTCACAGAGAGGATGCCTGGGCATAGAAGGATTTCGTTCCATGCGGGATTATGACAACGTGCAGGGGAGACTAGATCAGGGAAGCAGCAGCAGCATCCCTCAGACGCGACTCTGTTTTCGTAAGTAGCTGGTGACACTTGTCTTACAACTGGCCCGCTGTTCCTGCCAGTGCCAACTCTCCTGCATCGTGACCGTTTCCCGAACACAAAGCCAACGGCTCCTTCTCTTTGCCCGTGGCAGCGTGATGCACCTTCCCCAGACATGCTCTTGGGGAGCACAGTGACAGACGTGTCCCTTTCCATAAGGCCCTTTCCAGAGGTGCAACCACGCTTCTCTCTCTGGCAGAGGGGATGCTAGGTAAAAGATAATTTCGCTCCATGCGGGTATCTTGCACTGTCCTGAGCAGACTAGCTCAGGCAAGAAGCAGCAGCTTCCCACAAACCCGACTCTGATTGCCCAACGAATGCTATGCTTTCCCAGAGAGGGTGCCTGGGCATAGAAGGATTTCATTTCATGCGGGATTATTACAACGTGCAGGGGAGACTAGATCAGGGAAGCAGCAGCAGCATCCCTCAGACGCGACTCTGTTTTCACAAGTAGCTGGTGACACTTGTCTTACAACGGGCCCGCTGTTCCTGCCAGTGCCAACTCTCCTGCATCGCGACCGTTTCCCGAACACAAAGCCAACGGCTCCTTCTCTTTGCCCGTGGCAGCGTGCTGCACCTTCCCCAGACTTGGTCTTGGGGAGCACGGTGACAGACGTGTCCCTTTCCTTAAGCCCCTTTCCAGAGGTGCAACCACGCTTCTCTCTCTGGCAGAGGGGATGCTAGGTGAAAGGGAATTTCGCTCCATGCAGGTATCTTGCACTGTCCTCAGCAGAATAGCTCAGGCAAGAAGCAGCAGCTTCCTAAAAACCCGACACTGATTGCCCAACGAATGCTCTGCTTTCTCAGAGAGGAGGCCAGGCCATTGATGATTTCGCTCCATGCGGGTTTATTACAATTTGCAGGGAAGTCTAACTCAGGCAAGCAGCAACAGCATCCCTCAGAAGCGACTCTGATTTCCCAACGAAAGCTGTGACTTCCCAAAGGGGATGCCCGGGCAAAGTGGCTTTCGCTCTATGCGGGGCTCTCCCACCGTCCTACGAATACTAGGCTAAGGCAAGCAGCCACAGCAGCCTACAGATCTGACTCTGATTTACCAACTGAACTAAGCAGGCACAATCAAAAACCAACAGCAGCGTGCGTTGCCTAGGATGGCACTCTATGTTCCCTTCATGTCCTATCATAGGCAAGGCTAGGCCTTTTGCACTAGCGCTCGCGTGGATTCGGGGACTAAGCCAGTGCCTTCCTCACAGGAGAGGAGAGTCGATATGAACCCTGCACAGGCCCGTGCACTGGGCAGTGGATCTGTTTGGGCCTGTCCCCCCTGCTACCCCGGCACACTTCCTGACACCAACAACGTTGTCACATCTTGGAGGAAGACGGCATCGGACTGCCCGTTCGTCCAGGGAGCTGTTTCTGCGAGTTGAAGCTATGGCGCTTGGTGGCAAGCCCAAATCTGCCCTAGGCACAGGTGGTCAAGGAGACGCTGTCCCCTTGGGACCAGAGACACAGGACAGGCCTGCCTTCTGCCCAGACTCCTTCCTCAGTGTGGAGCACACCTGCCTGCCATAGTCATACTCTTCTGTCACCTTAGCAGCCAGGCCTCCGACCCTCAGCACAGGTAGATGGTGACACTTGTCTTACAACGGGCCCGCTGTTCCTGCCAGTGCCAACTCTCCTTCATCGCGACCGTTTCCCGAACACAAAGCCAACGGCTCCTTCTCTTTGCCCGTGGCAGCGTGCTGCACCTTCCCCAGACTTGCTCTTGGGGAGCACGGTGACAGACGTGTCCCTTTCCTTCAGGCCCTTTCCAGAGGTGCAACCACGCTTCTCTCTCTGGCAGAGGGGATGCTAGGTAAAAGAAAATTTCGCTCCATGCGGGTATCTTGCACTGTCCTGAGCAGAGTAGCTCAGGCAAGAAGCAGCAGCTTCCCACAAACCCGACTCTGATTGCCCAACAAATGCTATGCTTTCCCAGAGAGGATGCCTGGGCATAGAAGGATTTCGTTCCATGCGGGATTATTACAACGTGCAGGGGACACTAGATCAGGGAAGCAGCAGCAGCATCCCTCAGACGCGACTCTGATTTCCCATCGAAAGCTGTGCCTTCCCAGAGGGGATGCCCGGGCAAAGAGGCTTTCGCTCTATGCGGGGCTCTCCCACCGTCCTACGAATACTAGGCTAAGGCAAGCAGCCACAGCAGCCTACAGATCCGACTCTGATTTACCAGCTACTGCTATACGTTCGCAGAGGTTTTCAGCTGGCGCGAACTGCCCTTCGCTGCTGCTTCACAGCAAGGCTTTGGGCATTCGCTCTGACACTTCAAAGTAGAAGAGCTGCGGGAGAGCTAGTGTATCTTGGGCCTTGCTTTCCGGGGCTCCATGTTCGCGCCGTGCGTTCTCCCTGCCAAGCCGAACTAAGCAGGGTCAATCACAAACCTACAGCAGTGTGCGTTGCCTAGGATGGCACTCTATGCTCACTTCATGTCCTGGCATAGGCAAGGCTAGGCCTTTTGCACTAGAGCTCGCGTGGAATCGGGGACTAAGCCAGTGCCTTCCCCACAGGAGAGGAGAGTCGACATGAACCCTGCACACTGCCCGTGCACGGGGATGGGGATCTGTTTGGGTCTGTCCCCCCTCCTACCCCGGCACACTTCCTGACACCAACAACGTTGTCACATCTTGGAGGAAGACGGCATCGGACTGCCCGTTCGTCCAGGGAGCTGTTTCTGCGAGTTGCGGCTATGGCGCTTGGTGGCAAGCCAAGCCTGCATTAGGCAGAGGGGGTCAAGGAGACGCTCTCCCCTTGGGACCAGAGACACAGGACCGGCCTGCCTTCTGCACAGACTCCTTCCTCAGTGTGGAGCACGCGTGCCTGCCCTAGTCGTACTCTTCTGTCACCTTAGCAGCCAGGCCTCCGTCCCTCAGCACAGGTAGATGGTGACACTTGTCTTACAACGGGCCCGCTGTTCCTGCCAGTGCCAACTCTCCTGCATCGCGACCGTTTCCCGAACACAAAGCCAACGGCTCCTTCTCTTTGCCCGTGGCAGCCTGCTGCACCTTCCCCAGACTTGCTCTTGGGGAGCACGGTGACAGACGTGTCCCTTTCCTTAAGCCCCTTTCCAGAGGTGCAACCACGCTTCTCTCTCTGGCAGAGGGGATGCTAGGTGAAAGGGAATTTCGCTCCATGCGGGTATCTTGCACTGTCCTCAGCAGAATAGCTCAGGCAAGAAGCAGCAGCTTCCTAAAAACCCGACACTGATTGCCCAACGAAGCTCTGCTTTCTCAGAGAGGAGGCCTGACCATAGATGATTTCGCTCCATGCGGGTTTATTACAATTTGCAGGGAAGTCTAACTCAGGCAAGCAGCAACAGCATCCCTCAGACGCGACTCTGATTTCCCAACGAAAGCTGTGACTTCCCAAAGGGGATGCCCGGGCAAAGTGGCTTTCGCTCTATGCGGGGCTCTCCCACCGTCCTACGAATACTAGGCTAAGGCAAGCAGCCACAGCAGCCTACAGATCTGACTCTGATTTACCAACTGAACTAAGCAGGCACAATCAAAAACAAACAGCAGCGTGCGTTGCCTAGGATGGCACTCTATGCTCACTTCATGTCCTGGCATAGGCAAGGCTAGGCCTTTTGCACTAGCGCTCGCGTGGAATCGGGGACTAAGCCAGTGCCTTCCCCACAGGAGAGGAGAGTCGACATGAACCCTGCACACTGCCCGTGCACTGGGCTGGGGATCTGTTTGGGTCTGTCCCCCCTCCTACCCCGGCACACTTCCTGACACCAACAACGTTGTCACATCTTGAGGAAGACAGCATCGGACTGCCCGTTCGTCCAGGGAGCTGTTTCTGCGAGTTGAAGCTATGGCGCTTGGTGGCAAGCCCAAGTCTGCCCTAGGCACAGGTGGTCAAGGAGACGCTGTCCCCTTGGGACCAGAGACACAGGACAGGCCTGCCTTCTGCTCAGACTCCTTCCTCAGTGTGGAGCACACCTGCCTGCCATAGTCATACTCTTCTGTCACCTTAGCAGCCAGGCCTCCGACCCTCAGCACAGGTAGATGGTGACACTTGTCTTACAACGGGCCCGCTGTTCCTGCCAGTGCCAACTCTCCTTCATCGCGACCGTTTCCCGAACACAAAGCCAACGGCTCCTTCTCTTTGCCCGTGGCAGCGTGATGCACCTTCCCCAGACTTGCTCTTGGGGAGCACAGTGACAGACGTGTCCCTTTCCATAAGGCCCTTTCCAGAGGTGCAACCACGCTTCTCTCTCTGGCAGAGGGGATGCTAGGTAAAAGATAATTTCGCTCCATGCGGGTATCTTGCACTGTCCTGAGCAGACTAGCTCAGGCAAGAAGCAGCAGCTTCCCACAAACCCGACTCTGATTGCCCAACGAATGCTATGCTTTCCCAGAGAGGGTGCCTGGGCATAGAAGGATTTCATTCCATGCGGGATTATGACAACGTGCAGGGGAGACTAGATCAGGGAAGCAGCAGCAGCATCCCTCAGACGCGACTCTGTTTTCACAAGTAGCTGGTGACACTTGTCTTACAACGGGCCCGCTGTTCCTGCCAGTGCCAACTCTCCTGCATCGCGACCGTTTCCCGAACACAAAGCCAACGGCTCCTTCTCTTTGCCCGTGGCAGCCTGCTGCACCTTCCCCAGACTTGGTCTTGGGGAGCACGGTGACAGACGTGTCCCTTTCCTTAAGCCCCTTTCCAGAGGTGCAACCACGCTTCTCTCTCTGGCAGAGGGGATGCTAGGTGAAAGGGAATTTCGCTCCATGCAGGTATCTTGCACTGTCCTCAGCAGAATATCTCAGGCAAGAAGCAGCAGCTTCCTAAAAACCCGACACTTATTGCCCAACGAATGCTCTGCTTTCTCAGAGAGGAGGCCAGGCCATAGATGATTTCGCTCCATGCGGGTTTATTACAATTTGCAGGGAAGTCTAACTCAGGCAAGCAGCAACAGCATCCCTCAGAAGCGACTCTGATTTCCCAACGAAAGCTGTGACTTCCCAAAGGGGATGCCCGGGCAAAGTGGCTTTCGCTCTATGCGGGGCTCTCCCACCGTCCTACGAATACTAGGCTAAGGCAAGCAGCCACAGCAGCCTACAGATCTGACTCTGATTTACCAACTGAACTAAGCAGGCACAATCAAAAACCAACAGCAGCGTGCGTTGCCTAGGATGGCACTCTTTGCTCCCTTCATGTCCTATCATAGGCAAGGCTAGGCCTTTTGCACTAGCGCTCGCGTGGATTCGGGGACTAAGCCAGTGCCTTCCCCACAGGAGAGGAGAGTCGACATGAACCCTGCACAGGCCCGTGCACTGGGCAGGGGATCTGTTTGGGCCTGTCCCCCCTGCTACCCCGGCACACTTCCTGACACCAACAACGTTGTCACATCTTGGAGGAAGACGGCATCGGACTGCCCGTTCGTCCAGGGAGCTGTTTCTGCGAGTTGAAGCTATGGCGCTTGGTGGCAAGCCCAAATCTGCCCTAGGCACAGGTGGTCAAGGAGACGCTGTCCCCTTGGGACCAGAGACACAGGACAGGCCTGCCTTCTGCCCAGACTCCTTCCTCAGTGTGGAGCACACCTGCCTGCCATAGTCATACTCTTCTGTCACCTTAGCAGCCAGGCCTCCGACCCTCAGCACAGGTAGATGGTGACACTTGTCTTACAACGGGCCCGCTGTTCCTGCCAGTGCCAACTCTCCTTCATCGCGACCGTTTCCCGAACACAAAGCCAACGGCTCCTTCTCTTTGCCCTTGGCAGCGTGCTGCACCTTCCCCATACTTGCTCTTGGTGAGCACGGTGACAGACGTGTCCCTTTCCTTCAGGCCCTTTCCAGAGGTGCAACCACGCTTCTCTCTCTGGCAGAGGGGATGCTAGGTAAAAGAAAATTTCGCTCCATGCGGGTATCTTGCACTGTCCTGAGCAGAGTAGCTCAGGCAAGAAGCAGCAGCTTCCCACAAACCCGACTCTGATTGCCCAACAAATGCTATGCTTTCCCAGAGAGGATGCCTGGGCATAGAAGGATTTCGTTCCATGCGGGTTTATTACAACGTGCAGGGGACACTAGATCAGGGAAGCAGCAGCAGCATCCCTCAGACGCGACTCTGATTTCCCAACGAAAGCTGTGCCTTCCCAGAGGGGATGCCCGGGCAAAGAGGCTTTCGCTCTATGCGGGGCTCTCCCACCGTCCTACGAATACTAGGCTAAGGCAAGCAGCCACAGCAGCCTACAGATCCGACTCTGATTTACCAGCTACTGCTATACGTTCGCAGAGGTTTTCAGCTGGCGCGAACTGCCCTTCGCTGCTGCTTCACAGAAGGCTTTGGGCATTCGCTCTGACACTTCAAAGTAGAAGAGCTGCGGGAGAGCTAGTGTATCTTGGGCCTTGCTTTCCGGGGCTCCATGTTCGCGCCGTGCGTTCTCCCTGCCAAGCCGAACTAAGCAGGGTCAATCACAAACCTACAGCAGTGTGCGTTGCCTAGGATGGCACTCTATGCTCACTTCATGTCCTGGCATAGGCAAGGCTAGGCCTTTTGCACTAGAGCTCGCGTGGAATCGGGGGACTAAGCCAGTGCCTTCCCCACAGGAGAGGAGAGTCGACATGAACCCTGCACACTGCCCGTGCACGGGGATGGGGATCTGTTTGGGTCTGTCCCCCCTCCTACCCCGGCACACTTCCTGACACCAACAACGTTGTCACATCTTGGAGGAAGACGGCATCGGACTGCCCGTTCGTCCAGGGAGCTGTTTCTGCGAGTTGCGGCTATGGCGCTTGGTGGCAAGCCAAGTCTGCATTAGGCAGAGGGGGTCAAGGAGACGCTCTCCCCTTGGGACCAGAGACACAGGACCGGCCTGCCTTCTGCACAGACTCCTTCCTCAGTGTGGAGCACGCGTGCCTGCCCTAGTCGTACTCTTCTGTCACCTTAGCAGCTAGGCCTCCGTCCCTCAGCACAGGTAGATGGTGACACTTGTCTTACAACGGGCCCGCTGTTCCTGCCAGTGCCAACTCTCCTGCATCGCGACCGTTTCCCGAACACAAAGCCAACGGCTCCTTCTCTTTGCCCGTGGCAGCCTGCTGCACCTTCCCCAGACTTGCTCTTGGGGAGCACGGTGACAGACGTGTCCCTTTCCTTAAGCCCCTTTCCAGAGGTGCACCACGCTTCTCTCTCTGGCAGAGGGGATGCTAGGTGAAAGGGAATTTCGCTCCATGCGGGTATCTTGCACTGTCCTCAGCAGAATAGCTCAGGCAAGAAGCAGCAGCTTCCTAAAAACCCGACACTGATTGCCCAACGAAGCTCTGCTTTCTCAGAGAGGAGGCCTGACCATAGATGATTTCGCTCCATGCGGGTTTATTACAATTTGCAGGGAAGTCTAACTCAGGCAAGCAGCAACAGCATCCCTCAGACGCGACTCTGATTTCCCAACGAAAGCTGTGACTTCCCAAAGGGGATGCCCGGGCAAAGTGGCTTTCGCTCTATGCGGGGCTCTCCCACCGTCCTACGAATACTAGGCTAAGGCAAGCAGCCACAGCAGCCTACAGATCTGACTCTGATTTACCAACTGAACTAAGCAGGCACAATCAAAAACAAACAGCAGCGTGCGTTGCCTAGGATGGCACTCTATGCTCACTTCATGTCCTGGCACAGACGTGTCCCTTTCCATAAGGCCCTTTCCAGAGGTGCAACCACGCTTCTCTCTCTGGCAGAGGGGATGCTAGGTAAAAGATAATTTCGCTCCATGCGGGTATCTTGCACTGTCCTGAGCAGACTAGCTCAGGCAAGAAGCAGCAGCTTCCCACAAACCCGACTCTGATTGCCCAACGAATGCTATGCTTTCACAAAGAGGATGCCTGGGCATAGAAGGATTTCGTTCCATGCGGGATTATGACAACGTGGCAGGGGAGACTAGATCAGGGATGCAGCAGCAGCATCCCTCAGACGCGACTCTGTTTTCGCAAGTAACTGGTGACACTTGTCTTACAACTGGCCCGCTGTTCCTGCCAGTGCCAACTCTCCTGCATCGTGACCGTTTCCCGAACACAAAGCCAACGGCTCCTTCTCTTTGCCCGTGGCAGCGTGATGTACCTTCCCCAGACTTGCTCTTGGGGAGCACGGTGACAGACGTGTCCCTTTCCTTAAGGCCTTTCCAGGGTGCAACCACGCTTCTCTCTCTGGCAGAGGGATGCTAGGTAAAAGAAAATTTCGCTCCATGCGGGTATCTTGCAGTCTCCTGAGCAGAGTAGCTCAGGCAAGAAGCAGCAGCTTCCCACAAACCCGACTCTGATTGCCCAACGAATGCTATGCTTTCCCAGAGAGGATGCCTGGGCATAGAAGGATTTCGTTCCATGCGGGATTATTACAACGTGCAGGGGACACTAGATCAGGGAAGCAGCAGCAGCAAACCTCAGACGTGACTCTGTTTTCACAAGTAGCTGGTGACTCTTGTCTTACAACGGGCCCGCTGTTCCTGCCAGTGCTAACTCTCCTGCATCGCGACCGTTTCCCGAACACAAAGCCAACGGCTCCTTCTCTTTGCCCGTGGCAGCGTGCTGCACCTTCCCAGACTTGCTCTTGGGGAGCACGGTGACAGACGTGTCCCTTTCCTTAAGCCCCTTTCCAGAGGTGCAACCACGCTTCTCTCTCTGGCAGAGGGGATGCTAGGTGAAAGGGAATTTCGCTCCATGCAGGTATCTTGCACTGTCCTCAGCAGAATAGCTCAGGCAAGAAGCAGCAGCTTCCTAAAAACCCGACACTGATTGCCCAACGAATGCTCTGCTTTCTCAGAGAGGAGGCCAGGCCATAGATGATTTCGCTCCATGCGGGTTTATTACAATTTGCAGGGAAGTCTAACTCAGGCAAGCAGCAACAGCATCCCTCAGACGCGACTCTGATTTCCCAACGAAAGCTGTGACTTCCCAAAGGGGATGCCCGGGCAAAGTGGCTTTCGCTCTATGCGGGGCTCTCCCACCGTCCTACGAATACTAGGCTAAGGCAAGCAGCCACAGCAGCCTACAGATCTGACTCTGATTTACCAACTGAACTAAGCAGGCACAATCAAAAACCAACAGCAGCGTGCGTTGCCTAGGATGGCACTCTATGCTCACTTCATGTCCTGGCATAGGCAAGGCTAGGCCTTTTGCACTAGCGCTCGCGTGGAATGGGGGACTAAGCCAGTGCCTTCGCCACAGGAGAGGAGAGTCGACATGAACCCTGCACACTGCCCGTGCACTGGGCTGGGGATCTGTTTGGGTCTGTCCCCCCTCCTACCCCGGCACACTTCCTGACACCAACAACGTTGTCACATCTTGAGGAAGACAGCATCGGACTGCCCGTTCGTCCAGGGAGCTGTTTCTGCGAGTTGAAGCTATGGCGCTTGGTGGCAAGCCCAAGTCTGCCCTAGGCACAGGTGGTCAAGGAGACGCTGTCCCCTTGGGACCAGAGACACAGGACAGGCCTGCCTTCTGCCCAGACTCCTTCCTCAGTGTGGAGCACACCTGCCTGCCATAGTCATACTCTTCTGTCACCTTAGCAGCCAGGCCTCCGACCCTCAGCACAGGTACATGGTGACACTTGTCTTACAACGGGCCCGCTGTTCCTGCTAGTGCCAACTCTCCTGCATCGCGAACGTTTCCCGAACACAAAGCCAACGGCTCCTTCTCTTTGCCCGTGGCAGCGTGATGCACCTTCCCAGACTTGCTCTTGGGGAGCACAGTGACAGACGTGTCCCTTTCCATAAGGCCCTTTCCCGAGGTGCAACCACGCTTCTCTCTCTGGCAGCGGGGATGCTAGGTAAAAGATAATTTCGCTCCATGCTGGTATCTTGCACTGTCCTGAGCAGACTAGCTCAGGCAAGAAGCAGCAGCTTCCCACAAACACGACTCTGATTGCCCAACGAATGCTATGCTTTCCCAGAGAGGATGCCTGGGCATAGAAGGATTTCATTCCATGCGGATTATTACAACGTGCAGGGAGACTAGATCAGGGAAGCAGCAGCAGCATCCCTCAGAAGCGACTCTGTTTTCACAAGTAGCTGGTGACACTTATCTTACAACGGGCCCGCTGTTCCTGCCAGTGCCAACTCTCCTGCATCGCGACCGTTTCCCGAACACAAAGCCAACGGCTCCTTCTCTTTGCCCGTGGCAGCGTGCTGCACCTTCCCCAGACTTGCTCTTGGGGAGCACGGTGACAGACGTGTCCCTTTCCTTAAGCCCCTTTCCAGAGGTGCAACCACGCTTCTCTCTCTGGCAGAGGGGATGCTAGGTGAAAGGGAATTTCGCTCCATGCGGGTATCTTGCACTATTCTCAGCAGAATAGCTCAGGCAAGAAGCAGCAGCTTCCTAAAAACCTGACACTGATTGCCCAACGAAGCTCTGCTTTCTCAGAGAGGAGGCCTGACCATAGATGATTTCGCTCCATGCGGGTATATTACAATTTGCAGAGAACTCTAACTCAGGCAAGCAGCAACAGCATCCCTCAGACGCGACTCTGATTTCCAACGAAAGCTGTGACTTCCCAAAGGGGATGCCCGGGCAAAGTGGCTTTCGCTCTATGCGGGGCTCTCCCACCGTCCTACGAATACTAGGCTAAGGCAAGCAGCCACAGCAGCCTACAGATCTGACTCTGATTTACCAACTGAACTAAGCAGGCACAATCAAAAACCAACAGCAGCGTGCGTTGCCTAGGATGGCACTCTATGCTCACTTCATGTCCTGGCATAGGCAAGGCTAGGCCTTTTGCACTAGCGCTCGCGTGGATTCGGGGACTAAGCCAGTGCCTTCAACACAGGAGAGGAGAGTCGACATGAACCCTGACAGGCCCGTGCACTGGGCTGGGGATCTGTTTGGGTCTGTCCCCCCTGCTACCCCGGCACACTTCCTGACACCAACAACGTTGTCACATCTTGGAGGAAGACGGCATCGGACTGCCCGTTCGTCCAGGGAGCTGTTTCTGCGAGTTGAAGCTATGGCGCTTGGTGGCAAGCCCAAATCTGCCCTAGGCACAGGTGGTCAAGGAGACGCTGTCCCTTGGGACCAGAGACACAGGACAGGCCTGCCTTCTGCCCAGACTCCTTCCTCAGTGTGGAGCACACCTGCCTGCCATAGTCATACTCTTCTGTCACCTTAGCAGCCAGGCCTCCGACCCTCAGCACAGGTAGATGGTGACACTTGTCTTACAACGGGCCCGCTGTTCTGCCAGTGCCAACTCTCCTTCATCGCGACCGTTTTCCCGAACACAAAGCCAACGGCTCCTTCTCTTTGCCCGTGGCAGCGTGCTGCACCTTCCCCATACTTGCTCTTGGTGAGCACGGTGACAGACGTGTCCCTTTCCTTCAGGCCCTTTCCAGAGGTGCAACCACGCTTCTCTCTCTGGCAGAGGGGATGCTAGGTAAAAGAAAATTTCGCTCCATGCGGGTATCTTGCACTGTCCTGAGCAGAGTAGCTCAGGCAAGAAGCAGCAGCTTCCCACAAACCCGACTCTGATTGCCCAACGAATGCTATGCTTTCCAGAGAGGATGCCTGGGCATAGAAGGATTTCGTTCCATGCGGGTTTATTACAACGTGCAGGGGAGACTAGCTCAGGAAGCAGCAGCAGCATCCCTCAGACGCGACTCTGATTTCCCAACGAAAGCTGTGCCTTCCCAGAGGGGATGCCCGGGCAAAGAGGCTTTCGCTCTATGCGGGGCTCTCCCACCGTCCTACGAATACTAGGCTAAGGCAAGCAGCCACAGCAGCCTACAGATCCGACTCTGATTTACCAGCTACTGCTATACGTTCGCAGAGGTTTTCAGCTGGCGCGAACTGCCCTTCGCTGCTGCTTCACAGCAAGGCTTTGGGCATTCGCTCTGACACTTCAAAGAAGAAGAGCTGCGGGAGAGCTAGTGTATCTTGGGCCTTGCTTTCCGGGGCTCCATGTTCGCGCCGTGCGTTCTCCCTGCCAAGCCGAACTAAACAGGTCAATCACAAACCTACAGCAGTGTGCGTTGCCTAGGATGGCACTCTATGCTCACTTCATGTCCCTGGCATAGGCAAGGCTAGGCCTTTTGCACTAGAGCTCGCGTGGAATCGGGGACTAAGCCAGTGCCTTCCCCACAGGAGAGGAGAGTCGACATGAACCCTGCACACTGCCCGTGCACGGGGATGGGGATCTGTTTGGGTCTGTCCCCCCTCCTACCCCGGCACACTTCCTGACACCAACAACGTTGTCACATCTTGGAGGAAGACGGCATCGGGACTGCCCGTTCGTCCAGGGAGCTGTTTCTGCGAGTTGCGGCTATGGCGCTTGGTGGCAAGCCAAGTCTGCATTAGGCAGAGGGGGTCAAGGAGACGCTCTCCCCTTGGGACCAGAGACACAGGACCGGCCTGCCTTCTGCACAGATTCCTTCCTCAGTGTGGAGCACGCGTGCCTGCCCTAGTCGTACTCTTCTGTCACCTTAGCAGCCAGGCCTCCGTCCCTCAGCACAGGTAGATGGTGACACTTGTCTTACAACGGGCCCGCTGTTCCTGCCAGTGCCAACTCTCCTGCATCGCGACCGTTTCCCGAACACAAAGCCAACGGCTCCTTCTCTTTGCCCGTGGCAGCCTGCTGCACCTTCCCCAGACTTGCTCTTGGGGAGCACGGTGACAGACGTGTCCCTTTCCTTAAGCCCCTTTCCAGAGGTGCAACCACGCTTCTCTCTCTGGCAGAGGGGATGCTAGGTGAAAGGGAATTTCGCTCCATGCGGGTATCTTGCACTGTCCTCAGCAGAATAGCTCAGGCAAGAAGCAGCAGCTTCCTAAAAACCCGACACTGATTGCCCAACGAAGCTCTGCTTTCTCAGAGAGGAGGCCTGACCATAGATGATTTCGCTCCATGCGGGTTTATTGTTACATTTTTGCTCACAGGAAAAAAAAAAAAACAATAATTTTTGAGAACCTGATTTGCTAGGCACCAATAACATCATTTAGTAACATTCATATATCTGTTTATTACATTACCATCATTATTAGAAGCACAGTTTGCAGACATCATGGTATGATATAAAAAGCATGGCCTTTTAGGCCCACTGCATTCATGGACTCACCCAGTGGTTATTTCTCCATTCTCTGGTGTGTAATGGGAATTGATATCCTTGACAGTTGGAGTAACTGCCACATTTGGTTCTTGGTCTATGGGGTAAAACCTTTTGTGGTGGGAAAATCCCAAATGGGCATCTCCAAAACTACTCCCCTCACACACTGGCCAAAATATAAATCTAAATAGGTGAAGTGTCCTAGAAGGAGAAAGAGAAAATAGTAGATTTTAGTGCTATGATTAAAGATGTCAGTGATGCAGAAATACTAATGCCTATCATATATGCATTTATTTTGCCATTTGGTATCTATAGAAGGTGGGAGGATCTGGAGAATAAATGTGGACCACTGCAATTAGTAGCATTTATAAAGAGCTGAAGGAAAGGAAAAGGAGCAAAGTTGGTTCACAGATGGTTTAATTTTCCATGTGGTACAAACTGAACAAAAAAAAACAAAAACTGGTAGTGCCCTTGAAAGACAATGGAGAATGACCGTCTTCACAATAGTTAGAATTGTAAGCATTCCACTACACATTTACTTTATGTAGAAAGGGAAGTGGTCCAAGGAGAGTTCCTGATAGAGACACAGATACAGAGACAGAGACAGAGACTCTTGGGCAGTGGCCAATGGCTTGGTTATCTGATCAGGGCCTGGATGGGTCCATCAGTGGATGGACATTAGAAATGGGCACAGAGAGTGAAATTTTTTGTATCATACATTAATGGCCATGAGTAACTACCCAGAAAACAATAGACATTGAACAACAATTTGGGCAAAATAACTTGGCCAATCAATACTAGTGAGTCATTACCCTTGTATACTCTGGACTCGCACAATGGGCACATGAACAAAATGAACATGGTGGCAGAAAATAAGGCTATAATGGGACACATTCTTTACTAGAAATACCAACAGTAAATACACAGAGGAATAGATAACTATTTTGTATATTGAATATCTTTCCTGCCCACAGATCCATAATCAGCATTATTTGAAGTCTTAGGGAATTTGTATTCCATGAGGATGTAATGCACAAAACATAGTATCTAGTCAGATAATCTACTTTACAGTGAAGGAGATATGTGAGAACAAACATGACCATGGGATCATAAAATGTGATATATATATATATATATATATATATATATATATCATAAAATATTGTGTCATCTAGAATTAGTTGGCCTTATAGAGAACAGAAATGGCACAACTGAAGTGCCAATTCAGAGGCAACCCTCTGAAAGAATAAGATGACATCCTTAGGATACCGTATGGTGCATTAAATTAGAGACCTTTATATAAGGATGTATTCACATTGGAAAAATATATGGGTCCACCAGGCAAGGAGTAGAAGCAGAACTAGCTTCATTTACCATCAGTCCTAATGAACCATGGAGTGGTTTCTGCTTCTTACCCACAGAGTTTACATGGTTGAAAGTCCTGGTCCCCAAAGAAGTATGCTTTTGCCAGGTGACCCAGCAAGTGCTCTAGTGGATTACAACCTATGGCTGTTGCTAAAGCACATTAGAGTCCTTGTGTCCAGGGACCAGCTGGTAAGAAGAGTTGATGTCATCACAAGGATAATATACCTTGATCATAAGGAGGAGGTGTGACTGCTTTTTTTTTTCCAATTTATTTATTTTCAGAAAAACAGTGCTCATTATTTTTTCACCACACCCAGTGCTCCATGCAAGCCGTGCCCTCTATAATACCCACCACCTGGTGCCCCAGCCTCCCACCCCCCCCCGCCACTTCAAACCCCTCAGATTGTTTTTCAGAGTCCATAGCCTCTCATGGTTCACCTCCCCTTCCAATTTACCCAAAAGAACATACCCTCCCCAATGTCCATGACTGCTTTTTTACAATGGGGACAGGGAAGAATAAGTATGAAACCCATGTGATATCTGCTGTTGCCTCCTGGCATTCACTTATACTAAAAGGACATGCATAGCAAGTCTGGTTTGAGAATGCCTGATTCCCATGGACTCAAACACTTTAGTGATGAAGGTTTGGACCACAGGACTATATAAGCCATCAGAACCAGCCAAGGTGATACCTGAGGGTTAGAGTGAGAAGGATTTAGAATGGATAATAGAGGAAGGATAAATGAATACCAGTTGGGACCCTGTACACAATTGTAGCAAAGAGAGATTGTCTGTCCTATAAGACTTCTCCTTCACATTTTCCCCTTAGAAAGAGAAGTTCATGTGAAACATAGAGGGAAAAAAAACCCTCCATCAACTTGTGAAGCAAATTATATCTACATTGCACAAGGCGGAGGGATAATGTCAGCCACAAAAATATGCAATTCAAGCCCTCTTGTGAGTAACATGCTTGACTGATGTTCAAGCTACTGACTCTCTGGATTCACCATGTGTTTGTGCTGAGACCACATTTCTCATAGGCTTCTTGCACATATTGGCTTTTGAGTACTGTAGGATATGGTACTACAAGCTTACTCCTTTAAGACATGGAATCCTTCACTGGGAAACTCTGGCTCCAGGACTACCACTACCATGACTGAACCTTTCTTGCAGTTGCACTGCAGTTAGATTCTTTCTGTTCAAATCTCTTGTCTTCCCTGTTCTTGCATATGTGTTAGACCTCATCACAGTCTGGAGTCTCTCTCTGACTTCTTTTAATTTCACTCCTCTTATATACTTAACCAATGTTTACCTTCATAAATTTCTTGCAAATCATATACCATGGTGGTGTCTATTTTCTGGAAATCTCAAACACAGTCTAGAATCGGCTGGACACATAAGACGTTCTCTGTCATGTTAGCAGTAGTTTTATAATGGAAATGTCATCATCACCATCATGTCCATAAGAGATTTGTGCTCCAGAGGTCAACACATTTGTCCAGAAGAAGAGTCAGAAAATTACAGAGCAGTCCGCCTCAATCTAAGGCCAGTTCATTTTCCATGACACCTAGGAGTGATTTCTTCACCTTTAGCCCCAAGTTCAAATATTACCTAGTTCTTTGGAATCTAGTCATTTTCCTGTGGCAACCATTTCAATTTGGCCTAGGTTCCAAAATCCCTTTTGCTTTCCACCCTTCATCCACAGTGGTGTCTTCCAACTTTATATAACATGTGTGATATTTCCTTCTGCAATAGGATCAAATAAAATCTCTCTCCCACCTTCTTTCTCTGGTTAGTTTCTCTTTACAAATTAGATCACATCAAATATTATTTCTTCTGCAAAGTATCTCTAGCTTCCATCCAACTAAAGTTAATATTGTGTGGTCATTTGATTAATTTTGACCCTTCCCTCACTCATATAATCCATATGAAACAGAAATAACATCTGATTTCACCTTTGTTTTGCCAGAATCTCTCTCATCTGTTTTGCTAGAATCTACCACAGTGCACACTCACTAATATATTGTTGAAAGACTGAAGAAAAGATGAAATGAATACACCATGCTGCTTAACACTTGGCTTTTAGACCACACATTGTATTTGTTTCGAAATTCATTCTAGTTGCAAAAGATGATTAGAAATGGTTGACATAAATTTTGTGCTTTACTTGTCATCCTTGCCAATAAATTTCAGTCACCATGTAGTAACTACTAAATCATAAGTCCAGAGACTGAGAGCTCATCAAACGAGGGTGCTAAAATGGTGGCACCATTACATTTGTCAAACAGAAAATTATCACTGGAATGACTTTGAAAAGCACAAAATGTTCACTTTTTTTCTTCTAATAAGATCACACAAATCCAATCATAGAAAATGAGAAATGTATCATTTGTCAATGAGGAGAATAAAATTAATGATACTGACCATTATTCAGTTTTCCTCCATATACAGAGAGGATCCAACCTTTCCAATCTTTTGAATTTGGATATAGCTTTCAAGTAAGTTATGGCCATAAAATGGATGTGAGGCATACTCGACTTCCCAGGTTTCCCTTCCCCTTCCCTATGGATACTTGAAGGGTGGATATCCCAATATGGATATTGGGATGTCAGAGCATTTCCACCAGGATCCAGGAGTGTCTAGTGCAGTATTCTGAGTCATGTTGCAAGAACAAGAAGAAAACATTTATTAAAAGCCACTGATACTTGCATGTTACTTTTCCACACATTAAAACATACTCTATCTTGACTCTTAAAATATGTTTAGGTATATTCCTGAAAACATGCAGGAGGGCATGTCTGCCTGAATATGTATTTTCAAATCCTTTGCTAGCTGAAATAGAGGACAAAGAACTATGAATGGAACAATGACTGAGCACACAATCTCCATAGCTATTTGGGTCTTAGATGCCACATTTTATTATATGTGAGTGATATCTACTTAACATTTAATGGTCACCAGGTCATGAATTACATTTATTAAGAAATATTTTTTAAAAATTTACTACATAATTTTTTTTCTTTTTTTGAAAACCTGAAAAGGTTATGGTTTGAAATGGTTATGAAAATTACCTGGAAAGTAATTAATAGAAGATCTTAGAACAAAGATGTTCTCCAAAATATGAAGCAAAAAATATGAGTTATTAACATTTTATGTTGTAAGCAATAGTCCACTAGAATATTTCAAAAGCATGAAGCCTTTTGAAATATTTTTTTGTTTGGTTGGGTTATTTTGTATGTGTTTGTTTTTACTTTTTAGTAAAATAGGTAATAATATTTTCCAGTTGGGAAATGTACTATGCTTTGTGTGTGCTATCTCATTCCTTTAAAGTATGGTTTTAATCTTAATGCTTTTTTTACACAAAAAAGCAAAGTTTGTCAAAAAATTCAGTAAGATTTTAGAATATACCTGAAATATATATTTAGTCATATATAATGTCCTATAATATAAGCATCATTACATATCTTAGGACTTTAATTTGTTTTTTTAACTTCTCTTGAAAGTGCAAAGTGCAAAAGAAAGAAAATGTATTTCTATATTTTTATTTTATCTCTCTCATCTTGTTTTGATGGATTAGGTACTGTAAGGAGTGCTGCCTTCCAGCAATTGATAAGTAGATACCCTCACAGAGTGAGAAAAGAAAGTTTAAAAATATTACTTCTTATAGTTTGTAAACTCTCTCACAACAGTTCTTAAGGAAAGAAAATCTTTTCAGTCTTTTTCTTGATTCTTGAGAAAATAATACATGATCTCTTATCCACAAAAATGCAGAGTTAATGTTTTTGAGTTGGCTTCCTAGTCACATAGTAGAACACTCAAGCCCATTAATAAATGACTGAATTAGCCATAATTTACTATGTATAATCACCATTGTTAGAATTAATTGTCTTAACATTGAAGTCTTTAAATTATTTATTTTACCAAAATCCAATTTAAACTTCACTGCACAAAAACTTGTACAAAGATAACTAAATGATCATAGCAGCATTTATTATAATAGCAAAAGCAAAACAAAACCAAAAATCCCACAATAATCCAAATGGTGAATGGATAAACACAATGTCATATGTCTATACAAGGAAATGTTACTTGCAGTAAAAATGAATAGATTATCGATTACATTTTGCTGTATGGAATAACCTCTGTATTACAGCAAGTTAAAAAAGACACAAAATAGCACATACTGTATCATTCAATATATATATGAAATGTTCAGAAAGGGCAATTTATAGAGACAAAGTAGATTAGTAGTTGCCTGGCTGTTCTAAAACCAAATGTTGGTGACTGTTGGTAAACTTACCAAAATAATTGTGCAATTAAAATGGATGAATTTATGCTATGTACTTATTATATCAATAGAATTATTTGAAATACCTGATTCAATATTATGAGAAAATTACATATGAAAAGCTGTTAAGGAAAACCAATCCTAATTACAATAAAAATTCTTAATGTTAAGAAGGAGTATCTCTAAAAATATTTATAATTATGGTCCATACCTATTGAAATAGGTGATTTGAATTTTATTTCTGACATTTTTGACTGCATTTTATGCAATGACATTCTAAAGTAAGATAGTTAAGATAAAAATTAATTCACACATAGCATTTTCATCATGTCTGAATTATATGGATGATTAGCAATTTGAAACCATTAATAGGTACTCAAAAACTTTCAAAACATAATGCTATTATAAAATTTATGTTCTCATGATTAGTGACAAAACAGAAAAAGAAATTGAAAATCCAACTGTAAATAATACTAATAAATAATAATAATAAAAAAGAACCAACTGAAATCTCAAAAAAATAAAAAGTATCAACTGATAAAGACAGAGGACAAACCAGATTTGAGAATTTTTTTTAATTAAAAGAGAAAATCTTCAGGTGAAAAAGTCAGTCTGAAAGTCTATCTTCTTTTTTTTTTAATAAGATTTTATTATTTGAGAGAGAGCATGAGAGGGGAGAAAGTCAGGTGGAGAAGCAGACTCCCTGTGCTGGGAGCCTGATGCAGGACTCTATCCCAGGAATCCAGGATCATGACCTGAGCCAAAGGCAGTTGCTTAACCAACTGAGCCACCCAGGTGCCCAAAGTCTATCTGTTTTGATTCCAACTCTATGACATTTCTGGAAAAGGCAAAGCTATAGAAAGAGAGTAAAAGATACGTGGTTGGCAGAGGTTAGAGGGAGGCGAAAGAAGTGAAGCACAGGGAATTTTTACGGCAGTGTAACTATTCTGCATCATAAGGTAATGGTGGATACATGTCGTTATACATTTGCCAAACTAACTCACAGAACTGTACAACAGAAGGAATGAACCGTAACATAAACTATCAACTTAATAATAATGCATCCATATTGGTTCATCAGATGTAAAAAGTATACATCAAGATGTTAAAAATAAGGGTAGTTCTCTTGCACTGTTGGTGGGAATGCAAATTAGTGCAGCCACTGTGGAAATGGTAAGGAGTTTCATCAAAACTTTTAAAATGCAACTATTCTGCCTACCACCCAGCAATAGTACTACTGGATATTTACCCAAAGCATACAAAAACACTAACTCAAATGGATACACGCACCCCTATGTTTATAGCAGCATTATTTACAGTGGCCAAGATATTGAAGCAGACCAAGAATCCATCAATTGGTGAATGGAGAAAGATGATGATATTTATACAATGAAATCATATGTAATGAAATATTATTCAGACATAAAAAGAATGAAATCTGAGGGGGATGCCTGGGTGGCTCAGTTGGTTAAGCAGCTGCCTTCAGCTCAGGTCATGATCCCAGCATCCTGGGATCGAGTCCCACATCGGGCTCCTTGCTCCACGGGGAGCCTGCTTCTCCCTCTGACTCTGCCTGCCACTCTGTCTGCCTGTGCTCACTCTCACTCTGTCTCTCTGACAAATAAATAAATAAAATCTTTAAAAAAAATGAAATCTGGTCACTTGTAATGGCATGGCATTTCCAGTAACTTCCCCAAGATCAGACAACTAAAAGCAGAGCCACTTCCAATTATATAACTTGGGTGGTAAATGTACAATGAACTCATTTTGTAAACTCATTTAAGATATTCAGGCTTTAAATCATACAGTGAAAAAGTAAAGTTTTTTCAGTAATATTTTGAGAAAATAAATGCCTGTCAATAAGATACACTAAGAGGTTACATTTTAAACCATTCTATGGTAATTTTTTAACCTTTAGTTTGCAGAGATTTTACAACAGAATGATGTGGCCCACACTATCTAATGTGATATTGACAGCTAATTCTTTGAGATAGGAAGAGTAGGAAACTTTCTGACAGGTAAAAACAGAAAAAACACTGAACTTGTGGTTGTCAAATCTCTAGCAATATAGAGGATGGAGACGTATCTTGAAAGAAGTTGCTGTGGCTGATATCGAAGAGATTACTGCCTATGTTCTCCTCTAAGATTCTGATAGAT
This sequence comes from Neogale vison, assembly GCF_020171115.1. NCBI lineage: Eukaryota > Metazoa > Chordata > Mammalia > Carnivora > Mustelidae > Neogale > Neogale vison. The sequence goes on from NC_058101.1 coordinate 216,924,841, forward strand.
TCCTATCTCACGTTGAGGTCTTTTATCCATTTTGAGTTGATCTTTGTGTACGGTGTAAAAGAATGGTCGAGTTTCATTCTTCTACATATAGCTGTCCAGTTTTCCCAGCACCATTTATTGAAGAGACTGTCTTTTTTCCATTGTATATTTTTTCCTGTTTTGTCAAAGATTAATTGACCATAGATTTGAGGGTCCATATCAGGGCTCTCTACTCTGTTCCACTGGTCTATGTGTCTGTTTTTATGCCAGTACCATGCTGTCTTGGTGATCACAGCTTTGTAATAAAGCTTGAAATCAGGTAAGGTGATGCCGCCAGCTTTATTTTTGTTTTTCAACATTTCCTTAGCGATTCGGGGGCAAAGGAAACAAAAGCGAAAATAAACTTCTGTGACTTCATCAAAATCAAAAGCTTCTGCACAGCAAAGGAAACAGTCAACAAAACAAAGAGGCAACCCACGGAATGGGAGAAGATATTTGCAAATGACAGTACAGACAAAAGGTTGTTATCCAGGATCTATAATGAACTCCTCAAACTCAACCCACACGAAACAGACAAACACATCAAAAAATGGGCAGAAGATATGAACAGACACTTCTCCAATCAAGAAATACAAATGGCTATCAGACACATGAAAAAATGTGGGAGATTCAAATTAAAACCACATTGAGATATCACCTTACACCAGTTAGAATGGCCCAAATTAACAAAACAGGAAACAACATGTGTTGGAGAGGATGTGGAGAAAGGGGAACCCTCTTACACTGTTGGTGGGAATGCAAGTTGGTGCAGCCTCTTTGGAGAACAGTGTGGAGATTCCTCAAGAAATTAAAAATAGAGCTTCCCTATGACCCTGCAATTGCACTCCTGGGTATTTACCCCAAAGACACAGATGTCGTGAAAATAAGGGCCATCTGTACCCCAATGTTTATAGCAGCAATGGCCACAGTCGCCAAACTATGGAAAGAACCAAGATGCCCTTCAACGGATGAATGGATAAGGAAGATGTGGTCCATATACACTATGGAGTATTATGCCTCCATCAGAAAGGACGAATATCCAACTTTTGTAGCAACATGGACGGGACTGGAAGAGATTATGCTGAGTGAAATCAGCCAAGCAGAGAGAGTCAATTATCATATGGTTTCACTCATTTGTGGAGCATAACCAATAGCATGGAGGACAAGGGGCGTTAGAGAGTAGTAGGGAATTTGGGTAAATTGGAAGGGGAGGTGAACCATGAGAGACTATGGACTCTGAAAAACAATCTGAGGGGTTTGAAGTGGCGGGGGGTGGGAGGTTGGGGTACCAGGTGGTGGGTATATTAGAGGGCACAGCTTGCATGGAGCACTGGGTTTGGTGAAAAAATAATGAATAATGTTTTTCTGAAAATAAATAAATTGGGAAAAAAAATAAAAAAAAATATATAGAGGATGGAATCAGAGCCTTTCCCATTAACATCTCCACCCTGGCCATTCTGTTTTTCCTGCTATCTCCTGGATTTACCTTGTACTCTATATGCTCCATTGGGTCTCCTTATCTGAGCAATATCATGTTTAATTTCCTCAGAGACTTAAGCTTTCTGAATTCTGCCCTAAGAAGTTTTCAGGTGGGAGAAGAACAAGAATTTAAGAGCATAAGAAGCTTACTTTTATCTTTCATCACACAAAACTCTGTGTAATTCAGGAGTAAAAGATGGACAGAATTGTTTAACTTCCAACTCAAGGATGAATATAATCTTTCCTTTTTCCTTAGAAATGTATTTCATTAGAACAACTTGACTTTTTTGTTATCCAGTACATATGAAGATTCCTTCCTTCCTTGTCTTGTATTTTCCCAATGGTAACCACAAGCTAGTGTTTAAAAAGAGAAAGTGTAGTCATGCTGACCAACTCTTTGTCAACTTATCAACAGCTTAGTCAACATGCTGACCAACAACTTAGTCAACTCTTAGTCAACTTAGTCGACTTACTTAGTCAACTTAGTTAATCAAGTCAACTTGATTTCCTTTAAAATAAGCAGTGGCATCTTTGAAATCACTTTCATTTTTATAATGAAATAGTGATTTTACAAATCATATACTCTGTTACTTCTCTAGATGATCAATTTGATTGTTTGTTAGGTACACCAAACTTTTTAATATAAGTATTATTTTGTAAGTAACTAATTGAATAAATTGCATTTTACATATTAATTTTAAAATTAATAAACAGTAATTGGTACTTTTTAGTTTTGTGAGGTTTTGAAGCTTATTCAATATTTGGGTGCTCTTTAAAAACAATGCAATTTTTATTTTATTTTTAAAGATTTTATTTATTTATTTGACAGAGAGAGAGATCAAAAGTAGGCAGAGAGGCAGGCAGAGAGAGAGGGGGAAGCAGGCTCCCTGCCAAGCAAAGAACCTGATGTGGGTCTCAATCCCAGGACCCTGAGATCATGACCTGAGCTGAAGGCAGAGACTTAACACACTGAGCCACCCAGGTGTCCCACAATGCAACATTTTAATTATAATTCAGGTATAGGACATTTGAAGGAACCACAGCAAATAAAGATCCCACAGCTTAAGTTATATTAACTTCTTGGTAAATCAGCTTTTGCTAACATATAGCGAATGCTTTCCCAATAGGCTTTATTGAAAATGTTTTTTATGCATTATTTCCTTTTTTCCCCTTATAATGTCCATGTGAGGTATATATCTTTATTAACCACAACTGATGATAAAGGACAACAGGGCAGAGAAAGATTAAGAAGATAATAAATGGTGGAGCTGGAATCAAACCTAGCACCCTATTCCTGGATTTCTAAATTATATATATATATATATATATATATATATATATATATATATATATATAGCTAAAAACAGAACAAACCTTTACCATTTTGCCCAGCACCTTTATTTTAGACAAAGAACATCAGGCACGCTAAATGACTTAACAAAGCTTATATATATAGCTGGGCTATTTGTCATTAAGTTAAACATGAAACTTCAAGGGACATTTGACTTTCATCTCAGTTACTTTTCCTTTTAGCATATCTACCAGGAGCAAATTTTAAGAGGTGATGGCAAATCACTATGACACTCAGCCTTGTTAACTGATTTTGTTTCAAATTATTGGCTTTACAGCAATTTCAAGCTTAGTCACTTTATTTTTTTTTTTCACTTAGACTTGGTACTATCCTTTGATAGCTCCAGCTACAGATAGCTAGGCCACAGAAAGTTGTAATGTCAGATTCTATTTGTTCTTCTGCCCATTGCAATTTTGTTCCTGCAAAGCTTTCAATTCTGCTTATTTTTATCTGAACTTTGGAGTGGGTTACTTGCTTCACTCTGTTTAATTTAGCTACTTTCTCCCTTGTCCCACTGTTAATTTAGTGACATATCATTCTAAACTGATCTGTCAGTCTCATGGATTTGCATGCAACATTATTCATGTTGTGCTTAGTTTTATAGAGACCTTTATGCGTATCTTTCTCAGGAGAAAATCTCACTGAGTTGTGGAATGTTGCTGTATCTGGACAAGCATGTAAGCATAATCATTATTCCCATGACTCTCTCCTAAGTTTAAGTCTGCTCTTTCTATCGAAAACAAATTTCAGTGCTATCTGATGGATGGCAATGAGGCATATAGTTGAATATTTGTCATTTATTACTTATTACTTTAAAAACATTTCCCAGAAGAATAAAACACAGTATGAATTTTATTGGGAAGTGGAGTAAGTTGTCTATATACCATGAAATGTGTGAGTCCCCTAGTGATCAGAGGGAAAAAATGAGATAGGAGATACACTAAAATATAGACATCCCATAACCAGACCTTTACTTCGCCAACATGATATAGCCTGAAACACAAGAAATATCAGCATTGTCCCAGGAATTAAGGATTATTGACTTAACTGGTTAGGTTTTTTCCAAAAGGTATCGATAAAGAAATAGTAGAAAAAGGCAAAAAGAATAAGAAAAAAATAAGAGTAGACTATGGAAACTTGGTGATAAAAATAAAAAAAGAAAACACTATAGTATTTTTTTAAAGATTTTATTTATTTATTTGACAGACGGTGATCACAAGTAGGCAGAGAGGCAGACAGAGAGGGGAAATTAGGCTTTCTGCCAAGCAGAGAGCCCGATGTGGGGCTCGATCCCAGGACCCTGAGATTGTGACCTGAGCCGAAGGCAGAGGCCTTAACCCACTGAGTCACCCAGGTGCCCCACTATAGTATTTTTAATGGAAAGATTTAATATGGGCTAATTTGGGGTATATCATATTTTATGACATATAAGCTGTGAAAATTAGGTTGGAGTACATGTATTACTTAAAGTGAACATTAAAAAGTTAGATCAGATGAGTGGTTTAAAACACATTAACAAAAAATCCCTTTTAAAGATAAAATCTGACAAGTATGGCTGATGTTCAAAGCAGATACACTGAAGCTGTTCAATTTCAAAACGTGATTGGACATCTGAGAGCCCAGCTCATTCCACCTGCTGGTACTCCCCTCCACAGCCTCAAAGGGGTTGGTTGGGCCCTAGAGGTTCTGTAGAGAATAGTATGAAAAGTTCTGGCTTCAAATGTGTTTTTAAATTTATAGACCTGTAAAAGTCTTTATATGTTCTTACCTTTTCAATTCCTATCTCTTACTCTTGTGGAAAATGTTCTCTGGTGAAACAAAGTAAATTCAGCATACACTTTTCAGTAATGGGTCATTGACATTCTGCTATGAATGGAAAGATGGTTTTTCCTGAGCAGTCAGCTAAATTTCTCTGTGAAGCTTGTGCTAACTGTTGAGGTCAAAATTCATGACATGCATGACAACACAATTATGAAAGTTTTCACATATATTTACTTGTGATGAGATAAAGTTTGAAGGCAAAATAGTGGGAGATCAAGAAGCTTTTACACTTGTATGGTATGGGACGAACCTATCTAGAATTTCTGCCCTCTTCATGGTAGAACCAAAGTGATTTGGAAACCCTGAAATATACAAAGATTATCAATATCAACATAAACTTAAATTTGCATGGATGATAGTGAACACAGTATCGTCATTCAAATTTCTCAACTGGCTTCTTCGAGGGAGAAAAACAGAAAAATGTTTGAATAAAAATCCCATAAAAGATTCATGGTGAATAATATGTAAATTCACTCAGGTGGTGGCCCCAATTTTAGTCATTTTGCTAAATGTAGTATTGTTGATACAACTATACAAGCTTGGCACCTGACATGGGACTATTTCTACATGGACAATATTCTTCTTGATCCATCAGAGATTATTGAAAAAGTTTACAGATCCATAGCAAGAAAAGCAATATAACAAAAATCTAAGTTAACTGTCCTGCAGTCTTTAACTATATAATCCTGAATACTATGCTAGCCTATTATATTCATGAATAATACTAACTGGACTTGTTGACAAGAAACTGGAAAATTCTATTGACATCATAGAAAGACATAGTTATGATAGTAGATACAAGAAAAAAAATCCAGAAACAAACAAACAAACAAAAACCCCACAAGGGTTTGTCCACTTCTTTAGGAAGTTAGCGTTTTGGGATTAACCATGCTATCCCTTTAAGGTACAAGATGAATAGTTGAACTTTGCATCTCTTGCCACTAAAATAGAGGCACACCACTTGAGATTTTATTATACTCTTCCACATAATTTATTGGGTGGCTTTTAAAGCTGCCAGTTTTAAGTGAGACCCAGAATTAGACTCCACCTAAGAATGTTCAGGCAGTGGGGAAAGCTGCTATTCCACTTGGGATGTAAGATTCAATAATTTAATCTTGCTAATGGTATCTGTCTGTGATGAATAACCATGGCATGTGGAGTCAGGAATGTCACTGAATAGCCTCCTCGGGTCCTGAAACAGATGATATCCTCCTGAGAAGAGAACTGCTGGTACACATGTAGAGAATGAGCCTCTGATATTGATACACTAATTGAGTAGGTAACCTTGGCTAGTCATCCTGAGTTCTATGTCATCCAGTTCCTCAGTGCATAAGGTTAGGCAGACACATCAGCAAAGTGTTACAATGATGGTAGTGACACAATCAAAATCTGGCCTGAGCATTTGCAGAAGAAATGAAGACACAGTTGGCTTATAACTATGAACAGTTGTCCTATATGCTCATATCACCAATTGCTTTCACAACAGTGCCACGAACATAGTTTCATGGGATGATCTCAATGATCAAGTGATGGAAGAAGAAAGGATGTGAGACTTTACAGAAAGATGGGCCCGTAATGTGACAGAAAGCTGGACAACTTTGCTGCTACAGTACTGCTCCTAGATAAATAGGTCCTGATGACAGAGGTGAAAGGAAATACAATCCATGGCACTGCTAGCAGAGTATTTGGTTGTTCATATACTGCGAAAGGAAAGGAAGTTAAGATATGGATTTGCTCTGATGCCTGGGACATGGAGGATAACTTGACTGGTGCCTGGGATTTGGACAAGAATTATGTGAATGAACCTAAGGATCTGGACCCATGGATCTTTGTTTCTCACATAACACCAGAGATCATCTGACACAGATGAGGCTCTCAAAAACCAGAGGAACAGGATAACTCAACCTGTGGAGATCACAGCTTTTCTCTTCAGCTTACCCTAGACTGAGAATGGACCCAAAGTAGAGTGGAAATGGTGTCAGGATGGAACTATGAGTGTTGCCAACAATGCAGGCTCTCTATCTCACCACAGCTGGTCTAGATCCTGACATCGTCAACCTGCTAGTAATATCAACTGAAGCTGAACTCTTGAGATACCATTATACCTTGGAGAGACCTGCCATGGACTAGGTGGTAGTGTGTTAAAATTTTATGATTTCCATACACAAGGAGAATTCACCTTGAACAGAATAGATATGTAACCGGATATTGAAATATCTTTTCTGACACAATGGCTTTACCAGTGCCTTTTGTCAGTGGTGTTCAGAGTACCTGATGTAGGGTCACCTGAGTAGCTCATTCAGTTAAGTGTCTGCCTTTGGCCCAGGTCGTGATCCCAGAGTCCTGGGATCAAGCTCCACCTCAGGCTCCCTGCTGAATGGGGAGCCTGCTTCTTCCTCTCCCCCCTGTGCATGCTCTCTGTCATTATCTCTGTCTCTCTCTCTCAAATAAATAAATAAAATCTCAAAAGAAGAATACTTGATCTGCCATGATGGTATCCCACACATTGCCCTGAACTAAGAGACATTTATAACAAAGGAGTGGATTAGTGTGCTCAAAACTAGAGAATTATGTCATATATCACACAGTTCTTCACCCTGAAACAGCTGACTTATAAAAACATCAGAAGGGCCTACTGAAAGCTTACCTCAGCTAACTCTGTGGCTTGGACAAAGCACTTCAAGGGTTAGGATAATGTCCAAATGGACGATATAGTATGGTATCTTCGCCACAATGAGAAATTACAAGTGTAGGAATCAAAGGATAAAATAGGATGGACTTTTTTCATTTTCACTCTCATTCACCTACTTGTGGAATTTGTACTTTTCATCTCAGCATGTGTATACTCTGCTAGATATGAAGCCCATGTTCCAAAGAGTTCAACACTTCTATCAGAGTATATTGTAAGGTTTCTCTGAATTGGAATCTGTGCTTATTACCTGGTCATTTTAGACTTCTCTTGTCAACAGTTCGGGTAGTAGAATAATAGTTTCTCTATAGGCTGATGTAATAACTCTGATAACTATGAGAAGATAGGGTTGTGAATATGTAATGGAGGGAGGAATGTTTGCAGCACAGGAGTTCATTACTTTATTTCCTGGAATTATCTGCCCAGTGACAGCTATAAATGGGCAACTCTAGTAATATGCACCTCATGATGAAGGTCTGAATCATTCTAGTAATATCCATAATGGGTGGTGAAGGAAACTGTTGATGAATAGTAAGTATTGCCTTAGGACCAGTGGCAGAAGCAGTGACTGTAGATTTTGCCAAAGCTGTTTGCTTTTTTAGGAAATTATAAGTGGCCATATCTTGAATATTTAGATTCCTTCAGAGATAAAATTAGGACTGGACAGATGATGTCTGTTGTAGCAGGAACCAAACCAACTTCAGATCAGCTACCAGAGGTATCAGAGGCTCCAGCTTTCCTCGATGTAAGTCACATCCTGATTGCGTGATTGAGTAAATGCTCTAGTGTGTGCTCTTTGATCAAAGAAAATGAGGAGGAGGAGGAGGTGGAGGAGGAGGAGGAGGAGGAGGAGGAAGAGTGGGACTACCGATGTATTTGTTAAGTCGTTAACAAATACATTGGTTTCCTTTCCTTCCCTGCATGGACTGTTTTGAGATGCAGGAAATCCATTAAGTTATCTGAAGATGTCCAGTATGATTGAGTGATCAGCCACATATTTTATGTGATCCTAAGTTTGGTTGAGACACCAACTTCAATTTTCTTTTTGCTTTCTCTGCCTCACTTGCCTTCTTCTCTCATTCTGTATCTTTTGAGAGTGCTCACCCTATATAAGTAGAATGTGTCAGCTTTGTTTCAGCACATGTTTTCAAAGAACCAGGACTCGATGTGAAGCCGCATTCAAAGAGGAAAATTCAAAGAGGAAAAGTCTCCTTTGACATAGCTCTTTACTTTGCAGGGGGAATGGCTACTCCAGGGAAAGACAGGGGTACGAAACTATAGCTCTCCATCCCAGCCCTGAGTATCTGATGTTGAGTCTAACTTACTTGGCAAGATTTGTTCTTCTCCCAAAGTGATTTTCCCTCAAAAATTTCCCTTTACTCTCTTAGAATCTGATACCCATCAAGTTTGTTGTTAATACAGACCGTTATCCAACAACAAGTCTGTTGTTAATACACATACATGTCCGAAGTTAAGTTATTGACCTGGTCCAAGTCTTCCCAATTTTGCACATGGGACCAAACATATGAGAAACCTGTTTAGTGTCTTAGGACATGACTTTTAAGGAAACACTGATGTTTTAGCATGAGAAACAATCCTTACTGTAAATCTTGAGGCTTGTTTCAACAGTTTAGTGCATACATTCATGGACTAAACTAAGTGGTTTCCTTGAGAAAGATTTGCAACTACCACTTTAACCCTTCATTCTTTCTAATAGATCCAGATCTTAAAATATTAATTAAAACTTTCCTCTAAAATTTCAAGTAAATTACCCCCTTATTATTCCTAATTCAGTTCAAGTTCTCCAAGGAAGGGAAAGAATGTGATGATATGTAAAAGAAAATGACAAGGTGTCTGGAGGTCCCACTGCTGATGCTGAATCCATGAGAGTGAAATCTTTGTTCTCTCAGACCTGGTCACTATGGTAACTGACAGAGAAGGACTAGTTCACTGGCAGACTACCTCATCCTCTTGAAACTGGGAGGTGTGGCTTTAAAATACACAGGAATATTTAGAGACATACCTAACTCAATCCTCCAACTGTAGTCAAATTTTACGTAGTCCAATGTTAGTTGTCCAGTATTCTGGGACACAAGATATGAAAGTTCTTTCAAACAGAAATACATATTTACAAAAGGTTTAATTAAACTCAGTACATTTTTATCTGACAAAATCTAATGCTTTTAAATGTGTGTGTGTGAGGGTTGATACATAAAATTAAATATACATACATATGTGTAATATATATCTAAGTAAATACTTCAATATACAAGTAAATGCTTTAGTATACACACACACACACACACACACACATATATATATATATGTTAGTATATGTGGATACTTATGTGTGTGTGAAGAGTAAGTGAATGAATGTCAAACAAAGAATATTAACATTGCAACAAATTGCAGAGATTCTCCCATATTTTCTAAGAATGCACACTATACACAGACATAGATACACATACACATACATAGACATGAACCCAAATGGACATTGACTGGTTATAAATTTGTAAGATGATATGACTTTCCTGAATAATGGTTTTAATTCTCAGAAATAATTATCAAGGTAATATCTTAACAGATATTGTACAAGACAAACCCTCTTTTGTATTTATATACTTTTTCATTTTAACTTTCTATGCCTATGTTAGTTTGTGAACCAGCCAATATTACCAAGATAACTGGCAAATAGTAGACATTCAAAATAAAAACAATATTGAAATTGATGTTCTACCCAACACAAAGATCTTCTATTTTGCCTAATGCCTAACACACAGTTAATAGCTGACTTTGTTGTTATCACTCCTACAGTGGGAGCTGAAACAACTGTATTATTTTCTAGGACTAGCATATAGATATGCAAGTAGTGTCTTTCATAATGTCTATCTTTCATTTTATCAAGATGTTAAAACTGATCCAAACAAAGAGACAGCCGCTGTCATAGCTATAAACTGTAGGTTTGACCATCAATTTCCTATGAGAATTGCACCATTTCATTCCCCTTCCTTGTTGCACCCTGGACACCTGACATGAGGTGTGAGGGAAGTGGGCAATAACAGCAGAAAAGGACATTCTTCAGCCAGTGTCTGTCTGATTAAAGCTCAGCTCCAAGTCATATTTCCTAGCCACAAGTGGTGCCTAAGGGCAGTAATGCAAACTACCACTCATAAGGATCAGTGAAACAGTATTGCTGGGTTTACTTACTCATAAAACCTACAGCCAATCCAAATGGGGCAGCAAGGTGAGATAGAACTAATCACATATACTAAGATCAGATCAACTCAGTTTTCCACATTTCATACATACATAAAACCTCAAACTCTCATACTGATGGTGGTGGGGAAGCAGTACCAACATCTACACTAGCCATGTCTAGGACTCTCATGTTAGGTTTTGCTTAGAATAAAAATTTTACTCTTAGCTTTCACAGCTTTGTGGTATTTGCTTTCAACACGGGGATGCATGGTGCTTTTATGCCCTCCTAAACCTGGAAGTAGTCTCTGGCTGAAGTATTTGGAACCTGCTCTGATAAGAGCTAGCTTATTAGATCCAACCTACATGCAAATGCCTAATGGAAGAACAAACCCAGATGTTAAGATATCCTGACCTGTTTACCCCTACTCTGATGTGGGTGTGTTATGTACTAATATGAATATTTGTTTTATATGGGTTTGGTTTTCTTCCAATATTTTTGTTGTTGTTGCATTGTATAATTCCGTTATTACTGTGAGTAATTGGAAAAAGTGGTCTCTCATTAGTTTTCACAACACCATGTCAAAATACTAGGGTGACAGCAATTTTGATAAAGGCCCTGCATTCAAAGAGGTCACCTTACTGGGCTTTTGTTTGTTTGCATGTTGAAGATATTATTTTTGTTCTAACGATTATTCCTTCAATTAAAAATGATTAATTCTGGGGCACCTGGGTGGCTCAGTTCATTGAGTGTCTGCCTTTGGCTCAGATCATGATCCCAGGGTACTGGGGTTGAGCCCTGTGGTTGAGCCCTGCACTTGGGTCTCCCTCCTCCGTGAAGAATCTGCTTTTCCCTCTTCCTCTGCCCTGCTCCTTGCTCATGCTCACACACACTCTCTTTCTCAGACAGGTAATGCATTTTTAAAATTTTTTTTTAAATATTAATTCTTTCTTGTTTGTTTGGCTGGTGACCTCATAAATAGGGAAATATACCTATAAGGTTTAATAAGGGAATAGTTTGAATATCAAGAATAATCAGAGACTCTTAAAAAAATAATCAGAGTCGGGGCGCCTGGGTGGCTCAGTGGGTTAAGCCTCTGCCTTTGGCTCAGGCCATGATATCAGGTCCTGGGATCGAGCCCCACATCAGGCTCTCTGCTCAGCAGGGAGCCTGCTACTCCCTCTCTCTCTGCCTGTCTCTCTGCCTACTTGTGATCTTTCTCTCTGTCAAATAAATAAATAAAATCTTAAAAAAAGAATATAGGACATTCTCAAAAAAAATAATCAGAGTCTCTTAATTTCAGATGTTCATACTTTGAATAGCGACCCTTCAAAAAATATTACCAGGTAGATACAATTTCCTGGGGGTATTAGCTTCAGATGCTCTGCTTTAGTTAAAAAAAAGACTTATTTATAACATCTATATTTGTATTGCTCTTTAAATTAAAGAGACACGGAATAAAAATAAATATATGATCTATAAAAACACTCTACCTGGATTTTTTTAAAGATTTTATTTATTTATTTGACAGACAGAAATCACAAGTAGGCAGAGAGGCAGGCAGAGAGAGAAGGAAGCAGTCTCCCTGCTGAGCAGAGAGCCCGATGCGGGACTCAATCCCAGTACCCCGGGATCATGACCTGAGCTGAAGGCAGCGGCTTAACCCACTGAGCCACCCAGGAGCCCCTATACCTGGATTTTTAACTGTAAAAATTTTATACAACTTCATTTAGATTTTATTTGTAAAGATTTAACTTTTAAGTAATCTCTACACGCAATGTGGGGCTCAAACTCACAACCCTGAGCTCAAGAATCCCATGCTCCACTGACAGAGCCAGCTAAGACCTCCTAGACTTATTCTTAAGTTGATAATGATGTCACATTATTGACAAGCTTAAAGTAATGAATAGCTAACTTTTATCCATCATTTACCATGTATGCAGAGTGTGCCTTCTATGTGTTGTTGGCAATTCTCTTCAAATTTTATATTATTGTTCAAATCTTAAGAAAGAGAATTTAGAGGCTCAAAAAAGACGAAATGCTTTACACATATTCACATAGCTAGGAAATTATAAAGTCAAGATCCAAACCTGGAGGTTTCCCACGCCAAATTCCATGCCTGCTATAATTCTATTCTAACCTACCATTGCTATAGGACTTATTCTAACGTCATAAAGAATCTTTTGTAAAGTTTGGTTCTGATCATTTTCCCTGTAGGAGGGAAGAAAGGAGAGCAAATGTGAGCCTCTTCATGGGAAAACCAGCGCAGACTTTTAAAAAATGATTACTTCATGCTAAAGAGATGAAAGTATACATCATAAACATAATTTGACTGGAAGTATATTATTTTGAGTAACTATATAAGAGATAAATCTGTTTGAAACCAGATAACAGGCGTATATTGAACTCTAATATTGGTTAAATTTTGTTTTCCTACGTGAGAAGAACAGCTGAGGCAGTAGTTGTCACCAGTTCCTCAAAATGGGTCATCAGTGGAGATGATCCCAGGAAAAGGTAGCTGCTCTATAGGATCTGGGCTGGGACAAGAGATGAGCTTTCTCTGCTTTTGTAGACCATGGAAGAGAGAGAGCACCATCAAAGGACTGAGAAACAGCTTGGTACATCCTTTCTCTGATACACTATTTTCTTATCTTGCACCATCTGAGCAGAACTTTGGGTGTGATCAATGTTCCCGTATTTCAAGGGGAATCGCTAATAACGTAAGGAGCTGTTAACCACTTCTGTATCCACAGGTAGTAGCCAAAGACTGTTGGTGTCCTGGACAGTAAACAAGAGTGGGAAATGGGGCGCCTGGGTGATTCAGTGGGTTAAGCCTCTGCCTTCGGCTCAAGTCATGATCTCAAGGTCCTGAAATCGAGCCCTGCATCAGGCTCTCTGCTCGGCAAGGAACCTGCTTCCCTCTCTATTTCTGCCTAGCTGTGCTCTCTCTCTCTGTCAAATAAATAAAATCTTCAAAAAAAAAAAGGTGGAAAAGTGAATGAATACTTAACATACTTGTTTGTCTACTTTAAGACACAATTAATAAATCTATCTTCTTTACGGGTGTGTTTGATTTGAATGCTCAATTTATAGATAAATTTTCTTAAACTCAAAAATATGTTTTTAAATTTTTTAAAGATTTTATTTATTTATTTGACAGAGAGAGAGATCACAAGTAGGCAGAGAAGCAGGCAGAGAGAGAGAGAGAGGAGAAGCAGGCCTCCTGATGAGCAGAGAGCCTGATGCAGGGCTAGATCCCAGGACCCTGGGATCATGACCTGAGCTGAGGGCAGGAACTTTACCCACTGACCCACCCAGGCACCCCTGTCTTTAAATCTCTTAAATTAAATTAGAAGTTATACTGGAATATGTGGTGCATCTATCATTTCGTGGTCTGCTATTTTCGTAAATTTTCTATGTTACTACCATGTTCACTATCATAATTTTAATGGCTCCACACAATCAAGGTTATATTTGTATGGTTACCTTAATAACAAACATCTATCTAATTTACTTTGGTTACCTTACGGTTACCTTAATAACAAACATCTATCTAATTTACTTTTTTAGGCACCACAAATACTCTTTTTTTGGAAATCTTTGGATTGGACATTCACACTTTTTAAAAGTACCAGTTGATATCTTTAAAGAGTTTCAGAAAAATGGAGATAATGTCTATGTGTATACCATTTAAAAATGTTTAAAAGCATCTACAGCCATAACAACCTGAACGTGCCTGATCTCTTCTGATCTCAGAAGCTAAGCAGGTCAGGCCTGGTTAGTACTTGGATGGGAGAATGCTGAGAAATAACAGGTGCTATAGGCTTAAAAAAAATAATGTGCCATAAGAGGGAGACATTTTGTGCCCTTGATGGACACTTTTCTACATATAACATAATTTCAGAAGTATATACCTCATTCCAGCATATCTTTTGGGGGATTTGGCATGAATTAGAGTGTGATAATGATTTTTTTTCCTAAAAAAAATAGAATTAAAAACATTTTGCTCTGATTTAGCAAACTACAAAGATAGTCCATCAGGATTACCCACACAGAAATTTGGGGCTATATATTTGCTTAGCTTTATATAATCATTTTTTTAAGCTACTCTTTAATATTGAGCTATAGAAATTTTACAGATAGTAATATTCCGATGGAAAATCAGAAATTCAACTTTTTCAGGTTTTTCTGATGAAATTAATTTCTGATGTATTATTTATATGATTGTTTTTATCCTTGCCCAAGCTAATGTATGCTGGGATCATAATTGAAGTTGGATTCATTGAAAATTTTATTTATTTTCTTGGTTATGTATTAAGTAGGACTTCAAATGATGTTTGAACTCAAATCTATATAGTGCTTAGTGTTAACACACAAAGCAGGAATCCTTGATTTCATATATTTTTACATTTGTAATTACCTAATCCAGATTATTTTGAGTCAGACAAAGAGCTCAATTAACAATTTATATAAACAAAAGTAATTTTGCTTTCTTAAATATTAAAAGGGACATAAAACCATTTCATATTTGCTCCTTAAAAATGTATTTCAATGTTTAGTTATTTTACTTTATGTACCTCTTTCCCCAGCTTTATTGGGATATAACTGACATATAACATTGTGTAACCTTAAGATGCACGGTGTGGTGATTTGATACATGTATATACTGCAAAATGATTACAATAATGTTAGTTAAGCCATTGATCACCTTTCAAATTGACTTTTTTTAATGAAGAGAGTATTTCAGATTTATTCTCCTAGCAACTTTAAGGTATATGATACAGTATGTGGAGAAAGGGGAACCCTCTTACACTGTTGGTGGGAATGCAAGTTGGTGGAGAAAATGGAACCCTCTTACACTGTTGGTGGGAATGCAAGTTGGTGCAGCCTCTTTGGAGAACAGTGTGGAGATTCCTCAAGAAATTAAAAATAGAGCTTCCCTATGACCCTGCAATTGCACTCCTGGGTATTTACCCCAAAGACACAGATGTCGTGAAAAGAAGGGCCATCTGTACCCCAATGTTTATAGCAGCAATGGCCACGGTCGCCAAACTATGGAAAGAACCAAGATGCCTTTCAACGGATGAATGGATAAGGAAGATGTGGTCCATATACACTATGGAGTATTACGCCTCCATCAGAAAGGATGAATACCCAACTGTTGTGGCAACATGGACGGGACTGGAAGAGATTATGCTGAGTGAAATCAGTCAAGCAGAGAGTCAATTATCATATGGTTTCACTTATTTGTGGAGCATAACAAATAGCATGGAGGACAAGGGGCGTTAGAGAGGAGTAGGTAATTTGGGTAAATTGGAAGGGGAGGTGAACCATGGGAGACTATGGACTCTGAAAAACAATCTGAGGGGTTTGAAGTGGCGGGGGGTGGGAGGTTGGGGTACCAGGTGGTGGGTATTATAGAGGGCACTGCTTGCATGGAGCACTGGGTGTGGTGAAAAAATAATGAATACTGTTTTTCTGAAAATAAATAAATTGAAAAAAAAGAATATGAATTTCTTGGTGCTGCAATATTAAAAGCAGTTTGCTCCATGTTTGTATATAATCTGGCTTTGATTAGAAGGCCACAAAATCTTGCCCCAAAGAACAATAGAGTGACCCTTTGCTAAAATTTGTCTGGAAGTTTTGTGGAATTCTGTGTGTTGTCTAGCATAATTATGAATAGGGTCACTTTCAATTTTACAGGCTGTACTGGATGGTACATTATATAATCAAACTACTTATATGACCATCTTTAATCCTTTTTTCTCCCTATTCCATAGCTGAAACTACAAAGGCCTCCAGTTCCCTCCCAAAGAGACTTCTATTTTGTGTTCTTTCATGAGTACTCCGGGAATTTAAGACAGAGATTAAAGTTTTAGGAATTTCTCATTTTAGGAGGAATTCAGTTTTAACATCTCAATTACATGGTATAGTAGAAAGGGGCTTGACCACTAGAGTGAGAGAAAACCTAGATTTACATTTCAGCCTTTATACTTAGTAGGTACTGTACTTTATAAAAGGTTTTAACTTTCTAGCCAATTGGATAATTCATTATTTATAACTTTCTCTTCTCATTCCTTTGTAGTTTTCAAGAAGGCAGGAGGTTTTAAATTTTATTATTATTATTTAGTTGAAGCACTGTATATCTTGGTTCTAGGAAAATTTCTTTCATATAATATTTGTTAAATGAAGAAAGTTAGGAATGACTTTGGGTCATCAGTTTTCATAGGGATGAGAAGGAAACACAAACACGTGTATATTTTGGGACTATAGTAAGCCTTCCTTCTTCCAAGCACTTGGTAGTAGAGTTCAATATTTTTTAGTGGAAATTATCTCTTCTTTTTTATTATATCATTCACTCATTATTTAACCAAAGTTGTTAAAAATGTTTAATTTAAAGTCATTAAATATGGAGACCAGATAGTTCATTTTATGCTTTAAAGAAGAGCAGATGCCATCAGGTCCTTATGATATTTCCAAATAAATATTCAAAATAATCAAAATATTGCCTTCTAAAGAAAGTTTGCAGTCTCACCTTGAACTTATACCTAAAAAATAAGTCAAATTCAAATTACCATACAAATTTTCTCCCTACAACATTGGCAAAGGCAGTTGTAAAAAGTAGGTTAAGTATTATAATTTACAAAGTGATTTTTAATCTCCAAGGCCATGAATACATGAATACATTTATATTATTCATTATACTCTTCTCTTGCATTGCCTAAATCTCCCAACTGGTCTACTGAACACCACCACAGAAGTATGGTGTATAAAATATTTCCTAGGGAGTTTTCAATTGGTAAAAACTTTCTGAATGATAAACAATAACAAAACCAAATGAAAAGACAAATAATAAACTAGGAAAAATAATGCTTGAACACACAAAATAAATTGCCAATTTTCTTAGCTTTTAAAAAGAGTGCTACTCATTCAAACAGGAAAAAGTCTAAGAAAAATAAACACAAAATACCCAAAAGAACAACAAAAATAGTATATGAAGAGATAACTTATTTTCTTTAATATTTTATTTATTTTTTTATTTGAGAGAGAGAGAGAGAGAGAGAGAGAGAGATTGAGAGAATGAATGGGAGCAAGGACAGAGAGAGAAGCAGACTCCCCGTGGAGCAGGGAACCCAAGTGGGACTAGATCCCAGGCCCCTGGGATCATGACCTGAAATGAAGGCAGATACTTAACCTACTGAGCCACTAAGGTGCCCTATGAAAAGATCATTTACAAAATTAAGAAAAAAGTAACAATGAGACAATCTAGTAACATATGAACAGATGGCCAATTCTGTCCATAACTGAAGAAATGTAAATGAAAACAAGAAATAATTTTCACCAATATGGTTGATACAAAGTATCATTTAGGGTGTGGGGAAATGTGTCTAAATTAAATACACTCCTATACATCTGATGATAGTATAATTTTGCACAAATTTCTAATGACTTGCAGTGATTTAAAATGGGGGGCCATTTTACTTAGCATTTCAATCTTTATCACTTGTCTTAAAGACTAACACATTTCACAAGGTAGCTTGTGAAAAATTCTCATTGCAACGTTGTTTATATTGCCTAAATATTTAAATACTGGAAACATATTAAGCATTAATAACTCGGTACTTGATAAAATAAAATGAAACACCAAATATTCGTCTAAAAGAATAGGATAGTTGGGGGCACCTGGGTGGCTCAGTGGGTTAAGCCTCTGTCTTCAGCTTGGGTCATGATCTCAGGGTCCTGAGATGGAGCCCCTCATTGGGCTCTCTGCTCAGTGGGGAGCCTGCTTCCTCCTCTCCACCTACTTGTGATCTCTGTCTGTCAAATAAATAAATAAAACTTAAAAAAAGTAGGATATATAAACAACTATCCTATTCTTGATATGGAACTTGATATACAACTATCCTATTCTTGATATCCTATGCATTGATATGGAAACATCTCCAATCTATATTATTATTATTAAATACCTTATTTATTTATTTGACACACACACGGAGAGCGAGATCACAAGTAGGCAGAGCAGAAGGCAGGCAGAGAGAGGGGGAAGCAGGCTCCCTGCTGAGCAGAGAGCCTGATGCAGGGCTGGATCCCAGGACCCTGGGTTCATGACTTGAGCTGAAGGCAGAGGCTTAACCCACTGAGCCACCCAGGTGGCCCTCCAATCGATATTATTAAAGGAAAGGCATGATGCTTGCTACATTCCAGAGTCTTCTGTAGGAATTCACTAATGTATTCCTACAGTATCCCTATGGGTTAGTACTAGTTTGTTTTTGTATTGTTTTGTTTTGTTTTAAGTTTAGGAATAGAAGAGAAAAAAATGGTGTAGGGGAGGACTAACTTAAGATCAAGAAGTAAATATTGAATAGCAACCAGTTTGACTCCAAATGATGTATATTCACTCATTATAATGCACTTTCCTAAGGGTGTTTCTGCATCCCAGGCTATTCCATAAACTTAATTCTGTGTTTAGGTACTGACACCACACTTCCATAGTTATACAAAGAATTTTGATACATGGTTCACTCGACATTTAATATTCCACATAAATCTTAGAATAAAAATCAATTGATAATCTCTTCCAGTCCCGTCCATGTTGCTACAAAAGTTGGATATTCATCCTTTCTGATGGAGGCATAATACTCCATAGTGTATATGGACCACATCTTCCTTATCCATTCATCCGTTGAAGGGCATCTTGGTTCTTTCCATAGTTTGGCGACTGTGGCCATTGCTGCTATAAACATTGGGGTACAGATGGCCCTTCTTTTCACGACATCTGTGTCTTTGGGGTAAATACCCAGGAGTGAAATGGCAGGGTCATAGGGAAGCTCTATTTTTAATTTCTTGAGGAATCTCCACACTGTTCTCCAAAGAGGCTGCACCAACCTGCATGCCCACCAATAGTGTAAGAGGGTTCCCCTTTCTCCACATCCTCTCCAACACATGTTGTTTCCTGTTTTGTTAATTTTGGCCATTCTAACTGGTGTAAGGTGATATCTCAATGTGGTTTTAATTTGAATCTCCCTGAGAGCTAATGATGATGAGCATTTTTTTCATGTGTCTGATAGCCATTTGTATGTCTTGATTGGAGAAGTGTCTGTTCATATCTTCTGCCCATTTTTTGATGTGTTTGCCTGTTTCGTGTGGGTTGAGTTTGAGGAGTTCATTATAGATCCTGGATATCAACGTTTTGTCTCTACTATCATTTGCAAATATCTTCTCCCATTCCGTGGGTTGCCTCTTTGTTTTTTTGACTGTTTCCTTTGCTGTGCAGAAGCTTTTGATTTTGATGAAGTCCCAGAAGTTTATTTTCGCTTTTGTTTCCTTTGCCTTTGGAGACGTATCTTGAAAGAAGTTGCTGTGGCTGATATCAAAGAGATTACTGCCTATGTTCTCCTCTAAGATTCTGATGGATTCCTGTCTCACGTTGAGGTCTTTTATCCATTTTGAGTTGATCTTTGTGTACAGTGTAAGAGAATGGTCGAGTTTCATTCTTCTACATGTAGCTGTCCAGTTTTGCCAGCACCATTTATTGAAGAGACTGTCTTTTTTCCACTGTATATTTTTTCCTGTTTTGTTGAGTGAAATAAGTCAAGCAGAGAGAGTCAATTATCATATGATTTCACTTATTTGTGGAGCATAACAAATAGCATGGAGGACAAGGGGCGTTAGAGAGGAGTAGGGAATTTGGGTAAATTGGAAGGGGAGGTGAACCATGAGAGACTATGGACTCTGAAACACAATCTGAGGGGTTTGAAGTGGCAGGTCGGTGGGAGGTTGGGGTACCAGGTGGTGGGTATTATAGAGGGCACTGCTTGCATGGAGCACTGGGTGTGGTGAAAAAATAATGAATAACGTTTTTCTGAAAATAAATTGAAAAAAAAATAAAAGAAATATGAGGAAATGCAGTTACCACAAAAAAATCAATTGATAAGTTCTTTATAGATTTTGGACACTAGTCCTTTATCTGATATGTCGTTTGCAAATATCTTTTCCCATTCTGTCAGTTGTCTTTTTTTTTTAAGATTTTATTTATTTATTTGTCAGAGAGAGAGGGAGAGAGAGCGAACACAGGCAGACAGAGAGGCAGGCAGAGGCAGAGGGAGAAGCAGGCTCCCTGCCGAGCAAGGAGCCCGATGCGGGACTCGATCCCAGGACACTGAGATCATGACCTGAGCCGAAGGCAGCTGCTTAACCAACTGAGCCACCCAGGTGTCTTTTGATTTTGTTAACTAAAGATACAAACGTAGTGATCCAAAGGGGCACGTGCACCCGAATGTTTATAGCAGTAATGTCCACAATAGCCAAACTATGGAAAGAACCTAGATGTCCATCAAGAGATGAATGGATCAAGAAGATGTGGTATATATACACAATGGAATACTATGCAGCCATCAAAAGAAACGAAATCTTGCCATTTGCGACAACATGGATGGAACTAGAGCATATCATGCTTAGCGAAATAAGTCAAGCGGAGAAAGACAACTATCATATGATCTCCCTGATATGAGGAAGTGGTGATGCAACATGGGGGCTTAAGTGGGTAGGAGAAGAATCCATGAAACAAGATGGGATAGGGAGGGAGACAAACCATAAGTGACTCTTAATCTCACGAAACAAACTGTGGGTTGTGGGGGGGAGGGGGGTTGGGAGAAGGGGGGTAGGGTTATGGACATTGGGGAGGGTATGTGCTTTTGGGTAAATTGGAAGGGGAGGTGAACCATGAGAGACTATGGACTCTGAAAAACAATCTGAGGGGTTTGAAGTGGTGGGGGGGTGGGAGGTTGGGGGTACCAGGTGGTGGGTATTATAGAGGGCACAGCTTGCATGGAGCATTGGGTGTGGTGAAAAAATAATGAATACTGTTTTTCTGAAAATAAATAAATTGGAAAAAAAAGAGAAAAAAAAATCAATTGAAATTTTAATGGACTTGCTATAAATGTATAGATTAGTGTTAAGAGTTGTTACCTATATACTTTGGAATTCTTCTTATTGGACCATGATCTGGTTCTATTTCTCATTATTGATGCTTTCTTGTCTTTTGTCTTAATAGGGATCTTGCACATTTACAGTAAGGTTGATGTCTTATTATTTTGTTTTTATGATTTTATTTATTAAAATGCCGCTTCTATTATAGAAAATACATTTATTTTTGATTTTATTACTGTTTTTATTTATTTGAGTGCACATGCAGTAATTATAAAGGTTAACCTGTGGTCCTTGATCACTCGCATCTTTCTAGCTCTCTTTTTCACTATAAATTCTTTAGCTGCAGATTTTCCTACCATGAAGATTTTCAGATCCCAAACTCCCCAGGTTGAAAGACACTGATTATTCTCTCATTACTGCATACTTTTTCTGAAAGGAGCTATTTTTTGTTTGATTTGCTTTATTTTATTTTTTATGACTTTAATTAATGTGTAATTGACAAAGTTGTGCATTTTAAGATGCACAGCTTGAAATATTCAAGCTAATTAACATAATTAACATATCTATCACCTCATAAAATTAATCATTTTCTTTCTTTTGTTTTTCTGTGCATGCATGCGTGGGTGTGTGTGTGTGTGTGTGTGTGTGTGTGATGAGAACACTTAAGATCCCTTGGCAAATCCCATGTATACAATACAGTATTGCTAATTATTGTCACTTGCTGTAACTTAGATCTCAAGAGCTTATTCATCTTGTAAGTCTTGGACTTTGTATTCCTTCACGAACATCTCCCAATATCCCTCTCCCCACAGCCCCTGGTAACCACCGTTCTATTCTCTTGTTTCTATGGTTTTGATGATTTCAGATTCCACATATAAGTGAGATCATGCAATACTTATCTTTCTATGTCTGGCTTATTTCACCTAGCATATTGCCCTCCAACTTCATCTATATTGTCACAAATTACAGAATTTTCTTCCTTTTTATGGCTTTATAGAATCCTAGGCCAGACCACCTCCAGATGGGCCACTTTGGCTTGAAGACTATTCTGAGCTGAAGGTAATCAAGACTCTACAATCTTGGGAGAAATTTTTGCCCCTTCCTTAACTACATAGAAAAATCTAAACTTGGGGTCTTTCCCAGAATAAGTGTCATTAGCAGATATAAATTTTATCTGAGTGACACAGCTATATGATGGGGCAAACATCTAATTACTAAACATCTGCTCTTCTTCTAATTGCCCTGTGAGTTGTTTTCCTTTCCTCTGAAGTCCCAGACCTCTGCCATCTTCTCCTTAGTTCAGGATGGCATATATACCTCATTTTGCTTACCTGTCTTTGAAATGTTCATGTCTGTGTGGATTCTCCACATGTCTGCTATTACATTTTAGTTTCTTCTTTTAATCTGTCTCATGTCACTTTGATCCTTAGTCCAGCTAGAAGGACCATGAAAGGGTCAGAAAATTTTGCTCTTGAATAGCTCAATAACATTACACTGTTTATGTAACACACTTTTTATATCCATTCATCTATTGGTGGACATTTTGGTGGTTTCCATATCTTGGCTACTGTGGACAATGCTGCCATGAACATGGGAGTGAAGTTATCTCTTTAAGATTCTGATTTTGTTTCCTTTGGATATATACCCAGAAGTGGGATTGATGGATCACAAGGTAGTTCTATTTTTAATTTTTGATATATCTCCATGTTTTTTATAATGGTTTTACCAGTTAAATTCCATTTGAGTGCATAAGGATTCTCTTTTCTCCGCATCCTCACCAATATTTATTGTCTTTTGACCAGAAAGAAAGAAAGAGAGAGAGAGATGGAGAGAGAGAGGGAGGGAAGAAGAAAGGAGGAAGGAAATAGAGAGAAAGATCTCTCTTGTCTTTTTGATAGTAGACATTTTAGTAGGTTTTAGTTAATACCTCATTGTAATTTTCACTTGCATTTCCCTGATGATTAATGATATTGAATACTTTTTCATATATTTGTTGACCATTTGTATGTATTTATTTTGAAAAATGTCTGTTCAGGTTCTTTGCCCATTTTTCAAATAAGATTACTTGGTCGTTGTTGTGTGTTTTGTTTGTTTGGTTTTTGGTTTTTGGTTTATTTTTTATTTTGAGATGTATGAGATCCTTATATATTTTGGATATTAATCCCTTATCAGATATATGGTTTGCAAATATTTTATCCCATTTTGTAGGTTGCCTTTTCCCCATGTGTAACATTTCCTTTGCTGTGAAATTTTTTTTCCTTCTTTCTTTCTTTTTTTTTCTTAGTTTGATGGCATAACAGCATGTGATCTATCATGTAGAATACACATGTGTGCTTCAGAAGAATGTGTATTTGTCTGCTGTCTGTTAACTGGATAGCTCTATATATGTCTCTTAGGTTCATTTGGTCTATGTTGTTCAGTTGGTGTTTCTTTATTGATTTTTCCATTTGATTCACATTCTCTCTCTCTGCCTACAATTTTCTCTCTTACTTATTTCCTCCCTTATTCTCTCCCAAATTCCTCTTGACTAAAGACTAATGATCTTTCAAGAAGCAGTCCCTGCTATATTTACATAAGGCAGCTTTTCTAGTCTCTCCTTGGTAGTTCTTTTTTTCATAACTTTTATCAACTGCATGCATTTCTCATAAAACTACTGAACATTTTGCTGTTTGATCACTTACTTTCTTTCCTTTTTTTTGTGTGTGGGTATATATGTAACGTTTCACTTGCTTTTTTAAAAATTATTTTTATTAAGATATTATGTATTACTTGCCCCAAGGGTACAGGTCTGTGAATCATCAGACTTACACATTTCAGAGCACTCACCAGCTACTTACCTTCTTAAGAAGATATGCCTTATTCTCATGGTGTCTCTGTTGTTTACATTGTTGTTTATATTGTTTCAGACAAATTTAAGGTGCTGAGCAAATGTTACTTAACCTAATTAAGAGGAAAAGGTTCAT
The DNA here is from genome assembly GCF_020171115.1 of Neogale vison. Lineage (NCBI taxonomy): Eukaryota > Metazoa > Chordata > Mammalia > Carnivora > Mustelidae > Neogale > Neogale vison. The sequence goes on from NC_058101.1 coordinate 216,949,293, forward strand.
GAACTGGTAAAATTTTGACTTTATGGAAATAATAATACAGTAGGGAGTATATTGACTTATTTTTGTTTCTATTCAATACTTTCACCACCCAAAAAAGAAATCTAACTGAAATATATTCAGGGGTATGAGATAATCTCTGAAGTATGGTAATTTACGGCATCATGGCAGAGCAGCTAAAATGGTACATGGAATTATGATTAAATATGGAACATTATTTTTAATAGACAGGTGTTTAATGTTCATTCAAGTCTCCATGTGAGTCCACAAAGCAGATCATGCCCATCTGTTGTCTTCTTACGTTATTCAGTTGCTTTCAATGGAGCCAAGGAGGAGTTACTACTTCTATGTGAATCTTACCACAAAGGCTTTAGGTAATTAAAAATGATAGAATTGGGACAGACTGCTAAACATAAACAGAAGGATAAAAAGACATCTGGCATAATTAACAGTGAATAAACCAGGTTTAAGTAGCCTGAGTATAAAGCACATTAGAACATCATGAAAAACTGAAAAACTTCTGTTGAGAGATAATTCTGCTGATATATAACTTAAAATATTTCTTTTCAATTGAATTTTTATTAATTGGGACATTTCCACAAAGAGGGATATTTGGTTTTTAGATTTCATCTGCCCTGCTGTTTATTTCTCAGTTGAAGCCATAATCTTTTGTTTGTGGCATTGAAATTGGCTTATGTAGAGATGATTATGATGTACATTCAGACAATTGTGACTTCAGGTGAGAAATAAGCAGCAGGAACAGATGAACTCTTAGCAATAGAGAAACTATTTTCATGCAAATATCTCCACAGTGACAGAAAGATGAGAAAAAGAATTACAGAACACAGAAGGCTTATAAAAATATTATTTCATTATATTGAATGATTTTCTGGGTTTGTGTGTGTGTGTATGTAGAAGAATCCATCAGAATGTTTTTAGAAACATATTCGTATGTTACTATAAATACCATTAAACTACTTCTCCAAGAGAAATTGCATCCACATGTTTTTATTACTAAATCAAATACAGTAACAGCAGGCATGCCTGTTATGCTAGCTTCTGAAAACCAAAACTAGCTGCAGTGCTACAGTTTAAGCATTTAAAATCCAGGAAGCAAATTTATTCAGTAAAATAAGAATTTGATATACAGTTTGATGAGATATGTTTCTGTTTAGATGTTTTGTATAGCAATCTGCTTTTTAAAAAAGGAAAAAAAAAAGAGAAATGGAAGGCAGAGTCATCAAGACTAGATATAGATGCATACACTATCCAAATTACAACAAATTGAGACAGTCAACAGTCTATGCAGTCAAGCCCTAATAGCATCCTTAAATCTCCTTTAACACTTGCCATTTTCCAGTTCTTTGGTAGAGATATAAGATGGAAGTCAGATCACAGTAATATCCACCACATGCTATTTCCTCTGATTTATGAATGAAGAATCAAGAAGGTAAGAGATTATGTTGTAGAAGAAAAGAACATAAAACTACAATTTTCACTTCTGTAATACTTAATTTGTAAATTGGTTCTTCATAGGTATGTCATTGACCTATATAATAATTTGAAGCTACAATTTATCAGTAAAAGTGGGATAACATCCCTCGCTCTTGGCCATACCCAATTCCTTTCAATTAAACCTAAAGATGGAATTCAGGTATTAATTACAGATAAAATGACACACTGATGGAGGAGAATAAAGAGCTAAAATCTAGAGAGAGAATGACAAGAGTCAAATCCAGTCTCTGCCATTGGATGAAGAAAGCTGCATTGCCAGACCTGTCAAATATATTGACACATAAAAGTAGGGAAACGGGAAATCATCTTTCCTTTCTTGTCTCTCTCACTCTTGTTCTCTCTGTGTGTTTATTTCTGTCTCTTATTTATAGATAAATAAATTTTATCTTATTTTATCTTATTTGATAGACATTCTATATATTTCTAATGTCCATCCCAATTGACTACAAAATATCCTCATATCATCAGGGTCATAGATGTACTGCTATTGATCAATGTTAGAAAGGTTTATTTAGAATTCATTCCTATAGATAATCTAGAGCATCTCTTCAGTCATTAACAGTATGAGACATGTGTCCTTAATTTACTATATCCAAAAAATGTAAAAACATTCCCAGTATTTTTTATTTCCTCTCATTTTAAATCACTGTGTACTAATCTTTAATTTTCTTTTTATTTTGTTTGGGAGCTCATGTTCCTGTTTCCTTTTGTAGCTTGTTTGAAATCTATTGAGTACCTACAGTTGGTGAAACACTAGATCAGACTCTACACATTCAGTGGTGAACAATTGAGGCATACTGCCTATTTTCACGATCCTTACAGGTCAGTGGGGGAGCCAGTTAAACAAGCAAATACACATGTAACCATCCTAAAAACTATTGTGTGCCATTAAGGAAAAGTGAAGTGACAATGATAAAGACTAATGGAAATATGTCTTATTAGCAAGGATATTTTAGCTGATGGAGAAGTCAGATGTGTATGTCAGAAGTCAGAGGTCAGATGCAGAAGAGCATTTCATGAAAAGAAAATAGGCAGATTTAAAAAAAAATCCTAGGTTAAGGAGCATCTGGGTGGCTCAGTCAGTTAAGCATCTGAATGTTGGTTTAAGTTCAGGTCATTATCCCAGGGTTGTGAGATTGAACCCCATGTAGGGCTGCGCTGTGAGCTCAGAGTCTGTTTGAGATTCTTTACCTCTTCCTTTGCCCTTTCCACTGTCTTTACTTTCTCTTTCTCCAAAACGAATGAATTAATGAATAAATAAATGAATAAATGAATAAATAAATAAATCTTTAAAAAAATCCTAAATTGATCTCGACTATTTATCTCCCTTTATTTACATTTATAAAATGAGATCAGTGTTTTTTACATACTTATAGTGGTCAAGGAATATGTGGAAAATGTGACATTAAAGTTTATGCAGGATTCAGATTAAATAAAACATCATAACCTATGCTCTGTATGGTGCAGTTGAAAGCCAAGTAAATGGATTAGGAGAATAATGAGGCAACAGGATTTTATCTGGGTTCAGGTGAAGGGAAGAAAGAGTAAGAAGGTGTTCTTTTGGGGAGGTGCCTTTTATGCTGGATTCAATGTTAACCAGTGATTTCTTTGAGAAATCACGACATCTTAGCTAGGCACAGTATTGCTTTATTGTTATTATAGCCTTGATGGCACTGCTATAACTTTAAGCAATAACATAGTGACTCATAGCAAAAATAATTTTGGTCCTGGTAATACTTAAAAATCACTGAACACATCCAAACAGTCATGTAGCCTATGTCCTATAGCTACAGTTCCTCTCCCCCCTCTTCAGAAAAAACCTTCAACTCCATTAACCTTGCTAGCTGTTAACAATGAGGTCCTTTGTTAAATCTACTCTGCATAAATCAGCATAAACCCAGAGAAGAAACATTCCTCACATTTATAGGTCCATTTTTTTCTGCAAAAATTTGAATATCAATTTATAAACTCAGTTTTATTTCTGCACAGCTTAAAAGTCATATGAATTCACATAGAATTGAATAGGTATTTTAGTAGCTAGGAAATAAACTAAGTGGCTCTGATAAAGAGATGCTAAAATATAGAGACTAAAAAAGACAGAAGTCATTTTTTCCCCTTCTTATATCAAAACACAGAGGGAAGTATTCAAGGCTAACAGTCAGCCCTGTTCTATAAGTTTATCCAGGGGCTCAGGTTTCCTTCTACCTTGCTTCACCATCCGTAGGGTTTTGCCCTCATTCATAGAGTCAGAACAGGCACACTACAGCTGTACCCACATTATAGCCCTTTAGAAGAGGGGAAGAGGGAACACCCAACCACCCTAAGGCAAGACTCAGAATCTGTACACCATAGTTGCATTCACATACTAGTGACAGAATCAGTTATATGGCCACAACAAGCTACAGAGAGGTTGGAAATGTGGCAGTCATAAGCCCATCTAAGATGCTGGTAAGACAGCATGGTCCAAGTCACTAAAAGAAAGAAGGAATGAATCAATATTAAGAAAATCAGGGGGTTGGGGTAAATTGGAAGGGGAGGTGAATCATGAGAGACTATGGACTCTGAAAAACAATATGAGGGTTTTGAAGTGGCAGGGGGGTGGGAGGTCGGGGTACCAGGTGTTGGGTATTATAGAGGGCATGGATTGCACGGAGCACTGGGTGTGGTGAAAAAATAATGATACTGTTATGATGAAAATAAATAAATTAAAAAAAAAAGAAAACCAGTCTCTGACACAAGGAGTATTTTTTAAACCACATGATCACTATCATAGTCTGTCTCATAATTGACATTCAAAACATTACCTATCTTTCAATTATGACAGATATAATCTTGATATTTAATATAGATGCTACACCTCTAAATAAAGAATTCTTGGTATTTTTTTGAACTTACATTTATCAACTTCTCTAGGAAATCATTTCTGGAGAACTTTATTCATATCTGATGGTTCCTCCACACAACACAAAACCAGATAAGCACAGTTCATACCTCTATTCATTCATTTACTTTTTATTTCAAAAATATTTAATAGGCACTTATACACTAATTGTATAGCAAATTCCAAAGTACACTGATGTTCAAAATGCACATGGACCGGTGGGGGAAATAGGGATTCAACACATTCAAATAAATGGAAACTTTTAAGTGTCGTAAGTAACATGAGGGAGGTAAACAGTGCTACAGAACGAATAATAGGAAGGTTTTGTCCAGTCAAGGAGTTGTGGGGAGGATTTTCTCAAGAACTGATGACTACAGGGCGATGGGCTAGACAGAGGGCAGCCTAAGAGAAGGAGAAGGGTGATGTAAGGCAGTGCCCCAGCAGAGGGAACAGCAGACTCCAGGGCCCTCTGTAGGAATGTGTTCAATACTGGCTGCGGAGAATTAGTGGAAGATGAGTGAGAATAAAGCACAGAAGGCAAAGAGGTGTCTGAGCTCAAGAACCAGGAAAGAAGGAGATCACCTAGGGTTTTGAGATCTTAAGAGTTTTGTTGTCTATCATCAGAGCAGTGAATTGTGATTGAGGAGCACAAGCAGGGAGAGAAGTGATCAGATTTCCACATCATAATGATCCTTCTGACAACAGTGCAGACAGTAGTCACCCAAGGATAAAATGGCCTGGAGGTTGTTCTTTTCCAGTAGCCCAGGTAAGCGTTAACTATGAATGGATTGGATTTATCATTCTCTAAGTATGATTTTAGATCTCTGGACATTTTGTGTCCTTTTTGAAAGAAGAAGAATAGCTATGCATTTTAAAACCAACAATTTTAAAAACAATCTAAACCGGAAGGGCATGTAGTATGGTATTTCCTATATTTTTATACATTTTAAGTGTCTACAAGCTTAAACATTAGACTTTTACAATAATGTTCTAATGGTTCCATGAAGTAAGGCATATAATAGATTTGAATTTGAAAATAAGTATTTAACTAAACAAAGATTTTTTTTAATCAATGATATTATTTAAATTGGAAACAAAGGAACATTCAAATGGAAATTATGTATCAACATTTGCAGGTATAGATGAATATGAGACTTAAAAGGAATTTGAATACATTGTTAATCTGAGTGTATGCAAAAGGCCTCAGCTATGGTTAAACTTTTAGATATGGAGAAAATAAAACAAGAGTAAAACTTTTTTTTTAAGGTTTTATTAATTTATTTGACAGAGAAATAGAGTGAGAGAGAATGCAGGCAGGGGAGCTTTAGGCAGAGGGAGGGGGAGAAGGAGAAGCAGACTCCCCGCTGAGCAAGGAGCATTACCTGGGGCTGGATCCCAGGACCATGGGATCATGATCTGAGCTGAGGGCAGATGTTTAACTGACTGAGCTACCCAGGCACCCCATAAAAGCAAAATATTAAAGAACTTAAAGTTGTTTCATCCAAAATCCTCCCACCACACCTCATAAATTCAAATATATTTAGGTTCTACATAAAAAGCTGAGATGTGGGGTGCCTGGGTGGCTCAGTGAGTTAAAGCCTCTGTCTTTGGATCAGGTCATGATCCCAGGGTCCTGGGATCAAGCCCCACGTCAGGCTTTTTGCTCAGCGGGGAGCCCGTTTCCCTTCCTCTCTCTCTGCCTGCCTGTCTGCCTACTTGTGATCTCTCTCTGTCAAATAAATAAATAAAATCTTAAAAAAAATGAGATGTGTAAAAGCTCCAATCAAGAAATGATAGTTCCTATGTTTACTTGTATTCATCTGAAATAACTCTGTAGTTATCCGAAATAGCTACATTTTTTTTTGTTTTTGTTTTCTACATGGGTTGTGAAAGGGAGACTTTATTTGGATATATTTAAATTGACTATTAAACATTTAAGTACTGTCCTTTAGCAGAAATTCACAGATGAAAGTTATAAGTTAATTTTTTAACATCAAACACAGGAAAGTTCAGGGGAGCAGAATTTAAGGAGTAGTTTAGCAAGAAAGGTGGGCTTGGTGGAGAATTTGTTATATCAAAATATTTGAATGAATATGGGAGAGTCAGGATGAGTATTATTTTCTTAGTTGGTCACTGCCTTCCTCCCACAGGACACATTTTTTCCCTCCCCTTAAAGTGCACATTTCATAATTTCTTGTTTTTTATTCTAATAAAACCAGTTTCTCTGAACATAGTTGAAATTAATTAGGCCTTATCTAAAAATTTTAAAATGCTAATAAAAGTAAATGAGGAAAGAACAGTAGATTTAACAGTCTGGCTTCAATATTAATGAACATTTGATCTATTTATTGCAATCAAAATATAACTTTGGCACTGATTATAATCACTTTGACTTGGGTAGTCTTGGTAGCAAATAACACTCATTAAGTATCAAGAGACAAACCAAAACGGCTATCACATTGAGCTTCTAATTTAGCTTAGGGTAATAAATAACACCATGTAGAATGAGAAGAAAAAATTGAATATCTGTTATTTTATGCATTCAATCAATAGTGTCTCTATTCCTCTATATTCAAAGTATTGTGCCTGTCAGCAAGTTAAAATGGGAAAGCTTGAGACTTTCTGGAGAGACAGACCTGGTTCTGAAATCATGTTCTATGTGATGGTTAATTTTAAGTGTCAACTTTATTAGTCCATGTCTCTCAAATATTTGGTCAAAAACTAAAAACTAAAACTAAAACTAAAAACTAATTGCTTCTGTGAATGTTTTTTTGTTTGTTTGTCTGTTTGGATGAGATGAGCATTTAAATCAGTACCATTTGAGTAAAGCAGATTGCTCTCCACAATGTGCATGGGCCTTACTTTAAGAGGAAAAAAACTGGCGGCGCCTGGGTGTCTCAGTGGGTTAAAGTCTCTGCCTTCAGCTCAGGTCATGATCCCAGGGTCTTGGGACAGAGAACCGAGCCCCTCGTAGGATTCTCTGCTCCACAGGGAGCCTGCTTTCTCCTCTCTCTCTGCCTGCCTCTCTGCCTGCTTGTGATCTCTGTCTGTCAAATAAATACATAAATTTAAAAAAAAATTAGCTAAGCATAATACCCTCTAGTTCCATCCAGCAATGTGGGGGGTTTGGGGGTAGGAAAAAAATAAATGAAGCAAGATGGGATCAGGAGGGAGACAAACCATAAGTGACTCTTAATCTCACAAAACAAACTGAGGGTTGCTGGGGTGAGGGGGGTCAGGAAAGGGTAGTGGGGTTATGGACATTGGGGAGGGTATGTGTTATGGTGGGTGCTGTGACGTGTGTAAACGTGGCGATTCATGGACCTGTAGCCCTGGGGATAAAAATATATTATATGTTTATAAAAAATTTTTTTAATTAATTTAATAAAAGGAAAAAAAAACTGAAGTCACCCAAGGAAAAGATAATTCTACTTCCAGATTACCTTCAGGCTCGAGCTGTGACACCAACTGTCCCCTGAGTTTCCAGCCTGTTGGCTTCTAATTTTGAACTTTCTAGCTTCTATGATCATGTGAGCTAATTCTTTAAAATATTCCTCTCTCTCTCTCTCCCCTCCCTTATTACTCCATCTCTTCTCCTTCATATATATATATATATATTCATGTATATATATATATATATATATATATTAAGCAGGAAAAATGTTTATGCCATGTGGTCCATGATGGGTGGTCTACAATATGTGTTGATGATGGTGATATATATTTAGAATGAAGTGACTGAAGTAAGTGTGCTTAGTTCTTTTTTAAAATTTTAATTAATTAATTGATTAATTAACTTATTTATTTTTTGAGAGATCGAACACATGAGTAGGGAGTGGGGGAGTGCAGAGGGATAGTAATGGAGAGAATCTTATGCAGGCTCCATGCTCAGGAAAAAGCCTGATGTACGGCTCACTCTCACATCCCTGACATCATGACTTGAGCCAAAATCAAGAACTGGATGCTTAGCCCACTGAGCCACCCCGGTACCCCTGTGCATAGTTATTCTTATTCGAAAACTCTTCTACTGACTTCATTCAACAGGTTCATAAATGTATAGTCAAGGAGGTGCCTGGGTGGCTCAGTTATTAAGCATATGTGTTCAGCTCAAGTCTTGATCCAAGAGCCCTGGGAATGAGCCCTGCATTGTGTTCCCTACTCAGTGGGGAACGTGCTTCTCCCTCTGCCATTCCCCCTGCTTGTGTTCCTTCTCTCGTGTCTCTGTCAATAAATAAATAAATCTTTTTAAAAAAGGAGGTTTACGATCCTTCAAAAAATTCTTGATCACTTTAACATTAAAAAATAATTTTGTTTTGTTTTGAGAAACAAGAAATATGTATCATCTGTCAGTGTCTTTTGTTGCTCCTATGGTGCTGTGAGAAATAAGTCGCTTGATTACCCGTGCTCAGTGATGGAGATACCGTTAGGTCGAGAGGCTTTGCCATGACTCAGGATGGAGATGGAGAAAGATTTTAGGAAAACCATTCTACTAAAAGTGAAAGACCATTTTTGTCATTCATCATTTAATAGATATTTAGGTGATTTCTATATCCAATGTAATATTATTGAGCATTAAGAAAAAGGAAATCCTGTCATATGGAACATTAAAAAAACCTGGAGGACTTATGCTGAGTGAAATATGTCCATCAGAGAAGAGAAAATACTGCATGTGTCCATTTATATGAGAGATCTAAAATAATCAAACTCTTAGAAACAGAGAGTAGACTAGTGATTTCAGGCGCTGATGGGGAGAAGAAATGGAGAGTTGTTAGTCTATAGTTATAGGGTTTCAGTTACATGAGATGAATAAGTTCTAGAGATCTGCTGTACAAATAGTGCTTATAGTTAACAATTCAGTATTATTCACTTAAAAACTTAATAAAAAGTGTTTAGTGTTCTTACAACAAAAACAAAAAAGAGGCAAGAGGAAACTTTTGGAGATGGTGGATATGTTTTTCATATTGAGTGTGGTTGATAGTTTCACTGGGTATAAGCTTATCTCCAAATTCATCAGCTTGTGTATGTTAAATATGTCCAATTCTTTGGTGTATCAAATATGCCTCAATAGAATGGTTTAAGAAATGAAGGCACAAACAGGCTTCTTGAGGAAGAGACTCACAGGCCACCATGCAGGAATTCATAATGGGGTAGAAAAGCTGAACGGGGAGACCACAGTCAGTCAACATTACCACAAGGGGAAAGCAAATGCTATGGCAGCCCAAGCAAACTAACATAGTCTGCCACTTACTAGTAGTTTGACCTGAAAAAGTCACTCACTTCTGCCCTACTCATCCAACTCATTTATGTCACATACAAAGGAAGATCATACCAACCTTACAAAGCTGTTGTAACTATTAAATATTAATGATACTATAAATATAAGGTCTCTGTCTGTATTATTCATCTCCATATTCTAAGAGAATAGAAGGATGCTTGGAACTGTAAGTCTCAACAGGATTTATTATTAATGAATGAATATCAGAGGTCTAGTATACTAAATCCCTCATGGTAGGTGACAGGCTTGTGGTAGCTGCTAGCTTTATTCAATGTATTAAAAGTGAGGAGAGTAAAAAATGATTTTTGTAGGAGATAGGTTACTCTGGGAACAATTTCAGATGATGCACATTATAAAATAACAAAACCAATAGTTCACACACTAAGGTGTGGCACAGAAAAAAAGAGATGAATGGGATTTAGAATGGATGGAAAGGGCATTATGCAAAAGGTGAAGCTTCTTTAGGTCTTTAAGAGTGACCATCATTTGGAGGGAAGCAGCTATTTAATGCAACATTTTAATATTAACAGTAAGGGAAGCATTTTAAATGCATTCTCTTTTAATGGGAAAACTATAATAATGTTTAAATACCCTGTTAAGTAAGTTCACCTTAAGCAGCCTTCATTGAATTCTCATTGTTGAACACCAGTGTCACCACTGAAATTGATTTATAGGAAAATGGCTGCTACCAGCAGCAAGAGAAAAAAAATTAAATTTGTTAAATCCTCATTCTCAACCACTTGTAGTTATGAAAGACTGAAAGAGATTTACTAAATGTGTCAGGTTCACAGTAATTTTACTGATTGCCTGGAGGCTGTCACACTTAAATACTAGGAGGTATTTACTTTAGTAATAGGATACAACTGTTTTGAATTATATAAACACTGAATATGTTGTCTGTGGGATATCTCTGCTTTCCTTCTTTCAAATTAGCTGAGTTTCATTCCCTCAATTGCTTTAAAGTTTGGAGTTTTTTTTTCAATTTATTTATTTTCAGAAAAACAGTATTCATTATTTTTTCACCACACCCAGTGCTCCATGCAAGCCGTGCCCTCTATAATACCCACCACCTGGTACCCCAACCTCCCACCTCCCCGCCACTTCAAATCTCTCAGATTGTTTTTCAGAGTCCATAGTCTCTCATGGTTCACCTCCCCAAAAGTTTGGAGTTTTTAAGTGCCATAGTTCTTACTAGTATGTCTTTACAAGGAATGTAGTAAAGGATTATATGATTTATTTCCATAAATATGAAAGACTATCAATCTAAACCAAAATTTATTAGCATACAAGTGATTACACTCAGTTTTCAAAGAATTTTGTTTTAATCTATTAATGCCTTTGTCTAATCTTTTTAACTTCTCTCATAACAAGGTAGTTGAAAGTATTGAGATAAATCCCAAAGTAGATTTCTAGTCAGAGTTTTTTCAGGACAAGATTTTATCAGTCTCCTTCTGATTTGCATTTTCAAACACTTTTGATATCAGTGAGGCCAATTATGGAATATTATATGATAATTTGCAAATACTCTCTCTTTTCTGAAGTACTTTAATTCTTCTCCACCTGATTGTTAATTCTGGTCTTGCTTTAACTCATGAAATGTCATGAAAAATTGTTAAGTATCAGTACTCTTTTCCTCTACCTTATCAGTAAGCAATTTTCCCAGACATAAGTCCTTCTATCTGCCTAAATGCTGAAGGTAGTCAATGCAAAAGAGATCCACAGGTCCACATGACAGTTATGTAACATACTTAAGAAATGAGAATTTTCTTGTTGTGAATTGCTGAGATTTGAGGAACTTTTATCACTGCAACAACTCATGTTTTATTATGACATATTAACCCAGATTCTTCATCATGGATTTATTCATTTGTATCACTAATACTTTGAATACTACACCATATCAGGCACTGTACTAGATATGAAGGTTCTAACGGTAGAAAAAGCAGATTATCTTCCTGCAACTATGGAACTCATTCTGGAATGACCATATGTCATGATGATGCTTTGCTACTACTCTCTCTCTCTTTTGAAAAGTCTATCCAATCTGCTGACTCTCACTGCCTCAGACATAGATTTCTCTGTCAAATTGTAGAAATAGCAGTATCTGACCACTAAGGATAAAAGGAATTTGAAAAATGGGAGAGCATAAAAAAGATAAGCCCAGAAAGAAGGTGATATTTTAGTCCAAAAAGAAGTCCTCAGATGGTATTATATGTATCTCTGTGAGGATTGATCAAAGCAGATGAAGTTGGAGCCCTGTTTATCTTCTCTTTGTCTTCCTCTCTACAGGAAGTTTCAAATTGTCCTTTGAGTTATTTTATTTTAGGTTGTACCTGAGGCTCAGCATTGAACTTCCTTATTCCTAAATTTAGAATTAATATTTTCTAACTGTTAATAGCTCTAAAACAAATCCCTATAAATACAGAGCTTAAATCATGAAGCAAATTATGCTCCTGGGAATCTCCAAAGTATTATAATAGTAAATCTCATTATAACTGCAAAAATACCTTGCTCTTAGCTCAAGTCATAAATTTATATAGGTGATTTGCTATGTTATATATAATCAGTTATTTACTGCATCTATATAATATCTGTAGAGCTTCTCATTTCACGGTAGACTTATATTCTAATAAACCCATTCTAAGCTGAAAATATCACAAGTCCAACTGCATTTCATACCCCTCACTGACCTACCTTACATGTACTCAGGACACTTATGTTAGACTACCATTGGGAAGAATCATCCAACACAAAGCTTATTTTAAAATTAAGTGTTGACTATCTGATGTAATGTATTGACCACTATCCTGAAAATGCAAAAGAGAATTCTTGCACGAGTACAGAATGGTTGCCGGTGTGGAAGACCTTTACCCTTCTGATCGCCTGGCTGACTGGGAGCTGCAGTGCTGCCCCTACCCAGCATCACGAGAAAGTATCCGACCCCATAGTGTTAGTCCAGGAAATGACCGAAATTTAAAATTCAAAGGACAGTTTCTACCATATGAATATCACTTTCCCACCATCATAAATTACAAGACAAACATTTTAAGTTGGAGACTGTCTGTATATATCACAGAGATATATACTTGTATATTATATACCTGTTTATATCCTTATCTATATGCCATCTATCTGTTTTGATCTAAGTTTCCTAACAGATTTATTTCTAATTCTGTTTTTCTGAAGATCTTTTTTTTTCTTTTTTTTTCCAATTTATTTATTTTCAGAAAAACAGTATTCATTATTTTTTCACCACACCCAGTGCTCCATGCAAGCCGTGCCCTCTATAATACCCACCACCTGGTACCCCAACCTCCCACCCCCCCCCCGCCACGTCAAACCCCTCAGACTGTTTTTCAGAGTCCATAGTCTCTCATGGTTCACCTCCCCTTCCAATTTACCCAAATTCCCTACTCCTCTCTAAGATCTTTTAAATTCCTTAAAAATACATACTTCTGAAAGAGACAAAATGTGGGCTATTTTTTTCTGTATTTTCCAATATAATGAAGAAGTAAATATTACCCTACTGAGAATCAGATCCTTAGAATGTAAGTGTAGTTTCCCACAAGACATAGCCAAGGCCATGATGTAGCTTCAAACATGACTAATCCCTCTTTCTGAACAACGATTACTTTTTTTTTTTTTTTTTTTTTTTTACTTTTGAACAACTCCACATCTTGCTCTGACTTAGTCCTTCCTCCTGGATAAAAATTATTAAGTCATAAATTCAACACGTTTCTTCACTTTTGGACACTATCCAACCCAGAACAGGTCCCTATTTCTCTAATTTCTCCACAAACTTACCAAGTAGTACCCCAAACCCTAGAAGAAGTCCTCCCAATTTCCTTTTCTGAAATGTCTCCAACTTCCCCTGGTGTGTGTTTCACTTGCTGTAGAGAACTAAACATAACTGACTTTGCTTAAGTGCAAGTGTCCCTTTTGACCTTTTGTGAATTTCAAGAATAATGATATAGGGCTCAAAGGAACTCTTTTACTTAATGGTCACACACACACACACACACACACACACACGTTACCCTAAATGCCAATAAGTCTGTATACCACAGGGAAAAATATTTGCTTATTTTACATAAGAAAGAAAATTGCGAACTTTTCTGAAGAAGAAAATTTTAGTCTCATTCAGATTTTAAATGAATGGAAAATGTTCCTTTGTATATGTTTCAAAGTCTCTGAGGAGAATTCATTCCTTTGGCTTCCTTACAGAATTGGTCACATAAGGTGCTAAGCCATCTTCAGTAATGCTGCGAATACAACTCAGTGGGCACAGAGAGTCCTGAGATGATCAATCATACTGCATTTATGGCTAAAACCAATATTTCCCTTGTTTGTTCTTTCTTGTTATATCAACCCCATGCTTCCCTGGCAGAAACAATGAACTGAATGGGATAGATTCTGAGAATTTTATTAGCAACAAGTATGTGTCAAACATTATTCACCCCAAGTATATATTCCAATGAAAAAGAAATAGAATTTATACATTTTCCCCAGGAAGAATGAAAATTTGTGTGTTAGTTTAGTTTCCCGGTCAGAATCCTGTGAATGCTTTCTGCTTTAGTCACAACTTGAGATTTGTAACTTTAAAGATATAAGTGAAGACTATAAAAAAAGATTCATAACCTCAAATTACATTAACTGTACATTAAGGAAGATGCACAAATCCCAAGAAATAATGAAATGTCAGGGTTAGAACCATCCCTTTTCAGGTCTAGTGCTCAATCTCCTATGATCTTGCATAAAATGCTATTGCTGTTCACCTTGCTATTAGGAAGTACAATTGATTTGCTTGCAATATTTATTAGTGCATTAGTCATGTACATTAGCACTAAACTGGAAACAAATAATGCTTTACTTCCCTAAGTCTGTGGCAAGCCAATGAAAGTAAAAATGTAGGTACTGATACAAATATAAGTGTGACTCACGCTACTGAAATATCCTTCCTTTACCCAGATTTATCAGAAAAAAAAATAGAGATAAACATACTCCAACCATTTCAATCTTCGGTGAGTTAGAACAGTTCGTGTTAATCAAGTTCATTTTTGTTCTTTCAGCATGGTGTCCTTTTGACAAATTATCAAAAAGAGGTCACAAAATAAATCAAAACTGAAAGGACAGTTTATCTGATATTCATACGTAGGATAGATTAAACCCTGAGGCTATCATTTTGCCAAATATTTATATCAGCTCAGGTGTCATTCCAAATTCTGCATAAGACTTGGTTGTTGGCCTTAAAAATGATGGATAAATGCATCTTCAATCAAATATAAGTAAGTCTGAAGATCTGATGGTACTTAAAATAATTGGCCACACTGGCACTACCACCCCCCACTGTTACCATGTGTATCTACACTGATTTCCAGCCAATGTTAGACTGCTAACTCCATGACTACCATTTCCAATTTCTGTCTCTGGTTACTAGAATATGGAATTTTTCTGTCATAAAAAACTAAAATTACGGGGCACCTGGGTGGCTCAGTGGGTTAAGCCGCTGCCTTCGGCTCAGGTCATGATCTCAGGGTCCTGGGATCGAGTCCCGCATCGGGCTCTCTGATCGGCAGGGAGCCTGCTTCCCTCTCTCTCTCTACCTGCCTCTCCATCTACTTGTGATTTCTCTCTGTCAAATAAATAAATAAAATCTTAAAAAAAAACTAAAAAAAAAAAAAACCTAAAATTGATTCTTCCCAAACAACTTTGGATTTCCTGATTCCTTGGCTCTCATCATTCTGAGTTTTCTCCTATAGAAATCTGGTCCTGTGCAACCACACCTATCTCCTGACCCTTCATACAATTCCACAAGTGGGGTAACTTTGAGATGGGTCACTCCTCTGCTTTACTGGGGAGACTGGAGCAACAACAAATAAGAGTTGACAGTGTTAATGCATGGCATTAGTAAAAATAGTTTTATGAAATTTGTGGTGGGTTTATGTATTTTGTACTAGAATCCTGTCATTTTAACTTTCTCTTTATTTTGATTTAGCACTATGATCAAATCACAATACTTTCTAAATAATCTTAACTTCAGTTTTACTACCTGAGAATTGGTGATAATCCAAACTGAGCTGTCCACGCTAATAAACCATCATCATTTAATGAATGCTCAGTATGTGCCAGGTCCTGGTACATCTTCTGAACTTCACAAAGCCCTTGTAAGGTAGGCTTCATTATCTCACATAATATATTTCTTAAAAATGTCCAGAACCATATTATCCATTGGAAGTGCTTTTTGCAACATGACGTTGCCATTTTTTATCAAATTGTCCTAAACATTCTCTACTCTTCAGTCTGGTCAGGCTCTGTGTCCTCGAATAAAGAACACAGTGTGGCTGGCACTGTGCCATTTCATATAGTCCTTGACTGGCCTAGCCACTTCTACTTCCTGTCTCTAAGAAACCAGTCACTATGTAGGATTTGCAATATCCCGAAGTCCACTACACTGTGAAAAGCTCAAGAAACTTTTAGAAAGATCCTGAAAGATGAGATACTACATGGGGAAAGAGAAGCCAAAGAACATTAAAATAGCAGGGCAGTGATGAAGAAACCACTAAAACCCAGCTGGGTGCCAGAGCACAGGCACCAGATACTCTCAGATACTGTGAATTAGCGACCAAATGGCAGAAGTAAATAGACCAAACCCCACTATTCTGAAGAGCCCACAAAGACTCAGGGAAGGTGAGAAATTTGCCCAAGTCCACACGAATATGAGGTTGCTGAGCCAGGATTTGAACCACATTCTCTTTGGTCTCAACCACTGCATAATGCAGAATCTCAATATGTATCTAGAAATGTTTTTCCAAAGAGACTCAAATTTCAAGTAGTACTATAGGGAACATGTTACTTAAGAGAATAATCTCAGTTTATGGCTAAAACATATGTTCCTTTATAACCAAGCAGCTGCTCTTAATTACAAATTTATTTTATCTATTAGTTGAAACAAGCTGACATAGTCTCTACTTAGAGACACTTTATTTTAAACCAATAGAACCACATAGTTTTTCATCCTTTAAAAAATACATTTATCTGGATTTTTGCTATTTCACACTAAATTTCCAAAAGTTTTCAGTAATATTTCAGACCAAATTCACCTAAATTGTGCTTTCCTATAAATTGTTTCTTTAGTGCTCAGCTAAGAAAACAAGTCAAATAAAAGAGAGGTGTTAGATAACCCCTTCTGACTAAGATCTAGGAAAACTGACAAGAAGAAAAGTCTGTGAACTGAGGAGCCTCAAACTGCAGGCTTTCCTATCATTTATGTATGTTTGGTTCACACATGAATTTCAGGTTAGAAATCTAGACCCATGTTCACATTTTAGCAATCCACTTGAACAACTACAGCAAACCTCTCTCTCTCTGTTTTTGAAAGGTTTTATTTATATATTGATTTGTTTACTTATTTATTTATTTACTTGGCAGAGAAGAAAAAGAGAGAGAGCACAAGCAGGAGTAATGGTAGGCAGAGGGAAAGAGAGAAGCAGGCTTCCAACTGAGCAGCAAGCCCAATGTGAGACGTAGTCCCAGGATCTCATGACCTGAGCCAAAGGCAGACATTTAGCTGTCTGACCCACCCAGGCACTCCTATAGCAAAACTTGACCAAGTGTTCATCAGTCTTGACTGGGGGTTCAAGGAACACAAGGCAAAATTACTTTGTACTCAATTCTTGTTCCTCAAAACTTCTTCATGTATCCTGTGACTTCTCTGAATTTTAGGTCATATAGCACCTAGTTTTACAAAGAAATCTGTTTTCAATCTTTTTTTCTTTTTTTGTCCCTTTTTGGTCTTTCCTTTCGTGAGCATACCAAAACAGTGATCCCCCAATTCTATTTTATTTAATTTTTTGTCTGTTTTTTTAAAAAATGTGGAATGCTTCATGAATTTGGGTGTCATCCTTGGGCAGGGGCCATGCTAATCTTCTTTGTATCCTTCCAGTACTGTCCAAGTGGGCACTCAATCTTATTTCTTTTAATGAAAAGCATCATTATTTAAATTTTTTTGTTTTTCTTCTGCAGTTTGAGGTCCTGCCTCCACCTACTCCCAGAGGCTCTGGTCTTCTACCCTAATTGACTCCACAGGAACATTTTCCTTAACCAGAACATTCTTCCTCACGAGGAAGTTTGATGCTAGCTGTGAATACAATAATGCACTCACCATTTGTCTTTTTTCATTAAATTGATTTATTTATATTCAGAAAAACAGTATTCATTATTTTTTCACCACACCCAGTGCACCATTTGTTTCTTGATTCTGACCACTCTAACTCTGAAACCTTTGGGGAAGTTACTTAATTCAGATTTAGCTTTCATGAAATAAATATTGAATAACAGCAACCTCAAAACGTTCCTGAGAAAATGAAGTGGAATAAGGGAGATTAAGTCTAATAGAATGAATGGACTTCATCAGCAGTCATTTCCTTCCTGCTGATCGCCTGCAACCTTTCCTATGCCTTTCTTCCAGCTATTAAAATCAATCTAGAGTGCTTCTTCCTCTTTAAAATAAATGTTACTCAGTACCAACAAAGCTTCCTGTTATTTAAAAATAACTTTTTCTTATCACCTTATTGCCTATTAGCTTTTACCCCAGTCTGTGGATATGCCTGATTTCATATATAATGTAACCTATTCTCTAGGTATAAAAACAGGAAAGTAAGGAGATTTTGTTCATTCTATTTCTATCCTGTTCTAAAGTCTTGAAAAAGAATCATATCCTCAGAGAACAGTTTTAAGTTACTCTGTTAAATTGACCATGATCAACAATCATGCTACAGTGTCTGTGAAGACCGTGATATCTTTTTTTTTCCAGAAACAAAAAGTATACTTTATAAAAGTGTAAGAAAATGTCTTTAAAACAGTTAAAGTTATTTTTTTCTCCAGTTTATTTATTTTCAGAAAAACAGTATTCATTATTTTTTCACCACACCCAGTGCTCCAAGCAAGCCGTACCCTCTATAATGCCCACCACCTGGTACCCCAACTTCCCACCCCCCCACCTCTTCAAACCCCTCAGATTGTTTTTCAGAGTCCATAGTTTCTCATGGTTCACCTCCCCTTCCAATTTAAAATAAAGCTATCTTATCAGGCACAAGATATTTCTTGGTTTGATTTTGGGTTTTAGAAAAATTTGTACAGATTATTGTAATTAACACAATTATAATTATAATCAAAAAATTGCTATGTTTGTTCTCCATAAATTTCAATGAAGTGATGGAATTTTTAAATCTTTATGCTTTGATTAAGTATATTTACCTTTTTTTGTACTCCCTACATCTATATTACTTTGAACTATTCAAAGTAATATACAAGTTAAAAAGTCATGTGAATTAAAGAGGTACATAGCAAGAAATCAAAAAAAGAAAATATGAAAGATAGATTGTCAATAACATTCCATGCTTATTGTTATCTCATGTGTTCGTAATTACAGAAGTAGAAATATCTGCCAGGTGAGGACAAGACCCGTTATTAGTGTTCCACACCACTGACCTCAGAGGAGGGAGATCGGCGAGAGATGGGGAAATGATAAAATGATAAAAGAATACATGTGGATAAGGTTCCTCACTTCTCTGGGGAAAAAAGAAAAGAAAGAAAGATAAAGAAAAGTATTAGTATGGCCTAGAGTTATAAAAAGGATGAAAAGTGGGTAGAAATTTTCTTTGAATATTTAGCATTGTGAATGCATGCAGTAAAGTTTATTTACCTTTGACCTTTAAGATATGAAACAAATAAAAAGGACATACTCCAACTTCAGATGCAATTTTGCATCTCCAGATATGACTTCGGTTCTTACCAATCAGAGAAAGTGCAATGATAGGTAAATATAAATATAAAACTGCAGCAGATCTAACTTTATTTATTTATTTATTTATTTGTTTGTTATTTATTTATTTATTTTGCTAATGCTAACACTCACTTGCTTCTATTTGCCTCAGGTGATTCTATACCTGCCTCCAAGCTCCAGGGCCATATGTGATTCAGAAATGGCTAATCAAAATGCCTAATTCCCCAGCCTGTTTTTAATTTTTTAAATTCAGAGATGTGACTGTGACCTAATTTGTTCCAATGAAATAGACTCTCTGAAGCTACTGGGCAAACTTTTATTTATTTATGTTTGTTCCTTTAGTATTGCTGAAAGGAATAATGTTCTCAAAGGAAAGTTACTTGTGCCAAAAGGGAGCATGGCTTCCTTTCCAAAAGTAAGGGAACAATGTTATGATTTTTTTTTTCCCTAGTTTTCTTCAGAGTCCATATTGCACTGCTTTCTTTTTTTTCCCATTTATTTATTTTCAGAAAAACATTATTCATTATTTTTTCACCACACCCAGTGCTCCATGCAAGCCGTGCCCTCTATAATACCCACCACCTGGTACCACAACCTCCCACCCACCCGCCACTTCAAACCCCTCAGATTGTTTTTCAGAGTTCATAGTCTCTCATGGTTCACCTCCCCTTCCAATTTACCCAAATTCCCTTCTCCTCTCTAATGCCCCTTGTCCTCCATGCTATTTGTTATGCTCCACAAATAAGTGAAACCATATGATAATTGACTCTCTCTGCTTGACTTATTTCACTCAGCATAATCTCTTCCAGTCCCGTCCATGTTGCTACAAAAGTTGGATATTCGTCCTTTCTGATGGAGGCATAATACTCCATAGTGTATATGGACCACATCTTCCTTATCCATTCATCCGTTGAAGGGCATCTTGGTTCTTTCCATAGTTTGGCGACTGTGGCCATTGCTGCTATAAACATTGGGGTACAGATGGCCCTTATTTTCACGACATCTGTGTCTTTGGGGTAAATACCCAGGAGTGCAATTGCAGGGTCGTAGGGAAGCTCTATTTTTAATTTCTTGAGGAATCTCCACACTGTTCTCCAAAGAGGCTGAACCAACTTGCATTCCCACCAACAGTGTAAGAGGGTTCCCCTTTCTCCACATCCTCTCCAACACATGTTGTTTCTTGTTTTGTTAATTTGGGCCATTCTAACTGGTGTAAGGTGATATCTCAATGTGGTTTTAATTTGAATCTCCCTGAGGGCTAATGATGATGAGCATGTTTTCATGTGTCTGATAGCCATTTGGATGTCTTGATTGGAGAAGTGTCTGTTCATATCTTCTGCCCATTTTTTGATGTGTTTGCCTGTTTCGTGTGGGTTGAGTTTGAGGAGTTCATTATAGATCCTGGATACCAACCTTTTGTCTGTACTGTCATTTGCAAATATCTTCTCCCATTCTGTGGGTTGCCTCTTTGTTTTTTTGACTGTTTCCTTTGCTGTGCAGAAGCTTTTGATTTTGATGAAGTCCCAGAAGTTTATTTTCGCTTTTGTTTCCTTTGCCTTTGGAGACGTATCTTGAAAGAAGTTGCTGTGGCTGATATCAAAGAGATTTCTGCCTATGTTCTCCTCTAAGATTCTGATGGATTCCTGTCTCACGTTGAGGTCTTTTATCCATTTTGAGTTTATCTTTGTGTACGGTGTAAGAGAATGGTTGAGTTTCATTCTTCTACATATAGCTGTCCAGTTTTCCCAGCACCATTTATTGAAGAGACTGTCTTTTTTCCACTGTATATTTTTTTTCTATTTTGTCGAAGATTAATTGACCATAGAGTTGAGGGTCCATATCTGGGCTCTCTACTCTGTTCCACTGGTCTATGTGTCTGCTTTTATGCCAGTACCATGCTGTCTTTGTGAACACAGCTTTGTAATAAAGCTTGAAATCAGGTAAGGTGATGCCGCCAGCTTTATTTTTGTTTTTCAACATTTCCTTAGCGATTCGGGGTCTCTTCTGATTCCATACAAATTTTAGGATTATTTGCTCCATCTCTTTGTAGGATGCTGGTGGAATTTTGATCGGAATAGCATTAAAAGTATAGATTGCTCTAGGCAGTATAGACATTTTAACAATGTTTATTCTTCCGATCCAAGAGCATGGAATGGTCTTCCATCTATTTGTGTCTTCTTCAATTTCTTTCATGAGTGTTCTGTAGTTCCTCAAGTACAGATCCTTTACCTCTTAGGTTAGTTTTATTCCCAGGTATCTCATGGTTCTTGGTGCTATAGTAAATGGAATCGATTCTCTAATTTCCCTTTTTGTATTTTCATTGTTAGTGTATAAGAAATCCACTGATTTCTGTACTTTGACTTTGTATCCTGCCACATTACTGAATGGCTGTATGAGTTCTAGTAGATTGGGGGTGGATTTTTTTGGGTTTTCCATATAAAGAATCATGTCATCTGCAAAGAGAGAGAGTTTGACTTCTTCATTGCCTATTTGGATACCTTTTATTTCTCTTTGTTGTCCGACTGTTGTTGCTAGGACTTCTAATACTATGTTGAACAAGAGTGGTGAGAGTGGGCATCCTTGTGGTGTTCCTGATCTCAACGGGAAGGCTGCAAGCTTTTTCCCCATTGAGGATTATATTTGCTGTGGGTCTTTCATAGATAGATTTGATGAGGTTCAGGAATGTTCCCTCTATCCCTATACTTTGAAGCGTTTTAAGCAGGAACGGATGCTGGATTTTGTCAAATGCTTTTTCTGCATCGATTGAGAGGACCATGTATGGTTCTTTTCTCTTCTCATATTAATTTGTTCTATCACATTGATTGATTTGCGAATGTTGAACCATCCTTGTAGCCCAGGGATGAATCCCACCTGATCATGGTGGATAATCTTTTTGATGTGCTGTTGGATCCTGTTGGCTAGGATCTTGTTGAGAATCTTAGCATCCATATTCATCAGTGATATTGGTCTGAAATTCTCCTTTTTGGTAGGGTCCTTGCCCGGTTTGGGGATCAGGGTAATGCTGGCTTCATAGAAAGAGTCTGGAAGTTTTCCATATTGCACCTCTTTCTGCCACAAACTCTCAAGGACGATTAAATCTGCAAAGCCTTAAAAACCAATAGGAAAAAAAAAAAACAAAAAAAAAAAACCAATAGGAAGGTTTACTTGGGCTGTAGCATGCAGCACATATGATTACCTTGCATGGCTTTCTCAAAACTGGCAAGTGAATAACAAATGTATCAGAGATGGGATCTTAGTAAAACCACATAGAAGATACACACAGTTTCCCTTAATTTTGAGAGAATATGCAAAAATGTCCCTAGAATACTAACATAGGATTTTATTAATGCAGCAAGTTTTTGCAATTTTAAATAATTTAACTTTAACCCTCCTTGGGTATCCCTAATTAGTATCCCTAATACTATGTACCAAGACATTCAGGGTACCTATCTGTTTCTATGTTCTAGTTTTTATCAGCTCAGTATTGTGAAAATAGTGTAGCAGTATAATAGTCTTTGAATTAGTTATATAGCCAAAGTCTATATGAATAAATTTTGGACAATGCAAGGCATTATTTCAGATGAAAGCAAACTCCTTCTGAAGTATTGTTATCATAAAAAAATCCATTTTTAGAAGAATAAATGTGTATCACATGCAAAGAACTAGATCATTTTGCTTTGGAGTAACTGAACACTAACTGTTAGTGACTGGAATAATTTACTTAGTAGAATATATGAATTCTGACACTATTATTACTTTTGATAATTATTCTTCAATACCTTCGGTGTTGCACTTATGCTACTGGAGAATTAAATGAAAAATGCTGTAGGAATTGTTATCACTACCTCTTTCACATTTTTGATGTGGTTTAATTTTTGGAGATTCCAGAGAAGCTATATTCTATTTTGTTTTGAAAAAAAAATTTTACTCAAGATGAAATGCACAGCTGTTATGCAGGCAACTGATGAGTGTTTGTAAATGTATATACCCACTTCAAATAAGATATAAAACTTTTCCATCTCCCAAGCAATTTCATGCCATAGGGAAACTTCTCTAGATCTGGGAAACCAAGGCTATTTTTTTTAATTAATGCCAGAGTGTTGTGACTCTTATCCCAAATCGCCAAATCTCCTTCATCTTCCCCTCCAATCCTACCTATCTCACCTTCACTTAGGAAAACTCTATTCTGATTTAGCACCTGAAATTAGTGTTGCCTATGCTTAAAGAGGCAAATATTGTGACGGTGCATAGCTTTCAGGAAGTATGTCGTTTTATAGAACAGACGTGTCTTCTTCCAGTCTTTGTTCTGCACCCTGTGGCTGTTCAGATAGATGAGCTGGATGCTATTGCAATCTATTGATCAGAATAAGCTTCATAGTTGTCAAGCGATAAATGAAATTTGACCCTAGTTTATCTCAGGGTAAGGCCAACAGGATCGTAAAGAAAGCTGTTGGTAATATTTCTGTCTCTGAATACATATTTGAAATAAATATGATAGTTTACTCAGGCTGGGTACAATAAAAAAAGAATACATACTATGTGGGTAATATTTCTAAAAGAAGAGATGACCATCATGTAGAAACCATATGTACCTATTCATCATCTTCCTTCTATCAAATTATTCAAACGTTTATTTGGTGCTGAAACATTAAAACATGTATTTCAGTTAATTCAAGATTTGAGGAACAAAAATTTGCAAGGAGGATGCATTTGGAGGAAATCTGAGTAGAATGTTGAAATAACAATGCAAATAAAATAGATACAAAATGAATATACATGGAATGCCATTTATTCAATTCAATGTCAAGGTTATTTATTCAACAAATATGTATTGAGTTTCTACTTATACACGTAGTTATCTGATTAATGCTAGTCTCACTTGTGGTGACACATAAAAAATGCCATTGTTGCCTTTATTAGGCTACAATGGGCAATGTAGATAGATACTGATAACATGGAATAATTCTTTTGTCTCCAGTATGGTGGTCCTAACTGCACCTGTCTATCTATTTCTTTTTTTTTTCAATTTATTTATTTTCAGAAAAACAGTATTCATTATTTTTTCACCACACCCAGTGCTCCATGCAAGCCGTGCCCTCTATAATACCCACCACCTGGTACCCCAACCTCCTACCCCCCGCCACTTCAAACCCCTCAGACTGTTTTTCAGAGTCCATAGTCTCTCATGGTTCACCTCCCCTTCCAATTTACCCAAATTCCCTACTCCTCTCTAACGCCCCTTCTTACACATTTTACAAATCCCATGTAACTGAGTAGGGCCAAATTATTACTCTAGTTAACAGGCTGTCGGTGGGAGTGACTTGTTTCTCTTTTAGCCAAAGCATGTAAAAGGCAACGTATAAGGCTCCAGTTTTTTCCACTCTCAATGATGCAACCCATTTCCTAGGAGACGTATGATCTGTAATATATATGATCTATGATATATGACCTACACACGTCCATTCAACTCTGTACACTAAGTTGTGCTTGTCTATCTCACACAGGCTATCGAGAACACTTCTCAGAAAAAAAGAATTCTATATGAAAATCTCTGTCATAGAGTGAAATTCCTAGGGAACCAGACTAGAAGAAGGCATTTCTGTTTGCTGCCCACTCGTCCAACTTTACTTGACGCCACTATTCCTGAGTCACAATACCCAGTGACATTGGTCTTTGATCAGTTTCAATCTCTGGGGTTTCCCAAATGTTTTCTGGCTTTGTTCTTGTGCTTTTTGCCCTAAACGCTTTCTCTTTTCTTCACATAGCTGAAGCATTTTCAACATTCGGGGTTCCTTGTGCTCTGCCCAAATAACCTTCCTGACCATCTTGTACTGGCTTACAATCCTAACACGGCAGGATACGCCTCTCTCCCATTTACCTCTTATCTAGGACACTATTTATTTCTGTTTTCTTATTTGGATTGTATGTTTGCAGTAAGAGAATTGATACTCTATCTATTCAATAGCTTTTTTAATGAAACAATCTATATTGTTCATTAGAGGCACTTTAAGAGTGGAAGGGAGGCAAAGTTCATAAAAATGTTATACTTTTTGGAAGAGTTATAGAATAACTAACAAATTGGTAATTTATTCAAGCACTATTTTAAGAAAAAAATATTTGTCTTTTTAACATGAAATTATCGTTAATTTTATTAAATTTATCATAATGGCATTATGGGTTTTTGTTTCTGTTTCAAATGAGGTTTTTTTATTCTTTAGAATGTAATAAAAACAACATATGTGCATTAAAATAAAACATGCATTTATTAATCAAACATTAGAAGTAATATAGGGAGTATAATAATTATGGTGCATAGCCAACAAATTTCTTAGCTGTGTCTATCCCTAATACTATGTCACTAATACCATATTGTTTCTCTGAAGGGTACATTTTTCAAGATATTCATATTTTTTCATATAATTCCCTGAAATCTCACTTAAAGTTGAATTTTACGGTTACTAATGGTGGTATTATGCACACCATTAACTAAGTTTTTTCTGCTGACATTAATAGTTTTAACTGATAAATACTGTGCAGATATTGAGGTACTTGGTAAGGGGAGCATATTCTGTGAAATCAAATATATTCTTAATTATAATATTTTTATATTTAAATGTGAATATATTTCAATCTTATTATTTATTTTAATAGAAATTTACTGTTGGCCTCCATTCAAATTACCTTTCTCCAAAAAGTGTTCTTATATAAAAAAAAATCCATTTTCTCTAGGACTATTTATATTTTGCTCAATTTAATGCAGCAAAAAATGTCTTCTCATTTTTATTCAATTCCACCACAGAATATAAATTTATTCATTTAGAAATATGGATTCCTTTAAAATATTTTCTGTACCTGAAGTTAAGACATTCCAAATTGCAACTTGGTAATTTCAAGTTAAAGCCAGGATATCCTTTGAGATCTCTATTACATTTGTTAGCTCCCTTGCTTTTTACAGAGATACATTACAATGTCTGCCCGTTTGCAAGATTGTCAATAATTACATTTCCCTGAAAGCTTTGGAAGCTGAATTGTTCTTGAGTTGCATTTGCTGAATACATTGATTAAAGATTTCTAAATCTTTATATAAAAAAATACAAGCAATCTTTAGAAGATTCATCTATAAAAATTCAATACCACTGTTGAACACTTATGTTGATTTATAACGTAACTCTTTAAGTTGCAAAGAACGTCTTTTATGAAGTAATTCAGTCATTGTGTCTCCTTAATCTTCTCCAGTCTACGATTGTTCCCAGTCATTCCCTGTCTTTTGTATCCTTAAATTTTTGAAGATGATCAATAAATTATTTGTGGAATGTTGCTAAACTTGGATTTGTCTGATATTTTCTGATTTGGCTCAAGTTCTGGACTTTGACAAAAATACAGCAGAAGTGATGATATGTTCTTTTTAGTGCATGGTATCAGGTGATCCATGAACTTAACATGTTTATTACAGATGATGTTAACCTTGATAGCTATCTGAAGTTGTCTGCTAGGTTTCTTCATGGTAAAGTTGCCATTAATTCCTTTTTCTTAAAGATTATAGTTTTTTGACAGGGAGAGAGAGAGAGCACAGGAACAACGGGAACAGCAGGCAGAGGGAGAAGCTGGCTCCCCAGAACGAGAAGCTGGCTCCCTGCTGAGTAAGGATCCCAATGTGGGGCTCCTTCCCAGAGCTCTGGGATCATGACTTGAGGCAAATCTGATGCTTAACAGACTAAGCCACCCAGGTGTTTCTGTATTATTCCTTTTATAATTAAAAATATATTGGAAAAGATACTTTTAGATCATGAAGATACCCAATTTTCAAACTTTTGTCACTGATTTATCATCCATGTGTGGAGTTTGCCTACAGTAACAACAACAACAATTATAAATTAATTTAATTTTTTCAGTGTTCCAAAATTCATTGTTTATTATTTTTTAAGACTGTGTTTATTTATTTGAGAGAGAGAGAGCATGAGTGAAATTGGGGGGGACAGAAGGAGAGGGAGAAGCAGACTTCCCATGGAGCAGGGAGCTTGAAGAAGGGCTTGATCCCAGGACCAGGAGATCATGACCCGAGCCAAAGACAGACACTTACTTGGCTGGACCACCCAGGTGCCCCAGCCTGCAGTAATTATTAATCTAAAAATATTTTACTTATTTATTTGATAGAGAGAGATCACAAGTAGGCAGAGAGGCAGGCGGGGGGGAGTGGGGAGCAGGCTCCCCGCTGAGCAGAGAGCCCAATGTAGGACTTGATCTCAGGACCCTGAGATCATGACCTGAGCCGAAGGCAAAGGCTTAACATACTGAGTCACCCAGGCACCCCCTTAATAGTGATTTTATATTTGCTTCTTTCCTTCTATATTTTAAAATTTGAATTCTCATATAATGGAGAACTGTCCCTTCTTTCCCACAGTTATTTATTATTCAATTACTATTTTATATAACTATGAAACTCATGGATATTTATTTTATTCTATCAGTTATAATTCAATACTACAGTTTATTTTGTTGCTTACATAGTCCAGCTCGGCCTTTGGTAGTTTCTTCAAGTTGGCTCCTTTGTCCTTTTGAAATGATCTCACTCTTTTTGGAACACTGCCATGTTTCCAGTACGCAAAATATTTTTTGCTTTACTTTGTATCTTCACTATAGCAGCTCTGGAATCAAGTACTTGTTTTAGTAGCTCTGGTTCTTTTCAATGGAAAATGGTATTTAGAAACCATGATCTAGACCGTAGTTGTGTTCACTGCTACTAGGGTGTCATTGGTTTGAGGCCCTTTCAGTGGATTCAGCATAGAAATTGTGTGTGTGTTTGTGTGTGTGTGTGTGTGTATAACATGTATGTATATATATATATGATTATGTATATGTTCATACACACAAAACTGTATACATATGCATCCATACTACTCTATCAATATATAATTGTTATGATATAATATATGATATTATGTATCTAGATATAATATTTTATGTATCACTTAATATATTTGTATCATACTGATACTTATGATCCTAATTTCGTATCACAAGGTATCATTCTAGTCTCCTTCTGTTACTTATAATATTATGAATAATGAAATATAAGTAATATTTATATTTATTATTTCTTTCTCCAACAGTGACAAACCTAGTTCTCTTTATCTACAATACCCTTATGTATTAACTTATCTTTATATACACAAGAAAAAGTTTCAGAATTACTACTGTATATCCTGGCAGAAAACCAATTTGCTAACTAGAGTATGTAACATACTTTAGTGATTGTATTACATGTATATATTTAGGAAGACTATGAATTTGAAAACACATCTGTTACCAAGAATTTCTAATAACATATTATGTAACAGAACTTCAGAAGAAAGAGTATAGAGTAAGCTGGTATAAAAAGTAGACAGCTTGATGAATTTCTAGATTCAAACACAACCGTAAGATATTATTTTAGAAGATGCCTCGTACCTTTTTTTTTTAAGATTTTATTTATTTATTTGACAGACAGAGATTACAAGTAGACAGAGAGGCAGACAGAGAGAGGAAGGGAAGCAGGCTCCCCGCTGAGCAGAGAGCCCGACATGGGGCTCGATCCCAGGACCCCGGGATCACAACCCAAGCCGAAGGCAGAGGCCCCAACCCACTGAGCCACCCAGGCGCCCCGCCTAGTACATTTTTGATTACTTTCTTAAGAATATACACAGGTCATCACTTGCCGAGCTATCAGGTTGGAAGCTATCATTAATGTTAAATCTACCATGACTGAAAAAAAACCCCACAACCATAGCACAGGTAATTAGAATCATTCAGCTTATACTTATTTGTTGAAAACTATATTTCCATTCATTTAAGTTTTGAGAAAAATAATAGTACTAAATTGCAATATTCCTGTATGATAATAGCAAAAAATAACTGGAAATCACTATTGTTTCTGTTGGCTCACTATCCTAACATTAATCATGGTGAAATATTTTGGGATTATACATGGGAGAGTAAGACACAATACTACCAACTATCATTCCTCAAGCAGTGCAGATTCTTACAGATCCCTCCATTATAATTTTTAAAATCATTGCGATTCATGACATGGACACACAACCAGAGAAAGAAATTAACATTTATTTCAATTGTTTGGTAGAATATTATAGATGTATTACGTGTTTAAAATAATGAAGCTGGATTGTTGAAAACAATGTCAACCCACCTTTCATCCTTCAAGTTTACCTTGTCTTCCATGAAGCATTCTATAGTTTAACGATCTATTTTCCATTGCATAACAAATTCTCACAAGATGGAATTAGACACTAACACATCTTTGGAATTGTACGTTCATTGGTGTGTTTTCTCATATGAGAAATAAAACCCATAATGTTGTTAACATGAAATATTGAAAATTCAAAACATATTTTATGTTCTATGTGATGAGATTATGTTTCAAAATATTACGATTGACATGCTGCACATACCTATGAATTATAGTGTTAAAAGGCATCTCTCACATTTATCTTGATGAGTACTCAAAAGCAAATGAAATTACCAAATTAGTCTATTGTACACCTGAAACTAATACAACACTCTGTGCTAACTGCCTTGGCATTTTAAAAAAGAGGCATCTTTCATTCTCTTTATTTTTCAGAAAATAAATTCAGATTTGAAAACCAGTGACTGAAAGCCAAAGAGAAGTTAAGATTCTTTGATTAAATAGCATTGCTTAAATATAAGGTATCCTCGTGCCCTTATTTCTTGCATATCTAGGACAAGCCTTGGACAATACAATCCTTTGGAAAACAAAGGATTGGAGGAAGTGCTGCTCTGTCAAATGGTACTGGTGTAGAGGAGGGAACCCTGTGCCATGGAAAGAGGGTAGGGGCATCTGGTAACCTACTAAATATAAATTATAGATAATAAAACTATGTGAACATCTGGAACAGATGAATAGCCTAAAAATATTATATTGAACTAGATATAATTCAAATATCACCAACCCCCAACTACTAAGAAGTTGATATTAGATAAAACATGCATGAAACTCCACTTAAAATTTATTTAAATACATTTATTAAGATAAATCTGTAGGCTCTATAATATTATATTTTGGTGGATATAACTACTTGTATCATTCTTGGGACTAACAAATTTAGACACTGTCATAATTCTGGAGACTTTAAAGATATAGCATCTAAAGATGGCATATAATCTTGGCATATAATCTTTTCTCTGAGCAATAGATAAACATTATTTAGTCTTCAGTTTAAAGTAATAGTTTAACTTAAAATATGCTCATACTTCTATCCTTCCCACATATTTTTGTGCTATTGGATTTTAATCCCACACAATGGTACTTCTTGGCACAGAATTAAAAAAAAATGAGTTGTTGGGGCGCCTGGGTGGCTCAGTGGGTTAAGCCACTGCCTTCGGCTCAGGTCATAATCTCAGGGTCCTGGGATCGAGTCCCGCATTGGGCTCTCTGCTCAGCAGGGAGCCTGCTTCCCTCTCTCCCTCTTTTCCTGCCTCTCCATCTACTTGTGATTTCTCTCTGTCAAATAAATAAATAAAATATTTTAAAAAAAGAGCTGTGGTTGGGAGGACAAGATGGCGGGGTAGTAGGAAGAGGCGCCTTTTCAGCCGTACCCCAAAGTAGGCTGATTACCTTCCAAAGAACTCCAATCACCCATGAAATCAGCCTGAGATCAGAATTATACACGTCTGGATCTCTACAGGGGCAGAAGACGCCAGTGGGCAAATAAAGCGGAATGGGAACTGGGGACTGATATCGGAAGATAAACAAAAGGGGGAGGGAGCCACCAGAGGAGACCGGTTGGAAAGTAAAACCCCAATACGAGGGAGAGTGCCCTGCATCTGGGGATGAGCATTGACTTGGAGACTGTTTGAAAGCACTCCAAAAGAGCAAAGGATCGCGGGGGGAAATTGTGGGAATCAGGGCGGCTAGGGAGAGGGGCTTAAGTCCCCGGCCCCAGACAGCCTCCCCGGCGCTGAGGCAGAGAGAGTGCGGTGGAGTAACCGCTCTTGGTCCCTAAGCCACCAGCGTGCCCAAGAATGTGTGGGTTCTGCCTCCTGTGAGGGGATGGGAGCCCTGCCGGTCTGCAGAATGCGCACTAGCCCTACCACAAAGCTCGAGATACGCGCGCACGTCCCTCATGCTCCCCTGAGTTACAAAGGCCCCGCAGGCGCTCTTTGACCCGCGCCATTGTTTCAAAACCTAAGCCGCATGCCCGAAACTCTTCCCCTGACAGAGGCGCGCAAAATCCCAGCCTGGGGCTTACGGACCAGCGCCCCATTCTCAGTGCCCCAGATGCGCGCCCGACGCTCAGCCGCCTCTGAAAAGAGGTGTGGGCAAGCCGGACACTCCCAGCCCGGGCCAGTGGCAAAATCTCAGTGTGCGACTGCTGCTTGGAACCTCTCTGGTGGTCAGGAGCTCCCAGACAGCCGCCACTGCCTCAGCTTTGGGTAGGAGCAAAAGATCCTTTGCCCCCAGGGTCTGCAACTTGGAACCTGCTCTGCCAGTGGCCAAGGGGGAATTTATTCAGCTTCTGCACCCAGACTGAGGCTTCTCTCTGAGAGGGAGATCAGGTTGCCGTTGGATTTCTTCTAATACTACAAAAACCATCAAAGGCGGTCAAGGTGAGAGGAAAAAAAGTGAACAAGCATAAAAACCGCTTTTTATTCCTGAGAGCCTGAAAATAAACCAGTTTCCCCAGAGCCCACCCCCTTGTGGGGGGCGGGAGGACTCAACTCAGGAAACATCATTGACTGACAACCCACGTGGCAGGCCCCTCCCCCAGAAAACAAACCAAGAAAGAAAAAAAAAGGACTACAAGAGAACAACCACTACTTCATAGGAAATCTTGTATCGTTCACTCATTTCCACTATTCCAGTTCATATTTTTTTTTTTACACATAGGTAATTTTTTTAACCTATTTACCAAATTCCATAATACCTTTCTAACCTGAACTTTTTGATACATACACCTATGTTTTTCTATTGCATTTTTATTTTTTGAATTCCTTTTTTAAAATTTTAGTTTAGTTTAGTCTAGTATATTCCTTTTTATCTTTATCTTCTAATATTCATATAGAGTTAAACTTCAAAATAATCTCTTTTCCCCAATCAATACTACCCCTATAGGTAAACCAAATTTTAATCCCCTTTATCTTCGGAAAGTTGAGTCCTTTAACAAAGATATCAAGATACATCCAGGAAAAATCAAAACAACCTTCCTGAGAAGGTTGAGAATTTATAAGAACTCTCCCATCTTCTTCCACCAGTGTTTCTGTGTTTTTTGTGTTTTTCCTGATAGCATATAAATTTTACACTTGTGGTTCTTTTTGAAGAGGTTCTTTCTTTACTTGCATATATATATTTTTTTCTCTTGCCATATACTTCTATCAGACTTTTTATCTCTTTTTGTTTGTCTACTTCATAAATCTTACCTTGGGGCCCATCTGGGCTGAACCTTCTTTTTCATCTTCCCTTTCTTTCCTGCCTCTCTCTCTCTCTTTTTTCTTTTTCTTCTTCTTCTTTTCTTTTTTTTATTTTTCTCTTTCATTTCTTTTGTCTCTCATTTGGGTGGGGAATCCTGATTGCTCAGAAGTGTTCCAGGGTGCACCTTGACTGCACCAGAGTTGATACATCCAGCTACATCTGTTCAGTCATCTCCCACCAAAATGACTAGGAGTAGGAATGCCCAACAGAAGAAAAATACAGAGGATGGACCTTCTGCAACAGACCTAACGGCTATCAACATAGACAATATGTCTGAAAGATAATTCAGGCTAACAATTATCCAGGCAATAGCTAGGTTGGAGAAAGCCATGGATGACCAAACAGAATTGATTAGGGCCGAACAGAAAGCGACCAGACAGGATGTTCACAATGTTAGGGCGGAGCTCAAAGCTACCAGGGAGGAGGTTCACAATGCTCTCAATGAGTTCCAATCTATCTAAACTATCTCAAAGCTAGGGTAACTGAGACAGAAGATAGAATTAGTGATCTGGAAGACAAACAGATAGAGAGAAAGGATCAGGAGGAAGCCTGGAACAAACAGCTTAAAAACCAGGAAAACAGAATCAGGGAAATAAGTGATGCCATGAAGCATTCCAACGTTAGAATTATTGGAATCCCTGAAGGGGAGGAGAAAGAAAGAAGTCTAGAAGATATAGTGGAACAAGTCCTTCATGAAAATTTTCCCAATATCGTGAATGGAACCAGCGTTCATGTACTAGAGGCTGAACGGTCTCCACCCAAGATTATACATTCCAAAAAAACATCACGGCACCTGATAGTCAAATTGAGGAATTATAATTGTAGGTATAATCTCTTGAAAGCCACCAGGGTTAAGAGGCTCCTTACTTACAGAGGGAAGCCCATCAGAATAACGTCAGACCTGTCCACAGAGACCTGGCAAGCCAGAAGAGGCTGGCAAGATATATTCAGGGCACTAAATGAGAATAACATGCAGCCAAGAATACTTTATCCAGCAAGACTGACATTCAAAATGGATGGAGAGATAAAGAGTTTCCAAGACCGGCAAGGCTTAAAAGACTATGCAACCACGAAGCCGACACTGCAGGAAATATTAAGGGGGGTTCTATAAAAGAGGAAAAATCCCAAGAGTAGCATTGAACAGAAATATAGAGACAGTCTACAGAAAGAAAGACTTCAAAGGTAACTCAATGTCAATAAAAACGTATCTATCAATAATCACTCTCAATGTGAATGGCCTAAATGCACCCATAAAATGGCACAGGTTGGATAAAACGACAGGATCCTTTCATATGTTGTCTACAAGAGACCCATTTTGAACCTAAAGATACACGCAGACTGAAAGTGAAGGGATGGAGCAGCAACTTTCATGCCAATGGGCCTCAAAAGAAGGCTGGGGTAGCAATTCTCATATCAAATAAATTGGACTTCAAACTAAAGACTGTAGTCAGAGATACAGAAGGACACTACATAATCCTTAAAGGGACTATCCACCAAGATGATCTAACAATTGTAAATGTCTATGCTCCCAATATGGGAGCAGCCAATTACTTAAGAATACTGTTAATCAAGATAAAGAGTCATATTGATATGAATACACTAATCGTAGGAGATCTTAACACGCCTCTTTCAGAATTACACAGATCACCGAAGCAGAAAATCAATAAAGAAACAAGAGCATTGAATGACACATTGGACCAGATGGATAGATACAGAACATTCCACCCTAAAACAATAGAATACACATTCTTCTCAAGTGCACATGGAACCTTCTCCAGAATAGACCACATATTGGGTCACAAATCAGGACTCAACCAATACCAAAAGACTGAGATGATTCCCTGCATATTCTCAGATCACAAAGCTTTGAAACTGGAGCTCAATCACAAGGAAAAGTTCCGAAGGAACTCAAACACCTGGAAGCTAAAGACCACCTTGCTTAAGAATGCTTGGATCAACCAGGAGATCAAAGAAGAACTGAAACAATTCATGGAAACCAATGAGAATGAAGACACTTCGGTCCAAAACCTATGGGATACAGCAAAGGGAGTCCTAAGGGGAAATACATAGTCATCCAAGTCTCCCTCAAAAAAAAAAAAGAAAAATCCAGGACATAGGAGCTGTCTCTACACCTTAAAGAACTGGAGAATCAACAGCAAATCAAACCAACTCCACACATAAGAAGGGAAATCATCAAGATTAGAGCTGAGATCAATGAGGTAGAAACCAGAGATACAGTAGAAAGTATCAATGAAACTAGAAGCTGGTTTTTTGAAAGAATCAATAAGATCGATAAGCCACTGGTTACACTAATCCAAAAGAAAAGAGAGAAAGCCCAAATTCATAAAATTATGAATGAAAAGGGAGAGATCACAACTAAAAACAAGGAAGTAGAAACAATCATCAGAAGTTATTATCAACAGTTATATGCCAATAAGCTTAGCAACCCAGATGAAATGGATGCATTCCTGGAAAAATATAAACTACCAACATTGAGCCAGGAAGAAATCGACAACAAGAATAGACCGATATCTAATAATGAGATTGAATCAGTATCAAAAACCTCCCAAAAAACAAGAGCCCAGGACCTGACAGATTCCCTGGGGAATTCTACCAAACCTTCAAAGAATAAATAACACCTATTCTCCTGAAGCTGTTTCAAAAAATTGAAGCAAAAGGAAAACTTCCAAACTCTTTCTATGAAGCCAGCATTACCCTGATCCCCAAACCAAGCAAGGACCCTACCAAAAAGGAGAATTTTAGACCAATATCACTGATGAATATGGATGCTAAGATTCTCAACAAGATTCTAGCCAACAGGATCCAAAAGCACATTAAAAAGATTATCCACCATGATCAGGTGGGATTCATCCCTGGGCTACAAGGATGGTTCAACATTCGTAAATCAATCAATGTGATACAACAAATTAATATGAGAAGAGAGAAGAACCACATGGTGCTCTCAATTGATGCAGAAAAAGCATTTGACAAAATCCAGCATCCGTTCCTGATTAAAATGCTTCAAAGTATAGGGATAGAGGGAACATTCCTGAACCTCATCAAATCTATCTATGAAAGACCCACAGCAAATATCATCCTCAATGGGAAAAAGCTTGCAGCCTTCCCATTGAGATCAGGAACAAGACAAGGATGCCCACTTTCACCACTCTTGTTCAACATAGTATTAGAAGTCCTAGCAACAGCAATCAGACAACAGAGAGAAATAAAAGGTATCCAAATTGGTAATGAAGAAGTCAAACTCTCTCTCTTCGCAGATGACATGATTCTTTATATGGAAAACCCAAAAGACTCCACCCCCAAACTACTAGAACTCATACAGCAATTCAGCAACGTGGCAGGATACAAAGTCAATGTGCAGAAATCAGTGGCTTTCTTATACACTAACAATGAAAATACAGAAAGGGAAATTGGAGAATCGATTCCATTTACTATAGCAACAAGAACCATGAGATACCTGGGAATAAAACTAACCAAAGAGGTAAAGGATCTATACTTGAGGAACTACAGAACACTCATGAAAGAAATTGAAGAAGACACAAATAGATGGAAGACCATTCCATGCTCTTGGATCGGAAGAATAAACATTGTTAAAATGTCTATACTGCCTAGAGCAATCTATACTTTTAATGCTATTCCGATCAAAATTCCACCAGCATCCTACAAAGAGATGGAGCAAATAATCCTAAAATTTGTATGGAATCAGAAGAGACCCCGAATCGCTAAGGAAATGTTGAAAAACAAAAATAAAGCTGGCGGCATCACCTTACCTGATTTCAAGCTTTATTACAAAGCTGTGATCACCAAGACAGCATGTTACTAGCATAAAAACAGACACGTAGACCAGTGGAACAGAGTAGAGAGCCCAGATATGGACCCTCTACTCTATGGTCAATTAATTTTCGACAAAACCGGAAAAAATATACAGTGGAAAAAAGACAGTCTCTTCAATTAATGGTGCTGGGAAAACTGGACAGCTATATGTAGAAGAATGAATCTTGACCATTCTCTTACACCGTACACAAAGATCAACTCAAAATGGATAACAGACCTCAACGTGAGACAGGAATCCATCAGAATCCTAGAGGAGAACATAGGCAGTAATCTCTTCAAAACACCTGTTTTTTCCTGTGTTGTTGACTTCAGCCATTCTGACAGGTATGAAGTGATATCTCATTATGGTTTTGATTTGCATTTATCTAATGGTAAGTGATGATGAATACCTTTTCATGTATCTATTGGCCATCTGTGTATCTTCTTTGAAGAATGTCTGTTCATGACTTCTGCCCATTTTTTAATTGGAATTTTTGTTTCTTGGTGTCTAATTTTATATGTTCTTTGTGTATTTTGAATACTACCACTTTTTAAAATACCAACCCTTTATTGAGATATGTCATTTGCAAACATCTTCTCTTATTCTATAAACTGCCTTTTAGGTTCGTTGATTGTTTACTTCACTGTGCAGAAGTTTTTTATTTTGATGCAGTCCCAATAGTTTATTTTTTGCTTTTAGTTCCCTTACCTCAGGAGACATATATAGGAGAAATTTTCTACAGCCCATGTCAAAGAGGTTACTGCCTATGTTCTCTTCCAGGATTTTTATGATTTTATATCTCACATTTAGGTCTTTCATCCATTTTGAATTTATTTTTGTGTGTGGTGTAAGAAATTGGTCCAGTTTCATTCTTTTGCAGGTTGCTGTCCAGTAGAGAAAACATTTTATAGCAGGTAAAGATGTATGTTTCTCTTCCTTTCCCTCAAAACTCATGCTGACGTGCAAGATGAAGGCATACCCAGTGAAATATTAATTCATAGATCATTTCTATATAGAATCAAGCTAAATATGCAGCATTTATTTAAAAGGAAAGCATATTTTTATATTTTGTTAATGCTATATAGATACTGAAAGCTAACATTTCCTAGCTTTTTCCTGTTATGTCATAGTAGATCGCAATTTCCAAAAGGACAAGGACTTTGTCTTTTCACAAATTGCTTAGCACCTGATGCCCAGAGCAGTGATTCATAAATAATTATATGTTGTCGGGATTGAGAATTATAAGAAACACTGTCTTACTATTATTTTTCCTTAGTGAAGTGTCCAGCATGTAGTAAATAAATAGTATTATTTGGCTCTTATTATTCCTAGACATTTTCCATTTACCTCAGTTGTTTCATCTACAAAAAGAGTATAATAATATTTACCTCAGAGCAGGATTGTGAGAGATAAAATAGTCAATATAGGCAAAGTTTTCCAAACATTAAAACTATGACTAGCACAAAATATGCACTATATAATAGAATTATTTTATTATTGTATCATTTCTCTGTTATTATGATTAACAGTAATTTCTTTCTCAAAAAATTTCCTCAAAGATTTTTCTTCTCAAATTTTATTTTATTTATTTTATTTCATTTTATTTTTTTTAAATCTGCTGCTTCTTGGTTCACAATATACTAGACCTTTCTTAACTTTATGTACTGGTATGGGTGTTAACAGCACCATTATTCTCTTTTGGAGACTCCAAATCTTGCTTTATACTCCAAGTGAGTTTGAAGTCTTACTCCATCCATGATTGTAAAGATACACGATCCAGGTCTGGTGGAGCAAATGAGTTTTTGCCAGTTTGGGGGGAATGATTTGTTCTATTTAAAATCCGCTTTTAAATTGGTGAGGCAATCTTTCTGTCTCTTAGTGTAGTAAGCTTCTGAGCCTGATAAAGAAGGAGGCAACATAAATGCAAGGCTGAGAGATAGAGGTAGGGATCTGGTAATTCCATCTGATTATCTAAAGCCATGTGAACTCCAATGAATATCGGTGTTTTATTTTACCTTGGCATCAGCAAACTTTTTCTATAAAAGGCTAGAGGGTAATATTTTACATTTTATGCACTATATGGCTTCAGGTGCCAATATTCAACTCTGATGATGGGCATAGCTGTGTTTCAATTAAACCTGATGTACAGAAACAGGCGTGGGGTAAATTTGGCCCACAGACCATAGTTTATTCCTGCCTCTTCCTGACCAAGTCAAGAGTTTTAGCTGGCCACCTAAGTGGTTTTAACCAATACTCCTTATGCCAGACAATGGATTAGCAGAGTTTGGGGCCAGAAAACTGAAAATTACTACTTACACCTTTTCCTTCATTTCTCTCAATAATAAATCAATAAGGGCCAGAGAATGCGTGACTCTCAAATGTTTTCCGAATCTATTCATTTTCCAAACTCACTCCTCACTTGTATTTTTAAATCATCATTGTCTCCTGCTTATAGTTTTACAAAAACCTTTTGCATATTTTTCTGTGTCCAAGATTGACTCTTCCAAGTATTGTTCACACTAAACATCCTGTGATATTTCTATAATGCACATGTTGGCATATCACGTTCATATCCAAGTGACCCTCTATGAACCTTTGACTTGGTTTGTATCTCCTGTCATAAAACACCCATTATTTGATTTATATACTAAATCTTCTAAATCTTTTTTTGTTGTCTTTGCTAGAATGTAAATTTCATGAGAGCTAAAGTAATTTTCTCGTTCATGGCTTTGCTCAGTTATCTACATATTCACCTGTTATAAAATGGATATTCAATATATATTTCTGAAAAGAAAAATAAATTCATCAGAGAGACGAAAGACTAAAATAATGCATGTTTTTCTTAAACAAAGACCAACTTCAACAATATATAGCTTCTGGTTTATAAAACAGTTAAGGCCTATGAATACATATATACTATTGCATGGTAAACTCTTAGTTTTCCATCGGGCAAATATTACCAAAATTTCATTGGAATGAAATCAAGAAGAGTAATTTTCTTAAAAAATATTTTTTTCAAGTACCTAATTTTCCAATTGTCTCTCTATTCCCCTAGCCTTTCAAAACTGACTTATTCAATGTCCAGTTTGAGTCTAGATTCTTATTATCTTTCTATTAAGTCTTTAGAAGTATATTCTGTTACTTATAATATTTATTTTCTGTATCATACCTTTGTATACTTTGTATTATACATAAATTTATATTGTTATAATCTCTTCTTGCATTCATCTATTTCTTTGATGTCCATGAACAATGAATATTGCCAGAAACTAAAGAACATATTTTACACTTATTTTGAAACTATTAATTTCGGTACAGAGCAATGTACATAGATGACATTCACCAAATTCCTACTAAATGAGTATATTGCAAGGGAAACAAAAAATGGATTATCATAAAATTACATCTGGAAGGAGAACCACGCCCATAAAATCATCTAATGACTGCACACAGAATTTTTTCTAGCATTATAAAGAAGGAAACAAGTGTATTACAAAAACATAAAATATAGCAGATGGTTGGTTTATACTTCACATCACTCACTTGGTATCTCGGTGTGGAGAAATTATTTTATAATAAACTAATAGGACTTTTCACTTTTTTGATCTTTAAACTGGTTTAATGATATGAATTATAGGCAGAGTATTGAGGTTCTTCTACATCATAAAAATATTTTGTTAAAAATATTTAGCTACATTAAAAGCTCAAGATATAAATAGAATATGGAAGGCTCATTCGGGGGAAAAAAAGTATAGAAATATAATTGACCAAATGTTCAAAGTCAATAATAAAATAACATTTTCAAAGCCTTTTTAAAATCATATAGTCTAAAAACATCAAAACTGACTCCAGAAAAATACCAATCCTAAAACACTAAGACAAATGAATGAATTCAATGAGAAGTTTAACAAAGAATTACCCCTAATGAAGTCTCTGTGCATTTAGAGTTAATATTTTATTATTTTAGAAAGTAATAGAAAAAACACACAATTGCCTTAATATAGAAATTGATGCAAAACAAAAAGAAACACAGGAAAAATAACTAGAAATTAGTTTTTATAAAGCTAATATTAACTTCAAAAAATGCATGAGTCTGGAGCACCTGGGTGGCTCAGTTGGTTAAGTGGCTGACTCTTAAATAATTAATTAATTAATTAATTTTATTAACATATCATGTATTCTTTGCCCCAGGGGTACAGGTCTGTGAATCATCAGGTTTACACATTTCACAGCACTCACTGTATCACATACCCTCCTCAATGTCCCTTACCCAGCCACCCCATCCCCCAGCCACCCTATCCCTCCCCAAACCTCTTCAGCAACCCTTAGTTTGTTCTCTGAGATTGAGAGTCTTTTATGGTTTGTCTCCCTCCTGATCCCATCCTGCTTCATTTTTTTCCTCCCTGCTCCCCAGGAACCCCTGCC
The DNA here is from genome assembly GCF_020171115.1 of Neogale vison. Classification (NCBI taxonomy): domain Eukaryota; kingdom Metazoa; phylum Chordata; class Mammalia; order Carnivora; family Mustelidae; genus Neogale; species Neogale vison. Next base: position 216,990,485 of record NC_058101.1, read on the forward strand.
CTGCCTCTCAAATTCCTTATATCAGAGAGATAATGTGATAAGTGTCTTTCTCTGAGTGACTTATTTAATTGGCTGGTTCTTGATTCCCATTCAGGTGATAATCTCAGGGTGGTGAGACTGAGCCTCATGTTGGACTGTGTGCTAGGTGTGGAGTCTGCTTAAGATTCTCCCTCTGTCCCTCCCCCATCAAAAAAAATGCATGTGCCTGAGCATGTTCATGCACACATACACCAAATTAATATCATTTAGAAGTATGAATGCAGAAAATATAATAACAAAAACCCAACAGAAATTAAAATCAACAAGAGATCTCAGGAAAGTAAGATTGTTCTATCATGTCATATGGTCCAATAATGAAAAAAATAATGATAATGATAAAAAATATATAATCGCATTGCTGAGGGAAATTGTTAAATATCTGGACATATGCATTCACAAGTAACTGGTGTGAATAGAATCAAATGTGAATGTATTGATTTGAAAGACCAAATTTAACAAAATCGAAACTATAATACTTAGTCTCATGCTTCTCCTCCATTACTTAACTTTTCTGTTACAGAATTAATATTTTGGTTTGAATTAACATTGTTATCATATATTTAGGTAAATATCATATGCTTAGTAAACATAAAGAAGGATCATGAGCTTGGTAAAATATTCTACTCTTTTCATAAGTTTCTTTGCAGTTGCCACTCCCATTCCATCTAGTCTTATGGATAAACTTTAGAAACAGGTTATCTGGTTCCAAAAAATACCTTAGACGAATCTGACTGATATTGCTTTGAATTAATAGTATAGTCTGGGAACAATTGAATTATTTAAATATTGAATTTGCCATGCATTAAATGTAATTATTTTAATTTTTGCTTCTCTTATGTAGTCTAGTAATCATTAACAGATTATTTCTATATATTTCTTGTTAAATTTATTCTCAGTTAATATGTATGTAGACACATATTTCCTACTATAAAATAATTTCTTATATACCTTAATATCACTATGATAATGTATAAGAAAACATTTTATCATTGCTGATCTTATAATTTTCCATCTTTTATACCTTATTCGTTCTTTTATTTTTAAAGATTTTATTTGTTTATTTGACAGACAGAAAGACAGTGAGAGCAGGAACACAAGCAGGGGGAGTGGGAGAGGGAGAAGCAGGCTTCTCCCTGAGCAGGGAGTCCAAAGCGAGGCTGGATCCCAGGACTTTGGGATCATGACTTGAGCCAAAGGCAGAAGCTTAATGACTAAGCCACCCAGGCACCCCATACCTAATTTATTCTTAATTGTTTAAATAATTACTCTGCCTAAGTGAGAACCTTAATCTTCTCTAATATCTGTACTTTGGTGTACGTTTTAGTTTTATTTCCCTTATTTCATTGGCAATTATATTAAATTTAACATTCAATAATAGTTATGGTAACTGGCATCTTAATCTCTCTCTATATATATATATTTAATTTAAAGGTACCCTTTTAATATTTTGCTATAAGCATGACTACAGTATGTTTCTCATAGATGTCTATGAGACATTTTGTTTTGTCTACCAAAACAAAGACTTTATTTCTATTTATTAGTTGTCAAAAATTATTATTAACTTTTATTTGGAATAAATATTAAATTTTAACATTGCTTTATACAATGAAGGTAACCAAACAGTTCTTCTGTTTTTTTTTAAAGATTTTATTTATTTATTTGACAGAGAGAGATCACAAGTAGGCAGAGAGGCAGGCAGAGAGAGAGAGGAGGAAGCAGGCTCCCTGCTGAGCAGAGAGCCTGATGCGGGACTTGATCCCAGGACCCTGAGATCATGACCTGAGCCGAAGGCAGCGGCTTAAGCCACTGAGCCACCCAGGCGCCCCAGTTCCTCTGTTTTAATAACTTAATAAATTGAAATGCACTTATTGGTTTCAACAACCAAATTGTTATTGGTTATTGAAAAAGTTATTTTGTTTCTAAAATAAAATTCTTTTATTCTTCTGTTTCTAAAATAAATTTTTTGTCTAAAAAGATTTTTAGACAAAATTTTTTGTCTTTTGTTTCTAAAATAAATATTTTTGTCTAGCTAACATCTTTTTTTCTTTCTTTAAAATTTTCATCTTGATATAATTTCAGCCTTCCAGAAAAGTTGTCATAATAGTATTAATAAATACTGTAAATTGAATCTTCCCTATAATTGCCTTATTGGTGCCTCCTTATAATAGCATGCAAAGTATCCCTTTATCCCCAGGTATATTTCAGTGTGTGTCTCTCAAAAGTGTGTTTTCAGCCTCTCACACTTCTGCAAAACCCATCAGTTGAAGGAAAACACACACACACATATACAAACATTTAAAAATATACTTAAAAATACTTTGAACTGAATCATAGTTATACTACACTATATCAAAACTTGTGGGAAATGTATAGCTTTTTAGATTATAAAATTATATAGATTTTTAGATTATAAAATTATAATTTCGCATACTTATATTACAGAAAAGAGGTACAAAATCAATGATTTAGGCATCCACAAGAAGCTACACAGACAGGAATATATTATAGTTGAAGTAAAAGGAAGAATGTCAACAATAAAAATAAAAGTAGAAAATAAAGACAGAAAGAATACAAAAATTTTAAATTTAAGTTTTGAAAAGATGAATATATGTGTTTAACACATAGTAAAGCTGGAAATAAAGAAAAACACAAAATACCAATATCAGAATTTGAAGTGACATTTGTACTATCTGTGCAGAGTGTGTTGTTTATTTTACAGACAGCAGTTCTTCTAGATACCTTGTTTTTATTGATTTCTAAATTAACATGCTTGTGATCGGAGAATCTACTATAATTTCAAATCTTGCAAATTTATTGAGACTTGATTTATGGCTCATTGTATGTATATTCATGATATGGCTCATTGTATGTATATTCAAGAGAGAGGAGGAAGCAGGCTTCCTGCTGAGCAGAGAGCCCGATGCGAGGCTCGATCCCAGGACCCTGGGATCATGACCTGAGCTGAAGGCAGAGGTTTAACCCACTGAGCCACCCAGGCACCCCTGAAGTTATATTTTTAGAAGCACACACAATGAAGATTGCTTTGTCTTCTGGATGAATTGTTTCTTTATCATTATGGAATGTTCTTTTTTATCCCTGGTAGTGTTTTTTCCTCTGAAGTCTACTTTGGCTGATGTTCACAACAGATTTCTTATGCTTTTTTTTTTTTTCTTCAGGTCTTCTCCTTCTGATCAAATGAAGTAATAAGGGCTAGATTTATACTTTTGTCTTCAACAACTAAAAATAAATTAGATAAGATATACTTATAATGGTTTTCAAACACTAAACATTGATAATGACAGGACAGTGACCCCTGAAAGAGGGGAAACAGAAGATATGAACCCCATGGTTAATCTGTCTTTCTGGTTTTTCTGGCACCAGGATAATTTTCCTAAGGCTGGATTAATGGAAGCACATTCACAAAGCCAAACTAATAGAACCCATTGCAGAGAGATTAAATTTTTCCATTTAAGAAACATTTCAAAATGAATTAAGTTATTGAAAAATTATTAGAAATCAAATTATGTATAGCAAAGGGTAAATATATATTGATTATAAATAGCTCTTTAATTCATTCAACATCCAGTTAATTAGTGTGTTCTATTTTCACTAAAGGCAGAGGCAGAATACTGAAGAAAATGACCTTTATCATCTAGGAAAGTGTACGTACAAATCTATTGATCAGAATACACTGATACAGCAATATAGAAAAGGACAAAGGATAATTAACTCACAAAAGAAATATAATTATGTGAAATATTTTCAAAGTAGCCTCTGAAATGCTGCCTAACATTCTATCAACTAAAAATAACAACCATGTTCTTTAGCTCCTGTTTCTGAAGGTCAGCTGAACAATTCTTCTGATCTGGCTTGGTCTGAGCAATCTCTAGGGCTCTTTCATCTTCTTGGGTAATCAGATAGAAGACTGGTTGGTGGCTGGATAATTCTCAACAGCCTCACATACGTGTCTGGCAGTTGGCCAGGTATCCACTGGGCTGCCTCAGTTTTCTATATGGTCTTTCATCTTCCAGAAGGTTAAATTAAGTTTTCTGTTCAAGGACCCCAACAGAAATAGTCGCAGTCTTGTCAAGAATGCTTGGATCATTTTGCCTAAAGCATTGGACAAAGCGAGTCATGTGACCACAACAGATTCAGGAGGTAGAGAAGTAGCTTCTGTTTCTTGATGGGAGGACATGCACCTTCATATTACAGGAGGATGGCTAAAAAAGGGAGTTTTTGACTTCTTTTACAACATACTGTACAAAGATACTACTATAGGGCATGTTGCCATTTTGTCTATTAAATTTGAGAGAGAAAATCATTCAGTGTTTTTAAGGGCATGGTGAATTAAACCTTAATATCTTTCAAACATTTCTGTCATTGCATTTAGCTTCATGGTGCAAAGCAGACACATCTCCAATGGAGACATATAAATGGCCATCAGACACATGAAAAAATGTTCATCATCACTAGCCATCAGGGAGATTCAAATTAAAGCCACATTGAGATATCACCATACACCAGTTAGAATGGCCAGAATTAGCAAGACAGGAAACAACATGTGTTGGAGGGGATGTGGAGAAAGGGGAACCCTCTTCCACTGTTGGTGGGAATGCAAGTTGGTGCAACCTCTTTGGAGAACAGTGTGGAGATTCCTCAAGAAATTAAAAATAAAACTTCCCTATGACCCAGCCATTGGGCTCCTGGGTATTTACCCCAAAGGTACAGATGTAGTGAAAAGAAGGGCCATCTGTACCCCAGTGTTTATAGCAGCAATGGCCACAGTCGCCAAACTATGGAAAGAAACAAGATGTCCTTCAACGGACGAATGGATAAAGATGTGGTTCATATACACTATGGAGTATTATGCCTCCATCAGAAAGGACAAATACCCAACTTTTGTAGCAACATGGAAGGGACTGGAAGAGATTATGCTGAGTGAACTAAGTCAAGCAGAGAGAGTCAATTATCATATGGTTTCAATTATTTGAGGAGCATAACAAATAGCATGCAGGACATGGGGAGATAGAGAGGAGAAGGGAGTTGGGGGAAATTGGAAGGGGAGGTGAACCATGAGAGCCTGGGGACTTGGAAAAACAGTCTAAGGGGTTTGAAGGGGCGGGGACGTGGTAGGTAGGGGGAACCAGGTGGTGGGTTTTAGAGAGTGCAGGGATTGCATGGAGTACTGGGTGTGGTGCAAAAATAACGAATATTGTTATGCTGAAAATAAATAAGAAATAAATTAAAAAGAAACAAAAGAAACAGTATTCCATTGTGTATACATGTATATATATACATATGTGTTTATGTATGCACATACTTGTGTATACATGTAGTTTTCCAGTTTGGAGCATTGTGAATAGAGCTAAGAACGTCTGTGTAATAACTTTGCATAGTTTCATATGGAAAAAAAGAAAAAAAGAAAAGGTTGAGTTTAAATATGCAACTTAAGAGTGTGTAACCTTGGGAAAGTAATTTACAACCCTATATATTATACAGTAACTAGGTGGTACAGGAGAAAATATACACATTTTATCTCAATAAAATGCATTTTATAACTTTTATGTAGAAATATGTAACATTTGATGTAAAAATGCATAAATATTAAAGTGTTAAGTAGAGCTGGTGTAATTCCCAGTTTACAAATAAGAGCATAATGATTGATTTGTCTACAGTCTGACAGTGTTTAGGTGCAACAATTAAAAACCAAGCTAAATCTTTTGTTTCAATATCCGTTTTACATCACATGTCTATTATGTGTAGGCAGAAAGCATGACACAATTTGAATCCACATTTTTCTTTGTATTTAATAATCTTTCTTGATTTGAGTGTATTGGGCAACTCAAGTCAAATGAAAGCCTACATTTGTGAAAATTTCACATTTCATTTGTGAAATGAAAAACAACATTTGTGGTAAGAAAGCCAATAGAATTTTGTTGCATTCTTGATGCACACTCCATGGAGTAGCAGCTAAAAGAGAATCATTGTATAATTAGAAAATAACATCAAAATTAAACAGAAGTAAATAAGTAAATAGATATATGCTTTCCACTACCCAGGTTAATGATTAAAATTCAGTCATATGAAGTGTTCAAATATGTGTATGTAGAAGGGGAAACAGAGTGAAATGTAGTCTCAAGAGATCTGACCTTGATGTTTAGGCTACCTTTCAAAACCCAGGGGAGGATCTACTTTGTATAGTTTCCACATTATATAGTTTAAACCTTAATTTTCTCAAGAAATCACACAATACTCCAGCAAAAAGGAAGTATAGCTATCTATACACTAGGAAAAAAAAATACAATGAATTAAAGCCATTTCCAAAGAACTCCGGATATAGGTTGAATGGAAAAAGACATGGACAAAAACGGTCATTCTTATGTTTCCATATGTTAAAGAACTGAAGAAAAACCATGTTTAAAGAATACACCGGGGTGCCAGAGTGGTTTAGTAGGTTAAAGCCTCTGCCTTTGGCTCAGGTCATGATCCCAGGTCCTGGGATCTAGCCCAGCACTGGGGTCTCTGCTCAGCAGGGAACCTGCATCCTCCTCTCTCTTTCTGCCTGTCTCTCTGCCTACTTGTAATCTCTGTCTGTCAAATAAATAAATAAAATCTTACAAAAAAGAATACACAGGAAGTACAAGAATGGTGCCCCACCAAATCAAGCATATACTAAAAATAAAATTAGAACAGAATAAAACGAAAGTTGCATTATAACTGAAATAAAATATTCTCCAGATGAGCTCAATGGTAGTAAAAGATGAAATAATCAGGGAGTATAAATAGAGATCAATTGAGATTATCCAGTCTGAAAAACCAAAAGACATATAAATGTAGTATTCATGTTGAAGAACTAAAGTCACTCAATGTATGGTCTCTAACTCCATGCAGTAAAATAAAGGTCATTCACAAAAGGAAACAGAAAATTCACAAATATGTGGAAAATAAATAACACACTCCTAAATGAGACATGAGTCAAAAAAGAAATCACAGTAGAAGTTAGAAAATACCTTGAGATGATTGAAAGCCAAAAGTCTGTCAATTACTCATCTCTTGAAAGTGAAAGTATAAAATACAAACTCTTATGGGATGCAGTTAAGTTGTTTTTTTTTTTTTTGAGGAAACTTAGGATGATAAACATATATTTAAAAAGGAAGAAAGTGTTACTTTAATAACCTATCATCGTAAGAAATGACAAAATGAAAAACAAATTAGGGGCTTATAGGTGGCTCAGTTGATTAGGTGACCAATTCTTCGTTTTGACTCAGGTCATGATCTCGGGGTTGTGGGCTCGAGCCCCTTGTTAGGCTCTGTGCTCAGCGAGTACTGCTTTTGTCTCTCTGCTCTTCCCTTCTCACTCACTCTTTCAGTCTCTCAAATAAAGAAATAAAAATAAAAACTTGATAAAGGAAGAATGAGTTAAAAGGCAAGCAAAAGGAAAGAAATTTTGAAAGAGGAGATCAGATATAAAAGAAATAAGACACAACAGAGAAAATCAATATATACAAAAGCTAATACTTTTTTTAAAAAAAGATTTTATTTTATTATTTGTGTGACAGAGACAGATCAAAAGTAGGCAGGAGGCAGGCAGAGAGAGAGGAAGGGAAGCAGGCTCCCTGCTGAGCAGAGAGCCTGATGAGGGGCATGATCCCAGGACCCTGAGATCATGACCTGAGCCAAAGGCAGAGGCCTTAACCCACTGAGCCACCCAGGTGCCCCAAAAGCTAATTCTTTAAAGAGATGAGCAATTGACAAATTTTTGGCTATTCTTACCATAAATAAGATAAAAATACCAAATTATGAAAAAATCTGGAATGAAAGAGAGGCATTCCTATTAGCCTTAGAGAAATAAAAAGAATTAAATTGCAATACGAGGAACAATTGCATGCTAATAAATTAGAAAACTAAAGGAATTTGGCAGGTTGCTAGAAAGACTCAAATACCTTAATCTTAACCCCAAAGTAGACAATCTGAATAGAACTTAAACAAGTAAAATAATCAAACAGTTAATCCAAAAACTTTCCATAAAGAAAAATCTGGGACCATATGGCACACTGGTGAATTCTGCGACAACATTTAAGGAAGATTCAAAAATCATTCAAAAAGTAGAAGTGTGGTGATTCCTCAAGAATTTAAAAATAGAACTTCCATATGCCCCTGCCATTGCAATACTGGGTATTTACCCCAAAGATACAGATGTCGTGAAAAGAAGGGCCATCTGTACCCCAATGTTTATAGCAGCAATGGCCACGGTTGCCAAACTGTGGAAAGAACCAAGATGCCCTTCAATGGACGAATGGATAAGGAAGATGCGGTCCATATACACTATGTAGTATTATGCCTCCATCAGAAAGGATGAATACCCAACTTTTGTAGCAACATGGAAGGGACTGGAAGAGATTATGCTGAGTGAAATAAGTCAAGCAGAGAGAGTCAATTATCATAGGGTTTCACTTATTTGTGGAGCATAACAAATATCATGGAGGACAAAGGGTGTTAGGAGAAGGGAGTTGGGGTAAGTTGGAAGGGGAGGTGAATCATGAGAGACTACGGACTCTGAAAAACAATCTAAGGGGTTTGAAGTGGCGGGGGTGTGGGAGGTTGGGGTACCAGGTGGTGGGTATTATAGAGGGCACGGATTGCATGGAGCACTGGGTGTGGTAAAAAAATAATGAATACTGTTTTTCTGAAAATAAATAAATTGAAAATATTAAAAAAAAAAGTAGAAGTGGAGAGAACAGTTCGCATTCATACTGTGAGAGTCAGTATTAGCGAGATCCCAAAACCAGGTAAAGATGACACAAGAAAATGAAATTATAGACCAATATCTCTTAGAACTGTAGACACAAAAATCTTCAATACTAATGCTAGTAAACTGAATTCAGCAACACATAAAATACTATGGCCATAGAGGATTTATCTGAGGTATGCAAAAATTGCTCAAAATGTGATATTTAGGGGCACCTGGGTGGCACAGTCATTGGGCATCTGCCTTCAACTCAGGTCATGATCCCAGGGTCTTGAAATCAAGCCCTGAATAACGCTCCAAGCCTGGTTGAGGGCCTGTTTCTCCCTCTCCAACTTCCCCTGCTTCGCTCATTGTCTCTCTCTCTCTCTCTCTGTTAAATAAATAAATAAATAAAATGATTTTTAATCAATATAATTAATATACCATAATAATATAATAAAGGGTAAACCACATGATTACCTCCATAGATATAGAAGAAAAATGTGGTTAAATGTCAACACCATTTGGTGATAATAATCTGTCAACTGAATAAAAGAATTTTCTTAACGTAATAAAAAGCTGTATATGAGAACCCACACTTACATATTTAATGGTAAAAGGCTAGATGGTTCCTCCCTAAGGTCAGGAACAAGAAAAAAAGCCTGCAATTGCCACTTTTATTCAACAGTTTATTGGAAATTCTATCTTGGGTATTTAGCAAGAAAACGAAATAACAGGAGTATGATTAAGAGTGGAAGAAGTGAAAATGTCTCTATTTTTATAAGATACTATAGAAAAAATTCTTCTATAGAATTCTTCTATAGAAAAAGATTAATCCACAAAAATGCCATTAGGCCTCAGTATGTCCAGCATAGTTCCACGATGCAGGATCAGTACTCAGGACAAGTTGTAGTCTTATTCACCAAAATTGAGCAGCGCAAAAATGAGATTAAGAGATTAAGAACAATCCCAGTTACAAAAAACATCAAACCTTAAATGATTTAGGAATAAATTTGACATAATCGCAAAACTCATACATACTCAGGCAAACTCATACTTAAAAGACCCATGATCACAAAACTCAGGCACTGAAAATGCAGCCCCGTAAGGGGGACACGAGGGGTCCAGAGCCCATCACTGCTTGTGGGGCTCTCAGGCTCCACCTCGCCGGGTCCCCGGGTCACCAGCAGTCCCGCGCTCCCCGAGCGAGCATACCCACCCAGGCAGGCGCACCGACAGCTTGGCACATGCCACAGCACACCACGCCGTGCCATGCCACGCCACTGCATGCCTCGGCGCAGCACCCGGCCTTGCCCCTCATCAGTCACTTGGAGAAGGCGGTGCAGTTGGGAGGGAGACTGGCAGGGAGACTGGCAGCTGCAGTGGTGCAAGCGGAGGTGGCCTGGGAGCTTGAGGCCCAGGGACTGAGGTCCAGCTGAGGTCGGGCCATGGAAGGGCTTGGGGAAGGGAGGGGGACTGCGTTTCTTCTCCCAGCAGTGCCACTTCCCGCTTGGGGTGGGGGTGGGTGGGTGGAGGTACAGCATATCACTGACCAGATACCTGCTCAGCGCTGAGGGGGTGGAAGGGGAGGGAGGGCTGGGGACTTGCTGTGGGCCAGCGACTGCTAGGCTCCAGGGCCACCCGGGGTGTGGGGTGGCCCGTGCTGCTAAAACGGAGATCCGGGGACAGGGAGAGGTGGTGGCGGGGAAATATATACAAAATACACACAACCAAAACCACACATCAACCACCCCAAATGCAAAAAAGCCATCCTCAACAAGTTGGAAAGAGGGCCTCAAGGATAGCACTCCACACTCTCCCACACCTTAAGCAACGAAAATCCTTCTGCCAAAGCTAACCCAGATCTTCAAGTATCTGGTGGAGGTGGCTTCCTTCACATTGCAGATACTGCATTTTAAGGCTTCAGTGCAGCTTCTGAAGGTGGAGACGCTCCAATCCCAAAAGCCTTTGTCTGTGGCAGGTTTGCTGGTCCTTTTGGCTTTAGGAGGAGTGAGGAGTGGGGACCCGGAGGGGGTCAAGTGGGGAGAAACAGCAAAACACAGGCGCTGCTGAGCCATAGCAATTTCCTAGGATTCCTGGCCTGGAAACATGGCTTGGGCCACCACCCACCCACTCTTTCCAGGGACCGAAACAGGGACTGGGGAGTGGACAGGGCGCCCCCACTGGCACCCCGCAACATCTGGGCCTGGACCATGCTGCCTTGCACAGCTGGAGTCCTGGTCCTGGGGTCCTGGGATCCATCCCTGCATGGGCTCTCTGTTCAGCAGAGAGCCAGATTCCTCCAATCTCTCTGCCTGCCTCTCTGCCTACTTGTGATATCTGTCTGTCAGATAAATAAAATCTTTTTAAAAAAGAAAAGAAAAGAAAAAGCACTTACTGGGGGCTGAATAGATTTTGTTTCGCTCTCTGAAATAGAGAGTTCCATCAAATGGCATGAAAGTTTAGAAATGTTATTTAAAGCAGTGTGATTGTGTTTAATTTATGTGTCCTGTTTTTTTTTTTTTTTTACATGTGGAATCCCGCAGAGGCCAAATCTCTTTATTGTGGTATTGCTTCTAGTGTTCTCTTAGATGATGTTCAAGTAAATGGCTAGTAAACTCCTAAGAACTTGAGAAATTTACCAGTGAAGACCAAAACCAAAACCCACTAACAGTCTGAATCAGGCTGAAGCCAGGGCAGCCACCCTTCACTCATTCTTTGTCTTGTCTTCATGTTTTCTCACTGGGGGACTAAAATCCTGTTAGAAAAAATTACCCCTCCCAGGGAAGCCCTCTTGAACTATACACAGTGACCAGGAAACGCATTCTACCATGCAGGCTCTCCACCAATTTGCGATGTTTCACTAGTTTTACAATTTCCTTGTATGTTACTGTCCTCTATCTTCAAAGTTAGTCTCACACAATGACCACAATGCTGGGGACTCATTTGGCAAAATCTACAGTGAGTTTCCAGCTCCCTGGGTCAAAGGGATTGCCGTCCTCCTAAATCTCAAGTCCACCCCTTTTTGGAAATCAGAGTCCCTACTTGCATATAGTCACTGGACACTGTGCATTCGACCACTGCCTCTCTGGACCCACGGTGGGGAAAAGGGGATGTATTTCAATAAAGCAAAGATCGAGTTGCCTCTATTCAACCTAACCACACTGCAGTAGAGCAGACTTTATCACAGTGCACTCCCAGGGGACAATTACCTTGACCGCCACATCTTGCAACCTGGAGATCTGTTGGGAAAGATCTCCACAAAGATTCTCTCCAACCATCCCCGAGAAGCCTCTCTCCAATACTGCTAATCAAACCTTGTACTCCCAAACTTCAGGGAATGGATGCTTGGGTCCACGGGACACCTTTAAAGGAAGAAGCAAAGCCTGACTTGACCTATACATCATCTGGTCACAAGAAGGTTAATACTGCACCAACTGAAATACAAATCATCTGGGGAGACAGCCTTCCCCACATGTCTGGACCAGGCCGGCATTCCTCTCCTCACTCTTGCTCCTTCTCCATATTCTGTGCAAAGAACACGTCATTTTCTGCATCTCTGAGTCTCTTGCAAAAGGAGGAAACTTCTTTGGATTATGGCCTTTCCAGAAAACACTAATTTTGATCTCGTGAGCATTTCTAGACATTTAGATGGTTCAGAATTCAAAAGTCATTCCTTTACCTCTACTATTAACTGAATCCTGATTCTAAGCCAAATGCATGGTTTCTGAACTTACAACATAACAGACCACTTTTGATAACACATAGAATTCTAAACTGTTCTTTTGAAAGAACAATACTGTTTGGAAATGTCCCGGAAGTATTCCTAGTCTACGACACATTCTCTAATGAATGTTTCACATTTTTCAGTGTACTCTATGTCCCCAAACACGCTCCCTGATTTCATTCAGTGCACTCTCACAGTATTTCACTATTTTGCTCATAGCCACTCATGGAGGACACTTCCAGGAGGCATACAGGATTCTGAGTTGGCCTTCATATGGAGAAACCCTCCCTCCTTCGGTCCAAACAAGTGCCAATATATATTTTTAGCTGGATCCTATCATATCTAGAGTCCTGGTTTAGAAACAACATATGGTTTGGAATTGTCTCCTTACTTTGGTTCTGTACTTGCTGTTCCTCAAATCCTTTGTGTTAACACCATCCCCAGTGAGGTGATGCTGGCTCACTGGCTTCAATCTTGAGGAGACACAGCCTTCACAAGGGGAGTGGGTGAGAGTTTCTCCCTTCTAAACCTCTCTGTTCCTCAAGGCTCACTTGAGTAGTTTACAACTGTCATGCACATTCAACCAACATGGGATATGCCAACTAGAAAAGGCTTTGCTGGCACTGAAACACAAAACCACTAAATACAAAGAGCCTGACTGTAGATTTGAAATTCCTCCAAGGAAACTTTCCTGAAGCTTTAATTTATAGTACAATTAAATCACACACACTGTTGTGTTCATTTCAGGTGTATAATCATGATTCAGCACTTCCATGCAATACCTGGCATTCATCACAAGAATACAACTCAGTCCCCATCGTCTGTTGAACCCATCCGTCCCACCAACACCTCCTTTCTGATTACCAACAGGTTGTTCTCTAGTTAAGAGTCTGTTTAGTAGTTTGCCTCTTTTTAACTTCTCTTTGCTCATATGTTTGATATCATAATTTCCACAAATGAATGAAATCGTATAGTACCTGTCTTTCTCTGACTGACTTATTTTGTTTATCAAGGCAAATCTTGATCAGATGGGGCAAAGTCATAAAGGGAATGTCACAGCAGAGGGAAGAGGTTTTGGTAGGGGGTGTTCTGACACACTACCACTCCAAATAAATGGGGAACCAACAGGAGGACATGGACTTGATCTTGCACATGGGAGTCCCACTATTCCAGCTAGCAGAACTCTATTCTCATATCTCTATCCAGCCCCCCCCACCTCCTCCAACAGGCCTCACCCATGAAAATCCATGAAGATTTGCACTACCAGATGCCTCCAATGCACTTCTGGTTCTTAACAGCCTTTCAAATTGCCCCCTGTCTCTGACAACAGTGAACTTCTCCGAAGTTCCCCAATGTGCCAAAGGATCAGTCACAGCTTCTTTGGCCTACATTCAGTTTTCCTTCCTTCTCCACAAACCCAACATTTGCTGATACTTCTAACCTTGAAGATTACAAACTGGATGGCACTTTGTTTTTACCTGGGGCTCTGATTGCGGCAGTATTCGGCAAGTGGGCCCCAAGTGAATTCTTCTAAGATACCCTGAGAGTCAGCAGGTTGTGTTCTCAGCTCCCAACTACATGCTACTCCTGTTCCTCTTGAGTCAGGATTTCTCCCAAGAAACAAGCCTGCTTCTGTAACAAACCAACCATAGCATCACCAGTATGGCATCCCCGTGACCACTCCATCCAGGGATCCTTGATTAAAATAGGTCTTGTTCAAATATCCTCGAGGAAAATGAGGACCAAACCGTGGGAACAACACCAAAAGTGTAACAATGAGGCGGCTTACATACCAGTAGGTTTCGGGAAGCCGCCCAGAGCCCCCTCCTCAGCTCTCAGCCAACAAGGCGGCTTCTCCATAGCACCACAGGAGGCACCTACTTGCTGCAAAGACCCAAGGGTCTCTCCAGGGTAGCATCAGAACTGGCTGCAAACGCAGCCCTAGCCCTCTGAGGGGCCCTGGGTCCTCAGTTGGTGGCAGAAACCCTTCTGGCTGTAAGGAACACAGCGTCAGATGACGCCATGGCATGCCTTCAGCTCCCTAACTCTGCTGTGGTGCATGGGCAGACAAAGCGCCCCTGCTGGCCTGAGGCGCTTGGGCGCCCTCTGCCCACTTCCCTGGGAATCCCCGCAGTGCTCTAAGCTGGGGCTGCTCAGCTGGAGGCACTGAGGCAGCTCTGGTTCCAGGGAGCCTGTTCTCTACACCAGGGCAGGCCTCTGTGTCAGCGCCTCAGACACAAAGAAATCACTTCCTTCTTTCTGTGTGAGTGAAGAATTAACCAAACTTGACAATGTCGCTACGTATTGTGTAGTGCTTGCACCACTCCATTCAATAATAAAGACTACTGACATACAAAATGGAAAGTTACAGGGGCGCCTGGATGGCTCAGTGGGTGATGCCTCCACCTTTGGTTCAGGAAATGATCTCAGGGTCCTGGGAATGAGCCCTGCATCAGGCTCTTGGCTCAACAGGGAGCCTGCTTCCCCCTCTCTCTCCGCCTGCCTCTGCCTACTTGGGATCTCTGTCAAACAGATGAATAAAATATTTTTTAAAAATGTAAAGATAGATGAGTTTGCCCACCAAAATCTTCATACTACACAATTACACTACTGTAATTTTTCTTTCCTTCTTCTTCCTCTTAGGAATAATTTCCAGTCAGGTCAGGATATATGAAAGTACACTGATACAAGACATCATCTAGCACCATGATCTTGATCGTGAGAGTTTATTTTGACCATGCTAATAAAGTGTTCAGTGACACATAGGTGACAGGGTCAAAATGCAAACCTAGACGGAACTTCACATGTGTTATGAATTTACTGCATGTCTCTTTAGATAGTATTTTCAATGAAAGGTGCTTTAGACATGGTAGATGGATGAAATCATTTCCATCAGTCTGGTAAGGAACCCATTTTACCTTCGAGTACTAATTGCCATCTCTTCACAGGCAGAAGAAAGCTTGGTGAAGTATGACATTTCTGCATGGTTTTAGGAGAAGGCTGCAGGGATTGAAGCCATCCACCTAACATCCTGTGTCAGGATAGGCAGTGAACCTGAGGATAGCAACCCCTCATCCTACTGCACATTGCTAGCTCCAGAGGGAGAATATGGACCTTATTCTCAATACTCTGGGTTGAGATCAGCTGTGCCTCTGTGTCAGTTCCAGGCTGCAGGACTTGGGGCCTGGTTTTGGAACTTGAGCTAGGCCCTACTGGTGCAGAAGGAATGCAGCAGGGACAGGGGCAGGGAGGGAGATGGCTCAGAGTCATCTCCCCACAGGACAACCACTAGAAACTACCTGCCAAAGAGAAGCATGCTCTCCCTCAAGCCACCTCTCTCCCTGACAGATCCTGAGGCTGAGTCCCACATTTCCAGGCCAAATGACGGGGACTCACCTTCCCAAGTGAAATGGCCGCTGGAGGGAGATTGGAGCCCTGGGCTCAGAGAACTCTGATGCTCAGGATTCCTGCCTTTTCTTGCCCCAACACACAAAGCCCCTCCTCCGTGGGCCATGGTTCCCCCTCCACACTCCTGGGCCACGTCACACATGTCTTCATGCAATCCCCCTTTGTCCCTTCCTCTCGCTATCCCTGTTACCTCTGACTCTTCCTCTCCTACTTTCAAACTCCTGGTGGTGCCACACTGTCTGGGTGCTTTCTCCTACTGAGAAAGCAGAGCTTCGTTGGGCAATCAGTGTCGGGTTTTTAGGAAGCTGCTGCTTCTTGCCTGAGCTATTCTGCTGAGGACAGTGCAAGATACCCGCATGGAGCGAAATTCCCTTTCACCTAGCATCCCCTCTGCCAGAGAGAGAAGCGTGGATGCACCTCTGGAAAGGGGCTTAAGGAAAGGGACACGTCTGTCACCGTGCTCCCCAAGAGCAAGTCTGGGGAAGGTGCAGCACGCTGCCACGGGCAAAGAGAAGGAGCCGTTGGCTTTGTGTTCGGGAAACGGTCGCGATGCAGGAGAGTTGGCACTGGCAGGAACAGCGGGCCCGTTGTAAGACAAGAGTCACCAGCTACTTGTGAAAACAGAGTCGCGTCTGAGGGATGCTGCTGCTGCTTCCCTGATCTAGTGTCCCCTGCACGTTGTAATAATCCCGCATGGAACGAAATCCTTCTATGCCCAGGCATCCTCTCTGGGAAAGCATAGCATTCGTTGGGCAATCAGAGTCGGGTTTGTGGGAAGCTGCTGCTTCTTGCCTGAGCTACTCTGCTCAGGACAGTGCAAGAAACCCGCATGGAGCGAAATTTTATTTTACCTAGCATCCCCTCTGCCAGAGAGAGAAGCGTGGTTGCACCTCTGGAAAGGGCCTTAAGGAAAGGGACACGTCTGTCACAGTGCTCCCCAAGAGCAAGTCTGGGGAAGGTGCATCAAGCTGCCAGGGGCAAAGAGAAGGAGCCGTTGGCTTTGTGTTCGGGAAACGGTCGCGATGCAGGAGAGTTGGCACTGGCAGGAACAGCGGGCCCGTTGTAAGACAAGTGTCACCAGCTACTTGTGAAAACAGAGTCGCGTCTGAGGGATGCTGCTGCTGCTTCCCTGATCTAGTCTCCCCCGCACGTTGTAATAATACCGCCTGGAATGAAATCCTTCTATGCCCAGGCATCCTCTCTGTGAAAGCATAGCATTCGTTGGGCAATCAGAGTCGGGTTTGTGGGAAGCTGCTGCTTCTTGCCTGAGCTAGTCTGCTCAGGACAGTGCAAGATACCCGCATGGAGCGAAATTATCTTTTACCTAGCATCCCCTCTGCCAGAGAGAGAAGCGTGGTTGCACCTCTGGAAAGGGCCTTAAGGAAAGGGACACGTCTGTCACTGTGCTCCCCAAGAGCAAATCTTGGGAAGGTTCATCACGCTGCCACGGGCAAAGAGAAGGAGCCGTTGGCTTTGTGTTCGGGAAACGGTCGCGATGAAGGAGAGTTGGCACTGGCAGGAACAGCGGGCCCGTTGTAAGACAAGTGTCACCATCTACCTGTGCTGAGGGTCGGAGGCCTGGCTGCTAAGGTGACAGAAGAGTATGACTATGGCAGGCAGGTGTGCTCCACACTGAGGAAGGAGTCTGGGCAGAAGGCAGGCCTGTCCTGTGTCTCTGGTCCCAAGGGGACAGCGTCTCCTTGACCACCTGTGCCTAGGGCAGACTTGGGCTTGCCACCAAGCGCCATAGCTTCAACTCGCAGAAACAGCTCCCTGGACGAACGGGCAGTCCCATGCCGTCTTCCTCCAAGATGTGACAACGTTGTTGGTGTCAGGAAGTGTGCCGGGGTAGCAGGGGAGACAGACCCAAACAGATCCCCATCCCCGTGCACGGGCAGTGTGCAGGGTTCATGTCGACTCTCCTCTCCTGTGGTGAAGGCACTGGCTTAGTCCCCGAATCCACGCGAGCGCTAGTGCAAAAGGCCTAGCCTTGCCTATGCCAGGACATGAAGTGAGCATAGAGTGCCATCCTAGGCAACGCACGCTGCTGTTGGTTTTTGATTGTGCCTGCTTAGTTCAGTTGGTAAATCAGAGTCAGATCTGTAGGCTGCTGTGGCTGCTTGCCTTAGCCTAGTATTCGTAGGACGGTGGGAGAGCCCCGCATAGAGCGAAAGCCACTTTGCCCGGGCATCCCCTTTGGGAAGTCACAGCTTTCGTTGGGAAATCAGAGTCGCGTCTGAGGGATGCTGTTGCTGCTTGCCTGAGTTAGACTTCCCTGCAAATTGTAATAAACCCGCATGGAGCGAAATCATCTATGGCCAGGCCTCCTCTCTGAGAAAGCAGAGCTTCGTTGGGCAATCAGTGTCAGGTTTTTAGGAAGCTGCTGCTTCTTGCCTGAGCTATTCTGCTGAGGACAGTGCAAGATACCCGCATGGAGCGAAATTCCCTTTCACCTAGCATCCCCTCTGCCAGAGAGAGAAGCGTGGTTGCACCTCTGGAAAGGGGCTTAAGGAAAGGGACACGTCTGTCACCGTGCTCCCCAAGAGCAAGTCTGGGGAAGGTGCAGCACGCTGCCACGGGCAAAGAGAAGGAGCCGTTGGCTTTGTGTTCAGAAACGGTCGCGATGCAGGAGAGTTGGCACTGGCAGGAACAGTGGGCCCGTTGTAAGACAAGTGTCACCAGCTACTTGTGAAAACAGAGTCGCGTCTGAGGGATGCTGCTGCTGCTTCCCTGATCTAGTCTCCCCTGCACGTTGTCATAATCCCGCATGGAATGAAATCCTTCTATGCCCAGGCATCCTCTCTGGGAAAGCATAGCATTCGTTGGGCAATCAGAGTCGGGTTTGTGGGAAGCTGCTGCTTCTTGCCTGAGCTAGTCTGCTCAGGACAGTGCAAGATACCCGCATGGAGCGAAATTATCTTTTACCTAGCATCCCCTCTGCCAGAGAGAGAAGCGTGGTTGCACCTCTGGAAAGGGCCTTATGGAAAGGGACACGTCTGTCACTGTGCTCCCCAAGAGCAAGTCTGGGGAAGGTGCATCACGCTGCCACGGGCAAAGAGAAGGAGCCGTTGGCTTTGTGTTCGGGAAACGTTCGCGATGCAGGAGAGTTGGCACTGGCAGGAACAGCGGGCCCGTTGTAAGACAAGTGTCACCATCTACCTGTGCTGAGGGTCGGAGGCCTGGCTGCTAAGGTGACAGAAGAGTATGACTATGGCAGGCAGGTGTGCTCCACACTGAGGAAGGAGTCTGGGCAGAAGGCAGGCCTGTCCTGTGTCTCTGGTCCCAAGGGGACAGCGTCTCCTTGACCACCTGTGCCTAGGGCAGACTTGGGCTTGCCACCAAGCGCCATAGCTTCAACTCGCAGAAACAGCTCCCTGGACGAACGGGCAGTCCGATGCTGTCTTCCTCAAGATGTGACAACGTTGTTGGTGTCAGGAATTGTGCCGGGGTAGGAGGGGGGACAGACCCAAACAGATCCCCAGCCCAGTGCACGGGCAGTGTGCAGGGTTCATGTCGACTCTCCTCTCCTGTGGGGAAGGCACTGGCTTAGTCCCCGATTCCGCGCGAGCGCTAGTGCAAAAGGCCTAGCCTTGCCTATGCCAGGACATGAAGTGAGCATAGAGTGCCATCCTAGGCAAAGCATGCTGCTGTTGGTTTTTGATTGTGCCTGCTTAGTTCAGTTGGTAAATCAGAGTCAGATCTGTAGGCTGCTGTGGCTGCTTGCCTTAGCCTAGTATTCGTAGGACGGTGGGAGAGCCCCGCATAGAGCGAAAGCCACTTTGCCCGGGCATCCCCTTTGGGAAGTCACAGCTTTCGTTGGGAAATCAGAGTCGCGTCTGAGGGATGCTGTTGCTGCTTGCCTGAGTTAGACTTCCCTGCAAATTGTAATAAACCCGCATGGAGCGAAATCATCTATGGCCAGGCCTCCTCTCTGAGAAAGCAGAGCATTCGTTGGGCAATCAGTGTCGGGTTTTTAGGAAGCTGCTGCTTCTTGCCTGAGCTATTCTGCTGAGGACAGTGCAAGATACCCGCATGGAGCGAAATTCCCTTTCACCTAGCATCCCCTCTGCCAGAGAGAGAAGCGTGGATGCACCTCTGGAAAGGGGCTTAAGGAAAGGGACACGTCTGTCACCGTGCTCCCCAAGAGCAAGTCTGGGGAAGGTGCAGCACGCTGCCACGGGCAAAGAGAAGGAGCCGTTGGCTTTGTGTTCTGGAAACGGTCGCGATGCAGGAGAGTTGGCACTGGCAGGAACAGCGGGCCCGTTGTAAGACAAGTGTCACCATCTACCTGTGCTGAGGGACGGAGGCCTGGCTGCTAAGGTGACAGAAGAGTACGACTAGGGCAGGCACGCGTGCTCCACACTGAGGAAGGAGTCTGTGCAGAAGGCAGGCCGGTCCTGTGTCTCTGGTCCCAAGGGGACAGCGTCTCCTTGACCCCCTCTGCCTAGGTCAGACTTGGGCTTGCCACCAAGCGCCATAGCCGCAACTCGCAGAAACAGCTCCCTGGGCGAACGGGCAGTCCGATGCCGTCTTCCTCCAAGATGTGACAACGTTGTAGGTGTCAGGAAGTGTGCCGGGGTAGGAGGGAGGACAGACCCAAACAGATCCCCATCCCCGTGCACGGGCAGTGTGCAGGGTTCATGTCGACTCTCCTCTCCTGTGGGGAAGGCACTGGCTTAGTCCCCGATTCCACGCGAGCGCTAGTGCAAAAGGCCTAGCCTTGCCTATGCCAGGACATGAAGTGAGCATAGAGTGCCATCCTAGGCAACGCACACTGCTGTAGGTTTGTGATTGACCCTGCTTAGTTCGGCTTGGCAGTGAGAACGCATGGCGCGAACATGGAGCCCCGGAAAGCAAGGCCCAAGATACACTAGCTCTCCCGCAGCTCTTCTTCTTTGAAGTCTCAGAGCGAATGCCCAAAGCCTTGCTGTGAAGCAGCAGCGAAGGGCAGTTCGCGCCAGCTGAAAACCTCTGCGAACGTATAGCAGTAGCTGGTAAATCAGAGTCGGATCTGTAGGCTGCTGTGGCTGCTTGCCTAAGCCTAGTATTCGTAGGACGGTTGGAGAGCCCCGCATAGAGCGAAAGCCTCTTTGCCCGGGCATCCCCTCTGGGAAGGCACAGCTTTGGTTGGGAAATCAGAGTCGCGTCTGAGGGATGCTGCTGCTGCTTCCCTGAGCTAGTCTCCCCTGCACGTTGTAATAAACCCGCATGGAACGAAATCCTTCTATGTCCAGGCATCCTCTCTGGGAAAGCATAGCATTCGTTGGGCAATCAGAGTCGGGTTTTTGGGAAGCTGCTGCTTCTTGCCTGAGCTACTCTGCTCAGGACAGTGCAAGATACCCGCATGGAGCGAAATTTTCTTTTACCTAGCATCCCCTCTGCCAGAGAGAGAAGCGTGGTTGCACTTCTGGAAAGGGCCTTATGGAAAGGGACACGTCTGTCACCGTGCTCCCCAAGAGCAAGTCTGGGGAAGTTGCAGCACGCTGCCACGGGCAAAGAGAAGGAGCCGTTGGCTTTGTGTTCGGGAAACGGTCGCGATGCAGGAGAGTTGGCACTGGCAGGAACAGCGGGCCCGTTGTAAGACAAGTGTCACCAGCTACTTGTGAAAACAGAGTCGCGTCTGAGGGATGCTGCTGCTGCTTCCCTGATCTAGTCTCCCCTGCACGTTGTAATAATCCCGCATGGAATCAAATCCTTCTATGCCCAGGCATCCTCTCTGTGAAAGCATAGCATTCGTTGGGCAATCAGAGTCGGGTTTGTGGGAAGCTGCTGCTTCTTTCCTGAGCTAGTCTGCTCAGGACAGTGCAAGATACCCGCATGGAGCGAAATTATCTTTTACCTAGCATCCCCTCTGCCAGAGAGAGAAGCGTGGTTGCACCTCTGGAAAGGGCCTTATGGAAAGGGACACGTCTGTCACTGTGCTCCCCAAGAGCAAGTCTGGGGAAGGTGCATCACGCTGCCACGGGCAAAGAGAAGGAGCCGTTGGCTTTGTGTTCGGGAAACGGTCGCGATGAAGGAGAGTTGGCACTGGCAGGAACAGCGGGCCCGTTGTAAGACAAGTGTCACCATCTACCTGTGCTGAGGGTCGGAGGCCTGGCTGCTAAGGTGACAGAAGAGTATGACTATGGCAGGCAGGTGTGCTCCACACTGAGGAAGGAGTCTGGGCAGAAGGCAGGCCTGTCCTGTGTCTCTGGTCCCAAGGGGACAGCGTCTCCTTGACCACCTGTGCCTAGAGCAGTCTTGGGCTTGCCACCAAGCGCCATAGCCTCAACTCGCAGAAACAGCTCCCTGGACGAACGGGCAGTCCGATGCCGTCTTCCTCCAAGATGTGACAACGTTGTTGGTGTCAGGAAGTGTGCCGGGGTAGGAGGGGGGACAGACCCAAACAGATCCCTAGCCCAGTGCACGGGCAGTGTGCAGGGTTCATGCCGACTCTCCTCTCCTGTGGGGAAGGCACTGGCTTAGTCCCCGATTCCACACGAGCGCTAGTGCAAAAGGCCTAGCCTTGCCTATGACAGGACATGAAGTGAGCATAGAGTGCCATCCTAGGCAACATACGCTGCTGTTGGTTTTTGATTGTGCCTGCTTAGTTCAGTTGGTAAATCAGAGTCAGATCTGTAGGCTGCTGTGGCTGCTTGCCTTAGCCTAGTATTCGTAGGACGGTGGGAGAGCCCCGCATAGAGCGAAAGCCACTTTGCCCGGGCATCCCCTTTGGGAAGTCACAGCTTTCGTTGGGAAATCAGAGTCGCGTCTGAGGGATGCTGTTGCTGCTTGCCTGAGTTAGACTTCCCTGCAAATTGTAATAAACCCGCATGGAGCGAAATCATCTATGGCCAGGCCTCCTCTCTGAGAAAGCAGAGCATTCGTTGGGCAATCAGAGTCGGGTTTTTAGGAAGCTGCTGCTTCTTGCCTGAGCTATTCTGCTGAGGACAGTGCAAGATACCCGCATGGAGCGAAATTCCCTTTCACCTAGCATCCCCTCTGCCAGAGAGAGAAGCGTGGATGCACCTCTCGAAAGGGGCTTAAGGAAAGGGACACGTCTGTCACCGTGCTCCCCAAGAGCAAGTCTGGGGAAGGTGCAGCACGCTGCCACGGGCAAAGAGAAGGAGCCGTTGGCTTTGTGTTCGGGAAACGGTCGCGATGCAGGAGAGTTGGCACTGGCAGGAACAGCGGGCCCGTTGTAAGACAAGAGTCACCAGCTACTTGTGAAAACAGAGTCGCGTCTGAGGGATGCTGCTGCTGCTTCCCTGATCTAGTGTCCCCTGCACGTTGTAATAATCCCGCATGGAACGAAATCCTTCTATGCCCAGGCATCCTCTCTGGGAAAGCATAGCATTCGTTGGGCAATCAGAGTCGGGTTTGTGGGAAGCTGCTGCTTCTTGCCTGAGCTACTCTGCTCAGGACAGTGCAAGAAACCCGCATGGAGCGAAATTTTATTTTACCTAGCATCCCCTCTGCCAGAGAGATAAGCGTGGTTGCACCTCTGGAAAGGGCCTTAAGGAAAGGGACACGTCTGTCACAGTGCTCCCCAAGAGCAAGTCTGGGGAAGGTGCATCAAGCTGCCAGGGGCAAAGAGAAGGAGCCGTTGGCTTTGTGTTCGGGAAACGGTCACGATGCAGGAGAGTTGGCACTGGCAGGAACAGCGGGCCCGTTGTAAGACAAGTGTCACCAGCTACTTGTGAAAACAGAGTCGCGTCTGAGGGATGCTGCTACTGCTTCCCTGATCTAGTCTCCCCCGCACGTTGTAATAATACCGCCTGGAATGAAATCCTTCTATGCCCAGGCATCCTCTCTGTGAAAGCATAGCATTCGTTGGGCAATCAGAGTCGGGTTTGTGGGAAGCTGCTGCTTCTTGCCTGAGCTAGTCTGCTCAGGACAGTGCAAGATACCCGCATGGAGCGAAATTATCTTTTACCTAGCATCCCCTCTGCCAGAGAGAGAAGCGTGGTTGCACCTCTGGAAAGGGCCTTAAGGAAAGGGACACGTCTGTCACTGTGCTCCCCAAGAGCAAATCTTGGGAAGGTTCATCACGCTGCCACGGGCAAAGAGAAGGAGCCGTTGGCTTTGTGTTCGGGAAACGGTCGCGATGAAGGAGAGTTGGCACTGGCAGGAACAGCGGGCCCGTTGTAAGACAAGTGTCACCATCTACCTGTGCTGAGGGTCGGAGGCCTGGCTGCTAAGGTGACAGAAGAGTATGACTATGGCAGGCAGGTGTGCTCCACACTGAGGAAGGAGTCTGGGCAGAAGGCAGGCCTGTCCTGTGTCTCTGGTCCCAAGGGGACAGCGTCTCCTTGACCACCTGTGCCTAGGGCAGACTTGGGCTTGCCACCAAGCGCCATAGCTTCAACTCGCAGAAACAGCTCCCTGGACGAACGGGCAGTCCGATGCCGTCTTACTCCAAGATGTGACAACGTTGTTGGTGTCAGGAAGTGTGCCGGGGTAGGAGGGGGGACAGACCCAAACAGATCCCCAGCCCAGTGCACGGGCAGTGTGCAGGGTTCATGTCGACTCTCCTCTCCTGTGGGGAAGGCACTGGCTTAGTCCCCGATTCCGCGCGAGCGCTAGTGCAAAAGGCCTAGCCTTGCCTATGCCAGGACATGAAGTGAGCATAGAGTGCCATCCTAGGCAACGCACGCTGCTGTTGGTTTTTGATTGTGCCTGCTTAGTTCAGTTGGTAAATCAGAGTCAGATCTGTAGGCTGCTGTGGCTGTTTGCCTTAGCCTAGTATTCGTAGGACGGTGGGAGAGCCCCGCATAGAGCGAAAGCCACTTTGCCCGGGCATCCCTTTTGGGAAGTCACAGCTTTCGTTGGGAAATCAGAGTCGCGTCTGAGGGATGCTGTTGCTGCTTGCCTGAGTTAGACTTCCCTGCAAATTGTAATAAACCCGCATGGAGCGAAATCATCTATGGCCAGGCCTCCTCTCTGAGAAAGCAGAGCTTCGTTGGGCAATCAGTGTCGGGTTTTTAGGAAGCTGCTGCTTCTTGCCTGAGCTATTCTGCTGAGGACAGTGCAAGATACCCGCATGGAGTGAAATTCCCTTTCACCTAGCATCCCCTCTGCCATAGAGAGAAGAAGCGTGGTTGCACCTCTGGAAAGGGCCTTAAGGAAAGGGACACGTCTGTCACCGTGCTCCCCAAGAGCAAGTCTGGGGAAGGTGCAGCACGCTGCCACGGGCAAAGAGAAGGAGCCGTTGGCTTTGTGTTCGGGAAACGGTCGCGATGCAGGAGAGTTGGCACTGGCAGGAACAGCGGGCCCGTTGTAAGACAAGTGTCACCATCTACCTGTGCTGAAGGATGGAGGCCTGGCTGCTAAGGTGACAGTAGAGTAGGACTAGGGCAGGCACGCGTGCTCCACACTGAGGAAGGAGTCTGTGCAGAAGGCAGGCCGGTCCTGTGTCTCTGGTCCCAAGGGGACAGCGTCTCCTTGACCCCCTCTGCCTAGGGCAGACTTGGGCTTGCCACCAAGCGCCATAGCCGCAACTCGCAGAAACAGCTCCCTGGACGAACGGGCAGTCCGATGCCGTCTTCCTCCAAGATGTGACAACGTTGTTGGTGTCAGGAAGTGTGCCGGGGTAGGAGGGGGGACAGACCCAAACAGATCCCCATCCCCGTGCACGGGCAGTGTGCAGGGTTCATGTCGACTCTCCTCTCCTGTGGGGAAGGCACTGGCTTAGTCCCCGATTCCACGCGAGCTCTAGTGCAAAAGGCCTAGCCTTGCCTATGCCAGGACATGAAGTGAGCATAGAGTGCCATCCTAGGCAACGCACACTGCTGTAGGTTTGTGATTGACCCTGCTTAGTTCGTCTTGGCAGGGAGAACGCACGGCGCGAACATGGAGCCCCGGAAAGCAAGGCCCAAGATACACTAGCTCTCCCGCAGCTCTTCTTCTTTGAAGTCTCAGAGCGAATGCCCAAAGCCTTGCTGTGAAGCAGCAGCGAAGGGCAGTTCGCGCCAGCTGAAAACCTCGGCGAACGTATAGCAGTAGCTGGTAAATCAGAGTCGGATCTGTAGGCTGCTGTGGCTGCTTGCCTTAGCCTAGTATTCGTAGGACGGTGGGAGAGCCCCGCATAGAGCGAAAGCCTCTTTGCCCGGGCATCCCCTCTGGGAAGGCACAGCTTTCGTTGGGAAATCAGAGTCACATCTGAGGGATGCTGCTGCTGCTTCCCTGATCTAGTCTCCCCTGCACGTTGTAATAAACCCGCATGGAACGAAATCCTTCTATGCCCAGGCATCCGATCTGGGAAAGCATAGCATTCGTTGGGCAATCAGAGTCGGGTTTGTGGGAAGCTGCTGCTTCTTGCCTGAGCTACTCTGCTCAGGACAGTGCAAGATACCCGCATGGAGCGAAATATTCTTTCACCTAGCATCCCCTATGCCAGAGAGAGAAGCGTGGTTGCACCTCTGGAAAGGGCCTTAAGGAAAGGGACACGTCTGTAACCGTGCTCCCCAAGAGCAAGTCTGGGGAAGGTGCAGCACGCTGCCACAGGCAAAGAGAAGGAGCCGTTCGCTTTGAGTTCGGGAAACGGTCGCGATGCAGGAGAGTTGGCACTGGCAGGAACAGCGCGCCCGTTGTAAGACAAGAGTCACCAGATACTTGTGAAAACAGAGTCGCGTCTGAGGGATGCTGCTGCTGCTTCCCTGATCTAGTGTCCCCTGCACGTTGTAATAATCCCGCATGGAACGAAATCCTTCTATGCCCAGGCATCCTCTCTGGGAAAGCATAACATTCGTTGGGCAATCAGAGTCGGGTTTGTGGGAAGCTGCTGCTTCTTGCCTGAGCTAGTCTGCTCAGGACAGTGCAAGATACCGGCATGGAGCGAAATTTTCTTTTACCTAGCATCCCCTATGCCAGAGAGAGAAGCGTGGTTGCACCTCTGGAAAGGGCCTTAAGGAAAGGGACACGTCTGTCACCGTGCTCCCCAAGAGCAAGTCTGGGGAAGGTGCATCACGCTGCCACGGGCAAGAGAAGGAGCCGTTGGCTCTGTGTTCGGGAAACTGTCACGATGCAGGAGAGTTGGCACTGGCAGGAACAGCGGGCCCGTTGTAAGACAAGTGTCACCAGCTACTTGTGAAAACAGAGTCGCGTCTGAGGGATGCTGCTGCTGCTTCCCTGATCTAGTGTCCCCTGCACGTTGTAATAATCCCGCCTGGAATGAAATCCTTCTATGCCCAGGCATCCTCTCTGGGAAAGCATAGCATTCGTTGGGCATTCAGAGTCGGGTTTGTGGGAAGCTGCTGCTTCTTGCCTGAGCTAGTCTGCTCAGGACAGTGCAAGATACCCGCATGGAGCGAAATTATCTTTTACCTAGCATCCCCTCTGCCAGAGAGAGAAGCGTGGTTGAACCTCTGGAAAGGGCCTTATGGAAAGGGACACGTCTGTCACTGTGCTCCCCAAGAGCAAGTCTGGGGAAGGTGCATCACGCTGCCACGGGCAAAGAGAAGGAGCCGTTGGCTTTGTGTTCGGGAAACGGTCGCGATGAAGGAGAGTTGGCACTGGCAAGAACAGCGGGCCCGTTGTAAGACAAGTGTCACCATCTACCTGTGCTGAGGGTCGGAGGCCTGGCTGCTAAGGTGACAGAAGAGTATGACTATGGCAGGCAGGTGTGCTCCACACATAGGAAGGAGTCTGGGCAGAAGGCAGGCCTGTCTTGTGTCTCTGGTCCCAAGGGGACAGCGTCTCCTTGACCACATGTGCCTAGGGCAGACTTGGGCTTGCCACCAAGCGCCATAGCTTCAACTCGCAGAAACAGCTCCCTGGACGAACGGGCAGTCCGATGCCTTCTTCCTCCAAGATGTGACAACGTTGTTGGTGTCAGGAAGTGTGCCGGGGCAGCAGGGGGGACAGACCCAAACAGATCCCCAGCCCAGTGCACGGGCAGTGTGCAGGGTTCATGTCGACTCTCCTCTCCTGTGGAGAAGGCACTGGCTTAGTCCCCGAATCCACACGAGCGCTAGTGCAAAAGGCCTAGCCTTGCCTATGCCAGGACATGAAGTGAGCATAGAGTGCCATCCTAGGCAACGCACGCTGCTGTTGGTTTTTGATTGTGCCTGCTTAGTTCAGTTGGTAAATCAGAGTCAGATCTGTAGGCTGCTGTGGCTGCTTGCCTTAGCCTAGTATTCGTAGGACGGTGGGAGAGCCCCGCATAGAGCGAAAGCCACTTTGCCCGGGCATCCCCTTTGGGAAGGCACAGCTTTCGTTGGGAAATCAGAGTCGCTTCTGAGGGATGCTGTTGCTGCTTGCCTGAGTTAGACTTCCCTGCAAATTGTAATAAACCCGCATGGAGCGAAATGATCTATGGCCAGGCCTCCTCTCTGAGAAAGCAGAGCATTCGTTGGGCAATCAGTGTCGGGTTTTTAGGAAGCTGCTGCTTCTTGCCTGAGCTACCTGCTGAGGACAGTGCAAGATACCCGCATGGAGCGAAATTCCCTTGCACCTAGCATCCCCTCTGCCAGAGAGAGAAGCGTGGTTGCACTTCTGGAAAGGGCCTTAAGGAAAGGGACACGTCTGTCACCGTGCTCCCCAAGAGCAAGTCTGGGGTAGGTGCAGCACGCTGCCACGGGCAAAGAGAAGGAGCCGTTGGCTTTATGTTCGGGAAACGGTCGCGATGCAGGAGAGTTGGCACTGGCAGGAACAGCGGGCCCGTTGTAAGACAAGTGTCACCAGCTACTTGTGAAAACAGAGTCGCGTCTGAGGGATGCTGCTGCTGCTTCCCTGATCTAGTCTCCCCTGCACGTTGTAATAATCCCGCCTGGAATGAAATCCTTCTATCTCCAGGCATCCTCTCTGGGAAAGCATAGCATTCGTTGGGCAATCAGAGTCGGGTTTGTGGGAAGCTGCTGCTTCTTGCCTGAGCTAGTCTGCTCAGGACAGTGCAAGATACCCGCATGGAGCGAAATTATCTTTTACCTAGCATCCCCTCTGCCAGAGAGAGAAGCGTGGTTGCACCTCTGGAAAGGGCCTTATGGAAAAGGACACGTCTGTCACTGTGCTCCCCAAGAGCAAGTCTGGGGAAGGTGCATCACGCTGCCACGGGCAAAGAGAAGGAGCCGTTGGCTTTGTGTTCGGGAAACGGTCGCGATGAAGGAGAGTTGGCACTGGCAGGAACAGCGGGCCCGTTGTAAGACAAGTGTCACCATCTACCTGTGCTGAGGGTCGGAGGCCTGGCTGCTAAGGTGACAGAAGAGTATGACTATGGCAGGCAGGTGTGCTCCACACTGAGGAAGGAGTCTGGGCAGAAGGCAGGCCTGTCCTGTGTCTCTGGTCCCAAGGGGACAGCGTCTCCTTGACCACCTGTGCCTAGGGCAGACTTGGGCTTGCCACCAAGCGCCATAGCTTCAACTCGCAGAAACAGCTCCCTGGACGAACGGGCAGTCCGATGCCGTCTTCCTCCAAGATGTGACAACGTTGTTGGTGTCAGGAAGTGTGCCGGGGTAGGAGGGGGGACAGACCCAAACAGATCCCCAGCCCAGTGCACGGGCAGTGTGCAGGGTTCATGTCGACTCTCCTCTCCTGTGGGGAAGGCAGTGGCTTAGTCCCCGATTCCACACGAGCGCTAGTGCAAAAGGCCTAGCCTTGCCTATGACAGGACATGAAGTGAGCATAGAGTGCCATCCTAGGCAACACACGCTGCTGTTGGTTTTTGATTGTGCCTGCTTAGTTCAGTTGGTAAATCAGAGTCAGATCTGTAGGCTGCTGTGGCTGCTTGCCTTAGCCTAGTATTCGTAGGACGGTGGGAGAGCCCCGCATAGAGCGAAAGCCACTTTGCCCGGGCATCCCCTTTGGGAAGTCACAGCTTTCGTTGGGAAATCAGAGTCGCGTCTGAGGGATGCTGTTGCTGCTTGCCTGAGTTAGACTTCCCTGCAAATTGTAATAAACCCGCATGGAGCGAAATCATCTATGGCCAGGCCTCCTCTCTGAG
The DNA here is from genome assembly GCF_020171115.1 of Neogale vison. NCBI lineage: Eukaryota > Metazoa > Chordata > Mammalia > Carnivora > Mustelidae > Neogale > Neogale vison. Next base: position 217,020,305 of record NC_058101.1, read on the forward strand.
AAAGCAGAGCATTCGTTGGGCAATCAGTGTCGGGTTTTTAGGAAGCTGCTGCTTCTTGCCTGAGCTATTCTGCTGAGGACAGTGCAAGATACCCGCATGGAGCGAAATTCCCTTTCACCTAGCATCCCCTCTGCCAGAGAGAGAAGCGTGGTTGCACCTCTGGAAAGGGGCTTAAGGAAAGGGACACGTCTGTCACCGTGCTCCCCAAGAGCAAGTCTGGGGAAGGTGCAGCACGCTGCCACGGGCAAAGAGAAGGAGCCGTTGGCTTTGTGTTCGGGAAACGGTCGCGATGCAGGAGAGTTGGCCCTGGCAGGAACAGCGGGCCCGTTGTAAGACAAGTGTCACCATCTACCTGTGCTGAGGGACGGAGGCCTGGCTGCTAAGGTGACAGAAGAGTACGACTAGGGCAGGCACGCGTGCTCCACACTGAGGAAGGAGTCTGTGCAGAAGGCAGGCCGGTCCTGTGTCTCTGGTCCCAAGGGGACAGCGTCTCCTTGACCCCCTCTGCCTAGGGCAGACTTGGGCTTGCCACCAAGCGCCATAGCCGCAACTCGCAGAAACAGCTCCCTGGACGAACGGGCAGTCCGATGCCGTCTTCCTCCAAGATGTGACAACGTTGTAGGTGTCAGGAAGTGTGCCGGGGTAGGAGGGGGGACAGACCCAAACAGATCCCCATCCCCGTGCACGGGCAGTGTGCAGGGTTCATGTCGACTCTCCTCTCCTGTGGGGAAGGCACTGGCTTAGTCCCCGATTCCACGCGAGCGCTAGTGCAAAAGGCCTAGCCTTGCCTATGCCAGGACATGAAGTGAGCATAGAGTGCCATCCTAGGCAACGCACACTGCTGTAGGTTTGTGATTGACCCTGCTTAGTTCGGCTTGGCAGGGAGAAGGCATGGCGCGAACATGGAGCCCCGGAAAGCAAGGCCCAAGATACACTAGCTCTCCCGCAGCTCTTCTTCTTTGAAGTCTCAGAGCGAATGCCCAAAGCCTTGCTGTGAAGCAGCAGCGAAGGGCAGTTCGCGCCAGTTGAATACCTCTGCGAACGTATAGCAGTAGCTGGTAAATCAGAGTCGGATCTGTAGGCTGCTGTGGCTGCTTGCCTAAGCCTAGTATTCGTAGGACGGTTGGAGAGCCCCGCATAGAGCGAAAGCCTCTTTGCCCGGGCATCCCCTCTGGGAAGGCACAGCTTTCGTTGGGAAATCAGAGTCGCGTCTGAGGGATGCTGCTGCTGCTTCCCTTAGCTAGTCTCCCCTGCATGTTGTAATAAACCCGCATGGAACGAAATCCTTCTATGTCCAGGCATCCTCTCTGGGAAAGCATAGCATTCGTTGGGCAATCAGAGTCGGGTTTTTGGGAAGCTGCTGCTTCTTGCCTGAGCTACTCTGCTCAGGACAGTGCAAGATACCCGCATGGAGCGAAATTTTCTTTCACCTAGCATCCCCTCTGCCAGAGAGAGAAGCGTGGTTGCACCTCTGGAAAGGGCCTTAAGGAAAGGGACACGTCTGTCACCGTGCTCCCCAAGAGCAAGTCTGGGGAAGGTGCAGCACGCTGCCACGGGCAAAGAGAAGGAGCCGTTGGCTTTGTGTTCGGGAAACGGTCGCGATGAAGGAGAGTTGGCACTGGCAGGAACAGCGGGCCCGTTGTAAGACAAGTGTCACCATCTACCTGTGCTGAGGGTCGGAGGCCTGGCTGCTAAGGTGACAGAAGAGTATGACTATGGCAGGCAGGTGTGCTCCACACTGAGGAAGGAGTCTGGGCAGAAGGCAGGCCTGTCCTGTGTCTCTGGTCCCAAGGGGACAGCGTCTCCTTGACCACCTGTGCCTAGGGCAGACTTGGGCTTGCCACCAAGCGCCATAGCTTCAACTCGCAGAAACAGCTCCCTGGACGAACGGGCAGTCCGATGCCTTCTTCCTCCAAGATGTGACAACGTTGTTGGTGTCAGGAAGTGTGCCGGGGCAGCAGGGGGGACAGACCCAAACAGATCCCCAGCCCAGTGCACGGGCAGTGTGCAGGGTTCATGTCGACTCTCCTCTCCTGTGGGGAAGGCACTGGCTTAGTCCCCGATTCCACGAGAGCGCTAGTGCAAAAGGCCTAGCCTTGCCTATGCCAGGACATGAAGTGAGCATAGAGTGCCATCCTAGGCAACGCACGCTGCTGTTGGTTTTTGATTGTGCCTGCTTAGTTCAGTTGGTAAATCAGAGTCAGATCTGTAGGCTGCTGTGGCTGCTTGCCTTAGCCTAGTATTCGTAGGACGTTGGGAGAGCCCCGCATAGAGCGAAAGCCACTTTGCCCGGGCATCCCCTTTGGGAAGTCACAGCTTTCGTTGGGAAATCAGAGTCGCTTCTGAGGGATGCTGTTGCTGCTTGCCTGAGTTAGACTTCCCTGCAAATTGTAATAAACCCGCATGGAGCGAAATCATCTATGGCCAGGCCTCCTCTCTGAGAAAGCAGAGCATTCGTTGGGCAATCAGTGTCGGGTTTTTAGGAAGCTGCTGCTTCTTGCCTGAGCTATTCTGCTGAGGACAGTGCAAGATACCCGCATGGAGAGAAATTCCCTTTCACCTAGCATCCCCTCTGCCAGAGAGAGAAGCGTGGTTGCACCTCTGGAAAGGGGCTAAAGGAAAGGGACACGTCTGTCACCGTGCTCCCCAAGAGCAAGTCTGGGGAAGGTGCAGCACGCTGCCACGGGCAAAGAGAAGGAGCCGTTGGCTTTGTGTTCAGAAACGGTCGCGATGCAGGAGAGTTGGCACTGGCAGGAACAGTGGGCCCGTTGTAAGACAAGTGTCACCAGCTACTTGTGAAAACAGAGTCGCGTCTGAGGGATGCTGCTGCTGCTTCCCTGATCTAGTCTCCCCTGCACGTTGTCATAATCCCGCATGGAATGAAATCCTTCTATGCCCAGGCATCCTCTCTGGGAAAGCATAGCATTCGTTGGGCAATCAGAGTCGGGTTTGTGGGAAGCTGCTGCTTCTTGCCTGAGCTACTCTGCTCAGGACAGTGCAAGATACCCGCATGGAGCGAAATTATCTTTTACCTAGCATCCCCTCTGCCAGAGAGAGAAGCGTGGTTGCACCTCTGGAAAGGGCCTTATGGAAAGGGACATGTCTGTCACTGTGCTCCCCAAGAGCAAGTCTGGGGAAGGTGCAGCACGCTGCCACGGGCAAAGAGAAGGAGCCGTTGGCTTTGTGTTCGGGAAACGTTCGCGATGCAGGAGAGTTGGCACTGGCAGGAACAGCGGGCCCGTTATAAGACAAGTGTCACCATCTACCTGTGCTGAGGGTCGGAGTCCTGGCTGCTAAGGTGACAGAAGAGTATGACTATGGCAGGCAGGTGTGCTCCACACTGAGGAAGGAGTCTGGGCAGAAGACAGGCCTGTCCTGTGTCTCTGGTCCCAAGGGGACAGCGTCTCCTTGACCACCTGTGCCTAGGGCAGACTTGGGCTTGCCACCAAGCGCCATAGCTTCAACTCGCAGAAACAGCTCCCTGGACGAACGGGCAGTCCGATGCTGTCTTCCTCAAGATGTGACAATGTTGTTGGTGTCAGGAAATGTGCCGGGGTAGGAGGGGGGACAGACCCAAACAGATCCCCAGCCCAGTGCACGGGCAGTGTGCAGGGTTCATGTCGACTCTCCTCTCCTGTGGGGAAGGCACTGGCTTAGTCCCCGATTCCGCGCGAGCGCTAGTGCAAAAGGCCTAGCCTTGCCTATGCCAGGACATGAAGTGAGCATAGAGTGCCATCCTAGGCAACGCACGCTGCTGTTGGTTTTTGATTGTGCCTGCTTAGTTCAGTTGGTAAATCAGAGTCAGATCTGTAGGCTGCTGTGGCTGCTTGCCTTAGCCTAGTATTCGTAGGACGGTGGGAGAGCCCCGCATAGAGCGAAAGCCACTTTGCCCGGGCATCCCTTTTGGGAAGTCACAGCTTTCGTTGGGAAATCAGAGTCGCGTCTGAGGGATGCTGTTGCTGCTTGCCTGAGTTAGACTTCCCTGCAAATTGTAATAAACCCGCATGGAGCGAAATCATCTATGGCCAGGCCTCCTCTCTGAGAAAGCAGAGCTTCGTTGGGCAATCAGTGTCGGGTTTTTAGGAAGCTGCTGCTTCTTGCCTGAGCTATTCTGCTGAGGACAGTGCAAGATACCCGCATGGAGCGAAATTCCCTTTCACCTAGCATCCCCTCTGCCAGAGAGAGAAGCGTGGTTGCACCTCTGGAAAGGGCCTTAAGGAAAGGGACACGTCTGTCACCGTGCTCCCCAAGAGCAAGTCTGGGGAAGGTGCAGCACGCTGCCACGGGCAAAGAGAAGGAGCCGTTGGCTTTGTGTTCGGGAAACGGTCGCGATGCAGGAGAGTTGGCACTGGCAGGAACAGCGGGCCCGTTGTAAGACAAGTGTCACCATCTACCTGTGCTGAGGGATGGAGGCCTGGCTGCTAAGGTGACAGTAGAGTAGGACTAGGGCAGGCACGCGTGCTCCACACTGAGGAAGGGGTCTGTGCAGAAGGCAGGCCGGTCCTGTGTCTCTGGTCCCAAGGGGACAGCGTCTCCTTGACCCCCTCTGCCTAGGGCAGACTTGGGCTTGCCACCAAGCGCCATAGCCGCAACTCGCAGAAACAGCTCCCTGGACGAACGGGCAGTCCGATGCCGTCTTCCTCCAAGATGTGACAACGTTGTTGGTGTCAGGAAGTGTGCCGGGGTAGGAGGGGGGACAGACCCAAACAGATCCCCATCCCCGTGCACGGGCAGTGTGCAGGGTTCATGTCGACTCTCCTCTCCTGTGGGGAAGGCACTGGCTTAGTCCCCGATTCCACGCGAGCTCTAGTGCAAAAGGCCTAGCCTTGCCTATGCCAGGACATGAAGTGAGCATAGAGTGCCATCCTAGGCAACGCACACTGCTGTAGGTTTGTGATTGACCCTGCTTAGTTCGGCTTGGCAGGGAGAACGCACGGCGCGAACATGGAGCCCCGGAAAGCAAGGCCCAAGATACACTAGCTCTCCCGCAGCTCCTCTTCTTTGAAGTGTCAGAGCGAATGCCCAAAGCCTTGCTGTGAAGCAGCAGCGAAGGGCAGTTCGCGCCAGCTGAAAACCTCTGCGAACGTATAGCAGTAGCTGGTAAATCAGAGTCGGATCTGTAGGCTGCTGTGGCTGCTTGCCTTAGCCTAGTATTCGTAGGACGGTGGGAGAGCCCCGCATAGAGCGAAAGCCTCTTTGCCCGGGCATCCCCTCTGGGAATGCACAGCTTTCGTTGGGAAATCAGAGTCGCGTCTGAGGGATGCTGCTGCTGCTTCCCTGAGCTAGTCTCCCCTGCACGTTGTAATAAACCCGCATGGAACGAAATCCTTCTATGCCCAGGCATCCTCTCTGGGAAAGCATAGCATTCGTTGGGCAATCAGAGTCGGGTTTGTGGGAAGCTGCTGCTTCTTGCCTGAGCTACTCTGCTCAGGACAGTGCAAGATACCCGCATGGAGCGAAATTTTCTTTCACCTAGCATCCCCTCTGCCAGAGAGAGAAGCGTGGTTGCACCTCTGGAAAGGGCCTTAAGGAAAGGGACACGTCTGTCACCGTGCTCCCCAAGAGCAAGTCTGGGGAAGGTGCAGCACGCTGCCACGGGCAAAGAGGAGCCCTTGGCTTTGTGGTCGGGGCACGGTCGCGAAGCAGGAGAGATGGCACTGGCAGGAACAGCCGGCCTGTTGTAAGACAAGAGTCACCAGCTACTTGTGAAAACAGAGTCGCGTCTGAGGTATGCTGCCGCTGCTTCCCTGATCTAGTCTCCCTTCACGTTGTAATAATCCCGCATGGAACGAAATCCTTCTATGCCCAGGCATCCTCTGTGGGAAAGCATAGCATTCGTTGGGCAATCAGAGTCGGGTTTGTGGGAAGCTGCTGCTTCTTGCCTGAGCTACTCTGCTCAGGACAGTGCAAGATACCCGCATGGAGAGAAATTCCCTTTCACCTAGCATCCCCTCTGCCAGAGAGAGAAGCGTGGTTGCACCTCTGGAAAGGGGCTTAAGGAAAGGGACACGTCTGTCACCGTGCTCCCCAAGAGCAAGTCTGGGGAAGGTGCAGCACGCTGCCACGGGCAAAGAGAAGGAGCCGTTGGCTTTGTGTTCGGGAAACGTTCGCGATGCAGGAGAGTTGGCACTGGCAGGAACAGCGGGCCCGTTGTAAGACAAGTGTCACCATCTACCTGTGCTGAGGGTCGGAGGCCTGGCTGCTAAGGTGACAGAAGAGTATGACTATGGCAGGCAGGTGTGCTCCACACTGAGGAAGGAGTCTGGGCAGAAGGCAGGCCTGTCCTGTGTCTCTGGTCCCAAGGGGACAGCGTCTCCTTGACCACCTGTGCCTAGGGCAGACTTGGGCTTGCCACCAAGCGCCATAGCTTCAACTCGCAGAAACAGCTCCCTGGACGAACGGGCAGTCCGATGCTGTCTTCCTCAAGATGTGACAACGTTGTTGGTGTCAGGAAGTGTGCCGGGGTAGGAGGGGGGACAGACCCAAACAGATCCCCAGCCCAGTGCACGGGCAGTGTGCAGGGTTCATGTCGACTCTCCTCTCCTGTGGGGAAGGCACTGGCTTAGTCCCCGATTCCGCGTGAGCGCTAGTGCAAAAGGCCTAGCCTTGCCTATGCCAGGACATGAAGTGAGCATAGAGTGCCATCCTAGGCAACGCACGCTGCTGTTGGTTTTTGATTGTGCCTGCTTAGTTCAGTTGGTAAATCAGAGTCAGATCTGTAGGCTGCTGTGGCTGCTTGCCTTAGCCTAGTATTCGTAGGACGGTGGGAGAGCCCCGCATAGAGCGAAAGCCACTTTGCCCGGGCATCCCTTTTGGGAAGTCACAGCTTTCGTTGGGAAATCAGAGTCGCGTCTGAGGGATGCTGTTGCTGCTTGCCTGAGTTAGACTTCCCTGCAAATTGTAATAAACCCGCATGGAGCGAAATCATCTATGGCCAGGCCTCCTCTCTGAGAAAGCAGAGCTTCGTTGGGCAATCAGTGTCGGGTTTTTAGGAAGCTGCTGCTTCTTGCCTGAGCTATTCTGCTGAGGACAGTGCAAGATACCCGCATGGAGCGAAATTCCCTTTCACCTAGCATCCCCTCTGCCAGAGAGAGAAGCGTGGTTGCACCTCTGGAAAGGGCCTTAAGGAAAGGGACACGTCTGTCACCGTGCTCCGCAAGAGCAAGTCTGGGGAAGGTGCAGCACGCTGCCATGGGCAAAGAGAAGGAGCCGTTGGCTTTGTGTTCGGGAAACGGTCGCGATGCAGGAGAGTTGGCACTGGCAGGAACAGCGGGCCCGTTGTAAGACAAGTGTCACCATCTACCTGTGCTGAGGTACGGAGGCCTGGCTGCTAAGGTGACAGTAGAGTAGGACTAGGGCAGGCACGCGTGCTCCACACTGAGGAAGGAGTCTGTGCAGAAGGCAGGCCGGTCCTGTGTCTCTGGTCCCAAGGGGACAGCGTCTCCTTGACCCCCTCTGCCTAGGGCAGACTTGGGCTTGCCACCAAGCGCCATAGCCGCAACTCGCAGAAACAGCTCCCTGGATGAACGGGCAGTCCGATGCCGTCTTCCTCCAAGATGTGACAACGTTGTAGGTGTCAGGAAGTGTGCCGGGGTAGGAGGGGGGACAGACCCAAACAGATCCCCATCCCCGTGCACGGGAAGTGTGCAGGGTTCATGTAGACTCTCCTCTCCTGTGGGGAAGGCACTGGCTTAGTCCCCGATTCCACGCGAGCGCTAGTGCAAAAGGCCTAGCCTTGCCTATGCCAGGACATGAAGTGAGCATAGAGTGCCATCCTAGGCAACGCACACTGCTGTAGGTTTGTGATTGACCCTGCTTAGTTCGGCTTGGCAGGGAGAACGCACGGCGCGAACATGGAGCCCCGGAAAGCAAGGCCCAAGATACACTAGCTCTCCCGCAGCTCTTCTTCTTTGAAGTGTCAGAGCGAATGCCCAAAGCCTTGCTGTGAAGCAGCAGCGAAGGGCAGTTCGCGCCAGCTGAAAACCTCTGCGAACGTATAGCAGTAGCTGGTAAATCAGAGTCGGATCTGTAGGCTGCTGTGGCTGCTTGCCTTAGCCTAGTATTCATAGGACGGTGGGAGAGCCCCGCATAGAGCGAAAGCCTCTTTGCCCGGGCATCCCCTCTGGGAAGGCACAGCTTTCGTTGGGAAATCAGAGTCGCGTCTGAGGGATGCTGCTGCTGCTTCCCTGAGCTAGTCTCCCCTGCACGTTGTACTAAACCCGCATGGAACGAAATCCTTCTATGCCCAGGCATCCTCTCTGGGAAAGCATAGCATTCGTTGGGCAATCAGAGTCGGGTTTGTGGGAAGCTGCTGCTTCTTGCCTGAGCTACTCTGCTCAGGACAGTGCAAGATACCCGCATGGAGCGAAATTTTCTTTCACCTAGCATCCCCTCTGCCAGAGAGAGAAGCGTGGTTGCACCTCTGGAAAGGGCCTTAAGGAAAGGGACACGTCTGTCACCGTGCTCCCCAAGAGCAAGTCTGGGGAAGGCAGCACGCTGCCACGGGCAAAGAGGAGCCCTTGGCTTTGTGGTCGGGGCACGGTCGCGAAGCAGGAGAGATAGCACTGGCAGGATAAGCGGGCCTGTTGTAAGACAAGAGTCACCAGCTACTTGTGAAACAGAGTCGCGTCTGAGGTATGCTGCTGCTGCTTCCCTGATCTAGTCTCCCCTGCACGTTGTAATAATCCCGCATGGATCGAAATCCTTCTATGCCCAGGCATCCTCTCTGGGAAAGCATAGCATTCGTTGGGCAATCAGAGTCGGGTTTGTGGGAAGCTGCTGCTTCTTGCCTGAGCTAGTCTGCTCAGGACAGTGCAAGATACCCGCATGGAGCGAAATTTTCTTTCACCTAGCATCCCCTCTGCCAGAGAGAGAAGCGTGGTTGCACCTCTGGAAAGGGCCTTAAGGAAAGGGACACGTCTGTCACCGTGCTCCCTAAGAGCAAGTCTGGGGAAGGTGCAGCACGCTGCCACGGGCAAAGAGAAGGAGCCGTTGGCTTTGTGTTCGGGAAACGGTCGCGATGCAGGAGAGTTGGCACTGGCAGGAACAGCGGGCCCGTTGTAAGACAAGTGTCACCAGCTACTTGTGAAAACAGAGTCGCGTCTGAGGGATGCTGCTGCTGCTTCCCTGATCTAGTCTCCCCTGCACGTTGTAATAATCCCGCCTGGAATGAAATCCTTCTATCTCCAGGCATCCTCTCTGGGAAAGCATAGCATTTGTTGGGCAATCAGAGTCGGGTTTGTGGGAAGCTGCTGCTTCTTGCCTGAGCTAGTCTGCTCAGGACAGTGCAAGATACCCGCATGGAGCGAAATTATCTTTTACCTAGCATCCCCTCTGCCAGAGAGAGAAGCGTGGTTGCACCTCTGGAAAGGGCCTTATGGAAAAGGACACGTCTGTCACTGTGCTCCCCAAGAGCAAGTCTGGGGAAGGTGCATCACGCTGCCACGGGCAAAGAGAAGGAGCCGTTGGCTTTGTGTTCGGGAAACGGTCGCGATGAAGGAGAGTTGGCACTGGCAGGAACAGCGGGCCCGTTGTAAGACAAGTGTCACCATCTACCTGTGCTGAGGGTCGGAGGCCTGGCTGCTAAGGTGACAGAAGAGTATGACTATGGCAGGCAGGTGTGCTCCACACTGAGGAAGGAGTCTGGGCAGAAGGCAGGCCTGTCCTGTGTCTCTGGTCCCAAGGGGACAGCGTCTCCTTGACCACCTGTGCCTAGGGCAGACTTGGGCTTGCCACCAAGCGCCATAGCTTCAACTCGCAGAAACAGCTCCCTGGACGAACGGGCAGTCCGATGCCGTCTTCCTCCAAGATGTGACAACGTTGTTGGTGTCAGGAAGTGTGCCGGGGTAGGAGGGGGGACAGACCCAAACAGATCCCCAGCCCAGTGCACGGGCAGTGTGCAGGGTTCATGTCGACTCTCCTCTCCTGTGGGGAAGGCAGTGGCTTAGTCCCCGATTCCACACGAGCGCTAGTGCAAAAGGCCTAGCCTTGCCTATGACAGGACATGAAGTGAGCATAGAGTGCCATCCTAGGCAACACACGCTGCTGTTGGTTTTTGATTGTGCCTGCTTAGTTCAGTTGGTAAATCAGAGTCAGATCTGTAGGCTGCTGTGGCTGCTTGCCTTAGCCTAGTATTCGTAGGACGGTGGGAGAGCCCCGCATAGAGCGAAAGCCACTTTGCCCGGGCATCCCCTTTGGGAAGTCACAGCTTTCGTTGGGAAATCAGAGTCGCGTCTGAGGGATGCTGTTGCTGCTTGCCTGAGTTAGACTTCCCTGCAAATTGTAATAAACCCGCATGGAGCGAAATCATCTATGGCCAGGCCTCCTCTCTGAGAAAGCAGAGCATTCGTTGGGCAATCAGTGTCGGGTTTTTAGGAAGCTGCTGCTTCTTGCCTGAGCTATTCTGCTGAGGACAGTGCAAGATACCCGCATGGAGCGAAATTCCCTTTCACCTAGCATCCCCTCTGCCAGAGAGAGAAGCGTGGTTGCACCTCTGGAAAGGGGCTTAAGGAAAGGGACACGTCTGTCACCGTGCTCCCCAAGAGCAAGTCTGGGGAAGGTGCAGCACGCTGCCACGGGCAAAGAGAAGGAGCCGTTGGCTTTGTGTTCGGGAAACGGTCGCGATGCAGGAGAGTTGGCCCTGGCAGGAACAGCGGGCCCGTTGTAAGACAAGTGTCACCATCTACCTGTGCTGAGGGACGGAGGCCTGGCTGCTAAGGTGACAGAAGAGTACGACTAGGGCAGGCACGCGTGCTCCACACTGAGGAAGGAGTCTGTGCAGAAGGCAGGCCGGTCCTGTGTCTCTGGTCCCAAGGGGACAGCGTCTCCTTGACCCCCTCTGCCTAGGGCAGACTTGGGCTTGCCACCAAGCGCCATAGCCGCAACTCGCAGAAACAGCTCCCTGGACGAACGGGCAGTCCGATGCCGTCTTCCTCCAAGATGTGACAACGTTGTAGGTGTCAGGAAGTGTGCCGGGGTAGGAGGGGGGACAGACCCAAACAGATCCCCATCCCCGTGCACGGGCAGTGTGCAGGGTTCATGTCGACTCTCCTCTCCTGTGGGGAAGGCACTGGCTTAGTCCCCGATTCCACGCGAGCGCTAGTGCAAAAGGCCTAGCCTTGCCTATGCCAGGACATGAAGTGAGCATAGAGTGCCATCCTAGGCAACGCACACTGCTGTAGGTTTGTGATTGACCCTGCTTAGTTCGGCTTGGCAGGGAGAAGGCATGGCGCGAACATGGAGCCCCGGAAAGCAAGGCCCAAGATACACTAGCTCTCCCGCAGCTCTTCTTCTTTGAAGTCTCAGAGCGAATGCCCAAAGCCTTGCTGTGAAGCAGCAGCGAAGGGCAGTTCGCGCCAGTTGAATACCTCTGCGAACGTATAGCAGTAGCTGGTAAATCAGAGTCGGATCTGTAGGCTGCTGTGGCTGCTTGCCTAAGCCTAGTATTCGTAGGACGGTTGGAGAGCCCCGCATAGAGCGAAAGCCTCTTTGCCCGGGCATCCCCTCTGGGAAGGCACAGCTTTCGTTGGGAAATCAGAGTCGCGTCTGAGGGATGCTGCTGCTGCTTCCCTTAGCTAGTCTCCCCTGCATGTTGTAATAAACCCGCATGGAACGAAATCCTTCTATGTCCAGGCATCCTCTCTGGGAAAGCATAGCATTCGTTGGGCAATCAGAGTCGGGTTTTTGGGAAGCTGCTGCTTCTTGCCTGAGCTACTCTGCTCAGGACAGTGCAAGATACCCGCATGGAGCGAAATTTTCTTTCACCTAGCATCCCCTCTGCCAGAGAGAGAAGCGTGGTTGCACCTCTGGAAAGGGCCTTAAGGAAAGGGACACGTCTGTCACCGTGCTCCCCAAGAGCAAGTCTGGGGAAGGTGCAGCACGCTGCCACGGGCAAAGAGAAGGAGCCGTTGGCTTTGTGTTCGGGAAACGGTCGCGATGCAGGAGAGTTGGCACTGGCAGGAACAGCGGGCCCGTTGTAAGACAAGTGTCACCATCTACCTGTGCTGAGGGTCGGAGGCCTGGCTGCTAAGGTGACAGAAGAGTATGACTATGGCAGGCAGGTGTGCTCCACACTGAGGAAGGAGTCTGGGCAGAAGGCAGGCCTGTCCTGTGTCTCTGGTCCCAAGGGGACAGCGTCTCCTTGACCACCTGTGCCTAGGGCAGACTTGGGCTTGCCACCAAGCGCCATAGCTTCAACTCGCAGAAACAGCTCCCTGGACGAACGGGCAGTCCGATGCCTTCTTCCTCCAAGATGTGACAACGTTGTTGGTGTCAGGAAGTGTGCCGGGGCAGCAGGGGGGACAGACCCAAACAGATCCCCAGCCCAGTGCACGGGCAGTGTGCAGGGTTCATGTCGACTCTCCTCTCCTGTGGGGAAGGCACTGGCTTAGTCCCCGATTCCACGAGAGCGCTAGTGCAAAAGGCCTAGCCTTGCCTATGCCAGGACATGAAGTGAGCATAGAGTGCCATCCTAGGCAACGCACGCTGCTGTTGGTTTTTGATTGTGCCTGCTTAGTTCAGTTGGTAAATCAGAGTCAGATCTGTAGGCTGCTGTGGCTGCTTGCCTTAGCCTAGTATTCGTAGGACGGTGGGAGAGCCCCGCATAGAGCGAAAGCCACTTTGCCCGGGCATCCCCTTTGGGAAGTCACAGCTTTCGTTGGGAAATCAGAGTCGCTTCTGAGGGATGCTGTTGCTGCTTGCCTGAGTTAGACTTCCCTGCAAATTGTAATAAACCCGCATGGAGCGAAATCATCTATGGCCAGGCCTCCTCTCTGAGAAAGCAGAGCATTCGTTGGGCAATCAGTGTCGGGTTTTTAGGAAGCTGCTGCTTCTTGCCTGAGCTATTCTGCTGAGGACAGTGCAAGATACCCGCATGGAGAGAAATTCCCTTTCACCTAGCATCCCCTCTGCCAGAGAGAGAAGCGTGGTTGCACCTCTGGAAAGGGGCTAAAGGAAAGGGACACGTCTGTCACCGTGCTCCCCAAGAGCAAGTCTGGGGAAGGTGCAGCACGCTGCCACGGGCAAAGAGAAGGAGCCGTTGGCTTTGTGTTCAGAAACGGTCGCGATGCAGGAGAGTTGGCACTGGCAGGAACAGTGGGCCCGTTGTAAGACAAGTGTCACCAGCTACTTGTGAAAACAGAGTCGCGTCTGAGGGATGCTGCTGCTGCTTCCCTGATCTAGTCTCCCCTGCACGTTGTCATAATCCCGCATGGAATGAAATCCTTCTATGCCCAGGCATCCTCTCTGGGAAAGCATAGCATTCGTTGGGCAATCAGAGTCGGGTTTGTGGGAAGCTGCTGCTCCTTGCCTGAGCTACTCTGCTCAGGACAGTGCAAGACACCCGCATGGAGCGAAATTATCTTTTACCTAGCATCCCCTCTGCCAGAGAGAGAAGCGTGGTTGCACCTCTGGAAAGGGCCTTATGGAAAGGGACATGTCTGTCACTGTGCTCCCCAAGAGCAAGTCTGGGGAAGGTGCAGCACGCTGCCACGGGCAAAGAGAAGGAGCCGTTGGCTTTGTGTTCGGGAAACGTTCGCGATGCAGGAGAGTTGGCACTGGCAGGAACAGCGGGCCCGTTATAAGACAAGTGTCACCATCTACCTGTGCTGAGGGTCGGAGTCCTGGCTGCTAAGGTGACAGAAGAGTATGACTATGGCAGGCAGGTGTGCTCCACACTGAGGAAGGAGTCTGGGCAGAAGGCAGGCCTGTCCTGTGTCTCTGGTCCCAAGGGGACAGCGTCTCCTTGACCACCTGTGCCTAGGGCAGACTTGGGCTTGCCACCAAGCGCCATAGCTTCAACTCGCAGAAACAGCTCCCTGGACGAACGGGCAGTCCGATGCTGTCTTCCTCAAGATGTGACAACGTTGTTGGTGTCAGGAAATGTGCCGGGGTAGGAGGGGGGACAGACCCAAACAGATCCCCATCCCCGTGCACGGGAAGTGTGCAGGGTTCATGTAGACTCTCCTCTCCTGTGGGGAAGGCACTGGCTTAGTCCCCGATTCCGCGCGAGCGCTAGTGCAAAAGGCCTAGCCTTGCCTATGCCAGGACATGAAGTGAGCATAGAGTGCCATCCTAGGCAACGCACGCTGCTGTTGGTTTTTGATTGTGCCTGCTTAGTTCAGTTGGTAAATCAGAGTCAGATCTGTAGGCTGCTGTGGCTGCTTGCCTTAGCCTAGTATTCGTAGGACGGTGGGAGAGCCCCGCATAGAGCGAAAGCCACTTTGCCCGGGCATCCCTTTTGGGAAGTCACAGCTTTCGTTGGGAAATCAGAGTCGCGTCTGAGGGATGCTGTTGCTGCTTGCCTGAGTTAGACTTCCCTGCAAATTGTAATAAACCCGCATGGAGCGAAATCATCTATGGCCAGGCCTCCTCTCTGAGAAAGCAGAGCATTCGTTGGGCAATCAGTGTCGGGTTTTTAGGAAGCTGCTGCTTCTTGCCTGAGCTATTCTGCTGAGGACAGTGCAAGATACCCGCATGGAGCGAAATTCCCTTTCACCTAGCATCCCCTCTGCCAGAGAGAGAAGCGTGGTTGCACCTCTGGAAAGGGCCTTAAGGAAAGGGACACGTCTGTCACCGTGCTCCCCAAGAGCAAGTCTGGGGAAGGTGCAGCACGCTGCCACGGGCAAAGAGAAGGAGCCGTTGGCTTTGTGTTCGGGAAACGGTCGCGATGCAGGAGAGTTGGCACTGGCAGGAACAGCGGGCCCGTTGTAAGACAAGTGTCACCATCTACCTGTGCTGAGGTACGGAGGCCTGGCTGCTAAGGTGACAGTAGAGTAGGACTAGGGCAGGCACGCGTGCTCCACACTGAGGAAGGAGTCTGTGCAGAAGGCAGGCCGGTCCTGTGTCTCTGGTCCCAAGGGGACAGCGTCTCCTTGACCCCCTCTGCCTAGGGCAGACTTGGGCTTGCCACCAAGCGCCATAGCCGCAACTCGCAGAAACAGCTCCCTGGACGAACGGGCAGTCCGATGCCGTCTTCCTCCAAGATGTGACAACGTTGTTGGTGTCAGGAAGTGTGCCGGGGTAGGAGGGGGGACAGACCCACACAGATCCCCATCCCCGTGCACGGGCAGTGTGCAGGGTTCATGTCGACTCTCCTCTCCTGTGGGGAAGGCACTGGCTTAGTCCCCGATTCCACGCGAGCTCTAGTGCAAAAGGCCTAGCCTTGCCTATGCCAGGACATGAAGTGAGCATAGAGTGCCAACCTAGTCAACGCACACTGCTGTAGGTTTGTGATTGACCCTGCTTAGTTCGTCTTGGCAGGGAGAACGCACGGCGCGAACATGGAGCCCCGGAAAGCAAGGCCCAAGATACACTAGCTCTCCCGCAGCTCCTCTTCTTTGAAGTGTCAGAGCGAATGCCCAAAGCCTTGCTGTGAAGCAGCAGCGAAGGGCAGTTCGCGCCAGCTGAAAACCTCTGCGAACGTATAGCAGTAGCTGGTAAATCAGAGTCGGATCTGTAGGCTGCTGTGGCTGCTTGCCTTAGCCTAGTATTCGTAGGACGGTGGGAGAGCCCCGCATAGAGCGAAAGCCTCTTTGCCCGGGCATCCCCTCTGGGAAGGCACAGCTTTCGTTGGGAAATCAGAGTCGCGTCTGAGGGATGCTGCTGCTGCTTCCCTGAGCTAGTCTCCCCTGCACGTTGTAATAAACCCGCATGGAACGAAATCCTTCTATGCCCAGGCATCCTCTCTGGGAAAGCATAGCATTCGTTGGGCAATCAGAGTCGGGTTTGTGGGAAGCTGCTGCTTCTTGCCTGAGCTACTCTGCTCAGGACAGTGCAAGATACCCGCATGGAGTGAAATTTTCTTTCACCTAGCATCCCCTCTGCCAGAGAGAGAAGCGTGGTTGCACCTCTGGAAAGGGCCTTAAGGAAAGGGACACGTCTGTCACCGTGCTCCCCAAGAGCAAGTCTGGGGAAGGTGCAGCACGCTGCCACGGGCAAAGAGGAGCCCTTGGCTTTGAGGTCGGGGCACGGTCGCGAAGCAGGAGAGATGGCACTGGCAGGAACAGCCGGCCTGTTGTAAGACAAGAGTCACCAGCTACTTGTGAAAACAGAGTCGCGTCTGAGGTATGCTGCCGCTGCTTCCCTGATCTAGTCTCCCTTGCACGTTGTAATAATCCCGCATGGAACGAAATCCTTCTATGCCCAGGCATCCTCTCTGGGAAAGCATAGCATTCGTTGGGCAATCAGAGTCGGGTTTGTGGGAAGCTGCTGCTTCTTGCCTGAGCTACTCTGCTCAGGACAGTGCAAGATACCCGCATGGAGAGAAATTCCCTTTCACCTAGCATCCCCTCTGCCAGAGAGAGAAGCGTGGTTGCACCTCTGGAAAGGGGCTTAAGGAAAGGGACACGTCTGTCACCGTGCTCCCCAAGAGCAAGTCTGGGGAAGGTGCAGCACGCTGCCACGGGCAAAGAGAAGGAGCCGTTGGCTTTGTGTTCGGGAAACGTTCGCGATGCAGGAGAGTTGGCACTGGCAGGAACAGCGGGCCCGTTGTAAGACAAGTGTCACCATCTACCTGTGCTGAGGGTCGGAGGCCTGGCTGCTAAGGTGACAGAAGAGTATGACTATGGCAGGCAGGTGTGCTCCACACTGAGGAAGGAGTCTGGGCAGAAGGCAGGCCTGTCCTGTGTCTCTGGTCCCAAGGGGACAGCGTCTCCTTGACCACCTGTGCCCAGGGCAGACTTGGGCTTGCCACCAAGCGCCATAGCTTCAACTCGCAGAAACAGCTCCCTGGACGAACGGGCAGTCCGATGCTGTCTTCCTCAAGATGTGACAACGTTGTTGGTGTCAGGAAGTGTGCCGGGGTAGGAGGGGGGACAGACCCAAACAGATCCCCAGCCCAGTGCACGGGCAGTGTGCAGGGTTCATGTCGACTCTCCTCTCCTGTGGGGAAGGCACTGGCTTAGTCCCCGATTCCGCGCGAGCGCTAGTGCAAAAGGCCTAGCCTTGCCTATGCCAGGACATGAAGTGAGCATAGAGTGCCATCCTAGGCAACGCACGCTGCTGTTGGTTTTTGATTGTGCCTGCTTAGTTCAGTTGGTAAATCAGAGTCAGATCTGTAGGCTGCTGTGGCTGCTTGCCTTAGCCTAGTATTCGTAGGACGGTGGGAGAGCCCCGCATAGAGCGAAAGCCACTTTGCCCGGGCATCCCTTTTGGGAAGTCACAGCTTTCGTTGGGAAATCAGAGTCGCGTCTGAGGGATGCTGTTGCTGCTTGCCTGAGTTAGACTTCCCTGCAAATTGTAATAAACCCGCATGGAGCGAAATCATCTATGGCCAGGCCTCCTCTCTGAGAAAGCAGAGCTTCGTTGGGCAATCAGTGTCGGGTTTTTAGGAAGCTGCTGCTTCTTGCCTGAGCTATTCTGCTGAGGACAGTGCAAGATACCCGCATGGAGCGAAATTCCCTTTCACCTAGCATCCCCTCTGCCAGAGAGAGAAGCGTGGTTGCACCTCTGGAAAGGGCCTTAAGGAAAGGGACACGTCTGTCACCGTGCTCCCCAAGAGCAAGTCTGGGGAAGGTGCAGCACGCTGCCACGGGCAAAGAGAAGGAGCCGTTGGCTTTGTGTTCGGGAAACGGTCGCGATGCAGGAGAGTTGGCACTGGCAGGAACAGCGGGCCCGTTGTAAGACAAGTGTCACCATCTACCTGTGCTGAGGTACGGAGGCCTGGCTGCTAAGGTGACAGTAGAGTAGGACTAGGGCAGGCACGCGTGCTCCACACTGAGGAAGGAGTCTGTGCAGAAGGCAGGCCGGTCCTGTGTCTCTGGTCCCAAGGGGACAGCGTCTCCTTGACCCCCTCTGCCTAGGGCAGACTTGGGCTTGCCACCAAGCGCCATAGCCGCAACTCGCAGAAACAGCTCCCTGGATGAACGGGCAGTCCGATGCCGTCTTCCTCCAAGATGTGACAACGTTGTAGGTGTCAGGAAGTGTGCCGGGGTAGCAGGGGGGACAGACCCAAACAGATCCCCATCCCCGTGCACGGGAAGTGTGCAGGGTTCATGTAGACTCTCCTCTCCTGTGGGGAAGGCACTGGCTTAGTCCCCGATTCCACGCGAGCGCTAGTGCAAAAGGCCTAGCCTTGCCTATGCCAGGACATGAAGTGAGCATAGAGTGCCATCCTAGGCAACGCACACTGCTGTAGGTTTGTGATTGACCCTGCTTAGTTCGGCTTGGCAGGGAGAACGCACGGCGCGAACATGGAGCCCCGGAAAGCAAGGCCCAAGATACACTAGCTCTCCCGCAGCTCTTCTTCTTTGAAGTGTCAGAGCGAATGCCCAAAGCCTTGCTGTGAAGCAGCAGCGAAGGGCAGTTCGCGCCAGCTGAAAACCTCTGCGAACGTATAGCAGTAGCTGGTAAATCAGAGTCGGATCTGTAGGCTGCTGTGGCTGCTTGCCTTAGCCTAGTATTCATAGGACGGTGGGAGAGCCCCGCATAGAGCGAAAGCCTCTTTGCCCGGGCATCCCCTCTGGGAAGGCACAGCTTTCGTTGGGAAATCAGAGTCGCGTCTGAGGGATGCTGCTGCTGCTTCCCTGAGCTAGTCTCCCCTGCACGTTGTACTAAACCCGCATGGAACGAAATCCTTCTATGCCCAGGCATCCTCTCTGGGAAAGCATAGCATTCGTTGGGCAATCAGAGTCGGGTTTGTGGGAAGCTGCTGCTTCTTGCCTGAGCTACTCTGCTCAGGACAGTGCAAGATACCCGCATGGAGCGAAATTTTCTTTCACCTAGCATCCCCTCTGCCAGAGAGAGAAGCGTGGTTGCACCTCTGGAAAGGGCCTTAAGGAAAGGGACACGTCTGTCACCGTGCTCCCCAAGAGCAAGTCTGGGGAAGGCAGCACGCTGCCACGGGCAAAGAGGAGCCCTTGGCTTTGAGGTCGGGGCACGGTCGCGAAGCAGGAGAGATAGCACTGGCAGGATAAGCGGGCCTGTTGTAAGACAAGAGTCACCAGCTACTTGTGAAACAGAGTCGCGTCTGAGGTATGCTGCTGCTGCTTCCCTGATCTAGTCTCCCCTGCACGTTGTAATAATCCCGCATGGATCGAAATCCTTCAATGCCCAGGCATCCTCTCTGGGAAAGCATAGCATTCGTTGGGCAATCAGAGTCGGGTTTGTGGGAAGCTGCTGCTTCTTGCCTGAGCTAGTCTGCTCAGGACAGTGCAAGATACCCGCATGGAGCGAAATTTTCTTTCACCTAGCATCCCCTCTGCCAGAGAGAGAAGCGTGGTTGCACCTCTGGAAAGGGCCTTAAGGAAAGGGACACGTCTGTCACCGTGCTCCCTAAGAGCAAGTCTGGGGAAGGTGCAGCACGCTGCCACGGGCAAAGAGAAGGAGCCGTTGGCTTTGTGTTCGGGAAACGGTCGCGATGCAGGAGAGTTGGCACTGGCAGGAACAGCGGGCCCGTTGTAAGACAAGTGTCACCAGCTACTTGTGAAAACAGAGTCGCGTCTGAGGGATGCTGCTGCTGCTTCCCTGATCTAGTCTCCCCTGCACGTTGTAATAATCCCGCCTGGAATGAAATCCTTCTATCTCCAGGCATCCTCTCTGGGAAAGCATAGCATTAGTTGGGCAATCAGAGTCGGGTTTGTGGGAAGCTGCTGCTTCTTGCCTGAGCTAGTCTGCTCAGGACAGTGCAAGATACCCGCATGGAGCGAAATTATCTTTTACCTAGCATCCCCTCTGCCAGAGAGAGAAGCGTGGTTGCACCTCTGGAAAGGGCCTTATGGAAAGGGACACGTCTGTCACTGTGCTCCCCAAGAGCAAGTCTGGGGAAGGTGCAGCACGCTGCCACGGGCAAAGAGAAGGAGCCGTTGGCTTTGTGTTCGGGAAACGGTCGCGATGAAGGAGAGTTGGCACTGGCAGGAACAGCGGGCCCGTTGTAAGACAAGTGTCACCATCTACCTGTGCTGAGGGTCGGAGGCCTGGCTGCTAAGGTGACAGAAGAGTATGACTATGGCAGGCAGGTGTGCTCCACACTGAGGAAGGAGTCTGGGCAGAAGGCAGGCCTGTCCTGTGTCTCTGGTCCCAAGGGGACAGCGTCTCCTTGACCACCTGTGCCTAGGGCAGACTTGGGCTTGCCACCAAGCGCCATAGCTTCAAATCGCAGAAACAGCTCCCTGGACGAACGGGCAGTCCGATGCCGTCTTCCTCCAAGATGTGACAACGTTGTTGGTGTCAGGAAGTGTGCCGGGGTAGGAGGGGGGACAGACCCAAACAGATCCCCAGCCCAGTGCACGGGCAGTGTGCAGGGTTCATGTCGACTCTCCTCTCCTGTGGGGAAGGCAGTGGCTTAGTCCCCGATTCCACACGAGCGCTAGTGCAAAAGGCCTAGCCTTGCCTATGACAGGACATGAAGTGAGCATAGAGTGCCATCCTAGGCAACACACGCTGCTGTTGGTTTTTGATTGTGCCTGCTTAGTTCAGTTGGTAAATCAGAGTCAGATCTGTAGGCTGCTGTGGCTGCTTGCCTTAGCCTAGTATTCGTAGGACGGTGGGAGAGCCCCGCATAGAGCGAAAGCCACTTTGCCCGGGCATCCCCTTTGGGAAGTCACAGCTTTCGTTGGGAAATCAGAGTCGCGTCTGAGGGATGCTGTTGCTGCTTGCCTGAGTTAGACTTCCCTGCAAATTGTAATAAACCCGCATGGAGCGAAATCATCTATGGCCAGGCCTCCTCTCTGAGAAAGCAGAGCATTCGTTGGGCAATCAGTGTCGGGTTTTTAGGAAGCTGCTGCTTCTTGCCTGAGCTATTCTGCTGAGGACAGTGCAAGATACCCGCATGGAGCGAAATTACCTTTCACCTAGCATCCCCTCTGCCAGAGAGAGAAGCGTGGTTGCACCTCTGGACAGGGGCTTAAGGAAAGGGACACGTCTGTCACCGTGCTCCCCAAGAGCAAGTCTGGGGAAGGTGCAGCACGCTGCCACGGGCAAAGAGAAGGAGCCGTTGGCTTTGTGTTCGGGAAACGGTCGCGATGCAGGAGAGTTGGCCCTGGCAGGAACAGCGGGCCCGTTGTAAGACAAGTGTCACCATCTACCTGTGCTGAGGGACGGAGGCCTGGCTGCTAAGGTGACAGAAGAGTACGACTAGGGCAGGCACGCGTGCTCCACACTGAGGAAGGAGTCTGTGCAGAAGGCAGGCCGGTCCTGTGTCTCTGGTCCCAAGGGGACAGCGTCTCCTTGACCCCCTCTGCCTAGGGCAGACTTGGGCTTGCCACCAAGCGCCATAGCCGCAACTCGCAGAAACAGCTCCCTGGACGAACGGGCAGTCCGATGCCGTCTTCCTCCAAGATGTGACAACGTTGTAGGTGTCAGGAAGTGTGCCGGGGTAGGAGGGGGGACAGACCCAAACAGATCCCCATCCCCGTGCACGGGCAGTGTGCAGGGTTCATGTCGACTCTCCTCTCCTGTGGGGAAGGCACTGGCTTAGTCCCCGATTCCACGCGAGCGCTAGTGCAAAAGGCCTAGCCTTGCCTATGCCAGGACATGAAGTGAGCATAGAGTGCCATCCTAGGCAACGCACACTGCTGTAGGTTTGTGATTGACCCTGCTTAGTTCGGCTTGGCAGGGAGAAGGCATGGCGCGAACATGGAGCCCCGGAAAGCAAGGCCCAAGATACACTAGCTCTCCCGCAGCTCTTCTTCTTTGAAGTCTCAGAGCGAATGCCCAAAGCCTTGCTGTGAAGCAGCAGCGAAGGGCAGTTCGCGCCAGCTGAATACCTCTGCGAACGTATAGCAGTAGCTGGTAAATCAGAGTCGGATCTGTAGGCTGCTGTGGCTGCTTGCCTAAGCCTAGTATTCGTAGGACGGTTGGAGAGCCCCGCATAGAGCGAAAGCCTCTTTGCCCGGGCATCCCCTCTGGGAAGGCACAGCTTTCGTTGGGAAATCAGAGTCGCGTCTGAGGGATGCTGCTGCTGCTTCCCTTAGCTAGTCTCCCCTGCATGTTGTAATAAACCCGCATGGAACGAAATCCTTCTATGTCCAGGCATCCTCTCTGGGAAAGCATAGCATTCGTTGGGCAATCAGAGTCGGGTTTTTGGGAAGCTGCTGCTTCTTGCCTGAGCTACTCTGCTCAGGACAGTGCAAGATACCCGCATGGAGCGAAATTTTCTTTCACCTAGCATCCCCTCTGCCAGAGAGAGAAGCGTGGTTGCACCTCTGGAAAGGGCCTTAAGGAAAGGGACACGTCTGTCACCGTGCTCCCCAAGAGCAAGTCTGGGGAAGGTGCAGCACGCTGCCACGGGCAAAGAGAAGGAGCCGTTGGCTTTGTGTTCGGGAAACGGTCGCGATGCAGGAGAGTTGGCACTGGCAGGAACAGCGGGCCCGTTGTAAGACAAGTGTCACCATCTACCTGTGCTGAGGGTCGGAGGCCTGGCTGCTAAGGTGACAGAAGAGTATGACTATGGCAGGCAGGTGTGCTCCACACTGAGGAAGGAGTCTGGGCAGAAGGCAGGCCTGTCCTGTGTCTCTGGTCCCAAGGGGACAGCGTCTCCTTGACCACCTGTGCCTAGGGCAGACTTGGGCTTGCCACCAAGCGCCATAGCTTCAACTCGCAGAAACAGCTCCCTGGACGAACGGGCAGTCCGATGCCTTCTTCCTCCAAGATGTGACAACGTTGTTGGTGTCAGGAAGTGTGCCGGGGCAGCAGGGGGGACAGACCCAAACAGATCCCCAGCCCAGTGCACGGGCAGTGTGCAGGGTTCATGTCGACTCTCCTCTCCTGTGGGGAAGGCACTGGCTTAGTCCCCGATTCCACGAGAGCGCTAGTGCAAAAGGCCTAGCCTTGCCTATGCCAGGACATGAAGTGAGCATAGAGTGCCATCCTAGGCAACGCACGCTGCTGTTGGTTTTTGATTGTGCCTGCTTAGTTCAGTTGGTAAATCAGAGTCAGATCTGTAGGCTGCTGTGGCTGCTTGCCTTAGCCTAGTATTCGTAGGACGTTGGGAGAGCCCCGCATAGAGCGAAAGCCACTTTGCCCGGGCATCCCCTTTGGGAAGTCACAGCTTTCGTTGGGAAATCAGAGTCGCTTCTGAGGGATGCTGTTGCTGCTTGCCTGAGTTAGACTTCCCTGCAAATTGTAATAAACCCGCATGGAGCGAAATCATCTATGGCCAGGCCTCCTCTCTGAGAAAGCAGAGCATTCGTTGGGCAATCAGTGTCGGGTTTTTAGGAAGCTGCTGCTTCTTGCCTGAGCTATTCTGCTGAGGACAGTGCAAGATACCCGCATGGAGCGAAATTCCCTTTCACCTAGCATCCCCTCTGCCAGAGAGAGAAGCGTGGTTGCACCTCTGGAAAGGGGCTTAAGGAAAGGGACACGTCTGTCACCGTGCTCCCCAAGAGCAAGTCTGGGGAAGGTGCAGCACGCTGCCACGGGCAAAGAGAAGGAGCCGTTGGCTTTGTGTTCAGAAACGGTCGCGATGCAGGAGAGTTGGCACTGGCAGGAACAGTGGGCCCGTTGTAAGACAAGTGTCACCAGCTACTTGTGAAAACAGAGTCGCGTCTGAGGGATGCTGCTGCTGCTTCCCTGATCTAGTCTCCCCTGCACGTTGTCATAATCCCGCATGGAATGAAATCCTTCTATGCCCAGGCATCCTCTCTGGGAAAGCATAGCATTCGTTGGGCAATCAGAGTCGGGTTTGTGGGAAGCTGCTGCTTCTTGCCTGAGCTAGTCTGCTCAGGACAGTGCAAGATACCCGCATGGAGCGAAATTATCTTTTACCTAGCATCCCCTCTGGCAGAGAGAGAAGCGTGGTTGCACCTCTGGAAAGGGCCTTATGGAAAGGGACACGTCTGTCACTGTGCTCCCCAAGAGCAAGTCTGGGGAAGGTGCAGCACGCTGCCACGGGCAAAGAGAAGGAGCCGTTGGCTTTGTGTTCGGGAAACGTTCGCGATGCAGGAGAGTTGGCACTGGCAGGAACAGCGGGCCCGTTGTAAGACAAGTGTCACCATCTACCTGTGCTGAGGGTCGGAGGCCTGGCTGCTAAGGTGACAGAAGAGTATGACTATGGCAGGCAGGTGTGCTCCACACTGAGGAAGGAGTCTGGGCAGAAGGCAGGCCTGTCCTGTGTCTCTGGTCCCAAGGGGACAGCGTCTCCTTGACCACCTGTGCCTAGGGCAGACTTGGGCTTGCCACCAAGCGCCATAGCTTCAACTCGCAGAAACAGCTCCCTGGACGAACGGGCAGTCCGATGCTGTCTTCCTCAAGATGTGACAACGTTGTTGGTGTCAGGAAATGTGCCGGGGTAGGAGGGGGGACAGACCCAAACAGATCCCCAGCCCAGTGCACGGGCAGTGTGCAGGGTTCATGTCGACTCTCCTCTCCTGTGGGGAAGGCACTGGCTTAGTCCCCGATTCCGCGCGAGCGCTAGTGCAAAAGGCCTAGCCTTGCCTATGCCAGGACATGAAGTGAGCATAGAGTGCCATCCTAGGCAACGCACGCTGCTGTTGGTTTTTGATTGTGCCTGCTTAGTTCAGTTGGTAAATCAGAGTCAGATCTGTAGGCTGCTGTGGCTGCTTGCCTTAGCCTAGTATTCGTAGGACGGTGGGAGAGCCCCGCATAGAGCGAAAGCCACTTTGCCCGGGCATCCCTTTTGGGAAGTCACAGCTTTCGTTGGGAAATCAGAGTCGCGTCTGAGGGATGCTGTTGCTGCTTGCCTGAGTTAGACTTCCCTGCAAATTGTAATAAACCCGCATGGAGCGAAATCATCTATGGCCAGGCCTCCTCTCTGAGAAAGCAGAGCTTCGTTGGGCAATCAGTGTCGGGTTTTTAGGAAGCTGCTGCTTCTTGCCTGAGCTATTCTGCTGAGGACAGTGCAAGATACCCGCATGGAGCGAAATTCCCTTTCACCTAGCATCCCCTCTGCCAGAGAGAGAAGCGTGGTTGCACCTCTGGAAAGGGCCTTAAGGAAAGGGACACGTCTGTCACCGTGCTCCCCAAGAGCAAGTCTGGGGAAGGTGCAGCACGCTGCCACGGGCAAAGAGAAGGAGCCGTTGGCTTTGTGTTCGGGAAACGGTCGCGATGCAGGAGAGTTGGCACTGGCAGGAACAGCGGGCCCGTTGTAAGACAAGTGTCACCATCTACCTGTGCTGAGGGATGGAGGCCTGGCTGCTAAGGTGACAGTAGAGTAGGACTAGGGCAGGCACGCGTGCTCCACACTGAGGAAGGAGTCTGTGCAGAAGGCAGGCCGGTCCTGTGTCTCTGGTCCCAAGGGGACAGCGTCTCCTTGACCCCCTCTGCCTAGGGCAGAATTGGGCTTGCCACCAAGCGCCATAGCCGCAACTCGCAGAAACAGCTCCCTGGACGAACGGGCAGTCCGATGCCGTCTTCCTCCAAGATGTGACAACGTTGTTGGTGTCAGGAAGTGTGCCGGGGTAGGAGGGGGGACAGACCCAAACAGATCCCCATCCCCGTGCACGGGCAGTGTGCAGGGTTCATGTCGACTCTCCTCTCCTGTGGGGAAGGCACTGGCTTAGTCCCCGATTCCACGCGAGCTCTAGTGCAAAAGGCCTAGCCTTGCCTATGCCAGGACATGAAGTGAGCATAGAGTGCCATCCTAGGCAACGCACACTGCTGTAGGTTTGTGATTGACCCTGCTTAGTTCGTCTTGGCAGGGAGAACGCACGGCGCGAACATGGAGCCCCGGAAAGCAAGGCCCAAGATACACTAGCTCTCCCGCAGCTCCTCTTCTTTGAAGTGTCAGAGCGAATGCCCAAAGCCTTGCTGTGAAGCAGCAGCGAAGGGCAGTTCGCGCCAGCTGAAAACCTCTGCGAACGTATAGCAGTAGCTGGTAAATCAGAGTCGGATCTGTAGGCTGCTGTGGCTGCTTGCCTTAGCCTAGTATTCGTAGGACGGTGGGAGAGCCCCGCATAGAGCGAAAGCCTCTTTGCCCGGGCATCCCCTCTGGGAAGGCACAGCTTTCGTTGGGAAATCAGAGTCGCGTCTGAGGGATGCTGCTGCTGCTTCCCTGAGCTAGTCTCCCCTGCACGTTGTAATAAACCCGCATGGAACGAAATCCTTCTATGCCCAGGCATCCTCTCTGGGAAAGCATAGCATTCGTTGGGCAATCAGAGTCGGGTTTGTGGGAAGCTGCTGCTTCTTGCCTGAGCTACTCTGCTCAGGACAGTGCAAGATACCCGCATGGAGCGAAATTTTCTTTCACCTAGCATCCCCTCTGCCAGAGAGAGAAGCGTGGTTGCACCTCTGGAAAGGGCCTTAAGGAAAGGGACACGTCTGTCACCGTGCTCCCCAAGAGCAAGTCTGGGGAAGGTGCAGCACGCTGCCACGGGCAAAGAGGAGCCCTTGGCTTTGTGGTCGGGGCACGGTCGCGAAGCAGGAGAGATGGCACTGGCAGGAACAGCCGGCCTGTTGTAAGACAAGAGTCACCAGCTACTTGTGAAAACAGAGTCGCGTCTGAGGTATGCTGCCGCTGCTTCCCTGATCT
Source organism: Neogale vison (assembly GCF_020171115.1). Lineage (NCBI taxonomy): Eukaryota > Metazoa > Chordata > Mammalia > Carnivora > Mustelidae > Neogale > Neogale vison. The sequence continues at coordinate 217,046,727 of NC_058101.1, forward strand.
AGTCTCCCTTGCACGTTGTAATAATCCCGCATGGAACGAAATCCTTCTATGCCCAGGCATCCTCTCTGGGAAAGCATAGCATTCGTTGGGCAATCAGAGTCGGGTTTGTGGGAAGCTGCTGCTTCTTGCCTGAGCTACTCTGCTCAGGACAGTGCAAGATACCCGCATGGAGAGAAATTCCCTTTCACCTAGCATCCCCTCTGCCAGAGAGAGAAGCGTGGTTGCACCTCTGGAAAGGGGCTTAAGGAAAGGGACACGTCTGTCACCGTGCTCCCCAAGAGCAAGTCTGGGGAAGGTGCAGCACGCTGCCACGGGCAAAGAGAAGGAGCCGTTGGCTTTGTGTTCGGGAAACGTTCGCGATGCAGGAGAGTTGGCACTGGCAGGAACAACGGGCCCGTTGTAAGACAAGTGTCACCATCTACCTGTGCTGAGGGTCGGAGGCCTGGCTGCTAAGGTGACAGAAGAGTATGACTATGGCAGGCAGGTGTGCTCCACACTGAGGAAGGAGTCTGGGCAGAAGGCAGGCCTGTCCTGTGTCTCTGGTCCCAAGGGGACAGCGTCTCCTTGACCACCTGTGCCCAGGGCAGACTTGGGCTTGCCACCAAGCGCCATAGCTTCAACTCGCAGAAACAGCTCCCTGGACGAACGGGCAGTCCGATGCTGTCTTCCTCAAGATGTGACAACGTTGTTGGTGTCAGGAAGTGTGCCGGGGTAGGAGGGGGGACAGACCCAAACAGATCCCCAGCCCAGTGCACGGGCAGTGTGCAGGGTTCATGTCGACTCTCCTCTCCTGTGGGGAAGGCACTGGCTTAGTCCCCGATTCCGCGCGAGCGCTAGTGCAAAAGGCCTAGCCTTGCCTATGCCAGGACATGAAGTGAGCATAGAGTGCCATCCTAGGCAACGCACGCTGCTGTTGGTTTTTGATTGTGCCTGCTTAGTTCAGTTGGTAAATCAGAGTCAGATCTGTAGGCTGCTGTGGCTGCTTGCCTTAGCCTAGTATTCGTAGGACGGTGGGAGAGCCCCGCATAGAGCGAAAGCCACTTTGCCCGGGCATCCCTTTTGGGAAGTCACAGCTTTCGTTGGGAAATCAGAGTCGCGTCTGAGGGATGCTGTTGCTGCTTGCCTGAGTTAGACTTCCCTGCAAATTGTAATAAACCCGCATGGAGCGAAATCATCTATGGCCAGGCCTCCTCTCTGAGAAAGCAGAGCTTCGTTGGGCAATCAGTGTCGGGTTTTTAGGAAGCTGCTGCTTCTTGCCTGAGCTATTCTGCTGAGGACAGTGCAAGATACCCGCATGGAGCGAAATTCCCTTTCACCTAGCATCCCCTCTGCCAGAGAGAGAAGCGTGGTTGCACCTCTGGAAAGGGCCTTAAGGAAAGGGACACGTCTGTCACCGTGCTCCCCAAGAGCAAGTCTGGGGAAGGTGCAGCACGCTGCCACGGGCAAAGAGAAGGAGCCGTTGGCTTTGTGTTCGGGAAACGGTCGCGATGCAGGAGAGTTGGCACTGGCAGGAACAGCGGGCCCGTTGTAAGACAAGTGTCACCATCTACCTGTGCTGAGGGACGGAGGCCTGGCTGCTAAGGTGACAGAAGAGTACGACTAGGGCAGGCACGCGTGCTCCACACTGAGGAAGGAGTCTGTGCAGAAGGCAGGCCGGTCCTGTGTCTCTGGTCCCAAGGGGACAGCGTCTCCTTGACCCCCTCTGCCTAGGGCAGACTTGGGCTTGCCACCAAGCGCCATAGCCGCAACTCGCAGAAACAACTCCCTGGACGAACGGGCAGTCCGATGCCGTCTTCCTCCAAGATGTGACAACGTTGTTGGTGTCAGGAAGTGTGCCGGGGTAGCAGGGGGGACAGACCCAAACAGATCCCCATCCCCGTGCACGGGCAGTGTGCAGGGTTCATGTCGACTCTCCTCTCCTGTGGGGAAGGCACTGGCTTAGTCCCCGATTCCACGCGAGCGCTAGTGCAAAAGGCCTAGCCTTGCCTATGCCAGGACATGAAGTGAGCATAGAGTGCCATCCTAGGCAACGCACACTGCTGTAGGTTTGTGATTGACCCTGCTTAGTTCGGCTTGGCAGGGAGAACGCACGGCGCGAACATGGAGCCCCGGAAAGCAAGGCCCAAGATACACTAGCTCTCCCGCAGCTCTTCTTCTTTGAAGTGTCAGAGCGAATGCCCAAAGCCTTGCTGTGAAGCAGCAGCGAAGGGCAGTTCGCGCCAGCTGAAAACCTCTGCGAACGTATAGCAGTAGCTGGTAAATCAGAGTCGGATCTGTAGGCTTCTGTGGCTGCTTGCCTTAGCCTAGTATTCGTAGGACGGTGGGAGAGCCCCGCATAGAGCGAAAGCCTCTTTGCCCGGGCATCCCCTCTGGGAAGGCACAGCTTTCGTTGGGAAATCAGAGTCGCGTCTGAGGGATGCTGCTGCTGCTTCCCTGAGCTAGTCTCCCCTGCACGTTGTAATAAACCCGCATGGAACGAAATCCTTCTATGCCCAAGCATCCTCTCTGGGAAAGCATAGCATTCGTTGGGCCATCAGAGTCGGGTTTGTGAGAAGTTGCTGCTTCTTGCCTGAGCTACTCTGCTCAGGACAGTGCAAGATACCCGCATGGAGCGAAATTTTCTTTCACCTAGCATCCCCTCTGCCAGAGAGAGAAGCGTGGTTGCACCTCTGGAAAGGGCCTTAAGGAAAGGGACACGTCTGTCACCGTGCTCCCCAAGAGCAAGTCTGGGGAAGGTGCAGCACGCTGCCACGGGCAAAGAGAAGGAGCCGTTGGCTTTGTGTTCGGGAAACGGTCGCGATGCAGGAGAGTTGGCCCTGGCAGGAACAGCGGGCCCGTTGTAAGACAAGTGTCACCATCTACCTGTGCTGAGGGACGGAGGCCTGGCTGCTAAGGTGACAGAAGAGTACGACTAGGGCAGGCACGCGTGCTCCACACTGAGGAAGGAGTCTGTGCAGAAGGCAGGCCGGTCCTGTGTCTCTGGTCCCAAGGGGACAGCGTCTCCTTGACCCCCTCTGCCTAGGGCAGACTTGGGCTTGCCACCAAGCGCCATAGCCGCAACTCGCAGAAACAGCTCCCTGGACGAACGGGCAGTCCGATGCCGTCTTCCTCCAAGATGTGACAACGTTGTAGGTGTCAGGAAGTGTGCCGGGGTAGGAGGGGGGACAGACCCAAACAGATCCCCATCCCCGTGCACGGGCAGTGTGCAGGGTTCATGTCGACTCTCCTCTCCTGTGGGGAAGGCACTGGCTTAGTCCCCGATTCCACGCGAGCGCTAGTGCAAAAGGCCTAGCCTTGCCTATGCCAGGACATGAAGTGAGCATAGAGTGCCATCCTAGGCAACGCACACTGCTGTAGGTTTGTGATTGACCCTGCTTAGTTCGGCTTGGCAGGGAGAAGGCATGGCGCGAACATAGAGCCCCGGAAAGCAAGGCCCAAGATACACTAGCTCTCCCGCAGCTCTTCTTCTTTGAAGTCTCAGAGCGAATGCCCAAAGCCTTGCTGTGAAGCAGCAGCGAAGGGCAGTTCGCGCCAGCTGAATACCTCTGCGAACGTATAGCAGTAGCTGGTAAATCAGAGTCGGATCTGTAGGCTGCTGTGGCTGCTTGCCTAAGCCTAGTATTCGTAGGACGGTTGGAGAGACCCGCATAGAGCTAAAGCCTCTTTGCCCGGGCATCCCCTCTGGGAAGGCACAGCTTTCGTTGGGAAATCAGAGTCGCGTCTGAGGGATGCTGCTGCTGCTTCCCTTAGCTAGTCTCCCCTGCATGTTGTAATAAACCCGCATGGAACGAAATCCTTCTATGTCCAGGCATCCTCTCTGGGAAAGCATAGCATTCGTAGTGCAATCAGAGTCGGGTTTTTGGGAAGCTGCTGCTTCTTGCCTGAGCTACTCTGCTCAGGACAGTGCAAGATACCCGCATGGAGCGAAATTTTCTTTTACCTAGCATCCCCTCTGCCAGAGAGAGAAGCGTGGTTGCACCTCTGGAAAGGGCCTTATGGAAAGGGACACGTCTGTCACCGTGCTCCCCAAGAGCAAGTCTGGGGAAGGTGCAGCACGCTGCCACGGGCAAAGAGAAGGAGCTGTTGGCTTTGTGTTCGGGAAAAGGTCGCGATGCAGGAGAGTTGGCACTGGCAGGAACAGCGGGCCCGTTGTAAGACAAGTGTCACCATCTACCTGTGCTGAAGGGTGGAGGCCTGGCTGCTAAGGTGACAGTAGAGTAGGACTAGGGCAGGCACGCGTGCTCCACACTGAGGAAGGAGTCTGTGCAGAAGGCAGGCCGGTCCTGTGTCTCTGGTCCCAAGGGGACAGCGTCTCCTTGACCCCCTCTGCCTAGGGCAGACTTGGGCTTGCCACCAAGCGCCATAGCCGCAACTCGCAGAAACAGCTCCCTGGACGAACGGGCAGTCCGATGCCGTCTTCCTCCAAGATGTGACAACGTTGTTGGTGTCAGGAAGTGTGCCGGGGTAGGAGGGGGGACAGACCCAAACAGATCCCCATCCCCGTGCACGGGCAGTGTGCAGGGTTCATGTCGACTCTCCTCTCCTGTGGGGAAGGCACTGGCTTAGTCCCCGATTCCACGCGAGCTCTAGTGCAAAAGGCCTAGCCTTGCCTATGCCAGGACATGAAGTGAGCATAGAGTGCCATCCTAGGCAACGCACACTGCTGTAGGTTTGTGATTGACCCTGCTTAGTTCGGCTTGGCAGGGAGAACGCACGGCGCGAACATGGAGCCCCGGAAAGCAAGGCCCAAGATACACTAGCTCTCCCGCAGCTCTTCTTCTTTGAAGTGTCAGAGCGAATGCCCAAAGCCTTGCTGTGAAGCAGCAGCGAAGGGCAGTTCGCGCCAGCTGAAAACCTCTGCGAACGTATAGCAGTAGCTGGTAAATCAGAGTCGGATCTGTAGGCTGCTGTGGCTGCTTGCCTTAGCCTAGTATTCGTAGGACGGTGGGAGAGCCCCGCATAGAGCGAAAGCCTCTTTGCCCGGGCATCCCCTCTGGGAAGGCACAGCTTTCGTTGGGAAATCAGAGTCGCGTCTGAGGGATGCTGCTGCTGCTTCCCTGAGCTAGTCTCCCCTGCACGTTGTACTAAACCCGCATGGAACGAAATCCTTCTATGCCCAGGCATCCTCTCTGGGAAAGCATAGCATTCGTTGGGCAATCAGAGTCGGGTTTGTGGGAAGCTGCTGCTTCTTGCCTGAGCTACTCTGCTCAGGACAGTGCAAGATACCCGCATGGAGCGAAATTTTCTTTCACCTAGCATCCCCTCTGCCAGAGAGAGAAGCGTGGTTGCACCTCTGGAAAGGGCCTTAAGGAAAGGGACACGTCTGTCACCGTGCTCCCCAAGAGCAAGTCTGGGGAAGGCAGCACGCTGCCACGGGCAAAGAGGAGCCCTTGGCTTTGTGGTCGGGGCACGGTCGCGAAGCAGGAGAGATAGCACTGGCAGGATAAGCGGGCCTGTTGTAAGACAAGAGTCACCAGCTACTTGTGAAACAGAGTCGCGTCTGAGGTATGCTGCTGCTGCTTCCCTGATCTAGTCTCCCCTGCACGTTGTAATAATCCTGCATGGATCGAAATCCTTCTATGCCCAGGCATCCTCTCTGGGAAAGCATAGCATTCGTTGGGCAATCAGAGTCGGGTTTGTGGGAAGCTGCTGCTTCTTGCCTGAGCTAGTCTGCTCAGGACAGTGCAAGATACCCGCATGGAGCGAAATTTTCTTTCACCTAGCATCCCCTCTGCCAGAGAGAGAAGCGTGGTTGCACCTCTGGAAAGGGCCTTAAGGAAAGGGACACGTCTGTCACCGTGCTCCCTAAGAGCAAGTCTGGGGAAGGTGCAGCACGCTGCCACGGGCAAAGAGAAGGAGCCGTTGGCTTTGTGTTCGGGAAACGGTCGCGATGCAGGAGAGTTGGCACTGGCAGGAACAGCGGGCCCGTTGTAAGACAAGTGTCACCAGCTACTTGTGAAAACAGAGTCGCGTCTGAGGGATGCTGCTGCTGCTTCCCTGATCTAGTCTCCCCTGCACGTTGTAATAATCCCGCCTGGAATGAAATCCTTCTATCTCCAGGCATCCTCTCTGGGAAAGCATAGCATTCGTTGGGCAATCAGAGTCGGGTTTGTGGGAAGCTGCTGCTTCTTGCCTGAGCTAGTCTGCTCAGGACAGTGCAAGATACCCGCATGGAGCGAAATTATCTTTTACCTAGCATCCCCTCTGCCAGAGAGAGAAGCGTGGTTGCACCTCTGGAAAGGGCCTTATGGAAAGGGACACGTCTGTCACTGTGCTCCCCAAGAGCAAGTCTGGGGAAGGTGCATCACGCTGCCACGGGCAAAGAGAAGGAGCCGTTGGCTTTGTGTTCGGGAAACGGTCGCGATGAAGGAGAGTTGGCACTGGCAGGAACAGCGGGCCCGTTGTAAGACAAGTGTCACCATCTACCTGTGCTGAGGGTCGGAGGCCTGGCTGCTAAGGTGACAGAAGAGTATGACTATGGCAGGCAGGTGTGCTCCACACTGAGGAAGGAGTCTGGGCAGAAGGCAGGCCTGTCCTGTGTCTCTGGTCCCAAGGGGACAGCGTCTCCTTGACCACCTGTGCCTAGGGCAGACTTGGGCTTGCCACCAAGCGCCATAGCTTCAACTCGCAGAAACAGCTCCCTGGACGAACGGGCAGTCCGATGCCGTCTTCCTCCAAGATGTGACAACGTTGTTGGTGTCAGGAAGTGTGCCGGGGTAGGAGGGGGGACAGACCCAAACAGATCCCCAGCCCAGTGCACGGGCAGTGTGCAGGGTTCATGTCGACTCTCCTCTCCTGTGGGGAAGGCAGTGGCTTAGTCCCCGATTCCACACGAGCGCTAGTGCAAAAGGCCTAGCCTTGCCTATGACAGGACATGAAGTGAGCATAGAGTGCCATCCTAGGCAACACACGCTGCTGTTGGTTTTTGATTGTGCCTGCTTAGTTCAGTTGGTAAATCAGAGTCAGATCTGTAGGCTGCTGTGGCTGCTTGCCTTAGCCTAGTATTCGTAGGACGGTGGGAGAGCCCCGCATAGAGCGAAAGCCACTTTGCCCGGGCATCCCCTTTGGGAAGTCACAGCTTTCGTTGGGAAATCAGAGTCGCGTCTGAGGGATGCTGTTGCTGCTTGCCTGAGTTAGACTTCCCTGCAAATTGTAATAAACCCGCATGGAGCGAAATCATCTATGGCCAGGCCTCCTCTCTGAGAAAGCAGAGCATTCGTTGGGCAATCAGTGTCGGGTTTTTAGGAAGCTGCTGCTTCTTGCCTGAGCTATTCTGCTGAGGACAGTGCAAGATACCCGCATGGAGCGAAATTCCCTTTCACCTAGCATCCCCTCTGCCAGAGAGAGAAGCGTGGTTGCACCTCTGGAAAGGGGCTTAAGGAAAGGGACACGTCTGTCACCGTGCTCCCCAAGAGCAAGTCTGGGGAAGGTGCAGCACGCTGCCACGGGCAAAGAGAAGGAGCCGTTGGCTTTGTGTTCGGGAAACGGTCGCGATGCAGGAGAGTTGGCCCTGGCAGGAACAGCGGGCCCGTTGTAAGACAAGTGTCACCATCTACCTGTGCTGAGGGACGGAGGCCTGGCTGCTAAGGTGACAGAAGAGTACGACTAGGGCAGGCACGCGTGCTCCACACTGAGGAAGGAGTCTGTGCAGAAGGCAGGCCGGTCCTGTGTCTCTGGTCCCAAGGGGACAGCGTCTCCTTGACCCCCTCTGCCTAGGGCAGACTTGGGCTTGCCACCAAGCGCCATAGCCGCAACTCGCAGAAACAGCTCCCTGGACGAACGGGCAGTCCGATGCCGTCTTCCTCCAAGATGTGACAACGTTGTAGGTGTCAGGAAGTGTGCCGGGGTAGGAGGGGGGACAGACCCAAACAGATCCCCATCCCCGTGCACGGGCAGTGTGCAGGGTTCATGTCGACTCTCCTCTCCTGTGGGGAAGGCACTGGCTTAGTCCCCGATTCCACGCGAGCGCTAGTGCAAAAGGCCTAGCCTTGCCTATGCCAGGACATGAAGTGAGCATAGAGTGCCATCCTAGGCAACGCACACTGCTGTAGGTTTGTGATTGACCCTGCTTAGTTCGGCTTGGCAGGGAGAAGGATGGCGCGAACATGGAGCCCCGGAAAGCAAGGCCCAAGATACACTAGCTCTCCCGCAGCTCTTCTTCTTTGAAGTCTCAGAGCGAATGCCCAAAGCCTTGCTGTGAAGCAGCAGCGAAGGGCAGTTCGCGCCAGCTGAATACCTCTGCGAACGTATAGCAGTAGCTGGTAAATCAGAGTCGGATCTGTAGGCTGCTGTGGCTGCTTGCCTAAGCCTAGTATTCGTAGGATGGTTGGAGAGCCCTGCATAGAGCGAAAGCCTCTTTGCCCGGGCATCCCCTCTGGGAAGGCACAGCTTTCGTTGGGAAATCAGAGTCGCGTCTGAGGGATGCTGCTGCTGCTTCCCTTAGCTAGTCTCCCCTGCATGTTGTAATAAACCCGCATGGAACGAAATCCTTCTATGTCCAGGCATCCTCTCTGGGAAAGCATAGCATTCGTTGGGCAATCAGAGTCGGGTTTTTGGGAAGCTGCTGCTTCTTGCCTGAGCTACTCTGCTCAGGACAGTGCAAGATACCCGCATGGAGCGAAATTTTCTTTCACCTAGCATCCCCTCTGCCAGAGAGAGAAGCGTGGTTGCACCTCTGGAAAGGGCCTTAAGGAAAGGGACACGTCTGTCACCGTGCTCCCGAAGAGCAAGTCTGGGGAAGGTGCAGCACGCTGCCACGGGCAAAGAGAAGGAGCCGTTGGCTTTGTGTTCGGGAAACGGTCGCGATGCAGGAGAGTTGGCACTGGCAGGAACAGCGGGCCCGTTGTAAGACAAGTGTCACCATCTACCTGTGCTGAGGGTCGGAGGCCTGGCTGCTAAGGTGACAGAAGAGTATGACTATGGCAGGCAGGTGTGCTCCACACTGAGGAAGGAGTCTGGGCAGAAGGCAGGCCTGTCCTGTGTCTCTGGTCCCAAGGGGACAGCGTCTCCTTGACCACCTGTGCCTAGGGCAGACTTGGGCTTGCCACCAAGCGCCATAGCTTCAACTCGCAGAAACAGCTCCCTGGACGAACGGGCAGTCCGATGCCTTCTTCCTCCAAGATGTGACAACGTTGTTGGTGTCAGGAAGTGTGCCGGGGCAGCAGGGGGGACAGACCCAAACAGATCCCCAGCCCAGTGCACGGGCAGTGTGCAGGGTTCATGTCGACTCTCCTCTCCTGTGGGGAAGGCACTGGCTTAGTCCCCGATTCCACGAGAGCGCTAGTGCAAAAGGCCTAGCCTTGCCTATGCCAGGACATGAAGTGAGCATAGAGTGCCATCCTAGGCAACGCACGCTGCTGTTGGTTTTTGATTGTGCCTGCTTAGTTCAGTTGGTAAATCAGAGTCAGATCTGTAGGCTGCTGTGGCTGCTTGCCTTAGCCTAGTATTCGTAGGACGTTGGGAGAGCCCCGCATAGAGCGAAAGCCACTTTGCCCGGGCATCCCCTTTGGGAAGTCACAGCTTTCGTTGGGAAATCAGAGTCGCTTCTGAGGGATGCTGTTGCTGCTTGCCTGAGTTAGACTTCCCTGCAAATTGTAATAAACCCGCATGGAGCGAAATCATCTATGGCCAGGCCTCCTCTCTGAGAAAGCAGAGCATTCGTTGGGCAATCAGTGTCGGGTTTTTAGGAAGCTGCTGCTTCTTGCCTGAGCTATTCTGCTGAGGACAGTGCAAGATACCCGCATGGAGCGAAATTCCCTTTCACCTAGCATCCCCTCTGCCAGAGAGAGAAGCGTGGTTGCACCTCTGGAAAGGGGCTTAAGGAAAGGGACACGTCTGTCACCGTGCTCCCCAAGAGCAAGTCTGGGGAAGGTGCAGCACGCTGCCACGGGCAAAGAGAAGGAGCCGTTGGCTTTGTGTTCAGAAACGGTCGCGATGCAGGAGAGTTGGCACTGGCAGGAACAGTGGGCCCGTTGTAAGACAAGTGTCACCAGCTACTTGTGAAAACAGAGTCGCGTCTGAGGGATGCTGCTGCTGCTTCCCTGATCTAGTCTCTCCTGCATGTTGTCATAATCCCGCATGGAATGAAATCCTTCTATGCCCAGGCATCCTCTCTGGGAAAGCATAGCATTCGTTGGGCAATCAGAGTCGGGTTTGTGGGAAGCTGCTGCTTCTTGCCTGAGCTAGTCTGCTCAGGACAGTGCAAGATACCCGCATGGAGCGAAATTATCTTTTACCTAGCATCCCCTCTGCCAGAGAGAGAAGCGTGGTTGCACCTCTGGAAAGGGCCTTATGGAAAGGGACACGTCTGTCACTGTGCTCCCCAAGAGCAAGTCTGGGGAAGGTGCAGCACGCTGCCACGGGCAAAGAGAAGGAGCCGTTGGCTTTGTGTTCGGGAAACGTTCGCGATGCAGGAGAGTTGGCACTGGCAGGAACAGCGGGCCCGTTGTAAGACAAGTGTCACCATCTACCTGTGCTGAGGGTCGGAGGCCTGGCTGCTAAGGTGACAGAAGAGTATGACTATGGCAGGCAGGTGTGCTCCACACTGAGGAAGGAGTCTGGGCAGAAGGCAGGCCTGTCCTGTGTCTCTGGTCCCAAGGGGACAGCGTCTCCTTGACCCCCTCTGCCTAGGGCAGACTTGGGCTTGCCACCAAGCGCCATAGCCGCAACTCGCAGAAACAGCTCCCTGGACGAAGGGGCAGTCCGATGCCGTCTTCCTCCAAGATGTGACAACGTTGTTGGTGTCAGGAAGTGTGCCGGGGTAGGAGGGGGGACAGACCCAAACAGATCCCCATCCCCGTGCACGGGCAGTGTGCAGGGTTCATGTCGACTCTCCTCTCCTGTGGGGAAGGCACTGGCTTAGTCCCCGATTCCACGCGAGCTCTAGTGCAAAAGGCCTAGCCTTGCCTATGCCAGGACATGAAGTGAGCATAGAGTGCCATCCTAGGCAACGCACACTGCTGTAGGTTTGTGATTGACCCTGCTTAGTTCGTCTTGGCAGGGAGATCGCACGGCGCGAACATGGAGCCCCGGAAAGCAAGGCCCAAGATACACTAGCTCTCCCGCAGCTCCTCTTCTTTGAAGTGTCAGAGCGAATGCCCAAAGCCTTGCTGTGAAGCAGCAGCGAAGGGCAGTTCGCGCCAGCTGAAAACCTCTGCGAACGTATAGCAGTAGCTGGTAAATCAGAGTCGGATCTGTAGGCTGCTGTGGCTGCTTGCCTTAGCCTAGTATTCGTAGGACGGTGGGAGAGCCCCGCATAGAGCGAAAGCCTCTTTGCCCGGGCATCCCCTCTGGGAAGGCACAGCTTTCGTTGGGAAATCAGAGTCGCGTCTGAGGGATGCTGCTGCTGCTTCCCTGAGCTAGTCTCCCCTGCACGTTGTAATAAACCCGCATGGAACGAAATCATTCTATGCCCAGGCATCCTCTCTGGGAAAGCATAGCATTCGTTGGGCAATCAGAGTCGGGTTTGTGGGAAGCTGCTGCTTCTTGCCTGAGCTACTCTGCTCAGGACAGTGCAAGATACCCGCATGGAGCGAAATTTTCTTTCACCTAGCATCCCCTCTGCCAGAGAGAGAAGCGTGGTTGCACCTCTGGAAAGGGCCTTAAGGAAAGGGACACGTCTGTCACCGTGCTCCCCAAGAGCAAGTCTGGGGAAGGTGCAGCACGCTGCCACGGGCAAAGAGAAGGAGCCGTTGGCTTTGTGTTCGGGAAACGGTCGCGATGCAGGAGAGTTGGCACTGGCAGGAACAGCGGGCCCGTTGTAAGACAAGTGTCACCAGATACTTGTGAAAACAGAGTCGCGTCTGAGGGATGCTGCTGCTGCTTCCCTGATCTAGTCTCCCCTGCACGTTGTAATAATCCCGCCTTGAATGAAATCCTTCTATCTCCAGGCATCCTCTCTGGGAAAGCATAGCATTCGTTGGGCAATCAGAGTCGGTTTTGTGGGAAGCTGCTGCTTCTTGCCTGAGCTAGTCTGCTCAGGACAGTGCAAGATACCCGCATGGAGCGAAATTATCTTTTACCTAGCATCCCCTCTGCCAGAGAGAGAAGCGTGGTTGCACCTCTGGAAAGGGCCTTATGGAAAGGGACACGTCTGTCACTGTGCTCCCCAAGAGCAAGTCTGGGGAAGGTGCATCACGCTGCCACGGGCAAAGAGAAGGAGCCGTTGGCTTTGTGTTCGGGAAACGGTCGCGATGAAGGAGAGTTGGCACTGGCAGGAACAGCGGGCCCGTTGTAAGACAAGTGTCACCATCTACCTGTGCTGAGGGTCGGAGGCCTGGCTGCTAAGGTGACAGAAGAGTATGACTATGGCAGGCAGGTGTGCTCCACACTGAGGAAGGAGTCTGGGCAGAAGGCAGGCCTGTCCTGTGTCTCTGGTCCCAAGGGGACAGCGTCTCCTTGACCACCTGTGCCTAGGGCAGACTTGGGCTTGCCACCAAGCGCCATAGCTTCAACTCGCAGAAACAGCTCCCTGGACGAACGGGCAGTCCGATGCCGTCTTCCTCCAAGATGTGACAACGTTGTTGGTGTCAGGAAGTGTGCCGGGGTAGGAGGGGGGACAGACCCAAACAGATCCCCAGCCCAGTGCACGGGCAGTGTGCAGGGTTCATGTCGACTCTCCTCTCCTGTGGGGAAGGCAGTGGCTTAGTCCCCGATTCCACACGAGCGCTAGTGCAAAAGGCCTAGCCTTGCCTATGACAGGACATGAAGTGAGCATAGAGTGCCATCCTAGGCAACACACGCTGCTGTTGGTTTTTGATTGTGCCTGCTTAGTTCAGTTGGTAAATCAGAGTCAGATCTGTAGGCTGCTGTGGCTGCTTGCCTTAGCCTAGTATTCGTAGGACGGTGGGAGAGCCCCGCATAGAGCGAAAGCCACTTTGCCCGGGCATCCCCTTTGGGAAGTCACAGCTTTCGTTGGGAAATCAGAGTCGCGTCTGAGGGATGCTGTTGCTGCTTGCCTGAGTTAGACTTCCCTGCAAATTGTAATAAACCCGCATGGAGCGAAATCATCTATGGCCAGGCCTCCTCTCTGAGAAAGCAGAGCATTCGTTGGGCAATCAGTGTCGGGTTTTTAGGAAGCTGCTGCTTCTTGCCTGAGCTATTCTGCTGAGGACAGTGCAAGATACCCGCATGGAGCGAAATTCCCTTTCACCTAGCATCCCCTCTGCCAGAGAGAGAAGCGTGGTTGCACCTCTGGAAAGGGGCTTAAGGAAAGGGACACGTCTGTCACCGTGCTCCCCAAGAGCAAGTCTGGGGAAGGTGCAGCACGCTGCCACGGGCAAAGAGAAGGAGCCGTTGGCTTTGTGTTCGGGAAACGGTCGCGATGCAGGAGAGTTGGCCCTGGCAGGAACAGCGGGCCCGTTGTAAGACAAGTGTCACCTTCTACCTGTGCTGAGGGACGGAGGCCTGGCTGCTAAGGTGACAGAAGAGTACGACTAGGGCAGGCACGCGTGCTCCACACTGAGGAAGGAGTCTGTGCAGAAGGCAGGCCGGTCCTGTGTCTCTGGTCCCAAGGGGACAGCGTCTCCTTGACCCCCTCTGCCTAGGGCAGACTTGGGCTTGCCACCAAGCGCCATAGCCGCAACTCGCAGAAACAGCTCCCTGGACGAACGGGCAGTCCGATGCCGTCTTCCTCCAAGATGTGACAACGTTGTAGGTGTCAGGAAGTGTGCCGGGGTAGGAGGGGGGACAGACCCAAACAGATCCCCATCCCCGTGCACGGGCAGTGTGCAGGGTTCATGTCGACTCTCCTCTCCTGTGGGGAAGGCACTGGCTTAGTCCCCGATTCCACGCGAGCGCTAGTGCAAAAGGCCTAGCCTTGCCTATGCCAGGACATGAAGTGAGCATAGAGTGCCATCCTAGGCAACGCACACTGCTGTAGGTTTGTGATTGACCCTGCTTAGTTCGGCTTGGCAGGGAGAAGGCATGGCGCGAACATGGAGCCCCGGAAAGCAAGGCCCAAGATACACTAGCTCTCCCGCAGCTCTTCTTCTTTGAAGTCTCAGAGCGAATGCCCAAAGCCTTGCTGTGAAGCAGCAGCGAAGGGCAGTTCGCGCCAGCTGAATACCTCTGCGAACGTATAGCAGTAGCTGGTAAATCAGAGTCGGATCTGTAGGCTGCTGTGGCTGCTTGCCTAAGCCTAGTATTCGTAGGACGGTTGGAGAGCCCCGCATAGAGCGAAAGCCTCTTTGCCCGGGCATCCCCTCTGGGAAGGCACAGCTTACGTTGGGAAATCAGAGTCGCGTCTGAGGGATGCTGCTGCTGCTTCCCTTAGCTAGTCTCCCCTGCATGTTGTAATAAACCCGCATGGAACGAAATCCTTCTATGTCCAGGCATCCTCTCTGGGAAAGCATAGCATTCGTTGGGCAATCAGAGTCGGGTTTTTGGGAAGCTGCTGCTTCTTGCCTGAGCTACTCTGCTCAGGACAGTGCAAGATACCCGCATGGAGCGAAATTTTCTTTTACCTAGCATCCCCTCTGCCAGAGAGAGAAGCGTGGTTGCACCTCTGGAAAGGGCCTTATGGAAAGGGACACGTCTGTCACCGTGCTCCCCAAGAGCAAGTCTGGGGAAGGTGCAGCACGCTGCCACGGGCAAAGAGAAGGAGCTGTTGGCTTTGTGTTCGGGAAAAGGTCGCGATGCAGGAGAGTTGGCACTGGCAGGAACAGCGGGCCCGTTGTAAGACAAGTGTCACCATCTACCTGTGCTGAAGGATGGAGGCCTGGCTGCTAAGGTGACAGTAGAGTAGGACTAGGGCAGGCACGCGTGCTCCACACTGAGGAAGGAGTCTGTGCAGAAGGCAGGCCGGTCCTGTGTCTCTGGTCCCAAGGGGACAGCGTCTCCTTGACCCCCTCTGCCTAGGGCAGACTTGGGCTTGCCACCAAGCGCCATAGCCGCAACTCGCAGAAACAGCTCCCTGGACGAACGGGCAGTCCGATGCCGTCTTCCTCCAAGATGTGACAACGTTGTTGGTGTCAGGAAGTGTGCCGGGGTAGGAGGGGGGACAGACCCAAACAGATCCCCATCCCCGTGCACGGGCAGTGTGCAGGGTTCATGTCGACTCTCCTCTCCTGTGGGGAAGGCACTGGCTTAGTCCCCGATTCCACGCGAGCTCTAGTGCAAAAGGCCTAGCCTTGCCTATGCCAGGACATGAAGTGAGCATAGAGTGCCATCCTAGGCAACGCACACTGCTGTAGGTTTGTGATTGACCCTGCTTAGTTCGGCTTGGCAGGGAGAACGCACGGCGCGAACATGGAGCCCCGGAAAGCAAGGCCCAAGATACACTAGCTCTCCCGCAGCTCTTCTTCTTTGAAGTGTCAGAGCGAATGCCCAAAGCCTTGCTGTGAAGCAGCAGCGAAGGGCAGTTCGCGCCAGCTGAAAACCTCGGCGAACGTATAGCAGTAGCTGGTAAATCAGAGTCGGATCTGTAGGCTGCTGTGGCTGCTTGCCTTAGCCTAGTATTCGTAGGACGGTGGGAGAGCCCCGCATAGAGCGAAAGCCTCTTTGCCCGGGCATCCCCTCTGGGAAGGCACAGCTTTCGTTGGGAAATCAGAGTCACATCTGAGGGATGCTGCTGCTGCTTCCCTGATCTAGTCTCCCCTGCACGTTGTAATAAACCCGCATGGAACGAAATCCTTCTATGCCCAGGCATCCGATCTGGGAAAGCAGAGCATTCGTTGGGCAATCAGAGTCGGGTTTGTGGGAAGCTGCTGCTTCTTGCCTGAGCTACTCTGCTCAGGACAGTGCAAGATACCCGCATGGAGCGAAATATTCTTTCACCTAGCATCCCCTATGCCAGAGAGAGAAGCGTGGTTGCACCTCTGGAAAGGGCCTTAAGGAAAGGGACACGTCTGTAACCGTGCTCCCCAAGAGCAAGTCTGGGGAAGGTGCAGCACGCTGCCACAGGCAAAGAGAAGGAGCCGTTCGCTTTGAGTTCGGGAAACGGTCGCGATGCAGGAGAGTTGGCACTGGCAGGAACAGCGCGCCCGTTGTAAGACAAGAGTCACCAGCTACTTGTGAAAACAGAGTCACGTCTGAGGTATGCTGCTGCTGCTTCCCTGATCTAGTGTCCCCTGCACGTTGTAATAATCCCGCATGGAACGAAATCCTTCTATGCCCAGGCATCCTCTCTGGGAAAGCATAACATTCGTTGGGCAATCAGAGTCGGGTTTGTGGGAAGCTGCTGCTTCTTGCCTGAGCTAGTCTGCTCAGGACAGTGCAAGATACCGGCATGGAGCGAAATTTTCTTTTACCTAGCATCCCCTATGCCAGAGAGAGAAGCGTGGTTGCACCTCTGGAAAGGGCCTTAAGGAAAGGGACACGTCTGTCACCGTGCTCCCCAAGAGCAAGTCTGGGGAAGGTGCATCACGCTGCCACGGGCAAAGAGAAGGAGCCGTTGGCTCTGTGTTCGGGAAACGGTCACAATGCAGGAGAGTTGGCACTGGCAGGAACAGCGGGCCCGTTGTAAGACAAGTGTCACCAGCTACTTGTGAAAACAGAGTCGCGTCTGAGGGATGCTGCTGCTGCTTCCCTGATCTAGTCTCCCCTGCACGTTGTAATAATCCCGCCTGGAATGAAATCCTTCTATGCCCAGGCATCCTCTCTGGGAAAGCATAGCATTCGTTGGGCATTCAGAGTCGGGTTTGTGGGAAGCTGCTGCTTCTTGCCTGAGCTAGTCTGCTCAGGACAGTGCAAGATACCCGCATGGAGCGAAATTATCTTTTACCTAGCATCCCCTCTGCCAGAGAGAGAAGCGTGGTTGAACCTCTGGAAAGGGCCTTATGGAAAGGGACACGTCTGTCACTGTGCTCCCCAAGAGCAAGTCTGGGGAAGGTGCATCACGCTGCCACGGGCAAAGAGAAAGAGCCGTTGGCTTTGTGTTCGGGAAACGGTTGCGATGAAGGAGAGTTGGCACTGGCAAGAAGAGCGGGCCCGTTGTAAGACAAGTGTCACCATCTACCTGTGCTGAGGGTCGGAGGCCTGGCTGCTAAGGTGACAGAAGAGTATGACTATGGCAGGCAGGTGTGCTCCACACTGAGGAAGGAGTCTGGGCAGAAGGCAGGCCTGTCTTGTGTCTCTGGTCCCAAGGGGACAGCGTCTCCTTGACCACATGTGCCTAGGGCAGACTTGGGCTTGCCACCAAGCGCCATAGCTTCAACTCGCAGAAACAGCTCCCTGGACGAACGGGCAGTCCGATGCCTTCTTACTCCAAGATGTGACAACGTTGTTGGTGTCAGGAAGTGTGCCGGGGTAGCAGGGGGGACAGACCCAACAGATCCCCAGCCCAGTTCACGGGCAGTGTGCAGGGTTCATGTCGACTCTCCTCTCCTGTGGGGAAGGCACTGGCTTAGTCCCCGAATCCACACGAGCGCTAGTGCAAAAGGCCTAGCCTTGCCTATGCCAGGACATGAAGTGAGCATAGAGTGCCATCCTAGGCAACGAACGCTGCTGTTGGTTTTTGATTGTGCCTGCTTAGTTCAGTTGGTAAATCAGAGTCAGATCTGTAGGCTGCTGTGGCTGCTTGCCTTAGCCTAGTATTCGTAGGACGGTGGGAGAGCCCCGCATAGAGCGAAAGCCACTTTGCCCGGGCATCCCCTTTGGGAAGGCACAGCTTTCGTTGGGAAATCAGAGTCGCTTCTGAGGGATGCTGTTGCTGCTTGCCTGAGTTAGACTTCCCTGCAAATTGTAATAAACCCGCATGGAGCGAAATCATCTATGGCCAGGCCTCCTCTCTGAGAAAGCAGAGCATTCGTTGGGCAATCAGTGTCGGGTTTTTAGGAAGCTGCTGCTTCTTGCCTGAGCTATCCTGCTGAGGACAGTGCAAGATACCCGCATGGAGCGAAATTCCCTTTCACCTAGCATCCCCTCTGCCAGAGAGAGAAGCGTGGTTGCACCTCTGGAAAGGGCCTTAAGGAAAGGGACACGTCTGTCACCGTGCTCCCCAAGAGCAAGTCTGGGGAAGGTGCAGCACGCTGCCACGGGCAAAGAGAAGGAGCCGTTGGCTTTGTGTTCGGGAAACGGTCGCGATGCAGGAGAGTTGGCACTGGCAGGAACAGCGGGCCCGTTGTAAGACAAGTGTCACCATCTACCTGTGCTGAGGGACGGAGGCCTGGCTGCTAAGGTGACAGAAGAGTACGACTAGGGCAGGCACGCGTGCTCCACACTAAGGAAGGAGTCTGTGCAGAAGGCAGGCCGGTCCTGTGTCTCTGGTC
The DNA here is from genome assembly GCF_020171115.1 of Neogale vison. Lineage (NCBI taxonomy): Eukaryota > Metazoa > Chordata > Mammalia > Carnivora > Mustelidae > Neogale > Neogale vison. Next base: position 217,064,933 of record NC_058101.1, read on the forward strand.
CCAAGGGGACAGCGTCTCCTTGACCCCCTCTGCCTAGGGCAGACTTGGGCTTGCCACCAAGCGCCATAGCCGCAACTCGCAGAAACAACTCCCTGGACGAACGGGCAGTCCGATGCCGTCTTCCTCCAAGATGTGACAACGTTGTTGGTGTCAGGAAGTGTGCCGGGGTAGCAGGGGGGACAGACCCAAACAGATCCCCATCCCCGTGCACGGGCAGTGTGCAGGGTTCATGTCGACTCTCCTCTCCTGTGGGGAAGCCACTGGCTTAGTCCCCGATTCCACGCGAGCGCTAGTGCAAAAGGCCTAGCCTTGCCTATGCCAGGACATTAAGTGAGCATAGAGTGCCATCCTAGGCAACGCACACTGCTGTAGGTTTGTGATTGACCCTGCTTAGTTCGGCTTGGCAGGGAGAACGCACGGCGCGAACATGGAGCCCCGGAAAGCAAGGCCCAAGATACACTAGCTCTCCCGCAGCTCTTCTTCTTTGAAGTGTCAGAGCGAATGACCAAAGCCTTGCTGTGAAGCAGCAGCGAAGGGCAGTTCGCGCCAGCTGAAAACCTCTGCGAACGTATAGCAGTAGCTGGTAAATCAGAGTCGGATCTGTAGGCTTCTGTGGCTGCTTGCCTTAGCCTAGTATTCGTAGGACGGTGGGAGAGCCCCGCATAGAACGAAAGCCTCTTTGCCCGGGCATCCCCTCTGGGAAGGCACAGCTTTCGTTGGGAAATCAGAGTCGCGTCTGAGGGATGCTGCTGCTGCTTCCCTGAGCTAGTCTCCCCTGCACGTTGTAATAAACCCGCATGGAACGAAATCCTTCTATGCCCAAGCATCCTCTCTGGGAAAGCATAGCATTCGTTGGGCAATCAGAGTCGGGTTTGTGAGAAGTTGCTGCTTCTTGCCTGAGCTACTCTGCTCAGGACAGTGCAAGATACCCGCATGGAGCGAAATTTTCTTTCACCTAGCATCCCCTCTGCCAGAGAGAGAAGCGTGGTTGCACCTCTGGAAAGGGCCTTAAGGAAAGGGACACGTCTGTCACCGTGCTCCCCAAGAGCAAGTCTGGGGAAGGTGCAGCACGCTGCCACGGGCAAAGAGAAGGAGCCGTTGGCTTTGTGTTCGGGAAACGGTCGCGATGCAGGAGAGTTGGCCCTGGCAGGAACAGCGGGCCCGTTGTAAGACAAGTGTCACCATCTACCTGTGCTGAGGGACGGAGGCCTGGCTGCTAAGGTGACAGAAGAGTACGACTAGGGCAGGCACGCGTGCTCCACACTGAGGAAGGAGTCTGTGCAGAAGGCAGGCCGGTCCTGTGTCTCTGGTCCCAAGGGGACAGCGTCTCCTTGACCCCCTCTGCCTAGGGCAGACTTGGGCTTGCCACCAAGCGCCATAGCCGCAACTCGCAGAAACAGCTCCCTGGATGAACGGGCAGTCCGATGCCGTCTTCCTCCAAGATGTGACAACGTTGTTGGTGTCAGGAAGTGTGCCGGGGTAGGAGGGGGGACAGACCCAAACAGATCCCCATCCCCGTGCACGGGCAGTGTGCAGGGTTCATGTCGACTCTCCTCTCCTGTGGGGAAGGCACTGGCTTAGTCCCCGATTCCACGCGAGCGCTAGTGCAAAAGGCCTAGCCTTGCCTATGCCAGGACATGAAGTGAGCATAGAGTGCCATCCTAGGCAACGCACACTGCTGTAGGTTTGTGATTGACCCTGCTTAGTTCGGCTTGGCAGGGAGAAGGCATGGCGCGAACATGGAGCCCCGGAAAGCAAGGCCCAAGATACACTAGCTCTCCCGCAGCTCTTCTTCTTTGAAGTCTCAGAGCGAATGCCCAAAGCCTTGCTGTGAAGCAGCAGCGAAGGGCAGTTCGCGCCAGCTGAATACCTCTGCGAACGTATAGCAGTAGCTGGTAAATCAGAGTCGGATCTGTAGGCTGCTGTGGCTGCTTGCCTAAGCCTAGTATTCGTAGGACGGTTGGAGAGCCCCGCATAGAGCGAAAGCCTCTTTGCCCGGGCATCCCCTCTGGGAAGGCACAGCTTTCGTTGGGAAATCAGAGTCGCGTCTGAGGGATGCTGCTGCTGCTTCCCTGAGCTAGTCTCCCCTGCACGTTGTAATAAACCCGCATGGAACGAAATCCTTCTATGCCCAAGCATCCTCTCTGGGAAAGCATAGCATTCGTTGGGCAATCAGAGTCGGGTTTGTGAGAAGTTGCTGCTTCTTGCCTGAGCTACTCTGCTCAGGACAGTGCAAGATACCCGCATGGAGCGAAATTTTCTTTCACCTAGCATCCCCTCTGCCAGAGAGAGAAGCGTGGTTGCACCTCTGGAAAGGGCCTTAAGGAAAGGGACACGTCTGTCACCGTGCTCCCCAAGAGCAAGTCTGGGGAAGGTGCAGCACGCTGCCACGGGCAAAGAGAAGGAGCCGTTGGCTTTGTGTTCGGGAAACGGTCGCGATGCAGGAGAGTTGGCCCTGGCAGGAACAGCGGGCCCGTTGTAAGACAAGTGTCACCATCTACCTGTGCTGAGGGTCGGAGGCCTGGCTGCTAAGGTGACAGAAGAGTATGACTATGGCAGGCAGGTGTGCTCCACACTGAGGAAGGAGTCTGGGCAGAAGGCAGGCCTGTCCTGTGTCTCTGGTCCCAAGGGGACAGCGTCTCCTTGACCACCTGTGCCTAGGGCAGACTTGGGCTTGCCACCAAGCGCCATAGCTTCAACTCGCAGAAACAGCTCCCTGGACGAACGGGCAGTCCGATGCCGTCTTCCTCCAAGATGTGACAACGTTGTTGGTGTCAGGAAGTGTGCCGGGGCAGCAGGGGGGACAGACCCAAACAGATCCCCAGCCCAGTGCACGGGCAGTGTGCAGGGTTCATGTGGACTCTCCTCTCCTGTGGGGAAGGCACTGGCTTAGTCCCCGATTCCACGAGAGCGCTAGTGCAAAAGGCCTAGCCTTGCCTATGCCAGGACATGAAGTGAGCATAGAGTGCCATCCTAGGTAACGCACGCTGCTGTTGGTTTTTGATTGTGCCTGCTTAGTTCAGTTGGTAAATCAGAGTCAGATCTGTAGGCTGCTGTGACTGCTTGCCTTAGCCTAGTATTCGTAGGACGTTGGGAGAGCCCCGCATAGAGCGAAAGACACTTTGCCCGGGCATCTCCTTTGGGAAGTCACAGCTTTCGTTGGGAAATCAGAGTCGCTTCTGAGGGATGCTGTTGCTGCTTGCCTGAGTTAGACTTCCCTGCAAATTGTAATAAACCCGCATGGAGCGAAATCATCTATGGCCAGGCCTCCTCTCTGAGAAAGCAGAGCATTCGTTGGGCAATCAGTGTCGGGTTTTTAGGAAGCTGCTGCTTCTTGCCTGAGCTATTCTGCTGAGGACAGTGCAAGATACCCGCATGGAGCGAAATTCCCTTTCACCTAGCATCCCCTCTGCCAGAGAGAGAAGCGTGGTTGCACCTCTGGAAAGGGGCTTAAGGAAAGGGACACGTCTGTCACCGTGCTCCCCAAGAGCAAGTCTGGGGAAGGTGCAGCACGCTGCCACGGGCAAAGAGAAGGAGCCGTTGGCTTTGTGTTCAGAAACGGTCGCGATGCAGGAGAGTTGGCACTGGCAGGAACAGTGGGCCCGTTGTAAGACAAGTGTCACCAGCTACTTGTGAAAACAGAGTCGCGTCTGAGGGATGCTGCTGCTGCTTCCCTGATCTAGTCTCCCCTGCACGTTGTCATAATCCCGCATGGAATGAAATCCTTCTATGCCCAGGCATCCTCTCTGGGAAAGCATAGCATTCGTTGGGCAATCAGAGTCGGGTTTGTGGGAAGCTGCTGCTTCTTGCCTGAGCTAGTCTGCTCAGGACAGTGCAAGATACCCGCATGGAGCGAAATTATCTTTTACCTAGCATCCCCTCTGCCAGAGAGAGAAGCGTGGTTGCACCTCTGGAAAGGGCCTTACGGAAAGGGACACGTCTGTCACTGTGCTCCCCAAGAGCAAGTCTGGGGAAGGTGCAGCACGCTGCCACGGGCAAAGAGAAGGAGCCGTTGGCTTTGTGTTCAGAAACGGTCGCGATGCAGGAGAGTTGGCACTGGCAGGAACAGTGGGCCCGTTGTAAGACAAGTGTCACCAGCTACTTGTGAAAACAGAGTCGCGTCTGAGGGATGCTGCTGCTGCTTCCCTGATCTAGTCTCCCCTGCACGTTGTCATAATCCCGCATGGAATGAAATCCTTCTATGCCCAGGCAGCCTCTCTGGGAAAGCATAGCATTCGTTGGGCAATCAGAGTCGGGTTTGTGGGAAGCTGCTGCTTCTTGCCTGAGCTAGTCTGCTCAGGACAGTGCAAGATACCCGCATGGAGCGAAATTATCTTTTACCTAGCATCCCCTCTGCCAGAGAGAGAAGCGTGGTTGCACCTCTGGAAAGGGCCTTATGGAAAGGGACACGTCTGTCACTGTGCTCCCCAAGAGCAAGTCTGGGGAAGGTGCAGCACGCTGCCACGGGCAAAGAGAAGGAGCCGTTGGCTTTGTGTTCGGGAAACGTTCGCGATGCAGGAGAGTTGGCACTGGCAGGAACAGCGGGCCCGTTGTAAGACAAGTGTCACCATCTACCTGTGCTGAGGGTCGGAGGCCTGGCTGCTAAGGTGACAGAAGAGTATGACTATGGCAGGCAGGTGTGCTCCACACTGAGGAAGGAGTCTGGGCAGAAGGCAGGCCTGTCCTGTGTCTCTGGTCCCAAGGGGACAGCGTCTCCTTGACCACCTGTGCCTAGGGCAGACTTGGGCTTGCCACCAAGCGCCATAGCTTCAACTCGCAGAAACAGCTCCCTGGACGAACGGGCAGTCCGATGCTGTCTTCCTCAAGATGTGACAACGTTGTTGGTGTCAGGAAGTGTGCCGGGGTAGGAGGGGGGACAGACCCAAACAGATCCCCAGCCCAGTGCACGGGCAGTGTGCAGGGTTCATGTGGACTCTCCTCTCCTGTGGGGAAGGCACTGGCTTAGTCCCCGATTCCGCGCGAGCGCTAGTGCAAAAGGCCTAGCCTTGCCTATGCCAGGACATGAAGTGAGCATAGAGTGCCATCCTAGGCAACGCACGCTGCTGTTGGTTTTTGATTGTGCCTGCTTAGTTCAGTTGGTAAATCAGAGTCAGATCTGTAGGCTGCTGTGGCTGCTTGCCTTAGCCTAGTATTCGTAGGACGGTGGGAGAGCCCCGCATAGAGCGAAAGCCACTTTGCCCGGGCATCCCTTTTGGGAAGTCACAGCTTTCGTTGGGAAATCAGAGTCGCGTCTGAGGGATGCTGTTGCTGCTTGCCTGAGTTAGACTTCCCTGCAAATTGTAATAAACCCGCATGGAGCGAAATCATCTATGGCCAGGCCTCCTCTCTGAGAAAGCAGAGCTTCGTGGGCAATCAGTGTCGGGTTTTTAGGAAGCTGCTGCTTCTTGCCTGAGCTATTCTGCTGAGGACAGTGCAAGATACCCGCATGGAGCGAAATTCCCTTTCACCTAGCATCCCCTCTGCCAGAGAGAGAAGCGTGGTTGCACCTCTGGAAAGGGCCTTAAGGAAAGGGACACGTCTGTCACCGTGCTCCCCAAGAGCAAGTCTGGGGAAGGTGCAGCACGCTGCCACGGGCAAAGAGAAGGAGCCGTTGGCTTTGTGTTCGGGAAACGGTCGCGATGCAGGAGAGTTGGCACTGGCAGGAACAGCGGGCCCGTTGTAAGACAAGTGTCACCATCTACCTGTGCTGAGGGATGGAGGCCTGGCTGCTAAGGTGACAGTAGAGTAGGACTAGGGCAGGCACGCGTGCTCCACACTGAGGAAGGAGTCTGTGCAGGAGGCAGGCCGGTCCTGTTTCTCTGGTCCCAAGGGGACAGCGTCTCCTTGACCCCCTCTGCCTAGGGCAGACTTGGGCTTGCCACCAAGCGCCATAGCCGCAACTCGCAGAAACAGCTCCCTGGACGAACGGGCAGTCCGATGCCGTCTTCCTCCAAGATGTGACAACGTTGTTGGTGTCAGGAAGTGTGCCGGGGTAGGAGGGGGGACAGACCCAAACAGATCCCCATCCCCGTGCACGGGCAGTGTGCAGGGTTCATGTCGACTCTCCTCTCCTGTGGGGAAGGCACTGGCTTAGTCCCCGATTCCACGCGAGCTCTAGTGCAAAAGGCCTAGCCTTGCCTATGCCAGGACATGAAGTGAGCATAGAGTGCCATCCTAGGCAACGCACACTGCTGTAGGTTTGTGATTGACCCTGCTTAGTTCGTCTTGGCAGGGAGAACGCACGGCGCGAACATGGAGCCCCGGAAAGCAAGGCCCAAGATACACTAGCTCTCCCGCAGCTCCTCTTCTTTGAAGTGTCAGAGCGAATGCCCAAAGCCTTGCTGTGAAGCAGCAGCGAAGGGCAGTTCGCGCCAGCTGAAAACCTCTGCGAACGTATAGCAGTAGCTGGTAAATCAGAGTCGGATCTGTAGGCTGCTGTGGCTGCTTGCCTTAGCCTAGTATTCGTAGGACGGTGGGAGAGCCCCGCATAGAGCGAAAGCCTCTTTGCCCGGGCATCCCCTCTGGGAAGGCACAGCTTTCGTTGGGAAATCAGAGTCGCGTCTGAGGGATGCTGCTGCTGCTTCCCTGAGCTAGTCTCCCCTGCACGTTGTAATAAACCCGCATGGAACGAAATCCTTCTATGCCCAGGCATCCTCTCTGGGAAAGCATAGCATTCGTTGGGCAATCAGAGTCGGGTTTGTGGGAAGCTGCTGCTTCTTGCCTGAGCTACTCTGCTCAGGACAGTGCAAGATACCCGCATGGAGCGAAATTTTCTTTCACCTAGCATCCCCTCTGCCAGAGAGAGAAGCGTGGTTGCACCTCCGGAAAGGGCCTTAAGGAAAGGGACACGTCTGTCACCGTGCTCCCCAAGAGCAAGTCTGGGGAAGGTGCAGCACGCTGCCACGGGCAAAGAGAAGGAGCCGTTGGCTCTGTGTTCGGGAAACTGTCACGATGCAGGAGAGTTGGCACTGGCAGGAACAGCGGGCCCGTTGTAAGACAAGTGTCACCAGCTACTTGTGAAAACAGAGTCGCGTCTGAGGGATGCTGCTGCTGCTTCCCTGATCTAGTCTCCCCTGCACGTTGTAATAATCCCGCCTGGAATGAAATCCTTCTATGCCCAGGCATCCTCTCTGGGAAAGCATAGCATTCGTTGGGCATTCAGAGTCGGGTTTGTGGGAAGCTGCTGCTTCTTGCCTGAGCTAGTCTGCTCAGGACAGTGCAAGATACCCGCATGGAGCGAAATTATCTTTTACCTAGCATCCCCTCTGCCAGAGAGAGAAGCGTGGTTGAACCTCTGGAAAGGGCCTTATGGAAAGGGACACGTCTGTCACTGTGCTCCCCAAGAGCAAGTCTGGGGAAGGTGCATCACGCTGCCACGGGCAAAGAGAAGGAGCCGTTGGCTTTGTGTTCGGAAAACGGTCGCAATGAAGGAGAGTTGGCACTGGCAAGAAGAGCGGGCCCGTTGTAAGACAAGTGTCACCATCTACCTGTGCTGAGGGTCGGAGGCCTGGCTGCTAAGGTGACAGAAGAGTATGACTATGGCAGGCAGGTGTGCTCCACACTGAGGAAGGAGTCTGGGCAGAAGGCAGGCCTGTCTTGTGTCTCTGGTCCCAAGGGGACAGCGTCTCCTTGACCACATGTGCCTAGGGCAGACTTGGGCTTGCCACCAAGCGCCATAGCTTCTACTCGCAGAAACAGCTCCCTGGACGAACGGGCAGTCCGATGCCTTCTTACTCCAAGATGTGACAACGTTGTTGGTGTCAGGAAGTGTGCCGGGGTAGCAGGGGGGACAGACCCAAACAGATCCCCAGCCCAGTGCACGGGCAGTGTGCAGGGTTCATGTCGACTCTCCTCTCCTGTGGGGAAGGCACTGGCTTAGTCCCCGAATCCACACGAGCGCTAGTGCAAAAGGCCTAGCCTTGCCTATGCCAGGACATGAAGTGAGCATAGAGTGCCATCCTAGGCAACGAACGCTGCTGTTGGTTTTTGATTGTGCCTGCTTAGTTCAGTTGGTAAATCAGAGTCAGATCTGTAGGCTGCTGTGGCTGCTTGCCTTAGCCTAGTATTCGTAGGACGTTGGGAGAGCCCCGCATAGAGCGAAAGCCACTTTGCCCGGGCATCCCCTTTGGGAAGGCACAGCTTTCGTTGGGAAATCAGAGTCGCTTCTGAGGGATGCTGTTGCTGCTTGCCTGAGTTAGACTTCCCTGCAAATTGTAATAAACCCGCATGGAGCGAAATCATCTATGGCCAGGCCTCCTCTCTGAGAAAGCAGAGCATTCGTTGGGCAATCAGTGTCGGGTTTTTAGGAAGCTGCTGCTTCTTGCCTGAGCTATCCTGCTGAGGACAGTGCAAGATACCCGCATGGAGCGAAATTCCCTTTCACCTAGCATCCCCTCTGCCAGAGAGAGAAGCGTGGTTGCACCTCTGGAAAGGGCCTTAAGGAAAGGGACACGTCTGTCACCGTGCTCCCCAAGAGCAAGTCTGGGGAAGGTGCAGCACGCTGCCACGGGCAAAGAGAAGGAGCCGTTGGCTTTGTGTTCGGGAAACGGTCGCGATGCAGGAGAGTTGGCACTGGCAGGAACAGCGGGCCCGTTGTAAGACAAGTGTCACCATCTACCTGTGCTGAGGGACGGAGGCCTGGCTGCTAAGGTGACAGAAGAGTACGACTAGGGCAGGCACGCGTGCTCCACACTGAGGAAGGAGTCTGTGCAGAAGGCAGGCCGGTCCTGTGTCTCTGGTCCCAAGGGGACAGCGTCTCCTTGACCCCCTCTGCCTAGGGCAGACTTGGGCTTGCCACCAAGCGCCATAGCCGCAACTCGCAGAAACAGCTCCCTGGACGAACGGGCAGTCCGATGCCGTCTTCCTCCAAGATGTGACAACGTTGTTGGTGTCAGGAAGTGTGCCGGGGTAGCAGGGGGGACAGACCCAAACAGATCCCCATCCCCGTGCACGGGCAGTGTGCAGGGTTCATGTCGACTCTCCTCTCCTGTGGGGAAGCCACTGGCTTAGTCCCCGATTCCACGCGAGCGCTAGTGCAAAAGGCCTAGCCTTGCCTATGCCAGGACATGAAGTGAGCATAGAGTGCCATCCTAGGCAACGCACACTGCTGTAGGTTTGTGATTGACCCTGCTTAGTTCGGCTTGGCAGGGAGAACGCACGGCGCGAACATGGAGCCCCGGAAAGCAAGGCCCAAGATACACTAGCTCTCCCGCAGCTCTTCTTCTTTGAAGTGTCAGAGCGAATGCCCAAAGCCTTGCTGTGAAGCAGCAGCGAAGGGCAGTTCGCGCCAGCTGAAAACCTCTGCGAACGTATAGCAGTAGCTGGTAAATCAGAGTCGGATCAGTAGGCTTCTGTGGCTGCTTGCCTTAGCCTAGTATTCGTAGGACGGTGGGAGAGCCCCGCATAGAGCGAAAGCCTCTTTGCCCGGGCATCCCCTCTGGGAAGGCACAGCTTTCGTTGGGAAATCAGAGTCGCGTCTGAGGGATGCTGCTGCTGCTTCCCTGAGCTAGTCTCCCCTGCACGTTGTAATAAACCCGCATGGAACGAAATCCTTCTATGCCCAAGCATCCTCTCTGGGAAAGCATAGCATTCGTTGGGCAATCAGAGTCGGGTTTGTGAGAAGTTGCTGCTTCTTGCCTGAGCTACTCTGCTCAGGACAGTGCAAGATACCCGCATGGAGCGAAATTTTCTTTCACCTAGCATCCCCTCTGCCAGAGAGAGAAGCGTGGTTGCACCTCTGGAAAGGGCCTTAAGGAAAGGGACACGTCTGTCACCGTGCTCCCCAAGAGCAAGTCTGGGGAAGGTGCATCACGCTGCCACGGGCAAAGAGAAAGAGCCGTTGGCTTTGTGTTCGGGAAACGGTTGCGATGAAGGAGAGTTGGCACTGGCAAGAAGAGCGGGCCCGTTGTAAGACAAGTGTCACCATCTACCTGTGCTGAGGGTCGGAGGCCTGGCTGCTAAGGTGACAGAAGAGTATGACTATGGCAGGCAGGTGTGCTCCACACTGAGGAAGGAGTCTGGGCAGAAGGCAGGCCTGTCTTGTGTCTCTGGTCCCAAGGGGACAGCGTCTCCTTGACCACATGTGCCTAGGGCAGACTTGGGCTTGCCACCAAGCGCCATAGCTTCAACTCGCAGAAACAGCTCCCTGGACGAACGGGCAGTCCGATGCCTTCTTACTCCAAGATGTGACAACGTTGTTGGTGTCAGGAAGTGTGCCGGGGTAGCAGGGGGGACAGACCCAACAGATCCCCAGCCCAGTTCACGGGCAGTGTGCAGGGTTCATGTCGACTCTCCTCTCCTGTGGGGAAGGCACTGGCTTAGTCCCCGAATCCACACGAGCGCTAGTGCAAAAGGCCTAGCCTTGCCTATGCCAGGACATGAAGTGAGCATAGAGTGCCATCCTAGGCAACGAACGCTGCTGTTGGTTTTTGATTGTGCCTGCTTAGTTCAGTTGGTAAATCAGAGTCAGATCTGTAGGCTGCTGTGGCTGCTTGCCTTAGCCTAGTATTCGTAGGACGGTGGGAGAGCCCCGCATAGAGCGAAAGCCACTTTGCCCGGGCATCCCCTTTGGGAAGGCACAGCTTTCGTTGGGAAATCAGAGTCGCTTCTGAGGGATGCTGTTGCTGCTTGCCTGAGTTAGACTTCCCTGCAAATTGTAATAAACCCGCATGGAGCGAAATCATCTATGGCCAGGCCTCCTCTCTGAGAAAGCAGAGCATTCGTTGGGCAATCAGTGTCGGGTTTTTAGGAAGCTGCTGCTTCTTGCCTGAGCTATCCTGCTGAGGACAGTGCAAGATACCCGCATGGAGCGAAATTCCCTTTCACCTAGCATCCCCTCTGCCAGAGAGAGAAGCGTGGTTGCACCTCTGGAAAGGGCCTTAAGGAAAGGGACACGTCTGTCACCGTGCTCCCCAAGAGCAAGTCTGGGGAAGGTGCAGCACGCTGCCACGGGCAAAGAGAAGGAGCCGTTGGCTTTGTGTTCGGGAAACGGTCGCGATGCAGGAGAGTTGGCACTGGCAGGAACAGCGGGCCCGTTGTAAGACAAGTGTCACCATCTACCTGTGCTGAGGGACGGAGGCCTGGCTGCTAAGGTGACAGAAGAGTACGACTAGGGCAGGCACGCGTGCTCCACACTAAGGAAGGAGTCTGTGCAGAAGGCAGGCCGGTCCTGTGTCTCTGGTCCCAAGGGGACAGCGTCTCCTTGACCCCCTCTGCCTAGGGCAGACTTGGGCTTGCCACCAAGCGCCATAGCCGCAACTCGCAGAAACAACTCCCTGGACGAACGGGCAGTCCGATGCCGTCTTCCTCCAAGATGTGACAACGTTGTTGGTGTCAGGAAGTGTGCCGGGGTAGCAGGGGGGACAGACCCAAACAGATCCCCATCCCCGTGCACGGGCAGTGTGCAGGGTTCATGTCGACTCTCCTCTCCTGTGGGGAAGCCACTGGCTTAGTCCCCGATTCCACGCGAGCGCTAGTGCAAAAGGCCTAGCCTTGCCTATGCCAGGACATTAAGTGAGCATAGAGTGCCATCCTAGGCAACGCACACTGCTGTAGGTTTGTGATTGACCCTGCTTAGTTCGGCTTGGCAGGGAGAACGCACGGCGCGAACATGGAGCCCCGGAAAGCAAGGCCCAAGATACACTAGCTCTCCCGCAGCTCTTCTTCTTTGAAGTGTCAGAGCGAATGACCAAAGCCTTGCTGTGAAGCAGCAGCGAAGGGCAGTTCGCGCCAGCTGAAAACCTCTGCGAACGTATAGCAGTAGCTGGTAAATCAGAGTCGGATCTGTAGGCTTCTGTGGCTGCTTGCCTTAGCCTAGTATTCGTAGGACGGTGGGAGAGCCCCGCATAGAACGAAAGCCTCTTTGCCCGGGCATCCCCTCTGGGAAGGCACAGCTTTCGTTGGGAAATCAGAGTCGCGTCTGAGGGATGCTGCTGCTGCTTCCCTGAGCTAGTCTCCCCTGCACGTTGTAATAAACCCGCATGGAACGAAATCCTTCTATGCCCAAGCATCCTCTCTGGGAAAGCATAGCATTCGTTGGGCAATCAGAGTCGGGTTTGTGAGAAGTTGCTGCTTCTTGCCTGAGCTACTCTGCTCAGGACAGTGCAAGATACCCGCATGGAGCGAAATTTTCTTTCACCTAGCATCCCCTCTGCCAGAGAGAGAAGCGTGGTTGCACCTCTGGAAAGGGCCTTAAGGAAAGGGACACGTCTGTCACCGTGCTCCCCAAGAGCAAGTCTGGGGAAGGTGCAGCACGCTGCCACGGGCAAAGAGAAGGAGCCGTTGGCTTTGTGTTCGGGAAACGGTCGCGATGCAGGAGAGTTGGCCCTGGCAGGAACAGCGGGCCCGTTGTAAGACAAGTGTCACCATCTACCTGTGCTGAGGGACGGAGGCCTGGCTGCTAAGGTGACAGAAGAGTACGACTAGGGCAGGCACGCGTGCTCCACACTGAGGAAGGAGTCTGTGCAGAAGGCAGGCCGGTCCTGTGTCTCTGGTCCCAAGGGGACAGCGTCTCCTTGACCCCCTCTGCCTAGGGCAGACTTGGGCTTGCCACCAAGCGCCATAGCCGCAACTCGCAGAAACAGCTCCCTGGATGAACGGGCAGTCCGATGCCGTCTTCCTCCAAGATGTGACAACGTTGTTGGTGTCAGGAAGTGTGCCGGGGTAGGAGGGGGGACAGACCCAAACAGATCCCCATCCCCGTGCACGGGCAGTGTGCAGGGTTCATGTCGACTCTCCTCTCCTGTGGGGAAGGCACTGGCTTAGTCCCCGATTCCACGCGAGCGCTAGTGCAAAAGGCCTAGCCTTGCCTATGCCAGGACATGAAGTGAGCATAGAGTGCCATCCTAGGCAACGCACACTGCTGTAGGTTTGTGATTGACCCTGCTTAGTTCGGCTTGGCAGGGAGAAGGCATGGCGCGAACATGGAGCCCCGGAAAGCAAGGCCCAAGATACACTAGCTCTCCCGCAGCTCTTCTTCTTTGAAGTCTCAGAGCGAATGCCCAAAGCCTTGCTGTGAAGCAGCAGCGAAGGGCAGTTCGCGCCAGCTGAATACCTCTGCGAACGTATAGCAGTAGCTGGTAAATCAGAGTCGGATCTGTAGGCTGCTGTGGCTGCTTGCCTAAGCCTAGTATTCGTAGGACGGTTGGAGAGCCCCGCATAGAGCGAAAGCCTCTTTGCCCGGGCATCCCCTCTGGGAAGGCACAGCTTTCGTTGGGAAATCAGAGTCGCGTCTGAGGGATGCTGCTGCTGCTTCCCTGAGCTAGTCTCCCCTGCACGTTGTAATAAACCCGCATGGAACGAAATCCTTCTATGCCCAAGCATCCTCTCTGGGAAAGCATAGCATTCGTTGGGCAATCAGAGTCGGGTTTGTGAGAAGTTGCTGCTTCTTGCCTGAGCTACTCTGCTCAGGACAGTGCAAGATACCCGCATGGAGCGAAATTTTCTTTCACCTAGCATCCCCTCTGCCAGAGAGAGAAGCGTGGTTGCACCTCTGGAAAGGGCCTTAAGGAAAGGGACACGTCTGTCACCGTGCTCCCCAAGAGCAAGTCTGGGGAAGGTGCAGCACGCTGCCACGGGCAAAGAGAAGGAGCCGTTGGCTTTGTGTTCGGGAAACGGTCGCGATGCAGGAGAGTTGGCCCTGGCAGGAACAGCGGGCCCGTTGTAAGACAAGTGTCACCATCTACCTGTGCTGAGGGTCGGAGGCCTGGCTGCTAAGGTGACAGAAGAGTATGACTATGGCAGGCAGGTGTGCTCCACACTGAGGAAGGAGTCTGGGCAGAAGGCAGGCCTGTCCTGTGTCTCTGGTCCCAAGGGGACAGCGTCTCCTTGACCACCTGTGCCTAGGGCAGACTTGGGCTTGCCACCAAGCGCCATAGCTTCAACTCGCAGAAACAGCTCCCTGGACGAACGGGCAGTCCGATGCCGTCTTCCTCCAAGATGTGACAACGTTGTTGGTGTCAGGAAGTGTGCCGGGGCAGCAGGGGGGACAGACCCAAACAGATCCCCAGCCCAGTGCACGGGCAGTGTGCAGGGTTCATGTGGACTCTCCTCTCCTGTGGGGAAGGCACTGGCTTAGTCCCCGATTCCACGAGAGCGCTAGTGCAAAAGGCCTAGCCTTGCCTATGCCAGGACATGAAGTGAGCATAGAGTGCCATCCTAGGTAACGCACGCTGCTGTTGGTTTTTGATTGTGCCTGCTTAGTTCAGTTGGTAAATCAGAGTCAGATCTGTAGGCTGCTGTGACTGCTTGCCTTAGCCTAGTATTCGTAGGACGTTGGGAGAGCCCCGCATAGAGCGAAAGACACTTTGCCCGGGCATCTCCTTTGGGAAGTCACAGCTTTCGTTGGGAAATCAGAGTCGCTTCTGAGGGATGCTGTTGCTGCTTGCCTGAGTTAGACTTCCCTGCAAATTGTAATAAACCCGCATGGAGCGAAATCATCTATGGCCAGGCCTCCTCTCTGAGAAAGCAGAGCATTCGTTGGGCAATCAGTGTCGGGTTTTTAGGAAGCTGCTGCTTCTTGCCTGAGCTATTCTGCTGAGGACAGTGCAAGATACCCGCATGGAGCGAAATTCCCTTTCACCTAGCATCCCCTCTGCCAGAGAGAGAAGCGTGGTTGCACCTCTGGAAAGGGGCTTAAGGAAAGGGACACGTCTGTCACCGTGCTCCCCAAGAGCAAGTCTGGGGAAGGTGCAGCACGCTGCCACGGGCAAAGAGAAGGAGCCGTTGGCTTTGTGTTCAGAAACGGTCGCGATGCAGGAGAGTTGGCACTGGCAGGAACAGTGGGCCCGTTGTAAGACAAGTGTCACCAGCTACTTGTGAAAACAGAGTCGCGTCTGAGGGATGCTGCTGCTGCTTCCCTGATCTAGTCTCCCCTGCACGTTGTCATAATCCCGCATGGAATGAAATCCTTCTATGCCCAGGCATCCTCTCTGGGAAAGCATAGCATTCGTTGGGCAATCAGAGTCGGGTTTGTGGGAAGCTGCTGCTTCTTGCCTGAGCTAGTCTGCTCAGGACAGTGCAAGATACCCGCATGGAGCGAAATTATCTTTTACCTAGCATCCCCTCTGCCAGAGAGAGAAGCGTGGTTGCACCTCTGGAAAGGGCCTTATGGAAAGGGACACGTCTGTCACTGTGCTCCCCAAGAGCAAGTCTGGGGAAGGTGCAGCACGCTGCCACGGGCAAAGAGAAGGAGCCGTTGGCTTTGTGTTCAGAAACGGTCGCGATGCAGGAGAGTTGGCACTGGCAGGAACAGTGGGCCCGTTGTAAGACAAGTGTCACCAGCTACTTGTGAAAACAGAGTCGCGTCTGAGGGATGCTGCTGCTGCTTCCCTGATCTAGTCTCCCCTGCACGTTGTCATAATCCCGCATGGAATGAAATCCTTCTATGCCCAGGCAGCCTCTCTGGGAAAGCATAGCATTCGTTGGGCAATCAGAGTCGGGTTTGTGGGAAGCTGCTGCTTCTTGCCTGAGCTAGTCTGCTCAGGACAGTGCAAGATACCCGCATGGAGCGAAATTATCTTTTACCTAGCATCCCCTCTGCCAGAGAGAGAAGCGTGGTTGCACCTCTGGAAAGGGCCTTATGGAAAGGGACACGTCTGTCACTGTGCTCCCCAAGAGCAAGTCTGGGGAAGGTGCAGCACGCTGCCACGGGCAAAGAGAAGGAGCCGTTGGCTTTGTGTTCGGGAAACGTTCGCGATGCAGGAGAGTTGGCACTGGCAGGAACAGCGGGCCCGTTGTAAGACAAGTGTCACCATCTACCTGTGCTGAGGGTCGGAGGCCTGGCTGCTAAGGTGACAGAAGAGTATGACTATGGCAGGCAGGTGTGCTCCACACTGAGGAAGGAGTCTGGGCAGAAGGCAGGCCTGTCCTGTGTCTCTGGTCCCAAGGGGACAGCGTCTCCTTGACCACCTGTGCCTAGGGCAGACTTGGGCTTGCCACCAAGCGCCATAGCTTCAACTCGCAGAAACAGCTCCCTGGACGAACGGGCAGTCCGATGCTGTCTTCCTCAAGATGTGACAACGTTGTTGGTGTCAGGAAGTGTGCCGGGGTAGGAGGGGGGACAGACCCAAACAGATCCCCAGCCCAGTGCACGGGCAGTGTGCAGGGTTCATGTGGACTCTCCTCTCCTGTGGGGAAGGCACTGGCTTAGTCCCCGATTCCGCGCGAGCGCTAGTGCAAAAGGCCTAGCCTTGCCTATGCCAGGACATGAAGTGAGCATAGAGTGCCATCCTAGGCAACGCACGCTGCTGTTGGTTTTTGATTGTGCCTGCTTAGTTCAGTTGGTAAATCAGAGTCAGATCTGTAGGCTGCTGTGGCTGCTTGCCTTAGCCTAGTATTCGTAGGACGGTGGGAGAGCCCCGCATAGAGCGAAAGCCACTTTGCCCGGGCATCCCTTTTGGGAAGTCACAGCTTTCGTTGGGAAATCAGAGTCGCGTCTGAGGGATGCTGTTGCTGCTTGCCTGAGTTAGACTTCCCTGCAAATTGTAATAAACCCGCATGGAGCGAAATCATCTATGGCCAGGCCTCCTCTCTGAGAAAGCAGAGCTTCGTGGGCAATCAGTGTCGGGTTTTTAGGAAGCTGCTGCTTCTTGCCTGAGCTATTCTGCTGAGGACAGTGCAAGATACCCGCATGGAGCGAAATTCCCTTTCACCTAGCATCCCCTCTGCCAGAGAGAGAAGCGTGGTTGCACCTCTGGAAAGGGCCTTAAGGAAAGGGACACGTCTGTCACCGTGCTCCCCAAGAGCAAGTCTGGGGAAGGTGCAGCACGCTGCCACGGGCAAAGAGAAGGAGCCGTTGGCTTTGTGTTCGGGAAACGGTCGCGATGCAGGAGAGTTGGCACTGGCAGGAACAGCGGGCCCGTTGTAAGACAAGTGTCACCATCTACCTGTGCTGAGGGATGGAGGCCTGGCTGCTAAGGTGACAGTAGAGTAGGACTAGGGCAGGCACGCGTGCTCCACACTGAGGAAGGAGTCTGTGCAGGAGGCAGGCCGGTCCTGTTTCTCTGGTCCCAAGGGGACAGCGTCTCCTTGACCCCCTCTGCCTAGGGCAGACTTGGGCTTGCCACCAAGCGCCATAGCCGCAACTCGCAGAAACAGCTCCCTGGACGAACGGGCAGTCCGATGCCGTCTTCCTCCAAGATGTGACAACGTTGTTGGTGTCAGGAAGTGTGCCGGGGTAGGAGGGGGGACAGACCCAAACAGATCCCCATCCCCGTGCACGGGCAGTGTGCAGGGTTCATGTCGACTCTCCTCTCCTGTGGGGAAGGCACTGGCTTAGTCCCCGATTCCACGCGAGCTCTAGTGCAAAAGGCCTAGCCTTGCCTATGCCAGGACATGAAGTGAGCATAGAGTGCCATCCTAGGCAACGCACACTGCTGTAGGTTTGTGATTGACCCTGCTTAGTTCGTCTTGGCAGGGAGAACGCACGGCGCGAACATGGAGCCCCGGAAAGCAAGGCCCAAGATACACTAGCTCTCCCGCAGCTCCTCTTCTTTGAAGTGTCAGAGCGAATGCCCAAAGCCTTGCTGTGAAGCAGCAGCGAAGGGCAGTTCGCGCCAGCTGAAAACCTCTGCGAACGTATAGCAGTAGCTGGTAAATCAGAGTCGGATCTGTAGGCTGCTGTGGCTGCTTGCCTTAGCCTAGTATTCGTAGGACGGTGGGAGAGCCCCGCATAGAGCGAAAGCCTCTTTGCCCGGGCATCCCCTCTGGGAAGGCACAGCTTTCGTTGGGAAATCAGAGTCGCGTCTGAGGGATGCTGCTGCTGCTTCCCTGAGCTAGTCTCCCCTGCACGTTGTAATAAACCCGCATGGAACGAAATCCTTCTATGCCCAGGCATCCTCTCTGGGAAAGCATAGCATTCGTTGGGCAATCAGAGTCGGGTTTGTGGGAAGCTGCTGCTTCTTGCCTGAGCTACTCTGCTCAGGACAGTGCAAGATACCCGCATGGAGCGAAATTTTCTTTCACCTAGCATCCCCTCTGCCAGAGAGAGAAGCGTGGTTGCACCTCCGGAAAGGGCCTTAAGGAAAGGGACACGTCTGTCACCGTGCTCCCCAAGAGCAAGTCTGGGGAAGGTGCAGCACGCTGCCACGGGCAAAGAGAAGGAGCCGTTGGCTCTGTGTTCGGGAAACTGTCACGATGCAGGAGAGTTGGCACTGGCAGGAACAGCGGGCCCGTTGTAAGACAAGTGTCACCAGCTACTTGTGAAAACAGAGTCGCGTCTGAGGGATGCTGCTGCTGCTTCCCTGATCTAGTCTCCCCTGCACGTTGTAATAATCCCGCCTGGAATGAAATCCTTCTATGCCCAGGCATCCTCTCTGGGAAAGCATAGCATTCGTTGGGCATTCAGAGTCGGGTTTGTGGGAAGCTGCTGCTTCTTGCCTGAGCTAGTCTGCTCAGGACAGTGCAAGATACCCGCATGGAGCGAAATTATCTTTTACCTAGCATCCCCTCTGCCAGAGAGAGAAGCGTGGTTGAACCTCTGGAAAGGGCCTTATGGAAAGGGACACGTCTGTCACTGTGCTCCCCAAGAGCAAGTCTGGGGAAGGTGCATCACGCTGCCACGGGCAAAGAGAAGGAGCCGTTGGCTTTGTGTTCGGAAAACGGTCGCAATGAAGGAGAGTTGGCACTGGCAAGAAGAGCGGGCCCGTTGTAAGACAAGTGTCACCATCTACCTGTGCTGAGGGTCGGAGGCCTGGCTGCTAAGGTGACAGAAGAGTATGACTATGGCAGGCAGGTGTGCTCCACACTGAGGAAGGAGTCTGGGCAGAAGGCAGGCCTGTCTTGTGTCTCTGGTCCCAAGGGGACAGCGTCTCCTTGACCACATGTGCCTAGGGCAGACTTGGGCTTGCCACCAAGCGCCATAGCTTCTACTCGCAGAAACAGCTCCCTGGACGAACGGGCAGTCCGATGCCTTCTTACTCCAAGATGTGACAACGTTGTTGGTGTCAGGAAGTGTGCCGGGGTAGCAGGGGGGACAGACCCAAACAGATCCCCAGCCCAGTGCACGGGCAGTGTGCAGGGTTCATGTCGACTCTCCTCTCCTGTGGGGAAGGCACTGGCTTAGTCCCCGAATCCACACGAGCGCTAGTGCAAAAGGCCTAGCCTTGCCTATGCCAGGACATGAAGTGAGCATAGAGTGCCATCCTAGGCAACGAACGCTGCTGTTGGTTTTTGATTGTGCCTGCTTAGTTCAGTTGGTAAATCAGAGTCAGATCTGTAGGCTGCTGTGGCTGCTTGCCTTAGCCTAGTATTCGTAGGACGTTGGGAGAGCCCCGCATAGAGCGAAAGCCACTTTGCCCGGGCATCCCCTTTGGGAAGGCACAGCTTTCGTTGGGAAATCAGAGTCGCTTCTGAGGGATGCTGTTGCTGCTTGCCTGAGTTAGACTTCCCTGCAAATTGTAATAAACCCGCATGGAGCGAAATCATCTATGGCCAGGCCTCCTCTCTGAGAAAGCAGAGCATTCGTTGGGCAATCAGTGTCGGGTTTTTAGGAAGCTGCTGCTTCTTGCCTGAGCTATCCTGCTGAGGACAGTGCAAGATACCCGCATGGAGCGAAATTCCCTTTCACCTAGCATCCCCTCTGCCAGAGAGAGAAGCGTGGTTGCACCTCTGGAAAGGGCCTTAAGGAAAGGGACACGTCTGTCACCGTGCTCCCCAAGAGCAAGTCTGGGGAAGGTGCAGCACGCTGCCACGGGCAAAGAGAAGGAGCCGTTGGCTTTGTGTTCGGGAAACGGTCGCGATGCAGGAGAGTTGGCACTGGCAGGAACAGCGGGCCCGTTGTAAGACAAGTGTCACCATCTACCTGTGCTGAGGGACGGAGGCCTGGCTGCTAAGGTGACAGAAGAGTACGACTAGGGCAGGCACGCGTGCTCCACACTGAGGAAGGAGTCTGTGCAGAAGGCAGGCCGGTCCTGTGTCTCTGGTCCCAAGGGGACAGCGTCTCCTTGACCCCCTCTGCCTAGGGCAGACTTGGGCTTGCCACCAAGCGCCATAGCCGCAACTCGCAGAAACAGCTCCCTGGACGAACGGGCAGTCCGATGCCGTCTTCCTCCAAGATGTGACAACGTTGTTGGTGTCAGGAAGTGTGCCGGGGTAGCAGGGGGGACAGACCCAAACAGATCCCCATCCCCGTGCACGGGCAGTGTGCAGGGTTCATGTCGACTCTCCTCTCCTGTGGGGAAGCCACTGGCTTAGTCCCCGATTCCACGCGAGCGCTAGTGCAAAAGGCCTAGCCTTGCCTATGCCAGGACATGAAGTGAGCATAGAGTGCCATCCTAGGCAACGCACACTGCTGTAGGTTTGTGATTGACCCTGCTTAGTTCGGCTTGGCAGGGAGAACGCACGGCGCGAACATGGAGCCCCGGAAAGCAAGGCCCAAGATACACTAGCTCTCCCGCAGCTCTTCTTCTTTGAAGTGTCAGAGCGAATGCCCAAAGCCTTGCTGTGAAGCAGCAGCGAAGGGCAGTTCGCGCCAGCTGAAAACCTCTGCGAACGTATAGCAGTAGCTGGTAAATCAGAGTCGGATCAGTAGGCTTCTGTGGCTGCTTGCCTTAGCCTAGTATTCGTAGGACGGTGGGAGAGCCCCGCATAGAGCGAAAGCCTCTTTGCCCGGGCATCCCCTCTGGGAAGGCACAGCTTTCGTTGGGAAATCAGAGTCGCGTCTGAGGGATGCTGCTGCTGCTTCCCTGAGCTAGTCTCCCCTGCACGTTGTAATAAACCCGCATGGAACGAAATCCTTCTATGCCCAAGCATCCTCTCTGGGAAAGCATAGCATTCGTTGGGCAATCAGAGTCGGGTTTGTGAGAAGTTGCTGCTTCTTGCCTGAGCTACTCTGCTCAGGACAGTGCAAGATACCCGCATGGAGCGAAATTTTCTTTCACCTAGCATCCCCTCTGCCAGAGAGAGAAGCGTGGTTGCACCTCTGGAAAGGGCCTTAAGGAAAGGGACACGTCTGTCACCGTGCTCCCCAAGAGCAAGTCTGGGGAAGGTGCAGCACGCTGCCACGGGCAAAGAGAAGGAGCCGTTGGCTTTGTGTTCGGGAAACGGTCGCGATGCAGGAGAGTTGGCACTGGCAGGAACAGCGGGCCCGTTGTAAGACAAGTGTCACCATCTACCTGTGCTGAGGGTCGGAGGCCTGGCTGCTAAGGTGACAGAAGAGTATGACTATGGCAGGCAGGTGTGCTCCACACTGAGGAAGGAGTCTGGGCAGAAGGCAGGCCTGTCCTGTGTCTCTGGTCCCAAGGGGACAGCGTCTCCTTGACCACCTGTGCCTAGGGCAGACTTGGGCTTGCCACCAAGCGCCATAGCTTCAACTCGCAGAAACAGCTCCCTGGACGAACGGGCAGTCCGATGCCGTCTTCCTCCAAGATGTGACAACGTTGTTGGTGTCAGGAAGTGTGCCGGGGCAGCAGGGGGGACAGACCCAAACAGATCCCCAGCCCAGTGCACGGGCAGTGTGCAGGGTTCATGTCGACTCTCCTCTCCTGTGGGGAAGGCACTGGCTTAGTCCCCGATTCCACGAGAGCGCTAGTGCAAAAGGCCTAGCCTTGCCTATGCCAGGACATGAAGTGAGCATAGAGTGCCATCCTAGGCAACGCACGCTGCTGTTGGTTTTTGATTGTGCCTGCTTAGTTCAGTTGGTAAATCAGAGTCAGATCTGTAGGCTGCTGTGGCTGCTTGCCTTAGCCTAGTATTCGTAGGACGTTGGGAGAGCCCCGCATAGAGCGAAAGCCACTTTGCCCGGGCATCCCCTTTGGGAAGTCACAGCTTTCGTTGGGAAATCAGAGTCGCTTCTGAGGGATGCTGTTGCTGCTTGCCTGAGTTAGACTTCCCTGCAAATTGTAATAAACCCGCATGGAGCGAAATCATCTATGGCCAGGCCTCCTCTCTGAGAAAGCAGAGCATTCGTTGGGCAATCAGTGTCGGGTTTTTAGGAAGCTGCTGCTTCTTGCCTGAGCTATTCTGCTGAGGACAGTGCAAGATACCCGCATGGAGCGAAATTCCCTTTCACCTAGCATCCCCTCTGCCAGAGAGAGAAGCGTGGTTGCACCTCTGGAAAGGGGCTTAAGGAAAGGGACACGTCTGTCACCGTGCTCCCCAAGAGCAAGTCTGGGGAAGGTGCAGCACGCTGCCACGGGCAAAGAGAAGGAGCCGTTGGCTTTGTTTTCAGAAACGGTCGCGATGCAGGAGAGTTGGCACTGGCAGGAACAGTGGGCCCGTTGTAAGACAAGTGTCACCAGCTACTTGTTAAAACAGAGTCGCGTCTGAGGGATGCTGCTGCTGCTTCCCTGATCTAGTCTCCCCTGCACGTTGTCATAATCCCGCATGGAATGAAATCCTTCTATGCCCAGGCATCCTCTGTGGGAAAGCATAGCATTCGTTGGGCAATCAGAGTCGGGTTTGTGGGAAGCTGCTGCTTCTTGCCTGAGCTAGTCTGCTCAGGACAGTGCAAGATACCCGCATGGAGCGAAATTATCTTTTACCTAGCATCCCCTCTGCCAGAGAGAGAAGCGTGGTTGCACCTCTGGAAAGGGCCTTAAGGAAAGGGACACGTCTGTCACCGTGCTCCCCAAGAGCAAGTCTGGGGAAGGTGCAGCACGCTGCCACGGGCAAAGAGAAGGAGCCGTTGGCTTTGTGTTCGGGAAACGGTCGCGATGCAGGAGAGTTGGCCCTGGCAGGAACAGCGGGCCCGTTGTAAGACAAGTGTCACCATCTACCTGTGCTGAGGGTCGGAGGCCTGGCTGCTAAGCTGACAGAAGAGTATGACTATGGCAGGCAGGTGTGCTCCACACTGAGGAAGGAGTCTGGGCAGAAGGCAGGCCTGTCCTGTGTCTCTGGTCCCAAGGGGACAGCGTCTCCTTGACCACCTGTGCCTAGGGCAGACTTGGGCTTGCCACCAAGCGCCATAGCTTCAACTCGCAGAAACAGCTCCCTGGACGAACGGGCAGTCCGATGCCGTCTTCCTCCAAGATGTGACAACGTTGTTGGTGTCAGGAAGTGTGCCGGGGTAGGAGGGGGGACAGACCCAAACAGATCCCCAGCCCAGTGCACGGGCAGTGTGCAGGGTTCATGTCGACTCTCCTCTCCTGTGGGGAAGGCAGTGGCTTAGTCCCCGATTCCACACGAGCGCTAGTGCAAAAGGCCTAGCCTTGCCTATGACAGGACATGAAGTGAGCATAGAGTGCCATCCTAGGCAACACACGCTGCTGTTGGTTTTTGATTGTGCCTGCTTAGTTCAGTTGGTAAATCAGAGTCAGATCTGTAGGCTGCTGTGGCTGCTTGCCTTAGCCTAGTATTCGTAGGACGGTGGGAGAGCCCCGCATAGAGCGAAAGCCACTTTGCCCGGGCATCCCCTTTGGGAAGTCACAGCTTTCGTTGGGAAATCAGAGTCGCGTCTGAGGGATGCTGTTGCTGCTTGCCTGAGTTAGACTTCCCTGCAAATTGTAATAAACCCGCATGGAGCGAAATCATCTATGGCCAGGCCTCCTCTCTGAGAAAGCAGAGCATTCGTTGGGCAATCAGTGTCGGGTTTTTAGGAAGCTGCTGCTTCTTGCCTGAGCTATTCTGCTGAGGACAGTGCAAGATACCCGCATGGAGCGAAATTCCCTTTCACCTAGCATCCCCTCTGCCAGAGAGAGAAGCGTGGTTGCACCTCTGGAAAGGGGCTTAAGGAAAGGGACACGTCTGTCACCGTGCTCCCCAAGAGCAAGTCTGGGGAAGGTGCAGCACGCTGCCACGGGCAAAGAGAAGGAGCCGTTGGCTTTGTGTTCGGGAAACGGTCGCGATGCAGGAGAGTTGGCCCTGGCAGGAACAGCGGGCCCGTTGTAAGACAAGTGTCACCATCTACCTGTGCTGAGGGACGGAGGCCTGGCTGCTAAGGTGACAGAAGAGTACGACTAGGGCAGGCACGCGTGCTCCACACTGAGGAAGGAGTCTGTGCAGAAGGCAGGCCGGTCCTGTGTCTCTGGTCCCAAGGGGACAGCGTCTCCTTGACCCCCTCTGCCTAGGGCAGACTTGGGCTTGCCACCAAGCGCCATAGCCGCAACTCGCAGAAACAGCTCCCTGGACGAACGGGCAGTCCGATGCCGTCTTCCTCCAAGATGTGACAACGTTGTAGGTGTCAGGAAGTGTGCCGGGGTAGGAGGGGGGACAGACCCAAACAGATCCCCATCCCCGTGCACGGGCAGTGTGCAGGGTTCATGTCGACTCTCCTCTCCTGTGGGGAAGGCACTGGCTTAGTCCCCGATTCCACGCGAGCGCTAGTGCAAAAGGCCTAGCCTTGCCTATGCCAGGACATGAAGTGAGCATAGAGTGCCATCCTAGGCAACGCACACTGCTGTAGGTTTGTGATTGACCCTGCTTAGTTCGGCTTGGCAGGGAGAAGGATGGCGCGAACATGGAGCCCCGGAAAGCAAGGCCCAAGATACACTAGCTCTCCCGCAGCTCTTCTTCTTTGAAGTCTCAGAGCGAATGCCCAAAGCCTTGCTGTGAAGCAGCAGCGAAGGGCAGTTCGCGCCAGCTGAATACCTCTGCGAACGTATAGCAGTAGCTGGTAAATCAGAGTCGGATCTGTAGGCTGCTGTGGCTGCTTGCCTAAGCCTAGTATTCGTAGGACGGTTGGAGAGCCCCGCATAGAGCGAAAGCCTCTTTGCCCGGGCATCCCCTCTGGGAAGGCACAGCTTTCGTTGGGAAATCAGAGTCGCGTCTGAGGGATGCTGCTGCTGCTTCCCTTAGCTAGTCTCCCCTGCATGTTGTAATAAACCCGCATGGAACGAAATCCTTCTATGTCCAGGCATCCTCTCTGGGAAAGCATAGCATTCGTTGGGCAATCAGAGTCGGGTTTGTGGGAAGCTGCTGCTTCTTGCCTGAGCTACTCTGCTCAGGACAGTGCAAGATACCCGCATGGAGCGAAATTTTCTTTCACCTAGCATCCCCTCTGCCAGAGAGAGAAGCGTGGTTGCAACTCTGGAAAGGGCCTTAAGGAAAGGGACACGTCTGTCACCGTGCTCCCGAAGAGCAAGTCTGGGGAAGGTGCAGCACGCTGCCACGGGCAAAGAGAAGGAGCCGTTGGCTTTGTGTTCGGGAAACGGTCGCGATGCAGGAGAGTTGGCACTGGCAGGAACAGCGGGCCCGTTGTAAGACAAGTGTCACCATCTACCTGTGCTGAGGGTCGGAGGCCTGGCTGCTAAGGTGACAGAAGAGTATGACTATGGCAGGCAGGTGTGCTCCACACTGAGGAAGGAGTCTGGGCAGAAGGCAGGCCTGTCCTGTGTCTCTGGTCCCAAGGGGACAGCGTCTCCTTGACCACCTGTGCCTAGGGCAGACTTGGGCTTGCCACCAAGCGCCATAGCTTCAACTCGCAGAAACAGCTCCCTGGACGAACGGGCAGTCCGATGCCTTCTTCCTCCAAGATGTGACAACGTTGTTGGTGTCAGGAAGTGTGCCGGGGCAGCAGGGGGGACAGACCCAAACAGATCCCCAGCCCAGTGCACGGGCAGTGTGCAGGGTTCATGTCGACTCTCCTCTCCTGTGGGGAAGGCACTGGCTTAGTCCCCGATTCCACGCGAGCGCTAGTGCAAAAGGCCTAGCCTTGCCTATGCCAGGACATGAAGTGAGCATAGAGTGCCATCCTAGGCAACGCACGCTGCTGTTGGTTTTTGATTGTGCCTGCTTAGTTCAGTTGGTAAATCAGAGTCAGATCTGTAGGCTGCTGTGGCTGCTTGCCTTAGCCTAGTATTCGTAGGACGTTGGGAGAGCCCCGCATAGAGCGAAAGCCACTTTGCCCGGGCATCCCCTTTGGGAAGTCACAGCTTTCGTTGGGAAATCAGAGTCGCTTCTGAGGGATGCTGTTGCTGCTTGCCTGAGTTAGACTTCCCTGCAAATTGTAATAAACCCGCATGGAGCGAAATCATCTATGGCCAGGACTCCTCTCTGAGAAAGCAGAGCATTCGTTGGGCAATCAGTGTCGGGTTTTTAGGAAGCTGCTGCTTCTTGCCTGAGCTATTCTGCTGAGGACAGTGCAAGATACCCGCATGGAGCGAAATTCCCTTTCACCTAGCATCCCCTCTGCCAGAGAGAGAAGCGTGGTTGCACCTCTGGAAAGGGGCTTAAGGAAAGGGACACGTCTGTCACCGTGCTCCCCAAGAGCAAGTCTGGGGAAGGTGCAGCACGCTGCCACGGGCAAAGAGAAGGAGCCGTTGGCTTTGTGTTCAGAAACGGTCGCGATGCAGGAGAGTTGGCACTGGCAGGAACAGTGGGCCCGTTGTAAGACAAGTGTCACCAGCTACTTGTGAAAACAGAGTCGCGTCTGAGGGATGCTGCTGCTGCTTCCCTGATCTAGTCTCCCCTGCATGTTGTCATAATCCCGCATGGAATGAAATCCTTCTATGCCCAGGCATCCTCTCTGGGAAAGCATAGCATTCGTTGGGCAATCAGAGTCGGGTTTGTGGGAAGCTGCTGCTTCTTGCCTGAGCTAGTCTGCTCAGGACAGTGCAAGATACCCGCATGGAGCGAAATTATCTTTTACCTAGCATCCCCTCTGCCAGAGAGAGAAGCGTGGTTGCACCTCTGGAAAGGGCCTTATGGAAAGGGACACGTCTGTCACTGTGCTCCCCAAGAGCAAGTCTGGGGAAGGTGCAGCACGCTGCCACGGGCAAAGAGAAGGAGCCGTTGGCTTTGTGTTCGGGAAACGTTCGCGATGCAGGAGAGTTGGCACTGGCAGGAACAGCGGGCCCGTTGTAAGACAAGTGTCACCATCTACCTGTGCTGAGGGTCGGAGGCCTGGCTGCTAAGGTGACAGAAGAGTATGACTATGGCAGGCAGGTGTGCTCCACACTGAGGAAGGAGTCTGGGCAGAAGGCAGGCCTGTCCTGTGTCTCTGGTCCCAAGGGGACAGCGTCTCCTTGACCACCTGTGCCTAGGGCAGACTTGGGCTTGCCACCAAGCGCCATAGCTTCAACTCGCAGAAACAGCTCCCTGGACGAACGGGCAGTCCGATGCTGTCTTCCTCAAGATGTGACAACGTTGTTGGTGTCAGGAAATGTGCCGGGGTAGGAGGGGGGATAGACCCAAACAGATCCCCAGCCCAGTGCACGGGCAGTGTGCAGGGTTCATGTCGACTCTCCTCTCCTGTGGGGAAGGCACTGGCTTAGTCCCCGATTCCGCGCGAGCGCTAGTGCAAAAGGCCTAGCCTTGCCTATGCCAGGACATGAAGTGAGCATAGAGTGCCATCCTAGGCAACGCACGCTGCTGTTGGTTTTTGATTGTGCCTGCTTAGTTCAGTTGGTAAATCAGAGTCAGATCTGTAGGCTGCTGTGGCTGCTTGCCTTAGCCTAGTATTCGTAGGACGGTGGGAGAGCCCCGCATAGAGCGAAAGCCACTTTGCCCGGGCATCCCTTTTGGGAAGTCACAGCTTTCGTTGGGAAATCAGAGTCGCGTCTGAGGGATGCTGTTGCTGCTTGCCTGAGTTAGACTTCCCTGCAAATTGTAATAAACCCGCATGGAGCGAAATCATCTATGGCCAGGCCTCCTCTCTGAGAAAGCAGAGCTTCGTTGGGCAATCAGTGTCGGGTTTTTAGGAAGTTGCTGCTTCTTGCCTGAGCTATTCTGCTGAGGACAGTGCAAGATACCCGCATGGAGCGAAATTCCCTTTCACCTAGCATCCCCTCTGCCAGAGAGAGAAGCGTGGTTGCACCTCTGGAAAGGGCCTTAAGGAAAGGGACACGTCTGTCACCGTGCTCCCCAAGAGCAAGTCTGGGGAAGGTGCAGCACGCTGCCACGGGCAAAGAGAAGGAGCCGTTGGCTTTGTGTTCGGGAAACGGTCGCGATGCAGGAGAGTTGGCACTGGCAGGAACAGCGGGCCCGTTGTAAGACAAGTGTCACCATCTACCTGTGCTGAGGGATGGAGGCCTGGCTGCTAAGGTGACAGTAGAGTAGGACTAGGGCAGGCACGCGTGCTCCACACTGAGGAAGGAGTCTTTGCAGAAGGCAGGCCGGTCCTGTGTCTCTTGTCCCAAGGGGACAGCGTCTCCTTGACCCCCTCTGCCTAGGGCAGACTTGGGCTTGCCACCAAGCGCCATAGCCGCAACTCGCAGAAACAGCTCCCTGGACGAACGGGCAGTCCGATGCCGTCTTCCTCCAAGATGTGACAACGTTGTTGGTGTCAGGAAGTGTGCCGGGGTAGGAGGGGGGACAGACCCAAACAGATCCCCATCCCCGTGCACGGGCAGTGTGCAGGGTTCATGTCGACTCTCCTCTCCTGTGGGGAAGGCACTGGCTTAGTCCCCGATTCCACGCGAGCTCTAGTGCAAAAGGCCTAGCCTTGCCTATGCCAGGACATGAAGTGAGCATAGAGTGCCATCCTAGGCAACGCACACTGCTGTAGGTTTGTGATTGACCCTGCTTAGTTCGTCTTGGCAGGGAGATCGCACGGCGCGAACATGGAGCCCCGGAAAGCAAGGCCCAAGATACACTAGCTCTCCCGCAGCTCCTCTTCTTTGAAGTGTCAGAGCGAATGCCCAAAGCCTTGCTGTGAAGCAGCAGCGAAGGGCAGTTCGCGCCAGCTGAAAACCTCTGCGAACGTATAGCAGTAGCTGGTAAATCAGAGTCGGATCTGTAGGCTGCTGTGGCTGCTTGCCTTAGCCTAGTATTCGTAGGACGGTGGGAGAGCCCCGCATAGAGCGAAAGCCTCTTTGCCCGGGCATCCCCTCTGGGAAGGCACAGCTTTCGTTGGGAAATCAGAGTCGCGTCTGAGGGATGCTGCTGCTGCTTCCCTGAGCTAGTCTCCCCTGCACGTTGTAATAAACCCGCATGGAACGAAATCATTCTATGCCCAGGCATCCTCTCTGGGAAAGCATAGCATTCGTTGGGCAATCAGAGTCGGGTTTGTGGGAAGCTGCTGCTTCTTGCCTGAGCTACTCTGCTCAGGACAGTGCAAGATACCCGCATGGAGCGAAATTTTCTTTCACCTAGCATCCCCTCTGCCAGAGAGAGAAGCGTGGTTGCACCTCTGGAAAGGGCCTTAAGGAAAGGGACACGTCTGTCACCGTGCTCCCCAAGAGCAAGTCTGGGGAAGGTGCAGCACGCTGCCACGGGCAAAGAGAAGGAGCCGTTGGCTTTGTGTTCGGGAAACGGTCGCGATGCAGGAGAGTTGGCACTGGCAGGAACAGCGGGCCCGTTGTAAGACAAGTGTCACCAGATACTTGTGAAAACAGAGTCGCGTCTGAGGGATGCTGCTGCTGCTTCCCTGATCTAGTCTCCCCTGCACGTTGTAATAATCCCGCCTGGAATGAAATCCTTCTATCTCCAGGCATCCTCTCTGGGAAAGCATAGCATTCGTTGGGCAATCAGAGTCGGTTTTGTGGGAAGCTGCTGCTTCTTGCCTGAGCTAGTCTGCTCAGGACAGTGCAAGATACCCGCATGGAGCGAAATTATCTTTTACCTAGCATCCCCTCTGCCAGAGAGAGAAGCGTGGTTGCACCTCTGGAAAGGGCCTTATGGAAAGGGACACGTCTGTCACTGTGCTCCCCAAGAGCAAGTCTGGGGAAGGTGCATCACGCTGCCACGGGCAAAGAGAAGGAGCCGTTGGCTTTGTGTTCGGGAAACGGTCGCGATGAAGGAGAGTTGGCACTGGCAGGAATAGCGGGCCCGTTGTAAGACAAGTGTCACCATCTACCTGTGCTGAGGGTCGGAGGCCTGGCTGCTAAGGTGACAGAAGAGTATGACTATGGCAGGCAGGTGTGCTCCACACTGAGGAAGGAGTCTGGGCAGAAGGCAGGCCTGTCCTGTGTCTCTGGTCCCAAGGGGACAGCGTCTCCTTGACCACCTGTGCTTAGGGCAGACTTGGGCTTGCCACCAAGCGCCATAGCTTCAACTCGCAGAAACAGCTCCCTGGACGAACGGGCAGTCCGAT
Organism: Neogale vison; assembly: GCF_020171115.1. NCBI lineage: Eukaryota > Metazoa > Chordata > Mammalia > Carnivora > Mustelidae > Neogale > Neogale vison. Next base: position 217,094,838 of record NC_058101.1, read on the forward strand.
GCCGTCTTCCTCCAAGATGTGACAACGTTGTTGGTGTCAGGAAGTGTGCCGGGGTAGGAGGGGGGACAGACCCAAACAGATCCCCAGCCCAGTGCACGGGCAGTGTGCAGGGTTCATGTCGACTCTCCTCTCCTGTGGGGAAGGCAGTGGCTTAGTCCCCGATTCCACACGAGCGCTAGTGCAAAAGGCCTAGCCTTGCCTATGACAGGACATGAAGTGAGCATAGAGTGCCATCCTAGGCAACACACGCTGCTGTTGGTTTTTGATTGTGCCTGCTTAGTTCAGTTGGTAAATCAGAGTCAGATCTGTAGGCTGCTGTGGCTGCTTGCCTTAGCCTAGTATTCGTAGGACGGTGGGAGAGCCCCGCATAGAGCGAAAGCCACTTTGCCCGGGCATCCCCTTTGGGAAGTCACAGCTTTCGTTGGGAAATCAGAGTCGCGTCTGAGGGATGCTGTTGCTGCTTGCCTGAGTTAGACTTCCCTGCAAATTGTAATAAACCCGCATGGAGCGAAATCATCTATGGCCAGGCCTCCTCTCTGAGAAAGCAGAGCATTCGTTGGGCAATCAGTGTCGGGTTTTTAGGAAGCTGCTGCTTCTTGCCTGAGCTATTCTGCTGAGGACAGTGCAAGATACCCGCATGGAGCGAAATTCCCTTTCACCTAGCATCCCCTCTGCCAGAGAGAGAAGCGTGGTTGCACCTCTGGAAAGGGGCTTAAGGAAAGGGACACGTCTGTCACCGTGCTCCCCAAGAGCAAGTCTGGGGAAGGTGCAGCACGCTGCCACGGGCAAAGAGAAGGAGCCGTTGGCTTTGTGTTCGGGAAACGGTCGCGATGCAGGAGAGTTGGCCCTGGCAGGAACAGCGGGCCCGTTGTAAGACAAGTGTCACCTTCTACCTGTGCTGAGGGACGGAGGCCTGGCTGCTAAGGTGACAGAAGAGTACGACTAGGGCAGGCACGCGTGCTCCACACTGAGGAAGGAGTCTGTGCAGAAGGCAGGCCGGTCCTGTGTCTCTGGTCCCAAGGGGACAGCGTCTCCTTGACCCCCTCTGCCTAGGGCAGACTTGGGCTTGCCACCAAGCGCCATAGCCGCAACTCGCAGAAACAGCTCCCTGGACGAACGGGCAGTCCGATGCCGTCTTCCTCCAAGATGTGACAACGTTGTAGGTGTCAGGAAGTGTGCCGGGGTAGGAGGGGGGACAGACCCAAACAGATCCCCATCCCCGTGCACGGGCAGTGTGCAGGGTTCATGTCGACTCTCCTCTCCTGTGGGGAAGGCACTGGCTTAGTCCCCGATTCCACGCGAGCGCTAGTGCAAAAGGCCTAGCCTTGCCTATGCCAGGACATGAAGTGAGCATAGAGTGCCATCCTAGGCAACGCACACTGCTGTAGGTTTGTGATTGACCCTGCTTAGTTCGGCTTGGCAGGGAGAAGGCATGGCGCGAACATGGAGCCCCGGAAAGCAAGGCCCAAGATACACTAGCTCTCCCGCAGCTCTTCTTCTTTGAAGTCTCAGAGCGAATGCCCAAAGCCTTGCTGTGAAGCAGCAGCGAAGGGCAGTTCGCGCCAGCTGAATACCTCTGCGAACGTATAGCAGTAGCTGGTAAATCAGAGTCGGATCTGTAGGCTGCTGTGGCTGCTTGCCTAAGCCTAGTATTCGTAGGACGGTTGGAGAGCCCCGCATAGAGCGAAAGCCTCTTTGCCCGGGCATCCCCTCTGGGAAGGCACAGCTTTCGTTGGGAAATCAGAGTCGCGTCTGAGGGATGCTGCTGCTGCTTCCCTTAGCTAGTCTCCCCTGCATGTTGTAATAAACCCGCATGGAACGAAATCCTTCTATGTCCAGGCATCCTCTCTGGGAAAGCATAGCATTCGTTGGGCAATCAGAGTCGGGTTTTTGGGAAGCTGCTGCTTCTTGCCTGAGCTACTCTGCTCAGGACAGTGCAAGATACCCGCATGGAGCGAAATTTTCTTTTACCTAGCATCCCCTCTGCCAGAGAGAGAAGCGTGGTTGCACCTCTGGAAAGGGCCTTATGGAAAGGGACACGTCTGTCACCGTGCTCCCCAAGAGCAAGTCTGGGGAAGGTGCAGCACGCTGCCACGGGCAAAGAGAAGGAGCTGTTGGCTTTGTGTTCGGGAAAAGGTCGCGATGCAGGAGAGTTGGCACTGGCAGGAACAGCGGGCCCGTTGTAAGACAAGTGTCACCATCTACCTGTGCTGAAGGATGGAGGCCTGGCTGCAAAGGTGACAGTAGAGTAGGACTAGGGCAGGCACGCGTGCTCCACACTGAGGAAGGAGTCTGTGCAGAAGGCAGGCCGGTCCTGTGTCTCTGGTCCCAAGGGGACAGCGTCTCCTTGACCCCCTCTGCCTAGGGCAGACTTGGGCTTGCCACCAAGCGCCATAGCCGCAACTCGCAGAAACAGCTCCCTGGACGAACGGGCAGTCCGATGCCGTCTTCCTCCAAGATGTGACAACGTTGTTGGTGTCAGGAAGTGTGCCGGGGTAGGAGGGGGGACAGACCCAAACAGATCCCCATCCCCGTGCACGGGCAGTGTGCAGGGTTCATGTCGACTCTCCTCTCCTGTGGGGAAGGCACTGGCTTAGTCCCCGATTCCACGCGAGCTCTAGTGCAAAAGGCCTAGCCTTGCCTATGCCAGGACATGAAGTGAGCATAGAGTGCCATCCTAGGCAACGCACACTGCTGTAGGTTTGTGATTGACCCTGCTTAGTTCGGCTTGGCAGGGAGAACGCACGGCGCGAACATGGAGCCCCGGAAAGCAAGGCCCAAGATACACTAGCTCTCCCGCAGCTCTTCTTCTTTGAAGTGTCAGAGCGAATGCCCAAAGCCTTGCTGTGAAGCAGCAGCGAAGGGCAGTTCGCGCCAGCTGAAAACCTCGGCGAACGTATAGCAGTAGCTGGTAAATCAGAGTCGGATCTGTAGGCTGCTGTGGCTGCTTGCCTTAGCCTAGTATTCGTAGGACGGTGGGAGAGCCCCGCATAGAGCGAAAGCCTCTTTGCCCGGGCATCCCCTCTGGGAAGGCACAGCTTTCGTTAGGAAATCAGAGTCACATCTGAGGGATGCTGCTGCTGCTTCCCTGATCTAGTCTCCCCTGCACGTTGTAATAAACCCGCATGGAACGAAATCCTTCTATGCCCAGGCATCCGATCTGGGAAAGCAGAGCATTCGTTGGGCAATCAGAGTCGGGTTTGTGGGAAGCTGCTGCTTCTTGCCTGAGCTACTCTGCTCAGGACAGTGCAAGATACCCGCATGGAGCGAAATATTCTTTCACCTAGCATCCCCTATGCCAGAGAGAGAAGCGTGGTTGCACCTCTGGAAAGGGCCTTAAGGAAAGGGACACGTCTGTAACCGTGCTCCCCAAGAGCAAGTCTGGGGAAGGTGCAGCACGCTGCCACAGGCAAAGAGAAGGAGCCGTTCGCTTTGAGTTCGGGAAACGGTCGCGATGCAGGAGAGTTGGCACTGGCAGGAACAGCGCGCCCGTTGTAAGACAAGAGTCACCAGCTACTTGTGAAAACAGAGTCACGTCTGAGGTATGCTGCTGCTGCTTCCCTGATCTAGTGTCCCCTGCACGTTGTAATAATCCCGCATGGAACGAAATCCTTCTATGCCCAGGCATCCTCTCTGGGAAAGCATAACATTCGTTGGGCAATCAGAGTCGGGTTTGTGGGAAGCTGCTGCTTCTTGCCTGAGCTAGTCTGCTCAGGACAGTGCAAGATACCGGCATGGAGCGAAATTTTCTTTTACCTAGCATCCCCTATGCCAGAGAGAGAAGCGTGGTTGCACCTCTGGAAAGGGCCTTAAGGAAAGGGACACGTCTGTCACCGTGCTCCCCAAGAGCAAGTCTGGGGAAGGTGCATCACGCTGCCACGGGCAAAGAGAAGGAGCCGTTGGCTCTGTGTTCGGGAAACTGTCACAATGCAGGAGAGTTGGCACTGGCAGGAACAGCGGGCCCGTTGTAAGACAAGTGTCACCAGCTACTTGTGAAAACAGAGTCGCGTCTGAGGGATGCTGCTGCTGCTTCCCTGATCTAGTCTCCCCTGCACGTTGTAATAATCCCGCCTGGAATGAAATCCTTCTATGCCCAGGCATCCTCTCTGGGAAAGCATAGCATTCGTTGGGCATTCAGAGTCGGGTTTGTGGGAAGCTGCTGCTTCTTGCCTGAGCTAGTCTGCTCAGGACAGTGCAAGATACCCGCATGGAGCGAAATTATCTTTTACCTAGCATCCCCTCTGCCAGAGAGAGAAGCGTGGTTGAACCTCTGGAAAGGGCCTTATGGAAAGGGACACGTCTGTCACTGTGCTCCCCAAGAGCAAGTCTGGGGAGGTGCATCACGCTGCCACGGGCAAAGAGAAAGAGCCGTTGGCTTTGTGTTCGGGAAACGGTTGCGATGAAGGAGAGTTGGCACTGGCAAGAAGAGCGGGCCCGTTGTAAGACAAGTGTCACCATCTACCTGTGCTGAGGGTCGGAGGCCTGGCTGCTAAGGTGACAGAAGAGTATGACTATGGCAGGCAGGTGTGCTCCACACTGAGGAAGGAGTCTGGGCAGAAGGCAGGCCTGTCTTGTGTCTCTGGTCCCAAGGGGACAGCGTCTCCTTGACCACATGTGCCTAGGGCAGACTTGGGCTTGCCACCAAGCGCCATAGCTTCAACTCGCAGAAACAGCTCCCTGGACGAACGGGCAGTCCGATGCCTTCTTACTCCAAGATGTGACAACGTTGTTGGTGTCAGGAAGTGTGCCGGGGTAGCAGGGGGGACAGACCCAACAGATCCCCAGCCCAGTTCACGGGCAGTGTGCAGGGTTCATGTCGACTCTCCTCTCCTGTGGGGAAGGCACTGGCTTAGTCCCCGAATCCACACGAGCGCTAGTGCAAAAGGCCTAGCCTTGCCTATGCCAGGACATGAAGTGAGCATAGAGTGCCATCCTAGGCAACGAACGCTGCTGTTGGTTTTTGATTGTGCCTGCTTAGTTCAGTTGGTAAATCAGAGTCAGATCTGTAGGCTGCTGTGGCTGCTTGCCTTAGCCTAGTATTCGTAGGACGGTGGGAGAGCCCCGCATAGAGCGAAAGCCACTTTGCCCGGGCATCCCCTTTGGGAAGGCACAGCTTTCGTTGGGAAATCAGAGTCGCTTCTGAGGGATGCTGTTGCTGCTTGCCTGAGTTAGACTTCCCTGCAAATTGTAATAAACCCGCATGGAGCGAAATCATCTATGGCCAGGCCTCCTCTCTGAGAAAGCAGAGCATTCGTTGGGCAATCAGTGTCGGGTTTTTAGGAAGCTGCTGCTTCTTGCCTGAGCTATCCTGCTGAGGACAGTGCAAGATACCCGCATGGAGCGAAATTCCCTTTCACCTAGCATCCCCTCTGCCAGAGAGAGAAGCGTGGTTGCACCTCTGGAAAGGGCCTTAAGGAAAGGGACACGTCTGTCACCGTGCTCCCCAAGAGCAAGTCTGGGGAAGGTGCAGCACGCTGCCACGGGCAAAGAGAAGGAGCCGTTGGCTTTGTGTTCGGGAAACGGTCGCGATGCAGGAGAGTTGGCACTGGCAGGAACAGCGGGCCCGTTGTAAGACAAGTGTCACCATCTACCTGTGCTGAGGGACGGAGGCCTGGCTGCTAAGGTGACAGAAGAGTACGACTAGGGCAGGCACGCGTGCTCCACACTGAGGAAGGAGTCTGTGCAGAAGGCAGGCCGGTCCTGTGTCTCTGGTCCCAAGGGGACAGCGTCTCCTTGACCCCCTCTGCCTAGGGCAGACTTGGGCTTGCCACCAAGCGCCATAGCCGCAACTCGCAGAAACAACTCCCTGGACGAACGGGCAGTCCGATGCCGTCTTCCTCCAAGATGTGACAACGTTGTTGGTGTCAGGAAGTGTGCCGGGGTAGCAGGGGGGACAGACCCAAACAGATCCCCATCCCCGTGCACGGGCAGTGTGCAGGGTTCATGTCGACTCTCCTCTCCTGTGGGGAAGCCACTGGCTTAGTCCCCGATTCCACGCGAGCGCTAGTGCAAAAGGCCTAGCCTTGCCTATGCCAGGACATTAAGTGAGCATAGAGTGCCATCCTAGGCAACGCACACTGCTGTAGGTTTGTGATTGACCCTGCTTAGTTCGGCTTGGCAGGGAGAACGCACGGCGCGAACATGGAGCCCCGGAAAGCAAGGCCCAAGATACACTAGCTCTCCCGCAGCTCTTCTTCTTTGAAGTGTCAGAGCGATTGACCAAAGCCTTGCTGTGAGGCAGCAGCGAAGGGCAGTTCGCGCCAGCTGAAAACCTCTGCGAACGTATAGCAGTAGCTGGTAAATCAGAGTCGGATCTGTAGGCTTCTGTGGCTGCTTGCCTTAGCCTAGTATTCGTAGGACGGTGGGAGAGCCCCGCATAGAACGAAAGCCTCTTTGCCCGGGCATCCCCTCTGGGAAGGCACAGCTTTCGTTGGGAAATCAGAGTCGCGTCTGAGGGATGCTGCTGCTGCTTCCCTGAGCTAGTCTCCCCTGCACGTTGTAATAAACCCGCATGGAACGAAATCCTTCTATGCCCAAGCATCCTCTCTGGGAAAGCATAGCATTCGTTGGGCAATCAGAGTCGGGTTTGTGAGAAGTTGCTGCTTCTTGCCTGAGCTACTCTGCTCAGGACAGTGCAAGATACCCGCATGGAGCGAAATTTTCTTTCACCTAGCATCCCCTCTGCCAGAGAGAGAAGCGTGGTTGCACCTCTGGAAAGGGCCTTAAGGAAAGGGACACGTCTGTCACCGTGCTCCCCAAGAGCAAGTCTGGGGAAGGTGCAGCACGCTGCCACGGGCAAAGAGAAGGAGCCGTTGGCTTTGTGTTCGGGAAACGGTCGCGATGCAGGAGAGTTGGCCCTGGCAGGAACAGCGGGCCCGTTGTAAGACAAGTGTCACCATCTACCTGTGCTGAGGGACGGAGGCCTGGCTGCTAAGGTGACAGAAGAGTACGACTAGGGCAGGCACGCGTGCTCCACACTGAGGAAGGAGTCTGTGCAGAAGGCAGGCCGGTCCTGTGTCTCTGGTCCCAAGGGGACAGCGTCTCCTTGACCCCCTCTGCCTAGGGCAGACTTGGGCTTGCCACCAAGCGCCATAGCCGCAACTCGCAGAAACAGCTCCCTGGATGAACGGGCAGTCCGATGCCGTCTTCCTCCAAGATGTGACAACGTTGTTGGTGTCAGGAAGTGTGCCGGGGTAGGAGGGGGGACAGACCCAAACAGATCCCCATCCCCGTGCACGGGCAGTGTGCAGGGTTCATGTCGACTCTCCTCTCCTGTGGGGAAGGCACTGGCTTAGTCCCCGATTCCACGCGAGCGCTAGTGCAAAAGGCCTAGCCTTGCCTATGCCAGGACATGAAGTGAGCATAGAGTGCCATCCTAGGCAACGCACACTGCTGTAGGTTTGTGATTGACCCTGCTTAGTTCGGCTTGGCAGGGAGAAGGCATGGCGCGAACATGGAGCCCCGGAAAGCAAGGCCCAAGATACACTAGCTCTCCCGCAGCTCTTCTTCTTTGAAGTCTCAGAGCGAATGCCCAAAGCCTTGCTGTGAAGCAGCAGCGAAGGGCAGTTCGCGCCAGCTGAATACCTCTGCGAACGTATAGCAGTAGCTGGTAAATCAGAGTCGGATCTGTAGGCTGCTGTGGCTGCTTGCCTAAGCCTAGTATTCGTAGGACGGTTGGAGAGCCCCGCATAGAGCGAAAGCCTCTTTGCCCGGGCATCCCCTCTGGGAAGGCACAGCTTTCGTTGGGAAATCAGAGTCGCGTCTGAGGGATGCTGCTGCTGCTTCCCTGAGCTAGTCTCCCCTGCACGTTGTAATAAACCCGCATGGAACGAAATCCTTCTATGCCCAAGCATCCTCTCTGGGAAAGCATAGCATTCGTTGGGCAATCAGAGTCGGGTTTGTGAGAAGTTGCTGCTTCTTGCCTGAGCTACTCTGCTCAGGACAGTGCAAGATACCCGCATGGAGCGAAATTTTCTTTCACCTAGCATCCCCTCTGCCAGAGAGAGAAGCGTGGTTGCACCTCTGGAAAGGGCCTTAAGGAAAGGGACACGTCTGTCACCGTGCTCCCCAAGAGCAAGTCTGGGGAAGGTGCAGCACGCTGCCACGGGCAAAGAGAAGGAGCCGTTGGCTTTGTGTTCGGGAAACGGTCGCGATGCAGGAGAGTTGGCCCTGGCAGGAACAGCGGGCCCGTTGTAAGACAAGTGTCACCATCTACCTGTGCTGAGGGTCGGAGGCCTGGCTGCTAAGGTGACAGAAGAGTATGACTATGGCAGGCAGGTGTGCTCCACACTGAGGAAGGAGTCTGGGCAGAAGGCAGGCCTGTCCTGTGTCTCTGGTCCCAAGGGGACAGCGTCTCCTTGACCACCTGTGCCTAGGGCAGACTTGGGCTTGCCACCAAGCGCCATAGCTTCAACTCGCAGAAACAGCTCCCTGGACGAACGGGCAGTCCGATGCCGTCTTCCTCCAAGATGTGACAACGTTGTTGGTGTCAGGAAGTGTGCCGGGGCAGCAGGGGGGACAGACCCAAACAGATCCCCAGCCCAGTGCACGGGCAGTGTGCAGGGTTCATGTGGACTCTCCTCTCCTGTGGGGAAGGCACTGGCTTAGTCCCCGATTCCACGAGAGCGCTAGTGCAAAAGGCCTAGCCTTGCCTATGCCAGGACATGAAGTGAGCATAGAGTGCCATCCAAGGTAACGCACGCTGCTGTTGGTTTTTGATTGTGCCTGCTTAGTTCAGTTGGTAAATCAGAGTCAGATCTGTAGGCTGCTGTGACTGCTTGCCTTAGCCTAGTATTCGTAGGACGTTGGGAGAGCCCCGCATAGAGCGAAAGACACTTTGCCCGGGCATCCCCTTTGGGAAGTCACAGCTTTCGTTGGGAAATCAGAGTCGCTTCTGAGGGATGCTGTTGCTGCTTGCCTGAGTTAGACTTCCCTGCAAATTGTAATAAACCCGCATGGAGCGAAATCATCTATGGCCAGGCCTCCTCTCTGAGAAAGCAGAGCATTCGTTGGGCAATCAGTGTCGGGTTTTTAGGAAGCTGCTGCTTCTTGCCTGAGCTATTCTGCTGAGGACAGTGCAAGATACCCGCATGGAGCGAAATTCCCTTTCACCTAGCATCCCCTCTGCCAGAGAGAGAAGCGTGGTTGCACCTCTGGAAAGGGGCTTAAGGAAAGGGACACGTCTGTCACCGTGCTCCCCAAGAGCAAGTCTGGGGAAGGTGCAGCACGCTGCCACGGGCAAAGAGAAGGAGCCGTTGGCTTTGTGTTCAGAAACGGTCGCGATGCAGGAGAGTTGGCACTGGCAGGAACAGTGGGCCCGTTGTAAGACAAGTGTCACCAGCTACTTGTGAAAACAGAGTCGCGTCTGAGGGATGCTGCTGCTGCTTCCCTGATCTAGTCTCCCCTGCACGTTGTCATAATCCCGCATGGAATGAAATCCTTCTATGCCCAGGCATCCTCTCTGGGAAAGCATAGCATTCGTTGGGCAATCAGAGTCGGGTTTGTGGGAAGCTGCTGCTTCTTGCCTGAGCTAGTCTGCTCAGGACAGTGCAAGATACCCGCATGGAGCGAAATTATCTTTTACCTAGCATCCCCTCTGCCAGAGAGAGAAGCGTGGTTGCACCTCTGGAAAGGGCCTTATGGAAAGGGACACGTCTGTCACTGTGCTCCCCAAGAGCAAGTCTGGGGAAGGTGCAGCACGCTGCCACGGGCAAAGAGAAGGAGCCGTTGGCTTTGTGTTCAGAAACGGTCGCGATGCAGGAGAGTTGGCACTGGCAGGAACAGTGGGCCCGTTGTAAGACAAGTGTCACCAGCTACTTGTGAAAACAGAGTCGCGTCTGAGGGATGCTGCTGCTGCTTCCCTGATCTAGTCTCCCCTGCACGTTGTCATAATCCCGCATGGAATGAAATCCTTCTATGCCCAGGCATCCTCTCTGGGAAAGCATAGCATTCGTTGGGCAATCAGAGTCGGGTTTGTGGGAAGCTGCTGCTTCTTGCCTGAGCTAGTCTGCTCAGGACAGTGCAAGATACCCGCATGGAGCGAAATTATCTTTTACCTAGCATCCCCTCTGCCAGAGAGAGAAGCGTGGTTGCACCTCTGGAAAGGGCCTTATGGAAAGGGACACGTCTGTCACTGTGCTCCCCAAGAGCAAGTCTGGGGAAGGTGCAGCACGCTGCCACGGGCAAAGAGAAGGAGCCGTTGGCTTTGTGTTCGGGAAACGTTCGCGATGCAGGAGAGTTGGCACTGGCAGGAACAGCGGGCCCGTTGTAAGACAAGTGTCACCATCTACCTGTGCTGAGGGTCGGAGGCCTGGCTGCTAAGGTGACAGAAGAGTATGACTATGGCAGGCAGGTGTGCTCCACACTGAGGAAGGAGTCTGGGCAGAAGGCAGGCCTGTCCTGTGTCTCTGGTCCCAAGGGGACAGCGTCTCCTTGACCACCTGTGCCTAGGGCAGACTTGGGCTTGCCACCAAGCGCCATAGCTTCAACTCGCAGAAACAGCTCCCTGGACGAACGGGCAGTCCGATGCCGTCTTCCTCAAGATGTGACAACGTTGTTGGTGTCAGGAAGTGTGCCGGGGTAGGAGGGGGGACAGACCCAAACAGATCCCCAGCCCAGTGCACGGGCAGTGTGCAGGGTTCATGTCGACTCTCCTCTCCTGTGGGGAAGGCACTGGCTTAGTCCCCGATTCCGCGCGAGCGCTAGTGCAAAAGGCCTAGCCTTGCCTATGCCAGGACATGAAGTGAGCATAGAGTGCCATCCTAGGCAACGCACGCTGCTGTTGGTTTTTGATTGTGCCTGCTTAGTTCAGTTGGTAAATCAGAGTCAGATCTGTAGGCTGCTGTGGCTGCTTGCCTTAGCCTAGTATTCGTAGGACGGTGGGAGAGCCCCGCATAGAGCGAAAGCCACTTTGCCCGGGCATCCCTTTTGGGAAGTCACAGCTTTCGTTGGGAAATCAGAGTCGCGTCTGAGGGATGCTGTTGCTGCTTGCCTGAGTTAGACTTCCCTGCAAATTGTAATAAACCCGCATGGAGCGAAATCATCTATGGCCAGGCCTCCTCTCTGAGAAAGCAGAGCTTCGTGGGCAATCAGTGTCGGGTTTTTAGGAAGCTGCTGCTTCTTGCCTGAGCTATTCTGCTGAGGACAGTGCAAGATACCCGCATGGAGCGAAATTCCCTTTCACCTAGCATCCCCTCTGCCAGAGAGAGAAGCGTGGTTGCACCTCTGGAAAGGGCCTTAAGGAAAGGGACACGTCTGTCACCGTGCTCCCCAAGAGCAAGTCTGGGGAAGGTGCAGCACGCTGCCACGGGCAAAGAGAAGGAGCCGTTGGCTTTGTGTTCGGGAAACGGTCGCGATGCAGGAGAGTTGGCACTGGCAGGAACAGCGGGCCCGTTGTAAGACAAGTGTCACCAACTACCTGTGCTGAGGGATGGAGGCCTGGCTGCTAAGGTGACAGTAGAGTAGGACTAGGGCAGGCACGCGTGCTCCACACTGAGGAAGGAGTCTGTGCAGGAGGCAGGCCGGTCCTGTGTCTCTGGTCCCAAGGGGACAGCGTCTCCTTGACCCCCTCTGCCTAGGGCAGACTTGGGCTTGCCACCAAGCGCCATAGCCGCAACTCGCAGAAACAGCTCCCTGGACGAACGGGCAGTCCGATGCCGTCTTCCTCCAAGATGTGACAACGTTGTTGGTGTCAGGAAGTGTGCCGGGGTAGGAGGGGGGACAGACCCAAACAGATCCCCATCCCCGTGCACGGGCAGTGTGCAGGGTTCATGTCGACTCTCCTCTCCTGTGGGGAAGGCACTGGCTTAGTCCCCGATTCCACGCGAGCTCTAGTGCAAAAGGCCTAGCCTTGCCTATGCCAGGACATGAAGTGAGCATAGAGTGCCATCCTAGGCAACGCACACTGCTGTAGGTTTGTGATTGACCCTGCTTAGTTCGTCTTGGCAGGGAGAACGCACGGCGCGAACATGGAGCCCCGGAAAGCAAGGCCCAAGATACACTAGCTCTCCCGCAGCTCCTCTTCTTTGAAGTGTCAGAGCGAATGCCCAAAGCCTTGCTGTGAGCAGCAGCGAAGGGCAGTTCGCGCCAGCTGAAAACCTCTGCGAACGTATAGCAGTAGCTGGTAAATCAGAGTCGGATCTGTAGGCTGCTGTGGCTGCTTGCCTTAGCCTAGTATTCGTAGGACGGTGGGAGAGCCCCGCATAGAGCGAAAGCCTCTTTGCCCGGGCATCCCCTCTGGGAAGGCACAGCTTTCGTTGGGAAATCAGAGTCGCGTCTGAGGGATGCTGCTGCTGCTTCCCTGAGCTAGTCTCCCCTGCACGTTGTAATAAACCCGCATGGAACGAAATCCTTCTATGCCCAAGCATCCTCTCTGGGAAAGCATAGCATTCGTTGGGCAATCAGAGTCGGGTTTGTGAGAAGTTGCTGCTTCTTGCCTGAGCTACTCTGCTCAGGACAGTGCAAGATACCCGCATGGAGCGAAATTTTCTTTCACCTAGCATCCCCTCTGCCAGAGAGAGAAGCGTGGTTGCACCTCTGGAAAGGGCCTTAAGGAAAGGGACACGTATGTCACCGTGCTCCCCAAGAGCAAGTCTGGGGAAGGTGCAGCACGCTGCCACGGGCAAAGAGAAGGAGCCGTTGGCTTTGTGTTCGGGAAACGGTCGCGATGCAGGAGAGTTGGCCCTGGCAGGAACAGCGGGCCCGTTGTAAGACAAGTGTCACCATCTACCTGTGCTGAGGGTCGGAGGCCTGGCTGCTAAGGTGACAGAAGAGTATGACTATGGCAGGCAGGTGTGCTCCACACTGAGGAAGGAGTCTGGGCAGAAGGCAGGCCTGTCCTGTGTCTCTGGTCCCAAGGGGACAGCGTCTCCTTGACCACCTGTGCCTTGGGCAGACTTGGGCTTGCCACCAAGCGCCATAGCTTCAACTCGCAGAAACAGCTCCCTGGACGAACGGGCAGTCCGATGCCGTCTTCCTCCAAGATGTGACAACGTTGTTGGTGTCAGGAAGTGTGCCGGGGCAGCAGGGGGGACAGACCCAAACAGATCCCCAGCCCAGTGCACGGGCAGTGTGCAGGGTTCATGTGGACTCTCCTCTCCTGTGGGGAAGGCACTGGCTTAGTCCCCGATTCCACGAGAGCGCTAGTGCAAAAGGCCTAGCCTTGCCTATGCCAGGACATGAAGTGAGCATAGAGTGCCATCCTAGGTAACGCACGCTGCTGTTGGTTTTTGATTGTGCCTGCTTAGTTCAGTTGGTAAATCAGAGTCAGATCTGTAGGCTGCTGTGACTGCTTGCCTTAGCCTAGTATTCGTAGGACGTTGGGAGAGCCCCGCATAGAGCGAAAGACACTTTGCCCGGGCATCCCCTTTGGGAAGTCACAGCTTTCGTTGGGAAATCAGAGTCGCTTCTGAGGGATGCTGTTGCTGCTTGCCTGAGTTAGACTTCCCTGCAAATTGTAATAAACCCGCATGGAGCGAAATCATCTATGGCCAGGCCTCCTCTCTGAGAAAGCAGAGCATTCGTTGGGCAATCAGTGTCGGGTTTTTAGGAAGCTGCTGCTTCTTGCCTGAGCTATTCTGCTGAGGACAGTGCAAGATACCCGCATGGAGCGAAATTCCCTTTCACCTAGCATCCCCTCTGCCAGAGAGAGAAGCGTGGTTGCACCTCTGGAAAGGGGCTTAAGGAAAGGGACACGTCTGTCACCGTGCTCCCCAAGAGCAAGTCTGGGGAAGGTGCAGCACGCTGCCACGGGCAAAGAGAAGGAGCCGTTGGCTTTGTGTTCAGAAACGGTCGCGATGCAGGAGAGTTGGCACTGGGCAGGAACAGTGGGCCCGTTGTAAGACAAGTGTCACCAGCTACTTGTGAAAACAGAGTCGCGTCTGAGGGATGCTGCTGCTGCTTCCCTGATCTAGTCTCCCCTGCACGTTGTCATAATCCCGCATGGAATGAAATCCTTCTATGCCCAGGCATCCTCTCTGGGAAAGCATAGCATTCGTTGGGCAATCAGAGTCGGGTTTGTGGGAAGCTGCTGCTTCTTGCCTGAGCTAGTCTGCTCAGGACAGTGCAAGATACCCGCATGGAGCGAAATTATCTTTTACCTAGCATCCCCTCTGCCAGAGAGAGAAGCGTGGTTGCACCTCTGGAAAGGGCCTTATGGAAAGGGACACGTCTGTCACTGTGCTCCCCAAGAGCAAGTCTGGGGAAGGTGCAGCACGCTGCCACGGGCAAAGAGAAGGAGCCGTTGGCTTTGTGTTCAGAAACGGTCGCGATGCAGGAGAGTTGGCACTGGCAGGAACAGTGGGCCCGTTGTAAGACAAGTGTCACCAGCTACTTGTGAAAACAGAGTCGCGTCTGAGGGATGCTGCTGCTGCTTCCCTGATCTAGTCTCCCCTGCACGTTGTCATAATCCCGCATGGAATGAAATCCTTCTATGCCCAGGCATCCTCTCTGGGAAAGCATAGCATTCGTTGGGCAATCAGAGTCGGGTTTGTGGGAAGCTGCTGCTTCTTGCCTGAGCTAGTCTGCTCAGGACAGTGCAAGATACCCGCATGGAGCGAAATTATCTTTTACCTAGCATCCCCTCTGCCAGAGAGAGAAGCGTGGTTGCACCTCTGGAAAGGGCCTTATGGAAAGGGACACGTCTGTCACTGTGCTCCCCAAGAGCAAGTCTGGGGAAGGTGCAGCACGCTGCCACGGGCAAAGAGAAGGAGCCGTTGGCTTTGTGTTCGGGAAACGTTCGCGATGCAGGAGAGTTGGCACTGGCAGGAACAGCGGGCCCGTTGTAAGACAAGTGTCACCATCTACCTGTGCTGAGGGTCGGAGGCCTGGCTGCTAAGGTGACAGAAGAGTATGACTATGGCAGGCAGGTGTGCTCCACACTGAGGAAGGAGTCTGGGCAGAAGGCAGGCCTGTCCTGTGTCTCTGGTCCCAAGGGGACAGCGTCTCCTTGACCACCTGTGCCTAGGGCAGACTTGGGCTTGCCACCAAGCGCCATAGCTTCAACTCGCAGAAACAGCTCCCTGGACGAACGGGCAGTCCGATGCTGTCTTCCTCAAGATGTGACAACGTTGTTGGTGTCAGGAAGTGTGCCGGGGTAGGAGGGGGGACAGACCCAAACAGATCCCCAGCCCAGTGCACGGGCAGTGTGCAGGGTTCATGTCGACTCTCCTCTCCTGTGGGGAAGGCACTGGCTTAGTCCCCGATTCCGCGCGAGCGCTAGTGCAAAAGGCCTAGCCTTGCCTATGCCAGGACATGAAGTGAGCATAGAGTGCCATCCTAGGCAACGCACGCTGCTGTTGGTTTTTGATTGTGCCTGCTTAGTTCAGTTGGTAAATCAGAGTCAGATCTGTAGGCTGCTGTGGCTGCTTGCCTTAGCCTAGTATTCGTAGGACGGTGGGAGAGCCCCGCATAGAGCGAAAGCCACTTTGCCCGGGCATCCCTTTTGGGAAGTCACAGCTTTCGTTGGGAAATCAGAGTCGCGTCTGAGGGATGCTGTTGCTGCTTGCCTGAGTTAGACTTCCCTGCAAATTGTAATAAACCCGCATGGAGCGAAATCATCTATGGCCAGGCCTCCTCTCTGAGAAAGCAGAGCTTCGTGGGCAATCAGTGTCGGGTTTTTAGGAAGCTGCTGCTTCTTGCCTGAGCTATTCTGCTGAGGACAGTGCAAGATACCCGCATGGAGCGAAATTCCCTTTCACCTAGCATCCCCTCTGCCAGAGAGAGAAGCGTGGTTGCACCTCTGGAAAGGGCCTTAAGGAAAGGGACACGTCTGTCACCGTGCTCCCCAAGAGCAAGTCTGGGGAAGGTGCAGCACGCTGCCACGGGCAAAGAGAAGGAGCCGTTGGCTTTGTGTTCGGGAAACGGTCGCGATGCAGGAGAGTTGGCACTGGCAGGAACAGCGGGCCCGTTGTAAGACAAGTGTCACCATCTACCTGTGCTGAGGGACGGAGGCCTGGCTGCTAAGGTGACAGAAGAGTACGACTAGGGCAGGCACGCGTGCTCCACACTGAGGAAGGAGTCTGTGCAGAAGGCAGGCCGGTCCTGTGTCTCTGGTCCCAAGGGGACAGCGTCTCCTTGACCCCCTCTGCCTAGGGCAGACTTGGGCTTGCCACCAAGCGCCATAGCCGCAACTCGCAGAAACAGCTCCCTGGACGAACGGGCAGTCCGATGCCGTCTTCCTCCAAGATGTGACAACGTTGTTGGTGTCAGGAAGTGTGCCGGGGTAGGAGGGGGGACAGACCCAAACAGATCCCCATCCCCGTGCACGGGCAGTGTGCAGGGTTCATGTCGACTCTCCTCTCCTGTGGGGAAGGCACTGGCTTAGTCCCCGATTCCACGCGAGCTCTAGTGCAAAAGGCCTAGCCTTGCCTATGCCAGGACATGAAGTGAGCATAGAGTGCCATCCTAGGCAACGCACACTGCTGTAGGTTTGTGATTGACCCTGCTTAGTTCGTCTTGGCAGGGAGAACGCACGGCGCGAACATGGAGCCCCGGAAAGCAAGGCCCAAGATACACTAGCTCTCCCGCAGCTCCTCTTCTTTGAAGTGTCAGAGCGAATGCCCAAAGCCTTGCTGTGAAGCAGCAGCGAAGGGCAGTTCGCGCCAGCTGAAAACCTCTGCGAACGTATAGCAGTAGCTGGTAAATCAGAGTCGGATCTGTAGGCTGCTGTGGCTGCTTGCCTTAGCCTAGTATTCGTAGGACGGTGGGAGAGCCCCGCATAGAGCGAAAGCCTCTTTGCCCGGGCATCCCCTCTGGGAAGGCACAGCTTTCGTTGGGAAATCAGAGTCGCGTCTGAGGGATGCTGCTGCTGCTTCCCTGAGCTAGTCTCCCCTGCACGTTGTAATAAACCCGCATGGAACGAAATCCTTCTATGCCCAGGCATCCTCTCTGGGAAAGCATAGCATTCGTTGGGCAATCAGAGTCGGGTTTGTGGGAAGCTGCTGCTTCTTGCCTGAGCTACTCTGCTCAGGACAGTGCAAGATACCCGCATGGAGCGAAATTTTCTTTCACCTAGCATCCCCTCTGCCAGAGAGAGAAGCGTGGTTGCACCTCTGGAAAGGGCCTTAAGGAAAGGGACACGTCTGTCACCGTGCTCCCCAAGAGCAAGTCTGGGGAAGGTGCAGCACGCTGCCACGGGCAAAGAGGAGCCCTTGGCTTTGTGGTCGGGGCACGGTCGCGAAGCAGGAGAGATGGCACTGGCAGGAACAGCCGGCCTGTTGTAAGACAAGAGTCACCAGCTACTTGTGAAAACAGAGTCGCGTCTGAGGTATGCTGCCGCTGCTTCCCTGATCTAGTCTCCCTTGCACGTTGTAATAATCCCGCATGGAACGAAATCCTTCTATGCCCAGGCATCCTCTGTGGGAAAGCATAGCATTCGTTGGGCAATCAGAGTCGGGTTTGTGGGAAGCTGCTGCTTCTTGCCTGAGCTACTCTGCTCAGGACAGTGCAAGATACCCGCATGGAGCGAAATTTTCTTTCACCTAGCATCCCCTCTGCCAGAGAGAGAAGCGTGGTTGCACCTCTGGAAAGGGCCTTAAGGAAAGGGACACGTCTGTCACCGTGCTCCCCAAGAGCAAGTATGGGGAAGGTGCATCACGCTGCCACGGGCAAAGAGAAGGAGCCGTTGGCTCTGTGTTCGGGAAACTGTCACGATGCAGGAGAGTTGGCACTGGCAGGAACAGCGGGCCCGTTGTAAGACAAGTGTCACCAGCTACTTGTGAAAACAGAGTCGCGTCTGAGGGATGCTGCTGCTGCTTCCCTGATCTAGTCTCCCCTGCACGTTGTAATAATCCCGCCTGGAATGAAATCCTTCTATGCCCAGGCATCCTCTCTGGGAAAGCATAGCATTCGTTGGGCATTCAGAGTCGGGTTTGTGGGAAGCTGCTGCTTCTTGCCTGAGCTAGTCTGCTCAGGACAGTGCAAGATACCCGCATGGAGCGAAATTATCTTTTACCTAGCATCCCCTCTGCCAGAGAGAGAAGCGTGGTTGAACCTCTGGAAAGGGCCTTATGGAAAGGGACACGTCTGTCACTGTGCTCCCCAAGAGCAAGTCTGGGGAAGGTGCATCACGCTGCCACGGGCAAAGAGAAGGAGCCGTTGGCTTTGTGTTCGGGAAACGGTCGCGATGAAGGAGAGTTGGCACTGGCAAGAAGAGCGGGCCCGTTGTAAGACAAGTGTCACCATCTACCTGTGCTGAGGGTCGGAGGCCTGGCTGCTAAGGTGACAGAAGAGTATGACTATGGCAGGCAGGTGTGCTCCACACTGAGGAAGGAGTCTGGGCAGAAGGCAGGCCTGTCTTGTGTCTCTGGTCCCAAGGGGACAGCGTCTCCTTGACCACATGTGCCTAGGGCAGACTTGGGCTTGCCACCAAGCGCCATAGCTTCTACTCGCAGAAACAGCTCCCTGGACGAACGGGCAGTCCGATGCCTTCTTACTCCAAGATGTGACAACGTTGTTGGTGTCAGGAAGTGTGCCGGGGTAGCAGGGGGGACAGACCCAAACAGATCCCCAGCCCAGTGCACGGGCAGTGTGCAGGGTTCATGTCGACTCTCCTCTCCTGTGGGGAAGGCACTGGCTTAGTCCCCGAATCCACACGAGCGCTAGTGCAAAAGGCCTAGCCTTGCCTATGCCAGGACATGAAGTGAGCATAGAGTGCCATCCTAGGCAACGAACGCTGCTGTTGGTTTTTGATTGTGCCTGCTTAGTTCAGTTGGTAAATCAGAGTCAGATCTGTAGGCTGCTGTGGCTGCTTGCCTTAGCCTAGTATTCGTAGGACGGTGGGAGAGCCCCGCATAGAGCGAAAGCCACTTTGCCCGGGCATCCCCTTTGGGAAGGCACAGCTTTCGTTGGGAAATCAGAGTCGCTTCTGAGGGATGCTGTTGCTGCTTGCCTGAGTTAGACTTCCCTGCAAATTGTAATAAACCCGCATGGAGCGAAATCATCTATGGCCAGGCCTCCTCTCTGAGAAAGCAGAGCATTCGTTGGGCAATCAGTGTCGGGTTTTTAGGAAGCTGCTGCTTCTTGCCTGAGCTATCCTGCTGAGGACAGTGCAAGATACCCGCATGGAGCGAAATTCCCTTTCACCTAGCATCCCCTCTGCCAGAGAGAGAAGCGTGGTTGCACCTCTGGAAAGGGCCTTAAGGAAAGGGACACGTCTGTCACCGTGCTCCCCAAGAGCAAGTCTGGGGAAGGTGCAGCACGCTGCCACGGGCAAAGAGAAGGAGCCGTTGGCTTTGTGTTCGGGAAACGGTCGCGATGCAGGAGAGTTGGCACTGGCAGGAACAGCGGGCCCGTTGTAAGACAAGTGTCACCATCTACCTGTGCTGAGGGACGGAGGCCTGGCTGCTAAGGTGACAGAAGAGTACGACTAGGGCAGGCACGCGTGCTCCACACTGAGGAAGGAGTCTGTGCAGAAGGCAGGCCGGTCCTGTGTCTCTGGTCCCAAGGGGACAGCGTCTCCTTGACCCCCTCTGCCTAGGGCAGACTTGGGCTTGCCACCAAGCGCCATAGCCGCAACTCGCAGAAACAGCTCCCTGGACGAACGGGCAGTCCGATGCCGTCTTCCTCCAAGATGTGACAACGTTGTTGGTGTCAGGAAGTGTGCCGGGGTAGCAGGGGGGACAGACCCAAACAGATCCCCATCCCCGTGCACGGGCAGTGTGCAGGGTTCATGTCGACTCTCCTCTCCTGTGGGGAAGCCACTGGCTTAGTCCCCGATTCCACGCGAGCGCTAGTGCAAAAGGCCTAGCCTTGCCTATGCCAGGACATGAAGTGAGCATAGAGTGCCATCCTAGGCAACGCACACTGCTGTAGGTTTGTGATTGACCCTGCTTAGTTCGGCTTGGCAGGGAGAACGCACGGCGCGAACATGGAGCCCCGGAAAGCAAGGCCCAAGATACACTAGCTCTCCCGCAGCTCTTCTTCTTTGAAGTGTCAGAGCGAATGCCCAAAGCCTTGCTGTGAAGGAGCAGCGAAGGGCAGTTCGCGCCAGCTGAAAACCTCTGCGAACGTATAGCAGTAGCTGGTAAATCAGAGTCGGATCAGTAGGCTTCTGTGGCTGCTTGCCTTAGCCTAGTATTCGTAGGACGGTGGGAGAGCCCCGCATAGAGCGAAAGCCTCTTTGCCCGGGCATCCCCTCTGGGAAGGCACAGCTTTCGTTGGGAAATCAGAGTCGCGTCTGAGGGATGCTGCTGCTGCTTCCCTGAGCTAGTCTCCCCTGCACGTTGTAATAAACCCGCATGGAACGAAATCCTTCTATGCCCAAGCATCCTCTCTGGGAAAGCATAGCATTCGTTGGGCAATCAGAGTCGGGTTTGTGAGAAGTTGCTGCTTCTTGCCTGAGCTACTCTGCTCAGGACAGTGCAAGATACCCGCATGGAGCGAAATTTTCTTTCACCTAGCATCCCCTCTGCCAGAGAGAGAAGCGTGGTTGCACCTCTGGAAAGGGCCTTAAGGAAAGGGACACGTCTGTCACCGTGCTCCCCAAGAGCAAGTCTGGGGAAGGTGCAGCACGCTGCCACGGGCAAAGAGAAGGAGCCGTTGGCTTTGTGTTCGGGAAACGGTCGCGATGCAGGAGAGTTGGCACTGGCAGGAACAGCGGGCCCGTTGTAAGACAAGTGTCACCATCTACCTGTGCTGAGGGTCGGAGGCCTGGCTGCTAAGGTGACAGAAGAGTATGACTATGGCAGGCAGGTGTGCTCCACACTGAGGAAGGAGTCTGGGCAGAAGGCAGGCCTGTCCTGTGTCTCTGGTCCCAAGGGGACAGCGTCTCCTTGACCACCTGTGCCTAGGGCAGACTTGGGCTTGCCACCAAGCGCCATAGCTTCAACTCGCAGAAACAGCTCCCTGGACGAACGGGCAGTCCGATGCCGTCTTCCTCCAAGATGTGACAACGTTGTTGGTGTCAGGAAGTGTGCCGGGGCAGCAGGGGGGACAGACCCAAACAGATCCCCAGCCCAGTGCACGGGCAGTGTGCAGGGTTCATGTGGACTCTCCTCTCCTGTGGGGAAGGCACTGGCTTAGTCCCCGATTCCACGAGAGCGCTAGTGCAAAAGGCCTAGCCTTGCCTATGCCAGGACATGAAGTGAGCATAGAGTGCCATCCTAGGCAACGCACGCTGCTGTTGGTTTTTGATTGTGCCTGCTTAGTTCAGTTGGTAAATCAGAGTCAGATCTGTAGGCTGCTGTGGCTGCTTGCCTTAGCCTAGTATTCGTAGGACGTTGGGAGAGCCCCGCATAGAGCGAAAGCCACTTTGCCCGGGCATCCCCTTTGGGAAGTCACAGCTTTCGTTGGGAAATCAGAGTCGCTTCTGAGGGATGCTGTTGCTGCTTGCCTGAGTTAGACTTCCCTGCAAATTGTAATAAACCCGCATGGAGCGAAATCATCTATGGCCAGGCCTCCTCTCTGAGAAAGCAGAGCATTCGTTGGGCAATCAGTGTCGGGTTTTTAGGAAGCTGCTGCTTCTTGCCTGAGCTATTCTGCTGAGGACAGTGCAAGATACCCGCATGGAGCGAAATTCCCTTTCACCTAGCATCCCCTCTGCCAGAGAGAGAAGCGTGGTTGCACCTCTGGAAAGGGGCTTAAGGAAAGGGACACGTCTGTCACCGTGCTCCCCAAGAGCAAGTCTGGGGAAGGTGCAGCACGCTGCCACGGGCAAAGAGAAGGAGCCGTTGGCTTTGTTTTCAGAAACGGTCGCGATGCAGGAGAGTTGGCAC
Organism: Neogale vison; assembly: GCF_020171115.1. Classification (NCBI taxonomy): domain Eukaryota; kingdom Metazoa; phylum Chordata; class Mammalia; order Carnivora; family Mustelidae; genus Neogale; species Neogale vison. Next base: position 217,116,548 of record NC_058101.1, read on the forward strand.
TGGCAGGAACAGTGGGCCCGTTGTAAGACAAGTGTCACCAGCTACTTGTGAAAACAGAGTCGCGTCTGAGGGATGCTGCTGCTGCTTCCCTGATCTAGTCTCCCCTGCACGTTGTCATAATCCCGCATGGAATGAAATCCTTCTATGCCCAGGCATCCTCTGTGGGAAAGCATAGCATTCGTTGGGCAATCAGAGTCGGGTTTGTGGGAAGCTGCTGCTTCTTGCCTGAGCTAGTCTGCTCAGGACAGTGCAAGATACCCGCATGGAGCGAAATTATCTTTTACCTAGCATCCCCTCTGCCAGAGAGAGAAGCGTGGTTGCACCTCTGGAAAGGGCCTTAAGGAAAGGGACACGTCTGTCACCGTGCTCCCCAAGAGCAAGTCTGGGGAAGGTGCAGCACGCTGCCACGGGCAAAGAGAAGGAGCCGTTGGCTTTGTGTTCGGGAAACGGTCGCGATGCAGGAGAGTTGGCCCTGGCAGGAACAGCGGGCCCGTTGTAAGACAAGTGTCACCATCTACCTGTGCTGAGGGTCGGAGGCCTGGCTGCTAAGGTGACAGAAGAGTATGACTATGGCAGGCAGGTGTGCTCCACACTGAGGAAGGAGTCTGGGCAGAAGGCAGGCCTGTCCTGTGTCTCTGGTCCCAAGGGGACAGCGTCTCCTTGACCACCTGTGCCTAGGGCAGACTTGGGCTTGCCACCAAGCGCCATAGCTTCAACTCGCAGAAACAGCTCCCTGGACGAACGGGCAGTCCGATGCCGTCTTCCTCCAAGATGTGACAACGTTGTTGGTGTCAGGAAGTGTGCCGGGGTAGGAGGGGGGACAGACCCAAACAGATCCCCAGCCCAGTGCACGGGCAGTGTGCAGGGTTCATGTCGACTCTCCTCTCCTGTGGGGAAGGCAGTGGCTTAGTCCCCGATTCCACACGAGCGCTAGTGCAAAAGGCCTAGCCTTGCCTATGACAGGACATGAAGTGAGCATAGAGTGCCATCCTAGGCAACACACGCTGCTGTTGGTTTTTGATTGTGCCTGCTTAGTTCAGTTGGTAAATCAGAGTCAGATCTGTAGGCTGCTGTGGCTGCTTGCCTTAGCCTAGTATTCGTAGGACGGTGGGAGAGCCCCGCATAGAGCGAAAGCCACTTTGCCCGGGCATCCCCTTTGGGAAGTCACAGCTTTCGTTGGGAAATCAGAGTCGCGTCTGAGGGATGCTGTTGCTGCTTGCCTGAGTTAGACTTCCCTGCAAATTGTAATAAACCCGCATGGAGCGAAATCATCTATGGCCAGGCCTCCTCTCTGAGAAAGCAGAGCATTCGTTGGGCAATCAGTGTCGGGTTTTTAGGAAGCTGCTGCTTCTTGCCTGAGCTATTCTGCTGAGGACAGTGCAAGATACCCGCATGGAGCGAAATTCCCTTTCACCTAGCATCCCCTCTGCCAGAGAGAGAAGCGTGGTTGCACCTCTGGAAAGGGGCTTAAGGAAAGGGACACGTCTGTCACCGTGCTCCCCAAGAGCAAGTCTGGGGAAGGTGCAGCACGCTGCCACGGGCAAAGAGAAGGAGCCGTTGGCTTTGTGTTCGGGAAACGGTCGCGATGCAGGAGAGTTGGCCCTGGCAGGAACAGCGGGCCCGTTGTAAGACAAGTGTCACCATCTACCTGTGCTGAGGGACGGAGGCCTGGCTGCTAAGGTGACAGAAGAGTACGACTAGGGCAGGCACGCGTGCTCCACACTGAGGAAGGAGTCTGTGCAGAAGGCAGGCCGGTCCTGTGTCTCTGGTCCCAAGGGGACAGCGTCTCCTTGACCCCCTCTGCCTAGGGCAGACTTGGGCTTGCCACCAAGCGCCATAGCCGCAACTCGCAGAAACAGCTCCCTGGACGAACGGGCAGTCCGATGCCGTCTTCCTCCAAGATGTGACAACGTTGTAGGTGTCAGGAAGTGTGCCGGGGTAGGAGGGGGGACAGACCCAAACAGATCCCCATCCCCGTGCACGGGCAGTGTGCAGGGTTCATGTCGACTCTCCTCTCCTGTGGGGAAGGCACTGGCTTAGTCCCCGATTCCACGCGAGCGCTAGTGCAAAAGGCCTAGCCTTGCCTATGCCAGGACATGAAGTGAGCATAGAGTGCCATCCTAGGCAACGCACACTGCTGTAGGTTTGTGATTGACCCTGCTTAGTTCGGCTTGGCAGGGAGAAGGATGGCGCGAACATGGAGCCCCGGAAAGCAAGGCCCAAGATACACTAGCTCTCCCGCAGCTCTTCTTCTTTGAAGTCTCAGAGCGAATGCCCAAAGCCTTGCTGTGAAGCAGCAGCGAAGGGCAGTTCGCGCCAGCTGAATACCTCTGCGAACGTATAGCAGTAGCTGGTAAATCAGAGTCGGATCTGTAGGCTGCTGTGGCTGCTTGCCTAAGCCTAGTATTCGTAGGACGGTTGGAGAGCCCCGCATAGAGCGAAAGCCTCTTTGCCCGGGCATCCCCTCTGGGAAGGCACAGCTTTCGTTGGGAAATCAGAGTCGCGTCTGAGGGATGCTGCTGCTGCTTCCCTTAGCTAGTCTCCCCTGCATGTTGTAATAAACCCCGCATGGAACGAAATCCTTCTATGTCCAGGCATCCTCTCTGGGAAAGCATAGCATTCGTTGGGCAATCAGAGTCGGGTTTTTGGGAAGCTGCTGCTTCTTGCCTGAGCTACTCTGCTCAGGACAGTGCAAGATACCCGCATGGAGCGAAATTTTCTTTCACCTAGCATCCCCTCTGCCAGAGAGAGAAGCGTGGTTGCACCTCTGGAAAGGGCCTTAAGGAAAGGGACACGTCTGTCACCGTGCTCCCGAAGAGCAAGTCTGGGGAAGGTGCAGCACGCTGCCACGGGCAAAGAGAAGGAGCCGTTGGCTTTGTGTTCGGGAAACGGTCGCGATGCAGGAGAGTTGGCACTGGCAGGAACAGCGGGCCCGTTGTAAGACAAGTGTCACCATCTACCTGTGCTGAGGGTCGGAGGCCTGGCTGCTAAGGTGACAGAAGAGTATGACTATGGCAGGCAGGTGTGCTCCACACTGAGGAAGGAGTCTGGGCAGAAGGCAGGCCTGTCCTGTGTCTCTGGTCCCAAGGGGACAGCGTCTCCTTGACCACCTGTGCCTAGGGCAGACTTGGGCTTGCCACCAAGCGCCATAGCTTCAACTCGCAGAAACAGCTCCCTGGACGAACGGGCAGTCCGATGCCTTCTTCCTCCAAGATGTGACAACGTTGTTGGTGTCAGGAAGTGTGCCGGGGCAGCAGGGGGGACAGACCCAAACAGATCCCCAGCCCAGTGCACGGGCAGTGTGCAGGGTTCATGTCGACTCTCCTCTCCTGTGGGGAAGGCACTGGCTTAGTCCCCGATTCCACGCGAGCGCTAGTGCAAAAGGCCTAGCCTTGCCTATGCCAGGACATGAAGTGAGCATAGAGTGCCATCCTAGGCAACGCACGCTGCTGTTGGTTTTTGATTGTGCCTGCTTAGTTCAGTTGGTAAATCAGAGTCAGATCTGTAGGCTGCTGTGGCTGCTTGCCTTAGCCTAGTATTCGTAGGACGTTGGGAGAGCCCCGCATAGAGCGAAAGCCACTTTGCCCGGGCATCCCCTTTGGGAAGTCACAGCTTTCGTTGGGAAATCAGAGTCGCTTCTGAGGGATGCTGTTGCTGCTTGCCTGAGTTAGACTTCCCTGCAAATTGTAATAAACCCGCATGGAGCGAAATCATCTATGGCCAGGCCTCCTCTCTGAGAAAGCAGAGCATTCGTTGGGCAATCAGTGTCGGGTTTTTAGGAAGCTGCTGCTTCTTGCCTGAGCTATTCTGCTGAGGACAGTGCAAGATACCCGCATGGAGCGAAATTCCCTTTCACCTAGCATCCCCTCTGCCAGAGAGAGAAGCGTGGTTGCACCTCTGGAAAGGGGCTTAAGGAAAGGGACACGTCTGTCACCGTGCTCCCCAAGAGCAAGTCTGGGGAAGGTGCAGCACGCTGCCACGGGCAAAGAGAAGGAGCCGTTGGCTTTGTGTTCAGAAACGGTCGCGATGCAGGAGAGTTGGCACTGGCAGGAACAGTGGGCCCGTTGTAAGACAAGTGTCACCAGCTACTTGTGAAAACAGAGTCGCGTCTGAGGGATGCTGCTGCTGCTTCCCTGATCTAGTCTCCCCTGCATGTTGTCATAATCCCGCATGGAATGAAATCCTTCTATGCCCAGGCATCCTCTCTGGGAAAGCATAGCATTCGTTGGGCAATCAGAGTCGGGTTTGTGGGAAGCTGCTGCTTCTTGCCTGAGCTAGTCTGCTCAGGACAGTGCAAGATACCCGCATGGAGCGAAATTATCTTTTACCTAGCATCCCCTCTGCCAGAGAGAGAAGCGTGGTTGCACCTCTGGAAAGGGCCTTATGGAAAGGGACACGTCTGTCACTGTGCTCCCCAAGAGCAAGTCTGGGGAAGGTGCAGCACGCTGCCACGGGCAAAGAGAAGGAGCCGTTGGCTTTGTGTTCGGGAAACGTTCGCGATGCAGGAGAGTTGGCACTGGCAGGAACAGCGGGCCCGTTGTAAGACAAGTGTCACCATCTACCTGTGCTGAGGGTCGGAGGCCTGGCTGCTAAGGTGACAGAAGAGTATGACTATGGCAGGCAGGTGTGCTCCACACTGAGGAAGGAGTCTGGGCAGAAGGCAGGCCTGTCCTGTGTCTCTGGTCCCAAGGGGACAGCGTCTCCTTGACCACCTGTGCCTAGGGCAGACTTGGGCTTGCCACCAAGCGCCATAGCTTCAACTCGCAGAAACAGCTCCCTGGACGAACGGGCAGTCCGATGCTGTCTTCCTCAAGATGTGACAACGTTGTTGGTGTCAGGAAATGTGCCGGGGTAGGAGGGGGGACAGACCCAAACAGATCCCCAGCCCAGTGCACGGGCAGTGTGCAGGGTTCATGTCGACTCTCCTCTCCTGTGGGGAAGGCACTGGCTTAGTCCCCGATTCCGCGCGAGCGCTAGTGCAAAAGGCCTAGCCTTGCCTATGCCAGGACATGAAGTGAGCATAGAGTGCCATCCTAGGCAACGCACGCTGCTGTTGGTTTTTGATTGTGCCTGCTTAGTTCAGTTGGTAAATCAGAGTCAGATCTGTAGGCTGCTGTGGCTGCTTGCCTTAGCCTAGTATTCGTAGGACGGTGGGAGAGCCCCGCATAGAGCGAAAGCCACTTTGCCCGGGCATCCCTTTTGGGAAGTCACAGCTTTCGTTGGGAAATCAGAGTCGCGTCTGAGGGATGCTGTTGCTGCTTGCCTGAGTTAGACTTCCCTGCAAATTGTAATAAACCCGCATGGAGCGAAATCATCTATGGCCAGGCCTCCTCTCTGAGAAAGCAGAGCTTCGTTGGGCAATCAGTGTCGGGTTTTTAGGAAGTTGCTGCTTCTTGCCTGAGCTATTCTGCTGAGGACAGTGCAAGATACCCGCATGGAGCGAAATTCCCTTTCACCTAGCATCCCCTCTGCCAGAGAGAGAAGCGTGGTTGCACCTCTGGAAAGGGCCTTAAGGAAAGGGACACGTCTGTCACCGTGCTCCCCAAGAGCAAGTCTGGGGAAGGTGCAGCACGCTGCCACGGGCAAAGAGAAGGAGCCGTTGGCTTTGTGTTCGGGAAACGGTCGCGATGCAGGAGAGTTGGCACTGGCAGGAACAGCGGGCCCGTTGTAAGACAAGTGTCACCATCTACCTGTGCTGAGGGATGGAGGCCTGGCTGCTAAGGTGACAGTAGAGTAGGACTAGGGCAGGCACGCGTGCTCCACACTGAGGAAGGAGTCTTTGCAGAAGGCAGGCCGGTCCTGTGTCTCTTGTCCCAAGGGGACAGCGTCTCCTTGACCCCCTCTGCCTAGGGCAGACTTGGGCTTGCCACCAAGCGCCATAGCCGCAACTCGCAGAAACAGCTCCCTGGACGAACGGGCAGTCCGATGCCGTCTTCCTCCAAGATGTGACAACGTTGTTGGTGTCAGGAAGTGTGCCGGGGTAGGAGGGGGGACAGACCCAAACAGATCCCCATCCCCGTGCACGGGCAGTGTGCAGGGTTCATGTCGACTCTCCTCTCCTGTGGGGAAGGCACTGGCTTAGTCCCCGATTCCACGCGAGCTCTAGTGCAAAAGGCCTAGCCTTGCCTATGCCAGGACATGAAGTGAGCATAGAGTGCCATCCTAGGCAACGCACACTGCTGTAGGTTTGTGATTGACCCTGCTTAGTTCGTCTTGGCAGGGAGATCGCACGGCGCGAACATGGAGCCCCGGAAAGCAAGGCCCAAGATACACTAGCTCTCCCGCAGCTCCTCTTCTTTGAAGTGTCAGAGCGAATGCCCAAAGCCTTGCTGTGAAGCAGCAGCGAAGGGCAGTTCGCGCCAGCTGAAAACCTCTGCGAACGTATAGCAGTAGCTGGTAAATCAGAGTCGGATCTGTAGGCTGCTGTGGCTGCTTGCCTTAGCCTAGTATTCGTAGGACGGTGGGAGAGCCCCGCATAGAGCGAAAGCCTCTTTGCCCGGGCATCCCCTCTGGGAAGGCACAGCTTTCGTTGGGAAATCAGAGTCGCGTCTGAGGGATGCTGCTGCTGCTTCCCTGAGCTAGTCTCCCCTGCACGTTGTAATAAACCCGCATGGAACGAAATCATTCTATGCCCAGGCATCCTCTCTGGGAAAGCATAGCATTCGTTGGGCAATCAGAGTCGGGTTTGTGGGAAGCTGCTGCTTCTTGCCTGAGCTACTCTGCTCAGGACAGTGCAAGATACCCGCATGGAGCGAAATTTTCTTTCACCTAGCATCCCCTCTGCCAGAGAGAGAAGCGTGGTTGCACCTCTGGAAAGGGCCTTAAGGAAAGGGACACGTCTGTCACCGTGCTCCCCAAGAGCAAGTCTGGGGAAGGTGCAGCACGCTGCCACGGGCAAAGAGAAGGAGCCGTTGGCTTTGTGTTCGGGAAACGGTCGCGATGCAGGAGAGTTGGCACTGGCAGGAACAGCGGGCCCGTTGTAAGACAAGTGTCACCAGATACTTGTGAAAACAGAGTCGCGTCTGAGGGATGCTGCTGCTGCTTCCCTGATCTAGTCTCCCCTGCACGTTGTAATAATCCCGCCTGGAATGAAATCCTTCTATCTCCAGGCATCCTCTCTGGGAAAGCATAGCATTCGTTGGGCAATCAGAGTCGGTTTTGTGGGAAGCTGCTGCTTCTTGCCTGAGCTAGTCTGCTCAGGACAGTGCAAGATACCCGCATGGAGCGAAATTATCTTTTACCTAGCATCCCCTCTGCCAGAGAGAGAAGCGTGGTTGCACCTCTGGAAAGGGCCTTATGGAAAGGGACACGTCTGTCACTGTGCTCCCCAAGAGCAAGTCTGGGGAAGGTGCATCACGCTGCCACGGGCAAAGAGAAGGAGCCGTTGGCTTTGTGTTCGGGAAACGGTCGCGATGCAGGAGAGTTGGCCCTGGCAGGAACAGCGGGCCCGTTGTAAGACAAGTGTCACCATCTACCTGTGCTGAGGGTCGGAGGCCTGGCTGCTAAGGTGACAGAAGAGTATGACTATGGCAGGCAGGTGTGCTCCACACTGAGGAAGGAGTCTGGGCAGAAGGCAGGCCTGTCCTGTGTCTCTGGTCCCAAGGGGACAGCGTCTCCTTGACCACCTGTGCCTAGGGCAGACTTGGGCTTGCCACCAAGCGCCATAGCTTCAACTCGCAGAAACAGCTCCCTGGACGAACGGGCAGTCCGATGCCGTCTTCCTCCAAGATGTGACAACGTTGTTGGTGTCAGGAAGTGTGCCGGGGTAGGAGGGGGGACAGACCCAAACAGATCCCCAGCCCAGTGCACGGGCAGTGTGCAGGGTTCATGTCGACTCTCCTCTCCTGTGGGGAAGGCAGTGGCTTAGTCCCCGATTCCACACGAGCGCTAGTGCAAAAGGCCTAGCCTTGCCTATGACAGGACATGAAGTGAGCATAGAGTGCCATCCTAGGCAACACACGCTGCTGTTGGTTTTTGATTGTGCCTGCTTAGTTCAGTTGGTAAATCAGAGTCAGATCTGTAGGCTGCTGTGGCTGCTTGCCTTAGCCTAGTATTCGTAGGACGGTGGGAGAGCCCCGCATAGAGCGAAAGCCACTTTGCCCGGGCATCCCCTTTGGGAAGTCACAGCTTTCGTTGGGAAATCAGAGTCGCGTCTGAGGGATGCTGTTGCTGCTTGCCTGAGTTAGACTTCCCTGCAAATTGTAATAAACCCGCATGGAGCGAAATCATCTATGGCCAGGCCTCCTCTCTGAGAAAGCAGAGCATTCGTTGGGCAATCAGTGTCGGGTTTTTAGGAAGCTGCTGCTTCTTGCCTGAGCTATTCTGCTGAGGACAGTGCAAGATACCCGCATGGAGCGAAATTCCCTTTCACCTAGCATCCCCTCTGCCAGAGAGAGAAGCGTGGTTGCACCTCTGGAAAGGGGCTTAAGGAAAGGGACACGTCTGTCACCGTGCTCCCCAAGAGCAAGTCTGGGGAAGGTGCAGCACGCTGCCACGGGCAAAGAGAAGGAGCCGTTGGCTTTGTGTTCGGGAAACGGTCGCGATGCAGGAGAGTTGGCCCTGGCAGGAACAGCGGGCCCGTTGTAAGACAAGTGTCACCTTCTACCTGTGCTGAGGGACGGAGGCCTGGCTGCTAAGGTGACAGAAGAGTACGACTAGGGCAGGCACGCGTGCTCCACACTGAGGAAGGAGTCTGTGCAGAAGGCAGGCCGGTCCTGTGTCTCTGGTCCCAAGGGGACAGCGTCTCCTTGACCCCCTCTGCCTAGGGCAGACTTGGGCTTGCCACCAAGCGCCATAGCCGCAACTCGCAGAAACAGCTCCCTGGACGAACGGGCAGTCCGATGCCGTCTTCCTCCAAGATGTGACAACGTTGTAGGTGTCAGGAAGTGTGCCGGGGTAGGAGGGGGGACAGACACAAACAGATCCCCATCCCCGTGCACGGGCAGTGTGCAGGGTTCATGTCGACTCTCCTCTCCTGTGGGGAAGGCACTGGCTTAGTCCCCGATTCCACGCGAGCGCTAGTGCAAAAGGCCTAGCCTTGCCTATGCCAGGACATGAAGTGAGCATAGAGTGCCATCCTAGGCAACGCACACTGCTGTAGGTTTGTGATTGACCCTGCTTAGTTCGGCTTGGCAGGGAGAAGGCATGGCGCGAACATGGAGCCCCGGAAAGCAAGGCCCAAGATACACTAGCTCTCCCGCAGCTCTTCTTCTTTGAAGTCTCAGAGCGAATGCCCAAAGCCTTGCTGTGAAGCAGCAGCGAAGGGCAGTTCGCGCCAGCTGAATACCTCTGCGAACGTATAGCAGTAGCTGGTAAATCAGAGTCGGATCTGTAGGCTGCTGTGGCTGCTTGCCTAAGCCTAGTATTCGTAGGACGGTTGGAGAGCCCCGCATAGAGCGAAAGCCTCTTTGCCCGGGCATCCCCTCTGGGAAGGCACAGCTTTCGTTGGGAAATCAGAGTCGCGTCTGAGGGATGCTGCTGCTGCTTCCCTTAGCTAGTCTCCCCTGCATGTTGTAATAAACCCGCATGGAACGAAATCCTTCTATGTCCAGGCATCCTCTCTGGGAAAGCATAGCATTCGTTGGGCAATCAGAGTCGGGTTTTTGGGAAGCTGCTGCTTCTTGCCTGAGCTACTCTGCTCAGGACAGTGCAAGATACCCGCATGGAGCGAAATTTTCTTTTACCTAGCATCCCCTCTGCCAGAGAGAGAAGCGTGGTTGCACCTCTGGAAAGGGCCTTATGGAAAGGGACACGTCTGTCACCGTGCTCCCCAAGAGCAAGTCTGGGGAAGGTGCAGCACGCTGCCACGGGCAAAGAGAAGGAGCTGTTGGCTTTGTGTTCGGGAAAAGGTCGCGATGCAGGAGAGTTGGCACTGGCAGGAACAGCGGGCCCGTTGTAAGACAAGTGTCACCATCTACCTGTGCTGAAGGATGGAGGCCTGGCTGCTAAGGTGACAGTAGAGTAGGACTAGGGCAGGCACGCGTGCTCCACACTGAGGAAGGAGTCTGTGCAGAAGGCAGGCCGGTCCTGTGTCTCTGGTCCCAAGGGGACAGCGTCTCCTTGACCCCCTCTGCCTAGGGCAGACTTGGGCTTGCCACCAAGCGCCATAGCCGCAACTCGCAGAAACAGCTCCCTGGACGAACGGGCAGTCCGATGCCGTCTTCCTCCAAGATGTGACAACGTTGTTGGTGTCAGGAAGTGTGCCGGGGTAGGAGGGGGGACAGACCCAAACAGATCCCCATCCCCGTGCACGGGCAGTGTGCAGGGTTCATGTCGACTCTCCTCTCCTGTGGGGAAGGCACTGGCTTAGTCCCCGATTCCACGCGAGCTCTAGTGCAAAAGGCCTAGCCTTGCCTATGCCAGGACATGAAGTGAGCATAGAGTGCCATCCTAGGCAACGCACACTGCTGTAGGTTTGTGATTGACCCTGCTTAGTTCGTCTTGGCAGGGAGAACGCACGGCGCGAACATGGAGCCCCGGAAAGCAAGGCCCAAGATACACTAGCTCTCCCGCAGCTCTTCTTCTTTGAAGTGTCAGAGCGAATGCCCAAAGCCTTGCTGTGAAGCAGCAGCGAAGGGCAGTTCGCGCCAGCTGAAAACCTCGGCGAACGTATAGCAGTAGCTGGTAAATCAGAGTCGGATCTGTAGGCTGCTGTGGCTGCTTGCCTTAGCCTAGTATTCGTAGGACGGTGGGAGAGCCCCGCATAGAGCGAAAGCCTCTTTGCCCGGGCATCCCCTCTGGGAAGGCACAGCTTTCGTTGGGAAATCAGAGTCACATCTGAGGGATGCTGCTGCTGCTTCCCTGATCTAGTCTCCCCTGCACGTTGTAATAAACCCGCATGGAACGAAATCCTTCTATGCCCAGGCATCCGATCTGGGAAAGCAGAGCATTCGTTGGGCAATCAGAGTCGGGTTTGTGGGAAGCTGCTGCTTCTTGCCTGAGCTACTCTGCTCAGGACAGTGCAAGATACCCGCATGGAGCGAAATATTCTTTCACCTAGCATCCCCTATGCCAGAGAGAGAAGCGTGGTTGCACCTCTGGAAAGGGCCTTAAGGAAAGGGACACGTCTGTAACCGTGCTCCCCAAGAGCAAGTCTGGGGAAGGTGCAGCACGCTGCCACAGGCAAAGAGAAGGAGCCGTTCGCTTTGAGTTCGGGAAACGGTCGCGATGCAGGAGAGTTGGCACTGGCAGGAACAGCGCGCCCGTTGTAAGACAAGAGTCACCAGCTACTTGTGAAAACAGAGTCACGTCTGAGGTATGCTGCTGCTGCTTCCCTGATCTAGTGTCCCCTGCACGTTGTAATAATCCCGCATGGAACGAAATCCTTCTATGCCCAGGCATCCTCTCTGGGAAAGCATAACATTCGTTGGGCAATCAGAGTCGGGTTTGTGGGAAGCTGCTGCTTCTTGCCTGAGCTAGTCTGCTCAGGACAGTGCAAGATACCGGCATGGAGCGAAATTTTCTTTTACCTAGCATCCCCTATGCCAGAGAGAGAAGCGTGGTTGCACCTCTGGAAAGGGCCTTAAGGAAAGGGACACGTCTGTCACCGTGCTCCCCAAGAGCAAGTCTGGGGAAGGTGCATCACGCTGCCACGGGCAAAGAGAAGGAGCCGTTGGCTCTGTGTTCGGGAAACTGTCACAATGCAGGAGAGTTGGCACTGGCAGGAACAGCGGGCCCGTTGTAAGACAAGTGTCACCAGCTACTTGTGAAAACAGAGTCGCGTCTGAGGGATGCTGCTGCTGCTTCCCTGATCTAGTCTCCCCTGCACGTTGTAATAATCCCGCCTGGAATGAAATCCTTCTATGCCCAGGCATCCTCTCTGGGAAAGCATAGCATTCGTTGGGCATTCAGAGTCGGGTTTGTGGGAAGCTGCTGCTTCTTGCCTGAGCTAGTCTGCTCAGGACAGTGCAAGATACCCGCATGGAGCGAAATTATCTTTTACCTAGCATCCCCTCTGCCAGAGAGAGAAGCGTGGTTGAACCTCTGGAAAGGGCCTTATGGAAAGGGACACGTCTGTCACTGTGCTCCCCAAGAGCAAGTCTGGGGAAGGTGCATCACGCTGCCACGGGCAAAGAGAAAGAGCCGTTGGCTTTGTGTTCGGGAAACGGTTGCGATGAAGGAGAGTTGGCACTGGCAAGAAGAGCGGGCCCGTTGTAAGACAAGTGTCACCATCTACCTGTGCTGAGGGTCGGAGGCCTGGCTGCTAAGGTGACAGAAGAGTATGACTATGGCAGGCAGGTGTGCTCCACACTGAGGAAGGAGTCTGGGCAGAAGGCAGGCCTGTCTTGTGTCTCTGGTCCCAAGGGGACAGCGTCTCCTTGACCACATGTGCCTAGGGCAGACTTGGGCTTGCCACCAAGCGCCATAGCTTCAACTCGCAGAAACAGCTCCCTGGACGAACGGGCAGTCCGATGCCTTCTTACTCCAAGATGTGACAACGTTGTTGGTGTCAGGAAGTGTGCCGGGGTAGCAGGGGGGACAGACCCAACAGATCCCCAGCCCAGTTCACGGGCAGTGTGCAGGGTTCATGTCGACTCTCCTCTCCTGTGGGGAAGGCACTGGCTTAGTCCCCGAATCCACACGAGCGCTAGTGCAAAAGGCCTAGCCTTGCCTATGCCAGGACATGAAGTGAGCATAGAGTGCCATCCTAGGCAACGAACGCTGCTGTTGGTTTTTGATTGTGCCTGCTTAGTTCAGTTGGTAAATCAGAGTCAGATCTGTAGGCTGCTGTGGCTGCTTGCCTTAGCCTAGTATTCGTAGGACGGTGGGAGAGCCCCGCATAGAGCGAAAGCCACTTTGCCCGGGCATCCCCTTTGGGAAGGCACAGCTTTCGTTGGGAAATCAGAGTCGCTTCTGAGGGATGCTGTTGCTGCTTGCCTGAGTTAGACTTCCCTGCAAATTGTAATAAACCCGCATGGAGCGAAATCATCTATGGCCAGGCCTCCTCTCTGAGAAAGCAGAGCATTCGTTGGGCAATCAGTGTCGGGTTTTTAGGAAGCTGCTGCTTCTTGCCTGAGCTATCCTGCTGAGGACAGTGCAAGATACCCGCATGGAGCGAAATTCCCTTTCACCTAGCATCCCCTCTGCCAGAGAGAGAAGCGTGGTTGCACCTCTGGAAAGGGCCTTAAGGAAAGGGACACGTCTGTCACCGTGCTCCCCAAGAGCAAGTCTGGGGAAGGTGCAGCACGCTGCCACGGGCAAAGAGAAGGAGCCGTTGGCTTTGTGTTCGGGAAACGGTCGCGATGCAGGAGAGTTGGCACTGGCAGGAACAGCGGGCCCGTTGTAAGACAAGTGTCACCATCTACCTGTGCTGAGGGACGGAGGCCTGGCTGCTAAGGTGACAGAAGAGTACGACTAGGGCAGGCACGCGTGCTCCACACTGAGGACGGAGTCTGTGCAGAAGGCAGGCCGGTCCTGTGTCTCTGGTCCCAAGGGGACAGCGTCTCCTTGACCCCCTCTGCCTAGGGCAGACTTGGGCTTGCCACCAAGCGCCATAGCCGCAACTCGCAGAAACAACTCCCTGGACGAACGGGCAGTCCGATGCCGTCTTCCTCCAAGATGTGACAACGTTGTTGGTGTCAGGAAGTGTGCCGGGGTAGCAGGGGGGACAGACCCAAACAGATCCCCATCCCCGTGCACGGGCAGTGTGCAGGGTTCATGTCGACTCTCCTCTCCTGTGGGGAAGCCACTGGCTTAGTCCCCGATTCCACGCGAGCGCTAGTGCAAAAGGCCTAGCCTTGCCTATGCCAGGACATTAAGTGAGCATAGAGTGCCATCCTAGGCAACGCACACTGCTGTAGGTTTGTGATTGACCCTGCTTAGTTCGGCTTGGCAGGGAGAACGCACGGCGCGAACATGGAGCCCCGGAAAGCAAGGCCCAAGATACACTAGCTCTCCCGCAGCTCTTCTTCTTTGAAGTGTCAGAGCGAATGCCCAAAGCCTTGCTGTGAAGCAGCAGCGAAGGGCAGTTCGCGCCAGCTGAAAACCTCTGCGAACGTATAGCAGTAGCTGGTAAATCAGAGTCGGATCTGTAGGCTTCTGTGGCTGCTTGCCTTAGCCTAGTATTCGTAGGACGGTGGGAGAGCCCCGCATAGAGCGAAAGCCTCTTTGCCCGGGCATCCCCTCTGGGAAGGCACAGCTTTCGTTGGGAAATCAGAGTCGCGTCTGAGGGATGCTGCTGCTGCTTCCCTGAGCTAGTCTCCCCTGCACGTTGTAATAAACCCGCATGGAACGAAATCCTTCTATGCCCAAGCATCCTCTCTGGGAAAGCATAGCATTCGTTGGGCCATCAGAGTCGGGTTTGTGAGAAGTTGCTGCTTCTTGCCTGAGCTACTCTGCTCAGGACAGTGCAAGATACCCGCATGGAGCGAAATTTTCTTTCACCTAGCATCCCCTCTGCCAGAGAGAGAAGCGTGGTTGCACCTCTGGAAAGGGCCTTAAGGAAAGGGACACGTCTGTCACCGTGCTCCCCAAGAGCAAGTCTGGGGAAGGTGCAGCACGCTGCCACGGGCAAAGAGAAGGAGCCGTTGGCTTTGTGTTCGGGAAACGGTCGCGATGCAGGAGAGTTGGCCCTGGCAGGAACAGCGGGCCCGTTGTAAGACAAGTGTCACCATCTACCTGTGCTGAGGGACGGAGGCCTGGCTGCTAAGGTGACAGAAGAGTACGACTAGGGCAGGCACGCGTGCTCCACACTGAGGAAGGAGTCTGTGCAGAAGGCAGGCCGGTCCTGTGTCTCTGGTCCCAAGGGGACAGCGTCTCCTTGACCCCCTCTGCCTAGGGCAGACTTGGGCTTGCCACCAAGCGCCATAGCCGCAACTCGCAGAAACAGCTCCCTGGACGAACGGGCAGTCCGATGCCGTCTTCCTCCAAGATGTGACAACGTTGTAGGTGTCAGGAAGTGTGCCGGGGTAGGAGGGGGGACAGACACAAACAGATCCCCATCCCCGTGCACGGGCAGTGTGCAGGGTTCATGTCGACTCTCCTCTCCTGTGGGGAAGGCACTGGCTTAGTCCCCGATTCCACGCGAGCGCTAGTGCAAAAGGCCTAGCCTTGCCTATGCCAGGACATGAAGTGAGCATAGAGTGCCATCCTAGGCAACGCACACTGCTGTAGGTTTGTGATTGACCCTGCTTAGTTCGGCTTGGCAGGGAGAAGGCATGGCGCGAACATGGAGCCCTGGATAGCAAGGCCCAAGATACACTAGCTCTCCCGCAGCTCTTCTTCTTTGAAGTCTCAGAGCGAATGCCCAAAGCCTTGCTGTGAAGCAGCAGCGAAGGGCAGTTCGCGCCAGCTGAATACCTCTGCGAACGTATAGCAGTAGCTGGTAAATCAGAGTCGGATCTGTAGGCTGCTGTGGCTGCTTGCCTAAGCCTAGTATTCGTAGGACGGTTGGAGAGCCCCGCATAGAGCGAAAGCCTCTTTGCCCGGGCATCCCCTCTGGGAAGGCACAGCTTTCGTTGGGAAATCAGAGTCGCGTCTGAGGGATGCTGCTGCTGCTTCCCTGAGCTAGTCTCCCCTGCACGTTGTAATAAACCCGCATGGAACGAAATCCTTCTATGCCCAAGCATCCTCTCTGGGAAAGCATAGCATTCGTTGGGCAATCAGAGTCGGGTTTGTGAGAAGTTGCTGCTTCTTGCCTGAGCTACTCTGCTCAGGACAGTGCAAGATACCCGCATGGAGCGAAATTTTCTTTCACCTAGCATCCCCTCTGCCAGAGAGAGAAGCGTGGTTGCACCTCTGGAAAGGGCCTTAAGGAAAGGGACACGTCTGTCACCGTGCTCCCCAAGAGCAAGTCTGGGGAAGGTGCAGCACGCTGCCACGGGCAAAGAGAAGGAGCCGTTGGCTTTGTGTTCGGGAAACGGTCGCGATGCAGGAGAGTTGGCCCTGGCAGGAACAGCGGGCCCGTTGTAAGACAAGTGTCACCATCTACCTGTGCTGAGGGTCGGAGGCCTGGCTGCTAAGGTGACAGAAGAGTATGACTATGGCAGGCAGGTGTGCTCCACACTGAGGAAGGAGTCTGGGCAGAAGGCAGGCCTGTCCTGTGTCTCTGGTCCCAAGGGGACAGCGTCTCCTTGACCACCTGTGCCTAGGGCAGACTTGGGCTTGCCACCAAGCGCCATAGCTTCAACTCGCAGAAACAGCTCCCTGGACGAACGGGCAGTCCGATGCCGTCTTCCTCCAAGATGTGACAACGTTGTTGGTGTCAGGAAGTGTGCCGGGGCAGCAGGGGGGACAGACCCAAACAGATCCCCAGCCCAGTGCACGGGCAGTGTGCAGGGTTCATGTCGACTCTCCTCTCCTGTGGGGAAGGCACTGGCTTAGTCCCCGATTCCACGAGAGCGCTAGTGCAAAAGGCCTAGCCTTGCCTATGCCAGGACATGAAGTGAGCATAGAGTGCCATCCTAGGTAACGCACGCTGCTGTTGGTTTTTGATTGTGCCTGCTTAGTTCAGTTGGTAAATCAGAGTCAGATCTGTAGGCTGCTGTGACTGCTTGCCTTAGCCTAGTATTCGTAGGACGTTGGGAGAGCCCCGCATAGAGCGAAAGACACTTTGCCCGGGCATCCCCTTTGGGAAGTCACAGCTTTCGTTGGGAAATCAGAGTCGCTTCTGAGGGATGCTGTTGCTGCTTGCCTGAGTTAGACTTCCCTGCAAATTGTAATAAACCCGCATGGAGCGAAATCATCTATGGCCAGGCCTCCTCTCTGAGAAAGCAGAGCATTCGTTGGGCAATCAGTGTCGGGTTTTTAGGAAGCTGCTGCTTCTTGCCTGAGCTATTCTGCTGAGGACAGTGCAAGATACCCGCATGGAGCGAAATTCCCTTTCACCTAGCATCCCCTCTGCCAGAGAGAGAAGCGTGGTTGCACCTCTGGAAAGGGGCTTAAGGAAAGGGACACGTCTGTCACCGTGCTCCCCAAGAGCAAGTCTGGGGAAGGTGCAGCACGCTGCCACGGGCAAAGAGAAGGAGCCGTTGGCTTTGTGTTCAGAAACGGTCGCGATGCAGGAGAGTTGGCACTGGCAGGAACAGTGGGCCCGTTGTAAGACAAGTGTCACCAGCTACTTGTGAAAACAGAGTCGCGTCTGAGGGATGCTGCTGCTGCTTCCCTGATCTAGTCTCCCCTGCACGTTGTCATAATCCCGCATGGAATGAAATCCTTCTATGCCCAGGCATCCTCTCTGGGAAAGCATAGCATTCGTTGGGCAATCAGAGTCGGGTTTGTGGGAAGCTGCTGCTTCTTGCCTGAGCTAGTCTGCTCAGGACAGTGCAAGATACCCGCATGGAGCGAAATTATCTTTTACCTAGCATCCCCTCTGCCAGAGAGAGAAGCGTGGTTGCACCTCTGGAAAGGGCCTTATGGAAAGGGACACGTCTGTCACTGTGCTCCCCAAGAGCAAGTCTGGGGAAGGTGCAGCACGCTGCCACGGGCAAAGAGAAGGAGCCGTTGGCTTTGTGTTCAGAAACGGTCGCGATGCAGGAGAGTTGGCACTGGCAGGAACAGTGGGCCCGTTGTAAGACAAGTGTCACCAGCTACTTGTGAAAACAGAGTCGCGTCTGAGGGATGCTGCTGCTGCTTCCCTGATCTAGTCTCCCCTGCACGTTGTCATAATCCCGCATGGAATGAAATCCTTCTATGCCCAGGCATCCTCTCTGGGAAAGCATAGCATTCGTTGGGCAATCAGAGTCGGGTTTGTGGGAAGCTGCTGCTTCTTGCCTGAGCTAGTCTGCTCAGGACAGTGCAAGATACCCGCATGGAGCGAAATTATCTTTTACCTAGCATCCCCTCTGCCAGAGAGAGAAGCGTGGTTGCACCTCTGGAAAGGGCCTTATGGAAAGGGACACGTCTGTCACTGTGCTCCCCAAGAGCAAGTCTGGGGAAGGTGCAGCACGCTGCCACGGGCAAAGAGAAGGAGCCGTTGGCTTTGTGTTCGGGAAACGTTCGCGATGCAGGAGAGTTGGCACTGGCAGGAACAGCGGGCCCGTTGTAAGACAAGTGTCACCATCTACCTGTGCTGAGGGTCGGAGGCCTGGCTGCTAAGGTAACAGAAGAGTATGACTATGGCAGGCAGGTGTGCTCCACACTGAGGAAGGAGTCTGGGCAGAAGGCAGGCCTGTCCTGTGTCTCTGGTCCCAAGGGGACAGCGTCTCCTTGACCACCTGTGCCTAGGGCAGACTTGGGCTTGCCACCAAGCGCCATAGCTTCAACTCGCAGAAACAGCTCCCTGGACGAACGGGCAGTCCGATGCTGTCTTCCTCAAGATGTGACAACGTTGTTGGTGTCAGGAAGTGTGCCGGGGTAGGAGGGGGGACAGACCCAAACAGATCCCCAGCCCAGTGCACGGGCAGTGTGCAGGGTTCATGTCGACTCTCCTCTCCTGTGGGGAAGGCACTGGCTTAGTCCCCGATTCCGCGCGAGCGCTAGTGCAAAAGGCCTAGCCTTGCCTATGCCAGGACATGAAGTGAGCATAGAGTGCCATCCTAGGCAACGCACGCTGCTGTTGGTTTTTGATTGTGCCTGCTTAGTTCAGTTGGTAAATCAGAGTCAGATCTGTAGGCTGCTGTGGCTGCTTGCCTTAGCCTAGTATTCGTAGGACGGTGGGAGAGCCCCGCATAGAGCGAAAGCCACTTTGCCCGGGCATCCCTTTTGGGAAGTCACAGCTTTCGTTGGGAAATCAGAGTCGCGTCTGAGGGATGCTGTTGCTGCTTGCCTGAGTTAGACTTCCCTGCAAATTGTAATAAACCCGCATGGAGCGAAATCATCTATGGCCAGGCCTCCTCTCTGAGAAAGCAGAGCTTCGTTGGGCAATCAGTGTCGGGTTTTTAGGAAGCTGCTGCTTCTTGCCTGAGCTATTCTGCTGAGGACAGTGCAAGATACCCGCATGGAGCGAAATTCCCTTTCACCTAGCATCCCCTCTGCCAGAGAGAGAAGCGTGGTTGCACCTCTGGAAAGGGCCTTAAGGAAAGGGACACGTCTGTCACCGTGCTCCCCAAGAGCAAGTCTGGGGAAGGTGCAGCACGCTGCCACGGGCAAAGAGAAGGAGCCGTTGGCTTTGTGTTCGGGAAACGGTCGCGATGCAGGAGAGTTGGCACTGGCAGGAACAGCGGGCCCGTTGTAAGACAAGTGTCACCATCTACCTGTGCTGAGGGATGGAGGCCTGGCTGCTAAGGTGACAGTAGAGTAGGACTAGGGCAGGCACGCGTGCTCCACACTGAGGAAGGAGTCTGTGCAGAAGGCAGGCCGGTCCTGTGTCTCTGGTCCCAAGGGGACAGCGTCTCCTTGACCCCCTCTGCCTAGGGCAGACTTGGGCTTGCCACCAAGCGCCATAGCCGCAACTCGCAGAAACAGCTCCCTGGACGAACGGGCAGTCCGATGCCGTCTTCCTCCAAGATGTGACAACGTTGTTGGTGTCAGGAAGTGTGCCGGGGTAGGAGGGGGGACAGACCCAAACAGATCCCCATCCCCGTGCACGGGCAGTGTGCAGGGTTCATGTCGACTCTCCTCTCCTGTGGGGAAGGCACTGGCTTAGTCCCCGATTCCACGCGAGCTCTAGTGCAAAAGGCCTAGCCTTGCCTATGCCAGGACATGAAGTGAGCATAGAGTGCCATCCTAGGCAACGCACACTGCTGTAGGTTTGTGATTGACCCTGCTTAGTTCGGCTTGGCAGGGAGAACGCACGGCGCGAACATGGAGCCCCGGAAAGCAAGGCCCAAGATACACTAGCTCTCCCGCAGCTCCTCTTCTTTGAAGTGTCAGAGCGAATGCCCAAAGCCTTGCTGTGAAGCAGCAGCGAAGGGCAGTTCGCGCCAGCTGAAAACCTCTGCGAACGTATAGCAGTAGCTGGTAAATCAGAGTCGGATCTGTAGGCTGCTGTGGCTGCTTGCCTTAGCCTAGTATTCGTAGGACGGTGGGAGAGCCCCGCATAGAGCGAAAGCCTCTTTGCCCGGGCATCCCCTCTGGGAAGGCACAGCTTTCGTTGGGAAATCAGAGTCGCGTCTGAGGGATGCTGCTGCTGCTTCCCTGAGCTAGTCTCCCCTGCACGTTGTAATAAACCCGCATGGAACGAAATCCTTCTATGCCCAGGCATCCTCTCTGGGAAAGCATAGCATTCGTTGGGCAATCAGAGTCGGGTTTGTGGGAAGCTGCTGCTTCTTGCCTGAGCTACTCTGCTCAGGACAGTGCAAGATACCCGCATGGAGCGAAATTTTCTTTCACCTAGCATCCCCTCTGCCAGAGAGAGAAGCGTGGTTGCACCTCTGGAAAGGGCCTTAAGGAAAGGGACACGTCTGTCACCGTGCTCCCCAAGAGCAAGTCTGGGGAAGGTGCAGCACGCTGCCACGGGCAAAGAGGAGCCCTTGGCTTTGTGGTCGGGGCACGGTCGCGAAGCAGGAGAGATGGCACTGGCAGGAACAGCCGGCCTGTTGTAAGACAAGAGTCACCAGCTACTTGTGAAAACAGAGTCGCGTCTGAGGTATGCTGCCGCTGCTTCCCTGATCTAGTCTCCCTTGCACGTTGTAATAATCCCGCATGGAACGAAATCCTTCTATGCCCAGGCATCCTCTGTGGGAAAGCATAGCATTCGTTGGGCAATCAGAGTCGGGTTTGTGGGAAGCTGCTGCTTCTTGCCTGAGCTACTCTGCTCAGGACAGTGCAAGATACCCGCATGGAGCGAAATTTTCTTTCACCTAGCATCCCCTCTGCCAGAGAGAGAAGCGTGGTTGCACCTCTGGAAAGGGCCTTAAGGAAAGGGACACGTCTGTCACCGTGCTCCCCAAGAGCAAGTCTGGGGAAGGTGCATCACGCTGCCACGGGCAAAGAGAAGGAGCCGTTGGCTCTGTGTTCGGGAAACTGTCACGATGCAGGAGAGTTGGCACTGGCAGGAACAGCGGGCCCGTTGTAAGACAAGTGTCACCAGCTACTTGTGAAAACAGAGTCGCGTCTGAGGGATGCTGCTGCTGCTTCCCTGATCTAGTCTCCCCTGCACGTTGTAATAATCCCGCCTGGAATGAAATCCTTCTATGCCCAGGCATCCTCTCTGGGAAAGCATAGCATTCGTTGGGCATTCAGAGTCGGGTTTGTGGGAAGCTGCTGCTTCTTGCCTGAGCTAGTCTGCTCAGGACAGTGCAAGATACCCGCATGGAGCGAAATTATCTTTTACCTAGCATCCCCTCTGCCAGAGAGAGAAGCGTGGTTGAACCTCTGGAAAGGGCCTTATGGAAAGGGACACGTCTGTCACTGTGCTCCCCAAGAGCAAGTCTGGGGAAGGTGCATCACGCTGCCACGGGCAAAGAGAAGGAGCCGTTGGCTTTGTGTTCGGGAAACGGTCGCGATGAAGGAGAGTTGGCACTGGCAAGAAGAGCGGGCCCGTTGTAAGACAAGTGTCACCATCTACCTGTGCTGAGGGTCGGAGGCCTGGCTGCTAAGGTGACAGAAGAGTATGACTATGGCAGGCAGGTGTGCTCCACACTGAGGAAGGAATCTGGGCAGAAGGCAGGCCTGTCTTGTGTCTCTGGTCCCAAGGGGACATCGTCTCCTTGACCACATGTGCCTAGGGCAGACTTGGGCTTGCCACCAAGCGCCATAGCTTCTACTCGCAGAAACAGCTCCCTGGACGAACGGGCAGTCCGATGCCTTCTTACTCCAAGATGTGACAACGTTGTTGGTGTCAGGAAGTGTGCCGGGGTAGCAGGGGGGACAGACCCAAACAGATCCCCAGCCCAGTGCACGGGCAGTGTGCAGGGTTCATGTCGACTCTCCTCTCCTGTGGGGAAGGCACTGGCTTAGTCCCCGAATCCACACGAGCGCTAGTGCAAAAGGCCTAGCCTTGCCTATGCCAGGACATGAAGTGAGCATAGAGTGCCATCCTAGGCAACGAACGCTGCTGTTGGTTTTTGATTGTGCCTGCTTAGTTCAGTTGGTAAATCAGAGTCAGATCTGTAGGCTGCTGTGGCTGCTTGCCTTAGCCTAGTATTCGTAGGACGGTGGGAGAGCCCCGCATAGAGCGAAAGCCACTTTGCCCGGGCATCCCCTTTGGGAAGGCACAGCTTTCGTTGGGAAATCAGAGTCGCTTCTGAGGGATGCTGTTGCTGCTTGCCTGAGTTAGACTTCCCTGCAAATTGTAATAAACCCGCATGGAGCGAAATCATCTATGGCCAGGCCTCCTCTCTGAGAAAGCAGAGCATTCGTTGGGCAATCAGTGTCGGGTTTTTAGGAAGCTGCTGCTTCTTGCCTGAGCTATCCTGCTGAGGACAGTGCAAGATACCCGCATGGAGCGAAATTCCCTTTCACCTAGCATCCCCTCTGCCAGAGAGAGAAGCGTGGTTGCACCTCTGGAAAGGGCCTTAAGGAAAGGGACACGTCTGTCACCGTGCTCCCCAAGAGCAAGTCTGGGGAAGGTGCAGCACGCTGCCACGGGCAAAGAGAAGGAGCCGTTGGCTTTGTGTTCGGGAAACGGTCGCGATGCAGGAGAGTTGGCACTGGCAGGAACAGCGGGCCCGTTGTAAGACAAGTGTCACCATCTACCTGTGCTGAGGGACGGAGGCCTGGCTGCTAAGGTGACAGAAGAGTACGACTAGGGCAGGCACGCGTGCTCCACACTGAGGAAGGAGTCTGTGCAGAAGGCAGGCCGGTCCTGTGTCTCTGGTCCCAAGGGGACAGCGTCTCCTTGACCCCCTCTGCCTAGGGCAGACTTGGGCTTGCCACCAAGCGCCATAGCCGCAACTCGCAGAAACAGCTCCCTGGACGAACGGGCAGTCCGATGCCGTCTTCCTCCAAGATGTGACAACGTTGTTGGTGTCAGGAAGTGTGCCGGGGTAGCAGGGGGGACAGACCCAAACAGATCCCCATCCCCGTGCACGGGCAGTGTGCAGGGTTCATGTCGACTCTCCTCTCCTGTGGGGAAGCCACTGGCTTAGTCCCCGATTCCACGCGAGCGCTAGTGCAAAAGGCCTAGCCTTGCCTATGCCAGGACATGAAGTGAGCATAGAGTGCCATCCTAGGCAACGCACACTGCTGTAGGTTTGTGATTGACCCTGCTTAGTTCGGCTTGGCAGGGAGAACGCACGGCGCGAACATGGAGCCCCGGAAAGCAAGGCCCAAGATACACTAGCTCTCCCGCAGCTCTTCTTCTTTGAAGTGTCAGAGCGAATGCCCAAAGCCTTGCTGTGAAGCAGCAGCGAAGGGCAGTTCGCGCCAGCTGAAAACCTCTGCGAACGTATAGCAGTAGCTGGTAAATCAGAGTCGGATCAGTAGGCTTCTGTGGCTGCTTGCCTTAGCCTAGTATTCGTAGGACGGTGGGAGAGCCCCGCATAGAGCGAAAGCCTCTTTGCCCGGGCATCCCCTCTGGGAAGGCACAGCTTTCGTTGGGAAATCAGAGTCGCGTCTGAGGGATGCTGCTGCTGCTTCCCTGAGCTAGTCTCCCCTGCACGTTGTAATAAACCCGCATGGAACGAAATCCTTCTATGCCCAAGCATCCTCTCTGGGAAAGCATAGCATTCGTTGGGCAATCAGAGTCGGGTTTGTGAGAAGTTGCTGCTTCTTGCCTGAGCTACTCTGCTCAGGACAGTGCAAGATACCCGCATGGAGCGAAATTTTCTTTCACCTAGCATCCCCTCTGCCAGAGAGAGAAGCGTGGTTGCACCTCTGGAAAGGGCCTTAAGGAAAGGGACACGTCTGTCACCGTGCTCCCCAAGAGCAAGTCTGGGGAAGGTGCAGCACGCTGCCACGGGCAAAGAGAAGGAGCCGTTGGCTTTGTGTTCGGGAAACGGTCGCGATGCAGGAGAGTTGGCACTGGCAGGAACAGCGGGCCCGTTGTAAGACAAGTGTCACCATCTACCTGTGCTGAGGGTCGGAGGCCTGGCTGCTAAGGTGACAGAAGAGTATGACTATGGCAGGCAGGTGTGCTCCACACTGAGGAAGGAGTCTGGGCAGAAGGCAGGCCTGTCCTGTGTCTCTGGTCCCAAGGGGACAGCGTCTCCTTGACCACCTGTGCCTAGGGCAGACTTGGGCTTGCCACCAAGCGCCATAGCTTCAACTCGCAGAAACAGCTCCCTGGACGAACGGGCAGTCCGATGCCGTCTTCCTCCAAGATGTGACAACGTTGTTGGTGTCAGGAAGTGTGCCGGGGCAGCAGGGGGGACAGACCCAAACAGATCCCCAGCCCAGTGCACGGGCAGTGTGCAGGGTTCATGTCGACTCTCCTCTCCTGTGGGGAAGGCACTGGCTTAGTCCCCGATTCCACGAGAGCGCTAGTGCAAAAGGCCTAGCCTTGCCTATGCCAGGACATGAAGTGAGCATAGAGTGCCATCCTAGGCAACGCACGCTGCTGTTGGTTTTTGATTGTGCCTGCTTAGTTCAGTTGGTAAATCAGAGTCAGATCTGTAGGCTGCTGTGGCTGCTTGCCTTAGCCTAGTATTCGTAGGACGTTGGGAGAGCCCCGCATAGAGCGAAAGCCACTTTGCCCGGGCATCCCCTTTGGGAAGTCACAGCTTTCGTTGGGAAATCAGAGTCGCTTCTGAGGGATGCTGTTGCTGCTTGCCTGAGTTAGACTTCCCTGCAAATTGTAATAAACCCGCATGGAGCGAAATCATCTATGGCCAGGCCTCCTCTCTGAGAAAGCAGAGCATTCGTTGGGCAATCAGTGTCGGGTTTTTAGGAAGCTGCTGCTTCTTGCCTGAGCTATTCTGCTGAGGACAGTGCAAGATACCCGCATGGAGCGAAATTCCCTTTCACCTAGCATCCCCTCTGCCAGAGAGAGAAGCGTGGTTGCACCTCTGGAAAGGGGCTTAAGGAAAGGGACACGTCTGTCACCGTGCTCCCCAAGAGCAAGTCTGGGGAAGGTGCAGCACGCTGCCACGGGCAAAGAGAAGGAGCCGTTGGCTTTGTTTTCAGAAACGGTCGCGATGCAGGAGAGTTGGCACTGGCAGGAACAGTGGGCCCGTTGTAAGACAAGTGTCACCAGCTACTTGTGAAAACAGTCGCGTCTGAGGGATGCTGCTGCTGCTTCCCTGATCTAGTCTCCCCTGCACGTTGTCATAATCCCGCATGGAATGAAATCCTTCTATGCCCAGGCATCCTCTGTGGGAAAGCATAGCATTCGTTGGGCAATCAGAGTCGGGTTTGTGGGAAGCTGCTGCTTCTTGCCTGAGCTAGTCTGCTCAGGACAGTGCAAGATACCCGCATGGAGCGAAATTATCTTTTATCTAGCATCCCCTCTGCCAGAGAGAGAAGCGTGGTTGCACCTCTGGAAAGGGCCTTATGGAAAGGGACACGTCTGTCACTGTGCTCCCCAAGAGCAAGTCTGGGGAAGGTGCAGCACGCTGCCACGGGCAAAGAGAAGGAGCCGTTGGCTTTGTGTTCGGGAAACGTTCGCGATGCAGGAGAGTTGGCACTGGCAGGAACAGCGGGCCCGTTGTAAGACAAGTGTCACCATCTACCTGTGCTGAGGGTCGGAGGCCTGGCTGCTAAGGTGACAGAAGAGTATGACTATGGCAGGCAGGTGTGCTCCACACTGAGGAAGGAGTCTGGGCAGAAGGCAGGCCTGTCCTGTGTCTCTGGTCCCAAGGGGACAGCGTCTCCTTGACCACCTGTGCCTAGGGCAGACTTGGGCTTGCCACCAAGCGCCATAGCTTCAACTCGCAGAAACAGCTCCCTGGACGAACGGGCAGTCCGATGCTGTCTTCCTCAAGATGTGACAACGTTGTTGGTGTCAGGAAGTGTGCCGGGGTAGGAGGGGGGACAGACCCAAACAGATCCCCAGCCCAGTGCACGGGCAGTGTGCAGGGTTCATGTCGACTCTCCTCTCCTGTGGGGAAGGCACTGGCTTAGTCCCCGATTCCGCGCGAGCGCTAGTGCAAAAGGCCTAGCCTTGCCTATGCCAGGACATGAAGTGAGCATAGAGTGCCATCCTAGGCAACGCACGCTGCTGTTGGTTTTTGATTGTGCCTGCTTAGTTCAGTTGGTAAATCAGAGTCAGATCTGTAGGCTGCTGTGGCTGCTTGCCTTAGCCTAGTATTCGTAGGACGGTGGGAGAGCCCCGCATAGAGCGAAAGCCACTTTGCCCGGGCATCCCTTTTGGGAAGTCACAGCTTTCGTTGGGAAATCAGAGTCGCGTCTGAGGGATGCTGTTGCTGCTTGCCTGAGTTAGACTTCCCTGCAAATTGTAATAAACCCGCATGGAGCGAAATCATCTATGGCCAGGCCTCCTCTCTGAGAAAGCAGAGCTTCGTTGGGCAATCAGTGTCGGGTTTTTAGGAAGCTGCTGCTTCTTGCCTGTTCTATTCTGCTGAGGACAGTGCAAGATACCCGCATGGAGCGAAATTCCCTTTCACCTAGCATCCCCTCTGCCAGAGAGAGAAGCGTGGTTGCACCTCTGGAAAGGGCCTTAAGGAAAGGGACACGTCTGTCACCGTGCTCCCCAAGAGCAAGTCTGGGGAAGGTGCAGCACGCTGCCACGGGCAAAGAGAAGGAGCCGTTGGCTTTGTGTTCGGGAAACGGTCGCGATGCAGGAGAGTTGGCCCTGGCAGGAACAGCGGGCCCGTTGTAAGACAAGTGTCACCATCTACCTGTGCTGAGGGTCGGAGGCCTGGCTGCTAAGGTGACAGAAGAGTATGACTATGGCAGGCAGGTGTGCTCCACACTGAGGAAGGAGTCTGGGCAGAAGGCAGGCCTGTCCTGTGTCTCTGGTCCCAAGGGGACAGCGTCTCCTTGACCACCTGTGCCTAGGGCAGACTTGGGCTTGCCACCAAGCGCCATAGCTTCAACTCGCAGAAACAGCTCCCTGGACGAACGGGCAGTCCGATGCCGTCTTCCTCCAAGATGTGACAACGTTGTTGGTGTCAGGAAGTGTGCCGGGGCAGCAGGGGGGACAGACCCAAACAGATCCCCAGCCCAGTGCACGGGCAGTGTGCAGGGTTCATGTGGACTCTCCTCTCCTGTGGGGAAGGCACTGGCTTAGTCCCCGATTCCACGAGAGCGCTAGTGCAAAAGGCCTAGCCTTGCCTATGCCAGGACATGAAGTGAGCATAGAGTGCCATCCTAGGTAACGCACGCTGCTGTTGGTTTTTGATTGTGCCTGCTTAGTTCAGTTGGTAAATCAGAGTCAGATCTGTAGGCTGATGTGACTGCTTGCCTTAGCCTAGTATTCGTAGGACGTTGGGAGAGCCCCGCATAGAGCGAAAGACACTTTGCCCGGGCATCCCCTTTGGGAAGTCACAGCTTTCGTTGGGAAATCAGAGTCGCTTCTGAGGGATGCTGTTGCTGCTTGCCTGAGTTAGACTTCCCTGCAAATTGTAATAAACCCGCATGGAGCGAAATCATCTATGGCCAGGCCTCCTCTCTGAGAAAGCAGAGCATTCGTTGGGCAATCAGTGTCGGGTTTTTAGGAAGCTGCTGCTTCTTGCCTGAGCTATTCTGCTGAGGACAGTGCAAGATACCCGCATGGAGCGAAATTCCCTTTCACCTAGCATCCCCTCTGCCAGAGAGAGAAGCGTGGTTGCACCTCTGGAAAGGGGCTTAAGGAAAGGGACACGTCTGTCACCGTGCTCCCCAAGAGCAAGTCTGGGGAAGGTGCAGCACGCTGCCACGGGCAAAGAGAAGGAGCCGTTGGCTTTGTGTTCAGAAACGGTCGCGATGCAGGAGAGTTGGCACTGGCAGGAACAGTGGGCCCGTTGTAAGACAAGTGTCACCAGCTACTTGTGAAAACAGAGTCGCGTCTGAGGGATGCTGCTGCTGCTTCCCTGATCTAGTCTCCCCTGCACGTTGTCATAATCCCGCATGGAATGAAATCCTTCTATGCCCAGGCATCCTCTCTGGGAAAGCATAGCATTCGTTGGGCAATCAGAGTCGGGTTTGTGGGAAGCTGCTGCTTCTTGCCTGAGCTAGTCTGCTCAGGACAGTGCAAGATACCCGCATGGAGCGAAATTATCTTTTACCTAGCATCCCCTCTGCCAGAGAGAGAAGCGTGGTTGCACCTCTGGAAAGGGCCTTATGGAAAGGGACACGTCTGTCACTGTGCTCCCCAAGAGCAAGTCTGGGGAAGGTGCAGCACGCTGCCACGGGCAAAGAGAAGGAGCCGTTGGCTTTGTGTTCAGAAACGGTCGCGATGCAGGAGAGTTGGCACTGGCAGGAACAGTGGGCCCGTTGTAAGACAAGTGTCACCAGCTACTTGTGAAAACAGAGTCGCGTCTGAGGGATGCTGCTGCTGCTTCCCTGATCTAGTCTCCCCTGCACGTTGTCATAATCCCGCATGGAATGAAATCCTTCTATGCCCAGGCATCCTCTCTGGGAAAGCATAGCATTCGTTGGGCAATCAGAGTCGGGTTTGTGGGAAGCTGCTGCTTCTTGCCTGAGCTAGTCTGCTCAGGACAGTGCAAGATACCCGCATGGAGCGAAATTATCTTTTACCTAGCATCCCCTCTGCCAGAGAGAGAAGCGTGGTTGCACCTCTGGAAAGGGCCTTATGGAAAGGGACACGTCTGTCACTGTGCTCCCCAAGAGCAAGTCTGGGGAAGGTGCAGCACGCTGCCACGGGCAAAGAGAAGGAGCCGTTGGCTTTGTGTTCGGGAAACGTTCGCGATGCAGGAGAGTTGGCACTGGCAGGAACAGCGGGCCCGTTGTAAGACAAGTGTCACCATCTACCTGTGCTGAGGGTCGGAGGCCTGGCTGCTAAGGTAACAGAAGAGTATGACTATGGCAGGCAGGTGTGCTCCACACTGAGGAAGGAGTCTGGGCAGAAGGCAGGCCTGTCCTGTGTCTCTGGTCCCAAGGGGACAGCGTCTCCTTGACCACCTGTGCCTAGGGCAGACTTGGGCTTGCCACCAAGCGCCATAGCTTCAACTCGCAGAAACAGCTCCCTGGACGAACGGGCAGTCCGATGCTGTCTTCCTCAAGATGTGACAACGTTGTTGGTGTCAGGAAGTGTGCCGGGGTAGGAGGGGGGACAGACCCAAACAGATCCCCAGCCCAGTGCACGGGCAGTGTGCAGGGTTCATGTCGACTCTCCTCTCCTGTGGGGAAGGCACTGGCTTAGTCCCCGATTCCGCGCGAGCGCTAGTGCAAAAGGCCTAGCCTTGCCTATGCCAGGACATGAAGTGAGCATAGAGTGCCATCCTAGGCAACGCACGCTGCTGTTGGTTTTTGATTGTGCCTGCTTAGTTCAGTTGGTAAATCAGAGTCAGATCTGTAGGCTGCTGTGGCTGCTTGCCTTAGCCTAGTATTCGTAGGACGGTGGGAGAGCCCCGCATAGAGCGAAAGCCACTTTGCCCGGGCATCCCTTTTGGGAAGTCACAGCTTTCGTTGGGAAATCAGAGTCGCGTCTGAGGGATGCTGTTGCTGCTTGCCTGAGTTAGACTTCCCTGCAAATTGTAATAAACCCGCATGGAGCGAAATCATCTATGGCCAGGCCTCCTCTCTGAGAAAGCAGAGCTTCGTTGGGCAATCAGTGTCGGGTTTTTAGGAAGCTGCTGCTTCTTGCCTGAGCTATTCTGCTGAGGACAGTGCAAGATACCCGCATGGAGCGAAATTCCCTTTCACCTAGCATCCCCTCTGCCAGAGAGAGAAGCGTGGTTGCACCTCTGGAAAGGGCCTTAAGGAAAGGGACACGTCTGTCACCGTGCTCCCCAAGAGCAAGTCTGGGGAAGGTGCAGCACGCTGCCACGGGCAAAGAGAAGGAGCCGTTGGCTTTGTGTTCGGGAAACGGTCGCGATGCAGGAGAGTTGGCACTGGCAGGAACAGCGGGCCCGTTGTAAGACAAGTGTCACCATCTACCTGTGCTGAGGGATGGAGGCCTGGCTGCTAAGGTGACAGTAGAGTAGGACTAGGGCAGGCACGCGTGCTCCACACTGAGGAAGGAGTCTGTGCAGAAGGCAGGCCGGTCCTGTGTCTCTGGTCCCAAGGGGACAGCGTCTCCTTGACCCCCTCTGCCTAGGGCAGACTTGGGCTTGCCACCAAGCGCCATAGCCGCAACTCGCAGAAACAGCTCCCTGGACGAACGGGCAGTCCGATGCCGTCTTCCTCCAAGATGTGACAACGTTGTTGGTGTCAGGAAGTGTGCCGGGGTAGCAGGGGGGACAGACCCAAACAGATCCCCATCCCCGTGCACGGGCAGTGTGCAGGGTTCATGTCGACTCTCCTCTCCTGTGGGGAAGGCACTGGCTTAGTCCCCGATTCCACGCGAGCTCTAGTGCAAAAGGCCTAGCCTTGCCTATGCCAGGACATGAAGTGAGCATAGAGTGCCATCCTAGGCAACGCACACTGCTGTAGGTTTGTGATTGACCCTGCTTAGTTCGGCTTGGCAGGGAGAACGCACGGCGCGAACATGGAGCCCCGGAAAGCAAGGCCCAAGATACACTAGCTCTCCCGCAGCTCCTCTTCTTTGAAGTGTCAGAGCGAATGCCCAAAGCCTTGCTGTGAAGCAGCAGCGAAGGGCAGTTCGCGCCAGCTGAAAACCTCTGCGAACGTATAGCAGTAGCTGGTAAATCAGAGTCGGATCTGTAGGCTGCTGTGGCTGCTTGCCTTAGCCTAGTATTCGTAGGACGGTGGGAGAGCCCCGCATAGAGCGAAAGCCTCTTTGCCCGGGCAT
Source organism: Neogale vison (assembly GCF_020171115.1). NCBI lineage: Eukaryota > Metazoa > Chordata > Mammalia > Carnivora > Mustelidae > Neogale > Neogale vison. The sequence goes on from NC_058101.1 coordinate 217,147,119, forward strand.
CCCCTCTGGGAAGGCACAGCTTTCGTTGGGAAATCAGAGTCGCGTCTGAGGGATGCTGCTGCTGCTTCCCTGAGCTAGTCTCCCCTGCACGTTGTAATAAACCCGCATGGAACGAAATCCTTCTATGCCCAGGCATCCTCTCTGGGAAAGCATAGCATTCGTTGGGCAATCAGAGTCGGGTTTGTGGGAAGCTGCTGCTTCTTGCCTGAGCTACTCTGCTCAGGACAGTGCAAGATACCCGCATGGAGCGAAATTTTCTTTCACCTAGCATCCCCTCTGCCAGAGAGAGAAGCGTGGTTGCACCTCTGGAAAGGGCCTTAAGGAAAGGGACACGTCTGTCACCGTGCTCCCCAAGAGCAAGTCTGGGGAAGGTGCAGCACGCTGCCACGGGCAAAGAGGAGCCCTTGGCTTTGTGGTCGGGGCACGGTCGCGAAGCAGGAGAGATGGCACTGGCAGGAACAGCCGGCCTGTTGTAAGACAAGAGTCACCAGCTACTTGTGAAAACAGAGTCGCGTCTGAGGTATGCTGCCGCTGCTTCCCTGATCTAGTCTCCCTTGCACGTTGTAATAATCCCGCATGGAACGAAATCCTTCTATGCCCAGGCATCCTCTGTGGGAAAGCATAGCATTCGTTGGGCAATCAGAGTCGGGTTTGTGGGAAGCTGCTGCTTCTTGCCTGAGCTACTCTGCTCAGGACAGTGCAAGATACCCGCATGGAGCGAAATTTTCTTTCACCTAGCATCCCCTCTGCCAGAGAGAGAAGCGTGGTTGCACCTCTGGAAAGGGCCTTAAGGAAAGGGACACGTCTGTCACCGTGCTCCCCAAGAGCAAGTCTGGGGAAGGTGCATCACGCTGCCACGGGCAAAGAGAAGGAGCCGTTGGCTCTGTGTTCGGGAAACTGTCACGATGCAGGAGAGTTGGCACTGGCAGGAACAGCGGGCCCGTTGTAAGACAAGTGTCACCAGCTACTTGTGAAAACAGAGTCGCGTCTGAGGGATGCTGCTGCTGCTTCCCTGATCTAGTCTCCCCTGCACGTTGTAATAATCCCGCCTGGAATGAAATCCTTCTATGCCCAGGCATCCTCTCTGGGAAAGCATAGCATTCGTTGGGCATTCAGAGTCGGGTTTGTGGGAAGCTGCTGCTTCTTGCCTGAGCTAGTCTGCTCAGGACAGTGCAAGATACCCGCATGGAGCGAAATTATCTTTTACCTAGCATCCCCTCTGCCAGAGAGAGAAGCGTGGTTGAACCTCTGGAAAGGGCCTTATGGAAAGGGACACGTCTGTCACTGTGCTCCCCAAGAGCAAGTCTGGGGAAGGTGCATCACGCTGCCACGGGCAAAGAGAAGGAGCCGTTGGCTTTGTGTTCGGGAAACGGTCGCGATGAAGGAGAGTTGGCACTGGCAAGAAGAGCGGGCCCGTTGTAAGACAAGTGTCACCATCTACCTGTGCTGAGGGTCGGAGGCCTGGCTGCTAAGGTGACAGAAGAGTATGACTATGGCAGGCAGGTGTGCTCCACACTGAGGAAGGAATCTGGGCAGAAGGCAGGCCTGTCTTGTGTCTCTGGTCCCAAGGGGACATCGTCTCCTTGACCACATGTGCCTAGGGCAGACTTGGGCTTGCCACCAAGCGCCATAGCTTCTACTCGCAGAAACAGCTCCCTGGACGAACGGGCAGTCCGATGCCTTCTTACTCCAAGATGTGACAACGTTGTTGGTGTCAGGAAGTGTGCCGGGGTAGCAGGGGGGACAGACCCAAACAGATCCCCAGCCCAGTGCACGGGCAGTGTGCAGGGTTCATGTCGACTCTCCTCTCCTGTGGGGAAGGCACTGGCTTAGTCCCCGAATCCACACGAGCGCTAGTGCAAAAGGCCTAGCCTTGCCTATGCCAGGACATGAAGTGAGCATAGAGTGCCATCCTAGGCAACGAACGCTGCTGTTGGTTTTTGATTGTGCCTGCTTAGTTCAGTTGGTAAATCAGAGTCAGATCTGTAGGCTGCTGTGGCTGCTTGCCTTAGCCTAGTATTCGTAGGACGGTGGGAGAGCCCCGCATAGAGCGAAAGCCACTTTGCCCGGGCATCCCCTTTGGGAAGGCACAGCTTTCGTTGGGAAATCAGAGTCGCTTCTGAGGGATGCTGTTGCTGCTTGCCTGAGTTAGACTTCCCTGCAAATTGTAATAAACCCGCATGGAGCGAAATCATCTATGGCCAGGCCTCCTCTCTGAGAAAGCAGAGCATTCGTTGGGCAATCAGTGTCGGGTTTTTAGGAAGCTGCTGCTTCTTGCCTGAGCTATCCTGCTGAGGACAGTGCAAGATACCCGCATGGAGCGAAATTCCCTTTCACCTAGCATCCCCTCTGCCAGAGAGAGAAGCGTGGTTGCACCTCTGGAAAGGGCCTTAAGGAAAGGGACACGTCTGTCACCGTGCTCCCCAAGAGCAAGTCTGGGGAAGGTGCAGCACGCTGCCACGGGCAAAGAGAAGGAGCCGTTGGCTTTGTGTTCGGGAAACGGTCGCGATGCAGGAGAGTTGGCACTGGCAGGAACAGCGGGCCCGTTGTAAGACAAGTGTCACCATCTACCTGTGCTGAGGGACGGAGGCCTGGCTGCTAAGGTGACAGAAGAGTACGACTAGGGCAGGCACGCGTGCTCCACACTGAGGAAGGAGTCTGTGCAGAAGGCAGGCCGGTCCTGTGTCTCTGGTCCCAAGGGGACAGCGTCTCCTTGACCCCCTCTGCCTAGGGCAGACTTGGGCTTGCCACCAAGCGCCATAGCCGCAACTCGCAGAAACAGCTCCCTGGACGAACGGGCAGTCCGATGCCGTCTTCCTCCAAGATGTGACAACGTTGTTGGTGTCAGGAAGTGTGCCGGGGTAGCAGGGGGGACAGACCCAAACAGATCCCCATCCCCGTGCACGGGCAGTGTGCAGGGTTCATGTCGACTCTCCTCTCCTGTGGGGAAGCCACTGGCTTAGTCCCCGATTCCACGCGAGCGCTAGTGCAAAAGGCCTAGCCTTGCCTATGCCAGGACATGAAGTGAGCATAGAGTGCCATCCTAGGCAACGCACACTGCTGTAGGTTTGTGATTGACCCTGCTTAGTTCGGCTTGGCAGGGAGAACGCACGGCGCGAACATGGAGCCCCGGAAAGCAAGGCCCAAGATACACTAGCTCTCCCGCAGCTCTTCTTCTTTGAAGTGTCAGAGCGAATGCCCAAAGCCTTGCTGTGAAGCAGCAGCGAAGGGCAGTTCGCGCCAGCTGAAAACCTCTGCGAACGTATAGCAGTAGCTGGTAAATCAGAGTCGGATCAGTAGGCTTCTGTGGCTGCTTGCCTTAGCCTAGTATTCGTAGGACGGTGGGAGAGCCCCGCATAGAGCGAAAGCCTCTTTGCCCGGGCATCCCCTCTGGGAAGGCACAGCTTTCGTTGGGAAATCAGAGTCGCGTCTGAGGGATGCTGCTGCTGCTTCCCTGAGCTAGTCTACCCTGCACGTTGTAATAAACCCGCATGGAACGAAATCCTTCTATGCCCAAGCATCCTCTCTGGGAAAGCATAGCATTCGTTGGGCAATCAGAGTCGGGTTTGTGAGAAGTTGCTGCTTCTTGCCTGAGCTACTCTGCTCAGGACAGTGCAAGATACCCGCATGGAGCGAAATTTTCTTTCACCTAGCATCCCCTCTGCCAGAGAGAGAAGCGTGGTTGCACCTCTGGAAAGGGCCTTAAGGAAAGGGACACGTCTGTCACCGTGCTCCCCAAGAGCAAGTCTGGGGAAGGTGCAGCACGCTGCCACGGGCAAAGAGAAGGAGCCGTTGGCTTTGTGTTCGGGAAACGGTCGCGATGCAGGAGAGTTGGCACTGGCAGGAACAGCGGGCCCGTTGTAAGACAAGTGTCACCATCTACCTGTGCTGAGGGTCGGAGGCCTGGCTGCTAAGGTGACAGAAGAGTATGACTATGGCAGGCAGGTGTGCTCCACACTGAGGAAGGAGTCTGGGCAGAAGGCAGGCCTGTCCTGTGTCTCTGGTCCCAAGGGGACAGCGTCTCCTTGACCACCTGTGCCTAGGGCAGACTTGGGCTTGCCACCAAGCGCCATAGCTTCAACTCGCAGAAACAGCTCCCTGGACGAACGGGCAGTCCGATGCCGTCTTCCTCCAAGATGTGACAACGTTGTTGGTGTCAGGAAGTGTGCCGGGGCAGCAGGGGGGACAGACCCAAACAGATCCCCAGCCCAGTGCACGGGCAGTGTGCAGGGTTCATGTCGACTCTCCTCTCCTGTGGGGAAGGCACTGGCTTAGTCCCCGATTCCACGAGAGCGCTAGTGCAAAAGGCCTAGCCTTGCCTATGCCAGGACATGAAGTGAGCATAGAGTGCCATCCTAGGCAACGCACGCTGCTGTTGGTTTTTGATTGTGCCTGCTTAGTTCAGTTGGTAAATCAGAGTCAGATCTGTAGGCTGCTGTGGCTGCTTGCCTTAGCCTAGTATTCGTAGGACGTTGGGAGAGCCCCGCATAGAGCGAAAGCCACTTTGCCCGGGCATCCCCTTTGGGAAGTCACAGCTTTCGTTGGGAAATCAGAGTCGCTTCTGAGGGATGCTGTTGCTGCTTGCCTGAGTTAGACTTCCCTGCAAATTGTAATAAACCCGCATGGAGCGAAATCATCTATGGCCAGGCCTCCTCTCTGAGAAAGCAGAGCATTCGTTGGGCAATCAGTGTCGGGTTTTTAGGAAGCTGCTGCTTCTTGCCTGAGCTATTCTGCTGAGGAGAGTGCAAGATACCCGCATGGAGCGAAATTCCCTTTCACCTAGCATCCCCTCTGCCAGAGAGAGAAGCGTGGTTGCACCTCTGGAAAGGGGCTTAAGGAAAGGGACACGTCTGTCACCGTGCTCCCCAAGAGCAAGTCTGGGGAAGGTGCAGCACGCTGCCACGGGCAAAGAGAAGGAGCCGTTGGCTTTGTTTTCAGAAACGGTCGCGATGCAGGAGAGTTGGCACTGGCAGGAACAGTGGGCCCGTTGTAAGACAAGTGTCACCAGCTACTTGTGAAAACAGTCGCGTCTGAGGGATGCTGCTGCTGCTTCCCTGATCTAGTCTCCCCTGCACGTTGTCATAATCCCGCATGGAATGAAATCCTTCTATGCCCAGGCATCCTCTGTGGGAAAGCATAGCATTCGTTGGGCAATCAGAGTCGGGTTTGTGGGAAGCTGCTGCTTCTTGCCTGAGCTAGTCTGCTCAGGACAGTGCAAGATACCCGCATGGAGCGAAATTATCTTTTATCTAGCATCCCCTCTGCCAGAGAGAGAAGCGTGGTTGCACCTCTGGAAAGGGCCTTATGGAAAGGGACACGTCTGTCACTGTGCTCCCCAAGAGCAAGTCTGGGGAAGGTGCAGCACGCTGCCACGGGCAAAGAGAAGGAGCCGTTGGCTTTGTGTTCGGGAAACGTTCGCGATGCAGGAGAGTTGGCACTGGCAGGAACAGCGGGCCCGTTGTAAGACAAGTGTCACCATCTACCTGTGCTGAGGGTCGGAGGCCTGGCTGCTAAGGTGACAGAAGAGTATGACTATGGCAGGCAGGTGTGCTCCACACTGAGGAAGGAGTCTGGGCAGAAGGCAGGCCTGTCCTGTGTCTCTGGTCCCAAGGGGACAGCGTCTCCTTGACCACCTGTGCCTAGGGCAGACTTGGGCTTGCCACCAAGCGCCATAGCTTCAACTCGCAGAAACAGCTCCCTGGACGAACGGGCAGTCCGATGCTGTCTTCCTCAAGATGTGACAACGTTGTTGGTGTCAGGAAGTGTGCCGGGGTAGGAGGGGGGACAGACCCAAACAGATCCCCAGCCCAGTGCACGGGCAGTGTGCAGGGTTCATGTCGACTCTCCTCTCCTGTGGGGAAGGCACTGGCTTAGTCCCCAATTCCGCGCGAGCGCTAGTGCAAAAGGCCTAGCCTTGCCTATGCCAGGACATGAAGTGAGCATAGAGTGCCATCCTAGGCAACGCACGCTGCTGTTGGTTTTTGATTGTGCCTGCTTAGTTCAGTTGGTAAATCAGAGTCAGATCTGTAGGCTGCTGTGGCTGCTTGCCTTAGCCTAGTATTCGTAGGACGGTGGGAGAGCCCCGCATAGAGCGAAAGCCACTTTGCCCGGGCATCCCTTTTGGGAAGTCACAGCTTTCGTTGGGAAATCAGAGTCGCGTCTGAGGGATGCTGTTGCTGCTTGCCTGAGTTAGACTTCCCTGCAAATTGTAATAAACCCGCATGGAGCGAAATCATCTATGGCCAGGCCTCCTCTCTGAGAAAGCAGAGCTTCGTTGGGCAATCAGTGTCGGGTTTTTAGGAAGCTGCTGCTTCTTGCCTGTTCTATTCTGCTGAGGACAGTGCAAGATACCCGCATGGAGCGAAATTCCCTTTCACCTAGCATCCCCTCTGCCAGAGAGAGAAGCGTGGTTGCACCTCTGGAAAGGGCCTTAAGGAAAGGGACACGTCTGTCACCGTGCTCCCCAAGAGCAAGTCTGGGGAAGGTGCAGCACGCTGCCACGGGCAAAGAGAAGGAGCCGTTGGCTTTGTGTTCGGGAAACGGTCGCGATGCAGGAGAGTTGGCACTGGCAGGAACAGCGGGCCCGTTGTAAGACAAGTGTCACCATCTACCTGTGCTGAGGGACGGAGGCCTGGCTGCTAAGGTGACAGAAGAGTACGACTAGGGCAGGCACGCGTGCTCCACACTGAGGAAGGAGTCTGTGCAGAAGGCAGGCCGGTCCTGTGTCTCTGGTCCCAAGGGGACAGCGTCTCCTTGACCCCCTCTGCCTAGGGCAGACTTGGGCTTGCCACCAAGCGCCATAGCCGCAACTCGCAGAAACAGCTCCCTGGACGAACGGGCAGTCCGATGCCGTCTTCCTCCAAGATGTGACAACGTTGTTGGTGTCAGGAAGTGTGCCGGGGTAGCAGGGGGGACAGACCCAAACAGATCCCCATCCCCGTGCACGGGCAGTGTGCAGGGTTCATGTCGACTCTCCTCTCCTGTGGGGAAGCCACTGGCTTAGTCCCCGATTCCACGCGAGCGCTAGTGCAAAAGGCCTAGCCTTGCCTATGCCAGGACATGAAGTGAGCATAGAGTGCCATCCTAGGCAACGCACACTGCTGTAGGTTTGTGATTGACCCTGCTTAGTTCGGCTTGGCAGGGAGAACGCACGGCGCGAACATGGAGCCCCGGAAAGCAAGGCCCAAGATACACTAGCTCTCCCGCAGCTCCTCTTCTTTGAAGTGTCAGAGCGAATGCCCAAAGCCTTGCTGTGAAGCAGCAGCGAAGGGCAGTTCGCGCCAGCTGAAAACCTCTGCGAACGTATAGCAGTAGCTGGTAAATCAGAGTCGGATCTGTAGGCTGCTGTGGCTGCTTGCCTTAGCCTAGTATTCGTAGGACGGTGGGAGAGCCCCGCATAGAGCGAAAGCCTCTTTGCCCGGGCATCCCCTCTGGGAAGGCACAGCTTTCGTTGGGAAATCAGAGTCGCGTCTGAGGGATGCTGCTGCTGCTTCCCTGAGCTAGTCTCCCCTGCACGTTGTAATAAACCCGCATGGAACGAAATCCTTCTATGCCCAGGCATCCTCTCTGGGAAAGCATAGCATTCGTTGGGCAATCAGAGTCGGGTTTGTGGGAAGCTGCTGCTTCTTGCCTGAGCTACTCTGCTCAGGACAGTGCAAGATACCCGCATGGAGCGAAATTTTCTTTCACCTAGCATCCCCTCTGCCAGAGAGAGAAGCGTGGTTGCACCTCTGGAAAGGGCCTTATGGAAAGGGACACGTCTGTCACTGTGCTCCCCAAGAGCAAGTCTGGGGAAGGTGCAGCACGCTGCCACGGGCAAAGAGAAGGAGCCGTTGGCTTTGTGTTCGGGAAACGGTCGCGATGAAGGAGAGTTGGCACTGGCAGGAACAGCGGGCCCGTTGTAAGACAAGTGTCACCATCTACCTGTGCTGAGGGTCGGAGGCCTGGCTGCTAAGGTGACAGAAGAGTATGACTATGGCAGGCAGGTGTGCTCCACACTGAGGAAGGAGTCTGGGCAGAAGGCAGGCCTGTCCTGTGTCTCTGGTCCCAAGGGGACAGCGTCTCCTTGACCACCTGTGCCTAGGGCAGACTTGGGCTTGCCACCAAGCGCCATAGCTTCAACTCGCAGAAACAGCTCCCTGGACGAACGGGCAGTCCGATGCCGTCTTCCTCCAAGATGTGACAACGTTGTTGGTGTCAGGAAGTGTGCCGGGGCAGCAGGGGGGACAGACCCAAACAGATCCCCAGCCCAGTGCACGGGCAGTGTGCAGGGTTCATGTCGACTCTCCTCTCCTGTGGGGAAGGCACTGGCTTAGTCCCCGATTCCACGAGAGCGCTAGTGCAAAAGGCCTAGCCTTGCCTATGCCAGGACATGAAGTGAGCATAGAGTGCCATCCTAGGCAACGCACGCTGCTGTTGGTTTTTGATTGTGCCTGCTTAGTTCAGTTGGTAAATCAGAGTCAGATCTGTAGGCTGCTGTGGCTGCTTGCCTTAGCCTAGTATTCGTAGGACGTTGGGAGAGCCCCGCATAGAGCGAAAGCCACTTTGCCCGGGCATCCCCTTTGGGAAGTCACAGCTTTCGTTGGGAAATCAGAGTCGCTTCTGAGGGATGCTGTTGCTGCTTGCCTGAGTTAGACTTCCCTGCAAATTGTAATAAACCCGCATGGAGCGAAATCATCTATGGCCAGGCCTCCTCTCTGAGAAAGCAGAGCATTCGTTGGGCAATCAGTGTCGGGTTTTTAGGAAGCTGCTGCTTCTTGCCTGAGCTATTCTGCTGAGGACAGTGCAAGATACCCGCATGGAGCGAAATTCCCTTTCACCTAGCATCCCCTCTGCCAGAGAGAGAAGCGTGGTTGCACCTCTGGAAAGGGGCTTAAGGAAAGGGACACGTCTGTCACCGTGCTCCCCAAGAGCAAGTCTGGGGAAGGTGCAGCACGCTGCCACGGGCAAAGAGAAGGAGACGTTGGCTTTGTTTTCAGAAACGGTCGCGATGCAGGAGAGTTGGCACTGGCAGGAACAGTGGGCCCGTTGTAAGACAAGTGTCACCAGCTACTTGTGAAAACAGTCGCGTCTGAGGGATGCTGCTGCTGCTTCCCTGATCTAGTCTCCCCTGCACGTTGTCATAATCCCGCATGGAATGAAATCCTTCTATGCCCAGGCATCCTCTGTGGGAAAGCATAGCATTCGTTGGGCAATCAGAGTCGGGTTTGTGGGAAGCTGCTGCTTCTTGCCTGAGCTAGTCTGCTCAGGACAGTGCAAGATACCCGCATGGAGCGAAATTATCTTTTACCTAGCATCCCCTCTGCCAGAGAGAGAAGCGTGGTTGCACCTCTGGAAAGGGCCTTATGGAAAGGGACACGTCTGTCACTGTGCTCCCCAAGAGCAAGTCTGGGGAAGGTGCAGCACGCTGCCACGGGCAAAGAGAAGGAGCCGTTGGCTTTGTGTTCGGGAAACGTTCGCGATGCAGGAGAGTTGGCACTGGCAGGAACAGCGGGCCCGTTGTAAGACAAGTGTCACCATCTACCTGTGCTGAGGGTCGGAGGCCTGGCTGCTAAGGTGACAGAAGAGTATGACTATGGCAGGCAGGTGTGCTCCACACTGAGGAAGGAGTCTGGGCAGAAGGCAGGCCTGTCCTGTGTCTCTGGTCCCAAGGGGACAGCGTCTCCTTGACCACCTGTGCCTAGGGCAGACTTGGGCTTGCCACCAAGCGCCATAGCTTCAACTCGCAGAAACAGCTCCCTGGACGAACGGGCAGTCCGATGCTGTCTTCCTCAAGATGTGACAACGTTGTTGGTGTCAGGAAGTGTGCCGGGGTAGGAGGGGGGACAGACCCAAACAGATCCCCAGCCCAGTGCACGGGCAGTGTGCAGGGTTCATGTCGACTCTCCTCTCCTGTGGGGAAGGCACTGGCTTAGTCCCCGATTCCGCGCGAGCGCTAGTGCAAAAGGCCTAGCCTTGCCTATGCCAGGACATGAAGTGAGCATAGAGTGCCATCCTAGGCAACGCACGCTGCTGTTGGTTTTTGATTGTGCCTGCTTAGTTCAGTTGGTAAATCAGAGTCAGATCTGTAGGCTGCTGTGGCTGCTTGCCTTAGCCTAGTATTCGTAGGACGGTGGGAGAGCCCCGCATAGAGCGAAAGCCACTTTGCCCGGGCATCCCTTTTGGGAAGTCACAGCTTTCGTTGGGAAATCAGAGTCGCGTCTGAGGGATGCTGTTGCTGCTTGCCTGAGTTAGACTTCCCTGCAAATTGTAATAAACCCGCATGGAGCGAAATCATCTATGGCCAGGCCTCCTCTCTGAGAAAGCAGAGCTTCGTTGGGCAATCAGTGTCGGGTTTTTAGGAAGCTGCTGCTTCTTGCCTGTTCTATTCTGCTGAGGACAGTGCAAGATACCCGCATGGAGCGAAATTCCCTTTCACCTAGCATCCCCTCTGCCAGAGAGAGAAGCGTGGTTGCACCTCTGGAAAGGGCCTTAAGGAAAGGGACACGTCTGTCACCGTGCTCCCCAAGAGCAAGTCTGGGGAAGGTGCAGCACGCTGCCACGGGCAAAGAGAAGGAGCCGTTGGCTTTGTGTTCGGGAAACGGTCGCGATGCAGGAGAGTTGGCACTGGCAGGAACAGCGGGCCCGTTGTAAGACAAGTGTCACCATCTACCTGTGCTGAGGGACGGAGGCCTGGCTGCTAAGGTGACAGAAGAGTACGACTAGGGCAGGCACGCGTGCTCCACACTGAGGAAGGAGTCTGTGCAGAAGGCAGGCCGGTCCTGTGTCTCTGGTCCCAAGGGGACAGCGTCTCCTTGACCCCCTCTGCCTAGGGCAGACTTGGGCTTGCCACCAAGCGCCATAGCCGCAACTCGCAGAAACAGCTCCCTGGACGAACGGGCAGTCCGATGCCGTCTTCCTCCAAGATGTGACAACGTTGTTGGTGTCAGGAAGTGTGCCGGGGTAGCAGGGGGGACAGACCCAAACAGATCCCCATCCCCGTGCACGGGCAGTGTGCAGGGTTCATGTCGACTCTCCTCTCCTGTGGGGAAGCCACTGGCTTAGTCCCCGATTCCACGCGAGCGCTAGTGCAAAAGGCCTAGCCTTGCCTATGCCAGGACATGAAGTGAGCATAGAGTGCCATCCTAGGCAACGCACACTGCTGTAGGTTTGTGATTGACCCTGCTTAGTTCGGCTTGGCAGGGAGAACGCACGGCGCGAACATGGAGCCCCGGAAAGCAAGGCCCAAGATACACTAGCTCTCCCGCAGCTCTTCTTCTTTGAAGTGTCAGAGCGAATGCCCAAAGCCTTGCTGTGAAGCAGCAGCGAAGGGCAGTTCGCGCCAGCTGAAAACCTCTGCGAACGTATAGCAGTAGCTGGTAAATCAGAGTCGGATCAGTAGGCTTCTGTGGCTGCTTGCCTTAGCCTAGTATTCGTAGGACGGTGGGAGAGCCCCGCATAGAGCGAAAGCCTCTTTGCCCGGGCATCCCCTCTGGGAAGGCACAGCTTTCGTTGGGAAATCAGAGTCGCGTCTGAGGGATGCTGCTGCTGCTTCCCTGAGCTAGTCTCCCCTGCACGTTGTAATAAACCCGCATGGAACGAAATCCTTCTATGCCCAAGCATCCTCTCTGGGAAAGCATAGCATTCGTTGGGCAATCAGAGTCGGGTTTGTGAGAAGTTGCTGCTTCTTGCCTGAGCTACTCTGCTCAGGACAGTGCAAGATACCCGCATGGAGCGAAATTTTCTTTCACCTAGCATCCCCTCTGCCAGAGAGAGAAGCGTGGTTGCACCTCTGGAAAGGGCCTTAAGGAAAGGGACACGTCTGTCACCGTGCTCCCCAAGAGCAAGTCTGGGGAAGGTGCAGCACGCTGCCACGGGCAAAGAGAAGGAGCCGTTGGCTTTGTGTTCGGGAAACGGTCGCGATGCAGGAGAGTTGGCACTGGCAGGAACAGCGGGCCCGTTGTAAGACAAGTGTCACCATCTACCTGTGCTGAGGGTCGGAGGCCTGGCTGCTAAGGTGACAGAAGAGTATGACTATGGCAGGCAGGTGTGCTCCACACTGAGGAAGGAGTCTGGGCAGAAGGCAGGCCTGTCCTGTGTCTCTGGTCCCAAGGGGACAGCGTCTCCTTGACCACCTGTGCCTAGGGCAGACTTGGGCTTGCCACCAAGCGCCATAGCTTCAACTCGCAGAAACAGCTCCCTGGACGAACGGGCAGTCCGATGCCGTCTTCCTCCAAGATGTGACAACGTTGTTGGTGTCAGGAAGTGTGCCGGGGCAGCAGGGGGGACAGACCCAAACAGATCCGCAGCCCAGTGCACGGGCAGTGTGCAGGGTTCATGTCGACTCTCCTCTCCTGTGGGGAAGGCACTGGCTTAGTCCCCGATTCCACGAGAGCGCTAGTGCAAAAGGCCTAGCCTTGCCTATGCCAGGACATGAAGTGAGCATAGAGTGCCATCCTAGGCAACGCACGCTGCTGTTGGTTTTTGATTGTGCCTGCTTAGTTCAGTTGGTAAATCAGAGTCAGATCTGTAGGCTGCTGTGGCTGCTTGCCTTAGCCTAGTATTCGTAGGACGTTGGGAGAGCCCCGCATAGAGCGAAAGCCACTTTGCCCGGGCATCCCCTTTGGGAAGTCACAGCTTTCGTTGGGAAATCAGAGTCGCTTCTGAGGGATGCTGTTGCTGCTTGCCTGAGTTAGACTTCCCTGCAAATTGTAATAAACCCGCATGGAGCGAAATCATCTATGGCCAGGCCTCCTCTCTGAGAAAGCAGAGCATTCGTTGGGCAATCAGTGTCGGGTTTTTAGGAAGCTGCTGCTTCTTGCCTGAGCTATTCTGCTGAGGACAGTGCAAGATACCCGCATGGAGCGAAATTCCCTTTCACCTAGCATCCCCTCTGCCAGAGAGAGAAGCGTGGTTGCACCTCTGGAAAGGGGCTTAAGGAAAGGGACACGTCTGTCACCGTGCTCCCCAAGAGCAAGTCTGGGGAAGGTGCAGCACGCTGCCACGGGCAAAGAGAAGGAGCCGTTGGCTTTGTTTTCAGAAACGGTCGCGATGCAGGAGAGTTGGCACTGGCAGGAACAGTGGGCCCGTTGTAAGACAAGTGTCACCAGCTACTTGTGAAAACAGAGTCGCGTCTGAGGGATGCTGCTGCTGCTTCCCTGATCTAGTCTCCCCTGCACGTTGTCATAATCCCGCATGGAATGAAATCCTTCTATGCCCAGGCATCCTCTGTGGGAAAGCATAGCATTCGTTGGGCAATCAGAGTCGGGTTTGTGGGAAGCTGCTGCTTCTTGCCTGAGCTAGTCTGCTCAGGACAGTGCAAGATACCCGCATGGAGCGAAATTATCTTTTACCTAGCATCCCCTCTGCCAGAGAGAGAAGCGTGGTTGCACCTCTGGAAAGGGCCTTATGGAAAGGGACACGTCTGTCACTGTGCTCCCCAAGAGCAAGTCTGGGGAAGGTGCAGCACGCTGCCACGGGCAAAGAGAAGGAGCCGTTGGCTTTGTGTTCGGGAAACGTTCGCGATGCAGGAGAGTTGGCACTGGCAGGAACAGCGGGCCCGTTGTAAGACAAGTGTCACCATCTACCTGTGCTGAGGGTCGGAGGCCTGGCTGCTAAGGTGACAGAAGAGTATGACTATGGCAGGCAGGTGTGCTCCACACTGAGGAAGGAGTCTGGGCAGAAGGCAGGCCTGTCCTGTGTCTCTGGTCCCAAGGGGACAGCGTCTCCTTGACCACCTGTGCCTAGGGCAGACTTGGGCTTGCCACCAAGCGCCATAGCTTCAACTCGCAGAAACAGCTCCCTGGACGAACGGGCAGTCCGATGCTGTCTTCCTCAAGATGTGACAACGTTGTTGGTGTCAGGAAGTGTGCCGGGGTAGGAGGGGGGACAGACCCAAACAGATCCCCAGCCCAGTGCACGGGCAGTGTGCAGGGTTCATGTCGACTCTCCTCTCCTGTGGGGAAGGCACTGGCTTAGTCCCCGATTCCGCGCGAGCGCTAGTGCAAAAGGCCTAGCCTTGCCTATGCCAGGACATGAAGTGAGCATAGAGTGCCATCCTAGGCAACGCACGCTGCTGTTGGTTTTTGATTGTGCCTGCTTAGTTCAGTTGGTAAATCAGAGTCAGATCTGTAGGCTGCTGTGGCTGCTTGCCTTAGCCTAGTATTCGTAGGACGGTGGGAGAGCCCCGCATAGAGCGAAAGCCACTTTGCCCGGGCATCCCTTTTGGGAAGTCACAGCTTTCGTTGGGAAATCAGAGTCGCTTCTGAGGGATGCTGTTGCTGCTTGCCTGAGTTAGACTTCCCTGCAAATTGTAATAAACCCGCATGGAGCGAAATCATCTATGGCCAGGCCTCCTCTCTGAGAAAGCAGAGCATTCGTTGGGCAATCAGTGTCGGGTTTTTAGGAAGCTGCTGCTTCTTGCCTGAGCTATCCTGCTGAGGACAGTGCAAGATACCCGCATGGAGCGAAATTCCCTTTCACCTAGCATCCCCTCTGCCAGAGAGAGAAGCGTGGTTGCACCTCTGGAAAGGGCCTTAAGGAAAGGGACACGTCTGTCACCGTGCTCCCCAAGAGCAAGTCTGGGGAAGGTGCAGCACGCTGCCACGGGCAAAGAGAAGGAGCCGTTGGCTTTGTGTTCGGGAAACGGTCGCGATGCAGGAGAGTTGGCACTGGCAGGAACAGCGGGCCCATTGTAAGACAAGTGTCACCATCTACCTGTGCTGAGGGATGGAGGCCTGGCTGCTAAGGTGACAGTAGAGTAGGACTAGGGCAGGCACGCGTGCTCCACACTGAGGAAGGAGTCTGTGCAGAAGGCAGGCCGGTCCTGTGTCTCTGGTCCCAAGGGGACAGCGTCTCCTTGACCCCCTCTGCCTAGGGCAGACTTGGGCTTGCCACCAAGCGCCATAGCCGCAACTCGCAGAAACAGCTCCCTGGACGAACGGGCAGTCCGATGCCGTCTTCCTCCAAGATGTGACAACGTTGTTGGTGTCAGGAAGTGTGCCGGGGTAGGAGGGGGGACAGACCCAAACAGATCCCCATCCCCGTGCACGGGCAGTGTGCAGGGTTCATGTCGACTCTCCTCTCCTGTGGGGAAGGCACTGGCTTAGTCCCCGATTCCACGCGAGCTCTAGTGCAAAAGGCCTAGCCTTGCCTATGCCAGGACATGAAGTGAGCATAGAGTGCCATCCTAGGCAACGCACACTGCTGTAGGTTTGTGATTGACCCTGCTTAGTTCGTCTTGGCAGGGAGAACGCACGGCGCGAACATGGAGCCCCGGAAAGCAAGGCCCAAGATACACTAGCTCTCCCGCAGCTCCTCTTCTTTGAAGTGTCAGAGCGAATGCCCAAAGCCTTGCTGTGAAGCAGCAGCGAAGGGCAGTTCGCGCCAGCTGAAAACCTCTGCGAACGTATAGCAGTAGCTGGTAAATCAGAGTCGGATCTGTAGGCTGCTGTGGCTGCTTGCCTTAGCCTAGTATTCGTAGGACGGTGGGAGAGCCCCGCATAGAGCGAAAGCCTCTTTGCCCGGGCATCCCCTCTGGGAAGGCACAGCTTTCGTTGGGAAATCAGAGTCGCGTCTGAGGGATGCTGCTGCTGCTTCCCTGAGCTAGTCTCCCCTGCACGTTGTAATAAACCCGCATGGAACGAAATCCTTCTATGCCCAGGCATCCTCTCTGGGAAAGCATAGCATTCGTTGGGCAATCAGAGTCGGGTTTGTGGGAAGCTGCTGCTTCTTGCCTGAGCTACTCTGCTCAGGACAGTGCAAGATACCCGCATGGAGCGAAATTTTCTTTCACCTAGCATCCCCTCTGCCAGAGAGAGAAGCGTGGTTGCACCTCTGGAAAGGGCCTTAAGGAAAGGGACACGTCTGTCACCGTGCTCCCCAAGAGCAAGTCTGGGGAAGGTGCAGCACGCTGCCACGGGCAAAGAGGAGCCCTTGGCTTTGTGGTCGGGGCACGGTCGCGAAGCAGGAGAGATGGCACTGGCAGGAACAGCCGGCCTGTTGTAAGACAAGAGTCACCAGCTACTTGTGAAAACAGAGTCGCGTCTGAGGTATGCTGCCGCTGCTTCCCTGATCTAGTCTCCCTTGCACGTTGTAATAATCCCGCATGGAACGAAATCCTTCTATGCCCAGGCATCCTTTGTGGGAAAGCATAGCATTCGTTGGGCAATCAGAGTCGGGTTTGTGGGAAGCTGCTGCTTCTTGCCTGAGCTACTCTGCTCAGGACAGTGCAAGATACCCGCATGGAGCGAAATTTTCTTTCACCTAGCATCCCCTCTGCCAGAGAGAGAAGCGTGGTTGCACCTCTGGAAAGGGCCTTAAGGAAAGGGACACGTCTGTCACCGTGCTCCCCAAGAGCAAGTCTGGGGAAGGTGCATCACGCTGCCACGGGCAAAGAGAAGGAGCCGTTGGCTCTGTGTTCGGGAAACTGTCACGATGCAGGAGAGTTGGCACTGGCAGGAACAGCGGGCCCGTTGTAAGACAAGTGTCACCAGCTACTTGTGAAAACAGAGTCGCGTCTGAGGGATGCTGCTGCTGCTTCCCTGATCTAGTCTCCCCTGCACGTTGTAATAATCCCGCCTGGAATGAAATCCTTCTATGCCCAGGCATCCTCTCTGGGAAAGCATAGCATTCGTTGGGCATTCAGAGTCGGGTTTGTGGGAAGCTGCTGCTTCTTGCCTGAGCTAGTCTGCTCAGGACAGTGCAAGATACCCGCATGGAGCGAAATTATCTTTTACCTAGCATCCCCTCTGCCAGAGAGAGAAGCGTGGTTGAACCTCTGGAAAGGGCCTTATGGAAAGGGACACGTCTGTCACTGTGCTCCCCAAGAGCAAGTCTGGGGAAGGTGCATCACGCTGCCACGGGCAAAGAGAAGGAGCCGTTGGCTTTGTGTTCGGGAAACGGTCGCGATGAAGGAGAGTTGGCACTGGCAAGAAGAGCGGGCCCGTTGTAAGACAAGTGTCACCATCTACCTGTGCTGAGGGTCGGAGGCCTGGCTGCTAAGGTGACAGAAGAGTATGACTATGGCAGGCAGGTGTGCTCCACACTGAGGAAGGAGTCTGGGCAGAAGGCAGGCCTGTCTTGTGTCTCTGGTCCCAAGGGGACAGCGTCTCCTTGACCACCTGTGCCTAGGGCAGACTTGGGCTTGCCACCAAGCGCCATAGCTTCTACTCGCAGAAACAGCTCCCTGGACGAACGGGCAGTCCGATGCCTTCTTACTCCAAGATGTGACAACGTTGTTGGTGTCAGGAAGTGTGCCGGGGTAGCAGGGGGGACAGACCCAAACAGATCCCCAGCCCAGTGCACGGGCAGTGTGCAGGGTTCATGTCGACTCTCCTCTCCTGTGGGGAAGGCACTGGCTTAGTCCCCGAATCCACACGAGCGCTAGTGCAAAAGGCCTAGCCTTGCCTATGCCAGGACATGAAGTGAGCATAGAGTGCCATCCTAGGCAACGAACGCTGCTGTTGGTTTTTGATTGTGCCTGCTTAGTTCAGTTGGTAAATCAGAGTCAGATCTGTAGGCTGCTGTGGCTGCTTGCCTTAGCCTAGTATTCGTAGGACGGTGGGAGAGCCCCGCATAGAGCGAAAGCCACTTTGCCCGGGCATCCCCTTTGGGAAGGCACAGCTTTCGTTGGGAAATCAGAGTCGCTTCTGAGGGATGCTGTTGCTGCTTGCCTGAGTTAGACTTCCCTGCAAATTGTAATAAACCCGCATGGAGCGAAATCATCTATGGCCAGGCCTCCTCTCTGAGAAAGCAGAGCATTCGTTGGGCAATCAGTGTCGGGTTTTTAGGAAGCTGCTGCTTCTTGCCTGAGCTATCCTGCTGAGGACAGTGCAAGATACCCGCATGGAGCGAAATTCCCTTTCACCTAGCATCCCCTCTGCCAGAGAGAGAAGCGTGGTTGCACCTCTGGAAAGGGCCTTAAGGAAAGGGACACGTCTGTCACCGTGCTCCCCAAGAGCAAGTCTGGGGAAGGTGCAGCACGCTGCCACGGGCAAAGAGAAGGAGCCGTTGGCTTTGTGTTCGGGAAACGGTCGCGATGCAGGAGAGTTGGCACTGGCAGGAACAGCGGGCCCGTTGTAAGACAAGTGTCACCATCTACCTGTGCTGAGGGACGGAGGCCTGGCTGCTAAGGTGACAGAAGAGTACGACTAGGGCAGGCACGCGTGCTCCACACTGAGGAAGGAGTCTGTGCAGAAGGCAGGCCGGTCCTGTGTCTCTGGTCACAAGGGGACAGCGTCTCCTTGACCCCCTCTGCCTAGGGCAGACTTGGGCTTGCCACCAAGCGCCATAGCCGCAACTCGCAGAAACAGCTCCCTGGACGAACGGGCAGTCCGATGCCGTCTTCCTCCAAGATGTGACAACGTTGTTGGTGTCAGGAAGTGTGCCGGGGGTAGCAGGGGGGACAGACCCAAACAGATCCCCATCCCCGTGCACGGGCAGTGTGCAGGGTTCATGTCGACTCTCCTCTCCTGTGGGGAAGGCACTGGCTTAGTCCCCGATTCCACGCGAGCGCTAGTGCAAAAGGCCTAGCCTTGCCTATGCCAGGACATGAAGTGAGCATAGAGTGCCATCCTAGGCAACGCACACTGCTGTAGGTTTGTGATTGACCCTGCTTAGTTCGGCTTGGCAGGGAGAACGCACGGCGCGAACATGGAGCCCCGGAAAGCAAGGCCCAAGATACACTAGCTCTCCCGCAGCTCTTCTTCTTTGAAGTGTCAGAGCGAATGCCCAAAGCCTTGCTGTGAAGCAGCAGCGAAGGGCAGTTCGCGCCAGCTGAAAACCTCTGCGAACGTATAGCAGTAGCTGGTAAATCAGAGTCGGATCAGTAGGCTTCTGTGGCTGCTTGCCTTAGCCTAGTATTCGTAGGACGGTGGGAGAGCCCCGCATAGAGCGAAAGCCTCTTTGCCTTGGCATACCCTCTGGGAAGGCACAGCTTTCGTTGGGAAATCAGAGTCGCGTCTGAGGGATGCTTCTGCTGCTTCCCTGAGCTAGTCTCCCCTGCACGTTGTAATAAACCCGCATGGAACGAAATCCTTCTATGCCCAAGCATCCTCTCTGGGAAAGCATAGCATTCGTTGGGCAATCAGAGTCGGGTTTGTGAGAAGTTGCTGCTTCTTTCCTGAGCTACTCTGCTCAGGACAGTGCAAGATACCCGCATGGAGCGAAATTTTCTTTCACCTAGCATCCCCTCTGCCAGAGAGAGAAGCGTGGTTGCACCTCTGGAAAGGGCCTTAAGGAAAGGGACACGTCTGTCACCGTGCTCCCCAAGAGCAAGTCTGGGGAAGGTGCAGCACGCTGCCACGGGCAAAGAGAAGGAGCCGTTGGCTTTGTGTTCGGGAAACGGTCGCGATGCAGGAGAGTTGGCACTGGCAGGAACAGCGGGCCCGTTGTAAGACAAGTGTCACCATCTACCTGTGCTGAGGGTCGGAGGCCTGGCTGCTAAGGTGACAGAAGAGTATGACTATGGCAGGCAGGTGTGCTCCAAACTGAGGAAGGAGTCTGGGCAGAAGGCAGGCCTGTCCTGTGTCTCTGGTCCCAAGGGGACAGCGTCTCCTTGACCACCTGTGCCTAGGGCAGACTTGGGCTTGCCACCAAGCGCCATAGCTTCAACTCGCAGAAACAGCTCCCTGGACGAATGGGCAGTCCGATGCCGTCTTCCTCCAAGATGTGACAACGTTGTTGGTGTCAGGAAGTGTGCCGGGGCAGCAGGGGGGACAGACCCAAACAGATCCCCAGCCCAGTGCACGGGCAGTGTGCAGGGTTCATGTCGACTCTCCTCTCCTGTGGGGAAGGCACTGGCTTAGTCCCCGATTCCACGAGAGCGCTAGTGCAAAAGGCCTAGCCTTGCCTATGCCAGGACATGAAGTGAGCATAGAGTGCCATCCTAGGCAACGCACGCTGCTGTTGGTTTTTGATTGTGCCTGCTTAGTTCAGTTGGTAAATCAGAGTCAGATCTGTAGGCTGCTGTGGCTGCTTGCCTTAGCCTAGTATTCGTAGGACGTTGGGAGAGCCCCGCATAGAGCGAAAGCCACTTTGCCCGGGCATCCCCTTTGGGAAGTCACAGCTTTCGTTGGGAAATCAGAGTCGCTTCTGAGGGATGCTGTTGCTGCTTGCCTGAGTTAGACTTCCCTGCAAATTGTAATAAACCCGCATGGAGCGAAATCATCTATGGCCAGGCCTCCTCTCTGAGAAAGCAGAGCATTCGTTGGGCAATCAGTGTCGGGTTTTTAGGAAGCTGCTGCTTCTTGCCTGAGCTATTCTGCTGAGGACAGTGCAAGATACCCGCATGGAGCGAAATTCCCTTTCACCTAGCATCCCCTCTGCCAGAGAGAGAAGCGTGGTTGCACCTCTGGAAAGGGGCTTAAGGAAAGGGACACGTCTGTCACCGTGCTCCCCAAGAGCAAGTCTGGGGAAGGTGCAGCACGCTGCCACGGGCAAAGAGAAGGAGACGTTGGCTTTGTTTTCAGAAACGGTCGCGATGCAGGAGAGTTGGCACTGGCAGGAACAGTGGGCCCGTTGTAAGACAAGTGTCACCAGCTACTTGTGAAAACAGTCGCGTCTGAGGGATGCTGCTGCTGCTTCCCTGATCTAGTCTCCCCTGCACGTTGTCATAATCCCGCATGGAATGAAATCCTTCTATGCCCAGGCATCCTCTGTGGGAAAGCATAGCATTCGTTGGGCAATCAGAGTCGGGTTTGTGGGAAGCTGCTGCTTCTTGCCTGAGCTAGTCTGCTCAGGACAGTGCAAGATACCCGCATGGAGCGAAATTATCTTTTACCTAGCATCCCCTCTGCCAGAGAGAGAAGCGTGGTTGCACCTCTGGAAAGGGCCTTATGGAAAGGGACACGTCTGTCACTGTGCTCCCCAAGAGCAAGTCTGGGGAAGGTGCAGCACGCTGCCACGGGCAAAGAGAAGGAGCCGTTGGCTTTGTGTTCGGGAAACGTTCGCGATGCAGGAGAGTTGGCACTGGCAGGAACAGCGGGCCCGTTGTAAGACAAGTGTCACCATCTACCTGTGCTGAGGGTCGGAGGCCTGGCTGCTAAGGTGACAGAAGAGTATGACTATGGCAGGCAGGTGTGCTCCACACTGAGGAAGGAGTCTGGGCAGAAGGCAGGCCTGTCCTGTGTCTCTGGTCCCAAGGGGACAGCGTCTCCTTGACCACCTGTGCCTAGGGCAGACTTGGGCTTGCCACCAAGCGCCATAGCTTCAACTCGCAGAAACAGCTCCCTGGACGAACGGGCAGTCCGATGCTGTCTTCCTCAAGATGTGACAACGTTGTTGGTGTCAGGAAGTGTGCCGGGGTAGGAGGGGGGACAGACCCAAACAGATCCCCAGCCCAGTGCACGGGCAGTGTGCAGGGTTCATGTCGACTCTCCTCTCCTGTGGGGAAGGCACTGGCTTAGTCCCCGATTCCGCGCGAGCGCTAGTGCAAAAGGCCTAGCCTTGCCTATGCCAGGACATGAAGTGAGCATAGAGTGCCATCCTAGGCAACGCACGCTGCTGTTGGTTTTTGATTGTGCCTGCTTAGTTCAGTTGGTAAATCAGAGTCAGATCTGTAGGCTGCTGTGGCTGCTTGCCTTAGCCTAGTATTCGTAGGACGGTGGGAGAGCCCCGCATAGAGCGAAAGCCACTTTGCCCGGGCATCCCTTTTGGGAAGTCACAGCTTTCGTTGGGAAATCAGAGTCGCGTCTGAGGGATGCTGTTGCTGCTTGCCTGAGTTAGACTTCCCTGCAAATTGTAATAAACCCGCATGGAGCGAAATCATCTATGGCCAGGCCTCCTCTCTGAGAAAGCAGAGCTTCGTTGGGCAATCAGTGTCGGGTTTTTAGGAAGCTGCTGCTTCTTGCCTGAGCTATTCTGCTGAGGACAGTGCAAGATACCCGCATGGAGCGAAATTCCCTTTCACCTAGCATCCCCTCTGCCAGAGAGAGAAGCGTGGTTGCACCTCTGGAAAGGGCCTTAAGGAAAGGGACACGTCTGTCACCGTGCTCCCCAAGAGCAAGTCTGGGGAAGGTGCAGCACGCTGCCACGGGCAAAGAGAAGGAGCCGTTGGCTTTGTGTTCGGGAAACGGTCGCGATGCAGGAGAGTTGGCACTGGCAGGAACAGCGGGCCCGTTGTAAGACAAGTGTCACCATCTACCTGTGCTGAGGGATGGAGGCCTGGCTGCTAAGGTGACAGTAGAGTAGGACTAGGGCAGGCACGCGTGCTCCACACTGAGGAAGGAGTCTGTGCAGAAGGCAGGCCGGTCCTGTGTCTCTGGTCCCAAGGGGACAGCGTCTCCTTGACCCCCTCTGCCTAGGGCAGACTTGGGCTTGCCACCAAGCGCCATAGCCGCAACTCGCAGAAACAGCTCCCTGGACGAACGGGCAGTCCGATGCCGTCTTCCTCCAAGATGTGACAACGTTGTTGGTGTCAGGAAGTGTGCCGGGGTAGGAGGGGGGACAGACCCAAACAGATCCCCATCCCCGTGCACGGGCAGTGTGCAGGGTTCATGTCGACTCTCCTCTCCTGTGGGGAAGGCACTGGCTTAGTCCCCGATTCCACGCGAGCTCTAGTGCAAAAGGCCTAGCCTTGCCTATGCCAGGACATGAAGTGAGCATAGAGTGCCATCCTAGGCAACGCACACTGCTGTAGGTTTGTGATTGACCCTGCTTAGTTCGTCTTGGCAGGGAGAACGCACGGCGCGAACATGGAGCCCCGGAAAGCAAGGCCCAAGATACACTAGCTCTCCCGCAGCTCCTCTTCTTTGAAGTGTCAGAGCGAATGCCCAAAGCCTTGCTGTGAAGCAGCAGCGAAGTGCAGTTCGCGCCAGCTGAAAACCTCTGCGAACGTATAGCAGTAGCTGGTAAATCAGAGTCGGATCTGTAGGCTGCTGTGGCTGCTTGCCTTAGCCTAGTATTCGTAGGACGGTGGGAGAGCCCCGCATAGAGCGAAAGCCTCTTTGCCCGGGCATCCCCTCTGGGAAGGCACAGCTTTCGTTGGGAAATCAGAGTCGCGTCTGAGGGATGCTGCTGCTGCTTCCCTGAGCTAGTCTCCCCTGCACGTTGTAATAAACCCGCATGGAACGAAATCCTTCTATGCCCAGGCATCCTCTCTGGGAAAGCATAGCATTCGTTGGGCAATCAGAGTCGGGTTTGTGGGAAGCTGCTGCTTCTTGCCTGAGCTACTCTGCTCAGGACAGTGCAAGATACCCGCATGGAGCGAAATTTTCTTTCACCTAGCATCCCCTCTGCCAGAGAGAGAAGCGTGGTTGCACCTCTGGAAAGGGCCTTAAGGAAAGGGACACGTCTGTCACCGTGCTCCCCAAGAGCAAGTCTGGGGAAGGTGCAGCACGCTGCCACGGGCAAAGAGGAGCCCTTGGCTTTGTGGTCGGGGCACGGTCGCGAAGCAGGAGAGATGGCACTGGCAGGAACAGCCGGCCTGTTGTAAGACAAGAGTCACCAGCTACTTGTGAAAACAGAGTCGCGTCTGAGGTATGCTGCCGCTGCTTCCCTGATCTAGTCTCCCTTGCACGTTGTAATAATCCCGCATGGAACGAAATCCTTCTATGCCCAGGCATCCTCTGTGGGAAAGCATAGCATTCGTTGGGCAATCAGAGTCGGGTTTGTGGGAAGCTGCTGCTTCTTGCCTGAGCTACTCTGCTCAGGACAGTGCAAGATACCCGCATGGAGCGAAATTTTCTTTCACCTAGCATCCCCTCTGCCAGAGAGAGAAGCGTGGTTGCACCTCTGGAAAGGGCCTTAAGGAAAGGGACACGTCTGTCACCGTGCTCCCCAAGAGCAAGTCTGGGGAAGGTGCATCACGCTGCCACGGGCAAAGAGAAGGAGCCGTTGGCTCTGTGTTCGGGAAACTGTCACGATGCAGGAGAGTTGGCACTGGCAGGAACAGCGGGCCCGTTGTAAGACAAGTGTCACCAGCTACTTGTGAAAACAGAGTCGCGTCTGAGGGATGCTGCTGCTGCTTCCCTGATCTAGTCTCCCCTGCACGTTGTAATAATCCCGCCTGGAATGAAATCCTTCTATGCCCAGGCATCCTCTCTGGGAAAGCATAGCATTCGTTGGGCATTCAGAGTCGGGTTTGTGGGAAGCTGCTGCTTCTTGCCTGAGCTAGTCTGCTCAGGACAGTGCAAGATACCCGCATGGAGCGAAATTATCTTTTACCTAGCATCCCCTCTGCCAGAGAGAGAAGCGTGGTTGAACCTCTGGAAAGGGCCTTATGGAAAGGGACACGTCTGTCACTGTGCTCCCCAAGAGCAAGTCTGGGGAAGGTGCATCACGCTGCCACGGGCAAAGAGAAGGAGCCGTTGGCTTTGTGTTCGGGAAACGGTCGCGATGAAGGAGAGTTGGCACTGGCAAGAAGAGCGGGCCCGTTGTAAGACAAGTGTCACCATCTACCTGTGCTGAGGGTCGGAGGCCTGGCTGCTAAGGTGACAGAAGAGTATGACTATGGCAGGCAGGTGTGCTCCACACTGAGGAAGGAGTCTGGGCAGAAGGCAGGCCTGTCTTGTGTCTCTGGTCCCAAGGGGACAGCGTCTCCTTGACCACATGTGCCTAGGGCAGACTTGGGCTTGCCACCAAGCGCCATAGCTTCTACTCGCAGAAACAGCTCCCTGGACGAACGGGCAGTCCGATGCCTTCTTACTCCAAGATGTGACAACGTTGTTGGTGTCAGGAAGTGTGCCGGGGTAGCAGGGGGGACAGACCCAAACAGATCCCCAGCCCAGTGCACGGGCAGTGTGCAGGGTTCATGTCGACTCTCCTCTCCTGTGGGGAAGGCACTGGCTTAGTCCCCGAATCCACACGAGCGCTAGTGCAAAAGGCCTAGCCTTGCCTATGCCAGGACATGAAGTGAGCATAGAGTGCCATCCTAGGCAACGAACGCTGCTGTTGGTTTTTGATTGTGCCTGCTTAGTTCAGTTGGTAAATCAGAGTCAGATCTGTAGGCTGCTGTGGCTGCTTGCCTTAGCCTAGTATTCGTAGGACGGTGGGAGAGCCCCGCATAGAGCGAAAGCCACTTTGCCCGGGCATCCCCTTTGGGAAGGCACAGCTTTCGTTGGGAAATCAGAGTCGCTTCTGAGGGATGCTGTTGCTGCTTGCCTGAGTTAGACTTCCCTGCAAATTGTAATAAACCCGCATGGAGCGAAATCATCTATGGCCAGGCCTCCTCTCTGAGAAAGCAGAGCATTCGTTGGGCAATCAGTGTCGGGTTTTTAGGAAGCTGCTGCTTCTTGCCTGAGCTATCCTGCTGAGGACAGTGCAAGATACCCGCATGGAGCGAAATTCCCTTTCACCTAGCATCCCCTCTGCCAGAGAGAGAAGCGTGGTTGCACCTCTGGAAAGGGCCTTAAGGAAAGGGACACGTCTGTCACCGTGCTCCCCAAGAGCAAGTCTGGGGAAGGTGCAGCACGCTGCCACGGGCAAAGAGAAGGAGCCGTTGGCTTTGTGTTCGGGAAACGGTCGCGATGCAGGAGAGTTGGCACTGGCAGGAACAGCGGGCCCGTTGTAAGACAAGTGTCACCATCTACCTGTGCTGAGGGACGGAGGCCTGGCTGCTAAGGTGACAGAAGAGTACGACTAGGGCAGGCACGTGTGCTCCACACTGAGGAAGGAGTCTGTGCAGAAGGCAGGCCGGTCCTGTGTCTCTGGTCCCAAGGGGACAGCGTCTCCTTGACCCCCTCTGCCTAGGGCAGACTTGGGCTTGCCAACAAGCGCCATAGCCGCAACTCGCAGAAACAGCTCCCTGGACGAACGGGCAGTCCGATGCCGTCTTCCTCCAAGATGTGACAACGTTGTTGGTGTCAGGAAGTGTGCCGGGGTAGCAGGGGGGACAGACCCAAACAGATCCCCATCCCCGTGCACGGGCAGTGTGCAGGGTTCATGTCGACTCTCCTCTCCTGTGGGGAAGGCACTGGCTTAGTCCCCGATTCCACGCGAGCGCTAGTGCAAAAGGCCTAGCCTTGCCTATGCCAGGACATGAAGTGAGCATAGAGTGCCATCCTAGGCAACGCACACTGCTGTAGGTTTGTGATTGACCCTGCTTAGTTCGGCTTGGCAGGGAGAACGCACGGCGCGAACATGGAGCCCCGGAAAGCAAGGCCCAAAATACACTAGCTCTCCCGCAGCTCTTCTTCTTTGAAGTGTAGAGCGAATGCCCAAAGCCTTGCTGTGAAGCAGCAGCGAAGGGCAGTTCGCGCCAGCTGAAAACCTCTGCGAACGTATAGCAGTAGCTGGTAAATCAGAGTCGGATCAGTAGGCTTCTGTGGCTGCTTGCCTTAGCCTAGTATTCGTAGGACGGTGGGAGAGCCCGGCATAGAGCGAAAGCCTCTTTGCCCGGGCATCCCCTCTGGGAAGGCACAGCTTTCGTTGGGAAATCAGAGTCGCGTCTGAGGGATGCTGCTGCTGCTTCCCTGAGATAGTCTCCCCTGCACGTTGTAATAAACCCGCATGGAACGAAATCCTTCTATGCCCAAGCATCCTCTCTGGGAAAGCATAGCATTCGTTGGGCAATCAGAGTCGGGTTTGTGAGAAGTTGCTGCTTCTTGCCTGAGCTACTCTGCTCAGGACAGTGCAAGATACCCGCATGGAGCGAAATTTTCTTTCACCTAGCATCCCCTCTGCCAGAGAGAGAAGCGTGGTTGCACCTCTGGAAAGGGCCTTAAGGAAAGGGACACGTCTGTCACCGTGCTCCCCAAGAGCAAGTCTGGGGAAGGTGCAGCACGCTGCCACGGGCAAAGAGAAGGAGCCGTTGGCTTTGTGTTCGGGAAACGTTCGCGATGCAGGAGAGTTGGCACTGGCAGGAACAGCGGGCCCGTTGTAAGACAAGTGTCACCATCTACCTGTGCTGAGGGTCGGAGGCCTGGCTGCTAAGGTGACAGAAGAGTATGACTATGGCAGGCAGGTGTGCTCCACACTGAGGAAGGAGTCTGGGCAGAAGGCAGGCCTGTCCTGTGTCTCTGGTCCCAAGGGGACAGCGTCTCCTTGACCACCTGTGCCTAGGGCAGACTTGGGCTTGCCACCAAGCGCCATAGCTTCAACTCGCAGAAACAGCTCCCTGGACGAACGGGCAGTCCGATGCCGTCTTCCTCCAAGATGTGACAACGTTGTTGGTGTCAGGAAGTGTGCCGGGGCAGCAGGGGGGACAGACCCAAACAGATCCCCAGCCCCGTGCACGGGCAGTGTGCAGGGTTCATGTCGACTCTCCTCTCCTGTGGGGAAGGCACTGGCTTAGTCCCCGATTCCACGCGAGCGCTAGTGCAAAAGGCCTAGCCTTGCCTATGCCAGGACATGAAGTGAGCATAGAGTGCCATCCTAGGCAACGCACGCTGCTGTTGGTTTTTGATTGTGCCTGCTTAGTTCAGTTGGTAAATCAGAGTCAGATCTGTAGGCTGCTGTGGCTGCTTGCCTTAGCCTAGTATTCGTAGGACGTTGGGAGAGCCCCGCATAGAGCGAAAGCCACTTTGCCCGGGCATCCCCTTTGGGAAGTCACAGCTTTCGTTGGGAAATCAGAGTCGCTTCTGAGGGATGCTGTTGCTGCTTGCCTGAGTTAGACTTCCCTGCAAATTGTAATAAACCCGCATGGAGCGAAATCATCTATGGCCAGGCCTCCTCTCTGAGAAAGCAGAGCATTCGTTGGGCAATCAGTGTCGGGTTTTTAGGAAGCTGCTGCTTCTTGCCTGAGCTATTCTGCTGAGGACAGTGCAAGATACCCGCATGGAGCGAAATTCCCTTTAACCTAGCATCCCCTCTGCCAGAGAGAGAAGCGTGGTTGCACCTCTGGAAAGGGGCTTAAGGAAAGGGACACGTCTGTCACCGTGCTCCCCAAGAGCAAGTCTGGGGAAGGTGCAGCACGCTGCCACGGGCAAAGAGAAGGAGCCGTTGGCTTTGTGTTCAGAAACGGTCGCGATGCAGGAGAGTTGGCACTGGCAGGAACAGTGGGCCCGTTGTAAGACAAGTGTCACCAGCTACTTGTGAAAACAGAGTCGCGTCTGAGGGATGCTGCTGCTGCTTCCCTGATCTAGTCTCCCCTGCACGTTGTCATAATCCCGCATGGAATGAAATCCTTCTATGCCCAGGCATCCTCTGTGGGAAAGCATAGCATTCGTTGGGCAATCAGAGTCGGGTTTGTGGGAAGCTGCTGCTTCTTGCCTGAGCTAGTCTGCTCAGGACAGTGCAAGATACCCGCATGGAGCGAAATTATCTTTTACCTAGCATCCCCTCTGCCAGAGAGAGAAGCGTGGTTGCACCCCTGGAAAGGGCCTTATGGAAAGGGACACGTCTGTCACTGTGCTCCCCAAGAGCAAGTCTGGGGAAGGTGCAGCACGCTGCCACGGGCAAAGAGAAGGAGCCGTTGGCTTTGTGTTCGGGAAACGTTCGCGATGCAGGAGAGTTGGCACTGGCAGGAACAGCGGGCCCGTTGTAAGACAAGTGTCACCATCTACCTGTGCTGAGGGTCGGAGGCCTGGCTGCTAAGGTGACAGAAGAGTATGACTATGGCAGGCAGGTGTGCTCCACACTGAGGAAGGAGTCTGGGCAGAAGGCAGGCCTGTCCTGTGTCTCTGGTCCCAAGGGGACAGCGTCTCCTTGACCACCTGTGCCTAGGGCAGACTTGGGCTTGCCACCAAGCGCCATAGCTTCAACTCGCAGAAACAGCTCCCTGGACGAACGGGCAGTCCGATGCTGTCTTCCTCAAGATGTGACAACGTTGTTGGTGTCAGGAAGTGTGCCGGGGTAGGAGGGGGGACAGACCCAAACAGATCCCCAGCCCAGTGCACGGGCAGTGTGCAGGGTTCATGTCGACTCTCCTCTCCTGTGGGGAAGGCACTGGCTTAGTCCCCGATTCCGCGCGAGCGCTAGTGCAAAAGGCCTAGCCTTGCCTATGCCAGGACATGAAGTGAGCATAGAGTGCCATCCTAGGCAACGCACGCTGCTGTTGGTTTTTGATTGTGCCTGCTTAGTTCAGTTGGTAAATCAGAGTCAGATCTGTAGGCTGCTGTGGCTGCTTGCCTTAGCCTAGTATTCGTAGGACGGTGGGAGAGCCCCGCATAGAGCGAAAGCCACTTTGCCCGGGCATCCCTTTTGGGAAGTCACAGCTTTCGTTGGGAAATCAGAGTCGCGTCTGAGGGATGCTGTTGCTGCTTGCCTGAGTTAGACTTCCCTGCAAATTGTAATAAACCCGCATGGAGCGAAATCATCTATGGCCAGGCCTCCTCTCTGAGAAAGCAGAGCTTCGTTGGGCAATCAGTGTCGGGTTTTTAGGAAGCTGCTGCTTCTTGCCTGAGCTATTCTGCTGAGGACAGTGCAAGATACCCGCATGGAGCGAAATTCCCTTTCACCTAGCATCCCCTCTGCCAGAGAGAGAAGCGTGGTTGCACCTCTGGAAAGGGCCTTAAGGAAAGGGACACGTCTGTCACCGTGCTCCCCAAGAGCAAGTCTGGGGAAGGTGCAGCACGCTGCCACGGGCAAAGAGAAGGAGCCGTTGGCTTTGTGTTCGGGAAACAGTCGCGATGCAGGAGAGTTGGCACTGGCAGGAACAGCGGGCCCGTTGTAAGACAAGTGTCACCATCTACCTGTGCTGAGGGATGGAGGCCTGGCTGCTAAGGTGACAGTAGAGTAGGACTAGGGCAGGCACGCGTGCTCCACACTGAGGAAGGAGTCTGTGCAGAAGGCAGGCCGGTCCTGTGTCTCTGGTCCCAAGGGGACAGCGTCTCCTTGACCCCCTCTGCCTAGGGCAGACTTGGGCTTGCCACCAAGCGCCATAGCCGCAACTCGCAGAAACAGCTCCCTGGACGAACGGGCAGTCCGATGCCGTCTTCCTCCAAGATGTGACAACGTTGTTGGTGTCAGGAAGTGTGCCGGGGTAGGAGGGGGGACAGACCCAAACAGATCCCCATCCCCGTGCACGGGCAGTGTGCAGGGTTCATGTCGACTCTCCTCTCCTGTGGGGAAGGCACTGGCTTAGTCCCCGATTCCACGCGAGCTCTAGTGCAAAAGGCCTAGCCTTGCCTATGCCAGGACATGAAGTGAGCATAGAGTGCCATCCTAGGCAACGCACACTGCTGTAGTTTTGTGATTGACCCTGCTTAGTTCGTCTTGGCAGGGAGAACGCACGGCGCGAACATGGAGCCCCGGAAAGCAAGGCCCAAGATACACTAGCTCTCCCGCAGCTCCTCTTCTTTGAAGTGTCAGAGCGAATGCCCAAAGCCTTGCTGTGAAGCAGCAGCGAAGTGCAGTTCGCGCCAGCTGAAAACCTCTGCGAACGTATAGCAGTAGCTGGTAAATCAGAGTCGGATCTGTAGGCTGCTGTGGCTGCTTGCCTTAGCCTAGTATTCGTAGGACGGTGGGAGAGCCCCGCATAGAGCGAAAGCCTCTTTGCCCGGGCATCCCCTCTGGGAAGGCACAGCTTTCGTTGGGAAATCAGAGTCGCGTCTGAGGGATGCTGCTGCTGCTTCCCTGAGCTAGTCTCCCCTGCACGTTGTAATAAACCCGCATGGAACGAAATCCTTCTATGCCCAGGCATCCTCTCTGGGAAAGCATAGCATTCGTTGGGCAATCAGAGTCGGGTTTGTGGGAAGGTGCTGCTTCTTGCCTGAGCTACTCTGCTCAGGACAGTGCAAGATACCCGCATGGAGCGAAATTTTCTTTCACCTAGCATCCCCTCTGCCAGAGAGAGAAGCGTGGTTGCACCTCTGGAAAGGGCCTTAAGGAAAGGGACACGTCTGTCACCGTGCTCCCCAAGAGCAAGTCTGGGGAAGGTGCAGCACGCTGCCACGGGCAAAGAGGAGCCCTTGGCTTTGTGGTCGGGGCACGGTCGCGAAGCAGGAGAGATGGCACTGGCAGGAACAGCCGGCCTGTTGTAAGACAAGAGTCACCAGCTACTTGTGAAAACAGAGTCGCGTCTGAGGTATGCTGCCGCTGCTTCCCTGATCTAGTCTCCCTTGCACGTTGTAATAATCCCGCATGGAACGAAATCCTTCTATGCCCAGGCATCCTCTGTGGGAAAGCATAGCATTCGTTGGGCAATCAGAGTCGGGTTTGTGGGAAGCTGCTGCTTCTAGCCTGAGCTACTCTGCTCAGGACAGTGCAAGATACCCGCATGGAGAGAAATTCTCTTTCACCTAGCATCTCCTCTGCCAGAGAGAGAAGCGTGGTTGCACCTCTGGAAAGGGGCTTAAGGAAAGGGACACGTCTGTCACCGTGCTCCCCAAGAGCAAGTCTGGGGAAGGTGCAGCACGCTGCCACGGGCAAAGAGAAGGAGCCGTTCGCTTTGAGTTCGGGAAACGGTCGCGATGCAGGAGAGTTGGCACTGGCAGGAACAGCGCGCCCGTTGTAAGACAAGAGTCACCAGCTACTTGTGAAAACAGAGTCGCGTCTGAGGGATGCTGCTGCTGCTTCCCTGATCTAGTGTCCCCTGCACGTTGTAATAATCCCGCATGGAACGAAATCCTTCTATGCCCAGGCATCCTCTCTGGGAAAGCATAACATTCGTTGGGCAATCAGAGTCGGGTTTGTGGGAAGCTGCTGCTTCTTGCCTGAGCTAGTCTGCTCAGGACAGTGCAAGATACCGGCATGGAGCGAAATTTTCTTTTACCTAGCATCCCCTCTGCCAGAGAGAGAAGCGTGGTTGCACCTCTGGAAAGGGCCTTAAGGAAAGGTACACGTCTGTCACCGTGCTCCCCAGGAGCAAGTCTGGGGAAGGTGCATCACGATGCCACGGGCAAAGAGAAGGAGCCGTTGGCTCTGTGTTCGGGAAACTGTCACGATGCAGGAGAGTTGGCACTGGCAGGAACAGCGGGCCCGTTGTAAGACAAGTGTCACCAGCTACTTGTGAAAACAGAGTCGCGTCTGAGGGATGCTGCTGCTGCTTCCCTGATCTAGTCTCCCCTGCACGTTGTAATAATCCCGCCTGGAATGAAATCCTTCTATGCCCAGGCATCCTCTCTGGGAAAGCATAGCATTCGTTGGGCATTCAGAGTCTGGTTTGTGTGAAGCTGCTGCTTCTTGCCTGAGCTAGTCTGCTCAGGACAGTGCAAGATACCCGCATGGAGCGAAATTATCTTTTACCTAGCATCCCCTCTGCCAGAGAGAGAAGCGTGGTCGAACCTCTGGAAAGGGCCTTAAGGAAAGGGACACGTCTGTCACTGTGCTCCCCAAGAGCAAGTCTGGGGAAGGTGCATCACGCTGCCACGGGCAAAGAGAAGGAGCCGTTGGCTTTGTGTTCGGGAAACGGTCGCGATGAAGGAGAGTTGGCACTGGCAAGAACAGCGGGCCCGTTGTAAGACAAGTGTCACCATCTACCTGTGCTGAGGGTCGGAGGCCTGGCTGCTAAGGTGACAGAAGAGTATGACTATGGCAGGCAGGTGTGCTCCACACTGAGGAAGGAGTCTGGGCAGAAGGCAGGCCTGTCTTGTGTCTCTGGTCCCAAGGGGACAGCGTCTCCTTGACCACATGTGCCTAGGGCAGACTTGGGCTTGCCACCAAGCGCCATAGCTTCAACTCGCAGAAACAGCTCCCTGGACGAACGGGCAGTCCGATGCTGTCTTCCTCAAGATGTGACAACGTTGTTGGTGTCAGGAAGTGTGCCGGGGTAGGAGGGGGGACAGACCCAAACAGATCCCCAGCCCAGTGCACGGGCAGTGTGCAGGGTTCATGTCGACTCTCCTCTCCTGTGGGGAAGGCACTGGCTTAGTCCCCGATTCCGCGCGAGCGCTAGTGCAAAAGGCCTAGCCTTGCCTATGCCAGGACATGAAGTGAGCATAGAGTGCCATCCTAGGCAACGCACGCTGCTGTTGGTTTTTGATTGTGCCTGCTTAGTTCAGTTGGTAAATCAGAGTCAGATCTGTAGGCTGCTGTGGCTGCTTGCCTTAGCCTAGTATTCGTAGGACGGTGGGAGAGCCCCGCATAGAGCGAAAGCCACTTTGCCCGGGCATCCCTTTTGGGAAGTCACAGCTTTCGTTGGGAAATCAGAGTCGCGTCTGAGGGATGCTGTTGCTGCTTGCCTGAGTTAGACTTCCCTGCAAATTGTAATAAACCCGCATGGAGCGAAATCATCTATGGCCAGGCCTCCTCTCTGAGAAAGCAGAGCTTCGTTGGGCAATCAGTGTCGGGTTTTTAGGAAGCTGCTGCTTCTTGCCTGAGCTATTCTGCTGAGGACAGTGCAAGATACCCGCATGGAGCGAAATTCCCTTTCACCTAGCATCCCCTCTGCCAGAGAGAGAAGCGTGGTTGCACCTCTGGAAAGGGCCTTAAGGAAAGGGACACGTCTGTCACCGTGCTCCCCAAGAGCAA
The DNA here is from genome assembly GCF_020171115.1 of Neogale vison. NCBI lineage: Eukaryota > Metazoa > Chordata > Mammalia > Carnivora > Mustelidae > Neogale > Neogale vison. The sequence continues at coordinate 217,180,383 of NC_058101.1, forward strand.
GTCTGGGGAAGGTGCAGCACGCTGCCACGGGCAAAGAGAAGGAGCCGTTGGCTTTGTGTTCGGGAAACAGTCGCGATGCAGGAGAGTTGGCACTGGCAGGAACAGCGGGCCCGTTGTAAGACAAGTGTCACCATCTACCTGTGCTGAGGGATGGAGGCCTGGCTGCTAAGGTGACAGTAGAGTAGGACTAGGGCAGGCACGCGTGCTCCACACTGAGGAAGGAGTCTGTGCAGAAGGCAGGCCGGTCCTGTGTCTCTGGTCCCAAGGGGACAGCGTCTCCTTGACCCCCTCTGCCTAGGGCAGACTTGGGCTTGCCACCAAGCGCCATAGCCGCAACTCGCAGAAACAGCTCCCTGGACGAACGGGCAGTCCGATGCCGTCTTCCTCCAAGATGTGACAACGTTGTTGGTGTCAGGAAGTGTGCCGGGGTAGGAGGGGGGACAGACCCAAACAGATCCCCATCCCCGTGCACGGGCAGTGTGCAGGGTTCATGTCGACTCTCCTCTCCTGTGGGGAAGGCACTGGCTTAGTCCCCGATTCCACGCGAGCTCTAGTGCAAAAGGCCTAGCCTTGCCTATGCCAGGACATGAAGTGAGCATAGAGTGCCATCCTAGGCAACGCACACTGCTGTAGTTTTGTGATTGACCCTGCTTAGTTCGTCTTGGCAGGGAGAACGCACGGCGCGAACATGGAGCCCCGGAAAGCAAGGCCCAAGATACACTAGCTCTCCCGCAGCTCCTCTTCTTTGAAGTGTCAGAGCGAATGCCCAAAGCCTTGCTGTGAAGCAGCAGCGAAGTGCAGTTCGCGCCAGCTGAAAACCTCTGCGAACGTATAGCAGTAGCTGGTAAATCAGAGTCGGATCTGTAGGCTGCTGTGGCTGCTTGCCTTAGCCTAGTATTCGTAGGACGGTGGGAGAGCCCCGCATAGAGCGAAAGCCTCTTTGCCCGGGCATCCCCTCTGGGAAGGCACAGCTTTCGTTGGGAAATCAGAGTCGCGTCTGAGGGATGCTGCTGCTGCTTCCCTGAGCTAGTCTCCCCTGCACGTTGTAATAAACCCGCATGGAACGAAATCCTTCTATGCCCAGGCATCCTCTCTGGGAAAGCATAGCATTCGTTGGGCAATCAGAGTCGGGTTTGTGGGAAGGTGCTGCTTCTTGCCTGAGCTACTCTGCTCAGGACAGTGCAAGATACCCGCATGGAGCGAAATTTTCTTTCACCTAGCATCCCCTCTGCCAGAGAGAGAAGCGTGGTTGCACCTCTGGAAAGGGCCTTAAGGAAAGGGACACGTCTGTCACCGTGCTCCCCAAGAGCAAGTCTGGGGAAGGTGCAGCACGCTGCCACGGGCAAAGAGGAGCCCTTGGCTTTGTGGTCGGGGCACGGTCGCGAAGCAGGAGAGATGGCACTGGCAGGAACAGCCCGCCTGTTGTAAGACAAGAGTCACCAGCTACTTGTGAAAACAGAGTCGCGTCTGAGGTATGCTGCCGCTGCTTCCCTGATCTAGTCTCCCTTGCACGTTGTAATAATCCCGCATGGAACGAAATCCTTCTATGCCCAGGCATCCTCTGTGGGAAAGCATAGCATTCGTTGGGCAATCAGAGTCGGGTTTGTGGGAAGCTGCTGCTTCTAGCCTGAGCTACTCTGCTCAGGACAGTGCAAGATACCCGCATGGAGAGAAATTCCCTTTCACCTAGCATCTCCTCTGCCAGAGAGAGAAGCGTGGTTGCACCTCTGGAAAGGGGCTTAAGGAAAGGGACACGTCTGTCACCGTGCTCCCCAAGAGCAAGTCTGGGGAAGGTGCAGCACGCTGCCACGGGCAAAGAGAAGGAGCCGTTGGCTTTGTGTTCGGGAAACGTTCGCGATGCAGGAGAGTTGGCACTGGCAGGAACCGCGGGCCCGTTGTAAGACAAGTGTCACCATCTACCTGTGCTGAGGGTCGGAGGCCTGGCTGCTAAGGTGACAGAAGAGTATGACTATGGCAGGCAGGTGTGCTCCACACTGAGGAAGGAGTCTGGGCAGAAGGCAGGCCTGTCCTGTGTCTCTGGTCCCAAGGGGACAGCGTCTCCTTGACCACCTGTGCCCAGGGCAGACTTGGGCTTGCCACCAAGCGCCATAGCTTCAACTCGCAGAAACAGCTCCCTGGACGAACGGGCAGTCCGATGCTGTCTTCCTCAAGATGTGACAACGTTGTTGGTGTCAGGAAGTGTGCCGGGGTAGGAGGGGGGACAGACCCAAACAGATCCCCAGCCCAGTGCACGGGCAGTGTGCAGGGTTCATGTCGACTCTCCTCTCCTGTGGGGAAGGCACTGGCTTAGTCCCAGATTCCGCGCGAGCGCGAGTGCAAAAGGCCTAGCCTTGCCTATGCCAGGACATGAAGTGAGCATAGAGTGCCATCCTAGGCAACGCACGCTGCTGTTGGTTTTTGATTGTGCCTGCTTAGTTCAGTTGGTAAATCAGAGTCAGATCTGTAGGCTGCTGTGGCTGCTTGCCTTAGCCTAGTATTCGTAGGACGGTGGGAGAGCCCCGCATAGAGCGAAAGCCACTTTGCCCGGGCATCCCTTTTGGGAAGTCACAGCTTTCGTTGGGAAATCAGAGTCGCGTCTGAGGGATGCTGTTGCTGCTTGCCTGAGTTAGACTTCCCTGCAAATTGTAATAAACCCGCATGGAGCGAAATCATCTATGGCCAGGCCTCCTCTCTGAGAAAGCAGAGCATTCGATGGGCAATCAGAGTCGGGTTTTTAGGAAGCTGCTGCTTCTTGCCTGAGCTATTCTGCTGAGGACAGTGCAAGATACCCGCATGGAGCGAAATTCCCTTTCACCTAGCATCCCCTCTGCCAGAGAGAGAAGCGTGGATGCACCTCTCGAAAGGGGCTTAAGGAAAGGGACACGTCTGTCACCGTGCTCCCCAAGAGCAAGTCTGGGGAAGGTGCAGCACGCTGCCACGGGCAAAGAGAAGGAGCCGTTGGCTTTGTGTTCGGGAAACGGTCGCGATGCAGGAGAGTTGGCACTGGCAGGAACAGCGGGCCCGTTGTAAGACAAGAGTCACCAGCTACTTGTGAAAACAGAGTCGCGTCTGAGGGATGCTGCTGCTGCTTCCCTGATCTAGTGTCCCCTGCACGTTGTAATAATCCCGCATGGAACGAAATCCTTCTATGCCCAGGCATCCTCTCTGGGAAAGCATAGCATTCGTTGGGCAATCAGAGTCGGGTTTGTGGGAAGCTGCTGCTTCTTGCCTGAGCTACTCTGCTCAGGACAGTGCAAGAAACCCGCATGGAGCGAAATTTTCTTTTACCTAGCATCCCCTCTGCCAGAGAGAGAAGCGTGGTTGCACCTCTGGAAAGGGCCTTAAGGAAAGGGACACGTCTGTCACAGTGCTCCCCAAGAGCAAGTCTGGGGAAGGTGCATCAAGCTGCCAGGGGCAAAGAGAAGGAGCCGTTGGCTTTGTGTTCGGGAAACGGTCACGATGCAGGAGAGTTGGCACTGGCAGGAACAGCGGGCCCGTTGTAAGACAAGTGTCACCAGCTACTTGTGAAAACAGAGTCGCGTCTGAGGGATGCTGCTGCTGCTTCCCTGATCTAGTCTCCCCCGCACGCTGTAATAATACCGCCTGGAATGAAATCCTTCTATGCCCAGGCATCCTCTCTGTGAAAGCATAGCATTCGTTGGGCAATCAGAGTCGGGTTTGTGGGAAGCTGCTGCTTCTTGCCTGAGCTAGTCTGCTCAGGACAGTGCAAGATACCCGCATGGAGCGAAATTATCTTTTACCTAGCATCCCCTCTGCCAGAGAGAGAAGCGTGGTTGCACCTCTGGAAAGGGCCTTAAGGAAAGGGACACGTCTGTCACTGTGCTCCCCAAGAGCAAATCTTGGGAAGGTTCATCACGCTGCCACGGGCAAAGAGAAGGAGCCGTTGGCTTTGTGTTCGGGAAACGGTCGCGATGAAGGAGAGTTGGCACTGGCAGGAACAGCGGGCCCGTTGTAAGACAAGGGTCACCATCTACCTGTGCTGAGGGTCGGAGGCCTGGCTGCTAAGGTGACAGAAGAGTATGACTATGGCAGGCAGGTGTGCTCCACACTGAGGAAGGAGTCTGGGCAGAAGGCAGGCCTGTCCTGTGTCTCTGGTCCCAAGGGGACAGCGTCTCCTTGACCACCTGTGCCTAGGGCAGACTTGGGCTTGCCACCAAGCGCCATAGCTTCAACTCGCAGAAACAGCTCCCTGGACGAACGGGCAGTCCGATGCCGTCTTACTCCAAGATGTGACAACGTTGTTGGTGTCAGGAAGTGTGCCGGGGTAGGAGGGGGGACAGACCCAAACAGATCCCCAGCCCAGTGCACGGGCAGTGTGCAGGGTTCATGTCGACTCTCCTCTCCTGTGGGGAAGGCACTGGCTTAGTCCCCGATTCCGCGCGAGCGCTAGTGCAAAAGGCCTAGCCTTGCCTATGCCAGGACATGAAGTGAGCATAGAGTGCCATCCTAGGCAACGCACGCTGCTGTTGGTTTTTGATTGTGCCTGCTTAGTTCAGTTGGTAAATCAGAGTCAGATCTGTAGGCTGCTGTGGCTGCTTGCCTTAGCCTAGTATTCGTAGGACGGTGGGAGAGCCCCGCATAGAGCGAAAGCCACTTTGCCCGGGCATCCCTTTTGGGAAGTCACAGCTTTCGTTGGGAAATCAGAGTCGCGTCTGAGGGATGCTGTTGCTGCTTGCCTGAGTTAGACTTCCCTGCATATTGTAATAAACCCGCATGGAGCGAAATCATCTATGGCCAGGCCTCCTCTCTGAGAAAGCAGAGCTTCGTTGGGCAATCAGTGTCGGGGTTTTAGGAAGCTGCTGCTTCTTGCCTGAGCTATTCTGCTGAGGACATTGCAAGATACCCGCATGGAGCGAAATTCCCTTTCACCTAGCATCCCCTCTGCCAGAGAGAGAAGCGTGGTTGCACCTCTGGAAAGGGCCTTAAGGAAAGGGACACGTCTGTCACCGTGCTCCCCAAGAGCAAGTCTGGGGAAGGTGCAGCACGCTGCCACGGGCAAAGAGAAGGAGCCGTTGGCTTTGTGTTCGGGAAAAGGTCGCGATGCAGGAGAGTTGGCACTGGCAGGAACAGCGGGCCCGTTGTAAGACAAGTGTCACCATCTACCTGTGCTGAAGGATGGAGGCCTGGCTGCTAAGGTGACAGAAGAGTACGACTAGGGCAGGCACGCGTGCTCCACACTGAGGAAGGAGTCTGTGCAGAAGGCAGGCCGGTCCTGTGTCTCTGGTCCCAAGGGGACAGCGTCTCCTTGACCCCCTCTGCCTAGGGCAGACTTGGGCTTGCCACCAAGCGCCATAGCCACAACTCGCAGAAACAGCTCCCTGGACGAACGGGCAGTCCGATGCCGTCTTCCTCCAAGATGTGACAACGTTGTTGGTGTCAGGAAGTGTGCCGGGGTAGGAGGGGGGACAGACCCAAACAGATCCCCATCCCCGTGCACGGGCAGTGTGCAGGGTTCATGTCGACTCTCCTCTCCTGTGGGGAAGGCACTGGCTTAGTCCCCGATTCCACGCGAGCTCTAGTGCAAAAGGCCTAGCCTTGCCTATGCCAGGACATGAAGTGAGCATAGAGTGCCATCCTAGGCAACGCACACTGCTGTAGGTTTGTGATTGACCCTGCTTAGTTCGGCTTGGCAGGGAGAACGCACGGCGCGAACATGGAACCCCGGAAAGCAAGGCCCAAGATACACTAGCTCTCCCGAAGCTCTTCTTCTTTGAAGTGTCAGAGCGAATGCCCAAAGCCTTGCTGTGAAGCAGCAGCAGCGAAGGGCAGTTCGCGCCAGCTGAAAACCTCGCCGAACGTATAGCAGTAGCTGGTAAATCAGAGTCGGATCTGTAGGCTGCTGTGGCTGCTTGCCTTAGCCTAGTATTCGTAGGACGGTGGGAGAGCCCCGCATAGAGCGAAAGCCTCTTTGCCCGGGCATCCCCTCTGGGAAGGCACAGCTTTCGTTGGGAAATCAGAGTCACATCTGAGGGATGCTGCTGCTGCTTCCCTGATCTAGTCTCCCCTGCACGTTGTAATAAACCCGCATGGAACGAAATCCTTCTATGCCCAGGCATCCGATCTGGGAAAGCATAGCATTCGTTGGGCAATCACAGTCGGGTTTGGGGAAGCTGCTGCTTCTTGCCTGAGCTACTCTGCTCAGGACAGTGCAAGATACCCGCATGGAGCGAAATATTCTTTCACCTAGCATCCCCTCTGCCAGAGAGAGAAGCGTGGTTGCACCTCTGGAAAGGGCTTTAAGGAAAGGGACACGTCTGTAACCGTGCTCCCCAAGAGCAAGTCTGGGGAAGGTGCAGCACGCTGCCACAGGCAAAGAGAAGGAGCCGTTCGCTTTGAGTTCGGGAAACGGTCGCGATGCAGGAGAGTTGGCACTGGCAGGAACAGAGGGCCCGTTGTAAGACAAGAGTCACCAGCTACTTGTGAAAACAGAGTCGCGTCTGAGGTATGCTGCTGCTGCTTCCCTGATCTAGTGTCCCCTGCACGTTGTAATAATCCCGCATGGAACGAAATCCTTCTATGCCCAGGCATCCTCTCTGGGAAAGCATAACATTCGTTGGGCAATCAGAGTCGGGTTTGTGGGAAGCTGCTGCTTCTTGCCTGAGCTAGTCTGCTCAGGACAGTGCAAGATACCGGCATGGAGCGAAATTTTCTTTTACCTAGCATCCCCTATGCCAGAGAGAGAAGCGTGGTTGCACCTCTGGAAAGGGCCTTAAGGAAAGGTACACGTCTGTCACCGTGCTCCCCAAGAGCAAGTCTGGGGAAGGTGCATCACGATGCCACGGGCAAAGAGAAGGAGCCGTTGGCTCTGTGTTCGGGAAACTGTCACGATGCAGGAGAGTTGGCACTGGCAGGAACAGCGGGCCCGTTGTAAGACAAGTGTCACCAGCTACTTGTGAAAACAGAGTCGCGTCTGAGGGATGCTGCTGCTGCTTCCCTGATCTAGTCTCCCCTGCACGTTGTAATAATCCCGCCTGGAATGAAATCCTTCTATGCCCAGGCATCCTCTCTGGGAAAGCATAGCATTCGTTGGGCATTCAGAGTCTGGTTTGTGTGAAGCTGCTGCTTCTTGCCTGAGCTAGTCTGCTCAGGACAGTGCAAGATACCCGCATGGAGCGAAATTATCTTTTACCTAGCATCCCCTCTGCCAGAGAGAGAAGCGTGGTCGAACCTCTGGAAAGGGCCTTAAGGAAAGGGACACGTCTGTCACTGTGCTCCCCAAGAGCAAGTCTGGGGAAGGTGCATCACGCTGCCACGGGCAAAGAGAAGGAGCCGTTGGCTTTGTGTTCGGGAAACGGTCGCGATGAAGGAGAGTTGGCACTGGCAAGAACAGCGGGCCCGTTGTAAGACAAGTGTCACCATCTACCTGTGCTGAGGGTCGGAGGCCTGGCTGCTAAGGTGACAGAAGAGTATGACTATGGCAGGCAGGTGTGCTCCACACTGAGGAAGGAGTCTGGGCAGAAGGCAGGCCTGTCTTGTGTCTCTGGTCCCAAGGGGACAGCGTCTCCTTGACCACATGTGCCTAGGGCAGACTTGGGCTTGCCACCAAGCGCCATAGCTTCAACTCGCAGAAACAGCTCCCTGGACGAACGGGCAGTCCGATGCCTTCTTACTCCAAGATGTGACAACGTTGTTGGTGTCAGGAAGTGTGCCGGGGTAGGAGGGGGGACAGACCCAAACAGATCCCCAGCCCAGTGCACGGGCAGTGTGCAGGGTTCATGTCGACTCTCCTCTCCTGTGGGGAAGGCACTGGCTTAGTCCCCGAATCCACACGAGCGCTAGTGCAAAAGGCCTAGCCTTGCCTATGCCAGGACATGAAGTGAGCATAGAGTGCCATCCTAGGCAACGCACGCTGCTGTTGGTTTTTGATTGTGCCTGCTTAGTTCAGTTGGTAAATCAGAGTCAGATCTGTAGGCTGCTGTGGCTGCTTGCCTTAGCCTAGTATTCGTAGGACGGTGGGAGAGCCCCGCATAGAGCGAAAGCCACTTTGCCCGGGGATCCCCTTTGGGAAGGCACAGCTTTCGTTGGGAAATCAGAGTCGCTTCTGAGGGATGCTGTTGCTGCTTGCCTGAGTTAGACTTCCCTGCAAATTGTAATAAACCAGCATGGAGCGAAATCATCTATGGCCAGGCCTCCTCTCTGAGAAAGCAGAGCATTCGTTGGGCAATCAGTGTCGGGTTTTTAGGAACCTGCTGCTTCTTGCCTGAGCTATTCTGCTGAGGACAGTGCAAGATACCCGCATGGAGCGAAATTCCCTTTCACCTAGCATCCCCTCTGCCAGAGAGAGAAGCGTGGTTGTACCTCTGGAAAGGGCCTTAAGGAAAGGGACACGTCTGTCACCGTGCTCCCCAAGAGCAAGTCTGGGGAAGGTGCAGCACGCTGCCACGGGCAAAGAGAAGGAGCCGTTGGCTTTATGTTCGGGAAACGGACGCGATGCAGGAGAGTTGGCACTGGCAGGAACAGCGGGCCCGTTGTAAGACAAGTGTCACCAGCTACTTGTGAAAACAGAGTCGCGTCGGAGGGATGCTGCTGCTGCTTCCCTGATCTAGTCTCCCCTGCACGTTGTAATAATCCCGCATGGAATGAAATCCTTCTATGCCCAGGCATCCTCTCTGGGAAAGCATAGCATTCGTTGGGCAATCAGAGTCGGGTTTGTGGGAAGCTGCTGCTTCTTGCCTGAGCTAGTCTGCTCAGGACAGTGCAAGATACCCGATGGAGCGAAATTATCTTTTACCTAGCATCCCCTCTGCCAGAGAGAGAAGCGTGGTTGCACCTCTGGAAAGGGCCTTATGGAAAGGGACACGTCTGTCACTGTGCTCCCCAAGAGCAAGTCTGGGGAAGGTGCATCACGCTGCCTCGGGCAAAGAGAAGGAGCCGTTGGCTTTGTGTTCGGGAAACGGTCGCGATGCAGGAGAGTTGGCACTGGCAGGAACAGCGGGCCCGTTGTAAGACAAGTGTCACCATCTACCTGTGCTGAGGGTCGGAGGCCTGGCTGCTAAGGTGACAGAAGAGTATGACTATGGCAGGCAGGTGTACTCCACACTGAGGAAGGAGTCTGGGCAGAAGGCAGGCCTGTCCTGTGTCTCTGGTCCCAAGGGGACAGCGTCTCCTTGACCACCTGTGCCTAGGGCAGACTTGGGCTTGCCACCAAGCGCCATAGCTTCAACTCGCAGAAACAGCTCCCTGGACGAACGGGCAGTCCGATGCCGTCTTCCTCCAAGATGTGACAACGTTGTTGGTGTCAGGAAGTGTGCCGGGGTAGGAGGGGGGACAGACCCAAACAGATCCCCAGCCCAGTGCACGGGCAGTGTGCAGGGTTCATGTCGACTCTCCTCTCCTGTGGGGAAGTTACTGGGTTAGTCCCCGATTCCACGCGAGCGCTAGTGCAAAAGGCCTAGCCTTGCCTATGACAGGACATGAAGTGAGCATAGAGTGCCATCCTAGGCAACGCACGCTGCTGTTGGTTTTTGATTGTGCCTGCTTAGTTCAGTTGGTAAATCAGAGTCAGATCTGTAGGCTGCTGTGACTGCTTGCCTTAGCCTAGTATTCGTAGGACGGTGGGAGAGCCCCGCATAGAGCGAAAGCCACTTTGCCCGGGCAACCCCTTTGGGAAGTCACAGCTTTCGTTGGGAAATCAGAGTCGCGTCTGAGGGATGCTGTTGCTGCTTGCCTGAGTTAGACTTCCCTGCAAATTGTAATAAACCCGCATGGAGCGAAATCATCTATGGCCAGGCCTCCACTCTGAGAAAGCAGAGCTTCGTTAGGCAATCAGTGTCGGGTTTTTAGGAAGCTGCTGCTTCTTGCCTGTTCTATTCTGCTGAGGACAGTGCAAGATACCCGCATGGAGCGAAATTCCCTTTCACCTAGCATCCCCTCTGCCAGAGAGAGAAGCGTGGTTGCACCTCTGGAAAGGGCCTTAAGGAAAGGGACACGTCTGTCACCGTGCTCCCCAAGAGCAAGTCTGGGGAAGGTGCAGCACGCTGCCACGGGCAAAGAGAAGGAGCCGTTGGCTTTGTGTTCGGGAAACGGTCGCGATGCAGGAGAGTTGGCACTGGCAGGAACAGCGGGCCCGTTGTAAGACAAGTGTCACCATCTACCTGTGCTGAGGGATGGAGGCCTGGCTGCTAAGGTGACAGAAGAGGGCGACTAGGGCAGGGACGCGTGCTCCACACTAAGGAAGGAGTCTGTGCAGAAGGCAGGCCGGTCCTGTGTCTCTGGTCCCAAGGGGACAGCGTCTCCTTGACCCCCTCTGCCTAGGGCAGACTTGGGCTTGCCACCAAGCGCCATAGCCGCAACTCGCAGAAACAGCTCCCTGGATGAACGGGCAGTCCGATGCCGTCTTCCTCCAAGATGTGACAACGTTGTTGGTGTCAGGAAGTGTGCCGGGGTAGGAGGGGGGACAGACCCAAACAGATCCCCATCCCCGTGCACGGGCAGTGTGCAGGGTTCATGTCGACTCTCCTCTCCTGTGGGGAAGGCACTGGCTTAGTCCCCGATTCCACGCGAGCTCTAGTGCAAAAGGCCTAGCCTTGCCTATGCCAGGACATGAAGTGAGCATAGAGTGCCATCCTAGGCAACGCACACTGCTGTAGGTTTGTGATTGACCCTGCTTAGTTCGTCTTGGCAGGGAGAACGCACGGCGCGAACATGGAGCCCCGGAAAGCAAGGCCCAAGATACACTAGCTCTCCCGCAGCTCCTCTTCTTTGAAGTGTCAGAGCGAATGCCCAAAGCCTTGCTGTGAAGCAGCAGCGAAGTGCAGTTCGCGCCAGCTGAAAACCTCTGCGAACGTATAGCAGTAGCTGGTAAATCAGAGTCGGATCTGTAGGCTGCTGTGGCTGCTTGCCTTAGCCTAGTATTCGTAGGACGGTGGGAGAGCCCCGCATAGAGCGAAGCCTCTTTGCCCGGGCATCCCCTCTGGGAAGGCACAGCTTTCGTTGGGAAATCAGAGTCGCGTCTGAGGGATGCTGCTGCTGCTTCCCTGAGCTAGTCTCCCCTGCACGTTGTAATAAACCCGCATGGAACGAAATCCTTCTATGCCCAGGCATCCTCTCTGGGAAAGCATAGCATTCGTTGGGCAATCAGAGTCGGGTTTGTGGGAAGGTGCTGCTTCTTGCCTGAGCTACTCTGCTCAGGACAGTGCAAGATACCCGCATGGAGCGAAATTTTCTTTCACCTAGCATCCCCTCTGCCAGAGAGAGAAGCGTGGTTGCACCTCTGGAAAGGGCCTTAAGGAAAGGGACACGTCTGTCACCGTGCTCCCCAAGAGCAAGTCTGGGGAAGGTGCAGCACGCTGCCACGGGCAAAGAGGAGCCCTTGGCTTTGTGGTCGGGGCACGGTCGCGAAGCAGGAGAGATGGCACTGGCAGGAACAGCCCGCCTGTTGTAAGACAAGAGTCACCAGCTACTTGTGAAAACAGAGTCGCGTCTGAGGTATGCTGCCGCTGCTTCCCTGATCTAGTCTCCCTTGCACGTTGTAATAATCCCGCATGGAACGAAATCCTTCTATGCCCAGGCATCCTCTGTGGGAAAGCATAGCATTCGTTGGGCAATCAGAGTCGGGTTTGTGGGAAGCTGCTGCTTCTAGCCTGAGCTACTCTGCTCAGGACAGTGCAAGATACCCGCATGGAGAGAAATTCCCTTTCACCTAGCACCTCCTCTGCCAGAGAGAGAAGCGTGGTTGCACCTCTGGAAAGGGGCTTAAGGAAAGGGACACGTCTGTCACCGTGCTCCCCAAGAGCAAGTCTGGGGAAGGTGCAGCACGCTGCCACGGGCAAAGAGAAGGAGCCGTTGGCTTTGTGTTCGGGAAACGTTCGCGATGCAGGAGAGTTGGCACTGGCAGGAACCGCGGGCCCGTTGTAAGACAAGTGTCACCATCTACCTGTGCTGAGGGTCGGAGGCCTGGCTGCTAAGGTGACAGAAGAGTATGACTATGGCAGGCAGGTGTGCTCCACACTGAGGAAGGAGTCTGGGCAGAAGGCAGGCCTGTCCTGTGTCTCTGGTCCCAAGGGGACAGCGTCTCCTTGACCACCTGTGCCCAGGGCAGACTTGGGCTTGCCACCAAGCGCCATAGCTTCAACTCGCAGAAACAGCTCCCTGGACGAACGGGCAGTCCGATGCTGTCTTCCTCAAGATGTGACAACGTTGTTGGTGTCAGGAAGTGTGCCGGGGTAGGAGGGGGGACAGACCCAAACAGATCCCCAGCCCAGTGCACGGGCAGTGTGCAGGGTTCATGTCGACTCTCCTCTCCTGTGGGGAAGGCACTGGCTTAGTCCCAGATTCCGCGCGAGCGCGAGTGCAAAACGCCTAGCCTTGCCTATGCCAGGACATGAAGTGAGCATAGAGTGCCATCCTAGGCAACGCACGCTGCTTTTGGTTTTTGATTGTGCCTGCTTAGTTCAGTTGGTAAATCAGAGTCAGATCTGTAGGCTGCTGTGGCTGCTTGCCTTAGCCTAGTATTCGTAGGACGGTGGGAGAGCCCCGCATAGAGCGAAAGCCACTTTGCCCGGGCATCCCTTTTGGGAAGTCACAGCTTTCGTTGGGAAATCAGAGTCGCGTCTGAGGGATGCTGTTGCTGCTTGCCTGAGTTAGACTTCCCTGCAAATTGTAATAAACCCGCATGGAGCGAAATCATCTATGGCCAGGCCTCCTCTCTGAGAAAGCAGAGCATTCGATGGGCAATCAGAGTCGGGTTTTTAGGAAGCTGCTGCTTCTTGCCTGAGCTATTCTGCTGAGGACAGTGCAAGATACCCGCATGGAGCGAAATTCCCTTTCACCTAGCATCCCCTCTGCCAGAGAGAGAAGCGTGGATGCACCTCTCGAAAGGGGCTTAAGGAAAGGGACACGTCTGTCACCGTGCTCCCCAAGAGCAAGTCTGGGGAAGGTGCAGCACGCTGCCACGGGCAAAGAGAAGGAGCCGTTGGCTTTGTGTTCGGGAAACGGTCGCGATGCAGGAGAGTTGGCACTGGCAGGAACAGCGGGCCCGTTGTAAGACAAGAGTCACCAGCTACTTGTGAAAACAGAGTCGCGTCTGAGGGATGCTGCTGCTGCTTCCCTGATCTAGTGTCCCCTGCACGTTGTAATAATCCTGCATGGAACGAAATCCTTCTATGCCCAGGCATCCTCTCTGGGAAAGCATAGCATTCGTTGGGCAATCAGAGTCGGGTTTGTGGGAAGCTGCTGCTTCTTGCCTGAGCTACTCTGCTCAGGACAGTGCAAGAAACCCGCATGGAGCGAAATTTTCTTTTACCTAGCATCCCCTCTGCCAGAGAGAGAAGCGTGGTTGCACCTCTGGAAAGGGCCTTAAGGAAAGGGACACGTCTGTCACAGTGCTCCCCAAGAGCAAGTCTGGGGAAGGTGCATCAAGCTGCCAGGGGCAAAGAGAAGGAGCCGTTGGCTTTGTGTTCGGGAAACGGTCATGATGCAGGAGAGTTGGCACTGGCAGGAACAGCGGGCCCGTTGTAAGACAAGTGTCACCAGCTACTTGTGAAAACAGAGTCGCGTCTGAGGGATGCTGCTGCTGCTTCCCTGATCTAGTCTCCCCCGCACGCTGTAATAATACCGCCTGGAATGAAATCCTTCTATGCCCAGGCATCCTCTCTGTGAAAGCATAGCATTCGTTGGGCAATCAGAGTCGGGTTTGTGGGAAGCTGCTGCTTCTTGCCTGAGCTAGTCTGCTCAGGACAGTGCAAGATACCCGCATGGAGCGAAATTATCTTTTACCTAGCATCCCCTCTGCCAGAGAGAGAAGCGTGGTTGCACCTCTGGAAAGGGCCTTAAGGAAAGGGACACGTCTGTCACTGTGCTCCCCAAGAGCAAATCTTGGGAAGGTTCATCACGCTGCCACGGGCAAAGAGAAGGAGCCGTTGGCTTTGTGTTCGGGAAACGGTCGCGATGAAGGAGAGTTGGCACTGGCAGGAACAGCGGGCCCGTTGTAAGACAAGGGTCACCATCTACCTGTGCTGAGGGTCGGAGGCCTGGCTGCTAAGGTGACAGAAGAGTATGACTATGGCAGGCAGGTGTGCTCCACACTGAGGAAGGAGTCTGGGCAGAAGGCAGGCCTGTCCTGTGTCTCTGGTCCCAAGGGGACAGCGTCTCCTTGACCACCTGTGCCTAGGGCAGACTTGGGCTTGCCACCAAGCGCCATAGCTTCAACTCGCAGAAACAGCTCCCTGGACGAACGGGCAGTCCGATGCCGTCTTACTCCAAGATGTGACAACGTTGTTGGTGTCAGGAAGTGTGCCGGGGTAGGAGGGGGGACAGACCCAAACAGATCCCCAGCCCAGTGCACGGGCAGTGTGCAGGGTTCATGTCGACTCTCCTCTCCTGTGGGGAAGGCACTGGCTTAGTCCCCGATTCCGCGCGAGCGCTAGTGCAAAAGGCCTAGCCTTGCCTATGCCAGGACATGAAGTGAGCATAGAGTGCCATCCTAGGCAACGCACGCTGCTGTTGGTTTTTGATTGTGCCTGCTTAGTTCAGTTGGTAAATCAGAGTCAGATCTGTAGGCTGCTGTGGCTGCTTGCCTTAGCCTAGTATTCGTAGGACGGTGGGAGAGCCCCGCATAGAGCGAAAGCCACTTTGCCCGGGCATCCCTTTTGGGAAGTCACAGCTTTCGTTGGGAAATCAGAGTCGCGTCTGAGGGATGCTGTTGCTGCTTGCCTGAGTTAGACTTCCCTGCATATTGTAATAAACCCGCATGGAGCGAAATCATCTATGGCCAGGCCTCCTCTCTGAGAAAGCAGAGCTTCGTTGGGCAATCAGTGTCGGGTTTTTAGGAAGCTGCTGCTTCTTGCCTGAGCTATTCTGCTGAGGACATTGCAAGATACCCGCATGGAGCGAAATTCCCTTTCACCTAGCATCCCCTCTGCCAGAGAGAGAAGCGTGGTTGCACCTCTGGAAAGGGCCTTAAGGAAAGGGACACGTCTGTCACCGTGCTCCCCAAGAGCAAGTCTGGGGAAGGTGCAGCACGCTGCCACGGGCAAAGAGAAGGAGCCGTTGGCTTTGTGTTCGGGAAAAGGTCGCGATGCAGGAGAGTTGGCACTGGCAGGAACAGCGGGCCCGTTGTAAGACAAGTGTCACCATCTACCTGTGCTGAAGGATGGAGGCCTGGCTGCTAAGGTGACAGTAGAGTAGGACTAGGGCAGGCACGCGTGCTCCACACTGAGGAAGGAGTCTGTGCAGAAGGCAGGCCGGTCCTGTGTCTCTGGTCCCAAGGGGACAGCGTCTCCTTGACCCCCTCTGCCTAGGGCAGACTTGGGCTTGCCACCAAGCGCCATAGCCACAACTCGCAGAAACAGCTCCCTGGACGAACGGGCAGTCCGATGCCGTCTTCCTCCAAGATGTGACAACGTTGTTGGTGTCAGGAAGTGTGCCGGGGTAGGAGGGGGGACAGACCCAAACAGATCCCCATCCCCGTGCACGGGCAGTGTGCAGGGTTCATGTCGACTCTCCTCTCCTGTGGGGAAGGCACTGGCTTAGTCCCCGATTCCACGCGAGCTCTAGTGCAAAAGGCCTAGCCTTGCCTATGCCAGGACATGAAGTGAGCATAGAGTGCCATCCTAGGCAACGCACACTGCTGTAGGTTTGTGATTGACCCTGCTTAGTTCGGCTTGGCAGGGAGAACGCACGGCGCGAACATGGAACCCCGGAAAGCAAGGCCCAAGATACACTAGCTCTCCCGCAGCTCTTCTTCTTTGAAGTGTCAGAGCGAATGCCCAAAGCCTTGCTGTGAAGCAGCAGCGAAGGGCAGTTCGCGCCAGCTGAAAACCTCGGCGAACGTATAGCAGTAGCTGGTAAATCAGAGTCGGATCTGTAGGCTGCTGTGGCTGCTTGCCTTAGCCTAGTATTCGTAGGACGGTGGGAGAGCCCCGCATAGAGCGAAAGCCTCTTTGCCCGGGCATCCCCTCTGGGAAGGCACAGCTTTCGTTGGGAAATCAGAGTCACATCTGAGGGATGCTGCTGCTGCTTCCCTGATCTAGTCTCCCCTGCACGTTGTAATAAACCCGCATGGAACGAAATCCTTCTATGCCCAGGCATCCGATCTGGGAAAGCATAGCATTCGTTGGGCAATCAGAGTCGGGTTTGTGGGAAGCTGCTGCTTCTTGCCTGAGCTACTCTGCTCAGGACAGTGCAAGATACCCGCATGGAGCGAAATATTCTTTCACCTAGCATCCCCTATGCCAGAGAGAGAAGCGTGGTTGCACCTCTGGAAAGGGCCTTAAGGAAAGGGACACGTCTGTAACCGTGCTCCCCAAGAGCAAGTCTGGGGAAGGTGCAGCACGCTGCCACAGGCAAAGAGAAGGAGCCGTTCGCTTTGAGTTCGGGAAACGGTCGCGATGCAGGAGAGTTGGCACTGGCAGGAACAGCGGGCCCGTTGTAAGACAAGAGTCACCAGCTACTTGTGAAAACAGAGTCGCGTCTGAGGGATGCTGCTGCTGCTTCCCTGATCTAGTGTCCCCTGCACGTTGTAATAATCCCGCATGGAACGAAATCCTTCTATGCCCAGGCATCCTCTCTGGGAAAGCATAACATTCGTTGGGCAATCAGAGTCGGGTTTGTGGGAAGCTGCTGCTTCTTGCCTGAGCTAGTCTGCTCAGGACAGTGCAAGATACCGGCATGGAGCGAAATTTTCTTTTACCTAGCATCCCCTATGCCAGAGAGAGAAGCGTGGTTGCACCTCTGGAAAGGGCCTTAAGGAAAGGGACACGTCTGTCACCGTGCTCCCCAAGAGCAAGTCTGGGGAAGGTGCATCACGATGCCACGGGCAAAGAGAAGGAGCCGTTGGCTCTGTGTTCGGGAAACTGTTACGATGCAGGAGAGTTGGCACTGGCAGGAACAGCGGGCCCGTTGTAAGACAAGTGTCACCAGCTACTTGTGAAAACAGAGTCGCGTCTGAGGGATGCTGCTGCTGCTTCCCTGATCTAGTCTCCCCTGCACGTTGTAATAATCCCGCCTGGAATGAAATCCTTCTATGCCCAGGCATCCTCTCTGGGAAAGCATAGCATTCGTTGGGCATTCAGAGTCTGGTTTGTGTGAAGCTGCTGCTTCTTGCCTGAGCTACTCTGCTCAGGACAGTGCAAGATACCCGCATGGAGCGAAATTATCTTTTACCTAGCATCCCCTCTGCCAGAGAGAGAAGAGTGGTTGAACCTCTGGAAAGGGCCTTAAGGAAAGGGACACGTCTGTCACTGTGCTCCCCAAGAGCAAGTCTGGGGAAGGTGCATCACGCTGCCACGGGCAAAGAGAAGGAGCCGTTGGCTTTGTGTTCGGGAAACGGTCGCGATGAAGGAGAGTTGGCACTGGCAAGAACAGCGGGCCCGTTGTAAGACAAGTGTCACCATCTACCTGTGCTGAGGGTCGGAGGCCTGGCTGCTAAGGTGACAGAAGAGTATGACTATGGCAGGCAGGTGTGCTCCACACTGAGGAAGGAGTCTGGGCAGAAGGCAGGCCTGTCTTGTGTCTCTGGTCCCAAGGGGACAGCGTCTCCTTGACCACATGTGCCTAGGGCAGACTTGGGCTTGCCACCAAGCGCCATAGCTTCAACTCGCAGAAACAGCTCCCTGGACGAACGGGCAGTCCGATGCCTTCTTACTCCAAGATGTGACAACGTTGTTGGTGTCAGGAAGTGTGCCGGGGTAGGAGGGGGGACAGACCCAAACAGATCCCCAGCCCAGTGCACGGGCAGTGTGCAGGGTTCATGTCGACTCTCCTCTCCTGTGGGGAAGGCACTGGCTTAGTCCCCGATTCCACGCGAGCGCTAGTGCAAAAGGCCTAGCCTTGCCTATGACAGGACATGAAGTGAGCATAGAGTGCCATCCTAGGCAACGCACGCTGCTGTTGGTTTTTGATTGTGCCTGCTTAGTTCAGTTGGTAAATCAGAGTCAGATCTGTAGGCTGCTGTGGCTGCTTGCCTTAGCCTAGTATTCGTAGGACGGTGGGAGAGCCCCGCATAGAGCGAAAGCCACTTTGCCCGGGGATCCCCTTTGGGAAGGCACAGCTTTCGTTGGGAAATCAGAGTCGCTTCTGAGGGATGCTGTTGCTGCTTGCCTGAGTTAGACTTCCCTGCAAATTGTAATAAACCAGCATGGAGCGAAATCATCTATGGCCAGGCCTCCTCTCTGAGAAAGCAGAGCATTCGTTGGGCAATCAGTGTCGGGTTTTTAGGAACCTGCTGCTTCTTGCCTGAGCTATTCTGCTGAGGACAGTGCAAGATACCCGCATGGAGCGAAATTCCCTTTCACCTAGCATCCCCTCTGCCAGAGAGAGAAGCGTGGTTGCACCTCTGGAAAGGGCCTTAAGGAAAGGGACACGTCTGTCACCGTGCTCCCCAAGAGCAAGTCTGGGGATGGTGCAGCACGCTGCGACGGGCAAAGAGAAGGAGCCGTTGGCTTTATGTTCGGGAAACGGACGCGATGCAGGAGAGTTGGCACTGGCAGGAACAGCGGGCCCGTTGTAAGACAAGTGTCACCAGCTACTTGTGAAAACAGAGTCGCGTCGGAGGGATGCTGCTGCTGCTTCCCTGATCTAGTCTCCCCTGCACGTTGTAATAATCCCGCATGGAATGAAATCCTTCTATGCCCAGGCATCCTCTCTGGGAAAGCATAGCATTCGTTGGGCAATCAGAGTCGGGTTTGTGGGAAGCTGCTGCTTCTTGCCTGAGCTAGTCTGCTCAGGACAGTGCAAGATACCCGATGGAGCGAAATTATCTTTTACCTAGCATCCCCTTTGCCAGAGAGAGAAGCGTGGTTGCACCTCTGGAAAGGGCCTTATGGAAAGGGACACGTCTGTCACCGTGCTCCCCAAGAGCAAGTCTGGGGAAGGTGCATCACGCTGCCTCGGGCAAAGAGAAGGAGCCGTTGGCTTTGTGTTCGGGAAACGGTCGCGATGCAGGAGAGTTGGCACTGGCAGGAACAGCGGGCCCGTTGTAAGACAAGTGTCACCATCTACCTGTGCTGAGGGTCGGAGGCCTGGCTGCTAAGGTGACAGAAGAGTATGACTATGGCAGGCAGGTGTACTCCACACTGAGGAAGGAGTCTGGGCAGAAGGCAGGCCTGTCCTGTGTCTCTGGTCCCAAGGGGACAGCGTCTCCTTGACCACCTGTGCCTAGGGCAGACTTGGGCTTGCCACCAAGCGCCATAGCTTCAACTCGCAGAAACAGCTCCCTGGATGAACGGGCAGTCCGATGCCGTCTTCCTCCAAGATGTGACAACGTTGTTGGTGTCAGGAAGTGTGCCGGGGTAGGAGGGGGGACAGACCCAAACAGATCCCCAGCCCAGTGCACGGGCAGTGTGCAGGGTTCATGTCGACTCTCCTCTCCTGTGGGGAAGTTACTGGGTTAGTCCCCGATTCCACGCGAGCGCTAGTGCAAAAGGCCTAGCCTTGCCTATGACAGGACATGAAGTGAGCATAGAGTGCCATCCTAGGCAACGCACGCTGCTGTTGGTTTTTGATTGTGCCTGCTTAGTTCAGTTGGTAAATCAGAGTCAGATCTGTAGGCTGCTGTGACTGCTTGCCTTAGCCTAGTATTCGTAGGACGGTGGGAGAGCCCCGCATAGAGCGAAAGCCACTTTGCCCGGGCAACCCCTTTGGGAAGTCACAGCTTTCGTTGGGAAATCAGAGTCGCGTCTGAGGGATGCTGTTGCTGCTTGCCTGAGTTAGACTTCCCTGCAAATTGTAATAAACCCGCATGGAGCGAAATCATCTATGGCCAGGCCTCCACTCTGAGAAAGCAGAGCTTCGTTAGGCAATCAGTGTCGGGTTTTTAGGAAGCTGCTGCTTCTTGCCTGTTCTATTCTGCTGAGGACAGAGCAAGATACCCGCATGGAGCGAAATTCCCTTTCACCTAGCATCCCCTCTGCCAGAGAGAGAAGCGTGGTTGCACCTCTGGAAAGGGGCTTAAGGAAAGGGACACGTCTGTCACCGTGCTCCCCAAGAGCAAGTCTGGGGAAGGTGCAGCCTGCTGCCACGGGCAAAGAGAAGGAGCCGTTGGCTTTGTGTTCGGGAAACGGTCGCGATGCAGGAGAGTTGGCACTGGCAGGAACAGCGGGCCCGTTGTAAGACAAGTGTCACCATCTACCTGTGCTGAGGGACGGAGGCCTGGCTGCTAAGGTGACAGAAGAGTACGACTAGGGCAGGCACGCGTGCTCCACACTGAGGAAGGAGTCTGTGCAGAAGGCAGGCCGGTCCTGTGTCTCTGGTCCCAAGGGGACAGCGTCTCCTTGACCCCCTCTGCCTAGGGCAGACTTGGGCTTGCCACCAAGCGCCATAGCCGCAACTCGCAGAAACAGCTCCCTGGACGAACGGGCAGTCCGATGCCGTCTTCCTCCAAGATGTGACAACGTTGTTGGTGTCAGGAAGTGTGCCGGGGTAGCAGGGGGGACAGACCCAAACAGATCCCCATCCCCGTGCACGGGCAGTGTGCAGGGTTCATGTCGACTCTCCTCTCCTGTGGGGAAGCCACTGGCTTAGTCCCCGATTCCACGCGAGCGCTAGTGCAAAAGGCCTAGCCTTGCCTATGCCAGGACATGAAGTGAGCATAGAGTGCCATCCTAGGCAACGCACACTGCTGTAGGTTTGTGATTGACCCTGCTTAGTTCGGCTTGGCAGGGAGAACGCACGGCGCGAACATGGAGCCCCGGAAAGCAAGGCCCAAGATACACTAGCTCTCCCGCAGCTCTTCTTCTTTGAAGTGTCAGAGCGAATGCCCAAAGCCTTGCTGTGAAGCAGCAGCGAAGGGCAGTTCGCGCCAGCTGAAAACCTCTGCGAACGTATAGCAGTAGCTGGTAAATCAGAGTCGGATCTGTAGGCTTCTGTGGTTGCTTGCCTTAGCCTAGTATTCGTAGGACGGTGGGAGAGCCCCGCATAGAGCGAAAGCCTCTTTGCCCGGGCATCCCCTCTGGGAAGGCACAGCTTTCGTTGGGAAATCAGAGTCGCGTCTGAGGGATGCTGCTGCTGCTTCCCTGAGCTAGTCTCCCCTGCACGTTGTAATAAACCCGCATGGAACGAAATCCTTCTATGCCCAGGCATCCTCTCTGGGAAAGCATAGCATTCGTTGGGCAATCAGAGTCGGGTTTGTGGGAAGCTGCTGCTTCTTGCCTGAGCTACTCTGCTCAGGACAGTGCAAGATACCCGCATGGAGCGAAATTTTCTTTCACCTAGCATCCCCTCTGCCAGAGAGAGAAGCGTGGTTGCACCTCTGGAAAGGGCCTTAAGGAAAGGGACACGTCTGTCACCGTGCTCCCCAAGAGCAAGTCTGGGGAAGGTGCAGCACGCTGCCTCGGGCAAAGAGAAGGAGCCGTTTGCTTTGTGTTCGGGAAACGGTCGCGATGCAGGAGAGTTGGCACTGGCAGGAACAGCGGGCCCGTTGTAAGACAAGTGTCACCATCTACCTGTGCTGAGGGTCGGAGGCCTGGCTGCTAAGGTGACAGAAGAGTATGACTATGGCAGGCAGGTGTGCTCCACACTGAGGAAGGAGTCTGGGCAGAAGGCAGGCCTGTCCTGTGTCTCTGGTCCCAAGGGGACAGCGTCTCCTTGACCACCTGTGCCTAGGGCAGACTTGGGCTTGCCACCAAGCGCCATAGCTTCAACTCGCAGAAACAGCTCCCTGGACGAACGGGCAGTCCGATGCCGTCTTCCTCCAAGATGTGACAACGTTGTTGGTGTCAGGAAGTGTGCCGGGGAAGCAGGGGGGACAGACCCAAACAGATCCCCAGCCCAGTGCACGGGCAGTGTGCAGGGTTCATGTCGACTCTCCTCTCCTGTGGGGAAGGCACTGGCTTAGTCCCCGATTCCACGAGAGCGCTAGTGCAAAAGGCCTAGCCTTGCCTATGCCAGGACATGAAGTGAGCATAGAGTGCCATCCTAGGCAACGCACGCTGCTGTTGGTTTTTGATTGTGCCTGCTTAGTTCAGTTGGTAAATCAGAGTCAGATCTGTAGGCTGCTGTGGCTGCTTGCCTTAGCCTAGTATTCGTAGGACGTTGGGAGAGCCCCGCATAGAGCGAAAGCCACTTTGCCCGGGCATCCCCTTTGGGAAGTCACAGCTTTCGTTGGGAAATCAGAGTCGCTTCTGAGGGATGCTGTTGCTGCTTGCCTGAGTTAGACTTCCCTGCAAATTGTAATAAACCCGCATGGAGCGAAATCATCTATGGCCAGGCCTCCTCTCTGAGAAAGCAGAGCATTCGTTGGGCAATCAGTGTCGGGTTTTTAGGAAGCTGCTGCTTCTTGCCTGAGCTATTCTGCTGAGGACAGTGCAAGATACCCGCATGGAGCGAAATTCCCTTTCACCTAGCATCCCCTCTGCCAGAGAGAGAAGCGTGGTTGCACCTCTGGAAAGGGGCTTAAGGAAAGGGACACGTCTGTCACCGTGCTCCCCAAGAGCAAGTCTGGGGAAGGTGCAGCACGCTGCCACGGGCAAAGAGAAGGAGCCGTTGGCTTTGTGTTCAGAAACGGTCGCGATGCAGGAGAGTTGGCACTGGCAGGAACAGTGGGCCCGTTGTAAGACAAGTGTCACCAGCTACTTGTGAAAACAGAGTCGCGTCTGAGGGATGCTGCTGCTGCTTCCCTGATCTAGTCTCCCCTGCACGTTGTCATAATCCCGCATGGAATGAAATCCTTCTATGCCCAGGCACCCTCTCTGGGAAAGCATAGCATTCGTTGGGCAATCAGAGTCGGGTTTGTGGGAAGCTGCTGCTTCTTGCCTGAGCTAGTCTGCTCAGGACAGTGCAAGATACCCGCATGGAGCGAAATTATCTTTTACCTAGCATCCCCTCTGCCAGAGAGAGAAGCGTGGTTGCACCTCTGGAAAGGGCCTTATGGAAAGGGACACGTCTGTCACTGTGCTCCCCAAGAGCAAGTCTGGGGAAGGTGCAGCACGCTGCCACGGGCAAAGAGAAGGAGCCGTTGGCTTTGTGTTCGGGAAACGTTCGCGATGCAGGAGAGTTGGCACTGGCAGGAACAGCGGGCCCGTTGTAAGACAAGTGTCACCATCTACCTGTGCTGAGGGTCGGAGGCCTGGCTGCTAAGGTGACAGAAGAGTATGACTATGGCAGGCAGGTGTGCTCCACACTGAGGAAGGAGTCTGGGCAGAAGGCAGGCCTGTCCTGTGTCTCTGGTCCCAAGGGGACAGCGTCTCCTTGACCACCTGTGCCTAGGGCAGACTTGGGCTTGCCACCAAGCGCCATAGCTTCAACTCGCAGAAACAGCTCCCTGGACGAACGGGCAGTCCGATGCTGTCTTCCTCAAGATGTGACAACGTTGTTGGTGTCAGGAAGTGTGCCGGGGTAGGAGGGGGGACAGACCCAAACAGATCCCCAGCCCAGTGCACGGGCAGTGTGCAGGGTTCATGTCGACTCTCCTCTCCTGTGGGGAAGGCACTTGCTTAGTCCCCGATTCCTCGCGAGCGCTAGTGCAAAAGGCCTAGCCTTGCCTATGCCAGGACATGAAGTGAGCATAGAGTGCCATCCTAGGCAACGCACGCTGCTGTTGGTTTTTGATTGTGCCTGCTTAGTTCAGTTGGTAAATCAGAGTCAGATCTGTAGGCTGCTGTGGCTGTTTGCCTTAGCCTAGTATTCGTAGGACGGTGGGAGAGCCCCGCATAGAGCGAAAGCCACTTTGCCCGGGCATCCCTTTTGGGAAGTCACAGCTTTCGTTGGGAAATCAGAGTCGCGTCTGAGGGATGCTGTTGCTGCTTGCCTGAGTTAGACTTCCCTGCAAATTGTAATAAACCCGCATGGAGCGAAATCATCTATGGCCAGGCCTCCTCTCTGAGAAAGCAGAGCTTCGTTGGGCAATCAGTGTCGGGTTTTTAGGAAGCTGCTGCTTCTTGCCTGAGCTATTCTGCTGAGGACAGTGCAAGGTACCCGCATGGAGCGAAATTCCCTTTCACCTAGCATCCCCTCTGCCAGAGAGAGAAGCGTGGTTGCACCTCTAAAAGGGCCTTAAGGAAAGGGACACGTCTGTCACCGTGCTCCCCAAGAGCAAGTCTGGGGAAGGTGCAGCACGCTGCCACGGGCAAAGAGAAGGAGCCGTTGGCTTTGTGTTCGGGAAACGGTCGCGATGCAGGAGAGTTGGCACTGGCAGGAACAGCGGGCCCGTTGTAAGACAAGTGTCACCATCTACCTGTGCTGAGGGATGGAGGCCTGGCTGCTAAGGTGACAGTAGAGTAGGACTAGGCAGGCACGCGTGCTCCACACTGAGGAAGGAGTCTGTGCAGAAGGCAGGCCGGTCCTGTGTCTCTGGTCCCAAGGGGACAGCGTCTCCTTGACCCCCTCTGCCTAGGGCAGACTTGGGCTTGCCACCAAGCGCCATAGCCGCAACTCGCAGAAACAGCTCCCTGGACGAACGGGCAGTCCGATGCCGTCTTCCTCCAAGATGTGACAACGTTGTTGGTGTCAGGAAGTGTGCCGGGGTAGGAGGGGGGACAGACCCAAACAGATCCCCATCCCCGTGCACGGGCAGTGTGCAGGGTTCATGTCGACTCTCCTCTCCTGTGGGGAAGGCACTGGCTTAGTCCCCGATTCCACGCGAGCTCTAGTGCAAAAGGCCTAGCCTTGCCTATGCCAGGACATGAAGTGAGCATAGAGTGCCATCCTAGGCAACGCACACTGCTGTAGGTTTGTGATTGACCCTGCTTAGTTCGTCTTGGCAGGGAGAACGCACGGCGCGAACATGGAGCCCCGGAAAGCAAGGCCCAAGATACACTAGCTCTCCCGCAGCTCCTCTTCTTTGAAGTGTCAGAGCGAATGCCCAAAGCCTTGCTGTGAAGCAGCAGCGAAGGGCAGTTCGCGCCAGCTGAAAACCTCTGCGAACGTATAGCAGTAGCTGGTAAATCAGAGTCGGATCTGTAGGCTGCTGTGGCTGCTTGCCTTAGCCTAGTATTCGTAGGACGGTGGGAGAGCCCCGCATAGAGCGAAAGCCTCTTTGCCCGGGCATCCCCTCTGGGAAGGCACAGCTTTCGTTGGGAAATCAGAGTCGCGTCTGAGGGATGCTGCTGCTGCTTCCCTGAGCTAGTCTCCCCTGCACGTTGTAATAAACCCGCATGGAACGAAATCCTTCTATGCCCAGGCATCCTCTCTGGGAAAGCATAGCATTCGTTGGGCAATCAGAGTCGGGTTTGTGGGAAGCTGCTGCTTCTTGCCTGAGCTACTCTGCTCAGGACAGTGCAAGATACCCGCATGGAGCGAAATTTTCTTTCACCTAGCATCCCCTCTGCCAGAGAGAGAAGCGTGGTTGCACCTCTGGAAAGGGCCTTAAGGAAAGGGACACGTCTGTCACCGTGCTCCCCAAGAGCAAGTCTGGGGAAGGTGCAGCACGCTGCCACGGGCAAAGAGGAGCCCTTGGCTTTGTGGTCGGGGCACGGTCGCGAAGCAGGAGAGATGGCACTGGCAGGAACAGCCGGCCTGTTGTAAGACAAGAGTCACCAGCTACTTGTGAAAACAGAGTCGCGTCTGAGGTATGCTGCCGCTGCTTCCCTGATCTAGTCTCCCTTGCACGTTGTAATAATCCCGCATGGAACGAAATCCTTCTATGCCCAGGCATCCTCTGTGGGAAAGCATAGCATTCGTTGGGCAATCAGAGTCGGGTTTGTGGGAAGCTGCTGCTTCTTGCCTGAGCTACTCTGCTCAGGACAGTGCAAGATACCCGCATGGAGAGAAATTTTCTTTCACCTAGCATCCCCTCTGCCAGAGAGAGAAGCGTGGTTGCACCTCTGGAAAGGGCCTTAAGGAAAGGGACACGTCTGTCACCGTGCTCCCCAAGAGCAAGTCTGGGGAAGGTGCAGCACGCTGCCACGGGCAAAGAGAAGGAGCCGTTGGCTCTGTGTTCGGGAAACGGTCGCGATGCAGGAGAGTTGGCAATGGCAGGAACAGCGGGCCCGTTGTAAGACAAGTGTCACCATCTACCTGTGCTGAGGGTCGGAGGCCTGGCTGCTAAGGTGACAGAAGAGTATGACTATGGCAGGCAGGTGTGCTCCACACTGAGGAAGGAGTCTGGGCAGAAGGCAGGCCTGTCCTGTGTCTCTGGTCCCAAGGGGACAGCGTCTCCTTGACCACCTGTGCCTAGGGCAGACTTGGGCTTGCCACCAAGCGCCATAGCTTCAACTCGCAGAAACAGCTCCCTGGACGAACGGGCAGTCCGATGCCGTCTTCCTCCAAGATGTGACAACGTTGTTGGTGTCAGGAAGTGTGCCGGGGCAGCAGGGGGGACAGACCCAAACAGATCCCCAGCCCAGTGCACGGGCAGTGTGCAGGGTTCATGTCGACTCTCCTCTCCTGTGGGGAAGGCACTGGCTTAGTCCCCGATTCCACGAGAGCGCTAGTGCAAAAGGCCTAGCCTTGCCTATGCCAGGACATGAAGTGAGCATAGAGTGCCATCCTAGGCAACGCACGCTGCTGTTGGTTTTTGATTGTGCCTGCTTAGTTCAGTTGGTAAATCAGAGTCAGATCTGTAGGCTGCTGTGGCTGCTTGCCTTAGCCTAGTATTCGTAGGACGTTGGGAGAGCCCCGCATAGAGCGAAAGCCACTTTGCCCGGGCATCCCCTTTGGGAAGTCACAGCTTTCGTTGGGAAATCAGAGTCGCTTCTGAGGGATGCTGTTGCTGCTTGCCTGAGTTAGACTTCCCTGCAAATTGTAATAAACCCGCATGGAGCGAAATCATCTATGGCCAGGCCTCCTCTCTGAGAAAGCAGAGCATTCGTTGGGCAATCAGTGTCGGGTTTTTAGGAAGCTGCTGCTTCTTGCCTGAGCTATTCTGCTGAGGACAGTGCAAGATACCCGCATGGAGCGAAATTCCCTTTCACCTAGCATCCCCTCTGCCAGAGAGAGAAGCGTGGTTGCACCTCTGGAAAGGGGCTTAAGGAAAGGGACACGTCTGTCACCGTGCTCCCCAAGAGCAAGTCTGGGGAAGGTGCAGCACGCTGCCACGGGCAAAGAGAAGGAGCCGTTGGCTTTGTGTTCAGAAACGGTCGCGATGCAGGAGAGTTGGCACTGGCAGGAACAGTGGGCCCGTTGTAAGACAAGTGTCACCAGCTACTTGTGAAAACAGAGTCGCGTCTGAGGGATGCTGCTGCTGCTTCCCTGATCTAGTCTCCCCTGCACGTTGTCATAATCCCGCATGGAATGAAATCCTTCTATGCCCAGGCACCCTCTCTGGGAAAGCATAGCATTCGTTGGGCAATCAGAGTCGGGTTTGTGGGAAGCTGCTGCTTCTTGCCTGAGCTAGTCTGCTCAGGACAGTGCAAGATACCCGCATGGAGCGAAATTATCTTTTACCTAGCATCCCCTCTGGCAGAGAGAGAAGCGTGGTTGCACCTCTGGAAAGGGCCTTATGGAAAGGGACACGTCTGTCACCGTGCTCCCCAAGAGCAAGTCTGGGGAAGGTGCAGCACGCTGCCACGGGCAAAGAGAAGGAGCCGTTGGCTTTGTGTTCGGGAAACGTTCGCGATGCAGGAGAGTTGGCACTGGCAGGAACAGCGGGCCCGTTGTAAGACAAGTGTCACCATCTACCTGTGCTGAGGGTCGGAGGCCTGGCTGCTAAGGTGACAGAAGAGTATGACTATGGCAGGCAGGTGTGCTCCACACTGAGGAAGGAGTCTGGGCAGAAGGCAGGCCTGTCCTGTGTCTCTGGTCCCAAGGGGACAGCGTCTCCTTGACCACCTGTGCCCAGGGCAGACTTGGGCTTGCCACCAAGCGCCATAGCTTCAACTCGCAGAAACAGCTCCCTGGACGAACGGGCAGTCCGATGCTGTCTTCCTCAAGATGTGACAACGTTGTTGGTGTCAGGAAGTGTGCCGGGGTAGGAGGGGGGACAGACCCAAACAGATCCCCAGCCCAGTGCACGGGCAGTGTGCAGGGTTCATGTCGACTCTCCTCTCCTGTGGGGAAGGCACTGGCTTAGTCCCCGATTCCGCGCGAGCGCTAGTGCAAAAGGCCTAGCCTTGCCTATGCCAGGACATGAAGTGAGCATAGAGTGCCATCCTAGGCAACGCACGCTGCTGTTGGTTTTTGATTGTGCCTGCTTAGTTCAGTTGGTAAATCAGAGTCAGATCTGTAGGCTGCTGTGGCTGCTTGCCTTAGCCTAGTATTCGTAGGACGGTGGGAGAGCCCCGCATAGAGCGAAAGCCACTTTGCCCGGGCATCCCTTTTGGGAAGTCACAGCTTTCGTTGGGAAATCAGAGTCGCGTCTGAGGGATGCTGTTGCTGCTTGCCTGAGTTAGACTTCCCTGCAAATTGTAATAAACCCGCATGGAGCGAAATCATCTATGGCCAGGCCTCCTCTCTGAGAAAGCAGAGCTTCGTTGGGCAATCAGTGTCGGGTTTTTAGGAAGCTGCTGCTTCTTGCCTGAGCTATTCTGCTGAGGACAGTGCAAGATACCCGCATGGAGCGAAATTCCCTTTCACCTAGCATCCCCTCTGCCAGAGAGAGAAGCGTGGTTGCACCTCTGGAAAGGGCCTTAAGGAAAGGGACACGTCTGTCACCGTGCTCCCCAAGAGCAAGTCTGGGGAAGGTGCCGCACGCTGCCACGGGCAAAGAGAAGGAGCCGTTGGCTTTGTGTTCGGGAAACGGTCGCGATGCAGGAGAGTTGGCACTGGCAGGAACAGCGGGCCCGTTGTAAGACAAGTGTCACCATCTACCTGTGCTGAGGGATGGAGGCCTGGCTGCTAAGGTGACAGTAGAGTAGGACTAGGGCAGGCACGCGTGCTCCACACTGAGGAAGGAGTCTGTGCAGAAGGCAGGCCGGTCCTGTGTCTCTGGTCCCAAGGGGACAGCGTCTCCTTGACCCCCTCTGCCTAGGGCAGACTTGGGCTTGCCACCAAGCGCCATAGCCGCAACTCGCAGAAACAGCTCCCTGGATGAACGGGCAGTCCGATGCCGTCTTCCTCCAAGATGTGACAACGTTGTTGGTGTCAGGAAGTGTGCCGGGGTAGGAGGGGGGACAGACCCAAACAGATCCCCATCCCCGTGCACGGGCAGTGTGCAGGGTTCATGTCGACTCTCCTCTCCTGTGGGGAAGGCACTGGCTTAGTCCCCGATTCCACGCGAGCTCTAGTGCAAAAGGCCTAGCCTTGCCTATGCCAGGACATGAAGTGAGCATAGAGTGCCATCCTAGGCAACGCACACTGCTGTAGGTTTGTGATTGACCCTGCTTAGTTCGTCTTGGCAGGGAGAACGCACGGCGCGAACATGGAGCCCCGGAAAGCAAGGCCCAAGATACACTAGCTCTCCCGCAGCTCCTCTTCTTTGAAGTGTCAGAGCGAATGCCCAAAGCCTTGCTGTGAAGCAGCAGCGAAGGGCAGTTCGCGCCAGCTGAAAACCTCTGCGAACGTATAGCAGTAGCTGGTAAATCAGAGTCGGATCTGTAGGCTGCTGTGGCTGCTTGCCTTAGCCTAGTATTCGTAGGACGGTGGGAGAGCCCCGCATAGAGCGAAAGCCTCTTTGCCCGGGCATCCCCTCTGGGAAGGCACAGCTTTCGTTGGGAAATCAGAGTCGCGTCTGAGGGATGCTGCTGCTGCTTCCCTGAGCTAGTCTCCCCTGCACGTTGTACTAAACCCGCATGGAACGAAATCCTTCTATGCCCAGGCATCCTCTCTGGGAAAGCATAGCATTCGTTGGGCAATCAGAGTCGGGTTTGTGGGAAGGTGCTGCTTCTTGCCTGAGCTACTCTGCTCAGGACAGTGCAAGATACCCGCATGGAGCGAAATTTTCTTTCACCTAGCATCCCCTCTGCCAGAGAGAGAAGCGTGGTTGCACCTCTGGAAAGGGCCTTAAGGAAAGGGACACGTCTGTCACCGTGCTCCCCAAGAGCAAGTCTGGGGAAGGTGCAGCACGCTGCCACGGGCAAAGAGGAGCCCTTGGCTTTGTGGTCGGGGCACGGTCGCGAAGCAGGAGAGATAGCACTGGCAGGATAAGCGGGCCTGTTGTAAGACAAGAGTCACCAGCTACTTGTGAAACAGAGTCGCGTCTGAGGTATACTGCTGCTGCTTCCCTGATCTAGTCTCCCCTGCACGTTGTAATAATCCCGCATGGATCGAAATCCTTCTATGCCCAGGCATCCTCTGTGGGAAAGCATAGCATTCGTTGGGCAATCAGAGTCGGGTTTTTGGGAAGCTGCTGCTTCTTGCCTGAGCTACTCTGCTCAGGACAGTGCAAGATACCCGCATGGAGCGAAATTTTCTTTCACCTAGCATCCCCTCTGCCAGAGAGAGAAGCGTGGTTGCACCTCTGGAAAGGGCCTTAAGGAAAGGGACACGTCTGTCACCGTGCTCCCCAAGAGCAAGTCTGGGGAAGGTTTAGCACGCTGCCACGGGAAAAGAGAAGGAGCCGTTGGCTTTGTGTTCGGGAAACGGTCGCGATGCAGGAGAGTTGGCACTGGCAGGAACAGCGGGCCCGTTGTAAGACAAGAGTCACCAGCTACTTGTGAAAACAGAGTCGCGTCTGAGGTATGCTGCTGCTGCTTCCCTGATCTAGTGTCCCCTGCACGTTGTAATAATCCCGCATGGAACGAAATCCTTCTATGCCCAGGCATCCTCTCTGGGAAAGCATAGCATTCGTTGGGCAATCAGAGTCGGGTTTGTGGGAAGCTGCTGCTTCTTGCCTGAGCTACTCTGCTCAGGACAGTGCAAGATACCCGCATGGAGCGAAATTATCTTTTACCTAGCATCCCCTCTGCCAGAGAGAGAAGCGTGGTTGCACCTCTGGAAAGGGCCTTATGGAAAGGGACACGTCTGTCACCGTGCTCCCCAAGAGCAAATCTTGGAAAGGTTCATCACGCTGCCACGGGCAAAGAGAAGGAGCCGTTGGCTTTGTGTTCGGGAAACGGTCGCGATGAAGGAGAGTTGGCACTGGCAGGAACAGCGGGCCCGTTGTAAGACAAGTGTCACCATCTACCTGTGCTGAGGGTCGGAGGCCTGGCTGCTAAGGTGACAGAAGAGTATGACTATGGCAGGCAGGTGTGCTCCACACTGAGGAAGGAGTCTGGGCAGAAGGCAGGCCTGTCCTGTGTCTCTGGTCCCAAGGGGACAGCGTCTCCTTGACCACCTGTGCCTAGGGCAGACTTGGGCTTGCCACCAAGCGCCATAGCTTCAACTCGCAGAAACAGCTCCCTGGACGAACGGGCAGTCCGATGCCGTCTTCCTCCAAGATGTGACAACGTTGTTGGTGTCAGGAAGTGTGCCGGGGTAGGAGGGGGGACAGACCCAAACAGTTCCCCAGCCCAGTGCACGGGCAGTGTGCAGGGTTCATGTCGACTCTCCTCTCCTGTGGGGAAGGCAGTGGCTTAGTCCCCGATTCCACACGAGCGCTAGTGCAAAAGGCCTAGCCTTGCCTATGACAGGACATGAAGTGAGCATAGAGTGCCATCCTAGGCAACACACGCTGCTGTTGGTTTTTGATTGTGCCTGCTTAGTTCAGTTGGTAAATCAGAGTCAGATCTGTAGGCTGCTGTGGCTGCTTGCCTTAGCCTAGTATTCGTAGGACGGTGGGAGAGCCCCGCATAGAGCGAAAGCCACTTTGCCCGGGCATCCCCTTTGGGAAGTCACAGCTTTCGTTGGGAAATCAGAGTCGCGTCTGAGGGATCTTGTTGCTGCTTGCCTGAGTTAGACTTCCCTGCAAATTGTAATAAACCCGCATGGAGCGAAATCATCTATGGCCAGGCCTCCTCTCTGAGAAAGCAGAGCATTCGTTGGGCAATCAGTGTCGGGTTTTTAGGAAGCTGCTGCTTCTTGCCTGAGCTATTCTGCTGAGGACAGTGCAAGATACCCGCATGGAGCGAAATTCCCTTTCACCTAGTATCCCCTCTGCCAGAGAGAGAAGCGTGGATGCACCTCTGGAAAGGGGCTTAAGGAAAGGGACACGTTTGTCACCGTCTCCCCAAGAGCAAGTCTGGGGAAGGTGCAGCACGCTGCCACGGGCAAAGAGAAGGAGCCGTTGGCTTTGTGTTCGGGAAACGGTCTCGATGCAGGAGAGTTGGCCCTGGCAGGAACAGCGGGCCCGTTGTAAGACAAGTGTCACCATCTACCTGTGCTGAGGGACGGAGGCCTGGCTGCTAAGGTGACAGAAGAGTACGACTAGGGCAGGCACGCGTGCTCCACACTGAGGAAGGAGTCTGTGCAGAAGGCAGGCCGGTCCTGTGTCTCTGGTCCCAAGGGGACAGCGTCTCCTTGACCCCCTCTGCCTAGGGCAGACTTGGGCTTGCCACCAAGCGCCATAGCCGCAACTCGCAGAAACAGCTCCCTGGACGAACGGGCAGTCCGATGCCGTCTTCCTCCAAGATGTGACAACGTTGTAGGTGTCAGGAAGTGTGCCGGGGTAGCAGGGGGGACAGACCCAAACAGATCCCCATCCCCGTGCACGGGCAGTGTGCAGGGTTCATGTCGACTCTCCTCTCCTGTGGGGAAGGCAATGGCTTAGTCCCCGATTCCACGCGAGCGCTAGTGCAAAAGGCCTAGCCTTGCCTATGCCAGGACATGAAGTGAGCATAGAGTGCCATCCTAGGCAACGCACACTGCTGTAGGTTTGTGATTGACCCTGCTTAGTTCGGCTTGGCAGTGAGAACGCATGGCGCGAACATGGAGCCCCGGAAAGCAAGGCCCAAGATACACTAGCTCTCCCGCAGCTCTTCTTCTTTGAAGTCTCAGAGCGAATGCCCAAAGCCTTGCTGTGAAGCAGCAGCGAAGGGCAGTTCGCGCCAGCTGAATACCTCTGCTAACGTATATCAGTAGCTGGTAAATCAGAGTCGGATCTGTAGGCTGCTGTGGCTGCTTGCCTAAGCCTAGTATTCGTAGGACGGTTGGAGAGCCCCGCATAGAGCGAAAGCCTCTTTGCCCGGGCATCCCCTCTGGGAAGGCACAGCTTTCGTTGGGAAATCAGAGTCGCATCTGAGGGATGCTGCTGCTGCTTCCCTTAGCTAGTCTCCCCTGCATGTTGTAATAAACCCGCATGGAACGAAATCCTTCTATGTCCAGGCATCCTCTCTGGGAAAGCATAGCATTCGTTGGGCAATCAGAGTCGGGGTTTTGGGAAGCTGCTGCTTCTTGCCTGAGCTACTCTGCTCAGGACAGTGCAAGATACCCGCATGGAGCGAAATTTTCTTTCACCTAGCATCCCCTCTGCCAGAGAGAGAAGCGTGGATGCACCTCTGGAAAGGGCCTTATGGAAAGGGACACGTCTGTCACCGTGCTCCCCAAGAGCAAGTCTGGGGAAGGTGCAGCACGCTGCCACGGGCAAAGAGAAGGAGCTGTTGGCTTTGTGTTCGGGAAAAGGTCGCGATGCAGGAGAGTTGGCACTGGCAGGAACAGCGGGCCCGTTGTAAGACAAGTGTCACCATCTACCTGTGCTGAAGGATGGAGGCCTGGCTGCTAAGGTGACAGTAGAGTAGGACTAGGGCAGGCACGCGTGCTCCACACTGAGGAAGGAGTCTGTGCAGAAGGCAGGCCGGTCCTGTGTCTCTGGTCCCAAGGGGACAGCGTCTCCTTGACCCCCTCTGCCTAGGGCAGACTTGGGCTTGCCACCAAGCGCCATAGCCGCAACTCGCAGAAACAGCTCCCTGGACGAACGGGCAGTCCGATGCCGTCTTCCTCCAAGATGTGACAACGTTGTTGGTGTCAGGAAGTGTGCCGGGGTAGGAGGGGGGACAGACCCAAACAGATCCCCAGCCCAGTGCACGGGCAGTGTGCAGGGTTCATGTCGACTCTCCTCTCCTGTGGGGAAGGCACTGGCTTAGTCCCCGATTCCGCGCGAGCGCTAGTGCAAAAGGCCTAGCCTTGCCTATGCCAGGACATGAAGTGAGCATAGAGTGCCATCCTAGGCAACGCACGCTGCTGTTGGTTTTTGATTGTGCCTGCTTAGTTCAGTTGGTAAATCAGAGTCAGATCTGTAGGCTGCTGTGGCTGCTTGCCTTAGCCTAGTATTCGTAGGACGGTGGGAGAGCCCCGCATAGAGCGAAAGCCACTTTGCCCGGGCATCCCTTTTGGGAAGTCACAGCTTTCGTTGGGAAATCAGAGTCGCGTCTGAGGGATGCTGTTGCTGCTTGCCTGAGTTAGACTTCCCTGCAAATTGTAATAAACCCGCATGGAGCGAAATCATCTATGGCCAGGCCTCCTCTCTGAGAAAGCAGAGCTTCGTTGGGCAATCAGTGTCGGGGTTTTAGGAAGCTGCTGCTTCTTGCCTGAGCTATTCTGCTGAGGACATTGCAAGATACCCGCATGGAGCGAAATTCCCTTTCACCTAGCATCCCCTCTGCCAGAGAGAGAAGCGTGGTTGCACCTCTGGAAAGGGCCTTAAGGAAAGGGACACGTCTGTCACCGTGCTCCCCAAGAGCAAGTCTGGGGAAGGTGCAGCACGCTGCCACGGGCAAAGAGAAGGAGCCGTTGGCTTTGTGTTCGGGAAAAGGTCGCGATGCAGGAGAGTTGGCACTGGCAGGAACAGCGGGCCCGTTGTAAGACAAGTGTCACCATCTACCTGTGCTGAAGGATGGAGGCCTGGCTGCTAAGGTGACAGTAGAGTAGGACGAGGGCAGGCACGCGTGCTCCACACTGAGGAAGGAGTCTGTGCAGAAGGCAGGCCGGTCCTGTGTCTCTGGTCCCAAGGGGACAGCGTCTCCTTGACCCCCTCTGCCTAGGGCAGACTTGGGCTTGCCACCAAGCGCCATAGCCGCAACTCGCAGAAACAGCTCCCTGGACGAACGGGCAGTCCGATGCCGTCTTCCTCCAAGATGTGACAACGTTGTTGGTGTCAGGAAGTGTGCCGGGGTAGGAGGGGGGACAGACCCAAACAGATCCCCATCCCCGTGCACGGGCAGTGTGCAGGGTTCATGTCGACTCTCCTCTCCTGTGGGGAAGGCACTGGCTTAGTCCCCGATTCCACGCGAGCTCTAGTGCAAAAGGCCTAGCCTTGCCTATGCCAGGACATGAAGTGAGCATAGAGTGCCATCCTAGGCAACGCACACTGCTGTAGGTTTGTGATTGACCCTGCTTAGTTCGGCTTGGCAGGGAGAACGCACGGCGCGAACATGGAGCCCCGGAAAGCAAGGCCCAAGATACACTAGCTCTCCCGCAGCTCTTCTTCTTTGCAGTGTCAGAGCGAATGCCCAAAGCCTTGCTGTGAAGCAGCAGCGAAGGGCAGTTCGCGCCAGCTGAAAACCTCGGCGAACGTATAGCAGTAGCTGGTAAATCAGAGTCGGATCTGTAGGCTGCTGTGGCTGCTTGCCTTAGCCTAGTATTCGTAGGACGGTGGGAGAGCCCCGCATAGAGCGAAAGCCTCTTTGCCCGGGCATCCCCTCTGGGAAGGCACAGCTTTCGTTGGGAAATCAGAGTCACATCTGAGGGATGCTGCTGCTGCTTCCCTGATCTAGTCTCCCCTGCACGTTGTAATAAACCCGCATGGAATGAAATCCTTCTATGCCCAGGCATCCGATCTGGGAAAGCATAGCATTCGTTGGGCAATCAGAGTCAGGTTTGTGGGAAGCTGCTGCTTCTTGCCTGAGCTACTCTGCTCAGGACAGTGCAAGATACCCGCATGGAGCGAAATATTCTTTCACCTAGCATCCCCTCTGCCAGAGAGAGAAGCGTGGTTGCACTTCTGGAAAGGGCCTTAAGGAAAGGGACACGTCTGTAACCGTGCTCCCCAAGAGCAAGTCTGGGGAAGGTGCAGCACGCTGCCACAGGCAAAGAAAAGGAGCCGTTCGCTTTGAGTTCGGGAAACGGTCGCGATGCAGGAGAGTTGGCACTGGCAGGAACAGCGCGCCCGTTGTAAGACAA
This sequence comes from Neogale vison, assembly GCF_020171115.1. NCBI lineage: Eukaryota > Metazoa > Chordata > Mammalia > Carnivora > Mustelidae > Neogale > Neogale vison. Next base: position 217,216,146 of record NC_058101.1, read on the forward strand.
GAGTCACCAGCTACTTGTGAAAACAGAGTCGCGTCTGAGGTATGCTGCTGCTGCTTCCCTGATCTAGTCTCCCCTGCACGTTGTAATAATCCCGCATGGAACGAAATCCTTCTATGCCCAGGCATCCTCTCTGGGAAAGCATAACATTCGTTGGGCAATCAGAGTCGGGTTTGTGGGAAGCTGCTGCTTCTTGCCTGAGCTAGTCTGCTCAGGACAGTGCAAGATACCGGCATGGAGCGAAATTTTCTTTTACCTAGCATCCCCTATGCCAGAGAGAGAAGCGTGGTTGCACCTCTGGAAAGGGCCTTAAGGAAAGGGACACGTCTGTCACCGTGCTCCCCAAGAGCAAGTCTGGGGAAGGTGCATCACGCTGCCACGGGCAAAGAGAAGGAGCCGTTGGCTCTGTGTTCGGGAAACTGTCACGATGCAGGAGAGTTGGCACTGGCAGGAACAGCGGGCCCGTTGTAAGACAAGTGTCACCAGCTACTTGTGAAAACAGAGTCGCGTCTGAGGGATGCTGTTGCTGCTTCCCTGATCTAGTCTCCCCTGCATGTTGTAATAATCCCGCCTGGAATGAAATACTTCTATGCCCAGGCATCCTCTCTGGGAAAGCATAGCATTCGTTGGGCATTCAGAGTCTGGTTTGTGTGAAGCTGCTGCTTCTTGCCTGAGCTAGTCTGCTCAGGACAGTGCAAGATACCCGCATGGAGCGAAATTATCTTTTACCTAGCATCCCCTCTGCCAGAGAGAGAAGCGTGGTTGAACCTCTGGAAAGGGCCTTATGGAAAGGGACACGTCTGTCACTGTGCTCCCCAAGAGCAAGTCTGGGGAAGGTGCATCACGCTGCCACGGGCAAAGAGAAGGAGCCGTTGGCTTTGTGTTCGGGAAACGGTCGCGATGAAGGAGAGTTGGCACTGGCAGGAACAGCGGGCCCGTTGTAAGACAAGTGTCACCATCTACCTGTGCTGAGGGTCGGAGGCCTGGCTGCTAAGGTGACAGAAGAGTATGACTATGGCAGGCAGGTGTGCTCCACACTGAGGAAGTAGTCTGGGCAGAAGGCAGGCCTGTCTTGTGTCTCTGGTCCCAAGGGGACAGCGTCTCCTTGACCACATGTGCCTAGGGCAGACTTGGGCTTGCCACCAAGCGCCATAGCTTCAACTCGCAGAAACAGCTCCCTGGACGAACGGGCAGTCCGATGCCTTCTTACTCCAAGATGTGACAACGTTGTTGGTGTCAGGAAGTGTGCCGGTGTAGCAGGGGGGACATACCCAAACAGATCCCCAGCCCAGTGCACGGGCAGTGTGCAGGGTTCATGTCGACTCTCCTCTCCTGTGGGGAAGGCACTGGCTTAGTCCCCGAATCCACACGAGCGCTAGTGCAAAAGGCCTAGCCTTGCCTATGCCAGGACATGAAGTGAGCATAGAGTGCCATCCTAGGCAACGCACGCTGCTGTTGGTTTTTGATTGTGCCTGCTTAGTTCAGTTGGTAAATCAGAGTCAGATCTGTAGGCTGCTGTGGCTGCTTGCCTTAGCCTAGTATTCGTAGGACGGTGGGAGAGCCCCGCATAGAGCGAAAGCCACTTTGCCCGGGCATCCCCTTTGGGAAGTCACAGCTTTCGTTGGGAAATCAGAGTCGCTTCTGAGGGATGCTGTTGCTGCTTGCCTGAGTTAGACTTCCCTGCAAATTGTAATAAACCCGCATGGAGCGAAATCATCTATGGCCAGGCCTCCTCTCTGAGAAAGCAGAGCATTCGTTGGGCAATCAGTGTCGGGTTTTTAGGAAGCTGCTGCTTCTTGCCTGAGCTATTCTGCTGAGGACAGTGCAAGATACCCGCATGGAGCGAAATTCCCTTTCACCTAGCATCCCCTCTGCCAGAGAGAGAAGCGTGGTTGCACCTCTGGAAAGGGGCTTAAGGAAAGGGACACGTCTGTCACCGTGCTCCCCAAGAGCAAGTCTGGGGATGGTGCAGCACGCTGCCACGGGCAAAGAGAAGGAGCCGTTGGCTTTGTGTTCAGAAACGGTCGCGATGCAGGAGAGTTGGCACTGGCAGGAACAGTGGGCCCGTTGTAAGACAAGTGTCACCAGCTACTTGTGAAAACAGAGTCGCGTCTGAGGGATGCTGCTGCTGCTTCCCTGATCTAGTCTCCCCTGCACGTTGTCATAATCCCGCATGGAATGAAATCCTTCTATGCCCAGGCACCCTCTCTGGGAAAGCATAGCATTCGTTGGGCAATCAGAGTCGGGTTTGTGGGAAGCTGCTGCTTCTTGCCTGAGCTAGTCTGCTCAGGACAGTGCAAGATACCCGCATGGAGCGAAATTATCTTTTACCTAGCATCCCCTCTGCCAGAGAGAGAAGCGTGGTTGCACCTCTGGAAAGGGCCTTATGGAAAGGGACACGTCTGTCACTGTGCTCCCCAAGAGCAAGTCTGGGGAAGGTGCAGCACGCTGCCACGGGCAAAGAGAAGGAGCCGTTGGCTTTGTGTTCGGGAAACGGTCGCGATGCAGGAGAGTTGGCACTGGCAGGAACAGCGGGCCCGTTGTAAGACAAGTGTCACCATCTACCTGTGCTGAGGGTCGGAGGCCTGGCTGCTAAGGTGACAGAAGAGTATGACTATGGCAGGCAGGTGTGCTCCACACTGAGGAAGGAGTCTGGGCAGAAGGCAGGCCTGTCCTGTGTCTCTGGTCCCAAGGGGACAGCGTCTCCTTGACCACCTGTGCCTAGGGCAGACTTGGGCTTGCCACCAAGCGCCATAGCTTCAACTCGCAGAAACAGCTCCCTGGACGAACGGGCAGTCCGATGCTGTCTTCCTCAAGATGTGACAACGTTGTTGGTGTCAGGAAGTGTGCCGGGGTAGGAGGGGGGACAGACCCAAACAGATCCCCAGCCCAGTGCACGGGCAGTGTGCAGGGTTCATGTCGACTCTCCTCTCCTGTGGGGAAGGCACTTGCTTAGTCCCCGATTCCTCGCGAGCGCTAGTGCAAAAGGCCTAGCCTTGCCTATGCCAGGACATGAAGTGAGCATAGAGTGCCATCCTAGGCAACGCACGCTGCTGTTGGTTTTTGATTGTGCCTGCTTAGTTCAGTTGGTAAATCAGAGTCACATCTGTAGGCTGCTGTGGCTGTTTGCCTTAGCCTAGTATTCGTAGGACGGTGGGAGAGCCCCGCATAGAGCGAAAGCCACTTTGCCCGGGCATCCCTTTTGGGAAGTCACAGCTTTCGTTGGGAAATCAGAGTCGCGTCTGAGGGATGCTGTTGCTGCTTGCCTGAGTTAGACTTCCCTGCAAATTGTAATAAACCCGCATGGAGCGAAATCATCTATGGCCAGGCCTCCTCTCTGAGAAAGCAGAGCTTCGTTGGGCAATCAGTGTCGGGTTTTTAGGAAGCTGCTGCTTCTTGCCTGAGCTATTCTGCTGAGGACAGTGCAAGGTACCCGCATGGAGCGAAATTCCCTTTCACCTAGCATCCCCTCTGCCAGAGAGAGAAGCGTGGTTGCACCTCTAAAAGGGCCTTAAGGAAAGGGACACGTCTGTCACCGTGCTCCCCAAGAGCAAGTCTGGGGAAGGTGCAGCACGCTGCCACGGGCAAAGAGAAGGAGCCGTTGGCTTTGTGTTCGGGAAACGGTCGCGATGCAGGAGAGTTGGCACTGGCAGGAACAGCGGGCCCGTTGTAAGACAAGTGTCACCATCTACCTGTGCTGAGGGATGGAGGCCTGGCTGCTAAGGTGACAGTAGAGTAGGACTAGGCAGGCACGCGTGCTCCACACTGAGGAAGGAGTCTGTGCAGAAGGCAGGCCGGTCCTGTGTCTCTGGTCCCAAGGGGACAGCGTCTCCTTGACCCCCTCTGCCTAGGGCAGACTTGGGCTTGCCACCAAGCGCCATAGCCGCAACTCGCAGAAACAGCTCCCTGGACGAACGGGCAGTCCGATGCCGTCTTCCTCCAAGATGTGACAACGTTGTTGGTGTCAGGAAGTGTGCCGGGGTAGGAGGGGGGACAGACCCAAACAGATCCCCATCCCCGTGCACGGGCAGTGTGCAGGGTTCATGTCGACTCTCCTCTCCTGTGGGGAAGGCACTGGCTTAGTCCCCGATTCCACGCGAGCTCTAGTGCAAAAGGCCTAGCCTTGCCTATGCCAGGACATGAAGTGAGCATAGAGTGCCATCCTAGGCAACGCACACTGCTGTAGGTTTGTGATTGACCCTGCTTAGTTCGTCTTGGCAGGGAGAACGCACGGCGCGAACATGGAGCCCCGGAAAGCAAGGCCCAAGATACACTAGCTCTCCCGCAGCTCCTCTTCTTTGAAGTGTCAGAGCGAATGCCCAAAGCCTTGCTGTGAAGCAGCAGCGAAGGGCAGTTCGCGCCAGCTGAAAACCTCTGCGAACGTATAGCAGTAGCTGGTAAATCAGAGTCGGATCTGTAGGCTGCTGTGGCTGCTTGCCTTAGCCTAGTATTCGTAGGACGGTGGGAGAGCCCCGCATAGAGCGAAAGCCTCTTTGCCCGGGCATCCCCTCTGGGAAGGCACAGCTTTCGTTGGGAAATCAGAGTCGCGTCTGAGGGATGCTGCTGCTGCTTCCCTGAGCTAGTCTCCCCTGCACGTTGTAATAAACCCGCATGGAACGAAATCCTTCTATGCCCAGGCATCCTCTCTGGGAAAGCATAGCATTCGTTGGGCAATCAGAGTCGGGTTTGTGGGAAGCTGCTGCTTCTTGCCTGAGCTACTCTGCTCAGGACAGTGCAAGATACCCGCATGGAGCGAAATTTTCTTTCACCTAGCATCCCCTCTGCCAGAGAGAGAAGCGTGGTTGCACCTCTGGAAAGGGCCTTAAGGAAAGGGACACGTCTGTCACCGTGCTCCCCAAGAGCAAGTCTGGGGAAGGTGCAGCACGCTGCCACGGGCAAAGAGGAGCCCTTGGCTTTGTGGTCGGGGCACGGTCGCGAAGCAGGAGAGATGGCACTGGCAGGAACAGCCGGCCTGTTGTAAGACAAGAGTCACCAGCTACTTGTGAAAACAGAGTCGCGTCTGAGGTATGCTGCCGCTGCTTCCCTGATCTAGTCTCCCTTGCACGTTGTAATAATCCCGCATGGAACGAAATCCTTCTATGCCCAGGCATCCTCTGTGGGAAAGCATAGCATTCGTTGGGCAATCAGAGTCGGGTTTGTGGGAAGCTGCTGCTTCTTGCCTGAGCTACTCTGCTCAGGACAGTGCAAGATACCCGCATGGAGAGAAATTTTCTTTCACCTAGCATCCCCTCTGCCAGAGAGAGAAGCGTGGTTGCACCTCTGGAAAGGGCCTTAAGGAAAGGGACACGTCTGTCACCGTGCTCCCCAAGAGCAAGTCTGGGGAAGGTGCAGCACGCTGCCACGGGCAAAGAGAAGGAGCCGTTGGCTCTGTGTTCGGGAAACGGTCGCGATGCAGGAGAGTTGGCACTGGCAGGAACAGCGGGCCCGTTGTAAGACAAGTGTCACCATCTACCTGTGCTGAGGGTCGGAGGCCTGGCTGCTAAGGTGACAGAAGAGTATGACTATGGCAGGCAGGTGTGCTCCACACTGAGGAAGGAGTCTGGGCAGAAGGCAGGCCTGTCCTGTGTCTCTGGTCCCAAGGGGACAGCGTCTCCTTGACCACCTGTGCCTAGGGCAGACTTGGGCTTGCCACCAAGCGCCATAGCTTCAACTCGCAGAAACAGCTCCCTGGACGAACGGGCAGTCCGATGCCGTCTTCCTCCAAGATGTGACAACGTTGTTGGTGTCAGGAAGTGTGCCGGGGCAGCAGGGGGGACAGACCCAAACAGATCCCCAGCCCAGTGCACGGGCAGTGTGCAGGGTTCATGTCGACTCTCCTCTCCTGTGGGGAAGGCACTGGCTTAGTCCCCGATTCCACGAGAGCGCTAGTGCAAAAGGCCTAGCCTTGCCTATGCCAGGACATGAAGTGAGCATAGAGTGCCATCCTAGGCAACGCACGCTGCTGTTGGTTTTTGATTGTGCCTGCTTAGTTCAGTTGGTAAATCAGAGTCAGATCTGTAGGCTGCTGTGGCTGCTTGCCTTAGCCTAGTATTCGTAGGACGTTGGGAGAGCCCCGCATAGAGCGAAAGCCACTTTGCCCGGGCATCCCCTTTGGGAAGTCACAGCTTTCGTTGGGAAATCAGAGTCGCTTCTGAGGGATGCTGTTGCTGCTTGCCTGAGTTAGACTTCCCTGCAAATTGTAATAAACCCGCATGGAGCGAAATCATCTATGGCCAGGCCTCCTCTCTGAGAAAGCAGAGCATTCGTTGGGCAATCAGTGTCGGGTTTTTAGGAAGCTGCTGCTTCTTGCCTGAGCTATTCTGCTGAGGACAGTGCAAGATACCCGCATGGAGCGAAATTCCCTTTCACCTAGCATCCCCTCTGCCAGAGAGAGAAGCGTGGTTGCACCTCTGGAAAGGGGCTTAAGGAAAGGGACACGTCTGTCACCGTGCTCCCCAAGAGCAAGTCTGGGGAAGGTGCAGCACGCTGCCACGGGCAAAGAGAAGGAGCCGTTGGCTTTGTGTTCAGAAACGGTCGCGATGCAGGAGAGTTGGCACTGGCAGGAACAGTGGGCCCGTTGTAAGACAAGTGTCACCAGCTACTTGTGAAAACAGAGTCGCGTCTGAGGGATGCTGCTGCTGCTTCCCTGATCTAGTCTCCCCTGCACGTTGTCATAATCCCGCATGGAATGAAATCCTTCTATGCCCAGGCATCCTCTCTGGGAAAGCATAGCATTCGTTGGGCAATCAGAGTCGGGTTTGTGGGAAGCTGCTGCTTCTTGCCTGAGCTAGTCTGCTCAGGACAGTGCAAGATACCCGCATGGAGAGAAATTATCTTTTACCTAGCATCCCCTCTGGCAGAGAGAGAAGCGTGGTTGCACCTCTGGAAAGGGCCTTATGGAAAGGGACACGTCTGTCACTGTGCTCCCCAAGAGCAAGTCTGGGGAAGGTGCAGCACGCTGCCACGGGCAAAGAGAAGGAGCCGTTGGCTTTGTGTTCGGGAAACGTTCGCGATGCAGGAGAGTTGGCACTGGCAGGAACAGCGGGCCCGTTGTAAGACAAGTGTCACCATCTACCTGTGCTGAGGGTCGGAGGCCTGGCTGCTAAGGTGAGAGAAGAGTATGACTATGGCAGGCAGGTGTGCTCCACACTGAGGAAGGAGTCTTGGCAGAAGGCAGGCCTGTCCTGTGTCTCTGGTCCCAAGGGGACAGCGTCTCCTTGACCACATGTGCCTAGGGCAGACTTGGGCTTGCCACCAAGCGCCATAGCTTCAACTCGCAGAAACAGCTCCCTGGACGAACGGGCAGTCCGATGCTGTCTTCCTCAAGATGTGACAACGTTGTTGGTGTCAGGAAGTGTGCCGGGGTAGGAGGGGGGACAGACCCAAACAGATCCCCAGCCCAGTGCACGGGCAGTGTGCAGGGTTCATGTCGACTCTCCTCTCCTGTGGGGAAGGCACTGGCTTAGTCCCCGATTCCGCGCGAGCGCTAGTGCAAAAGGCCTAGCCTTGCCTATGCCAGGACATGAAGTGAGCATAGAGTGCCATCCTAGGCAACGCACGCTGCTGTTGGTTTTTGATTGTGCCTGCTTAGTTCAGTTGGTAAATCAGAGTCAGATCTGTAGGCTGCTGTGGCTGCTTGCCTTAGCCTAGTATTCGTAGGACGGTGGGAGAGCCCCGCATAGAGCGAAAGCCACTTTGCCCGGGCATCCCTTTTGGGAAGTCACAGCTTTCGTTGGGAAATCAGAGTCGCGTCTGAGGGATGCTGTTGCTGCTTGCCTGAGTTAGACTTCCCTGCAAATTGTAATAAACCCGCATGGAGCGAAATCATCTATGGCCAGGCCTCCTCTCTGAGAAAGCAGAGCTTCGTTGGGCAATCAGTGTCGGGTTTTTAGGAAGCTGCTGCTTCTTGCCTGAGCTATTCTGCTGAGGACAGTGCAAGATACCCGCATGGAGCGAAATTCCCTTTCACCTAGCATCCCCTCTGCCAGAGAGAGAAGCGTGGTTGCACCTCTGGAAAGGGCCTTAAGGAAAGGGACACGTCTGTCACCGTGCTCCCCAAGAGCAAGTCTGGGGAAGGTGCAGCACGCTGCCACGGGCAAAGAGAAGGAGCCGTTGGCTTTGTGTTCGGGAAACGGTCGCGATGCAGGAGAGTTGGCACTGGCAGGAACAGCGGGCCTGTTGTAAGACAAGTGTCACCATCTACCTGTGCTGAGGGATGGAGGCCTGGCTGCTAAGGTGACAGTAGAGTAGGACTAGGGCAGGCACGCGTGCTCCACACTGAGGAAGGAGTCTGTGCAGAAGGCAGGCCGGTCCTGTGTCTCTGGTCCCAAGGGGACAGCGTCTCCTTGACCCCCTCTGCCTAGGGCAGACTTGGGCTTGCCACCAAGCGCCATAGCCGCAACTCGCAGAAACAGCTCCCTGGACGAACGGGCAGTCCGATGCCGTCTTCCTCCAAGATGTGACAACGTTGTTGGTGTCAGGAAGTGTGCCGGGGTAGGAGGGGGGACAGACCCAAACAGATCCCCATCCCCGTGCACGGGCAGTGTGCAGGGTTCATGTCGACTCTCCTCTCCTGTGGGGAAGGCACTGGCTTAGTCCCCGATTCCACGCGAGCTCTAGTGCAAAAGGCCTAGCCTTGCCTATGCCAGGACATGAAGTGAGCATAGAGTGCCATCCTAGGCAACGCACACTGCTGTAGGTTTGTGATTGACCCTGCTTAGTTCGTCTTGGCAGGGAGAACGCACGGCGCGAACATGGAGCCCCGGAAAGCAAGGCCCAAGATACACTAGCTCTCCCGCAGCTCCTCTTCTTTGAAGTGTCAGAGCGAATGCCCAAAGCCTTGCTGTGAAGCAGCAGCGAAGGGCAGTTCGCGCCAGCTGAAAACCTCTGCGAACGTATAGCAGTAGCTGGTAAATCAGAGTCGGATCTGTAGGCTGCTGTGGCTGCTTGCCTTAGCCTAGTATTCGTAGGACGGTGGGAGAGCCCCGCATAGAGCGAAAGCCTCTTTGCCCGGGCATCCCCTCTGGGAAGGCACAGCTTTCGTTGGGAAATCAGAGTCGCGTCTGAGGGATGCTGCTGCTGCTTCCCTGAGCTAGTCTCCCCTGCACGTTGTAATAAACCCGCATGGAACGAAATCCTTCTATGCCCAGGCATCCTCTCTGGGAAAGCATAGCATTCGTTGGGCAATCAGAGTCGGGTTTGTGGGAAGCTGCTGCTTCTTGCCTGAGCTACTCTGCTGAGGACAGTGCAAGATACCCGCATGGAGCGAAATTTTCTTTCACCTAGCATCCCCTCTGCCAGAGAGAGAAGCGTGGTTGCACCTCTGGAAAGGGCCTTAAGGAAAGGGACACGTCTGTCACCGTGCTCCCCAAGAGCAAGTCTGGGGAAGGTGCAGCACGCTGCCACGGGCAAAGAGGAGCCCTTGGCTTTGTGGTCGGGGCACGGTCGCGAAGCAGGAGAGATGGCACTGGCAGGAACAGCCGGCCTGTTGTAAGACAAGAGTCACCAGCTACTTGTGAAAACAGAGTCGCGTCTGAGGTATGCTGCCGCTGCTTCCCTGATCTAGTCTCCCTTGCACGTTGTAATAATCCCGCATGGAACGAAATCCTTCTATGCCCAGGCATCCTCTGTGGGAAAGCATAGCATTCGTTGGGCAATCAGAGTCGGGTTTGTGGGAAGCTGCTGCTTCTTGCCTGAGCTACTCTGCTCAGGACAGTGCAAGATACCCGCATGGAGAGAAATTCCCTTTCACCTAGCATCCCCTCTGCCAGAGAGAGAAGCGTGGTTGCACCTCTGGAAAGGGGCTTAAGGAAAGGGACACGTCTGTCACCGTGCTCCCCAAGAGCAAGTCTGGGGAAGGTGCAGCACGCTGCCACGGGCAAAGAGAAGGAGCCGTTGGCTTTGTGTTCGGGAAACGTTCGCGATGCAGGAGAGTTGGCACTGGCAGGAACAGCGGGCCCGTTGTAAGACAAGTGTCACCATCTACCTGTGCTGAGGGTCGGAGGCCTGGCTGCTAAGGTGACAGAAGAGTATGACTATGGCAGGCAGGTGTGCTCCACACTGAGGAAGGAGTCTGGGCAGAAGGCAGGCCTGTCCTGTGTCTCTGGTCCCAAGGGGACAGCGTCTCCTTGACCACCTGTGCCCAGGGCAGACTTGGGCTTGCCACCAAGCGCCATAGCTTCAACTCGCAGAAACAGCTCCCTGGACGAACGGGCAGTCCGATGCTGTCTTCCTCAAGATGTGACAACGTTGTTGGTGTCAGGAAGTGTGCCGGGGTAGGAGGGGGGACAGACCCAAACAGATCCCCAGCCCAGTGCACGGGCAGTGTGCAGGGTTCATGTAGACTCTCCTCTCCTGTGGGGAAGGCACTTGCTTAGTCCCCGATTCCGCGCGAGCGCTAGTGCAAAAGGCCTAGCCTTGCCTATGCCAGGACATGAAGTGAGCATAGAGTGCCATCCTAGGCAACGCACGCTGCTGTTGGTTTTTGATTGTGCCTGCTTAGTTCAGTTGGTAAATCAGAGTCAGATCTGTAGGCTGCTGTGGCTGCTTGCCTTAGCCTAGTATTCGTAGGACGGTGGGAGAGCCCCGCATAGAGCGAAAGCCACTTTGCCCGGGCATCCCTTTTGGGAAGTCACAGCTTTCGTTGGGAAATCAGAGTCGCGTCTGAGGGATGCTGTTGCTGCTTGCCTGAGTTAGACTTCCCTGCAAATTGTAATAAACCCGCATGGAGCGAAATCATCTATGGCCAGGCCTCCTCTCTGAGAAAGCAGAGCTTCGTTGGGCAATCAGTGTCGGGTTTTTAGGAAGCTGCTGCTTCTTGCCTGAGCTATTCTGCTGAGGACAGTGCAAGATACCCGCATGGAGCGAAATTCCCTTTCACCTAGCATCCCCTCTGCCAGAGAGAGAAGCGTGGTTGCACCTCTGGAAAGGGCCTTAAGGAAAGGGACACGTCTGTCACCGTGCTCCCCAAGAGCAAGTCTGGGGAAGGTGCAGCACGCTGCCACGGGCAAAGAGAAGGAGCCGTTGGCTTTGTGTTCGGGAAACGGTCGCGATGCAGGAGAGTTGGCACTGGCAGGAACAGCGGGCCCGTTGTAAGACAAGTGTCACCATCTACCTGTGCTGAGGGATGGAGGCCTGGCTGCTAAGGTGACAGTAGAGTAGGACTAGGGCAGGCACGCGTGCTCCACACTGAGGAAGGAGTCTGTGCAGAAGGCAGGCCGGTCCTGTGTCTCTGGTCCCAAGGGGACAGCGTCTCCTTGACCCCCTCTGCCTAGGGCAGACTTGGGCTTGCCACCAAGCGCCATAGCCGCAACTCGCAGAAACAGCTCCCTGGACGAACGGGCAGTCCGATGCCGTCTTCCTCCAAGATGTGACAACGTTGTTGGTGTCAGGAAGTGTGCCGGGGTAGGAGGGGGGACAGACCCAAACAGATCCCCATCCCCGTGCACGGGCAGTGTGCAGGGTTCATGTCGACTCTCCTCTCCTGTGGGGAAGGCACTGGCTTAGTCCCCGATTCCACGCGAGCTCTAGTGCAAAAGGCCTAGCCTTGCCTATGCCAGGACATGAAGTGAGCATAGAGTGCCATCCTAGGCAACGCACACTGCTGTAGGTTTGTGATTGACCCTGCTTAGTTCGTCTTGGCAGGGAGAACGCACGGCGCGAACATGGAGCCCCGGAAAGCAAGGCCCAAGATACACTAGCTCTCCCGCAGCTCCTCTTCTTTGAAGTGTCAGAGCGAATGCCCAAAGCCTTGCTGTGAAGCAGCAGCGAAGGGCAGTTCGCGCCAGCTGAAAACCTCTGCGAACGTATAGCAGTAGCTGGTAAATCAGAGTCGGATCTGTAGGCTGCTGTGGCTGCTTGCCTTAGCCTAGTATTCGTAGGACGGTGGGAGAGCCCCGCATAGAGCGAAAGCCTCTTTGCCCGGGCATCCCCTCTGGGAAGGCACAGCTTTCGTTGGGAAATCAGAGTCGCGTCTGAGGGATGCTGCTGCTGCTTCCCTGAGCTAGTCTCCCCTGCACGTTGTAATAAACCCGCATGGAACGAAATCCTTCTATGCCCAGGCATCCTCTCTGGGAAAGCATAGCATTCGTTGGGCAATCAGAGTCGGGTTTGTGGGAAGCTGCTGCTTCTTGCCTGAGCTACTCTGCTCAGGACAGTGCAAGATACCCGCATGGAGCGAAATTTTCTTTCACCTAGCATCCCCTCTGCCAGAGAGAGAAGCGTGGTTGCACCTCTGGAAAGGGCCTTAAGGAAAGGGACACGTCTGTCACCGTGCTCCCCAAGAGCAAGTCTGGGGAAGGTGCAGCACGCTGCCACGGGCAAAGAGGAGCCCTTGGCTTTGTGGTCGGGGCACGGTCGCGAAGCAGGAGAGATGGCACTGGCAGGAACAGCCGGCCTGTTGTAAGACAAGAGTCACCAGCTACTTGTGAAAACAGAGTCGCGTCTGAGGTATGCTGCCGCTGCTTCCCTGATCTAGTCTCCCTTGCACGTTGTAATAATCCCGCATGGAACGAAATCCTTCTATGCCCAGGCATCCTCTGTGGGAAAGCATAGCATTCGTTGGGCAATCAGAGTCGGGTTTGTGGGAAGCTGCTGCTTCTTGCCTGAGCTACTCTGCTCAGGACAGTGCAAGATACCCGCATGGAGAGAAATTCCCTTTCACCTAGCATCCCCTCTGCCAGAGAGAGAAGCGTGGTTGCACCTCTGGAAAGGGGCTTAAGGAAAGGGACACGTCTGTCACCGTGCTCCCCAAGAGCAAGTCTGGGGAAGGTGCAGCACGCTGCCACGGGCAAAGAGAAGGAGCCGTTGGCTTTGTGTTCGGGAAACGTTCGCGATGCAGGAGAGTTGGCACTGGCAGGAACAGCGGGCCCGTTGTAAGACAAGTGTCACCATCTACCTGTGCTGAGGGTCGGAGGCCTGGCTGCTAAGGTGACAGAAGAGTATGACTATGGCAGGCAGGTGTGCTCCACACTGAGGAAGGAGTCTGGGCAGAAGGCAGGCCTGTCCTGTGTCTCTGGTCCCAAGGGGACAGCGTCTCCTTGACCACCTGTGCCCAGGGCAGACTTGGGCTTGCCACCAAGCGCCATAGCTTCAACTCGCAGAAACAGCTCCCTGGACGAACGGGCAGTCCGATGCTGTCTTCCTCAAGATGTGACAACGTTGTTGGTGTCAGGAAGTGTGCCGGGGTAGGAGGGGGGACAGACCCAAACAGATCCCCAGCCCAGTGCACGGGCAGTGTGCAGGGTTCATGTCGACTCTCCTCTCCTGTGGGGAAGGCACTTGCTTAGTCCCCGATTCCGCGCGAGCGCTAGTGCAAAAGGCCTAGCCTTGCCTATGCCAGGACATGAAGTGAGCATAGAGTGCCATCCTAGGCAACGCACGCTGCTGTTGGTTTTTGATTGTGCCTGCTTAGTTCAGTTGGTAAATCAGAGTCAGATCTGTAGGCTGCTGTGGCTGCTTGCCTTAGCCTAGTATTCGTAGGACGGTGGGAGAGCCCCGCATAGAGCGAAAGCCACTTTGCCCGGGCATCCCTTTTGGGAAGTCACAGCTTTCGTTGGGAAATCAGAGTCGCGTCTGAGGGATGCTGTTGCTGCTTGCCTGAGTTAGACTTCCCTGCAAATTGTAATAAACCCGCATGGAGCGAAATCATCTATGGCCAGGCCTCCTCTCTGAGAAAGCAGAGCTTCGTTGGGCAATCAGTGTCGGGTTTTTAGGAAGCTGCTGCTTCTTGCCTGAGCTATTCTGCTGAGGACAGTGCAAGATACCCGCATGGAGCGAAATTCCCTTTCACCTAGCATCCCCTCTGCCAGAGAGAGAAGCGTGGTTGCACCTCTGGAAAGGGCCTTAAGGAAAGGGACACGTCTGTCACCGTGCTCCCCAAGAGCAAGTCTGGGGAAGGTGCAGCACGCTGCCACGGGCAAAGAGAAGGAGCCGTTGGCTTTGTGTTCGGGAAACGGTCGCGATGCAGGAGAGTTGGCACTGGCAGGAACAGCGGGCCCGTTGTAAGACAAGTGTCACCATCTACCTGTGCTGAGGGATGGAGGCCTGGCTGCTAAGGTGACAGTAGAGTAGGACTAGGGCAGGCACGCGTGCTCCACACTGAGGAAGGAGTCTGTGCAGAAGGCAGGCCGGTCCTGTGTCTCTGGTCCCAAGGGGACAGCGTCTCCTTGACCCCCTCTGCCTAGGGCAGACTTGGGCTTGCCACCAAGCGCCATAGCCGCAACTCGCAGAAACAGCTCCCTGGACGAACGGGCAGTCCGATGCCGTCTTCCTCCAAGATGTGACAACGTTGTTGGTGTCAGGAAGTGTGCCGGGGTAGGAGGGGGGACAGACCCAAACAGATCCCCATCCCCGTGCACGGGCAGTGTGCAGGGTTCATGTCGACTCTCCTCTCCTGTGGGGAAGGCACTGGCTTAGTCCCCGATTCCACGCGAGCTCTAGTGCAAAAGGCCTAGCCTTGCCTATGCCAGGACATGAAGTGAGCATAGAGTGCCATCCTAGGCAACGCACACTGCTGTAGGTTTGTGATTGACCCTGCTTAGTTCGTCTTGGCAGGGAGAACGCACGGCGCGAACATGGAGCCCCGGAAAGCAAGGCCCAAGATACACTAGCTCTCCCGCAGCTCCTCTTCTTTGAAGTGTCAGAGCGAATGCCCAAAGCCTTGCTGTGAAGCAGCAGCGAAGGGCAGTTCGCGCCAGCTGAAAACCTCTGCGAACGTATAGCAGTAGCTGGTAAATCAGAGTCGGATCTGTAGGCTGCTGTGGCTGCTTGCCTTAGCCTAGTATTCGTAGGACGGTGGGAGAGCCCCGCATAGAGCGAAAGCCTCTTTGCCCGGGCATCCCCTCTGGGAAGGCACAGCTTTCGTTGGGAAATCAGAGTCGCGTCTGAGGGATGCTGCTGCTGCTTCCCTGAGCTAGTCTCCCCTGCACGTTGTAATAAACCCGCATGGAACGAAATCCTTCTATGCCCAGGCATCCTCTCTGGGAAAGCATAGCATTCGTTGGGCAATCAGAGTCGGGTTTGTGGGAAGCTGCTGCTTCTTGCCTGAGCTACTCTGCTCAGGACAGTGCAAGATACCCGCATGGAGCGAAATTTTCTTTCACCTAGCATCCCCTCTGCCAGAGAGAGAAGCGTGGTTGCACCTCTGGAAAGGGCCTTAAGGAAAGGGACACGTCTGTCACCGTGCTCCCCAAGAGCAAGTCTGGGGAAGGTGCAGCACGCTGCCACGGGCAAAGAGGAGCCCTTGGCTTTGTGGTCGGGGCACGGTCGCGAAGCAGGAGAGATGGCACTGGCAGGAACAGCCGGCCTGTTGTAAGACAAGAGTCACCAGCTACTTGTGAAAACAGAGTCGCGTCTGAGGTATGCTGCCGCTGCTTCCCTGATCTAGTCTCCCTTGCACGTTGTAATAATCCCGCATGGAACGAAATCCTTCTATGCCCAGGCATCCTCTGTGGGAAAGCATAGCATTCGTTGGGCAATCAGAGTCGGGTTTGTGGGAAGCTGCTGCTTCTTGCCTAGCTACTCTGCTCAGGACAGTGCAAGATACCCGCATGGAGAGAAATTCCCTTTCACCTAGCATCCCCTCTGCCAGAGAGAGAAGCGTGGTTGCACCTCTGGAAAGGGGCTTAAGGAAAGGGACACGTCTGTCACCGTGCTCCCCAAGAGCAAGTCTGGGGAAGGTGCAGCACGCTGCCACGGGCAAAGAGAAGGAGCCGTTGGCTTTGTGTTCGGGAAACGTTCGCGATGCAGGAGAGTTGGCACTGGCAGGAACAGCGGGCCCGTTGTAAGACAAGTGTCACCATCTACCTGTGCTGAGGGTCGGAGGCCTGGCTGCTAAGGTGACAGAAGAGTATGACTATGGCAGGCAGGTGTGCTCCACACTGAGGAAGGAGTCTGGGCAGAAGGCAGGCCTGTCCTGTGTCTCTGGTCCCAAGGGGACAGCGTCTCCTTGACCACCTGTGCCCAGGGCAGACTTGGGCTTGCCACCAAGCGCCATAGCTTCAACTCGCAGAAACAGCTCCCTGGACGAACGGGCAGTCCGATGCTGTCTTCCTCAAGATGTGACAACGTTGTTGGTGTCAGGAAGTGTGCCGGGGTAGGAGGGGGGACAGACCCAAACAGATCCCCAGCCCAGTGCACGGGCAGTGTACAGGGTTCATGTCGACTCTCCTCTCCTGTGGGGAAGGCACTTGCGTAGTCCCCGATTCCGCGCGAGCGCTAGTGCAAAAGGCCTAGCCTTGCCTATGCCAGGACATGAAGTGAGCATAGAGTGCCATCCTAGGCAACGCACGCTGCTGTTGGTTTTTGATTGTGCCTGCTTAGTTCAGTTGGTAAATCAGAGTCAGATCTGTAGGCTGCTGTGGCTGCTTGCCTTAGCCTAGTATTCGTAGGACGGTGGGAGAGCCCCGCATAGAGCGAAAGCCACTTTGCCCGGGCATCCCTTTTGGGAAGTCACAGCTTTCGTTGGGAAATCAGAGTCGCGTCTGAGGGATGCTGTTGCTGCTTGCCTGAGTTAGACTTCCCTGCAAATTGTAATAAACCCGCATGGAGCGAAATCATCTATGGCCAGGCCTCCTCTCTGAGAAAGCAGAGCTTCGTTGGGCAATCAGTGTCGGGTTTTTAGGAAGCTGCTGCTTCTTGCCTGAGCTATTCTGCTGAGGACAGTGCAAGATACCCGCATGGAGCGAAATTCCCTTTCACCTAGCATCCCCTCTGCCAGAGAGAGAAGCGTGGATGCACCTCTGGAAAGGGCCTTAAGGAAAGGGACACGTCTGTCACCGTGCTCCCCAAGAGCAAGTCTGGGGAAGGTGCAGCACGCTGCCACGGGCAAAGAGAAGGAGCCGTTGGCTTTGTGTTCGGGAAACGGTCGCGATGCAGGAGAGTTGGCACTGGCAGGAACAGCGGGCCCGTTGTAAGACAAGTGTCACCATCTACCTGTGCTGAGGGATGGAGGCCTGGCTGCTAAGGTGACAGTAGAGTAGGACTAGGGCAGGCACGCGTGCTCCACACTGAGGAAGGAGTCTGTGCAGAAGGCAGGCCGGTCCTGTGTCTCTGGTCCCAAGGGGACAGCGTCTCCTTGACCCCCTCTGCCTAGGGCAGACTTGGGCTTGCCACCAAGCGCCATAGCCGCAACTCGCAGAAACAGCTCCCTGGATGAACGGGCAGTCCGATGCCGTCTTCCTCCAAGATGTGACAACGTTGTTGGTGTCAGGAAGTGTGCCGGGGTAGGAGGGGGGACAGACCCAAACAGATCCCCATCCCCGTGCACGGGCAGTGTGCAGGGTTCATGTCGACTCTCCTCTCCTGTGGGGAAGGCACTGGCTTAGTCCCCGATTCCACGCGAGCTCTAGTGCAAAAGGCCTAGCCTTGCCTATGCCAGGACATGAAGTGAGCATAGAGTGCCATCCTAGGCAACGCACACTGCTGTAGGTTTGTGATTGACCCTGCTTAGTTCGGCTTGGCAGGGAGAACGCACGGCGCGAACATGGAGCCCCGGAAAGCAAGGCCCAAGATACACTAGCTCTCCCGCAGCTCCTCTTCTTTGAAGTGTCAGAGCGAATGCCCAAAGCCTTGCTGTGAAGCAGCAGCGAAGGGCAGTTCGCGCCAGCTGAAAACCTCTGCGAACGTATAGCAGTAGCTGGTAAATCAGAGTCGGATCTGTAGGCTGCTGTGGCTGCTTGCCTTAGCCTAGTATTCGTAGGACGGTGGGAGAGCCCCGCATAGAGCGAAAGCCTCTTTGCCCGGGCATCCCCTCTGGGAAGGCACAGCTTTCGTTGGGAAATCAGAGTCGCGTCTGAGGGATGCTGCTGCTGCTTCCCTGAGCTAGTCTCCCCTGCACGTTGTAATAAACCCGCATGGAACGAAATCCTTCTATGCCCAGGCATCCTCTCTGGGAAAGCATAGCATTCGTTGGCCAATCAGAGTCGGGTTTGTGGGAAGCTGCTGCTTCTTGCCTGAGCTACTCTGCTGAGGACAGTGCAAGATACCCGCATGGAGCGAAATTTTCTTTCACCTAGCATCCCCTCTGCCAGAGAGAGAAGCGTGGTTGCACCTCTGGAAAGGGCCTTAAGGAAAGGGACACGTCTGTCACCGTGCTCCCCAAGAGCAAGTCTGGGGAAGGTGCAGCACGCTGCCACGGGCAAAGAGGAGCCCTTGGCTTTGTGGTCGGGGCACGGTCGCGAAGCAGGAGAGATGGCACTGGCAGGAACAGCCGGCCTGTTGTAAGACAAGAGTCACCAGCTACTTGTGAAAACAGAGTCGCGTCTGAGGTATGCTGCCGCTGCTTCCCTGATCTAGTCTCCCTTGCACGTTGTAATAATCCCGCATGGAACGAAATGCTTCTATGCCCAGGCATCCTCTGTGGGAAAGCATAGCATTCGTTGGGCAATCAGAGTCGGGTTTGTGGGAAGCTGCTGCTTCTTGCCTGAGCTACTCTGCTCAGGACAGTGCAAGATACCCGCATGGAGAGAAATTCCCTTTCACCTAGCATCCCCTCTGCCAGAGAGAGAAGCGTGGTTGCACCTCTGGAAAGGGGCTTAAGGAAAGGGACACGTCTGTCACCGTGCTCCCCAAGAGCAAGTCTGGGGAAGGTGCAGCACGCTGCCACGGGCAAAGAGAAGGAGCCGTTGGCTTTGTGTTCGGGAAACGGTCGCGATGCAGGAGAGTTGGTACTGGCAGGAACAGCGGGCCCGTTGTAAGACAAGTGTCATCATCTACCTGTGCTGAGGGACGGAGGCCTGGCTGCTAAGGTGACAGAAGAGTACGACTAGGGCAGGCACGCGTGCTCCACACTGAGGAAGGAGTCTGTGCAGAAGGCAGGCCTGTCCTGTGTCTCTGGTCCCAAGGGGACAGCGTCTCCTTGACACCCTCTGACTAGGGCAGACTTGGGCTTGCCACCAAGCGCCATAGCCGCAACTCGCAGAAACAGCTCCCTGGACGAACGGGCAGTCCGATGCCGTCTTCCTCCAAGATGTGACAACGTTGTTGGTGTCAGGAAGTGTGCCGGGGTAGCAGGGGGGACAGACCCAAACAGATCCCCATCCCCGTACACGGGCAGTGTGCAGGGTTCATGTCGACTCTCCTCTCCTGTGGGGAAGGCACTGGCTTAGTCCCCGATTCCACGCGAGCGCTAGTGCAAAAGGCCTAGCCTTGCCTATGCCAGGACATGAAGTGAGCATAGAGTGCCATCCTAGGCAACGCACACTGTTGTAGGTTTGTGATTGACCCTGCTTAGTTCGGCTTGGCAGGGAGAACGCACGGCGCGAACATGGAACCCCGGAAAGCAAGGCCCAAGATACACTAGCTCTCCCGCAGCTCTTCTTCTTTGAAGTGTCAGAGCGAATGCCCAAAGCCTTGCTGTGAAGCAGCAGCGAAGGGCAGTTCGCGCCAGCTGAAAACCTCTGCGAACGTATAGCAGTAGCTGGTAAATCAGAGTCGGATCTGTAGGCTTCTGTGGCTGCTTGCCTTAGCCTAGTATTCGTAGGACGGTGGGAGAGCCCCGCATAGAGCGAAAGCCTCTTTGCCCGGGCATCCCCTCTGGGAAGGCACAGCTTTCGTTGGGAAATCAGAGTCGCGTCTGAGGGATGCTGCTGCTGCTTCCCTGAGCTAGTCTCCCCTGCACGTTGTATTAAACCCGCATGGAACGAAATCCTTCTATGCCCAGGCATCCTCTCTGGGAAAGCATAGCATTCGTTGGGCAATCAGAGTCGGGTTTGTGGGAAGCTGCTGCTTCTTGCCTGAGCTACTCTGCTCAGGACAGTGCAAGATACCCGCATGGAGCGAAATTTTCTTTCACCTAGCATCCCCTCTGCCAGAGAGAGAAGCGTGGTTGCACCTCTGGAAAGGGCCTTAAGGAAAGGGACACGTCTGTCACCGTGCTCCCCAAGAGCAAGTCTGGGGAAGGTGCAGCACGCTGCCACGGGCAAAGAGAAGGAGCCGTTGGCTTTGTGTTCGGGAAACGGTCACGATGCAGGAGAGTTGGCACTGGCAGGAACAGCGGGCCCGTTGTAAGACAAGTGTCACCAGCTACTTGTGAAAACAGAGTCGCGTCTGAGGGATGCTGCTGCTGCTTCCCTGATCTAGTCTCCCCCGCACGTTGTAATAATCCCGCATGGAATGAAATCCTTCTATGCCCAGGCATCCTCTCTGTGAAAGCATAGCATTCGTTGGGCAATCAGAGTCGGGTTTGTGGGAAGCTGCTGCTTCTTGCCTGAGCTAGTCTGCTCAGGACAGTGCAAGATACCCGCATGGAGCGAAATTATCTTTTACCTAGCATCCCCTCTGACAGAGAGAGAAGCGTGGTTTCACCTCTGGAAAGGGCCTTATGGAAAGGGGCACGTCTGTCACTGTGCTCCCCAAGAGCAAGTCTGGGGAAGGTGCAGCACGCTGCCACGGGCAAAGAGAAGGAGCCGTTGGCTTTGTGTTCGGGAAACGGTCGCAATGAAGGAGAGTTGGCACTGGCAGGAACAGCGGGCCCGTTGTAAGACAAGTGTCACCATCTACCTGTGCTGAGGGTCGGAGGCCTGGCTGCTAAGGTGACAGAAGAGTATGACTATGGCAGGCAGGTGTGCTCCACACTGAGGAAGGAGTCTGGGCAGAAGGCAGGCCTGTCCTGTGTCTCTGGTCCCAAGGGGACAGCGTCTCCTTGACTAACTGTGCCTCTGGCAGACTTGGGCTTGCCACCAAGCGCCATAGCTTCAACTCGCAGAAACAGCTCCCTGGACGAACGGGCAGTCCGATGGGGTCTTCCTCAAGATGTGACAACGTTGTTGGTGTCAGGAAGTGTTCCGGGGTAGGAGGGGGGACAGACCCAAACAGATCCCCAGCCCAGTGCACGGGCATCGTGCAGGGTTCATGTCGACTCTCCTCTCCTGTGGCGAAGGCACTGGCTTAGTCCCCGATTCCACGCGAGCTCTAGTGCAAAAGGCCTAGCCTTGCCTATGCCAGGACATGAAGTGAGCATAGAGTGCCATCCTAGGCAACGCACGCTGCTGTTGGTTTTTGATTGTGCCTGCTTAGTTCAGTTGGTAAATCAGAGTCAGATCTGTAGGCTGCTGTGACTGCTTGCCTTAGCCTAGTATTCGTAGGACGGTGGGAGAGCCCAGCATAGAGCGAAAGCCACTTTGCCCGGGCATCCCCTTTGGGAAGTCACAGCTTTCGTTGGGAAATCAGAGTCGCGTCTGAGGGATGCTGTTGCTGCTTGCCTGAGTTAGACTTCCCTGCAAATTGTAATAAACCCGCATGGAGCGAAATCATCTATGGCCAGGCCTCCTCTCTGAGAAAGCAGAGCATTCGTTGGGCAATCAGTGTCGGGTTTTTAGGAAGCTGCTGCTTCTTACCTGAGCTATTCTGCTGAGGACAGTGCAAGATACCCGCATGGAGCGAAATTCCCTTTCACCTAGCATCCCCTCTGCCAGAGAGAGAAGCGTGGTTGCACCTCTGGAAAGGGGCTTAAGGAAAGGGACACGTCCGTCACCGTGCTCCCCAAGAGCAAGTCTGGCGAAGGTGCAGCACGCTGCCACGGGCAAAGAGAAGGAGCCGTTGTCTTTGTGTTCGGGAAACGGTCGCCATGAAGGAGAGTTGGCACTGGCAGGAACAGCGGGCCCGTTGTAAGACAAGTGTCACCATCTACCTGTGCTGAGGTACGGAGGCCTGGCTGCTAAGGTGACAGAAGAGGGCGACTAGGGCAGGCACGCGTGCTCCACACTAAGGAAGGAGTCTGTGCAGAAGGCAGGCCGGTCCTGTGTCTCTGGTCCCAAGGGGACAGCGTCTCCTTGACCCCCTCTGCCTAGGGCAGACTTGGGCTTGCTACCAAGCGCCATAGCCGCAACTCGCAGAAACAGCTCCCTGGATGAACGGGCAGTCCGATGCCGTCTTCCTTCAAGATGTGACAACGTTGTAGGTGTCAGGAAGTGTGCCGGGGTAGCAGGGGGGACAGACCCAAACAGATCCCCATCCCCGTGCACGGGCAGTGTGCAGGGTTCATGTCGACTCTCCTCTCCTGTGGGGAAGGCACTGGCTTAGTCCCCGATTCCACGCGAGCTCTAGTGCAAAAGGCCTAGCCTTGCCTATGCCATTACATGAAGTGAGCATAGAGTGCCATCCTAGGCAACGCACACTGCTGTAGGTTTGTGATTGACCCTGCTTAGTTCGGCTTGGCAGGGAGAACGCACGGCGCGAACATGGAGCCCCGGAAAGCAAGGCCCAAGATACACTAGCTCTCCCGCAGCTCTTCTTCTTTGAAGTGTCAGAGCGAATGCCCAAAGCCTTGCTGTGAAGCAGCAGCGAAGGGCAGTTCGCGCCAGCTGAAAACCTCTGCGAACGTATAGCAGTAGCTGGTAAATCAGAGTCGGATCTGTAGGCTGCTGTGGCTGCTTGCCTTAGCCTAGTATTCATAGGACGGTGGGAGAGCCCCGCATAGAGCGAAAGCCTCTTTGCCCGGGCATCCCCTCTGGGAAGGCACAGCTTTCGTTGGGAAATCAGAGTCGCGTCTGAGGGATGCTGCTGCTGCTTCCCTGAGCTAGTCTCCCCTGCACGTTGTACTAAACCCGCATGGAACGAAATCCTTCTATGCCCAGGCATCCTCTCTGGGAAAGCATAGCATTCGTTGGGCAATCAGAGTCGGGTTTGTGGGAAGCTGCTGCTTCTTGCCTGAGCTACTCTGCTCAGGACAGTGCAAGATACCCGCATGGAGCGAAATTTTCTTTCACCTAGCATCCCCTCTGCCAGAGAGAGAAGCGTGGTTGCACCTCTGGAAAGGGCCTTAAGGAAAGGGACACGTCTGTCACCGTGCTCCCCAAGAGCAAGTCTGGGAAGGTGCAGCACGCTGCCACGGGCAAAGAGGAGATCTTGGCTTTGTGGTCGGGGCACGGTCGCGAAGCAGGAGAGATAGCACTGGCAGGATAAGCGGGCCTGTTGTAAGACAAGAGTCACCAGCTACTTGTGAAACAGAGTCGCGTCTGAGGTATACTGCTGCTGCTTCCCTGATCTAGTCTCCCCTGCACGTTGTAATAATCCCGCATGGATCTTAATCCTTCTATGCCCAGGCATCCTCTCTGGGAAAGCATAGCATTCGTTGGGCAATCAGAGTCGGGTTTGTGGGAAGCTGTGGTTCTTGCCTGAGCTAGTCTGCTCAGGACAGTGCAAGATACCCGCATGGAGCGAAATTTTCTTTCACCTAGCATCCCCTCTGCCAGAGAGAGAAGCGTGGTTGCACCTCTGGAAAGGGCCTTAAGGAAAGGGACACGTCTGTCACCGTGCTCCCTAAGAGCAAGTCTGGGGAAGGTGCAGCATGCTGCCACGGGCAAAGAGAAGGAGCCGTTGGCTTTGTGTTCGGGAAACGGTCGCGATGCAGGAGAGTTGGCACTGGCAGGAACAGCGGGCCCGTTGTAAGACAAGTGTCACCAGCTACTTTTGAAAACAGAGTCGCGTCTGAGGGATGCTGCTGCTGCTTCCCTGATCTAGTCTCCCCTGCACGTTGTAATAATCCCGCCTGGAATGAAATCCTTCTATGCCCAGGCATCCTCTCTGGGAAAGCATAGCATTCGTTGGGCAATCAGAGTCGGGTTTGTGGGAAGCTGCTGCTTCTTGCCTGAGCTAGTCTGCTCAGGACAGTGCAAGATACCCGCATGGAGCGAAATTATCTTTTACCTAGCATCCCCTCTGCCAGAGAGAGAAGCGTGGTTGCACCTCTGGAAAGGGCCTTATGGAAAGGGACACGTCTGTCACTGTGCTCCCCAAGAGCAAGTCTGGGGAAGGTGCAGCACGCTGCCACGGGCAAAGAGAAGGAGCCGTTGGCTTTGTGTTCGGGAAACGGTCGCGATGAAGGAGAGTTGGCACTGGCAGGAACAGCGGGCCCGTTGTAAGACAAGTGTCACCATCTACCTGTGCTGAGGGTCGGAGGCCTGGCTGCTAAGGTGACAGAAGAGTATGACTATGGCAGGCAGGTGTGCTCCACACTGAGGAAGGAGTCTGGGCAGAAGGCAGGCCTGTCCTGTGTCTCTGGTCCCAAGGGGACAGCGTCTCCTTGACCACCTGTGCCTAGGGCAGACTTGGGCTTGCCACCAAGCGCCATAGCTTCAACTCGCAGAAACAGCTCCCTGGACGAACGGGCAGTCCGATGCCGTCTTCCTCCAAGATGTGACAACGTTGTTGGTGTCAGGAAGTGTGCCGGGGTAGGAGGGGGGACAGACCCAAACAGATCCCCAGCCCAGTGCACGGGCAGTGTGCAGGGTTCATGTCGACTCTCCTCTCCTGTGGGGAAGGCAGTGGCTTAGTCCCCGATTCCACACGAGCGCTAGTGCAAAAGGCCTAGCCTTGCCTATGACAGGACATGAAGTGAGCATAGAGTGCCATCCTAGGCAACACACGCTGCTGTTGGTTTTTGATTGTGCCTGCTTAGTTCAGTTGGTAAATCAGAGTCAGATCTGTAGGCTGCTGTGGCTGCTTGCCTTAGCCTAGTATTCGTAGGACGGTGGGAGAGCCCCGCATAGAGCGAAAGCCACTTTGCCCGGGCATCCCCTTTGGGAAGTCACAGCTTTCGTTGGGAAATCAGAGTCGCGTCTGAGGGATGCTGTTGCTGCTTGCCTGAGTTAGACTTCCCTGCAAATTGTAATATACCCGCATGGAGCGAAATCATCTATGGCCAGGCCTCCTCTCTGAGAAAGCAGAGCATTCATTGGGCAATCAGTGTCGGGTTTTTAGGAAGCTGCTGCTTCTTGCCTGAGCTATTCTGCTGAGGACAGTGCAAGATACCCGCATGGAGCGAAATTCCCTTTCACCTAGCATCCCCTCTGCCAGAGAGAGATGCGTGGATGCACCTCTGGAAAGGGGCTTAAGGAAAGGGACACGTCTGTCACCGTGCTCCCCAAGAGCAAGTCTGGGGAAGGTGCAGCACGCTGCCACGGGCAAAGAGAAGGAGCCGTTGGCTTTGTGTTCGGGAAACGGTCGCGATGCAGGAGAGTTGGCCCTGGCAGGAACAGCGGGCCCGTTGTAAGACAAGTGTCACCATCTACCTGTGCTGAGGGACGGAGGCCTGGCTGCTAAGGTGACAGAAGAGTACGACTAGGGCAGGCACGCGTGCTCCACACTGAGGAAGGAGTCTGTGCAGAAGGCAGGCCGGTCCTGTGTCTCTGGTCCCAAGGGGACAGCGTCTCCTTGACCCCCTCTGCCTAGGGCAGACTTGGGCTTGCCACCAAGCGCCATAGCCGCAACTCGCAGAAACAGCTCCCTGGACGAACGGGCAGTCCGATGCCGTCTTCCTCCAAGATGTGACAACGTTGTAGGTGTCAGGAAGTGTGCCGGGGTAGCAGGGGGGACAGACCCAAACAGATCCCCATCCCCGTGCACGGGCAGTGTGCAGGGTTCATGTCGACTCTCCTCTCCTGTGGGGAAGGCACTGGCTTAGTCCCCGATTCCACGCGAGCGCTAGTGCAAAAGGCCTAGCCTTGCCTATGCCAGGACATGAAGTGAGCATAGAGTGCCATCCTAGGCAACGCACACTGCTGTAGGTTTGTGATTGACCCTGCTTAGTTCGGCTTGGCAGTGAGAACGCATGGCGCGAACATGGAGCCCCGGAAAGCAAGGCCCAAGATACACTAGCTCTCCCGCAGCTCTTCTTCTTTGAAGTCTCAGAGCGAATGCCCAAAGCCTTGCTGTGAAGCAGCAGCGAAGGGCAGTTCGCGCCAGCTGAATACCTCTGCTAACGTATAGCAGTAGCTGGTAAATCAGAGTCGGATCTGTAGGCTGCTGTGGCTGCTTGCCTAAGCCTAGTATTCGTAGGACGGTTGGAGAGCCCCGCATAGAGCGAAAGCCTCTTTGCCCGGGCATCCCCTCTGGGAAGGCACAGCTTTCGTTGGGAAATCAGAGTCGCATCTGAGGGATGCTGCTGCTGCTTCCCTTAGCTAGTCTCCCCTGCATGTTGTAATAAACCCGCATGGAACGAAATCCTTCTATGTCCAGGCATCCTCTCTGGGAAAGCATAGCATTCGTTGGGCAATCAGAGTCGGGGTTCTGGGAAGCTGCTGCTTCTTGCCTGAGCTACTCTGCTCAGGACAGTGCAAGATACCCGCATGGAGCGAAATTTTCTTTTACCTAGCATCCCCTCTGCCAGAGAGAGAAGCGTGGATGCACCTCTGGAAAGGGCCTTATGGAAAGGGACACGTCTGTCACCGTGCTCCCCAAGAGCAAGTCTGGGGAAGGTGCAGCACGCTGCCACGGGCAAAGAGAAGGAGCTGTTGGCTTTGTGTTCGGGAAAAGGTCGCGATGCAGGAGAGTTGGCACTGGCAGGAACAGCGGGCCCGTTGTAAGACAAGTGTCACCATCTACCTGTGCTGAAGGATGGAGGCCTGGCTGCTAAGGTGACAGTAGAGTAGGACTAGGGCAGGCACGCGTGCTCCACACTGAGGAAGGAGTCTGTGCAGAAGGCAGGCCGGTCCTGTGTCTCTGGTCCCAAGGGGACAGCGTCTCCTTGACCCCCTCTGCCTAGGGCAGACTTGGGCTTGCCACCAAGCGCCATAGCCGCAACTCGCAGAAACAGCTCCCTGGACGAACGGGCAGTCCGATGCCGTCTTCCTCCAAGATGTGACAACGTTGTTGGTGTCAGGAAGTGTGCCGGGGTAGGAGGGGGGACAGACCCAAACAGATCCCCATCCCCGTGCACGGGCAGTGTGCAGGGTTCATGTCGACTCTCCTCTCCTGTGGGGAAGGCACTGGCTTAGTCCCCGATTCCACGAGAGCGCTAGTGCAAAAGGCCTAGCCTTGCCTATGCCAGGACATGAAGTGAGCATAGAGTGCCATCCTAGGCAACGCACGCTGCTGTTGGTTTTTGATTGTGCCTGCTTAGTTCAGTTGGTAAATCAGAGTCAGATCTGTAGGCTGCTGTGGCTGCTTGCCTTAGCCTAGTATTCGTAGGACGTTGGGAGAGCCCCGCATAGAGCGAAAGCCACTTTGCCCGGGCATCCCCTTTGGGAAGTCACAGCTTTCGTTGGGAAATCAGAGTCGCTTCTGAGGGATGCTGTTGCTGCTTGCCTGAGTTAGACTTCCCTGCAAATTGTAATAAACCCGCATGGAGCGAAATCATCTATGGCCAGGCCTCCTCTCTGAGAAAGCAGAGCATTCGTTGGGCAATCAGTGTCGGGTTTTTAGGAAGCTGCTGCTTCTTGCCTGAGCTATTCTGCTGAGGACAGTGCAAGATACCCGCATGGAGCGAAATTCCCTTTCACCTAGCATCCCCTCTGCCAGAGAGAGAAGCGTGGTTGCACCTCTGGAAAGGGGCTTAAGGAAAGGGACACGTCTGTCACCGTGCTCCCCAAGAGCAAGTCTGGGGATGGTGCAGCACGCTGCCACGGGCAAAGAGAAGGAGCCGTTGGCTTTGTGTTCAGAAACGGTCGCGATGCAGGAGAGTTGGCACTGGCAGGAACAGTGGGCCCGTTGTAAGACAAGTGTCACCAGCTACTTGTGAAAACAGAGTCGCGTCTGAGGGATGCTGCTGCTGCTTCCCTGATCTAGTCTCCCCTGCACGTTGTCATAATCCCGCATGGAATGAAATCCTTCTATGCCCAGGCACCCTCTCTGGGAAAGCATAGCATTCGTTGGGCAATCAGAGTCGGGTTTGTGGGAAGCTGCTGCTTCTTGCCTGAGCTAGTCTGCTCAGGACAGTGCAAGATACCCGCATGGAGCGAAATTATCTTTTACCTAGCATCCCCTCTGCCAGAGAGAGAAGCGTGGTTGCACCTCTGGAAAGGGCCTTATGGAAAGGGACACGTCTGTCACTGTGCTCCCCAAGAGCAAGTCTGGGGAAGGTGCAGCACGCTGCCACGGGCAAAGAGAAGGAGCCGTTGGCTTTGTGTTCGGGAAACGTTCGCGATGCAGGAGAGTTGGCACTGGCAGGAACAGCGGGCCCGTTGTAAGACAAGTGTCACCATCTACCTGTGCTGAGGGTCGGAGGCCTGGCTGCTAAGGTGACAGAAGAGTATGACTATGGCAGGCAGGTGTGCTCCACACTGAGGAAGGAGTCTGGGCAGAAGGCAGGCCTGTCCTGTGTCTCTGGTCCCAAGGGGACAGCGTCTCCTTGACCACCTGTGCCTAGGGCAGACTTGGGCTTGCCACCAAGCGCCATAGCTTCAACTCGCAGAAACAGCTCCCTGGACGAACGGGCAGTCCGATGCTGTCTTCCTCAAGATGTGACAACGTTGTTGGTGTCAGGAAGTGTGCCGGGGTAGGAGGGGGGACAGACCCAAACAGATCCCCAGCCCAGTGCACGGGCAGTGTGCAGGGTTCATGTCGACTCTCCTCTCCTGTGGGGAAGGCACTTGCTTAGTCCCCGATTCCTCGCGAGCGCTAGTGCAAAAGGCCTAGCCTTGCCTATGCCAGGACATGAAGTGAGCATAGAGTGCCATCCTAGGCAACGCACGCTGCTGTTGGTTTTTGATTGTGCCTGCTTAGTTCAGTTGGTAAATCAGAGTCAGATCTGTAGGCTGCTGTGGCTGTTTGCCTTAGCCTAGTATTCGTAGGACGGTGGGAGAGCCCCGCATAGAGCGAAAGCCACTTTGCCCGGGCATCCCTTTTGGGAAGTCACAGCTTTCGTTGGGAAATCAGAGTCGCGTCTGAGGGATGCTGTTGCTGCTTGCCTGAGTTAGACTTCCCTGCAAATTGTAATAAACCCGCATGGAGCGAAATCATCTATGGCCAGGCCTCCTCTCTGAGAAAGCAGAGCTTCGTTGGGCAATCAGTGTCGGGTTTTTAGGAAGCTGCTGCTTCTTGCCTGAGCTATTCTGCTGAGGACAGTGCAAGGTACCCGCATGGAGCGAAATTCCCTTTCACCTAGCATCCCCTCTGCCAGAGAGAGAAGCGTGGTTGCACCTCTAAAAGGGCCTTAAGGAAAGGGACACGTCTGTCACCGTGCTCCCCAAGAGCAAGTCTGGGGAAGGTGCAGCACGCTGCCACGGGCAAAGAGAAGGAGCCGTTGGCTTTGTGTTCGGGAAACGGTCGCGATGCAGGAGAGTTGGCACTGGCAGGAACAGCGGGCCCGTTGTAAGACAAGTGTCACCATCTACCTGTGCTGAGGGATGGAGGCCTGGCTGCTAAGGTGACAGTAGAGTAGGACTAGGCAGGCACGCGTGCTCCACACTGAGGAAGGAGTCTGTGCAGATGCAGGCCGGTCCTGTGTCTCTGGTCCCAAGGGGACAGCGTCTCCTTGACCCCCTCTGCCTAGGGCAGACTTGGGCTTGCCACCAAGCGCCATAGCCGCAACTCGCAGAAACAGCTCCCTGGACGAACGGGCAGTCCGATGCCGTCTTCCTCCAAGATGTGACAACGTTGTTGGTGTCAGGAAGTGTGCCGGGGTAGGAGGGGGGACAGACCCAAACAGATCCCCATCCCCGTGCACGGGCAGTGTGCAGGGTTCATGTCGACTCTCCTCTCCTGTGGGGAAGGCACTGGCTTAGTCCCCGATTCCACGCGAGCTCTAGTGCAAAAGGCCTAGCCTTGCCTATGCCAGGACATGAAGTGAGCATAGAGTGCCATCCTAGGCAACGCACACTGCTGTAGGTTTGTGATTGACCCTGCTTAGTTCGTCTTGGCAGGGAGAACGCACGGCGCGAACATGGAGCCCCGGAAAGCAAGGCCCAAGATACACTAGCTCTCCCGCAGCTCCTCTTCTTTGAAGTGTCAGAGCGAATGCCCAAAGCCTTGCTGTGAAGCAGCAGCGAAGGGCAGTTCGCGCCAGCTGAAAACCTCTGCGAACGTATAGCAGTAGCTGGTAAATCAGAGTCGGATCTGTAGGCTGCTGTGGCTGCTTGCCTTAGCCTAGTATTCGTAGGACGGTGGGAGAGCCCCGCATAGAGCGAAAGCCTCTTTGCCCGGGCATCCCCTCTGGGAAGGCACAGCTTTCGTTGGGAAATCAGAGTCGCGTCTGAGGGATGCTGCTGCTGCTTCCCTGAGCTAGTCTCCCCTGCACGTTGTAATAAACCCGCATGGAACGAAATCCTTCTATGCCCAGGCATCCTCTCTGGGAAAGCATAGCATTCGTTGGGCAATCAGAGTCGGGTTTGTGGGAAGCTGCTGCTTCTTGCCTGAGCTACTCTGCTCAGGACAGTGCAAGATACCCGCATGGAGCGAAATTTTCTTTCACCTAGCATCCCCTCTGCCAGAGAGAGAAGCGTGGTTGCACCTCTGGAAAGGGCCTTAAGGAAAGGGACACGTCTGTCACCGTGCTCCCCAAGAGCAAGTCTGGGGAAGGTGCAGCACGCTGCCACGGGCAAAGAGGAGCCCTTGGCTTTGTGGTCGGGGCACGGTCGCGAAGCAGGAGAGATGGCACTGGCAGGAACAGCCGGCCTGTTGTAAGACAAGAGTCACCAGCTACTTGTGAAAACAGAGTCGCGTCTGAGGTATGCTGCCGCTGCTTCCCTGATCTAGTCTCCCTTGCACGTTGTAATAATCCCGCATGGAACGAAATCCTTCTATGCCCAGGCATCCTCTGTGGGAAAGCATAGCATTCGTTGGGCAATCAGAGTCGGGTTTGTGGGAAGCTGCTGCTTCTTGCCTGAGCTACTCTGCTCAGGACAGTGCAAGATACCCGCATGGAGAGAAATTTTCTTTCACCTAGCATCCCCTCTGCCAGAGAGAGAAGCGTGGTTGCACCTCTGGAAAGGGCCTTAAGGAAAGGGACACGTCTGTCACCGTGCTCCCCAAGAGCAAGTCTGGGGAAGGTGCAGCACGCTGCCACGGGCAAAGAGAAGGAGCCGTTGGCTCTGTGTTCGGGAAACGGTCGCGATGCAGGAGAGTTGGCACTGGCAGGAACAGCGGGCCCGTTGTAAGACAAGTGTCACCATCTACCTGTGCTGAGGGTCGGAGGCCTGGCTGCTAAGGTGACAGAAGAGTATGACTATGGCAGGCAGGTGTGCTCCACACTGAGGAAGGAGTCTGGGCAGAAGGCAGGCCTGTCCTGTGTCTCTGGTCCCAAGGGGACAGCGTCTCCTTGACCACCTGTGCCTAGGGCAGACTTGGGCTTGCCACCAAGCGCCATAGCTTCAACTCGCAGAAACAGCTCCCTGGACGAACGGGCAGTCCGATGCCGTCTTCCTCCAAGATGTGACAACGTTGTTGGTGTCAGGAAGTGTGCCGGAGTAGGAGGGGGGACAGACCCAAACAGATCCCCAGCCCAGTGCACGGGCAGTGTGCAGGGTTCATGTCGACTCTCCTCTCCTGTGGGGAAGGCACTGGCTTAGTCCCCGATTCCACGAGAGCGCTAGTGCAAAAGGCCTAGCCTTGCCTATGCCAGGACATGAAGTGAGCATAGAGTGCCATCCTAGGCAACGCACGCTGCTGTTGGTTTTTGATTGTGCCTGCTTAGTTCAGTTGGTAAATCAGAGTCAGATCTGTAGGCTGCTGTGGCTGCTTGCCTTAGCCTAGTATTCGTAGGACGTTGGGAGAGCCCCGCATAGAGCGAAAGCCACTTTGCCCGGGCATCCCCTTTGGGAAGTCACAGCTTTCGTTGGGAAATCAGAGTCGCTTCTGAGGGATGCTGTTGCTGCTTGCCTGAGTTAGACTTCCCTGCAAATTGTAATAAACCCGCATGGAGCGAAATCATCTATGGCCAGGCCTCCTCTCTGAGAAAGCAGAGCATTCGTTGGGCAATCAGTGTCGGGTTTTTAGGAAGCTGCTGCTTCTTGCCTGAGCTATTCTGCTGAGGACAGTGCAAGATACCCGCATGGAGCGAAATTCCCTTTCACCTAGCATCCCCTCTGCCAGAGAGAGAAGCGTGGTTGCACCTCTGGAAAGGGGCTTAAGGAAAGGGACACGTCTGTCACCGTGCTCCCCAAGAGCAAGTCTGGGGAAGGTGCAGCACGCTGCCACGGGCAAAGAGAAGGAGCCGTTGGCTTTGTGTTCAGAAACGGTCGCGATGCAGGAGAGTTGGCACTGGCAGGAACAGTGGGCCCGTTGTAAGACAAGTGTCACCAGCTACTTGTGAAAACAGAGTCGCGTCTGAGGGATGCTGCTGCTGCTTCCCTGATCTAGTCTCCCCTGCACGTTGTCATAATCCCGCATGGAATGAAATCCTTCTATGCCCAGGCATCCTCTCTGGGAAAGCATAGCATTCGTTGGGCAATCAGAGTCGGGTTTGTGGGAAGCTGCTGCTTCTTGCCTGAGCTAGTCTGCTCAGGACAGTGCAAGATACCCGCATGGAGCGAAATTATCTTTTACCTAGCATCCCCTCTGGCAGAGAGAGAAGCGTGGTTGCACCTCTGGAAAGGGCCTTATGGAAAGGGACACGTCTGTCACTGTGCTCCCCAAGAGCAAGTCTGGGGAAGGTGCAGCACGCTGCCACGGGCAAAGAGAAGGAGCCGTTGGCTTTGTGTTCGGGAAACGTTCGCGATGCAGGAGAGTTGGCACTGGCAGGAACAGCGGGCCCGTTGTAAGACAAGTGTCACCATCTACCTGTGCTGAGGGTCGGAGGCCTGGCTGCTAAGGTGAGAGAAGAGTATGACTATGGCAGGCAGGTGTGCTCCACACTGAGGAAGGAGTCTTGGCAGAAGGCAGGCCTGTCCTGTGTCTCTGGTCCCAAGGGGACAGCGTCTCCTTGACCACATGTGCCTAGGGCAGACTTGGGCTTGCCACCAAGCGCCATAGCTTCAACTCGCAGAAACAGCTCCCTGGACGAACGGGCAGTCCGATGCTGTCTTCCTCAAGATGTGACAACGTTGTTGGTGTCAGGAAGTGTGCCGGGGTAGGAGGGGGGACAGACCCAAACAGATCCCCAGCCCAGTGCACGGGCAGTGTGCAGGGTTCATGTCGACTCTCCTCTCCTGTGGGGAAGGCACTGGCTTAGTCCCCGATTCCGCGCGAGCGCTAGTGCAAAAGGCCTAGCCTTGCCTATGCCAGGACATGAAGTGAGCATAGAGTGCCATCCTAGGCAACGCACGCTGCTGTTGGTTTTTGATTGTGCCTGCTTAGTTCAGTTGGTAAATCAGAGTCAGATCTGTAGGCTGCTGTGGCTGCTTGCCTTAGCCTAGTATTCGTAGGACGGTGGGAGAGCCCCGCATAGAGCGAAAGCCACTTTGCCCGGGCATCCCTTTTGGGAAGTCACAGCTTTCGTTGGGAAATCAGAGTCGCGTCTGAGGGATGCTGTTGCTGCTTGCCTGAGTTAGACTTCCCTGCAAATTGTAATGAACCCGCATGGAGCGAAATCATCTATGGCCAGGCCTCCTCTCTGAGAAAGCAGAGCTTCGTTGGGCAATCAGTGTCGGGTTTTTAGGAAGCTGCTGCTTCTTGCCTGAGCTATTCTGCTGAGGACAGTGCAAGATACCCGCATGGAGCGAAATTCCCTTTCACCTAGCATCCCCTCTGCCAGAGAGAGAAGCGTGGTTGCACCTCTGGAAAGGGCCTTAAGGAAAGGGACACGTCTGTCACCGTGCTCCCCAAGAGCAAGTCTGGGGAAGGTGCAGCACGCTGCCACGGGCAAAGAGAAGGAGCCGTTGGCTTTGTGTTCGGGAAACGGTCGCGATGCAGGAGAGTTGGCACTGGCAGGAACAGCGGGCCCGTTGTAAGACAAGTGTCACCATCTACCTGTGCTGAGGGATGGAGGCCTGGCTGCTAAGGTGACAGTAGAGTAGGACTAGGGCAGGCACGCGTGCTCCACACTGAGGAAGGAGTCTGTGCAGAAGGCAGGCCGGTCCTGTGTCTCTGGTCCCAAGGGGACAGCGTCTCCTTGACCCCCTCTGCCTAGGGCAGACTTGGGCTTGCCACCAAGCGCCATAGCCGCAACTCGCAGAAACAGCTCCCTGGACGAACGGGCAGTCCGATGCCGTCTTCCTCCAAGATGTGACAACGTTGTTGGTGTCAGGAAGTGTGCCGGGGTAGGAGGGGGGACAGACCCAAACAGATCCCCATCCCCGTGCACGGACAGTGTGCAGGGTTCATGTCGACTCTCCTCTCCTGTGGGGAAGGCACTGGCTTAGTCCCCGATTCCACGCGAGCTCTAGTGCAAAAGGCCTAGCCTTGCCTATGCCAGGACATGAAGTGAGCATAGAGTGCCATCCTAGGCAACGCACACTGCTGTAGGTTTGTGATTGACCCTGCTTAGTTCGTCTTGGCAGGGAGAACGCACGGCGCGAACATGGAGCCCCGGAAAGCAAGGCCCAAGATACACTAGCTCTCCCGCAGCTCCTCTTCTTTGAAGTGTCAGAGCGAATGCCCAAAGCCTTGCTGTGAAGCAGCAGCGAAGGGCAGTTCGCGCCAGCTGAAAACCTCTGCGAACGTATAGCAGTAGCTGGTAAATCAGAGTCGGATCTGTAGGCTGCTGTGGCTGCTTGCCTTAGCCTAGTATTCGTAGGACGGTGGGAGAGCCCCGCATAGAGCGAAAGCCTCTTTGCCCGGGCATCCCCTCTGGGAAGGCACAGCTTTCGTTGGGAAATCAGAGTCGCGTCTGAGGGATGCTGCTGCTGCTTCCCTGAGCTAGTCTCCCCTGCACGTTGTAATAAACCCGCATGGAACGAAATCCTTCTATGCCCAGGCATCCTCTCTGGGAAAGCATAGCATTCGTTGGGCAATCAGAGTCGGGTTTGTGGGAAGCTGCTGCTTCTTGCCTGAGCTACTCTGCTCAGGACAGTGCAAGATACCCGCATGGAGCGAAATTTTCTTTCACCTAGCATCCCCTCTGCCAGAGAGAGAAGCGTGGTTGCACCTCTGGAAAGGGCCTTAAGGAAAGGGACACGTCTGTCACCGTGCTCCCCAAGAGCAAGTCTGGGGAAGGTGCAGCACGCTGCCACGGGCAAAGAGGAGCCCTTGGCTTTGTGGTCGGGGCACGGTCGCGAAGCAGGAGAGATGGCACTGGCAGGAACAGCCGGCCTGTTGTAAGACAAGAGTCACCAGCTACTTGTGAAAACAGAGTCGCGTCTGAGGTATGCTGCCGCTGCTTCCCTGATCTAGTCTCCCTTGCACGTTGTAATAATCCCGCATGGAACGAAATCCTTCTATGCCCAGGCATCCTCTGTGGGAAAGCATAGCATTCGTTGGGCAATCAGAGTCGGGTTTGTGGGAAGCTGCTGCTTCTTGCCTGAGCTACTCTGCTCAGGACAGTGCAAGATACCCGCATGGAGAGAAATTCCCTTTCACCTAGCATCCCCTCTGCCAGAGAGAGAAGCGTGGTTGCACCTCTGGAAAGGGGCTTAAGGAAAGGGACACGTCTGTCACCGTGCTCCCCAAGAGCAAGTCTGGGGAAGGTGCAGCACGCTGCCACGGGCAAAGAGAAGGAGCCGTTGGCTTTGTGTTCGGGAAACGTTCGCGATGCAGGAGAGTTGGCACTGGCAGGAACAGCGGGCCCGTTGTAAGACAAGTGTCACCATCTACCTGTGCTGAGGGTCGGAGGCCTGGCTGCTAAGGTGACAGAAGAGTATGACTACGGCAGGCAGGTGTGCTCCACACTGAGGAAGGAGTCTGGGCAGAAGGCAGGCCTGTCCTGTGTCTCTGGTCCCAAGGGGACAGCGTCTCCTTGACCACCTGTGCCCAGGGCAGACTTGGGCTTGCCACCAAGCGCCATAGCTTCAACTCGCAGAAACAGCTCCCTGGACGAACGGGCAGTCCGATGCTGTCTTCCTCAAGATGTGACAACGTTGTTGGTGTCAGGAAGTGTGCCGGGGTAGGAGGGGGGACAGACCCAAACAGATCCCCAGCCCAGTGCACGGGCAGTGTGCAGGGTTCATGTCGACTCTCCTCTCCTGTGGGGAAGGCACTTGCTTAGTCCCCGATTCCGCGCGAGCGCTAGTGCAAAAGGCCTAGCCTTGCCTATGCCAGGACATGAAGTGAGCATAGAGTGCCATCCTAGGCAACGCACGCTGCTGTTGGTTTTTGATTGTGCCTGCTTAGTTCAGTTGGTAAATCAGAGTCAGATCTGTAGGCTGCTGTGGCTGCTTGCCTTAGCCTAGTATTCGTAGGACGGTGGGAGAGCCCCGCATAGAGCGAAAGCCACTTTGCCCGGGCATCCCTTTTGGGAAGTCACAGCTTTCGTTGGGAAATCAGAGTCGCGTCTGAGGGATGCTGTTGCTGCTTGCCTGAGTTAGACTTCCCTGCAAATTGTAATAAACCCGCATGGAGCGAAATCATCTATGGCCAGGCCTCCTCTCTGAGAAAGCAGAGCTTCGTTGGGCAATCAGTGTCGGGTTTTTAGGAAGCTGCTGCTTCTTGCCTGAGCTATTCTGCTGAGGACAGTGCAAGATACCCGCATGGAGCGAAATTCCCTTTCACCTAGCATCCCCTCTGCCAGAGAGAGAAGCGTGGTTGCACCTCTGGAAAGGGCCTTAAGGAAAGGGACACGTCTGTCACCGTGCTCCCCAAGAGCAAGTCTGGGGAAGGTGCAGCACGCTGCCACGGGCAAAGAGAAGGAGCCGTTGGCTTTGTGTTCGGGAAACGGTCGCGATGCAGGAGAGTTGGCACTGGCAGGAACAGCGGGCCCGTTGTAAGACAAGTGTCACCATCTACCTGTGCTGAGGGATGGAGGCCTGGCTGCTAAGGTGACAGTAGAGTAGGACTAGGGCAGGCACGCGTGCTCCACACTGAGGAAGGAGTCTGTGCAGAAGGCAGGCCGGTCCTGTGTCTCTGGTCCCAAGGGGACAGCGTCTCCTTGACCCCCTCTGCCTAGGGCAGACTTGGGCTTGCCACCAAGCGCCATAGCCGCAACTCGCAGAAACAGCTCCCTGGACGAACGGGCAGTCCGATGCCGTCTTCCTCCAAGATGTGACAACGTTGTTGGTGTCAGGAAGTGTGCCGGGGTAGGAGGGGGGACAGACCCAAACAGATCCCCATCCCCGT
This sequence comes from Neogale vison, assembly GCF_020171115.1. Taxonomy (NCBI): domain Eukaryota; kingdom Metazoa; phylum Chordata; class Mammalia; order Carnivora; family Mustelidae; genus Neogale; species Neogale vison. The sequence continues at coordinate 217,252,944 of NC_058101.1, forward strand.
GCACGGGCAGTGTGCAGGGTTCATGTCGACTCTCCTCTCCTGTGGGGAAGGCACTGGCTTAGTCCCCGATTCCACGCGAGCTCTAGTGCAAAAGGCCTAGCCTTGCCTATGCCAGGACATGAAGTGAGCATAGAGTGCCATCCTAGGCAACGCACACTGCTGTAGGTTTGTGATTGACCCTGCTTAGTTCGTCTTGGCAGGGAGAACGCACGGCGCGAACATGGAGCCCCGGAAAGCAAGGCCCAAGATACACTAGCTCTCCCGCAGCTCCTCTTCTTTGAAGTGTCAGAGCGAATGCCCAAAGCCTTGCTGTGAAGCAGCAGCGAAGGGCAGTTCGCGCCAGCTGAAAACCTCTGCGAACGTATAGCAGTAGCTGGTAAATCAGAGTCGGATCTGTAGGCTGCTGTGGCTGCTTGCCTTAGCCTAGTATTCGTAGGACGGTGGGAGAGCCCCGCATAGAGCGAAAGCCTCTTTGCCCGGGCATCCCCTCTGGGAAGGCACAGCTTTCGTTGGGAAATCAGAGTCGCGTCTGAGGGATGCTGCTGCTGCTTCCCTGAGCTAGTCTCCCCTGCACGTTGTAATAAACCCGCATGGAACGAAATCCTTCTATGCCCAGGCATCCTCTCTGGGAAAGCATAGCATTCGTTGGGCAATCAGAGTCGGGTTTGTGGGAAGCTGCTGCTTCTTGCCTGAGCTACTCTGCTCAGGACAGTGCAAGATACCCGCATGGAGCGAAATTTTCTTTCACCTAGCATCCCCTCTGCCAGAGAGAGAAGCGTGGTTGCACCTCTGGAAAGGGCCTTAAGGAAAGGGACACGTCTGTCACCGTGCTCCCCAAGAGCAAGTCTGGGGAAGGTGCAGCACGCTGCCACGGGCAAAGAGGAGCCCTTGGCTTTGTGGTCGGGGCACGGTCGCGAAGCAGGAGAGATGGCACTGGCAGGAACAGCCGGCCTGTTGTAAGACAAGAGTCACCAGCTACTTGTGAAAACAGAGTCGCGTCTGAGGTATGCTGCCGCTGCTTCCCTGATCTAGTCTCCCTTGCACGTTGTAATAATCCCGCATGGAACGAAATCCTTCTATGCCCAGGCATCCTCTGTGGGAAAGCATAGCATTCGTTGGGCAATCAGAGTCGGGTTTGTGGGAAGCTGCTGCTTCTTGCCTGAGCTACTCTGCTCAGGACAGTGCAAGATACCCGCATGGAGAGAAATTCCCTTTCACCTAGCATCCCCTCTGCCAGAGAGAGAAGCGTGGTTGCACCTCTGGAAAGGGGCTTAAGGAAAGGGACACGTCTGTCACCGTGCTCCCCAAGAGCAAGTCTGGGGAAGGTGCAGCACGCTGCCACGGGCAAAGAGAAGGAGCCGTTGGCTTTGTGTTCGGGAAACGTTCGCGATGCAGGAGAGTTGGCACTGGCAGGAACAGCGGGCCCGTTGTAAGACAAGTGTCACCATCTACCTGTGCTGAGGGTCGGAGGCCTGGCTGCTAAGGTGACAGAAGAGTATGACTATGGCAGGCAGGTGTGCTCCACACTGAGGAAGGAGTCTGGGCAGAAGGCAGGCCTGTCCTGTGTCTCTGGTCCCAAGGGGACAGCGTCTCCTTGACCACCTGTGCCCAGGGCAGACTTGGGCTTGCCACCAAGCGCCATAGCTTCAACTCGCAGAAACAGCTCCCTGGACGAACGGGCAGTCCGATGCTGTCTTCCTCAAGATGTGACAACGTTGTTGGTGTCAGGAAGTGTGCCGGGGTAGGAGGGGGGACAGACCCAAACAGATCCCCAGCCCAGTGCACGGGCAGTGTGCAGGGTTCATGTCGACTCTCCTCTCCTGTGGGGAAGGCACTTGCTTAGTCCCCGATTCCGCGCGAGCGCTAGTGCAAAAGGCCTAGCCTTGCCTATGCCAGGACATGAAGTGAGCATAGAGTGCCATCCTAGGCAACGCACGCTGCTGTTGGTTTTTGATTGTGCCTGCTTAGTTCAGTTGGTAAATCAGAGTCAGATCTGTAGGCTGCTGTGGCTGCTTGCCTTAGCCTAGTATTCGTAGGACGGTGGGAGAGCCCCGCATAGAGCGAAAGCCACTTTGCCCGGGCATCCCTTTTGGGAAGTCACAGCTTTCGTTGGGAAATCAGAGTCGCGTCTGAGGGATGCTGTTGCTGCTTGCCTGAGTTAGACTTCCCTGCAAATTGTAATAAACCCGCATGGAGCGAAATCATCTATGGCCAGGCCTCCTCTCTGAGAAAGCAGAGCTTCGTTGGGCAATCAGTGTCGGGTTTTTAGGAAGCTGCTGCTTCTTGCCTGAGCTATTCTGCTGAGGACAGTGCAAGATACCCGCATGGAGCGAAATTCCCTTTCACCTAGCATCCCCTCTGCCAGAGAGAGAAGCGTGGTTGCACCTCTGGAAAGGGCCTTAAGGAAAGGGACACGTCTGTCACCGTGCTCCCCAAGAGCAAGTCTGGGGAAGGTGCAGCACGCTGCCACGGGCAAAGAGAAGGAGCCGTTGGCTTTGTGTTCGGGAAACGGTCGCGATGCAGGAGAGTTGGCACTGGCAGGAACAGCGGGCCCGTTGTAAGACAAGTGTCACCATCTACCTGTGCTGAGGGATGGAGGCCTGGCTGCTAAGGTGACAGTAGAGTAGGACTAGGGCAGGCACGCGTGCTCCACACTGAGGAAGGAGTCTGTGCAGAAGGCAGGCCGGTCCTGTGTCTCTGGTCCCAAGGGGACAGCGTCTCCTTGACCCCCTCTGCCTAGGGCAGACTTGGGCTTGCCACCAAGCGCCATAGCCGCAACTCGCAGAAACAGCTCCCTGGACGAACGGGCAGTCCGATGCCGTCTTCCTCCAAGATGTGACAACGTTGTTGGTGTCAGGAAGTGTGCCGGGGTAGGAGGGGGGACAGACCCAAACAGATCCCCATCCCCGTGCACGGGCAGTGTGCAGGGTTCATGTCGACTCTCCTCTCCTGTGGGGAAGGCACTGGCTTAGTCCCCGATTCCACGCGAGCTCTAGTGCAAAAGGCCTAGCCTTGCCTATGCCAGGACATGAAGTGAGCATAGAGTGCCATCCTAGGCAACGCACACTGCTGTAGGTTTGTGATTGACCCTGCTTAGTTCGTCTTGGCAGGGAGAACGCACGGCGCGAACATGGAGCCCCGGAAAGCAAGGCCCAAGATACACTAGCTCTCCCGCAGCTCCTCTTCTTTGAAGTGTCAGAGCGAATGCCCAAAGCCTTGCTGTGAAGCAGCAGCGAAGGGCAGTTCGCGCCAGCTGAAAACCTCTGCGAACGTATAGCAGTAGCTGGTAAATCAGAGTCGGATCTGTAGGCTGCTGTGGCTGCTTGCCTTAGCCTAGTATTCGTAGGACGGTGGGAGAGCCCCGCATAGAGCGAAAGCCTCTTTGCCCGGGCATCCCCTCTGGGAAGGCACAGCTTTCGTTGGGAAATCAGAGTCGCGTCTGAGGGATGCTGCTGCTGCTTCCCTGAGCTAGTCTCCCCTGCACGTTGTAATAAACCCGCATGGAACGAAATCCTTCTATGCCCAGGCATCCTCTCTGGGAAAGCATAGCATTCGTTGGGCAATCAGAGTCGGGTTTGTGGGAAGCTGCTGCTTCTTGCCTGAGCTACTCTGCTCAGGACAGTGCAAGATACCCGCATGGAGCGAAATTTTCTTTCACCTAGCATCCCCTCTGCCAGAGAGAGAAGCGTGGTTGCACCTCTGGAAAGGGCCTTAAGGAAAGGGACACGTCTGTCACCGTGCTCCCCAAGAGCAAGTCTGGGGAAGGTGCAGCACGCTGCCACGGGCAAAGAGGAGCCCTTGGCTTTGTGGTCGGGGCACGGTCGCGAAGCAGGAGAGATGGCACTGGCAGGAACAGCCGGCCTGTTGTAAGACAAGAGTCACCAGCTACTTGTGAAAACAGAGTCGCGTCTGAGGTATGCTGCCGCTGCTTCCCTGATCTAGTCTCCCTTGCACGTTGTAATAATCCCGCATGGAACGAAATCCTTCTATGCCCAGGCATCCTCTGTGGGAAAGCATAGCATTCGTTGGGCAATCAGAGTCGGGTTTGTGGGAAGCTGCTGCTTCTTGCCTGAGCTACTCTGCTCAGGACAGTGCAAGATACCCGCATGGAGAGAAATTCCCTTTCACCTAGCATCCCCTCTGCCAGAGAGAGAAGCGTGGTTGCACCTCTGGAAAGGGGCTTAAGGAAAGGGACACGTCTGTCACCGTGCTCCCCAAGAGCAAGTCTGGGGAAGGTGCAGCACGCTGCCACGGGCAAAGAGAAGGAGCCGTTGGCTTTGTGTTCGGGAAACGTTCGCGATGCAGGAGAGTTGGCACTGGCAGGAACAGCGGGCCCGTTGTAAGACAAGTGTCACCATCTACCTGTGCTGAGGGTCGGAGGCCTGGCTGCTAAGGTGACAGAAGAGTATGACTATGGCAGGCAGGTGTGCTCCACACTGAGGAAGGAGTCTGGGCAGAAGGCAGGCCTGTCCTGTGTCTCTGGTCCCAAGGGGACAGCGTCTCCTTGACCACCTGTGCCCAGGGCAGACTTGGGCTTGCCACCAAGCGCCATAGCTTCAACTCGCAGAAACAGCTCCCTGGACGAACGGGCAGTCCGATGCTGTCTTCCTCAAGATGTGACAACGTTGTTGGTGTCAGGAAGTGTGCCGGGGTAGGAGGGGGGACAGACCCAAACAGATCCCCAGCCCAGTGCACGGGCAGTGTGCAGGGTTCATGTCGACTCTCCTCTCCTGTGGGGAAGGCACTTGCTTAGTCCCCGATTCCGCGCGAGCGCTAGTGCAAAAGGCCTAGCCTTGCCTATGCCAGGACATGAAGTGAGCATAGAGTGCCATCCTAGGCAACGCACGCTGCTGTTGGTTTTTGATTGTGCCTGCTTAGTTCAGTTGGTAAATCAGAGTCAGATCTGTAGGCTGCTGTGGCTGCTTGCCTTAGCCTAGTATTCGTAGGACGGTGGGAGAGCCCCGCATAGAGCGAAAGCCACTTTGCCCGGGCATCCCTTTTGGGAAGTCACAGCTTTCGTTGGGAAATCAGAGTCGCGTCTGAGGGATGCTGTTGCTGCTTGCCTGAGTTAGACTTCCCTGCAAATTGTAATAAACCCGCATGGAGCGAAATCATCTATGGCCAGGCCTCCTCTCTGAGAAAGCAGAGCTTCGTTGGGCAATCAGTGTCGGGTTTTTAGGAAGCTGCTGCTTCTTGCCTGAGCTATTCTGCTGAGGACAGTGCAAGATACCCGCATGGAGCGAAATTCCCTTTCACCTAGCATCCCCTCTGCCAGAGAGAGAAGCGTGGTTGCACCTCTGGAAAGGGCCTTAAGGAAAGGGACACGTCTGTCACCGTGCTCCCCAAGAGCAAGTCTGGGGAAGGTGCAGCACGCTGCCACGGGCAAAGAGAAGGAGCCGTTGGCTTTGTGTTCGGGAAACGGTCGCGATGCAGGAGAGTTGGCACTGGCAGGAACAGCGGGCCCGTTGTAAGACAAGTGTCACCATCTACCTGTGCTGAGGGATGGAGGCCTGGCTGCTAAGGTGACAGTAGAGTAGGACTAGGGCAGGCACGCGTGCTCCACACTGAGGAAGGTGTCTGTGCAGAAGGCAGGCCGGTCCTGTGTCTCTGGTCCCAAGGGGACAGCGTCTCCTTGACCCCCTCTGCCTAGGGCAGACTTGGGCTTGCCACCAAGCGCCATAGCCGCAACTCGCAGAAACAGCTCCCTGGATGAACGGGCAGTCCGATGCCGTCTTCCTCCAAGATGTGACAACGTTGTTGGTGTCAGGAAGTGTGCCGGGGTAGGAGGGGGGGACAGACCCAAACAGATCCCCATCCCCGTGCACGGGCAGTGTGCAGGGTTCATGTCGACTCTCCTCTCCTGTGGGGAAGGCACTGGCTTAGTCCCCGATTCCACGCGAGCTCTAGTGCAAAAGGCCTAGCCTTGCCTATGCCAGGACATGAAGTGAGCATAGAGTGCCATCCTAGGCAACGCACACTGCTGTAGGTTTGTGATTGACCCTGCTTAGTTCGTCTTGGCAGGGAGAACGCACGGCGCGAACATGGAGCCCCGGAAAGCAAGGCCCAAGATACACTAGCTCTCCCGCAGCTCCTCTTCTTTGAAGTGTCAGAGCGAATGCCCAAAGCCTTGCTGTGAAGCAGCAGCGAAGGGCAGTTCGCGCCAGCTGAAAACCTCTGCGAACGTATAGCAGTAGCTGGTAAATCAGAGTCGGATCTGTAGGCTGCTGTGGCTGCTTGCCTTAGCCTAGTATTCGTAGGACGGTGGGAGAGCCCCGCATAGAGCGAAAGCCTCTTTGCCCGGGCATCCCCTCTGGGAAGGCACAGCTTTCGTTGGGAAATCAGAGTCGCGTCTGAGGGATGCTGCTGCTGCTTCCCTGAGCTAGTCTCCCCTGCACGTTGTAATAAACCCGCATGGAACGAAATCCTTCTATGCCCAGGCATCCTCTCTGGGAAAGCATAGCATTCATTGGGCAATCAGAGTCGGGTTTGTGGGAAGCTGCTGCTTCTTGCCTGAGCTACTCTGCTCAGGACAGTGCAAGATACCCGCATGGAGCGAAATTTTCTTTCACCTAGCATCCCCTCTGCCAGAGAGAGAAGCGTGGTTGCACCTCTGGAAAGGGCCTTAAGGAAAGGGACACGTCTGTCACCGTGCTCCCCAAGAGCAAGTCTGGGGAAGGTGCAGCACGCTGCCACGGGCAAAGAGGAGCCCTTGGCTTTGTGGTCGGGGCACGGTCGCGAAGCAGGAGAGATGGCACTGGCAGGAACAGCCGGCCTGTTGTAAGACAAGAGTCACCAGCTACTTGTGAAAACAGAGTCGCGTCTGAGGTATGCTGCCGCTGCTTCCCTGATCTAGTCTCCCTTGCACGTTGTAATAATCCCGCATGGAACGAAATCCTTCTATGCCCAGGCATCCTCTGTGGGAAAGCATAGCATTCGTTGGGCAATCAGAGTCGGGTTTGTGGGAAGCTGCTGCTTCTTGCCTAGCTACTCTGCTCAGGACAGTGCAAGATACCCGCATGGAGAGAAATTCCCTTTCACCTAGCATCCCCTCTGCCAGAGAGAGAAGCGTGGTTGCACCTCTGGAAAGGGGCTTAAGGAAAGGGACACGTCTGTCACCGTGCTCCCCCAGAGCAAGTCTGGGGAAGGTGCAGCACGCTGCCACGGGCAAAGAGAAGGAGCCGTTGGCTTTGTGTTCGGGAAACGTTCGCGATGCAGGAGAGTTGGCACTGGCAGGAACAGCGGGCCCGTTGTAAGACAAGTGTCACCATCTACCTGTGCTGAGGGTCGGAGGCCTGGCTGCTAAGGTGACAGAAGAGTATGACTATGGCAGGCAGGTGTGCTCCACACTGAGGAAGGAGTCTGGGCAGAAGGCAGGCCTGTCCTGTGTCTCTGGTCCCAAGGGGACAGCGTCTCCTTGACCACCTGTGCCCAGGGCAGACTTGGGCTTGCCACCAAGCGCCATAGCTTCAACTCGCAGAAACAGCTCCCTGGACGAACGGGCAGTCCGATGCTGTCTTCCTCAAGATGTGACAACGTTGTTGGTGTCAGGAACTGTGCCGGGGTAGGAGGGGGGACAGACCCAAACAGATCCCCAGCCCAGTGCACGGGCAGTGTACAGGGTTCATGTCGACTCTCCTCTCCTGTGGGGAAGGCACTTGCGTAGTCCCCGATTCCGCGCGAGCGCTAGTGCAAAAGGCCTAGCCTTGCCTATGCCAGGACATGAAGTGAGCATAGAGTGCCATCCTAGGCAACGCACGCTGCTGTTGGTTTTTGATTGTGCCTGCTTAGTTCAGTTGGTAAATCAGAGTCAGATCTGTAGGCTGCTGTGGCTGCTTGCCTTAGCCTAGTATTCGTAGGACGGTGGGAGAGCCCCGCATAGAGCGAAAGCCACTTTGCCCGGGCATCCCTTTTGGGAAGTCACAGCTTTCGTTGGGAAATCAGAGTCGCGTCTGAGGGATGCTGTTGCTGCTTGCCTGAGTTAGACTTCCCTGCAAATTGTAATAAACCCGCATGGAGCGAAATCATCTATGGCCAGGCCTCCTCTCTGAGAAAGCAGAGCTTCGTTGGGCAATCAGTGTCGGGTTTTTAGGAAGCTGCTGCTTCTTGCCTGAGCTATTCTGCTGAGGACAGTGCAAGATACCCGCATGGAGCGAAATTCCCTTTCACCTAGCATCCCCTCTGCCAGAGAGAGAAGCGTGGATGCACCTCTGGAAAGGGCCTTAAGGAAAGGGACACATCTGTCACCGTGCTCCCCAAGAGCAAGTCTGGGGAAGGTGCAGCACGCTGCCACGGGCAAAGAGAAGGAGCCGTTGGCTTTGTGTTCGGGAAACGGTCGCGATGCAGGAGAGTTGGCACTGGCAGGAACAGCGGGCCCGTTGTAAGACAAGTGTCACCATCTACCTGTGCTGAGGGATGGAGGCCTGGCTGCTAAGGTGACAGTAGAGTAGGACTAGGGCAGGCACGCGTGCTCCACACTGAGGAAGGAGTCTGTGCAGAAGGCAGGCCGGTCCTGTGTCTCTGGTCCCAAGGGGACAGCGTCTCCTTGACCCCCTCTGCCTAGGGCAGACTTGGGCTTGCCACCAAGCGCCATAGCCGCAACTCGCAGAAACAGCTCCCTGGATGAACGGGCAGTCCGATGCCGTCTTCCTCCAAGATGTGACAACGTTGTTGGTGTCAGGAAGTGTGCCGGGGTAGGAGGGGGGACAGACCCAAACAGATCCCCATCCCCGTGCACGGGCAGTGTGCAGGGTTCATGTCGACTCTCCTCTCCTGTGGGGAAGGCACTGGCTTAGTCCCCGATTCCACGCGAGCTCTAGTGCAAAAGGCCTAGCCTTGCCTATGCCAGGACATGAAGTGAGCATAGAGTGCCATCCTAGGCAACGCACACTGCTGTAGGTTTGTGATTGACCCTGCTTAGTTCGGCTTGGCAGGGAGAACGCACGGCGCGAACATGGAGCCCCGGAAAGCAAGGCCCAAGATACACTAGCTCTCCCGCAGCTCCTCTTCTTTGAAGTGTCAGAGCGAATGCCCAAAGCCTTGCTGTGAAGCAGCAGCGAAGGGCAGTTCGCGCCAGCTGAAAACCTCTGCGAACGTATAGCAGTAGCTGGTAAATCAGAGTCGGATCTGTAGGCTGCTGTGGCTGCTTGCCTTAGCCTAGTATTCGTAGGACGGTGGGAGAGCCCCGCATAGAGCGAAAGCCTCTTTGCCCGGGCATCCCCTCTGGGAAGGCACAGCTTTCGTTGGGAAATCAGAGTCGCGTCTGAGGGATGCTGCTGCTGCTTCCCTGAGCTAGTCTCCCCTGCACGTTGTAATAAACCCGCATGGAACGAAATCCTTCTATGCCCAGGCATCCTCTCTGGGAAAGCATAGCATTCGTTGGCCAATCAGAGTCGGGTTTGTGGGAAGCTGCTGCTTCTTGCCTGAGCTACTCTGCTGAGGACAGTGCAAGATACCCGCATGGAGCGAAATTTTCTTTCACCTAGCATCCCCTCTGCCAGAGAGAGAAGCGTGGTTGCACCTCTGGAAAGGGCCTTAAGGAAAGGGACACGTCTGTCACCGTGCTCCCCAAGAGCAAGTCTGGGGAAGGTGCAGCACGCTGCCACGGGCAAAGAGGAGCCCTTGGCTTTGTGGTCGGGGCACGGTCGCGAAGCAGGAGAGATGGCACTGGCAGGAACAGCCGGCCTGTTGTAAGACAAGAGTCACCAGCTACTTGTGAAAACAGAGTCGCGTCTGAGGTATGCTGCCGCTGCTTCCCTGATCTAGTCTCCCTTGCACGTTGTAATAATCCCGCATGGAACGAAATGCTTCTATGCCCAGGCATCCTCTGTGGGAAAGCATAGCATTCGTTGGGCAATCAGAGTCGGGTTTGTGGGAAGCTGCTGCTTCTTGCCTGAGCTACTCTGCTCAGGACAGTGCAAGATACCCGCATGGAGAGAAATTCCCTTTCACCTAGCATCCCCTCTGCCAGAGAGAGAAGCGTGGTTGCACCTCTGGAAAGGGGCTTAAGGAAAGGGACACGTCTGTCACCGTGCTCCCCAAGAGCAAGTCTGGGGAAGGTGCAGCACGCTGCCACGGGCAAAGAGAAGGAGCCGTTGGCTTTGTGTTCGGGAAACGGTCGCGATGCAGGAGAGTTGGTACTGGCAGGAACAGCGGGCCCGTTGTAAGACAAGTGTCACCATCTACCTGTGCTGAGGGACGGAGGCCTGGCTGCTAAGGTGACAGAAGAGTACGACTAGGGCAGGCACGCGTGCTCCACACTGAGGAAGGAGTCTGTGCAGAAGGCAGGCCTGTCCTGTGTCTCTGGTCCCAAGGGGACAGCGTCTCCTTGACACCCTCTGACTAGGGCAGACTTGGGCTTGCCACCAAGCGCCATAGCCGCAACTCGCAGAAACAGCTCCCTGGACGAACGGGCAGTCTGATGCCGTCTTCCTCCAAGATGTGACAACGTTGTTGGTGTCAGGAAGTGTGCCGGGGTAGCAGGGGGGACAGACCCAAACAGATCCCCATCCCCGTACACGGGCAGTGTGCAGGGTTCATGTCGACTCTCCTCTCCTGTGGGGAAGGCACTGGCTTAGTCCCCGATTCCACGCGAGCGCTAGTGCAAAAGGCCTAGCCTTGCCTATGCCAGGACATGAAGTGAGCATAGAGTGCCATCCTAGGCAACGCACACTGTTGTAGGTTTGTGATTGACCCTGCTTAGTTCGGCTTGGCAGGGAGAACGCACGGCGCGAACATTGAACCCCGGAAAGCAAGGCCCAAGATACACTAGCTCTCCCGCAGCTCTTCTTCTTTGAAGTGTCAGAGCGAATGCCCAAAGCCTTGCTGTGAAGCAGCAGCGAAGGGCAGTTCGCGCCAGCTGAAAACCTCTGCGAACGTATAGCAGTAGCTGGTAAATCAGAGTCGGATCTGTAGGCTTCTGTGGCTGCTTGCCTTAGCCTAGTATTCGTAGGACGGTGGGAGAGCCCCGCATAGAGCGAAAGCCTCTTTGCCCGGGCATCCCCTCTGGGAAGGCACAGCTTTCGTTGGGAAATCAGAGTCGCGTCTGAGGGATGCTGCTGCTGCTTCCCTGAGCTAGTCTCCCCTGCACGTTGTATTAAACCCGCATGGAACGAAATCCTTCTTTGCCCAGGCATCCTCTCTGGGAAAGCATAGCATTCGTTGGGCAATCAGAGTCGGGTTTGTGGGAAGCTGCTGCTTCTTGCCTGAGCTACTCTGCTCAGGACAGTGCAAGATACCCGCATGGAGCGAAATTTTCTTTCACCTAGCATCCCCTCTGCCAGAGAGAGAAGCGTGGTTGCACCTCTGGAAAGGGCCTTAAGGAAAGGGACACGTCTGTCACCGTGCTCCCCAAGAGCAAGTCTGGGGAAGGTGCAGCACGCTGCCACGGGCAAAGAGAAGGAGCCGTTGGCTTTGTGTTCGGGAAACGGTCGCGATGCAGGAGAGTTGGCACTGGCAGGAACAGCGGGCCCGTTGTAAGACAAGTGTCACCAGCTACTTGTGAAAACAGAGTCGCGTCTGAGGGATGCTGCTGCTGCTTCCCTGATCTAGTCTCCCCCGCACGTTGTAATAATCCCGCATGGAATGAAATCCTTCTATGCCCAGGCATCCTCTCTGTGAAAGCATAGCATTCGTTGGGCAATCAGAGTCGGGTTTGTGGGAAGCTGCTGCTTCTTGCCTGAGCTAGTCTGCTCAGGACAGTGCAAGATACCCGCATGGAGCGAAATTATCTTTTACCTAGCATCCCCTCTGACAGAGAGAGAAGCGTGGTTTCACCTCTGGAAAGGGCCTTATGGAAAGGGGCACGTCTGTCACTGTGCTCCCCAAGAGCAAGTCTGGGGAAGGTGCAGCACGCTGCCACGGGCAAAGAGAAGGAGCCGTTGGCTTTGTGTTCGGGAAACGGTCGCAATGAAGGAGAGTTGGCACTGGCAGGAACAGCGGGCCCGTTGTAAGACAAGTGTCACCATCTACCTGTGCTGAGGGTCGGAGGCCTGGCTGCTAAGGTGACAGAAGAGTATGACTATGGCAGGCAGGTGTGCTCCACACTGAGGAAGGAGTCAGGGCAGAAGGCAGGCCTGTCCTGTGTCTCTGGTCCTAAGGGGACAGCGTCTCCTTGACTAACTGTGCCTCTGGCAGACTTGGGCTTGCCACCAAGCGCCATAGCTTCAACTCGCAGAAACAGCTCCCTGGACGAACGGGCAGTCCGATGGGGTCTTCCTCAAGATGTGACAACGTTGTTGGTGTCAGGAAGTGTTCCGGGGTAGGAGGGGGGACAGACCCAAACAGATCCCCAGCCCAGTGCACGGGCATCGTGCAGGGTTCATGTCGACTCTCCTCTCCTGTGGCGAAGGCACTGGCTTAGTCCCCGATTCCACGCGAGCTCTAGTGCAAAAGGCCTAGCCTTGCCTATGCCAGGACATGAAGTGAGCATAGAGTGCCATCCTAGGCAACGCACGCTGCTGTTGGTTTTTGATTGTGCCTGCTTAGTTCAGTTGGTAAATCAGAGTCAGATCTGTAGGCTGCTGTGACTGCTTGCCTTAGCCTAGTATTCGTAGGTCGGTGGGAGAGCCCAGCATAGAGCGAAAGCCACTTTGCCCGGGCATCCCCTTTGGGAAGTCACAGCTTTCGTTGGGAAATCAGAGTCGCGTCTGAGGGATGCTGTTGCTGCTTGCCTGAGTTAGACTTCCCTGCAAATTGTAATAAACCCGCATGGAGCGAAATCATCTATGGCCAGGCCTCCTCTCTGAGAAAGCAGAGCATTCGTTGGGCAATCAGTGTCGGGTTTTTAGGAAGCTGCTGCTTCTTACCTGAGCTATTCTGCTGAGGACAGTGCAAGATACCCGCATGGAGCGAAATTTTCTTTCACCTAGCATCCCCTCTGCCAGAGAGAGAAGCGTGGTTGCACCTCTGGAAAGGGGCTTAAGGAAAGGGACACGTCTGTCACCGTGCTCCCCAAGAGCAAGTCTGGGGAAGGTGCAGCACGCTGCCACGGGCAAAGAGAAGGAGCCGTTGTCTTTGTGTTCGGGAAACGGTCGCCATGAAGGAGAGTTGGCACTGGCAGGAACAGCGGGCCCGTTGTAAGACAAGTGTCACCATCTACCTGTGCTGAGGTACGGAGGCCTGGCTGCTAAGGTGACAGAAGAGGGCGACTAGGGCAGGCACGCGTGCTCCACACTAAGGAAGGAGTCTGTGCAGAAGGCAGGCCGGTCCTGTGTCTCTGGTCCCAAGGGGACAGCGTCTCCTTGACCCCCTCTGCCTAGGGCAGACTTGGGCTTGCTACCAAGCGCCATAGCCGCAACTCGCAGAAACAGCTCCCTGGATGAACGGGCAGTCCGATGCCGTCTTCCTTCAAGATGTGACAACGTTGTAGGTGTCAGGAAGTGTGCCGGGGTAGCAGGGGGGACAGACCCAAACAGATCCCCATCCCCGTGCACGGGCAGTGTGCAGGGTTCATGTCGACTCTCCTCTCCTGTGGGGAAGGCACTGGCTTAGTCCCCGATTCCACGCGAGCTCTAGTGCAAAAGGCCTAGCCTTGCCTATGCCATTACATGAAGTGAGCATAGAGTGCCATCCTAGGCAACGCACACTGCTGTAGGTTTGTGATTGACCCTGCTTAGTTCGGCTTGGCAGGGAGAACGCACGGCGCGAACATGGAGCCCCGGAAAGCAAGGCCCAAGATACACTAGCTCTCCCGCAGCTCTTCTTCTTTGAAGTGTCAGAGCGAATGCCCAAAGCCTTGCTGTGAAGCAGCAGCGAAGGGCAGTTCGCGCCAGCTGAAAACCTCTGCGAACGTATAGCAGTAGCTGGTAAATCAGAGTCGGATCTGTAGGCTGCTGTGGCTGCTTGCCTTAGCCTAGTATTCATAGGACGGTGGGAGAGCCCCGCATAGAGCGAAAGCCTCTTTGCCCGGGCATCCCCTCTGGGAAGGCACAGCTTTCGTTGGGAAATCAGAGTCGCGTCTGAGGGATGCTGCTGCTGCTTCCCTGAGCTAGTCTCCCCTGCACGTTGTAATAAACCCGCATGGAACGAAATCCTTCTATGCCCAGGCATCCTCTCTGGGAAAGCATAGCATTCGTTGGGCAATCAGAGTCGGGTTTGTGGGAAGCTGCTGCTTCTTGCCTGAGCTACTCTGCTCAGGACAGTGCAAGATACCCGCATGGAGCGAAATTTTCTTTCACCTAGCATCCCCTCTGCCAGAGAGAGAAGCGTGGTTGCACCTCTGGAAAGGGCCTTAAGGAAAGGGACACGTCTGTCACCGTGCTCCCCAAGAGCAAGTCTGGGAAGGTGCAGCACGCTGCCACGGGCAAAGAGGAGATCTTGGCTTTGTGGTCGGGGCACGGTCGCGAAGCAGGAGAGATAGCACTGGCAGGATAAGCGGGCCTGTTGTAAGACAAGAGTCACCAGCTACTTGTGAAACAGAGTCGCGTCTGAGGTATACTGCTGCTGCTTCCCTGATCTAGTCTCCCCTGCACGTTGTAATAATCCCGCATGGATCGAAATCCTTCTATGCCCAGGCATCCTCTCTGGGAAAGCATAGCATTCGTTGGGCAATCAGAGTCGGGTTTGTGGGAAGCTGTGGTTCTTGCCTGAGCTAGTCTGCTCAGGACAGTGCAAGATACCCGCATGGAGCGAAATTTTCTTTCACCTAGCATCCCCTCTGCCAGAGAGAGAAGCGTGGTTGCACCTCTGGAAAGGGCCTTAAGGAAAGGGACACGTCTGTCACCGTGCTCCCTAAGAGAAAGTCTGGGGAAGGTGCAGCATGCTGCCACGGGCAAAGAGAAGGAGCCGTTGGCTTTGTGTTCGGGAAACGGTCGCGATGCAGGAGAGTTGGCACTGGCAGGAACAGCGGGCCCGTTGTAAGACAAGTGTCACCAGCTACTTTTGAAAACAGAGTCGCGTCTGAGGGATGCTGCTGCTGCTTCCCTGATCTAGTCTCCCCTGCACGTTGTAATAATCCCGCCTGGAATGAAATCCTTCTATGCCCAGGCATCCTCTCTGGGAAAGCATAGCATTCGTTGGGCAATCAGAGTCGGGTTTGTGGGAAGCTGCTGCTTCTTGCCTGAGCTAGTCTGCTCAGGACAGTGCAAGATACCCGCATGGAGCGAAATTATCTTTTACCTAGCATCCCCTCTGCCAGAGAGAGAAGCGTGGTTGCACCTCTGGAAAGGGCCTTATGGAAAGGGACACGTCTGTCACTGTGCTCCCCAAGAGCAAGTCTGGGGAAGGTGCAGCACGCTGCCACGGGCAAAGAGAAGGAGCCGTTGGCTTTGTGTTCGGGAAACGGTCGCGATGAAGGAGAGTTGGCACTGGCAGGAACAGCGGGCCCGTTGTAAGACAAGTGTCACCATCTACCTGTGCTGAGGGTCGGAGGCCTGGCTGCTAAGGTGACAGAAGAGTATGACTATGGCAGGCAGGTGTGCTCCACACTGAGGAAGGAGTCTGGGCAGAAGGCAGGCCTGTCCTGTGTCTCTGGTCCCAAGGGGACAGCGTCTCCTTGACCACCTGTGCCTAGGGCAGACTTGGGCTTGCCACCAAGCGCCATAGCTTCAACTCGCAGAAACAGCTCCCTGGACGAACGGGCAGTCCGATGCCTTCTTCCTCCAAGATGTGACAACGTTGTTGGTGTCAGGAAGTGTGCCGGGGTAGGAGGGGGGACAGACCCAAACAGATCCCCAGCCCAGTGCACGGGCAGTGTGCTGGGTTCATGTCGACTCTCCTCTCCTGTGGGGAAGGCAGTGGCTTAGTCCCCGATTCCACACGAGCGCTAGTGCAAAAGGCCTAGCCTTGCCTATGACAGGACATGAAGTGAGCATAGAGTGCCATCCTAGGCAACACACGCTGCTGTTGGTTTTTGATTGTGCCTGCTTAGTTCAGTTGGTAAATCAGAGTCAGATCTGTAGGCTGCTGTGGCTGCTTGCCTTAGCCTAGTATTCGTAGGACGGTGGGAGAGCCCCGCATAGAGCGAAAGCCACTTTGCCCGGGCATCCCCTTTGGGAAGTCACAGCTTTCGTTGGGAAATCAGAGTCGCGTCTGAGGGATGCTGTTGCTGCTTGCCTGAGTTAGACTTCCCTGCAAATTGTAATATACCCGCATGGAGCGAAATCATCTATGGCCAGGCCTCCTCTCTGAGAAAGCAGAGCATTCATTGGGCAATCAGTGTCGGGTTTTTAGGAAGCTGCTGCTTCTTGCCTGAGCTATTCTGCTGAGGACAGTGCAAGATACCCGCATGGAGCGAAATTCCCTTTCACCTAGCATCCCCTCTGCCAGAGAGAGAAGCGTGGATGCACCTCTGGAAAGGGGCTTAAGGAAAGGGACACGTCTGTCACCGTGCTCCCCAAGAGCAAGTCTGGGGAAGGTGCAGCACGCTGCCACGGGCAAAGAGAAGGAGCCGTTGGCTTTGTGTTCGGGAAACGGTCGCGATGCAGGAGAGTTGGCCCTGGCAGGAACAGCGGGCCCGTTGTAAGACAAGTGTCACCATCTACCTGTGCTGAGGGACGGAGGCCTGGCTGCTAAGGTGACAGAAGAGTACGACTAGGGCAGGCACGCGTGCTCCACACTGAGGAAGGAGTCTGTGCAGAAGGCAGGCCGGTCCTGTGTCTCTGGTCCCAAGGGGACAGCGTCTCCTTGACCCCCTCTGCCTAGGGCAGACTTGGGCTTGCCACCAAGCGCCATAGCCGCAACTCGCAGAAACAGCTCCCTGGACGAACGGGCAGTCCGATGCCGTCTTCCTCCAAGATGTGACAACGTTGTAGGTGTCAGGAAGTGTGCCGGGGTAGCAGGGGGGACAGACCCAAACAGATCCCCATCCCCGTGCACGGGCAGTGTGCAGGGTTCATGTCGACTCTCCTCTCCTGTGGGGAAGGCACTGGCTTAGTCCCCGATTCCACGCGAGCGCTAGTGCAAAAGGCCTAGCCTTGCCTATGCCAGGACATGAAGTGAGCATAGAGTGCCATCCTAGGCAACGCACACTGCTGTAGGTTTGTGATTGACCCTGCTTAGTTCGGCTTGGCAGTGAGAACGCATGGCGCGAACATGGAGCCCCGGAAAGCAAGGCCCAAGATACACTAGCTCTCCCGCAGCTCTTCTTCTTTGAAGTCTCAGAGCGAATGCCCAAAGCCTGCTGTGAAGCAGCAGCGAAGGGCAGTTCGCGCCAGCTGAATACCTCTGCTAACGTATAGCAGTAGCTGGTAAATCAGAGTCGGATCTGTAGGCTGCTGTGGCTGCTTGCCTAAGCCTAGTATTCGTAGGACGGTTGGAGAGCCCCGCATAGAGCGAAAGCCTCTTTGCCCGGGCATCCCCTCTGGGAAGGCACAGCTTTCGTTGGGAAATCAGAGTCGCATCTGAGGGATGCTGCTGCTGCTTCCCTTAGCTAGTCTCCCCTGCATGTTGTAATAAACCCGCATGGAACGAAATCCTTCTATGTCCAGGCATCCTCTCTGGGAAAGCATAGCATTCGTTGGGCAATCAGAGTCGGGGTTCTGGGAAGCTGCTGCTTCTTGCCTGAGCTACTCTGCTCAGGACAGTGCAAGATACCCGCATGGAGCGAAATTTTCTTTTACCTAGCATCCCCTCTGCCAGAGAGAGAAGCGTGGATGCACCTCTGGAAAGGGCCTTATGGAAAGGGACACGTCTGTCACCGTGCTCCCCAAGAGCAAGTCTGGGGAAGGTGCAGCACGCTGCCACGGGCAAAGAGAAGGAGCTGTTGGCTTTGTGTTCGGGAAAAGGTCGCGATGCAGGAGAGTTGGCACTGGCAGGAACAGCGGGCCCGTTGTAAGACAAGTGTCACCATCTACCTGTGCTGAAGGATGGAGGCCTGGCTGCTAAGGTGACAGTAGAGTAGGACTAGGGCAGGCACGCGTGCTCCACACTGAGGAAGGAGTCTGTGCAGAAGGCAGGCCGGTCCTGTGTCTCTGGTCCCAAGGGGACAGCGTCTCCTTGACCCCCTCTGCCTAGGGCAGACTTGGGCTTGCCACCAAGCGCCATAGCCGCAACTCGCAGAAACAGCTCCCTGGACGAACGGGCAGTCCGATGCCGTCTTCCTCCAAGATGTGACAACGTTGTTGGTGTCAGGAAGTGTGCCGGGGTAGCAGGGGGGACAGACCCAAACAGATCCCCAGCCCAGTGCACGGGCAGTGTGCAGGGTTCATGTCGACTCTCCTCTCCTGTGGGGAAGGCACTGGCTTAGTCCCCGATTCCACGCGAGCTCTAGTGCAAAAGGCCTAGCCTTGCCTATGCCAGGACATGAAGTGAGCATAGAGTGCCATCCTAGGCAACGCACACTGCTGTAGGTTTGTGATTGACCCTGCTTAGTTCGGCTTGGCAGGGAGAACGCACGGCGCGAACATGGAGCCCCGGAAAGCAAGGCCCAAGATACACTAGCTCTCCCGCAGCTCTTCTTCTTTGAAGTGTCAGAGCGAATGCCCAAAGCCTTGCTGTGAAGCAGCAGCGAAGGGCAGTTCGCGCCAGCTGAAAACCTCGGCGAACGTATAGCAGTAGCTGGTAAATCAGAGTCGGATCTGTAGGCTGCTGTGGCTGCTTGCCTTAGCCTAGTATTCGTAGGACGGTGGGAGAGCCCCGCATAGAGCGAAAGCCTCTTTGCCCGGGCATCCCCTCTGGGAAGGCACAGCTTTCGTTGGGAAATCAGAGTCACATCTGAGGGATGCTGCTGCTGCTTCCCTGATCTAGTCTCCCCTGCACGTTGTAATAAACCCGCATGGAACGAAATCCTTCTATGCCCAGGCATCCGATCTGGGAAAGCAGAGCATTCGTTGGGCAATCAGAGTCGGGTTTGTGGGAAGCTGCTGCTTCTTGCCTGAGCTACTCTGCTCAGGACAGTGCAAGATACCCGCATGGAGCGAAATATTCTTTCACCTAGCATCCCATATGCCAGAGAGAGAAGCGTGGTTGCACCTCTGGAAAGGGCCTTAAGGAAAGGGACACGTCTGTCACCGTGCTCCCCAAGAGCAAGTCTGGGGAAGGTGCAGCACGCTGCCACGGGCAAAGAGGAGCCCTTGGCTTTGTGGTCGGGGCACGGTCGCGAAGCAGGAGAGATGGCACTGGCAGGAACAGCCGGCCTGTTGTAAGACAAGAGTCACCAGCTACTTGTGAAAACAGAGTCGCGTCTGAGGTATGCTGCCGCTGCTTCCCTGATCTAGTCTCCCTTGCACGTTGTAATAATCCCGCATGGAACGAAATCCTTCTATGCCCAGGCATCCTCTGTGGGAAAGCATAGCATTCGTTGGGCAATCAGAGTCGGGTTTGTGGGAAGCTGCTGCTTCTTGCCTGAGCTACTCTGCTCAGGACAGTGCAAGATACCCGCATGGAGAGAAATTTTCTTTTACCTAGCATCCCCTCTGCCAGAGAGAGAAGCGTGGTTGCACCTCTGGAAAGGGCCTTAAGGAAAGGGACACGTCTGTCACCGTGCTCCCCAAGAGCAAGTCTGGGGAAGGTGCAGCACGCTGCCACGGGCAAAGAGAAGGAGCCGTTGGCTTTGTGTTCGGGAAACGGTCGCGATGCAGGAGAGTTGGCACTGGCAGGAACAGCGGGCCCGTTGTAAGACAAGTGTCACCATCTACCTGTGCTGAGGGTCGGAGGCCTGGCTGCTAAGGTGACAGAAGAGTATGACTATGGCAGGCAGGTGTGCTCCACACTGAGGAAGGAGTCTGGGCAGAAGGCAGGCCTGTCCTGTGTCTCTGGTCCCAAGGGGACAGCGTCTCCTTGACCACCTGTGCCTAGGGCAGACTTGGGCTTGCCACCAAGCGCCATAGCTTCAACTCGCAGAAACAGCTCCCTGGACGAACGGGCAGTCCGATGCCGTCTTCCTCCAAGATGTGACAACGTTGTTGGTGTCAGGAAGTGTGCCGGGGCAGCAGGGGGGACAGACCCAAACAGATCCGCAGCCCAGTGCACGGGCAGTGTGCAGGGTTCATGTCGACTCTCCTCTCCTGTGGGGAAGGCTGGCTTAGTCCCCGATTCCACGAGAGCGCTAGTGCAAAAGGCCTAGCCTTGCCTATGCCAGGACATGAAGTGAGCATAGAGTGCCATCCTAGGCAACGCACGCTGCTGTTGGTTTTTGATTGTGCCTGCTTAGTTCAGTTGGTAAATCAGAGTCAGATCTGTAGGCTGCTGTGGCTGCTTGCCTTAGCCTAGTATTCGTAGGACGTTGGGAGAGCCCCGCATAGAGCGAAAGCCACTTTGCCCGGGCATCCCCTTTGGGAAGTCACAGCTTTCGTTGGGAAATCAGAGTCGCTTCTGAGGGATGCTGTTGCTGCTTGCCTGAGTTAGACTTCCCTGCAAATTGTAATAAACCCGCATGGAGCGAAATCATCTATGGCCAGGCCTCCTCTCTGAGAAAGCAGAGCATTCGTTGGGCAATCAGTGTCGGGTTTTTAGGAAGCTGCTGCTTCTTGCCTGAGCTATTCTGCTGAGGACAGTGCAAGATACCCGCATGGAGCGAAATTCCCTTTCACCTAGCATCCCCTCTGCCTGAGAGAGAAGCGTGGTTGCACCTCTGGAAAGGGGCTTAAGGAAAGGGACACGTCTGTCACCGTGCTCCCCAAGAGCAAGTCTGGGGAAGGTGCAGCACGCTGCCACGGGCAAAGAGAAGGAGCCGTTGGCTTTGTGTTCAGAAACGGTCGCGATGCAGGAGAGTTGGCACTGGCAGGAACAGTGGGCCCGTTGTAAGACAAGTGTCACCAGCTACTTGTGAAAACAGAGTCGCGTCTGAGGGATGCTGCTGCTGCTTCCCTGATCTAGTCTCCCCTGCACGTTGTCATAATCCCGCATGGAATGAAATCCTTCTATGCCCAGGCACCCTCTCTGGGAAAGCATAGCATTCGTTGGGCAATCAGAGTCGGGTTTGTGGGAAGCTGCTGCTTCTTGCCTGAGCTAGTCTGCTCAGGACAGTGCAAGATACCCGCATGGAGCGAAATTATCTTTTACCTAGCATCCCCTCTGCCAGAGAGAGAAGCGTGGTTGCACCTCTGGAAAGGGCCTTATGGAAAGGGACACGTCTGTCACTGTGCTCCCCAAGAGCAAGTCTGGGGAATGTGCAGCACGCTGCCACAGGCAAAGAGAAGGAGCCGTTGGCTTTGTGTTCGGGAAACGTTCGCGATGCAGGAGAGTTGGCACTGGCAGGAACAGCGGGCCCGTTGTAAGACAAGGGTCACCATCTACCTGTGCTGAGGGTCGGAGGCCTGGCTGCTAAGGTGACAGAAGAGTATGACTATGGCAGGCAGGTGTGCTCCACACTGAGGAAGGAGTCTTGGCAGAAGGCAGGCCTGTCCTGTGTCTCTGGTCCCAAGGGGACAGCTTCTCCTTGACCACCTGTGCCTAGGGCAGACTTGGGCTTGCCACCAAGCGCCATAGCTTCAACTCGCAGAAACAGCTCCTTGGACGAACGGGCAGTCCGATGCTGTCTTCCTCAAGATGTGACAACGTTGTTGGTGTCAGGAAGTGTGCCGGGGTAGGAGGGGGGACAGACCCAAACAGATCCCCAGCCCAGTGCACGGGCAGTGTGCAGGGTTCATGTCGACTCTCCTCTCCTGTGGGGAAGGCACTGGCTTAGTCCCCGATTCCGCGCGAGCGCTAGTGCAAAAGGCCTAGCCTTGCCTATGCCAGGACATGAAGTGAGCATAGAGTGCCATCCTAGGCAACGCACGCTGCTGTTGGTTTTTGATTGTGCCTGCTTAGTTCAGTTGGTAAATCAGAGTCAGATCTGTAGGCTGCTGTGGCTGCTTGCCTTAGCCTAGTATTCGTAGGACGGTGGGAGAGCCCCGCATAGAGCGAAAGCCACTTTGCCCGGGCATCCCTTTTGGGAAGTGACAGCTTTCGTTGGGAAATCAGAGTCGCGTCTGAGGGTTGCTGTTGCTGCTTGCCTGAGTTAGACTTCCCTGCAAATTGTAATAAACCCGCATGGAGCGAAATCATCTATGGCCAGGCCTCCTCTCTGAGAAAGCAGAGCTTCGTTGGGCAATCAGTGTCGGGTTTTTAGGAAGCTGCTGCTTCTTGCCTGAGCTATTCTGCTGAGGACAGTGCAAGATACCCGCATGGAGCGAAATTCCCTTTCACCTAGCATCCCCTCTGCCAGAGAGAGAAGCGTGGTTGCACCTCTGGAAAGGGCCTTAAGGAAAGGGACACGTCTGTCACCGTGCTCCCCAAGAGCAAGTCTGGGGAAGGTGCAGCACGCTGCCACGGGCAAAGAGAAGGAGCCGTTGGCTTTGTGTTCGGGAAACGGTCGCGATGCAGGAGAGTTGCCACTGGCAGGAACAGCGGGCCCGTTGTAAGACAAGTGTCACCATCTACCTGTGCTGAGGGATGGAGGCCTGGCTGCTAAGGTGACAGTAGAGTAGGACTAGGGCAGGCACGCGTGCTCCACACTGAGGAAGGAGTCTGTGCAGAAGGCAGGCCTGTCCTGTGTCTCTGGTCCCAAGGGGACAGCGTCTCCTTGACCCCCTCTGCCTAGGGCAGACTTGGGCTTGCCACCAAGCGCCATAGCCGCAACTCGCAGAAACAGCTCCCTGGACGAACGGGCAGTCCGATGCCGTCTTCCTCAAGATGTGACAACGTTGTTGGTGTCAGGAAGTGTGCCGGGGTAGCAGGGGGGACAGACCCAAACAGATCCCCATCCCCGTGCACGGGCAGTGTGCAGGGTTCATGTCGACTCTCCTCTCCTGTGGGGAAGGCACTGGCTTAGTCCCCGATTCCACGCGAGCTCTAGTGCAAAAGGCCTAGCCTTGCCTATGCCAGGACATGAAGTGAGCATAGAGTGCCATCCTAGGCAACGCACACTGCTGTAGGTTTGTGATTGACCCTGCTTAGTTCGGCTTGGCAGGGAGAACGCACGGCGCGAACATGGAGCCCCGGAAAGCAAGGCCCAAGATACACTAGCTCTCCCGCAGCTCCTCTTCTTTGAAGTGTCAGAGCGAATGCCCGAGCCTTGCTGTGAAGCAGCAGCGAAGGGCAGTTCGCGCCAGCTGAAAACCTCTGCGAACGTATAGCAGTAGCTGGTAAATCAGAGTCGGATCTGTAGGCTGCTGTGGCTGCTTGCCTTAGCCTAGTACTCGTAGGACGGTGGGAGAGCCCCGCATAGAGCGAAAGCCTCTTTGCCCGGGCATCCCCTCTGGGAAGGCACAGCTTTCGTTGGGAAATCAGAGTCGCGTCTGAGGGATGCTGCTGCTGCTTCCCTGATCTAGTCTCCCCTGCACGTTGTAATAAACCCGCATGGAACGAAATCCTTCTATGCCCAGGCATCCGATCTGGGAAAGCAGAGCATTCGTTGGGCAATCAGAGTCGGGTTTGTGGGAAGCTGCTGCTTCTTGCCTGAGCTACTCTGCTCAGGACAGTGCAAGATACCCGCATGGAGCGAAATTTTCTTTCACCTAGCATCCCCTCTGCCAGAGAGAGAAGCGTGGTTGCACCTCTGGAAAGGGCCTTAAGGAAAGGGACACGTCTGTCACCGTGCTCCCCAAGAGCAAGTCTGGGGAAGGTGCAGCACGCTGCCACGGGCAAAGAGGAGCCCTTGGCTTTGTGGTCGGGGCACGGTCGCGAAGCAGGAGAGATGGCACTGGCAGGAACAGCCGGCCTGTTGTAAGACAAGAGTCACCAGCTACTTGTGAAAACAGAGTCGCGTCTGAGGTATGCTGCCGCTGCTTCCCTGATCTAGTCTCCCTTGCACGTTGTAATAATCCCGCATGGAACGAAATCCTTCTATGCCCAGGCATCCTCTGTGGGAAAGCATAGCATTCGTTGGGCAATCAGAGTCGGGTTTGTGGGAAGCTGCTGCTTCTTGCCTGAGCTACTCTGCTCAGGACAGTGCAAGATACCCGCATGGAGAGAAATTTTCTTTCACCTAGCATCCCCTCTGCCAGAGAGAGAAGCGTGGTTGCACCTCTGGAAAGGGCCTTAAGGAAAGGGACACGTCTGTCACCGTGCTCCCCAAGAGCAAGTCTGGGGAAGGTGCAGCACGCTGCCACGGGCAAAGAGAAGGAGCCGTTGGCTTTGTGTTCGGGAAACGGTCGCGATGCAGGAGAGTTTCACTGGCAGGAACAGCGGGCCCGTTGTAAGACAAGTGTCACCATCTACCTGTGCTGAGGGTCGGAGGCCTGGCTGCTAAGGTGACAGAAGAGTATGACTATGGCAGGCAGGTGTGCTCCACACTGAGGAAGGAGTCTGGGCAGAAGGCAGGCCTGTCCTGTGTCTCTGGTCCCAAGGGGACAGCGTCTCCTTGACCACCTGTGCCTAGGGCAGACTTGGGCTTGCCACCAAGCGCCATAGCTTCAACTCGCAGAAACAGCTCCCTGGACGAACGGGCAGTCCGATGCCGTCTTCCTCCAAGATGTGACAACGTTGTTGGTGTCAGGAAGTGTGCCGGGGCAGCAGGGGGGACAGACCCAAACAGATCCGCAGCCCAGTGCACGGGCAGTGTGCAGGGTTCATGTCGACTCTCCTCTCCTGTGGGGAAGGCACTGGCTTAGTCCCCGATTCCACGAGAGCGCTAGTGCAAAAGGCCTAGCCTTGCCTATGCCAGGACATGAAGTGAGCATAGAGTGCCATCCTAGGCAACGCACGCTGCTGTTGGTTTTTGATTGTGCCTGCTTAGTTCAGTTGGTAAATCAGAGTCAGATCTGTAGGCTGCTGTGGCTGCTTGCCTTAGCCTAGTATTCGTAGGACGTTGGGAGAGCCCCGCATAGAGCGAAAGCCACTTTGCCCGGGCATCCCCTTTGGGAAGTCACAGCTTTCGTTGGGAAATCAGAGTCGCTTCTGAGGGATGCTGTTGCTGCTTGCCTGAGTTAGACTTCCCTGCAAATTGTAATAAACCCGCATGGAGCGAAATCATCTATGGCCAGGCCTCCTCTCTGAGAAAGCAGAGCATTCGTTGGGCAATCAGTGTCGGGTTTTTAGGAAGCTGCTGCTTCTTGCCTGAGCTATTCTGCTGAGGACAGTGCAAGATACCCGCATGGAGCGAAATTCCCTTTCACCTAGCATCCCCTCTGCCAGAGAGAGAAGCGTGGTTGCACCTCTGGAAAGGGGCTTAAGGAAAGGGACACGTCTGTCACCGTGCTCCCCAAGAGCAAGTCTGGGGAAGGTGCAGCACGCTGCCACGGGCAAAGAGAAGGAGCCGTTGGCTTTGTGTTCAGAAACGGTCGCGATGCAGGAGAGTTGGCACTGGCAGGAACAGTGGGCCCGTTGTAAGACAAGTGTCACCAGCTACTTGTGAAAACAGAGTCGCGTCTGAGGGATGCTGCTGCTGCTTCCCTGATCTAGTCTCCCCTGCACGTTGTCATAATCCCGCATGGAATGAAATCCTTCTATGCCCAGGCATCCTCTCTGGGAAAGCATAGCATTCGTTGGGCAATCAGAGTCGGGTTTGTGGGAAGCTGCTGCTTCTTGCCTGAGCTACTCTGCTCAGGACAGTGCAAGATACCCGCATGGAGAGAAATTCCCTTTCACCTAGCATCCCCTCTGCCAGAGAGAGAAGCGTGGTACACCTCTGGAAAGGGGCTTAAGGAAAGGGACACGTCTGTCACCGTGCTCCCCAAGAGCAAGTCTGGGGAAGGTGCAGCACGCTGCCACGGGCAAAGAGAAGGAGCCGTTGGCTTTGTGTTCGGGAAACGGTCGCGATGCAGGAGAGTTGGTACTGGCAGGAACAGCGGGCCCGTTGTAAGACAAGTGTCACCATCTACCTGTGCTGAGGGACGGAGGCCTGGCTGCTAAGGTGACAGAAGAGTACGACTAGGGCAGGCACACGTGCTCCACACTGAGGAAGGAGTCTGTGCAGAAGGCAGGCCTGTCCTGTGTCTCTGGTCCCAAGGGGACAGCGTCTCCTTGACCCCCTCTGCCTAGGGCAGACTTGGGCTTGCCACCAAGCGCCATAGCCGCAACTCGCAGAAACAGCTCCCTGGACGAACGGGCAGTCCGATGCCGTCTTCCTCAAGATGTGACAACGTTGTTGGTGTCAGGAAGTGTGCCGGGGTAGCAGGGGGGACAGACCCAAACAGATCCCCATCCCCGTGCACGGGCAGTGTGCAGGGTTCATGTCGACTCTCCTCTCCTGTGGGGAAGGCACTGGCTTAGTCCCCGATTCCACGCGAGCTCTAGTGCAAAAGGCCTAGCCTTGCCTATGCCAGGACATGAAGTGAGCATAGAGTGCCATCCTAGGCAACGCACACTGCTGTAGGTTTGTGAT
Organism: Neogale vison; assembly: GCF_020171115.1. Classification (NCBI taxonomy): domain Eukaryota; kingdom Metazoa; phylum Chordata; class Mammalia; order Carnivora; family Mustelidae; genus Neogale; species Neogale vison. Next base: position 217,279,126 of record NC_058101.1, read on the forward strand.
TGACCCTGCTTAGTTCGGCTTGGCAGGGAGAACGCACGGCGCGAACATGGAGCCCCGGAAAGCAAGGCCCAAGATACACTAGCTCTCCCGCAGCTCCTCTTCTTTGAAGTGTCAGAGCGAATGCCCGAGCCTTGCTGTGAAGCAGCAGCGAAGGGCAGTTCGCGCCAGCTGAAAACCTCTGCGAACGTATAGCAGTAGCTGGTAAATCAGAGTCGGATCTGTAGGCTGCTGTGGCTGCTTGCCTTAGCCTAGTACTCGTAGGACGGTGGGAGAGCCCCGCATAGAGCGAAAGCCTCTTTGCCCGGGCATCCCCTCTGGGAAGGCACAGCTTTCGTTGGGAAATCAGAGTCGCGTCTGAGGGATGCTGCTGCTGCTTCCCTGATCTAGTCTCCCCTGCACGTTGTAATAAACCCGCATGGAACGAAATCCTTCTATGCCCAGGCATCCGATCTGGGAAAGCAGAGCATTCGTTGGGCAATCAGAGTCGGGTTTGTGGGAAGCTGCTGCTTCTTGCCTGAGCTACTCTGCTCAGGACAGTGCAAGATACCCGCATGGAGCGAAATTTTCTTTCACCTAGCATCCCCTCTGCCAGAGAGAGAAACGTGGTTGCACCTCTGGAAAGGGCCTTAAGGAAAGGGACACGTCTGTCACCGTGCTCCCCAAGAGCAAGTCTGGGGAAGGTGCAGCACGCTGCCACGGGCAAAGAGGAGCCCTTGGCTTTGTGGTCGGGGCACGGTCGCGAAGCAGGAGAGATGGCACTGGCAGGAACAGCCGGCCTGTTGTAAGACAAGAGTCACCAGCTACTTGTGAAAACAGAGTCGCGTCTGAGGTATGCTGCCGCTGCTTCCCTGATCTAGTCTCCCTTGCACGTTGTAATAATCCCGCATGGAACGAAATCCTTCTATGCCCAGGCATCCTCTGTGGGAAAGCATAGCATTCGTTGGGCAATCAGAGTCGGGTTTGTGGGAAGCTGCTGCTTCTTGCCTGAGCTACTCTGCTCAGGACAGTGCAAGATACCCGCATGGAGAGAAATTTTCTTTCACCTAGCATCCCCTCTGCCAGAGAGAGAAGCGTGGTTGCACCTCTGGAAAGGGCCTTAAGGAAAGGGACACGTCTGTCACCGTGCTCCCCAAGAGCAAGTCTGGGGAAGGTGCAGCACGCTGCCACGGGCAAAGAGAAGGAGCCGTTGGCTTTGTGTTCGGGAAACGGTCGCGATGCAGGAGAGTTGGCACTGGCAGGAACAGCGGGCCCGTTGTAAGACAAGTGTCACCATCTACCTGTGCTGAGGGTCGGAGGCCTGGCTGCTAAGGTGACAGAAGAGTATGACTATGGCAGGCAGGTGTGCTCCACACTGAGGAAGGAGTCTGGGCAGAAGGCAGGCCTGTCCTGTGTCTCTGGTCCCAAGGGGACAGCGTCTCCTTGACCACCTGTGCCTAGGGCAGACTTGGGCTTGCCACCAAGCGCCATAGCTTCAACTCGCAGAAACAGCTCCCTGGACGAACGGGCAGTCCGATGCCGTCTTCCTCCAAGATGTGACAACGTTGTTGGTGTCAGGAAGTGTGCCGGGGCAGCAGGGGGGACAGACCCAAACAGATCCGCAGCCCAGTGCACGGGCAGTGTGCAGGGTTCATGTCGACTCTCCTCTCCTGTGGGGAAGGCACTGGCTTAGTCCCCGATTCCACGAGAGCGCTAGTGCAAAAGGCCTAGCCTTGCCTATGCCAGGACATGAAGTGAGCATAGAGTGCCATCCTAGGCAACGCACGCTGCTGTTGGTTTTTGATTGTGCCTGCTTAGTTCAGTTGGTAAATCAGAGTCAGATCTGTAGGCTGCTGTGGCTGCTTGCCTTAGCCTAGTATTCGTAGGACGTTGGGAGAGCCCCGCATAGAGCGAAAGCCACTTTGCCCGGGCATCCCCTTTGGGAAGTCACAGCTTTCGTTGGGAAATCAGAGTCGCTTCTGAGGGATGCTGTTGCTGCTTGCCTGAGTTAGACTTCCCTGCAAATTGTAATAAACCCGCATGGAGCGAAATCATCTATGGCCAGGCCTCCTCTCTGAGAAAGCAGAGCATTCGTTGGGCAATCAGTGTCGGGTTTTTAGGAAGCTGCTGCTTCTTGCCTGAGCTATTCTGCTGAGGACAGTGCAAGATACCCGCATGGAGCGAAATTCCCTTTCACCTAGCATCCCCTCTGCCAGAGAGAGAAGCGTGGTTGCACCTCTGGAAAGGGGCTTAAGGAAAGGGACACGTCTGTCACCGTGCTCCCCAAGAGCAAGTCTGGGGAAGGTGCAGCACGCTGCCACGGGCAAAGAGAAGGAGCCGTTGGCTTTGTGTTCAGAAACGGTCGCGATGCAGGAGAGTTGGCACTGGCAGGAACAGTGGGCCCGTTGTAAGACAAGTGTCACCAGCTACTTGTGAAAACAGAGTCGCGTCTGAGGGATGCTGCTGCTGCTTCCCTGATCTAGTCTCCCCTGCACGTTGTCATAATCCCGCATGGAATGAAATCCTTCTATGCCCAGGCATCCTCTCTGGGAAAGCATAGCATTCGTTGGGCAATCAGAGTCGGGTTTGTGGGAAGCTGCTGCTTCTTGCCTGAGCTACTCTGCTCAGGACAGTGCAAGATACCCGCATGGAGAGAAATTCCCTTTCACCTAGCATCCCCTCTGCCAGAGAGAGAAGCGTGGTACACCTCTGGAAAGGGGCTTAAGGAAAGGGACACGTCTGTCACCGTGCTCCCCAAGAGCAAGTCTGGGGAAGGTGCAGCACGCTGCCACGGGCAAAGAGAAGGAGCCGTTGGCTTTGTGTTCGGGAAACGGTCGCGATGCAGGAGAGTTGGTACTGGCAGGAACAGCGGGCCCGTTGTAAGACAAGTGTCACCATCTACCTGTGCTGAGGGACGGAGGCCTGGCTGCTAAGGTGACAGAAGAGTACGACTAGGGCAGGCACACGTGCTCCACACTGAGGAAGGAGTCTGTGCAGAAGGCAGGCCTGTCCTGTGTCTCTGGTCCCAAGGGGACAGCGTCTCCTTGACCCCCTCTGACTAGGGCAGACTTGGGCTTGCCACCAAGCGCCATAGCCGCAACTCGCAGAAACAGCTCCCTGGACGAACGGGCAGTCCGATGCCGTCTTCCTCCAAGATGTGACAACGTTGTTGGTGTCAGGAAGTGTGCTGGGGTAGCAGGGGGGACAGACCCAAACAGATCCCCATCCCCGTACACGGGCAGTGTGCAGGGTTCATGTCGACTCTCCTCTCCTGTGGGGAAGGCACTGGCTTAGTCCCCGATTCCACGCGAGCGCTAGTGCAAAAGGCCTAGCCTTGCCTATGCCAGGACATGAAGTGAGCATAGAGTGCCATCCTAGGCAACGCACACTGTTGTAGGTTTGTGATTGACCCTGCTTAGTTCGGCTTGGCAGGGAGAACGCACGGCGCGAACATGGAACCCCGGAAAGCAAGGCCCAAGACACACTAGCTCTCCCGCAGCTCTTCTTCTTTGAAGTGTCAGAGCGAATGCCCAAAGCCTTGCTGTGAAGCAGCAGCGAAGGGCAGTTCGCGCCAGCTGAAAACCTCTGCGAACGTATAGCAGTAGCTGGTAAATCAGAGTCGGATCTGTATGCTTCAGTGGCTGCTTGCCTTAGCCTAGTATTCGTAGGACGGTGGGAGAGCCCCGCATAGAGCGAAAGCCTCTTTGCCCGGGCATCCCCTAGGGAAGGCACAGCTTTCGTTGGGAAATCAGAGTCGCGTCTGAGGGATGCTGCTGCTGCTTCCCTGAGCTAGTCTCCCCTGCACGTTGTATTAAACCCGCATGGAACGAAATCCTTCTATGCCCAGGCATCCTCTCTGGGAAAGCATAGCATTCGTTGGGCAATCAGAGTCGGGTTTGTGGGAAGCTGCTGCTTCTTGCCTGAGCTACTCTGCTCAGGACAGTGCAAGATACCCGCATGGAGCGAAATATTCTTTCACCTAGCATCCCATATGCCAGAGAGAGAAGCGTGGTTGCACCTCTGGAAAGGGCCTTAAGGAAAGGGACACGTCTGTAACCGTGCTCCCCAAGAGCAAGTCTGGGGAAGGTGCAGCACGCTGCCACGGGCAAAGAGAAGGAGCCGTTGGCTCTGTGTTCGGGAAACTGTCACGATGCAGGAGAGTTGGCACTGGCAGGAACAGCGGGCCCGTTGTAAGACAAGTGTCACCAGCTACTTGTGAAAACAGAGTCGCGTCTGAGGGATGCTGCTGCTGCTTCCCTGATCTAGTCTCCCCTGCACGTTGTAATAATCCCGCCTGGAATGAAATCCTTCTATGCCCAGGCATCCTCTCTGGGAAAGCATAGCATTCGTTGGGCATTCAGAGTCGGGTTTGTGGGAAGCTGCTGCTTCTTGCCTGAGCTAGTCTGCTCAGGACAGTGCAAGATACCCGCATGGAGCGAAATTATCTTTTACCTAGCATCCCCTCTGCCAGAGAGAGAAGCGTGGTTGAACCTCTGGAAAGGGCCTTATGGAAAGGGACACGTCTGTCACTGTGCTCCCCAAGAGCAAGTCTGGGGAAGGTGCATCACGCTGCCACGGGCAAAGAGAAGGAGCCGTTGGCTTTGTGTTCGGGAAACGGTCGCGATGAAGGAGAGTTGGCACTGGCAAGAACAGCGGGCCCGTTGTAAGACAAGGGTCACCATCTACCTGTGCTGAGGGTCGGAGGCCTGGCTGCTAAGGTGACAGAAGAGTATGACTATGGCAGGCAGGTGTGATCCACACTGAGGAAGGAGTCTGGGCAGAAGGCAGGCCTGTCTTGTGTCTCTGGTCCCAAGGGGACAGCGTCTCCTTGACCACATGTGCATAGGGCAGACTTGGGCTTGCCACCAAGCGCCATAGCTTCAACTCGCAGAAACAGCTCCCTGGACGAACGGGCAGTCCGATGCCTTCTTACTCCAAGATGTGACAACGTTGTTGGTGTCAGGAAGTGTGCCGGGGTAGCAGGGGGGACAGACCCAAACAGATCCCCAGCCCAGTGCACGGGCAGTGTGCAGGGTTCATGTCGACTCTCCTCTCCTGTGGGGAAGGCACTGGCTTAGTCCCCGAATCCACACGAGCGCTAGTGCAAAAGGCGTAGCCTTGCCTATGCCAGGACATGAAGTGAGCATAGAGTGCCATCCTAGGCAACGCACGCTGCTGTTGGTTTTTGATTGTGCCTGCTTAGTTCAGTTGGTAAATCAGAGTCAGATCTGTAGGCTGCTGTGGCTGCTTGCCTTAGCCTAGTATTCGTAGGACGGTGGGAGAGCCCCGCATAGAGCGAAAGCCACTTTGCCCGGGCATCCCCTTTGGGAAGTCACAGCTTTCGTTGGGAAATCAGAGTCGCTTCTGAGGGATGCTGTTGCTGCTTGCCTGAGTTAGACTTCCCTGCAAATTGTAATAAACCCGCATGGAGCGAAATCATCTATGGCCAGGCCTCCTCTCTGAGAAAGCAGAGCATTCGTTGGGCAATCAGTGTCGGGTTTTTAGGAAGCTGCTGCTTCTTGCCTGAGCTATCCTGCTGAGGACAGTGCAAGATACCCGCATGGAGCGAAATTCCCTTTCACCTAGCATCCCCTCTGCCAGAGAGAGAAGCGTGGTTGCACCTCTGGAAAGGGCCTTAAGGAAAGGGACACGTCTGTCACCGTGCTCCCCAAGAGCAAGTCTGGGGAAGGTGCAGCACGCTGCCACGGGCAAAGAGAAGGAGCCGTTGGCTTTGTGTTCGGGAAACGGTCGCGATGCAGGAGAGTTGGCACTGGCAGGAACAGCGGGCCCGTTGTAAGACAAGTGTCACCATCTACCTGTGCTGAGGGACGGAGGCCTGGCTGCTAAGGTGACAGAAGAGTACGACTAGGGCAGGCACGCGTGCTCCACACTGAGGAAGGAGTCTGTGCAGAAGGCAGGCCGGTCCTGTGTCTCTGGTCCCAAGGGGACAGCGTCTCCTTGACCCCCTCTGCCTAGGGCAGACTTGGGCTTGCCACCAAGCGCCATAGCCGCAACTCGCAGAAACAGCTCCCTGGACGAACGGGCAGTCCGATGCCGTCTTCCTCCAAGATGTGACAACGTTGTTGGTGTCAGGAAGTGTGCCGGGGTAGCAGGGGGGACAGACCCAAACAGATCCCCATCCCCGTGCACGGGCAGTGTGCAGGGTTCATGTCGACTCTCCTCTCCTGTGGGGAAGGCACTGGCTTAGTCCCCGATTCCACGCAAGCGCTAGTGCAAAAGGCCTAGCCTTGCCTATGCCAGGATATGAAGTGAGCATAGAGTGCCATCCTAGGCAACGCACACTGCTGTAGGTTTGTGATTGACCCTGCTTAGTTCGGCTTGGCAGGGAGAACGCACGGCGCGAACATGGAGCCCCGGAAATCAAGGCCCAAGATACACTAGCTCTCCCGCAGCTCTTCTTCTTTGAAGTGTCAGAGCGAATGCCCAAAGCCTTGCTGTGAAGCAGCAGCGAAGGGCAGTTCGCGCCAGCTGAAAACCTCTGCGAACGTATAGCAGTAGCTGGTAAATCAGAGTCGGATCTGTAGGCTTCTGTGGCTGCTTGCCTTAGCCTAGTATTCGTAGGACGGTGGGAGAGCCCCGCATAGAGTTTAAGCCTCTTTACCCGGGCATCCCCTCTGGGAAGGCACAGCTTTCGTTGGGAAATCAGAGTCGCGTCTGAGGGATGCTGCTTCTGCTTCCCTGAGCTAGTCTCCCCGGCACGTTGTAATAAACCCGCATGGAACGAAATCCTTCTATGCCCAAGCATCCTCTCTGGGAAAGCATAGCATTCGTTGGGCAATCAGAGTCGGGTTTGTGAGAAGTTGCTGCTTCTTGCCTGAGCTACTCTGCTCAGGACAGTGCAAGATACCCGCATGGAGCGAAATTTTCTTTCACCTAGCATCCCCTCTGCCAGAGAGAGAAGCGTGGTTGCACCTCTGGAAAGGGCCTTAAGGAAAGGGACACGTCTGTCACCGTGCTCCCCAAGAGCAAGTCTGGGGAAGGTGCAGCACGCTGCCACGGGCAAAGAGAAGGAGCCGTTGGCTTTGTGTTCGGGAAACGGTCGCGATGCAGGAGAGTTGGCACTGGCAGGAACAGCGGGCCCGTTGTAAGACAAGTGTCACCATCTACTTCTGCTGAGGGTCGGAGGCCTGGCTGCTAAGGTGACAGAAGAGTATGACTATGGCAGGCAGGTGTGCTCCACACTGAGGAAGGAGTCTGGGCAGAAGGCAGGCCTGTCCTGTGTCTCTGGTCCCAAGGGGACAGCGTCTCCTTGACCACCTGTGCCTAGGGCAGACTTGGGCTTGCCACCAAGCGCCATAGCTTCAACTCGCAGAAACAGCTCCCTGGACGAACGGGCAGTCCGATGCCGTCTTCCTCCAAGATGTGACAACGTTGTTGGTGTCAGGAAGTGTGCCGGGGCAGCAGGGGGGACAGACCCAAACAGATCCCCAGCCCAGTGCACGGGCAGTGTGCAGGGTTCATGTCGACTCTCCTCTCCTGTGGGGAAGGCACTGGCTTAGTCCCCGATTCCACGAGAGCGCTAGTGCAAAAGGCCTAGCCTTGCCTATGCCAGGACATGAAGTGAGCATAGAGTGCCATCTTAGGCAACGCACGCTGCTGTTGGTTTTTGATTGTGCCTGCTTAGTTCAGTTGGTAAATCAGAGTCAGATCTGTAGGCTGCTGTGGCTGCTTGCCTTAGCCTAGTATTCGTAGGACGTTGGGAGAGCCCCGCATAGAGCGAAAGCCACTTTGCCCGGGCATCCCCTTTGGGAAGTCACAGCTTTCGTTGGGAAATCAGAGTCGCTTCTGAGGGATGCTGTTGCTGCTTGCCTGAGTTAGACTTCCCTGCAAATTGTAATAAACCCGCATGGAGCGAAATCATCTATGGCCAGGCCTCCTCTCTGAGAAAGCAGAGCACTCTATGGGCAATCAGTGTCGGGTTTTTAGGAAGCTGCTGCTTCTTGCCTGAGCTATTCTGCTGAGGACAGTGCAAGATACCCGCATGGAGCGAAATTCCCTTTCACCTAGCATCCCCTCTGCCAGAGAGAGAAGCGTGGTTGCACCTCTGGAAAGGGGCTTAAGGAAAGGGACACGTCTGTCACCGTGCTCCCCAAGAGCAAGTCTGGGGAAGGTGCAGCACGCTGCCACGGGCAAAGAGGAGCCCTTGGCTTTGTGGTCGGGGCACGGTCGCGAAGCAGGAGAGATGGCACTGGCAGGAACAGCCGGCCTGTTGTAAGACAAGAGTCACCAGCTACTTGTGAAAACAGAGTCGCGTCTGAGGTATGCTGCCGCTGCTTCCCTGATCTAGTCTCCCTTGCACGTTGTAATAATCCCGCATGGAACGAAATCCTTCTATGCCCAGGCATCCTCTGTGGGAAAGCATAGCATTCGTTGGGCAATCAGAGTCGGGTTTGTGGGAAGCTGCTGCTTCTTGCCTGAGCTACTCTGCTCAGGACAGTGCAAGATACCCGCATGGAGAGAAATTTTCTTTCACCTAGCATCCCCTCTGCCAGAGAGAGAAGCGTGGTTGCACCTCTGGAAAGGGGCTTAAGGAAAGGGACACGTCTGTCACCGTGCTCCCCAAGAGCAAGTCTGGGGAAGGTGCAGCACGCTGCCACGGGCAAAGAGAAGGAGCCGTTGGCTTTGTGTTCGGGAAACGGTCGCGATGCAGGAGAGTTGGTACTGGCAGGAACAGCGGGCCCGTTGTAAGACAAGTGTCACCATCTACCTGTGCTGAGGGACGGAGGCCTGGCTGCTAAGGTGACAGAAGAGTACGACTAGGGCAGGCACGCGTGCTCCACACTGAGGAAGGAGTCTGTGCAGAAGGCAGGCCTGTCCTGTGTCTCTGGTCCCAAGGGGACAGCGTCTCCTTGACCCCCTCTGACTAGGGCAGACTTGGGCTTGCCACCAAGCGCCATAGCCGCAACTCGCAGAAACAGCTCCCTGGACGAACGGGCAGTCCGATGCCGTCTTCCTCCAAGATGTGACAACGTTGTTGGTGTCAGGAAGTGTGCCGGGGTAGCAGGGGGGACAGACCCAAACAGATCCCCATCCCCGTACACGGGCAGTGTGCAGGGTTCATGTCGACTCTCCTCTCCTGTGGGGAAGGCACTGGCTTAGTCCCCGATTCCACGCGAGCGCTAGTGCAAAAGGCCCAGCCTTGCCTATGCCAGGACATGAAGTGAGCATAGAGTGCCATCCTAGGCAACGCACACTGCTGTAGGTTTGTGATTGACCCTGCTTAGTTCGGCTTGGCAGGGAGAACGCACGGCGCGAACATGGAACCCCGGAAAGCAAGGCCCAAGATACACTAGCTCTCCCGCAGCTCTTCTTCTTTGAAGTGTGAGAGCGAATGCCCAAAGCCTTGCTGTGAAGCAGCAGCGAAGGGCAGTTCGCGCCAGCTGAAAACCTCTGCGAACGTATAGCAGTAGCTGGTAAATCAGAGTCGGATCTGTAGGCTTCTGTGGCTGCTTGCCTTAGCCTAGTATTCGTAGGACGGTGGGAGAGCCCCGCATAGAGCGAAAGCCTCTTTGCCCGGGCATCCCCTAGGGAAGGCACAGCTTTCGTTGGGAAATCAGAGTCGCGTCTGAGGGATGCTGCTGCTGCTTCCCTGAGCTAGTCTCCCCTGCACGTTGTATTAAACCCGCATGGAACGAAATCCTTCTATGCCCAGGCATCCTCTCTGGGAAAGCATAGCATTCGTTGGGCAATCAGAGTCGGGTTTGTGGGAAGCTGCTGCTTCTTGCCTGAGCTACTCTGCTCAGGACAGTGCAAGATACCCGCATGGAGCGAAATATTCTTTCACCTAGCATCCCATATGCCAGAGAGAGAAGCGTGGTTGCACCTCTGGAAAGGGCCTTAAGGAAAGGGACACGTCTGTCACCGTGCTCCCCAAGAGCAAGTCTGGGGAAGGTGCAGCACGCTGCCACGGGCAAAGAGAAGGAGCCGTTGGCTCTGTGTTCGGGAAACTGTCACGATGCAGGAGAGTTGGCACTGGCAGGAACAGCGGGCCCGTTGTAAGACAAGTGTCACCAGCTACTTGTGAAAACAGAGTCGCGTCTGAGGGATGCTGCTGCTGCTTCCCTGATCTAGTCTCCCCTGCACGTTGTAATAATCCCGCCTGGAATGAAATCCTTCTATGCCCAGGCATCCTCTCTGGGAAAGCATAGCATTCGTTGGGCATTCAGAGTCGGGTTTGTGGGAAGCTGCTGCTTCTTGCCTGAGCTAGTCTGCTCAGGACAGTGCAAGATACCCGCATGGAGCGAAATTATCTTTTACCTAGCATCCCCTCTGCCAGAGAGAGAAGCGTGGTTGAACCTCTGGAAAGGGCCTTATGGAAAGGGACACGTCTGTCACTGTGCTCCCCAAGAGCAAGTCTGGGGAAGGTGCATCACGCTGCCACGGGCAAAGAGAAGGAGCCGTTGGCTTTGTGTTCGGGAAACGGTCGCGATGAAGGAGAGTTGGCACTGGCAAGAACAGCGGGCCCGTTGTAAGACAAGGGTCACCATCTACCTGTGCTGAGGGTCGGAGGCCTGGCTGCTAAGGTGACAGAAGAGTATGACTATGGCAGGCAGGTGTGCTCCACACTGAGGAAGGAGTCTGGGCAGAAGGCAGGCCTGTCTTGTGTCTCTGGTCCCAAGGGGACAGCGTCTCCTTGACCACATGTGCCTAGGGCAGACTTGGGCTTGCCACCAAGCGCCATAGCTTCAACTCGCAGAAACAGCTCCCTGGACGAACGGGCAGTCCGATGCCTTCTTACTCCAAGATGTGACAACGTTGTTGGTGTCAGGAAGTGTGCCGGGGTAGCAGGGGGGACAGACCCAAACAGATCCCCAGCCCAGTGCACGGGCAGTGTGCAGGGTTCATGTCGACTCTCCTCTCCTGTGGGGAAGGCACTGGCTTAGTCCCCGAATCCACACGAGCGCTAGTGCAAAAGGCCTAGCCTTGCCTATGCCAGGACATGAAGTGAGCATAGAGTGCCATCCTAGGCAACGCACGCTGCTGTTGGTTTTTGATTGTGCCTGCTTAGTTCAGTTGGTAAATCAGAGTCAGATCTGTAGGCTGCTGTGGCTGCTTGCCTTAGCCTAGTATTCGTAGGACGGTGGGAGAGCCCCGCATAGAGCGAAAGCCACTTTGCCCGGGCATCCCTTTTGGGAAGTGACAGCTTTCGTTGGGAAATCAGAGTCGCGTCTGAGGGTTGCTGTTGCTGCTTGCCTGAGTTAGACTTCCCTGCAAATTGTAATAAACCCGCATGGAGCGAAATCATCTATGGCCAGGCCTCCTCTCTGAGAAAGCAGAGCTTCGTTGGGCAATCAGTGTCGGGTTTTTAGGAAGCTGCTGCTTCTTGCCTGAGCTATTCTGCTGAGGACAGTGCAAGATACCCGCATGGAGCGAAATTCCCTTTCACCTAGCATCCCCTCTGCCAGAGAGAGAAGCGTGGTTGCACCTCTGGAAAGGGCCTTAAGGAAAGGGACACGTCTGTCACCGTGCTCCCCAAGAGCAAGTCTGGGGAAGGTGCAGCACGCTGCCACGGGCAAAGAGAAGGAGCCGTTGGCTTTGTGTTCGGGAAACGGTTGCGATGCAGGAGAGTTGCCACTGGCAGTAACAGCGGGCCCGTTGTAAGACAAGTGTCACCATCTACCTGTGCTGAGGGATGGAGGCCTGGCTGCTAAGGTGACAGTAGAGTTGGACTAGGGCAGGCACGCGTGCTCCACACTGAGGAAGGAGTCTGTGCAGAAGGCAGGCCTGTCCTGTGTCTCTGGTCCCAAGGGGACAGCGTCTCCTTGACCCCCTCTGCCTAGGGCAGACTTGGGCTTGCCACCAAGCGCCATAGCCGCAACTCGCAGAAACAGCTCCCTGGACGAACGGGCAGTCCGATGCCGTCTTCCTCAAGATGTGACAACGTTGTTGGTGTCAGGAAGTGTGCCGGGGTAGCAGGGGGGACCGACCCAAACAGATCCCCATCCCCGTGCACGGGCAGTGTGCAGGGTTCATGTCGACTCTCCTCTCCTGTGGGGAAGGCACTGGCTTAGTCCCCGATTCCACGCGAGCTCTAGTGCAAAAGGCCTAGCCTTGCCTATGCCAGGACATGAAGTGAGCATAGAGTGCCATCCTAGGCAACGCACACTGCTGTAGGTTTGTGATTGACCCTGCTTAGTTCGGCTTGGCAGGGAGAACGCACGGCGCGAACATGGAGCCCCGGAAAGCAAGGCCCAAGATACACTAGCTCTCCCGCAGCTCCTCTTCTTTGAAGTGTCAGAGCGAATGCCCGAGCCTTGCTGTGAAGCAGCAGCGAAGGGCAGTTCGCGCCAGCTGAAAACCTCTGCGAACGTATAGCAGTAGCTGGTAAATCAGACTCGGATCTGTAGGCTGCTGTGGCTGCTTGCCTTAGCCTAGTACTCGTAGGACGGTGGGAGAGCCCCGCATAGAGCGAAAGCCTCTTTGCCCGGGCATCCCCTCTGGGAAGGCACAGCTTTCGTTGGGAAATCAGAGTCGCGTCTGAGGGATGCTGCTGCTGCTTCCCTGAGCTAGTCTCCCCTGCACGTTGTAATAAACCCGCATGGAACGAAATCCTTCTATGCCCAGGCATCCTCTCTGGGAAAGCATAGCATTCGTTGGGCAATCAGAGTCGGGTTTGTGGGAAGCTGCTGCTTCTTGCCTGAGCTACTCTGCTCAGGACAGTGCAAGATACCCGCATGGAGCGAAATTTTCTTTCACCTAGCATCCCCTCTGCCAGAGAGAGAAGCGTGGTTGCACCTCTGGAAAGGGCCTTAAGGAAAGGGACACGTCTGTCACCGTGCTCCCCAAGAGCAAGTCTGGGGAAGGTGCAGCACGCTGCCACGGGCAAAGAGGAGCCCTTGGCTTTGTGGTCGGGGCACGGTCGCGAAGCAGGAGAGATGGCACTGGCAGGAACAGCCGGCCTGTTGTAAGACAAGAGTCACCAGCTACTTGTGAAAACAGAGTCGCGTCTGAGGTATGCTGCCGCTGCTTCCCTGATCTAGTCTCCCTTGCACGTTGTAATAATCCCGCATGGAACGAAATCCTTCTATGCCCAGGCATCCTCTGTGGGAAAGCATAGCATTCGTTGGGCAATCAGAGTCGGGTTTGTGGGAAGCTGCTGCTTCTTGCCTGAGCTACTCTGCTCAGGACAGTGCAAGATACCCGCATGGAGAGAAATTCCCTTTCACCTAGCATCCCCTCTGCCAGAGAGAGAAGCGTGGTACACCTCTGGAAAGGGGCTTAAGGAAAGGGACACGTCTGTCACCGTGCTCCCCAAGAGCAAGTCTGGGGAAGGTGCAGCACGCTGCCACGGGCAAAGAGAAGGAGCCGTTGGCTTTGTGTTCGGGAAACGGTCGCGATGCAGGAGAGTTGGTACTGGCAGGAACAGCGGGCCCGTTGTAAGACAAGTGTCACCATCTACCTGTGCTGAGGGACGGAGGCCTGGCTGCTAAGGTGACAGAAGAGTACGACTAGGGCAGGCACACGTGCTCCACACTGAGGAAGGAGTCTGTGCAGAAGGCAGGCCTGTCCTGTGTCTCTGGTCCCAAGGGGACAGCGTCTCCTTGACCCCCTCTGACTAGGGCAGACTTGGGCTTGCCACCAAGCGCCATAGCCGCAACTCGCAGAAACAGCTCCCTGGACGAACGGGCAGTCCGATGCCGTCTTCCTCCAAGATGTGACAACGTTGTTGGTGTCAGGAAGTGTGCTGGGGTAGCAGGGGGGACAGACCCAAACAGATCCCCATCCCCGTACACGGGCAGTGTGCAGGGTTCATGTCGACTCTCCTCTCCTGTGGGGAAGGCACTGGCTTAGTCCCCGATTCCACGCGAGCGCTAGTGCAAAAGGCCTAGCCTTGCCTATGCCAGGACATGAAGTGAGCATAGAGTGCCATCCTAGGCAACGCACACTGTTGTAGGTTTGTGATTGACCCTGCTTAGTTCGGCTTGGCAGGGAGAACGCACGGCGCGAACATGGAACCCCGGAAAGCAAGGCCCAAGACACACTAGCTCTCCCGCAGCTCTTCTTCTTTGAAGTGTCAGAGCGAATGCCCAAAGCCTTGCTGTGAAGCAGCAGCGAAGGGCAGTTCGCGCCAGCTGAAAACCTCTGCGAACGTATAGCAGTAGCTGGTAAATCAGAGTCGGATCTGTATGCTTCTGTGGCTGCTTGCCTTAGCCTAGTATTCGTAGGACGGTGGGAGAGCCCCGCATAGAGCGAAAGCCTCTTTGCCCGGGCATCCCCTAGGGAAGGCACAGCTTTCGTTGGGAAATCAGAGTCGCGTCTGAGGGATGCTGCTGCTGCTTCCCTGAGCTAGTCTCCCCTGCACGTTGTATTAAACCCGCATGGAACGAAATCCTTCTATGCCCAGGCATCCTCTCTGGGAAAGCATAGCATTCGTTGGGCAATCAGAGTCGGGTTTGTGGGAAGCTGCTGCTTCTTGCCTGAGCTACTCTGCTCAGGACAGTGCAAGATACCCGCATGGAGCGAAATATTCTTTCACCTAGCATCCCATATGCCAGAGAGAGAAGCGTGGTTGCACCTCTGGAAAGGGCCTTAAGGAAAGGGACACGTCTGTAACCGTGCTCCCCAAGAGCAAGTCTGGGGAAGGTGCAGCACGCTGCCACGGGCAAAGAGAAGGAGCCGTTGGCTCTGTGTTCGGGAAACTGTCACGATGCAGGAGAGTTGGCACTGGCAGGAACAGCGGGCCCGTTGTAAGACAAGTGTCACCAGCTACTTGTGAAAACAGAGTCGCGTCTGAGGGATGCTGCTGCTGCTTCCCTGATCTAGTCTCCCCTGCACGTTGTAATAATCCCGCCTGGAATGAAATCCTTCTATGCCCAGGCATCCTCTCTGGGAAAGCATAGCATTCGTTGGGCATTCAGAGTCGGGTTTGTGGGAAGCTGCTGCTTCTTGCCTGAGCTAGTCTGCTCAGGACAGTGCAAGATACCCGCATGGAGCGAAATTATCTTTTACCTAGCATCCCCTCTGCCAGAGAGAGAAGCGTGGTTGAACCTCTGGAAAGGGCCTTATGGAAAGGGACACGTCTGTCACTGTGCTCCCCAAGAGCAAGTCTGGGGAAGGTGCATCACGCTGCCACGGGCAAAGAGAAGGAGCCGTTGGCTTTGTGTTCGGGAAACGGTCGCGATGAAGGAGAGTTGGCACTGGCAAGAACAGCGGGCCCGTTGTAAGACAAGGGTCACCATCTACCTGTGCTGAGGGTCGGAGGCCTGGCTGCTAAGGTGACAGAAGAGTATGACTATGGCAGGCAGGTGTGATCCACACTGAGGAAGGAGTCTGGGCAGAAGGCAGGCCTGTCTTGTGTCTCTGGTCCCAAGGGGACAGCGTCTCCTTGACCACATGTGCATAGGGCAGACTTGGGCTTGCCACCAAGCGCCATAGCTTCAACTCGCAGAAACAGCTCCCTGGACGAACGGGCAGTCCGATGCCTTCTTACTCCAAGATGTGACAACGTTGTTGGTGTCAGGAAGTGTGCCGGGGTAGCAGGGGGGACAGACCCAAACAGATCCCCAGCCCAGTGCACGGGCAGTGTGCAGGGTTCATGTCGACTCTCCTCTCCTGTGGGGAAGGCACTGGCTTAGTCCCCGAATCCACACGAGCGCTAGTGCAAAAGGCGTAGCCTTGCCTATGCCAGGACATGAAGTGAGCATAGAGTGCCATCCTAGGCAACGCACGCTGCTGTTGGTTTTTGATTGTGCCTGCTTAGTTCAGTTGGTAAATCAGAGTCAGATCTGTAGGCTGCTGTGGCTGCTTGCCTTAGCCTAGTATTCGTAGGACGGTGGGAGAGCCCCGCATAGAGCGAAAGCCACTTTGCCCGGGCATCCCCTTTGGGAAGTCACAGCTTTCGTTGGGAAATCAGAGTCGCTTCTGAGGGATGCTGTTGCTGCTTGCCTGAGTTAGACTTCCCTGCAAATTGTAATAAACCCGCATGGAGCGAAATCATCTATGGCCAGGCCTCCTCTCTGAGAAAGCAGAGCATTCGTTGGGCAATCAGTGTCGGGTTTTTAGGAAGCTGCTGCTTCTTGCCTGAGCTATCCTGCTGAGGACAGTGCAAGATACCCGCATGGAGCGAAATTCCCTTTCACCTAGCATCCCCTCTGCCAGAGAGAGAAGCGTGGTTGCACCTCTGGAAAGGGCCTTAAGGAAAGGGACACGTCTGTCACCGTGCTCCCCAAGAGCAAGTCTGGGGAAGGTGCAGCACGCTGCCACGGGCAAAGAGAAGGAGCCGTTGGCTTTGTGTTCGGGAAACGGTCGCGATGCAGGAGAGTTGGCACTGGCAGGAACAGCGGGCCCGTTGTAAGACAAGTGTCACCATCTACCTGTGCTGAGGGACGGAGGCCTGGCTGCTAAGGTGACAGAAGAGTACGACTAGGGCAGGCACGCGTGCTCCACACTGAGGAAGGAGTCTGTGCAGAAGGCAGGCCGGTCCTGTGTCTCTGGTCCCAAGGGGACAGCGTCTCCTTGACCCCCTCTGCCTAGGGCAGACTTGGGCTTGCCACCAAGCGCCATAGCCGCAACTCGCAGAAACAGCTCCCTGGACGAACGGGCAGTCCGATGCCGTCTTCCTCCAAGATGTGACAACGTTGTTGGTGTCAGGAAGTGTGCCGGGGTAGCAGGGGGGACAGACCCAAACAGATCCCCATCCCCGTGCACGGGCAGTGTGCAGGGTTCATGTCGACTCTCCTCTCCTGTGGGGAAGGCACTGGCTTAGTCCCCGATTCCACGCAAGCGCTAGTGCTAAAGGCCTAGCCTTGCCTATGCCAGGATATGAAGTGAGCATAGAGTGCCATCCTAGGCAACGCACACTGCTGTAGGTTTGTGATTGACCCTGCTTAGTTCGGCTTGGCAGGGAGAACGCACGGCGCGAACATGGAGCCCCGGAAATCAAGGCCCAAGATACACTAGCTCTCCCGCAGCTCTTCTTCTTTGAAGTGTCAGAGCGAATGCCCAAAGCCTTGCTGTGAAGCAGCAGCGAAGGGCAGTTCGCGCCAGCTGAAAACCTCTGCGAACGTATAGCAGTAGCTGGTAAATCAGAGTCGGATCTGTAGGCTTCTGTGGCTGCTTGCCTTAGCCTAGTATTCGTAGGACGGTGGGAGAGCCCCGCATAGAGCGAAAGCCTCTTTACCCGGGCATCCCCTCTGGGAAGGCACAGCTTTCGTTGGGAAATCAGAGTCGCGTCTGAGGGATGCTGCTTCTGCTTCCCTGAGCTAGTCTCCCCGGCACGTTGTAATAAACCCGCATGGAACGAAATCCTTCTATGCCCAAGCATCCTCTCTGGGAAAGCATAGCATTCGTTGGGCAATCAGAGTCGGGTTTGTGAGAAGTTGCTGCTTCTTGCCTGAGCTACTCTGCTCAGGACAGTGCAAGATACCCGCATGGAGCGAAATTTTCTTTCACCTAGCATCCCCTCTGCCAGAGAGAGAAGCGTGGTTGCACCTCTGGAAAGGGCCTTAAGGAAAGGGACACGTCTGTCACCGTGCTCCCCAAGAGCAAGTCTGGGGAAGGTGCAGCACGCTGCCACGGGCAAAGAGAAGGAGCCGTTGGCTTTGTGTTCGGGAAACGGTCGCGATGCAGGAGAGTTGGCACTGGCAGGAACAGCGGGCCCGTTGTAAGACAAGTGTCACCATCTACTTGTGCTGAGGGTCGGAGGCCTGGCTGCTAAGGTGACAGAAGAGTATGACTATGGCAGGCAGGTGTGCTCCACACTGAGGAAGGAGTCTGGGCAGAAGGCAGGCCTGTCCTGTGTCTCTGGTCCCAAGGGGACAGCGTCTCCTTGACCACCTGTGCCTAGGGCAGACTTGGGCTTGCCACCAAGCGCCATAGCTTCAACTCGCAGACAGCTCCCTGGACGAACGGGCAGTCCGATGCCGTCTTCCTCCAAGATGTGACAACGTTGTTGGTGTCAGGAAGTGTGCCGGGGCAGCAGGGGGGACAGACCCAAACAGATCCCCAGCCCAGTGCACGGGCAGTGTGCAGGGTTCATGTAGACTCTCCTCTCCTGTGGGGAAGGCACTGGCTTAGTCCCCGATTCCACGAGAGCGCTAGTGCAAAAGGCCTAGCCTTGCCTATGCCAGGACATGAAGTGAGCATAGAGTGCCATCTTAGGCAACGCACGCTGCTGTTGGTTTTTGATTGTGCCTGCTTAGTTCAGTTGGTAAATCAGAGTCAGATCTGTAGGCTGCTGTGGCTGCTTGCCTTAGCCTAGTATTCGTAGGACGTTGGGAGAGCCCCGCATAGAGCGAAAGCCACTTTGCCCGGGCATCCCCTTTGGGAAGTCACAGCTTTCGTTGGGAAATCAGAGTCGCTTCTGAGGGATGCTGTTGCTGCTTGCCTGAGTTAGACTTCCCTGCAAATTGTAATAAACCCGCATGGAGCGAAATCATCTATGGCCAGGCCTCCTCTCTGAGAAAGCAGAGCACTCTATGGGCAATCAGTGTCGGGTTTTTAGGAAGCTGCTGCTTCTTGCCTGAGCTATTCTGCTGAGGACAGTGCAAGATACCCGCATGGAGCGAAATTCCCTTTCACCTAGCATCCCCTCTGCCAGAGAGAGAAGCGTGGTTGCACCTCTGGAAAGGGGCTTAAGGAAAGGGACACGTCTGTCACCGTGCTCCCCAAGAGCAAGTCTGGGGAAGGTGCAGCACGCTGCCACGGGCAAAGAGGAGCCCTTGGCTTTGTGGTCGGGGCACGGTCGCGAAGCAGGAGAGATGGCACTGGCAGGAACAGCCGGCCTGTTGTAAGACAAGAGTCACCAGCTACTTGTGAAAACAGAGTCGCGTCTGAGGTATGCTGCCGCTGCTTCCCTGATCTAGTCTCCCTTGCACGTTGTAATAATCCCGCATGGAACGAAATCCTTCTATGCCCAGGCATCCTCTGTGGGAAAGCATAGCATTCGTTGGGCAATCAGAGTCGGGTTTGTGGGAAGCTGCTGCTTCTTGCCTGAGCTACTCTGCTCAGGACAGTGCAAGATACCCGCATGGAGAGAAATACCCTTTCACCTAGCATCCCCTCTGCCAGAGAGAGAAGCGTGGTTGCACCTCTGGAAAGGGGCTTAAGGAAAGGGACACGTCTGTCACCGTGCTCCCCAAGAGCAAGTCTGGGGAAGGTGCAGCACGCTGCCACGGGCAAAGAGAAGGAGCCGTTGGCTTTGTGTTCGGGAAACGGTCGCGATGCAGGAGAGTTGGTACTGGCAGGAACAGCGGGCCCGTTGTAAGACAAGTGTCACCATCTACCTGTGCTGAGGGACGGAGGCCTGGCTGCTAAGGTGACAGAAGAGTACGACTAGGGCAGGCACGCGTGCTCCACACTGAGGAAGGAGTCTGTGCAGAAGGCAGGCCTGTCCTGTGTCTCTGGTCCCAAGGGGACAGCGTCTCCTTGACCCCCTCTGACTAGGGCAGACTTGGGCTTGCCACCAAGCGCCATAGCCGCAACTCGCAGAAACAGCTCCCTGGACGAACGGGCAGTCCGATGCCGTCTTCCTCCAAGATGTGACAACGTTGTTGGTGTCAGGAAGTGTGCTGGGGTAGCAGGGGGGACAGACCCAAACAGATCCCCATCCCCGTACACGGGCAGTGTGCAGGGTTCATGTCGACTCTCCTCTCCTGTGGGGAAGGCACTGGCTTAGTCCCCGATTCCACGCGAGCGCTAGTGCAAAAGGCCCAGCCTTGCCTATGCCAGGACATGAAGTGAGCATAGAGTGCCATCCTAGGCAACGCACACTGCTGTAGGTTTGTGATTGACCCTGCTTAGTTCGGCTTGGCAGGGAGAACGCACGGCGCGAACATGGAACCCCGGAAAGCAAGGCCCAAGATACACTAGCTCTCCCGCAGCTCTTCTTCTTTGAAGTGTGAGAGCGAATGCCCAAAGCCTTGCTGTGAAGCAGCAGCGAAGGGCAGTTCGCGCCAGCTGAAAACCTCTGCGAACGTATAGCAGTAGCTGGTAAATCAGAGTCGGATCTGTAGGCTTCTGTGGCTGCTTGCCTTAGCCTAGTATTCGTAGGACGGTGGGAGAGCCCCGCATAGAGCGAAAGCCTCTTTGCCCGGGCATCCCCTAGGGAAGGCACAGCTTTCGTTGGGAAATCAGAGTCGCGTCTGAGGGATGCTGCTGCTGCTTCCCTGAGCTAGTCTCCCCTGCACGTTGTATTAAACCCGCATGGAACGAAATCCTTCTATGCCCAGGCATCCTCTCTGGGAAAGCATAGCATTCGTTGGGCAATCAGAGTCGGGTTTGTGGGAAGCTGCTGCTTCTTGCCTGAGCTACTCTGCTCAGGACAGTGCAAGATACCCGCATGGAGCGAAATATTCTTTCACCTAGCATCCCATATGCCAGAGAGAGAAGCGTGGTTGCACCTCTGGAAAGGGCCTTAAGGAAAGGGACACGTCTGTAACCGTGCTCCCCAAGAGCAAGTCTGGGGAAGGTGCAGCACGCTGCCACGGGCAAAGAGAAGGAGCCGTTGGCTCTGTGTTCGGGAAACTGTCACGATGCAGGAGAGTTGGCACTGGCAGGAACAGCGGGCCCGTTGTAAGACAAGTGTCACCAGCTACTTGTGAAAACAGAGTCGCGTCTGAGGGATGCTGCTGCTGCTTCCCTGATCTAGTCTCCCCTGCACGTTGTAATAATCCCGCCTGGAATGAAATCCTTCTATGCACAGGCATCCTCTCTGGGAAAGCATAGCATTCGTTGGGCATTCAGAGTCGGGTTTGTGGGAAGCTGCTGCTTCTTGCCTGAGCTAGTCTGCTCAGGACAGTGCAAGATACCCGCATGGAGCGAAATTATCTTTTACCTAGCATCCCCTCTGCCAGAGAGAGAAGCGTGGTTGAACCTCTGGAAAGGGCCTTATGGAAAGGGACACGTCTGTCACTGTGCTCCCCAAGAGCAAGTCTGGGGAAGGTGCATCACGCTGCCACGGGCAAAGAGAAGGAGCCGTTGGCTTTGTGTTCGGGAAACGGTCGCGATGAAGGAGAGTTGGCACTGGCAAGAACAGCGGGCCCGTTGTAAGACAAGGGTCACCATCTACCTGTGCTGAGGGTCGGAGGCCTGGCTGCTAAGGTGACAGAAGAGTATGACTATGGCAGGCAGGTGTGCTCCACACTGAGGAAGGAGTCTGGGCAGAAGGCAGGCCTGTCTTGTGTCTCTGGTCCCAAGGGGACAGCGTCTCCTTGACCACATGTGCATAGGGCAGACTTGGGCTTGCCACCAAGCGCCATAGCTTCAACTCGCAGAAACAGCTCCCTGGACGAACGGGCAGTCCGATGCCTTCTTACTCCAAGATGTGACAACGTTGTTGGTGTCAGGAAGTGTGCCGGGGTAGCAGGGGGGACAGACCCAAACAGATCCCCAGCCCAGTGCACGGGCAGTGTGCAGGGTTCATGTCGACTCTCCTCTCCTGTGGGGAAGGCACTGGCTTAGTCCCCGAATCCACACGAGCGCTAGTGCAAAAGGCCTAGCCTTGCCTATGCCAGGACATGAAGTGAGCATAGAGTGCCATCCTAGGCAACGCACGCTGCTGTTGGTTTTTGATTGTGCCTGCTTAGTTCAGTTGGTAAATCAGAGTCAGATCTGTAGGCTGCTGTGGCTGCTTGCCTTAGCCTAGTATTCGTAGGACGGTGGGAGAGCCCCGCATAGAGCGAAAGCCACTTTGCCCGGGCATCCCCTTTGGGAAGGCACAGCTTTCGTTGGGAAATCAGAGTCGCTTCTGAGGGATGCTGTTGCTGCTTGCCTGAGTTAGACTTCCCTGCAAATTGTAATAAACCCGCATGGAGCGAAATCATCTATGGCCAGGCCTCCTCTCTGAGAAAGCAGAGCATTCGTTGGGCAATCAGTGTCGGGTTTTTAGGAAGCTGCTGCTTCTTGCCTGAGCTACTCTGCTCAGGACAGTGCAAGATACCCGCATGGAGCGAAATTTTCTTTCACCTAGCATCCCCTCTGCCAGAGAGAGAAGCGTGGTTGCACCTCTGGAAAGGGCCTTAAGGAAAGGGACACGTCTGTCACCGTGCTCCCCAAGAGCAAGTCTGGGGAAGGTGCAGCACGCTGCCACGGGCAAAGAGAAGGAGCCGTTGGCTTTGTGTTCGGGAAACGGTCGCGATGCAGGAGAGTTGGCACTGGCAGGAACAGCGGGCCCGTTGTAAGACAAGTGTCACCATCTACCTGTGCTGAGGGACGGAGGCCTGGCTGCTAAGGTGACAGAAGAGTACGACTAGGGCAGGCACGCGTGCTCCACACTGAGGAAGGAGTCTGTGCAGAAGGCAGGCCGGTCCTGTGTCTCTGGTCCCAAGGGGACAGCGTCTCCTTGACCCCCTCTGCCTAGGGCAGACTTGGGCTTGCCACCAAGCGCCATAGCCGCAACTCGCAGAAACAGCTCCCTGGACGAACGGGCAGTCCGATGCCGTCTTCCTCCAAGATGTGACAACGTTGTTGGTGTCAGGAAGTGTGCCGGGGTAGCAGGGGGGACAGACCCAAACAGATCCCCATCCCCGTGCACGGGCAGTGTGCAGGGTTCATGTCGACTCTCCTCTCCTGTGGGGAAGGCACTGGCTTAGTCCCCGATTCCACGCAAGCGCTAGTGCAAAAGGCCTAGCCTTGCCTATGCCAGGATATGAAGTGAGCATAGAGTGCCATCCTAGGCAACGCACACTGCTGTAGGTTTGTGATTGACCCTGCTTAGTTCAGCTTGGCAGGGAGAACGCACGGCGCGAACATGGAGCCCCGGAAATCAAGGCCCAAGATACACTAGCTCTCCCGCAGCTCTTCTTCTTTGAAGTGTCAGAGCGAATGCCCAAAGCCTTGCTGTGAAGCAGCAGCGAAGGGCAGTTCGCGCCAGCTGAAAACCTCTGCGAACGTATAGCAGTAGCTGGTAAATCAGAGTCGGATCTGTAGGCTTCTGTGGCTGCTTGCCTTAGCCTAGTATTCGTAGGACGGTGGGAGAGCCCCGCATAGAGCGAAAGCCTCTTTACCCGGGCATCCCCTCTGGGAAGGCACAGCTTTCGTTGGGAAATCAGAGTCGCGTCTGAGGGATGCTGCTTCTGCTTCCCTGAGCTAGTCTCCCCGGCACGTTGTAATAAACCCGCATGGAACGAAATCCTTCTATGCCCAAGCATCCTCTCTGGGAAAGCATAGCATTCGTTGGGCAATCAGAGTCGGGTTTGTGAGAAGTTGCTGCTTCTTGCCTGAGCTACTCTGCTCAGGACAGTGCAAGATACCCGCATGGAGCGAAATTTTCTTTCACCTAGCATCCCCTCTGCCAGAGAGAGAAGCGTGGTTGCACCTCTGGAAAGGGCCTTAAGGAAAGGGACACGTCTGTCACCGTGCTCCCCAAGAGCAAGTCTGGGGAAGGTGCAGCACGCTGCCACGGGCAAAGAGAAGGAGCCGTTGGCTTTGTGTTCGGGAAACGGTCGCGATGCAGGAGAGTTGGCACTGGCAGGAACAGCGGGCCCGTTGTAAGACAAGTGTCACCATCTACTTGTGCTGAGGGTCGGAGGCCTGGCTGCTAAGGTGACAGAAGAGTATGACTATGGCAGGTAGGTGTGCTCCACACTGAGGAAGGAGTCTGGGCAGAAGGCAGGCCTGTCCTGTGTCTCTGGTCCCAAGGGGACAGCGTCTCCTTGACCACCTGTGCCTAGGGCAGACTTGGGCTTGCCACCAAGCGCCATAGCTTCAACTCGCAGACAGCTCCCTGGACGAACGGGCAGTCCGATGCCGTCTTCCTCCAAGATGTGACAACGTTGTTGGTGTCAGGAAGTGTGCCGGGGCAGCAGGGGGGACAGACCCAAACAGATCCCCAGCCCAGTGCACGGGCAGTGTGCAGGGTTCATGTAGACTCTCCTCTCCTGTGGGGAAGGCACTGGCTTAGTCCCCGATTCCACGAGAGCGCTAGTGCAAAAGGCCTAGCCTTGCCTATGCCAGGACATGAAGTGAGCATAGAGTGCCATCTTAGGCAACGCACGCTGCTGTTGGTTTTTGATTGTGCCTGCTTAGTTCAGTTGGTAAATCAGAGTCAGATCTGTAGGCTGCTGTGGCTGCTTGCCTTAGCCTAGTATTCGTAGGACGTTGGGAGAGCCCCGCATAGAGCGAAAGCCACTTTGCCCGGGCATCCCCTTTGGGAAGTCACAGCTTTCGTTGGGAAATCAGAGTCGCTTCTGAGGGATGCTGTTGCTGCTTGCCTGAGTTAGACTTCCCTGCAAATTGTAATAAACCCGCATGGAGCGAAATCATCTATGGCCAGGCCTCCTCTCTGAGAAAGCAGAGCACTCTATGGGCAATCAGTGTCGGGTTTTTAGGAAGCTGCTGCTTCTTGCCTGAGCTATTCTGCTGAGGACAGTGCAAGATACCCGCATGGAGCGAAATTCCCTTTCACCTAGCATCCCCTCTGCCAGAGAGAGAAGCGTGGTTGCACCTCTGGAAAGGGGCTTAAGGAAAGGGACACGTCTGTCACCGTGCTCCCCAAGAGCAAGTCTGGGGAAGGTGCAGCACGCTGCCACGGGCAAAGAGGAGCCCTTGGCTTTGTGGTCGGGGCACGGTCGCGAAGCAGGAGAGATGGCACTGGCAGGAACAGCCGGCCTGTTGTAAGACAAGTGTCACCAGCTACTTGTGAAAACAGAGTCGCGTCTGAGGGATGCTGCTGCTGCTTCCCTGATCTAGTCTCCCCTGCACGTTGTAATAATCCCGCCTGGAATGAAATCCTTCTATGCCCAGGCATCCTCTCTGGGAAAGCATAGCATTCGTTGGGCATTCAGAGTCGGGTTTGTGGGAAGCTGCTGCTTCTTGCCTGAGCTAGTCTGCTCAGGACAGTGCAAGATACCCGCATGGAGCGAAATTATCTTTTACCTAGCATCCCCTCTGCCAGAGAGAGAAGCGTGGTTGAACCTCTGGAAAGGGCCTTATGGAAAGGGACACGTCTGTCACTGTGCTCCCCAAGAGCAAGTCTGGGGAAGGTGCATCACGCTGCCACGGGCAAAGAGAAGGAGCCGTTGGCTTTGTGTTCGGGAAACGGTCGCGATGAAGGAGAGTTGGCACTGGCAAGAACAGCGGGCCCGTTGTAAGACAAGGGTCACCATCTACCTGTGCTGAGGGTCGGAGGCCTGGCTGCTAAGGTGACAGAAGAGTATGACTATGGCAGGCAGGTGTGCTCCACACTGAGGAAGGAGTCTGGGCAGAAGGCAGGCCTGTCTTGTGTCTCTGGTCCCAAGGGGACAGCGTCTCCTTGACCACATGTGCATAGGGCAGACTTGGGCTTGCCACCAAGCGCCATAGCTTCAACTCGCAGAAACAGCTCCCTGGACGAACGGGCAGTCCGATGCCTTCTTACTCCAAGATGTGACAACGTTGTTGGTGTCAGGAAGTGTGCCGGGGTAGCAGGGGGGACAGACCCAAACAGATCCCCAGCCCAGTGCACGGGCAGTGTGCAGGGTTCATGTCGACTCTCCTCTCCTGTGGGGAAGGCACTGGCTTAGTCCCCGAATCCACACGAGCGCTAGTGCAAAAGGCCTAGCCTTGCCTATGCCAGGACATGAAGTGAGCATAGAGTGCCATCCTAGGCAACGCACGCTGCTGTTGGTTTTTGATTGTGCCTGCTTAGTTCAGTTGGTAAATCAGAGTCAGATCTGTAGGCTGCTGTGGCTGCTTGCCTTAGCCTAGTATTCGTAGGACGGTGGGAGAGCCCCGCATAGAGCGAAAGCCACTTTGCCCGGGCATCCCCTTTGGGAAGTCACAGCTTTCGTTGGGAAATCAGAGTCGCCTCTGAGGGATGCTGTTGCTGCTTGCCTGAGTTAGACTTCCCTGCAAATTGTAATAAACCCGCATGGAGCGAAATCATCTATGGCCAGGCCTCCTCTCTGAGAAAGCAGAGCATTCGTTGGGCAATCAGTGTCGGGTTTTTAGGAAGCTGCTGCTTCTTGCCTGAGCTATCCTGCTGAGGACAGTGCAAGATACCCGCATGGAGCGAAATTCCCTTTCACCTAGCATCCCCTCTGCCAGAGAGAGAAGCGTGGTTGCACCTCTGGAAAGGGCCTTAAGGAAAGGGACACGTCTGTCACCGTGCTCCCCAAGAGCAAGTCTGGGGAAGGTGCAGCACGCTGCCACGGGCAAAGAGAAGGAGCCGTTGGCTTTGTGTTCGGGAAACGGTCGCGATGCAGGAGAGTTGGCACTGGCAGGAACAGCGGGCCCGTTGTAAGACAAGTGTCACCATCTACCTGTGCTGAGGGACGGAGGCCTGGCTGCTAAGGTGACAGAAGAGTACGACTAGGGCAGGCACGCGTGCTCCACACTGAGGAAGGAGTCTGTGCAGAAGGCAGGCCGGTCCTGTGTCTCTGGTCCCAAGGGGACAGCGTCTCCTTGACCCCCTCTGCCTAGGGCAGACTTGGGCTTGCCACCAAGCGCCATAGCCGCAACTCGCAGAAACAGCTCCCTGGACGAACGGGCAGTCCGATGCCGTCTTCCTCCAAGATGTGACAACGTTGTTGGTGTCAGGAAGTGTGCCGGGGTAGCAGGGGGGACAGACCCAAACAGATCCCCATCCCCGTGCACGGGCAGTGTGCAGGGTTCATGTCGACTCTCCTCTCCTGTGGGGAAGGCACTGGCTTAGTCCCCGATTCCACGCAAGCGCTAGTGCAAAAGGCCTAGCCTTGCCTATGCCAGGATATGAAGTGAGCATAGAGTGCCATCCTAGGCAACGCACACTGCTGTAGGTTTGTGATTGACCCTGCTTAGTTCGGCTTGGCAGGGAGAACGCACGGCGCGAACATGGAGCCCCGGAAATCAAGGCCCAAGATACACTAGCTCTCCCGCAGCTCTTCTTCTTTGAAGTGTCAGAGCGAATGCCCAAAGCCTTGCTGTGAAGCAGCAGCGAAGGGCAGTTCGCGCCAGCTGAAAACCTCTGCGAACGTATAGCAGTAGCTGGTAAATCAGAGTCGGATCTGTAGGCTTCTGTGGCTGCTTGCCTTAGCCTAGTATTCGTAGGACGGTGGGAGAGCCCCGCATAGAGCGAAAGCCTCTTTACCCGGGCATCCCCTCTGGGAAGGCACAGCTTTCGTTGGGAAATCAGAGTCGCGTCTGAGGGATGCTGCTTCTGCTTCCCTGAGCTAGTCTCCCCGGCACGTTGTAATAAACCCGCATGGAACGAAATCCTTCTATGCCCAAGCATCCTCTCTGGGAAAGCATAGCATTCGTTGGGCAATCAGAGTCGGGTTTGTGAGAAGTTGCTGCTTCTTGCCTGAGCTACTCTGCTCAGGACAGTGCAAGATACCCGCATGGAGCGAAATTTTCTTTCACCTAGCATCCCCTCTGCCAGAGAGAGAAGCGTGGTTGCACCTCTGGAAAGGGCCTTAAGGAAAGGGACACGTCTGTCACCGTGCTCCCCAAGAGCAAGTCTGGGGAAGGTGCAGCACGCTGCCACGGGCAAAGAGAAGGAGCCGTTGGCTTTGTGTTCGGGAAACGGTCGCGATGCAGGAGAGTTGGCACTGGCAGGAACAGCGGGCCCGTTGTAAGACAAGTGTCACCATCTACTTGTGCTGAGGGTCGGAGGCCTGGCTGCTAAGGTGACAGAAGAGTATGACTATGGCAGGCAGGTGTGCTCCACACTGAGGAAGGAGTCTGGGCAGAAGGCAGGCCTGTCCTGTGTCTCTGGTCCCAAGGGGACAGCGTCTCCTTGACCACCTGTGCCTAGGGCAGACTTGGGCTTGCCACCAAGCGCCATAGCTTCAACTCGCAGACAGCTCCCTGGACGAACGGGCAGTCCGATGCCGTCTTCCTCCAAGATGTGACAACGTTGTTGGTGTCAGGAAGTGTGCCGGGGCAGCAGGGGGGACAGACCCAAACAGATCCCCAGCCCAGTGCACGGGCAGTGTGCAGGGTTCATGTAGACTCTCCTCTCCTGTGGGGAAGGCACTGGCTTAGTCCCCGATTCCACGAGAGCGCTAGTGCAAAAGGCCTAGCCTTGCCTATGCCAGGACATGAAGTGAGCATAGAGTGCCATCTTAGGCAACGCACGCTGCTGTTGGTTTTTGATTGTGCCTGCTTAGTTCAGTTGGTAAATCAGAGTCAGATCTGTAGGCTGCTGTGGCTGCTTGCCTTAGCCTAGTATTCGTAGGACGTTGGGAGAGCCCCGCATAGAGCGAAAGCCACTTTGCCCGGGCATCCCCTTTGGGAAGTCACAGCTTTCGTTGGGAAATCAGAGTCGCTTCTGAGGGATGCTGTTGCTGCTTGCCTGAGTTAGACTTCCCTGCAAATTGTAATAAACCCGCATGGAGCGAAATCATCTATGGCCAGGCCTCCTCTCTGAGAAAGCAGAGCACTCTATGGGCAATCAGTGTCGGGTTTTTAGGAAGCTGCTGCTTCTTGCCTGAGCTATTCTGCTGAGGACAGTGCAAGATACCCGCATGGAGCGAAATTCCCTTTCACCTAGCATCCCCTCTGCCAGAGAGAGAAGCGTGGTTGCACCTCTGGAAAGGGGCTTAAGGAAAGGGACACGTCTGTCACCGTGCTCCCCAAGAGCAAGTCTGGGGAAGGTGCAGCACGCTGCCACGGGCAAAGAGGAGCCCTTGGCTTTGTGGTCGGGGCACGGTCGCGAAGCAGGAGAGATGGCACTGGCAGGAAAAGCCGGCCTGTTGTAAGACAAGAGTCACCAGCTACTTGTGAAAACAGAGTCGCGTCTGAGGTATGCTGCCGCTGCTTCCCTGATCTAGTCTCCCTTGCACGTTGTAATAATCCCGCATGGAACGAAATCCTTCTATGCCCAGGCATCCTCTGTGGGAAAGCATAGCATTCGTTGGGCAATCAGAGTCGGGTTTGTGGGAAGCTGCTGCTTCTTGCCTGAGCTACTCTGCTCAGGACAGTGCAAGATACCCGCATGGAGAGAAATACCCTTTCACCTAGCATCCCCTCTGCCAGAGAGAGAAGCGTGGTTGCACCTCTGGAAAGGGGCTTAAGGAAAGGGACACGTCTGTCACCGTGCTCCCCAAGAGCAAGTCTGGGGAAGGTGCAGCACGCTGCCACGGGCAAAGAGAAGGAGCCGTTGGCTTTGTGTTCGGGAAACGGTCGCGATGCAGGAGAGTTGGTACTGGCAGGAACAGCGGGCCCGTTGTAAGACAAGTGTCACCATCTACCTGTGCTGAGGGACGGAGGCCTGGCTGCTAAGGTGACAGAAGAGTACGACTAGGGCAGGCACGCGTGCTCCACACTGAGGAAGGAGTCTGTGCAGAAGGCAGGCCTGTCCTGTGTCTCTGGTCCCAAGGGGACAGCGTCTCCTTGACCCCCTCTGACTAGGGCAGACTTGGGCTTGCCACCAAGCGCCATAGCCGCAACTCGCAGAAACAGCTCCCTGGACGAACGGGCAGTCCGATGCCGTCTTCCTCCAAGATGTGACAACGTTGTTGGTGTCAGGAAGTGTGCCGGGGTAGCAGGGGGGACAGACCCAAACAGATCCCCATCCCCGTACACGGGCAGTGTGCAGGGTTCATGTCGACTCTCCTCTCCTGTGGGGAAGGCACTGGCTTAGTCCCCGATTCCACGCGAGCGCTAGTGCAAAAGGCCCAGCCTTGCCTATGCCAGGACATGAAGTGAGCATAGAGTGCCATCCTAGGCAACGCACACTGCTGTAGGTTTGTGATTGACCCTGCTTAGTTCGGCTTGGCAGGGAGAACGCACGGCGCGAACATGGAACCCCGGAAAGCAAGGCCCAAGATACACTAGCTCTCCCGCAGCTCTTCTTCTTTGAAGTGTGAGAGCGAATGCCCAAAGCCTTGCTGTGAAGCAGCAGCGAAGGGCAGTTCGCGCCAGCTGAAAACCTCTGCGAACGTATAGCAGTAGCTGGTAAATCAGAGTCGGATCTGTAGGCTTCTGTGGCTGCTTGCCTTAGCCTAGTATTCGTAGGACGGTGGGAGAGCCCCGCATAGAGCGAAAGCCTCTTTGCCCGGGCATCCCCTCTGGGAAGGCACAGCTTTCGTTGGGAAATCAGAGTCGCGTCTGAGGGATGCTGCTGCTGCTTCCCTGAGCTAGTCTCCCCTGCACGTTGTATTAAACCCGCATGGAACGAAATCCTTCTATGCCCAGGCATCCTCTCTGGGAAAGCATAGCATTCGTTGGGTAATCAGAGTCGGGTTTGTGGGAAGCTGCTGCTTCTTGCCTGAGCTACTCTGCTCAGGACAGTGCAAGATACCCGCATGGAGCGAAATATTCTTTCACCTAGCATCCCATATGCCAGAGAGAGAAGCGTGGTTGCACCTCTGGAAAGGGCCTTAAGGAAAGGGACACGTCTGTAACCGTGCTCCCCAAGAGCAAGTCTGGGGAAGGTGCAGCACGCTGCCACGGGCAAAGAGAAGGAGCCGTTGGCTCTGTGTTCGGGAAACTGTCACGATGCAGGAGAGTTGGCACTGGCAGGAACAGCGGGCCCGTTGTAAGACAAGTGTCACCAGCTACTTGTGAAAACAGAGTCGCGTCTGAGGGATGCTGCTGCTGCTTCCCTGATCTAGTCTCCCCTGCACGTTGTTATAATCCCGCCTGGAATGAAATCCTTCTATGCCCAGGCATCCTCTCTGGGAAAGCATAGCATTCGTTGGGCATTCAGAGTCGGGTTTGTGGGAAGCTGCTGCTTCTTGCCTGAGCTAGTCTGCTCAGGACAGTGCAAGATACCAGCATGGAGCGAAATTATCTTTTACCTAGCATCCCCTCTGCCAGAGAGAGAAGCGTGGTTGAACCTCTGGAAAGGGCCTTATGGAAAGGGACACGTCTGTCACTGTGCTCCCCAAGAGCAAGTCTGGGGAAGGTGCATCACGCTGCCACGGGCAAAGAGAAGGAGCCGTTGGCTTTGTGTTCGGGAAACGGTCGCGATGAAGGAGAGTTGGCACTGGCAAGAACAGCGGGCCCGTTGTAAGACAAGGGTCACCATCTACCTGTGCTGAGGGTCGGAGGCCTGGCTGCTAAGGTGACAGAAGAGTATGACTATGGCAGGCAGGTGTGCTCCACACTGAGGAAGGAGTCTGGGCAGAAGGCAGGCCTGTCTTGTGTCTCTGGTCCCAAGGGGACAGCGTCTCCTTGACCACATGTGCATAGGGCAGACTTGGGCTTGCCACCAAGCGCCATAGCTTCAACTCGCAGAAACAGCTCCCTGGACGAACGGGCAGTCCGATGCCTTCTTACTCCAAGATGTGACAACGTTGTTGGTGTCAGGAAGTGTGCCGGGGTAGCAGGGGGGACAGACCCAAACAGATCCCCAGCCCAGTGCACGGGCAGTGTGCAGGGTTCATGTCGACTCTCCTCTCCTGTGGGGAAGGCACTGGCTTAGTCCCCGAATCCACACGAGCGCTAGTGCAAAAGGCCTAGCCTTGCCTATGCCAGGACATGAAGTGAGCATAGAGTGCCATCCTAGGCAACGCACGCTGCTGTTGGTTTTTGATTGTGCCTGCTTAGTTCAGTTGGTAAATCAGAGTCAGATCTGTAGGCTGCTGTGGCTGCTTGCCTTAGCCTAGTATTCGTAGGACGGTGGGAGAGCCCCGCATAGAGCGAAAGCCACTTTGCCCGGGCATCCCCTTTGGGAAGGCACAGCTTTCGTTGGGAAATCAGAGTCGCTTCTGAGGGATGCTGTTGCTGCTTGCCTGAGTTAGACTTCCCTGAAATTGTAATAAACCCGCATGGAGCGAAATCATCTATGGCCAGGCCTCCTCTCTGAGAAAGCAGAGCATTCGTTGGGCAATCAGTGTCGGGTTTTTAGGAAGCTGCTGCTTCTTGCCTGAGCTATCCTGCTGAGGACAGTGCAAGATACCCGCATGGAGCGAAATTCCCTTTCACCTAGCATCCCCTCTGCCAGAGAGAGAAGCGTGGTTTCACCTCTGGAAAGGGCCTTAAGGAACGGGACACGTCTGTCACCGTGCTCCCCAAGAGCAAGTCTGGGGAAGGTGCAGCACGCTGCCACGGGCAAAGAGAAGGAGCCGTTGGCTTTGTGTTCGGGAAACGGTCGCGATGCAGGAGAGTTGGCACTGGCAGGAACAGCGGGCCCGTTGTAAGACAAGTGTCACCATCTACCTGTGCTGAGGGTCGGAGGCCTGGCTGCTAAGGTGACAGAAGAGTATGACTATGGCAGGCAGGTGTGCTCCACACTGAGGAAGCAGTCTGGGCAGAAGGCAGGCCTGTCCTGTGTCTCTGGTCCCAAGGGGACAGCGTCTTCTTGACCACCTGTGCCTAGGGCAGACTTGGGCTTGCCACCAAGCGCCATAGCTTCAACTCGCAGAAACAGCTCCCTGGACGAACGGGCAGTCCGATGCTGTCTTCATCAAGATGTGACAACGTTGTGGGTGTCAGGAAGTGTGCCGGGGTAGGAGGGGGGACAGACCCAAACAGATCCCCAGCAGTGCACGGGCAGTGTGCAGGGTTCATGTCGACTCTCCTCTCCTGTGGGGAAGGCACTGGCTTAGTCCCCGATTCCGCGCGAGCGCTAGTGCAAAAGGCCTAGCCTTGCCTATGCCAGGACATGAAGTGAGCATAGAGTGCCATCCTAGGCAACGCACGCTGCTGTTGGTTTTTGATTGTGCCTGCTTAGTTCAGTTGGTAAATCAGAGTCAGATCTGTAGGCTGCTGTGGCTGCTTGCCTTAGCCTAGTATTCGTAGGACGGTGGGAGAGCCCCGCATAGAGCGAAAGCCACTTTGCCCGGGCATCCCTTTTGGGAAGTCACAGCTTTCGTTGGGAAATCAGAGTCGCGTCTGAGGGATGCTGTTGCTGCTTGCCTGAGTTAGACTTCCCTGCAAATTGTACTAAACCCGCATGGAGCGAATCATCTATGGCCAGGCCTCCTCTCTGAGAAAGCAGAGCTTCGTTGGGCAATCAGTGTCGGGTTTTTAGGAAGCTGCTGCTTCTTGCCTGAGCTATCCTGCTGGGGACAGTGCAAGATACCCGCATGGAGCGAAATTCCCTTTCACCTAGCATCCCCTCTGCCAGAGAGAGAAGCGTGGTTGCACCTCTGGAAAGGGCCTTAAGGAAAGGGACACGTCTGTCACCGTGCTCCCCAAGAGCAAGTCTGGGGAAGGTGCAGCACGCTGCCACGGGCAAAGAGAAGGAGCCGTTGGCTTTGTGTTCGGGAAACGGTCGCGATGCAGGAGAGTTGGCACTGGCAGGAACAGCGGGCCCGTTGTAAGACAAGTGTCACCATCTACCTGTGCTGAGGGATGGAGGCCTGGCTGCTAAGGTGACAGTAGAGTAGGACTAGGGCAGGCACGCGTGCTCCACACTGAGGAAGGAGTCTGTGCAGAAGGCAGGCCGGTCCTGTGTCTCTGGTCCCAAGGGGACAGCGTCTCCTTGACCCCCTCTGCCTAGGGCAGACTTGGGCTTGCCACCAAGCGCCATAGCCGCAACTCGCAGAAACAGCTCCCTGGACGAACGGGCAGTCCGATGCCGTCTTCCTCCAAGATGTGACAACGTTGTTGGTGTCAGGAAGTGTGCCGGGGTAGGAGGGTGGACAGACCCAAACAGATCCCCATCCCCGTGCACGGGCAGTGTGCAGGGTTCATGTCGACTCTCCTCTCCTGTGGGGAAGGCACTGGCTTAGTCCCCGATTCCACGCGAGCTCTAGTGCAAAAGGCCTAGCCTTGCCTATGCCAGGACATGAAGTGAGCATAGAGTGCCATCCTAGGCAACGCACACTGCTGTAGGTTTGTGATTGACCCTGCTTAGTTCGTCTTGGCAGGGAGAAAGCACGGCGTGAACATGGAGCCCCGGAAAGCAAGGCCCAAGATACACTAGCTCTCCCGCAGCTCCTCTTCTTTGAAGTGTCAGAGCGAATGCCCAAAGCCTTGCTGTGAAGCAGCAGCGAAGGGCAGTTCGCGCCAGCTGAAAACCTCTGCGAACGTATAGCAGTAGCTGGTAAATCAGAGTCGGATCTGTAGGCTGCTGTGGCTGCTTGCCTTAGCCTAGTATTCGTAGGACGGTGGGAGAGCCCCGCATAGAGCGAAAGCCTCTTTGCCCGGGCATCCCCTCTGGGAAGGCACAGCTTTCGTTGGGAAATCAGAGTCGCGTCTGAGGGATGCTGCTGCTGCTTCCCTGAGCTAGTCTCCCCTGCACGTTGTAATAAACCCGCATGGAACGAAATCCTTCTATGCCCAGGCATCCTCTCTGGGAAAGCATAGCATTCGTTGGGCAATCAGAGTCGGGTTTGTGGGAAGCTGCTGCTTCTTGCCTGAGCTACTCTGCTCAGGACAGTGCAAGATACCCGCATGGAGCGAAATTTTCTTTCACCTAGCATCCCCTCTGCCAGAGAGAGAAGCGTGGTTGCACCTCTGGAAAGGGCCTTAAGGAAAGGGACACGACTGTCACCGTGCTCCCCAAGAGCAAGTCTGGGGAAGGTGCAGCACGCTGCCACGGGCAAAGAGGAGCCCTTGGCTTTGTGGTCGGGGCACGGTCGCGAAGCAGGAGAGATGGCACTGGCAGGAACAGCCGGCCTGTTGTAAGACAAGAGTCACCAGCTACTTGTGAAAACAGAGTCGCGTCTGAGGTATGCTGCCGCTGCTTCCCTGATCTAGTCTCCCTTGCACGTTGTAATAATCCCGCATGGAACAAAATCCTTCTATGCCCAGGCATCCTCTGTGGGAAAGCATAGCATTCGTTGGGCAATCAGAGTCGGGTTTGTGGGAAGCTGCTGCTTCTTGCCTGAGCTACTCTGCTCAGGACAGTGCAAGATACCCGCATGGAGAGAAATTCCCTTTCACCTAGCATCCCCTCTGCCAGAGAGAGAAGCGTGGTTGCACCTTTGGAAAGGGGCTTAAGGAAAGGGACACGTCTGTCACCGTGCTCCCCAAGAGCAAGTCTGGGGAAGGTGCAGCACGCTGCCACGGGCAAAGAGAAGGAGCCGTTGGCTTTGTGTTCGGGAAACGTTCGCGATGCAGGAGAGTTGGCACTGGCAGGAACAGCGGGCCCGTTGTAAGACAAGTGTCACCATCTACCTGTGCTGAGGGTCGGAGGCCTGGCTGCTAAGGTGACAGAAGAGTATGACTATGGCAGGCAGGTGTGCTCCACATTGAGGAAGGAGTCTGGGCAGAAGGCAGGCCTGTCCTGTGTCTCTGGTCCCAAGGGGACAGCGTCTCCTTGACCACCTGTGCCCAGGGCAGACTTGGGCTTGCCACCAAGCGCCATAGCTTCAACTCGCAGAAACAGCTCCCTGGACGAACGGGCAGTCCGATGCTGTCTTCCTCAAGATGTGACAACGTTGTTGGTGTCAGGAAGTGTGCCGGGGTAAGAGGGGGGACAGACCCAAACAGATCCCCAGCCCAGTGCAGGGGCAGTGTGCAGGGTTCATGTCGACTCTCCTCTCCTGTGGGGAAGGCACTGGCTTAGTCCCCGATTCCGCGCGAGCGCTAGTGCAAAAGGCCTAGCCTTGCCTATGCCAGGACATGAAGTGAGCATAGAGTGCCATCCTAGGCAACGCACGCTGCTGTTGGTTTTTGATTGTGCCTGCTTAGTTCAGTTGGTAAATCAGAGTCAGATCTGTAGGCTGCTGTGGCTGCTTGCCTTAGCCTAGTATTCGTAGGACGGTGGGAGAGCCCCGCATAGAGCGAAAGCCACTTTGCCCGGGCATCCCTTTTGGGAAGTCACAGCTTTCGTTGGGAAATCAGAGTCGCGTCTGAGGGATGCTGTTGCTGCTTGCCTGAGTTAGACTTCCCTGCAAATTGTAATAAACCCGCATGGAGCGAAATCATCTATGGCCAGGCCTCCTCTCTGAGAAAGCAGAGCTTCGTTGGGCAATCAGTGTCGGGTTTTTAGGAAGCTGCTGCTTCTTGCCTGAGCTATTCTGCTGAGGACAGTGCAAGATACCCGCATGGAGCGAAATTCCCTTTCACCTAGCATCCCCTCTGCCAGAGAGAGAAGCGTGGTTGCACCTCTGGAAAGGGCCTTAAGGAAAGGGACACGTCTGTCACCGTGCTCCCCAAGAGCAAGTCTGGGGAAGGTGCAGCACGCTGCCACGGGCAAAGAGAAGGAGCCGTTGGCTTTGTGTTCGGGAAACGGTCGCGATGCAGGAGAGTTGGCACTGGCAGGAACAGCGGGCCCGTTGTAAGACAAGTGTCACCATCTACCTGTGCTGAGGGATGGAGGCCTGGCTGCTAAGGTGACAGTAGAGTAGGACTAGGGCAGGCACGCGTGCTCCACACTGAGGAAGGAGTCTGTGCAGAAGGCAGGCCTGTCCTGTGTCTCTGGTCCCAAGGGGACAGCGTCTCCTTGACCCCCTCTGCCTAGGGCAGACTTGGGCTTGCCACAAAGCGCCATAGCCGCAACTCGCAGAAACAGCTCCCTGGACGAACGGGCAGTCCGATGCCGTCTTCCTCCAAGATGTGACAACGTTGTTGGTGTCAGGAAGTGTGCCGGGGTAGGAGGGGGGACAGACCCAAACAGATCCCCATCCCCGTGCACGGGCAGTGTGCAGGGTTCATGTCGACTCTCCTCTCCTGTGGGGAAGGCACTGGCTTAGTCCCCGATTCAATGCGAGCTCTAGTGCAAAAGGCCTAGCCTTGCCTATGCCAGGACATGAAGTGAGCATAGAGTGCCATCCTAGGCAACGCACACTGCTGTAGGTTTGTGATTGACCCTGCTTAGTTCGTCTAGGCAGGGAGAACGCACGGCGCGAACATGGAGCCCCGGAAAGCAAGGCCCAAGATACACTAGCTCTCCCGCTGCTCCTCTTCTTTGAAGTGTCAGAGCGAATGCCCAAAGCCTTGCTGTGAAGCAGCAGCGAAGGGCAGTTCGCGCCAGCTGAAAACCTCTGCGAACGTATAGCAGTAGCTGGTAAATCAGAGTCGGAACTGTAGGCTGCTGTGGCTGCTTGCCTTAGCCTAGTATTCGTAGGACGGTGGGAGAGCCCCGCATAGAGCGAAAGCCTCTTTGCCCGGGCATCCCCTCTGGGAAGGCACAGCTTTCGTTGGGAAATCAGAGTCGCGTCTGAGGGATGCTGCTGCTGCTTCCCTGAGCTAGTCTCCCCTGCACGTTGTAATAAACCCGCATGGAACGAAATCCTTCTATGCCCAGGCATCCTCTCTGGGAAAGCATAGCATTCGTTGGGCAATCAGAGTCGGGTTTGTGGGAAGCTGCTGCTTCTTGCCTGAGCTACTCTGCTCAGGACAGTGCAAGATACCCGCATGGAGCGAAATTATCTTTTACCTAGCATCCCCTCTGCCAGAGAGAGAAGCGTGGTTGCACCTCTGGAAAGGGGCTTAAGGAAAGGGACACGTCTGTCACCGTGCTCCCCAAGAGCAAGTCTGGGGAAGGTGCAGCACGCTGCCAGGGGCAAAGAGACGGAGCCGTTGGCTTTGTGTTCGGGAAACGGTCGCGATGCAGGAGAGTTGGTACTGGCAGGAACAGCGGGCCCGTTGTAAGACAAGTGTCACCATCTACCTGTGCTGAGGGACGGAGGCCTGGCTGCTAAGGTGACAGAAGAGTACGACTAGGGCAGGCACGCGTGCTCCACACTGAGGAAGGAGTCTGTGCAGAAGGCAGGCCTGTCCTGTGTCTCTGGTCCCAAGGGGACAGCGTCTCCTTGACCCCCTCTGCCTAGGGCAGACTTGGGCTTGCCACCAAGCGCCATAGCCGCAACTCGCAGAAACAGCTCCCTGGACGAACGGGCAGTCCGATGCCGTCTTCCTCCAAGATGTGACAACGTTGTTGGTGTCAGGAAGTGTGCCGGGGTAGCAGGGGGGACAGACCCAAACAGATCCCCATCCCCGTGCACGGGCAGTGTGCAGGGTTCATGTCGACTCTCCTCTCCTGTGGGGAAGGCACTGGCTTAGTCCCCGATTCCACGCGAGCGCTAGTGCAAAAGGCCTAGCCTTGCCTATGACAGGACATGAAGTGAGCATAGAGTGCCATCCTAGGCAACGCACACTGCTGTAGGTTTGTGATTGACCCTGCTTAGTTCGGCTTGGCAGGGAGAACGCACGGCGCGAACATGGAGCCCCGGAAAGCAAGGCCCAAGATACACTAGCTCTCCCGCAGCTCTTCTTCTTTGAAGTGTCAGAGCGAATGCCCAAAGCCTTGCTGTGAAGCAGCAGCGAAGGGCAGTTCGCTCCAGCTGAAAACCTCTGCGAACGTATAGCAGTAGCTGGTAAATCAGAGTCGGATCTGTAGGCTTCTGTGGTTGCTTGCCTTAGCCTAGTATTCGTAGGACGGTGGGAGAGCCCCGCATAGAGCGAAAGCCTCTTTGCCCGGGCATCCCCTCTGGGAAGGCACAGCTTTCGTTGGGAAATCAGAGTCGCGTCTGAGGGATGCTGCTGCTGCTTCCCTGAGCTAGTCTCCCCTGCACGTTGTAATAAACCCGCATGGAGCGAAATCATCTATGGCCAGGCCTCCTCTCTGAGAAAGCAGAGCATTCGTTGGGCAATCAGTGTCGGGTTTTTAGGAAGCTGCTGCTTCTTGCCTGAGCTATTCTGCTGAGGACAGTGCAAGATACCCGCATGGAGCGAAATTCCCTTTCACCTAGCATCCCCTCTGCCAGAGAGAGAAGCGTGGTTGCACCTCTGGAAAGGGGCTTAAGGAAAGGGACACGTCTGTCACCGTGCTCCCCAAGAGCAAGTCTGGGGAAGGTGCAGCACGCTGCCACGGGCAAAGAGAAGGAGCCGTTGGCTTTGTGTTCGGGAAACGGTCGCGATGAAGGAGAGTTGGCACTGGCAGGAACAGCCGGCCCGTTGTAAGACAAGTGTCACCATCTACCTGTGCTGAGGTACGGAGGCCTGGCTGCTAAGGTGACAGAAGAGGGCGACTAGGGCAGGCACGCGTGCTCCACACTGAGGAAGGAGTCTGTGCAGAAGGCAGGCCGGTCCTGTGTCTCTGGTCCCAAGGAGACAGCGTCTCCTTGACCCCCTCTGCCTAGGGCAGACTTGGGCTTGCCACCAACGCCATAGCCGCAACTCGCAGAAACAGCTCCCTGGATGAACGGGCAGTCCGATGCCGTCTTCCTCCAAGATGTGACAACGTTGTAGGTGTCAGGAAGTGTGCCGGGGTAGGAGGGGGGACAGACCCAAACAGATCCCCAGCCCCGTGCACGGGCAGTGTGCAGGGTTCATGTCGACTCTCCTCTCCTGTGGGGAAGGCACTGGCTTAGTCCCCGATTCCACGCGAGCTCTAGTGCAAAAGGCCTAGCCTTGCCTATGCCAGGATATGAAGTGAGCATAGAGTGCCATCCTAGGCAACGCACACTGCTGTAGGTTTGTGATTGACCCTGCTTAGTTCGGCTTGGCAGGGAGAACGCACGGCGCGAACATGGAGCCCCGGAAAGCAAGGCCCAAGATACACTAGCTCTCCCGCAGCTCTTCTTCTTTGAAGTGTCAGAGCGAATGCCCAAAGCCTTGCTGTGAAGCAGCAGCGAAGGGCAGTTCGCGCCAGCTGAAAACCTCTGCGAACGTATAGCAGTAGCTGGTAAATCAGAGTCGGATCTGTAGGCTTCTGTGGCTGCTTGCCTTAGCCTAGTATTCGTAGGACGGTGGGAGAGCCCCGCATAGAGCGAAAGCCTCTTTACCCGGGCATCCCCTCTGGGAAGGCACAGCTTTCGTTGGGAAATCAGAGTCGCGTCTGAGGGATGCTGCTTCTGCTTCCCTGAGCTAGTCTCCCCGGCACGTTGTAATAAACCCGCATGGAACGAAATCCTTCTATGCCCAAGCATCCTCTCTGGGAAAGCATAGCATTCGTTGGGCAATCAGAGTCGGGTTTGTGAGAAGTTGCTGCTTCTTG
Organism: Neogale vison; assembly: GCF_020171115.1. Classification (NCBI taxonomy): domain Eukaryota; kingdom Metazoa; phylum Chordata; class Mammalia; order Carnivora; family Mustelidae; genus Neogale; species Neogale vison. The sequence continues at coordinate 217,318,799 of NC_058101.1, forward strand.
CCTGAGCTACTCTGCTCAGGACAGTGCAAGATACCCGCATGGAGCGAAATTTTCTTTCACCTAGCATCCCCTCTGCCAGAGAGAGAAGCGTGGTTGCACCTCTGGAAAGGGCCTTAAGGAAAGGGACACGTCTGTCACCGTGCTCCCCAAGAGCAAGTCTGGGGAAGGTGCAGCACGCTGCCACGGGCAAAGAGAAGGAGCCGTTGGCTTTGTGTTCGGGAAACGGTCGCGATGCAGGAGAGTTGGCACTGGCAGGAACAGCGGGCCCGTTGTAAGACAAGTGTCACCATCTACTTGTGCTGAGGGTCGGAGGCCTGGCTGCTAAGGTGACAGAAGAGTATGACTATGGCAGGCAGGTGTGCTCCACACTGAGGAAGGAGTCTGGGCAGAAGGCAGGCCTGTCCTGTGTCTCTGGTCCCAAGGGGACAGCGTCTCCTTGACCACCTGTGCCTAGGGCAGACTTGGGCTTGCCACCAAGCGCCATAGCTTCAACTCGCAGACAGCTCCCTGGACGAACGGGCAGTCCGATGCCGTCTTCCTCCAAGATGTGACAACGTTGTTGGTGTCAGGAAGTGTGCCGGGGCAGCAGGGGGGACAGACCCAAACAGATCCCCAGCCCAGTGCACGGGCAGTGTGCAGGGTTCATGTAGACTCTCCTCTCCTGTGGGGAAGGCACTGGCTTAGTCCCCGATTCCACGAGAGCGCTAGTGCAAAAGGCCTAGCCTTGCCTATGCCAGGACATGAAGTGAGCATAGAGTGCCATCTTAGGCAACGCACGCTGCTGTTGGTTTTTGATTGTGCCTGCTTAGTTCAGTTGGTAAATCAGAGTCAGATCTGTAGGCTGCTGTGGCTGCTTGCCTTAGCCTAGTATTCGTAGGACGTTGGGAGAGCCCCGCATAGAGCGAAAGCCACTTTGCCCGGGCATCCCCTTTGGGAAGTCACAGCTTTCGTTGGGAAATCAGAGTCGCTTCTGAGGGATGCTGTTGCTGCTTGCCTGAGTTAGACTTCCCTGCAAATTGTAATAAACCCGCATGGAGCGAAATCATCTATGGCCAGGCCTCCTCTCTGAGAAAGCAGAGCACTCTATGGGCAATCAGTGTCGGGTTTTTAGGAAGCTGCTGCTTCTTGCCTGAGCTATTCTGCTGAGGACAGTGCAAGATACCCGCATGGAGCGAAATTCCCTTTCACCTAGCATCCCCTCTGCCAGAGAGAGAAGCGTGGTTGCACCTCTGGAAAGGGGCTTAAGGAAAGGGACACGTCTGTCACCGTGCTCCCCAAGAGCAAGTCTGGGGAAGGTGCAGCACGCTGCCACGGGCAAAGAGGAGCCCTTGGCTTTGTGGTCGGGGCACGGTCGCGAAGCAGGAGAGATGGCACTGGCAGGAACAGCCGGCCTGTTGTAAGACAAGAGTCACCAGCTACTTGTGAAAACAGAGTCGCGTCTGAGGTATGCTGCCGCTGCTTCCCTGATCTAGTCTCCCTTGCACGTTGTAATAATCCCGCATGGAACGAAATCCTTCTATGCCCAGGCATCCTCTGTGGGAAAGCATAGCATTCGTTGGGCAATCAGAGTCGGGTTTGTGGGAAGCTGCTGCTTCTTGCCTGAGCTACTCTGCTCAGGACAGTGCAAGATACCCGCATGGAGAGAAATACCCTTTCACCTAGCATCCCCTCTGCCAGAGAGAGAAGCGTGGTTGCACCTCTGGAAAGGGGCTTAAGGAAAGGGACACGTCTGTCACCGTGCTCCCCAAGAGCAAGTCTGGGGAAGGTGCAGCACGCTGCCACGGGCAAAGAGAAGGAGCCGTTGGCTTTGTGTTCGGGAAACGGTCGCGATGCAGGAGAGTTGGTACTGGCAGGAACAGCGGGCCCGTTGTAAGACAAGTGTCACCATCTACCTGTGCTGAGGGACGGAGGCCTGGCTGCTAAGGTGACAGAAGAGTACGACTAGGGCAGGCACGCGTGCTCCACACTGAGGAAGGAGTCTGTGCAGAAGGCAGGCCTGTCCTGTGTCTCTGGTCCCAAGGGGACAGCGTCTCCTTGACCCCCTCTGACTAGGGCAGACTTGGGCTTGCCACCAAGCGCCATAGCCGCAACTCGCAGAAACAGCTCCCTGGACGAACGGGCAGTCCGATGCCGTCTTCCTCCAAGATGTGACAACGTTGTTGGTGTCAGGAAGTGTGCCGGGGTAGCAGGGGGGACAGACCCAAACAGATCCCCATCCCCGTACACGGGCAGTGTGCAGGGTTCATGTCGACTCTCCTCTCCTGTGGGGAAGGCACTGGCTTAGTCCCCGATTCCACGCGAGCGCTAGTGCAAAAGGCCCAGCCTTGCCTATGCCAGGACATGAAGTGAGCATAGAGTGCCATCCTAGGCAACGCACACTGCTGTAGGTTTGTGATTGACCCTGCTTAGTTCGGCTTGGCAGGGAGAACGCACGGCGCGAACATGGAACCCCGGAAAGCAAGGCCCAAGATACACTAGCTCTCCCGCAGCTCTTCTTCTTTGAAGTGTGAGAGCGAATGCCCAAAGCCTTGCTGTGAAGCAGCAGCGAAGGGCAGTTCGCGCCAGCTGAAAACCTCTGCGAACGTATAGCAGTAGCTGGTAAATCAGAGTCGGATCTGTAGGCTTCTGTGGCTGCTTGCCTTAGCCTAGTATTCGTAGGACGGTGGGAGAGCCCCGCATAGAGCGAAAGCCTCTTTGCCCGGGCATCCCCTAGGGAAGGCACAGCTTTCGTTGGGAAATCAGAGTCGCGTCTGAGGGATGCTGCTGCTGCTTCCCTGAGCTAGTCTCCCCTGCACGTTGTATTAAACCCGCATGGAACGAAATCCTTCTATGCCCAGGCATCCTCTCTGGGAAAGCATAGCATTCGTTGGGCAATCAGAGTCGGGTTTGTGGGAAGCTGCTGCTTCTTGCCTGAGCTACTCTGCTCAGGACAGTGCAAGATACCCGCATGGAGCGAAATATTCTTTCACCTAGCATCCCATATGCCAGAGAGAGAAGCGTGGTTGCACCTCTGGAAAGGGCCTTAAGGAAAGGGACACGTCTGTAACCGTGCTCCCCAAGAGCAAGTCTGGGGAAGGTGCAGCACGCTGCCACGGGCAAAGAGAAGGAGCCGTTGGCTCTGTGTTCGGGAAACTGTCACGATGCAGGAGAGTTGGCACTGGCAGGAACAGCGGGCCCGTTGTAAGACAAGTGTCACCAGCTACTTGTGAAAACAGAGTCGCGTCTGAGGGATGCTGCTGCTGCTTCCCTGATCTAGTCTCCCCTGCACGTTGTAATAATCCCGCCTGGAATGAAATCCTTCTATGCCCAGGCATCCTCTCTGGGAAAGCATAGCATTCGTTGGGCATTCAGAGTCGGGTTTGTGGGAAGCTGCTGCTTCTTGCCTGAGCTAGTCTGCTCAGGACAGTGCAAGATACCCGCATGGAGCGAAATTATCTTTTACCTAGCATCCCCTCTGCCAGAGAGAGAAGCGTGGTTGAACCTCTGGAAAGGGCCTTATGGAAAGGGACACGTCTGTCACTGTGCTCCCCAAGAGCAAGTCTGGGGAAGGTGCATCACGCTGCCACGGGCAAAGAGAAGGAGCCGTTGGCTTTGTGTTCGGGAAACGGTCGCGATGAAGGAGAGTTGGCACTGGCAAGAACAGCGGGCCCGTTGTAAGACAAGGGTCACCATCTACCTGTGCTGAGGGTCGGAGGCCTGGCTGCTAAGGTGACAGAAGAGTATGACTATGGCAGGCAGGTGTGCTCCACACTGAGGAAGGAGTCTGGGCAGAAGGCAGGCCTGTCTTGTGTCTCTGGTCCCAAGGGGACAGCGTCTCCTTGACCACATGTGCATAGGGCAGACTTGGGCTTGCCACCAAGCGCCATAGCTTCAACTCGCAGAAACAGCTCCCTGGACGAACGGGCAGTCCGATGCCTTCTTACTCCAAGATGTGACAACGTTGTTGGTGTCAGGAAGTGTGCCGGGGTAGCAGGGGGGACAGACCCAAACAGATCCCCAGCCCAGTGCACGGGCAGTGTGCAGGGTTCATGTCGACTCTCCTCTCCTGTGGGGAAGGCACTGGCTTAGTCCCCGAATCCACACGAGCGCTAGTGCAAAAGGCCTAGCCTTGCCTATGCCAGGACATGAAGTGAGCATAGAGTGCCATCCTAGGCAACGCACGCTGCTGTTGGTTTTTGATTGTGCCTGCTTAGTTCAGTTGGTAAATCAGAGTCAGATCTGTAGGCTGCTGTGGCTGCTTGCCTTAGCCTAGTATTCGTAGGACGGTGGGAGAGCCCCGCATAGAGCGAAAGCCACTTTGCCCGGGCATCCCCTTTGGGAAGTCACAGCTTTCGTTGGGAAATCAGAGTCGCTTCTGAGGGATGCTGTTGCTGCTTGCCTGAGTTAGACTTCCCTGCAAATTGTAATAAACCCGCATGGAGCGAAATCATCTATGGCCAGGCCTCCTCTCTGAGAAAGCAGAGCATTCGTTGGGCAATCAGTGTCGGGTTTTTAGGAAGCTGCTGCTTCTTGCCTGAGCTACTCTGCTCAGGACAGTGCAAGATACCCGCATGGAGCGAAATTTTCTTTCACCTAGCATCCCCTCTGCCAGAGAGAGAAGCGTGGTTGCACCTCTGGAAAGGGCCTTAAGGAAAGGGACACGTCTGTCACCGTGCTCCCCAAGAGCAAGTCTGGGGAAGGTGCAGCACGCTGCCACGGGCAAAGAGAAGGAGCCGTTGGCTTTGTGTTCGGGAAACGGTCGCGATGCAGGAGAGTTGGCACTGGCAGGAACAGCGGGCCCGTTGTAAGACAAGTGTCACCATCTACCTGTGCTGAGGGACGGAGGCCTGGCTGCTAAGGTGACAGAAGAGTACGACTAGGGCAGGCACGCGTGCTCCACACTGAGGAAGGAGTCTGTGCAGAAGGCAGGCCGGTCCTGTGTCTCTGGTCCCAAGGGGACAGCGTCTCCTTGACCCCCTCTGCCTAGGGCAGACTTGGGCTTGCCACCAAGCGCCATAGCCGCAACTCGCAGAAACAGCTCCCTGGACGAACGGGCAGTCCGATGCCGTCTTCCTCCAAGATGTGACAACGTTGTTGGTGTCAGGAAGTGTGCCGGGGTAGCAGGGGGGACAGACCCAAACAGATCCCCATCCCCGTGCACGGGCAGTGTGCAGGCTTCATGTCGACTCTCCTCTCCTGTGGGGAAGGCACTGGCTTAGTCCCCGATTCCACGCAAGCGCTAGTGCAAAAGGCCTAGCCTTGCCTATGCCAGGATATGAAGTGAGCATAGAGTGCCATCCTAGGCAACGCACACTGCTGTAGGTTTGTGATTGACCCTGCTTAGTTCAGCTTGGCAGGGAGAACGCACGGCGCGAACATGGAGCCCCGGAAATCAAGGCCCAAGATACACTAGCTCTCCCGCAGCTCTTCTTCTTTGAAGTGTCAGAGCGAATGCCCAAAGCCTTGCTGTGAAGCAGCAGCGAAGGGCAGTTCGCGCCAGCTGAAAACCTCTGCGAACGTATAGCAGTAGCTGGTAAATCAGAGTCGGATCTGTAGGCTTCTGTGGCTGCTTGCCTTAGCCTAGTATTCGTAGGACGGTGGGAGAGCCCCGCATAGAGCGAAAGCCTCTTTACCCGGGCATCCCCTCTGGGAAGGCACAGCTTTCGTTGGGAAATCAGAGTCGCGTCTGAGGGATGCTGCTTCTGCTTCCCTGAGCTAGTCTCCCCGGCACGTTGTAATAAACCCGCATGGAACGAAATCCTTCTATGCCCAAGCATCCTCTCTGGGAAAGCATAGCATTCGTTGGGCAATCAGAGTCGGGTTTGTGAGAAGTTGCTGCTTCTTGCCTGAGCTACTCTGCTCAGGACAGTGCAAGATACCCGCATGGAGCGAAATTTTCTTTCACCTAGCATCCCCTCTGCCAGAGAGAGAAGCGTGGTTGCACCTCTGGAAAGGGCCTTAAGGAAAGGGACACGTCTGTCACCGTGCTCCCCAAGAGCAAGTCTGGGGAAGGTGCAGCACGCTGCCACGGGCAAAGAGAAGGAGCCGTTGGCTTTGTGTTCGGGAAACGGTCGCGATGCAGGAGAGTTGGCACTGGCAGGAACAGCGGGCCCGTTGTAAGACAAGTGTCACCATCTACTTGTGCTGAGGGTCGGAGGCCTGGCTGCTAAGGTGACAGAAGAGTATGACTATGGCAGGCAGGTGTGCTCCACACTGAGGAAGGAGTCTGGGCAGAAGGCAGGCCTGTCCTGTGTCTCTGGTCCCAAGGGGACAGCGTCTCCTTGACCACCTGTGCCTAGGGCAGACTTGGGCTTGCCACCAAGCGCCATAGCTTCAACTCGCAGACAGCTCCCTGGACGAACGGGCAGTCCGATGCCGTCTTCCTCCAAGATGTGACAACGTTGTTGGTGTCAGGAAGTGTGCCGGGGCAGCAGGGGGGACAGACCCAAACAGATCCCCAGCCCAGTGCACGGGCAGTGTGCAGGGTTCATGTAGACTCTCCTCTCCTGTGGGGAAGGCACTGGCTTAGTCCCCGATTCCACGAGAGCGCTAGTGCAAAAGGCCTAGCCTTGCCTATGCCAGGACATGAAGTGAGCATAGAGTGCCATCTTAGGCAACGCACGCTGCTGTTGGTTTTTGATTGTGCCTGCTTAGTTCAGTTGGTAAATCAGAGTCAGATCTGTAGGCTGCTGTGGCTGCTTGCCTTAGCCTAGTATTCGTAGGACGTTGGGAGAGCCCCGCATAGAGCGAAAGCCACTTTGCCCGGGCATCCCTTTTGGGAAGTCACAGCTTTCGTTGGGAAATCAGAGTCGCTTCTGAGGGATGCTGTTGCTGCTTGCCTGAGTTAGACTTCCCTGCAAATTGTAATAAACCCGCATGGAGCGAAATCATCTATGGCCAGGCCTCCTCTCTGAGAAAGCAGAGCACTCTATGGGCAATCAGTGTCGGGTTTTTAGGAAGCTGCTGCTTCTTGCCTGAGCTATTCTGCTGAGGACAGTGCAAGATACCCGCATGGAGCGAAATTCCCTTTCACCTAGCATCCCCTCTGCCAGAGAGAGAAGCGTGGTTGCACCTCTGGAAAGGGGCTTAAGGAAAGGGACACGTCTGTCACCGTGCTCCCCAAGAGCAAGTCTGGGGAAGGTGCAGCACGCTGCCACGGGCAAAGAGGAGCCCTTGGCTTTGTGGTCGGGGCACGGTCGCGAAGCAGGAGAGATGGCACTGGCAGGAACAGCCGGCCTGTTGTAAGACAAGTGTCACCAGCTACTTGTGAAAACAGAGTCGCGTCTGAGGGATGCTGCTGCTGCTTCCCTGATCTAGTCTCCCCTGCACGTTGTAATAATCCCGCCTGGAATGAAATCCTTCTATGCCCAGGCATCCTCTCTGGGAAAGCATAGCATTCGTTGGGCATTCAGAGTCGGGTTTGTGGGAAGCTGCTGCTTCTTGCCTGAGCTAGTCTGCTCAGGACAGTGCAAGATACCCGCATGGAGCGAAATTATCTTTTACCTAGCATCCCCTCTGCCAGAGAGAGAAGCGTGGTTGAACCTCTGGAAAGGGCCTTATGGAAAGGGACACGTCTGTCACTGTGCTCCCCAAGAGCAAGTCTGGGGAAGGTGCAGCACGCTGCCACGGGCAAAGAGAAGGAGCCGTTGGCTTTGTGTTCGGGAAACGGTCGCGATGAAGGAGAGTTGGCACTGGCAAGAACAGCGGGCCCGTTGTAAGACAAGGGTCACCATCTACCTGTGCTGAGGGTCGGAGGCCTGGCTGCTAAGGTGACAGAAGAGTATGACTATGGCAGGCAGGTGTGCTCCACACTGAGGAAGGAGTCTGGGCAGAAGGCAGGCCTGTCTTGTGTCTCTGGTCCCAAGGGGACAGCGTCTCCTTGACCACATGTGCATAGGGCAGACTTGGGCTTGCCACCAAGCGCCATAGCTTCAACTCGCAGAAACAGCTCCCTGGACGAACGGGCAGTCCGATGCCTTCTTACTCCAAGATGTGACAACGTTGTTGGTGTCAGGAAGTGTGCCGGGGTAGCAGGGGGGACAGACCCAAACAGATCCCCAGCCCAGTGCACGGGCAGTGTGCAGGGTTCATGTCGACTCTCCTCTCCTGTGGGGAAGGCACTGGCTTAGTCCCCGAATCCACACGAGCGCTAGTGCAAAAGGCCTAGCCTTGCCTATGCCAGGACATGAAGTGAGCATAGAGTGCCATCCTAGGCAACGCACGCTGCTGTTGGTTTTTGATTGTGCCTGCTTAGTTCAGTTGGTAAATCAGAGTCAGATCTGTAGGCTGCTGTGGCTGCTTGCCTTAGCCTAGTATTCGTAGGACGGTGGGAGAGCCCCGCATAGAGCGAAAACCACTTTGCCCGGGCATCCCCTTTGGGAAGTCACAGCTTTCGTTGGGAAATCAGAGTCGCCTCTGAGGGATGCTGTTGCTGCTTGCCTGAGTTAGACTTCCCTGCAAATTGTAATAAACCCGCATGGAGCGAAATCATCTATGGCCAGGCCTCCTCTCTGAGAAAGCAGAGCATTCGTTGGGCAATCAGTGTCGGGTTTTTAGGAAGCTGCTGCTTCTTGCCTGAGCTATCCTGCTGAGGTCAGTGCAAGATACCCGCATGGAGCGAAATTCCCTTTCACCTAGCATCCCCTCTGCCAGAGAGAGAAGCGTGGTTGCACCTCTGGAAAGGGCCTTAAGGAAAGGGACACGTCTGTCACCGTGCTCCACAAGAGCAAGTCTGGGGAAGGTGCAGCACGCTGCCACGGGCAAAGAGAAGGAGCCGTTGGCTTTGTGTTCGGGAAACGGTCGCGATGCAGGAGAGTTGGCACTGGCAGGAACAGCGGGCCCGTTGTAAGACAAGTGTCACCATCTACCTGTGCAGAGGGACGGAGGCCTGGCTGCTAAGGTGACAGAAGAGTACGACTAGGGCAGGCACGCGTGCTCCACACTGAGGAAGGAGTCTGTGCAGAAGGCAGGCCGGTCCTGTGTCTCTGGTCCCAAGGGGACAGCGTCTCCTTGACCCCCTCTGCCTAGGGCAGACTTGGGCTTGCCACCAAGCGCCATAGCCGCAACTCGCAGAAACAGCTCCCTGGACGAACGGGCAGTCCGATGCCGTCTTCCTCCAAGATGTGACAACGTTGTTGGTGTCAGGAAGTGTGCCGGGGTAGCAGGGGGGACAGACCCAAACAGATCCCCATCCCCGTGCACGGGCAGTGTGCAGGGTTCATGTCGACTCTCCTCTCCTGTGGGGAAGGCACTGGCTTAGTCCCCGATTCCACGCAAGCGCTAGTGCAAAAGGCCTAGCCTTGCCTATGCCAGGATATGAAGTGAGCATAGAGTGCCATCCTAGGCAACGCACACTGCTGTAGGTTTGTGATTGACCCTGCTTAGTTCGGCTTGGCAGGGAGAACGCACGGCGCGAACATGGAGCCCCGGAAATCAAGGCCCAAGATACACTAGCTCTCCCGCAGCTCTTCTTCTTTGAAGTGTCAGAGCGAATGCCCAAAGCCTTGCTGTGAAGCAGCAGCGAAGGGCAGTTCGCGCCAGCTGAAAACCTCTGCGAACGTATAGCAGTAGCTGGTAAATCAGAGTCGGATCTGTAGGCTTCTGTGGCTGCTTGCCTTAGCCTAGTATTCGTAGGACGGTGGGAGAGCCCCGCATAGAGCGAAAGCCTCTTTACCCGGGCATCCCCTCTGGGAAGGCACAGCTTTCGTTGGGAAATCAGAGTCGCGTCTGAGGGATGCTGCTTCTGCTTCCCTGAGCTAGTCTCCCCGGCACGTTGTAATAAACCCGCATGGAACGAAATCCTTCTATGCCCAAGCATCCTCTCTGGGAAAGCATAGCATTCGTTGGGCAATCAGAGTCGGGTTTGTGAGAAGTTGCTGCTTCTTGCCTGAGCTACTCTGCTCAGGACAGTGCAAGATACCCGCATGGAGCGAAATTTTCTTTCACCTAGCATCCCCTCTGCCAGAGAGAGAAGCGTGGTTGCACCTCTGGAAAGGGCCTTAAGGAAAGGGACACGTCTGTCACCGTGCTCCCCAAGAGCAAGTCTGGGGAAGGTGCAGCACGCTGCCACGGGCAAAGAGAAGGAGCCGTTGGCTTTGTGTTCGGGAAACGGTCGCGATGCAGGAGAGTTGGCACTGGCAGGAACAGCGGGCCCGTTGTAAGACAAGTGTCACCATCTACTTGTGCTGAGGGTCGGAGGCCTGGCTGCTAAGGTGACAGAAGAGTATGACTATGGCAGGCAGGTGTGCTCCACACTGAGGAAGGAGTCTGGGCAGAAGGCAGGCCTGTCCTGTGTCTCTGGTCCCAAGGGGACAGCGTCTCCTTGACCACCTGTGCCTAGGGCAGACTTGGGCTTGCCACCAAGCGCCATAGCTTCAACTCGCAGACAGCTCCCTGGACGAACGGGCAGTCCGATGCCGTCTTCCTCCAAGATGTGACAACGTTGTTGGTGTCAGGAAGTGTGCCGGGGCAGCAGGGGGGACAGACCCAAACAGATCCCCAGCCCAGTGCACGGGCAGTGTGCAGGGTTCATGTAGACTCTCCTCTCCTGTGGGGAAGGCACTGGCTTAGTCCCCGATTCCACGAGAGCGCTAGTGCATAAGGCCTAGCCTTGCCTATGCCAGGACATGAAGTGAGCATAGAGTGCCATCTTAGGCAACGCACGCTGCTGTTGGTTTTTGATTGTGCCTGCTTAGTTCAGTTGGTAAATCAGAGTCAGATCTGTAGGCTGCTGTGGCTGCTTGCCTTAGCCTAGTATTCGTAGGACGTTGGGAGAGCCCCGCATAGAGCGAAAGCCACTTTGCCCGGGCATCCCCTTTGGGAAGTCACAGCTTTCGTTGGGAAATCAGAGTCGCTTCTGAGGGATGCTGTTGCTGCTTGCCTGAGTTAGACTTCCCTGCAAATTGTAATAAACCCGCATGGAGCGAAATCATCTATGGCCAGGCCTCCTCTCTGAGAAAGCAGAGCACTCTATGGGCAATCAGTGTCGGGTTTTTAGGAAGCTGCTGCTTCTTGCCTGAGCTATTCTGCTGAGGACAGTGCAAGATACCCGCATGGAGCGAAATTCCCTTTCACCTAGCATCCCCTCTGCCAGAGAGAGAAGCGTGGTTGCACCTCTGGAAAGGGGCTTAAGGAAAGGGACACGTCTGTCACCGTGCTCCCCAAGAGCAAGTCTGGGGAAGGTGCAGCACGCTGCCACGGGCAAAGAGGAGCCCTTGGCTTTGTGGTCGGGGCACGGTCGCGAAGCAGGAGAGATGGCACTGGCAGGAACAGCCGGCCTGTTGTAAGACAAGAGTCACCAGCTACTTGTGAAAACAGAGTCGCGTCTGAGGTATGCTGCCGCTGCTTCCCTGATCTAGTCTCCCTTGCACGTTGTAATAATCCCGCATGGAACGAAATCCTTCTATGCCCAGGCATCCTCTGTGGGAAAGCATAGCATTCGTTGGGCAATCAGAGTCGGGTTTGTGGGAAGCTGCTGCTTCTTGCCTGAGCTACTCTGCTCAGGACAGTGCAAGATACCCGCATGGAGAGAAATACCCTTTCACCTAGCATCCCCTCTGCCAGAGAGAGAAGCGTGGTTGCACCTCTGGAAAGGGGCTTAAGGAAAGGGACACGTCTGTCACCGTGCTCCCCAAGAGCAAGTCTGGGGAAGGTGCAGCACGCTGCCACGGGCAAAGAGAAGGAGCCGTTGGCTTTGTGTTCGGGAAACGGTCGCGATGCAGGAGAGTTGGTACTGGCAGGAACAGCGGGCCCGTTGTAAGACAAGTGTCACCATCTACCTGTGCTGAGGGACGGAGGCCTGGCTGCTAAGGTGACAGAAGAGTACGACTAGGGCAGGCACGCGTGCTCCACACTGAGGAAGGAGTCTGTGCAGAAGGCAGGCCTGTCCTGTGTCTCTGGTCCCAAGGGGACAGCGTCTCCTTGACCCCCTCTGACTAGGGCAGACTTGGGCTTGCCACCAAGCGCCATAGCCGCAACTCGCAGAAACAGCTCCCTGGACGAACGGGCAGTCCGATGCCGTCTTCCTCCAAGATGTGACAACGTTGTTGGTGTCAGGAAGTGTGCCGGGGTAGCAGGGGGGACAGACCCAAACAGATCCCCATCCCCGTACACGGGCAGTGTGCAGGGTTCATGTCGACTCTCCTCTCCTGTGGGGAAGGCACTGGCTTAGTCCCCGATTCCACGCGAGCGCTAGTGCAAAAGGCCCAGCCTTGCCTATGCCAGGACATGAAGTGAGCATAGAGTACCATCCTAGGCAACGCACACTGCTGTAGGTTTGTGATTGACCCTGCTTAGTTCGGCTTGGCAGGGAGAACGCACGGCGCGAACATGGAACCCCGGAAAGCAAGGCCCAAGATACACTAGCTCTCCCGCAGCTCTTCTTCTTTGAAGTGTGAGAGCGAATGCCCAAAGCCTTGCTGTGAAGCAGCAGCGAAGGGCAGTTCGCGCCAGCTGAAAACCTCTGCGAACGTATAGCAGTAGCTGGTAAATCAGAGTCGGATCTGTAGGCTTCTGTGGCTGCTTGCCTTAGCCTAGTATTCGTAGGACGGTGGGAGAGCCCCGCATAGAGCGAAAGCCTCTTTGCCCGGGCATCCCCTCTGGGAAGGCACAGCTTTCGTTGGGAAATCAGAGTCGCGTCTGAGGGATGCTGCTGCTGCTTCCCTGAGCTAGTCTCCCCTGCACGTTGTATTAAACCCGCATGGAACGAAATCCTTCTATGCCCAGGCATCCTCTCTGGGAAAGCATAGCATTCGTTGGGTAATCAGAGTCGGGTTTGTGGGAAGCTGCTGCTTCTTGCCTGAGCTACTCTGCTCAGGACAGTGCAAGATACCCGCATGGAGCGAAATATTCTTTCACCTAGCATCCCATATGCCAGAGAGAGAAGCGTGGTTGCACCTCTGGAAAGGGCCTTAAGGAAAGGGACACGTCTGTAACCGTGCTCCCCAAGAGCAAGTCTGGGGAAGGTGCAGCACGCTGCCACGGGCAAAGAGAAGGAGCCGTTGGCTCTGTGTTCGGGAAACTGTCACGATGCAGGAGAGTTGGCACTGGCAGGAACAGCGGGCCCGTTGTAAGACAAGTGTCACCAGCTACTTGTGAAAACAGAGTCGCGTCTGAGGGATGCTGCTGCTGCTTCCCTGATCTAGTCTCCCCTGCACGTTGTTATAATCCCGCCTGGAATGAAATCCTTCTATGCCCAGGCATCCTCTCTGGGAAAGCATAGCATTCGTTGGGCATTCAGAGTCGGGTTTGTGGGAAGCTGCTGCTTCTTGCCTGAGCTAGTCTGCTCAGGACAGTGCAAGATACCAGCATGGAGCGAAATTATCTTTTACCTAGCATCCCCTCTGCCAGAGAGAGAAGCGTGGTTGAACCTCTGGAAAGGGCCTTATGGAAAGGGACACGTCTGTCACTGTGCTCCCCAAGAGCAAGTCTGGGGAAGGTGCATCACGCTGCCACGGGCAAAGAGAAGGAGCCGTTGGCTTTGTGTTCGGGAAACGGTCGCGATGAAGGAGAGTTGGCACTGGCAAGAACAGCGGGCCCGTTGTAAGACAAGGGTCACCATCTACCTGTGCTGAGGGTCGGAGGCCTGGCTGCTAAGGTGACAGAAGAGTATGACTATGGCAGGCAGGTGTGCTCCACACTGAGGAAGGAGTCTGGGCAGAAGGCAGGCCTGTCTTGTGTCTCTGGTCCCAAGGGGACAGCGTCTCCTTGACCACATGTGCATAGGGCAGACTTGGGCTTGCCACCAAGCGCCATAGCTTCAACTCGCAGAAACAGCTCCCTGGACGAACGGGCAGTCCGATGCCTTCTTACTCCAAGATGTGACAACGTTGTTGGTGTCAGGAAGTGTGCCGGGGTAGGAGGGGGGACAGACCCAAACAGATCCCCAGCCCAGTGCACGGGCAGTGTGCAGGGTTCATGTCGACTCTCCTCTCCTGTGGGGAAGGCACTGGCTTAGTCCCCGAATCCACACGAGCGCTAGTGCAAAAGGCCTAGCCTTGCCTATGCCAGGACATGAAGTGAGCATAGAGTGCCATCCTAGGCAACGCACGCTGCTGTTGGTTTTTGATTGTGCCTGATTAGTTCAGTTGGTAAATCAGAGTCAGATCTGTAGGCTGCTGTGGCTGCTTGCCTTAGCCTAGTATTCGTAGGACGGTGGGAGAGCCCCGCATAGAGCGAAAGCCACTTTGCCCGGGCATCCCCTTTGGGAAGTCACAGCTTTCGTTGGGAAATCAGAGTCGCTTCTGAGGGATGCTGTTGCTGCTTGCCTGAGTTAGACTCCCCTGAAATTGTAATAAACCCGCATGGAGCGAAATCATCTATGGCCAGGCCTCCTCTCTGAGAAAGCAGAGCATTCGTTGGGCAATCAGTGTCGGGTTTTTAGGAAGCTGCTGCTTCTTGCCTGAGCTATCCTGCTGAGGACAGTGCAAGATACCCGCATGGAGCGAAATTCCCTTTCACCTAGCATCCCCTCTGCCAGAGAGAGAAGCGTGGTTTCACCTCTGGAAAGGGCCTTAAGGAAAGGGACACGTCTGTCACCGTGCTCCCCAAGAGCAAGTCTGGGGAAGGTGCAGCACGCTGCCACGGGCAAAGAGAAGGAGCCGTTGGCTTTGTGTTCGGGAAACGGTCGCGATGCAGGAGAGTTGGCACTGGCAGGAACAGCGGGCCCGTTGTAAGACAAGTGTCACCATCTACCTGTGCTGAGGGTCGGAGGCCTGGCTGCTAAGGTGACAGAAGAGTATGACTATGGCAGGCAGGTGTGCTCCACATTGAGGAAGGAGTCTGGGCAGAAGGCAGGCCTGTCCTGTGTCTCTGGTCCCAAGGGGACAGCGTCTCCTTGACCACCTGTGCCCAGGGCAGACTTGGGGTTGCCACCAAGCGCCATAGCTTCAACTCGCAGAAACAGCTCCCTGGACGAACGGGCAGTCCGATGCTGTCTTCCTCAAGATGTGACAACGTTGTTGGTGTCAGGAAGTGTGCCGGGGTAAGAGGGGGGACAGACCCAAACAGATCCCCAGCCCAGTGCAGGGGCAGTGTGCAGGGTTCATGTCGACTCTCCTCTCCTGTGGGGAAGGCACTGGCTTAGTCCCCGATTCCGCGCGAGCGCTAGTGCAAAAGGCCTAGCCTTGCCTATGCCAGGACATGAAGTGAGCATAGAGTGCCATCCTAGGCAACGCACGCTGCTGTTGGTTTTTGATTGTGCCTGCTTAGTTCAGTTGGTAAATCAGAGTCAGATCTGTAGGCTGCTGTGGCTGCTTGCCTTAGCCTAGTATTCGTAGGACGGTGGGAGAGCCCCGCATAGAGCGAAAGCCACTTTGCCCGGGCATCCCTTTTGGGAAGTCACAGCTTTCGTTGGGAAATCAGAGTCGCGTCTGAGGGATGCTGTTGCTGCTTGCCTGAGTTAGACTTCCCTGCAAATTGTAATAAACCCGCATGGAGCGAAATCATCTATGGCCAGGCCTCCTCTCTGAGAAAGCAGAGCTTCGTTGGGCAATCAGTGTCGGGTTTTTAGGAAGCTGCTGCTTCTTGCCTGAGCTATTCTGCTGAGGACAGTGCAAGATACCCGCATGGAGCGAAATTCCCTTTCACCTAGCATCCCCTCTGCCAGAGAGAGAAGCGTGGTTGCACCTCTGGAAAGGGCCTTAAGGAAAGGGACACGTCTGTCACCGTGCTCCCCAAGAGCAAGTCTGGGGAAGGTGCAGCACGCTGCCACGGGCAAAGAGAAGGAGCCGTTGGCTTTGTGTTCGGGAAACGGTCGCGATGCAGGAGAGTTGGCACTGGCAGGAACAGCGGGCCCGTTGTAAGACAAGTGTCACCATCTACCTGTGCTGAGGGATGGAGGCCTGGCTGCTAAGGTGACAGTAGAGTAGGACTAGGGCAGGCACGCGTGCTCCACACTGAGGAAGGAGTCTGTGCAGAAGGCAGGCCTGTCCTGTGTCTCTGGTCCCAAGGGGACAGCGTCTCCTTGACCCCCTCTGCCTAGGGCAGACTTGGGCTTGCCACAAAGCGCCATAGCCGCAACTCGCAGAAACAGCTCCCTGGACGAACGGGCAGTCCGATGCCGTCTTCCTCCAAGATGTGACAACGTTGTTGGTGTCAGGAAGTGTGCCGGGGTAGGAGGGGGGACAGACCCAAACAGATCCCCATCCCCGTGCACGGGCAGTGTGCAGGGTTCATGTCGACTCTCCTCTCCTGTGGGGAAGGCACTGGCTTAGTCCCCGATTCAATGCGAGCTCTAGTGCAAAAGGCCTAGCCTTGCCTATGCCAGGACATGAAGTGAGCATAGAGTGCCATCCTAGGCAACGCACACTGCTGTAGGTTTGTGATTGACCCTGCTTAGTTCGTCTAGGCAGGGAGAACGCACGGCGCGAACATGGAGCCCCGGAAAGCAAGGCCCAAGATACACTAGCTCTCCCGCTGCTCCTCTTCTTTGAAGTGTCAGAGCGAATGCCCAAAGCCTTGCTGTGAAGCAGCAGCGAAGGGCAGTTCGCGCCAGCTGAAAACCTCTGCGAACGTATAGCAGTAGCTGGTAAATCAGAGTCGCAACTGTAGGCTGCTGTGGCTGCTTGCCTTAGCCTAGTATTCGTAGGACGGTGGGAGAGCCCCGCATAGAGCGAAAGCCTCTTTGCCCGGGCATCCCCTCTGGGAAGGCACAGCTTTCGTTGGGAAATCAGAGTCGCGTCTGAGGGATGCTGCTGCTGCTTCCCTGAGCTAGTCTCCCCTGCACGTTGTAATAAACCCGCATGGAACGAAATCCTTCTATGCCCAGGCATCCTCTCTGGGAAAGCATAGCATTCGTTGGGCAATCAGAGTCGGGTTTGTGGGAAGCTGCTGCTTCTTGCCTGAGCTACTCTGCTCAGGACAGTGCAAGATACCCGCATGGAGCGAAATTATCTTTTACCTAGCATCCCCTCTGCCAGAGAGAGAAGCGTGGTTGCACCTCTGGAAAGGGGCTTAAGGAAAGGGACACGTCTGTCACCGTGCTCCCCAAGAGCAAGTCTGGGGAAGGTGCAGCACGCTGCCAGGGGCAAAGAGACGGAGCCGTTGGCTTTGTGTTCGGGAAACGGTCGCGATGCAGGAGAGTTGGTACTGGCAGGAACAGCGGGCCCGTTGTAAGACAAGTGTCACCATCTACCTGTGCTGAGGGACGGAGGCCTGGCTGCTAAGGTGACAGAAGAGTACGACTAGGGCAGGCACGCGTGCTCCACACTGAGGAAGGAGTCTGTGCAGAAGGCAGGCCTGTCCTGTGTCTCTGGTCCCAAGGGGACAGCGTCTCCTTGACCCCCTCTGCCTAGGGCAGACTTGGGCTTGCCACCAAGCGCCATAGCCGCAACTCGCAGAAACAGCTCCCTGGACGAACGGGCAGTCCGATGCCGTCTTCCTCCAAGATGTGACAACGTTGTTGGTGTCAGGAAGTGTGCCGGGGTAGCAGGGGGGACAGACCCAAACAGATCCCCATCCCCGTGCACGGGCAGTGTGCAGGGTTCATGTCGACTCTCCTCTCCTGTGGGGAAGGCACTGGCTTAGTCCCCGATTCCACGCGAGCGCTAGTGCAAAAGGCCTAGCCTTGCCTATGACAGGACATGAAGTGAGCATAGAGTGCCATCCTAGGCAACGCACACTGCTGTAGGTTTGTGATTGACCCTGCTTAGTTCGGCTTGGCAGGGAGAACGCACGGCGCGAACATGGAGCCCCGGAAAGCAAGGCCCAAGATACACTAGCTCTCCCGCAGCTCTTCTTCTTTGAAGTGTCAGAGCGAATGCCCAAAGCCTTGCTGTGAAGCAGCAGCGAAGGGCAGTTCGCTCCAGCTGAAAACCTCTGCGAACGTATAGCAGTAGCTGGTAAATCAGAGTCGGATCTGTAGGCTTCTGTGGTTGCTTGCCTTAGCCTAGTATTCGTAGGACGGTGGGAGAGCCCCGCATAGAGCGAAAGCCTCTTTGCCCGGGCATCCCCTCTGGGAAGGCACAGCTTTCGTTGGGAAATCAGAGTCGCGTCTGAGGGATGCTGCTGCTGCTTCCCTGAGCTAGTCCCCCCTGCACGTTGTAATAAACCCGCATGGAGCGAAATCATCTATGGCCAGGCCTCCTCTCTGAGAAAGCAGAGCATTCGTTGGGCAATCAGTGTCGGGTTTTTAGGAAGCTGCTGCTTCTTGCCTGAGCTATTCTGCTGAGGACAGTGCAAGATACCCGCATGGAGCGAAATTCCCTTTCACCTAGCATCCCCTCTGCCAGAGAGAGAAGCGTGGTTGCACCTCTGGAAAGGGGCTTAAGGAAAGGGACACGTCTGTCACCGTGCTCCCCAAGAGCAAGTCTGGGGAAGGTGCAGCACGCTGCCACGGGCAAAGAGAAGGAGCCGTTGGCTTTGTGTTCGGGAAACGGTCGCGATGAAGGAGAGTTGGCACTGGCAGGAACAGCCGGCCCGTTGTAAGACAAGTGTCACCATCTACCTGTGCTGAGGTACGGAGGCCTGGCTGCTAAGGTGACAGAAGAGGGCGACTAGGGCAGGCACGCGTGCTCCACACTGAGGAAGGAGTCTGTGCAGAAGGCAGGCCGGTCCTGTGTCTCTGGTCCCAAGGAGACAGCGTCTCCTTGACCCCCTCTGCCTAGGGCAGACTTGGGCTTGCCACCAACGCCATAGCCGCAACTCGCAGAAACAGCTCCCTGGATGAACGGGCAGTCCGATGCCGTCTTCCTCCAAGATGTGACAACGTTGTAGGTGTCAGGAAGTGTGCCGGGGTAGGAGGGGGGACAGACCCAAACAGATCCCCAGCCCCGTGCACGGGCAGTGTGCAGGGTTCATGTCGACTCTCCTCTCCTGTGGGGAAGGCACTGGCTTAGTCCCCGATTCCACGCGAGCTCTAGTGCAAAAGGCCTAGCCTTGCCTATGCCATTACATGAAGTGAGCATAGAGTGCCATCCTAGGCAACGCACACTGCTGTAGGTTTGTGATTGACCCTGCTTAGTTCGGCTTGGCAGGGAGAACGCACGGCGATACTGGGCTAAGGCAAGCAGCCACAGCAGCCTACAGATCTGACTCTGGTTTACCAACTGAACTAAGCAGGCACAATCAAAAACCAACAGCAGCGTGCGTTGCCTAGGATGGCACTCTATGCTCACTTCATGTCCTGTCATAGGCAAGGCTAGGCCTTTTGCACTAGCGCTCGCGTGGAATCGGGGACTAAGCCAGTGCCTTCCCCACAGGAGAGGAGAGTCGACATGAACCCTGCACACTGCCCGTGCACGGGGATGGGGATCTGTTTGGGTCTGTCCCCCTTCTACCCCGGCACACTTCCTGACACCAACAACGTTGTCACATCTTGGAGGAAGACGGCATCGGACTGCCCGTTCGTCCAGGGAGCTGTTTCTGCGAGTTGCGGCTATGGCGCTTGGTGGCAAGCCCAAGTCTGCCCTAGGCAGAGGGGGTCAAGGAGACGTTGTCCCCTTGGGACCAGAGACACAGGACCGGCCTGCCTTCTGCACAGACTCCTTCCTCAGTGTGGAGCACGCGTGCCTGCCCTAGTCGCCCTCTTCTGTCACCTTAGCAGCCAGGCCTCCGTCCCTCAGCACAGGTAGATGGTGACACTTGTCTTACAACGGGCCCGCTGTTCCTGCCAGTGCCAACTCTCCTGCATCGCGAACGTTTCCCGAACACAAAGCCAACGGCTCCTTCTCTTTGCCCGTGGCAGCGTGCTGCACCTTCCCCAGACTTGCTCTTGGGGAGCACGGTGACAGACGTGTCCCTTTCCTTAAGCCCCTTTCCAGAGGTGCAACCACGCTTCTCTCTCTGGCAGAGGGGATGCTAGGTGAAAGGGAATTTCTTTCCATGCGGGTATCTTGCACTGTCCTGAGCAGAGTAGCTCAGGCAAGAAGCAGCAGCTTCCCACAATCCCGACTCTGATTGCCCAACGAATGCTATGCTTTCCCACAGAGGATGCCTGGGCATAGAAGGATTTCGTTCCATGCGGGATTATTACAACGTGCAAGGGAGACTAGATCAGGGAAGCAGCGGCAGCATACCTCAGACGCGACTCTGTTTTCACAAGTAGCTGGTGACTCTTGTCTTACAACAGGCCGGCTGTTCCTGCCAGTGCCATCTCTCCTGCTTCGCGACCGTGCCCCGACCACAAAGCCAAGGGCTCCTCTTTGCCCGTGGCAGCGTGCTGCACCTTCCCCAGACTTGCTCTTGGGGAGCACGGTGACAGACGTGTCCCTTTTCTTAAGGCCCTTTCCAGAGGTGCAACCACGCTTCTCTCTCTGGCAGAGGGGATGCTAGGTGAAAGAAAATTTCGCTCCATGCGGGTATCTTGCACTGTCCTGAGCAGAGTAGCTCAGGCAAGAAGCAGCAGCTTCCCACAAACCCGACTCTGATTGCCCAACGAATGCTATGCTTTCCAAGAGAGGATGCCTGGGCATAGAAGGATTTCGTTCCATGCGGGATTATTACAACGTGCAGGGGAAACTAGCTCAGGGAAGCAGCAGCAGCATCCCTCAGACGCGACGCTGTTTTCACAAGTAGCTGGTGACACTTGTCTTACAAAGGGCCCGCTGTTCCTGCCAGTGCCAACTCTCCTGCATCGTGACCGTTTCCCGAACACAAAGCCAACGGCTCCTTCTCTTTGCCCGTGGCAGCGTGATGCACCTTCCCCTGACTTGCTCTTGGGGAGCACGGTGACAGACGTGTCCCTTTCCTTAAGGCCCTTTCCAGAGGTGCAACCACGTTTCTCTCTCTGGCAGAGGGGATGCTAGGTAAAAGAAAATTTCGCTCCATGCGGGTATCTTGCACTGTCCTGAGCAGACTAGCTCAGGCAAGAAGCAGCAGCTTCCCACAAACCCGACTCTGATTGCCCAACGAATGCTATGCTTTCCCAGAGAGGATGCCTGGGCATAGAAGGATTTCGTTCCATGCGGGATTATTACAACGTGCAGGGGAGACTAGCTCAGGGAAGCAGCAGCAGCATCCCTCAGACGTGACTCTGATTTCCCAAAGAAAGCTTTGCCTTCCTAGAGGGGATGCCCGGGCAAAGAGGCTTTCGCTCAATGCGGGGCTCTCCCACCGTCCTATGAATACTAGGCTAATGCAAGCAGCCACAGCAGCCTACAGATCCGACTCTGATTTACCAGCTACTGCTATACGTTCGCAGAGGTTTTCAGCTGGCGCGAACTGCCCTTCGCTGCTGCTTCACAGCAAGGCTTTGGGCATTCGCTCTGACACTTCAAAGAAGAAGAGCTGCGGGAGAGCTAGTGTATCTTGGGCCTTGCTTTCCGGGGCTCCATGTTCGCGCCGTGCGTTCTCCCTGCCAAGCCGAACTAAGCAGGGTCAATCACAAACCTACAGCAGTGTGCGTTGCCTAGGATGGCACTCTATGCTCACTTCATGTAATGGCATAGGCAAGGCTAGGCCTTTTGCACTAGAGCTCGCGTGGAATCGGGGACTAAGCCAGTGCCTTCCCCACAGGAGAGGAGAGTCGACATGAACCCTGCACACTGCCCGTGCACGGGGATGGGGATCTGTTTGGGTCTGTCCCCCCTCCTACCCCGGCACACTTTCTGACACCTACAACGTTGTCACATCTTGGAGGAAGACGGCATCGGACTGCCCGTTCGTCCAGGGAGCTGTTTCTGCGAGTTGCGGCTATGGCGCTTGGTGGCAAGCCCAAGTCTGCCCTAGGCAGAGGGGGTCAAGGAGACGCTGTCCCCTTGGGACCAGAGACACAGGACCGGCCTGCCTTCTGCACAGACTCCTTCCTCAGTGTGGAGCACGCGTGCCTGCCCTAGTCGCCCTCTTCTGTCACCTTAGCAGCCAGGCCTCCGTACCTCAGCACAGGTAGATGGTCACACTTGTCTTACAACGGGCCCGCTGTTCCTGCCAGGGCCAACTCTCCTTCATCGCGACCGTTTCCCGAACACAAAGCCAACGGCTCCTTCTCTTTGCCCGTGGCAGCGTGCTGCACCTTCCCCAGACTTGCTCTTGGGGAGCACGGTGACAGACGTGTCCCTTTCCTTAAGCCCCTTGCCAGAGGTGCAAGCACGCTTCTCTCTCTGGCAGAGGGGATGCTAGGTGAAAGGGAATTTCGCTCCATGCGGGTATCTTGCACTATCCTCAGCAGAATAGCTCAGGCAAGAAGCAGCAGCTTCCTAAAAACCCGACACTGATTGCCCAACGAATGCTCTGCTTTCTCAGAGAGGAGGCCTGGCCTTAGATGATTTCGCTCCATGCGGGTTTATTACAATTTGCAGGGAAGTCTAACTCAGGCAAGCAGCAACAGCATCCCTCAGACGCGACTCTGATTTCCCAACGAAAGCTGTGACTTCCCAAAGGGGATGCCCGGGCAAAGTGGCTTTCGCTCTATGCGGGGCTCTCCCACCGTTCTACGAATACTAGGCTAAGGCAAGCAGCCACAGCAGCCTACAGATCTGACTCTGATTTACCAACTGAACTAAGCAGGCACAATCAAAAACCAACAGCAGCGTGCGTTGCCTAGGATGGCACTCTATGCTCACTTCATGTCCTGGCATAGGCAAGGCTAGGCCTTTTGCACTAGAGCTCGCGTGGAATCGGGGACTAAGCCAGTGCCTTCGCCACAGGAGAGGAGAGTCGACATGAACCCTGCACACTGCCCGTGCACTGGGCTGGGGATCTGTTTGGGTCTGTCCCCCCTGCTACCCCGGCACACTTCCTGACACCAACAACGTTGTCACATCTTGGAGGAAGACGGCATCGGACTGCCCGTTCGTCCAGGGAGCTGTTTCTGCGAGTTGCGGCTATGGCGCTTGGTGGCAAGCCCAAGTCTGCCCTAGGCAGAGGGGGTCAAGGAGACGCTGTCCCCTTGGGACCAGAGACACAGGACCGGCCTGCCTTCTGCACAGACTCCTTCCTCAGTGTGGAGCACGCGTGCCTGCCCTAGTTGTACTCTTCTGTCACCTTAGCAGCCAGGCCTCCGTCCCTCAGCACAGGTAGATGGTGACACTTGTCTTACAACGGGCCCGCTGTTCCTGCCAGTGCCAACTCTCCTGCATCGCGACCGTTTCCCGAACACAAAGCCAACGGCGCCTTCTCTTTGCCCGTGGCAGCGTGCTGCACCTTCCCCAGACTTGCTCTTGGGGAGCACGGTGACAGACGTGTCCCTTTCCTTAAGCCCTTTCCAGAGGTGCAACCACGCTTCTCTCTCTGGCAGAGGGGATGCTAGGTGAAAGGGAATTTCTTTCCATGCGGGTATCTTGCACTGTCCTGAGCAGAGTAGCTCAGGCAAGAAGCAGCAGCTTCCCACAATCCCGACTCTGATTGCCCAACGAATGCTATGCTTTCCCACAGAGGATGCCTGGGCATAGAAGGATTTCGTTCCATGCGGGATTATTACAACGTGCAAGGGAGACTAGATCAGGGAAGCAGCGGCAGCATACCTCAGAGGCGACTCTGTTTTCACAAGTAGCTGGTGACTCTTGTCTTACAACAGGCCCGCTGTTCCTGCCAGTGCCAACTCTCCTGCATCGTGACCGTTTCCCGAACACAAAGCCAACGGCTCCTTCTCTTTGCCCGTGGCAGCGTGATGCACCTTCCCCTGACTTGCTCTTGGGGAGCACGGTGACAGACGTGTCCCTTTCCTTAAGGCCCTTTCCAGAGGTGCAACCACGTTTCTCTCTCTGGCAGAGGGGATGCTAGGTAAAAGAAAATTTCGCTCCATGCGGGTATCTTGCACTGTCCTGAGCAGACTAGCTCAGGCAAGAAGCAGCAGCTTCCCACAAACCCGACTCTGATTGCCCAACGAATGCTATGCTTTCCCAGAGAGGATGCCTGGGCATAGAAGGATTTCGTTCCATGCGGGATTATTACAACGTGCAGGGGAGACTAGCTCAGGGAAGCAGCAGCAGCATCCCTCAGACGTGACTCTGATTTCCCAAAGAAAGCTTTGCCTTCCCAGAGGGGATGCCCGGGCAAAGAGGCTTTCGCTCTATGCGGGGCTCTCCCACCGTCCTATGAATACTAGGCTAAGGCAAGCAGCCACAGCAGCCTACAGATCCGACTCTGATTTACCAGCTACTGCTATACGTTCGCAGAGGTTTTCAGCTGGCGCGAACTGCCCTTCGCTGCTGCTTCACAGCAAGGCTTTGGGCATTCGCTCTGACACTTCAAAGAAGAAGAGCTGCGGGAGAGCTAGTGTATCTTGGGCCTTGCTTTCCGGGGCTCCATGTTCGCGCCGTGCGTTCTCCCTGCCAAGCCGAACTAAGCAGGGTCAATCACAAACCTACAGCAGTGTGCGTTGCCTAGGATGGCACTCTATGCTCACTTCATGTAATGGCATAGGCAAGGCTAGGCCTTTTGCACTAGAGCTCGCGTGGAATCGGGGACTAAGCCAGTGCCTTCCCCACAGGAGAGGAGAGTCGACATGAACCCTGCACACTGCCCGTGCACGGGGATGGGGATCTGTTTGGGTCTGTCCCCCCTCCTACCCCGGCACACTTTCTGACACCTACAACGTTGTCACATCTTGGAGGAAGACGGCATCGGACTGCCCGTTCATCCAGGGAGCTGTTTCTGCGAGTTGCGGCTATGGCGCTTGATGGCAAGCCCAAGTCTGCCCTAGGCAGAGGGGGTCAAGGAGACGCTGTCCCCTTGGGACCAGAGACACAGGACCGGCCTGCCTTCTGCACAGACTCCTTCCTCAGTGTGGAGCACGCGTGCCTGCCCTAGTCGCCCTCTTCTGTCACCTTAGCAGCCAGGCCTCCGTACCTCAGCACAGGTAGATGGTGACACTTGTCTTACAACGGGCCCGCTGTTCCTGCCAGGGCCAACTCTCCTTCATCGCGACCGTTTCCCGAACACAAAGCCAACGGCTCCTTCTCTTTGCCCGTGGCAGCGTGCTGCACCTTCCCCAGAGTTGCTCTTGGGGAGCACGGTGACAGACGTGTCCCTTTCCTTAAGGCCCTTTCCAGAGGTGCAACCACACTTCTCTCTCTGGCAGAGGGGATGCTAGGTGAAAGGGAATTTCGCTCCATGCGGGTATCTTGCACTATCCTCAGCAGAATAGCTCAGGCAAGAAGCAGCAGCTTCCTAAAAACCCGACACTGATTGCCCAACGAATGCTCTGCTTTCTCAGAGAGGAGGCCTGGCCATAGATGATTTCGCTCCATGCGGGTTTATTACAATTTGCAGGGAAGTCTAACTCAGGCAAGCAGCAACAGCATCCCTCAGACGCGACTCTGATTTCCCAACGAAAGCTGTGACTTCCCAAAGGGGATGCCCGGGCAAAGTGGCTTTCGCTCTATGCGGGGCTCTCCCACCGTCCTACGAATACTAGGCTAAGGCAAGCAGCCACAGCAGCCTACAGATCTGACTCTGATTTACCAACTGAACTAAGCAGGCACAATCAAAAACCAACAGCAGCGTGCGTTGCCTAGGATGGCACTCTATGCTCACTTCATGTCCTGGCATAGGCAAGGCTAGGCCTTTTGCACTAGAGCTCGCGTGGAATCGGGGACTAAGCCAGTGCCTTCCCCACAGGAGAGGAGAGTCGACATGAACCCTGCACACTGCCCGTGCACTGGGCTGGGGATCTGTTTGGGTCTGTCCCCCCTCCTACCCCGGCACACTTCCTGACACCAACAACGTTGTCACATCTTGAGGAAGACCCCATCGGACTGCCCGTTCGTCCAGGGAGCTGTTTCTGCGAGTTGAAGCTATGGCGCTTGGTGGCAAGCCCAAGTCTGCCCTAGGCACAGGTGGTCAAGGAGACGCTGTCCCCTTGGGACCAGAGACACAGGACAGGCCTGCCTTCTGCCCAGACTCCTTCCTCAGTGTGGAGCACACCTGCCTGCCATAGTCATACTCTTCTGTCACCTTAGCAGCCAGGCCTCCGACCCTCAGCACAGGTAGATGGTGACACTTGTCTTACAACGGGCCCGCTGTTCCTGCCAGTGCCAACTCTCCTTCATCGCGACCGTTTCCCGAACACAAAGCCAACGGCTCCTTCTCTTTGCCCGTGGCAGCGTGCTGCACCTTCCCCAGACTTGCTCTTGGGGAGCACAGTGACAGACGTGCCCCTTTCCATATGGCCCTTTCCAGAGGTGCAACCACGCTTCTCTCTCTGTCAGAGGGGATGCTAGGTAAAAGATAATTTCTCTCCATGCGGGTATCTAGCACTGTCCTGAGCGACTAGCTCAGGCAAGAAGCAGCAGCATCCCACAAACCCGACTCTGATTGCCCAACGAATGCTATGCTTTCACAGAGAGGATGCCTGGGCATAGAAGGATTTCATTCCATACGGGATTATTACAACGTGCAGGGGAGACTAGATCAGGGAAGCAGCAGCAGCATCCCTCAAACGCGACTCTGTTTTCACAAGTAGCTGGTGACACTTGTCTTACAACGGGCCCGCTGTTCCTGCCAGTGCCAACTCTCCTGCATCGCGACCGTTTCCCGAACACAAAGCCAACGGCTCCTTCTCTTTGCCCGTGGCAGCGTGCTGCACCTTCCCAAGTCTTGCTCTTGGGGAGCACGGTGACAGACGTGTCCCTTTCCTTAAGGCCCTTTCCAGAGGTGCAACCACGCTTCTCTCTCTGGCACAGGGGATGCTAGGTAAAAGAAAATTTCGCTCCATGCGGGTATCTTGCACTGTCCTGAGCAGAGTAGCTCAGGCAAGAAGCAGCAGCTTCCCACAAACCCGACTCTGATTGCCCAACGAATGCTATGCTTTCCCACAGAGGATGCCTGGGCATAGAAGGATTTCGTTCCATGCGGGTTTAATACAACGTGCAGGGGAGACTAGCTCAGGGAAGCAGCAGCACCATCCCTCAGACGCGACTCTGATTTCCCAACGAAAGCTGTGCCTTCCCAGAGGGGATGCCCGGGCAAAGAGGCTTTCGCTCTATGCGGGGCTCTCCCACCGTCCTACGAATACTAGGCTAAGGCAAGCAGCCACAGAAGCCTACTGATCCGACTCTGATTTACCAGCTACTGCTATACGATCGCAGAGGTTTTCAGCTGGCGCGAACTGCCCTTCGCTGCTGCTTCACAGCAAGGCTTTGGGCATTCGCTCTGACACTTCAAAGAAGAAGAGCTGCGGGAGAGCTAGTGTATCTTGGGCCTTGCCTTCCGGGGCTCCATGTTCGCGCCGTGCGTTCTCCCTGCCAAGCCGAACTAAGCAGGGTCAATCACAAACCTACAGCAGTGTGCGTTGCCTAGGATGGCACTCTATGCTCACTTCATGTCCTGTCATAGGCAAG
The DNA here is from genome assembly GCF_020171115.1 of Neogale vison. Classification (NCBI taxonomy): domain Eukaryota; kingdom Metazoa; phylum Chordata; class Mammalia; order Carnivora; family Mustelidae; genus Neogale; species Neogale vison. The sequence goes on from NC_058101.1 coordinate 217,345,993, forward strand.
GCTAGGCCTTTTGCACTAGCGCTCGCGTGGAATCGGGGACTAAGCCAGTGCCTTCCCCACAGGAGAGGAGAGTCGACATGAACCCTGCACACTGCCCGTGCACGGGGATGGGGATCTGTTTGGGTCTGTCCCCCCTGCTACCCCGGCACACTTCCTGACACCAACAACGTTGTTACATCTTGGAGGAAGACGGCATCGGACTGCCCGTTCGTCCAGGGAGCTGTTTCTGCGAGTTGCGGCTATGGCGCTTGGTGGCAAGCCCAAGTCTGCCCTAGGCAGAGGGGGTCAAGGAGACGCTGTCCCCTTGGGACCAGAGACACAGGACAGGCCTGCCTTCTGCACAGACTCCTTCCTCAGTGTGGAGCACGCGTGCCTGCCCTAGTCGTACTCTTCTGTCACCTTAGCAGCCAGGCCTCCGACCCTCAGCACAGGTAGATGGTGACACTTGTCTTACAACGGTCCCGCTGTTCCTGCCAGTACCAACTCTCCTGCATCGCGACCGTTTCCCGAACACATAGCCAACGGCTCCTTCTCTTTGCCCGTGGCAGCGTGCTGCACCTTCCCCAGACTTGCTCTTGGGGAGCACGGTGACAGACGTGTCCCTTTCCTTAAGCCCCTTTCCAGAGGTGCAACCACGCTTCTCTCTCTGGCAGAGGGGATGCTAGGTGAAAGGGAATTTCTCTCCATGCGGGTATCTTGCACTGTCCTGAGCAGAGTAGCTCAGGCAAGAAGCAGCAGCTTCCCACAAACCCGACTCTGATTGCCCAACGAATGCTATGCTTTCCCACAGAGGATGCCTGGGCATAGAAGCATTTCGTTCCATGCGGGATTATTACAACGTGCAAGGGAGACTAGATCAGGGAAGCAGCGGCAGCATACCTCAGACGCGACTCTGTTTTCACAAGTAGCTGGTGACTCTTGTCTTACAACAGGCCGGATGTTCCTGCCAGTGCCATCTCTCCTGCTTCGCGACCGTGCCCCGACCACAAAGCCAAGGGCTCCTCTTTGCCCGTGGCAGCGTGCTGCACCTTCCCCAGACTTGCTCTTGGGGAGCACGGTGACAGACGTGTCCCTTTCCTTAAGGCCCTTTCCAGAGGTGCAACCACGCTTCTCTCTCTGGCAGAGGGGATGCTAGGTGAAAGAAAATTTCGCTCCATGCGGGTATCTTGCACTGTCCTGAGCAGAGTAGCTCAGGCAAGAAGCAGCAGCTTCCCACAAACCCGACTCTGATTGCCCAACGAATGCTATGCTTTCCCAGAGAGGATGCCTGGGCATAGAAGGATTTCGTTCCATGCGGGTTTATTACAACGTGCAGGGGAGACTAGCTAAGGGAAGCAGCAGCAGCATACCTCAGACGCGACTCTGTTTCACAAGTAGCTGGTGACTCTTGTCTTACAACAGGCCCGCTTATCCTGCCAGTGCTATCTCTCCTGCTTCGCCACCGTTTCCCGAACACAAAGCCAACGGCTCCTTCTCTTTGCCCGTGGCAGCGTGCTGCACCTTCCCCAGACTTGCTCTTGGGGAGCACGGTGACAGACGTGTCCCTTTCCTTAAGGCCCTTTCCAGAGGTGCAACCACGCTTCTCTCTCTGGCAGAGGGGATGCTAGGTGAAAGGGAATTTCGCTCCATGCGGGTATCTTGCACTGTCCTCAGCAGAATAGCTCAGGCAAGAAGCAGCAGCTTCCTAAAAACCCGACACTGATTGCCCAACGAATGCTCTGCTTTCTCAGAGAGGAGGCCTGGCCATAGATGATTTCGCTCCATGCGGGTTTATTACAATTTGCAGGGAAGTCTAACTCAGGCAAGCAGCAACAGCATCCCTCAGACGCGACTCTGATTTCCCAACGAAAGCTGTGACTTCCCAAAAGGGATGCCCGGGCAAAGTGGCGTTCGCTCTATGCGGGGCTCTCCCACCGTCCTACGAATACTAGGCTAAGGCAAGCAGCCACAGCAGCCTACAGATCTGACTCTGATTTACCAACTGAACTAAGCAGGCACAATCAAAAACCAACAGCAGCGTGCGTTGCCTAGGATGGCACTCTATGCTCACTTCATGTCCTGGCATAGGCAAGGCTAGGCCTTTTGCACTAGCGCTCGCGCGGAATCGGGGACTAAGCCAGTGCCTTCCCCACAGGAGAGGAGAGTCGACATGAACCCTGCACACTGCCCGTGCACTGGGCTGGGGATCTGTTTGGGTCTGTCCCCCCTCCTACCCCGGCACACTTCCTGACACCAACAACGTTGTCACATCTTGAGGAAGACAGCATCGGACTGCCCGTTCGTCCAGGGAGCTGTTTCTGCGAGTTGAAGCTATGGAGCTTGGTGGCAAGCCCAAGTCTGCCCTAGGCACAGGTGGTCAAGGAGACGCTGTCCCCTTGGGACCAGAGACACAGGACAGGCCTGCCTTCTGCCCAGACTCCTTCCTCAGTGTGGAGCACACCTGCCTGCCATAGTCATACTCTTCTGTCACCTTAGCAGCCAGGCCTCCGACCCTCAGCACAGGTAGATGGTGACACTTGTCTTACAACGGGCCCGCTGTTCCTGCCAGTGCCAACTCTCCTGCATCGCGAACGTTTCCCGAACACAAAGCCAACGGCTCCTTCTCTTTGCCCGTAGCAGCGTGCTGCACCTTCCCCAGACTTGCTCTTGGGGAGCACGGTGACAGACGTGTCCCTTTCCTTAAGGCCCTTTCCAGAGGTGCAACCACGCTTCTCTCTCTGGCAGCGGGGATGCTAGGTGAAAGAAAATTTCGCTCCATGCGGGTATCTTGAACTGTCCTGAGCAGAGTAGCTCAGGCAAGAAGCAGCAGCTTCCCACAAACCCGACTCTGATTGCCTAACGAATGCTATGCTTTCCCAGAGAGGAGGCCTGGCCATAGATGATTTCGCTCCATGCGGGTTTATTACAATTTGCAGGGAAGTCTAACTCAGGCAAGCAGCAACAGCATCCCTCAGACGCGACTCTGATTTCCCAACGAAAGCTGTGACTTCCCAAAGGGGATGCCCGGGCAAAGTGGCTTTCGCTCTATGCGGGGCTCTCCCACCGTCCTACGAATACTAGGCTAAGGCAAGCAGCCACAGCAGCCTACAGATCTGACTCTGATTTACCAACTGAACTAAGCAGGCACAATCAAAAACCAACAGCAGCGTGCGTTGCCTAGGATGGCACTCTATGCTCACTTCATGTCCTGGCATAGGCAAGGCTAGGCCTTTTGTACTAGCGCTCGCGTGGATTCGGGGACTAAGCCAGTGCCTTCCCCACAGGAGAGGAGAGTCGACATGAACCCTGCACACTGCCCGTGCACGGGGATGGGGATCTGTTTGGGTCTGTCCCCCCTGCTACCCCGGCACACTTCCTGACACCAACAACGTTGTCACATCTTGGAGTAAGACGGCATCGGACTGCCCGTTCGTCCAGGGAGCTGTTTCTGCGAGTTGAAGCTATGGAGCTTGGTGGCAAGCCCAAGTCTGCCCTAGGCAGAGGGGGTCAAGGAGACGCTGTCCCCTTGGGACCAGAGACACAGGACCGGCCTGCCTTCTGCACAGACTCCTTCCTCAGTGTGGAGCACGCGTGCCTGCCCTAGTCGCCCTCTTCTGTCACCTTAGCAGCCAGGCCTCCGTACCTCAGCACAGGTAGATGGTGACACTTGTCTTACAACGGGCCCGCTGTTCCTGCCAGGGCCAACTCTCCTTCATCGCGACCGTTTCCCGAACACAAAGCCAACGGCTCCTTCTCTTTGCCCGTGGCAGCGTGCTGCACCTTCCCCAGAGTTGCTCTTGGGGAGCACGGTGACAGACGTGTCCCTTTCCTTAAGGCCCTTTCCAGAGGTGCAACCACACTTCTCTCTCTGGCAGAGGGGATGCTAGGTGAAAGGGAATTTCGCTCCATGCGGGTATCTTGCACTGTCCTCAGCAGAATAGCTCAGGCAAGAAGCAGCAGCTTCCTAAAAACCCGACACTGATTGCCCAACGAATGCTCTGCTTTCTCAGAGAGGAGGCCTGGCCATAGATGATTTCGCTCCATGCGGGTTTATTACAATTTGCAGGGAAGTCTAACTCAGGCAAGCAGCAACAGCATCCCTCAGACGCGACTCTGATTTCCCAACGAAAGCTGTGACTTCCCAAAGGGGATGCCCGGGCAAAGTGGCTTTCGCTCTATGCGGGGCTCTCCCACCGTCCTACGAATACTAGGCTAAGGCAAGCAGCCACAGCAGCCTACAGATCTGACTCTGATTTACCAACTGAACTAAGCAGGCACAATCAAAAACCAACAGCAGCGTGCGTTGCCTAGGATGGCACTCTATGCTCACTTCATGTCCTGGCATAGGCAAGGCTAGGCCTTTTGCACTAGAGCTCGCGTGGAATCGGGGACTAAGCCAGTGCCTTCCCCACAGGAGAGGAGAGTCGACATGAACCCTGCACACTGCCCGTGCACTGGGCTGGGGATCTGTTTGGGTCTGTCCCCCCTCCTACCCCGGCACACTTCCTGACACCAACAACGTTGTCACATCTTGAGGAAGACCCCATCGGACTGCCCGTTCGTCCAGGGAGCTGTTTCTGCGAGTTGAAGCTATGGCGCTTGGTGGCAAGCCCAAGTCTGCCCTAGGCACAGGTGGTCAAGGAGACGCTGTCCCCTTGGGACCAGAGACACAGGACAGGCCTGCCTTCTGCCCAGACTCCTTCCTCAGTGTGGAGCACACCTGCCTGCCATAGTCATACTCTTCTGTCACCTTAGCAGCCAGGCCTCCGACCCTCAGCACAGGTAGATGGTGACACTTGTCTTACAACGGGCCCGCTGTTCCTGCCAGTGCCAACTCTCCTTCATCGCGACCGTTTCCCGAACACAAAGCCAACGGCTCCTTCTCTTTGCCCGTGTCAGCGTGCTGCACCTTCCCCAGACTTGCTCTTGGGGAGCACAGTGACAGACGTGCCCCTTTCCATAAGGCCCTTTCCAGAGGTGCAACCACGCTTCTCTCTCTGTCAGAGGGGATGCTAGGTAAAAGATAATTTCTCTCCATGCGGGTATCTAGCACTGTCCTGAGCGACTAGCTCAGGCAAGAAGCATCAGCATCCCACAAACCCGACTCTGATTGCCCAACGAATGCTATGCTTTCACAGAGAGGATGCCTGGGCATAGAAGGATTTCATTCCATACGGGATTATTACAACGTGCAGGGGAGACTAGATCAGGGAAGCAGCAGCAGCATCCCTCAAACGCGACTCTGTTTTCACAAGTAGCTGGTGACACTTGTCTTACAACGGGCCCGCTGTTCCTGCCAGTGCCAACTCTCCTGCATCGCGACCGTTTCCCGAACACAAAGCCAACGGCTCCTTCTCTTTGCCCGTGGCAGCGTGCTGCACCTTCCCAAGTCTTGCTCTTGGGGAGCACGGTGACAGACGTGTCCCTTTCCTTAAGGCCCTTTCCAGAGGTGCAACCACGCTTCTCTCTCTGGCACAGGGGATGCTAGGTAAAAGAAAATTTCGCTCCATGCGGGTATCTTGCACTGTCCTGAGCAGAGTAGCTCAGGCAAGAAGCAGCAGCTTCCCACAAACCCGACTCTGATTGCCCAACGAATGCTATGCTTTCCCACAGAGGATGCCTGGGCATAGAAGGATTTCGTTCCATGCGGGTTTAATACAACGTGCAGGGGAGACTAGCTCAGGGAAGCAGCAGCACCATCCCTCAGACGCGACTCTGATTTCCCAACGAAAGCTGTGCCTTCCCAGAGGGGATGCCCGGGCAAAGAGGCTTTCGCTCTATGCGGGGCTCTCCCACCGTCCTACGAATACTAGGCTAAGGCAAGCAGCCACAGAAGCCTACTGATCCGACTCTGATTTACCAGCTACTGCTATACGTTCGCAGAGGTTTTCAGCTGGCGCGAACTGCCCTTCGCTGCTGCTTCACAGCAAGGCTTTGGGCATTCGCTCTGACACTTCAAAGAAGAAGAGCTGCGGGAGAGCTAGTGTATCTTGGGCCTTGCCTTCCGGGGCTCCATGTTCGCGCCGTGCGTTCTCCCTGCCAAGCCGAACTAAGCAGGGTCAATCACAAACCTACAGCAGTGTGCGTTGCCTAGGATGGCACTCTATGCTCACTTCATGTCCTGTCATAGGCAAGGCTAGGCCTTTTGCACTAGCGCTCGCGTGGAATCGGGGACTAAGCCAGTGCCTTCCCCACAGGAGAGGAGAGTCGACATGAACCCTGCACACTGCCCGTGCACGGGGATCGGGATCTGTTTGGGTCTGTCCCCCCTGCTACCCCCGGCACACTTCCTGACACCAACAACGTTGTCACATCTTGGAGGAAGACGGCATCGGACTGCCCGTTCGTCCAGGGAGCTGTTTCTGCGAGTTGCGGCTATGGCGCTTGGTGGCAAGCCCAAGTCTGCCCTAGGCAGAGGGGGTCAAGGAGACGCTGTCCCCTTGGGACCAGAGACACAGGACAGGCCTGCCTTCTGCACAGACTCCTTCCTCAGTGTGGAGCACGCGTGCCTGCCCTAGTCGTACTCTTCTGTCACCTTAGCAGCCAGGCCTCCGACCCTCAGCACAGGTAGATGGTGACACTTGTCTTACAACGGTCCCGCTGTTCCTGCCAGTACCAACTCTCCTGCATCGCGACCGTTTCCCGAACACATAGCCAACGGCTCCTTCTCTTTGCCCGTGGCAGCGTGCTGCACCTTCCCCAGACTTGCTCTTGGGGAGCACGGTGACAGACGTGTCCCTTTCCTTAAGCCCCTTTCCAGAGGTGCAACCACGCTTCTCTCTCTGGCAGAGGGGATGCTAGGTGAAAGGGAATTTCTCTCCATGCGGGTATCTTGCACTGTCCTGAGCAGAGTAGCTCAGGCAAGAAGCAGCAGCTTCCCACAAACCCGACTCTGATTGCCCAACGAATGCTATGCTTTCCCACAGAGGATGCCTGGGCATAGAAGCATTTCGTTCCATGCGGGATTATTACAACGTGCAAGGGAGACTAGATCAGGGAAGCAGCGGCAGCATACCTCAGACGCGACTCTGTTTTCACAAGTAGCTGGTGACTCTTGTCTTACAACAGGCCGGATGTTCCTGCCAGTGCCATCTCTCCTGCTTCGCGACCGTGCCCCGACCACAAAGCCAAGGGCTCCTCTTTGCCCGTGGCAGCGTGCTGCACCTTCCCCAGACTTGCTCTTGGGGAGCACGGTGACAGACGTGTCCCTTTCCTTAAGGCCCTTTCCAGAGGTGCAACCACGCTTCTCTCTCTGGCAGAGGGGATGCTAGGTGAAAGAAAATTTCGCTCCATGCGGGTATCTTGCACTGTCCTGAGCAGAGTAGCTCAGGCAAGAAGCAGCAGCTTCCCACAAACCCGACTCTGATTGCCCAACGAATGCTATGCTTTCCCAGAGAGGATGCCTGGGCATAGAAGGATTTCGTTCCATGCGGGTTTATTACAACGTGCAGGGGAGACTAGCTAAGGGAAGCAGCAGCAGCATACCTCAGACGCGACTCTGTTTCACAAGTAGCTGGTGACTCTTGTCTTACAACAGGCCCGCTTATCCTGCCAGTGCTATCTCTCCTGCTTCGCCACCGTTTCCCGAACACAAAGCCAACGGCTCCTTCTCTTTGCCCGTGGCAGCGTGCTGCACCTTCCCCAGACTTGCTCTTGGGGAGCACGGTGACAGACGTGTCCCTTTCCTTAAGGCCCTTTCCAGAGGTGCAACCACGCTTCTCTCTCTGGCAGAGGGGATGCTAGGTGAAAGGGAATTTCGCTCCATGCGGGTATCTTGCACTGTCCTCAGCAGAATAGCTCAGGCAAGAAGCAGCAGCTTCCTAAAAACCCGACACTGATTGCCCAACGAATGCTCTGCTTTCTCAGAGAGGAGGCCTGGCCATAGATGATTTCGCTCCATGCGGGTTTATTACAATTTGCAGGGAAGTCTAACTCAGGCAAGCAGCAACAGCATCCCTCAGACGCGACTCTGATTTCCCAACGAAAGCTGTGACTTCCCAAAAGGGATGCCCGGGCAAAGTGGCGTTCGCTCTATGCGGGGCTCTCCCACCGTCCTACGAATACTAGGCTAAGGCAAGCAGCCACAGCAGCCTACAGATCTGACTCTGATTTACCAACTGAACTAAGCAGGCACAATCAAAAACCAACAGCAGCGTGCGTTGCCTAGGATGGCACTCTATGCTCACTTCATGTCCTGGCATAGGCAAGGCTAGGCCTTTTGCACTAGCGCTCGCGCGGAATCGGGGACTAAGCCAGTGCCTTCCCCACAGGAGAGGAGAGTCGACATGAACCCTGCACACTGCCCGTGCACTGGGCTGGGGATCTGTTTGGGTCTGTCCCCCCTCCTACCCCGGCACACTTCCTGACACCAACAACGTTGTCACATCTTGAGGAAGACAGCATCGGACTGCCCGTTCGTCCAGGGAGCTGTTTCTGCGAGTTGAAGCTATGGAGCTTGGTGGCAAGCCCAAGTCTGCCCTAGGCACAGGTGGTCAAGGAGACGCTGTCCCCTTGGGACCAGAGACACAGGACAGGCCTGCCTTCTGCCCAGACTCCTTCCTCAGTGTGGAGCACACCTGCCTGCCATAGTCATACTCTTCTGTCACCTTAGCAGCCAGGCCTCCGACCCTCAGCACAGGTAGATGGTGACACTTGTCTTACAACGGGCCCGCTGTTCCTGCCAGTGCCAACTCTCCTGCATCGCGAACGTTTCCCGAACACAAAGCCAACGGCTCCTTCTCTTTGCCCGTAGCAGCGTGCTGCACCTTCCCCAGACTTGCTCTTGGGGAGCACGGTGACAGACGTGTCCCTTTCCTTAAGGCCCTTTCCAGAGGTGCAACCACGCTTCTCTCTCTGGCAGCGGGGATGCTAGGTGAAAGAAAATTTCGCTCCATGCGGGTATCTTGCACTGTCCTGAGCAGAGTAGCTCAGGCAAGAAGCAGCAGCTTCCCACAAACCCGACTCTGATTGCCTAACGAATGCTATGCTTTCCCAGAGAGGAGGCCTGGCCATAGATGATTTCGCTCCATGCGGGTTTATTACAATTTGCAGGGAAGTCTAACTCAGGCAAGCAGCAACAGCATCCCTCAGACGCGACTCTGATTTCCCAACGAAAGCTGTGACTTCCCAAAGGGGATGCCCGGGCAAAGTGGCTTTGGCTCTATGCGGGGCTCTCCCACCGTCCTACGAATACTAGGCTAAGGCAAGCAGCCACAGCAGCCTACAGATCTGACTCTGATTTACCAACTGAACTAAGCAGGCACAATCAAAAACCAACAGCAGCGTGCGTTGCCTAGGATGGCACTCTATGCTCACTTCATGTCCTGGCATAGGCAAGGCTAGGCCTTTTGCACTAGCGCTCGCGTGGATTCGGGGACTAAGCCAGTGCCTTCCCCACAGGAGAGGAGAGTCGACATGAACCCTGCACACTGCCCGTGCACGGGGATGGGGATCTGTTTGGGTCTGTCCCCCCTGCTACCCCGGCACACTTCCTGACACCAACAACGTTGTCACATCTTGGAGTAAGACGGCATCGGACTGCCCGTTCGTCCAGGGAGCTGTTTCTGCGAGTTGAAGCTATGGAGCTTGGTGGCAAGCCCAAGTCTGCCCTAGGCAGAGGGGGTCAAGGAGACGCTGTCCCCTTGGGACCAGAGACACAGGACCGGCCTGCCTTCTGCACAGACTCCTTCCTCAGTGTGGAGCACGCGTGCCTGCCCTAGTCGCCCTCTTCTGTCACCTTAGCAGCCAGGCCTCCGTACCTCAGCACAGGTAGATGGTGACACTTGTCTTACAACGGGCCCGCTGTTCCTGCCAGGGCCAACTCTCCTTCATCGCGACCGTTTCCCGAACACAAAGCCAACGGCTCCTTCTCTTTGCCCGTGGCAGCGTGCTGCACCTTCCCCAGAGTTGCTCTTGGGGAGCACGGTGACAGACGTGTCCCTTTCCTTAAGGCCCTTTCCAGAGGTGCAACCACACTTCTCTCTCTGGCAGAGGGGATGCTAGGTGAAAGGGAATTTCGCTCCATGCGGGTATCTTGCACTATCCTCAGCAGAATAGCTCAGGCAAGAAGCAGCAGCTTCCTAAAAACCCGACACTGATTGCCCAACGAATGCTCTGCTTTCTCAGAGAGGAGGCCTGGCCATAGATGATTTCGCTCCATGCGGGTTTATTACAATTTGCAGGGAAGTCTAACTCAGGCAAGCAGCAACAGCATCCCTCAGACGCGACTCTGATTTCCCAACGAAAGCTGTGACTTCCCAAAGGGGATGCCCGGGCAAAGTGGCTTTCGCTCTATGCGGGGCTCTCCCACCGTCCTACGAATACTAGGCTAAGGCAAGCAGCCACAGCAGCCTACAGATCTGACTCTGATTTACCAACTGAACTAAGCAGGCACAATCAAAAACCAACAGCAGCGTGCGTTGCCTAGGATGGCACTCTATGCTCACTTCATGTCCTGGCATAGGCAAGGCTAGGCCTTTTGCACTAGAGCTCGCGTGGAATCGGGGACTAAGCCAGTGCCTTCCCCACAGGAGAGGAGAGTCGACATGAACCCTGCACACTGCCCGTGCACTGGGCTGGGGATCTGTTTGGGTCTGTCCCCCCTCCTACCCCGGCACACTTCCTGACACCAACAACGTTGTCACATCTTGAGGAAGACCCCATCGGACTGCCCGTTCGTCCAGGGAGCTGTTTCTGCGAGTTGAAGCTATGGCGCTTGGTGGCAAGCCCAAGTCTGCCCTAGGCACAGGTGGTCAAGGAGACGCTGTCCCCTTGGGACCAGAGACACAGGACAGGCCTGCCTTCTGCCCAGACTCCTTCCTCAGTGTGGAGCACACCTGCCTGCCATAGTCATACTCTTCTGTCACCTTAGCAGCCAGGCCTCCGACCCTCAGCACAGGTAGATGGTGACACTTGTCTTACAACGGGCCCGCTGTTCCTGCCAGTGCCAACTCTCCTTCATCGCGACCGTTTCCCGAACACAAAGCCAACGGCTCCTTCTCTTTGCCCGTGGCAGCGTGCTGCACCTTCCCCAGACTTGCTCTTGGGGAGCACAGTGACAGACGTGCCCCTTTCCATAAGGCCCTTTCCAGAGGTGCAACCACGCTTCTCTCTCTGTCAGAGGGGATGCTAGGTAAAAGATAATTTCTCTCCATGCGGGTATCTAGCACTGTCCTGAGCGACTAGCTCAGGCAAGAAGCAGCAGCATCCCACAAACCCGACTCTGATTGCCCAACGAATGCTATGCTTTCACAGAGAGGATGCCTGGGCATAGAAGGATTTCATTCCATACGGGATTATTACAACGTGCAGGGGAGACTAGATCAGGGAAGCAGCAGCAGCATCCCTCAAACGCGACTCTGTTTTCACAAGTAGCTGGTGACACTTGTCTTACAACGGGCCCGCTGTTCCTGCCAGTGCCAACTCTCCTGCATCGCGACCGTTTCCCGAACACAAAGCCAACGGCTCCTTCTCTTTGCCCGTGGCAGCGTGCTGCACCTTCCCAAGTCTTGCTCTTGGGGAGCACGGTGACAGACGTGTCCCTTTCCTTAAGGCCCTTTCCAGAGGTGCAACCACGCTTCTCTCTCTGGCACAGGGGATGCTAGGTAAAAGAAAATTTCGCTCCATGCGGGTATCTTGCACTGTCCTGAGCAGAGTAGCTCAGGCAAGAAGCAGCAGCTTCCCACAAACCCGACTCTGATTGCCCAACGAATGCTATGCTTTCCCACAGAGGATGCCTGGGCATAGAAGGATTTCGTTCCATGCGGGTTTAATACAACGTGCAGGGGAGACTAGCTCAGGGAAGCAGCAGCACCATCCCTCAGACGCGACTCTGATTTCCCAACGAAAGCTGTGCCTTCCCAGAGGGGATGCCCGGGCAAAGAGGCTTTCGCTCTATGCGGGGCTCTCCCACCGTCCTACGAATACTAGGCTAAGGCAAGCAGCCACAGAAGCCTACTGATCCGACTCTGATTTACCAGCTACTGCTATACGTTCGCAGAGGTTTTCAGCTGGCGCGAACTGCCCTTCGCTGATGCTTCACAGCAAGGCTTTGGGCATTCGCTCTGACACTTCAAAGAAGAAGAGCTGCGGGAGAGCTAGTGTATCTTGGGCCTTGCCTTCCGGGGCTCCATGTTCGCGCCGTGCGTTCTCCCTGCCAAGCCGAACTAAGCAGGGTCAATCACAAACCTACAGCAGTGTGCGTTGCCTAGGATGGCACTCTATGCTCACTTCATGTCCTGTCATAGGCAAGGCTAGGCCTTTTGCACTAGCGCTCGCGTGGAATCGGGGACTAAGCCAGTGCCTTCCCCACAGGAGAGGAGAGTCGACATGAACCCTGCACACTGCCCGTGCACGGGGATGGGGATCTGTTTGGGTCTGTCCCCCCTGCTACCCCGGCACACTTCCTGACACCAACAACGTTGTCACATCTTGGAGGAAGACGGCATCGGACTGCCCGTTCGTCCAGGGAGCTGTTTCTGCGAGTTGCGGCTATGGCGCTTGGTGGCAAGCCCAAGTCTGCCCTAGGCAGAGGGGGTCAAGGAGACGCTGTCCCCTTGGGACCAGAGACACAGGACAGGCCTGCCTTCTGCACAGACTCCTTCCTCAGTGTGGAGCACGCGTGCCTGCCCTAGTCGTACTCTTCTGTCACCTTAGCAGCCAGGCCTCCGACCCTCAGCACAGGTAGATGGTGACACTTGTCTTACAACGGTCCCGCTGTTCCTGCCAGTACCAACTCTCCTGCATCGCGACCGTTTCCCGAACACATAGCCAACGGCTCCTTCTCTTTGCCCGTGGCAGCGTGCTGCACCTTCCCCAGACTTGCTCTTGGGGAGCACGGTGACAGACGTGTCCCTTTCCTTAAGCCCCTTTCCAGAGGTGCAACCACGCTTCTCTCTCTGGCAGAGGGGATGCTAGGTGAAAGGGAATTTCTCTCCATGCGGGTATCTTGCACTGTCCTGAGCAGAGTAGCTCAGGCAAGAAGCAGCAGCTTCCCACAAACCCGACTCTGATTGCCCAACGAATGCTATGCTTTCCCACAGAGGATGCCTGGGCATAGAAGCATTTCGTTCCATGCGGGATTATTACAACGTGCAAGGGAGACTAGATCAGGGAAGCAGCGGCAGCATACCTCAGACGCGACTCTGTTTTCACAAGTAGCTGGTGACTCTTGTCTTACAACAGGCCGGATGTTCCTGCCAGTGCCATCTCTCCTGCTTCGCGACCGTGCCCCGACCACAAAGCCAAGGGCTCCTCTTTGCCCGTGGCAGCGTGCTGCACCTTCCCCAGACTTGCTCTTGGGGAGCACGGTGACAGACGTGTCCCTTTCCTTAAGGCCCTTTCCAGAGGTGCAACCACGCTTCTCTCTCTGGCAGAGGGGATGCTAGGTGAAAGAAAATTTCGCTCCATGCGGGTATCTTGCACTGTCCTGAGCAGAGTAGCTCAGGCAAGAAGCAGCAGCTTCCCACAAACCCGACTCTGATTGCCCAACGAATGCTATGCTTTCCCAGAGAGGATGCCTGGGCATAGAAGGATTTCGTTCCATGCGGGTTTATTACAACGTGCAGGGGAGACTAGCTAAGGGAAGCAGCAGCAGCATACCTCAGACGCGACTCTGTTTCACAAGTAGCTGGTGACTCTTGTCTTACAACAGGCCCGCTTATCCTGCCAGTGCTATCTCTCCTGCTTCGCCACCGTTTCCCGAACACAAAGCCAACGGCTCCTTCTCTTTGCCCGTGGCAGCGTGCTGCACCTTCCCCAGACTTGCTCTTGGGGAGCACGGTGACAGACGTGTCCCTTTCCTTAAGGCCCTTTCCAGAGGTGCAACCACGCTTCTCTCTCTGGCAGAGGGGATGCTAGGTGAAAGGGAATTTCGCTCCATGCGGGTATCTTGCACTGTCCTCAGCAGAATAGCTCAGGCAAGAAGCAGCAGCTTCCTAAAAACCCGACACTGATTGCCCAACGAATGCTCTGCTTTCTCAGAGAGGAGGCCTGGCCATAGATGATTTCGCTCCATGCGGGTTTATTACAATTTGCAGGGAAGTCTAACTCAGGCAAGCAGCAACAGCATCCCTCAGACGCGACTCTGATTTCCCAACGAAAGCTGTGACTTCCCAAAAGGGATGCCCGGGCAAAGTGGCGTTCGCTCTATGCGGGGCTCTCCCACCGTCCTACGAATACTAGGCTAAGGCAAGCAGCCACAGCAGCCTACAGATCTGACTCTGATTTACCAACTGAACTAAGCAGGCACAATCAAAAACCAACAGCAGCGTGCGTTGCCTAGGATGGCACTCTATGCTCACTTCATGTCCTGGCATAGGCAAGGCTAGGCCTTTTGCACTAGCGCTCGCGCGGAATCGGGGACTAAGCCAGTGCCTTCCCCACAGGAGAGGAGAGTCGACATGAACCCTGCACACTGCCCGTGCACTGGGCTGGGGATCTGTTTGGGTCTGTCCCCCCTCCTACCCCGGCACACTTCCTGACACCAACAACGTTGTCACATCTTGAGGAAGACAGCATCGGACTGCCCGTTCGTCCAGGGAGCTGTTTCTGCGAGTTGAAGCTATGGAGCTTGGTGGCAAGCCCAAGTCTGCCCTAGGCACAGGTGGTCAAGGAGACGCTGTCCCCTTGGGACCAGAGACACAGGACAGGCCTGCCTTCTGCCCAGACTCCTTCCTCAGTGTGGAGCACACCTGCCTGCCATAGTCATACTCTTCTGTCACCTTAGCAGCCAGGCCTCCGACCCTCAGCACAGGTAGATGGTGACACTTGTCTTACAACGGGCCCGCTGTTCCTGCCAGTGCCAACTCTCCTGCATCGCGAACGTTTCCCGAACACAAAGCCAACGGCTCCTTCTCTTTGCCCGTAGCAGCGTGCTGCACCTTCCCCAGACTTGCTCTTGGGGAGCACGGTGACAGACGTGTCCCTTTCCTTAAGGCCCTTTCCAGAGGTGCAACCACGCTTCTCTCTCTGGCAGCGGGGATGCTAGGTGAAAGAAAATTTCGCTCCATGCGGGTATCTTGCACTGTCCTGAGCAGAGTAGCTCAGGCAAGAAGCAGCAGCTTCCCACAAACCCGACTCTGATTGCCTAACGAATGCTAAGCTTTCCCAGAGAGGAGGCCTGGCCATAGATGATTTCGCTCCATGCGGGTTTATTACAATTTGCAGGGAAGTCTAACTCAGGCAAGCAGCAACAGCATCCCTCAGACGCGACTCTGATTTCCCAACGAAAGCTGTGACTTCCCAAAGGGGATGCCCGGGCAAAGTGGCTTTCGCTCTATGCGGGGCTCTCCCACCGTCCTACGAATACTAGGCTAAGGCAAGCAGCCACAGCAGCCTACAGATCTGACTCTGATTTACCAACTGAACTAAGCAGGCACAATCAAAAACCAACAGCAGCGTGCGTTGCCTAGGATGGCACTCTATGCTCACTTCATGTCCTGGCATAGGCAAGGCTAGGCCTTTTGCACTAGCGCTCGCGTGGATTCGGGGACTAAGCCAGTGCCTTCCCCACAGGAGAGGAGAGTCGACATGAACCCTGCACACTGCCCGTGCACGGGGATGGGGATCTGTTTGGGTCTGTCCCCCCTGCTACCCCGGCACACTTCCTGACACCAACAACGTTGTCACATCTTGGAGTAAGACGGCATCGGACTGCCCGTTCGTCCAGGGAGCTGTTTCTGCGAGTTGAAGCTATGGCGCTTGGTGGCAAGCCCAAGTCTGCCCTAGGCACAGGTGGTCAAGGAGACGCTGTCCCCTTGGGACCAGAGACACAGGACAGGCCTGCCTTCTGCCCAGACTCCTTCCTCAGTGTGGAGCACACCTGCCTGCCATAGTCATACTCTTCTGTCACCTTAGCAGCCAGGCCTCCGACCCTCAGCACAGGTAGATGGTGACACTTGTCTTACAACGGGCCCGCTCTTCCTGCCAGTGCCAACTCTCCTTCATCGCGACCGTTTCCCGAACACAAAGCCAACGGCTCCTTCTCTTTGCCCGTGGCAGCGTGATGAACCTTCCCAAGATTTGCTCTTGGGGAGCACAGTGACAGACGTGTCCCTTTCCTTAAGGCCCTTTCCAGAGGTGCAACCACGCTTCTCTCTCTGGCAGAGGGGATGCTAGGTAAAAGATAATTTCGCTCCATGCGGGTATCTTGCACTGTCCTGAGCAGACTAGCTCAGGCAAGAAGCAGCAGCTTCCCACAAACCCGACTCTGATTGCCCAACGAATGCTGTGCTTTCACAGAGAGGATGCCTGGGCATAGAAGGATTTCATTCCAGGCGGGATTATTACAACGTGCGGGGGAGACTAGATCAGGGAAGCAGCAGCAGCATCCCTCAGACGCGACTCTGTTTTCACAAGTAGCTGGTGACACTTGTCTTACAACGGGCCCGCTGTTCCTGCCAGAGCCAACTCTCCTGCATCGTGACCGTTTCCCGAACACAAAGCCAACGGCTCCTTCTCTTTGCCCCTGGCAGCTTGATGCACCTTCCCCAGACTTGCTCTTGGGGAGCACTGTGACAGACGTGTCCCTTTCCTTAAGGCCCTTTCCAGAGGTGCAACCACGCTTCTCTCTCTGGCAGAGGGGATGCTAGGTAAAAGAAAATTTCGCTCCATGCGGGTTTCTTGCACTGTCCTGAGCAGAGTAGCTCAGGCAAGAAGCAGCAGCTTCTCACAAACCCGACTCTGATTGCCCAACGATTGCTATGCTTTCCCAGAGAGGATGCCTGGGCATAGAAGGATTTCGTTCCATGCGGGATTATTACAACGTGCAGGGGACACTAGATCAGGGAAGCAGAAGCAGCATCCCTCAGACGCGACTCTGTTTTCACAAGTAGCTGGTGACTCTTGTCTTACAATGGGCCCGCTGTTCCTGCCAGTGCCAACTCTCCTGCATCGCGACCGTTTCCCGAACACAAAGCCAACGGCTCCTTCTCTTTGCCCGTGGCAGCGTGCTGCACCTTCCCCAGACTTCCTCTTGGGGAGCACGGTGACAGACGTGTCCCTTTCCTTAAGCCCCTTTCGAGAGGTGCATCCACGCTTCTCTCTCTGGCAGAGGGGATGCTAGGTGAAAGGGAATTTCGCTCCATGCGGGTATCTTGCACTGTCCTCAGCAGAATAGCTCAGGCAAGAAGCAGCAGCTTCCTAAAAACCCGACTCTAATTGCCCAACGAATGCTCTGCTTTCTCAGAGAGGAGGCCTGGCCATAGATGATTTCGCTCCATGCGGGTTTATTACAATTTGCAGGGAAGTCTAACTCAGGCAAGCAGCAACAGCATCCCTCAGACGCGACTCTGATTTCCCAACGAAAGCTGTGACTTCCCAAAGGGGATGCCCTGGCAAAGTGGCTTTCGCTCTATGCGGGGCTCTCCCACCGTCCTACGAATACTAGGCTAAGGCAAGCAGCCACAGCAGCCTACAGATCTGACTCTGATTTACCAACTGAACTAAGCAGGCACAATCAAAAACCAACAGCAGCGTGTGTTGCCTAGGATGGCACTCTATGCTCACTTCATGTCCTGTCATAGGCAAGGCTAGGCCTTTTGCACTAGCGCTCGTGTGGAATCGGGGACTAAGCCAGTGCCTTCCCCACAGGAGAGGAGAGTCGACATGATCCCTGCACACCGCCCGTGCACTGTGCTAGGGATCTGTTTGGGTCTGTCCCCCCTGCTACCCCGGCACACTTCCTGACACCAACAACGTTGTCACATCTTGGAGGAAGACGGCATCGGACTGCCCGTTCGTCCAGGGAGCTGTTTCTGCGAGTTGAAGCTATGGCGCTTGGTGGCAAGCCCAAGTCTGCCCTAGGCACAGGTGGTCAAGGAGACGCTGTCCCCTTGGGACCAGAGACACAGGACAGGCCTGCCTTCTGCCCAGACTCCTTCCTCAGTGTGGAGCACACCTGCCTGCCATAGTCATACTCTTCTGTCACCTTAGCAGCCAGGCCTCCGACCCTCAGCACAGGTAGATGGTGACACTTGTCTTACAACGGGCCCGCTGTTCTTGCCAGTGCCAACTCTCCTTCATCGCGACCGTTTCCCGAACACAAAGCCAACGGCTCCTTCTCTTTGCCCGTGGCAGCGTGATGCACCTTCCCGAGACTTGCTCTTGGGGAGCACAGTGACAGACGTGTCCCTTTCCATAAGGCCCTTTCCAGAGGTGCAACCACGCTTCTCTCTCTGGCAGAGGGGATGCTAGGTAAAAGATAATTTCGCTCCATGCGGGTATCTTGCACTGTCCTGAGCAGACTAGCTCAGGAAAGAAGCAGCAGCTTCCCACAAACCCGACTCTGATTGCCCAACGAATGCTATGCTTTCCCAGAGAGGATGCCTGGGCATAGAAGGATTTCATTCCATGCGGGATTATTACAACGTGCAGGGGAGACTAGATCAGGGAAGCAGCAGCAGCATCCCTCAGACGCGACTCTGTTTTCACAAGTAGCTGGTGACACTGTCTTACAACGGGCCCGCTGTTCCTGCCAGTGCCAACTCTCCTGCATCGCGACCGTTTCCCGAACACAAAGCCAACGGCTCCTTCTCTTTGCCCGTGGCAGCGTGCTGCACCTTCCCCAGACTTCCTCTTGGGGAGCACGGTGACAGACGTGTCCCTTTCCTTAAGCCCCTTTCGAGAGGTGCATCCACGCTTCTCTCTCTGGCAGAGGGGATGCTAGGTGAAAGGGAATTTCGCTCCATGCGGGTATCTTGCACTGTCCTCAGCAGAATAGCTCAGGCAAGAAGCAGCAGCTTCCTAAAAACCCGACTCTAATTGCCCAACGAATGCTCTGCTTTCTCAGAGAGGAGGCCTGGCCATAGATGATTTCGCTCCATGCGGGTTTATTACAATTTGCAGGGAAGTCTAACTCAGGCAAGCAGCAACAGCATCCCTCAGACGCGACTCTGATTTCCCAACGAAAGCTGTGACTTCCCAAAGGGGATGCCCTGGCAAAGTGGCTTTCGCTCTATGCGGGGCTCTCCCACCGTCCTACGAATACTAGGCTAAGGCAAGCAGCCACAGCAGCCTACAGATCTGACTCTGATTTAACAACTGAACTAAGCAGGCACAATCAAAAACCAACAGCAGCGTGTGTTGCCTAGGATGGCACTCTATGCTCACTTCATGTCCTGTCATAGGCAAGGCTAGGCCTTTTGCACTAGCGCTCGTGTGGAATCGGGGACTAAGCCAGTGCCTTCCCCACAGGAGAGGAGAGTCGACATGATCCCTGCACACCGCCCGTGCACTGTGCTAGGGATCTGTTTGGGTCTGTCCCCCCTGCTACCCCGGCACACTTCCTGACACCAACAACGTTGTCACATCTTGGAGGAAGACGGCATCGGACTGCCCGTTCGTCCAGGGAGCTGTTTCTGCGAGTTGAAGCTATGGCGCTTGGTGGCAAGCCCAAGTCTGCCCTAGGCACAGGTGGTCAAGGAGACGCTGTCCCCTTGGGACCAGAGACACAGGACAGGCCTGCCTTCTGCCCAGACTCCTTCCTCAGTGTGGAGCACACCTGCCTGCCATAGTCATACTCTTCTGTCACCTTAGCAGCCAGGCCTCCGACCCTCAGCACAGGTAGATGGTGACACTTGTCTTACAACGGGCCCGCTGTTCTTGCCAGTGCCAACTCTCCTTCATCGCGACCGTTTCCCGAACACAAAGCCAACGGCTCCTTCTCTTTGCCCGTGGCAGCGTGATGCACCTTCCCGAGACTTGCTCTTGGGGAGCACAGTGACAGACGTGTCCCTTTCCATAAGGCCCTTTCCAGAGGTGCAACCACGCTTCTCTCTCTGGCAGAGGGGATGCTAGGTAAAAGATAATTTCGCTCCATGCGGGTATCTTGCACTGTCCTGAGCAGACTAGCTCAGGAAAGAAGCAGCAGCTTCCCACAAACCCGACTCTGATTGCCCAACGAATGCTATGCTTTCCCAGAGAGGATGCCTGGGCATAGAAGGATTTCATTCCATGCGGGATTATTACAACGTGCAGGGGAGACTAGATCAGGGAAGCAGCAGCAGCATCCCTCAGACGCGACTCTGTTTTCACAAGTAGCTGGTGACACTGTCTTACAACGGGCCCGCTGTTCCTGCCAGTGCCAACTCTCCTGCATCGCGACCGTTTCCCGAACACAAAGCCAACGGCTCCTTCTCTTTGCCCGTGGCAGCGTGCTGCACCTTCCCCAGACTTGCTCTTGGGGAGCACGGTGACAGACGTGTCCCTTTCCTTAAGCCCCTTTCCAGAGGTGCAACCACGCTTCTCTCTCTGGCAGAGGGGATGCTAGGTGAAAGGGAATTTCGCTCCATGCGGGTATCTTGCACTGTCCTGAGCAGAGTAGCTCAGGCAAGAAGCAGCAGCTTCCCAAAAACCCGACTCTGATTGCCCAACGAATGCTATGCTTTCCCAGAGAGGATGCCTGGACATAGAAGGATTTCGTTCCATGCGGGTTTATTACAACGTGCAGGGGAGACTAGCTCAGGGAAGCAGCAGCAGCATCCCTCAGACGCGACTCTGATTTCCCAACGAAAGCTGTGCCTTCCCAGAGGGGATGCCCGGGCAAAGAGGCTTTCGCTCTATGCGGGGCTCTCCAACCGTCCTACGAATACTAGGCTTAGGCAA
Source organism: Neogale vison (assembly GCF_020171115.1). Lineage (NCBI taxonomy): Eukaryota > Metazoa > Chordata > Mammalia > Carnivora > Mustelidae > Neogale > Neogale vison. The sequence goes on from NC_058101.1 coordinate 217,366,573, forward strand.
GCAGCCACAGCAGCCTACAGATCCGACTCTGATTTACCAGCTACTGCTATACGTTCGCAGAGGTTTTCAGCTGGCGCGAACTGCCCTTCGCTGCTGCTTCACAGCAAGGCTTTGGGCATTCGCTCTGAGACTTCAAAGAAGAAGAGCTGCGGGAGAGCTAGTGTATCTTGGGCCTTGCTTTCCGGGGCTCCATGTTCGCGCCATGCGTTCTCACTGCCAAGCCGAACTAAGCAGGGTCAATCACAAACCTACAGCAGTGTGCGTTGCCTAGGATGGCACTCTATGCTCACTTCATGTCCTGGCATAGGCAAGGCTAGGCCTTTTGCACTAGCGCTCGCGTGGAATCGGGGACTAAGCCAGTGCCTTCCCCACAGGAGAGGAGAGTCGACATGAACCCTGCACACTGCCCGTGCACGGGGATGGGGATCTGTTTGGGTCTGTCCTCCCTCCTACCCCGGCACACTTCCTGACACCTACAACGTTGTCACATCTTGGAGGAAGACGGCATCGGACTGCCCGTTCGTCCAGGGAGCTGTTTCTGCGAGTTGCGGCTATGGCGCTTGGTGGCAAGCCCAAGTCTGCCCTAGGCAGAGGGGGTCAAGGAGACGCTGTCCCCTTGGGACCAGAGACACAGGACCGGCCTGCCTTCTGCACAGACTCCTTCCTCAGTGTGGAGCACGCGTGTCTGCCCTAGTCGTACTCTTCTGTCACCTTAGCAGCCAGGCCTCCGTCCCTCAGCACAGGTAGATGGTGACACTTGACTTACAACGGGCCCGCTGTTCCTGCCAGTGCCAACTCTCCTGCATCGCGACCGTTTCCCGAACACAAAGCCAACGGCTCCTTCTCTTTGCCCGTGGCAGCGTGCTGCACCTTCCCCAGACTTGCTCTTGGGGAGCACGGTGACAGACGTGTCCCTTTCCTTAATCCCCTTTCCAGAGGTGCATCCACGCTTCTCTCTCTGGCAGAGGGGATGCTAGGTGAAAGGGAATTTCGCTCCATGCGGGTATCTTGCACTGTCCTCAGCAGAATAGCTCAGGCAAGAAGCAGCAGCTTCCTAAAAACCCGACACTGATTGCCCAACGAATGCTCTGCTTTCTCAGAGAGGAGGCCTGGCCATAGATGATTTCGCTCCATGCGGGTTTATTACAATTTGCAGGGAAGTCTAACTCAGGCAAGCAGCAACAGCATCCCTCAGACGCGACTCTGATTTCCCAACGAAAGCTGTGACTTCCCAAAGGGGATGCCCGGGCAAAGTGGCTTTCGCTCTATGCGGGGCTCTCCCACCGTCCTACGAATACTAGGCTAAGGCAAGCAGCCACAGCAGCCTACAGATCTGACTCTGATTTACCAACTGAACTAAGCAGGCACAATCAAACCAACAGCAGCGTGTGTTGCCTAGGATGGCACTCTATGCTCACTTCATGTCCTGTCATAGGCAAGGCTAGGCCTTTTGCACTAGCGCTCGTGTGGAATCGGGGACTAAGCCACTGCCTTCCCCACAGGAGAGGAGAGTCGACATGAACCCTGCACACTGCCCGTGCACTGGGCTGGGGATCTGTTTGGGTCTGTCCCCCCTCCTACTCCGGCACACTTCCTGACACCAACAACGTTGTCACATCTTGGAGGAAGACGGCATCGGACTGCCCGTTCGTCCAGGGAGCTGTTTCTGCGAGTTGAAGCTATGGCGCTTGGTGGCAAGCCCAAGTCTGCCCTAGGCACAGGTGGTCAAGGAGACGCTGTCCCCTTGGGACCAGAGACACAGGACAGGCCTGCCTTCTGCCCAGACTCCTTCCTCAGTGTGGAGCACACCTGCCTGCCATAGTCATACTCTTCTGTCACCTTAGCAGCCAGGCCTCCGACCCTCAGCACAGGTAGATGGTGACACTTGTCTTACAACGGGCCCGCTGTTCCTGCCAGTGCCAACTCTCCTTCATCGCGACCGTTTCCCGAACACAAAGCCAACGGCTCCTTCTCTTTGCCCGTGGCAGCGTGATGAACCTTCCCAAGATTTGCTCTTGGGGAGCACAGTGACAGACGTGTCCCTTTCCATAAGGCCCTTTCCAGAGGTACAACCACGCTTCTCTCTCTGGCAGAGGGGATGCTAGGTAAAAGATAATTTCGCTCCATGCGGGTATCTTGCACTGTCCTGAGCAGAGTAGCTCAGGCAAGAAGCAGCAGCTTCCCACAAACCCGACTCTGATTGCCCAACGAATGCTATGCTTTCCCAGAGAGGATGCCTGGGCATAGAAGGATTTCGTTCCATGCGGGATTATTACAACGTGCAGGGGACACTAGATCAGGGAAGCAGCAGCAGCATACCTCAGACGCGACTCTGTTTTCACAAGTAGCTGGTGACTCTTGTCTTACAACGGGCCCGCTGTTCCTGCCAGTGCCAACTCTCCTGCATCGCGACCGTTTCCCGAACACAAAGCCAACGGCTCCTTCTCTTTTCCCGTGGCAGCGTGCTAAACCTTCCCCAGACTTGCTCTTGGGGAGCACGGTGACAGACGTGTCCCTTTCCTTAAGGCCCTTTCCAGAGGTGCAACCACGCTTCTCTCTCTGGCAGAGGGGATGCTAGGTGAAAGAAAATTTCGCTCCATGCGGGTATCTTGCACTGTCCTGAGCAGAGTAGCTCAGGCAAGAAGCAGCAGCTTCCCACAAACCCGACTCTGATTGCCCAACGAATGCTATGCTTTCCCAGAGACGATGCCTGGGCATAGAAGGATTTCGTTCCATGCGGTTTTATTACAACGTGCAGGGGAGACTAGCTCAGGGAAGCAGCAGCAGCATCCCTCAGACGCGACTCTGATTTCCCAACGAAAGCTGTGCCTTCCCAGAGGGGATGCCCGGGCAAAGAGGCTTTCGCTCTATGCGGGGCTCTCCCACCGTCCTACGAATACTAGGCTAAGGCAAGCAGCCACAGCAGCCTACAGATCCGACTCTGATTTACCAGCTACTGCTATACGTTCGCAGAGGTTTTCAGCTGGCGCGAACTGCCCTTCGCTGCTGCTTCACAGCAAGGCTTTGGGCATTCGCTCTGACACTTCAAAGAAGAAGAGCTGCGGGAGAGCTAGTGTATCTTGGGCCTTGCTTTCCGGGGCTCCATGTTCGCGCCGTGCGTTCTCCCTGCCAAGCCGAACTAAGCAGGGTCAATCACAAACCTACAGCAGTGTGCGTTGCCTAGGATGGCACTCTATGCTCACTTCATGTCCTGGCATAGGCAAGGCTAGGCCTTTTGCACTAGCGCTCGCGTGGAATGGGGGACTAAGCCAGTGCCTTCCCCACAGGAGAGGAGAGTCGACATGAACCCTGCACACTGCCCGTGCACGGGGATGGGGATCTGTTTGGGTCTGTCCCCCCTGCTACCCCGGCACACTTCCTGACACCAACAACGTTGTCACATCTTGAGGAAGACAGCATCGGACTGCCCGTTCGTCCAGGGAGCTGTTTCTGCGAGTTGAAGCTATGGCGCTTGGTGGCAAGCCCAAGTCTGCCCTAGGCACAGGTGGTCAAGGAGACGCTGTCCCCTTGGGACCAGAGACACAGGACAGGCCTGCCTTCTGCCCAGACTCCTTCCTCAGTGTGGAGCACACCTGCCTGCCATAGTCATACTCTTCTGTCACCTTAGCAGCCAGGCCTCCGACCCTCAGCACAGGTAGATGGTGACACTTGTCTTACAACGGGCCCGCTGTTCCTGCCAGTGCCAACTCTCCTTCATCGCGACCGTTTCCCGAACACAAAGCCAACGGCTCCTTCTCTTTGCCCGTGGCAGCGTGATGAACCTTCCCAAGATTTGCTCTTGGGGAGCACAGTGACAGACGTGTCCCTTTCCTTAAGGCCCTTTCCAGAGGTGCAACCACGCTTCTCTCTCTGGCAGAGGGGATGCTAGGTAAAAGATAATTTCGCTCCATGCGGGTATCTTGCACTGTCCTGAGCAGACTAGCTCAGGCAAGAAGCAGCAGCTTCCCACAAACCCGACTCTGATTGCCCAACGAATGCTGTGCTTTCAAAGAGAGGATGCCTGGGCATAGAAGGATTTCATTCCAGGCGGGGTTATTACAACGTGCGGGGGAGACTAGATCAGGGAAGCAGCAGCAGCATCCCTCAGACGCGACTCTGTTTTCACAAGTAGCTGGTGACACTTGTCTTACAACGGGCCCGCTGTTCCTGCCAGTGCCAACTCTCCTGCATCGCGACCGTTTCCCGAACACAAAGCCAACGGCTCCTTCTCTTTTCCCGTGGCAGCGTGCTGCACCTTCCCCAGACTTGCTCTTGGGGAGCACGGTGACAGACGTGTCCCTTTCCTTAAGCCGCTTTCGAGAGGTGCATCCACGCTTCTCTCTCTGGCAGAGGGGATGCTAGGTGAAAGGGAATTTCGCTCCATGCGGGTATCTTGCACTGTCCTCAGCAGAATAGCTCAGGCAAGAAGCAGCAGCTTCCTAAAAACCCGACTCTGATTGCCCAACGAATGCTCTGCTTTCTCAGAGAGGAGGCCTGGCCATAGATGATTTCGCTCCATGCGGGTTTATTACAATTTGCAGGGAAGTCTAACTCAGGCAAGCAGCAACAGCATCCCTCAGACGCGACTCTGATTTCCCAACGAAAGCTGTGACTTCCCAAAGGGGATGCCCGGGCAAAGTGGCTTTCGCTCTATGCGGGGCTCTCCCACCGTCCTACGAATACTAGGCTAAGGCAAGCAGCCACAGCAGCCTACAGATCTGACTCTGATTTACCAACTGAACTAAGCAGGCACAATCAAAAACCAACAGCAGCGTGCGTTGCCTAGGATGGCACTCTATGCTCACTTCATGTCCTGTCATAGGCAAGGCTAGGCCTTTTGCACTAGCGCTCGTGTGGAATCGGGGACTAAGCCACTGCCTTCCCCACAGGAGAGGAGAGTCGACATGATCCCTGCACACTGCCCGTGCACTGGGCTAGGGATCTGTTTGGGTCTGTCCCCCCTCCTACCCCGGCACACTTCCTGACACCAACAACGTTGTCACATCTTGGAGGAAGACGGCATCGGACTGCCCGTTCGTCCAGGGAGCTGTTTCTGCGAGTTGAAGCTATGGCGCTTGGTGGCAAGCCCAAGTCTGCCCTAGGCACAGGTGGTCAAGGAGACGCTGTCCCCTTGGGACCAGAGACACAGGACAGGCCTGCCTTCTGCCCAGACTCCTTCCTCAGTGTGGAGCACACCTGCCTGCCATAGTCATACTCTTCTGTCACCTTAGCAGCCAGGCCTCCGACCCTCAGCACAGGTAGATGGTGACACTTGTCTTACAACGGGCCCGCTGTTCCTGCCAGTGCCAACTCTCCTTCATCGCGACCGTTTCCCGAACACAAAGCCAACGGCTCCTTCTCTTTGCCCGTGGCAGCGTGATGAACCTTCCCGAGATTTGCTCTTGGGGAGCACAGTGACAGACGTGTCCCTTTCCATAAGGCCCTTTCCAGAGGTGCAACCACGCTTCTCTCTCTGGCAGAGGGGATGCTAGGTAAAAGATAATTTCGCTCCATGCGGGTATCTTGCACTGTCCTGAGCAGAGTAGCTCAGGCAAGAAGCAGCAGCTTCCCACAAACCCGACTCTGATTGCCCAACGAATGCTATGCTTTCCCAGAGAGGATGCCTGGGCATAGAAGGATTTCGTTCCATGCGGGATTATTACAACGTGCAGGGGACACTAGATCAGGGAAGCAGCAGCAGCATACCTCAGACGCGACTCTGTTTTCACAAGTAGCTGGTGACTCTTGTCTTACAACGGGCCCGCTGTTCCTGCCAGTGCCAACTCTCCTGCATCGCGACCGTTTCCCGAACACAAAGCCAACGGCTCCTTCTCTTTTCCCGTGGCAGCGTGCTAAACCTTCCCCAGACTTGCTCTTGGGGAGCACGGTGACAGACGTGTCCCTTTCCTTAAGGCCCTTTCCAGAGGTGCAACCACGCTTCTCTCTCTGGCAGAGGGGATGCTAGGTGAAAGAAAATTTCGCTCCATGCGGGTATCTTGCACTGTCCTGAGCAGAGTAGCTCAGGCAAGAAGCAGCAGCTTCCCAAAAACCCGACTCTGATTGCCCAACGAATGCTATGCTTTCCCAGAGAGGATGCCTGGACATAGAAGGATTTCGTTCCATGCGGGTTTATTACAACGTGCAGGGGAGACTAGCTCAGGGAAGCAGCAGCAGCATCCCTCAGACGCGACTCTGATTTCCCAACGAAAGCTGTGCCTTCCCAGAGGTGATGCCCGGGCAAAGAGGCTTTCGCTCTATGCGGGGCTCTCCAACCGTCCTACGAATACTAGGCTTAGGCAAGCAGCCACAGCAGCCTACAGATCCGACTCTGATTTACCAGCTACTGCTATACGTTCGCAGAGGTTTTCAGCTGGCGCGAACTGCCCTTCGCTGATGCTTCACAGCAAGGCTTTGGGCATTCGCTCTGAGACTTCAAAGAAGAAGAGCTGCGGGAGAGCTAGTGTATCTTGGGCCTTGCTTTCCGGGGCTCCATGTTCGCGCCATGCGTTCTCACTGCCAAGCCGAACTAAGCAGGGTCAATCACAAACCTACAGCAGTGTGCGTTGCCTAGGATGGCACTCTATGCTCACTTCATGTCCTGGCATAGGCAAGGGTAGGCCTTTTGCACTAGCGCTCGCGTGGAATCGGGGACTAAGCCAGTGCCTTCCCCACAGGAGAGGAGAGTCGACATGAACCCTGCACACTGCCCGTGCACGGGGATGGGGATCTGTTTGGGTCTGTCCTCCCTCCTACCCCGGCACACTTCCTGACACCTACAACGTTGTCACATCTTGGAGGAAGACGGCATCGGACTGCCCGTTCGTCCAGGGAGCTGTTTCTGCGAGTTGCGGCTATGGCGCTTGGTGGCAAGCCCAAGTCTGCCCTAGGCAGAGGGGGTCAAGGAGACGCTGTCCCCTTGGGACCAGAGACACAGGACCGGCCTGCCTTCTGCACAGACTCCTTCCTCAGTGTGGAGCACGCGTGTCTGCCCTAGTCGTACTCTTCTGTCACCTTAGCAGCCAGGCCTCCGTCCCTCAGCACAGGTAGATGGTGACACTTGACTTACAACGGGCCCACTGTTCCTGCCAGTGCCAACTCTCCTGCATCGCGACCGTTTCCCGAACACAAAGCCAACGGCTCCTTCTCTTTGCCCGTGGCAGCGTGCTGCACCTTCCCCAGACTTGCTCTTGGGGAGCACGGTGACAGACGTGTCCCTTTCCTTAATCCCCTTTCCAGAGGTGCATCCACGCTTCTCTCTCTGGCAGAGGGGATGCTAGGTGAAAGGGAATTTCGCTCCATGCGGGTATCTTGCACTGTCCTCAGCAGAATAGCTCAGGCAAGAAGCAGCAGCTTCCTAAAAACCCGACACTGATTGCCCAACGAATGCTCTGCTTTCTCAGAGAGGAGGCCTGGCCATAGATGATTTCGCTCCATGCGGGTTTATTACAATTTGCAGGGAAGTCTAACTCAGGCAAGCAGCAACAGCATCCCTCAGACGCGACTCTGATTTCCCAACGAAAGCTGTGACTTCCCAAAGGGGATGCCCGGGCAAAGTGGCTTTCGCTCTATGCGGGGCTCTCCCACCGTCCTACGAATACTAGGCTAAGGCAAGCAGCCACAGCAGCCTACAGATCTGACTCTGATTTACCAACTGAACTAAGCAGGCACAATCAAACCAACAGCAGCGTGTGTTGCCTAGGATGGCACTCTATGCTCACTTCATGTCCTGTCATAGGCAAGGCTAGGCCTTTTGCACTAGCGCTCGTGTGGAATCGGGGACTAAGCCACTGCCTTCCCCACAGGAGAGGAGAGTCGACATGAACCCTGCACACTGCCCGTGCACTGGGCTGGGGATCTGTTTGGGTCTGTCCCCCTCCTACTCCGGCACACTTCCTGACACCAACAACGTTGTCACATCTTGGAGGAAGACGGCATCGGACTGCCCGTTCGTCCAGGGAGCTGTTTCTGCGAGTTGAAGCTATGGCGCTTGGTGGCAAGCCCAAGTCTGCCCTAGGCACAGGTGGTCAAGGAGACGCTGTCCCCTTGGGACCAGAGACACAGGACAGGCCTGCCTTCTGCCCAGACTCCTTCCTCAGTGTGGAGCACACCTGCCTGCCATAGTCATACTCTTCTGTCACCTTAGCAGCCAGGCCTCCGACCCTCAGCACAGGTAGATGGTGACACTTGTCTTACAACGGGCCCGCTGTTCCTGCCAGTGCCAACTCTCCTTCATCGCGACCGTTTCCCGAACACAAAGCCAACGGCTCCTTCTCTTTGCCCGTGGCAGCGTGATGAACCTTCCCAAGATTTGCTCTTGGGGAGCACAGTGACAGACGTGTCCCTTTCCATAAGGCCCTTTCCAGAGGTGCAACCACGCTTCTCTCTCTGGCAGAGGGGATGCTAGGTAAAAGATAATTTCGCTCCATGCGGGTATCTTGCACTGTCCTGAGCAGAGTAGCTCAGGCAAGAAGCAGCAGCTTCCCACAAACCCGACTCTGATTGCCCAACGAATGCTATGCTTTCCCAGAGAGGATGCCTGGGCATAGAAGGATTTCGTTCCATGCGGGATTATTACAACGTGCAGGGGACACTAGATCAGGGAAGCAGCAGCAGCATACCTCAGACGCGACTCTGTTTTCACAAGTAGCTGGTGACTCTTGTCTTACAACGGGCCCGCTGTTCCTGCCAGTGCCAACTCTCCTGCATCGCGACCGTTTCCCGAACACAAAGCCAACGGCTCCTTCTCTTTTCCCGTGGCAGCGTGCTAAACCTTCCCCAGACTTGCTCTTGGGGAGCACGGTGACAGACGTGTCCCTTTCCTTAAGGCCCTTTCCAGAGGTGCAACCACGCTTCTCTCTCTGGCAGAGGGGATGCTAGGTGAAAGAAAATTTCGCTCCATGCGGGTATCTTGCACTGTCCTGAGCAGAGTAGCTCAGGCAAGAAGCAGCAGCTTCCCACAAACCCGACTCTGATTGCCCAACGAATGCTATGCTTTCCCAGAGACGATGCCTGGGCATAGAAGGATTTCGTTCCATGCGGTTTTATTACAACGTGCAGGGGAGACTAGCTCAGGGAAGCAGCAGCAGCATCCCTCAGACGCGACTCTGATTTCCCAACGAAAGCTGTGCCTTCCCAGAGGGGATGCCCGGGCAAAGAGGCTTTCGCTCTATGCGGGGCTCTCCCACCGTCCTACGAATACTAGGCTAAGGCAAGCAGCCACAGCAGCCTACAGATCCGACTCTGATTTACCAGCTACTGCTATACGTTCGCAGAGGTTTTCAGCTGGCGCGAACTGCCCTTCGCTGCTGCTTCACAGCAAGGCTTTGGGCATTCGCTCTGACACTTCAAAGAAGAAGAGCTGCGGGAGAGCTAGTGTATCTTGGGCCTTGCTTTCCGGGGCTCCATGTTCGCGCCGTGCGTTCTCCCTGCCAAGCCGAACTAAGCAGGGTCAATCACAAACCTACAGCAGTGTGCGTTGCCTAGGATGGCACTCTATGCTCACTTCATGTCCTGGCATAGGCAAGGCTAGGACTTTTGCACTAGCGCTCGCGTGGAATGGGGGACTAAGCCAGTGCCTTCCCCACAGGAGAGGAGAGTCGACATGAACCCTGCACACTGCCCGTGCACGGGGATGGGGATCTGTTCGGGTCTGTCCCCCCTGCTACCCCGGCACACTTCCTGACACCAACAACGTTGTCACATCTTGAGGAAGACAGCATCGGACTGCCCGTTCGTCCAGGGAGCTGTTTCTGCGAGTTGAAGCTATGGCGCTTGGTGGCAAGCCCAAGTCTGCCCTAGGCACAGGTGGTCAAGGAGACGCTGTCCCCTTGGGACCAGAGACACAGGACAGGCCTGCCTTCTGCCCAGACTCCTTCCTCAGTGTGGAGCACACCTGCCTGCCATAGTCATACTCTTCTGTCACCTTAGCAGCCAGGCCTCCGACCCTCAGCACAGGTAGATGGTGACACTTGTCTTACAACGGGCCCGCTGTTCCTGCCAGTGCCAACTCTCCTTCATCGCGACCGTTTCCCGAACACAAAGCCAACGGCTCCTTCTCTTTGCCCGTGGCAGCGTGATGAACCTTCCCAAGATTTGCTCTTGGGGAGCACAGTGACAGACGTGTCCCTTTCCTTAAGGCCCTTTCCAGAGGTGCAACCACGCTTCTCTCTCTGGCAGAGGGGATGCTAGGTAAAAGATAATTTCGCTCCATGCGGGTATCTTGCACTGTCCTGAGCAGACTAGCTCAGGCAAGAAGCAGCAGCTTCCCACAAACCCGACTCTGATTGCCCAACGAATGCTGTGCTTTCACAGAGAGGATGCCTGGGCATAGAAGGATTTCATTCCAGGCGGGGTTATTACAACGTGCGGGGGAGACTAGATCAGGGAAGCAGCAGCAGCATCCCTCAGACGCGACTCTGTTTTCACAAGTAGCTGGTGACACTTGTCTTACAACGGGCCCGCTGTTCCTGCCAGTGCCAACTCTCCTGCATCGCGACCGTTTCCCGAACACAAAGCCAACGGCTCCTTCTCTTTTCCCGTGGCAGCGTGCTGCACCTTCCCCAGACTTGCTCTTGGGGAGCACGGTGACAGACGTGTCCCTTTCCTTAAGCCGCTTTCGAGAGGTGCATCCACGCTTCTCTCTCTGGCAGAGGGGATGCTAGGTGAAAGGGAATTTCGCTCCATGCGGGTATCTTGCACTGTCCTCAGCAGAATAGCTCAGGCAAGAAGCAGCAGCTTCCTAAAAACCCGACTCTGATTGCCCAACGAATGCTCTGCTTTCTCAGAGAGGAGGCCTGGCCATAGATGATTTCGCTCCATGCGGGTTTATTACAATTTGCAGGGAAGTCTAACTCAGGCAAGCAGCAACAGCATCCCTCAGACGCGACTCTGATTTCCCAACGAAAGCTGTGACTTCCCAAAGGGGATAGCCGGGCAAAGTGGCTTTCGCTCAATGCGGGGCTCTCCCACCGTCCTACGAATACTAGGCTAAGGCAAGCAGCCACAGCAGCCTACAGATCTGACTCTGATTTACCAACTGAACTAAGCAGGCACAATCAAAAACCAACAGCAGCGTGTGTTGCCTAAGGATGGCACTCTATGCTCACTTCATGTCCTGTCATAGGCAAGGCTAGGCCTTTTGCACTAGCGCTCGTGTGGAATCGGGGACTAAGCCACTGCCTTCCCCACAGGAGAGGAGAGTCGACATGATCCCTGCACACTGCCCGTGCACTGGGCTAGGGATCTGTTTGGGTCTGTCCCCCCTCCTACCCCGGCACACTTCCTGACACCAACAACGTTGTCACATCTTGGAGGAAGACGGCATCGGACTGCCCGTTCGTCCAGGGAGCTGTTTCTGCGAGTTGAAGCTATGGCGCTTGGTGGCAAGCCCAAGTCTGCCCTAGGCACAGGTGGTCAAGGAGACGCTGTCCCCTTGGGACCAGAGACACAGGACAGGCCTGCCTTCTGCCCAGACTCCTTCCTCAGTGTGGAGCACACCTGCCTGCCATAGTCATACTCTTCTGTCACCTTAGCAGCCAGGCCTCCGACCCTCAGCACAGGTAGATGGTGACACTTGTCTTACAACGGGCCCGCTGTTCCTGCCAGTGCCAACTCTCCTTCATCGCGACCGTTTCCCGAACATAAAGCCAACGGCTCCTTCTCTTTGCCCGTGGCAGCGTGATGAACCTTCCCGAGATTTGCTCTTGGGGAGCACAGTGACAGACGTGTCCCTTTCCATAAGGCCCTTTCCAGAGGTGCAACCACGCTTCTCTCTCTGGCAGAGGGGATGCTAGGTATAAGATAATTTCGCTCCATGCGGGTGTCTTGCACTGTCCTGAGCAGAGTAGCTCAGGCAAGAAGCAGCAGCTTCCCACAAACCCGACTCTGATTGCCCAACGAATGCTATGCTTTCCCAGAGAGGATGCCTGGGCATAGAAGGATTTCGTTCCATGCGGGATTATTACAACGTGCAGGGGACACTAGATCAGGGAAGCAGCAGCAGCATACCTCAGACGCGACTCTGTTTTCACAAGTAGCTGGTGACTCTTGTCTTACAACGGGCCCGCTGTTCCTGCCAGTGCCAACTCTCCTGCATCGCGACCGTTTCCCGAACACAAAGCCAACGGCTCCTTCTCTTTTCCCGTGGCAGCGTGCTAAACCTTCCCCAGACTTGCTCTTGGGGAGCACGGTGACAGACGTGTCCCTTTCCTTAAGGCCCTTTCCAGAGGTGCAACCACGCTTCTCTCTCTGGCAGAGGGGATGCTAGGTGAAAGAAAATTTCGCTCCATGCGGGTATCTTGCACTGTCCTGAGCAGAGTAGCTCAGGCAAGAAGCAGCAGCTTCCCACAAACCCGACTCTGATTGCCCAACGAATGCTATGCTTTCCGAGAGACGATGCCTGGGCATAGAAGGATTTCGTTCCATGCGGTTTTATTACAACGTGCAGGGGAGACTAGCTCAGGGAAGCAGCAGCAGCATCCCTCAGACGCGACTCTGATTTCCCAACGAAAGCTGTGCCTTCCCAGAGGGGATGCCCGGGCAAAGAGGCTTTCGCTCTATGCGGGGCTCTCCCACCGTCCTACGAATACTAGGCTAAGGCAAGCAGCCACAGCAGCCTACAGATCCGACTCTGATTTACCAGCTACTGCTATACGTTCGCAGAGGTTTTCAGCTGGCGCGAACTGCCCTTCGCTGCTGCTTCACAGCAAGGCTTTGGGCATTCGCTCTGACACTTCAAAGAAGAAGAGCTGTGGGAGAGCTAGTGTATCTTGGGCCTTGCTTTCCGGGGCTCCATGTTCGCGCCGTGCGTTCTCCCTGCCAAGCCGAACTAAGCAGGGTCAATCACAAACCTACAGCAGTGTGCGTTGCCTAGGATGGCACTCTATGCTCACTTCATGTCCTGGCATAGGCAAGGCTAGGCCTTTTGCACTAGCGCTCGCGTGGAATGGGGGACTAAGCCAGTGCCTTCCCCACAGGAGAGGAGAGTCGACATGAACCCTGCACACTGCCCGTGCACGGGGATGGGGATCTGTTTGGGTCTGTCCCCCCTGCTACCCCGGCACACTTCCTGACACCAACAACGTTGTCACATCTTGAGGAAGACCCCATCGGACTGCCCGTTCGTCCAGGGAGCTGTTTCTGCGAGTTGAAGCTATGGCGCTTGGTGGCAAGCCCAAGTCTGCCCTAGGCACAGGTGGTCAAGGAGACGCTGTCCCCTTGGGACCAGAGACACAGGACAGGCCTGCCTTCTGCCCAGACTCCTTCCTCAGTGTGGAGCACACCTGCCTGCCATAGTCATACTCTTCTGTCACCTTAGCAGCCAGGCCTCCGACCCTCAGCACAGGTAGATGGTGACACTTGTCTTACAACGGGCCCGCTGTTCCTGCCAGTGCCAACTCTCCTTCATCGCGACCGTTTCCCGAACACAAAGCCAACGGCTCCTTCTCTTTGCCCGTGGCAGCGTGATGAACCTTCCCAAGATTTGCTCTTGGAGAGCACAGTGACAGACGTGTCCCTTTCCTTAAGGCCCTTTCCAGAGGTGCAACCACGCTTCTCTCTCTGGCAGAGGGGATGCTAGGTAAAAGATAATTTCGCTCCATGCGGGTATCTTGCACTGTCCTGAGCAGACTAGCTCAGGCAAGAGGCAGCAGCTTCCCACAAACCCGACTCTGATTGCCCAACGAATGCTGTGCTTTCAAAGAGAGGATGCCTGGGCATAGAAGGATTTCATTCCAGGCGGGGTTATTACAACGTGCGGGGGAGACTAGATCAGGGAAGCAGCAGCAGCATCCCTCAGACGCGACTCTGTTTTCACAAGTAGCTGGTGACACTTGTCTTACAACGGGCCCGCTGTTCCTGCCAGTGCCAACTCTCCTGCATCGCGACCGTTTCCCGAACACAAAGCCAACGGCTCCTTCTCTTTGCCCGTGGCAGCGTGCTGCACCTTCCCCAGACTTGCTCTTGGGGAGCACGGTGACAGACGTGTCCCTTTCCTTAAGCCGCTTTCGAGAGGTGCATCCACGCTTCTCTCTCTGGCAGAGGGGATGCTAGGTGAAAGGGAATTTCGCTCCATGCGGGTATCTTGCACTGTCCTCAGCAGAATAGCTCAGGCAAGAAGCAGCAGCTTCCTAAAAACCCGACTCTGATTGCCCAACGAATGCTCTGCTTTCTCAGAGAGGAGGCCTGGCCATAGATGATTTCGCTCCATGCGGGTTTATTACAATTTGCAGGGAAGTCTAACTCAGGCAAGCAGCAACAGCATCCCTCAGACGCGACTCTGATTTCCCAACGAAAGCTGTGACTTCCCAAAGGGGATGCCCGGGCAAAGTGGCTTTCGCTCTATGCGGGGCTCTCCCACCGTCCTACGAATACTAGGCTAAGGCAAGCAGCCACAGCAGCCTACAGATCTGACTCTGATTTACCAACTGAACTAAGCAGGCACAATCAAAAACCAACAGCAGCGTGCGTTGCCTAGGATGGCACTCTATGCTCACTTCATGTCCTGTCATAGGCAAGGCTAGGCCTTTTGCACTAGCGCTCGTGTGGAATCGGGGACTAAGCCACTGCCTTCCCCACAGGAGAGGAGAGTCGACATGATCCCTGCACACTGCCCGTGCACTGGGCTAGGGATCTGTTTGGGTCTGTCCCCCCTCCTACCCCGGCACACTTCCTGACACCAACAACGTTGTCACATCTTGGAGGAAGACGGCATCGGACTGCCCGTTCGTCCAGGGAGCTGTTTCTGCGAGTTGAAGCTATGGCGCTTGGTGGCAAGCCCAAGTCTGCCCTAGGCACAGGTGGTCAAGGAGACGCTGTCCCCTTGGGACCAGAGACACAGGACAGGCCTGCCTTCTGCCCAGACTCCTTCCTCAGTGTGGAGCACACCTGCCTGCCATAGTCATACTCTTCTGTCACCTTAGCAGCCAGGCCTCCGACCCTCAGCACAGGTAGATGGTGACACTTGTCTTACAACGGGCCCGCTGTTCTTGCCAGTGCCAACTCTCCTTCATCGCGACCGTTTCCCGAACACAAAGCCAACGGCTCCTTCTCTTTGCCCGTGGCAGCGTGATGAACCTTCCCGAGATTTGCTCTTGGGGAGCACAGTGACAGACGTGTCCCTTTCCATAAGGCCCTTTCCAGAGGTGCAACCACGCTTCTCTCTCTGGCAGAGGGGATGCTAGGTAAAAGATAATTTCGCTCCATGCGGGTATCTTGCACTGTCCTGAGCAGAGTAGCTCAGGCAAGAAGCAGCAGCTTCCCACAAACCCGACTCTGATTGCCCAACGAATGCTATGCTTTCCCAGAGAGGATGCCTGGGCATAGAAGGATTTCGTTCCATGCGGGATTATTACAACGTGCAGGGGACACTAGATCAGGGAAGCAGCAGCAGCATACCTCAGACGCGACTCTGTTTTCACAAGTAGCTGGTCACTCTTGTCTTACAACGGGCCCGCTGTTCCTGCCAGTGCCAACTCTCCTGCATCGCGACCGTTTCCCGAACACAAAGCCAACGGCTCCTTCTCTTTTCCCGTGGCAGCGTGCTAAACCTTCCCCAGACTTGCTCTTGGGGAGCACGGTGACAGACGTGTCCCTTTCCTTAAGGCCCTTTCCAGAGGTGCAACCACGCTTCTCTCTCTGGCAGAGGGGATGCTAGGTGAAAGAAAATTTCGCTCCATGCGGGTATCTTGCACTGTCCTGAGCAGAGTAGCTCAGGCAAGAAGCAGCAGCTTCCCAAAAACCCGACTCTGATTGCCCAACGAATGCTATGCTTTCCCAGAGAGGATGCCTGGACATAGAAGGATTTCGTTCCATGCGGGTTTATTACAACGTGCAGGGGAGACTAGCTCAGGGAAGCAGCAGCAGCATCCCTCAGACGCGACTCTGATTTCCCAACGAAAGCTGTGCCTTCCCAGAGGGGATGCCCGGGCAAAGAGGCTTTCGCTCTATGCGGGGCTCTCCAACCGTCCTACGAATACTAGGCTTAGGCAAGCAGCCACAGCAGCCTACAGATCCGACTCTGATTTACCAGCTACTGCTATACGTTCGCAGAGGTTTTCAGCTGGCGCGAACTGCCCTTCGCTGATGCTTCACAGCAAGGCTTTGGGCATTCGCTCTGAGACTTCAAAGAAGAAGAGCTGCGGGAGAGCTAGTGTATCTTGGGCCTTGCTTTCCGGGGCTCCATGTTCGCGCCATGCGTTCTCACTGCCAAGCCGAACTAAGCAGGGTCAATCACAAACCTACAGCAGTGTGCGTTGCCTAGGATGGCACTCTATGCTCACTTCATGTCCTGGCATAGGCAAGGGTAGGCCTTTTGCACTAGCGCTCGCGTGGAATCGGGGACTAAGCCAGTGCCTTCCCCACAGGAGAGGAGAGTCGACATGAACCCTGCACACTGCCCGTGCACGGGGATGGGGATCTGTTTGGGTCTGTCCTCCCTCCTACCCCGGCACACTTCCTGACACCTACAACGTTGTCACATCTTGGAGGAAGACGGCATCGGACTGCCCGTTCGTCCAGGGAGCTGTTTCTGCGAGTTGCGGCTATGGCGCTTGGTGGCAAGCCCAAGTCTGCCCTAGGCAGAGGGGGTCAAGGAGACGCTGTCCCCTTGGGACCAGAGACACAGGACCGGCCTGCCTTCTGCACAGACTCCTTCCTCAGTGTGGAGCACGCGTGTCTGCCCTAGTCGTACTCTTCTGTCACCTTAGCAGCCAGGCCTCCGTCCCTCAGCACAGGTAGATGGTGACACTTGACTTACAACGGGCCCACTGTTCCTGCCAGTGCCAACTCTCCTGCATCGCGACCGTTTCCCGAACACAAAGCCAACGGCTCCTTCTCTTTGCCCGTGGCAGCGTGCTGCACCTTCCCCAGACTTGCTCTTGGGGAGCACGGTGACAGACGTGTCCCTTTCCTTAATCCCCTTTCCAGAGGTGCATCCACGCTTCTCTCTCTGGCAGAGGGGATGCTAGGTGAAAGGGAATTTCGCTCCATGCGGGTATCTTGCACTGTCCTCAGCAGAATAGCTCAGGCAAGAAGCAGCAGCTTCCTAAAAACCCGACACTGATTGCCCAACGAATGCTCTGCTTTCTCAGAGAGGAGGCCTGGCCATAGATGATTTCGCTCCATGCGGGTTTATTACAATTTGCAGGGAAGTCTAACTCAGGCAAGCAGCAACAGCATCCCTCAGACGCGACTCTGATTTCCCAACGAAAGCTGTGACTTCCCAAAGGGGATGCCCGGGCAAAGTGGCTTTCGCTCTATGCGGGGCTCTCCCACCGTCCTACGAATACTAGGCTAAGGCAAGCAGCCACAGCAGCCTACAGATCTGACTCTGATTTACCAACTGAACTAAGCAGGCACAATCAAACCAACAGCAGCGTGTGTTGCCTAGGATGGCACTCTATGCTCACTTCATGTCCTGGCATAGGCAAGGCTAGGCCTTTTGCACTAGCGCTCGCGCGGAATCGGGGACTAAGCCAGTGCCTTCCCCACAGGAGAGGAGAGTCGACATGAACCCTGCACACTGCCCGTGCACTGGGCTGGGGATCTGTTTGGGTCTGTCCCCCCTCCTACCCCGGCACACTTCCTGACACCAACAACGTTGTCACATCTTGAGGAAGACAGCATCGGACTGCCCGTTCGTCCAGGGAGCTGTTTCTGCGAGTTGAAGCTATGGAGCTTGGTGGCAAGCCCAAGTCTGCCCTAGGCACAGGTGGTCAAGGAGACGCTGTCCCCTTGGGACCAGAGACACAGGACAGGCCTGCCTTCTGCCCAGAATCCTTCCTCAGTGTGGAGCACACCTGCCTGCCATAGTCATACTCTTCTGTCACCTTAGCAGCCAGGCCTCCGACCCTCAGCACAGGTAGATGGTGACACTTGTCTTACAACGGGCCCGCTGTTCCTGCCAGTGCCAACTCTCCTGCATCGCGAACGTTTCCCGAACACAAAGCCAACGGCTCCTTCTCTTTGCCCGTAGCAGCGTGCTGCACCTTCCCCAGACTTGCTCTTGGGGAGCACGGTGACAGACGTGTCCCTTTCCTTAAGGCCCTTTCCAGAGGTGCAACCACGCTTCTCTCTCTGGCAGCGGGGATGCTAGGTGAAAGAAAATTTCGCTCCATGCGGGTATCTTGCACTGTCCTGAGCAGAGTAGCTCAGGCAAGAAGCAGCAGCTTCCCACAAACCCGACTCTGATTGCCTAACGAATGCTATGCTTTCCCAGAGAGGAGGCCTGGCCATAGATGATTTCGCTCCATGCGGGTTTATTACAATTTGCAGGGAAGTCTAACTCAGGCAAGCAGCAACAGCATCCCTCAGACGCGACTCTGATTTCCCAACGAAAGCTGTGACTTCCCAAAGGGGATGCCCGGGCAAAGTGGCTTTCGCTCTATGCGGGGCTCTCCCACCGTCCTACGAATACTAGGCTAAGGCAAGCAGCCACAGCAGCCTACAGATCTGACTCTGATTTACCAACTGAACTAAGCAGGCACAATCAAAAACCAACAGCAGCGTGCGTTGCCTAGGATGGCACTCTATGCTCACTTCATGTCCTGGCATAGGCAAGGCTAGGCCTTTTGCACTAGCGCTCGCGTGGATTCGGGGACTAAGCCAGTGCCTTCCCCACAGGAGAGGAGAGTCGACATGAACCCTGCACACTGCCCGTGCACGGGGATGGGGATCTGTTTGGGTCTGTCCCCCCTGCTACCCCGGCACACTTCCTGACACCAACAACGTTGTCACATCTTGGAGTAAGACGGCATCGGACTGCCCGTTCGTCCAGGGAGCTGTTTCTGCGAGTTGAAGCTATGGCGCTTGGTGGCAAGCCCAAGTCTGCCCTAGGCACAGGTGGTCAAGGAGACGCTGTCCCCTTGGGACCAGAGACACAGGACAGGCCTGCCTTCTGCCCAGACTCCTTCCTCAGTGTGGAGCACACCTGCCTGCCATAGTCATACTCTTCTGTCACCTTAGCAGCCAGGCCTCCGACCCTCAGCACAGGTAGATGGTGACACTTGTCTTACAACGGGCCCGCTCTTCCTGCCAGTGCCAACTCTCCTTCATCGCGACCGTTTCCCGAACACAAAGCCAACGGCTCCTTCTCTTTGCCCGTGGCAGCGTGATGAACCTTCCCAAGATTTGCTCTTGGGGAGCACAGTGACAGACGTGTCCCTTTCCTTAAGGCCCTTTCCAGAGGTGCAACCACGCTTCTCTCTCTGGCAGAGGGGATGCTAGGTAAAAGATAATTTCGCTCCATGCGGGTATCTTGCACTGTCCTGAGCAGACTAGCTCAGGCAAGAAGCAGCAGCTTCCCACAAACCCGACTCTGATTGCCCAACGAATGCTGTGCTTTCACAGAGAGGATGCCTGGGCATAGAAGGATTTCATTCCAGGCGGGATTATTACAACGTGCGGGGGAGACTAGATCAGGGAAGCAGCAGCAGCATCCCTCAGACGCGACTCTGTTTTCACAAGTAGCTGGTGACACTTGTCTTACAACGGGCCCGCTGTTCCTGCCAGTGCCAACTCTCCTGCATCGTGACCGTTTCCCGAACACAAAGCCAACGGCTCCTTCTCTTTGCCCCTGGCAGCTTGATGCACCTTCCCCAGACTTGCTCTTGGGGAGCACTGTGACAGACGTGTCCCTTTCCTTAAGGCCCTTTCCAGAGGTGCAACCACGCTTCTCTCTCTGGCAGAGGGGATGCTAGGTAAAAGAAAATTTCGCTCCATGCGGGTTTCTTGCACTGTCCTGAGCAGAGTAGCTCAGGCAAGAAGCAGCAGCTTCTCACAAAACCGACTCTGATTGCCCAACGATTGCTATGCTTTCCCAGAGAGGATGCCTGGGCATAGAAGGATTTCGTTCCATGCGGGATTATTACAACGTGCAGGGGACACTAGATCAGGGAAGCAGAAGCAGCATCCCTCACACGCGACTCTGTTTTCACAAGTAGCTGGTGACTCTTGTCTTACAACGGGCCCGCTGTTCCTGCCAGTGCCAACTCTCCTGCATCGCGACCGTTTCCCGAACACAAAGCCAACGGCTCCTTCTCTTTGCCCGTGGCAGCGTGCTGCACCTTCCCCAGACTTGCTCTTGGGGAGCACGGTGACAGACGTGTCCCTTTCCTTAAGCCCCTTTCGAGAGGTGCATCCACGCTTCTCTCTCTGGCAGAGGGGATGCTAGGTGAAAGGGAATTTCGCTCCATGCGGGTATCTTGCACTGTCCTCAGCAGAATAGCTCAGGCAAGAAGCAGCAGCTTCCTAAAAACCCGACTCTAATTGCCCAACGAATGCTCTGCTTTCTCAGAGAGGAGGCCTGGCCATAGATGATTTCGCTCCATGCGGGTTTATTACAATTTGCAGGGAAGTCTAACTCAGGCAAGCAGCAACAGCATCCCTCAGACGCGACTCTGATTTCCCAACGAAAGCTGTGACTTCCCAAAGGGGATGCCCTGGCAAAGTGGCTTTCGCTCTATGCGGGGCTCTCCCACCATCCTACGAATACTAGGCTAAGGCAAGCAGCCACAGCAGCCAACAGATCTGACTCTGATTTACCAACTAAACTAAGCAGGCACAATCAAAAACCAACAGCAGCGTGTGTTGCCTAGGATGGCACTCTATGCTCACTTCATGTCCTGTCATAGGCAAGGCTAGGCCTTTTGCACTAGCGCTCGTGTGGAATCGGGGACTAAGCCAGTGCCTTCCCCACAGGAGAGGAGAGTCGACATGATCCCTGCACACCGCCCGTGCACTGGGCTAGGGATCTGTTTGGGTCTGTCCCCCCTCCTACCCCGGCACACTTCCTGACACCAACAACGTTGTCACATCTTGGAGGAAGACGGCATCGGACTGCCCGTTCGTCCAGGGAGCTGTTTCTGCGAGTTGAAGCTATGGCGCTTGGTGGCAAGCCCAAGTCTGCCCTAGGCACAGGTGGTCAAGGAGACGCTGTCCCCTTGGGACCAGAGACACAGGACAGGCCTGCCTTCTGCCCAGACTCCTTCCTCAGTGTGGAGCACACCTGCCTGCCATAGTCATACTCTTCTGTCACCTTAGCAGCCAGGCCTCCGACCCTCAGCACAGGTAGATGGTGACACTTGTCTTACAACGGGCCCGCTGTTCCTGCCAGTGCCAACTCTCCTTCATCGCGACCGTTTCCCGAACACAAAGCCAACGGCTCCTTCTCTTTGCCCGTGGCAGCGTGATGAACCTTCCCGAGATTTGCTCTTGGGGAGCACAGTGACAGACGTGTCCCTTTCCATAAGGCCCTTTCCAGAGGTGCAACCACGCTTCTCTCTCTGGCAGAGGGGATGCTAGGTAAAAGATAATTTCGCTCCATGCGGGTATCTTGCACTGTCCTGAGCAGAGTAGCTCAGGCAAGAAGCAGCAGCTTCCCACAAACCCGACTCTGATTGCCCAACGAATGCTATGCTTTCCCAGAGAGGATGCCTGGGCATAGAAGGATTTCGTTCCATGCGGGATTATTACAACGTGCAGGGGACACTAGATCAGGGAAGCAGCAGCAGCATACCTCAGACGCGACTCTGTTTTCACAAGTAGCTGGTGACTCTTGTCTTACAACGGGCCCGCTGTTCCTGCCAGTGCCAACTCTCCTGCATCGCGACCGTTTCCCGAACACAAAGCCAACGGCTCCTTCTCTTTTCCCGTGGCAGCGTGCTAAACCTTCCCCAGACTTGCTCTTGGGGAGCACGGTGACAGACGTGTCCCTTTCCTTAAGGCCCTTTCCAGAGGTGCAACCACGCTTCTCTCTCTGGCAGAGGGGATGCTAGGTGAAAGAAAATTTCGCTCCATGCGGGTATCTTGCACTGTCCTGAGCAGAGTAGCTCAGGCAAGAAGCAGCAGCTTCCCAAAAACCCGACTCTGATTGCCCAACGAATGCTATGCTTTCCCAGAGAGGATGCCTGGACATAGAAGGATTTCGTTCCATGCGGGTTTATTACAACGTGCAGGGGAGACTAGCTCAGGGAAGCAGCAGCAGCATCCCTCAGACGCGACTCTGATTTCCCAACGAAAGCTGTGCCTTCCCAGAGGTGATGCCCGGGCAAAGAGGCTTTCGCTCTATGCGGGGCTCTCCAACCGTCCTACGAATACTAGGCTTAGGCAAGCAGCCACAGCAGCCTACAGATCCGACTCTGATTTACCAGCTACTGCTATACGTTCGCAGAGGTTTTCAGCTGGCGCGAACTGCCCTTCGCTGATGCTTCACAGCAAGGCTTTGGGCATTCGCTCTGAGACTTCAAAGAAGAAGAGCTGCGGGAGAGCTAGTGTATCTTGGGCCTTGCTTTCCGGGGCTCCATGTTCGCGCCATGCGTTCTCACTGCCAAGCCGAACTAAGCAGGGTCAATCACAAACCTACAGCAGTGTGCGTTGCCTAGGATGGCACTCTATGCTCACTTCATGTCCTGGCATAGGCAAGGGTAGGCCTTTTGCACTAGCGCTCGCGTGGAATCGGGGACTAAGCCAGTGCCTTCCCCACAGGAGAGGAGAGTCGACATGAACCCTGCACACTGCCCGTGCACGGGGATGGGGATCTGTTTGGGTCTGTCCTCCCTCCTACCCCGGCACACTTCCTGACACCTACAACGTTGTCACATCTTGGAGGAAGACGGCATCGGACTGCCCGTTCGTCCAGGGAGCTGTTTCTGCGAGTTGCGGCTATGGCGCTTGGTGGCAAGCCCAAGTCTGCCCTAGGCAGAGGGGGTCAAGGAGACGCTGTCCCCTTGGGACCAGAGACACAGGACCGGCCTGCCTTCTGCACAGACTCCTTCCTCAGTGTGGAGCACGCGTGTCTGCCCTAGTCGTACTCTTCTGTCACCTTAGCAGACAGGCCTCCGACCCTCAGCACAGGTAGATGGTGACACTTGTCTAACAACGGGCCCACTGTTCTTGCCAGTGCCAACTCTCCTGCATCGCGACCGTTTCCCGAACACAAAGCCAACGGCTCCTTCTCTTTGCCCGTGGCAGCGTGATGCACCTTCCCGAGACTTGCTCTTGGGGAGCACAGTGACAGACGTGTCCCTTTCCATAAGGCCCTTTCCAGAGGTGCAACCACGCTTCTCTCTCTGGCAGAGGGGATGCTAGGTAAAAGATAATTTCGCTCCATGCGGGTATCTTGCACTGTCCTGAGCAGACTAGCTCAGGAAAGAAGCAGCAGCTTCCCACAAACCCGACTCTGATTGCCCAACGAATGCTATGCTTTCCCAGAGAGGATGCCTGGGCATAGAAGGATTTCATTCCATGCGGGATTATTACAACGTGCAGGGGAGACTAGATCAGGGAAGCAGCAGCAGCATCCCTCAGACGCGACTCTGTTTTCACAAGTAGCTGGTGACACTGTCTTACAACGGGCCCGCTGTTCCTGCCAGTGCCAACTCTCCTGCATCGCGACCGTTTCCCGAACACAAAGCCAACGGCTCCTTCTCTTTGCCCGAGGCAGCGTGATGCACCTTCCCCAGACTTGCTCTTGGGGAGCACGGTGACAGACGTGTCCCTTTCCTTAATCCCCTTTCCAGAGGTGCATCCACGCTTCTCTCTCTGGCAGAGGGGATGCTAGGTAAAAGATAATTTCGCTCCATGCGGGTATCTTGCACTGTCCTGAGCAGAGTAGCTCAGGCAAGAAGCAGCAGCTTCCCACAAACCCGACTCTGATTGCCCAACGAATGCTATGCTTTCCCAGAGAGGATGCCTGGGCATAGAAGGATTTCATTCCATGCGGGATTATTACAACGTGCAGGGGAGACTAGATCAGGGAAGCAGCAGCAGCATCCCTCAGACGCGACTCTGTTTTCACAAGTAGCTGGTGACACTTGTCTTACAACGGGCCCGCTGTTCCTGCCAGTGCCAACTCTCCTGCATCGCGACCGTTTGCCGAACATAAAGCCAACGGCTCCTTCTCTTTGCCCGTGGCAGCGTGCTGCACCTTCCCCAGACTTGCTCTTGGGGAGCACGGTGACAGACGTGTCCCTTTCCTTAAGGCCCTTTCCAGAGGTGCAACCACGCTTCTCTCTCTGGCAGAGGGGATGCTAGGTGAAAGGGAATTTCGCTCCATGCGGGTATCTTGCACTGTCCTCAGCAGGATAGCTCAGGCAAGAAGCAGCAGCTTCCTAAAAACCCGACACTGATTGCCCAACGAATGCTCTGCTTCCTCAGAGAGGAGGCCTGGCCATAGATGATTTCGCTCCATGCGGGTTTATTACAATTTGCAGGGAAGTCTAACTCAGGCAAGCAGCAACAGCATCCCTCAGAAGCGACTCTGATTTCCCAACGAAAGCTGTGCCTTCCCAAAGGGGATGCCCGGGCAAAGTGGCTTTCGCTCTATGCGGGGCTCTCCCACCGTCCTACGAATACTAGGCTAAGGCAAGGAGCCACAGCAGCCTACAGATCTGACTCTGATTTACCAACTGAACTAAGCAGGCACAATCAAAAACCAACAGCAGCGTGCGTTGCCTAGGATGGCACTCTATGCTCACTTCATGTCCTGGCATAGGCAAGGCTAGGCCTTTTGCACTAGCGCTCGTGTGGATTCGGGGACTAAGCCAGTGCCTTCCCCACAGGAGAGGAGAGTCGACATGAACCCTGCACACTGCCCGTGCACTGAGCTGGGGATCTGTTTGGGTCTGTCTCCCCTGCTACCCCGGCACACTTCCTGACACCAACAACGTTGTCACATCTTGGAGTAAGAAGGCATCGGACTGCCCGTTCGTCCAGGGAATTGTTTCTGCGAGTTGAAGCTATGGCGCTTGGTGGCAAGCCCAAGTCTGCCCTAGGCACATGTGGTCAAGGAGACGCTGTCCCCTTGGGACCAGAGACACAAGACAGGCCTGCCTTCTGCCCAGAATCCTTCCTCAGTGTGGAGCACACCTGCCTGCCATAGTCATACTCTTCTGTCACCTTAGCTGCCAGGCCTCCGACCCTCAGCACAGGTAGATGGTGACACTTGTCTTACAACGGGCCCGCTGTTCTTGCCAGTGCCAACTCTCCTTCATCGCGACCGTTTCCCGAACACAAAGCCAACGGCTCCTTCTCTTTGCCCGTGGCAGCGTGATGCACCTTCCCCAGCCTTGCTCTTGGGGAGCACAGTGACAGACGTGTCCCTTTCCATAAGGCCCTTTCCAGAGGTTCAACCACGCTTCTCTCTCTGGCAGAGGGGATGCTAGGTAAAAGATAATTTCGCTCTAAGCGGGTATCTTGCACTGTCCTGAGCAGACTAGCTCAGGCAAGAAGCAGCAGCTTCCCACAAACCCGACTCTGAATGCCCAACGAATGCTATGCTTTCCCAGAGAGGATGCCTGGGCATAGAAGGATTTCATTCCAGGCGGGATTATTACAACGTGCAGGGGAGACTAGATCAGGGAAGCAGCAGCAGCATCCCTCAGACGCGACTCTGTTTTCACAAGTAGCTGGTGACACTTGTCTTACAACGGGCCCGCTGTTCCTGCCAGTGCCAACTCTCCTGCATCGTGACAGTTTCCCGAACACAGAGCCAACGGCTCCTTCTCTTTGACCGTGGTAGCGTGATGCACCTTCCCCAGACTTGCTCTTGGGGAGCACGGTGACAGACGTGTCCCTTTCCTTAAGGCCCTTTCCAGAGGTGCAACCACGCTTCTCTCTCTGGCATAGGGGATGCTAGCTAAAAGAAAATTTCGCTCCATGCCGGTATCTTGCACTGTCCTGAGCAGACTAGCTCAGGCAAGAAGCAGCAGCTTCCCACAAACCCGACTCTGATTGCCCAACGAATGTTATGCTTTCCCAGAGAGGATGCCTGGGCATAGAAGGATTTCGTTCCATGCGGGATTATTACAACGTGCAGGGGACACTAGATCAGGGAAGCAGCAGCAGCATACCTCAGACGCGACTCTGTTTTCCAAGTAGCTGGTGACTCTTGTCTTACAACGGGCGCGCTGTTCCTGCCAGTGCCAACTCTCCTGCATCGCGACCGTTTCCCGAACTCAAAGCGAACGGCTCCTTCTCTTTGCCTGTGGCAGCGTGCTGCACCTTCCCCAGACTTGCTCTTGGGGAGCACGGTGACAGACGTGTCCCTTTCCTTAAGGCCCTTTCCAGAGGTGCAACCACGCTTCTCTCTCTGGCATAGGGGATGCTAGGTGAAAGAATATTTCGCTCCATGCGGGTATCTTGCACTGTCCTGAGCAGAGTAGCTCAGGCAAGAAGCAGCAGCTTCCCACAAACCCGACTCTGATTGCCCAACGAATGCTATGCTTTCCCAGATCGGATGCCTGGGCATAGAAGGATTTCGTTCCATGCGGGTTTATTACAACGTGCAGGGGAGACTAGATCAGGGAAGCAGCAGCAGCATCCCTCAGATGTGACTCTGATTTCCCAACGAAAGCTGTGCCTTCCCAGAGGGGATGCCCGGGCAAAGAGGCTTTCGCTCTATGCGGGGCTCTCCCACCGTCCTACGAATACTAGGCTAAGGCAAGCAGCCACAGCAGCCTACAGATCCGACTCTGATTTACCAGCTACTGCTATACGTTCGCCGATGTTTTCAGCTGGCGCGAACTGCCCTTCGCTGCTGCTTCACAGCAAGGCTTTGGGCATTCGCTCTGACACTTCAAAGAAGAAGAGCTGCGGGAGAGCTAGTGTATCTTGGGCCTTGCTTTCCGGGGCTCCATGTTCGCGCCATGCGTTCTCCCTGCCAAGCCGAACTAAGCAGGGTCAATCACAAACCTACAGCAGTGTGCGTTGCCTAGGATGGCACTCTATGCTCACTTCATGTCCTGGCATAGGCAAGGCTAGGCCTTTTGCACTAGAGCTCGCGTGGAATCGGGGACTAAGCCAGTGCCTTCCCCACAGGAGAGGAGAGTCGACATGAACCCTGCACACTGCCCGTGCACGGGGATGGGGATCTGTTTGGGTCTGTCCCCCCTCCTACCCCGGCACACTTCCTGACACCAACAACGTTGTCACATCTTGGAGGAAGACGGCATCGGACTGCCCGTTCGTCCAGGGAGCTGTTTCTGCGAGTTGCGGCTATGGCGCTTGGTGGCAAGCCCAAGTCTGCCCTAGGCAGAGGGGGTCAAGGAGACGCTGTCCCCTTGGGACCAGAGACACAGGACCGGCCTGCCTTCTGCACAGACTCCTTCCTCAGTGTGGAGCACGCGTGCCTGCCCTAGTCCTACTCTACTGTCACCTTAGCAGCCAGGCCTCCATCCTTCAGCACAGGTAGATGGTGACACTTGTCTTACAACGGGCCCGCTGTTCCTGCCAGTGCCAACTCTCCTGCATCGCGACCTTTTCCCGAACACAAAGCCAACGGCTCCTTCTCTTTGCCCGTGGCAGCGTGCTGCACCTTCCCCAGACTTGCTCTTGGGGAGCACGGTGACAGACGTGTCCCTTTCCTTAAGGCCCTTAACAGAGGTGCAACCACGCTTCTCTCTCTGGCAGAGGGGATGCTAGGTGAAAGGGAATTTCGCTCCATGCGGGTATCTTGCACTGTCCTCAGCAGAATAGCTCAGGCAAGAAGCAGCAGCTTCCTAAAAACCCGACACTGATTGCCCAACGAAGCTCTGCTTTCTCAGAGAGGAGGCCTGGCCATAGATGATTTCGCTCCATGCGGGTTTATTACAATTTGCAGGGAAGTCTAACTCAGGCAAGCAGCAACAGCATCCCTCAGAAGCGACTCTGATTTCCCAACGAAAGCTGTGACTTCCCAAAAGGGATGCCCGGGCAAAGTGGCTTTCGCTCTATGCGGGGCTCTCCCACCGTCCTACGAATACTAGGCTAAGGCAAGCAGCCACAGCAGCCTACAGATCTGACTCTGATTTACCAACTGAACTAAGCAGGCACAATCAAAAACCAACAGCAGCGTGCGTTGCCTAGGATGGCACTCTATGCTCACTTCATGTCCTGGCATAGGCAAGGCTAGGCATTTTGCACTAGCGCTCGCGCGGAATCGGGGACTAAGCCAGTGCCTTCCCCACAGGAGAGGAGAGTCGACATGAACCCTGCACCTTCCCCAGACTTGCTCTTGGGGAGCACAGTGACAGACGTGTCCCTTTCCATAAGGCCCTTTCCAGAGGTGCAACCACGCTTCTCTCTCTGGCAGAGGGGATGCTAGGTAAAAGATAATTTCGCTCCATGCGGGTATCTTGCACTGTCCTGAGCAGACTAGCCCAGGCAAGAAGCAGCAGCTTCCCACAAACCCGACTCTGATTGCTGTGCTTTCACAGAGAGGATGCCTGGGCATAGAAGGATTTCATTCCAGGCGGGATTATTACAACGTGCGGGGGAGACTAGATCAGGGAAGCAGCAGCAGCATCCCTCAGACGCGACTCTGTTTTCACAAGTAGCTGGTGACACTTGTCTTACAACGGGCCCGCTGTTCCTGCCAGAGCCAACTCTCCTGCATCGTGACCGTTTCCCGAACACAAAGCCAACGGCTCCTTCTCTTTGCCCCTGGCAGCTTGATGCACCTTCCCCAGACTTGCTCTTGGGGAGCACTGTGACAGACGTGTCCCTTTCCTTAAGGCCCTTTCCAGAGGTGCAACCACGCTTCTCTCTCTGGCAGAGGGGATGCTAGGTAAAAGAAAATTTCGCTCCATGCGGGTTTCTTGCACTGTCCTGAGCAGAGTAGCTCAGGCAAGAAGCAGCAGCTTCTCACAAACCCGACTCTGATTGCCCAACGATTGCTATGCTTTCCCAGAGAGGATGCCTGGGCATAGAAGGATTTCGTTCCATGCGGGATTATTACAACGTGCAGGGGACACTAGATCAGGGAAGCAGAAGCAGCATCCCTCAGACGCGACTCTGTTTTCACAAGTAGCTGGTGACTCTTGTCTTACAATGGGCCCGCTGTTCCTGCCAGTGCCAACTCTCCTGCATCGCGACCGTTTCCCGAACACAAAGCCAACGGCTCCTTCTCTTTGCCCGTGGCAGCGTGCTGCACCTTCCCCAGACTTCCTCTTGGGGAGCACGGTGACAGACGTGTCCCTTTCCTTAAGCCCCTTTCGAGAGGTGCATCCACGCTTCTCTCTCTGGCAGAGGGGATGCTAGGTGAAAGGGAATTTCGCTCCATGCGGGTATCTTGCACTGTCCTCAGCAGAATAGCTCAGGCAAGAAGCAGCAGCTTCCTAAAAACCCGACTCTAATTGCCCAACGAATGCTCTGCTTTCTCAGAGAGGAGGCCGGGCCATAGATGATTTCGCTCCATGCGGGTTTATTACAATTTGCAGGGAAGTCTAACTCAGGCAAGCAGCAACAGCATCCCTCAGACGCGACTCTGATTTCCCAACGAAAGCTGTGACTTCCCAAAGGGGATGCCCTGGCAAAGTGGCTTTCGCTCTATGCGGGGCTCTCCCACCGTCCTACGAATACTAGGCTAAGGCAAGCAGCCACAGCAGCCTACAGATCTGACTCTGATTTACCAACTGAACTAAGCAGGCACAATCAAAAACCAACAGCAGCGTGTGTTGCCTAGGATGGCACTCTATGCTCACTTCATGTCCTGTCATAGGCAAGGCTAGGCCTTTTGCACTAGCGCTCGTGTGGAATCGGGGACTAAGCCAGTGCCTTCCCCACAGGAGAGGAGAGTCGACATGATCCCTGCACACCGCCCGTGCACTGTGCTAGGGATCTGTTTGGGTCTGTCCCCCCTGCTACCCCGGCACACTTCCTGACACCAACAACGTTGTCACATCTTGGAGGAAGACGGCATCGGACTGCCCGTTCGTCCAGGGAGCTGTTTCTGTGAGTTGAAGCTATGGCGCTTGGTGGCAAGCCCAAGTCTGCCCTAGGCACAGGTGGTCAAGGAGACGCTGTCCCCTTGGGACCAGAGACACAGGACAGGCCTGCCTTCTGCCCAGACTCCTTCCTCAGTGTGGAGCACACCTGCCTGCCATAGTCATACTCTTCTGTCACCTTAGCAGCCAGGCCTCCGACCCTCAGCACAGGTAGATGGTGACACTTGTCTTACAACGGGCCCGCTGTTCTTGCCAGTGCCAACTCTCCTTCATCGTGACCGTTTCCCGAACACAAAGCCAACGGCTCCTTCTCTTGCCCGTGGCAGCGTGATGCACCTTCCCGAGACTTGCTCTTGGGGAGCACAGTGACAGACGTGTCCCTTTCCATAAGGCCCTTTCCAGAGGTGCAACCACGCTTCTCTCTCTGGCAGAGGGGATGCTAGGTAAAAGATAATTTCGCTCCATGCGGGTATCTTGCACTGTCCTGAGCAGACTAGCTCAGGAAAGAAGCAGCAGCTTCCCACAAACCCGACTCTGATTGCCCAACGAATGCTATGCTTTCCCAGAGAGGATGCCTGGGCATAGAAGGATTTCATTCCATGCGGGATTATTACAACGTGCAGGGGAGACTAGATCAGGGAAGCAGCAGCAGCATCCCTCAGACGCGACTCTGTTTTCACAAGTAGCTGGTGACACTGTCTTACAACGGGCCCGCTGTTCCTGCCAGTGCCAACTCTCCTGCATCGCGACCGTTTCCCGAACACAAAGCCAACGGCTCCTTCTCTTTGCCCGTGGCAGCGTGCTGCACCTTCCCCAGACTTGCTCTTGGGGAGCACGGTGACAGACGTGTCCCTTTCCTTAAGCCCCTTTCCAGAGGTGCAACCACGCTTCTCTCTCTGGCAGAGGGGATGCTAGGTGAAAGGGAATTTCGCTCCATGCGGGTATCTTGCACTGTCCTGAGCAGAGTAGCTCAGGCAAGAAGCAGCAGCTTCCCAAAAACCCGACTCTGATTGCCCAACGAATGCTATGCTTTCCCAGAGAGGATGCCTGGACATAGAAGGATTTCGTTCCATGCGGGTTTATTACAACGTGCAGGGGAGACTAGCTCAGGGAAGCAGCAGCAGCATCCCTCAGACGCGACTCTGATTTCCCAACGAAAGCTGTGCCTTCCCAGAGGGGATGCCCGGGCAAAGAGGCTTTCGCTCTATGCGGGGCTCTCCAACCGTCCTACGAATACTAGGCTTAGGCAAGCAGCCACAGCAGCCTACAGATCCGACTCTGATTTACCAGCTACTGCTATACGTTCGCAGAGGTTTTCAGCTGGCGCGAACTGCCCTTCGCTGCTGCTTCACAGCAAGGCTTTGGGCATTCGCTCTGAGACTTCAAAGAAGAAGAGCTGCGGGAGAGCTAGTGTATCTTGGGCCTTGCTTTCCGGGGCTCCATGTTCGCGCCATGCGTTCTCACTGCCAAGCCGAACTAAGCAGGGTCAATCACAAACCTACAGCAGTGTGCGTTGCCTAGGATGGCACTCTATGCTCACTTCATGTCCTGGCATAGGCAAGGCTAGGCCTTTTGCACTAGCGCTCGCGTGGAATCGGGGACTAAGCCAGTGCCTTCCCCACAGGAGAGGAGAGTCGACATGAACCCTGCACACTGCCCGTGCACGGGGATGGGGATCTGTTTGGGTCTGTCCTCCCTCCTACCCCGGCACACTTCCTGACACCTACAACGTTGTCACATCTTGGAGGAAGACGGCATCGGACTGCCCGTTCGTCCAGGGAGCTGTTTCTGCGAGTTGCGGCTATGGCGCTTGGTGGCAAGCCCAAGTCTGCCCTAGGCAGAGGGGGTCAAGGAGACGCTGTCCCCTTGGGACCAGAGACACAGGACCGGCATGCCTTCTGCACAGACTCCTTCCTCAGTGTGGAGCACGCGTGTCTGCCCTAGTCGTACTCTTCTGTCACCTTAGCAGCCAGGCCTCCGTCCCTCAGCACAGGTAGATGGTGACACTTGACTTACAACGGGCCCGCTGTTCCTGCCAGTGCCAACTCTCCTGCATCGCGACCGTTTCCCGAACACAAAGCCAACGGCTCCTTCTCTTTGCCCGTGGCAGCGTGCTGCACCTTCCCCAGACTTGCTCTTGGGGAGCACGGTGACAGACGTGTCCCTTTCCTTAATCCCCTTTCCAGAGGTGCATCCACGCTTCTCTCTCTGGCAGAGGGGATGCTAGGTGAAAGGGAATTTCGCTCCATGCGGGTATCTTGCACTGTCCTCAGCAGAATAGCTCAGGCAAGAAGCAGCAGCTTCCTAAAAACCCGACACTGATTGCCCAACGAATGCTCTGCTTTCTCAGAGAGGAGGCCTGGCCATAGATGATTTCGCTCCATGCTGGTTTATTACAATTTGCAGGGAAGTCTAACTCAGGCAAGCAGCAACAGCATCCCTCAGACGCGACTCTGATTTCCCAACGAAAGCTGTGACTTCCCAAAGGGGATGCCCGGGCAAAGTGGCTTTCGCTCTATGCGGGGCTCTCCCACCGTCCTACGAATACTAGGCTAAGGCAAGCAGCCACAGCAGCCTACAGATCTGACTCTGATTTACCAACTGAACTAAGCAGGCACAATCAAACCAACAGCAGCGTGTGTTGCCTAGGATGGCACTCTATGCTCACTTCATGTCCTGTCATAGGCAAGGCTAGGCCTTTTGCACTAGCGCTCGTGTGGAATCGGGGACTAAGCCACTGCCTTCCCCACAGGAGAGGAGAGTCGACATGAACCCTGCACACTGCCCGTGCACTGGGCTGGGGATCTGTTTGGGTCTGTCCCCCCTCCTACTCCGGCACACTTCCTGACACCAACAACGTTGTCACATCTTGGAGGAAGACGGCATCGGACTGCCCGTTCGTCCAGGGAGCTGTTTCTGCGAGTTGAAGCTATGGCGCTTGGTGGCAAGCCCAAGTCTGCCCTAGGCACAGGTGGTCAAGGAGACGCTGTCCCCTTGGGACCAGAGACACAGGACAGGCCTGCCTTCTGCCCAGACTCCTTCCTCAGTGTGGAGCACACCTGCCTGCCATAGTCATACTCTTCTGTCACCTTAGCAGCCAGGCCTCCGACCCTCAGCACAGGTAGATGGTGACACTTGTCTTACAACGGGCCCGCTGTTCCTGCCAGTGCCAACTCTCCTTCATCGCGACCGTTTCCCGAACACAAAGCCAACGGCTCCTTCTCTTTGCCCGTGGCAGCGTGATGAACCTTCCCAAGATTTGCTCTTGGGGAGCACAGTGACAGACGTGTCCCTTTCCATAAGGCCCTTTCCAGAGGTACAACCACGCTTCTCTCTCTGGCAGAGGGGATGCTAGGTAAAAGATAATTTCGCTCCATGCGGGTATCTTGCACTGTCCTGAGCAGAGTAGCTCAGGCAAGAAGCAGCAGCTTCCCACAAACCCGACTCTGATTGCCCAACGAATGCTATGCTTTCCCAGAGAGGATGCCTGGGCATAGAAGGATTTCGTTCCATGCGGGATTATTACAACGTGCAGGGGACACTAGATCAGGGAAGCAGCAGCAGCATACCTCAGACGCGACTCTGTTTTCACAAGTAGCTGGTGACTCTTGTCTTACAACGGGCCCGCTGTTCCTGCCAGTGCCAACTCTCCTGCATCGCGACCGTTTCCCGAACACAAAGCCAACGGCTCCTTCTCTTTTCCCGTGGCAGCGTGCTAAACCTTCCCCAGACTTGCTCTTGGGGAGCACGGTGACAGACGTGTCCCTTTCCTTAAGGCCCTTTCCAGAGGTGCAACCACGCTTCTCTCTCTGGCAGAGGGGATGCTAGGTGAAAGAAAATTTCGCTCCATGCGGGTATCTTGCACTGTCCTGAGCAGAGTAGCTCAGGCAAGAAGCAGCAGCTTCCCACAAACCCGACTCTGATTGCCCAACGAATGCTATGCTTTCCCAGAGACGATGCCTGGGCATAGAAGGATTTCGTTCCATGCGGTTTTATTACAACGTGCAGGGGAGACTAGCTCAGGGAAGCAGCAGCAGCATCCCTCAGACGCGACTCTGATTTCCCAACGAAAGCTGTGCCTTCCCAGAGGGGATGCCCGGGCAAAGAGGCTTTCGCTCTATGCGGGGCTCTCCCACCGTCCTACGAATACTAGGCTAAGGCAAGCAGCCACAGCAGCCTACAGATCCGACTCTGATTTACCAGCTACTGCTATACGTTCGCAGAGGTTTTCAGCTGGCGCGAACTGCCCTTCGCTGCTGCTTCACAGCAAGGCTTTGGGCATTCGCTCTGAGACTTCAAAGAAGAAGAGCTGCGGGAGAGCTAGTGTATCTTGGGCCTTGCTTTCCGGGGCTCCATGTTCGCGCCGTGCGTTCTCCCTGCCAAGCCGAACTAAGCAGGGTCAATCACAAACCTACAGCAGTGTGCGTTGCCTAGGATGGCACTCTATGCTCACTTCATGTCCTGGCATAGGCAAGGCTAGGCCTTTTGCACTAGCGCTCGCGTGGAATGGGGGACTAAGCCAGTGCCTTACCCACAGGAGAGGAGAGTCGACATGAACCCTGCACACTGCCCGTGCACGGGGATGGGGATCTGTTTGGGTCTGTCCCCCCTGCTACCCCGGCACACTTCCTGACACCAACAACGTTGTCACATCTTGAGGAAGACAGCATCGGACTGCCCGTTCGTCCAGGGAGCTGTTTCTGCGAGTTGAAGCTATGGCGCTTGGTGGCAAGCCCAAGTCTGCCCTAGGCACAGGTGGTCAAGGAGACGCTGTCCCCTTGGGACCAGAGACACAGGACAGGCCTGCCTTCTGCCCAGACTCCTTCCTCAGTGTGGAGCACACCTGCCTGCCATAGTCATACTCTTCTGTCACCTTAGCAGCCAGGCCTCCGACCCTCAGCACAGGTAGATGGTGACACTTGTCTTACAACGGGCCCGCTGTTCTTGCCAGTGCCAACTCTCCTTCATCGCGACCGTTTCCCGAACACAAAGCCAACGGCTCCTTCTCTTTGCCCGTGGCAGCGTGATGCACCTTCCCGAGACTTGCTCTTGGGGAGCACAGTGACAGACGTGTCCCTTTCCATAAGGCCCTTTCCAGAGGTGCAACCACGCTTCTCTCTCTGGCAGAGGGGATGCTAGGTAAAAGATAATTTCGCTCCATGCGGGTATCTTGCACTGTCCTGAGCAGACTAGCTCAGGAAAGAAGCAGCAGCTTCCCACAAACCCGACTCTGATTGCCCAACGAATGCTATGCTTTCCCAGAGAGGATGCCTGGGCATAGAAGGATTTCATTCCATGCGGGATTATTACAACGTGCAGGGGAGACTAGATCAGGGAAGCAGCAGCAGCATCCCTCAGACGCGACTCTGTTTTCACAAGTAGCTGGTGACACTGTCTTACAACGGGCCCGCTGTTCCTGCCAGTGCCAACTCTCCTGCATCGCGACCGTTTCCCGAACACAAAGCCAACGGCTCCTTCTCTTTGCCCGTGGCAGCGTGCTGCACCTTCCCCAGACTTGCTCTTGGGGAGCACGGTGACAGACGTGTCCCTTTCCTTAAGCCCCTTTCCAGAGGTGCAACCACGCTTCTCTCTCTGGCAGAGGGGATGCTAGGTGAAAGGGAATTTCGCTCCATGCGGGTATCTTGCACTGTCCTGAGCAGAGTAGCTCAGGCAAGAAGCAGCAGCTTCCCAAAAACCCGACTCTGATTGCCCAACGAATGCTATGCTTTCCCAGAGAGGATGCCTGGACATAGAAGGATTTCGTTCCATGCGGGTTTATTACAACGTGCAGGGGAGACTAGCTCAGGGAAGCAGCAGCAGCATCCCTCAGACGCGACTCTGATTTCCCAACGAAAGCTGTGCCTTCCCAGAGGGGATGCCCGGGCAAAGAGGCTTTCGCTCTATGCGGGGCTCTCCAACCGTCCTACGAATACTAGGCTTAGGCAAGCAGCCACAGCAGCCTACAGATCCGACTCTGATTTACCAGCTACTGCTATACGTTCGCAGAGGTTTTCAGCTGGCGCGAACTGCCCTTCGCTGCTGCTTCACAGCAAGGCTTTGGGCATTCGCTCTGAGACTTCAAAGAAGAAGAGCTGCGGGAGAGCTAGTGTATCTTGGGCCTTGCTTTCCGGGGCTCCATGTTCGCGCCATGCGTTCTCACTGCCAAGCCGAACTAAGCAGGGTCAATCACAAACCTACAGCAGTGTGCGTTGCCTAGGATGGCACTCTATGCTCACTTCATGTCCTGGCATAGGCAAGGCTAGGCCTTTTGCACTAGCGCTCGCGTGGAATCGGGGACTAAGCCAGTGCCTTCCCCACAGGAGAGGAGAGTCGACATGAACCCTGCACACTGCCCGTGCACGGGGATGGGGATCTGTTTGGGTCTGTCCTCCCTCCTACCCCGGCACACTTCCTGACACCTACAACGTTGTCACATCTTGGAGGAAGACGGCATCGGACTGCCCGTTCGTCCAGGGAGCTGTTTCTGCGAGTTGCGGCTATGGCGCTTGGTGGCAAGCCCAAGTCTGCCCTAGGCAGAGGGGGTCAAGGAGACGCTGTCCCCTTGGGACCAGAGACACAGGACCGGCATGCCTTCTGCACAGACTCCTTCCTCAGTGTGGAGCACGCGTGTCTGCCCTAGTCGTACTCTTCTGTCACCTTAGCAGCCAGGCCTCCGTCCCTCAGCACAGGTAGATGGTGACACTTGACTTACAACGGGCCCGCTGTTCCTGCCAGTGCCAACTCTCCTGCATCGCGACCGTTTCCCGAACACAAAGCCAACGGCTCCTTCTCTTTGCCCGTGGCAGCGTGCTGCACCTTCCCCAGACTTGCTCTTGGGGAGCACGGTGACAGACGTGTCCCTTTCCTTAATCCCCTTTCCAGAGGTGCATCCACGCTTCTCTCTCTGGCAGAGGGGATGCTAGGTGAAAGGGAATTTCGCTCCATGCGGGTATCTTGCACTGTCCTCAGCAGAATAGCTCAGGCAAGAAGCAGCAGCTTCCTAAAAACCCGACACTGATTGCCCAACGAATGCTCTGCTTTCTCAGAGAGGAGGCCTGGCCATAGATGATTTCGCTCCATGCTGGTTTATTACAATTTGCAGGGAAGTCTAACTCAGGCAAGCAGCAACAGCATCCCTCAGACGCGACTCTGATTTCCCAACGAAAGCTGTGACTTCCCAAAGGGGATGCCCGGGCAAAGTGGCTTTCGCTCTATGCGGGGCTCTCCCACCGTCCTACGAATACTAGGCTAAGGCAAGCAGCCACAGCAGCCTACAGATCTGACTCTGATTTACCAACTGAACTAAGCAGGCACAATCAAACCAACAGCAGCGTGTGTTGCCTAGGATGGCACTCTATGCTCACTTCATGTCCTGTCATAGGCAAGGCTAGGCCTTTTGCACTAGCGCTCGTGTGGAATCGGGGACTAAGCCACTGCCTTCCCCACAGGAGAGGAGAGTCGACATGAACCCTGCACACTGCCCGTGCACTGGGCTGGGGATCTGTTTGGGTCTGTCCCCCCTCCTACTCCGGCACACTTCCTGACACCAACAACGTTGTCACATCTTGGAGGAAGACGGCATCGGACTGCCCGTTCGTCCAGGGAGCTGTTTCTGCGAGTTGAAGCTATGGCGCTTGGTGGCAAGCCCAAGTCTGCCCTAGGCACAGGTGGTCAAGGAGACGCTGTCCCCTTGGGACCAGAGACACAGGACAGGCCTGCCTTCTGCCCAGACTCCTTCCTCAGTGTGGAGCACACCTGCCTGCCATAGTCATACTCTTCTGTCACCTTAGCAGCCAGGCCTCCGACCCTCAGCACAGGTAGATGGTGACACTTGTCTTACAACGGGCCCGCTGTTCCTGCCAGTGCCAACTCTCCTTCATCGCGACCGTTTCCCGAACACAAAGCCAACGGCTCCTTCTCTTTGCCCGTGGCAGCGTGATGAACCTTCCCAAGATTTGCTCTTGGGGAGCACAGTGACAGACGTGTCCCTTTCCATAAGGCCCTTTCCAGAGGTACAACCACGCTTCTCTCTCTGGCAGAGGGGATGCTAGGTAAAAGATAATTTCGCTCCATGCGGGTATCTTGCACTGTCCTGAGCAGAGTAGCTCAGGCAAGAAGCAGCAGCTTCCCACAAACCCGACTCTGATTGCCCAACGAATGCTATGCTTTCCCAGAGAGGATGCCTGGGCATAGAAGGATTTCGTTCCATGCGGGATTATTACAACGTGCAGGGGACACTAGATCAGGGAAGCAGCAGCAGCATACCTCAGAC
This sequence comes from Neogale vison, assembly GCF_020171115.1. Classification (NCBI taxonomy): domain Eukaryota; kingdom Metazoa; phylum Chordata; class Mammalia; order Carnivora; family Mustelidae; genus Neogale; species Neogale vison. The sequence continues at coordinate 217,404,541 of NC_058101.1, forward strand.
GCGACTCTGTTTTCACAAGTAGCTGGTGACTCTTGTCTTACAACGGGCCCGCTGTTCCTGCCAGTGCCAACTCTCCTGCATCGCGACCGTTTCCCGAACACAAAGCCAACGGCTCCTTCTCTTTTCCCGTGGCAGCGTGCTAAACCTTCCCCAGACTTGCTCTTGGGGAGCACGGTGACAGACGTGTCCCTTTCCTTAAGGCCCTTTCCAGAGGTGCAACCACGCTTCTCTCTCTGGCAGAGGGGATGCTAGGTGAAAGAAAATTTCGCTCCATGCGGGTATCTTGCACTGTCCTGAGCAGAGTAGCTCAGGCAAGAAGCAGCAGCTTCCCACAAACCCGACTCTGATTGCCCAACGAATGCTATGCTTTCCCAGAGACGATGCCTGGGCATAGAAGGATTTCGTTCCATGCGGTTTTATTACAACGTGCAGGGGAGACTAGCTCAGGGAAGCAGCAGCAGCATCCCTCAGACGCGACTCTGATTTCCCAACGAAAGCTGTGCCTTCCCAGAGGGGATGCCCGGGCAAAGAGGCTTTCGCTCTATGCGGGGCTCTCCCACCGTCCTACGAATACTAGGCTAAGGCAAGCAGCCACAGCAGCCTACAGATCCGACTCTGATTTACCAGCTACTGCTATACGTTCGCAGAGGTTTTCAGCTGGCGCGAACTGCCCTTCGCTGCTGCTTCACAGCAAGGCTTTGGGCATTCGCTCTGAGACTTCAAAGAAGAAGAGCTGCGGGAGAGCTAGTGTATCTTGGGCCTTGCTTTCCGAGGCTCCATGTTCGCGCCGTGCGTTCTCCCTGCCAAGCCGAACTAAGCAGGGTCAATCACAAACCTACAGCAGTGTGCGTTGCCTAGGATGGCACTCTATGCTCACTTCATGTCCTGGCATAGGCAAGGCTAGGCCTTTTGCACTAGCGCTCGCGTGGAATGGGGGACTAAGCCAGTGCCTTACCCACAGGAGAGGAGAGTCGACATGAACCCTGCACACTGCCCGTGCACGGGGATGGGGATCTGTTTGGGTCTGTCCCCCCTGCTACCCCGGCACACTTCCTGACACCAACAACGTTGTCACATCTTGAGGAAGACAGCATCGGACTGCCCGTTCGTCCAGGGAGCTGTTTCTGCGAGTTGAAGCTATGGCGCTTGGTGGCAAGCCCAAGTCTGCCCTAGGCACAGGTGGTCAAGGAGACGCTGTCCCCTTGGGACCAGAGACACAGGACAGGCCTGCCTTCTGCCCAGACTCCTTCCTCAGTGTGGAGCACACCTGCCTGCCATAGTCATACTCTTCTGTCACCTTAGCAGCCAGGCCTCCGACCCTCAGCACAGGTAGATGGTGACACTTGTCTTACAACGGGCCCGCTGTTCCTGCCAGTGCCAACTCTCCTTCATCGCGACCGTTTCCCGAACACAAAGCCAACGGCTCCTTCTCTTTGCCCGTGGCAGCGTGATGAACCTTCCCAAGATTTGCTCTTGGGGAGCACAGTGACAGACGTGTCCCTTTCCTTAAGGCCCTTTCCAGAGGTGCAACCACGCTTCTCTCTCTGGCAGAGGGGATGCTAGGTAAAAGATAATTTCGCTCCATGCGGGTATCTTGCACTGTCCTGAGCAGACTAGCTCAGGCAAGAAGCAGCAGCTTCCCACAAACCCGACTCTGATTGCCCAACGAATGCTGTGCTTTCAAAGAGAGGATGCCTGGGCATAGAAGGATTTCATTCCAGGCGGGGTTATTACAACGTGCGGGGGAGACTAGATCAGGGAAGCAGCAGCAGCATCCCTCAGACGCGACTCTGTTTTCACAAGTAGCTGGTGACACTTGTCTTACAACGGGCCCGCTGTTCCTGCCAGTGCCAACTCTCCTGCATCGCGACCGTTTCCCGAACACAAAGCCAACGGCTCCTTCTCTTTGCCCGTGGCAGCGTGCTGCACCTTCCCCAGACTTGCTCTTGGGGAGCACGGTGACAGACGTGTCCCTTTCCTTAAGCCGCTTTCGAGAGGTGCATCCACGCTTCTCTCTCTGGCAGAGGGGATGCTAGGTGAAAGGGAATTTCGCTCCATGCGGGTATCTTGCACTGTCCTCAGCAGAATAGCTCAGGCAAGAAGCAGCAGCTTCCTAAAAACCCGACTCTGATTGCCCAACGAATGCTCTGCTTTCTCAGAGAGGAGGCCTGGCCATAGATGATTTCGCTCCATGCGGGTTTATTACAATTTGCAGGGAAGTCTAACTCAGGCAAGCAGCAACAGCATCCCTCAGACGCGACTCTGATTTCCCAACGAAAGCTGTGACTTCCCAAAGGGGATGCCCGGGCAAAGTGGCTTTCGCTCTATGCGGGGCTCTCCCACCGTCCTACGAATACTAGGCTAAGGCAAGCAGCCACAGCAGCCTACAGATCTGACTCTGATTTACCAACTGAACTAAGCAGGCACAATCAAAAACCAACAGCAGCGTGCGTTGCCTAGGATGGCACTCTATGCTCACTTCATGTCCTGTCATAGGCAAGGCTAGGCCTTTTGCACTAGCGCTCGTGTGGAATCGGGGACTAAGCCACTGCCTTCCCCACAGGAGAGGAGAGTCGACATGATCCCTGCACACTGCCCGTGCACTGGGCTAGGGATCTGTTTGGGTCTGTCCCCCCTCCTACCCCGGCACACTTCCTGACACCAACAACGTTGTCACATCTTGGAGGAAGACGGCATCGGACTGCCCGTTCGTCCAGGGAGCTGTTTCTGCGAGTTGAAGCTATGGCGCTTGGTGGCAAGCCCAAGTCTGCCCTAGGCACAGGTGGTCAAGGAGACGCTGTCCCCTTGGGACCAGAGACACAGGACAGGCCTGCCTTCTGCCCAGACTCCTTCCTCAGTGTGGAGCACACCTGCCTGCCATAGTCATACTCTTCTGTCACCTTAGCAGCCAGGCCTCCGACCCTCAGCACAGGTAGATGGTGACACTTGTCTTACAACGGGCCCGCTGTTCCTGCCAGTGCCAACTCTCCTTCATCGCGACCGTTTCCCGAACACAAAGCCAACGGCTCCTTCTCTTTGCCCGTGGCAGCGTGATGAACCTTCCCGAGATTTGCTCTTGGGGAGCACAGTGACAGACGTGTCCCTTTCCATAAGGCCCTTTCCAGAGGTGCAACCACGCTTCTCTCTCTGGCAGAGGGGATGCTAGGTAAAAGATAATTTCGCTCCATGCGGGTATCTTGCACTGTCCTGAGCAGAGTAGCTCAGGCAAGAAGCAGCAGCTTCCCACAAACCCGACTCTGATTGCCCAACGAATGCTATGCTTTCCCAGAGAGGATGCCTGGGCATAGAAGGATTTCGTTCCATGCGGGATTATTACAACGTGCAGGGGACACTAGATCAGGGAAGCAGCAGCAGCATACCTCAGACGCGACTCTGTTTTCACAAGTAGCTGGTGACTCTTGTCTTACAACGGGCCCGCTGTTCCTGCCAGTGCCAACTCTCCTGCATCGCGACCGTTTCCCGAACACAAAGCCAACGGCTCCTTCTCTTTTCCCGTGGCAGCGTGCTAAACCTTCCCCAGACTTGCTCTTGGGGAGCACGGTGACAGACGTGTCCCTTTCCTTAAGGCCCTTTCCAGAGGTGCAACCACGCTTCTCTCTCTGGCAGAGGGGATGCTAGGTGAAAGAAAATTTCGCTCCATGCGGGTATCTTGCACTGTCCTGAGCAGAGTAGCTCAGGCAAGAAGCAGCAGCTTCCCAAAAACCCGACTCTGATTGCCCAACGAATGCTATGCTTTCCCAGAGAGGATGCCTGGACATAGAAGGATTTCGTTCCATGCGGGTTTATTACAACGTGCAGGGGAGACTAGCTCAGGGAAGCAGCAGCAGCATCCCTCAGACGCGACTCTGATTTCCCAACGAAAGCTGTGCCTTCCCAGAGGGGATGCCCGGGCAAAGAGGCTTTCGCTCTATGCGGGGCTCTCCAACCGTCCTACGAATACTAGGCTTAGGCAAGCAGCCACAGCAGCCTACAGATCCGACTCTGATTTACCAGCTACTGCTATACGTTCGCAGAGGTTTTCAGCTGGCGCGAACTGCCCTTCGCTGATGCTTCACAGCAAGGCTTTGGGCATTCGCTCTGAGACTTCAAAGAAGAAGAGCTGCGGGAGAGCTAGTGTATCTTGGGCCTTGCTTTCCGGGGCTCCATGTTCGCGCCATGCGTTCTCACTGCCAAGCCGAACTAAGCAGGGTCAATCACAAACCTACAGCAGTGTGCGTTGCCTAGGATGGCACTCTATGCTCACTTCATGTCCTGGCATAGGCAAGGGTAGGCCTTTTGCACTAGCGCTCGCGTGGAATCGGGGACTAAGCCAGTGCCTTCCCCACAGGAGAGGAGAGTCGACATGAACCCTGCACACTGCCCGTGCACGGGGATGGGGATCTGTTTGGGTCTGTCCTCCCTCCTACCCCGGCACACTTCCTGACACCTACAACGTTGTCACATCTTGGAGGAAGACGGCATCGGACTGCCCGTTCGTCCAGGGAGCTGTTTTCTGCGAGTTGCGGCTATGGCGCTTGGTGGCAAGCCCAAGTCTGCCCTAGGCAGAGGGGGTCAAGGAGACGCTGTCCCCTTGGGACCAGAGACACAGGACCGGCCTGCCTTCTGCACAGACTCCTTCCTCAGTGTGGAGCACGCGTGTCTGCCCTAGTCGTACTCTTCTGTCACCTTAGCAGCCAGGCCTCCGTCCCTCAGCACAGGTAGATGGTGACACTTGACTTACAACGGGCCCACTGTTCCTGCCAGTGCCAACTCTCCTGCATCGCGACCGTTTCCCGAACACAAAGCCAACGGCTCCTTCTCTTTGCCCGTGGCAGCGTGCTGCACCTTCCCCAGACTTGCTCTTGGGGAGCACGGTGACATACGTGTCCCTTTCCTTAATCCCCTTTCCAGAGGTGCATCCACGCTTCTCTCTCTGGCAGAGGGGATGCTAGGTGAAAGGGAATTTCGCTCCATGCGGGTATCTTGCACTGTCCTCAGCAGAATAGCTCAGGCAAGAAGCAGCAGCTTCCTAAAAACCCGACACTGATTGCCCAACGAATGCTCTGCTTTCTCAGAGAGGAGGCCTGGCCATAGATGATTTCGCTCCATGCGGGTTTATTACAATTTGCAGGGAAGTCTAACTCAGGCAAGCAGCAACAGCATCCCTCAGACGCGACTCTGATTTCCCAACGAAAGCTGTGACTTCCCAAAGGGGATGCCCGGGCAAAGTGGCTTTCGCTCTATGCGGGGCTCTCCCACCGTCCTACGAATACTAGGCTAAGGCAAGCAGCCACAGCAGCCTACAGATCTGACTCTGATTTACCAACTGAACTAAGCAGGCACAATCAAACCAACAGCAGCGTGTGTTGCCTAGGATGGCACTCTATGCTCACTTCATGTCCTGTCATAGGCAAGGCTAGGCCTTTTGCACTAGCGCTCGTGTGGAATCGGGGACTAAGCCACTGCCTTCCCCACAGGAGAGGAGAGTCGACATGAACCCTGCACACTGCCCGTGCACTGGGCTGGGGATCTGTTTGGGTCTGTCCCCCTCCTACTCCGGCACACTTCCTGACACCAACAACGTTGTCACATCTTGGAGGAAGACGGCATCGGACTGCCCGTTCGTCCAGGGAGCTGTTTCTGCGAGTTGAAGCTATGGCGCTTGGTGGCAAGCCCAAGTCTGCCCTAGGCACAGGTGGTCAAGGAGACGCTGTCCCCTTGGGACCAGAGACACAGGACAGGCCTGCCTTCTGCCCAGACTCCTTCCTCAGTGTGGAGCACACCTGCCTGCCATAGTCATACTCTTCTGTCACCTTAGCAGCCAGGCCTCCGACCCTCAGCACAGGTAGATGGTGACACTTGTCTTACAACGGGCCCGCTGTTCCTGCCAGTGCCAACTCTCCTTCATCGCGACCGTTTCCCGAACACAAAGCCAACGGCTCCTTCTCTTTGCCCGTGGCAGCGTGATGAACCTTCCCAAGATTTGCTCTTGGGGAGCACAGTGACAGACGTGTCCCTTTCCATAAGGCCCTTTCCAGAGGTGCAACCACGCTTCTCTCTCTGGCAGAGGGGATGCTAGGTAAAAGATAATTTCGCTCCATGCGGGTATCTTGCACTGTCCTGAGCAGAGTAGCTCAGGCAAGAAGCAGCAGCTTCCCACAAACCCGACTCTGATTGCCCAACGAATGCTATGCTTTCCCAGAGAGGATGCCTGGGCATAGAAGGATTTCGTTCCATGCGGGATTATTACAACGTGCAGGGGACACTAGATCAGGGAAGCAGCAGCAGCATACCTCAGACGCGACTCTGTTTTCACAAGTAGCTGGTGACTCTTGTCTTACAACGGGCCCGCTGTTCCTGCCAGTGCCAACTCTCCTGCATCGCGACCGTTTCCCGAACACAAAGCCAACGGCTCCTTCTCTTTTCCCGTGGCAGCGTGCTAAACCTTCCCCAGACTTGCTCTTGGGGAGCACGGTGACAGACGTGTCCCTTTCCTTAAGGCCCTTTCCAGAGGTGCAACCACGCTTCTCTCTCTGGCAGAGGGGATGCTAGGTGAAAGAAAATTTCGCTCCATGCGGGTATCTTGCACTGTCCTGAGCAGAGTAGCTCAGGCAAGAAGCAGCAGCTTCCCACAAACCCGACTCTGATTGCCCAACGAATGCTATGCTTTCCCAGAGACGATGCCTGGGCATAGAAGGATTTCGTTCCATGCGGTTTTATTACAACGTGCAGGGGAGACTAGCTCAGGGAAGCAGCAGCAGCATCCCTCAGACGCGACTCTGATTTCCCAACGAAAGCTGTGCCTTCCCAGAGGGGATGCCCGGGCAAAGAGGCTTTCGCTCTATGCGGGGCTCTCCCACCGTCCTACGAATACTAGGCTAAGGCAAGCAGCCACAGCAGCCTACAGATCCGACTCTGATTTACCAGCTACTGCTATACGTTCGCAGAGGTTTTCAGCTGGCGCGAACTGCCCTTCGCTGCTGCTTCACAGCAAGGCTTTGGGCATTCGCTCTGACACTTCAAAGAAGAAGAGCTGCGGGAGAGCTAGTGTATCTTGGGCCTTGCTTTCCGGGGCTCCATGTTCGCGCCGTGCGTTCTCCCTGCCAAGCCGAACTAAGCAGGGTCAATCACAAACCTACAGCAGTGTGCGTTGCCTAGGATGGCACTCTATGCTCACTTCATGTCCTGGCATAGGCAAGGCTAGGACTTTTGCACTAGCGCTCGCGTGGAATGGGGGACTAAGCCAGTGCCTTCCCCACAGGAGAGGAGAGTCGACATGAACCCTGCACACTGCCCGTGCACGGGGATGGGGATCTGTTCGGGTCTGTCCCCCCTGCTACCCCGGCACACTTCCTGACACCAACAACGTTGTCACATCTTGAGGAAGACAGCATCGGACTGCCCGTTCGTCCAGGGAGCTGTTTCTGCGAGTTGAAGCTATGGCGCTTGGTGGCAAGCCCAAGTCTGCCCTAGGCACAGGTGGTCAAGGAGACGCTGTCCCCTTGGGACCAGAGACACAGGACAGGCCTGCCTTCTGCCCAGACTCCTTCCTCAGTGTGGAGCACACCTGCCTGCCATAGTCATACTCTTCTGTCACCTTAGCAGCCAGGCCTCCGACCCTCAGCACAGGTAGATGGTGACACTTGTCTTACAACGGGCCCGCTGTTCCTGCCAGTGCCAACTCTCCTTCATCGCGACCGTTTCCCGAACACAAAGCCAACGGCTCCTTCTCTTTGCCCGTGGCAGCGTGATGAACCTTCCCAAGATTTGCTCTTGGGGAGCACAGTGACAGACGTGTCCCTTTCCTTAAGGCCCTTTCCAGAGGTGCAACCACGCTTCTCTCTCTGGCAGAGGGGATGCTAGGTAAAAGATAATTTCGCTCCATGCGGGTATCTTGCACTGTCCTGAGCAGACTAGCTCAGGCAAGAAGCAGCAGCTTCCCACAAACCCGACTCTGATTGCCCAACGAATGCTGTGCTTTCACAGAGAGGATGCCTGGGCATAGAAGGATTTCATTCCAGGCGGGGTTATTACAACGTGCGGGGGAGACTAGATCAGGGAAGCAGCAGCAGCATCCCTCAGACGCGACTCTGTTTTCACAAGTAGCTGGTGACACTTGTCTTACAACGGGCCCGCTGTTCCTGCCAGTGCCAACTCTCCTGCATCGCGACCGTTTCCCGAACACAAAGCCAACGGCTCCTTCTCTTTTCCCGTGGCAGCGTGCTGCACCTTCCCCAGACTTGCTCTTGGGGAGCACGGTGACAGACGTGTCCCTTTCCTTAAGCCGCTTTCGAGAGGTGCATCCACGCTTCTCTCTCTGGCAGAGGGGATGCTAGGTGAAAGGGAATTTCGCTCCATGCGGGTATCTTGCACTGTCCTCAGCAGAATAGCTCAGGCAAGAAGCAGCAGCTTCCTAAAAACCCGACTCTGATTGCCCAACGAATGCTCTGCTTTCTCAGAGAGGAGGCCTGGCCATAGATGATTTCGCTCCATGCGGGTTTATTACAATTTGCAGGGAAGTCTAACTCAGGCAAGCAGCAACAGCATCCCTCAGACGCGACTCTGATTTCCCAACGAAAGCTGTGACTTCCCAAAGGGGATGCCCGGGCAAAGTGGCTTTCGCTCTATGCGGGGCTCTCCCACCGTCCTACGAATACTAGGCTAAGGCAAGCAGCCACAGCAGCCTACAGATCTGACTCTGATTTACCAACTGAACTAAGCAGGCACAATCAAAAACCAACAGCAGCGTGTGTTGCCTAGGATGGCACTCTATGCTCACTTCATGTCCTGTCATAGGCAAGGCTAGGCCTTTTGCACTAGCGCTCGTGTGGAATCGGGGACTAAGCCACTGCCTTCCCCACAGGAGAGGAGAGTCGACATGATCCCTGCACACTGCCCGTGCACTGGGCTAGGGATCTGTTTGGGTCTGTCCCCCCTCCTACCCCGGCACACTTCCTGACACCAACAACGTTGTCACATCTTGGAGGAAGACGGCATCGGACTGCCCGTTCGTCCAGGGAGCTGTTTCTGCGAGTTGAAGCTATGGCGCTTGGTGGCAAGCCCAAGTCTGCCCTAGGCACAGGTGGTCAAGGAGACGCTGTCCCCTTGGGACCAGAGACACAGGACAGGCCTGCCTTCTGCCCAGACTCCTTCCTCAGTGTGGAGCACACCTGCCTGCCATAGTCATACTCTTCTGTCACCTTAGCAGCCAGGCCTCCGACCCTCAGCACAGGTAGATGGTGACACTTGTCTTACAACGGGCCCGCTGTTCCTGCCAGTGCCAACTCTCCTTCATCGCGACCGTTTCCCGAACACAAAGCCAACGGCTCCTTCTCTTTGCCCGTGGCAGCGTGATGAACCTTCCCGAGATTTGCTCTTGGGGAGCACAGTGACAGACGTGTCCCTTTCCATAAGGCCCTTTCCAGAGGTGCAACCACGCTTCTCTCTCTGGCAGAGGGGATGCTAGGTAAAAGATAATTTCGCTCCATGCGGGTATCTTGCACTGTCCTGAGCAGAGTAGCTCAGGCAAGAAGCAGCAGCTTCCCACAAACCCGACTCTGATTGCCCAACGAATGCTATGCTTTCCCAGAGAGGATGCCTGGGCATAGAAGGATTTCGTTCCATGCGGGATTATTACAACGTGCAGGGGACACTAGATCAGGGAAGCAGCAGCAGCATACCTCAGACGCGACTCTGTTTTCACAAGTAGTTGGTGACTCTTGTCTTACAACGGGCCCGCTGTTCCTGCCAGTGCCAACTCTCCTGCATCGCGACCGTTTCCCGAACACAAAGCCAACGGCTCCTTCTCTTTTCCCGTGGCAGCGTGCTAAACCTTCCCCAGACTTGCTCTTGGGGAGCACGGTGACAGACGTGTCCCTTTCCTTAAGGCCCTTTCCAGAGGTGCAACCACGCTTCTCTCTCTGGCAGAGGGGATGCTAGGTGAAAGAAAATTTCGCTCCATGCGGGTATCTTGCACTGTCCTGAGCAGAGTAGCTCAGGCAAGAAGCAGCAGCTTCCCAAAAACCCGACTCTGATTGCCCAACGAATGCTATGCTTTCCCAGAGAGGATGCCTGGACATAGAAGGATTTCGTTCCATGCGGGTTTATTACAACGTGCAGGGGAGACTAGCTCAGGGAAGCAGCAGCAGCATCCCTCAGACGCGACTCTGATTTCCCAACGAAAGCTGTGCCTTCCCAGAGGGGATGCCCGGGCAAAGAGGCTTTCGCTCTATGCGGGGCTCTCCAACCGTCCTACGAATACTAGGCTTAGGCAAGCAGCCACAGCAGCCTACAGATCCGACTCTGATTTACCAGCTACTGCTATACGTTCGCAGAGGTTTTCAGCTGGCGCGAACTGCCCTTCGCTGATGCTTCACAGCAAGGCTTTGGGCATTCGCTCTGAGACTTCAAAGAAGAAGAGCTGCGGGAGAGCTAGTGTATCTTGGGCCTTGCTTTCCGGGGCTCCATGTTCGCGCCATGCGTTCTCACTGCCAAGCCGAACTAAGCAGGGTCAATCACAAACCTACAGCAGTGTGCGTTGCCTAGGATGGCACTCTATGCTCACTTCATGTCCTGGCATAGGCAAGGCTAGGCCTTTTGCACTAGCGCTCGCGTGGAATCGGGGACTAAGCCAGTGCCTTCCCCACAGGAGAGGAGAGTTGACATGAACCCTGCACACTGCCCGTGCACGGGGATGGGGATCTGTTTGGGTCTGTCCTCCCTCCTACCCCGGCACACTTCCTGACACCTACAACGTTGTCACATCTTGGAGGAAGACGGCATCGGACTGCCCGTTCGTCCAGGGAGCTGTTTCTGCGAGTTGCGGCTATGGCGCTTGGTGGCAAGCCCAAGTCTGCCCTAGGCAGAGGGGGTCAAGGAGACGCTGTCCCCTTGGGACCAGAGACACAGGACCGGCCTGCCTTCTGCACAGACTCCTTCCTCAGTGTGGAGCACGCGTGTCTGCCCTAGTCGTACTCTTCTGTCACCTTAGCAGCCAGGCCTCCGTCTCTCAGCACAGGTAGATGGTGACACTTGACTTACAACGGGCCCGCTGTTCCTGCCAGTGCCAACTCTCCTGCATCGCGACCGTTTCCCGAACACAAAGCCAACGGCTCCTTCTCTTTGCCCGTGGCAGCGTGCTGCACCTTGCCCAGACTTGCTCTTGGGGAGCACGGTGACAGACGTGTCCCTTTCCTTAATCCCCTTTCCAGAGGTGCATCCACGCTTCTCTCTCTGGCAGAGGGGATGCTAGGTGAAAGGGAATTTCGCTCCATGCGGGTATCTTGCACTGTCCTCAGCAGAATAGCTCAGGCAAGAAGCAGCAGCTTCCTAAAAACCCGACACTGATTGCCCAACGAATGCTCTGCTTTCTCAGAGAGGAGGCCTGGCCATAGATGATTTCGCTCCATGCGGGTTTATTACAATTTGCAGGGAAGTCTAACTCAGGCAAGCAGCAACAGCATCCCTCAGACGCGACTCTGATTTCCCAACGAAAGCTGTGACTTCCCAAAGGGGATGCCCGGGCAAAGTGGCTTTCGCTCTATGCGGGTCTCTCCCACCGTCCTACGAATACTAGGCTAAGGCAAGCAGCCACAGCAGCCTACAGATCTGACTCTGATTTACCAACTGAACTAAGCAGGCACAATCAAACCAACAGCAGCGTGTGTTGCCTAGGATGGCACTCTATGCTCACTTCATGTCCTGTCATAGGCAAGGCTAGGCCTTTTGCACTAGCGCTCGTGTGGAATCGGGGACTAAGCCACTGCCTTCCCCACAGGAGAGGAGAGTCGACATGAACCCTGCACACTGCCCGTGCACTGGGCTGGGGATCTGTTTGGGTCTGTCCCCCCTCCTATTCCGGCACACTTCCTGACACCAACAACGTTGTCACATCTTGGAGGAAGACGGCATCGGACGGCCCGTTCGTCCAGGGAGCTGTTTCTGCGAGTTGAAGCTATGGCGCTTGGTGGCAAGCCCAAGTCTGCCCTAGGCACAGGTGGTCAAGGAGACGCTGTCCCCTTGGGACCAGAGACACAGGACAGGCCTGCCTTCTGCCCAGACTCCTTCCTCAGTGTGGAGCACACCTGCCTGCCATAGTCATACTCTTCTGTCACCTTAGCAGCCAGGCCTCCGACCCTCAGCACAGGTAGATGGTGACACTTGTCTTACAACGGGCCCGCTGTTCCTGCCAGTGCCAACTCTCCTTCATCGCGACCGTTTCCCGAACACAAAGCCAACGGCTCCTTCTCTTTGCCCGTGGCAGCGTGATGAACCTTCCCAAGATTTGCTCTTGGGGAGCACAGTGACAGACGTGTCCCTTTCCATAAGGCCCTTTCCAGAGGTACAACCACGCTTCTCTCTCTGGCAGAGGGGATGCTAGGTAAAAGATAATTTCGCTCCATGCGGGTGTCTTGCACTGTCCTGAGCAGAGTAGCTCAGGCAAGAAGCAGCAGCTTCCCACAAACCCGACTCTGATTGCCCAACGAATGCTATGCTTTCCCAGAGAGGATGCCTGGGCATAGAAGGATTTCGTTCCATGCGGGATTATTACAACGTGCAGGGGACACTAGATCAGGGAAGCAGCAGCAGCATACCTCAGACGCGACTCTGTTTTCACAAGTAGCTGGTGACTCTTGTCTTACAACGGGCCCGCTGTTCCTGCCAGTGCCAACTCTCCTGCATCGCGACCGTTTCCCGAACACAAAGCCAACGGCTCCTTCTCTTTTCCCGTGGCAGCGTGCTAAACCTTCCCCAGACTTGCTCTTGGGGAGCACGGTGACAGACGTGTCCCTTTCCTTAAGGCCCTTTCCAGAGGTGCAACCACGCTTCTCTCTCTGGCAGAGGGGATGCTAGGTGAAAGAAAATTTCGCTCCATGCGGGTATCTTGCACTGTCCTGAGCAGAGTAGCTCAGGCAAGAAGCAGCAGCTTCCCACAAACCCGACTCTGATTGCCCAACGAATGCTATGCTTTCCCAGAGACGATGCCTGGGCATAGAAGGATTTCGTTCCATGCGGTTTTATTACAACGTGCAGGGGAGACTAGCTCAGGGAAGCAGCAGCAGCATCCCTCAGACGCGACTCTGATTTCCCAACGAAAGCTGTGCCTTCCCAGAGGGGATGCCCGGGCAAAGAGGCTTTCGCTCTATGCGGGGCTCTCCCACCGTCCTACGAATACTAGGCTAAGGCAAGCAGCCACAGCAGCCTACAGATCCGACTCTGATTTACCAGCTACTGCTATACGTTCGCAGAGGTTTTCAGCTGGCGCGAACTGCCCTTCGCTGCTGCTTCACAGCAAGGCTTTGGGCATTCGCTCTGACACTTCAAAGAAGAAGAGCTGCGGGAGAGCTAGTGTATCTTGGGCCTTGCTTTCCGGGGCTCCATGTTCGCGCCGTGCGTTCTCCCTGCCAAGCCGAACTAAGCAGGGTCAATCACAAACCTACAGCAGTGTGCGTTGCCTAGGATGGCACTCTATGCTCACTTCATGTCCTGGCATAGGCAAGGCTAGGACTTTTGCACTAGCGCTCGCGTGGAATGGGGGACTAAGCCAGTGCCTTCCCCACAGGAGAGGAGAGTCGACATGAACCCTGCACACTGCCCGTGCACGGGGATGGGGATCTGTTTGGGTCTGTCCCCCCTGCTACCCCGGCACACTTCCTGACACCAACAACGTTGTCACATCTTGAGGAAGACAGCATCGGACTGCCCGTTCGTCCAGGGAGCTGTTTCTGCGAGTTGAAGCTATGGCGCTTGGTGGCAAGCCCAAGTCTGCCCTAGGCACAGGTGGTCAAGGAGACGCTGTCCCCTTGGGACCAGAGACACAGGACAGGCCTGCCTTCTGCCCAGACTCCTTCCTCAGTGTGGAGCACACCTGCCTGCCATAGTCATACTCTTCTGTCACCTTAGCAGCCAGGCCTCCGACCCTCAGCACAGGTAGATGGTGACACTTGTCTTACAACGGGCCCGCTGTTCCTGCCAGTGCCAACTCTCCTTCATCGCGACCGTTTCCCGAACACAAAGCCAACGGCTCCTTCTCTTTGCCCGTGGCAGCGTGATGAACCTTCCCAAGATTTGCTCTTGGAGAGCACAGTGACAGACGTGTCCCTTTCCTTAAGGCCCTTTCCAGAGGTGCAACCACGCTTCTCTCTCTGGCAGAGGGGATGCTAGGTAAAAGATAATTTCGCTCCATGCGGGTATCTTGCACTGTCCTGAGCAGACTAGCTCAGGCAAGAAGCAGCAGCTTCCCACAAACCCGACTCTGATTGCCCAACGAATGCTGTGCTTTCAAAGAGAGGATGCCTGGGCATAGAAGTATTTCATTCCAGGCGGGGTTATTACAACGTGCGGGGGAGACTAGATCAGGGAAGCAGCAGCAGCATCCCTCAGACGCGACTCTGTTTTCACAAGTAGCTGGTGACACTTGTCTTACAACGGGCCCGCTGTTCCTGCCAGTGCCAACTCTCCTGCATCGCGACCGTTTCCCGAACACAAAGCCAACGGCTCCTTCTCTTTTCCCGTGGCAGCGTGCTGCACCTTCCCCAGACTTGCTCTTGGGGAGCACGGTGACAGACGTGTCCCTTTCCTTAAGCCGCTTTCGAGAGGTGCATCCACGCTTCTCTCTCTGGCAGAGGGGATGCTAGGTGAAAGGGAATTTCGCTCCATGCGGGTATCTTGCACTGTCCTCAGCAGAATAGCTCAGGCAAGAAGCAGCAGCTTCCTAAAAACCCGACTCTGATTGCCCAACGAATGCTCTGCTTTCTCAGAGAGGAGGCCTGGCCATAGATGATTTCGCTCCATGCGGGTTTATTACAATTTGCAGGGAAGTCTAACTCAGGCAAGCAGCAACAGCATCCCTCAGACGCGACTCTGATTTCCCAACGAAAGCTGTGACTTCCCAAAGGGGATGCCCGGGCAAAGTGGCTTTCGCTCTATGCGGGGCTCTCCCACCGTCCTACGAATACTAGGCTAAGGCAAGCAGCCACAGCAGCCTACAGATCTGACTCTGATTTACCAACTGAACTAAGCAGGCACAATCAAAAACCAACAGCAGCGTGCGTTGCCTAGGATGGCACTCTATGCTCACTTCATGTCCTGTCATAGGCAAGGCTAGGCCTTTTGCACTAGCGCTCGTGTGGAATCGGGGACTAAGCCACTGCCTTCCCCACAGGAGAGGAGAGTCGACATGATCCCTGCACACTGCCCGTGCACTGGGCTCTGGATCTGTTTGGGTCTGTCCCCCCTCCTACCCCGGCACACTTCCTGACACCAACAACGTTGTCACATCTTGGAGGAAGACGGCATCGGACTGCCCGTTCGTCCAGGGAGCTGTTTCTGCGAGTTGAAGCTATGGCGCTTGGTGGCAAGCCCAAGTCTGCCCTAGGCACAGGTGGTCAAGGAGACGCTGTCCCCTTGGGACCAGAGACACAGGACAGGCCTGCCTTCTGCCCAGACTCCTTCCTCAGTGTGGAGCACACCTGCCTGCCATAGTCATACTCTTCTGTCACCTTAGCAGCCAGGCCTCCGACCCTCAGCACAGGTAGATGGTGACACTTGTCTTACAACGGGCCCGCTGTTCCTGCCAGTGCCAACTCTCCTTCATCGCGACCGTTTCCCGAACACAAAGCCAACGGCTCCTTCTCTTTGCCCGTGGCAGCGTGATGAACCTTCCCGAGATTTGCTCTTGGGGAGCACAGTGACAGACGTGTCCCTTTCCATAAGGCCCTTTCCAGAGGTGCAACCACGCTTCTCTCTCTGGCAGAGGGGATGCTAGGTAAAAGATAATTTCGCTCCATGCGGGTATCTTGCACTGTCCTGAGCAGACTAGCTCAGGCAAGAAGCAGCAGCTTCCCACAAACCCGACTCTGATTGCCCAACGAATGCTATGCTTTCCCAGAGAGGATGCCTGGGCATAGAAGGATTTCGTTCCATGCGGGATTATTACAACGTGCAGGGGACACTAGATCAGGGAAGCAGCAGCAGCATACCTCAGACGCGACTCTGTTTTCACAAGTAGCTGGTGACTCTTGTCTTACAACGGGCCCGCTGTTCCTGCCAGTGCCAACTCTCCTGCATCGCGACCGTTTCCCGAACACAAAGCCAACGGCTCCTTCTCTTTTCCCGTGGCAGCGTGCTAAACCTTCCCCAGACTTGCTCTTGGGGAGCACGGTGACAGACGTGTCCCTTTCCTTAAGGCCCTTTCCAGAGGTGCAACCACGCTTCTCTCTCTGGCAGAGGGGATGCTAGGTGAAAGAAAATTTCGCTCCATGCGGGTATCTTGCACTGTCCTGAGCAGAGTAGCTCAGGCAAGAAGCAGCAGCTTCCCAAAAACCCGACTCTGATTGCCCAACGAATGCTATGCTTTCCCAGAGAGGATGCCTGGACATAGAAGGATTTCGTTCCATGCGGGTTTATTACAACGTGCAGGGGAGACTAGCTCAGGGAAGCAGCAGCAGCATCCCTCAGACGCGACTCTGATTTCCCAACGAAAGCTGTGCCTTCCCAGAGGGGATGCCCGGGCAAAGAGGCTTTCGCTCTATGCGGGGCTCTCCAACCGTCCTACGAATACTAGGCTTAGGCAAGCAGCCACAGCAGCCTACAGATCCGACTCTGATTTACCAGCTACTGCTATACGTTCGCAGAGGTTTTCAGCTGGCGCGAACTGCCCTTCGCTGATGCTTCACAGCAAGGCTTTGGGCATTCGCTCTGAGACTTCAAAGAAGAAGAGCTGCGGGAGAGCTAGTGTATCTTGGGCCTTGCTTTCCGGGGCTCCATGTTCGCGCCATGCGTTCTCACTGCCAAGCCGAACTAAGCAGGGTCAATCACAAACCTACAGCAGTGTGCGTTGCCTAGGATGGCACTCTATGCTCACTTCATGTCCTGGCATAGGCAAGGCTAGGCCTTTTGCACTAGCGCTCGCGTGGAATCGGGGACTAAGCCAGTGCCTTCCCCACAGGAGAGGAGAGTCGACATGAACCCTGCACACTGCCCGTGCACGGGGATGGGGATCTGTTTGGGTCTGTCCTCCCTCCTACCCCGGCACACTTCCTGACACCTACAACGTTGTCACATCTTGGAGGAAGACGGCATCGGACTGCCCGTTCGTCCAGGGAGCTGTTTCTGCGAGTTGCGGCTATGGCGCTTGGTGGCAAGCCCAAGTCTGCCCTAGGCAGAGGGGGTCAAGGAGACGCTGTCCCCTTGGGACCAGAGACACAGGACCGGCCTGCCTTCTGCACAGACTCCTTCCTCAGTGTGGAGCACGCGTGTCTGCCCTAGTCGTACTCTTCTGTCACCTTAGCAGCCAGGCCTCCGTCTCTCAGCACAGGTAGATGGTGACACTTGACTTACAACGGGCCCACTGTTCCTGCCAGTGCCAACTCTCCTGCATCGCGACCGTTTCCCGAACACAAAGCCAACGGCTCCTTCTCTTTGCCCGTGGCAGCGTGCTGCACCTTCCCCAGACTTGCTCTTGGGGAGCACGGTGACAGACGTGTCCCTTTCCTTAATCCCCTTTCCAGAGGTGCATCCACGCTTCTCTCTCTGGCAGAGGGGATGCTAGGTGAAAGGGAATTTCGCTCCATGCGGGTATCTTGCACTGTCCTCAGCAGAATAGCTCAGGCAAGAAGCAGCAGCTTCCTAAAAACCCGACACTGATTGCCCAACGAATGCTCTGCTTTCTCAGAGAGGAGGCCTGGCCATAGATGATTTCGCTCCATGCGGGTTTATTACAATTTGCAGGGAAGTCTAACTCAGGCAAGCAGCAACAGCATCCCTCAGACGCGACTCTGATTTCCCAACGAAAGCTGTGACTTCCCAAAGGGGATGCCCGGGCAAAGTGGCTTTCGCTCTATGCGGGGCTCTCCCACCGTCCTACGAATACTAGGGTAAGGCAAGCAGCCACAGCAGCCTACAGATCTGACTCTGATTTACCAACTGAACTAAGCAGGCACAATCAAACCAACAGCAGCGTGTGTTGCCTAGGATGGCACTCTATGCTCACTTCATGTCCTGTCATAGGCAAGGCTAGGCCTTTTGCACTAGCGCTCGTGTGGAATCGGGGACTAAGCCACTGCCTTCCCCACAGGAGAGGAGAGTCGACATGAACCCTGCACACTGCCCGTGCACTGGGCTGGGGATCTGTTTGGGTCTGTCCCCCTCCTACTCCGGCACAGTTCCTGACACCAACAACGTTGTCACATCTTGGAGGAAGACGGCATCGGACGGCCCGTTCGTCCAGGGAGCTGTTTCTGCGAGTTGAAGCTATGGCGCTTGGTGGCAAGCCCAAGTCTGCCCTAGGCACAGGTGGTCAAGGAGACGCTGTCCCCTTGGGACCAGAGACACAGGACAGGCCTGCCTTCTGCCCAGACTCCTTCCTCAGTGTGGAGCACACCTGCCTGCCATAGTCATACTCTTCTGTCACCTTAGCAGCCAGGCCTCCGACCCTCAGCACAGGTAGATGGTGACACTTGTCTTACAACGGGCCCGCTGTTCCTGCCAGTGCCAACTCTCCTTCATCGCGACCGTTTCCCGAACACAAAGCCAACGGCTCCTTCTCTTTGCCCGTGGCAGCGTGATGAACCTTCCCAAGATTTGCTCTTGGGGAGCACAGTGACAGACGTGTCCCTTTCCATAAGGCCCTTTCCAGAGGTGCAACCACGCTTCTCTCTCTGGCAGAGGGGATGCTAGGTAAAAGATAATTTCGCTCCATGCGGGTATCTTGCACTGTCCTGAGCAGAGTAGCTCAGGCAAGAAGCAGCAGCTTCCCACAAACCCGACTCTGATTGCCCAACGAATGCTATGCTTTCCCAGAGAGGATGCCTGGGCATAGAAGGATTTCGTTCCATGCGGGATTATTACAACGTGCAGGGGACACTAGATCAGGGAAGCAGCAGCAGCATACCTCAGACGCGACTCTGTTTTCACAAGTAGCTGGTGACTCTTTTCTTACAACGGGCCCGCTGTTCCTGCCAGTGCCAACTCTCCTGCATCGCGACCGTTTCCCGAACACAAAGCCAACGGCTCCTTCTCTTTTCCCGTGGCAGCGTGCTAAACCTTCCCCAGACTTGCTCTTGGGGAGCACGGTGACAGACGTGTCCCTTTCCTTAAGGCCCTTTCCAGAGGTGCAACCACGCTTCTCTCTCTGGCAGAGGGGATGCTAGGTGAAAGAAAATTTCGCTCCATGCGGGTATCTTGCACTGTCCTGAGCAGAGTAGCTCAGGCAAGAAGCAGCAGCTTCCCACAAACCCGACTCTGATTGCCCAACGAATGCTATGCTTTCCCAGAGACGATGCCTGGGCATAGAAGGATTTCGTTCCATGCGGTTTTATTACAACGTGCAGGGGAGACTAGCTCAGGGAAGCAGCAGCAGCATCCCTCAGACGCGACTCTGATTTCCCAACGAAAGCTGTGCCTTCCCAGAGGGGATGCCCGGGCAAAGAGGCTTTCGCTCTATGCGGGGCTCTCCCACCGTCCTACGAATACTAGGCTAAGGCAAGCAGCCACAGCAGCCTACAGATCCGACTCTGATTTACCAGCTACTGCTATACGTTCGCAGAGGTTTTCAGCTGGCGCGAACTGCCCTTCGCTGCTGCTTCACAGCAAGGCTTTGGGCATTCGCTCTGACACTTCAAAGAAGAAGAGCTGCGGGAGAGCTAGTGTATCTTGGGCCTTGCTTTCCGGGGCTCCATGTTCGCGCCGTGCGTTCTCCCTGCCAAGCCGAACTAAGCAGGGTCAATCACAAACCTACAGCAGTGTGCGTTGCCTAGGATGGCACTCTATGCTCACTTCATGTCCTGGCATAGGCAAGGCTAGGACTTTTGCACTAGCGCTCGCGTGGAATGGGGGACTAAGCCAGTGCCTTCCCCACAGGAGAGGAGAGTCGACATGAACCCTGCACACTGCCCGTGCACGGGGATGGGGATCTGTTCGGGTCTGTCCCCCCTGCTACCCCGGCACACTTCCTGACACCAACAACGTTGTCACATCTTGAGGAAGACAGCATCGGACTGCCCGTTCGTCCAGGGAGCTGTTTCTGCGAGTTGAAGCTATGGCGCTTGGTGGCAAGCCCAAGTCTGCCCTAGGCACAGGTGGTCAAGGAGACGCTGTCCCCTTGGGACCAGAGACACAGGACAGGCCTGCCTTCTGCCCAGACTCCTTCCTCAGTGTGGAGCACACCTGCCTGCCCTAGTCATACTCTTCTGTCACCTTAGCAGCCAGGCCTCCGACCCTCAGCACAGGTAGATTGTGACACTTGTCTTACAACGGGCCCGCTGTTCCTGCCAGTGCCAACTCTCCTTCATCGCGACCGTTTCCCGAACACAAAGCCAACGGCTCCTTCTCTTTGCCCGTGGCAGCGTGATGAACCTTCCCAAGATTTGCTCTTGGGGAGCACAGTGACAGACGTGTCCCTTTCCTTAAGGCCCTTTCCAGAGGTGCAACCACGCTTCTCTCTCTGGCAGAGGGGATGCTAGGTAAAAGATAATTTCGCTCCATGCGGGTATCTTGCACTGTCCTGAGCAGACTAGCTCAGGCAAGAAGCAGCAGCTTCCCACAAACCCGACTCTGATTGCCCAACGAATGCTGTGCTTTCACAGAGAGGATGCCTGGGCATAGAAGGATTTCATTCCAGGCGGGGTTATTACAACGTGCGGGGGAGACTAGATCAGGGAAGCAGCAGCAGCATCCCTCAGACGCGACTCTGTTTTCACAAGTAGCTGGTGACACTTGTCTTACAACGGGCCCGCTGTTCCTGCCAGTGCCAACTCTCCTGCATCGCGACCGTTTCCCGAACACAAAGCCAACGGCTCCTTCTCTTTTCCCGTGGCAGCGTGCTGCACCTTCCCCAGACTTGCTCTTGGGGAGCACGGTGACAGACGTGTCCCTTTCCTTAAGCCGCTTTCGAGAGGTGCATCCACGCTTCTCTCTCTGGCAGAGGGGATGCTAGGTGAAAGGGAATTTCGCTCCATGCGGGTATCTTGCACTGTCCTCAGCAGAATAGCTCAGGCAAGAAGCAGCAGCTTCCTAAAAACCCGACTCTGATTGCCCAACGAATGCTCTGCTTTCTCAGAGAGGAGGCCTGGCCATAGATGATTTCGCTCCATGCGGGTTTATTACAATTTGCAGGGAAGTCTAACTCAGGCAAGCAGCAACAGCATCCCTCAGACGCGACTCTGATTTCCCAACGAAAGCTGTGACTTCCCAAAGGGGATAGCCGGGCAAAGTGGCTTTCGCTCTATGCGGGGCTCTCCCACCGTCCTACGAATACTAGGCTAAGGCAAGCAGCCACAGCAGCCTACAGATCTGACTCTGATTTACCAACTGAACTAAGCAGGCACAATCAAAAACCAACAGCAGCGTGTGTTGCCTAGGATGGCACTCTATGCTCACTTCATGTCCTGTCATAGGCAAGGCTAGGCCTTTTGCACTAGCGCTCGTGTGGAATCGGGGACTAAGCCACTGCCTTCCCCACAGGAGAGGAGAGTCGACATGATCCCTGCACACTGCCCGTGCACTGGGCTAGGGATCTGTTTGGGTCTGTCCCCCCTCCTACCCCGGCACACTTCCTGACACCAACAACGTTGTCACATCTTGGAGGAAGACGGCATCGGACTGCCCGTTCGTCCAGGGAGCTGTTTCTGCGAGTTGAAGCTATGGCGCTTGGTGGCAAGCCCAAGTCTGCCCTAGGCACAGGTGGTCAAGGAGACGCTGTCCCCTTGGGACCAGAGACACAGGACAGGCCTGCCTTCTGCCCAGACTCCTTCCTCAGTGTGGAGCACACCTGCCTGCCATAGTCATACTCTTCTGTCACCTTAGCAGCCAGGCCTCCGACCCTCAGCACAGGTAGATGGTGACACTTGTCTTACAACGGGCCCGCTGTTCCTGCCAGTGCCAACTCTCCTTCATCGCGACCGTTTCCCGAACACAAAGCCAACGGCTCCTTCTCTTTGCCCGTGGCAGCGTGATGAACCTTCCCGAGATTTGCTCTTGGGGAGCACAGTGACAGACGTGTCCCTTTCCATAAGGCCCTTTCCAGAGGTGCAACCACGCTTCTCTCTCTGGCAGAGGGGATGCTAGGTAAAAGATAATTTCGCTCCATGCGGGTATCTTGCACTGTCCTGAGCAGAGTAGCTCAGGCAAGAAGCAGCAGCTTCCCACAAACCCGACTCTGATTGCCCAACGAATGCTATGCTTTCCCAGAGAGGATGCCTGGGCATAGAAGGATTTCGTTCCATGCGGGATTATTACAACGTGCAGGGGACACTAGATCAGGGAAGCAGCAGCAGCATACCTCAGACGCGACTCTGTTTTCACAAGTAGCTGGTGACTCTTGTCTTACAACGGGCCCGCTGTTCCTGCCAGTGCCAACTCTCCTTCATCGCGACCGTTTCCCGAACACAAAGCCAACGGCTCCTTCTCTTTTCCCGTGGCAGCGTGCTAAACCTTTCCCAGACTTGCTCTTGGGGAGCACGGTGACAGACGTGTCCCTTTCCTTAAGGCCCTTTCCAGAGGTGCAACCACGCTTCTCTCTCTGGCAGAGGGGATGCTAGGTGAAAGAAAATTTCGCTCCATGCGGGTATCTTGCACTGTCCTGAGCAGAGTAGCTCAGGCAAGAAGCAGCAGCTTCCCAAAAACCCGACTCTGATTGCCCAACGAATGCTATGCTTTCCCAGAGAGGATGCCTGGACATAGAAGGATTTCGTTCCATGCGGGTTTATTACAACGTGCAGGGGAGACTAGCTCAGGGAAGCAGCAGCAGCATCCCTCAGACGCGACTCTGATTTCCCAACGAAAGCTGTGCCTTCCCAGAGGGGATGCCCGGGCAAAGAGGCTTTCGCTCTATGCGGGGCTCTCCAACCGTCCTACGAATACTAGGCTTAGGCAAGCAGCCACAGCAGCCTACAGATCCGACTCTGATTTACCAGCTACTGCTATACGTTCGCAGAAGTTTTCAGCTGGCGCGAACTGCCCTTCGCTGATGCTTCACAGCAAGGCTTTGGGCATTCGCTCTGAGACTTCAAAGAAGAAGAGCTGCGGGAGAGCTAGTGTATCTTGGGCCTTGCTTTCCGGGGCTCCATGTTCGCGCCATGCGTTCTCACTGCCAAGCCGAACTAAGCAGGGTCAATCACAAACCTACAGCAGTGTGCGTTGCCTAGGATGGCACTCTATGCTCACTTCATGTCCTGGCATAGGCAAGGGTAGGCCTTTTGCACTAGCGCTCGCGTGGAATCGGGGACTAAGCCAGTGCCTTCCCCACAGGAGAGGAGAGTCGACATGAACCCTGCACACTGCCCGTGCACGGGGATGGGGATCTGTTTGGGTCTGTCCTCCCTCCTACCCCGGCACACTGCCTGACACCTACAACGTTGTCACATCTTGGAGGAAGACGGCATCGGACTGCCCGTTCGTCCAGGGAGCTGTTTCTGCGAGTTGCGGCTATGGCGCTTGGTGGCAAGCCCAAGTCTGCCCTAGGCAGAGGGGGTCAAGGAGACGCTGTCCCCTTGGGACCTGAGACACAGGACCGGCCTGCCTTCTGCACAGACTCCTTCCTCAGTGTGGAGCACGCGTGTCTGCCCTAGTCGTACTCTTCTGTCACCTTAGCAGCCAGGCCTCCGTCCCTCAGCACAGGTAGATGGTGACACTTGACTTACAACGGGCCCGCTGTTCCTGCCAGTGCCAACTCTCCTGCATCGCGACCGTTTCCCGAACACAAAGCCAACGGCTCCTTCTCTTTGCCCGTGGCAGCGTGCTGCACCTTCCCCAGACTTGCTCTTGGGGAGCACGGTGACAGACGTGTCCCTTTCCTTAATCCCCTTTCCAGAGGTGCATCCACGCTTCTCTCTCTGGCAGAGGGGATGCTAGGTGAAAGGGAATTTCGCTCCATGCGGGTATCTTGCACTGTCCTCAGCAGAATAGCTCAGGCAAGAAGCAGCAGCTTCCTAAAAACCCGACACTGATTGCCCAACGAATGCTCTGCTTTCTCAGAGAGGAGGCCTGGCCATAGATGATTTCGCTCCATGCGGGTTTATTACAATTTGCAGGGAAGTCTAACTCAGGCAAGCAGCAACAGCATCCCTCAGACGCGACTCTGATTTCCCAACGAAAGCTGTGACTTCCCAAAGGGGATGCCCGGGCAAAGTGGCTTTCGCTCTATGCGGGTCTCTCCCACCGTCCTACGAATACTAGGCTAAGGCAAGCAGCCACAGCAGCCTACAGATCTGACTCTGATTTACCAACTGAACTAAGCAGGCACAATCAAACCAACAGCAGCGTGTGTTGCCTAGGATGGCACTCTATGCTCACTTCATGTCCTGTCATAGGCAAGGCTAGGCCTTTTGCACTAGCGCTCGTGTGGAATCGGGGACTAAGCCACTGCCTTCCCCACAGGAGAGGAGAGTCGACATGAACCCTGCACACTGCCCGTGCACTGGGCTGGGGATCTGTTTGGGTCTGTCCCCCCTCCTACTCCGGCACACTTCCTGACACCAACAACGTTGTCACATCTTGGAGGAAGACGGCATCGGACGGCCCGTTCGTCCAGGGAGCTGTTTCTGCGAGTTGAAGCTATGGCGCTTGGTGGCAAGCCCAAGTCTGCCCTAGGCACAGGTGGTCAAGGAGACGCTGTCCCCTTGGGACCAGAGACACAGGACAGGCCTGCCTTCTGCCCAGACTCCTTCCTCAGTGTGGAGCACACCTGCCTGCCATAGTCATACTCTTCTGTCACCTTAGCAGCCAGGCCTCCGACCCTCAGCACAGGTAGATGGTGACACTTGTCTTACAACGGGCCCGCTGTTCCTGCCAGTGCCAACTCTCCTTCATCGCGACCGTTTCCCGAACACAAAGCCAACGGCTCCTTCTCTTTGCCCGTGGCAGCGTGATGAACCTTCCCAAGATTTGCTCTTGGGGAGCACAGTGACAGACGTGTCCCTTTCCATAAGGCCCTTTCCAGAGGTACAACCACGCTTCTCTCTCTGGCAGAGGGGATGCTATGTAAAAGATAATTTCGCTCCATGCGGGTGTCTTGCACTGTCCTGAGCAGAGTAGCTCAGGCAAGAAGCAGCAGCTTCCCACAAACCCGACTCTGATTGCCCAACGAATGCTATGCTTTCCCAGAGAGGATGCCTGGGCATAGAAGGATTTCGTTCCATGCGGGATTATTACAACGTGCAGGGGACACTAGATCAGGGAAGCAGCAGCAGCATACCTCAGACGCGACTCTGTTTTCACAAGTAGCTGGTGACTCTTGTCTTACAACGGGCCCGCTGTTCCTGCCAGTGCCAACTCTCCTGCATCGCGACCGTTTCCCGAACACAAAGCCAACGGCTCCTTCTCTTTTCCCGTGGCAGCGTGCTAAACCTTCCCCAGACTTGCTCTTGGGGAGCACGGTGACAGACGTGTCCCTTTCCTTAAGGCCCTTTCCAGAGGTGCAACCACGCTTCTCTCTCTGGCAGAGGGGATGCTAGGTGAAAGAAAATTTCGCTCCATGCGGGTATCTTGCACTGTCCTGAGCAGAGTAGCTCAGGCAAGAAGCAGCAGCTTCCCACAAACCCGACTCTGATTGCCCAACGAATGCTATGCTTTCCCAGAGACGATGCCTGGGCATAGAAGGATTTCGTTCCATGCGGTTTTATTACAACGTGCAGGGGAGACTAGCTCAGGGAAGCAGCAGCAGCATCCCTCAGACGCGACTCTGATTTCCCAACGAAAGCTGTGCCTTCCCAGAGGGGATGCCCGGGCAAAGAGGCTTTCGCTCTATGCGGGGCTCTCCCACCGTCCTACGAATACTAGGCTAAGGCAAGCAGCCACAGCAGCCTACAGATCCGACTCTGATTTACCAGCTACTGCTATACGTTCGCAGAGGTTTTCAGCTGGCGCGAACTGACCTTCGCTGCTGCTTCACAGCAAGGCTTTGGGCATTCGCTCTGACACTTCAAAGAAGAAGAGCTGTGGGAGAGCTAGTGTATCTTGGGCCTTGCTTTCCGGGGCTCCATGTTCGCGCCGTGCGTTCTCCCTGCCAAGCCGAACTAAGCAGGGTCAATCACAAACCTACAGCAGTGTGCGTTGCCTAGGATGGCACTCTATGCTCACTTCATGTCCTGGCATAGGCAAGGCTAGGACTTTTGCACTAGCGCTCGCGTGGAATGGGGGACTAAGCCAGTGCCTTCCCCACAGGAGAGGAGAGTCGACATGAACCCTGCACACTGCCCGTGCACGGGGATGGGGATCTGTTCGGGTCTGTCCCCCCTGCTACCCCGGCACACTTCCTGACACCAACAACGTTGTCACATCTTGAGGAAGACAGCATCGGACTGCCCGTTCGTCCAGGGAGCTGTTTCTGCGAGTTGAAGCTATGGCGCTTGGTGGCAAGCCCAAGTCTGCCCTAGGCACAGGTGGTCAAGGAGACGCTGTCCCCTTGGGACCAGAGACACAGGACAGGCCTGCCTTCTGCCCAGACTCCTTCCTCAGTGTGGAGCACGCGTGCCTGCCCTAGTCATACTCTTCTGTCACCTTAGCAGCCAGGCCTCCGACCCTCAGCACAGGTAGATGGTGACACTTGTCTTACAACGGGCCCGCTGTTCCTGCCAGTGCCAACTCTCCTTCATCGCGACCGTTTCCCGAACACAAAGCCAACGGCTCCTTCTCTTTGCCCGTGGCAGCGTGATGAACCTTCCCAAGATTTGCTCTTGGGGAGCACAGTGACAGACGTGTCCCTTTCCTTAAGGCCCTTTCCAGAGGTGCAACCACGCTTCTCTCTCTGGCAGAGGGGATGCTAGGTAAAAGATAATTTCGCTCCATGCGGGTATCTTGCACTGTCCTGAGCAGACTAGCTCAGGCAAGAAGCAGCAGCTTCCCACAAACCCGACTCTGATTGCCCAACGAATGCTGTGCTTTCACAGAGAGGATGCCTGGGCATAGAAGGATTTCATTCCAGGCGGGGTTATTACAACGTGCGGGGGAGACTAGATCAGGGAAGCAGCAGCAGCATCCCTCAGACGCGACTCTGTTTTCACAAGTAGCTGGTGACACTTGTCTTACAACGGGCCCGCTGTTCCTGCCAGTGCCAACTCTCCTGCATCGCGACCGTTTCCCGAACACAAAGCCAACGGCTCCTTCTCTTTTCCCGTGGCAGCGTGCTGCACCTTCCCCAGACTTGCTCTTGGGGAGCACGGTGACAGACGTGTCCCTTTCCTTAAGCCGCTTTCGAGAGGTGTATCCACGCTTCTCTCTCTGGCAGAGGGGATGCTAGGTGAAAGGGAATTTCGCTCCATGCGGGTATCTTGCACTGTCCTCAGCAGAATAGCTCAGGCAAGAAGCAGCAGCTTCCTAAAAACCCGACTCTGATTGCCCAACGAATGCTCTGCTTTCTCAGAGAGGAGGCCTGGCCATAGATGATTTCGCTCCATGCGGGTTTATTACAATTTGCAGGGAAGTCTAACTCAGGCAAGCAGCAACAGCATCCCTCAGACGCGACTCTGATTTCCCAACGAAAGCTGTGACTTCCCAAAGGGGATAGCCGGGCAAAGTGGCTTTCGCTCTATGCGGGGCTCTCCCACCGTCCTACGAATACTAGGCTAAGGCAAGCAGCCACAGCAGCCTACAGATCTGACTCTGATTTACCAACTGAACTAAGCAGGCACAATCAAAAACCAACAGCAGCGTGTGTTGCCTAGGATGGCACTCTATGCTCACTTCATGTCCTGTCATAGGCAAGGCTAGGCCTTTTGCACTAGCGCTCGTGTGGAATCGGGGACTAAGCCACTGCCTTCCCCACAGGAGAGGAGAGTCGACATGATCCCTGCACACTGCCCGTGCACTGGGCTAGGGATCTGTTTGGGTCTGTCCCCCCTCCTACCCCGGCACACTTCCTGACACCAACAACGTTGTCACATCTTGGAGGAAGACGGCATCGGACTGCCCGTTCGTCCAGGGAGCTGTTTCTGCGAGTTGAAGCTATGGCGCTTGGTGGCAAGCCCAAGTCTGCCCTAGGCACAGGTGGTCAAGGAGACGCTGTCCCCTTGGGACCAGAGACACAGGACAGGCCTGCCTTCTGCCCAGACTCCTTCCTCAGTGTGGAGCACACCTGCCTGCCATAGTCATACTCTTCTGTCACCTTAGCAGCCAGGCCTCCGACCCTCAGCACAGGTAGATGGTGACACTTGTCTTACAACGGGCCCGCTGTTCCTGCCAGTGCCAACTCTCCTTCATCGCGACCGTTTCCCGAACACAAAGCCAACGGCTCCTTCTCTTTGCCCGTGGCAGCGTGATGAACCTTCCCGAGATTTGCTCTTGGGGAGCACAGTGACAGACGTGTCCCTTTCCATAAGGCCCTTTCCAGAGGTGCAACCACGCTTCTCTCTCTGGCAGAGGGGATGCTAGGTAAAAGATAATTTCGCTCCATGCGGGTATCTTGCACTGTCCTGAGCAGAGTAGCTCAGGCAAGAAGCAGCAGCTTCCCACAAACCCGACTCTGATTGCCCAACGAATGCTATGCTTTCCCAGAGAGGATGCCTGGGCATAGAAGGATTTCGTTCCATGCGGGATTATTACAACGTGCAGGGGACACTAGATCAGGGAAGCAGCAGCAGCATACCTCAGACGCGACTCTGTTTTCACAAGTAGCTGGTGACTCTTGTCTTACAACGGGCCCGCTGTTCCTGCCAGTGCCAACTCTCCTTCATCGCGACCGTTTCCCGAACACAAAGCCAACGGCTCCTTCTCTTTTCCCGTGGCAGCGTGCTAAACCTTTCCCAGACTTGCTCTTGGGGAGCACGGTGACAGACGTGTCCCTTTCCTTAAGGCCCTTTCCAGAGGTGCAACCACGCTTCTCTCTCTGGCAGAGGGGATGCTAGGTGAAAGAAAATTTCGCTCCATGCGGGTATCTTGCACTGTCCTGAGCAGAGTAGCTCAGGCAAGAAGCAGCAGCTTCCCAAAAACCCGACTCTGATTGCCCAACGAATGCTATGCTTTCCCAGAGAGGATGCCTGGACATAGAAGGATTTCGTTCCATGCGGGTTTATTACAACGTGCAGGGGAGACTAGCTCAGGGAAGCAGCAGCAGCATCCCTCAGACGCGACTCTGATTTCCCAACGAAAGCTGTGCCTTCCCAGAGGGGATGCCCGGGCAAAGAGGCTTTCGCTCTATGCGGGGCTCTCCAACCGTCCTACGAATACTAGGCTTAGGCAAGCAGCCACAGCAGCCTACAGATCCGACTCTGATTTACCAGCTACTGCTATACGTTCGCAGAGGTTTTCAGCTGGCGCGAACTGCCCTTCGCTGCTGCTTCACAGCAAGGCTTTGGGCATTCGCTCTGAGACTTCAAAGAAGAAGAGCTGCGGGAGAGCTAGTGTATCTTGGGCCTTGCTTTCCGGGGCTCCATGTTCGCGCCATGCGTTCTCACTGCCAAGCCGAACTAAGCAGGGTCAATCACAAACCTACAGCAGTGTGCGTTGCCTAGGATGGCACTCTATGCTCACTTCATGTCCTGGCATAGGCAAGGCTAGGCCTTTTGCACTAGCGCTCGCGTGGAATCGGGGACTAAGCCAGTGCCTTCCCCACAGGAGAGGAGAGTCGACATGAACCCTGCACACTGCCCGTGCACGGGGATGGGGATCTGTTTGGGTCTGTCCTCCCTCCTACCCCGGCACACTTCCTGACACCTACAACGTTGTCACATCTTGGAGGAAGACGGCATCGGACTGCCCGTTCGTCCAGGGAGCTGTTTCTGCGAGTTGCGGCTATGGCGCTTGGTGGCAAGCCCAAGTCTGCCCTAGGCAGAGGGGGTCAAGGAGACGCTGTCCCCTTGGGACCAGAGACACAGGACCGGCCTGCCTTCTGCACAGACTCCTTCCTCAGTGTGGAGCACGCGTGTCTGCCCTAGTCGTACTCTTCTGTCACCTTAGCAGCCAGGCCTCCGTCCCTCAGCACAGGTAGATGGTGACACTTGACTTACAACGGGCCCGCTGTTCCTGCCAGTGCCAACTCTCCTGCATCGCGACCGTTTCCCGAACACAAAGCCAACGGCTCCTTCTCTTTGCCCGTGGCAGCGTGCTGCACCTTCCCCAGACTTGCTCTTGGGGAGCACGGTGACAGACGTGTCCCTTTCCTTAATCCCCTTTCCAGAGGTGCATCCACGCTTCTCTCTCTGGCAGAGGGGATGCTAGGTGAAAGGGAATTTCGCTCCATGCGGGTATCTTGCACTGTCCTCAGCAGAATAGCTCAGGCAAGAAGCAGCAGCTTCCTAAAAACCCGACTCTGATTGCCCAACGAATGCTCTGCTTTCTCAGAGAGGAGGCCTGGCCATAGATGATTTCGCTCCATGCGGGTTTATTACAATTTGCAGGGAAGTCTAACTCAGGCAAGCAGCAACAGCATCCCTCAGACGCGACTCTGATTTCCCAACGAAAGCTGTGACTTCCCAAAGGGGATGCCCGGGCAAAGTGGCTTTCGCTCTATGCGGGGCTCTCCCACCGTCCTACGAATACTAGGCTAAGGCAAGCAGCCACAGCAGCCTACAGATCTGACTCTGATTTACCAACTGAACTAAGCAGGCACAATCAAACCAACAGCAGCGTGTGTTGCCTAGGATGGCACTCTATGCTCACTTCATGTCCTGTCATAGGCAAGGCTAGGCCTTTTGCACTAGCGCTCGTGTGGAATCGGGGACTAAGCCACTGCCTTCCCCACAGGAGAGGAGAGTCGACATGAACCCTGCACACTGCCCGTGCACTGGGCTGGGGATCTGTTTGGGTCTGTCCCCCTCCTACTCCGGCACACTTCCTGACACCAACAACGTTGTCACATCTTGGAGGAAGACGGCATCGGACTGCCCGTTCGTCCAGGGAGCTGTTTCTGCGAGTTGAAGCTATGGCGCTTGGTGGCAAGCCCAAGTCTGCCCTAGGCACAGGTGGTCAAGGAGACGCTGTCCCCTTGGGACCAGAGACACAGGACAGGCCTGCCTTCTGCCCAGACTCCTTCCTCAGTGTGGAGCACACCTGCCTGCCATAGTCATACTCTTCTGTCACCTTAGCAGCCAGGCCTCCGACCCTCAGCACAGGTAGATGGTGACACTTGTCTTACAACGGGCCCGCTGTTCCTGCCAGTGCCAACTCTCCTTCATCGCGACCGTTTCCCGAACACAAAGCCAACGGCTCCTTCTCTTTGCCCGTGGCAGCGTGATGAACCTTCCCAAGATTTGCTCTTGGGGAGCACAGTGACAGACGTGTCCCTTTCCATAAGGCCCTTTCCAGAGGTGCAACCACGCTTCTCTCTCTGGCAGAGGGGATGCTAGGTAAAAGATAATTTCGCTCCATGCGGGTATCTTGCACTGTCCTGAGCAGAGTAGCTCAGGCAAGAAGCAGCAGCTTCCCACAAACCCGACTCTGATTGCCCAACGAATGCTATGCTTTCCCAGAGAGGATGCCTGGGCATAGAAGGATTTCGTTCCATGCGGGATTATTACAACGTGCAGGGGACACTAGATCAGGGAAGCAGCAGCAGCATACCTCAGACGCGACTCTGTTTTCACAAGTAGCTGGTGACTCTTGTCTTACAACGGGCCCGCTGTTCCTGCCAGTGCCAACTCTCCTGCATCGCGACCGTTTCCCGAACACAAAGCCAACGGCTCCTTCTCTTTTCCCGTGGCAGCGTGCTAAACCTTCCCCAGACTTGCTCTTGGGGAGCACGGTGACAGACGTGTCCCTTTCCTTAAGGCCCTTTCCAGAGGTGCAACCACGCTTCTCTCTCTGGCAGAGGGGATGCTAGGTGAAAGAAAATTTCGCTCCATGCGGGTATCTTGCACTGTCCTGAGCAGAGTAGCTCAGGCAAGAAGCAGCAGCTTCCCACAAACCCGACTCTGATTGCCCAACGAATGCTATGCTTTCCCAGAGACGATGCCTGGGCATAGAAGGATTTCGTTCCATGCGGTTTTATTACAACGTGCAGGGGAGACTAGCTCAGGGAAGCAGCAGCAGCATCCCTCAGACGCGACTCTGATTTCCCAACGAAAGCTGTGCCTTCCCAGAGGGGATGCCCGGGCAAAGAGGCTTTCGCTCTATGCGGGGCTCTCCCACCGTCCTACGAATACTAGGCTAAGGCAAGCAGCCACAGCAGCCTACAGATCCGACTCTGATTTACCAGCTACTGCTATACGTTCGCAGAGGTTTTCAGCTGGCGCGAACTGCCCTTCGCTGCTGCTTCACAGCAAGGCTTTGGGCATTCGCTCTGACACTTCAAAGAAGAAGAGCTGCGGGAGAGCTAGTGTATCTTGGGCCTTGCTTTCCGGGGCTCCATGTTCGCGCCGTGCGTTCTCCCTGCCAAGCCGAACTAAGCAGGGTCAATCACAAACCTACAGCAGTGTGCGTTGCCTAGGATGGCACTCTATGCTCACTTCATGTCCTGGCATAGGCAAGGCTAGGACTTTTGCACTAGCGCTCGCGTGGAATGGGGGACTAAGCCAGTGCCTTCCCCACAGGAGAGGAGAGTCGACATGAACCCTGCACACTGCCCGTGCACGGGGATGGGGATCTGTTCGGGTCTGTCCCCCCTGCTACCCCGGCACACTTCCTGACACCAACAACGTTGTCACATCTTGAGGAAGACAGCATCGGACTGCCCGTTCGTCCAGGGAGCTGTTTCTGCGAGTTGAAGCTATGGCGCTTGGTGGCAAGCCCAAGTCTGCCCTAGGCACAGGTGGTCAAGGAGACGCTGTCCCCTTGGGACCAGAGACACAGGACAGGCCTGCCTTCTGCCCAGACTCCTTCCTCAGTGTGGAGCACGCGTGCCTGCCCTAGTCATACTCTTCTGTCACCTTAGCAGCCAGGCCTCCGACCCTCAGCACAGGTAGATGGTGACACTTGTCTTACAACGGGCCCGCTGTTCCTGCCAGTGCCAACTCTCCTTCATCGCGACCGTTTCCCGAACACAAAGCCAACGGCTCCTTCTCTTTGCCCGTGGCAGCGTGATGAACCTTCCCAAGATTTGCTCTTGGGGAGCACAGTGACAGACGTGTCCCTTTCCTTAAGGCCCTTTCCAGAGGTGCAACCACGCTTCTCTCTCTGGCAGAGGGGATGCTAGGTAAAAGATAATTTCGCTCCATGCGGGTATCTTGCACTGTCCTGAGCAGACTAGCTCAGGCAAGAAGCAGCAGCTTCCCACAAACCCGACTCTGATTGCCCAACGAATGCTGTGCTTTCACAGAGAGGATGCCTGGGCATAGAAGGATTTCATTCCAGGCGGGGTTATTACAACGTGCGGGGGAGACTAGATCAGGGAAGCAGCAGCAGCATCCCTCAGACGCGACTCTGTTTTCACAAGTAGCTGGTGACACTTGTCTTACAACGGGCCCGCTGTTCCTGCCAGTGCCAACTCTCCTGCATCGCGACCGTTTCCCGAACACAAAGCCAACGGCTCCTTCTCTTTTCCCGTGGCAGCGTGCTGCACCTTCCCCAGACTTGCTCTTGGGGAGCACGGTGACAGACGTGTCCCTTTCCTTAAGCCGCTTTCGAGAGGTGCATCCACGCTTCTCTCTCTGGCAGAGGGGATGCTAGGTGAAAGGGAATTTCGCTCCATGCGGGTATCTTGCACTGTCCTCAGCAGAATAGCTCAGGCAAGAAGCAGCAGCTTCCTAAAAACCCGACTCTGATTGCCCAACGAATGCTCTGCTTTCTCAGAGAGGAGGCCTGGCCATAGATGATTTCGCTCCATGCGGGTTTATTACAATTTGCAGGGAAGTCTAACTCAGGCAAGCAGCAACAGCATCCCTCAGACGCGACTCTGATTTCCCAACGAAAGCTGTGACTTCCCAAAGGGGATAGCCGGGCAAAGTGGCTTTCGCTCTATGCGGGGCTCTCCCACCGTCCTACGAATACTAGGCTAAGGCAAGCAGCCACAGCAGCCTACAGATCTGACTCTGATTTACCAACTGAACTAAGCAGGCACAATCAAAAACCAACAGCAGCGTGTGTTGCCTAGGATGGCACTCTATGCTCACTTCATGTCCTGTCATAGGCAAGGCTAGGCCTTTTGCACTAGCGCTCGTGTGGAATCGGGGACTAAGCCACTGCCTTCCCCACAGGAGAGGAGAGTCGACATGATCCCTGCACACTGCCCGTGCACTGGGCTAGGGATCTGTTTGGGTCTGTCCCCCCTCCTACCCCGGCACACTTCCTGACACCAACAACGTTGTCACATCTTGGAGGAAGACGGCATCGGACTGCCCGTTCGTCCAGGGAGCTGTTTCTGCGAGTTGAAGCTATGGCGCTTGGTGGCAAGCCCAAGTCTGCCCTAGGCACAGGTGGTCAAGGAGACGCTGTCCCCTTGGGACCAGAGACACAGGACAGGCCTGCCTTCTGCCCAGACTCCTTCCTCAGTGTGGAGCACACCTGCCTGCCATAGTCATACTCTTCTGTCACCTTAGCAGCCAGGCCTCCGACCCTCAGCACAGGTAGATGGTGACACTTGTCTTACAACGGGCCCGCTGTTCCTGCCAGTGCCAACTCTCCTTCATCGCGACCGTTTCCCGAACACAAAGCCAACGGCTCCTTCTCTTTGCCCGTGGCAGCGTGATGAACCTTCCCGAGATTTGCTCTTGGGGAGCACAGTGACAGACGTGTCCCTTTCCATAAGGCCCTTTCCAGAGGTGCAACCACGCTTCTCTCTCTGGCAGAGGGGATGCTAGGTAAAAGATAATTTCGCTCCATGCGGGTATCTTGCACTGTCCTGAGCAGAGTAGCTCAGGCAAGAAGCAGCAGCTTCCCACAAACCCGACTCTGATTGCCCAACGAATGCTATGCTTTCCCAGAGAGGATGCCTGGGCATAGAAGGATTTCGTTCCATGCGGGATTATTACAACGTGCAGGGGACACTAGATCAGGGAAGCAGCAGCAGCATACCTCAGACGCGACTCTGTTTTCACAAGTAGCTGGTGACTCTTGTCTTACAACGGGCCCGCTGTTCCTGCCAGTGCCAACTCTCCTTCATCGCGACCGTTTCCCGAACACAAAGCCAACGGCTCCTTCTCTTTTCCCGTGGCAGCGTGCTAAACCTTTCCCAGACTTGCTCTTGGGGAGCACGGTGACAGACGTGTCCCTTTCCTTAAGGCCCTTTCCAGAGGTGCAACCACGCTTCTCTCTCTGGCAGAGGGGATGCTAGGTGAAAGAAAATTTCGCTCCATGCGGGTATCTTGCACTGTCCTGAGCAGAGTAGCTCAGGCAAGAAGCAGCAGCTTCCCAAAAACCCGACTCTGATTGCCCAACGAATGCTATGCTTTCCCAGAGAGGATGCCTGGACATAGAAGGATTTCGTTCCATGCGGGTTTATTACAACGTGCAGGGGAGACTAGCTCAGGGAAGCAGCAGCAGCATCCCTCAGACGCGACTCTGATTTCCCAACGAAAGCTGTGCCTTCCCAGAGGGGATGCCCGGGCAAAGAGGCTTTCGCTCTATGCGGGGCTCTCCAACCGTCCTACGAATACTAGGCTTAGGCAAGCAGCCACAGCAGCCTACAGATCCGACTCTGATTTACCAGCTACTGCTATACGTTCGCAGAGGTTTTCAGCTGGCGCGAACTGCCCTTCGCTGCTGCTTCACAGCAAGGCTTTGGGCATTCGCTCTGAGACTTCAAAGAAGAAGAGCTGCGGGAGAGCTAGTGTATCTTGGGCCTTGCTTTCCGGGGCTCCATGTTCGCGCCATGCGTTCTCACTGCCAAGCCGAACTAAGCAGGGTCAATCACAAACCTACAGCAGTGTGCGTTGCCTAGGATGGCACTCTATGCTCACTTCATGTCCTGGCATAGGCAAGGCTAGGCCTTTTGCACTAGCGCTCGCGTGGAATCGGGGACTAAGCCAGTGCCTTCCCCACAGGAGAGGAGAGTCGACATGAACCCTGCACACTGCCCGTGCACGGGGATGGGGATCTGTTTGGGTCTGTCCTCCCTCCTACCCCGGCACACTTCCTGACACCTACAACGTTGTCACATCTTGGAGGAAGACGGCATCGGACTGCCCGTTCGTCCAGGGAGCTGTTTCTGCGAGTTGCGGCTATGGCGCTTGGTGGCAAGCCCAAGTCTGCCCTAGGCAGAGGGGGTCAAGGAGACGCTGTCCCCTTGGGACCAGAGACACAGGACCGGCCTGCCTTCTGCACAGACTCCTTCCTCAGTGTGGAGCACGCGTGTCTGCCCTAGTCGTACTCTTCTGTCACCTTAGCAGCCAGGCCTCCGTCCCTCAGCACAGGTAGATGGTGACACTTGACTTACAACGGGCCCGCTGTTCCTGCCAGTGCCAACTCTCCTGCATCGCGACCGTTTCCCGAACACAAAGCCAACGGCTCCTTCTCTTTGCACGTGGCAGCGTGCTGCACCTTCCCCAGACTTGCTCTTGGGGAGCACGGTGACAGACGTGTCCCTTTCCTTAATCCCCTTTCCAGAGGTGCATCCACGCTTCTCTCTCTGGCAGAGGGGATGCTAGGTGAAAGGGAATTTCGCTCCATGAGGGTATCTTGCACTGTCCTCAGCAGAATAGCTCAGGCAAGAAGCAGCAGCTTCCTAAAAACCCGACACTGATTGCCCAACGAATGCTCTGCTTTCTCAGAGAGGAGGCCTGGCCATAGATGATTTCGCTCCATGCTGGTTTATTACAATTTGCAGGGAAGTCTAACTCAGGCAAGCAGCAACAGCATCCCTCAGACGCGACTCTGATTTCCCAACGAAAGCTGTGACTTCCCAAAGGGGATGCCCGGGCAAAGTGGCTTTCGCTCTATGCGGGGCTCTCCCACCGTCCTACGAATACTAGGCTAAGGCAAGCAGCCACAGCAGCCTACAGATCTGACTCTGATTTACCAACTGAACTAAGCAGGCACAATCAAAAACCAACAGCAGCGTGTGTTGCCTAGGATGGCACTCTATGCTCACTTCATGTCCTGTCATAGGCAAGGCTAGGCCTTTTGCACTAGCGCTCGTGTGGAATCGGGGACTAAGCCACTGCCTTCCCCACAGGAGAGGAGAGTCGACATGAACCCTGCACACTGCCCGTGCACTGGGCTGGGGATCTGTTTGGGTCTGTCCCCCCTCCTACCCCGGCACACTTCCTGACACCAACAACGTTGTCACATCTTGGAGGAAGACGGCATCGGACTGCCCGTTCGTCCAGGGAGCTGTTTCTGCGAGTTGAAGCTATGGCGCTTGGTGGCAAGCCCAAGTCTGCCCTAGGCACAGGTGGTCAAGGAGACGCTGTCCCCTTGGGACCAGAGACACAGGACAGGCCTGCCTTCTGCCCAGACTCCTTCCTCAGTGTGGAGCACACCTGCCTGCCATAGTCATACTCTTCTGTCACCTTAGCAGCCAGGCCTCCGACCCTCAGCACAGGTAGATGGTGACACTTGTCTTACAACGGGCCCGCTGTTCCTGCCAGTGCCAACTCTCCTTCATCGCGACCGTTTCCCGAACACAAAGCCAACGGCTCCTTCTCTTTGCCCGTGGCAGCGTGATGAACCTTCCCGAGATTTGCTCTTGGGGAGCACAGTGACAGACGTGTCCCTTTCCATAAGGCCCTTTCCAGAGGTGCAACCACGCTTCTCTCTCTGGCAGAGGGGATGCTAGGTAAAAGAAAATTTCGCTCCATGCGGGTATCTTGCACTGTCCTGAGCAGAGTAGCTCAGGCAAGAAGCAGCAGCTTCCCACAAACCCGACTCTGATTGCCCAACGAATGCTATGCTTTCCCAGAGAGGATGCCTGGGCATAGAAGGATTTCGTTCCATGCGGGATTATTACAACGTGCAGGGGACACTAGATCAGGGAAGCAGCAGCAGCATACCTCAGACGCGACTCTGTTTTCACAAGTAGCTGGTGACTCTTGTCTTACAACGGGCCCGCTGTTCCTGCCAGTGCCAACTCTCCTGCATCGCGACCGTTTCCCGAACACAAAGCCAACGGCTCCTTCTCTTTTCCCGTGGCAGCGTGCTAAACCTTCCCCAGACTTGCTCTTGGTGAGCACGGTGACAGACGTGTCCCTTTCCTTAAGGCCCTTTCCAGAGGTGCAACCACGCTTCTCTCTCTGGCAGAGGGGATGCTAGGTGAAAGAAAATTTCGCTCCATGCGGGTATCTTGCACTGTCCTGAGCAGAGTAGCTCAGGCAAGAAGCAGCAGCTTCCCAAAAACCCGACTCTGATTGCCCAACGAATGCTATGCTTTCCCAGAGAGGATGGCTGGACATAGAAGGATTTCGTTCCATGCGGGTTTATTACAACGTGCAGGGGAGACTAGCTCAGGGAAGCAGCAGCAGCATCCCTCAGACGCGACTCTGATTTCCCAACGAAAGCTGTGCCTTCCCAGAGGGGATGCCCGGGCAAAGAGGCTTTCGCTCTATGCGGGGCTCTCCAACCGTCCTACGAATACTAGGCTAAGGCAAGCAGCCACAGCAGCCTACAGATCCGACTCTGATTTACCAGCTACTGCTATACGTTCGCAGAGGTTTTCAGCTGGCGCGAACTGCCCTTCGCTGCTGCTTCACAGCAAGGCTTTGGGCATTCGCTCTGAGACTTCAAAGAAGAAGAGCTGCGGGAGAGCTAGTGTATCTTGGGCCTTGCTTTCCGGGGCTCCATGTTCGCGCCATGCGTTCTCACTGCCAAGCCGAACTAAGCAGGGTCAATCACAAACCTACAGCAGTGTGCGTTGCCTAGGATGGCACTCTATGCTCACTTCATGTCCTGGCATAGGCAAGGCTAGGCCTTTTGCACTAGCGCTCGCGTGGAATCGGGGACTAAGCCAGTGCCTTCCCCACAGGAGAGGAGAGTCGACATGAACCCTGCACACTGCCCGTGCACGGGGATGGGGATCTGTTTGGGTCTGTCCTCCCTCCTACCCCGGCACACTTCCTGACACCTACAACGTTGTCACATCTTGGAGGAAGACGGCATCGGACTGCCCGTTCGTCCAGGGAGCTGTTTCTGCGAGTTGCGGCTATGGCGCTTGGTGGCAAGCCCAAGTCTGCCCTAGGCAGAGGGGGTCAAGGAGACGCTGTCCCCTTGGGACCTGAGACACAGGACCGGCCTGCCTTCTGCACAGACTCCTTCCTCAGTGTGGAGCACGCGTGTCTGCCCTAGTCGTACTCTTCTGTCACCTTAGCAGCCAGGCCTCCGTCCCTCAGCACAGGTAGATGGTGACACTTGACTTACAACGGGCCCGCTGTTCCTGCCAGTGCCAACTCTCCTGCATCGCGACCGTTTCCCGAACACAAAGCCAACGGCTCCTTCTCTTTGCCCGTGGCAGCGTGCTGCACCTTCCCCAGACTTGCTCTTGGGGAGCACGGTGACAGACGTGTCCCTTTCCTTAATCCCCTTTCCAAAGGTGCATCCACGCTTCTCTCTCTGGCAGAGGGGATGCTAGGTGAAAGGGAATTTCGCTCCATGCGGGTATCTTGCACTGTCCTCAGCAGAATAGCTCAGGCAAGAAGCAGCAGCTTCCTAAAAACCCGACACTGATTGCCCAACGAATGCTCTGCTTTCTCAGAGAGGAGGCCTGGCCATAGATGATTTCGCTCCATGCTGGTTTATTACAATTTGCAGGGAAGTCTAACTCAGGCAAGCAGCAACAGCATCCCTCAGACGCGACTCTGATTTCCCAACGAAAGCTGTGACTTCCCAAAGGGGATGCCCGGGCAAAGTGGCTTTCGCTCTATGCGGGGCTCTCCCACCGTCCTACGAATACTAGGCTAAGGCAAGCAGCCACAGCAGCCTACAGATCTGACTCTGATTTACCAACTGAACTAAGCAGGCACAATCAAAAACCAACAGCAGCGTGTGTTGCCTAGGATGGCACTCTATGCTCACTTCATGTCCTGTCATAGGCAAGGCTAGGCCTTTTGCACTAGCGCTCGTGTGGAATCGGGGACTAAGCCACTGCCTTCCCCACAGGAGAGGAGAGTCGACATGAACCCTGCACACTGCCCGTGCACTGGGCTGGGGATCTGTTTGGGTCTGTCCCCCCTCCTACCCCGGCACACTTCCTGACACCAACAACGTTGTCACATCTTGGAGGAAGACGGCATCGGACTGCCCGTTCGTCCAGGGAGCTGTTTCTGCGAGTTGAAGCTATGGCGCTTGGTGGCAAGCCCAAGTCTGCCCTAGGCACAGGTGGTCAAGGAGACGCTGTCCCCTTGGGACCAGAGACACAGGACAGGCCTGCCTTCTGCCCAGACTCCTTCCTCAGTGTGGAGCACACCTGCCTGCCATAGTCATACTCTTCTGTCACCTTAGCAGCCAGGCCTCCGACCCTCAGCACAGGTAGATGGTGACACTTGTCTTACAACGGGCCCGCTGTTCCTGCCAGTGCCAACTCTCCTTCATCGCGACCGTTTCCCGAACACAAAGCCAACGGCTCCTTCTCTTTGCCCGTGGCAGCGTGATGAACCTTCCCGAGATTTGCTCTTGGGGAGCACAGTGACAGACGTGTCCCTTTCCATAAGGCCCTTTCCAGAGGTGCAACCACGCTTCTCTCTCTGGCAGAGGGGATGCTAGGTAAAAGAAAATTTCGCTCCATGCGGGTATCTTGCACTGTCCTGAGCAGAGTAGCTCAGGCAAGAAGCAGCAGCTTCCCACAAACCCGACTCTGATTGCCCAACGAATGCTATGCTTTCCCAGAGAGGATGCCTGGGCATAGAAGGATTTCGTTCCATGCGGGATTATTACAACGTGCAGGGGACACTAGATCAGGGAAGCAGCAGCAGCATACCTCAGACGCGACTCTGTTTTCACAAGTAGCTGGTGACTCTTGTCTTACAACGGGCCCGCTGTTCCTGCCAGTGCCAACTCTCCTGCATCGCGACCGTTTCCCGAACACAAAGCCAACGGCTCCTTCTCTTTTCCCGTGGCAGCGTGCTAAACCTTCCCCAGACTTGCTCTTGGTGAGCACGGTGACAGACGTGTCCCTTTCCTTAAGGCCCTTTCCAGAGGTGCAACCACGCTTCTCTCTCTGGCAGAGGGGATGCTAGGTGAAAGAAAATTTCGCTCCATGCGGGTATCTTGCACTGTCCTGAGCAGAGTAGCTCAGGCAAGAAGCAGCAGCTTCCCAAAAACCCGACTCTGATTGCCCAACGAATGCTATGCTTTCCCAGAGAGGATGGCTGGACATAGAAGGATTTCGTTCCATGCGGGTTTATTACAACGTGCAGGGGAGACTAGCTCAGGGAAGCAGCAGCAGCATCCCTCAGACGCGACTCTGATTTCCCAACGAAAGCTGTGCCTTCCCAGAGGGGATGCCCGGGCAAAGAGGCTTTCGCTCTATGCGGGGCTCTCCAACCGTCCTACGAATACTAGGCTAAGGCAAGCAGCCACAGCAGCCTACAGATCCGACTCTGATTTACCAGCTACTGCTATACGTTCGCAGAGGTTTTCAGCTGGCGCGAACTGCCCTTCGCTGCTGCTTCACAGCAAGGCTTTGGGCATTCGCTCTGAGACTTCAAAGAAGAAGAGCTGCGGGAGAGCTAGTGTATCTTGGGCCTTGCTTTCCGGGGCTCCATGTTCGCGCCATGCGTTCTCACTGCCAAGCCGAACTAAGCAGGGTCAATCACAAACCTACAGCAGTGTGCGTTGCCTAGGATGGCACTCTATGCTCACTTCATGTCCTGGCATAGGCAAGGCTAGGCCTTTTGCACTAGCGCTCGCGTGGAATCGGGGACTAAGCCAGTGCCTTCCCCACAGGAGAGGAGAGTCGACATGAACCCTGCACACTGCCCGTGCACGGGGATGGGGATCTGTTTGGGTCTGTCCTCCCTCCTACCCCGGCACACTTCCTGACACCTACAACGTTGTCACATCTTGGAGGAAGACGGCATCGGACTGCCCGTTCGTCCAGGGAGCTGTTTCTGCGAGTTGCGGCTATGGCGCTTGGTGGCAAGCCCAAGTCTGCCCTAGGCAGAGGGGGTCAAGGAGACGCTGTCCCCTTGGGACCAGAGACACAGGACCGGCCTGCCTTCTGCACAGACTCCTTCCTCAGTGTGGAGCACGCGTGTCTGCCCTAGTCGTACTCTTCTGTCACCTTAGCAGCCAGGCCTCCGTCCCTCAGCACAGGTAGATGGTGACACTTGACTTACAACGGGCCCGCTGTTCCTGCCAGTGCCAACTCTCCTGCATCGCGACCGTTTCCCGAACACAAAGCCAACGGCTCCTTCTCTTTGCCCGTGGCAGCGTGCTGCACCTTCCCCAGACTTGCTCTTGGGGAGCACGGTGACAGACGTGTCCCTTTCCTTAATCCCCTTTCCAAAGGTGCATCCACGCTTCTCTCTCTGGCAGAGGGGATGCTAGGTGAAAGGGAATTTCGCTCCATGCGGGTATCTTGCACTGTCCTCAGCAGAATAGCTCAGGCAAGAAGCAGCAGCTTCCTAAAAACCCGACACTGATTGCCCAACGAATGCTCTGCTTTCTCAGAGAGGAGGCCTGGCCATAGATGATTTCGCTCCATGCTGGTTTATTACAATTTGCAGGGAAGTCTAACTCAGGCAAGCAGCAACAGCATCCCTCAGACGCGACTCTGATTTCCCAACGAAAGCTGTGACTTCCCAAAGGGGATGCCCGGGCAAAGTGGCTTTCGCTCTATGCGGGGCTCTCCCACCGTCCTACGAATACTAGGCTAAGGCAAGCAGCCACAGCAGCCTACAGATCTGACTCTGATTTACCAACTGAACTAAGCAGGCACAATCAAACCAACAGCAGCGTGTGTTGCCTAGGATGGCACTCTATGCTCACTTCATGTCCTGTCATAGGCAAGGCTAGGCCTTTTGCACTAGCGCTCGTGTGGAATCGGGGACTAAGCCACTGCCTTCCCCACAGGAGAGGAGAGTCGACATGAACCCTGCACACTGCCCGTGCACTGGGCTGGGGATCTGTTTGGGTCTGTCCCCCTCCTACTCCGGCACACTTCCTGACACCAACAACGTTGTCACATCTTGGAGGAAGACGGCATCGGACTGCCCGTTCGTCCAGGGAGCTGTTTCTGCGAGTTGAAGCTATGGCGCTTGGTGGCAAGCCCAAGTCTGCCCTAGGCACAGGTGGTCAAGGAGACGCTGTCCCCTTGGGACCAGAGACACAGGACAGGCCTGCCTTCTGCCCAGACTCCTTCCTCAGTGTGGAGCACACCTGCCTGCCATAGTCATACTCTTCTGTCACCTTAGCAGCCAGGCCTCCGACCCTCAGCACAGGTAGATGGTGACACTTGTCTTACAACGGGCCCGCTGTTCCTGCCAGTGCCAACTCTCCTTCATCGCGACCGTTTCCCGAACACAAAGCCAACGGCTCCTTCTCTTTGCCCGTGGCAGCGTGATGAACCTTCCCAAGATTTGCTCTTGGGGAGCACAGTGACAGACGTGTCCCTTTCCATAAGGCCCTTTCCAGAGGTGCAACCACGCTTCTCTCTCTGGCAGAGGGGATGCTAGGTGAAAGAAAATTTCGCTCCATGCGGGTATCTTGCACTGTCCTGAGCAGAGTAGCTCAGGCAAGAAGCAGCAGCTTCCCACAAACCCGACTCTGATTGCCCAACGAATGCTATGCTTTCCCAGAGACGATGCCTGGGCATAGAAGGATTTCGTTCCATGCGGTTTTATTACAACGTGCAGGGGAGACTAGCTCAGGGAAGCAGCAGCAGCATCCCTCAGACGCGACTCTGATTTCCCAACGAAAGCTGTGCCTTCCCAGAGGGGATGCCCGGGCAAAGAGGCTTTCGCTCTATGCGGGGCTCTCCCACCGTCCTACGAATACTAGGCTAAGGCAAGCAGCCACAGCAGCCTACAGATCCGACTCTGATTTACCAGCTACTGCTATACGTTCGCAGAGGTTTTCAGCTGGCGCGAACTGCCCTTCGCTGCTGCTTCACAGCAAGGCTTTGGGCATTCGCTCTGACACTTCAAAGAAGAAGAGCTGCGGGAGAGCTAGTGTATCTTGGGCCTTGCTTTCCGGGGCTCCATGTTCGCGCCGTGCGTTCTCCCTGCCAAGCCGAACTAAGCAGGGTCAATCACAAACCTACAGCAGTGTGCGTTGCCTAGGATGGCACTCTATGCTCACTTCATGTCCTGGCATAGGCAAGGCTAGGACTTTTGCACTAGCGCTCGCGTGGAATGGGGGACTAAGCCAGTGCCTTCCCCACAGGAGAGGAGAGTCGACATGAACCCTGCACACTGCCCGTGCACGGGGATGGGGATCTGTTCGGGTCTGTCCCCCCTGCTACCCCGGCACACTTCCTGACACCAACAACGTTGTCACATCTTGAGGAAGACAGCATCGGACTGCCCGTTCGTC
Organism: Neogale vison; assembly: GCF_020171115.1. Lineage (NCBI taxonomy): Eukaryota > Metazoa > Chordata > Mammalia > Carnivora > Mustelidae > Neogale > Neogale vison. Next base: position 217,448,806 of record NC_058101.1, read on the forward strand.
CAGGGAGCTGTTTCTGCGAGTTGAAGCTATGGCGCTTGGTGGCAAGCCCAAGTCTGCCCTAGGCACAGGTGGTCAAGGAGACGCTGTCCCCTTGGGACCAGAGACACAGGACAGGCCTGCCTTCTGCCCAGACTCCTTCCTCAGTGTGGAGCACGCGTGCCTGCCCTAGTCATACTCTTCTGTCACCTTAGCAGCCAGGCCTCCGACCCTCAGCACAGGTAGATGGTGACACTTGTCTTACAACGGGCCCGCTGTTCCTGCCAGTGCCAACTCTCCTTCATCGCGACCGTTTCCCGAACACAAAGCCAACGGCTCCTTCTCTTTGCCCGTGGCAGCGTGATGAACCTTCCCAAGATTTGCTCTTGGGGAGCACAGTGACAGACGTGTCCCTTTCCTTAAGGCCCTTTCCAGAGGTGCAACCACGCTTCTCTCTCTGGCAGAGGGGATGCTAGGTAAAAGATAATTTCGCTCCATGCGGGTATCTTGCACTGTCCTGAGCAGACTAGCTCAGGCAAGAAGCAGCAGCTTCCCACAAACCCGACTCTGATTGCCCAACGAATGCTGTGCTTTCACAGAGAGGATGCCTGGGCATAGAAGGATTTCATTCCAGGCGGGGTTATTACAACGTGCGGGGGAGACTAGATCAGGGAAGCAGCAGCAGCATCCCTCAGACGCGACTCTGTTTTCACAAGTAGCTGGTGACACTTGTCTTACAACGGGCCCGCTGTTCCTGCCAGTGCCAACTCTCCTGCATCGCGACCGTTTCCCGAACACAAAGCCAACGGCTCCTTCTCTTTTCCCGTGGCAGCGTGCTGCACCTTCCCCAGACTTGCTCTTGGGGAGCACGGTGACAGACGTGTCCCTTTCCTTAAGCCGCTTTCGAGAGGTGCATCCACGCTTCTCTCTCTGGCAGAGGGGATGCTAGGTGAAAGGGAATTTCGCTCCATGCGGGTATCTTGCACTGTCCTCAGCAGAATAGCTCAGGCAAGAAGCAGCAGCTTCCTAAAAACCCGACTCTGATTGCCCAACGAATGCTCTGCTTTCTCAGAGAGGAGGCCTGGCCATAGATGATTTCGCTCCATGCGGGTTTATTACAATTTGCAGGGAAGTCTAACTCAGGCAAGCAGCAACAGCATCCCTCAGACGCGACTCTGATTTCCCAACGAAAGCTGTGACTTCCCAAAGGGGATAGCCGGGCAAAGTGGCTTTCGCTCTATGCGGGGCTCTCCCACCGTCCTACGAATACTAGGCTAAGGCAAGCAGCCACAGCAGCCTACAGATCTGACTCTGATTTACCAACTGAACTAAGCAGGCACAATCAAAAACCAACAGCAGCGTGTGTTGCCTAGGATGGCACTCTATGCTCACTTCATGTCCTGTCATAGGCAAGGCTAGGCCTTTTGCACTAGCGCTCGTGTGGAATCGGGTACTAAGCCACTGCCTTCCCCACAGGAGAGGAGAGTCGACATGATCCCTGCACACTGCCCGTGCACTGGGCTAGGGATCTGTTTGGGTCTGTCCCCCCTCCTACCCCGGCACACTTCCTGACACCAACAACGTTGTCACATCTTGGAGGAAGACGGCATCGGACTGCCCGTTCGTCCAGGGAGCTGTTTCTGCGAGTTGAAGCTATGGCGCTTGGTGGCAAGCCCAAGTCTGCCCTAGGCACAGGTGGTCAAGGAGACGCTGTCCCCTTGGGACCAGAGACACAGGACAGGCCTGCCTTCTGCCCAGACTCCTTCCTCAGTGTGGAGCACACCTGCCTGCCATAGTCATACTCTTCTGTCACCTTAGCAGCCAGGCCTCCGACCCTCAGCACAGGTAGATGGTGACACTTGTCTTACAACGGGCCCGCTGTTCCTGCCAGTGCCAACTCTCCTTCATCGCGACCGTTTCCCGAACACAAAGCCAACGGCTCCTTCTCTTTGCCCGTGGCAGCGTGATGAACCTTCCCGAGATTTGCTCTTGGGGAGCACAGTGACAGACGTGTCCCTTTCCATAAGGCCCTTTCCAGAGGTGCAACCACGCTTCTCTCTCTGGCAGAGGGGATGCTAGGTAAAAGATAATTTCGCTCCATGCGGGTATCTTGCACTGTCCTGAGCAGAGTAGCTCAGGCAAGAAGCAGCAGCTTCCCACAAACCCGACTCTGATTGCCCAACGAATGTTATGCTTTCCCAGAGAGGATGCCTGGGCATAGAAGGATTTCGTTCCATGCGGGATTATTACAACGTGCAGGGGACACTAGATCAGGGAAGCAGCAGCAGCATACCTCAGACGCGACTCTGTTTTCACAAGTAGCTGGTGACTCTTGTCTTACAACGGGCCCGCTGTTCCTGCCAGTGCCAACTCTCCTTCATCGCGACCGTTTCCCGAACACAAAGCCAACGGCTCCTTCTCTTTTCCCGTGGCAGCGTGCTAAACCTTTCCCAGACTTGCTCTTGGGGAGCACGGTGACAGACGTGTCCCTTTCCTTAAGGCCCTTTCCAGAGGTGCAACCACGCTTCTCTCTCTGGCAGAGGGGATGCTAGGTGAAAGAAAATTTCGCTCCATGCGGGTATCTTGCACTGTCCTGAGCAGAGTAGCTCAGGCAAGAAGCAGCAGCTTCCCAAAAACCCGACTCTGATTGCCCAACGAATGCTATGCTTTCCCAGAGAGGATGCCTGGACATAGAAGGATTTCGTTCCATGCGGGTTTATTACAACGTGCAGGGGAGACTAGCTCAGGGAAGCAGCAGCAGCATCCCTCAGACGCGACTCTGATTTCCCAACGAAAGCTGTGCCTTCCCAGAGGGGATGCCCGGGCAAAGAGGCTTTCGCTCTATGCGGGGCTCTCCAACCGTCCTACGAATACTAGGCTTAGGCAAGCAGCCACAGCAGCCTACAGATCCGACTCTGATTTACCAGCTACTGCTATACGTTCGCAGAGGTTTTCAGCTGGCGCGAACTGCCCTTCGCTGCTGCTTCACAGCAAGGCTTTGGGCATTCGCTCTGAGACTTCAAAGAAGAAGAGCTGCGGGAGAGCTAGTGTATCTTGGGCCTTGCTTTCCGGGGCTCCATGTTCGCGCCATGCGTTCTCACTGCCAAGCCGAACTAAGCAGGGTCAATCACAAACCTACAGCAGTGTGCGTTGCCTAGGATGGCACTCTATGCTCACTTCATGTCCTGGCATAGGCAAGGCTAGGCCTTTTGCACTAGCGCTCGCGTGGAATCGGGGACTAAGCCAGTGCCTTCCCCACAGGAGAGGAGAGTCGACATGAACCCTGCACACTGCCCGTGCACGGGGATGGGGATCTGTTTGGGTCTGTCCTCCCTCCTACCCCGGCACACTTCCTGACACCTACAACGTTGTCACATCTTGGAGGAAGACGGCATCGGACTGCCCGTTCGTCCAGGGAGCTGTTTCTGCGAGTTGCGGCTATGGCGCTTGGTGGCAAGCCCAAGTCTGCCCTAGGCAGAGGGGGTCAAGGAGACGCTGTCCCCTTGGGACCAGAGACACAGGACCGGCCTGCCTTCTGCACAGACTCCTTCCTCAGTGTGGAGCACGCGTGTCTGCCCTAGTCGTACTCTTCTGTCACCTTAGCAGCCAGGCCTCCGTCCCTCAGCACAGGTAGATGGTGACACTTGACTTACAACGGGCCCGCTGTTCCTGCCAGTGCCAACTCTCCTGCATCGCGACCGTTTCCCGAACACAAAGCCAACGGCTCCTTCTCTTTGCCCGTGGCAGCGTGCTGCACCTTCCCCAGACTTGCTCTTGGGGAGCACGGTGACAGACGTGTCCCTTTCCTTAATCCCCTTTCCAGAGGTGCATCCACGCTTCTCTCTCTGGCAGAGGGGATGCTAGGTGAAAGGGAATTTCGCTCCATGAGGGTATCTTGCACTGTCCTCAGCAGAATAGCTCAGGCAAGAAGCAGCAGCTTCCTAAAAACCCGACACTGATTGCCCAACGAATGCTCTGCTTTCTCAGAGAGGAGGCCTGGCCATAGATGATTTCGCTCCATGCTGGTTTATTACAATTTGCAGGGAAGTCTAACTCAGGCAAGCAGCAACAGCATCCCTCAGACGCGACTCTGATTTCCCAACGAAAGCTGTGACTTCCCAAAGGGGATGCCCGGGCAAAGTGGCTTTCGCTCTATGCGGGGCTCTCCCACCGTCCTACGAATACTAGGCTAAGGCAAGCAGCCACAGCAGCCTACAGATCTGACTCTGATTTACCAACTGAACTAAGCAGGCACAATCAAAAACCAACAGCAGCGTGTGTTGCCTAGGATGGCACTCTATGCTAACTTCATGTCCTGTCATAGGCAAGGCTAGGCCTTTTGCACTAGCGCTCGTGTGGAATCGGGGACTAAGCCACTGCCTTCCCCACAGGAGAGGAGAGTCGACATGAACCCTGCACACTGCCCGTGCACTGGGCTGGGGATCTGTTTGGGTCTGTCCCCCCTCCTACCCCGGCACACTTCCTGACACCAACAACGTTGTCACATCTTGGAGGAAGACGGCATCGGACTGCCCGTTCGTCCAGGGAGCTGTTTCTGCGAGTTGAAGCTATGGCGCTTGGTGGCAAGCCCAAGTCTGCCCTAGGCACAGGTGGTCAAGGAGACGCTGTCCCCTTGGGACCAGAGACACAGGACAGGCCTGCCTTCTGCCCAGACTCCTTCCTCAGTGTGGAGCACACCTGCCTGCCATAGTCATACTCTTCTGTCACCTTAGCAGCCAGGCCTCCGACCCTCAGCACAGGTAGATGGTGACACTTGTCTTACAACGGGCCCGCTGTTCCTGCCAGTGCCAACTCTCCTTCATCGCGACCGTTTCCCGAACACAAAGCCAACGGCTCCTTCTCTTTGCCCGTGGCAGCGTGATGAACCTTCCCGGGATTTGCTCTTGGGGAGCACAGTGACAGACGTGTCCCTTTCCATAAGGCCCTTTCCAGAGGTGCAACCACGCTTCTCTCTCTGGCAGAGGGGATGCTAGGTAAAAGAAAATTTCGCTCCATGCGGGTATCTTGCACTGTCCTGAGCAGAGTAGCTCAGGCAAGAAGCAGCAGCTTCCCACAAACCCGACTCTGATTGCCCAACGAATGCTATGCTTTCCCAGAGAGGATGCCTGGGCATAGAAGGATTTCGTTCCATGCGGGATTATTACAACGTGCAGGGGACACTAGATCAGGGAAGCAGCAGCAGCATACCTCAGACGCGACTCTGTTTTCACAAGTAGCTGGTGACTCTTGTCTTACAACGGGCCCGCTGTTCCTGCCAGTGCCAACTCTCCTGCATCGCGACCGTTTCCCGAACACAAAGCCAACGGCTCCTTCTCTTTTCCCGTGGCAGCGTGCTAAACCTTCCCCAGACTTGCTCTTGGTGAGCACGGTGACAGACGTGTCCCTTTCCTTAAGGCCCTTTCCAGAGGTGCAACCACGCTTCTCTCTCTGGCAGAGGGGATGCTAGGTGAAAGAAAATTTCGCTCCATGCGGGTATCTTGCACTGTCCTGAGCAGAGTAGCTCAGGCAAGAAGCAGCAGCTTCCCAAAAACCCGACTCTGATTGCCCAACGAATGCTATGCTTTCCCAGAGAGGATGGCTGGACATAGAAGGATTTCGTTCCATGCGGGTTTATTACAACGTGCAGGGGAGACTAGCTCAGGGAAGCAGCAGCAGCATCCCTCAGACGCGACTCTGATTTCCCAACGAAAGCTGTGCCTTCCCAGAGGGGATGCCCGGGCAAAGAGGCTTTCGCTCTATGCGGGGCTCTCCAACCGTCCTACGAATACTAGGCTTAGGCAAGCAGCCACAGCAGCCTACAGATCCGACTCTGATTTACCAGCTACTGCTATACGTTCGCAGAGGTTTTCAGCTGGCGCGAACTGCCCTTCGCTGCTGCTTCACAGCAAGGCTTTGGGCATTCGCTCTGAGACTTCAAAGAAGAAGAGCTGCGGGAGAGCTAGTGTATCTTGGGCCTTGCTTTCCGGGGCTCCATGTTCGCGCCATGCGTTCTCACTGCCAAGCCGAACTAAGCAGGGTCAATCACAAACCTACAGCAGTGTGCGTTGCCTAGGATGGCACTCTATGCTCACTTCATGTCCTGGCATAGGCAAGGCTAGGCCTTTTGCACTAGCGCTCGCGTGGAATCGGGGACTAAGCCAGTGCCTTCCCCACAGGAGAGGAGAGTCGACATGAACCCTGCACACTGCCCGTGCACGGGGATGGGGATCTGTTTGGGTCTGTCCTCCCTCCTACCCCGGCACACTTCCTGACACCTACAACGTTGTCACATCTTGGAGGAAGACGGCATCGGACTGCCCGTTCGTCCAGGGAGCTGTTTCTGCGAGTTGCGGCTATGGCGCTTGGTGGCAAGCCCAAGTCTGCCCTAGGCAGAGGGGGTCAAGGAGACGCTGTCCCCTTGGGACCAGAGACACAGGACCGGCCTGCCTTCTGCACAGACTCCTTCCTCAGTGTGGAGCACGCGTGTCTGCCCTAGTCGTACTCTTCTGTCACCTTAGCAGCCAGGCCTCCGTCCCTCAGCACAGGTAGATGGTGACACTTGACTTACAACGGGCCCGCTGTTCCTGCCAGTGCCAACTCTCCTGCATCGCGACCGTTTCCCGAACACAAAGCCAACGGCTCCTTCTCTTTGCCCGTGGCAGCGTGCTGCACCTTCCCCAGACTTGCTCTTGGGGAGCACGGTGACAGACGTGTCCCTTTCCTTAATCCCCTTTCCAGAGGTGCATCCACGCTTCTCTCTCTGGCAGAGGGGATGCTAGGTGAAAGGGAATTTCGCTCCATGAGGGTATCTTGCACTGTCCTCAGCAGAATAGCTCAGGCAAGAAGCAGCAGCTTCCTAAAAACCCGACACTGATTGCCCAACGAATGCTCTGCTTTCTCAGAGAGGAGGCCTGGCCATAGATGATTTCGCTCCATGCTGGTTTATTACAATTTGCAGGGAAGTCTAACTCAGGCAAGCAGCAACAGCATCCCTCAGACGCGACTCTGATTTCCCAACGAAAGCTGTGACTTCCCAAAGGGGATGCCCGGGCAAAGTGGCTTTCGCTCTATGCGGGGCTCTCCCACCGTCCTACGAATACTAGGCTAAGGCAAGCAGCCACAGCAGCCTACAGATCTGACTCTGATTTACCAACTGAACTAAGCAGGCACAATCAAACCAACAGCAGCGTGTGTTGCCTAGGATGGCACTCTATGCTCACTTCATGTCCTGTCATAGGCAAGGCTAGGCCTTTTGCACTAGCGCTCGTGTGGAATCGGGGACTAAGCCACTGCCTTCCCCACAGGAGAGGAGAGTCGACATGAACCCTGCACACTGCCCGTGCACTGGGCTGGGGATCTGTTTGGGTCTGTCCCCCTCCTACTCCGGCACACTTCCTGACACCAACAACGTTGTCACATCTTGGAGGAAGACGGCATCGGACTGCCCGTTCGTCCAGGGAGCTGTTTCTGCGAGTTGAAGCTATGGCGCTTGGTGGCAAGCCCAAGTCTGCCCTAGGCACAGGTGGTCAAGGAGACGCTGTCCCCTTGGGACCAGAGACACAGGACAGGCCTGCCTTCTGCCCAGACTCCTTCCTCAGTGTGGAGCACACCTGACTGCCATAGTCATACTCTTCTGTCACCTTAGCAGCCAGGCCTCCGACCCTCAGCACAGGTAGATGGTGACACTTGTCTTACAACGGGCCCGCTGTTCCTGCCAGTGCCAACTCTCCTTCATCGCGACCGTTTCCCGAACACAAAGCCAACGGCTCCTTCTCTTTGCCCGTGGCAGCGTGATGAACCTTCCCAAGATTTGCTCTTGGGGAGCACAGTGACAGACGTGTCCCTTTCCATAAGGCCCTTTCCAGAGGTGCAACCACGCTTCTCTCTCTGGCAGAGGGGATGCTAGGTAAAAGATAATTTCGCTCCATGCGGGTATCTTGCACTGTCCTGAGCAGAGTAGCTCAGGCAAGAAGCAGCAGCTTCCCACAAACCCGACTCTGATTGCCCAACGAATGCTATGCTTTCCCAGAGAGGATGCCTGGGCATAGAAGGATTTCGTTCCATGCGGGATTATTACAACGTGCAGGGGACACTAGATCAGGGAAGCAGCAGCAGCATACCTCAGACGCGACTCTGTTTTCACAAGTAGCTGGTGACTCTTGTCTTACAACGGGCCCGCTGTTCCTGCCAGTGCCAACTCTCCTGCATCGCGACCGTTTCCCGAACACAAAGCCAACGGCTCCTTCTCTTTTCCCGTGGCAGCGTGCTAAACCTTCCCCAGACTTGCTCTTGGGGAGCACGGTGACAGACGTGTCCCTTTCCTTAAGGCCCTTTCCAGAGGTGCAACCACGCTTCTCTCTCTGGCAGAGGGGATGCTAGGTGAAAGAAAATTTCGCTCCATGCGGGTATCTTGCACTGTCCTGAGCAGAGTAGCTCAGGCAAGAAGCAGCAGCTTCCCACAAACCCGACTCTGATTGCCCAACGAATGCTATGCTTTCCCAGAGACGATGCCTGGGCATAGAAGGATTTCGTTCCATGCGGTTTTATTACAACGTGCAGGGGAGACTAGCTCAGGGAAGCAGCAGCAGCATCCCTCAGACGCGACTCTGATTTCCCAACGAAAGCTGTGCCTTCCCAGAGGGGATGCCCGGGCAAAGAGGCTTTCGCTCTATGCGGGGCTCTCCCACCGTCCTACGAATACTAGGCTAAGGGAAGCAGCCACAGCAGCCTACAGATCCGACTCTGATTTACCAGCTACTGCTATACGTTCGCAGAGGTTTTCAGCTGGCGCGAACTGCCCTTCGCTGCTGCTTCACAGCAAGGCTTTGGGCATTCGCTCTGACACTTCAAAGAAGAAGAGCTGCGGGAGAGCTAGTGTATCTTGGGCCTTGCTTTCCGGGGCTCCATGTTCGCGCCGTGCGTTCTCCCTGCCAAGCCGAACTAAGCAGGGTCAATCACAAACCTACAGCAGTGTGCGTTGCCTAGGATGGCACTCTATGCTCACTTCATGTCCTGGCATAGGCAAGGCTAGGACTTTTGCACTAGCGCTCGCGTGGAATGGGGGACTAAGCCAGTGCCTTCCCCACAGGAGAGGAGAGTCGACATGAACCCTGCACACTGCCCGTGCACGGGGATGGGGATCTGTTCGGGTCTGTCCCCCCTGCTACCCCGGCACACTTCCTGACACCAACAACGTTGTCACATCTTGAGGAAGACAGCATCGGACTGCCCGTTCGTCCAGGGAGCTGTTTCTGCGAGTTGAAGCTATGGCGCTTGGTGGCAAGCCCAAGTCTGCCCTAGGCACAGGTGGTCAAGGAGACGCTGTCCCCTTGGGACCAGAGACACAGGACAGGCCTGCCTTCTGCCCAGACTCCTTCCTCAGTGTGGAGCACGCGTGCCTGCCCTAGTCATACTCTTCTGTCACCTTAGCAGCCAGGCCTCCGACCCTCAGCACAGGTAGATGGTGACACTTGTCTTACAACGGGCCCGCTGTTCCTGCCAGTGCCAACTCTCCTTCATCGCGACCGTTTCCCGAACACAAAGCCAACGGCTCCTTCTCTTTGCCCGTGGCAGCGTGATGAACCTTCCCAAGATTTGCTCTTGGGGAGCACAGTGACAGACGTGTCCCTTTCCTTAAGGCCCTTTCCAGAGGTGCAACCACGCTTCTCTCTCTGGCAGAGGGGATGCTAGGTAAAAGATAATTTCGCTCCATGCGGGTATCTTGCACTGTCCTGAGCAGACTAGCTCAGGCAAGAAGCAGCAGCTTCCCACAAACCCGACTCTGATTGCCCAACGAATGCTGTGCTTTCACAGAGAGGATGCCTGGGCATAGAAGGATTTCATTCCAGGCGGGGTTATTACAACGTGCGGGGGAGACTAGATCAGGGAAGCAGCAGCAGCATCCCTCAGACGCGACTCTGTTTTCACAAGTAGCTGGTGACACTTGTCTTACAACGGGCCCGCTGTTCCTGCCAGTGCCAACTCTCCTGCATCGCGACCGTTTCCCGAACACAAAGCCAACGGCTCCTTCTCTTTTCCCGTGGCAGCGTGCTGCACCTTCCCCAGACTTGCTCTTGGGGAGCACGGTGACAGACGTGTCCCTTTCCTTAAGCCGCTTTCGAGAGGTGCATCCACGCTTCTCTCTCTGGCAGAGGGTATGCTAGGTGAAAGGGAATTTCGCTCCATGCGGGTATCTTGCACTGTCCTCAGCAGAATAGCTCAGGCAAGAAGCAGCAGCTTCCTAAAAACCCGACTCTGATTGCCCAACGAATGCTCTGCTTTCTCAGAGAGGAGGCCTGGCCATAGATGATTTCGCTCCATGCGGGTTTATTACAATTTGCAGGGAAGTCTAACTCAGGCAAGCAGCAACAGCATCCCTCAGACGCGACTCTGATTTCCCAACGAAAGCTGTGACTTCCCAAAGGGGATAGCCGGGCAAAGTGGCTTTCGCTCTATGCGGGGCTCTCCCACCGTCCTACGAATACTAGGCTAAGGCAAGCAGCCACAGCAGCCTACAGATCCGACTCTGATTTACCAACTGAACTAAGCAGGCACAATCAAAAACCAACAGCAGCGTGTGTTGCCTAGGATGGCACTCTATGCTCACTTCATGTCCTGTCATAGGCAAGGCTAGGCCTTTTGCACTAGCGCTCGTGTGGAATCGGGGACTAAGCCACTGCCTTCCCCACAGGAGAGGAGAGTCGACATGATCCCTGCACACTGCCCGTGCACTGGGCTAGGGATCTGTTTGGGTCTGTCCCCCCTCCTACCCCGGCACACTTCCTGACACCAACAACGTTGTCACATCTTGGAGGAAGACGGCATCGGACTGCCCGTTCGTCCAGGGAGCTGTTTCTGCGAGTTGAAGCTATGGCGCTTGGTGGCAAGCCCAAGTCTGCCCTAGGCACAGGTGGTCAAGGAGACGCTGTCCCCTTGGGACCAGAGACACAGGACAGGCCTGCCTTCTGCCCAGACTCCTTCCTCAGTGTGGAGCACACCTGCCTGCCATAGTCATACTCTTCTGTCACCTTAGCAGCCAGGCCTCCGACCCTCAGCACAGGTAGATGGTGACACTTGTCTTACAACGGGCCCGCTGTTCCTGCCAGTGCCAACTCTCCTTCATCGCGACCGTTTCCCGAACACAAAGCCAACGGCTCCTTCTCTTTGCCCGTGGCAGCGTGATGAACCTTCCCGAGATTTGCTCTTGGGGAGCACAGTGACAGACGTGTCCCTTTCCATAAGGCCCTTTCCAGAGGTGCAACCACGCTTCTCTCTCTGGCAGAGGGGATGCTAGGTAAAAGATAATTTCGCTCCATGCGGGTATCTTGCACTGTCCTGAGCAGAGTAGCTCAGGCAAGAAGCAGCAGCTTCCCACAAACCCGACTCTGATTGCCCAACGAATGCTATGCTTTCCCAGAGAGGATGCCTGGGCATAGAAGGATTTCGTTCCATGCGGGATTATTACAACGTGCAGGGGACACTAGATCAGGGAAGCAGCAGCAGCATACCTCAGACGCGACTCTGTTTTTCACAAGTAGCTGGTGACTCTTGTCTTACAACGGGCCCGCTGTTCCTGCCAGTGCCAACTCTCCTTCATCGCGACCGTTTCCCGAACACAAAGCCAACGGCTCCTTCTCTTTTCCCGTGGCAGCGTGCTAAACCTTTCCCAGACTTGCTCTTGGGGAGCACGGTGACAGACGTGTCCCTTTCCTTAAGGCCCTTTCCAGAGGTGCAACCACGCTTCTCTCTCTGGCAGAGGGGATGCTAGGTGAAAGAAAATTTCGCTCCATGCGGGTATCTTGCACTGTCCTGAGCAGAGTAGCTCAGGCAAGAAGCAGCAGCTTCCCAAAAACCCGACTCTGATTGCCCAACGAATGCTATGCTTTCCCAGAGAGGATGCCTGGACATAGAAGGATTTCGTTCCATGCGGGTTTATTACAACGTGCAGGGGAGACTAGCTCAGGGAAGCAGCAGCAGCATCCCTCAGACGCGACTCTGATTTCCCAACGAAAGCTGTGCCTTCCCAGAGGGGATGCCCGGGCAAAGAGGCTTTCGCTCTATGCGGGGCTCTCCAACCGTCCTACGAATACTAGGCTTAGGCAAGCAGCCACAGCAGCCTACAGATCCGACTCTGATTTACCAGCTACTGCTATACGTTCGCAGAGGTTTTCAGCTGGCGCGAACTGCCCTTCGCTGCTGCTTCACAGCAAGGCTTTGGGCATTTGCTCTGAGACTTCAAAGAAGAAGAGCTGCGGGAGAGCTAGTGTATCTTGGGCCTTGCTTTCCGGGGCTCCATGTTCGCGCCATGCGTTCTCACTGCCAAGCCGAACTAAGCAGGGTCAATCACAAACCTACAGCAGTGTGCGTTGCCTAGGATGGCACTCTATGCTCACTTCATGTCCTGGCATAGGCAAGGCTAGGCCTTTTGCACTAGCGCTCGCGTGGAATCGGGGACTAAGCCAGTGCCTTCCCCACAGGAGAGGAGAGTCGACATGAACCCTGCACACTGCCCGTGCACGGGGATGGGGATCTGTTTGGGTCTGTCCTCCCTCCTACCCCGGCACACTTCCTGACACCTACAACGTTGTCACATCTTGGAGGAAGACGGCATCGGACTGCCCGTTCGTCCAGGGAGCTGTTTCTGCGAGTTGCGGCTATGGCGCTTGGTGGCAAGCCCAAGTCTGCCCTAGGCAGAGGGGGGTCAAGGAGACGCTGTCCCCTTGGGACCAGAGACACAGGACCGGCCTGCCTTCTGCACAGACTCCTTCCTCAGTGTGGAGCACGCGTGTCTGCCCTAGTCGTACTCTTCTGTCACCTTAGCAGCCAGGCCTCCGTCCCTCAGCACAGGTAGATGGTGACACTTGACTTACAACGGGCCCGCTGTTCCTGCCAGTGCCAACTCTCCTGCATCGCGACCGTTTCCCGAACACAAAGCCAACGGCTCCTTCTCTTTGCCCGTGGCAGCGTGCTGCACCTTCCCCAGACTTGCTCTTGGGGAGCACGGTGACAGACGTGTCCCTTTCCTTAATCCCCTTTCCAGAGGTGCATCCACGCTTCTCTCTCTGGCAGAGGGGATGCTAGGTGAAAGGGAATTTCGCTCCATGCGGGTATCTTGCACTGTCCTCAGCAGAATAGCTCAGGCAAGAAGCAGCAGCTTCCTAAAAACCCGACACTGATTGCCCAACGAATGCTCTGCTTTCTCAGAGAGGAGGCCTGGCCATAGATGATTTCGCTCCATGCTGGTTTATTACAATTTGCAGGGAAGTCTAACTCAGGCAAGCAGCAACAGCATCCCTCAGACGCGACTCTGATTTCCCAACGAAAGCTGTGACTTCCCAAAGGGGATGCCCGGGCAAAGTGGCTTTCGCTCTATGCGGGGCTCTCCCACCGTCCTACGAATACTAGGCTAAGGCAAGCAGCCACAGCAGCCTACAGATCTGACTCTGATTTACCAACTGAACTAAGCAGGCACAATCAAAAACCAACAGCAGCGTGTGTTGCCTAGGATGGCACTCTATGCTCACTTCATGTCCTGTCATAGGCAAGGCTAGGCCTTTTGCACTAGCGCTCGTGTGGAATCGGGGACTAAGTCACTGCCTTCCCCACAGGAGAGGAGAGTCGACATGAACCCTGCACACTGCCCGTGCACTGGGCTGGGGATCTGTTTGGGTCTGTCCCCCCTCCTACCCCGGCACACTTCCTGACACCAACAACGTTGTCACATCTTGGAGGAAGACGGCATCGGACTGCCCGTTCGTCCAGGGAGCTGTTTCTGCGAGTTGAAGCTATGGCGCTTGGTGGCAAGCCCAAGTCTGCCCTAGGCACAGGTGGTCAAGGAGACGCTGTCCCCTTGGGACCAGAGACACAGGACAGGCCTGCCTTCTGCCCAGACTCCTTCCTCAGTGTGGAGCACACCTGCCTGCCATAGTCATACTCTTCTGTCACCTTAGCAGCCAGGCCTCCGACCCTCAGCACAGGTAGATGGTGACACTTGTCTTACAACGGGCCCGCTGTTCCTGCCAGTGCCAACTCTCCTTCATCGCGACCGTTTCCCGAACACAAAGCCAACGGCTCCTTCTCTTTGCCCGTGGCAGCGTGATGAACCTTCCCGAGATTTGCTCTTGGGGAGCACAGTGACAGACGTGTCCCTTTCCATAAGGCCCTTTCCAGAGGTGCAACCACGCTTCTCTCTCTGGCAGAGGGGATGCTAGGTAAAAGAAAATTTCGCTCCATGCGGGTATCTTGCACTGTCCTGAGCAGAGTAGCTCAGGCAAGAAGCAGCAGCTTCCCACAAACCCGACTCTGATTGCCCAACGAATGCTATGCTTTCCCAGAGAGGATGCCTGGGCATAGAAGGATTTCGTTCCATGCGGGATTATTACAACGTGCAGGGGACACTAGATCAGGGAAGCAGCAGCAGCATACCTCAGACGCGACTCTGTTTTCACAAGTAGCTGGTGACTCTTGTCTTACAACGGGCCCGCTGTTCCTGCCAGTGCCAACTCTCCTGCATCGCGACCGTTTCCCGAACACAAAGCCAACGGCTCCTTCTCTTTTCCCGTGGCAGCGTGCTAAACCTTCCCCAGACTTGCTCTTGGTGAGCACGGTGACAGACGTGTCCCTTTCCTTAAGGCCCTTTCCAGAGGTGCAACCACGCTTCTCTCTCTGGCAGAGGGGATGCTAGGTGAAAGAAAATTTCGCTCCATGCGGGTATCTTGCACTGTCCTGAGCAGAGTAGCTCAGGCAAGAAGCAGCAGCTTCCCAAAAACCCGACTCTGATTGCCCAACGAATGCTATGCTTTCCCAGAGAGGATGCCTGGACATAGAAGGATTTCGTTCCATGCGGGTTTATTACAACGTGCAGGGGAGACTAGCTCAGGGAAGCAGCAGCAGCATCCCTCAGACGCGACTCTGATTTCCCAACGAAAGCTGTGCCTTCCCAGAGGGGATGCCCGGGCAAAGAGGCTTTCGCTCTATGCGGGGCTCTCCAACCGTCCTACGAATACTAGGCTTAGGCAAGCAGCCACAGCAGCCTACAGATCCGACTCTGATTTACCAGCTACTGCTATACGTTCGCAGAGGTTTTCAGCTGGCGCGAACTGCCCTTCGCTGCTGCTTCACAGCAAGGCTTTGGGCATTCGCTCTGAGACTTCAAAGAAGAAGAGCTGCGGGAGAGCTAGTGTATCTTGGGCCTTGCTTTCCGGGGCTCCATGTTCGCGCCATGCGTTCTCCCTGCCAAGCCGAACTAAGCAGGGTCAATCACAAACCTACAGCAGTGTGCGTTGCCTAGGATGGCACTCTATGCTCACTTCATGTCCTGGCATAGGCAAGGCTAGGCCTTTTGCACTAGCGCTCGCGTGGAATCGGGGACTAAGCCAGTGCCTTCCCCACAGGAGAGGAGAGTCGACATGAACCCTGCACACTGCCCGTGCACGGGGATGGGGATCTGTTTGGGTCTGTCCCCCCTCCTACCCCGGCACACTTCCTGACACCAACAACGTTGTCACATCTTGGAGGAAGACGGCATCGGACTGCCCGTTCGTCCAGGGAGCTGTTTCTGCGAGTTGAAGCTATGGCGCTTGGTGGCAAGCCCAAGTCTGCCCTAGGCACAGGTGGTCAAGGAGACGCTGTCCCCTTGGGACCAGAGACACAGGACAGGCCTGCCTTCTGCCCAGACTCCTTCCTCAGTGTGGAGCACACCTGCCTGCCATAGTCATACTCTTCTGTCACCTTAGCAGCCAGGCCTCCGACCCTCAGCACAGGTAGATGGTGACACTTGTCTTACAACGGGCCCGCTGTTCCTGCCAGTGCCAACTCTCCTTCATCGCGACCGTTTCCCGAACACAAAGCCAACGGCTCCTTCTCTTTGCCCGTGGCAGCGTGATGAACCTTCCCGAGATTTGCTCTTGGGGAGCACAGTGACAGACGTGTCCCTTTCCATAAGGCCCTTTCCAGAGGTGCAACCACGCTTCTCTCTCTGGCAGAGGGGTAGCTAGGTAAAAGAAAATTTCGCTCCATGCGGGTATCTTGCACTGTCCTGAGCAGAGTAGCTCAGGCAAGAAGCAGCAGCTTCCCACAAACCCGACTCTGATTGCCCAACGAATGCTATGCTTTCCCAGAGAGGATGCCTGGGCATAGAAGGATTTCGTTCCATGCGGGATTATTACAACGTGCAGGGGACACTAGATCAGGGAAGCAGCAGCAGCATACCTCAGACGCGACTCTGTTTTCACAAGTAGCTGGTGACTCTTGTCTTACAACGGGCCCGCTGTTCCTGCCAGTGCCAACTCTCCTGCATCGCGACCGTTTCCCGAACACAAAGCCAACGGCTCCTTCTCTTTTCCCGTGGCAGCGTGCTAAACCTTCCCCAGACTTGCTCTTGGTGAGCACGGTGACAGACGTGTCCCTTTCCTTAAGGCCCTTTCCAGAGGTGCAACCACGCTTCTCTCTCTGGCAGAGGGGATGCTAGGTGAAAGAAAATTTCGCTCCATGCGGGTATCTTGCACTGTCCTGAGCAGAGTAGCTCAGGCAAGAAGCAGCAGCTTCCCAAAAACCCGACTCTGATTGCCCAACGAATGCTATGCTTTCCCAGAGAGGATGCCTGGACATAGAAGGATTTCGTTCCATGCGGGTTTATTACAACGTGCAGGGGAGACTAGCTCAGGGAAGCAGCAGCAGCATCCCTCAGACGCGACTCTGATTTCCCAACGAAAGCTGTGCCTTCCCAGAGGGGATGCCCGGGCAAAGAGGCTTTCGCTCTATGCGGGGCTCTCCAACCGTCCTACGAATACTAGGCTTAGGCAAGCAGCCACAGCAGCCTACAGATCCGACTCTGATTTACCAGCTACTGCTATACGTTCGCAGAGGTTTTCAGCTGGCGCGAACTGCCCTTCGCTGATGCTTCACAGCAAGGCTTTGGGCATTCGCTCTGAGACTTCAAAGAAGAAGAGCTGCGGGAGAGCTAGTGTATCTTGGGCCTTGCTTTCCGGGGCTCCATGTTCGCGCCATGCGTTCTCACTGCCAAGCCGAACTAAGCAGGGTCAATCACAAACCTACAGCAGTGTGCGTTGCCTAGGATGGCACTCTATGCTCACTTCATGTCCTGGCATAGGCAAGGCTAGGCCTTTTGCACTAGCGCTCGCGTGGAATCGGGGACTAAGCCAGTGCCTTCCCCACAGGAGAGGAGAGTTGACATGAACCCTGCACACTGCCCGTGCACGGGGATGGGAATCTGTTTGGGTCTGTCCTCCCTCCTACCCCGGCACACTTCCTGACACCTACAACGTTGTCACATCTTGGAGGAAGACGGCATCGGACTGCCCGTTCGTCCAGGGAGCTGTTTCTGCGAGTTGCGGCTATGGCGCTTGGTGGCAAGCCCAAGTCTGCCCTAGGCAGAGGGGGTCAAGGAGACGCTGTCCCCTTGGGACCAGAGACACAGGACCGGCCTGCCTTCTGCACAGACTCCTTCCTCAGTGTGGAGCACGCGTGTCTGCCCTAGTCGTACTCTTCTGTCACCTTAGCAGCCAGGCCTCCGTCTCTCAGCACAGGTAGATGGTGACACTTGACTTACAACGGGCCCGCTGTTCCTGCCAGTGCCAACTCTCCTGCATCGCGACCGTTTCCCGAACACAAAGCCAACGGCTCCTTCTCTTTGCCCGTGGCAGCGTGCTGCACCTTCCCCAGACTTGCTCTTGGGGAGCACGGTGACAGACGTGTCCCTTTCCTTAATCCCCTTTCCAGAGGTGCATCCACGCTTCTCTCTCTGGCAGAGGGGATGCTAGGTGAAAGGGAATTTCGCTCCATGCGGGTATCTTGCACTGTCCTCAGCAGAATAGCTCAGGCAAGAAGCAGCAGCTTCCTAAAAACCCGACACTGATTGCCCAACGAATGCTCTGCTTTCTCAGAGAGGAGGCCTGGCCATAGATGATTTCGCTCCATGCGGGTTTATTACAATTTGCAGGGAAGTCTAACTCAGGCAAGCAGCAACAGCATCCCTCAGACGCGACTCTGATTTCCCAACGAAAGCTGTGACTTCCCAAAGGGGATGCCCGGGCAAAGTGGCTTTCGCTCTATGCGGGGCTCTCCCACCGTCCTACGAATACTAGGCTAAGGCAAGCAGCCACAGCAGCCTACAGATCTGACTCTGATTTACCAACTGAACTAAGCAGGCACAATCAAACCAACAGCAGCGTGTGTTGCCTAGGATGGCACTCTATGCTCACTTCATGTCCTGTCATAGGCAAGGCTAGGCCTTTTGCACTAGCGCTCCGTGTGGAATCGGGGACTAAGCCAGTGCCTTCCCCACAGGAGAGGAGAGTCGACATGAACCCTGCACACTGCCCGTGCACTGGGCTGGGGATCTGTTTGGGGTCTGTCCCCCCTCCTACTCCGGCACACTTCCTGACACCAACAACGTTGTCACATCTTGGAGGAAGACGGCATCGGACTGCCCGTTCGTCCAGGGAGCTGTTTCTGCGAGTTGAAGCTATGGCGCTTGGTGGCAAGCCCAAGTCTGCCCTAGGCACAGGTGGTCAAGGAGACGCTGTCCCCTTGGGACCAGAGACACAGGACAGGCCTGCCTTCTGCCCAGACTCCTTCCTCAGTGTGGAGCACACCTGACTGCCATAGTCATACTCTTCTGTCACCTTAGCAGCCAGGCCTCCGACCCTCAGCACAGGTAGATGGTGACACTTGTCTTACAACGGGCCCGCTGTTCCTGCCAGTGCCAACTCTCCTTCATCGCGACCGTTTCCCGAACACAAAGCCAACGGCTCCTTCTCTTTGCCCGTGGCAGCGTGATGAACCTTCCCCGAGATTTGCTCTTGGGGAGCACAGTGACAGACGTGTCCCTTTCCATAAGGCCCTTTCCAGAGGTGCAACCACGCTTCTCTCTCTGGCAGAGGGGATGCTAGGTAAAAGATAATTTCGCTCCATGCGGGTATCTTGCACTGTCCTGAGCAGAGTAGCTCAGGCAAGAAGCAGCAGCATCCCACAAACCCGACTCTGATTGCCCAACGAATGCTATGCTTTCCCAGAGAGGATGCCTGGGCATAGAAGGGATTTCGTTCCATGCGGGATTATTACAACGTGCAGGGGACACTAGATCAGGGAAGCAGCAGCAGCATACCTCAGACGCGACTCTGTTTTCACAAGTAGCTGGTGACTCTTGTCTTACAACGGGCCCTCTGTTCCTGCCAGTGCCAACTCTCCTGCATCGCGACCGTTTCCCGAACACAAAGCCAACGGCTCCTTCTCTTTTCCCGTGGCAGCGTGCTAAACCTTCCCCAGACTTGCTCTTGGGGAGCACGGTGACAGACGTGTCCCTTTCCTTAAGCCGCTTTCGAGAGGTGCATCCACGCTTCTCTCTCTGGCAGAGGGGATGCTAGGTGAAAGGAATTTCGCTCCATGCGGGTATCTTGCACTGTCCTCAGCAGAATAGCTCAGGCAAGAAGCAGCAGCTTCCTAAAAACCCGACTCTGATTGCCCAACAAATGCTCTGCTTTCTCAGAGAGGAGGCCTGGCCATAGATGATTTCGCTCCATGCGGGTTTATTACAATTTGCAGGGAAGTCTAACTCAGGCAAGCAGCAACAGCATCCCTCAGACGCGACTCTGATTTCCCAACGAAAGCTGTGACTTCCCAAAGGGGATGCCCGGGCAAAGTGGCTTTCGCTCTATGCGGGGCTCTCCCACCGTCCTACGAATACTAGGCTAAGGCAAGCAGCCACAGCAGCCTACAGATCTGACTCTGATTTACCAACTGAACTAAGCAGGCACAATCAAAAACCAACAGCAGCGTGCGTTGCCTAGGATGGCACTCTATGCTCACTTCATGTCCTGTCATAGGCAAGGCTAGGCCTTTTGCACTAGCGCTCGTGTGGAATCGGGGACTAAGCCACTGCCTTCCCCACAGGAGAGGAGAGTCGACATGAACCCTGCACACTGCCCGTGCACTGGGCTGGGGATCTGTTTGGGTCTGTCCCCCCCTCCTACCCCGGCACACTTCCTGACACCAACAACGTTGTCACATCTTGGAGGAAGACGGCATCGGACTGCCCGTTCGTCCAGGGAGCTGTTTCTGCGAGTTGAAGCTATGGCGCTTGGTGGCAAGCCCAAGTCTGCCCTAGGCACAGGTGGTCAAGGAGACGCTGTCCCCTTGGGACCAGAGACACAGGACAGGCCTGCCTTCTGCCCAGACTCCTTCCTCAGTGTGGAGCACACCTGCCTGCCATAGTCATACTCTTCTGTCACCTTAGCAGCCAGGCCTCCGACCCTCAGCACAGGTAGATGGTGACACTTGTCTTACAACGGGCCCGCTGTTCCTGCCAGTGCCAACTCTCCTTCATCGCGACCGTTTTCCCGAACACAAAGCCAACGGCTCCTTCTCTTTGCCCGTGGCAGCGTGATGAACCTTCCCGAGATTTGCTCTTGGGGAGCACAGTGACAGACGTGTCCCTTTCCATAAGGCCCTTTCCAGAGGTGCAACCACGCTTCTCTCTCTGGCAGAGGGGATGCTAGGTAAAAGAAAATTTCGCTCCATGCGGGTATCTTGCACTGTCCTGAGCAGAGTAGCTCAGGCAAGAAGCAGCAGCTTCCCACAAACCCGACTCTGATTGCCCAACGAATGCTATGCTTTCCCAGAGAGGATGCCTGGGCATAGAAGGATTTCGTTCCATGCGGGATTATTACAACGTGCAGGGGACACTAGATCAGGGAAGCAGCAGCAGCATACCTCAGACGCGACTCTGTTTTCACAAGTAGCTGGTGACTCTTGTCTTACAACGGGCCCGCTGTTCCTGCCAGTGCCAACTCTCCTGCATCGCGACCGTTTCCCGAACACAAAGCCAACGGCTCCTTCTCTTTTCCCCGTGGCAGCGTGCTAAACCTTCCCCAGACTTGCTCTTGGTGAGCACGGTGACAGACGTGTCCCTTTCCTTAAGGCCCTTTCCAGAGGTGCAACCACGCTTCTCTCTCTGGCAGAGGGGATGCTAGGTGAAAGAAAATTTCGCTCCATGCGGGTATCTTGCACTGTCCTGAGCAGAGTAGCTCAGGCAAGAAGCAGCAGCTTCCCAAAAACCCGACTCTGATTGCCCAACGAATGCTATGCTTTCCCAGAGAGGATGCCTGGACATAGAAGGATTTCGTTCCATGCGGGTTTATTACAACGTGCAGGGGAGACTAGCTCAGGGAAGCAGCAGCAGCATCCCTCAGACGCGACTCTGATTTCCCAACGAAAGCTGTGCCTTCCCAGAGGGGATGCCCGGGCAAAGAGGCTTTCGCTCTATGCGGGGCTCTCCAACCGTCCTACGAATACTAGGCTTAGGCAAGCAGCCACAGCAGCCTACAGATCCGACTCTGATTTACCAGCTACTGCTATACGTTCGCAGAGGTTTTCAGCTGGCGCGAACTGCCCTTCGCTGATGCTTCACAGCAAGGCTTTGGGCATTCGCTCTGACACTTCAAAGAAGAAGAGCTGCGGGAGAGCTAGTGTATCTTGGGCCTTGCTTTCCGGGGCTCCATGTTCGCAGCCATGCGTTCTCACTGCCAAGCCGAACTAAGCAGGGTCAATCACAAACCTACAGCAGTGTGCGTTGCCTAGGATGGCACTCTATGCTCACTTCATGTCCTGGCATAGGCAAGGCTAGGCCTTTTGCACTAGCGCTCGCGTGGAATCGGGGACTAAGCCAGTGCCTTCCCCACAGGAGAGGAGAGTCGACATGAACCCTGCACACTGCCCGTGCACTGGGCTGGGGATCTGTTTGGGTCTGTCCCCCCTCCTACCCCGGCACACTTCCTGACACCAACAACGTTGTCACATCTTGGAGGAAGACGGCATCGGACTGCCCGTTCGTCCAGGGAGCTGTTTCTGCGAGTTGAAGCTATGGCGCTTGGTGGCAAGCCCAAGTCTGCCCTAGGCACAGGTGGTCAAGGAGACGCTGTCCCCTTGGGACCAGAGACACAGGACAGGCCTGCCTTCTGCCCAGACTCCTTCCTCAGTGTGGAGCACACCTGCCTGCCATAGTCATACTCTTCTGTCACCTTAGCAGCCAGGCCTCCGACCCTCAGCACAGGTAGATGGTGACACTTGTCTTACAACGGGCCCGCTGTTCCTGCCAGTGCCAACTCTCCTTCATCGCGACCGTTTCCCGAACACAAAGCCAACGGCTCCTTCTCTTTGCCCGTGGCAGCGTGATGAACCTTCCCGAGATTTGCTCTTGGGGAGCACAGTGACAGACGTGTCCCTTTCCATAAGGCCCTTTCCAGAGGTGCAACCACGCTTCTCTCTCTGGCAGAGGGGATGCTAGGTAAAAGAAAATTTCGCTCCATGCGGGTATCTTGCACTGTCCTGAGCAGAGTAGCTCAGGCAAGAAGCAGCAGCTTCCCACAAACCCGACTCTGATTGCCCAACGAATGCTATGCTTTCCCAGAGAGGATGCCTGGGCATAGAAGGATTTCGTTCCATGCGGGATTATTACAACGTGCAGGGGACACTAGATCAGGGAAGCAGCAGCAGCATACCTCAGACGCGACTCTGTTTTCACAAGTAGCTGGTGACTCTTGTCTTACAACGGGCCCGCTGTTCCTGCCAGTGCCAACTCTCCTGCATCGCGACCGTTTCCCGAACACAAAGCCAACGGCTCCTTCTCTTTTCCCGTGGCAGCGTGCTAAACCTTCCCCAGACTTGCTCTTGGTGAGCACGGTGACAGACGTGTCCCTTTCCTTAAGGCCCTTTCCAGAGGTGCAACCACGCTTCTCTCTCTGGCAGAGGGGATGCTAGGTGAAAGAAAATTTCGCTCCATGCGGGTATCTTGCACTGTCCTGAGCAGAGTAGCTCAGGCAAGAAGCAGCAGCTTCCCAAAAACCCGACTCTGATTGCCCAACGAATGCTATGCTTTCCCAGAGAGGATGCCTGGACATAGAAGGATTTCGTTCCATGCGGGTTTATTACAACGTGCAGGGGAGACTAGCTCAGGGAAGCAGCAGCAGCATCCCTCAGACGCGACTCTGATTTCCCAACGAAAGCTGTGCCTTCCCAGAGGGGATGCCCGGGCAAAGAGGCTTTCGCTCTATGCGGGGCTCTCCAACCGTCCTACGAATACTAGGCTTAGGCAAGCAGCCACAGCAGCCTACAGATCCGACTCTGATTTACCAGCTACTGCTATACGTTCGCAGAGGTTTTCAGCTGGCGCGAACTGCCCTTCGCTGATGCTTCACAGCAAGGCTTTGGGCATTCGCTCTGAGACTTCAAAGAAGAAGAGCTGCGGGAGAGCTAGTGTATCTTGGGCCTTGCTTTCCGGGGCTCCATGTTCGCGCCATGCGTTCTCACTGCCAAGCCGAACTAAGCAGGGTCAATCACAAACCTACAGCAGTGTGCGTTGCCTAGGATGGCACTCTATGCTCACTTCATGTCCTGGCATAGGCAAGGCTAGGCCTTTTGCACTAGCGCTCGCGTGGAATCGGGGACTAAGCCAGTGCCTTCCCCACAGGAGAGGAGAGTCGACATGAACCCTGCACACTGCCCGTGCACTGGGCTGGGGATCTGTTTGGGTCTGTCCCCCCTCCTACCCCGGCACACTTCCTGACACCAACAACGTTGTCACATCTTGGAGGAAGACGGCATCGGACTGCCCGTTCGTCCAGGGAGCTGTTTCTGCGAGTTGAAGCTATGGCGCTTGGTGGCAAGCCCAAGTCTGCCCTAGGCACAGGTGGTCAAGGAGACGCTGTCCCCTTGGGACCAGAGACACAGGACAGGCCTGCCTTCTGCCCAGACTCCTTCCTCAGTGTGGAGCACACCTGCCTGCCATAGTCATACTCTTCTGTCACCTTAGCAGCCAGGCCTCCGACCCTCAGCACAGGTAGATGGTGACACTTGTCTTACAACGGGCCCGCTGTTCCTGCCAGTGCCAACTCTCCTTCATCGCGACCGTTTCCCGAACACAAAGCCAACGGCTCCTTCTCTTTGCCCGTGGCAGCGTGATGAACCTTCCCGAGATTTGCTCTTGGGGAGCACAGTGACAGACGTGTCCCTTTCCATAAGGCCCTTTCCAGAGGTGCAACCACGCTTCTCTCTCTGGCAGAGGGGATGCTAGGTAAAAGATAATTTCGCTCCATGCGGGTATCTTGCACTGTCCTGAGCAGAGTAGCTCAGGCAAGAAGCAGCAGCTTCCCACAAACCCGACTCTGATTGCCCAACGAATGCTATGCTTTCCCAGAGAGGATGCCTGGGCATAGAAGGATTTCGTTCCATGCGGGATTATTACAACGTGCAGGGGACACTAGATCAGGGAAGCAGCAGCAGCATACCTCAGACGCGACTCTGTTTTCACAAGTAGCTGGTGACTCTTGTCTTACAACGGGCCCGCTGTTCCTGCCAGTGCCAACTCTCCTGCATCGCGACCGTTTCCCGAACACAAAGCCAACGGCTCCTTCTCTTTTCCCGTGGCAGCGTGCTAAACCTTCCCCAGACTTGCTCTTGGTGAGCACGGTGACAGACGTGTCCCTTTCCTTAAGGCCCTTTCCAGAGGTGCAACCACGCTTCTCTCTCTGGCAGAGGGGATGCTAGGTGAAAGAAAATTTCGCTCCATGCGGGTATCTTGCACTGTCCTGAGCAGAGTAGCTCAGGCAAGAAGCAGCAGCTTCCCAAAAACCCGACTCTGATTGCCCAACGAATGCTATGCTTTCCCAGAGAGGATGCCTGGACATAGAAGGATTTCGTTCCATGCGGGTTTATTACAACGTGCAGGGGAGACTAGCTCAGGGAAGCAGCAGCAGCATCCCTCAGACGCGACTCTGATTTCCCAACGAAAGCTGTGCCTTCCCAGAGGGGATGCCCGGGCAAAGAGGCTTTCGCTCTATGCGGGGCTCTCCAACCGTCCTACGAATACTAGGCTTAGGCAAGCAGCCACAGCAGCCTACAGATCCGACTCTGATTTACCAGCTACTGCTATACGTTCGCAGAGGTTTTCAGCTGGCGCGAACTGCCCTTCGCTGATGCTTCACAGCAAGGCTTTGGGCATTCGCTCTGAGACTTCAAAGAAGAAGAGCTGCGGGAGAGCTAGTGTATCTTGGGCCTTGCTTTCCGGGGCTCCATGTTCGCGCCATGCGTTCTCACTGCCAAGCCGAACTAAGCAGGGTCAATCACAAACCTACAGCAGTGTGCGTTGCCTAGGATGGCACTCTATGCTCACTTCATGTCCTGGCATAGGCAAGGCTAGGCCTTTTGCACTAGCGCTCGCGTGGAATCGGGGACTAAGCCAGTGCCTTCCCCACAGGAGAGGAGAGTTGACATGAACCCTGCACACTGCCCGTGCACGGGGATGGGAATCTGTTTGGGTCTGTCCTCCCTCCTACCCCGGCACACTTCCTGACACCTACAACGTTGTCACATCTTGGAGGAAGACGGCATCGGACTGCCCGTTCGTCCAGGGAGCTGTTTCTGCGAGTTGCGGCTATGGCGCTTGGTGGCAAGCCCAAGTCTGCCCTAGGCAGAGGGGGTCAAGGAGACGCTGTCCCCTTGGGACCAGAGACACAGGACCGGCCTGCCTTCTGCACAGACTCCTTCCTCAGTGTGGAGCACGCGTGTCTGCCCTAGTCGTACTCTTCTGTCACCTTAGCAGCCAGGCCTCCGTCTCTCAGCACAGGTAGATGGTGACACTTGACTTACAACGGGCCCGCTGTTCCTGCCAGTGCCAACTCTCCTGCATCGCGACCGTTTCCCGAACACAAAGCCAACGGCTCCTTCTCTTTGCCCGTGGCAGCGTGCTGCACCTTCCCCAGACTTGCTCTTGGGGAGCACGGTGACAGACGTGTCCCTTTCCTTAATCCCCTTTCCAGAGGTGCATCCACGCTTCTCTCTCTGGCAGAGGGGATGCTAGGTGAAAGGGAATTTCGCTCCATGCGGGTATCTTGCACTGTCCTCAGCAGAATAGCTCAGGCAAGAAGCAGCAGCTTCCTAAAAACCCGACACTGATTGCCCAACGAATGCTCTGCTTTCTCAGAGAGGAGGCCTGGCCATAGATGATTTCGCTCCATGCGGGTTTATTACAATTTGCAGGGAAGTCTAACTCAGGCAAGCAGCAACAGCATCCCTCAGACGCGACTCTGATTTCCCAACGAAAGCTGTGACTTCCCAAAGGGGATGCCCGGGCAAAGTGGCTTTCGCTCTATGCGGGGCTCCCCCACCGTCCTACGAATACTAGGCTAAGGCAAGCAGCCACAGCAGCCTACAGATCTGACTCTGATTTACCAACTGAACTAAGCAGGCAGAATCAAACCAACAGCAGCGTGTGTTGCCTAGGATGGCACTCTATGCTCACTTCATGTCCTGTCATAGGCAAGGCTAGGCCTTTTGCACTAGCGCTCGTGTGGAATCGGGGACTAAGCCACTGCCTTCCCCACAGGAGAGGAGAGTCGACATGAACCCTGCACACTGCCCGTGCACTGGGCTGGGGATCTGTTTGGGTCTGTCCCCCCTCCTACTCCGGCACACTTCCTGACACCAACAACGTTGTCACATCTTGGAGGAAGACGGCATCGGACTGCCCGTTCGTCCAGGGAGCTGTTTCTGCGAGTTGAAGCTATGGCGCTTGGTGGCAAGCCCAAGTCTGCCCTAGGCACAGGTGGTCAAGGAGACGCTGTCCCCTTGGGACCAGAGACACAGGACAGGCCTGCCTTCTGCCCAGACTCCTTCCTCAGTGTGGAGCACACCTGCCTGCCATAGTCATACTCTTCTGTCACCTTAGCAGCCAGGCCTCCGACCCTCAGCACAGGTAGATGGTGACACTTGTCTTACAACGGGCCCGCTGTTCCTGCCAGTGCCAACTCTCCTTCATCGCGACCGTTTCCCGAACACAAAGCCAACGGCTCCTTCTCTTTGCCCGTGGCAGCGTGATGAACCTTCCCGAGATTTGCTCTTGGGGAGCACAGTGACAGACGTGTCCCTTTCCATAAGGCCCTTTCCAGAGGTGCAACCACGCTTCTCTCTCTGGCAGAGGGGATGCTAGGTAAAAGATAATTTCGCTCCATGCGGGTATCTTGCACTGTCCTGAGCAGAGTAGCTCAGGCAAGAAGCAGCAGCTTCCCACAAACCCGACTCTGATTGCCCAACGAATGCTATGCTTTCCCAGAGAGGATGCCTGGGCATAGAAGGATTTCGTTCCATGCGGGATTATTACAACGTGCAGGGGACACTAGATCAGGGAAGCAGCAGCAGCATACCTCAGACGCGACTCTGTTTTCACAAGTAGCTGGTGACTCTTGTCTTACAACGGGCCCGCTGTTCCTGCCAGTGCCAACTCTCCTTCATCGCGACCGTTTCCCGAACACAAAGCCAACGGCTCCTTCTCTTTTCCCGTGGCAGCGTGCTAAACCTTCCCCAGACTTGCTCTTGGTGAGCACGGTGACAGACGTGTCCCTTTCCTTAAGGCCCTTTCCAGAGGTGCAACCACGCTTCTCTCTCTGGCAGAGGGGATGCTAGGTGAAAGAAAATTTCGCTCCATGCGGGTATCTTGCACTGTCCTGAGCAGAGTAGCTCAGGCAAGAAGCAGCAGCTTCCCAAAAACCCGACTCTGATTGCCCAACGAATGCTATGCTTTCCCAGAGAGGATGCCTGGACATAGAAGGATTTCGTTCCATGCGGGTTTATTACAACGTGCAGGGGAGACTAGCTCAGGGAAGCAGCAGCAGCATCCCTCAGACGCGACTCTGATTTCCCAACGAAAGCTGTGCCTTCCCAGAGGGGATGCCCGGGCAAAGAGGCTTTCGCTCTATGCGGGGCTCTCCAACCGTCCTACGAATACTAGGCTTAGGCAAGCAGCCACAGCAGCCTACAGATCCGACTCTGATTTACCAGCTACTGCTATACGTTCGCAGAGGTTTTCAGCTGGCGCGAACTGCCCTTCGCTGATGCTTCACAGCAAGGCTTTGGGCATTCGCTCTGAGACTTCAAAGAAGAAGAGCTGCGGGAGAGCTAGTGTATCTTGGGCCTTGCTTTCCGGGGCTCCATGTTCGCGCCATGCGTTCTCACTGCCAAGCCGAACTAAGCAGGGTCAATCACAAACCTACAGCAGTGTGCGTTGCCTAGGATGGCACTCTATGCTCACTTCATGTCCTGGCATAGGCAAGGCTAGGCCTTTTGCACTAGCGCTCGCGTGGAATCGGGGACTAAGCCAGTGCCTTCCCCACAGGAGAGGAGAGTTGACATGAACCCTGCACACTGCCCGTGCACGGGGATGGGGATCAGTTTGGGTCTGTCCTCCCTCCTACCCCGGCACACTTCCTGACACCTACAACGTTGTCACATCTTGGAGGAAGACGGCATCGGACTGCCCGTTCGTCCAGGGAGCTGTTTCTGCGAGTTGCGGCTATGGCGCTTGGTGGCAAGCCCAAGTCTGCCCTAGGCAGAGGGGGTCAAGGAGACGCTGTCCCCTTGGGACCAGAGACACAGGACCGGCCTGCCTTCTGCACAGACTCCTTCCTCAGTGTGGAGCACGCGTGTCTGCCCTAGTCGTACTCTTCTGTCACCTTAGCAGCCAGGCCTCCGTCTCTCAGCACAGGTAGATGGTGACACTTGACTTACAACGGGCCCGCTGTTCCTGCCAGTGCCAACTCTCCTGCATCGCGACCGTTTCCCGAACACAAAGCCAACGGCTCCTTCTCTTTGCCCGTGGCAGCGTGCTGCACCTTCCCCAGACTTGCTCTTGGGGAGCACGGTGACAGACGTGTCCCTTTCCTTAATCCCCTTTCCAGAGGTGCATCCACGCTTCTCTCTCTGGCAGAGGGGATGCTAGGTGAAAGGGAATTTCGCTCCATGCGGGTATCTTGCACTGTCCTCAGCAGAATAGCTCAGGCAAGAAGCAGCAGCTTCCTAAAAACCCGACACTGATTGCCCAACGAATGCTCTGCTTTCTCAGAGAGGAGGCCTGGCCATAGATGATTTCGCTCCATGCGGGTTTATTACAATTTGCAGGGAAGTCTAACTCAGGCAAGCAGCAACAGCATCCCTCAGACGCGACTCTGATTTCCCAACGAAAGCTGTGACTTCCCAAAGGGGATGCCCGGGCAAAGTGGCTTTCGCTCTATGCGGGGCTCTCCCACCGTCCTACGAATACTAGGCTAAGGCAAGCAGCCACAGCAGCCTACAGATCTGACTCTGATTTACCAACTGAACTAAGCAGGCACAATCAAACCAACAGCAGCGTGTGTTGCCTAGGATGGCACTCTATGCTCACTTCATGTCCTGTCATAGGCAAGGCTAGGCCTTTTGCACTAGCGCTCGTGTGGAATCGGGGACTAAGCCAGTGCCTTCCCCACAGGAGAGGAGAGTCGACATGAACCCTGCACACTGCCCGTGCACTGGGCTGGGGATCTTTTTGGGTCTGTCCCCCCCTCCTACTCCGGCACACTTCCTGACACCAACAACGTTGTCACATCTTGGAGGAAGACGGCATCGGACTGCCCGTTCGTCCAGGGAGCTGTTTCTGCGAGTTGAAGCTATGGCGCTTGGTGGCAAGCCCAAGTCTGCCCTAGGCACAGGTGGTCAAGGAGACGCTGTCCCCTTGGGACCAGAGACACAGGACAGGCCTGCCTTCTGCCCAGACTCCTTCCTCAGTGTGGAGCACACCTGCCTGCCATAGTCATACTCTTCTGTCACCTTAGCAGCCAGGCCTCCGACCCTCAGCACAGGTAGATGGTGACACTTGTCTTACAACGGGCCCGCTGTTCCTGCCAGTGCCAACTCTCCTTCTTCGCGACCGTTTCCCGAACACAAAGCCAACGGCTCCTTCTCTTTGCCCGTGGCAGCGTGATGAACCTTCCCAAGATTTGCTCTTGGGGAGCACAGTGACAGACGTGTCCCTTTCCATAAGGCCCTTTCCAGAGGTGCAACCACGCTTCTCTCTCTGGCAGAGGGGATGCTAGGTAAAAGATAATTTCGCTCCATGCGGGTATCTTGCACTGTCCTGAGCAGAGTAGCTCAGGCAAGAAGCAGCAGCTTCCCACAAACCCGACTCTGATTGCCCAACGAATGCTATGCTTTCCCAGAGAGGATGCCTGGGCATAGAAGGATTTCGTTCCATGCGGGATTATTACAACGTGCAGGGGACACTAGATCAGGGAAGCAGCAGCAGCATACCTCAGACGCGACTCTGTTTTCACAAGTAGCTGGTGACTCTTGTCTTACAACGGGCCCGCTGTTCCTGCCAGTGCCAACTCTCCTGCATCGCGACCGTTTCCCGAACACAAAGCCAACGGCTCCTTCTCTTTTCCCGTGGCAGCGTGCTAAACCTTCCCCAGACTTGCTCTTGGGGAGCACGGTGACAGACGTGTCCCTTTCCTTAAGGCCCTTTCCAGAGGTGCAACCACGCTTCTCTCTCTGGCAGAGGGGATGCTAGGTGAAAGAAAATTTCGCTCCATGCGGGTATCTTGCACTGTCCTGAGCAGAGTAGCTCAGGCAAGAAGCAGCAGCTTCCCACAAACCCGACTCTGATTGCCCAACGAATGCTATGCTTTCCCAGAGACGATGCCTGGGCATAGAAGGATTTCGTTCCATGCGGTTTTATTACAACGTGCAGGGGAGACTAGCTCAGGGAAGCAGCAGCAGCATCCCTCAGACGCGACTCTGATTTCCCAACGAAAGCTGTGCCTTCCCAGAGGGGATGCCCGGGCAAAGAGGCTTTCGCTCTATGCGGGGCTCTCCCACCGTCCTACGAATACTAGGCTAAGGCAAGCAGCCACAGCAGCCTACAGATCCGACTCTGATTTACCAGCTACTGCTATACGTTCGCAGAGGTTTTCAGCTGGCGCGAACTGCCCTTCGCTGCTGCTTCACAGCAAGGCTTTGGGCATTCGCTCTGACACTTCAAAGAAGAAGAGCTGCGGGAGAGCTAGTGTATCTTGGGCCTTGCTTTCCGGGGCTCCATGTTCGCGCCGTGCGTTCTCTCTGCCAAGCCGAACTAAGCAGGGTCAATCACAAACCTACAGCAGTGTGCGTTGCCTAGGATGGCACTCTATGCTCACTTCATGTCCTGGCATAGGCAAGGCTAGGCCTTTTGCACTAGCGCTCGCGTGGAATGGGGGACTAAGCCAGTGCCTTCCCCACAGGAGAGGAGAGTCGACATGAACCCTGCACACTGCCCGTGCACGGGGATGGGGATCTGTTTGGGTATGTCCCCCCTGCTACCCCGGCACACTTCCTGACACCAACAACGTTGTCACATCTTGAGGAAGACAGCATCGGACTGCCCGTTCGTCCAGGGAGCTGTTTCTGCGAGTTGAAGCTATGGCGCTTGGTGGCAAGCCCAAGTCTGCCCTAGGCACAGGTGGTCAAGGAGACGCTGTCCCCCTTGGGACCAGAGACACAGGACAGGCCTGCCTTCTGCCCAGACTCCTTCCTCAGTGTGGAGCACACCTGCCTGCCATAGTCATACTCTTCTGTCACCTTAGCAGCCAGGCCTCCGACCCTCAGCACAGGTAGATGGTGACACTTGTCTTACAACGGGCCCGCTGTTCCTGCCAGTGCCAACTCTCCTTCATCGCGACCGTTTCCCGAACACAAAGCCAACGGCTCCTTCTCTTTGCCCGTGGCAGCGTGATGAACCTTCCCAAGATTTGCTCTTGGGGAGCACAGTGACAGACGTGTCCCTTTCCTTAAGGCCCTTTCCAGAGGTGCAACCACGCTTCTCTCTCTGGCAGAGGGGATGCTAGGTAAAAGATAATTTCGCTCCATGCGGGTATCTTGCACTGTCCTGAGCAGACTAGCTCAGGCAAGAAGCAGCAGCTTCCCACAAACCCGACTCTGATTGCACAACGAATGCTGTGCTTTCACAGAGAGGATGCCTGGGCATAGAAGGATTTCATTCCAGGCGGGGTTATTACAACGTGCGGGGGAGACTAGATCAGGGAAGCAGCAGCAGCATCCCTCAGACGCGACTCTGTTTTCACAAGTAGCTGGTGACACTTGTCTTACAACGGGCCCGCTGTTCCTGCCAGTGCCAACTCTCCTGCATCGCGACCGTTTCCCGAACACAAAGCCAACGGCTCCTTCTCTTTGCCCGTGGCAGCGTGCTGCACCTTCCCCAGACTTGCTCTTGGGGAGCACGGTGACAGACGTGTCCCTTTCCTTAAGCCGCTTTCGAGAGGTGCATCCACGCTTCTCTCTCTGGCAGAGGGGATGCTAGGTGAAAGGGAATTTCGCTCCATGCGGGTATCTTGCACTGTCCTCAGCAGAATAGCTCAGGCAAGAAGCAGCAGCTTCCTAAAAACCCGACTCTGATTGCCCAACGAATGCTCTGCTTTCTCAGAGAGGAGGCCTGGCCATAGATGATTTCGCTCCATGCGGGTTTATTACAATTTGCAGGGAAGTCTAACTCAGGCAAGCAGCAACAGCATCCCTCAGACGCGACTCTGATTTCCCAACGAAAGCTGTGACTTCCCAAAGGGGATGCCCGGGCAAAGTGGCTTTCGCTCTATGCGGGGCTCTCCCACCGTCCTACGAATACTAGGCTAAGGCAAGCAGCCACAGCAGCCTACAGATCTGACTCTGATTTACCAACTGAACTAAGCAGGCACAATCAAAAACCAACATCAGCGTGCGTTGCCTAGGATGGCACTCTATGCTCACTTCATGTCCTGTCATAGGCAAGGCTAGGCCTTTTGCACTAGCGCTCGTGTGGAATCGGGGACTAAGCCACTGCCTTCCCCACAGGAGAGGAGAGTCGACATGATCCCTGCACACTGCCCGTGCACTGGGCTAGGGATCTGTTTGGGTCTGTCCCCCCTCCTACCCCGGCACACTTCCTGACACCAACAACGTTGTCACATCTTGGAGGAAGACGGCATCGGACTGCCCGTTCGTCCAGGGAGCTGTTTCTGCGAGTTGAAGCTATGGCGCTTGGTGGCAAGCCCAAGTCTGCCCTAGGCACAGGTGGTCAAGGAGACGCTGTCCCCTTGGGACCAGAGACACAGGACAGGCCTGCCTTCTGCCCAGACTCCTTCCTCAGTGTGGAGCACACCTGCCTGCCATAGTCATACTCTTCTGTCACCTTAGCAGCCAGGCCTCCGACCCTCAGCACAGGTAGATGGTGACACTTGTCTTACAACGGGCCCGCTGTTCCTGCCAGTGCCAACTCTCCTTCATCGCGACCGTTTCCCGAACACAAAGCCAACGGCTCCTTCTCTTTGCCCGTGGCAGCGTGATGAACCTTCCCGAGATTTGCTCTTGGGGAGCACAGTGACAGACGTGTCCCTTTCCATAAGGCCCTTTCCAGAGGTGCAACCACGCTTCTCTCTCTGGCAGAGGGGATGCTAGGTAAAAGATAATTTCGCTCCATGCGGGTATCTTGCACTGTCCTGAGCAGAGTAGCTCAGGCAAGAAGCAGCAGCTTCCCACAAACCCGACTCTGATTGCCCAACGAATGCTATGCTTTCCCAGAGAGGATGCCTGGGCATAGAAGGATTTCGTTCCATGCGGGATTATTACAACGTGCAGGGGACACTAGATCAGGGAAGCAGCAGCAGCATACCTCAGACGCGACTCTGTTTTCACAAGTAGCTGGTGACTCTTGTCTTACAACGGGCCCGCTGTTCCTGCCAGTGCCAACTCTCCTTCATCGCGACCGTTTCCCGAACACAAAGCCAACGGCTCCTTCTCTTTTCCCGTGGCAGCGTGCTAAACCTTCCCCTGACTTGCTCTTGGGGAGCACGGTGACAGACGTGTCCCTTTCCTTAAGGCCCTTTCCAGAGGTGCAACCACGCTTCTCTCTCTGGCAGAGGGGATGCTAGGTGAAAGAAAATTTCGCTCCATGCGGGTATCTTGCACTGTCCTGAGCAGAGTAGCTCAGGCAAGAAGCAGCAGCTTCCCAAAAACCCGACTCTGATTGCCCAACGAATGCTATGCTTTCCCAGAGAGGATGCCTGGACATAGAAAGATTTCGTTCCATGCGGGTTTATTACAACGTGCAGGGGAGACTAGCTCAGGGAAGCAGCAGCAGCATCCCTCAGACGCGACTCTGATTTCCCAACGAAAGCTGTGCCTTCCCAGAGGGGATGCCCGGGCAAAGAGGCTTTCGCTCTATGCGGGGCTCTCCAACCGTCCTACGAATACTAGGCTTAGGCAAGCAGCCACAGCAGCCTACAGATCCGACTCTGATTTACCAGCTACTGCTATACGTTCGCAGAGGTTTTCAGCTGGCGCGAACTGCCCTTCGCTGATGCTTCACAGCAAGGCTTTGGGCATTCGCTCTGAGACTTCAAAGAAGAAGAGCTGCGGGAGAGCTAGTGTATCTTGGGCCTTGCTTTCCGGGGCTCCATGTTCGCGCCATGCGTTCTCACTGCCAAGCCGAACTAAGCAGGGTCAATCACAAACCTACAGCAGTGTGCGTTGCCTAGGATGGCACTCTATGCTCACTTCATGTCCTGGCATAGGCAAGGCTAGGCCTTTTGCACTAGCGCTCGCGTGGAATCGGGGACTAAGCCAGTGCCTTCCCCACAGGAGAGGAGAGTCGACATGAACCCTGCACACTGCCCGTGCACGGGGATGGGGATCTGTTTGGGTCTGTCCTCCCTCCTACCCCGGCACACTTCCTGACACCTACAACGTTGTCACATCTTGGAGGAAGACGGCATCGGACTGCCCGTTCGTCCTGGGAGCTGTTTCTGCGAGTTGCGGCTATGGCGCTTGGTGGCAAGCCCAAGTCTGCCCTAGGCAGAGGGGGTCAAGGAGACGCTGTCCCCTTGGGACCAGAGACACAGGACCGGCCTGCCTTCTGCACAGACTCCTTCCTCAGTGTGGAGCACGCGTGTCTGCCCTAGTCGTACTCTTCTGTCACCTTAGCAGCCAGGCCTCCGTCCCTCAGCACAGGTAGATGGTGACACTTGACTTACAACGGGCCCGCTGTTCCTGCCAGTGCCAACTCTCCTGCATCGCGACCGTTTCCCGAACACAAAGCCAACGGCTCCTTCTCTTTGCCCGTGGCAGCGTGCTGCACCTTCCCCAGACTTGCTCTTGGGGAGCACGGTGACAGACGTGTCCCTTTCCTTAATTCCCTTTCCAGAGGTGCATCCACGCTTCTCTCTCTGGCAGAGGGGATGCTAGGTGAAAGGGAATTTCGCTCCATGCGGGTATCTTGCACTGTCCTCAGCAGAATAGCTCAGGCAAGAAGCAGCAGCTTCCTAAAAACCCGACACTGATTGCCCAACGAATGCTCTGCTTTCTCAGAGAGGAGGCCTGGCCATAGATGATTTCGCTCCATGCGGGTTTATTACAATTTGCAGGGAAGTCTAACTCAGGCAAGCAGCAACAGCATCCCTCAGACGCGACTCTGATTTCCCAACGAAAGCTGTGACTTCCCAAAGGGGATGCCCGGGCAAAGTGGCTTTCGCTCTATGCGGGGCTCTCCCACCGTCCTACGAATACTAGGCTAAGGCAAGCAGCCACAGCAGCCTACAGATCTGACTCTGATTTACCAACTGAACTAAGCAGGCACAATCAAACCAACAGCAGCGTGTGTTGCCTAGGATGGCACTCTATGCTCACTTCATGTCCTGTCATAGGCAAGGCTAGGCCTTTTGCACTAGCGCTCGTGTGGAATCGGGGACTAAGCCAGTGCCTTCCCCACAGGAGAGGAGAGTCGACATGAACCCTGCACACTGCCCGTGCACTGGGCTGGGGATCTGTTTGGGTCTGTCCCCCCTCCTACTCCGGCACACTTCCTGACACCAACAACGTTGTCACATCTTGGAGGAAGACGGCATCGGACTGCCCGTTCGTCCAGGGAGCTGTTTCTGCGAGTTGAAGCTATGGCGCTTGGTGGCAAGCCCAAGTCTGCCCTAGGCACAGGTGGTCAAGGAGACGCTGTCCCCTTGGGACCAGAGACACAGGACAGGCCTGCCTTCTGCCCAGACTCCTTCCTCAGTGTGGAGCACACCTGCCTGCCATAGTCATACTCTTCTGTCACCTTAGCAGCCAGGCCTCCGACCCTCAGCACAGGTAGATGGTGACACTTGTCTTACAACGGGCCCGCTGTTCCTGCCAGTGCCAACTCTCCTTCATCGCGACCGTTTCCCGAACACAAAGCCAACGGCTCCTTCTCTTTGCCCGTGGCAGCGTGATGAACCTTCCCAAGATTTGCTCTTGGGGAGCACAGTGACAGACGTGTCCCTTTCCATAAGGCCCTTTCCAGAGGTGCAACCACGCTTCTCTCTCTGGCAGAGGGGATGCTAGGTAAAAGATAATTTCGCTCCATGCGGGTATCTTGCACTGTCCTGAGCAGAGTAGCTCAGGCAAGAAGCAGCAGCTTCCCACAAACCCGACTCTGATTGCCCAACGAATGCTATGCTTTCCCAGAGAGGATGCCTGGGCATAGAAGGATTTCGTTCCATGCGGGATTATTACAACGTGCAGGGGACACTAGATCAGGGAAGCAGCAGCAGCATACCTCAGACGCGACTCTGTTTTCACAAGTAGCTGGTGACTCTTGTCTTACAACGGGCCCGCTGTTCCTGCCAGTGCCAACTCTCCTGCATCGCGACCGTTTCCCGAACACAAAGCCAACGGCTCCTTCTCTTTTCCCGTGGCAGCGTGCTAAACCTTCCCCAGACTTGCTCTTGGGGAGCACGGTGACAGACGTGTCCCTTTCCTTAAGCCGCTTTCGAGAGGTGCATCCACGCTTCTCTCTCTGGCAGAGGGGATGCTAGGTGAAAGGGAATTTCGCTCCATGCGGGTATCTTGCACTGTCCTCAGCAGAATAGCTCAGGCAAGAAGCAGCAGCTTCCTAAAAACCCGACTCTGATTGCCCAACGAATGCTCTGCTTTCTCAGAGAGGAGGCCTGGCCATAGATGATTTCGCTCCATGCGGGTTTATTACAATTTGCAGGGAAGTCTAACTCAGGCAAGCAGCAACAGCATCCCTCAGACGCGACTCTGATTTCCCAACGAAAGCTGTGACTTCCCAAAGGGGATGCCCGGGCAAAGTGGCTTTCGCTCTATGCGGGGCTCTCCCACCGTCCTACGAATACTAGGCTAAGGCAAGCAGCCACAGCAGCCTACAGATCTGACTCTGATTTACCAACTGAACTAAGCAGGCACAATCAAAAACCAACAGCAGCGTGCGTTGCCTAGGATGGCACTCTATGCTCACTTCATGTCCTGTCATAGGCAAGGCTAGGCCTTTTGCACTAGCGCTCGTGTGGAATCGGGGACTAAGCCACTGCCTTCCCCACAGGAGAGGAGAGTCGACATGATCCCTGCACACTGCCCGTGCACTGGGCTAGGGATCTGTTTGGGTCTGTCCCCCCTCCTACCCCGGCACACTTCCTGACACCAACAACGTTGTCACATCTTGGAGGAAGACGGCATCGGACTGCCCGTTCGTCCAGGGAGCTGTTTCTGCGAGTTGAAGCTATGGCGCTTGGTGGCAAGCCCAAGTCTGCCCTAGGCACAGGTGGTCAAGGAGACGCTGTCCCCTTGGGACCAGAGACACAGGACAGGCCTGCCTTCTGCCCAGACTCCTTCATCAGTGTGGAGCACACCTGCCTGCCATAGTCATACTCTTCTGTCACCTTAGCAGCCAGGCCTCCGACCCTCAGCACAGGTAGATGGTGACACTTGTCTTACAACGGGCCCGCTGTTCCTGCCAGTGCCAACTCTCCTTCATCGCGACCGTTTCCCGAACACAAAGCCAACGGCTCCTTCTCTTTGCCCGTGGCAGCGTGATGAACCTTCCCGAGATTTGCTCTTGGGGAACACAGTGACAGACGTGTCCCTTTCCATAAGGCCCTTTCCAGAGGTGCAACCACGCTTCTCTCTCTGGCAGAGGGGATGCTAGGTAAAAGATAATTTCGCTCCATGCGGGTATCTTGCACTGTCCTGAGCAGAGTAGCTCAGGCAAGAAGCAGCAGCTTCCCACAAACCCGACTCTGATTGCCCAACGAATGCTATGCTTTCCCAGAGAGGATGCCTGGGCATAGAAGGATTTCGTTCCATGCGGGATTATTACAACGTGCAGGGGACACTAGATCAGGGAAGCAGCAGCAGCATACCTCAGACGCGACTCTGTTTTCACAAGTAGCTGGTGACTCTTGTCTTACAACGGGCCCGCTGTTCCTGCCAGTGCCAACTCTCCTTCATCGCGACCGTTTCCCGAACACAAAGCCAACGGCTCCTTCTCTTTTCCCGTGGCAGCGTGCTAAACCTTCCCCTGACTTGCTCTTGGGGAGCACGGTGACAGACGTGTCCCTTTCCTTAAGGCCCTTTCCAGAGGTGCAACCACGCTTCTCTCTCTGGCAGAGGGGATGCTAGGTGAAAGAAAATTTCGCTCCATGCGGGTATCTTGCACTGTCCTGAGCAGAGTAGCTCAGGCAAGAAGCAGCAGCTTCCCAAAAACCCGACTCTGATTGCCCAACGAATGCTATGCTTTCCCAGAGAGGATGCCTGGACATAGAAAGATTTCGTTCCATGCGGGTTTATTACAACGTGCAGGGGAGACTAGCTCAGGGAAGCAGCAGCAGCATCCCTCAGACGCGACTCTGATTTCCCAACGAAAGCTGTGCCTTCCCAGAGGGGATGCCCGGGCAAAGAGGCTTTCGCTCTATGCGGGGCTCTCCAACCGTCCTACGAATACTAGGCTTAGGCAAGCAGCCACAGCAGCCTACAGATCCGACTCTGATTTACCAGCTACTGCTATACGTTCGCAGAGGTTTTCAGCTGGCGCGAACTGCCCTTCGCTGATGCTTCACAGCAAGGCTTTGGGCATTCGCTCTGAGACTTCAAAGAAGAAGAGCTGCGGGAGAGCTAGTGTATCTTGGGCCTTGCTTTCCGGGGCTCCATGTTCGCGCCATGCGTTCTCACTGCCAAGCCGAACTAAGCAGGGTCAATCACAAACCTACAGCAGTGTGCGTTGCCTAGGATGGCACTCTATGCTCACTTCATGTCCTGGCATAGGCAAGGCTAGGCCTTTTGCACTAGCGCTCGCGTGGAATCGGGGACTAAGCCAGTGCCTTCCCCACAGGAGAGGAGAGTCGACATGAACCCTGCACACTGCCCGTGCACGGGGATGGGGATCTGTTTGGGTCTGTCCTCCCTCCTACCCCGGCACACTTCCTGACACCTACAACGTTGTCACATCTTGGAGGAAGACGGCATCGGACTGCCCGTTCGTCCTGGGAGCTGTTTCTGCGAGTTGCGGCTATGGCGCTTGGTGGCAAGCCCAAGTCTGCCCTAGGCAGAGGGGGTCAAGGAGACGCTGTCCCCTTGGGACCAGAGACACAGGACCGGCCTGCCTTCTGCACAGACTCCTTCCTCAGTGTGGAGCACGCGTGTCTGCCCTAGTCGTACTCTTCTGTCACCTTAGCAGCCAGGCCTCCGTCCCTCAGCACAGGTAGATGGTGACACTTGACTTACAACGGGCCCGCTGTTCCTGCCAGTGCCAACTCTCCTGCATCGCGACCGTTTCCCGAACACAAAGCCAACGGCTCCTTCTCTTTGCCCGTGGCACCGTGCTGCACCTTCCCCAGACTTGCTCTTGGGGAGCACGGTGACAGACGTGTCCCTTTCCTTAATTCCCTTTCCAGAGGTGCATCCACGCTTCTCTCTCTGGCAGAGGGGATGCTAGGTGAAAGGGAATTTCGCTCCATGCGGGTATCTTGCACTGTCCTCAGCAGAATAGCTCAGGCAAGAAGCAGCAGCTTCCTAAAAACCCGACACTGATTGCCCAACGAATGCTCTGCTTTCTCAGAGAGGAGGCCTGGCCATAGATGATTTCGCTCCATGCGGGTTTATTACAATTTGCAGGGAAGTCTAACTCAGGCAAGCAGCAACAGCATCCCTCAGACGCGACTCTGATTTCCCAACGAAAGCTGTGACTTCCCAAAGGGGATGCCCGGGCAAAGTGGCTTTCGCTCTATGCGGGGCTCTCCCACCGTCCTACGAATACTAGGCTAAGGCAAGCAGCCACAGCAGCCTACAGATCTGACTCTGATTTACCAACTGAACTAAGCAGGCACAATCAAACCAACAGCAGCGTGTGTTGCCTAGGATGGCACTCTATGCTCACTTCATGTCCTGTCATAGGCAAGGCTAGGCCTTTTGCACTAGCGCTCGTGTGGAATCGGGGACTAAGCCAGTGCCTTCCCCACAGGAGAGGAGAGTCGACATGAACCCTGCACACTGCCCGTGCACTGGGCTGGGGATCTGTTTGGGTCTGTCCCCCCTCCTACTCCGGCACACTTCCTGACACCAACAACGTTGTCACATCTTGGAGGAAGACGGCATCGGACTGCCCGTTCGTCCAGGGAGCTGTTTCTGCGAGTTGAAGCTATGGCG
The DNA here is from genome assembly GCF_020171115.1 of Neogale vison. Lineage (NCBI taxonomy): Eukaryota > Metazoa > Chordata > Mammalia > Carnivora > Mustelidae > Neogale > Neogale vison. The sequence continues at coordinate 217,489,096 of NC_058101.1, forward strand.
CTTGGTGGCAAGCCCAAGTCTGCCCTAGGCACAGGTGGTCAAGGAGACGCTGTCCCCTTGGGACCAGAGACACAGGACAGGCCTGCCTTCTGCCCAGACTCCTTCCTCAGTGTGGAGCACACCTGCCTGCCATAGTCATACTCTTCTGTCACCTTAGCAGCCAGGCCTCCGACCCTCAGCACAGGTAGATGGTGACACTTGTCTTACAACGGGCCCGCTGTTCCTGCCAGTGCCAACTCTCCTTCATCGCGACCGTTTCCCGAACACAAAGCCAACGGCTCCTTCTCTTTGCCCGTGGCAGCGTGATGAACCTTCCCAAGATTTGCTCTTGGGGAGCACAGTGACAGACGTGTCCCTTTCCATAAGGCCCTTTCCAGAGGTGCAACCACGCTTCTCTCTCTGGCAGAGGGGATGCTAGGTAAAAGATAATTTCGCTCCATGCGGGTATCTTGCACTGTCCTGAGCAGAGTAGCTCAGGCAAGAAGCAGCAGCTTCCCACAAACCCGACTCTGATTGCCCAACGAATGCTATGCTTTCCCAGAGAGGATGCCTGGGCATAGAAGGATTTCGTTCCATGCGGGATTATTACAACGTGCAGGGGACACTAGATCAGGGAAGCAGCAGCAGCATACCTCAGACGCGACTCTGTTTTCACAAGTAGCTGGTGACTCTTGTCTTACAACGGGCCCGCTGTTCCTGCCAGTGCCAACTCTCCTGCATCGCGACCGTTTCCCGAACACAAAGCCAACGGCTCCTTCTCTTTTCCCGTGGCAGCGTGCTAAACCTTCCCCAGACTTGCTCTTGGGGAGCACGGTGACAGACGTGTCCCTTTCCTTAAGCCGCTTTCGAGAGGTGCATCCACGCTTCTCTCTCTGGCAGAGGGGATGCTAGGTGAAAGGGAATTTCGCTCCATGCGGGTATCTTGCACTGTCCTCAGCAGAATAGCTCAGGCAAGAAGCAGCAGCTTCCTAAAAACCCGACTCTGATTGCCCAACGAATGCTCTGCTTTCTCAGAGAGGAGGCCTGGCCATAGATGATTTCGCTCCATGCGGGTTTATTACAATTTGCAGGGAAGTCTAACTCAGGCAAGCAGCAACAGCATCCCTCAGACGCGACTCTGATTTCCCAACGAAAGCTGTGACTTCCCAAAGGGGATGCCCGGGCAAAGTGGCTTTCGCTCTATGCGGGGCTCTCCCACCGTCCTACGAATACTAGGCTAAGGCAAGCAGCCACAGCAGCCTACAGATCTGACTCTGATTTACCAACTGAACTAAGCAGGCACAATCAAAAACCAACAGCAGCGTGCGTTGCCTAGGATGGCACTCTATGCTCACTTCATGTCCTGTCATAGGCAAGGCTAGGCCTTTTGCACTAGCGCTCGTGTGGAATCGGGGACTAAGCCACTGCCTTCCCCACAGGAGAGGAGAGTCGACATGATCCCTGCACACTGCCCGTGCACTGGGCTAGGGATCTGTTTGGGTCTGTCCCCCCTCCTACCCCGGCACACTTCCTGACACCAACAACGTTGTCACATCTTGGAGGAAGACGGCATCGGACTGCCCGTTCGTCCAGGGAGCTGTTTCTGCGAGTTGAAGCTATGGCGCTTGGTGGCAAGCCCAAGTCTGCCCTAGGCACAGGTGGTCAAGGAGACGCTGTCCCCTTGGGACCAGAGACACAGGACAGGCCTGCCTTCTGCCCAGACTCCTTCCTCAGTGTGGAGCACACCTGCCTGCCATAGTCATACTCTTCTGTCACCTTAGCAGCCAGGCCTCCGACCCTCAGCACAGGTAGATGGTGACACTTGTCTTACAACGGGCCCGCTGTTCCTGCCAGTGCCAACTCTCCTTCATCGCGACCGTTTCCCGAACACAAAGCCAACGGCTCCTTCTCTTTGCCCGTGGCAGCGTGATGAACCTTCCCGAGATTTGCTCTTGGGGAGCACAGTGACAGACGTGTCCCTTTCCATAAGGCCCTTTCCAGAGGTGCAACCACGCTTCTCTCTCTGGCAGAGGGGATGCTAGGTAAAAGATAATTTCGCTCCATGCGGGTATCTTGCACTGTCCTGAGCAGAGTAGCTCAGGCAAGAAGCAGCAGCTTCCCACAAACCCGACTCTGATTGCCCAACGAATGCTATGCTTTCCCAGAGAGGATGCCTGGGCATAGAAGGATTTCGTTCCATGCGGGATTATTACAACGTGCAGGGGACACTAGATCAGGGAAGCAGCAGCAGCATACCTCAGACGCGACTCTGTTTTCACAAGTAGCTGGTGACTCTTGTCTTACAACGGGCCCGCTGTTCCTGCCAGTGCCAACTCTCCTGCATCGCGACCGTTTCCCGAACACAAAGCCAACGGCTCCTTCTCTTTTCCCGTGGCAGCGTGCTAAACCTTCCCCAGACTTGCTCTTGGGGAGCACGGTGACAGACGTGTCCCTTTCCTTAAGGCCCTTTCCAGAGGTGCAACCACGCTTCTCTCTCTGGCAGAGGGGATGCTAGGTGAAAGAAAATTTCGCTCCATGCGGGTATCTTGCACTGTCCTGAGCAGAGTAGCTCAGGCAAGAAGCAGCAGCTTCCCAAAAACCCGACTCTGATTGCCCAACGAATGCTATGCTTTCCCAGAGAGGATGCCTGGACATAGAAGGATTTCGTTCCATGCGGGTTTATTACAACGTGCAGGGGAGACTAGCTCAGGGAAGCAGCAGCAGCATCCCTCAGACGCGACTCTGATTTCCCAACGAAAGCTGTGCCTTCCCAGAGGGGATGCCCGGGCAAAGAGGCTTTCGCTCTATGCGGGGCTCTCCAACCGTCCTACGAATACTAGGCTTAGGCAAGCAGCCACAGCAGCCTACAGATCCGACTCTGATTTACCAGCTACTGCTATACGTTCGCAGAGGTTTTCAGCTGGCGCGAACTGCCCTTCGCTGATGCTTCACAGCAAGGCTTTGGGCATTCGCTCTGAGACTTCAAAGAAGAAGAGCTGCGGGAGAGCTAGTGTATCTTGGGCCTTGCTTTCCGGGGCTCCATGTTCGCGCCATGCGTTCTCACTGCCAAGCCGAACTAAGCAGGGTCAATCACAAACCTACAGCAGTGTGCGTTGCCTAGGATGGCACTCTATGCTCACTTCATGTCCTGGCATAGGCAAGGCTAGGCCTTTTGCACTAGCGCTCGCGTGGAATCGGGGACTAAGCCAGTGCCTTCCCCACAGGAGAGGAGAGTCGACATGAACCCTGCACACTGCCCGTGCACGGGGATGGGGATCTGTTTGGGTCTGTCCTCCCTCCTACCCCGGCACACTTCCTGACACCTACAACGTTGTCACATCTTGGAGGAAGACGGCATCGGACTGCCCGTTCGTCCAGGGAGCTGTTTCTGCGAGTTGCGGCTATGGCGCTTGGTGGCAAGCCCAAGTCTGCCCTAGGCAGAGGGGGTCAAGGAGACGCTGTCCCCTTGGGACCAGAGACACAGGACCGGCCTGCCTTCTGCACAGACTCCTTCCTCAGTGTGGAGCACGCGTGTCTGCCCTAGTCGTACTCTTCTGTCACCTTAGCAGCCAGGCCTCCGTCTCTCAGCACAGGTAGATGGTGACACTTGACTTACAACGGGCCGCTGTTCCTGCCAGTGCCAACACTGCTGCATCGCGACCGTTTCCCGAACACAAAGCCAACGGCTCCTTCTCTTTGCCCGTGGCAGCGTGCTGCACCTTCCCCAGACTTGCTCTTGGGGAGCACGGTGACAGACGTGTCCCTTTCCTTAATCCCCTTTCCAGAGGTGCATCCACGCTTCTCTCTCTGGCAGAGGGGATGCTAGGTGAAAGGGAATTTCGCTCCATGCGGGTATCTTGCACTGTCCTCAGCAGAATAGCTCAGGCAAGAAGCAGCAGCTTCCTAAAAACCCGACACTGATTGCCCAACGAATGCTCTGCTTTCTCAGAGAGGAGGCCTGGCCATAGATGATTTCGCTCCATGCGGGTTTATTACAATTTGCAGGGAAGTCTAACTCAGGCAAGCAGCAACAGCATCCCTCAGACGCGACTCTGATTTCCCAACGAAAGCTGTGACTTCCCAAAGGGGATGCCCGGGCAAAGTGGCTTTCGCTCTATGCGGGGCTCTCCCACCGTCCTACGAATACTAGGCTAAGGCAAGCAGCCACAGCAGCCTACAGATCTGACTCTGATTTACCAACTGAACTAAGCAGGCACAATCAAACCAACAGCAGCGTGTGTTGCCTAGGATGGCACTCTATGCTCACTTCATGTCCTGTCATAGGCAAGGCTAGGCCTTTTGCACTAGCGCTCGTGTGGAATCGGGGACTAAGCCACTGCCTTCCCCACAGGAGAGGAGAGTCGACATGAACCCTGCACACTGCCCGTGCACTGGGCTGGGGATCTGTTTGGGTCTGTCCCCCCTCCTACTCCGGCACACTTCCTGACACCAACAACGTTGTCACATCTTGGAGGAAGACGGCATCGGACTGCCCGTTCGTCCAGGGAGCTGTTTCTGCGAGTTGAAGCTATGGCGCTTGGTGGCAAGCCCAAGTCTGCCCTAGGCACAGGTGGTCAAGGAGACGCTGTCCCCTTGGGACCAGAGACACAGGACAGGCCTGCCTTCTGCCCAGACTCCTTCCTCAGTGTGGAGCACACCTGCCTGCCATAGTCATACTCTTCTGTCACCTTAGCAGCCAGGCCTCCGACCCTCAGCACAGGTAGATGGTGACACTTGTCTTACAACGGGCCCGCTCTTCCTGCCAGTGCCAACTCTCCTTCATCGCGACCGTTTCCCGAACACAAAGCCAACGGCTCCTTCTCTTTGCCCGTGGCAGCGTGATGCACCTTCCCGAGACTTGCTCTTGGGGAGCACAGTGACAGACGTGTCCCTTTCCATAAGGCCCTTTCCAGAGGTGCAACCACGCTTCTCTCTCTGGCAGAGGGGATGCTAGGTAAAAGATAATTTCGCTCCATGCGGGTATCTTGCACTGTCCTGAGCAGAGTAGCTCAGGCAAGAAGCAGAAGCTTCCCACAAACCCGACTCTGATTGCCCAACGAATGCTATGCTTTCCCAGAGAGGATGCCTGGGCATAGAAGGATTTCGTTCCATGCGGGATTATTACAACGTGCAGGGGACACTAGATCAGGGAAGCAGCAGCAGCATACCTCAGACGCGACTCTGTTTTCACAAGTAGCCGGTGACTCTTGTCTTACAACGGGCCCGCTGTTCCTGCCAGTGCCAACTCTCCTGCATCGCGACCGTTTCCCGAACACAAAGCCAACGGCTCCTTCTCTTTTCCCGTGGCAGCGTGCTAAACCTTCCCCAGACTTGCTCTTGGGGAGCACGGTGACAGACGTGTCCCTTTCCTTAAGGCCCTTTCCAGAGGTGCAACCACGCTTCTCTCTCTGGCAGAGGGGATGCTAGGTGAAAGAAAATTTCGCTCCATGCGGGTATCTTGCACTGTCCTGAGCAGAGTAGCTCAGGCAAGAAGCAGCAGCTTCCCACAAACCCGACTCTAATTGCCCAACGAATGCTATGCTTTCCCAGAGACGATGCCTGGGCATAGAAGGATTTCGTTCCATGCGGGTTTATTACAACGTGCAGGGGAGACTAGCTCAGGGAAGCAGCAGCAGCATCCCTCAGACGCGACTCTGATTTCCCAACGAAAGCTGTGCCTTCCCAGAGGGGATGCCCGGGCAAAGAGGCTTTCGCTCTATGCGGGGCTCTCCCACCGTCCTACGAATACTAGGCTAAGGCAAGCAGCCACAGCAGCCTACAGATCCGACTCTGATTTACCAGCTACTGCTATACGTTCGCAGAGGTTTTCAGCTGGCGCGAACTGCCCTTCGCTGCTGCTTCACAGCAAGGCTTTGGGCATTCGCTCTGACACTTCAAAGAAGAAGAGCTGCGGGAGAGCTAGTGTATCTTGGGCCTTGCTTTCCGGGGCTCCATGTTCGCGCCGTGCGTTCTCCCTGCCAAGCCGAACTAAGCAGGGTCAATCACAAACCTACAGCAGTGTGCGTTGCCTAGGATGGCACTCTATGCTCACTTCATGTCCTGGCATAGGCAAGGCTAGGCCTTTTGCACTAGCGCTCGCGTGGAATGGGGGACTAAGCCAGTGCCTTCCCCACAGGAGAGGAGAGTCGACATGAACCCTGCACACTGCCCGTGCACGGGGATGGGGATCTGTTTGGGTCTGTCCCCCCTGCTACCCCCGGCACACTTCCTGACACCAACAACGTTGTCACATCTTGAGGAAGACAGCATCGGACTGCCCGTTCGTCCAGGGAGCTGTTTCTGCGAGTTGAAGCTATGGCGCTTGGTGGCAAGCCCAAGTCTGCCCTAGGCACAGGTGGTCAAGGAGACGCTGTCCCCTTGGGACCAGAGACACAGGACAGGCCTGCCTTCTGCCCAGACTCCTTCCTCAGTGTGGAGCACACCTGCCTGCCATAGTCATACTCTTCTGTCACCTTAGCAGCCAGGCCTCCGACCCTCAGCACAGGTAGATGGTGACACTTGTCTTACAACGGGCCCGCTGTTCCTGCCAGTGCCAACTCTCCTTCATCGCGACCGTTTCCCGAACACAAAGCCAACGGCTCCTTCTCTTTGCCCGTGGCAGCGTGATGAACCTTCCCAAGATTTGCTCTTGGGGAGCACAGTGAAAGACGTGTCCCTTTCCTTAAGGCCCTTTCCAGAGGTGCAACCACGCTTCTCTCTCTGGCAGAGGGGATGCTAGGTAAAAGATAATTTCGCTCCATGCGGGTATCTTGCACTGTCCTGAGCAGACTAGCTCAGGCAAGAAGCAGCAGCTTCCCACAAACCCGACTCTGATTGCCCAACGAATGCTGTGCTTTCACAGAGAGGATGCCTAGGCATAGAAGGATTTCATTCCAGGCGGGGTTATTACAACGTGCGGGGGAGCCTAGATCAGGGAAGCAGCAGCAGCATCCCTCAGACGCGACTCTGTTTTCACAAGTAGCTGGTGACACTTGTCTTACAACGGGCCCGCTGTTCCTGCCAGTGCCAACTCTCCTGCATCGCGACCGTTTCCCGAACACAAAGCCAACGGCTCCTTCTCTTTGCCCGTGGCAGCGTGCTGCACCTTCCCCAGACTTGCTCTTGGGGAGCACGGTGACAGACGTGTCCCTTTCCTTAAGCCGCTTTCGAGAGGTGCATCCACGCTTCTCTCTCTGGCAGAGGGGATGCTAGGTGAAAGGGAATTTCGCTCCATGCGGGTATCTTGCACTGTCCTCAGCAGAATAGCTCAGGCAAGAAGCAGCAGCTTCCTAAAAACCCGACTCTGATTGCCCAACGAATGCTCTGCTTTCTCAGAGAGGAGGCCTGGCCATAGATGATTTCGCTCCATGCGGGTTTATTACAATTTGCAGGGAAGTCTAACTCAGGCAAGCAGCAACAGCATCCCTCAGACGCGACTCTGATTTCCCAACGAAAGCTGTGACTTCCCAAAGGGGATGCCCGGGCAAAGTGGCTTTCGCTCTATGCGGGGCTCTCCCACCGTCCTACGAATACTAGGCTAAGGCAAGCAGCCACAGCAGCCTACAGATCTGACTCTGATTTACCAACTGAACTAAGCAGGCACAACCAAAAACCAACAGCAGCGTGTGTTGCCTAGGATGGCACTCTATGCTCACTTCATGTCCTGTCATAGGCAAGGCTAGGCCTTTTGCACTAGCGCTCGTGTGGAATCGGGGACTAAGCCACTGCCTTCCCCACAGGAGAGGAGAGTCGACATGATCCCTGCACACCGCCCGTGCACTGGGCTAGGGATCTGTTTGGGTCTGTCCCCCCTCCTACCCCGGCACACTTCCTGACACCAACAACGTTGTCACATCTTGGAGGAAGACGGCATCGGACTGCCCGTTCGTCCAGGGAGCTGTTTCTGCGAGTTGAAGCTATGGCGCTTGGTGGCAAGCCCAAGTCTGCCCTAGGCACAGGTGGTCAAGGAGACGCTGTCCCCTTGGGACCAGAGACACAGGACAGGCCTGCCTTCTGCCCAGACTCCTTCCTCAGTGTGGAGCACACCTGCCTGCCATAGTCATACTCTTCTGTCACCTTAGCAGCCAGGCCTCCGACCCTCAGCACAGGTAGATGGTGACACTTGTCTTACAACGGGCCCGCTGTTCCTGCCAGTGCCAACTCTCCTTCATCGCGACCGTTTCCCGAACACAAAGCCAACGGCTCCTTCTCTTTGCCCGTGGCAGCGTGATGAACCTTCCCGAGATTTGCTCTTGGGGAGCACAGTGACAGACGTGTCCCTTTCCATAAGGCCCTTTCCAGAGGTGCAACCACGCTTCTCTCTCTGGCAGAGGGGATGCTAGGTAAAAGATAATTTCGCTCCATGCGGGTATCTTGCACTGTCCTGAGCAGAGTAGCTCAGGCAAGAAGCAGCAGCTTCCCACAAACCCGACTCTGATTGCCCAACGAATGCTATGCTTTCCCAGAGAGGATGCCTGGGCATAGAAGGATTTCGTTCCATGCGGGATTATTACAACGTGCAGGGGACACTAGATCAGGGAAGCAGCAGCAGCATACCTCAGACGCGACTCTGTTTTCACAAGTAGCTGGTGACTCTTGTCTTACAACGGGCCCGCTGTTCCTGCCAGTGCCAACTCTCCTGCATCGCGACCGTTTCCCGAACACAAAGCCAACGGCTCCTTCTCTTTTCCCGTGGCAGCGTGCTAAACCTTCCCCAGACTTGCTCTTGGTGAGCACGGTGACAGACGTGTCCCTTTCCTTAAGGCCCTTTCCAGAGGTGCAACCACGCTTCTCTCTCTGGCAGAGGGGATGCTAGGTGAAAGAAAATTTCGCTCCATGCGGGTATCTTGCACTGTCCTGAGCAGAGTAGCTCAGGCAAGAAGCAGCAGCTTCCCAAAAACCCGACTCTGATTGCCCAACGAATGCTATGCTTTCCCAGAGAGGATGCCTGGACATAGAAGGATTTCGTTCCATGCGGGTTTATTACAACGTGCAGGGGAGACTAGCTCAGGGAAGCAGCAGCAGCATCCCTCAGACGCGACTCTGATTTCCCAACGAAAGCTGTGCCTTCCCAGAGGGGATGCCCGGGCAAAGAGGCTTTCGCTCTATGCGGGGCTCTCCAACCGTCCTACGAATACTAGGCTTAGGCAAGCAGCCACAGCAGCCTACAGATCCGACTCTGATTTACCAGCTACTGCTATACGTTCGCAGAGGTTTTCAGCTGGCGCGAACTGCCCTTCGCTGATGCTTCACAGCAAGGCTTTGGGCATTCGCTCTGAGACTTCAAAGAAGAAGAGCTGCGGGAGAGCTAGTGTATCTTGGTCCTTGCTTTCCGGGGCTCCATGTTCGCGCCATGCGTTCTCACTGCCAAGCCGAACTAAGCAGGGTCAATCACAAACCTACAGCAGTGTGCGTTGCCTAGGATGGCACTCTATGCTCACTTCATGTCCTGGCATAGGCAAGGCTAGGCCTTTTGCACTAGCGCTCGCGTGGAATCGGGGACTAAGCCAGTGCCTTCCCCACAGGAGAGGAGAGTCGACATGAACCCTGCACACTGCCCGTGCACGGGGATGGGGATCTGTTTGGGTCTGTCCTCCCTCCTACCCCGGCACACTTCCTGACACCTACAACGTTGTCACATCTTGGAGGAAGACGGCATCGGACTGCCCGTTCGTCCAGGGAGCTGTTTCTGCGAGTTGCGGCTATGGCGCTTGGTGGCAAGCCCAAGTCTGCCCTAGGCAGAGGGGGTCAAGGAGACGCTGTCCCCTTGGGACCAGAGACACAGGACCGGCCTGCCTTCTGCACAGACTCCTTCCTCAGTGTGGAGCACGCGTGTCTGCCCTAGTCGTACTCTTCTGTCACCTTAGCAGCCAGGCCTCCATCTCTCAGCACAGGTAGATGGTGACACTTGACTTACAACGGGCCCGCTGTTCCTGCCAGTGCCAACTCTCCTGCATCGCGACCGTTTCCCGAACACAAAGCCAACGGCTCCTTCTCTTTGCCCGTGGCAGCGTGCTGCACCTTCCCCAGACTTGCTCTTGGGGAGCACGGTGACAGACGTGTCCCTTTCCTTAATCCCCTTTCCAGAGGTGCATCCACGCTTCTCTCTCTGGCAGAGGGGATGCTAGGTGAAAGGGAATTTCGCTCCATGCGGGTATCTTGCACTGTCCTCAGCAGAATAGCTCAGGCAAGAAGCAGCAGCTTCCTAAAAACCCGACACTGATTGCCCAACGAATGCTCTGCTTTCTCAGAGAGGAGGCCTGGCCATAGATGATTTCGCTCCATGCGGGTTTATTACAATTTGCAGGGAAGTCTAACTCAGGCAAGCAGCAACAGCATCCCTCAGACGCGACTCTGATTTCCCAACGAAAGCTGTGACTTCCCAAAGGGGATGCCCGGGCAAAGTGGCTTTCGCTCTATGCGGGGCTCTCCCACCGTCCTACGAATACTAGGCTAAGGCAAGCAGCCACAGCAGCCTACAGATCTGACTCTGATTTACCAACTGAACTAAGCAGGCACAATCAAACCAACAGCAGCGTGTGTTGCCTAGGATGGCACTCTATGCTCACTTCATGTCCTGTCATAGGCAAGGCTAGGCCTTTTGCACTAGCGCTCGTGTGGAATCGGGGACTAAGCCAGTGCCTTCCCCACAGGAGAGGAGAGTCGACATGAACCCTGCACACTGCCCGTGCACTGGGCTGGGGATCTGTTTGGGTCTGTCCCCCCTCCTACTCCGGCACACTTCCTGACACCAACAACGTTGTCACATCTTGGAGGAAGACGGCATCGGACTGCCCGTTCGTCCAGGGAGCTGTTTCTGCGAGTTGAAGCTATGGCGCTTGGTGGCAAGCCCAAGTCTGCCCTAGGCACAGGTGGTCAAGGAGACGCTGTCCCCTTGGGACCAGAGACACAGGACAGGCCTGCCTTCTGCCCAGACTCCTTCCTCAGTGTGGAGCACACCTGCCTGCCATAGTCATACTCTTCTGTCACCTTAGCAGCCAGGCCTCCGACCCTCAGCACAGGTAGATGGTGACACTTGTCTTACAACGGGCCCGCTGTTCCTGCCAGTGCCAACTCTCCTTCATCGCGACCGTTTCCCGAACACAAAGCCAACGGCTCCTTCTCTTTGCCCGTGGCAGCGTGATGAACCTTCCCAAGATTTGCTCTTGGGGAGCACAGTGACAGACGTGTCCCTTTCCATAAGGCCCTTTCCAGAGGTGCAACCACGCTTCTCTCTCTGGCAGAGGGGATGCTAGGTAAAAGATAATTTCGCTCCATGCGGGTATCTTGCACTGTCCTGAGCAGAGTAGCTCAGGCAAGAAGCAGCAGCTTCCCACAAACCCGACTCTGATTGCCCAACGAATGCTATGCTTTCCCAGAGAGGATGCCTGGGCATAGAAGGATTTCGTTCCATGCGGGATTATTACAACGTGCAGGGGACACTAGATCAGGGAAGCAGCAGCAGCATACCTCAGACGCGACTCTGTTTTCACAAGTAGCTGGTGACTCTTGTCTTACAACGGACCCGCTGTTACTGCCAGTGCCAACTCTCCTGCATCGCGACCGTTTCCCGAACACAAAGCCAACGGCTCCTTCTCTTTTCCCGTGGCAGCGTGCTAAACCTTCCCCAGACTTGCTCTTGGGGAGCACGGTGACAGACGTGTCCCTTTCCTTAAGGCCCTTTCCAGAGGTGCAACCACGCTTCTCTCTCTGGCAGAGGGGATGCTAGGTGAAAGAAAATTTCGCTCCATGCGGGTATCTTGCACTGTCCTGAGCAGAGTAGCTCAGGCAAGAAGCAGCAGCTTCCCACAAACCCGACTCTGATTGCCCAACGAATGCTATGCTTTCCCAGAGACGATGCCTGGGCATAGAAGGATTTCGTTCCATGCGGTTTTATTACAACGTGCAGGGGAGACTAGCTCAGGGAAGCAGCAGCAGCATCCCTCAGACGCGCCTCTGATTTCCCAACGAAAGCTGTGCCTTCCCAGAGGGGATGCCCGGGCAAAGAGGCTTTCGCTCTATGCGGGGCTCTCCCACCGTCCTACGAATACTAGGCTAAGGCAAGCAGCCACAGCAGCCTACAGATCCGACTCTGATTTACCAGCTACTGCTATACGTTCGCAGAGGTTTTCAGCTGGCGCGAACTGCCCTTCGCTGCTGCTTCACAGCAAGGCTTTGGGCATTCGCTCTGACACTTCAAAGAAGAAGAGCTGCGGGAGAGCTAGTGTATCTTGGGCCTTGCTTTCCGGGGCTCCATGTTCGCGCCGTGCGTTCTCCCTGCCAAGCCGAACTAAGCAGGGTCAATCACAAACCTACAGCAGTGTGCGTTGCCTAGGATGGCACTCTATGCTCACTTCATGTCCTGGCATAGGCAAGGCTAGGCCTTTTGCACTAGCGCTCGCGTGGAATGGGGGACTAAGCCAGTGCCTTCCCCACAGGAGAGGAGAGTCGACATGAACCCTGCACACTGCCCGTGCACGGGGATGGGGATCTGTTTGGGTCTGTCCCCCCTGCTACCCCGGCACACTTCCTGACACCAACAACGTTGTCACATCTTGAGGAAGACAGCATCGGACTGCCCGTTCGTCCAGGGAGCTGTTTCTGCGAGTTGAAGCTATGGCGCTTGGTGGCAAGCCCAAGTCTGCCCTAGGCACAGGTGGTCAAGGAGACGCTGTCCCCTTGGGACCAGAGACACAGGACAGGCCTGCCTTCTGCCCAGACTCCTTCCTCAGTGTGGAGCACACCTGCCTGCCATAGTCATACTCTTCTGTCACCTTAGCAGCCAGGCCTCCGACCCTCAGCACAGGTAGATGGTGACACTTGTCTTACAACGGGCCCGCTGTTCCTGCCAGTGCCAACTCTCCTTCATCGCGACCGTTTCCCGAACACAAAGCCAACGGCTCCTTCTCTTTGCCCGTGGCAGCGTGATGAACCTTCCCAAGATTTGCTCTTGGGGAGCACAGTGACAGACGTGTCCCTTTCCTTAAGGCCCTTTCCAGAGGTGCAACCACGCTTCTCTCTCTGGCAGAGGGGATGCTAGGTAAAAGATAATTTCGCTCCATGCGGGTATCTTGCACTGTCCTGAGCAGACTAGCTCAGGCAAGAAGCAGCAGTTTCCCACAAACCCGACTCTGATTGCCCAACGAATGCTGTGCTTTCACAGAGAGAATGCCTGGGCATAGAAGGATTTCATTCCAGGCGGGGTTATTACAACGTGCGGGGGAGACTAGATCAGGGAAGCAGCAGCAGCATCCCTCAGACGCGACTCTGTTTTCACAAGTAGCTGGTGACACTTGTCTTACAACGGGCCCGCTGTTCCTGCCAGTGCCAACTCTCCTGCATCGCGACCGTTTCCCGAACACAAAGCCAACGGCTCCTTCTCTTTGCCCGTGGCAGCGTGCTGCACCTTCCCCAGACTTGCTCTTGGGGAGCACGGTGACAGACGTGTCCCTTTCCTTAAGCCGCTTTCGAGAGGTGCATCCACGCTTCTCTCTCTGGCAGAGGGGATGCTAGGTGAAAGGGAATTTCGCTCCATGCGGGTATCTTGCACTGTCCTCAGCAGAATAGCTCAGGCAAGAAGCAGCAGCTTCCTAAAAACCCGACTCTGATTGCCCAACGAATGCTCTGCTTTCTCAGAGAGGAGGCCTGGCCATAGATGATTTCGCTCCATGCGGGTTTATTACAATTTGCAGGGAAGTCTAACTCAGGCAAGCAGCAACAGCATCCCTCAGACGCGACTCTGATTTCCCAACGAAAGCTGTGACTTCCCAAAGGGGATGCCCGGGCAAAGTGGCTTTCGCTCTATGCGGGGCTCTCCCACCGTCCTACGAATACTAGGCTAAGGCAAGCAGCCACAGCAGCCTACAGATCTGACTCTGATTTACCAACTGAACTAAGCAGGCACAATCAAAAACCAACAGCAGCGTGCGTTGCCTAGGATGGCACTCTATGCTCACTTCATGTCCTGTCATAGGCAAGGCTAGGCCTTTTGCACTAGCGCTCGTGTGGAATCGGGGACTAAGCCACTGCCTTCCCCACAGGAGAGGAGAGTCGACATGATCCCTGCACACTGCCCGTGCACTGGGCTAGGGATCTGTTTGGGTCTGTCCCCCCTCCTACCCCGGCACACTTCCTGACACCAACAACGTTGTCACAAATGGAGGAAGACGGCATCGGACTGCCCGTTCGTCCAGGGAGCTGTTTCTGCGAGTTGAAGCTATGGCGCTTGGTGGCAAGCCCAAGTCTGCCCTAGGCACAGGTGGTCAAGGAGACGCTGTCCCCTTGGGACCAGAGACACAGGACAGGCCTGCCTTCTGCCCAGACTCCTTCCTCAGTGTGGAGCACACCTGCCTGCCATAGTCATACTCTTCTGTCACCCTAGCAGCCAGGCCTCCGACCCTCAGCACAGGTAGATGGTGACACTTGTCTTACAACGGGCCCGCTGTTCCTGCCAGTGCCAACTCTCCTTCATCGCGACCGTTTCCCGAACACAAAGCCAACGGCTCCTTCTCTTTGCCCGTGGCAGCGTGATGAACCTTCCCGAGATTTGCTCTTGGGGAGCACAGTGACAGACGTGTCCCTTTCCATAAGGCCCTTTCCAGAGGTGCAACCACGCTTCTCTCTCTGGCAGAGGGGATGCTAGGTAAAAGATAATTTCGCTCCATGCGGGTATCTTGCACTGTCCTGAGCAGAGTAGCTCAGGCAAGAAGCAGCAGCTTCCCACAAACCCGACTCTGATTGCCCAACGAATGCTATGCTTTCCCAGAGAGGATGCCTGGGCATAGAAGGATTTCGTTCCATGCGGGATTATTACAACGTGCAGGGGACACTAGATCAGGGAAGCAGCAGCAGCATACCTCAGACGCGACTCTGTTTTCACAAGTAGCTGGTGACTCTTGTCTTACAACGGGCCCGCTGTTCCTGCCAGTGCCAACTCTCCTGCATCGCGACCGTTTCCCGAACACAAAGCCAACGGCTCCTTCTCTTTTCCCGTGGCAGCGTGCTAAACCTTCCCCAGACTTGCTCTTGGGGAGCACGGTGACAGACGTGTCCCTTTCCTTAAGGCCCTTTCCAGAGGTGCAACCACGCTTCTCTCTCTGGCAGAGGGGATGCTAGGTGAAAGAAAATTTCGCTCCATGCGGGTATCTTGCACTGTCCTGAGCAGAGTAGCTCAGGCAAGAAGCAGCAGCTTCCCAAAAACCCGACTCTGATTGCCCAACGAATGCTATGCTTTCCCAGAGAGGATGCCTGGACATAGAAGGATTTCGTTCCATGCGGGTTTATTACAACGTGCAGGGGAGACTAGCTCAGGGAAGCAGCAGCAGCATCCCTCAGACGCGACTCTGATTTCCCAACGAAAGCTGTGCCTTCCCAGAGGGGATGCCCGGGCAAAGAGGCTTTCGCTCTATGCGGGGCTCTCCAACCGTCCTACGAATACTAGGCTTAGGCAAGCAGCCACAGCAGCCTACAGATCCGACTCTGATTTACCAGCTACTGCTATACGTTCGCAGAGGTTTTCAGCTGGCGCGAACTGCCCTTCGCTGATGCTTCACAGCAAGGCTTTGGGCATTCGCTCTGAGACTTCAAAGAAGAAGAGCTGCGGGAGAGCTAGTGTATCTTGGGCCTTGCTTTCCGGGGCTCCATGTTCGCGCCATGCGTTCTCACTGCCAAGCCGAACTAAGCAGGGTCAATCACAAACCTACAGCAGTGTGCGTTGCCTAGGATGGCACTCTATGCTCACTTCATGTCCTGGCATAGGCAAGGCTAGGCCTTTTGCACTAGCGCTCGCGTGGAATCGGGGACTAAGCCAGTGCCTTCCCCACAGGAGAGGAGAGTCGACATGAACCCTGCACACTGCCCGTGCACGGGGATGGGGATCTGTTTGGGTCTGTCCTCCCTCCTACCCCGGCACACTTCCTGACACCTACAACGTTGTCACATCTTGGAGGAAGACGGCATCGGACTGCCCGTTCGTCCAGGGAGCTGTTTCTGCGAGTTGCGGCTATGGCGCTTGGTGGCAAGCCCAAGTCTGCCCTAGGCAGAGGGGGTCAAGGAGACGCTGTCCCCTTGGGACCAGAGACACAGGACCGGCCTGCCTTCTGCACAGACTCCTTCCTCAGTGTGGAGCACGCGTGTCTGCCCTAGTCGTACTCTTCTGTCACCTTAGCAGCCAGGCCTCCGTCCCTCAGCACAGGTAGATGGTGACACTTGACTTACAACGGGCCCGCTGTTCCTGCCAGTGCCAACTCTCCTGCATCGCGACCGTTTCCCGAACACAAAGCCAACGGCTCCTTCTCTTTGCCCGTGGCAGCGTGCTGCACCTTCCCCAGACTTGCTCTTGGGGAGCACGGTGACAGACGTGTCCCTTTCCTTAACTCCCTTTCCAGAGGTGCATCCACGCTTCTCTCTCTGGCAGAGGGGATGCTAGGTGAAAGGGAATTTCGCTCCATGCGGGTATCTTGCACTGTCCTCAGCAGAATAGCTCAGGCAAGAAGCAGCAGCTTCCTAAAAACCCGACACTGATTGCCCAACGAATGCTCTGCTTTCTCAGAGAGGAGGCCTGGCCATAGATGATTTCGCTCCATGCGGGTTTATTACAATTTGCAGGGAAGTCTAACTCAGGCAAGCAGCAACAGCATCCCTCAGACGCGACTCTGATTTCCCAACGAAAGCTGTGACTTCCCAAAGGGGATGCCCGGGCAAAGTGGCTTTCGCTCTATGCGGGGCTCTCCCACCGTCCTACGAATACTAGGCTAAGGCAAGCAGCCACAGCAGCCTACAGATCTGACTCTGATTTACCAACTGAACTAAGCAGGCACAATCAAAAACCAACAGCAGCGTGTGTTGCCTAGGATGGCACTCTATGCTCACTTCATGTCCTGTCATAGGCAAGGCTAGGCCTTTTGCACTAGCGCTCGTGTGGAATCGGGGACTAAGCCACTGCCTTCCCCACAGGAGAGGAGAGTCGACATGAACCCTGCACACTGCCCGTGCACTGGGCTGGGGATCTGTTTGGGTCTGTCCCCCCTCCTACCCCGGCACACTTCCTGACACCAACAACGTTGTCACATCTTGGAGGAAGACGGCATCGGACTGCCCGTTCGTCCAGGGAGCTGTTTCTGCGAGTTGAAGCTATGGCGCTTGGTGGCAAGCCCAAGTCTGCCCTAGGCACAGGTGGTCAAGGAGACGCTGTCCCCTTGGGACCAGAGACACAGGACAGGCCTGCCTTCTGCCCAGACTCCTTCCTCAGTGTGGAGCACACCTGCCTGCCATAGTCATACTCTTCTGTCACCCTAGCAGCCAGGCCTCCGACCCTCAGCACAGGTAGATGGTGACACTTGTCTTACAACGGGCCCGCTGTTCCTGCCAGTGCCAACTCTCCTTCATCGCGACCGTTTCCCGAACACAAAGCCAACGGCTCCTTCTCTTTGCCCGTGGCAGCGTGATGAACCTTCCCGAGATTTGCTCTTGGGGAGCACAGTGACAGACGTGTCCCTTTCCATAAGGCCCTTTCCAGAGGTGCAACCACGCTTCTCTCTCTGGCAGAGGGGATGCTAGGTAAAAGATAATTTCGCTCCATGCGGGTATCTTGCACTGTCCTGAGCAGAGTAGCTCAGGCAAGAAGCAGCAGCTTCCCACAAACCCGACTCTGATTGCCCAACGAATGCTATGCTTTCCCAGAGAGGATGCCTGGGCATAGAAGGATTTCGTTCCATGCGGGATTATTACAACGTGCAGGGGACACTAGATCAGGGAAGCAGCAGCAGCATACCTCAGACGCGACTCTGTTTTCACAAGTAGCTGGTGACTCTTGTCTTACAACGGGCCCGCTGTTCCTGCCAGTGCCAACTCTCCTGCATCGCGACCGTTTCCCGAACACAAAGCCAACGGCTCCTTCTCTTTTCCCGTGGCAGCGTGCTAAACCTTCCCCAGACTTGCTCTTGGGGAGCACGGTGACAGACGTGTCCCTTTCCTTAAGGCCCTTTCCAGAGGTGCAACCACGCTTCTCTCTCTGGCAGAGGGGATGCTAGGTGAAAGAAAATTTCGCTCCATGCGGGTATCTTGCACTGTCCTGAGCAGAGTAGCTCAGGCAAGAAGCAGCAGCTTCCCAAAAACCCGACTCTGATTGCCCAACGAATGCTATGCTTTCCCAGAGAGGATGCCTGGACATAGAAGGATTTCGTTCCATGCGGGTTTATTACAACGTGCAGGGGAGACTAGCTCAGGGAAGCAGCAGCAGCATCCCTCAGACGCGACTCTGATTTCCCAACGAAAGCTGTGCCTTCCCAGAGGGGATGCCCGGGCAAAGAGGCTTTCGCTCTATGCGGGGCTCTCCAACCGTCCTACGAATACTAGGCTTAGGCAAGCAGCCACAGCAGCCTACAGATCCGACTCTGATTTACCAGCTACTGCTATACGTTCGCAGAGGTTTTCAGCTGGCGCGAACTGCCCTTCGCTGATGCTTCACAGCAAGGCTTTGGGCATTCGCTCTGAGACTTCAAAGAAGAAGAGCTGCGGGAGAGCTAGTGTATCTTGGGCCTTGCTTTCCGGGGCTCCATGTTCGCGCCATGCGTTCTCACTGCCAAGCCGAACTAAGCAGGGTCAATCACAAACCTACAGCAGTGTGCGTTGCCTAGGATGGCACTCTATGCTCACTTCATGTCCTGGCATAGGCAAGGCTAGGCCTTTTGCACTAGCGCTCGCGTGGAATCGGGGACTAAGCCAGTGCCTTCCCCACAGGAGAGGAGAGTCGACATGAACCCTGCACACTGCCCGTGCACGGGGATGGGGATCTGTTTGGGTCTGTCCTCCCTCCTACCCCGGCACACTTCCTGACACCTACAACGTTGTCACATCTTGGAGGAAGACGGCATCGGACTGCCCGTTCGTCCAGGGAGCTGTTTCTGCGAGTTGCGGCTATGGCGCTTGGTGGCAAGCCCAAGTCTGCCCTAGGCAGAGGGGGTCAAGGAGACGCTGTCCCCTTGGGACCAGAGACACAGGACCGGCCTGCCTTCTGCACAGACTCCTTCCTCAGTGTGGAGCACGCGTGTCTGCCCTAGTCGTACTCTTCTGTCACCTTAGCAGCCAGGCCTCCGTCCCTCAGCACAGGTAGATGGTGACACTTGACTTACAACGGGCCCGCTGTTCCTGCCAGTGCCAACTCTCCTGCATCGCGACCGTTTCCCGAACACAAAGCCAACGGCTCCTTCTCTTTGCCCGTGGCAGCGTGCTGCACCTTCCCCAGACTTGCTCTTGGGGAGCACGGTGACAGACGTGTCCCTTTCCTTAACTCCCTTTCCAGAGGTGCATCCACGCTTCTCTCTCTGGCAGAGGGGATGCTAGGTGAAAGGGAATTTCGCTCCATGCGGGTATCTTGCACTGTCCTCAGCAGAATAGCTCAGGCAAGAAGCAGCAGCTTCCTAAAAACCCGACACTGATTGCCCAACGAATGCTCTGCTTTCTCAGAGAGGAGGCCTGGCCATAGATGATTTCGCTCCATGCTGGTTTATTACAATTTGCAGGGAAGTCTAACTCAGGCAAGCAGCAACAGCATCCCTCAGACGCGACTCTGATTTCCCAACGAAAGCTGTGACTTCCCAAAGGGGATGCCCGGGCAAAGTGGCTTTCGCTCTATGCGGGGCTCTCCCACCGTCCTACGAATACTAGGCTAAGGCAAGCAGCCACAGCAGCCTACAGATCTGACTCTGATTTACCAACTGAACTAAGCAGGCACAATCAAAAACCAACAGCAGCGTGTGTTGCCTAGGATGGCACTCTATGCTCACTTCATGTCCTGTCATAGGCAAGGCTAGGCCTTTTGCACTAGCGCTCGTGTGGAATCGGGGACTAAGCCACTGCCTTCCCCACAGGAGAGGAGAGTCGACATGAACCCTGCACACTGCCCGTGCACTGGGCTGGGGATCTGTTTGGGTCTGTCCCCCCTCCTACCCCGGCACACTTCCTGACACCAACAACGTTGTCACATCTTGGAGGAAGACGGCATCGGACTGCCCGTTCGTCCAGGGAGCTGTTTCTGCGAGTTGAAGCTATGGCGCTTGGTGGCAAGCCCAAGTCTGCCCTAGGCACAGGTGGTCAAGGAGACGCTGTCCCCTTGGGACCAGAGACACAGGACAGGCCTGCCTTCTGCCCAGACTCCTTCCTCAGTGTGGAGCACACCTGCCTGCCATAGTCATACTCTTCTGTCACCTTAGCAGCCAGGCCTCCGACCCTCAGCACAGGTAGATGGTGACACTTGTCTTACAACGGGCCCGCTGTTCCTGCCAGTGCCAACTCTCCTTCATCGCGACCGTTTCCCGAACACAAAGCCAACGGCTCCTTCTCTTTGCCCGTGGCAGCGTGATGAACCTTCCCGAGATTTGCTCTTGGGGAGCACAGTGACAGACGTGTCCCTTTCCATAAGGCCCTTTCCAGAGGTGCAACCACGCTTCTCTCTCTGGCAGAGGGGATGCTAGGTAAAAGATAATTTCGCTCCATGCGGGTATCTTGCACTGTCCTGAGCAGAGTAGCTCAGGCAAGAAGCAGCAGCTTCCCACAAACCCGACTCTGATTGCCCAACGAATGCTATGCTTTCGCAGAGAGGATGCCTGGGCATAGAAGGATTTCGTTCCATGCGGGATTATTACAACGTGCAGGGGACACTAGATCAGGGAAGCAGCAGCAGCATACCTCAGACGCGACTCTGTTTTCACAAGTAGCTGGTGACTCTTGTCTTACAACGGGCCCGCTGTTCCTGCCAGTGCCAACTCTCCTGCATCGCGACCGTTTCCCGAACACAAAGCCAACGGCTCCTTCTCTTTTCCCGTGGCAGCGTGCTAAACCTTCCCCAGACTTGCTCTTGGGGAGCACGGTGACAGACGTGTCCCTTTCCTTAAGGCCCTTTCCAGAGGTGCAACCACGCTTCTCTCTCTGGCAGAGGGGATGCTAGGTGAAAGAAAATTTCGCTCCATGCGGGTATCTTGCACTGTCCTGAGCAGAGTAGCTCAGGCAAGAAGCAGCAGCTTCCCAAAAACCCGACTCTGATTGCCCAACGAATGCTATGCTTTCCCAGAGAGGATGCCTGGACATAGAAGGATTTCGTTCCATGCGGGTTTATTACAACGTGCAGGGGAGACTAGCTCAGGGAAGCAGCAGCAGCATCCCTCAGACGCGACTCTGATTTCCCAACGAAAGCTGTGCCTTCCCAGAGGGGATGCCCGGGCAAAGAGGCTTTCGCTCTATGCGGGGCTCTCCAACCGTCCTACGAATACTAGGCTTAGGCAAGCAGCCACAGCAGCCTACAGATCCGACTCTGATTTACCAGCTACTGCTATACGTTCGCAGAGGTTTTCAGCTGGCGCGAACTGCCCTTCGCTGATGCTTCACAGCAAGGCTTTGGGCATTCGCTCTGAGACTTCAAAGAAGAAGAGCTGCGGGAGAGCTAGTGTATCTTGGGCCTTGCTTTCCGGGGCTCCATGTTCGCGCCATGCGTTCTCACTGCCAAGCCGAACTAAGCAGGGTCAATCACAAACCTACAGCAGTGTGCGTTGCCTAGGATGGCACTCTATGCTCACTTCATGTCCTGGCATAGGCAAGGCTAGGCCTTTTGCACTAGCGCTCGCGTGGAATCGGGGACTAAGCCAGTGCCTTCCCCACAGGAGAGGAGAGTTGACATGAACCCTGCACACTGCCCGTGCACGGGGATGGGGATCTGTTTGGGTCTGTCCTCCCTCCTACCCCGGCACACTTCCTGACACCTACAACGTTGTCACATCTTGGAGGAAGACGGCATCGGACTGCCCGTTCGTCCAGGGAGCTGTTTCTGCGAGTTGCGGCTATGGCGCTTGGTGGCAAGCCCAAGTCTGCCCTAGGCAGAGGGGGTCAAGGAGACGCTGTCCCCTTGGGACCAGAGACACAGGACCGGCCTGCCTTCTGCACAGACTCCTTCCTCAGTGTGGAGCACGCGTGTCTGCCCTAGTCGTACTCTTCTGTCACCTTAGCAGCCAGGCCTCCGTCCCTCAGCACAGGTAGATGGTGACACTTGACTTACAACGGGCCCGCTGTTCCTGCCAGTGCCAACTCTCCTGCATCGCGACCGTTTCCCGAACACAAAGCCAACGGCTCCTTCTCTTTGCCCGTGGCAGCGTGCTGCACCTTCCCCAGACTTGCTCTTGGGGAGCACGGTGACAGACGTGTCCCTCTCCTTAATCCCCTTTCCAGAGGTGCATCCACGCTTCTCTCTCTGGCAGAGGGGATGCTAGGTGAAAGGGAATTTCGCTCCATGCGGGTATCTTGCACTGTCCTCAGCAGAATAGCTCAGGCAAGAAGCAGCAGCTTCCTAAAAACCCGACACTGATTGCCCAACGAATGCTCTGCTTTCTCAGAGAGGAGGCCTGGCCATAGATGATTTCGCTCCATGCGGGTTTATTACAATTTGCAGGGAAGTCTAACTCAGGCAAGCAGCAACAGCATCCCTCAGACGCGACTCTGATTTCCCAACGAAAGCTGTGACTTCCCAAAGGGGATGCCCGGGCAAAGTGGCTTTCGCTCTATGCGGGGCTCTCCCACCGTCCTACGAATACTAGGCTAAGGCAAGCAGCCACAGCAGCCTACAGATCTGACTCTGATTTACCAACTGAACTAAGCAGGCACAATCAAACCAACAGCAGCGTGTGTTGCCTAGGATGGCACTCTATGCTCACTTCATGTCCTGTCATAGGCAAGGCTAGGCCTTTTGCACTAGCGCTCGTGTGGAATCGGGGACTAAGCCAGTGCCTTCCCCACAGGAGAGGAGAGTCGACATGAACCCTGCACACTGCCCGTGCACTGGGCTGGGGATCTGTTTGGGTCTGTCCCCCCTCCTACTCCGGCACACTTCCTGACACCAACAACGTTGTCACATCTTGGAGGAAGACGGCATCGGACTGCCCGTTCGTCCAGGGAGCTGTTTCTGCGAGTTGAAGCTATGGCGCTTGGTGGCAAGCCCAAGTCTGCCCTAGGCACAGGTGGTCAAGGAGACGCTGTCCCCTTGGGACCAGAGACACAGGACAGGCCTGCCTTCTGCCCAGACTCCTTCCTCAGTGTGGAGCACACCTGCCTGCCATAGTCATACTCTTCTGTCACCTTAGCAGCCAGGCCTCCGACCCTCAGCACAGGTAGATGGTGACACTTGTCTTACAACGGGCCCGCTGTTCCTGCCAGTGCCAACTCTCCTTCATCGCGACCGTTTCCCGAACACAAAGCCAACGGCTCCTTCTCTTTGCCCGTGGCAGCGTGATGAACCTTCCCAAGATTTGCTCTTGGGGAGCACAGTGACAGACGTGTCCCTTTCCATAAGGCCCTTTCCAGAGGTGCAACCACGCTTCTCTCTCTGGCAGAGGGGATGCTAGGTAAAAGATAATTTCGCTCCATGCGGGTATCTTGCACTGTCCTGAGCAGAGTAGCTCAGGCAAGAAGCAGCAGCTTCCCACAAACCCGACTCTGATTGCCCAACGAATGCTATGCTTTCCCAGAGAGGATGCCTGGGCATAGAAGGATTTCGTTCCATGCGGGATTATTACAACGTGCAGGGGACACTAGATCAGGGAAGCAGCAGCAGCATCCCTCAGACGCGACTCTGTTTTCACAAGTAGCTGGTGACTCTTGTCTTACAACGGGCCCGCTGTTCCTGCCAGTGCCAACTCTCCTGCATCGCGACCGTTTCCCGAACACAAAGCCAACGGCTCCTTCTCTTTGCCCGTGGCAGCGTGCTGCACCTTCCCCAGACTTGCTCTTGGGGAGCACGGTGACAGACGTGTCCCTTTCCTTAAGCCCCTTTCGAGAGGTGCATCCACGCTTCTCTCTCTGGCAGAGGGGATGCTAGGTGAAAGGGAATTTCGCTCCATGCGGGTATCTTGCACTGTCCTCAGCAGAATAGCTCAGGCAAGAAGCAGCAGCTTCCTAAAAACCCGACTCTGATTGCCCAACGAATGCTCTGCTTTCTCAGAGAGGAGGCCTGGCCATAGATGATTTCGCTCCATGCGGGTTTATTACAATTTGCAGGGAAGTCTAACTCAGGCAAGCAGCAACAGCATCCCTCAGACGCGACTCTGATTTCCCAACGAAAGCTGTGACTTCCCAAAGGGGATGCCCGGGCAAAGTGGCTTTCGCTCTATGCGGGGCTCTCCCACCGTCCTACGAATACTAGGCTAAGGCAAGCAGCCACAGCAGCCTACAGATCTGACTCTGATTTACCAACTGAACTAAGCAGGCACAATCAAAAACCAACAGCAGCGTGTGTTGCCTAGGATGGCACTCTATGCTCACTTCATGTCCTGTCATAGGCAAGGCTAGGCCTTTTGCACTAGCGCTCGTGTGGAATCGGGGACTAAGCCACTGCCTTCCCCACAGGAGAGGAGAGTCGACATGATCCCTGCACACTGCCCGTGCACTGGGCTAGGGATCTGTTTGGGTCTGTCCCCCCTCCTACCCCGGCACACTTCCTGACACCAACAACGTTGTCACATCTTGGAGGAAGACGGCATCGGACTGCCCGTTCGTCCAGGGAGCTGTTTCTGCGAGTTGAAGCTATGGCGCTTGGTGGCAAGCCCAAGTCTGCCCTAGGCACAGGTGGTCAAGGAGACGCTGTCCCCTTGGGACCAGAGACACAGGACAGGCCTGCCTTCTGCCCAGACTCCTTCCTCAGTGTGGAGCACACCTGCCTGCCATAGTCATACTCTTCTGTCACCTTAGCAGCCAGGCCTCCGACCCTCAGCACAGGTAGATGGTGACACTTGTCTTACAACGGGCCCGCTGTTCCTGCCAGTGCCAACTCTCCTTCATCGCGACCGTTTCCCGAACACAAAGCCAACGGCTCCTTCTCTTTGCCCGTGGCAGCGTGCTGCACCTTCCCCAGACTTGCTCTTGGGGAGCACGGTGACAGACGTGTCCCTTTCCTTAAGCCCCTTTCCAGAGGTGCATCCACGCTTCTCTCTCTGGCAGAGGGGATGCTAGGTGAAAGGGAATTTCGCTCCATGCGGGTATCTTGCACTGTCCTCAGCAGAATAGCTCAGGCAAGAAGCAGCAGCTTCCTAAATACCCGACACTGATTGCCCAACGAATGCTCTGCTTTCTCAGAGAGGAGGCCTGGCCATAGATGATTTCGCTCCATACGGGTTAATTACAATTTGCAGGGAAGTCTAACTCAGGCAAGCAGCAACAGCATCCCTCAGACGCGACTCTGATTTCCCAAAGAAAGCTGTGACTTCCCAAAGGGGATGCTGGGGCAAAGTGGCTTTCGGACTATGCGGGTTCTCCCACCGTCCTACGAATACTAGGCTAAGGCAAGCAGCCACAGAAGCCTACAGATCTGACTCTGATTTACCAACTGAACTAAGCAGGCACAATCAAAAACCAACAGAAGCGTGCGTTGCCTAGGATAGCAGTCTATGCTAACTTAATGTCCTGACATAGGCAAGGCTAGGCCTTTTGCACTAGCGCTCGCGTGGAATCGGGGACTAAGCCAGTGCCTTCCCCACAGGAGAGGAGACTCTACATGAACCCTGCACACTGCCCGTGCACTGGGCTGGGGATCTGTTTGGGTCTGTCCCCCCTCCTACCCCGGCACACTTCCTGACACCAAAAACGTTGTCTCATCTTGGAGGAAGACGGCATCGGACTGCCCGTTCGTCCAGGGAGCTGTTTCTGCGAGGTGAAGCTATGGCGCTTGGTGGCAAGCCCAAGTCTGCCCTAGGCACAGGTGGTCAAGGAGACGCTGTCCCCTTGGGACCAGAGACACAGGACAGGCCTGCCTTCTGCCCAGACTCCTTCCTCAGTGTGGAGCACACCTGCCTGCCATAGTCATACTCTTCTGTCACCTGAGCAGCCAGGCCTCCGACCCTCAGCACATGTAGATGGTGACACTTGTCTTACAACGGGCCCGCTGTTCCTGCCAGTGCCAACTCTCCTGCATCGCGACCGTTTCCCGAACACAAAGCCAACGGCTCCTTCTCTTTGCCCGTGGCAGCGTGATGCACCTTCCCCAGACTTGCTCTTGGGGAGCACAGTGACAGACGTGTCCCTTTCCATAAGGCCCTTTCCAGAGGTGCAACCACGCTTCTCTCTCTGGCAGAGGGGATGCTAGGTAAAAGATAATTTCGCTCCATGGGGGTATCTTGCACTGTCCTGAGCAGAGTAGCTCAGGCAAGAAGCAGCAGCTTCCCACAAACCCGACTCTGATTGCCCAACGAATGCTATGCTTTCACAGAGAGGATGCCTGGGCATAGAAGGATTTCATTCCATGCGGGATTATTACAACGTGCAGGGGAGACTAGATCAGGGAAGCAGCAGCAGCATCCCTCAGACGCGACTCTGTTTTCACAAGTAGCTGGTGACACTGTCTTACAACGGGCCCGCTGTTCCTGCCAGTGCCAACTCTCCTGCATCGCGACCGTTTCCCGAACACAAAGCCAACGGCTCCTTCTCTTTGCCCGTGGCAGCGTGCTGCACCTTCCCCAGACTTGCTCTTGGGGAGCACGGTGACAGACGTGTCCCTTTCCATAAGGCCCTTTCCAGAGGTGCAACCACGCTTCTCTCTCTGGCAGAGGGGATGCTAGGTAAAAGAAAATTTCGCTCCATGCGGGTATCTTGCACTGTCCTGAGCAGAGTAGCTCAGGCAAGAAGCAGCAGCTTCCCAAAAACCCGACTCTGATTGCCCAACGAATGCTATGCTTTCCCAGAGAGGATGCCTGGACATAGAAGGATTTCGTTCCATGCGGGTTTATTACAACGTGCAGGGGAGACTAGCTCAGGGAAGCAGCAGCAGCATCCCTCAGACGCGACTCTGATTTCCCAACGAAAGCTGTGCCTTCCCAGAGGGGATGCCCGGGCAAGGAGGCTTTCGCTCTATGCGGGGCTCTCCCACCGTCCTACGAATACTAGGCTTAGGCAAGCAGCCACAGCAGCCTACAGATCCGACTCTGATTTACCAGCTACTGCTATACGTTCGCAGAGGTTTTCAGCTGGCGCGAACTGCCCTTCGCTGCTGCTTCACAGCAAGGCTTTGGGCATTCGCTCTGAGACTTCAAAGAAGAAGAGCTGCGGGAGAGCTAGTGTATCTTGGGCCTTGCTTTCCGGGGCTCCATGTTCGCGCCATGCGTTCTCACTGCCAAGCCGAACTAAGCAGGTTCAATCACAAACCTACAGGAGTGTGCGTTGCCTAGGATGGCACTCTATGCTCACTTCATGTCCTGGCATAGGCAAGGCTAGGCCTTTTGCACTAGCGCTCGCGTGGAATCGGGGACTAAGCCAGTGCCTTCCCCACAGGAGAGGAGAGTCGACATGAACCCTGCACACTGCCCGTGCACGGGGATGGGGATCTGTTTGGGTCTGTCCTCCCTCCTACCCCGGCACACTTCCTGACACCTACAACGTTGTCACATCTTGGAGGAAGACGGCATCGGACTGCCCGTTCGTCCAGGGAGCTGTTTCTGCGAGTTGCGGCTATGGCGCTTGGTGGCAAGCCCAAGTCTGCCCTAGGCAGAGGGGGTCAAGGAGACGCTGTCCCCTTGGAACCAGAGACACAGGACCGGCCTGCCTTCTGCACAGACTCCTTCCTCAGTGTGGAGCACGCGTGCCTGCCCTAGTCGTACTCTTCTGTCACCTTAGCAGACAGGCCTCCGACCCTCAGCACAGGTAGATGGTGACACTTGTCTTACAACGGGCCCGCTGTTCCTGCCAGTGCCAACTCTCCTGCATCGCGACCGTTTCCCGAACTCAAAGCCAACGGCTCCTTCTCTTTGCCCGTGGCAGCGTGCTGCACCTAACCCAGACTTGCTCTTGGGGAGCACGGTGACAGACGTGTCCCTTTCCTTAAGCCCCTTTCAGAGGTGCATCCACGCTTCTCTCTCTGGCATAGGGGATGCTAGCTAAAAGAAAATTTCGCTCCATGCCGGTATCTTGCACTGTCCTGAGCAGACTAGCTCAGGCAAGAAGCAGCAGCTTCCCACAAACCCGACTCTGATTGCCCAACGAATGTTATGCTTTCCCAGAGAGGATGCCTGGGCATAGAAGGATTTCGTTCCATGCGGGATTATTACAACGTGCAGGAGACACTAGATCAGGGAAGCAGCAGCAGCATACCTCAGACGCGACTCTGTTTTCCAAGTAGCTGGTGACTCTTGTCTTACAACGGGCGCGCTGTTCCTGCCAGTGCCAACTCTCCTGCATCGCGACCGTTTCCCGAACTCAAAGCGAACGGCTCCTTCTCTTTGCCTGTGGCAGCGTGCTGCACCTTCCCCAGACTTGCTCTTGGGGAGCACGGTGACAGACGTGTCCCTTTCCTTAAGGCCCTTTCCAGAGGTGCAACCACGCTTCTCTCTCTGGCATAGGGGATGCTAGGTGAAAGAATATTTCGCTCCATGCGGGTATCTTGCACTGTCCTGAGCAGAGTAGCTCAGGCAAGAAGCAGCAGCTTCCCACAAACCCGACTCTGATTGCCCAACGAATGCTATGCTTTCCCAGATCGGATGCCTGGGCATAGAAGGATTTCGTTCCATGCGGGTTTATTACAACGTGCAGGGGAGACTAGATCAGGGAAGCAGCAGCAGCATCCCTCAGATGTGACTCTGATTTCCCAACGAAAGCTGTGCCTTCCCAGAGGGGATGCCCGGGCAAAGAGGCTTTCGCTCTATGCGGGGCTCTCCCACCGTCCTACGAATACTAGGCTAAGGCAAGCAGCCACAGCAGCCTACAGATCCGACTCTGATTTACCAGCTACTGCTATACGTTCGCAGAGGTTTTCAGCTGGCGTGAACTGCCCTTCGCTGCTGCTTCACATCAAGGCTTTGGGCATTCGCTCTGACACTTCAAAGAAGAAGAGCTGCGGGAGAGCTAGTGTATCTTGGGCCTTGCTTTCCGGGGCTCCATGTTCGCGCCGTGCGTTCTCCCTGCCAAGCCGAACTAAGCAGGGTCAATCACAAACCTACAGCAGTGTGCGTTGCCTAGGATGGCACTCTATGCTCACTTCATGTCCTGGCATAGGCAAGGCTAGGCCTTTTGCACTAGAGCTCGCGTGGAATCGGGGACTAAGCCAGTGCCTTCCCCACAGGAGAGGAGAGTCGACATGAACCCTGCACACTGCCCGTGCACGGGGATGGGGATCTGTTTGGGTCTGTCCCCCCTCCTACCCCGGCACACTTCCTGACACCAACAACGTTGTCACATCTTGGAGGAAGACGGCATCGGACTGCCCGTTCGTCCAGGGAGCTGTTTCTGCGAGTTGCGGCTATGGCGCTTGGTGGCAAGCCCAAGTCTGCCCTAGGCAGAGGGCGTCAAGGAGACGCTGTCCCCTTGGGACCAGAGACACAGGACCGGCCTGCCTTCTGCACAGACTCCTTCCTCAGTGTGGAGCACGCGTGCCTGCCCTAGTCCTACTCTACTGTCACCTTAGCAGCCAGGCCTCCATCCTTCAGCACAGGTAGATGGTGACACTTGTCTTACAACGGGCCCGCTGTTCCTGCCAGTGCCAACTCTCCTGCATCGCGACCTTTTCCCGAACACAAAGCCAACAGCTCCTTCTCTTTGCCCGTGGCAGCGTGCTGCACCTTCCCCAGACTTGCTCTTGGGGAGCACGGTGACAGACGTGTCCCTTTCCTTAAGGCCCTTTCCAGAGGTGCAACCACGCTTCTCTCTCTGGCAGAGGGGATGCTAGGTGAAAGGGAATTTCGCTCCATGCGGGTATCTTGCACTGTCCTGAGCAGACTAGCTCAGGCAAGAAGCAGCAGCTTCCCACAAACCCGACTCTGATTGCCCAACGAATGCTGTGCTTTCACAGAGAGGATGCCTGGGCATAGAAGGATTTCATTCCAGGCGGGATTATTACAACGTGCGGGGGAGACTAGATCAGGGAAGCAGCAGCAGCATCCCTCAGACGCGACTCTGTTTTCACAAGTAGCTGGTGACACTTGTCTTACAACGGGCCCGCTGTTCCTGCCAGTGCCAACTCTCCTGCATCGTGACCGTTTCCCGAACACAAAGCCAACGGCTCCTTCTCTTTGCCCCTGGCAGCTTGATGCACCTTCCCCAGACTTGCTCTTGGGGAGCACTGTGACAGACGTGTCCCTTTCCTTAAGGCCCTTTCCAGAGGTGCAACCACGCTTCTCTCTCTGGCAGAGGGGATGCTAGGTAAAAGAAAATTTCGCTCCATGCGGGTTTCTTGCACTGTCCTGAGCAGAGTAGCTCAGGCAAGAAGCAGCAGCTTCCCACAAACCCGACTCTGATTGCCCAACGAATGCTATGCTTTCCCAGAGAGGATGCCTGGGCATAGAAGGATTTCGTTCCATGCGGGATTATTACAACGTGCAGAGGACACTAGATCAGGGAAGCAGCAGCAGCATCCCTCAGACGCGACTCTGTTTTCACAAGTAGCTGGTGACTCTTGTCTTACAACGGGCCCGCTGTTCCTGCCAGTGCCAACTCTCCTGCATCGCGACCGTTTCCCGAACACAAAGCCAACGGCTCCTTCTCTTTGCCCGTGGCAGCGTGCTGCACCTTCCCCAGACTTGCTCTTGGGGAGCACGGTGACAGACGTGTCCCTTTCCTTAAGCCCCTTTCGAGAGGTGCATCCACGCTTCTCTCTCTGGCAGAGGGGATGCTAGGTGAAAGGGAATTTCGCTCCATGCGGGTATCTTGCACTGTCCTCAGCAGAATAGCTCAGGCAAGAAGCAGCAGCTTCCTAAAAACCCGACTCTAATTGCCCAACGAATGCTCTGCTTTCTCAGAGAGGAGGCCTGGCCATAGATGATTTCGCTCCATGCGGGTTTATTACAATTTGCAGGGAAGTCTAACTCAGGCAAGCAGCAACAGCATCCCTCAGACGCGACTCTGATTTCCCAACGAAAGCTGTGACTTCCCAAAGGGGATACCCGGGCAAAGTGGCTTTCGCTCTATGCGCGGCTCTCCCACCGTCCTACGAATACTAGGCTAAGGCAAGCAGCCACAGCAGCCTACAGATCTGACTCTGATTTACCAACTGAACTAAGCAGGCACAATCAAAAACCAACAGCAGCGTGTGTTGCCTAGGATGTCACTCTATGCTCACTTCATGTCCTGTCATAGGCAAGGCTAGGCCTTTTGCACTAGCGCTCGTGTGGAATCGGGGACTAAGCCAGTGCCTTCCCCACAGGAGAGGAGAGTCGACATGATCCCTGCACACCGCCCGTGCACTGGGCTAGGGTTCTGTTTGGGTCTGTCCCCCCTCCTACCCCGGCACACTTCCTGACACCAACAACGTTGTCACATCTTGGAGGAAGACGGCATCGGACTGCCCGTTCGTCCAGGGAGCTGTTTCTGCGAGTTGAAGCTATGGCGCTTGGTGGCAAGCCCAAGTCTGCCCTAGGCACAGGTGGTCAAGGAGACGCTGTCCCCTTGGGACCAGAGACACAGGACAGGCCTGCCTTCTGCCCAGACTCCTTCCTCAGTGTGGAGCACACCTGCCTGCCATAGTCATACTCTTCTGTCACCTTAGCAGCCAGGCCTCCGACCCTCAGCACAGGTAGATGGTGACACTTGTCTTACAACGGGCCCGCTGTTCTTGCCAGTGCCAACTCTCCTTCATCGCGACCGTTTCCCGAACACAAAGCCAACGGCTCCTTCTCTTTGCCCGTGGCAGCGTGATGCACCTTCCCGAGACTTGCTCTTGGGGAGCACAGTGACAGACGTGTCCCTTTCCATAAGGCCCTTTCCAGAGGTGCAACCACGCTTCTCTCTCTGGCAGAGGGGATGCTAGGTAAAAGATAATTTCGCTCCATGCGGGTATCTTGCACTGTCCTGAGCAGACTAGCTCAGGAAAGAAGCAGCAGCTTCCCACAAACCCGACTCTGATTGCCCAACGAATGCTATGCTTTCCCAGAGAGGATGCCTGGGCATAGAAGGATTTCATTCCATGCGGGATTATTACAACGTGCAGGGGAGACTAGATCAGGGAAGCAGCAGCAGCATCCCTCAGACGCGACTCTGTTTTCACAAGTAGCTGGTGACACTGTCTTACAACGGGCCCGCTGTTCCTGCCAGTGCCAACTCTCCTGCATCGCGACCGTTTCCCGAACACAAAGCCAACGGCTCCTTCTCTTTGCCCGTGGCAGCGTGCTGCACCTTCCCCAGACTTGCTCTTGGGGAGCACGGTGACAGACGTGTCCCTTTCCATAAGGCCCTTTCCAGAGGTGCAACCACGCTTCTCTCTCTGGCAGAGGGGATGCTAGGTAAAAGAAAATTTCGCTCCATGCGGGTATCTTGCACTGTCCTGAGCAGAGTAGCTCAGGCAAGAAGCAGCAGCTTCCCAAAAACCCGACTCTGATTGCCCAACGAATGCTATGCTTTCCCAGAGAGGATGCCTGGACATAGAAGGATTTCGTTCCATGCGGGTTTATTACAACGTGCAGGGGAGACTAGCTCAGGGAAGCAGCAGCAGCATCCCTCAGACGCGACTCTGATTTCCCAACGAAAGCTGTGCCTTCCCAGAGGGGATGCCCGGGCAAGGAGGCTTTCGCTCTATGCGGGGCTCTCCAACCGTCCTACGAATACTAGGCTTAGGCAAGCAGCCACAGCAGCCTACAGATCCGACTCTGATTTACCAGCTACTGCTATACGTTCGCAGAGGTTTTCAGCTGGCGCGAACTGCCCTTCGCTGCTGCTTCACAGCAAGGCTTTGGGCATTCGCTCTGAGACTTCAAAGAAGAAGAGCTGCGGGAGAGCTAGTGTATCTTGGGCCTTGCTTTCCGGGGCTCCATGTTCGCGCCATGCGTTCTCACTGCCAAGCCGAACTAAGCAGGTTCAATCACAAACCTACAGGAGTGTGCGTTGCCTAGGATGGCACTCTATGCTCACTTCATGTCCTGGCATAGGCAAGGCTAGGCCTTTTGCACTAGCGCTCGCGTGGAATCGGGGACTAAGCCAGTGCCTTCCCCACAGGAGAGGAGAGTCGACATGAACCCTGCACACTGCCCGTGCACGGGGATGGGGATCTGTTTGGGTCTGTCCTCCCTCCTACCCCGGCACACTTCCTGACACCTACAACGTTGTCACATCTTGGAGGAAGACGGCATCGGACTGCCCGTTCGTCCAGGGAGCTGTTTCTGCGAGTTGCGGCTATGGCGCTTGGTGGCAAGCCCAAGTCTGCCCTAGGCAGAGGGGGTCTAGGAGACGCTGTCCCCTTGGGACCAGAGACACAGGACCGGCCTGCCTTCTGCACAGACTCCTTCCTCAGTGTGGAGCACGCGTGTCTGCCCTAGTCGTACTCTTCTGTCACCTTAGCAGCCAGGCCTCCGTCCCTCAGCACAGGTAGATGGTGACACTTGACTTACAACGGGCCCGCTGTTCCTGCCAGTGCCAACTCTCCTGCATCGCGACCGTTTCCCGAACACAAAGCCAACGGCTCCTTCTCTTTGCCCGTGGCAGCGTGCTGCACCTTCCCCAGACTTGCTCTTGGGGAGCACGGTGACAGACGTGTCCCTTTCCTTAATCCCCTTTCCAGAGGTGCATCCACGCTTCTCTCTCTGGCAGAGGGGATGCTAGGTGAAAGGGAATTTCGCTCCATGCGGGTATCTTGCACTGTCCTCAGCAGAATAGCTCAGGCAAGAAGCAGCAGCTTCCTAAAAACCCGACACTGATTGCCCAACGAATGCTCTGCTTTCTCAGAGAGGAGGCCTGGCCATAGATGATTTCGCTCCATGCGGGTTTATTACAATTTGCAGGGAAGTCTAACTCAGGCAAGCAGCAACAGCATCCCTCAGACGCGACTCTGATTTCCCAACGAAAGCTGTGACTTCCCAAAGGGGATGCCCGGGAAAGTGGCTTTCGCTCTATGCGGGGCTCTCCCACCGTCCTACGAATACTAGGCTAAGGCAAGCAGCCACAGCAGCCTACAGATCTGACTCTGATTTACCAACTGAACTAAGCAGGCACAATCAAACCAACAGCAGCGTGTGTTGCCTAGGATGGCACTCTATGCTCACTTCATGTCCTGTCATAGGCAAGGCTAGGCCTTTTGCACTAGCGCTCGTGTGGAATCGGGGACTAAGCCAGTGCCTTCCCCACAGGAGAGGAGAGTCGACATGAACCCTGCACACTGCCCGTGCACTGGGCTGGGGATCTGTTTGGGTCTGTCCCCCCTCCTACCCCGGCACACTTCCTGACACCAACAACGTTGTCACATCTTGGAGGAAGACGGCATCGGACTGCCCGTTCGTCCAGGGAGCTGTTTCTGCGAGTTGAAGCTATGGCGCTTGGTGGCAAGCCCAAGTCTGCCCTAGGCACAGGTGGTCAAGGAGACGCTGTCCCCTTGGGACCAGAGACACAGGACAGGCCTGCCTTCTGCCCAGACTCCTTACTCAGTGTGGAGCACACCTGCCTGCCATAGTCATACTCTTCTGTCACCTTAGCAGCCAGGCCTCCGACCCTCAGCACAGGTAGATGGTGACACTTGTCTTACAACGGGCCCGCTGTTCCTGCCAGTGCCAACTCTCCTTCATCGCGACCGTTTCCCGAACACAAAGCCAACGGCTCCTTCTCTTTGCCCGTGGCAGCGTGATGAACCTTCCCAAGATTTGCTCTTGGGGAGCACAGTGACAGACGTGTCCCTTTCCATAAGGCCCTTTCCAGAGGTGCAACCACGCTTCTCTCTCTGGCAGAGGGGATGCTAGGTAAAAGATAATTTCGCTCCATGCGGGTATCTTGCACTGTCCTGAGCAGAGTAGCTCAGGCAAGAAGCAGCAGCTTCCCACAAACCCGACTCTGATTGCCCAACGAATGCTATGCTTTCCCAGAGAGGATGCCTGGGCATAGAAGGATTTCGTTCCATGCGGGATTATTACAACGTGCAGGGGACACTAGATCAGGGAAGCAGCAGCAGCATCCCTCAGACGCGACTCTGTTTTCACAAGTAGCTGGTGACTCTTGTCTTACAACGGGCCCGCTGTTCCTGCCAGTGCCAACTCTCCTGCATCGCGACCGTTTCCCGAACACAAAGCCAACAGCTCCTTCTCTTTGCCCGTGGCAGCGTGCTGCACCTTCCCCAGACTTGCTCTTGGGGAGCACGGTGACAGACGTGTCCCTTTCCTTAAGCCCCTTTCGAGAGGTGCATCCACGCTTCTCTCTCTGGCAGAGGGGATGCTAGGTGAAAGGGAATTTCGCTCCATGCGGGTATCTTGCACTGTCCTCAGCAGAATAGCTCAGGCAAGAAGCAGCAGCTTCCTAAAAACCCGGCTCTGATTGCCCAACGAATGCTCTGCTTTCTCAGAGAGGAGGCCTGGCCATAGATGATTTCGCTCCATGCGGGTTTATTACAATTTGCAGGGAAGTCTAACTCAGGCAAGCAGCAACAGCATCCCTCAGACGCGACTCTGATTTCCCAACGAAAGCTGTGACTTCCCAAAGGGGATGCCCGGGCAAAGTGGCTTTCGCTCTATGCGGGGCTCTCCCACCGTCCTACGAATACTAGGCTAAGGCAAGCAGCCACAGCAGCCTACAGATCTGACTCTGATTTACCAACTGAACTAAGCAGGCACAATCAAAAACCAACAGCAGCGTGTGTTGCCTAGGATGGCACTCTATGCTCACTTCATGTCCTGTCATAGGCAAGGCTAGGCCTTTTGCACTAGCGCTCGTGTGGAATCGGGGACTAAGCCACTGCCTTCCCCACAGGAGAGGAGAGTCGACATGATCCCTGCACACTGCCCGTGCACTGGGCTAGGGATCTGTTTGGGTCTGTCCCCCCTCCTACCCCGGCACACTTCCTGACACCAACAACGTTGTCACATCTTGGAGGAAGACGGCATCGGACTGCCCGTTCGTCCAGGGAGCTGTTTCTGCGAGTTGAAGCTATGGCGCTTGGTGGCAAGCCCAAGTCTGCCCTAGGCACAGGTGGTCAAGGAGACGCTGTCCCCTTGGGACCAGAGACACAGGACAGGCCTGCCTTCTGCCCAGACTCCTTCCTCAGTGTGGAGCACACCTGCCTGCCATAGTCATACTCTTCTGTCACCTTAGCAGCCAGGCCTCCGACCCTCAGCACAGGTAGATGGTGACACTTGTCTTACAACGGGCCCGCTGTTCCTGCCAGTGCCAACTCTCCTTCATCGCGACCGTTTCCCGAACACAAAGCCAACGGCTCCTTCTCTTTGCCCGTGGCAGCGTGCTGCACCTTCCCCAGACTTGCTCTTGGGGAGCACGGTGACAGACGTGTCCCTTTCCTTAAGCCCCTTTCCAGAGGTGCATCCACGCTTCTCTCTCTGGCAGAGGGGATGCTAGGTGAAAGGGAATTTCGCTCCATGCGGGTATCTTGCACTGTCCTCAGCAGAATAGCTCAGGCAAGAAGCAGCAGCTTCCTAAATACCCGACACTGATTGCCCAACGAATGCTCTGCTTTCTCAGAGAGGAGGCCTGGCCATAGATGATTTCGCTCCATACGGGTTAATTACAATTTGCAGGGAAGTCTAACTCAGGCAAGCAGCAACAGCATCCCTCAGACGCGACTCTGATTTCCCAAAGAAAGCTGTGACTTCCCAAAGGGGATGCTGGGGCAAAGTGGCTTTCGGACTATGCGGGTTCTCCCACCGTCCTACGAATACTAGGCTAAGGCAAGCAGCCACAGAAGCCTACAGATCTGACTCTGATTTACCAACTGAACTAAGCAGGCACAATCAAAAACCAACAGAAGCGTGCGTTGCCTAGGATAGCAGTCTATGCTAACTTAATGTCCTGACATAGGCAAGGCTAGGCCTTTTGCACTAGCGCTCGCGTGGAATCGGGGACTAAGCCAGTGCCTTCCCCACAGGAGAGGAGACTCTACATGAACCCTGCACACTGCCCGTGCACTGGGCTGGGGATCTGTTTGGGTCTGTCCCCCCTCCTACCCCGGCACACTTCCTGACACCAAAAACGTTGTCTCATCTTGGAGGAAGACGGCATCGGACTGCCCGTTCGTCCAGGGAGCTGTTTCTGCGAGGTGAAGCTATGGCGCTTGGTGGCAAGCCCAAGTCTGCCCTAGGCACAGGTGGTCAAGGAGACGCTGTCCCCTTGGGACCAGAGACACAGGACAGGCCTGCCTTCTGCCCAGACTCCTTCCTCAGTGTGGAGCACACCTGCCTGCCATAGTCATACTCTTCTGTCACCTGAGCAGCCAGGCCTCCGACCCTCAGCACATGTAGATGGTGACACTTGTCTTACAACGGGCCCGCTGTTCCTGCCAGTGCCAACTCTCCTGCATCGCGACCGTTTCCCGAACACAAAGCCAACGGCTCCTTCTCTTTGCCCGTGGCAGCGTGATGCACCTTCCCCAGACTTGCTCTTGGGGAGCACAGTGACAGACGTGTCCCTTTCCATAAGGCCCTTTCCAGAGGTGCAACCACGCTTCTCTCTCTGGCAGAGGGGATGCTAGGTAAAAGATAATTTCGCTCCATGGGGGTATCTTGCACTGTCCTGAGCAGAGTAGCTCAGGCAAGAAGCAGCAGCTTCCCACAAACCCGACTCTGATTGCCCAACGAATGCTATGCTTTCACAGAGAGGATGCCTGGGCATAGAAGGATTTCATTCCATGCGGGATTATTACAACGTGCAGGGGAGACTAGATCAGGGAAGCAGCAGCAGCATCCCTCAGACGCGACTCTGTTTTCACAAGTAGCTGGTGACACTGTCTTACAACGGGCCCGCTGTTCCTGCCAGTGCCAACTCTCCTGCATCGCGACCGTTTCCCGAACACAAAGCCAACGGCTCCTTCTCTTTGCCCGTGGCAGCGTGCTGCACCTTCCCCAGACTTGCTCTTGGGGAGCACGGTGACAGACGTGTCCCTTTCCATAAGGCCCTTTCCAGAGGTGCAACCACGCTTCTCTCTCTGGCAGAGGGGATGCTAGGTAAAAGAAAATTTCGCTCCATGCGGGTATCTTGCACTGTCCTGAGCAGAGTAGCTCAGGCAAGAAGCAGCAGCTTCCCAAAAACCCGACTCTGATTGCCCAACGAATGCTATGCTTTCCCAGAGAGGATGCCTGGACATAGAAGGATTTCGTTCCATGCGGGTTTATTACAACGTGCAGGGGAGACTAGCTCAGGGAAGCAGCAGCAGCATCCCTCAGACGCGACTCTGATTTCCCAACGAAAGCTGTGCCTTCCCAGAGGGGATGCCCGGGCAAGGAGGCTTTCGCTCTATGCGGGGCTCTCCAACCGTCCTACGAATACTAGGCTTAGGCAAGCAGCCACAGCAGCCTACAGATCCGACTCTGATTTACCAGCTACTGCTATACGTTCGCAGAGGTTTTCAGCTGGCGCGAACTGCCCTTCGCTGCTGCTTCACAGCAAGGCTTTGGGCATTCGCTCTGAGACTTCAAAGAAGAAGAGCTGCGGGAGAGCTAGTGTATCTTGGGCCTTGCTTTCCGGGGCTCCATGTTCGCGCCATGCGTTCTCACTGCCAAGCCGAACTAAGCAGGTTCAATCACAAACCTACAGGAGTGTGCGTTGCCTAGGATGGCACTCTATGCTCACTTCATGTCCTGGCATAGGCAAGGCTAGGCCTTTTGCACTAGCGCTCGCGTGGAATCGGGGACTAAGCCAGTGCCTTCCCCACAGGAGAGGAGAGTCGACATGAACCCTGCACACTGCCCGTGCACGGGGATGGGGATCTGTTTGGGTCTGTCCTCCCTCCTACCCCGGCACACTTCCTGACACCTACAACGTTGTCACATCTTGGAGGAAGACGGCATCGGACTGCCCGTTCGTCCAGGGAGCTGTTTCTGCGAGTTGCGGCTATGGCGCTTGGTGGCAAGCCCAAGTCTGCCCTAGGCAGAGGGGGTCAAGGAGACGCTGTCCCCTTGGGACCAGAGACACAGGACCGGCCTGCCTTCTGCACAGACTCCTTCCTCAGTGTGGAGCACGCGTGCCTGCCCTAGTCGTACTCTTCTGTCACCTTAGCAGCCAGGCCTCCGTCCCTCAGCACAGGTAGATGGTGACACTTGTCTTACAACGGGCCCGCTGTTCCTGCCAGTGCCAACTCTCCTGCATCGCGACCGTTTCCCGAACACAAAACCAACGGCTCCTTCTCTTTGCCCGTGGCAGCGTGCTGCACCTAACCCAGACTTGCTCTTGGGGAGCACGGTGACAGACGTGTCCCTTTCCTTAAGCCCCTTTCAGAGGTGCATCCACGCTTCTCTCTCTGGCATAGGGGATGCTAGCTAAAAGAAAATTTCGCTCCATGCCGGTATCTTGCACTGTCCTGAGCAGACTAGCTCAGGCAAGAAGCAGCAGCTTCCCACAAACCCGACTCTGATTGCCCAACGAATGTTATGTTTCCCAGAGAGGATGCCTGGGCATAGAAGGATTTCGTTCCATGCGGGATTATTACAACGTGCAGGGGACACTAGATCAGGGAAGCAGCAGCAGCATACCTCAGACGCGACTCTGTTTTCCAAGTAGCTGGTGACTCTTGTCTTACAACGGGCGCGCTGTTCCTGCCAGTGCCAACTCTCCTGCATCGCGACCGTTTCCCGAACTCAAAGCGAACGGCTCCTTCTCTTTGCCTGTGGCAGCGTGCTGCACCTTCCCCAGACTTGCTCTTGGGGAGCACGGTGACAGACGTGTCCCTTTCCTTAAGGCCCTTTCCAGAGGTGCAACCACGCTTCTCTCTCTGGCATAGGGGATGCTAGGTGAAAGAATATTTCGCTCCATGCGGGTATCTTGCACTGTCCTGAGCAGAGTAGCTCAGGCAAGAAGCAGCAGCTTCCCACAAACCCGACTCTGATTGCCCAACGAATGCTATGCTTTCCCAGATCGGATGCCTGGGCATAGAAGGATTTCGTTCCATGCGGGTTTATTACAACGTGCAGGGG
This sequence comes from Neogale vison, assembly GCF_020171115.1. Lineage (NCBI taxonomy): Eukaryota > Metazoa > Chordata > Mammalia > Carnivora > Mustelidae > Neogale > Neogale vison. Next base: position 217,528,914 of record NC_058101.1, read on the forward strand.
AGACTAGATCAGGGAAGCAGCAGCAGCATCCCTCAGATGTGACTCTGATTTCCCAACGAAAGCTGTGCCTTCCCAGAGGGGATGCCCGGGCAAAGAGGCTTTCGCTCTATGCGGGGCTCTCCCACCGTCCTACGAATACTAGGCTAAGGCAAGCAGCCACAGCAGCCTACAGATCCGACTCTGATTTACCAGCTACTGCTATACGTTCGCCGAGGTTTTCAGCTGGCGTGAACTGCCCTTCGCTGCTGCTTCACATCAAGGCTTTGGGCATTCGCTCTGACACTTCAAAGAAGAAGAGCTGCGGGAGAGCTAGTGTATCTTGGGCCTTGCTTTCCGGGGCTCCATGTTCGCGCCGTGCGTTCTCCCTGCCAAGCCGAACTAAGCAGGGTCAATCACAAACCTACAGCAGTGTGCGTTGCCTAGGATGGCACTCTATGCTCACTTCATGTCCTGGCATAGGCAAGGCTAGGCCTTTTGCACTAGAGCTCGCGTGGAATCGGGGACTAAGCCAGTGCCTTCCCCACAGGAGAGGAGAGTCGACATGAACCCTGCACACTGCCCGTGCACGGGGATGGGGATCTGTTTGGGTCTGTCCCCCCTCCTACCCCGGCACACTTCCTGACACCAACAACGTTGTCACATCTTGGAGGAAGACGGCATCGGACTGCCCGTTCGTCCAGGGAGCTGTTTCTGCGAGTTGCGGCTATGGCGCTTGGTGGCAAGCCCAAGTCTGCCCTAGGCAGAGGGGGTCAAGGAGACGCTGTCCCCTTGGGACCAGAGACACAGGACCGGCCTGCCTTCTGCACAGACTCCTTCCTCAGTGTGGAGCACGCGTGCCTGCCCTAGTCCTACTCTACTGTCACCTTAGCAGCCAGGCCTCCATCCTTCAGCACAGGTAGATGGTGACACTTGTCTTACAACGGGCCCGCTGTTCCTGCCAGTGCCAACTCTCCTGCATCGCGACCTTTTCCCGAACACAAAGCCAACGGCTCCTTCTCTTTGCCCGTGGCAGCGTGCTGCACCTTCCCCAGACTTGCTCTTGGGGAGCACGGTGAACAGACGTGTCCCTTTCCTTAAGGCCCTTTCCAGAGGTGCAACCACGCTTCTCTCTCTGGCAGAGGGGATGCTAGGTGAAAGGGAATTTCGCTCCATGCGGGTATCTTGCACTGTCCTCAGCAGAATAGCTCAGGCAAGAAGCAGCAGCTTCCTAAAAACCCGACACTGATTGCCCAACGAAGCTCTGCTTTCTCAGAGAGGAGGCCTGGCCATAGATGATTTCGCTCCATGCGGGTTTATTACAATTTGCAGGGAAGTCTAACTCAGGCAAGCAGCAACAGCATCCCTCAGAAGCGACTCTGATTTCCCAACGAAAGCTGTGACTTCCCAAAAGGGATGCCCGGGCAAAGTGGCTTTCGCTCTATGCGGGGCTCTCCCACCGTCCTACGAATACTAGGCTAAGGCAAGCAGCCACAGCAGCCTACAGATCTGACTCTGATTTACCAACTGAACTAAGCAGGCACAATCAAAAACCAACAGCAGCGTGCGTTGCCTAGGATGGCACTCTATGCTCACTTCATGTCCTGGCATAGGCAAGGCTAGGCCTTTTGCACTAGCGCTCGCGTGGATTCGGGGACTAAGCCAGTGCCTTCCCCACAGGAGAGGAGAGTCGACATGAACCCTGCACACTGCCCGTGCACGGGGATGGGGATCTGTTTGGGTCTGTCCCCCCTGCTACCCCGGCACACTTCCTGACACCAACAACGTTGTCACATCTTGGAGTAAGACGGCATCGGACTGCCCGTTCGTCCAGGGAGCTGTTTCTGCGAGTTGAAGCTATGGCGCTTGGTGGCAAGCCCAAGTCTGCCCTAGGCACAGGTGGTCAAGGAGACGCTGTCCCCTTGGGACCAGAGACACAGGACAGGCCTGCCTTCTGCCCAGACTCCTTCCTCAGTGTGGAGCACACCTGCCTGCCATAGTCATACTCTTCTGTCACCTTAGCAGCCAGGCCTCCGACCCTCAGCACAGGTAGATGGTGACACTTGTCTTACAACGGGCCCGCTGTTCCTGCCAGTGCCAACTCTCCTTCATCGCGACCGTTTCCCAAACACAAAGCCAACGGCTCCTTCTCTTTGCCCGTGGCAGCGTGATGAACCTTCCCAAGATTTGCTCTTGGGGAGCACAGTGACAGACGTGTCCCTTTCCTTAAGGCCCTTTCCAGAGGTGCAACCACGCTTCTCTCTCTGGCAGAGGGGATGCTAGGTAAAAGATAATTTCGCTCCATGCGGGTATCTTGCACTGTCCTGAGCAGACTAGCTCAGGCAAGAAGCAGCAGCTTCCCACAAACCCGACTCTGATTGCCCAACGAATGCTGTGCTTTCACAGAGAGGATGCCTGGGCATAGAAGGATTTCATTCCAGGCGGGATTATTACAACGTGCGGGGGAGACTAAATCAGGGAAGCAGCAGCAGCATCCCTCAGACGCGACTCTGTTTTCACAAGTAGCTGGTGACACTTGTCTTACAACGGGCCCGCTGTTCCTGCCAGTGCCAACTCTCCTGCATCGTGACCGTTTCCCGAACACAAAGCCAACGGCTCCTTCTCTTTGCCCGTGGCAGCTTGATGCACCTTCCCCAGACTTGCTCTTGGGGAGCACTGTGACAGACGTGTCCCTTTCCTTAAGGCCCTTTCCAGAGGTGCAACCACGCTTCTCTCTCTGGCAGAGGGGATGCTAGGTAAAAGAAAATTTCGCTCCATGCGGGTTTCTTGCACTGTCCTGAGCAGAGTAGCTCAGGCAAGAAGCAGCAGCTTCCCACAAACCCGACTCTGATTGCCCAACGAATGCTATGCTTTCCCAGAGAGGATGCCTGGGCATAGAAGGATTTCGTTCCATGCGGGATTATTACAACGTGCAGAGGACACTAGATCAGGGAAGCAGCAGCAGCATCCCTCAGACGCGACTCTGTTTTCACAAGTAGCTGGTGACTCTTGTCTTACAACGGGCCCGCTGTTCCTGCCAGTGCCAACTCTCCTGCATCGCGACCGTTTCCCGAACACAAAGCCAACGGCTCCTTCTCTTTGCCCGTGGCAGCGTGCTGCACCTTCCCCAGACTTGCTCTTGGGGAGCACGGTGACAGACGTGTCCCTTTCCTTAAGCCCCTTTCGAGAGGTGCATCCACGCTTCTCTCTCTGGCAGAGGGGATGCTAGGTGAAAGGGAATTTCGCTCCATGCGGGTATCTTGCACTGTCCTCAGCAGAATAGCTCAGGCAAGAAGCAGCAGCTTCCTAAAAACCCGACTCTGATTGCCCAACGAATGCTCTGCTTTCTCAGAGAGGAGGCCTGGCCATAGATGATTTCGCTCCATGCGGGTTTATTACAATTTGCAGGGAAGTCTAACTCAGGCAAGCAGCAACAGCATCCCTCAGACGCGACTCTGATTTCCCAACGAAAGCTGTGACTTCCCAAAGGGGATGCCCGGGCAAAGTGGCTTTCGCTCTATGCGGGGCTCTCCCACCGTCCTACGAATACTAGGCTAAGGCAAGCAGCCACAGCAGCCTACAGATCTGACTCTGATTTACCAACTGAACTAAGCAGGCACAATCAAAAACCAACAGCAGCGTGTGTTGCCTAGGATGGCACTCTATGCTCACTTCATGTCCTGTCATAGGCAAGGCTAGGCCTTTTGCACTAGCGCTCGTGTGGAATCGGGGACTAAGCCACTGCCTTCCCCACAGGAGAGGAGAGTCGACATGATCCCTGCACACTGCCCGTGCACTGGGCTAGGGATCTGTTTGGGTCTGTCCCCCCTCCTACCCCGGCACACTTCCTGACACCAACAACGTTGTCACATCTTGGAGGAAGACGGCATCGGACTGCCCGTTCGTCCAGGGAGCTGTTTCTGCGAGTTGAAGCTATGGCGCTTGGTGGCAAGCCCAAGTCTGCCCTAGGCACAGGTGGTCAAGGAGACGCTGTCGCCTTGGGACCAGAGACACAGGACAGGCCTGCCTTCTGCCCAGACTCCTTCCTCAGGGTGGAGCACACCTGCCTGCCATAGTCATACTCTTCTGTCACCTTAGCAGCCAGGCCTCCGACCCTCAGCACAGGTAGATGGTGACACTTGTCTTACAACGGGCCCGCTGTTCCTGCCAGTGCCAACTCTCCTTCATCGCGACCGTTTCCCGAACACAAAGCCAACGGCTCCTTCTCTTTGCCCGTGGCAGCGTGATGAACCTTCCCAAGATTTGCTCTTGGGGAGCACAGTGACAGACGTGTCCCTTTCCATAAGGCCCTTTCCAGAGGTGCAACCACGCTTCTCTCTCTGGCAGAGGGGATGCTAGGTAAAAGATAATTTCGCTCCATGCGGGTATCTTGCACTGTCCTGAGCAGAGTAGCTCAGGCAAGAAGCAGCAGCTTCCCACAAACCCGACTCTGATTGCCCAACGAATGCTATGCTTTCCCAGAGAGGATGCCTGGGCATAGAAGGATTTCGTTCCATGCGGGATTATTACAACGTGCAGGGGACACTAGATCAGGGAAGCAGCAGCAGCATACCTCAGACGCGACTCTGTTTTCACAAGTAGCTGGTGACTCTTGTCTTACAACGGACCCGCTGTTACTGCCAGTGCCAACTCTCCTGCATCGCGACCGTTTCCCGAACACAAAGCCAACGGCTCCTTCTCTTTTCCCGTGGCAGCGTGCTAAACCTTCCCCAGACTTGCTCTTGGGGAGCACGGTGACAGACGTGTCCCTTTCCTTAAGGCCCTTTCCAGAGGTGCAACCACGCTTCTCTCTCTGGCAGAGGGGATGCTAGGTGAAAGAAAATTTCGCTCCATGCGGGTATCTTGCACTGTCCTGAGCAGAGTAGCTCAGGCAAGAAGCAGCAGCTTCCCACAAACCCGACTCTGATGGCCCAACGAATGCTATGCTTTCCCAGAGACGATGCCTGGGCATAGAAGGATTTCGTTCCATGCGGTTTTATTACAACGTGCAGGGGAGACTAGCTCAGGGAAGCAGCAGCAGCATCCCTCAGACGCGACTCTGATTTCCCAACGAAAGCTGTGCCTTCCCAGAGGGGATGCCCGGGCAAAGAGGCTTTCGCTCTATGCGGGGCTCTCCCACCGTCCTACGAATACTAGGCTAAGGCAAGCAGCCACAGCAGCCTACAGATCCGACTCTGATTTACCAGCTACTGCTATACGTTCGCAGAGGTTTTCAGCTGGCGCGAACTGCCCTTCGCTGCTGCTTCACAGCAAGGCTTTGGGCATTCGCTCTGACACTTCAAAGAAGAAGAGCTGCGGGAGAGCTAGTGTATCTTGGGCCTTGCTTTCCGGGGCTCCATGTTCGCGCCGTGCGTTCTCCCTGCCAAGCCGAACTAAGCAGGGTCAATCACAAACCTACAGCAGTGTGCGTTGCCTAGGATGGCACTCTATGCTCACTTCATGTCCTGGCATAGGCAAGGCTAGGCCTTTTGCACTAGCGCTCGCGTGGAATGGGGGACTAAGCCAGTGCCTTCCCCACAGGAGAGGAGAGTCGACATGAACCCTGCACACTGCCCGTGCACGGGGATGGGGATCTGTTTGGGTCTGTCCCCCCTCCTACCCCGGCACACTTCCTGACACCAACAACGTTGTCACATCTTGAGGAAGACAGCATCGGACTGCCCGTTCGTCCAGGGAGCTGTTTCTGCGAGTTGAAGCTATGGCGCTTGGTGGCAAGCCCAAGTCTGCCCTAGGCACAGGTGGTCAAGGAGACGCTGTCCCCTTGGGACCAGAGACACAGGACAGGCCTGCCTTCTGCCCAGACTCCTTCCTCAGTGTGGAGCACACCTGCCTGCCATAGTCATACTCTTCTGTCACCTTAGCAGCCAGGCCTCCGACCCTCAGCACAGGTAGATGGTGACACTTGTCTTACAACGGGCCCGCTGTTCCTGCCAGTGCCAACTCTCCTTCATCGCGACCGTTTCCCGAACACAAAGCCAACGGCTCCTTCTCTTTGCCCGTGGCAGCGTGATGAACCTTCCCAAGATTTGCTCTTGGGGAGCACAGTGACAGACGTGTCCCTTTCCTTAAGGCCCTTTCCAGAGGTGCAACCACGCTTCTCTCTCTGGCAGAGGGGATGCTAGGTAAAAGATAATTTCGCTCCATGCGGGTATCTTGCACTGTCCTGAGCAGACTAGCTCAGGCAAGAAGCAGCAGTTTCCCACAAACCCGACTCTGATTGCCCAACGAATGCTGTGCTTTCACAGAGAGAATGCCTGGGCATAGAAGGATTTCATTCCAGGCGGGGTTATTACAACGTGCGGGGGAGACTAGATCAGGGAAGCAGCAGCAGCATCCCTCAGACGCGACTCTGTTTTCACAAGTAGCTGGTGACACTTGTCTTACAACGGGCCCGCTGTTCCTGCCAGTGCCAACTCTCCTGCATCGCGACCGTTTCCCGAACACAAAGCCAACGGCTCCTTCTCTTTGCCCGTGGCAGCGTGCTGCACCTTCCCCAGACTTGCTCTTGGGGAGCACGGTGACAGACGTGTCCCTTTCCTTAAGCCGCTTTCGAGAGGTGCATCCACGCTTCTCTCTCTGGCAGAGGGGATGCTAGGTGAAAGGGAATTTCGCTCCATGCGGGTATCTTGCACTGTCCTCAGCAGAATAGCTCAGGCAAGAAGCAGCAGCTTCCTAAAAACCCGACTCTGATTGCCCAACGAATGCTCTGCTTTCTCAGAGAGGAGGCCTGGCCATAGATGATTTCGCTCCATGCGGGTTTATTACAATTTGCAGGGAAGTCTAACTCAGGCAAGCAGCAACAGCATCCCTCAGACGCGACTCTGATTTCCCAACGAAAGCTGTGACTTCCCAAAGGGGATGCCCGGGCAAAGTGGCTTTCGCTCTATGCGGGGCTCTCCCACCGTCCTACGAATACTAGGCTAAGGCAAGCAGCCACAGCAGCCTACAGATCTGACTCTGATTTACCAACTGAACTAAGCAGGCACAATCAAAAACCAACAGCAGCGTGCGTTGCCTAGGATGGCACTCTATGCTCACTTCATGTCCTGGCATAGGCAAGGCTAGGCCTTTTGCACTAGCGCTCGTGTGGAATCGGGGACTAAGCCAGTGCCTTCCCCACAGGAGAGGAGAGTCGACATGATCCCTGCACACCGCCCGTGCACTGGGCTAGGGATCTGTTTGGGTCTGTCCCCCCTCCTACCCCGGCACACTTCCTGACACCAACAACGTTGTCACATCTTGGAGGAAGACGGCATCGGACTGCCCGTTCGTCCAGGGAGCTGTTTCTGCGAGTTGAAGCTATGGCGCTTGGTGGCAAGCCCAAGTCTGCCCTAGGCACAGGTGGTCAAGGAGACGCTGTCCCCTTGGGACCAGAGACACAGGACAGGCCTGCCTTCTGCCCAGACTCCTTCCTCAGTGTGGAGCACACCTGCCTGCCATAGTCATACTCTTCTGTCACCTTAACAGCCAGGCCTCCGACCCTCAGCACAGGTAGATGGTGACACTTGTCTTACAACGGGCCCGCTGTTCCTGCCAGTGCCAACTCTCCTTCATCGCGACCGTTTCCCGAACACAAAGCCAACGGCTCCTTCTCTTTGCCCGTGGCAGCGTGATGAACCTTCCCGAGATTTGCTCTTGGGGAGCACAGTGACAGACGTGTCCCTTTCCATAAGGCCCTTTCCAGAGGTGCAACCACGCTTCTCTCTCTGGCAGAGGGTATGCTAGGTAAAAGAAAATTTCGCTCCATGCGGGTATCTTGCACTGTCCTGAGCAGAGTAGCTCAGGCAAGAAGCAGCAGCTTCCCACAAACCCGACTCTGATTGCCCAACGAATGCTATGCTTTCCCAGCGAGGATGCCTGGGCATAGAAGGATTTCGTTCCATGCGGGATTATTACAACGTGCAGGGGACACTAGATCAGGGAAGCAGCAGCAGCATACCTCAGACGCGACTCTGTTTTCACAAGTAGCTGGTGACTCTTGTCTTACAACGGGCCCGCTGTTCCTGCCAGTGCCAACTCTCCTGCATCGCGACCGTTTCCCGAACACAAAGCCAACGGCTCCTTCTCTTTGCCCGTGGCAGCGTGCTAAACCTTCCCCAGACTTGCTCTTGGTGAGCACGGTGACAGACGTGTCCCTTTCCTTAAGGCCCTTTCCAGAGGTGCAACCACGCTTCTCTCTCTGGCAGAGGGGATGCTAGGTGAAAGAAAATTTCGCTCCATGCGGGTATCTTGCACTGTCCTGAGCAGAGTAGCTCAGGCAAGAAGCAGCAGCTTCCCAAAAACCCGACTCTGATTGCCCAACGAATGCTATGCTTTCCCAGAGAGGATGCCTGGACATAGAAGGATTTCGTTCCATGCGGGTTTATTACAACGTGCAGGGGAGACTAGCTCAGGGAAGCAGCAGCAGCATCCCTCAGACGCGACTCTGATTTCCCAACGAAAGCTGTGCCTTCCCAGAGGGGATGCCCGGGCAAAGAGGCTTTCGCTCTATGCGGGGCTCTCCAACCGTCCTACGAATACTAGGCTTAGGCAAGCAGCCACAGCAGCCTACAGATCCGACTCTGATTTACCAGCTACTGCTATACGTTCGCAGAGGTTTTCAGCTGGCGCGAACTGCCCTTCGCTGATGCTTCACAGCAAGGCTTTGGGCATTCGCTCTGAGACTTCAAAGAAGAAGAGCTGCGGGAGAGCTAGTGTATCTTGGGCCTTGCTTTCCGGGGCTCCATGTTCGCGCCATGCGTTCTCACTGCCAAGCCGAACTAAGCAGGGTCAATCACAAACCTACAGCAGTGTGCGTTGCCTAGGATGGCACTCTATGCTCACTTCATGTCCTGGCATAGGCAAGGCTAGGCCTTTTGCACTAGCGCTCGCGTGGAATCGGGGACTAAGCCAGTGCCTTCCCCACAGGAGAGGAGAGTCGACATGAACCCTGCACACTGCCCGTGCACGGGGATGGGGATCTGTTTGGGTCTGTCCTCCCTCCTACCCCGGCACACTTCCTGACACCTACAACGTTGTCACATCTTGGAGGAAGACGGCATCGGACTGCCCGTTCGTCCAGGGAGCTGTTTCTGCGAGTTGCGGCTATGGCGCTTGGTGGCAAGCCCAAGTCTGCCCTAGGCAGAGGGGGTCAAGGAGACGCTGTCCCCTTGGGACCAGAGACACAGGACCGGCCTGCCTTCTGCACAGACTCCTTCCTCAGTGTGGAGCACGCGTGTCTGCCCTAGTCGTACTCTTCTGTCACCTTAGCAGCCAGGCCTCCGTCCCTCAGCACAGGTAGATGGTGACACTTGACTTACAACGGGCCCGCTGTTCCTGCCAGTGCCAACTCTCCTGCATCGCGACCGTTTCCCGAACACAAAGCCAACGGCTCCTTCTCTTTGCCCGTGGCAGCGTGCTGCACCTTCCCCAGACTTGCTCTTGGGGAGCACGGTGACAGACGTGTCCCTTTCCTTAACTCCCTTTCCAGAGGTGCATCCACGCTTCTCTCTCTGGCAGAGGGGATGCTAGGTGAAAGGGAATTTCGCTCCATGCGGGTATCTTGCACTGTCCTCAGCAGAATAGCTCAGGCAAGAAGCAGCAGCTTCCTAAAAACCCGACACTGATTGCCCAACGAATGCTCTGCTTTCTCAGAGAGGAGGCCTGGCCATAGATGATTTCGCTCCATGCTGGTTTATTACAATTTGCAGGGAAGTCTAACTCAGGCAAGCAGCAACAGCATCCCTCAGACGCGACTCTGATTTCCCAACGAAAGCTGTGACTTCCCAAAGGGGATGCCCGGGCAAAGTGGCTTTCGCTCTATGCGGGGCTCTCCCACCGTCCTACGAATACTAGGCTAAGGCAAGCAGCCACAGCAGCCTACAGATCTGACTCTGATTTACCAACTGAACTAAGCAGGCACAATCAAAAACCAACAGCAGCGTGTGTTGCCTAGGATGGCACTCTATGCTCACTTCATGTCCTGTCATAGGCAAGGCTAGGCCTTTTGCACTAGCGCTCGTGTGGAATCGGGGACTAAGCCACTGCCTTCCCCACAGGAGAGGAGAGTCGACATGAACCCTGCACACTGCCCGTGCACTGGGCTGGGGATCTGTTTGGGTCTGTCCCCCCTCCTACCCCGGCACACTTCCTGACACCAACAACGTTGTCACATCTTGGAGGAAGACGGCATCGGACTGCCCGTTCGTCCAGGGAGCTGTTTCTGCGAGTTGAAGCTATGGCGCTTGGTGGCAAGCCCAAGTCTGCCCTAGGCACAGGTGGTCAAGGAGACGCTGTCCCCTTGGGACCAGAGACACAGGACAGGCCTGCCTTCTGCCCAGACTCCTTCCTCAGTGTGGAGCACACCTGCCTGCCATAGTCATACTCTTCTGTCACCTTAGCAGCCAGGCCTCCGACCCTCAGCACAGGTAGATGGTGACACTTGTCTTACAACGGGCCCGCTGTTCCTGCCAGTGCCAACTCTCCTTCATCGCGACCGTTTCCCGAACACAAAGCCAACGGCTCCTTCTCTTTGCCCGTGGCAGCGTGATGAACCTTCCCGAGATTTGCTCTTGGGGAGCACAGTGACAGACGTGTCCCTTTCCATAAGGCCCTTTCCAGAGGTGCAACCACGCTTCTCTCTCTGGCAGAGGGGATGCTAGGTAAAAGATAATTTCGCTCCATGCGGGTATCTTGCACTGTCCTGAGCAGAGTAGCTCAGGCAAGAAGCAGCAGCTTCCCACAAACCCGACTCTGATTGCCCAACGAATGCTATGCTTTCCCAGAGAGGATGCCTGGGCATAGAAGGATTTCGTTCCATGCGGGATTATTACAACGTGCAGGGGACACTAGATCAGGGAAGCAGCAGCAGCATCCCTCAGACGCGACTCTGTTTTCACAAGTAGCTGGTGACTCTTGTCTTACAACGGGCCCGCTGTTCCTGCCAGTGCCAACTCTCCTGCATCGCGACCGTTTCCCGAACACAAAGCCAACGGCTCCTTCTCTTTTCCCGTGGCAGCGTGCTAAACCTTCCCCAGACTTGCTCTTGGGGAGCACGGTGACAGACGTGTCCCTTTCCTTAAGGCCCTTTCCAGAGGTGCAACCACGCTTCTCTCTCTGGCAGAGGGGATGCTAGGTGAAAGAAAATTTCGCTCCATGCGGGTATCTTGCACTGTCCTGAGCAGAGTAGCTCAGGCAAGAAGCAGCAGCTTCCCAAAAACCCGACTCTGATTGCCCAACGAATGCTATGCTTTCCCAGAGAGGATGCCTGGACATAGAAGGATTTCGTTCCATGCGGGTTTATTACAACGTGCAGGGGAGACTAGCTCAGGGAAGCAGCAGCAGCATCCCTCAGACGCGACTCTGATTTCCCAACGAAAGCTGTGCCTTCCCAGAGGGGATGCCCGGGCAAAGAGGCTTTCGCTCTATGCGGGGCTCTCCAACCGTCCTACGAATACTAGGCTTAGGCAAGCAGCCACAGCAGCCTACAGATCCGACTCTGATTTACCAGCTACTGCTATACGTTCGCAGAGGTTTTCAGCTGGCGCGAACTGCCCTTCGCTGATGCTTCACAGCAAGGCTTTGGGCATTCGCTCTGAGACTTCAAAGAAGAAGAGCTGCGGGAGAGCTAGTGTATCTTGGGCCTTGCTTTCCGGGGCTCCATGTTCGCGCCATGCGTTCTCACTGCCAAGCCGAACTAAGCAGGGTCAATCACAAACCTACAGCAGTGTGCGTTGCCTAGGATGGCACTCTATGCTCACTTCATGTCCTGGCATAGGCAAGGCTAGGCCTTTTGCACTAGCGCTCGCGTGGAATCGGGGACTAAGCCAGTGCCTTCCCCACAGGAGAGGAGAGTCGACATGAACCCTGCACACTGCCCGTGCACGGGGATGGGGATCTGTTTGGGTCTGTCCTCCCTCCTACCCCGGCACACTTCCTGACACCTACAACGTTGTCACATCTTGGAGGAAGACGGCATCGGACTGCCCGTTCGTCCAGGGAGCTGTTTCTGCGAGTTGCGGCTATGGCGCTTGGTGGCAAGCCCAAGTCTGCCCTAGGCAGAGGGGGTCAAGGAGACGCTGTCCCCTTGGGACCAGAGACACAGGACCGGCCTGCCTTCTGCACAGACTCCTTCCTCAGTGTGGAGCACGCGTGTCTGCCCTAGTCGTACTCTTCTGTCACCTTAGCAGCCAGGCCTCCGTCCCTCAGCACAGGTAGATGGTGACACTTGACTTACAACGGGCCCGCTGTTCCTGCCAGTGCCAACTCTCCTGCATCGCGACCGTTTCCCGAACACAAAGCCAACGGCTCCTTCTCTTTGCCCGTGGCAGCGTGCTGCACCTTCCCCAGACTTGCTCTTGGGGAGCACGGTGACAGACGTGTCCCTTTCCTTAACTCCCTTTCCAGAGGTGCATCCACGCTTCTCTCTCTGGCAGAGGGGATGCTAGGTGAAAGGGAATTTCGCTCCATGCGGGTATCTTGCACTGTCCTCAGCAGAATAGCTCAGGCAAGAAGCAGCAGCTTCCTAAAAACCCGACACTGATTGCCCAACGAATGCTCTGCTTTCTCAGAGAGGAGGCCTGGCCATAGATGATTTCGCTCCATGCTGGTTTATTACAATTTGCAGGGAAGTCTAACTCAGGCAAGCAGCAACAGCATCCCTCAGACGCGACTCTGATTTCCCAACGAAAGCTGTGACTTCCCAAAGGGGATGCCCGGGCAAAGTGGCTTTCGCTCTATGCGGGGCTCTCCCACCGTCCTACGAATACTAGGCTAAGGCAAGCAGCCACAGCAGCCTACAGATCTGACTCTGATTTACCAACTGAACTAAGCAGGCACAATCAAAAACCAACAGCAGCGTGTGTTGCCTAGGATGGCACTCTATGCTCACTTCATGTCCTGTCATAGGCAAGGCTAGGCCTTTTGCACTAGCGCTCGTGTGGAATCGGGGACTAAGCCACTGCCTTCCCCACAGGAGAGGAGAGTCGACATGAACCCTGCACACTGCCCGTGCACTGGGCTGGGGATCTGTTTGGGTCTGTCCCCCCTCCTACCCCGGCACACTTCCTGACACCAACAACGTTGTCACATCTTGGAGGAAGACGGCATCGGACTGCCCGTTCGTCCAGGGAGCTGTTTCTGCGAGTTGAAGCTATGGCGCTTGGTGGCAAGCCCAAGTCTGCCCTAGGCACAGGTGGTCAAGGAGACGCTGTCCCCTTGGGACCAGAGACACAGGACAGGCCTGCCTTCTGCCCAGACTCCTTCCTCAGTGTGGAGCACACCTGCCTGCCATAGTCATACTCTTCTGTCACCTTAGCAGCCAGGCCTCCGACCCTCAGCACAGGTAGATGGTGACACTTGTCTTACAACGGGCCCGCTGTTCCTGCCAGTGCCAACTCTCCTTCATCGCGACCGTTTCCCGAACACAAAGCCAACGGCTCCTTCTCTTTGCCCGTGGCAGCGTGATGAACCTTCCCGAGATTTGCTCTTGGGGAGCACAGTGACAGACGTGTCCCTTTCCATAAGGCCCTTTCCAGAGGTGCAACCACGCTTCTCTCTCTGGCAGAGGGGATGCTAGGTAAAAGATAATTTCGCTCCATGCGGGTATCTTGCACTGTCCTGAGCAGAGTAGCTCAGGCAAGAAGCAGCAGCTTCCCACAAACCCGACTCTGATTGCCCAACGAATGCTATGCTTTCCCAGAGAGGATGCCTGGGCATAGAAGGATTTCGTTCCATGCGGGATTATTACAACGTGCAGGGGACACTAGATCAGGGAAGCAGCAGCAGCATACCTCAGACGCGACTCTGTTTTCACAAGTAGCTGGTGACTCTTGTCTTACAACGGGCCCGCTGTTCCTGCCAGTGCCAACTCTCCTGCATCGCGACCGTTTCCCGAACACAAAGCCAACGGCTCCTTCTCTTTTCCCGTGGCAGCGTGCTAAACCTTCCCCAGACTTGCTCTTGGGGAGCACGGTGACAGACGTGTCCCTTTCCTTAAGGCCCTTTCCAGAGGTGCAACCACGCTTCTCTCTCTGGCAGAGGGGATGCTAGGTGAAAGAAAATTTCGCTCCATGCGGGTATCTTGCACTGTCCTGAGCAGAGTAGCTCAGGCAAGAAGCAGCAGCTTCCCAAAAACCCGACTCTGATTGCCCAACGAATGCTATGCTTTCCCAGAGAGGATGCCTGGACATAGAAGGATTTCGTTCCATGCGGGTTTATTACAACGTGCAGGGGAGACTAGCTCAGGGAAGCAGCAGCAGCATCCCTCAGACGCGACTCTGATTTCCCAACGAAAGCTGTGCCTTCCCAGAGGGGATGCCCGGGCAAAGAGGCTTTCGCTCTATGCGGGGCTCTCCAACCGTCCTACGAATACTAGGCTTAGGCAAGCAGCCACAGCAGCCTACAGATCCGACTCTGATTTACCAGCTACTGCTATACGTTCGCAGAGGTTTTCAGCTGGCGCGAACTGCCCTTCGCTGATGCTTCACAGCAAGGCTTTGGGCATTCGCTCTGAGACTTCAAAGAAGAAGAGCTGCGGGAGAGCTAGTGTATCTTGGGCCTTGCTTTCCGGGGCTCCATGTTCGCGCCATGCGTTCTCACTGCCAAGCCGAACTAAGCAGGGTCAATCACAAACCTACAGCAGTGTGCGTTGCCTAGGATGGCACTCTATGCTCACTTCATGTCCTGGCATAGGCAAGGCTAGGCCTTTTGCACTAGCGCTCGCGTGGAATCGGGGACTAAGCCAGTGCCTTCCCCACAGGAGAGGAGAGTTGACATGAACCCTGCACACTGCCCGTGCACGGGGATGGGGATCTGTTTGGGTCTGTCCTCCCTCCTACCCCGGCACACTTCCTGACACCTACAACGTTGTCACATCTTGGAGGAAGACGGCATCGGACTGCCCGTTCGTCCAGGGAGCTGTTTCTGCGAGTTGCGGCTATGGCGCTTGGTGGCAAGCCCAAGTCTGCCCTAGGCAGAGGGGGTCAAGGAGACGCTGTCCCCTTGGGACCAGAGACACAGGACCGGCCTGCCTTCTGCACAGACTCCTTCCTCAGTGTGGAGCACGCGTGTCTGCCCTAGTCGTACTCTTCTGTCACCTTAGCAGCCAGGCCTCCGTCCCTCAGCACAGGTAGATGGTGACACTTGACTTACAACGGGCCCGCTGTTCCTGCCAGTGCCAACTCTCCTGCATCGCGACCGTTTCCCGAACACAAAGCCAACGGCTCCTTCTCTTTGCCCGTGGCAGCGTGCTGCACCTTCCCCAGACTTGCTCTTGGGGAGCACGGTGACAGACGTGTCCCTTTCCTTAATCCCCTTTCCAGAGGTGCATCCACGCTTCTCTCTCTGGCAGAGGGGATGCTAGGTGAAAGGGAATTTCGCTCCATGCGGGTATCTTGCACTGTCCTCAGCAGAATAGCTCAGGCAAGAAGCAGCAGCTTCCTAAAAACCCGACACTGATTGCCCAACGAATGCTCTGCTTTCTCAGAGAGGAGGCCTGGCCATAGATGATTTCGCTCCATGCGGGTTTATTACAATTTGCAGGGAAGTCTAACTCAGGCAAGCAGCAACAGCATCCCTCAGACGCGACTCTGATTTCCCAACGAAAGCTGTGACTTCCCAAAGGGGATGCCCGGGAAAGTGGCTTTCGCTCTATGCGGGGCTCTCCCACCGTCCTACGAATACTAGGCTAAGGCAAGCAGCCACAGCAGCCTACAGATCTGACTCTGATTTACCAACTGAACTAAGCAGGCACAATCAAACCAACAGCAGCGTGTGTTGCCTAGGATGGCACTCTATGCTCACTTCATGTCCTGTCATAGGCAAGGCTAGGCCTTTTGCACTAGCGCTCGTGTGGAATCGGGGACTAAGCCAGTGCCTTCCCCACAGGAGAGGAGAGTCGACATGAACCCTGCACACTGCCCGTGCACTGGGCTGGGGATCTGTTTGGGTCTGTCCCCCCTCCTACTCCGGCACACTTCCTGACACCAACAACGTTGTCACATCTTGGAGGAAGACGGCATCGGACTGCCCGTTCGTCCAGGGAGCTCTTTCTGCGAGTTGAAGCTATGGCGCTTGGTGGCAAGCCCAAGTCTGCCCTAGGCACAGGTGGTCAAGGAGACGCTGTCCCCTTGGGACCAGAGACACAGGACAGGCCTGCCTTCTGCCCAGACTCCTTCCTCAGTGTGGAGCACACCTGCCTGCCATAGTCATACTCTTCTGTCACCTTAGCAGCCAGGCCTCCGACCCTCAGCACAGGTAGATGGTGACACTTGTCTTACAACGGGCCCGCTGTTCCTGCCAGTGCCAACTCTCCTTCATCGCGACCGTTTCCCGAACACAAAGCCAACGGCTCCTTCTCTTTGCCCGTGGCAGCGTGATGAACCTTCCCAAGATTTGCTCTTGGGGAGCACAGTGACAGACGTGTCCCTTTCCATAAGGCCCTTTCCAGAGGTGCAACCACGCTTCTCTCTCTGGCAGAGGGGATGCTAGGTAAAAGATAATTTCGCTCCATGCGGGTATCTTGCACTGTCCTGAGCAGAGTAGCTCAGGCAAGAAGCAGCAGCTTCCCACAAACCCGACTCTGATTGCCCAACGAATGCTATGCTTTCCCAGAGAGGATGCCTGGGCATAGAAGGATTTCGTTCCATGCGGGATTATTACAACGTGCAGGGGACACTAGATCAGGGAAGCAGCAGCAGCATCCCTCAGACGCGACTCTGTTTTCACAAGTAGCTGGTGACTCTTGTCTTACAACGGGCCCGCTGTTCCTGCCAGTGCCAACTCTCCTGCATCGCGACCGTTTCCCGAACACAAAGCCAACGGCTCCTTCTCTTTGCCCGTGGCAGCGTGCTGCACCTTCCCCAGACTTGCTCTTGGGGAGCACGGTGACAGACGTGTCCCTTTCCTTAAGCCCCTTTCGAGAGGTGCATCCACGCTTCTCTCTCTGGCAGAGGGGATGCTAGGTGAAAGGGAATTTCGCTCCATGCGGGTATCTTGCACTGTCCTCAGCAGAATAGCTCAGGCAAGAAGCAGCAGCTTCCTAAAAACCCGACTCTGATTGCCCAACGAATGCTCTGCTTTCTCAGAGAGGAGGCCTGGCCATAGATGATTTCGCTCCATGCGGGTTTATTACAATTTGCAGGGAAGTCTAACTCAGGCAAGCAGCAACAGCATCCCTCAGACGCGACTCTGATTTCCCAACGAAAGCTGTGACTTCCCAAAGGGGATGCCCGGGCAAAGTGGCTTTCGCTCTATGCGGGGCTCTCCCACCGTCCTACGAATACTAGGCTAAGGCAAGCAGCCACAGCAGCCTACAGATCTGACTCTGATTTACCAACTGAACTAAGCAGGCACAATCAAAAACCAACAGCAGCGTGTGTTGCCTAGGATGGCACTCTATGCTCACTTCATGTCCTGTCATAGGCAAGGCTAGGCCTTTTGCACTAGCGCTCGTGTGGAATCGGGGACTAAGCCACTGCCTTCCCCACAGGAGAGGAGAGTCGACATGATCCCTGCACACTGCCCGTGCACTGGGCTAGGGATCTGTTTGGGTCTGTCCCCCCTCCTACCCCGGCACACTTCCTGACACCAACAACGTTGTCACATCTTGGAGGAAGACGGCATCGGACTGCCCGTTCGTCCAGGGAGCTGTTTCTGCGAGTTGAAGCTATGGCGCTTGGTGGCAAGCCCAAGTCTGCCCTAGGCACAGGTGGTCAAGGAGACGCTGTCCCCTTGGGACCAGAGACACAGGACAGGCCTGCCTTCTGCCCAGACTCCTTCCTCAGTGTGGAGCACACCTGCCTGCCATAGTCATACTCTTCTGTCACCTTAGCAGCCAGGCCTCCGACCCTCAGCACAGGTAGATGGTGACACTTGTCTTACAACGGGCCCGCTGTTCCTGCCAGTGCCAACTCTCCTTCATCGCGACCGTTTCCCGAACACAAAGCCAACGGCTCCTTCTCTTTGCCCGTGGCAGCGTGCTGCACCTTCCCCAGACTTGCTCTTGGGGAGCACGGTGACAGACGTGTCCCTTTCCTTAAGCCCCTTTCCAGAGGTGCATCCACGCTTCTCTCTCTGGCAGAGGGGATGCTAGGTGAAAGGGAATTTCGCTCCATGCGGGTATCTTGCACTGTCCTCAGCAGAATAGCTCAGGCAAGAAGCAGCAGCTTCCTAAATACCCGACACTGATTGCCCAACGAATGCTCTGCTTTCTCAGAGAGGAGGCCTGGCCATAGATGATTTCGCTCCATACGGGTTAATTACAATTTGCAGGGAAGTCTAACTCAGGCAAGCAGCAACAGCATCCCTCAGACGCGACTCTGATTTCCCAAAGAAAGCTGTGACTTCCCAAAGGGGATGCTGGGGCAAAGTGGCTTTCGGACTATGCGGGTTCTCCCACCGTCCTACGAATACTAGGCTAAGGCAAGCAGCCACAGAAGCCTACAGATCTGACTCTGATTTACCAACTGAACTAAGCAGGCACAATCAAAAACCAACAGAAGCGTGCGTTGCCTAGGATAGCAGTCTATGCTAACTTAATGTCCTGACATAGGCAAGGCTAGGCCTTTTGCACTAGCGCTCGCGTGGAATCGGGGACTAAGCCAGTGCCTTCCCCACAGGAGAGGAGACTCTACATGAACCCTGCACACTGCCCGTGCACTGGGCTGGGGATCTGTTTGGGTCTGTCCCCCCTCCTACCCCGGCACACTTCCTGACACCAAAAACGTTGTCTCATCTTGGAGGAAGACGGCATCGGACTGCCCGTTCGTCCAGGGAGCTGTTTCTGCGATGTGAAGCTATGGCGCTTGGTGGCAAGCCCAAGTCTGCCCTAGGCACAGGTGGTCAAGGAGACGCTGTCCCCTTGGGACCAGAGACACAGGACAGGCCTGCCTTCTGCCCAGACTCCTTCCTCAGTGTGGAGCACACCTGCCTGCCATAGTCATACTCTTCTGTCACCTGAGCAGCCAGGCCTCCGACCCTCAGCACATGTAGATGGTGACACTTGTCTTACAACGGGCCCGCTGTTCCTGCCAGTGCCAACTCTCCTGCATCGCGACCGTTTCCCGAACACAAAGCCAACGGCTCCTTCTCTTTGCCCGTGGCAGCGTGATGCACCTTCCCCAGACTTGCTCTTGGGGAGCACAGTGACAGACGTGTCCCTTTCCATAAGGCCCTTTCCAGAGGTGCAACCACGCTTCTCTCTCTGGCAGAGGGGATGCTAGGTAAAAGATAATTTCGCTCCATGGGGGTATCTTGCACTGTCCTGAGCAGAGTAGCTCAGGCAAGAAGCAGCAGCTTCCCACAAACCCGACTCTGATTGCCCAACGAATGCTATGCTTTCACAGAGAGGATGCCTGGGCATAGAAGGATTTCATTCCATGCGGGATTATTACAACGTGCAGGGGAGACTAGATCAGGGAAGCAGCAGCAGCATCCCTCAGACGCGACTCTGTTTTCACAAGTAGCTGGTGACACTGTCTTACAACGGGCCCGCTGTTCCTGCCAGTGCCAACTCTCCTGCATCGCGACCGTTTCCCGAACACAAAGCCAACGGCTCCTTCTCTTTGCCCGTGGCAGCGTGCTGCACCTTCCCCAGACTTGCTCTTGGGGAGCACGGTGACAGACGTGTCCCTTTCCATAAGGCCCTTTCCAGAGGTGCAACCACGCTTCTCTCTCTGGCAGAGGGGATGCTAGGTAAAAGAAAATTTCGCTCCATGCGGGTATCTTGCACTGTCCTGAGCAGAGTAGCTCAGGCAAGAAGCAGCAGCTTCCCAAAAACCCGACTCTGATTGCCCAACGAATGCTATGCTTTCCCAGAGAGGATGCCTGGACATAGAAGGATTTCGTTCCATGCGGGTTTATTACAACGTGCAGGGGAGACTAGCTCAGGGAAGCAGCAGCAGCATCCCTCAGACGCGACTCTGATTTCCCAACGAAAGCTGTGCCTTCCCAGAGGGGATGCCCGGGCAAGGAGGCTTTCGCTCTATGCGGGGCTCTCCCACCGTCCTACGAATACTAGGCTTAGGCAAGCAGCCACAGCAGCCTACAGATCCGACTCTGATTTACCAGCTACTGCTATACGTTCGCAGAGGTTTTCAGCTGGCGCGAACTGCCCTTCGCTGCTGCTTCACAGCAAGGCTTTGGGCATTCGCTCTGAGACTTCAAAGAAGAAGAGCTGCGGGAGAGCTAGTGTATCTTGGGCCTTGCTTTCCGGGGCTCCATGTTCGCGCCATGCGTTCTCACTGCCAAGCCGAACTAAGCAGGTTCAATCACAAACCTACAGGAGTGTGCGTTGCCTAGGATGGCACTCTATGCTCACTTCATGTCCTGGCATAGGCAAGGCTAGGCCTTTTGCACTAGCGCTCGCGTGGAATCGGGGACTAAGCCAGTGCCTTCCCCACAGGAGAGGAGAGTCGACATGAACCCTGCACACTGCCCGTGCACGGGGATGGGGATCTGTTTGGGTCTGTCCTCCCTCCTACCCCGGCACACTTCCTGACACCTACAACGTTGTCACATCTTGGAGGAAGACGGCATCGGACTGCCCGTTCGTCCAGGGAGCTGTTTCTGCGAGTTGCGGCTATGGCGCTTGGTGGCAAGCCCAAGTCTGCCCTAGGCAGAGGGGGTCAAGGAGACGCTGTCCCCTTGGAACCAGAGACACAGGACCGGCCTGCCTTCTGCACAGACTCCTTCCTCAGTGTGGAGCACGCGTGCCTGCCCTAGTCGTACTCTTCTGTCACCTTAGCAGACAGGCCTCCGTCCCTCAGCACAGGTAGATGGTGACACTTGTCTTACAACGGGCCCGCTGTTCCTGCCAGTGCCAACTCTCCTGCATCGCGACCGTTTCCCGAACTCAAAGCCAACGGCTCCTTCTCTTTGCCCGTGGCAGCGTGCTGCACCTAACCCAGACTTGCTCTTGGGGAGCACGGTGACAGACGTGTCCCTTTCCTTAAGCCCCTTTCAGAGGTGCATCCACGCTTCTCTCTCTGGCATAGGGGATGCTAGCTAAAAGAAAATTTCGCTCCATGCCGGTATCTTGCACTGTCCTGAGCAGACTAGCTCAGGCAAGAAGCAGCAGCTTCCCACAAACCCGACTCTGATTGCCCAACGAATGTTATGCTTTCCCAGAGAGGATGCCTGGGCATAGAAGGATTTCGTTCCATGCGGGATTATTACAACGTGCAGGAGACACTAGATCAGGGAAGCAGCAGCAGCATACCTCAGACGCGACTCTGTTTTCCAAGTAGCTGGTGACTCTTGTCTTACAACGGGCGCGCTGTTCCTGCCAGTGCCAACTCTCCTGCATCGCGACCGTTTCCCGAACTCAAAGCGAACGGCTCCTTCTCTTTGCCTGTGGCAGCGTGCTGCACCTTCCCCAGACTTGCTCTTGGGGAGCACGGTGACAGACGTGTCCCTTTCCTTAAGGCCCTTTCCAGAGGTGCAACCACGCTTCTCTCTCTGGCATAGGGGATGCTAGGTGAAAGAATATTTCGCTCCATGCGGGTATCTTGCACTGTCCTGAGCAGAGTAGCTCAGGCAAGAAGCAGCAGCTTCCCACAAACCCGACTCTGATTGCCCAACGAATGCTATGCTTTCCCAGATCGGATGCCTGGGCATAGAAGGATTTCGTTCCATGCGGGTTTATTACAACGTGCAGGGGAGACTAGATCAGGGAAGCAGCAGCAGCATCCCTCAGATGTGACTCTGATTTCCCAACGAAAGCTGTGCCTTCCCAGAGGGGATGCCCGGGCAAAGAGGCTTTCGCTCTATGCGGGGCTCTCCCACCGTCCTACGAATACTAGGCTAAGGCAAGCAGCCACAGCAGCCTACAGATCCGACTCTGATTTACCAGCTACTGCTATACGTTCGCCGAGGTTTTCAGCTGGCGTGAACTGCCCTTCGCTGCTGCTTCACATCAAGGCTTTGGGCATTCGCTCTGACACTTCAAAGAAGAAGAGCTGCGGGAGAGCTAGTGTATCTTGGGCCTTGCTTTCCGGGGCTCCATGTTCGCGCCGTGCGTTCTCCCTGCCAAGCCGAACTAAGCAGGGTCAATCACAAACCTACAGCAGTGTGCGTTGCCTAGGATGGCACTCTATGCTCACTTCATGTCCTGGCATAGGCAAGGCTAGGCCTTTTGCACTAGAGCTCGCGTGGAATCGGGGACTAAGCCAGTGCCTTCCCCACAGGAGAGGAGAGTCGACATGAACCCTGCACACTGCCCGTGCACGGGGATGGGGATCTGTTTGGGTCTGTCCCCCCTCCTACCCCGGCACACTTCCTGACACCAACAACGTTGTCACATCTTGGAGGAAGACGGCATCGGACTGCCCGTTCGTCCAGGGAGCTGTTTCTGCGAGTTGCGGCTATGGCGCTTGGTGGCAAGCCCAAGTCTGCCCTAGGCAGAGGGCGTCAAGGAGACGCTGTCCCCTTGGGACCAGAGACACAGGACCGGCCTGCCTTCTGCACAGACTCCTTCCTCAGTGTGGAGCACGCGTGCCTGCCCTAGTCCTACTCTACTGTCACCTTAGCAGCCAGGCCTCCATCCTTCAGCACAGGTAGATGGTGACACTTGTCTTACAACGGGCCCGCTGTTCCTGCCAGTGCCAACTCTCCTGCATCGCGACCTTTTCCCGAACACAAAGCCAACAGCTCCTTCTCTTTGCCCGTGGCAGCGTGCTGCACCTTCCCCAGACTTGCTCTTGGGGAGCACGGTGACAGACGTGTCCCTTTCCTTAAGGCCCTTTCCAGAGGTGCAACCACGCTTCTCTCTCTGGCAGAGGGGATGCTAGGTGAAAGGGAATTTCGCTCCATGCGGGTATCTTGCACTGTCCTGAGCAGACTAGCTCAGGCAAGAAGCAGCAGCTTCCCACAAACCCGACTCTGATTGCCCAACGAATGCTGTGCTTTCACAGAGAGGATGCCTGGGCATAGAAGGATTTCATTCCAGGCGGGATTATTACAACGTGCGGGGGAGACTAGATCAGGGAAGCAGCAGCAGCATCCCTCAGACGCGACTCTGTTTTCACAAGTAGCTGGTGACACTTGTCTTACAACGGGCCCGCTGTTCCTGCCAGTGCCAACTCTCCTGCATCGTGACCGTTTCCCGAACACAAAGCCAACGGCTCCTTCTCTTTGCCCCTGGCAGCTTGATGCACCTTCCCCAGACTTGCTCTTGGGGAGCACTGTGACAGACGTGTCCCTTTCCTTAAGGCCCTTTCCAGAGGTGCAACCACGCTTCTCTCTCTGGCAGAGGGGATGCTAGGTAAAAGAAAATTTCGCTCCATGCGGGTTTCTTGCACTGTCCTGAGCAGAGTAGCTCAGGCAAGAAGCAGCAGCTTCCCACAAACCCGACTCTGATTGCCCAACGAATGCTATGCTTTCCCAGAGAGGATGCCTGGGCATAGAAGGATTTCGTTCCATGCGGGATTATTACAACGTGCAGAGGACACTAGATCAGGGAAGCAGCAGCAGCATCCCTCAGACGCGACTCTGTTTTCACAAGTAGCTGGTGACTCTTGTCTTACAACGGGCCCGCTGTTCCTGCCAGTGCCAACTCTCCTGCATCGCGACCGTTTCCCGAACACAAAGCCAACGGCTCCTTCTCTTTGCCCGTGGCAGCGTGCTGCACCTTCCCCAGACTTGCTCTTGGGGAGCACGGTGACAGACGTGTCCCTTTCCTTAAGCCCCTTTCGAGAGGTGCATCCACGCTTCTCTCTCTGGCAGAGGGGATGCTAGGTGAAAGGGAATTTCGCTCCATGCGGGTATCTTGCACTGTCCTCAGCAGAATAGCTCAGGCAAGAAGCAGCAGCTTCCTAAAAACCCGACTCTAATTGCCCAACGAATGCTCTGCTTTCTCAGAGAGGAGGCCTGGCCATAGATGATTTCGCTCCATGCGGGTTTATTACAATTTGCAGGGAAGTCTAACTCAGGCAAGCAGCAACAGAATCCCTCAGACGCGACTCTGATTTCCCAACGAAAGCTGTGACTTCCCAAAGGGGATACCCGGGCAAAGTGGCTTTCGCTCTATGCGCGGCTCTCCCACCGTCCTACGAATACTAGGCTAAGGCAAGCAGCCACAGCAGCCTACAGATCTGACTCTGATTTACCAACTGAACTAAGCAGGCACAATCAAAAACCAACAGCAGCGTGTGTTGCCTAGGATGTCACTCTATGCTCACTTCATGTCCTGTCATAGGCAAGGCTAGGCCTTTTGCACTAGCGCTCGTGTGGAATCGGGGACTAAGCCAGTGCCTTCCCCACAGGAGAGGAGAGTCGACATGATCCCTGCACACCGCCCGTGCACTGGGCTAGGGTTCTGTTTGGGTCTGTCCCCCCTCCTACCCCGGCACACTTCCTGACACCAACAACGTTGTCACATCTTGGAGGAAGACAGCATCGGACTGCCCGTTCGTCCAGGGAGCTGTTTCTGCGAGTTGAAGCTATGGCGCTTGGTGGCAAGCCCAAGTCTGCCCTAGGCACAGGTGGTCAAGGAGACGCTGTCCCCTTGGGACCAGAGACACAGGACAGGCCTGCCTTCTGCCCAGACTCCTTCCTCAGTGTGGAGCACACCTGCCTGCCATAGTCATACTCTTCTGTCACCTTAGCAGCCAGGCCTCCGACCCTCAGCACAGGTAGATGGTGACACTTTTCTTACAACGGGCCCGCTGTTCTTGCCAGTGCCAACTCTCCTTCATCGCGACCGTTTCCCGAACACAAAGCCAACGGCTCCTTCTCTTTGCCCGTGGCAGCGTGATGCACCTTCCCGAGACTTGCTCTTGGGGAGCACAGTGACAGACGTGTCCCTTTCCATAAGGCCCTTTCCAGAGGTGCAACCACGCTTCTCTCTCTGGCAGAGGGGATGCTAGGTAAAAGATAATTTCGCTCCATGCGGGTATCTTGCACTGTCCTGAGCAGACTAGCTCAGGAAAGAAGCAGCAGCTTCCCACAAACCCGACTCTGATTGCCCAACGAATGCTATGCTTTCCCAGAGAGGATGCCTGGGCATAGAAGGATTTCATTCCATGCGGGATTATTACAACGTGCAGGGGAGACTAGATCAGGGAAGCAGCAGCAGCATCCCTCAGACGCGACTCTGTTTTCACAAGTAGCTGGTGACACTGTCTTACAACGGGCCCGCTGTTCCTGCCAGTGCCAACTCTCCTGCATCGCGACCGTTTCCCGAACACAAAGCCAACGGCTCCTTCTCTTTGCCCGTGGCAGCGTGCTGCACCTTCCCCAGACTTGCTCTTGGGGAGCACGGTGACAGACGTGTCCCTTTCCATAAGGCCCTTTCCAGAGGTGCAACCACGCTTCTCTCTCTGGCAGAGGGGATGCTAGGTAAAAGAAAATTTCGCTCCATGCGGGTATCTTGCACTGTCCTGAGCAGAGTAGCTCAGGCAAGAAGCAGCAGCTTCCCAAAAACCCGACTCTGATTGCCCAACGAATGCTATGCTTTCCCAGAGAGGATGCCTGGATATAGAAGGATTTCGTTCCATGCGGGTTTATTACAACGTGCAGGGGAGACTAGCTCAGGGAAGCAGCAGCAGCATCCCTCAGACGCGACTCTGATTTCCCAACGAAAGCTGTGCCTTCCCAGAGGGGATGCCCGGGCAAGGAGGCTTTCGCTCTATGCGGGGCTCTCCAACCGTCCTACGAATACTAGGCTTAGGCAAGCAGCCACAGCAGCCTACAGATCCGACTCTGATTTACCAGCTACTGCTATACGTTCGCAGAGGTTTTCAGCTGGCGCGAACTGCCCTTCGCTGCTGCTTCACAGCAAGGCTTTGGGCATTCGCTCTGAGACTTCAAAGAAGAAGAGCTGCGGGAGAGCTAGTGTATCTTGGGCCTTGCTTTCCGGGGCTCCATGTTCGCGCCATGCGTTCTCACTGCCAAGCCGAACTAAGCAGGTTCAATCACAAACCTACAGGAGTGTGCGTTGCCTAGGATGGCACTCTATGCTCACTTCATGTCCTGGCATAGGCAAGGCTAGGCCTTTTGCACTAGCGCTCGCGTGGAATCGGGGACTAAGCCAGTGCCTTCCCCACAGGAGAGGAGAGTCGACATGAACCCTGCACACTGCCCGTGCACGGGGATGGGGATCTGTTTGGGTCTGTCCTCCCTCCTACCCCGGCACACTTCCTGACACCTACAACGTTGTCACATCTTGGAGGAAGACGGCATCGGACTGCCCGTTCGTCCAGGGAGCTGTTTCTGCGAGTTGCGGCTATGGCGCTTGGTGGCAAGCCCAAGTCTGCCCTAGGCAGAGGGGGTCAAGGAGACGCTGTCCCCTTGGGACCAGAGACACAGGACCGGCCTGCCTTCTGCACAGACTCCTTCCTCAGTGTGGAGCACGCGTGCCTGCCCTAGTCGTACTCTTCTGTCACCTTAGCAGCCAGGCCTCCGTCCCTCAGCACAGGTAGATGGTGACACTTGTCTTACAACGGGCCCGCTGTTCCTGCCAGTGCCAACTCTCCTGCATCGCGACCGTTTCCCGAACACAAAACCAACGG
Organism: Neogale vison; assembly: GCF_020171115.1. Classification (NCBI taxonomy): domain Eukaryota; kingdom Metazoa; phylum Chordata; class Mammalia; order Carnivora; family Mustelidae; genus Neogale; species Neogale vison. Next base: position 217,555,397 of record NC_058101.1, read on the forward strand.
CTCCTTCTCTTTGCCCGTGGCAGCGTGCTGCACCTAACCCAGACTTGCTCTTGGGGAGCACGGTGACAGACGTGTCCCTTTCCTTAAGCCCCTTTCAGAGGTGCATCCACGCTTCTCTCTCTGGCATAGGGGATGCTAGCTAAAAGAAAATTTCGCTCCATGCCGGTATCTTGCACTGTCCTGAGCAGACTAGCTCAGGCAAGAAGCAGCAGCTTCCCACAAACCCGACTCTGATTGCCCAACGAATGTTATGTTTCCCAGAGAGGATGCCTGGGCATAGAAGGATTTCGTTCCATGCGGGATTATTACAACGTGCAGGGGACACTAGATCAGGGAAGCAGCAGCAGCATACCTCAGACGCGACTCTGTTTTCCAAGTAGCTGGTGACTCTTGTCTTACAACGGGCGCGCTGTTCCTGCCAGTGCCAACTCTCCTGCATCGCGACCGTTTCCCGAACTCAAAGCGAACGGCTCCTTCTCTTTGCCTGTGGCAGCGTGCTGCACCTTCCCCAGACTTGCTCTTGGGGAGCACGGTGACAGACGTGTCCCTTTCCTTAAGGCCCTTTCCAGAGGTGCAACCACGCTTCTCTCTCTGGCATAGGGGATGCTAGGTGAAAGAATATTTCGCTCCATGCGGGTATCTTGCACTGTCCTGAGCAGAGTAGCTCAGGCAAGAAGCAGCAGCTTCCCACAAACCCGACTCTGATTGCCCAACGAATGCTATGCTTTCCCAGATCGGATGCCTGGGCATAGAAGGATTTCGTTCCATGCGGGTTTATTACAACGTGCAGGGGAGACTAGATCAGGGAAGCAGCAGCAGCATCCCTCAGATGTGACTCTGATTTCCCAACGAAAGCTGTGCCTTCCCAGAGGGGATGCCCGGGCAAAGAGGCTTTCGCTCTATGCGGGGCTCTCCCACCGTCCTACGAATACTAGGCTAAGGCAAGCAGCCACAGCAGCCTACAGATCCGACTCTGATTTACCAGCTACTGCTATACGTTCGCCGAGGTTTTCAGCTGGCGTGAACTGCCCTTCGCTGCTGCTTCACATCAAGGCTTTGGGCATTCGCTCTGACACTTCAAAGAAGAAGAGCTGCGGGAGAGCTAGTGTATCTTGGGCCTTGCTTTCCGGGGCTCCATGTTCGCGCCGTGCGTTCTCCCTGCCAAGCCGAACTAAGCAGGGTCAATCACAAACCTACAGCAGTGTGCGTTGCCTAGGATGGCACTCTATGCTCACTTCATGTCCTGGCATAGGCAAGGCTAGGCCTTTTGCACTAGAGCTCGCGTGGAATCGGGGACTAAGCCAGTGCCTTCCCCACAGGAGAGGAGAGTCGACATGAACCCTGCACACTGCCCGTGCACGGGGATGGGGATCTGTTTGGGTCTGTCCCCCCTCCTACCCCGGCACACTTCCTGACACCAACAACGTTGTCACATCTTGGAGGAAGACGGCATCGGACTGCCCGTTCGTCCAGGGAGCTGTTTCTGCGAGTTGCGGCTATGGCGCTTGGTGGCAAGCCCAAGTCTGCCCTAGGCAGAGGGGGTCAAGGAGACGCTGTCCCCTTGGGACCAGAGACACAGGACCGGCCTGCCTTCTGCACAGACTCCTTCCTCAGTGTGGAGCACGCGTGCCTGCCCTAGTCCTACTCTACGGTCACCTTAGCAGCCAGGCCTCCATCCTTCAGCACAGGTAGATGGTGACACTTGTCTTACAACGGGCCCGCTGTTCCTGCCAGTGCCAACTCTCCTGCATCGCGACCTTTTCCCGAACACAAAGCCAACGGCTCCTTCTCTTTGCCCGTGGCAGCGTGCTGCACCTTCCCCAGACTTGCTCTTGGGGAGCACGGTGAACAGACGTGTCCCTTTCCTTAAGGCCCTTTCCAGAGGTGCAACCACGCTTCTCTCTCTGGCAGAGGGGATGCTAGGTGAAAGGGAATTTCGCTCCATGCGGGTATCTTGCACTGTCCTCAGCAGAATAGCTCAGGCAAGAAGCAGCAGCTTCCTAAAAACCCGACACTGATTGCCCAACGAAGCTCTGCTTTCTCAGAGAGGAGGCCTGGCCATAGATGATTTCGCTCCATGCGGGTTTATTACAATTTGCAGGGAAGTCTAACTCAGGCAAGCAGCAACAGCATCCCTCAGAAGCGACTCTGATTTCCCAACGAAAGCTGTGACTTCCCAAAAGGGATGCCCGGGCAAAGTGGCTTTCGCTCTATGCGGGGCTCTCCCACCGTCCTACGAATACTAGGCTAAGGCAAGCAGCCACAGCAGCCTACAGATCTGACTCTGATTTACCAACTGAACTAAGCAGGCACAATCAAAAACCAACAGCAGCGTGCGTTGCCTAGGATGGCACTCTATGCTCACTTCATGTCCTGGCATAGGCAAGGCTAGGCCTTTTGCACTAGCGCTCGCGTGGATTCGGGGACTAAGCCAGTGCCTTCCCCACAGGAGAGGAGAGTCGACATGAACCCTGCACACTGCCCGTGCACGGGGATGGGGATCTGTTTGGGTCTGTCCCCCCTGCTACCCCGGCACACTTCCTGACACCAACAACGTTGTCACATCTTGGAGTAAGACGGCATCGGACTGCCCGTTCGTCCAGGGAGCTGTTTCTGCGAGTTGAAGCTATGGCGCTTGGTGGCAAGCCCAAGTCTGCCCTAGGCACAGGTGGTCAAGGAGACGCTGTCCCCTTGGGACCAGAGACACAGGACAGGCCTGCCTTCTGCCCAGACTCCTTCCTCAGTGTGGAGCACACCTGCCTGCCATAGTCATACTCTTCTGTCACCTTAGCAGCCAGGCCTCCGACCCTCAGCACAGGTAGATGGTGACACTTGTCTTACAACGGGCCCGCTGTTCCTGCCAGTGCCAACTCTCCTGCATCGTGACCGTTTCCCGAACACAAAGCCAACGGCTCCTTCTCTTTGCCCGTGGCAGCTTGATGCACCTTCCCCAGACTTGCTCTTGGGGAGCACTGTGACAGACGTGTCCCTTTCCTTAAGGCCCTTTCCAGAGGTGCAACCACGCTTCTCTCTCTGGCAGAGGGGATGCTAGGTAAAAGAAAATTTCGCTCCATGCGGGTTTCTTGCACTGTCCTGAGCAGAGTAGCTCAGGCAAGAAGCAGCAGCTTCCCACAAACCCGACTCTGATTGCCCAACGAATGCTATGCTTTCCCAGAGAGGATGCCTGGGCATAGAAGGATTTCGTTCCATGCGGGATTATTACAACGTGCAGAGGACACTAGATCAGGGAAGCAGCAGCAGCATCCCTCAGACGTGACTCTGTTTTCACAAGTAGCTGGTGACTCTTGTCTTACAACGGGCCCGCTGTTCCTGCCAGTGCCAACTCTCCTGCATCGCGACCGTTTCCCGAACACAAAGCCAACGGCTCCTTCTCTTTGCCCGTGGCAGCGTGCTGCACCTTCCCCAGACTTGCTCTTGGGGAGCACGGTGACAGACGTGTCCCTTTCCTTAAGCCCCTTTCGAGAGGTGCATCCACGCTTCTCTCTCTGGCAGAGGGGATGCTAGGTGAAAGGGAATTTCGCTCCATGCGGGTATCTTGCACTGTCCTCAGCAGAATAGCTCAGGCAAGAAGCAGCAGCTTCCTAAAAACCCGACTCTGATTGCCCAACGAATGCTCTGCTTTCTCAGAGAGGAGGCCTGGCCATAGATGATTTCGCTCCATGCGGGTTTATTACAATTTGCAGGGAAGTCTAACTCAGGCAAGCAGCAACAGCATCCCTCAGACGCGACTCTGATTTCCCAACGAAAGCTGTGACTTCCCAAAGGGGATGCCCGGGCAAAGTGGCTTTCGCTCTATGCGGGGCTCTCCCACCGTCCTACGAATACTAGGCTAAGGCAAGCAGCCACAGCAGCCTACAGATCTGACTCTGATTTACCAACTGAACTAAGCAGGCACAATCAAAAACCAACAGCAGCGTGTGTTGCCTAGGATGGCACTCTATGCTCACTTCATGTCCTGTCATAGGCAAGGCTAGGCCTTTTGCACTAGCGCTCGTGTGGAATCGGGGACTAAGCCACTGCCTTCCCCACAGGAGAGGAGAGTCGACATGATCCCTGCACACTGCCCGTGCACTGGGCTAGGGATCTGTTTGGGTCTGTCCCCCCTCCTACCCCGGCACACTTCCTGACACCAACAACGTTGTCACATCTTGGAGGAAGACGGCATCGGACTGCCCGTTCGTCCAGGGAGCTGTTTCTGCGAGTTGAAGCTATGGCGCTTGGTGGCAAGCCCAAGTCTGCCCTAGGCACAGGTGGTCAAGGAGACGCTGTCCCCTTGGGACCAGAGACACAGGACAGGCCTGCCTTCTGCCCAGACTCCTTCCTCAGTGTGGAGCACACCTGCCTGCCATAGTCATACTCTTCTGTCACCTTAGCAGCCAGGCCTCCGACCCTCAGCACAGGTAGATGGTGACACTTGTCTTACAACGGGCCCGCTGTTCCTGCCAGTGCCAACTCTCCTTCATCGCGACCGTTTCCCGAACACAAAGCCAACGGCTCCTTCTCTTTGCCCGTGGCAGCGTGCTGCACCTTCCCCAGACTTGCTCTTGGGGAGCACGGTGACAGACGTGTCCCTTTCCTTAAGCCCCTTTCCAGAGGTGCATCCACGCTTCTCTCTCTGGCAGAGGGGATGCTAGGTGAAAGGGAATTTCGCTCCATGCGGGTATCTTGCACTGTCCTCAGCAGAATAGCTCAGGCAAGAAGCAGCAGCTTCCTAAATACCCGACACTGATTGCCCAACGAATGCTCTGCTTTCTCAGAGAGGAGGCCTGGCCATAGATGATTTCGCTCCATACGGGTTAATTACAATTTGCAGGGAAGTCTAACTCAGGCAAGCAGCAACAGCATCCCTCAGACGCGACTCTGATTTCCCAAAGAAAGCTGTGACTTCCCAAAGGGGATGCTGGGGCAAAGTGGCTTTCGGACTATGCGGGTTCTCCCACCATCCTACGAATACTAGGCTAAGGCAAGCAGCCACAGAAGCCTACAGATCTGACTCTGATTTACCAACTGAACTAAGCAGGCACAATCAAAAACCAACAGAAGCGTGCGTTGCCTAGGATAGCAGTCTATGCTAACTTAATGTCCTGACATAGGCAAGGCTAGGCCTTTTGCACTAGCGCTCGCGTGGAATCGGGGACTAAGCCAGTGCCATCCCCACAGGAGAGGAGACTCTACATGAACCCTGCACACTGCCCGTGCACTGGGCTGGGGATCTGTTTGGGTCTGTCCCCCCTCCTACCCCGGCACACTTCCTGACACCAAAAACGTTGTCTCATCTTGGAGGAAGACGGCATCGGACTGCCCGTTCGTCCAGGGAGCTGTTTCTGCGAGGTGAAGCTATGGCGCTTGGTGGCAAGCCCAAGTCTGCCCTAGGCACAGGTGGTCAAGGAGACGCTGTCCCCTTGGGACCAGAGACACAGGACAGGCCTGCCTTCTGCCCAGACTCCTTCCTCAGTGTGGAGCACACCTGCCTGCCATAGTCATACTCTTCTGTCACCTGAGCAGCCAGGCCTCCGACCCTCAGCACATGTAGATGGTGACACTTGTCTTACAACGGGCCCGCTGTTCCTGCCAGTGCCAACTCTCCTGCATCGCGACCGTTTCCCGAACACAAAGCCAACGGCTCCTTCTCTTTGCCCGTGGCAGCGTGATGCACCTTCCCCAGACTTGCTCTTGGGGAGCACAGTGACAGACGTGTCCCTTTCCATAAGGCCCTTTCCAGAGGTGCAACCACGCTTCTCTCTCTGGCAGAGGGGATGCTAGGTAAAAGATAATTTCGCTCCATGGGGGTATCTTGCACTGTCCTGAGCAGAGTAGCTCAGGCAAGAAGCAGCAGCTTCCCACAAACCCGACTCTGATTGCCCAACGAATGCTATGCTTTCACAGAGAGGATGCCTGGGCATAGAAGGATTTCATTCCATGCGGGATTATTACAACGTGCAGGGGAGACTAGATCAGGGAAGCAGCAGCAGCATCCCTCAGACGCGACTCTGTTTTCACAAGTAGCTGGTGACACTGTCTTACAACGGGCCCGCTGTTCCTGCCAGTGCCAACTCTCCTGCATCGCGACCGTTTCCCGAACACAAAGCCAACGGCTCCTTCTCTTTGCCCGTGGCAGCGTGCTGCACCTTCCCCAGACTTGCTCTTGGGGAGCACGGTGACAGACGTGTCCCTTTCCATAAGGCCCTTTCCAGAGGTGCAACCACGCTTCTCTCTCTGGCAGAGGGGATGCTAGGTAAAAGAAAATTTCGCTCCATGCGGGTATCTTGCACTGTCCTGAGCAGAGTAGCTCAGGCAAGAAGCAGCAGCTTCCCAAAAACCCGACTCTGATTGCCCAACGAATGCTATGCTTTCCCAGAGAGGATGCCTGGACATAGAAGGATTTCGTTCCATGCGGGTTTATTACAACGTGCAGGGGAGACTAGCTCAGGGAAGCAGCAGCAGCATCCCTCAGACGCGACTCTGATTTCCCAACGAAAGCTGTGCCTTCCCAGAGGGGATGCCCGGGCAAGGAGGCTTTCGCTCTATGCGGGGCTCTCCCACCGTCCTACGAATACTAGGCTTAGGCAAGCAGCCACAGCAGCCTACAGATCCGACTCTGATTTACCAGCTACTGCTATACGTTCGCAGAGGTTTTCAGCTGGCGCGAACTGCCCTTCGCTGCTGCTTCACAGCAAGGCTTTGGGCATTCGCTCTGAGACTTCAAAGAAGAAGAGCTGCGGGAGAGCTAGTGTATCTTGGGCCTTGCTTTCCGGGGCTCCATGTTCGCGCCATGCGTTCTCACTGCCAAGCCGAACTAAGCAGGTTCAATCACAAACCTACAGGAGTGTGCGTTGCCTAGGATGGCACTCTATGCTCACTTCATGTCCTGGCATAGGCAAGGCTAGGCCTTTTGCACTAGCGCTCGCGTGGAATCGGGGACTAAGCCAGTGCCTTCCCCACAGGAGAGGAGAGTCGACATGAACCCTGCACACTGCCCGTGCACGGGGATGGGGATCTGTTTGGGTCTGTCCTCCCTCCTACCCCGGCACACTTCCTGACACCTACAACGTTGTCACATCTTGGAGGAAGACGGCATCGGACTGCCCGTTCGTCCAGGGAGCTGTTTCTGCGAGTTGCGGCTATGGCGCTTGGTGGCAAGCCCAAGTCTGCCCTAGGCAGAGGGGGTCAAGGAGCCGCTGTCCCCTTGGAACCAGAGACACAGGACCGGCCTGCCTTCTGCACAGACTCCTTCCTCAGTGTGGAGCACGCGTGCCTGCCCTAGTCGTACTCTTCTGTCACCTTAGCAGACAGGCCTCCGTCCCTCAGCACAGGTAGATGGTGACACTTGTCTTACAACGGGCCCGCTGTTCCTGCCAGTGCCAACTCTCCTGCATCGCGACCGTTTCCCGAACTCAAAGCCAACGGCTCCTTCTCTTTGCCCGTGGCAGCGTGCTGCACCTAACCCAGACTTGCTCTTGGGGAGCACGGTGACAGACGTGTCCCTTTCCTTAAGCCCCTTTCAGAGGTGCATCCACGCTTCTCTCTCTGGCATAGGGGATGCTAGCTAAAAGAAAATTTCGCTCCATGCCGGTATCTTGCACTGTCCTGAGCAGACTAGCTCAGGCAAGAAGCAGCAGCTTCCCACAAACCCGACTCTGATTGCCCAACGAATGTTATGCTTTCCCAGAGAGGATGCCTGGGCATAGAAGGATTTCGTTCCATGCGGGATTATTACAACGTGCAGGAGACACTAGATCAGGGAAGCAGCAGCAGCATACCTCAGACGCGACTCTGTTTTCCAAGTAGCTGGTGACTCTTGTCTTACAACGGGCGCGCTGTTCCTGCCAGTGCCAACTCTCCTGCATCGCGACCGTTTCCCGAACTCAAAGCGAACGGCTCCTTCTCTTTGCCTGTGGCAGCGTGCTGCACCTTCCCCAGACTTGCTCTTGGGGAGCACGGTGACAGACGTGTCCCTTTCCTTAAGGCCCTTTCCAGAGGTGCAACCACGCTTCTCTCTCTGGCATAGGGGATGCTAGGTGAAAGAATATTTCGCTCCATGCGGGTATCTTGCACTGTCCTGAGCAGAGTAGCTCAGGCAAGAAGCAGCAGCTTCCCACAAACCCGACTCTGATTGCCCAACGAATGCTATGCTTTCCCAGATCGGATGCCTGGGCATAGAAGGATTTCGTTCCATGCGGGTTTATTACAACGTGCAGGGGAGACTAGATCAGGGAAGCAGCAGCAGCATCCCTCAGATGTGACTCTGATTTCCCAACGAAAGCTGTGCCTTCCCAGAGGGGATGCCCGGGCAAAGAGGCTTTCGCTCTATGCGGGGCTCTCCCACCGTCCTACGAATACTAGGCTAAGGCAAGCAGCCACAGCAGCCTACAGATCTGACTCTGATTTACCAGCTACTGCTATACGTTCGCCGAGGTTTTCAGCTGGCGTGAACTGCCCTTCGCTGCTGCTTCACATCAAGGCTTTGGGCATTCGCTCTGACACTTCAAAGAAGAAGAGCTGCGGGAGAGCTAGTGTATCTTGGGCCTTGCTTTCCGGGGCTCCATGTTCGCGCCGTGCGTTCTCCCTGCCAAGCCGAACTAAGCAGGGTCAATCACAAACCTACAGCAGTGTGCGTTGCCTAGGATGGCACTCTATGCTCACTTCATGTCCTGGCATAGGCAAGGCTAGGCCTTTTGCACTAGAGCTCGCGTGGAATCGGGGACTAAGCCAGTGCCTTCCCCACAGGAGAGGAGAGTCGACATGAACCCTGCACACTGCCCGTGCACGGGGATGGGGATCTGTTTGGGTCTGTCCCCCCTCCTACCCCGGCACACTTCCTGACACCAACAACGTTGTCACATCTTGGAGGAAGACGGCATCGGACTGCCCGTTCGTCCAGGGAGCTGTTTCTGCGAGTTGCGGCTATGGCGCTTGGTGGCAAGCCCAAGTCTGCCCTAGGCAGAGGGCGTCAAGGAGACGCTGTCCCCTTGGGACCAGAGACACAGGACCGGCCTGCCTTCTGCACAGACTCCTTCCTCAGTGTGGAGCACGCGTGCCTGCCCTAGTCCTACTCTACTGTCACCTTAGCAGCCAGGCCTCCATCCTTCAGCACAGGTAGATGGTGACACTTGTCTTACAACGGGCCCGCTGTTCCTGCCAGTGCCAACTCTCCTGCATCGCGACCTTTTCCCGAACACAAAGCCAACAGCTCCTTCTCTTTGCCCGTGGCAGCGTGCTGCACCTTCCCCAGACTTGCTCTTGGGGAGCACGGTGACAGACGTGTCCCTTTCCTTAAGGCCCTTTCTAGAGGTGCAACCACGCTTCTCTCTCTGGCAGAGGGGATGCTAGGTGAAAGGGAATTTCGCTCCATGCGGGTATCTTGCACTGTCCTGAGCAGACTAGCTCAGGCAAGAAGCAGCAGCTTCCCACAAACCCGACTCTGATTGCCCAACGAATGCTGTGCTTTCACAGAGAGGATGCCTGGGCATAGAAGGATTTCATTCCAGGCGGGATTATTACAACGTGCGGGGGAGACTAGATCAGGGAAGCAGCAGCAGCATCCCTCAGACGCGACTCTGTTTTCACAAGTAGCTGGTGACACTTGTCTTACAACGGGCCCGCTGTTCCTGCCAGTGCCAACTCTCCTGCATCGTGACCGTTTCCCGAACACAAAGCCAACGGCTCCTTCTCTTTGCCCCTGGCAGCTTGATGCACCTTCCCCAGACTTGCTCTTGGGGAGCACTGTGACAGACGTGTCCCTTTCCTTAAGGCCCTTTCCAGAGGTGCAACCACGCTTCTCTCTCTGGCAGAGGGGATGCTAGGTAAAAGAAAATTTCGCTCCATGCGGGTTTCTTGCACTGTCCTGAGCAGAGTAGCTCAGGCAAGAAGCAGCAGCTTCCCACAAACCCGACTCTGATTGCCCAACGAATGCTATGCTTTCCCAGAGAGGATGCCTGGGCATAGAAGGATTTCGTTCCATGCGGGATTATTACAACGTGCAGAGGACACTAGATCAGGGAAGCAGCAGCAGCATCCCTCAGACGCGACTCTGTTTTCACAAGTAGCTGGTGACTCTTGTCTTACAACGGGCCCGCTGTTCCTGCCAGTGCCAACTCTCCTGCATCGCGACCGTTTCCCGAACACAAAGCCAACGGCTCCTTCTCTTTGCCCGTGGCAGCGTGCTGCACCTTCCCCAGACTTGCTCTTGGGGAGCACGGTGACATACGTGTCCCTTTCCTTAAGCCCCTTTCGAGAGGTGCATCCACGCTTCTCTCTCTGGCAGAGGGGATGCTAGGTGAAAGGGAATTTCGCTCCATGCGGGTATCTTGCACTGTCCTCAGCAGAATAGCTCAGGCAAGAAGCAGCAGCTTCCTAAAAACCCGACTCTAATTGCCCAACGAATGCTCTGCTTTCTCAGAGAGGAGGCCTGGCCATAGATGATTTCGCTCCATGCGGGTTTATTACAATTTGCAGGGAAGTCTAACTCAGGCAAGCAGCAACAGCATCCCTCAGACGCGACTCTGATTTCCCAACGAAAGCTGTGACTTCCCAAAGGGGATACCCGGGCAAAGTGGCTTTCGCTCTATGCGCGGCTCTCCCACCGTCCTACGAATACTAGGCTAAGGCAAGCAGCCACAGCAGCCTACAGATCTGACTCTGATTTACCAACTGAACTAAGCAGGCACAATCAAAAACCAACAGCAGCGTGTGTTGCCTAGGATGTCACTCTATGCTCACTTCATGTCCTGTCATAGGCAAGGCTAGGCCTTTTGCACTAGCGCTCGTGTGGAATCGGGGACTAAGCCAGTGCCTTCCCCACAGGAGAGGAGAGTCGACATGATCCCTGCACACCGCCCGTGCACTGGGCTAGGGTTCTGTTTGGGTCTGTCCCCCCTCCTACCCCGGCACACTTCCTGACACCAACAACGTTGTCACATCTTGGAGGAAGACGGCATCGGACTGCCCGTTCGTCCAGGGAGCTGTTTCTGCGAGTTGAAGCTATGGCGCTTGGTGGCAAGCCCAAGTCTGCCCTAGGCACAGGTGGTCAAGGAGACGCTGTCCCCTTGGGACCAGAGACACAGGACAGGCCTGCCTTCTGCCCAGACTCCTTCCTCAGTGTGGAGCACACCTGCCTGCCATAGTCATACTCTTCTGTCACCTTAGCAGCCAGGCCTCCGACCCTCAGCACAGGTAGATGGTGACACTTGTCTTACAACGGGCCCGCTGTTCTTGCCAGTGCCAACTCTCCTTCATCGCGACCGTTTCCCGAACACAAAGCCAACGGCTCCTTCTCTTTGCCCGTGGCAGCGTGATGCACCTTCCCGAGACTTGCTCTTGGGGAGCACAGTGACAGACGTGTCCCTTTCCATAAGGCCCTTTCCAGAGGTGCAACCACGCTTCTCTCTCTGGCAGAGGGGATGCTAGGTAAAAGATAATTTCGCTCCATGCGGGTATCTTGCACTGTCCTGAGCAGACTAGCTCAGGAAAGAAGCAGCAGCTTCCCACAAACCCGACTCTGATTGCCCAACGAATGCTATGCTTTCCCAGAGAGGATGCCTGGGCATAGAAGGATTTCATTCCATGCGGGATTATTACAACGTGCAGGGGAGACTAGATCAGGGAAGCAGCAGCAGCATCCCTCAGACGCGACTCTGTTTTCACAAGTAGCTGGTGACACTGTCTTACAACGGGCCCGCTGTTCCTGCCAGTGCCAATTCTCCTGCATCGCGACCGTTTCCCGAACACAAAGCCAACGGCTCCTTCTCTTTGCCCGTGGCAGCGTGCTGCACCTTCCCCAGACTTGCTCTTGGGGAGCACGGTGACAGACGTGTCCCTTTCCATAAGGCCCTTTCCAGAGGTGCAACCACGCTTCTCTCTCTGGCAGAGGGGATGCTAGGTAAAAGAAAATTTCGCTCCATGCGGGTATCTTGCACTGTCCTGAGCAGAGTAGCTCAGGCAAGAAGCAGCAGCTTCCCAAAAACCCGACTCTGATTGCCCAACGAATGCTATGCTTTCCCAGAGAGGATGCCTGGACATAGAAGGATTTCGTTCCATGCGGGTTTATTACAACGTGCAGGGGAGACTAGCTCAGGGAAGCAGCAGCAGCATCCCTCAGACGCGACTCTGATTTCCCAACGAAAGCTGTGCCTTCCCAGAGGGGATGCCCGGGCAAGGAGGCTTTCGCTCTATGCGGGGCTCTCCAACCGTCCTACGAATACTAGGCTTAGGCAAGCAGCCACAGCAGCCTACAGATCCGACTCTGATTTACCAGCTACTGCTATACGTTCGCAGAGGTTTTCAGCTGGCGCGAACTGCCCTTCGCTGCTGCTTCACAGCAAGGCTTTGGGCATTCGCTCTGAGACTTCAAAGAAGAAGAGCTGCGGGAGAGCTAGTGTATCTTGGGCCTTGCTTTCCGGGGCTCCATGTTCGCGCCATGCGTTCTCACTGCCAAGCCGAACTAAGCAGGTTCAATCACAAACCTACAGGAGTGTGCGTTGCCTAGGATGGCACTCTATGCTCACTTCATGTCCTGGCATAGGCAAGGCTAGGCCTTTTGCACTAGCGCTCGCGTGGAATCGGGGACTAAGCCAGTGCCTTCCCCACAGGAGAGGAGAGTCGACATGAACCCTGCACACTGCCCGTGCACGGGGATGGGGATCTGTTTGGGTCTGTCCTCCCTCCTACCCCGGCACACTTCCTGACACCTACAACGTTGTCACATCTTGGAGGAAGACGGCATCGGACTGCCCGTTCGTCCAGGGAGCTGTTTCTGCGAGTTGCGGCTATGGCGCTTGGTGGCAAGCCCAAGTCTGCCCTAGGCAGAGGGGGTCAAGGAGACGCTGTCCCCTTGGGACCAGAGACACAGGACCGGCCTGCCTTCTGCACAGACTCCTTCCTCAGTGTGGAGCACGCGTGCCTGCCCTAGTCGTACTCTTCTGTCACCTTAGCAGCCAGGCCTCCGTCCCTCAGCACAGGTAGATGGTGACACTTGTCTTACAACGGGCCCGCTGTTCCTGCCAGTGCCAACTCTCCTGCATCGCGACCGTTTCCCGAACACAAAGCCAACGGCTCCTTCTCTTTGCCCGTGGCAGCGTGCTGCACCTAACCCAGACTTGCTCTTGGGGAGCACGGTGACAGACGTGTCCCTTTCCTTAAGCCCCTTTCAGAGGTGCATCCACGCTTCTCTCTCTGGCATAGGGGATGCTAGCTAAAAGAAAATTTCGCTCCATGCCGGTATCTTGCACTGTCCTGAGCAGACTAGCTCAGGCAAGAAGCAGCAGCTTCCCACAAACCCGACTCTGATTGCCCAACGAATGTTATGTTTCCCAGAGAGGATGCCTGGGCATAGAAGGATTTCGTTCCATGCGGGATTATTACAACGTGCAGGGGACACTAGATCAGGGAAGCAGCAGCAGCATACCTCAGACGCGACTCTGTTTTCCAAGTAGCTGGTGACTCTTGTCTTACAACGGGCGCGCTGTTCCTGCCAGTGCCAACTCTCCTGCATCGCGACCGTTTCCCGAACTCAAAGCGAACGGCTCCTTCTCTTTGCCTGTGGCAGCGTGCTGCACCTTCCCCAGACTTGCTCTTGGGGAGCACGGTGACAGACGTGTCCCTTTCCTTAAGGCCCTTTCCAGAGGTGCAACCACGCTTCTCTCTCTGGCATAGGGGATGCTAGGTGAAAGAATATTTCGCTCCATGCGGGTATCTTGCACTGTCCTGAGCAGAGTAGCTCAGGCAAGAAGCAGCAGCTTCCCACAAACCCGACTCTGATTGCCCAACGAATGCTATGCTTTCCCAGATCGGATGCCTGGGCATAGAAGGATTTCGTTCCATGCGGGTTTATTACAACGTGCAGGGGAGACTAGATCAGGGAAGCAGCAGCAGCATCCCTCAGATGTGACTCTGATTTCCCAACGAAAGCTGTGCCTTCCCAGAGGGGATGCCCGGGCAAAGAGGCTTTCGCTCTATGCGGGGCTCTCCCACCGTCCTACGAATACTAGGCTAAGGCAAGCAGCCACAGCAGCCTACAGATCCGACTCTGATTTACCAGCTACTGCTATACGTTCGCAGAGGTTTTCAGCTGGCGTGAACTGCCCTTCGCTGCTGCTTCACATCAAGGCTTTGGGCATTCGCTCTGACACTTCAAAGAAGAAGAGCTGCGGGAGAGCTAGTGTATCTTGGGCCTTGCTTTCCGGGGCTCCATGTTCGCGCCGTGCGTTCTCCCTGCCAAGCCGAACTAAGCAGGGTCAATCACAAACCTACAGCAGTGTGCGTTGCCTAGGATGGCACTCTATGCTCACTTCATGTCCTGGCATAGGCAAGGCTAGGCCTTTTGCACTAGCGCTCGCGTGGAATCGGGGACTAAGCCAGTGCCTTCCCCACAGGAGAGGAGAGTCGACATGAACCCTGCACACTGCCCGTGCACGGGGATGGGGATCTGTTTGGGTCTGTCCTCCCTCCTACCCCGGCACACTTCCTGACACCTACAACGTTGTCACATCTTGGAGGAAGACGGCATCGGACTGCCCGTTCGTCCAGGGAGCTGTTTCTGCGAGTTGCGGCTATGGCGCTTGGTGGCAATCCCAAGTCTGCCCTAGGCAGAGGGGGTCAAGGAGACGCTGTCCCCTTGGGACCAGAGACACAGGACCGGCCTGCCTTCTGCACAGACTCCTTCCTCAGTGTGGAGCACGCGTGTCTGCCCTAGTCGTACTCTTCTGTCACCTTAGCAGCCAGGCCTCCGTCCCTCAGCACAGGTAGATGGTGACACTTGACTTACAACGGGCCCGCTGTTCCTGCCAGTGCCAACTCTCCTGCATCGCGACCGTTTCCCGAACACAAAGCCAACGGCTCCTTCTCTTTGCCCGTGGCAGCGTGCTGCACCTTCCCCAGACTTGCTCTTGGGGAGCACGGTGACAGACGTGTCCCTTTCCTTAACTCACTTTCCAGAGGTGCATCCACGCTTCTCTCTCTGGCAGAGGGGATGCTAGGTGAAAGGGAATTTCGCTCCATGCGGGTATCTTGCACTGTCCTCAGCAGAATAGCTCAGGCAAGAAGCAGCAGCTTCCTAAAAACCCGACACTGATTGCCCAACGAATGCTCTGCTTTCTCAGAGAGGAGGCCTGGCCATAGATGATTTCGCTCCATGCTGGTTTATTACAATTTGCAGGGAAGTCTAACTCAGGCAAGCAGCAACAGCATCCCTCAGACGCGACTCTGATTTCCCAACGAAAGCTGTGACTTCCCAAAGGGGATGCCCGGGCAAAGTGGCTTTCGCTCTATGCGGGGCTCTCCCACCGTCCTACGAATACTAGGCTAAGGCAAGCAGCCACAGCAGCCTACAGATCTGACTCTGATTTACCAACTGAACTAAGCAGGCACAATCAAAAACCAACAGCAGCGTGTGTTGCCTAGGATGGCACTCTATGCTCACTTCATGTCCTGTCATAGGCAAGGCTAGGCCTTTTGCACTAGCGCTCGTGTGGAATCGGGGACTAAGCCACTGCCTTCCCCACAGGAGAGGAGAGTCGACATGAACCCTGCACACTGCCCGTGCACTGGGCTGGGGATCTGTTTGGGTCTGTCCCCCCTCCTACCCCGGCACACTTCCTGACACCAACAACGTTGTCACATCTTGGAGGAAGACGGCATCGGACTGCCCGTTCGTCCAGGGAGCTGTTTCTGCGAGTTGAAGCTATGGCGCTTGGTGGCAAGCCCAAGTCTGCCCTAGGCACAGGTGGTCAAGGAGACGCTGTCCCCTTGGGACCAGAGACACAGGACAGGCCTGCCTTCTGCCCAGACTCCTTCCTCAGTGTGGAGCACACCTGCCTGCCATAGTCATACTCTTCTGTCACCTTAGCAGCCAGGCCTCCGACCCTCAGCACAGGTAGATGGTGACACTTGTCTTACAACGGGCCCGCTGTTCCTGCCAGTGCCAACTCTCCTTCATCGCGACCGTTTCCCGAACACAAAGCCAACGGCTCCTTCTCTTTGCCCGTGGCAGCGTGATGAACCTTCCCGAGATTTGCTCTTGGGGAGCACAGTGACAGACGTGTCCCTTTCCATAAGGCCCTTTCCAGAGGTGCAACCACGCTTCTCTCTCTGGCAGAGGGGATGCTAGGTAAAAGATAATTTCGCTCCATGCGGGTATCTTGCACTGTCCTGAGCAGAGTAGCTCAGGCAAGAAGCAGCAGCTTCCCAAAAACCCGACTCTGATTGCCCAACGAATGCTATGCTTTCCCAGAGAGGATGCCTGGACATAGAAGGATTTCGTTCCATGCGGGTTTATTACAACGTGCAGGGGAGACTAGCTCAGGGAAGCAGCAGCAGCATCCCTCAGACGCGACTCTGATTTCCCAACGAAAGCTGTGCCTTCCCAGAGGGGATGCCCGGGCAAAGAGGCTTTCGCTCTATGCGGGGCTCTCCAACCGTCCTACGAATACTAGGCTTAGGCAAGCAGCCACAGCAGCCTACAGATCCGACTCTGATTTACCAGCTACTGCTATACGTTCGCAGAGGTTTTCAGCTGGCGCGAACTGCCCTTCGCTGCTGCTTCACAGCAAGGCTTTGGGCATTCGCTCTGAGACTTCAAAGAAGAAGAGCTGCGGGAGAGCTAGTGTATCTTGGGCCTTGCTTTCCGGGGCTCCATGTTCGCGCCATGCGTTCTCACTGCCAAGCCGAACTAAGCAGGGTCAATCACAAACCTACAGCAGTGTGCGTTGCCTAGGATGGCACTCTATGCTCACTTCATGTCCTGGCATAGGCAAGGCTAGGCCTTTTGCACTAGCGCTCGCGTGGAATCGGGGACTAAGCCAGTGCCTTCCCCACAGGAGAGGAGAGTTGACATGAACCCTGCACACTGCCCGTGCACGGGGATGGGGATCTGTTTGGGTCTGTCCTCCCTCCTACCCCGGCACACTTCCTGACACCTACAACGTTGTCACATCTTGGAGGAAGACGGCATCGGACTGCCCGTTCGTCCAGGGAGCTGTTTCTGCGAGTTGCGGCTATGGCGCTTGGTGGCAAGCCCAAGTCTGCCCTAGGCAGAGGGGGTCAAGGAGACGCTGTCCCCTTGGGACCAGAGACACAGGACCGGCCTGCCTTCTGCACAGACTCCTTCCTCAGTGTGGAGCACGCGTGTCTGCCCTAGTCGTACTCTTCTGTCACCTTAGCAGCCAGGCCTCCGTCCCTCAGCACAGGTAGATGGTGACACTTGACTTACAACGGGCCCGCTGTTCCTGCCAGTGCCAACTCTCCTGCATCGCGACCGTTTCCCGAACACAAAGCCAACGGCTCCTTCTCTTTGCCCGTGGCAGCGTGCTGCACCTTCCCCAGACTTGCTCTTGGGGAGCACGGTGACAGACGTGTCCCTTTCCTTAATCCCCTTTCCAGAGGTGCATCCACGCTTCTCTCTCTGGCAGAGGGGATGCTAGGTGAAAGGGAATTTCGCTCCATGCGGGTATCTTGCACTGTCCTCAGCAGAATAGCTCAGGCAAGAAGCAGCAGCTTCCTAAAAACCCGACACTGATTGCCCAACGAATGCTCTGCTTTCTCAGAGAGGAGGCCTGGCCATAGATGATTTCGCTCCATGCGGGTTTATTACAATTTGCAGGGAAGTCTAACTCAGGCAAGCAGCAACAGCATCCCTCAGACGCGACTCTGATTTCCCAACGAAAGCTGTGACTTCCCAAAGGGGATGCCCGGGAAAGTGGCTTTCGCTCTATGCGGGGCTCTCCCACCGTCCTACGAATACTAGGCTAAGGCAAGCAGCCACAGCAGCCTACAGATCTGACTCTGATTTACCAACTGAACTAAGCAGGCACAATCAAACCAACAGCAGCGTGTGTTGCCTAGGATGGCACTCTATGCTCACTTCATGTCCTGTCATAGGCAAGGCTAGGCCTTTTGCACTAGCGCTCGTGTGGAATCGGGGACTAAGCCAGTGCCTTCCCCACAGGAGAGGAGAGTCGACATGAACCCTGCACACTGCCCGTGCACTGGGCTGGGGATCTGTTTGGGTCTGTCCCCCCTCCTACTCCGGCACACTTCCTGACACCAACAACGTTGTCACATCTTGGAGGAAGACGGCATCGGACTGCCCGTTCGTCCAGGGAGCTGTTTCTGCGAGTTGAAGCTATGGCGCTTGGTGGCAAGCCCAAGTCTGCCCTAGGCACAGGTGGTCAAGGAGACGCTGTCCCCTTGGGACCAGAGACACAGGACAGGCCTGCCTTCTGCCCAGACTCCTTCCTCAGTGTGGAGCACACCTGCCTGCCATAGTCATACTCTTCTGTCACCTTAGCAGCCAGGCCTCCGACCCTCAGCACAGGTAGATGGTGACACTTGTCTTACAACGGGCCCGCTGTTCCTGCCAGTGCCAACTCTCCTTCATCGCGACCGTTTCCCGAACACAAAGCCAACGGCTCCTTCTCTTTGCCCGTGGCAGCGTGATGAACCTTCCCAAGATTTGCTCTTGGGGAGCACAGTGACAGACGTGTCCCTTTCCATAAGGCCCTTTCCAGAGGTGCAACCACGCTTCTCTCTCTGGCAGAGGGGATGCTAGGTAAAAGATAATTTCGCTCCATGCGGGTATCTTGCACTGTCCTGAGCAGAGTAGCTCAGGCAAGAAGCAGCAGCTTCCCACAAACCCGACTCTGATTGCCCAACGAATGCTATGCTTTCCCAGAGAGGATGCCTGGGCATAGAAGGATTTCGTTCCATGCGGGATTATTACAACGTGCAGGGGACACTAGATCAGGGAAGCAGCAGCAGCATCCCTCAGACGCGACTCTGTTTTCACAAGTAGCTGGTGACTCTTGTCTTACAACGGGCCCGCTGTTCCTGCCAGTGCCAACTCTCCTGCATCGCGACCGTTTCCCGAACACAAAGCCAACGGCTCCTTCTCTTTGCCCGTGGCAGCGTGCTGCACCTTCCCCAGACTTGCTCTTGGGGAGCACGGTGACAGACGTGTCCCTTTCCTTAAGCCCCTTTCGAGAGGTGCATCCACGCTTCTCTCTCTGGCAGAGGGGATGCTAGGTGAAAGGGAATTTCGCTCCATGCGGGTATCTTGCACTGTCCTCAGCAGAATAGCTCAGGCAAGAAGCAGCAGCTTCCTAAAAACCCGGCTCTGATTGCCCAACGAATGCTCTGCTTTCTCAGAGAGGAGGCCTGGCCATAGATGATTTCGCTCCATGCGGGTTTATTACAATTTGCAGGGAAGTCTAACTCAGGCAAGCAGCAACAGCATCCCTCAGACGCGACTCTGATTTCCCAACGAAAGCTGTGACTTCCCAAAGGGGATGCCCGGGCAAAGTGGCTTTCGCTCTATGCGGGGCTCTCCCACCGTCCTACGAATACTAGGCTAAGGCAAGCAGCCACAGCAGCCTACAGATCTGACTCTGATTTACCAACTGAACTAAGCAGGCACAATCAAAAACCAACAGCAGCGTGTGTTGCCTAGGATGGCACTCTATGCTCACTTCATGTCCTGTCATAGGCAAGGCTAGGCCTTTTGCACTAGCGCTCGTGTGGAATCGGGGACTAAGCCACTGCCTTCCCCACAGGAGAGGAGAGTCGACATGATCCCTGCACACTGCCCGTGCACTGGGCTAGGGATCTGTTTGGGTCTGTCCCCCCTCCTACCCCGGCACACTTCCTGACACCAACAACGTTGTCACATCTTGGAGGAAGACGGCATCGGACTGCCCGTTCGTCCAGGGAGCTGTTTCTGCGAGTTGAAGCTATGGCGCTTGGTGGCAAGCCCAAGTCTGCCCTAGGCACAGGTGGTCAAGGAGACGCTGTCCCCTTGGGACCAGAGACACAGGACAGGCCTGCCTTCTGCCCAGACTCCTTCCTCAGTGTGGAGCACACCTGCCTGCCATAGTCATACTCTTCTGTCACCTTAGCAGCCAGGCCTCCGACCCTCAGCACAGGTAGATGGTGACACTTGTCTTACAACGGGCCCGCTGTTCCTGCCAGTGCCAACTCTCCTTCATCGCGACCGTTTCCCGAACACAAAGCCAACGGCTCCTTCTCTTTGCCCGTGGCAGCGTGCTGCACCTTCCCCAGACTTGCTCTTGGGGAGCACGGTGACAGACGTGTCCCTTTCCTTAAGCCCCTTTCCAGAGGTGCATCCACGCTTCTCTCTCTGGCAGAGGGGATGCTAGGTGAAAGGGAATTTCGCTCCATGCGGGTATCTTGCACTGTCCTCAGCAGAATAGCTCAGGCAAGAAGCAGCAGCTTCCTAAATACCCGACACTGATTGCCCAACGAATGCTCTGCTTTCTCAGAGAGGAGGCCTGGCCATAGATGATTTCGCTCCATACGGGTTAATTACAATTTGCAGGGAAGTCTAACTCAGGCAAGCAGCAACAGCATCCCTCAGACGCGACTCTGATTTCCCAAAGAAAGCTGTGACTTCCCAAAGGGGATGCTGGGGCAAAGTGGCTTTCGGACTATGCGGGTTCTCCCACCATCCTACGAATACTAGGCTAAGGCAAGCAGCCACAGAAGCCTACAGATCTGACTCTGATTTACCAACTGAACTAAGCAGGCACAATCAAAAACCAACAGAAGCGTGCGTTGCCTAGGATAGCAGTCTATGCTAACTTAATGTCCTGACATAGGCAAGGCTAGGCCTTTTGCACTAGCGCTCGCGTGGAATCGGGGACTAAGCCAGTGCCTTCCCCACAGGAGAGGAGACTCTACATGAACCCTGCACACTGCCCGTGCACTGGGCTGGGGATCTGTTTGGGTCTGTCCCCCCTCCTACCCCGGCACACTTCCTGACACCAAAAACGTTGTCTCATCTTGGAGGAAGACGGCATCGGACTGCCCGTTCGTCCAGGGAGCTGTTTCTGCGAGGTGAAGCTATGGCGCTTGGTGGCAAGCCCAAGTCTGCCCTAGGCACAGGTGGTCAAGGAGACGCTGTCCCCTTGGGACCAGAGACACAGGACAGGCCTGCCTTCTGCCCAGACTCCTTCCTCAGTGTGGAGCACACCTGCCTGCCATAGTCATACTCTTCTGTCACCTGAGCAGCCAGGCCTCCGACCCTCAGCACATGTAGATGGTGACACTTGTCTTACAACGGGCCCGCTGTTCCTGCCAGTGCCAACTCTCCTGCATCGCGACCGTTTCCCGAACACAAAGCCAACGGCTCCTTCTCTTTGCCCGTGGCAGCGTGATGCACCTTCCCCAGACTTGCTCTTGGGGAGCACAGTGACAGACGTGTCCCTTTCCATAAGGCCCTTTCCAGAGGTGCAACCACGCTTCTCTCTCTGGCAGAGGGGATGCTAGGTAAAAGATAATTTCGCTCCATGGGGGTATCTTGCACTGTCCTGAGCAGAGTAGCTCAGGCAAGAAGCAGCAGCTTCCCACAAACCCGACTCTGATTGCCCAACGAATGCTATGCTTTCACAGAGAGGATGCCTGGGCATAGAAGGATTTCATTCCATGCGGGATTATTACAACGTGCAGGGGAGACTAGATCAGGGAAGCAGCAGCAGCATCCCTCAGACGCGACTCTGTTTTCACAAGTAGCTGGTGACACTGTCTTACAACGGGCCCGCTGTTCCTGCCAGTGCCAACTCTCCTGCATCGCGACCGTTTCCCGAACACAAAGCCAACGGCTCCTTCTCTTTGCCCGTGGCAGCGTGCTGCACCTTCCCCAGACTTGCTCTTGGGGAGCACGGTGACAGACGTGTCCCTTTCCATAAGGCCCTTTCCAGAGGTGCAACCACGCTTCTCTCTCTGGCAGAGGGGATGCTAGGTAAAAGAAAATTTCGCTCCATGCGGGTATCTTGCACTGTCCTGAGCAGAGTAGCTCAGGCAAGAAGCAGCAGCTTCCCAAAAACCCGACTCTGATTGCCCAACGAATGCTATGCTTTCCCAGAGAGGATGCCTGGACATAGAAGGATTTCGTTCCATGCGGGTTTATTACAACGTGCAGGGGAGACTAGCTCAGGGAAGCAGCAGCAGCATCCCTCAGACGCGACTCTGATTTCCCAACGAAAGCTGTGCCTTCCCAGAGGGGATGCCCGGGCAAGGAGGCTTTCGCTCTATGCGGGGCTCTCCCACCGTCCTACGAATACTAGGCTTAGGCAAGCAGCCACAGCAGCCTACAGATCCGACTCTGATTTACCAGCTACTGCTATACGTTCGCAGAGGTTTTCAGCTGGCGCGAACTGCCCTTCGCTGCTGCTTCACAGCAAGGCTTTGGGCATTCGCTCTGAGACTTCAAAGAAGAAGAGCTGCGGGAGAGCTAGTGTATCTTGGGCCTTGCTTTCCGGGGCTCCATGTTCGCGCCATGCGTTCTCACTGCCAAGCCGAACTAAGCAGGTTCAATCACAAACCTACAGGAGTGTGCGTTGCCTAGGATGGCACTCTATGCTCACTTCATGTCCTGGCATAGGCAAGGCTAGGCCTTTTGCACTAGCGCTCGCGTGGAATCGGGGACTAAGCCAGTGCCTTCCCCACAGGAGAGGAGAGTCGACATGAACCCTGCACACTGCCCGTGCACGGGGATGGGGATCTGTTTGGGTCTGTCCTCCCTCCTACCCCGGCACACTTCCTGACACCTACAACGTTGTCACATCTTGGAGGAAGACGGCATCGGACTGCCCGTTCATCCAGGGAGCTGTTTCTGCGAGTTGCGGCTATGGCGCTTGGTGGCAAGCCCAAGTCTGCCCTAGGCAGAGGGGGTCAAGGAGACGCTGTCCCCTTGGAACCAGAGACACAGGACCGGCCTGCCTTCTGCACAGACTCCTTCCTCAGTGTGGAGCACGCGTGCCTGCCCTAGTCGTACTCTTCTGTCACCTTAGCAGACAGGCCTCCGTCCCTCAGCACAGGTAGATGGTGACACTTGTCTTACAACGGGCCCGCTGTTCCTGCCAGTGCCAACTCTCCTGCATCGCGACCGTTTCCCGAACTCAAAGCCAACGGCTCCTTCTCTTTGCCCGTGGCAGCGTGCTGCACCTAACCCAGACTTGCTCTTGGGGAGCACGGTGACAGACGTGTCCCTTTCCTTAAGCCCCTTTCAGAGGTGCATCCACGCTTCTCTCTCTGGCATAGGGGATGCTAGCTAAAAGAAAATTTCGCTCCATGCCGGTATCTTGCACTGTCCTGAGCAGACTAGCTCAGGCAAGAAGCAGCAGCTTCCCACAAACCCGACTCTGATTGCCCAACGAATGTTATGCTTTCCCAGAGAGGATGCCTGGGCATAGAAGGATTTCGTTCCATGCGGGATTATTACAACGTGCAGGAGACACTAGATCAGGGAAGCAGCAGCAGCATACCTCAGACGCGACTCTGTTTTCCAAGTAGCTGGTGACTCTTGTCTTACAACGGGCGCGCTGTTCCTGCCAGTGCCAACTCTCCTGCATCGCGACCGTTTCCCGAACTCAAAGCGAACGGCTCCTTCTCTTTGCCTGTGGCAGCGTGCTGCACCTTCCCCAGACTTGCTCTTGGGGAGCACGGTGACAGACGTGTCCCTTTCCTTAAGGCCCTTTCCAGAGGTGCAACCACGCTTCTCTCTCTGGCATAGGGGATGCTAGGTGAAAGAATATTTCGCTCCATGCGGGTATCTTGCACTGTCCTGAGCAGAGTAGCTCAGGCAAGAAGCAGCAGCTTCCCACAAACCCGACTCTGATTGCCCAACGAATGCTATGCTTTCCCAGATCGGATGCCTGGGCATAGAAGGATTTCGTTCCATGCGGGTTTATTACAACGTGCAGGGGAGACTAGATCAGGGAAGCAGCAGCAGCATCCCTCAGATGTGACTCTGATTTCCCAACGAAAGCTGTGCCTTCCCAGAGGGGATGCCCGGGCAAAGAGGCTTTCGCTCTATGCGGGGCTCTCCCACCGTCCTACGAATACTAGGCTAAGGCAAGCAGCCACAGCAGCCTACAGATCCGACTCTGATTTACCAGCTACTGCTATACGTTCGCAGAGGTTTTCAGCTGGCGTGAACTGCCCTTCGCTGCTGCTTCACATCAAGGCTTTGGGCATTCGCTCTGACACTTCAAAGAAGAAGAGCTGCGGGAGAGCTAGTGTATCTTGGGCCTTGCTTTCCGGGGCTCCATGTTCGCGCCGTGCGTTCTCCCTGCCAAGCCGAACTAAGCAGGGTCAATCACAAACCTACAGCAGTGTGCGTTGCCTAGGATGGCACTCTATGCTCACTTCATGTCCTGGCATAGGCAAGGCTAGGCCTTTTGCACTAGAGCTCGCGTGGAATCGGGGACTAAGCCAGTGCCTTCCCCACAGGAGAGGAGAGTCGACATGAACCCTGCACACTGCCCGTGCACGGGGATGGGGATCTGTTTGGGTCTGTCCCCCCTCCTACCCCGGCACACTTCCTGACACCAACAACGTTGTCACATCTTGGAGGAAGACGGCATCGGACTGCCCGTTCGTCCAGGGAGCTGTTTCTGCGAGTTGCGGCTATGGCGCTTGGTGGCAAGCCCAAGTCTGCCCTAGGCAGAGGGCGTCAAGGAGACGCTGTCCCCTTGGGACCAGAGACACAGGACCGGCCTGCCTTCTGCACAGACTCCTTCCTCAGTGTGGAGCACGCGTGCCTGCCCTAGTCCTACTCTACTGTCACCTTAGCAGCCAGGCCTCCATCCTTCAGCACAGGTAGATGGTGACACTTGTCTTACAACGGGCCCGCTGTTCCTGCCAGTGCCAACTCTCCTGCATCGCGACCTTTTCCCGAACACAAAGCCAACAGCTCCTTCTCTTTGCCCGTGGCAGCGTGCTGCACCTTCCCCAGACTTGCTCTTGGGGAGCACGGTGACAGACGTGTCCCTTTCCTTAAGGCCCTTTCCAGAGGTGCAACCACGCTTCTCTCTCTGGCAGAGGGGATGCTAGGTGAAAGGGAATTTCGCTCCATGCGGGTATCTTGCACTGTCCTGAGCAGACTAGCTCAGGCAAGAAGCAGCAGCTTCCCACAAACCCGACTCTGATTGCCCAACGAATGCTGTGCTTTCACAGAGAGGATGCCTGGGCATAGAAGGATTTCATTCCAGGCGGGATTATTACAACGTGCGGGGGAGACTAGATCAGGGAAGCAGCAGCAGCATCCCTCAGACGCGACTCTGTTTTCACAAGTAGCTGGTGACACTTGTCTTACAACGGGCCCGCTGTTCCTGCCAGTGCCAACTCTCCTGCATCGTGACCGTTTCCCGAACACAAAGCCAACGGCTCCTTCTCTTTGCCCCTGGCAGCTTGATGCACCTTCCCCAGACTTGCTCTTGGGGAGCACTGTGACAGACGTGTCCCTTTCCTTAAGGCCCTTTCCAGAGGTGCAACCACGCTTCTCTCTCTGGCAGAGGGGATGCTAGGTAAAAGAAAATTTCGCTCCATGCGGGTTTCTTGCACTGTCCTGAGCAGAGTAGCTCAGGCAAGAAGCAGCAGCTTCCCACAAACCCGACTCTGATTGCCCAACGAATGCTATGCTTTCCCAGAGAGGATGCCTGGGCATAGAAGGATTTCGTTCCATGCGGGATTATTACAACGTGCAGAGGACACTAGATCAGGGAAGCAGCAGCAGCATCCCTCAGACACGACTCTGTTTTCACAAGTAGCTGGTGACTCTTGTCTTACAACGGGCCCGCTGTTCCTGCCAGTGCCAACTCTCCTGCATCGCGACCGTTTCCCGAACACAAAGCCAACGGCTCCTTCTCTTTGCCCGTGGCAGCGTGCTGCACCTTCCCCAGACTTGCTCTTGGGGAGCACGGTGACAGACGTGTCCCTTTCCTTAAGCCCCTTTCGAGAGGTGCATCCACGCTTCTCTCTCTGGCAGAGGGGATGCTAGGTGAAAGGGAATTTCGCTCCATGCGGGTATCTTGCACTGTCCTCAGCAGAATAGCTCAGGCAAGAAGCAGCAGCTTCCTAAAAACCCGACTCTAATTGCCCAACGAATGCTCTGCTTTCTCAGAGAGGAGGCCTGGCCATAGATGATTTCGCTCCATGCGGGTTTATTACAATTTGCAGGGAAGTCTAACTCAGGCAAGCAGCAACAGCATCCCTCAGACGCGACTCTGATTTCCCAACGAAAGCTGTGACTTCCCAAAGGGGATACCCGGGCAAAGTGGCTTTCGCTCTATGCGCGGCTCTCCCACCGTCCTACGAATACTAGGCTAAGGCAAGCAGCCACAGCAGCCTACAGATCTGACTCTGATTTACCAACTGAACTAAGCAGGCACAATCAAAAACCAACAGCAGCGTGTGTTGCCTAGGATGTCACTCTATGCTCACTTCATGTCCTGTCATAGGCAAGGCTAGGCCTTTTGCACTAGCGCTCGTGTGGAATCGGGGACTAAGCCAGTGCCTTCCCCACAGGAGAGGAGAGTCGACATGATCCCTGCACACCGCCCGTGCACTGGGCTAGGGTTCTGTTTGGGTCTGTCCCCCCTCCTACCCCGGCACACTTCCTGACACCAACAACGTTGTCACATCTTGGAGGAAGACAGCATCGGACTGCCCGTTCGTCCAGGGAGCTGTTTCTGCGAGTTGAAGCTATGGCGCTTGGTGGCAAGCCCAAGTCTGCCCTAGGCACAGGTGGTCAAGGAGACGCTGTCCCCTTGGGACCAGAGACACAGGACAGGCCTGCCTTCTGCCCAGACTCCTTCCTCAGTGTGGAGCACACCTGCCTGCCATAGTCATACTCTTCTGTCACCTTAGCAGCCAGGCCTCCGACCCTCAGCACAGGTAGATGGTGACACTTGTCTTACAACGGGCCCGCTGTTCTTGCCAGTGCCAACTCTCCTTCATCGCGACCGTTTCCCGAACACAAAGCCAACGGCTCCTTCTCTTTGCCCGTGGCAGCGTGATGCACCTTCCCGAGACTTGCTCTTGGGGAGCACAGTGACAGACGTGTCCCTTTCCATAAGGCCCTTTCCAGAGGTGCAACCACGCTTCTCTCTCTGGCAGAGGGGATGCTAGGTAAAAGATAATTTCGCTCCATGCGGGTATCTTGCACTGTCCTGAGCAGACTAGCTCAGGAAAGAAGCAGCAGCTTCCCACAAACCCGACTCTGATTGCCCAACGAATGCTATGCTTTCCCAGAGAGGATGCCTGGGCATAGAAGGATTTCATTCCATGCGGGATTATTACAACGTGCAGGGGAGACTAGATCAGGGAAGCAGCAGCAGCATCCCTCAGACGCGACTCTGTTTTCACAAGTAGCTGGTGACACTGTCTTACAACGGGCCCGCTGTTCCTGCCAGTGCCAACTCTCCTGCATCGCGACCGTTTCCCGAACACAAAGCCAACGGCTCCTTCTCTTTGCCCGTGGCAGCGTGCTGCACCTTCCCCAGACTTGCTCTTGGGGAGCACGGTGACAGACGTGTCCCTTTCCATAAGGCCCTTTCCAGAGGTGCAACCACGCTTCTCTCTCTGGCAGAGGGGATGCTAGGTAAAAGAAAATTTCGCTCCATGCGGGTATCTTGCACTGTCCTGAGCAGAGTAGCTCAGGCAAGAAGCAGCAGCTTCCCAAAAACCCGACTCTGATTGCCCAACGAATGCTATGCTTTCCCAGAGAGGATGCCTGGACATAGAAGGATTTCGTTCCATGCGGGTTTATTACAACGTGCAGGGGAGACTAGCTCAGGGAAGCAGCAGCAGCATCCCTCAGACGCGACTCTGATTTCCCAACGAAAGCTGTGCCTTCCCAGAGGGGATGCCCGGGCAAGGAGGCTTTCGCTCTATGCGGGGCTCTCCAACCGTCCTACGAATACTAGGCTTAGGCAAGCAGCCACAGCAGCCTACAGATCCGACTCTGATTTACCAGCTACTGCTATACGTTCGCAGAGGTTTTCAGCTGGCGCGAACTGCCCTTCGCTGCTGCTTCACAGCAAGGCTTTGGGCATTCGCTCTGAGACTTCAAAGAAGAAGAGCTGCGGGAGAGCTAGTGTATCTTGGGCCTTGCTTTCCGGGGCTCCATGTTCGCGCCATGCGTTCTCACTGCCAAGCCGAACTAAGCAGGTTCAATCACAAACCTACAGGAGTGTGCGTTGCCTAGGATGGCACTCTATGCTCACTTCATGTCCTGGCATAGGCAAGGCTAGGCCTTTTGCACTAGCGCTCGCGTGGAATCGGGGACTAAGCCAGTGCCTTCCCCACAGGAGAGGAGAGTCGACATGAACCCTGCACACTGCCCGTGCACGGGGATGGGGATCTGTTTGGGTCTGTCCTCCCTCCTACCCCGGCACACTTCCTGACACCTACAACGTTGTCACATCTTGGAGGAAGACGGCATCGGACTGCCCGTTCGTCCAGGGAGCTGTTTCTGCGAGTTGCGGCTATGGCGCTTGGTGGCAAGCCCAAGTCTGCCCTAGGCAGAGGGGGTCAAGGAGACGCTGTCCCCTTGGGACCAGAGACACAGGACCGGCCTGCCTTCTGCACAGACTCCTTCCTCAGTGTGGAGCACGCGTGCCTGCCCTAGTCGTACTCTTCTGTCACCTTAGCAGCCAGGCCTCCGTCCCTCAGCACAGGTAGATGGTGACACTTGTCTTACAACGGGCCCGCTGTTCCTGCCAGTGCCAACTCTCTTGCATCGCGACCGTTTCCCGAACACAAAACCAACGGCTCCTTCTCTTTGCCCGTGGCAGCGTGCTGCACCTAACCCAGACTTGCTCTTGGGGAGCACGGTGACAGACGTGTCCCTTTCCTTAAGCCCCTTTCAGAGGTGCATCCACGCTTCTCTCTCTGGCATAGGGGATGCTAGCTAAAAGAAAATTTCGCTCCATGCCGGTATCTTGCACTGTCCTGAGCAGACTAGCTCAGGCAAGAAGCAGCAGCTTCCCACAAACCCGACTCTGATTGCCCAACGAATGTTATGTTTCCCAGAGAGGATGCCTGGGCATAGAAGGATTTCGTTCCATGCGGGATTATTACAACGTGCAGGGGACACTAGATCAGGGAAGCAGCAGCAGCATACCTCAGACGCGACTCTGTTTTCCAAGTAGCTGGTGACTCTTGTCTTACAACGGGCGCGCTGTTCCTGCCAGTGCCAACTCTCCTGCATCGCGACCGTTTCCCGAACTCAAAGCGAACGGCTCCTTCTCTTTGCCTGTGGCAGCGTGCTGCACCTTCCCCAGACTTGCTCTTGGGGAGCACGGTGACAGACGTGTCCCTTTCCTTAAGGCCCTTTCCAGAGGTGCAACCACGCTTCTCTCTCTGGCATAGGGGATGCTAGGTGAAAGAATATTTCGCTCCATGCGGGTATCTTGCACTGTCCTGAGCAGAGTAGCTCAGGCAAGAAGCAGCAGCTTCCCACAAACCCGACTCTGATTGCCCAACGAATGCTATGCTTTCCCAGATCGGATGCCTGGGCATAGAAGGATTTCGTTCCATGCGGGTTTATTACAACGTGCAGGGGAGACTAGATCAGGGAAGCAGCAGCAGCATCCCTCAGATGTGACTCTGATTTCCCAACGAAAGCTGTGCCTTCCCAGAGGGGATGCCCGGGCAAAGAGGCTTTCGCTCTATGCGGGGCTCTCCCACCGTCCTACGAATACTAGGCTAAGGCAAGCAGCCACAGCAGCCTACAGATCCGACTCTGATTTACCAGCTACTGCTATACGTTCGCCGAGGTTTTCAGCTGGCGTGAACTGCCCTTCGCTGCTGCTTCACATCAAGGCTTTGGGCATTCGCTCTGACACTTCAAAGAAGAAGAGCTGCGGGAGAGCTAGTGTATCTTGGGCCTTGCTTTCCGGGGCTCCATGTTCGCGCCGTGCGTTCTCCCTGCCAAGCCGAACTAAGCAGGGTCAATCACAAACCTACAGCAGTGTGCGTTGCCTAGGATGGCACTCTATGCTCACTTCATGTCCTGGCATAGGCAAGGCTAGGCCTTTTGCACTAGAGCTCGCGTGGAATCGGGGACTAAGCCAGTGCCTTCCCCACAGGAGAGGAGAGTCGACATGAACCCTGCACACTGCCCGTGCACGGGGATGTGGATCTGTTTGGGTCTGTCCCCCCTCCTACCCCGGCACACTTCCTGACACCAACAACGTTGTCACATCTTGGAGGAAGACGGCATCGGACTGCCCGTTCGTCCAGGGAGCTGTTTCTGCGAGTTGCGGCTATGGCGCTTGGTGGCAAGCCCAAGTCTGCCCTAGGCAGAGGGGGTCAAGGAGACGCTGTCCCCTTGGGACCAGAGACACAGGACCGGCCTGCCTTCTGCACAGACTCCTTCCTCAGTGTGGAGCACGCGTGCCTGCCCTAGTCCTACTCTACTGTCACCTTAGCAGCCAGGCCTCCATCCTTCAGCACAGGTAGATGGTGACACTTGTCTTACAACGGGCCCGCTGTTCCTGCCAGTGCCAACTCTCCTGCATCGCGACCTTTTCCCGAACACAAAGCCAACGGCTCCTTCTCTTTGCCCGTGGCAGCGTGCTGCACCTTCCCCAGACTTGCTCTTGGGGAGCACGGTGAACAGACGTGTCCCTTTCCTTAAGGCCCTTTCCAGAGGTGCAACCACGCTTCTCTCTCTGGCAGAGGGGATGCTAGGTGAAAGGGAATTTCGCTCCATGCGGGTATCTTGCACTGTCCTCAGCAGAATAGCTCAGGCAAGAAGCAGCAGCTTCCTAAAAACCCGACACTGATTGCCCAACGAAGCTCTGCTTTCTCAGAGAGGAGGCCTGGCCATAGATGATTTCGCTCCATGCGGGTTTATTACAATTTGCAGGGAAGTCTAACTCAGGCAAGCAGCAACAGCATCCCTCAGAAGCGACTCTGATTTCCCAACGAAAGCTGTGACTTCCCAAAAGGGATGCCCGGGCAAAGTGGCTTTCGCTCTATGCGGGGCTCTCCCACCGTCCTACGAATACTAGGCTAAGGCAAGCAGCCACAGCAGCCTACAGATCTGACTCTGATTTACCAACTGAACTAAGCAGGCACAATCAAAAACCAACAGCAGCGTGCGTTGCCTAGGATGGCACTCTATGCTCACTTCATGTCCTGGCATAGGCAAGGCTAGGCCTTTTGCACTAGCGCTCGCGTGGAATCGGGGACTAAGCCAGTGCCTTCCCCACAGGAGAGGAGAGTCGACATGAACCCTGCACACTGCCCGTGCACGGGGATGGGGATCTGTTTGGGTCTGTCCCCCCTGCTACCCCGGCACACTTCCTGACACCAACAACGTTGTCACATCTTGGAGTAAGACGGCATCGGACTGCCCGTTCGTCCAGGGAGCTGTTTCTGCGAGTTGAAGCTATGGCGCTTGGTGGCAAGCCCAAGTCTGCCCTAGGCACAGGTGGTCAAGGAGACGCTGTCCCCTTGGGACCAGAGACACAGGACAGGCCTGCCTTCTGCCCAGACTCCTTCCTCAGTGTGGAGCACACCTGCCTGCCATAGTCATACTCTTCTGTCACCTTAGCAGCCAGGCCTCCGACCCTCAGCACAGGTAGATGGTGACACTTGTCTTACAACGGGCCCGCTGTTCCTGCCAGTGCCAACTCTCCTTCATCGCGACCGTTTCCCAAACACAAAGCCAACGGCTCCTTCTCTTTGCCCGTGGCAGCGTGATGAACCTTCCCAAGATTTGCTCTTGGGGAGCACAGTGACAGACGTGTCCCTTTCCTTAAGGCCCTTTCCAGAGGTGCAACCACGCTTCTCTCTCTGGCAGAGGGGATGCTAGGTAAAAGATAATTTCGCTCCATGCGGGTATCTTGCACTGTCCTGAGCAGACTAGCTCAGGCAAGAAGCAGCAGCTTCCCACAAACCCGACTCTGATTGCCCAACGAATGCTGTGCTTTCACAGAGAGGATGCCTGGGCATAGAAGGATTTCATTCCAGGCGGGATTATTACAACGTGCGGGGGAGACTAAATCAGGGAAGCAGCAGCAGCATCCCTCAGACGCGACTCTGTTTTCACAAGTAGCTGGTGACACTTGTCTTACAACGGGCCCGCTGTTCCTGCCAGTGCCAACTCTCCTGCATCGTGACCGTTTCCCGAACACAAAGCCAACGGCTCCTTCTCTTTGCCCGTGGCAGCTTGATGCACCTTCCCCAGACTTGCTCTTGGGGAGCACTGTGACAGACGTGTCCCTTTCCTTAAGGCCCTTTCCAGAGGTGCAACCACGCTTCTCTCTCTGGCAGAGGGGATGCTAGGTAAAAGAAAATTTCGCTCCATGCGGGTTTCTTGCACTGTCCTGAGCAGAGTAGCTCAGGCAAGAAGCAGCAGCTTCCCACAAACCCGACTCTGATTGCCCAACGAATGCTATGCTTTCCCAGAGAGGATGCCTGGGCATAGAAGGATTTCGTTCCATGCGGGATTATTACAACGTGCAGAGGACACTAGATCAGGGAAGCAGCAGCAGCATCCCTCAGACGCGACTCTGTTTTCACAAGTAGCTGGTGACTCTTGTCTTACAACGGGCCCGCTGTTCCTGCCAGTGCCAACTCTCCTGCATCGCGACCGTTTCCCGAACACAAAGCCAACGGCTCCTTCTCTTTGCCCGTGGCAGCGTGCTGCACCTTCCCCAGACTTGCTCTTGGGGAGCACGGTGACAGACGTGTCCCTTTCCTTAAGCCCCTTTCGAGAGGTGCATCCACGCTTCTCTCTCTGGCAGAGGGGATGCTAGGTGAAAGGGAATTTCGCTCCATGCGGGTATCTTGCACTGTCCTCAGCAGAATAGCTCAGGCAAGAAGCAGCAGCTTCCTAAAAACCCGACTCTGATTGCCCAACGAATGCTCTGCTTTCTCAGAGAGGAGGCCTGGCCATAGATGATTTCGCTCCATGCGGGTTTATTACAATTTGCAGGGAAGTCTAACTCAGGCAAGCAGCAACAGCATCCCTCAGATGCGACTCTGATTTCCCAACGAAAGCTGTGACTTCCCAAAGGGGATGCCCGGGCAAAGTGGCTTTCGCTCTATGCGGGGCTCTCCCACCGTCCTACGAATACTAGGCTAAGGCAAGCAGCCACAGCAGCCTACAGATCTGACTCTGATTTACCAACTGAACTAAGCAGGCACAATCAAAAACCAACAGCAGCGTGTGTTGCCTAGGATGGCACTCTATGCTCACTTCATGTCCTGTCATAGGCAAGGCTAGGCCTTTTGCACTAGCGCTCGTGTGGAATCGGGGACTAAGCCACTGCCTTCCCCACAGGAGAGGAGAGTCGACATGATCCCTGCACACTGCCCGTGCACTGGGCTAGGGATCTGTTTGGGTCTGTCCCCCCTCCTACCCCGGCACACTTCCTGACACCAACAACGTTGTCACATCTTGGAGGAAGACGGCATCGGACTGCCCGTTCGTCCAGGGAGCTGTTTCTGCGAGTTGAAGCTATGGCGCTTGGTGGCAAGCCCAAGTCTGCCCTAGGCACAGGTGGTCAAGGAGACGCTGTCCCCTTGGGACCAGAGACACAGGACAGGCCTGCCTTCTGCCCAGACTCCTTCCTCAGTGTGGAGCACACCTGCCTGCCATAGTCATACTCTTCTGTCACCTTAGCAGCCAGGCCTCCGACCCTCAGCACAGGTAGATGGTGACACTTGTCTTACAACGGGCCCGCTGTTCCTGCCAGTGCCAACTCTCCTTCATCGCGACCGTTTCCCGAACACAAAGCCAACGGCTCCTTCTCTTTGCCCGTGGCAGCGTGCTGCACCTTCCCCAGACTTGCTCTTGGGGAGCACGGTGACAGACGTGTCCCTTTCCTTAAGCCCCTTTCCAGAGGTGCATCCACGCTTCTCTCTCTGGCAGAGGGGATGCTAGGTGAAAGGGAATTTCGCTCCATGCGGGTATCTTGCACTGTCCTCAGCAGAATAGCTCAGGCAAGAAGCAGCAGCTTCCTAAATACCCGACACTGATTGCCCAACGAATGCTCTGCTTTCTCAGAGAGGAGGCCTGGCCATAGATGATTTCGCTCCATACGGGTTAATTACAATTTGCAGGGAAGTCTAACTCAGGCAAGCAGCAACAGCATCCCTCAGACGCGACTCTGATTTCCCAAAGAAAGCTGTGACTTCCCAAAGGGGATGCTGGGGCAAAGTGGCTTTCGGACTATGCGGGTTCTCCCACCATCCTACGAATACTAGGCTAAGGCAAGCAGCCACAGAAGCCTACAGATCTGACTCTGATTTACCAACTGAACTAAGCAGGCACAATCAAAAACCAACAGAAGCGTGCGTTGCCTAGGATAGCAGTCTATGCTAACTTAATGTCCTGACATAGGCAAGGCTAGGCCTTTTGCACTAGCGCTCGCGTGGAATCGGGGACTAAGCCAGTGCCTTCCCCACAGGAGAGGAGACTCTACATGAACCCTGCACACTGCCCGTGCACTGGGCTGGGGATCTGTTTGGGTCTGTCCCCCCTCCTACCCCGGCACACTTCCTGACACCAAAAACGTTGTCTCATCTTGGAGGAAGACGGCATCGGACTGCCCGTTCGTCCAGGGAGCTGTTTCTGCGAGGTGAAGCTATGGCGCTTGGTGGCAAGCCCAAGTCTGCCCTAGGCACAGGTGGTCAAGGAGACGCTGTCCCCTTGGGACCAGAGACACAGGACAGGCCTGCCTTCTGCCCAGACTCCTTCCTCAGTGTGGAGCACACCTGCCTGCCATAGTCATACTCTTCTGTCACCTGAGCAGCCAGGCCTCCGACCCTCAGCACATGTAGATGGTGACACTTGTCTTACAACGGGCCCGCTGTTCCTGCCAGTGCCAACTCTCCTGCATCGCGACCGTTTCCCGAACACAAAGCCAACGGCTCCTTCTCTTTGCCCGTGGCAGCGTGATGCACCTTCCCCAGACTTGCTCTTGGGGAGCACAGTGACAGACGTGTCCCTTTCCATAAGGCCCTTTCCAGAGGTGCAACCACGCTTCTCTCTCTGGCAGAGGGGATGCTAGGTAAAAGATAATTTCGCTCCATGGGGGTATCTTGCACTGTCCTGAGCAGAGTAGCTCAGGCAAGAAGCAGCAGCTTCCCACAAACCCGACTCTGATTGCCCAACGAATGCTATGCTTTCACAGAGAGGATGCCTGGGCATAGAAGGATTTCATTCCATGCGGGATTATTACAACGTGCAGGGGAGACTAGATCAGGGAAGCAGCAGCAGCATCCCTCAGACGCGACTCTGTTTTCACAAGTAGCTGGTGACACTGTCTTACAACGGGCCCGCTGTTCCTGCCAGTGCCAACTCTCCTGCATCGCGACCGTTTCCCGAACACAAAGCCAACGGCTCCTTCTCTTTGCCCGTGGCAGCGTGCTGCACCTTCCCCAGACTTGCTCTTGGGGAGCACGGTGACAGACGTGTCCCTTTCCATAAGGCCCTTTCCAGAGGTGCAACCACGCTTCTCTCTCTGGCAGAGGGGATGCTAGGTAAAAGAAAATTTCGCTCCATGCGGGTATCTTGCACTGTCCTGAGCAGAGTAGCTCAGGCAAGAAGCAGCAGCTTCCCAAAAACCCGACTCTGATTGCCCAACGAATGCTATGCTTTCCCAGAGAGGATGCCTGGACATAGAAGGATTTCGTTCCATGCGGGTTTATTACAACGTGCAGGGGAGACTAGCTCAGGGAAGCAGCAGCAGCATCCCTCAGACGCGACTCTGATTTCCCAACGAAAGCTGTGCCTTCCCAGAGGGGATGCCCGGGCAAGGAGGCTTTCGCTCTATGCGGGGCTCTCCCACCGTCCTACGAATACTAGGCTTAGGCAAGCAGCCACAGCAGCCTACAGATCCGACTCTGATTTACCAGCTACTGCTATACGTTCGCAGAGGTTTTCAGCTGGCGCGAACTGCCCTTCGCTGCTGCTTCACAGCAAGGCTTTGGGCATTCGCTCTGAGACTTCAAAGAAGAAGAGCTGCGGGAGAGCTAGTGTATCTTGGGCCTTGCTTTCCGGGGCTCCATGTTCGCGCCATGCGTTCTCACTGCCAAGCCGAACTAAGCAGGTTCAATCACAAACCTACAGGAGTGTGCGTTGCCTAGGATGGCACTCTATGCTCACTTCATGTCCTGGCATAGGCAAGGCTAGGCCTTTTGCACTAGCGCTCGCGTGGAATCGGGGACTAAGCCAGTGCCTTCCCCACAGGAGAGGAGAGTCGACATGAACCCTGCACACTGCCCGTGCACGGGGATGGGGATCTGTTTGGGTCTGTCCTCCCTCCTACCCCGGCACACTTCCTGACACCTACAACGTTGTCACATCTTGGAGGAAGACGGCATCGGACTGCCCGTTCGTCCAGGGAGCTGTTTCTGCGAGTTGCGGCTATGGCGCTTGGTGGCAAGCCCAAGTCTGCCCTAGGCAGAGGGGGTCAAGGAGACGCTGTCCCCTTGGAACCAGAGACACAGGACCGGCCTGCCTTCTGCACAGACTCCTTCCTCAGTGTGGAGCACGCGTGCCTGCCCTAGTCGTACTCTTCTGTCACCTTAGCAGACAGGCCTCCGTCCCTCAGCACAGGTAGATGGTGACACTTGTCTTACAACGGGCCCGCTGTTCCTGCCAGTGCCAACTCTCCTGCATCGCGACCGTTTCCCGAACTCAAAGCCAACGGCTCCTTCTCTTTGCCCGTGGCAGCGTGCTGCACCTAACCCAGACTTGCTCTTGGGGAGCACGGTGACAGACGTGTCCCTTTCCTTAAGCCCCTTTCAGAGGTGCATCCACGCTTCTCTCTCTGGCATAGGGGATGCTAGCTAAAAGAAAATTTCGCTCCATGCCGGTATCTTGCACTGTCCTGAGCAGACTAGCTCAGGCAAGAAGCAGCAGCTTCCCACAAACCCGACTCTGATTGCCCAACGAATGTTATGCTTTCCCAGAGAGGATGCCTGGGCATAGAAGGATTTCGTTCCATGCGGGATTATTACAACGTGCAGGAGACACTAGATCAGGGAAGCAGCAGCAGCATACCTCAGACGCGACTCTGTTTTCCAAGTAGCTGGTGACTCTTGTCTTACAACGGGCGCGCTGTTCCTGCCAGTGCCAACTCTCCTGCATCGCGACCGTTTCCCGAACTCAAAGCGAACGGCTCCTTCTCTTTGCCTGTGGCAGCGTGCTGCACCTTCCCCAGACTTGCTCTTGGGGAGCACGGTGACAGACGTGTCCCTTTCCTTAAGGCCCTTTCCAGAGGTGCAACCACGCTTCTCTCTCTGGCATAGGGGATGCTAGGTGAAAGAATATTTCGCTCCATGCGGGTATCTTGCACTGTCCTGAGCAGAGTAGCTCAGGCAAGAAGCAGCAGCTTCCCACAAACCCGACTCTGATTGCCCAACGAATGCTATGCTTTCCCAGATCGGATGCCTGGGCATAGAAGGATTTCGTTCCATGCGGGTTTATTACAACGTGCAGGGGAGACTAGATCAGGGAAGCAGCAGCAGCATCCCTCAGATGTGACTCTGATTTCCCAACGAAAGCTGTGCCTTCCCAGAGGGGATGCCCGGGCAAAGAGGCTTTCGCTCTATGCGGGGCTCTCCCACCGTCCTACGAATACTAGGCTAAGGCAAGCAGCCACAGCAGCCTACAGATCCGACTCTGATTTACCAGCTACTGCTATACGTTCGCCGAGGTTTTCAGCTGGCGTGAACTGCCCTTCGCTGCTGCTTCACATCAAGGCTTTGGGCATTCGCTCTGACACTTCAAAGAAGAAGAGCTGCGGGAGAGCTAGTGTATCTTGGGCCTTGCTTTCCGGGGCTCCATGTTCGCGCCGTGCGTTCTCCCTGCCAAGCCGAACTAAGCAGGGTCAATCACAAACCTACAGCAGTGTGCGTTGCCTAGGATGGCACTCTATGCTCACTTCATGTCCTGGCATAGGCAAGGCTAGGCCTTTTGCACTAGAGCTCGCGTGGAATCGGGGACTAAGCCAGTGCCTTCCCCACAGGAGAGGAGAGTCGACATGAACCCTGCACACTGCCCGTGCACGGGGATGGGGATCTGTTTGGGTCTGTCCCCCCTCCTACCCCGGCACACTTCCTGACACCAACAACGTTGTCACATCTTGGAGGAAGACGGCATCGGACTGCCCGTTCGTCCAGGGAGCTGTTTCTGCGAGTTGCGGCTATGGCGCTTGGTGGCAAGCCCAAGTCTGCCCTAGGCAGAGGGCGTCAAGGAGACGCTGTCCCCTTGGGACCAGAGACACAGGACCGGCCTGCCTTCTGCACAGACTCCTTCCTCAGTGTGGAGCACGCGTGCCTGCCCTAGTCCTACTCTACTGTCACCTTAGCAGCCAGGCCTCCATCCTTCAGCACAGGTAGATGGTGACACTTGTCTTACAACGGGCCCGCTGTTCCTGCCAGTGCCAACTCTCCTGCATCGCGACCTTTTCCCGAACACAAAGCCAACAGCTCCTTCTCTTTGCCCGTGGCAGCGTGCTGCACCTTCCCCAGACTTGCTCTTGGGGAGCACGGTGACAGACGTGTCCCTTTCCTTAAGGCCCTTTCCAGAGGTGCAACCACGCTTCTCTCTCTGGCAGAGGGGATGCTAGGTGAAAGGGAATTTCGCTCCATGCGGGTATCTTGCACTGTCCTGAGCAGACTAGCTCAGGCAAGAAGCAGCAGCTTCCCACAAACCCGACTCTGATTGCCCAACGAATGCTGTGCTTTCACAGAGAGGATGCCTGGGCATAGAAGGATTTCATTCCAGGCGGGATTATTACAACGTGCGGGGGAGACTAGATCAGGGAAGCAGCAGCAGCATCCCTCAGACGCGACTCTGTTTTCACAAGTAGCTGGTGACACTTGTCTTACAACGGGCCCGCTGTTCCTGCCAGTGCCAACTCTCCTGCATCGTGACCGTTTCCCGAACACAAAGCCAACGGCTCCTTCTCTTTGCCCCTGGCAGCTTGATGCACCTTCCCCAGACTTGCTCTTGGGGAGCACTGTGACAGACGTGTCCCTTTCCTTAAGGCCCTTTCCAGAGGTGCAACCACGCTTCTCTCTCTGGCAGAGGGGATGCTAGGTAAAAGAAAATTTCGCTCCATGCGGGTTTCTTGCACTGTCCTGAGCAGAGTAGCTCAGGCAAGAAGCAGCAGCTTCCCACAAACCCGACTCTGATTGCCCAACGAATGCTATGCTTTCCCAGAGAGGATGCCTGGGCATAGAAGGATTTCGTTCCATGCGGGATTATTACAACGTGCAGAGGACACTAGATCAGGGAAGCAGCAGCAGCATCCCTCAGACGCGACTCTGTTTTCACAAGTAGCTGGTGACTCTTGTCTTACAACGGGCCCGCTGTTCCTGCCAGTGCCAACTCTCCTGCATCGCGACCGTTTCCCGAACACAAAGCCAACGGCTCCTTCTCTTTGCCCGTGGCAGCGTGCTGCACCTTCCCCAGACTTGCTCTTGGGGAGCACGGTGACAGACGTGTCCCTTTCCTTAAGCCCCTTTCGAGAGGTGCATCCACGCTTCTCTCTCTGGCAGAGGGGATGCTAGGTGAAAGGGAATTTCGCTCCATGCGGGTATCTTGCACTGTCCTCAGCAGAATAGCTCAGGCAAGAAGCAGCAGCTTCCTAAAAACCCGACTCTAATTGCCCAACGAATGCTCTGCTTTCTCAGAGAGGAGGCCTGGCCATAGATGATTTCGCTCCATGCGGGTTTATTACAATTTGCAGGGAAGTCTAACTCAGGCAAGCAGCAACAGCATCCCTCAGACGCGACTCTGATTTCCCAACGAAAGCTGTGACTTCCCAAAGGGGATACCCGGGCAAAGTGGCTTTCGCTCTATGCGCGGCTCTCCCACCGTCCTACGAATACTAGGCTAAGGCAAGCAGCCACAGCAGCCTACAGATCTGACTCTGATTTACCAACTGAACTAAGCAGGCACAATCAAAAACCAACAGCAGCGTGTGTTGCCTAGGATGTCACTCTATGCTCACTTCATGTCCTGTCATAGGCAAGGCTAGGCCTTTTGCACTAGCGCTCGTGTGGAATCGGGGACTAAGCCAGTGCCTTCCCCACAGGAGAGGAGAGTCGACATGATCCCTGCATACCGCCCGTGCACTGGGCTAGGGTTCTGTTTGGGTCTGTCCCCCCTCCTACCCCGGCACACTTCCTGACACCAACAACGTTGTCACATCTTGGAGGAAGACGGCATCGGACTGCCCGTTCGTCCAGGGAGCTGTTTCTGCGAGTTGAAGCTATGGCGCTTGGTGGCAAGCCCAAGTCTGCCCTAGGCACAGGTGGTCAAGGAGACGCTGTCCCCTTGGGACCAGAGACACAGGACAGGCCTGCCTTCTGCCCAGACTCCTTCCTCAGTGTGGAGCACACCTGCCTGCCATAGTCATACTCTTCTGTCACCTTAGCAGCCAGGCCTCCGACCCTCAGCACAGGTAGATGGTGACACTTGTCTTACAACGGGCCCGCTGTTCTTGCCAGTGCCAACTCTCCTTCATCGCGACCGTTTCCCGAACACAAAGCCAACGGCTCCTTCTCTTTGCCCGTGGCAGCGTGATGCACCTTCCCGAGACTTGCTCTTGGGGAGCACAGTGACAGACGTGTCCCTTTCCATAAGGCCCTTTCCAGAGGTGCAACCACGCTTCTCTCTCTGGCAGAGGGGATGCTAGGTAAAAGATAATTTCGCTCCATGCGGGTATCTTGCACTGTCCTGAGCAGACTAGCTCAGGAAAGAAGCAGCAGCTTCCCACAAACCCGACTCTGATTGCCCAACGAATGCTATGCTTTCCCAGAGAGGATGCCTGGGCATAGAAGGATTTCATTCCATGCGGGATTATTACAACGTGCAGGGGAGACTAGATCAGGGAAGCAGCAGCAGCATCCCTCAGACGCGACTCTGTTTTCACAAGTAGCTGGTGACACTGTCTTACAACGGGCCCGCTGTTCCTGCCAGTGCCAACTCTCCTGCATCGCGACCGTTTCCCGAACACAAAGCCAACGGCTCCTTCTCTTTGCCCGTGGCAGCGTGCTGCACCTTCCCCAGACTTGCTCTTGGGGAGCACGGTGACAGACGTGTCCCTTTCCATAAGGCCCTTTCCAGAGGTGCAACCACGCTTCTCTCTCTGGCAGAGGGGATGCTAGGTAAAAGAAAATTTCGCTCCATGCGGGTATCTTGCACTGTCCTGAGCAGAGTAGCTCAGGCAAGAAGCAGCAGCTTCCCAAAAACCCGACTCTGATTGCCCAACGAATGCTATGCTTTCCCAGAGAGGATGCCTGGACATAGAAGGATTTCGTTCCATGCGGGTTTATTACAACGTGCAGGGGAGACTAGCTCAGGGAAGCAGCAGCAGCATCCCTCAGACGCGACTCTGATTTCCCAACGAAAGCTGTGCCTTCCCAGAGGGGATGCCCGGGCAAGGAGGCTTTCGCTCTATGCGGGGCTCTCCAACCGTCCTACGAATACTAGGCTTAGGCAAGCAGCCACAGCAGCCTACAGATCCGACTCTGATTTACCAGCTACTGCTATACGTTCGCAGAGGTTTTCAGCTGGCGCGAACTGCCCTTCGCTGCTGCTTCACAGCAAGGCTTTGGGCATTCGCTCTGAGACTTCAAAGAAGAAGAGCTGCGGGAGAGCTAGTGTATCTTGGGCCTTGCTTTCCGGGGCTCCATGTTCGCGCCATGCGTTCTCACTGCCAAGCCGAACTAAGCAGGTTCAATCACAAACCTACAGGAGTGTGCGTTGCCTAGGATGGCACTCTATGCTCACTTCATGTCCTGGCATAGGCAAGGCTAGGCCTTTTGCACTAGCGCTCGCGTGGAATCGGGGACTAAGCCAGTGCCTTCCCCACAGGAGAGGAGAGTCGACATGAACCCTGCACACTGCCCGTGCACGGGGATGGGGATCTGTTTGGGTCTGTCCTCCCTCCTACCCCGGCACACTTCCTGACACCTACAACGTTGTCACATCTTGGAGGAAGACGGCATCGGACTGCCCGTTCGTCCAGGGAGCTGTTTCTGCGAGTTGCGGCTATGGCGCTTGGTGGCAAGCCCAAGTCTGCCCTAGGCAGAGGGGGTCAAGGAGACGCTGTCCCCTTGGGACCAGAGACACAGGACCGGCCTGCCTTCTGCACAGACTCCTTCCTCAGTGTGGAGCACGCGTGCCTGCCCTAGTCGTACTCTTCTGTCACCTTAGCAGCCAGGCCTCCGTCCCTCAGCACAGGTAGATGGTGACACTTGTCTTACAACGGGCCCGCTGTTCCTGCCAGTGCCAACTCTCCTGCATCGCGACCGTTTCCCGAACACAAAGCCAACGGCTCCTTCTCTTTGCCCGTGGCAGCGTGCTGCACCTAACCCAGACTTGCTCTTGGGGAGCACGGTGACAGACGTGTCCCTTTCCTTAAGCCCCTTTCAGAGGTGCATCCACGCTTCTCTCTCTGGCATAGGGGATGCTAGCTAAAAGAAAATTTCGCTCCATGCCGGTATCTTGCACTGTCCTGAGCAGACTAGCTCAGGCAAGAAGCAGCAGCTTCCCACAAACCCGACTCTGATTGCCCAACGAATGTTATGTTTCCCAGAGAGGATGCCTGGGCATAGAAGGATTTCGTTCCATGCGGGATTATTACAACGTGCAGGGGACACTAGATCAGGGAAGCAGCAGCAGCATACCTCAGACGCGACTCTGTTTTCCAAGTAGCTGGTGACTCTTGTCTTACAACGGGCGCGCTGTTCCTGCCAGTGCCAACTCTCCTGCATCGCGACCGTTTCCCGAACTCAAAGCGAACGGCTCCTTCTCTTTGCCTGTGGCAGCGTGCTGCACCTTCCCCAGACTTGCTCTTGGGGAGCACGGTGACAGACGTGTCCCTTTCCTTAAGGCCCTTTCCAGAGGTGCAACCACGCTTCTCTCTCTGGCATAGGGGATGCTAGGTGAAAGAATATTTCGCTCCATGCGGGTATCTTGCACTGTCCTGAGCAGAGTAGCTCAGGCAAGAAGCAGCAGCTTCCCACAAACCCGACTCTGATTGCCCAACGAATGCTATGCTTTCCCAGATCGGATGCCTGGGCATAGAAGGATTTCGTTCCATGCGGGTTTATTACAACGTGCAGGGGAGACTAGATCAGGGAAGCAGCAGCAGCATCCCTCAGATGTGACTCTGATTTCCCAACGAAAGCTGTGCCTTCCCAGAGGGGATGCCCGGGCAAAGAGGCTTTCGCTCTATGCGGGGCTCTCCCACCGTCCTACGAATACTAGGCTAAGGCAAGCAGCCACAGCAGCCTACAGATCCGACTCTGATTTACCAGCTACTGCTATACGTTCGCCGAGGTTTTCAGCTGGCGTGAACTGCCCTTCGCTGCTGCTTCACATCAAGGCTTTGGGCATTCGCTCTGACACTTCAAAGAAGAAGAGCTGCGGGAGAGCTAGTGTATCTTGGGCCTTGCTTTCCGGGGCTCCATGTTCGCGCCGTGCGTTCTCCCTGCCTAGCCGAACTAAGCAGGGTCAATCACAAACCTACAGCAGTGTGCGTTGCCTAGGATGGCACTCTATGCTCACTTCATGTCCTGGCATAGGCAAGGCTAGGCATTTTGCACTAGAGCTCGCGTGGAATCGGGGACTAAGCCAGTGCCTTCCCCACAGGAGAGGAGAGTCGACATGAACCCTGCACACTGCCCGTGCACGGGGATGGGGATCTGTTTGGGTCTGTCCCCCCTCCTACCCCGGCACACATCCTGACACCAACAACGTTGTCACATCTTGGAGGAAGACGGCATCGGACTGCCCGTTCGTCCAGGGAGCTGTTTCTGCGAGTTGCGGCTATGGCGCTTGGTGGCAAGCCCAAGTCTGCCCTAGGCAGAGGGGGTCAAGGAGACGCTGTCCCCTTGGGACCAGAGACACAGGACCGGCCTGCCTTCTGCACAGACTCCTTCCTCAGTGTGGAGCACGCGTGCCTGCCCTAGTCCTACTCTACTGTCACCTTAGCAGCCAGGCCTCCATCCTTCAGCACAGGTAGATGGTGACACTTGTCTTACAACGGGCCCGCTGTTCCTGCCAGTGCCAACTCTCCTGCATCGCGACCTTTTCCCGAACACAAAGCCAACGGCTCCTTCTCTTTGCCCGTGGCAGCGTGCTGCACCTTCCCCAGACTTGCTCTTGGGGAGCACGGTGAACAGACGTGTCCCTTTCCTTAAGGCCCTTTCCAGAGGTGCAACCACGCTTCTCTCTCTGGCAGAGGGGATGCTAGGTGAAAGGGAATTTCGCTCCATGCGGGTATCTTGCACTGTCCTCAGCAGAATAGCTCAGGCAAGAAGCAGCAGCTTCCTAAAAACCCGACACTGATTGCCCAACGAAGCTCTGCTTTCTCAGAGAGGAGGCCTGGCCATAGAT
This sequence comes from Neogale vison, assembly GCF_020171115.1. NCBI lineage: Eukaryota > Metazoa > Chordata > Mammalia > Carnivora > Mustelidae > Neogale > Neogale vison. The sequence goes on from NC_058101.1 coordinate 217,599,588, forward strand.
GATTTCGCTCCATGCGGGTTTATTACAATTTGCAGGGAAGTCTAACTCAGGCAAGCAGCAACAGCATCCCTCAGAAGCGACTCTGATTTCCCAACGAAAGCTGTGACTTCCCAAAAGGGATGCCCGGGCAAAGTGGCTTTCGCTCTATGCGGGGCTCTCCCACCGTCCTACGAATACTAGGCTAAGGCAAGCAGCCACAGCAGCCTACAGATCTGACTCTGATTTACCAACTGAACTAAGCAGGCACAATCAAAAACCAACAGCAGCGTGCGTTGCCTAGGATGGCACTCTATGCTCACTTCATGTCCTGGCATAGGCAAGGCTAGGCCTTTTGCACTAGCGCTCGCGTGGATTCGGGGACTAAGCCAGTGCCTTCCCCACAGGAGAGGAGAGTCGACATGAACCCTGCACACTGCCCGTGCACGGGGATGGGGATCTGTTTGGGTCTGTCCCCCCTGCTACCCCGGCACACTTCCTGACACCAACAACGTTGTCACATCTTGGAGTAAGACGGCATCGGACTGCCCGTTCGTCCAGGGAGCTGTTTCTGCGAGTTGAAGCTATGGCGCTTGGTGGCAAGCCCAAGTCTGCCCTAGGCACAGGTGGTCAAGGAGACGCTGTCCCCTTGGGACCAGAGACACAGGACAGGCCTGCCTTCTGCCCAGACTCCTTCCTCAGTGTGGAGCACACCTGCCTGCCATAGTCATACTCTTCTGTCACCTTAGCAGCCAGGCCTCCGACCCTCAGCACAGGTAGATGGTGACACTTGTCTTACAACGGGCCCGCTGTTCCTGCCAGGGCCAACTCTCCTTCATCGCGACCGTTTCCCAAACACAAAGCCAACGGCTCCTTCTCTTTGCCCGTGGCAGCGTGATGAACCTTCCCAAGATTTGCTCTTGGGGAGCACAGTGACAGACGTGTCCCTTTCCTTAAGGCCCTTTCCAGAGGTGCAACCACGCTTCTCTCTCTGGCAGAGGGGATGCTAGGTAAAAGATAATTTCGCTCCATGCGGGTATCTTGCACTGTCCTGAGCAGACTAGCTCAGGCAAGAAGCAGCAGCTTCCCACAAACCCGACTCTGATTGCCCAACGAATGCTGTGCTTTCACAGAGAGGATGCCTGGGCATAGAAGGATTTCATTCCAGGCGGGATTATTACAACGTGCGGGGGAGACTAAATCAGGGAAGCAGCAGCAGCATCCCTCAGACGCGACTCTGTTTTCACAAGTAGCTGGTGACACTTGTCTTACAACGGGCCCGCTGTTCCTGCCAGTGCCAACTCTCCTGCATCGTGACCGTTTCCCGAACACAAAGCCAACGGCTCCTTCTCTTTGCCCGTGGCAGCTTGATGCACCTTCCCCAGACTTGCTCTTGGGGAGCACTGTGACAGACGTGTCCCTTTCCTTAAGGCCCTTTCCAGAGGTGCAACCACGCTTCTCTCTCTGGCAGAGGGGATGCTAGGTAAAAGAAAATTTCGCTCCATGCGGGTTTCTTGCACTGTCCTGAGCAGAGTAGCTCAGGCAAGAAGCAGCAGCTTCCCACAAACCCGACTCTGATTGCCCAACGAATGCTATGCTTTCCCAGAGAGGATGCCTGGGCATAGAAGGATTTCGTTCCATGCGGGATTATTACAACGTGCAGAGGACACTAGATCAGGGAAGCAGCAGCAGCATCCCTCAGACGCGACTCTGTTTTCACAAGTAGCTGGTGACTCTTGTCTTACAACGGGCCCGCTGTTCCTGCCAGTGCCAACTCTCCTGCATCGCGACCGTTTCCCGAACACAAAGCCAACGGCTCCTTCTCTTTGCCCGTGGCAGCGTGCTGCACCTTCCCCAGACTTGCTCTTGGGGAGCACGGTGACAGACGTGTCCCTTTCCTTAAGCCCCTTTCGAGAGGTGCATCCACGCTTCTCTCTCTGGCAGAGGGGATGCTAGGTGAAAGGGAATTTCGCTCCATGCGGGTATCTTGCACTGTCCTCAGCAGAATAGCTCAGGCAAGAAGCAGCAGCTTCCTAAAAACCCGACTCTAATTGCCCAACGAAAGCTCTGCTTTCTCAGAGAGGAGGCCTGGCCATAGATGATTTCGCTCCATGCGGGTTTATTACAATTTGCAGGGAAGTCTAACTCAGGCAAGCAGCAACAGCATCCCTCAGACGCGACTCTGATTTCCCAACGAAAGCTGTGACTTCCCAAAGGGGATGCCCGGGCAAAGTGGCTTTCGCTCTATGCGGGGCTCTCCCACCGTCCTACGAATACTAGGCTAAGGCAAGCAGCCACAGCAGCCTACAGATCTGACTCTGATTTACCAACTGAACTAAGCAGGCACAATCAAAAACCAACAGCAGCGTGTGTTGCCTAGGATGGCACTCTATGCTCACTTCATGTCCTGGCATAGGCAAGGCTAGGCCTTTTGCACTAGCGCTCGTGTGGAATCGGGGACTAAGCCAGTGCCTTCCCCACAGGAGAGGAGAGTCGACATGATCCCTGCACACCGCCCGTGCACTGGGCTAGGGATCTGTTTGGGTCTGTCCCCCCTCCTACCCCGGCACACTTCCTGACACCAACAACGTTGTCACATCTTGGAGGAAGACGGCATCGGACTGCCCGTTCGTCCAGGGAGCTGTTTCTGCGAGTTGAAGCTATGGCGCTTGGTGGCAAGCCCAAGTCTGCCCTAGGCACAGGTGGTCAAGGAGACGCTGTCCCCTTGGGACCAGAGACACAGGACAGGCCTGCCTTCTGCCCAGACTCCTTCCTCAGTGTGGAGCACACCTGCCTGCCATAGTCATACTCTTCTGTCACCTTAGCAGCCAGGCCTCCGACCCTCAGCACAGGTAGATGGTGACACTTGTCTTACAACGGGCCCGCTGTTCTTGCCAGTGCCAACTCTCCTTCATCGCGACCGTTTCCCGAACACAAAGCCAACGGCTCCTTCTCTTTGCCCGTGGCAGCGTGATGCACCTTCCCGAGACTTGCTCTTGGGGAGCACAGTGACAGACGTGTCCCTTTCCATAAGGCCCTTTCCAGAGGTGCAACCACGCTTCTCTCTCTGGCAGAGGGGATGCTAGGTAAAAGATAATTTCGCTCCATGCGGGTATCTTGCACTGTCCTGAGCAGACTAGCTCAGGAAAGAAGCAGCAGCTTCCCACAAACCCGACTCTGATTGCCCAACGAATGCTATGCTTTCCCAGAGAGGATGCCTGGGCATAGAAGGATTTCATTCCATGCGGGATTATTACAACGTGCAGGGGAGACTAGATCAGGGAAGCAGCAGCAGCATCCCTCAGACGCGACTCTGTTTTCACAAGTAGCTGGTGACACTGTCTTACAACGGGCCCGCTGTTCCTGCCAGTGCCAACTCTCCTGCATCGCGACCGTTTCCCGAACACAAAGCCAACGGCTCCTTCTCTTTGCCCGTGGCAGCGTGCTGCACCTTCCCCAGACTTGCTCTTGGGGAGCACGGTGACAGACGTGTCCCTTTCCATAAGGCCCTTTCCAGAGGTGCAACCACGCTTCTCTCTCTGGCAGAGGGGATGCTAGGTAAAAGAAAATTTCGCTCCATGCGGGTATCTTGCACTGTCCTGAGCAGAGTAGCTCAGGCAAGAAGCAGCAGCTTCCCAAAAACCCGACTCTGATTGCCCAACGAATGCTATGCTTTCCCAGAGAGGATGCCTGGACATAGAAGGATTTCGTTCCATGCGGGTTTATTACAACGTGCAGGGGAGACTAGCTCAGGGAAGCAGCAGCAGCATCCCTCAGACGCGACTCTGATTTCCCAACGAAAGCTGTGCCTTCCCAGAGGGGATGCCCGGGCAAGGAGGCTTTCGCTCTATGCGGGGCTCTCCCACCGTCCTACGAATACTAGGCTTAGGCAAGCAGCCACAGCAGCCTACAGATCCGACTCTGATTTACCAGCTACTGCTATACGTTCGCCGAGGTTTTCAGCTGGCGCGAACTGCCCTTCGCTGCTGCTTCACAGCAAGGCTTTGGGCATTCGCTCTGAGACTTCAAAGAAGAAGAGCTGCGGGAGAGCTAGTGTATCTTGGGCCTTGCTTTCCGGGGCTCCATGTTCGCGCCATGCGTTCTCACTGCCAAGCCGAACTAAGCAGGTTCAATCACAAACCTACAGCAGTGTGCGTTGCCTAGGATGGCACTCTATGCTCACTTCATGTCCTGGCATAGGCAAGGCTAGGCCTTTTGCACTAGCGCTCGCGTGGAATCGGGGACTAAGCCAGTGCCTTCCCCACAGGAGAGGAGAGTCGACATGAACCCTGCACACTGCCCGTGCACGGGGATGGGGATCTGTTTGGGTCTGTCCTCCCTCCTACCCCGGCACACTTCCTGACACCTACAACGTTGTCACATCTTGGAGGAAGACGGCATCGGACTGCCCGTTCGTCCAGGAAGCTGTTTCTGCGAGTTGAAGCTATGGCGCTTGGTGGCAAGCCCAAGTCTGCCCTAGGCACAGGTGGTCAAGGAGACGCTGTCCCCTTGGGACCAGAGACACAGGACAGGCCTGCCTTCTGCCCAGACTCCTTCCTCAGTGTGGAGCACACCTGCCTGCCATAGTCATACTCTTCTGTCACCTTAGCAGCCAGGCCTCCGACCCTCAGCACAGGTAGATGGTGACACTTGTCTTACAACGGGCCCGCTGTTCTTGCCAGTGCCAACTCTCCTTCATCGCGACCGTTTCCCGAACACAAAGCCAACGGCTCCTTCTCTTTGCCCTTGGCAGCGTGATGCACCTTCCCCAGACTTGCTCTTGGGGAGCACAGTGACAGACGTGTCCCTTTCCATAAGGCCCTTTCCAGAGGTTCAACCACGCTTCTCTCTCTGGCAGAGGGGATGCTAGGTAAAAGATAATTTCGCTCCATGCGGGTATCTTGCACTGTCCTGAGCAGACTAGCTCAGGCAAGAAGCAGCAGCTTCCTACAAACCCGACTCTGAATGCCCAACGAATGCTATGCTTTCCCAGAGAGGATGCCTGGGCATAGAAGGATTTCATTCCAGGCGGGATTATTACAACGTGCAGGGGAGACTAGATCAGGGAAGCAGCAGCAGCATCCCTCAGACGCGACTCTGTTTTCACAAGTAGCTGGAGACACTTGTCTTACAACTGGCCCGCTGTTCCTGCCAGTGCCAACTCTCCTGCATCGTGACAGTTTCCCGAACACAGAGCCAACGGCTCCTTCTCTTTGCCCGTGGCAGCGTGATGCACCTTCCCCAGACTTGCTCTTGGGGAGCACGGTGACAGACGTGTCCCTTTCCTTAAGGCCCTTTCCAGAGGTGCAACCACGCTTCTCTCTCTGGCATGGGGGATGCTAGCTAAAAGAAAATTTCGCTCCATGCCGGTATCTTGCACTGTCCTGAGCAGACTAGCTCAGGCAAGAAGCAGCAGCTTCCCACAAACCCGACTCTGATTGCCCAACGAATGTTATGCTTTCCCAGAGAGGATGCCTGGGCATAGAAGGATTTCGTTCCATGCGGGATTATTACAACGTGCAGGGGACACTAGATCAGGGAAGCAGCAGCAGCATACCTCAGACGCGACTCTGTTTTCCAAGTAGCTGGTGACTCTTGTCTTACAACGGGCGCGCTGTTCCTGCCAGTGCCAACTCTCCTGCATCGCGACCGTTTCCCGAACTCAAAGCGAACGGCTCCTTCTCTTTGCCTGTGGCAGCGTGCTGCACCTTCCCCAGACTTGCTCTTGGGGAGCACGGTGACAGACGTGTCCCTTTCCTTAAGGCCCTTTCCAGAGGTGCAACCACGCTTCTCTCTCTGGCATAGGGGATGCTAGGTGAAAGAAAATTTCGCTCCATGCGGGTATCTTGCACTGTCCTGAGCAGAGTAGCTCAGGCAAGAAGCAGCAGCTTCCCACAAACCCGACTCTGATTGCCCAACGAATGCTATGCTTTCCCAGAGAGGATGCCTGGGCATAGAAGGATTTCGTTCCATGCGGGTTTATTACAACGTGCATGGGAGACTAGCTCAGGGAAGCAGCAGCAGCATCCCTCAGACGCGACTCTGATTTCCCAACGAAAGCTGTGCCTTCCCAGAGGGGATGCCCGGGCAAAGAGGCTTTCGCTCTATGCGGGGCTCTCCCACCGTCCTACGAATACTAGCTAAGGCAAGCAGCCACAGCAGCCTACAGATCCGACTCTGATTTACCAGCTACTGCTATACGTTCGCAGAGGTTTTCAGCTGGCGCGAACTGCCCTTCGCTGCTGCTTCACAGCAAGGCTTTGGGCATTCGCTCTGACACTTCAAAGAAGAAGAGCTGCGGGAGAGCTAGTGTATCTTGGGCCTTGCTTTCCGGGGCTCCATGTTCGCGCCGTGCGTTCTCCCTGCCAAGCCGAACTAAGCAGGGTCAATCACAAACCTACAGCAGTGTGCGTTGCCTAGGATGGCACTCTATGCTCACTTCATGTCCTGGCATAGGCAAGGCTAGGCCTTTTGCACTAGAGCTCGCGTGGAATCGGGGACTAAGCCAGTGCCTTCCCCACAGGAGAGGAGAGTCGACATGAACCCTGCACATTGCCCGTGCACGGGGATGGGGATCTGTTTGGGTCTGTCCCCCCTCCTACCCCGGCACACTTCCTGACACCAACAAAGTTGTCACATCTTGGAGGAAGACGGCATCGGACTGCCCGTTCGTCCAGGGAGCTGTTTCTGCGAGTTGCGGCTATGGCGCTTGGTGGCAAGCCCAAGTCTGCCCTAGGCAGAGGGGGTCAAGGAGACGCTGTCCCCTTGGGACCAGAGATACAGGACCGGCCTGCCTTCTGCACAGACTCCTTCCTCAGTGTGGAGCACGCGTGCCTGCCCTAGTCCTACTCTACTGTCACCTTAGCAGCCAGGCCTCCATCCTTCAGCACAGGTAGATGGTGACACTTGTCTTACAACGGGCCCGCTGTTCCTGCCAGTGCCAACTCTCCTGCATCGCGACCTTTTCCCGAACACAAAGCCAACGGCTCCTTCTCTTTGCCCGTGGCAGCGTGCTGCACCTTCCCCAGACTTGCTCTTGGGGAGCACGGTGACAGACGTGTCCCTTTCCTTAAGGCCCTTTCCAGAGGTGCAACCACGCTTCTCTCTCTGGCAGAGGGGATGCTAGGTGAAAGGGAATTTCGCTCCATGCGGGTATCTTGCACTGTCCTCAGCAGAATAGCTCAGGCAAGAAGCAGCAGCTTCCTAAAAACCCGACACTGATTGCCCAAAGAAGCTCTGCTTTCTCAGAGAGGAGGCCTGGCCATAGATGATTTCGCTCCATGCGGGTTTATTACAATTTGCAGGGAAGTCTAACTCAGGCAAGCAGCAACAGCATCCCTCAGACGCGACTCTGATTTCCCAACGAAAGCTGTGACTTCCCAAAAGGGATGCCCGGGCAAAGTGGCTTTCGCTCTATGCGGGGCTCTCCCACCGTCCTACGAATACTAGGCTAAGGCAAGCAGCCACAGCAGCCTACAGATCTGACTCTGATTTACCAACTGAACTAAGCAGGCACAATCAAAAACCAACAGCAGCGTGCGTTGCCTAGGATGGCACTCTATGCTCACTTCATGTCCTGTCATAGGCAAGGCTAGGCCTTTTGCACTAGCGCTCGCGCGGAATCGGGGACTAAGCCAGTGCCTTCCCCACAGGAGAGGAGAGTCGACATGAACCCTGCACACTGCCCGTGCACTGGGCTGGGGATCTGTTTGGGTCTGTCCCCCCTCCTACCCCGGCACACTTCCTGACACCAACAACGTTGTCACATCTTGAGGAAGACAGCATCGGACTGCCCGTTCGTCCAGGGAGCTGTTTCTGCGAGTTGAAGCTATGGCGCTTGGTGGCAAGCCCAAGTCTGCCCTAGGCACAGGTGGTCAAGGAGACGCTGTCCCCTTGGGACCAGAGACACAGGACAGGCCTGCCTTCTGCCCAGACTCCTTCCTCAGTGTGGAGCACACCTGCCTGCCATAGTCATACTCTTCTGTCACCTTAGCAGCCAGGCCTCCGACCCTCAGCACAGGTAGATGGTGACACTTGTCCTACAACGGGCCCGCTGTTCCTGCTAGTGCCAACTCTCCTGCATCGCGACCGTTTCCCGAACACAAAGCCAACGGCTCCTTCTCTTTGCCCGTGGCAGCGTGATGCACCTTCCCCAGACTTGCTCTTGGGGAGCACAGTGACAGACGTGTCCCTTTCCATAAGGCCCTTTCCAGGGGTGCAACCACGCTTCTCTCTCTGGCAGAGGGGATGCTAGGTAAAAGATAATTTCGCTCCATGCGGGTATCTTGCACTGTCCTGAGCAGAGTAGCTCAGGCAAGAAGCAGCAGCTTCCCACAAACCCGACTCTGATTGCCCAACGAATGCTATGCTTTCCCAGAGAGGATGCCTGGGCATAGAAGGATTTCGTTCCATGCGGGATTATTACAACGTGCAGGGGAGACTAGATCAGGGAAGCAGCAGCAGCATACCTCAGACGCGACTCTGTTTTCACAAGTAGCTGGTGACTCTTGTCTTACAACGGGCCCGCTGTTCCTGCCAGTGCCAACTCTCCTGCATCGCGACCGTTTCCCGAACACAAAGCCAACGGCTCCTTCTCTTTGCCCGTGGCAGCGTGCTGCACCTTCCCCAGACTTGCTCTTGGGGAGCACGGTGACAGACGTGTCCCTTTCCTTAAGCCCCTTTCCAGAGGTGCAACCACGCTTCTCTCTCTGGCAAAGGGGATGCTAGGTGAAAGGGAATTTCGCTCCATGCGGGTATCTTGCACTGTCCTCAGCAAAATAGCTCAGGCAAGAAGCAGCAGCTTCCTAAAAACCTGACACTGATTGCCCAACGAAGCTCTGCTTTCTCAGAGAGGAGGCCTGGCCATAGATGATTTCGCTCCATGCGGGTTTATTACAATTTGCAGGGAAGTCTAACTCAGGCAAGCAGCAACAGCATCCCTCAGACGCGACTCTGATTTCCCAACGAAAGCTGTGCCTTCCCAGAGGGGATGCCCGGGCAAAGAGGCTTTCGCTCTATGCGGGGCTCTCCCACCGTCCTACGAATACTAGGCTAAGGCAAGCAGCCACAGCAGCCTACAGATCCGACTCTGATTTACCAGCTACTGCTATACGTTCGCAGAGGTTTTCAGCTGGCGCGAACTGCCCTTCGCTGCTGCTTCACAGCAAGGCTTTGGGCATTCGCTCTGACACTTCAAAGAAGAAGAGCTGCGGGAGACCTAGTGTATCTTGGGCCTTGCTTTCCGGGGCTCCATGTTCGCGCCGTGCGTTCTCCCTGCCAAGCCGAACTAAGCAGGGTCAATCACAAACCTACAGCAGTGTGCGTTGCCTAGGATGGCACTCTATGCTCACTTCATGTCCTGGCATAGGCAAGGCTAGGCCTTTTGCACTAGCGCTCGCGTGGAATGGGGGACTAAGCCAGTGCCTTCCCCACAGGAGAGGAGAGTCGACATGAACCCTGCACACTGCCCGTGCACGGGGATGGGGATCTGTTTGGGTCTGTCCCCCCTGCTACCCCGGCACACTTCCTGACACCAACAACGTTGTCACATCTTGAGGAAGACAGCATCGGACTGCCCGTTCGTCCAGGGAGCTGTTTCTGCGAGTTGAAGCTATGGCGCTTGGTGGCAAGCCCAAGTCTGCCCTAGGCACAGGTGGTCAAGGAGACGCTGTCCCCTTGGGACCAGAGACACAGGACAGGCCTGCCTTCTGCCCAGACTCCTTCCTCAGTGTGGAGCACACCTGCCTGCCATAGTCATACTCTTCTGTCACCTTAGCAGCCAGGCCTCCGACCCTCAGCACAGGTAGATGGTGACACTTGTCTTACAACGGGCCCGCTGTTCCTGCCAGTGCCAACTCTCCTGCATCGCGACCGTTTCCCGAACACAAAGCCAACGGCTCCTTCTCTTTGCCCGTGGCAGCGTGCTGCACCTAACCCAGACTTGCTCTTGGGGAGCACGGTGACAGACGTGTCCCTTTCCTTAAGCCCCTTTCAGAGGTGCATCCACGCTTCTCTCTCTGGCATAGGGGATGCTAGCTAAAAGAAAATTTCGCTCCATGCCGGTATCTTGCACTGTCCTGAGCAGACTAGCTCAGGCAAGAAGCAGCAGCTTCCCACAAACCCGACTCTGATTGCTCAACGAATGTTATGCTTTCCCAGAGAGGATGCCTGGGCATAGAAGGATTTCGTTCCATGCGGGATTATTACAACGTGCAGGAGACACTAGATCAGGGAAGCAGCAGCAGCATACCTCAGACGCGACTCTGTTTTCCAAGTAGCTGGTGACTCTTGTCTTACAACGGGCGCGCTGTTCCTGCCAGTGCCAACTCTCCTGCATCGCGACCGTTTCCCGAACTCAAAGCGAACGGCTCCTTCTCTTTGCCTGTGGCAGCGTGCTGCACCTTCCCCAGACTTGCTCTTGGGGAGCACGGTGACAGACGTGTCCCTTTCCTTAAGGCCCTTTCCAGAGGTGCAACCACGCTTCTCTCTCTGGCATAGGGGATGCTAGGTGAAAGAATATTTCGCTCCATGCGGGTATCTTGCACTGTCCTGAGCAGAGTAGCTCAGGCAAGAAGCAGCAGCTTCCCACAAACCCGACTCTGATTGCCCAACGAATGCTATGCTTTCCCAGATCGGATGCCTGGGCATAGAAGGATTTCGTTCCATGCGGGTTTATTACAACGTGCAGGGGAGACTAGATCAGGGAAGCAGCAGCAGCATCCCTCAGATGTGACTCTGATTTCCCAACGAAAGCTGTGCCTTCCCAGAGGGGATGCCCGGGCAAAGAGGCTTTCGCTCTATGCGGGGCTCTCCCACCGTCCTACGAATACTAGGCTAAGGCAAGCAGCCACAGCAGCCTACAGATCCGACTCTGATTTACCAGCTACTGCTATACGTTCGCCGAGGTTTTCAGCTGGCGCGAACTGCCCTTCGCTGCTGCTTCACAGCAAGGCTTTGGGCATTCGCTCTGACACTTCAAAGAAGAAGAGCTGCGGGAGAGCTAGTGTATCTTGGGCCTTGCTTTCCGGGGCTCCATGTTCGCGCCGTGCGTTCTCCCTGCCAAGCCGAACTAAGCAGGGTCAATCACAAATCTACAGCAGTGTGCGTTGCCTAGGATGGCACTCTATGCTCACTTCATGTCCTGGCATAGGCAAGGCTAGGCCTTTTGCACTAGAGCTCGCGTGGAATCGGGGACTAAGCCAGTGCCTTCCCCACAGGAGAGGAGAGTCGACATGAACCCTGCACACTGCCCGTGCACGGGGATGGGGATCTGTTTGGGTCTGTCCCCCCTCCTACCCCGGCACACTTCCTGACACCAACAACGTTGTCACATCTTGGAGGAAGACGGCATCGGACTGCCCGTTCGTCCAGGGAGCTGTTTCTGCGAGTTGCGGCTATGGCGCTTGGTGGCAAGCCCAAGTCTGCCCTAGGCAGAGGGGGTCAAGGAGACGCTGTCCCCTTGGGACCAGAGACACAGGACCGGCCTGCCTTCTGCACAGACTCCTTCCTCAGTGTGGAGCACGCGTGCCTGCCCTAGTCCTACTCTACTGTCACCTTAGCAGCCAGGCCTCCATCCTTCAGCACAGGTAGATGGTGACACTTGTCTTACAACGGGCCCGCTGTTCCTGCCAGTGCCAACTCTCCTGCATCGCGACCTTTTCCCGAACACAAAGCCAACAGCTCCTTCTCTTTGCCCGTGGCAGCGTGCTGCACCTTCCCCAGACTTGCTCTTGGGGAGCACGGTGACAGACGTGTCCCTTTCCTTAAGGCCCTTTCCAGAGGTGCAACCACGCTTCTCTCTCTGGCAGAGGGGATGCTAGGTGAAAGGGAATTTCGCTCCATGCGGGTATCTTGCACTGTCCTGAGCAGACTAGCTCAGGCAAGAAGCAGCAGCTTCCCACAAACCCGACTCTGATTGCCCAACGAATGCTGTGCTTTCACAGAGAGGATGCCTGGGCATAGAAGGATTTCATTCCAGGCGGGATTATTACAACGTGCGGGGGAGACTAGATCAGGGAAGCAGCAGCAGCATCCCTCAGACGCGACTCTGTTTTCACAAGTAGCTGGTGACACTTGTCTTACAACGAGCCCGCTCTTCCTGCCAGTGCCAACTCTCCTGCATCGTGACCGTTTCCCGAACACAAAGCCAACGGCTCCTTCTCTTTGCCCCTGGCAGCTTGATGCACCTTCCCCAGACTTGCTCTTGGGGAGCACTGTGACAGACGTGTCCCTTTCCTTAAGGCCCTTTCCAGAGGTGCAACCACGCTTCTCTCTCTGGCAGAGGGGATGCTAGGTAAAAGAAAATTTCGCTCCATGCGGGTTTCTTGCACTGTCCTGAGCAGAGTAGCTCAGGCAAGAAGCAGCAGCTTCCCACAAACCCGACTCTGATTGCCCAACGAATGCTATGCTTTCCCAGAGAGGATGCCTGGGCATAGAAGGATTTCGTTCCATGCGGGATTATTACAACGTGCAGAGGACACTAGATCAGGGAAGCAGCAGCAGCATCCCTCAGACGCGACTCTGTTTTCACAAGTAGCTGGTGACTCTTGTCTTACAACGGGCCCGCTGTTCCTGCCAGTGCCAACTCTCCTGCATCGCGACCGTTTCCCGAACACAAAGCCAACGGCTCCTTCTCTTTGCCCGTGGCAGCGTGCTGCACCTTCCCCAGACTTGCTCTTGGGGAGCACGGTGACAGACGTGTCCCTTTCCTTAAGCCCCTTTCGAGAGGTGCATCCACGCTTCTCTCTCTGGCAGAGGGGATGCTAGGTGAAAGGGAATTTCGCTCCATGCGGGTATCTTGCACTGTCCTCAGCAGAATAGCTCAGGCAAGAAGCAGCAGCTTCCTAAAAACCCGACTCTAATTGCCCAACGAATGCTCTGCTTTCTCAGAGAGGAGGCCTGGCCATAGATGATTTCGCTCCATGCGGGTTTATTACAATTTGCAGGGAAGTCTAACTCAGGCAAGCAGCAACAGCATCCCTCAGACGCGACTCTGATTTCCCAACGAAAGCTGTGACTTCCCAAAGGGGATGCCCGGGCAAAGTGGCTTTCGCTCTATGCGCGGCTCTCCCACCGTCCTACGAATACTAGGCTAAGGCAAGCAGCCACAGCAGCCTACAGATCTGACTCTGATTTACCAACTGAACTAAGCAGGCACAATCAAAAACCAACAGCAGCGTGTGTTGCCTAGGATGTCACTCTATGCTCACTTCATGTCCTGTCATAGGCAAGGCTAGGCCTTTTGCACTAGCGCTCGTGTGGAATCGGGGACTAAGCCAGTGCCTTCCCCACAGGAGAGGAGAGTCGACATGATCCCTGCACACCGCCCGTGCACTGGGCTAGGGATCTGTTTGGGTCTGTCCCCCCTCCTACCCCGGCACACTTCCTGACACCAACAACGTTGTCACATCTTGGAGGGAGACGGCATCGGACTGCCCGTTCGTCCAGGAAGCTGTTTCTGCGAGTTGAAGCTATGGCGCTTGGTGGCAAGCCCAAGTCTGCCCTAGGCACAGGTGGTCAAGGAGACGCTGTCCCCTTGGGACCAGAGACACAGGACAGGCCTGCCTTCTGCCCAGACTCCTTCCTCAGTGTGGAGCACACCTGCCTGCCATAGTCATACTCTTCTGTCACCTTAGCAGCCAGGCCTCCGACCCTCAGCACAGGTAGATGGTGACACTTGTCTTACAACGGGCCCGCTGTTCTTGCCAGTGCCAACTCTCCTTCATCGCGACCGTTTCCCGAACACAAAGCCAACGGCTCCTTCTCTTTGCCCGTGGCAGCGTGATGCACCTTCCCGAGACTTGCTCTTGGGGAGCACAGTGACAGACGTGTCCCTTTCCATAAGGCCCTTTCCAGAGGTGCAACCACGCTTCTCTCTCTGGCAGAGGGGATGCTAGGTAAAAGATAATTTCGCTCCATGCGGGTATCTTGCACTGTCCTGAGCAGACTAGCTCAGGAAAGAAGCAGCAGCTTCCCACAAACCCGACTCTGATTGCCCAACGAATGCTATGCTTTCCCAGAGAGGATGCCTGGGCATAGAAGGATTTCATTCCATGCGGGATTATTACAACGTGCAGGGGAGACTAGATCAGGGAAGCAGCAGCAGCATCCCTCAGACGCGACTCTGTTTTCACAAGTAGCTGGTGACACTGTCTTACAACGGGCCCGCTGTTCCTGCCAGTGCCAACTCTCCTGCATCGCGACCGTTTCCCGAACACAAAGCCAACGGCTCCTTCTCTTTGCCCGTGGCAGCGTGCTGCACCTTCCCCAGACTTGCTCTTGGGGAGCACGGTGACAGACGTGTCCCTTTCCATAAGGCCCTTTCCAGAGGTGCAACCACGCTTCTCTCTCTGGCAGAGGGGATGCTAGGTAAAAGAAAATTTCGCTCCATGCGGGTATCTTGCACTGTCCTGAGCAGAGTAGCTCAGGCAAGAAGCAGCAGCTTCCCAAAAACCCGACTCTGATTGCCCAACGAATGCTATGCTTTCCCAGAGAGGATGCCTGGACATAGAAGGATTTCGTTCCATGCGGGTTTATTACAACGTGCAGGGGAGACTAGCTCAGGGAAGCAGCAGCAGCATCCCTCAGACGCGACTCTGATTTCCCAACGAAAGCTGTGCCTTCCCAGAGGGGATGCCCGGGCAAGGAGGCTTTCGTTCTATGCGGGGCTCTCCAACCGTCCTACGAATACTAGGCTTAGGCAAGCAGCCACAGCAGCCTACAGATCCGACTCTGATTTACCAGCTACTGCTATACGTTCGCAGAGGTTTTCAGCTGGCGCGAACTGCCCTTCACTGCTGCTTCACAGCAAGGCTTTGGGCATTCGCTCTGAGACTTCAAAGAAGAAGAGCTGCGGGAGAGCTAGTGTGTCTTGGGCCTTGCTTTCCGGGGCTCCATGTTCGCGCCATGCGTTCTCACTGCCAAGCCGAACTAAGCAGGTTCAATCACAAACCTACAGGAGTGTGCGTTGCCTAGGATGGCACTCTATGCTCACTTCATGTCCTGGCATAGGCAAGGCTAGGCCTTTTGCACTAGCGCTCGCGTGGAATCGGGGACTAAGCCAGTGCCTTCCCCACAGGAGAGGAGAGTCGACATGAACCCTGCACACTGCCCGTGCACGGGGATGGGGATCTGTTTGGGTCTGTCCTCCCTCCTACCCCGGCACACTTCCTGACACCTACAACGTTGTCACATCTTGGAGGAAGACGGCATCGGACTGCCCGTTCGTCCAGGGAGCTGTTTCTGCGAGTTGCGGCTATGGCGCTTGGTGGCAAGCCCAAGTCTGCCCTAGGCAGAGGGGGTCAAGGAGACGCTGTCCCCTTGGGACCAGAGACACAGGACCGGCCTGCCTTCTGCACAGACTCCTTCCTCAGTGTGGAGCACGCGTGCCTGCCCTAGTCGTACTCTTCTGTCACCTTAGCAGCCAGGCCTCCGTCCCTCAGCACAGGTAGATGGTGACACTTGTCTTACAACGGGCCCGCTGTTCCTGCCAGTGCCAACTCTCCTGCATCGCGACCGTTTCCCGAACACAAAGCCAACGGCTCCTTCTCTTTGCCCGTGGCAGCGTGCTGCACCTAACCCAGACTTGCTCTTGGGGAGCACGGTGACAGACGTGTCCCTTTCCTTAAGCCCCTTTCAGAGGTGCATCTACGCTTCTCTCTCTGGCATAGGGGATGCTAGCTAAAAGAAAATTTTGCTCCATGCCGGTATCTTGCACTGTCCTGAGCAGACTAGCTCAGGCAAGAAGCAGCAGCTTCCCACAAACCCGACTCTGATTGCCCAACGAATGTTATGCTTTCCCAGAGAGGATGCCTGGGCATAGAAGGATTTCGTTCCATGCGGGATTATTACAACGTGCAGGGGACACTAGATCAGGGAAGCAGCAGCAGCATACCTCAGACGCGACTCTGTTTTCCAAGTAGCTGGTGACTCTTGTCTTACAACGGGCGCGCTGTTCCTGCCAGTGCCAACTCTCCTGCATCGCGACCGTTTCCCGAACTCAAAGCGAACGGCTCCTTCTCTTTGCCTGTGGCAGCGTGCTGCACCTTCCCCAGACTTGCTCTTGGGGAGCACGGTGACAGACGTGTCCCTTTCCTTAAGGCCCTTTCCAGAGGTGCAACCACGCTTCTCTCTCTGGCATAGGGGATGCTAGGTGAAAGAATATTTCGCTCCATGCGGGTATCTTGCACTGTCCTGAGCAGAGTAGCTCAGGCAAGAAGCAGCAGCTTCCCACAAACCCGACTCTGATTGCCCAACGAATGCTATGCTTTCCCAGATCGGATGCCTGGGCATAGAAGGATTTCGTTCCATGCGGGTTTATTACAACGTGCAGGGGAGACTAGATCAGGGAAGCAGCAGCAGCATCCTTCAGATGTGACTCTGATTTCCCAACGAAAGCTGTGCCTTCCCAGAGGGGATGCCCGGGCAAAGAGGCTTTCGCTCTATGCGGGGCTCTCCCACCGTCCTACGAATACTAGGCTAAGGCAAGCAGCCACAGCAGCCTACAGATCCGACTCTGATTTACCAGCTACTGCTATACGTTCGCCGAGGTTTTCAGCTGGCGCGAACTGCCCTTCGCTGCTGCTTCACAGCAAGGCTTTGGGCATTCGCTCTGACACTTCAAAGAAGAAGAGCTGCGGGAGAGCTAGTGTATCTTGGGCCTTGCTTTCCGGGGCTCCATGTTCGCGCCGTGCGTTCTCCCTGCCAAGCCGAACTAAGCAGGGTCAATCACAAACCTACAGCAGTGTGCGTTGCCTAGGATGGCACTCTATGCTCACTTCATGTCCTGGCATAGGCAAGGCTAGGCCTTTTGCACTAGCGCTCGCGTGGAATCGGGGACTAAGCCAGTGCCTTCCCCACAGGAGAGGAGAGTCGACATGAACCCTGCACACTGCCCGTGCACGGGGATGGGGATCTGTTTGGGTCTGTCCTCCCTCCTACCCCGGCACACTTCCTGACACCTACAACGTTGTCACATCTTGGAGGAAGACGGCATCGGACTGCCCGTTCGTCCAGGGAGCTGTTTCTGCGAGTTGCGGCTATGGCGCTTGGTGGCAAGCCCAAGTCTGCCCTAGGCAGAGGGGGTCAAGGAGACGCTGTCCCCTTGGGACCAGAGACACAGGACCGGCCTGCCTTCTGCACAGACTCCTTCCTCAGTGTGGAGCACGCGTGTCTGCCCTAGTCGTACTCTTCTGTCACCTTAGCAGCCAGGCCTCCGTCCCTCAGCACAGGTAGATGGTGACACTTGACTTACAACGGGCCCGCTGTTCCTGCCAGTGCCAACTCTCCTGCATCGCGACCGTTTCCCGAACACAAAGCCAACGGCTCCTTCTCTTTGCCCGTGGCAGCGTGCTGCACCTTCCCCAGACTTGCTCTTGGGGAGCACGGTGACAGACGTGTCCCTTTCCTTAACTCCCTTTCCAGAGGTGCATCCACGCTTCTCTCTCTGGCAGAGGGGATGCTAGGTGAAAGGGAATTTCGCTCCATGCGGGTATCTTGCACTGTCCTCAGCAGAATAGCTCAGGCAAGAAGCAGCAGCTTCCTAAAAACCCGACACTGATTGCCCAACGAATGCTCTGCTTTCTCAGAGAGGAGGCCTGGCCTTAGATGATTTCGCTCCATGCTGGTGTATTACAATTTGCAGGGAAGTCTAACTCAGGCAAGCAGCAACAGCATCCCTCAGACGCGACTCTGATTTCCCAACGAAAGCTGTGACTTCCCAAAGGGGATGCCCGGGCAAAGTGGCTTTCGCTCTATGCGGGGCTCTCCCACCGTCCTACGAATACTAGGCTAAGGCAAGCAGCCACAGCAGCCTACAGATCTGACTCTGATTTACCAACTGAACTAAGCAGGCACAATCAAAAACCAACAGCAGCGTGTGTTGCCTAGGATGGCACTCTATGCTCACTTCATGTCCTGTCATAGGCAAGGCTAGGCCTTTTGCACTAGCGCTCGTGTGGAATCGGGGACTAAGCCACTGCCTTCCCCACAGGAGAGGAGAGTCGACATGAACCCTGCACACTGCCCGTGCACTGGGCTGGGGATCTGTTTGGGTCTGTCCCCCCTCCTACCCCGGCACACTTCCTGACACCAACAACGTTGTCACATCTTGGAGGAAGACGGCATCGGACTGCCCGTTCGTCCAGGGAGCTGTTTCTGCGAGTTGAAGCTATGGCGCTTGGTGGCAAGCCCAAGTCTGCCCTAGGCACAGGTGGTCAAGGAGACGCTGTCCCCTTGGGACCAGAGACACAGGACAGGCCTGCCTTCTGCCCAGACTCCTTCCTCAGTGTGGAGCACACCTGCCTGCCATAGTCATACTCTTCTGTCACCTTAGCAGCCAGGCCTCCGACCCTCAGCACAGGTAGATGGTGACACTTGTCTTACAACGGGCCCGCTGTTCCTGCCAGTGCCAACTCTCCTTCATCGCGACCGTTTCCCGAACACAAAGCCAACGGCTCCTTCTCTTTGCCCGTGGCAGCGTGATGAACCTTCCCGAGATTTGCTCTTGGGGAGCACAGTGACAGATGTGTCCCTTTCCATAAGGCCCTTTCCAGAGGTGCAACCACGCTTCTCTCTCTGGCAGAGGGGATGCTAGGTAAAAGATAATTTCGCTCCATGCGGGTATCTTGCACTGTCCTGAGCAGAGTAGCTCAGGCAAGAAGCAGCAGCTTCCCACAAACCCGACTCTGATTGCCCAACGAATGCTATGCTTTCCCAGAGAGGATGCCTGGGCATAGAAGGATTTCGTTCCATGCGGGATTATTACAACGTGCAGGGGACACTAGATCAGGGAAGCAGCAGCAGCATACCTCAGACGCGACTCTGTTTTCACAAGTAGCTGGTGACTCTTGTCTTACAACGGGCCCGCTGTTCCTGCCAGTGCCAACTCTCCTGCATCGCGACCGTTTCCCGAACACAAAGCCAACGGCTCCTTCTCTTTTCCCGTGGCAGCGTGCTAAACCTTCCCCAGACTTGCTCTTGGGGAGCACGGTGACAGACGTGTCCCTTTCCTTAAGGCCCTTTCCAGAGGTGCAACCACGCTTCTCTCTCTGGCAGAGGGGATGCTAGGTGAAAGAAAATTTCGCTCCATGCGGGTATCTTGCACTGTCCTGAGCAGAGTAGCTCAGGCAAGAAGCAGCAGCTTCCCAAAAACCCGACTCTGATTGCCCAACGAATGCTATGCTTTCCCAGAGAGGATGCCTGGACATAGAAGGATTTCGTTCCATGCGGGTTTATTACAACGTGCAGGGGAGACTAGCTCAGGGAAGCAGCAGCAGCATCCCTCAGACGCGACTCTGATTTCCCAACGAAAGCTGTGCCTTCCCAGAGGGGATGCCCGGGCAAAGAGGCTTTCGCTCTATGCGGGGCTCTCCAACCGTCCTACGAATACTAGGCTTAGGCAAGCAGCCACAGCAGCCTACAGATCCGACTCTGATTTACCAGCTACTGCTATACGTTCGCAGAGGTTTTCAGCTGGCGCGAACTGCCCTTCGCTGATGCTTCACAGCAAGGCTTTGGGCATTCGCTCTGAGACTTCAAAGAAGAAGAGCTGCGGGAGAGCTAGTGTATCTTGGGCCTTGCTTTCCGGGGCTCCATGTTCGCGCCATGCGTTCTCACTGCCAAGCCGAACTAAGCAGGGTCAATCACAAACCTACAGCAGTGTGCGTTGCCTAGGATGGCACTCTATGCTCACTTCATGTCCTGGCATAGGCAAGGCTAGGCCTTTTGCACTAGCGCTCGCGTGGAATCGGGGACTAAGCCAGTGCCTTCCCCACAGGAGAGGAGAGTTGACATGAACCCTGCACACTGCCCGTGCACGGGGATGGGGATCTGTTTGGGTCTGTCCTCCCTCCTACCCCGGCACACTTCCTGACACCTACAACGTTGTCACATCTTGGAGGAAGACGGCATCGGACTGCCCGTTCGTCCAGGGAGCTGTTTCTGCGAGTTGCGGCTATGGCGCTTGGTGGCAAGCCCAAGTCTGCCCTAGGCAGAGGGGGTCAAGGAGACGCTGTCCCCTTGGGACCAGAGACACAGGACCGGCCTGCCTTCTGCACAGACTCCTTCCTCAGTGTGGAGCACGCGTGTCTGCCCTAGTCGTACTCTTCTGTCACCTTAGCAGCCAGGCCTCCGTCCCTCAGCACAGGTAGATGGTGACACTTGACTTACAACGGGCCCGCTGTTCCTGCCAGTGCCAACTCTCCTGCATCGCGACCGTTTCCCGAACACAAAGCCAACGGCTCCTTCTCTTTGCCCGTGGCAGCGTGCTGCACCTTCCCCAGACTTGCTCTTGGGGAGCACGGTGACAGACGTGTCCCTTTCCTTAATCCCCTTTCCAGAGGTGCATCCACGCTTCTCTCTCTGGCAGAGGGGATGCTAGGTGAAAGGGAATTTCGCTCCATGCGGGTATCTTGCACTGTCCTCAGCAGAATAGCTCAGGCAAGAAGCAGCAGCTTCCTAAAAACCCGACACTGATTGCCCAACGAATGCTCTGCTTTCTCAGAGAGGAGGCCTGGCCATAGATGATTTCGCTCCATGCGGGTTTATTACAATTTGCAGGGAAGTCTAACTCAGGCAAGCAGCAACAGCATCCCTCAGACGCGACTCTGATTTCCCAACGAAAGCTGTGACTTCCCAAAGGGGATGCCCGGGAAAGTGGCTTTCGCTCTATGCGGGGCTCTCCCACCGTCCTACGAATACTAGGCTAAGGCAAGCAGCCACAGCAGCCTACAGATCTGACTCTGATTTACCAACTGAACTAAGCAGGCACAATCAAACCAACAGCAGCGTGTGTTGCCTAGGATGGCACTCTATGCTCACTTCATGTCCTGTCATAGGCAAGGCTAGGCCTTTTGCACTAGCGCTCGTGTGGAATCGGGGACTAAGCCAGTGCCTTCCCCACAGGAGAGGAGAGTCGACATGAACCCTGCACACTGCCCGTGCACTGGGCTGGGGATCTGTTTGGGTCTGTCCCCCCTCCTACTCCGGCACACTTCCTGACACCAACAACGTTGTCACATCTTGGAGGAAGACGGCATCGGACTGCCCGTTCGTCCAGGGAGCTGTTTCTGCGAGTTGAAGCTATGGCGCTTGGTGGCAAGCCCAAGTCTGCCCTAGGCACAGGTGGTCAAGGAGACGCTGTCCCCTTGGGACCAGAGACACAGGACAGGCCTGCCTTCTGCCCAGACTCCTTCCTCAGTGTGGAGCACACCTGCCTGCCATAGTCATACTCTTCTGTCACCTTAGCAGCCAGGCCTCCGACCCTCAGCACAGGTAGATGGTGACACTTGTCTTACAACGGGCCCGCTGTTCCTGCCAGTGCCAACTCTCCTTCATCGCGACCGTTTCCCGAACACAAAGCCAACGGCTCCTTCTCTTTGCCCGTGGCAGCGTGATGAACCTTCCCAAGATTTGCTCTTGGGGAGCACAGTGACAGACGTGTCCCTTTCCATAAGGCCCTTTCCAGAGGTGCAACCACGCTTCTCTCTCTGGCAGAGGGGATGCTAGGTAAAAGATAATTTCGCTCCATGCGGGTATCTTGCACTGTCCTGAGCAGAGTAGCTCAGGCAAGAAGCAGCAGCTTCCCACAAACCCGACTCTGATTGCCCAACGAATGCTATGCTTTCCCAGAGAGGATGCCTGGGCATAGAAGGATTTCGTTCCATGCGGGATTATTACAACGTGCAGGGGACACTAGATCAGGGAAGCAGCAGCAGCATCCCTCAGACGCGACTCTGTTTTCACAAGTAGCTGGTGACTCTTGTCTTACAACGGGCCCGCTGTTCCTGCCAGTGCCAACTCTCCTGCATCGCGACCGTTTCCCGAACACAAAGCCAACGGCTCCTTCTCTTTGCCCGTGGCAGCGTGCTGCACCTTCCCCAGACTTGCTCTTGGGGAGCACGGTGACAGACGTGTCCCTTTCCTTAAGCCCCTTTCGAGAGGTGCATCCACGCTTCTCTCTCTGGCAGAGGGGATGCTAGGTGAAAGGGAATTTCGCTCCATGCGGGTATCTTGCACTGTCCTCAGCAGAATAGCTCAGGCAAGAAGCAGCAGCTTCCTAAAAACCCGACTCTGATTGCCCAACGAATGCTCTGCTTTCTCAGAGAGGAGGCCTGGCCATAGATGATTTCGCTCCATGCGGGTTTATTACAATTTGCAGGGAAGTCTAACTCAGGCAAGCAGCAACAGCATCCCTCAGACGCGACTCTGATTTCCCAACGAAAGCTGTGACTTCCCAAAGGGGATGCCCGGGCAAAGTGGCTTTCGCTCTATGCGGGGCTCTCCCACCGTCCTACGAATACTAGGCTAAGGCAAGCAGCCACAGCAGCCTACAGATCTGACTCTGATTTACCAACTGAACTAAGCAGGCACAATCAAAAACCAACAGCAGCGTGTGTTGCCTAGGATGGCACTCTATGCTCACTTCATGTCCTGTCATAGGCAAGGCTAGGCCTTTTGCACTAGCGCTCGTGTGGAATCGGGGACTAAGCCACTGCCTTCCCCACAGGAGAGGAGAGTCGACATGATCCCTGCACACTGCCCGTGCACTGGGCTAGGGATCTGTTTGGGTCTGTCCCCCCTCCTACCCCGGCACACTTCCTGACACCAACAACGTTGTCACATCTTGGAGGAAGACGGCATCGGACTGCCCGTTCGTCCAGGGAGCTGTTTCTGCGAGTTGAAGCTATGGCGCTTGTTGGCAAGCCCAAGTCTGCCCTAGGCACAGGTGGTCAAGGAGACGCTGTCCCCTTGGGACCAGAGACACAGGACAGGCCTGCCTTCTGCCCAGACTCCTTCCTCAGTGTGGAGCACACCTGCCTGCCATAGTCATACTCTTCTGTCACCTTAGCAGCCAGGCCTCCGACCCTCAGCACAGGTAGATGGTGACACTTGTCTTACAACGGGCCCGCTGTTCCTGCCAGTGCCAACTCTCCTTCATCGCGACCGTTTCCCGAACACAAAGCCAACGGCTCCTTCTCTTTGCCCGTGGCAGCGTGCTGCACCTTCCCCAGACTTGCTCTTGGGGAGCACGGTGACAGACGTGTCCCTTTCCTTAAGCCCCTTTCCAGAGGTGCATCCACGCTTCTCTCTCTGGCAGAGGGGATGCTAGGTGAAAGGGAATTTCGCTCCATGCGGGTATCTTGCACTGTCCTCAGCAGAATAGCTCAGGCAAGAAGCAGCAGCTTCCTAAATACCCGACACTGATTGCCCAACGAATGCTCTGCTTTCTCAGAGAGGAGGCCTGGCCATAGATGATTTCGCTCCATACGGGTTAATTACAATTTGCAGGGAAGTCTAACTCAGGCAAGCAGCAACAGCATCCCTCAGACGCGACTCTGATTTCCCAAAGAAAGCTGTGACTTCCCAAAGGGGATGCTGGGGCAAAGTGGCTTTCGGACTATGCGGGTTCTCCCACCGTCCTACGAATACTAGGCTAAGGCAAGCAGCCACAGAAGCCTACAGATCTGACTCTGATTTACCAACTGAACTAAGCAGGCACAATCAAAAACCAACAGAAGCGTGTGTTGCCTAGGATAGCAGTCTATGCTAACTTAATGTCCTGACATAGGCAAGGCTAGGCCTTTTGCACTAGCGCTCGCGTGGAATCGGGGACTAAGCCAGTGCCTTCCCCACAGGAGAGGAGACTCTACATGAACCCTGCACACTGCCCGTGCACTGGGCTGGGGATCTGTTTGGGTCTGTCCCCCCTCCTACCCCGGCACACTTCCTGACACCAAAAACGTTGTCTCATCTTGGAGGAAGACGGCATCGGACTGCCCGTTCGTCCAGGGAGCTGTTTCTGCGAGGTGAAGCTATGGCGCTTGGTGGCAAGCCCAAGTCTGCCCTAGGCACAGGTGGTCAAGGAGACGCTGTCCCCTTGGGACCAGAGACACAGGACAGGCCTGCCTTCTGCCCAGACTCCTTCCTCAGTGTGGAGCACACCTGCCTGCCATAGTCATACTCTTCTGTCACCTGAGCAGCCAGGCCTCCGACCCTCAGCACATGTAGATGGTGACACTTGTCTTACAACGGGCCCGCTGTTCCTGCCAGTGCCAACTCTCCTGCATCGCGACCGTTTCCCGAACACAAAGCCAACGGCTCCTTCTCTTTGCCCGTGGCAGCGTGATGCACCTTCCCCAGACTTGCTCTTGGGGAGCACAGTGACAGACGTGTCCCTTTCCATAAGGCCCTTTCCAGAGGTGCAACCACGCTTCTCTCTCTGGCAGAGGGGATGCTAGGTAAAAGATAATTTCGCTCCATGGGGGTATCTTGCACTGTCCTGAGCAGAGTAGCTCAGGCAAGAAGCAGCAGCTTCCCACAAACCCGACTCTGATTGCCCAACGAATGCTATGCTTTCACAGAGAGGATGCCTGGGCATAGAAGGATTTCATTCCATGCGGGATTATTACAACGTGCAGGGGAGACTAGATCAGGGAAGCAGCAGCAGCATCCCTCAGACGCGACTCTGTTTTCACAAGTAGCTGGTGACACTGTCTTACAACGGGCCCGCTGTTCCTGCCAGTGCCAACTCTCCTGCATCGCGACCGTTTCCCGAACACAAAGCCAACGGCTCCTTCTCTTTGCCCGTGGCAGCGTGCTGCACCTTCCCCAGACTTGCTCTTGGGGAGCACGGTGACAGACGTGTCCCTTTCCATAAGGCCCTTTCCAGAGGTGCAACCACGCTTCTCTCTCTGGCAGAGGGGATGCTAGGTAAAAGAAAATTTCGCTCCATGCGGGTATCTTGCACTGTCCTGAGCAGAGTAGCTCAGGCAAGAAGCAGCAGCTTCCCAAAAACCCGACTCTGATTGCCCAACGAATGCTATGCTTTCCCAGAGAGGATGCCTGGACATAGAAGGATTTCGTTCCATGCGGGTTTATTACAACGTGCAGGGGAGACTAGCTCAGGGAAGCAGCAGCAGCATCCCTCAGACGCGACTCTGATTTCCCAACGAAAGCTGTGCCTTCCCAGAGGGGATGCCCGGGCAAGGAGGCTTTCGCTCTATGCGGGGCTCTCCCACCGTCCTACGAATACTAGGCTTAGGCAAGCAGCCACAGCAGCCTACAGATCCGACTCTGATTTACCAGCTACTGCTATACGTTCGCAGAGGTTTTCAGCTGGCGCGAACTGCCCTTCGCTGCTGCTTCACAGCAAGGCTTTGGGCATTCGCTCTGAGACTTCAAAGAAGAAGAGCTGCGGGAGAGCTAGTGTATCTTGGGCCTTGCTTTCCGGGGCTCCATGTTCGCGCCATGCGTTCTCACTGCCAAGCCGAACTAAGCAGGTTCAATCACAAACCTACAGGAGTGTGCGTTGCCTAGGATGGCACTCTATGCTCACTTCATGTCCTGGCATAGGCAAGGCTAGGCCTTTTGCACTAGCGCTCGCGTGGAATCGGGGACTAAGCCAGTGCCTTCCCCACAGGAGAGGAGAGTCGACATGAACCCTGCACACTGCCCGTGCACGGGGATGGGGATCTGTTTGGGTCTGTCCTCCCTCCTACCCCGGCACACTTCCTGACACCTACAACGTTGTCACATCTTGGAGGAAGACGGCATCGGACTGCCCGTTCGTCCAGGGAGCTGTTTCTGCGAGTTGCGGCTATGGCGCTTGGTGGCAAGCCCAAGTCTGCCCTAGGCAGAGGGGGTCAAGGAGACGCTGTCCCCTTGGAACCAGAGACACAGGACCGGCCTGCCTTCTGCACAGACTCCTTCCTCAGTGTGGAGCACGCGTGCCTGCCCTAGTCGTACTCTTCTGTCACCTTAGCAGACAGGCCTCCGTCCCTCAGCACAGGTAGATGGTGACACTTGTCTTACAACGGGCCCGCTGTTCCTGCCAGTGCCAACTCTCCTGCATCGCGACCGTTTCCCGAACTCAAAGCCAACGGCTCCTTCTCTTTGCCCGTGGCAGCGTGCTGCACCTAACCCAGACTTGCTCTTGGGGAGCACGGTGACAGACGTGTCCCTTTCCTTAAGCCCCTTTCAGAGGTGCATCCACGCTTCTCTCTCTGGCATAGGGGATGCTAGCTAAAAGAAAATTTCGCTCCATGCCGGTATCTTGCACTGTCCTGAGCAGACTAGCTCAGGCAAGAAGCAGCAGCTTCCCACAAACCCGACTCTGATTGCCCAACGAATGTTATGCTTTCCCAGAGAGGATGCCTGGGCATAGAAGGATTTCGTTCCATGCGGGATTATTACAACGTGCAGGAGACACTAGATCAGGGAAGCAGCAGCAGCATACCTCAGACGCGACTCTGTTTTCCAAGTAGCTGGTGACTCTTGTCTTACAACGGGCGCGCTGTTCCTGCCAGTGCCAACTCTCCTGCATCGCGACCGTTTCCCGAACTCAAAGCGAACGGCTCCTTCTCTTTGCCTGTGGCAGCGTGCTGCACCTTCCCCAGACTTGCTCTTGGGGAGCACGGTGACAGACGTGTCCCTTTCCTTAAGGCCCTTTCCAGAGGTGCAACCACGCTTCTCTCTCTGGCATAGGGGATGCTAGGTGAAAGAATATTTCGCTCCATGCGGGTATCTTGCACTGTCCTGAGCAGAGTAGCTCAGGCAAGAAGCAGCAGCTTCCCACAAACCCGACTCTGATTGCCCAACGAATGCTATGCTTTCCCAGATCGGATGCCTGGGCATAGAAGGATTTCGTTCCATGCGGGTTTATTACAACGTGCAGGGGAGACTAGATCAGGGAAGCAGCAGCAGCATCCCTCAGATGTGACTCTGATTTCCCAACGAAAGCTGTGCCTTCCCAGAGGGGATGCCCGGGCAAAGAGGCTTTCGCTCTATGCGGGGCTCTCCCACCGTCCTACGAATACTAGGCTAAGGCAAGCAGCCACAGCAGCCTACAGATCCGACTCTGATTTACCAGCTACTGCTATACGTTCGCAGAGGTTTTCAGCTGGCGTGAACTGCCCTTCGCTGCTGCTTCACATCAAGGCTTTGGGCATTCGCTCTGACACTTCAAAGAAGAAGAGCTGCGGGAGAGCTAGTGTATCTTGGGCCTTGCTTTCCGGGGCTCCATGTTCGCGCCGTGCGTTCTCCCTGCCAAGCCGAACTAAGCAGGGTCAATCACAAACCTACAGCAGTGTGCGTTGCCTAGGATGGCACTCTATGCTCACTTCATGTCCTGGCATAGGCAAGGCTAGGCCTTTTGCACTAGAGCTCGCGTGGAATCGGGGACTAAGCCAGTGCCTTCCCCACAGGAGAGGAGAGTCGACATGAACCCTGCACACTGCCCGTGCACGGGGATGGGGATCTGTTTGGGTCTGTCCCCCCTCCTACCCCGGCACACTTCCTGACACCAACAACGTTGTCACATCTTGGAGGAAGACGGCATCGGACTGCCCGTTCGTCCAGGGAGCTGTTTCTGCGAGTTGCGGCTATGGCGCTTGGTGGCAAGCCCAAGTCTGCCCTAGGCAGAGGGCGTCAAGGAGACGCTGTCCCCTTGGGACCAGAGACACAGGACCGGCCTGCCTTCTGCACAGACTCCTTCCTCAGTGTGGAGCACGCGTGCCTGCCCTAGTCCTACTCTACTGTCACCTTAGCAGCCAGGCCTCCATCCTTCAGCACAGGTAGATGGTGACACTTGTCTTACAACGGGCCCGCTGTTCCTGCCAGTGCCAACTCTCCTGCATCGCGACCTTTTCCCGAACACAAAGCCAACAGCTCCTTCTCTTTGCCCGTGGCAGCGTGCTGCACCTTCCCCAGACTTGCTCTTGGGGAGCACGGTGACAGACGTGTCCCTTTCCTTAAGGCCCTTTCCAGAGGTGCAACCACGCTTCTCTCTCTGGCAGAGGGGATGCTAGGTGAAAGGGAATTTCGCTCCATGCGGGTATCTTGCACTGTCCTGAGCAGACTAGCTCAGGCAAGAAGCAGCAGCTTCCCACAAACCCGACTCTGATTGCCCAACGAATGCTGTGCTTTCACAGAGAGGATGCCTGGGCATAGAAGGATTTCATTCCAGGCGGGATTATTACAACGTGCGGGGGAGACTAGATCAGGGAAGCAGCAGCAGCATCCCTCAGACGCGACTCTGTTTTCACAAGTAGCTGGTGACACTTGTCTTACAACGGGCCCGCTGTTCCTGCCAGTGCCAACTCTCCTGCATCGTGACCGTTTCCCGAACACAAAGCCAACGGCTCCTTCTCTTTGCCCCTGGCAGCTTGATGCACCTTCCCCAGACTTTCTCTTGGGGAGCACTGTGACAGACGTGTCCCTTTCCTTAAGGCCCTTTCCAGAGGTGCAACCACGCTTCTCTCTCTGGCAGAGGGGATGCTAGGTAAAAGAAAATTTCGCTCCATGCGGGTTTCTTGCACTGTCCTGAGCAGAGTAGCTCAGGCAAGAAGCAGCAGCTTCCCACAAACCCGACTCTGATTGCCCAACGAATGCTATGCTTTCCCAGAGAGGATGCCTGGGCATAGAAGGATTTCGTTCCATGCGGGATTATTACAACGTGCAGAGGACACTAGATCAGGGAAGCAGCAGCAGCATCCCTCAGACGCGACTCTGTTTTCACAAGTAGCTGGTGACTCTTGTCTTACAACGGGCCCGCTGTTCCTGCCAGTGCCAACTCTCCTGCATCGCGACCGTTTCCCGAACACAAAGCCAACGGCTCCTTCTCTTTGCCCGTGGCAGCGTGCTGCACCTTCCCCAGACTTGCTCTTGGGGAGCACGGTGACAGACGTGTCCCTTTCCTTAAGCCCCTTTCGAGAGGTGCATCCACGCTTCTCTCTCTGGCAGAGGGGATGCTAGGTGAAAGGGAATTTCGCTCCATGCGGGTATCTTGCACTGTCCTCAGCAGAATAGCTCAGGCAAGAAGCAGCAGCTTCCTAAAAACCCGACTCTAATTGCCCAACGAATGCTCTGCTTTCTCAGAGAGGAGGCCTGGCCATAGATGATTTCGCTCCATGCGGGTTTATTACAATTTGCAGGGAAGTCTAACTCAGGCAAGCAGCAACAGCATCCCTCAGACGCGACTCTGATTTCCCAACGAAAGCTGTGACTTCCCAAAGGGGATACCCGGGCAAAGTGGCTTTCGCTCTATGCGCGGCTCTCCCACCGTCCTACGAATACTAGGCTAAGGCAAGCAGCCACAGCAGCCTACAGATCTGACTCTGATTTACCAACTGAACTAAGCAGGCACAATCAAAAACCAACAGCAGCGTGTGTTGCCTAGGATGTCACTCTATGCTCACTTCATGTCCTGTCATAGGCAAGGCTAGGCCTTTTGCACTAGCGCTCGTGTGGAATCGGGGACTAAGCCAGTGCCTTCCCCACAGGAGAGGAGAGTCGACATGATCCCTGCACACCGCCCGTGCACTGGGCTAGGGTTCTGTTTGGGTCTGTCCCCCCTCCTACCCCGGCACACTTCCTGACACCAACAACGTTGTCACATCTTGGAGGAAGACAGCATCGGACTGCCCGTTCGTCCAGGGAGCTGTTTCTGCGAGTTGAAGCTATGGCGCTTGGTGGCAAGCCCAAGTCTGCCCTAGGCACAGGTGGTCAAGGAGACGCTGTCCCCTTGGGACCAGAGACACAGGACAGGCCTGCCTTCTGCCCAGACTCCTTCCTCAGTGTGGAGCACACCTGCCTGCCATAGTCATACTCTTCTGTCACCTTAGCAGCCAGGCCTCCGACCCTCAGCACAGGTAGATGGTGACACTTGTCTTACAACGGGCCCGCTGTTCTTGCCAGTGCCAACTCTCCTTCATCGCGACCGTTTCCCGAACACAAAGCCAACGGCTCCTTCTCTTTGCCCGTGGCAGCGTGATGCACCTTCCCGAGACTTGCTCTTGGGGAGCACAGTGACAGACGTGTCCCTTTCCATAAGGCCCTTTCCAGAGGTGCAACCACGCTTCTCTCTCTGGCAGAGGGGATGCTAGGTAAAAGATAATTTCGCTCCATGCGGGTATCTTGCACTGTCCTGAGCAGACTAGCTCAGGAAAGAAGCAGCAGCTTCCCACAAACCCGACTCTGATTGCCCAACGAATGCTATGCTTTCCCAGAGAGGATGCCTGGGCATAGAAGGATTTCATTCCATGCGGGATTATTACAACGTGCAGGGGAGACTAGATCAGGGAAGCAGCAGCAGCATCCCTCAGACGCGACTCTGTTTTCACAAGTAGCTGGTGACACTGTCTTACAACGGGCCCGCTGTTCCTGCCAGTGCCAACTCTCCTGCATCGCGACCGTTTCCCGAACACAAAGCCAACGGCTCCTTCTCTTTGCCCGTGGCAGCGTGCTGCACCTTCCCCAGACTTGCTCTTGGGGAGCACGGTGACAGACGTGTCCCTTTCCATAAGGCCCTTTCCAGAGGTGCAACCACGCTTCTCTCTCTGGCAGAGGGGATGCTAGGTAAAAGAAAATTTCGCTCCATGCGGGTATCTTGCACTGTCCTGAGCAGAGTAGCTCAGGCAAGAAGCAGCAGCTTCCCAAAAACCCGACTCTGATTGCCCAACGAATGCTATGCTTTCCCAGAGAGGATGCCTGGACATAGAAGGATTTCGTTCCATGCGGGTTTATTACAACGTGCAGGGGAGACTAGCTCAGGGAAGCAGCAGCAGCATCCCTCAGACGCGACTCTGATTTCCCAACGAAAGCTGTGCCTTCCCAGAGGGGATGCCCGGGCAAGGAGGCTTTCGCTCTATGCGGGGCTCTCCAACCGTCCTACGAATACTAGGCTTAGGCAAGCAGCCACAGCAGCCTACAGATCCGACTCTGATTTACCAGCTACTGCTATACGTTCGCAGAGGTTTTCAGCTGGCGCGAACTGCCCTTCGCTGCTGCTTCACAGCAAGGCTTTGGGCATTCGCTCTGAGACTTCAAAGAAGAAGAGCTGCGGGAGAGCTAGTGTATCTTGGGCCTTGCTTTCCGGGGCTCCATGTTCGCGCCATGCGTTCTCACTGCCAAGCCGAACTAAGCAGGTTCAATCACAAACCTACAGGAGTGTGCGTTGCCTAGGATGGCACTCTATGCTCACTTCATGTCCTGGCATAGGCAAGGCTAGGCCTTTTGCACTAGCGCTCGCGTGGAATCGGGGACTAAGCCAGTGCCTTCCCCACAGGAGAGGAGAGTCGACATGAACCCTGCACACTGCCCGTGCACGGGGATGGGGATCTGTTTGGGTCTGTCCTCCCTCCTACCCCGGCACACTTCCTGACACCTACAACGTTGTCACATCTTGGAGGAAGACGGCATCGGACTGCCCGTTCGTCCAGGGAGCTGTTTCTGCGAGTTGCGGCTATGGCGCTTGGTGGCAAGCCCAAGTCTGCCCTAGGCAGAGGGGGTCAAGGAGACGCTGTCCCCTTGGGACCAGAGACACAGGACCGGCCTGCCTTCTGCACAGACTCCTTCCTCAGTGTGGAGCACGCGTGCCTGCCCTAGTCGTACTCTTCTGTCACCTTAGCAGCCAGGCCTCCGTCCCTCAGCACAGGTAGATGGTGACACTTGTCTTACAACGGGCCCGCTGTTCCTGCCAGTGCCAACTCTCCTGCATCGCGACCGTTTCCCGAACACAAAACCAACGGCTCCTTCTCTTTGCCCGTGGCAGCGTGCTGCACCTAACCCAGACTTGCTCTTGGGGAGCACGGTGACAGACGTGTCCCTTTCCTTAAGCCCCTTTCAGAGGTGCATCCACGCTTCTCTCTCTGGCATAGGGGATGCTAGCTAAAAGAAAATTTCGCTCCATGCCGGTATCTTGCACTGTCCTGAGCAGACTAGCTCAGGCAAGAAGCAGCAGCTTCCCACAAACCCGACTCTGATTGCCCAACGAATGTTATGTTTCCCAGAGAGGATGCCTGGGCATAGAAGGATTTCGTTCCATGCGGGATTATTACAACGTGCAGGGGACACTAGATCAGGGAAGCAGCAGCAGCATACCTCAGACGCGACTCTGTTTTCCAAGTAGCTGGTGACTCTTGTCTTACAACGGGCGCGCTGTTCCTGCCAGTGCCAACTCTCCTGCATCGCGACCGTTTCCCGAACTCAAAGCGAACGGCTCCTTCTCTTTGCCTGTGGCAGCGTGCTGCACCTTCCCCAGACTTGCTCTTGGGGAGCACGGTGACAGACGTGTCCCTTTCCTTAAGGCCCTTTCCAGAGGTGCAACCACGCTTCTCTCTCTGGCATAGGGGATGCTAGGTGAAAGAATATTTCGCTCCATGCGGGTATCTTGCACTGTCCTGAGCAGAGTAGCTCAGGCAAGAAGCAGCAGCTTCCCACAAACCCGACTCTGATTGCCCAACGAATGCTATGCTTTCCCAGATCGGATGCCTGGGCATAGAAGGATTTCGTTCCATGCGGGTTTATTACAACGTGCAGGGGAGACTAGATCAGGGAAGCAGCAGCAGCATCCCTCAGATGTGACTCTGATTTCCCAACGAAAGCTGTGCCTTCCCAGAGGGGATGCCCGGGCAAAGAGGCTTTCGCTCTATGCGGGGCTCTCCCACCGTCCTACGAATACTAGGCTAAGGCAAGCAGCCACAGCAGCCTACAGATCCGACTCTGATTTACCAGCTACTGCTATACGTTCGCCGAGGTTTTCAGCTGGCGTGAACTGCCCTTCGCTGCTGCTTCACATCAAGGCTTTGGGCATTCGCTCTGACACTTCAAAGAAGAAGAGCTGCGGGAGAGCTAGTGTATCTTGGGCCTTGCTTTCCGGGGCTCCATGTTCGCGCCGTGCGTTCTCCCTGCCAAGCCGAACTAAGCAGGGTCAATCACAAACCTACAGCAGTGTGCGTTGCCTAGGATGGCACTCTATGCTCACTTCATGTCCTGGCATAGGCAAGGCTAGGCCTTTTGCACTAGAGCTCGCGTGGAATCGGGGACTAAGCCAGTGCCTTCCCCACAGGAGAGGAGAGTCGACATGAACCCTGCACACTGCCCGTGCACGGGGATGGGGATCTGTTTGGGTCTGTCCCCCCTCCTACCCCGGCACACTTCCTGACACCAACAACGTTGTCACATCTTGGAGGAAGACGGCATCGGACTGCCCGTTCGTCCAGGGAGCTGTTTCTGCGAGTTGCGGCTATGGCGCTTGGTGGCAAGCCCAAGTCTGCCCTAGGCAGAGGGGGTCAAGGAGACGCTGTCCCCTTGGGACCAGAGACACAGGACCGGCCTGCCTTCTGCACAGACTCCTTCCTCAGTGTGGAGCACGCGTGCCTGCCCTAGTCCTACTCTACTGTCACCTTAGCAGCCAGGCCTCCATCCTTCAGCACAGGTAGATGGTGACACTTGTCTTACAACGGGCCCGCTGTTCCTGCCAGTGCCAACTCTCCTGCATCGCGACCTTTTCCCGAACACAAAGCCAACGGCTCCTTCTCTTTGCCCGTGGCAGCGTGCTGCACCTTCCCCAGACTTGCTCTTGGGGAGCACGGTGAACAGACGTGTCCCTTTCCTTAAGGCCCTTTCCAGAGGTGCAACCACGCTTCTCTCTCTGGCAGAGGGGATGCTAGGTGAAAGGGAATTTCGCTCCATGCGGGTATCTTGCACTGTCCTCAGCAGAATAGCTCAGGCAAGAAGCAGCAGCTTCCTAAAAACCCGACACTGATTGCCCAACGAAGCTCTGCTTTCTCAGAGAGGAGGCCTGGCCATAGATGATTTCGCTCCATGCGGGTTTATTACAATTTGCAGGGAAGTCTAACTCAGGCAAGCAGCAACAGCATCCCTCAGAAGCGACTCTGATTTCCCAACGAAAGCTGTGACTTCCCAAAAGGGATGCCCGGGCAAAGTGGCTTTCGCTCTATGCGGGGCTCTCCCACCGTCCTACGAATACTAGGCTAAGGCAAGCAGCCACAGCAGCCTACAGATCTGACTCTGATTTACCAACTGAACTAAGCAGGCACAATCAAAAACCAACAGCAGCGTGCGTTGCCTAGGATGGCACTCTATGCTCACTTCATGTCCTGGCATAGGCAAGGCTAGGCCTTTTGCACTAGCGCTCGCGTGGAATCGGGGACTAAGCCAGTGCCTTCCCCACAGGAGAGGAGAGTCGACATGAACCCTGCACACTGCCCGTGCACGGGGATGGGGATCTGTTTGGGTCTGTCCCCCCTGCTACCCCGGCACACTTCCTGACACCAACAACGTTGTCACATCTTGGAGTAAGACGGCATCGGACTGCCCGTTCGTCCAGGGAGCTGTTTCTGCGAGTTGAAGCTATGGCGCTTGGTGGCAAGCCCAAGTCTGCCCTAGGCACAGGTGGTCAAGGAGACGCTGTCCCCTTGGGACCAGAGACACAGGACAGGCCTGCCTTCTGCCCAGACTCCTTCCTCAGTGTGGAGCACACCTGCCTGCCATAGTCATACTCTTCTGTCACCTTAGCAGCCAGGCCTCCGACCCTCAGCACAGGTAGATGGTGACACTTGTCTTACAACGGGCCCGCTGTTCCTGCCAGTGCCAACTCTCCTTCATCGCGACCGTTTCCCAAACACAAAGCCAACGGCTCCTTCTCTTTGCCCGTGGCAGCGTGATGAACCTTCCCAAGATTTGCTCTTGGGGAGCACAGTGACAGACGTGTCCCTTTCCTTAAGGCCCTTTCCAGAGGTGCAACCACGCTTCTCTCTCTGGCAGAGGGGATGCTAGGTAAAAGATAATTTCGCTCCATGCGGGTATCTTGCACTGTCCTGAGCAGACTAGCTCAGGCAAGAAGCAGCAGCTTCCCACAAACCCGACTCTGATTGCCCAACGAATGCTGTGCTTTCACAGAGAGGATGCCTGGGCATAGAAGGATTTCATTCCAGGCGGGATTATTACAACGTGCGGGGGAGACTAAATCAGGGAAGCAGCAGCAGCATCCCTCAGACGCGACTCTGTTTTCACAAGTAGCTGGTGACACTTGTCTTACAACGGGCCCGCTGTTCCTGCCAGTGCCAACTCTCCTGCATCGTGACCGTTTCCCGAACACAAAGCCAACGGCTCCTTCTCTTTGCCCGTGGCAGCTTGATGCACCTTCCCCAGACTTGCTCTTGGGGAGCACTGTGACAGACGTGTCCCTTTCCTTAAGGCCCTTTCCAGAGGTGCAACCACGCTTCTCTCTCTGGCAGAGGGGATGCTAGGTAAAAGAAAATTTCGCTCCATGCGGGTTTCTTGCACTGTCCTGAGCAGAGTAGCTCAGGCAAGAAGCAGCAGCTTCCCACAAACCCGACTCTGATTGCCCAACGAATGCTATGCTTTCCCAGAGAGGATGCCTGGGCATAGAAGGATTTCGTTCCATGCGGGATTATTACAACGTGCAGAGGACACTAGATCAGGGAAGCAGCAGCAGCATCCCTCAGACGCGACTCTGTTTTCACAAGTAGCTGGTGACTCTTGTCTTACAACGGGCCCGCTGTTCCTGCCAGTGCCAACTCTCCTGCATCGCGACCGTTTCCCGAACACAAAGCCAACGGCTCCTTCTCTTTGCCCGTGGCAGCGTGCTGCACCTTCCCCAGACTTGCTCTTGGGGAGCACGGTGACAGACGTGTCCCTTTCCTTAAGCCCCTTTCGAGAGGTGCATCCACGCTTCTCTCTCTGGCAGAGGGGATGCTAGGTGAAAGGGAATTTCGCTCCATGCGGGTATCTTGCACTGTCCTCAGCAGAATAGCTCAGGCAAGAAGCAGCAGCTTCCTAAAAACCCGACTCTGATTGCCCAACGAATGCTCTGCTTTCTCAGAGAGGAGGCCTGGCCATAGATGATTTCGCTCCATGCGGGTTTATTACAATTTGCAGGGAAGTCTAACTCAGGCAAGCAGCAACAGCATCCCTCAGACGCGACTCTGATTTCCCAACGAAAGCTGTGACTTCCCAAAGGGGATGCCCGGGCAAAGTGGCTTTCGCTCTATGCGGGGCTCTCCCACCGTCCTACGAATACTAGGCTAAGGCAAGCAGCCACAGCAGCCTACAGATCTGACTCTGATTTACCAACTGAACTAAGCAGGCACAATCAAAAACCAACAGCAGCGTGTGTTGCCTAGGATGTCACTCTATGCTCACTTCATGTCCTGTCATAGGCAAGGCTAGGCCTTTTGCACTAGCGCTCGTGTGGAATCGGGGACTAAGCCAGTGCCTTCCCCACAGGAGAGGAGAGTCGACATGATCCCTGCACACCGCCCGTGCACTGGGCTAGGGTTCTGTTTGGGTCTGTCCCCCCTCCTACCCCGGCACACTTCCTGACACCAACAACGTTGTCACATCTTGGAGGAAGACAGCATCGGACTGCCCGTTCGTCCAGGGAGCTGTTTCTGCGAGTTGAAGCTATGGCGCTTGGTGGCAAGCCCAAGTCTGCCCTAGGCACAGGTGGTCAAGGAGACGCTGTCCCCTTGGGACCAGAGACACAGGACAGGCCTGCCTTCTGCCCAGACTCCTTCCTCAGTGTGGAGCACACCTGCCTGCCATAGTCATACTCTTCTGTCACCTTAGCAGCCAGGCCTCCGACCCTCAGCACAGGTAGATGGTGACACTTGTCTTACAACGGGCCCGCTGTTCTTGCCAGTGCCAACTCTCCTTCATCGCGACCGTTTCCCGAACACAAAGCCAACGGCTCCTTCTCTTTGCCCGTGGCAGCGTGATGCACCTTCCCGAGACTTGCTCTTGGGGAGCACAGTGACAGACGTGTCCCTTTCCATAAGGCCCTTTCCAGAGGTGCAACCACGCTTCTCTCTCTGGCAGAGGGGATGCTAGGTAAAAGATAATTTCGCTCCATGCGGGTATCTTGCACTGTCCTGAGCAGACTAGCTCAGGAAAGAAGCAGCAGCTTCCCACAAACCCGACTCTGATTGCCCAACGAATGCTATGCTTTCCCAGAGAGGATGCCTGGGCATAGAAGGATTTCATTCCATGCGGGATTATTACAACGTGCAGGGGAGACTAGATCAGGGAAGCAGCAGCAGCATCCCTCAGACGCGACTCTGTTTTCACAAGTAGCTGGTGACACTGTCTTACAACGGGCCCGCTGTTCCTGCCAGTGCCAACTCTCCTGCATCGCGACCGTTTCCCGAACACAAAGCCAACGGCTCCTTCTCTTTGCCCGTGGCAGCGTGCTGCACCTTCCCCAGACTTGCTCTTGGGGAGCACGGTGACAGACGTGTCCCTTTCCATAAGGCCCTTTCCAGAGGTGCAACCACGCTTCTCTCTCTGGCAGAGGGGATGCTAGGTAAAAGAAAATTTCGCTCCATGCGGGTATCTTGCACTGTCCTGAGCAGAGTAGCTCAGGCAAGAAGCAGCAGCTTCCCAAAAACCCGACTCTGATTGCCCAACGAATGCTATGCTTTCCCAGAGAGGATGCCTGGACATAGAAGGATTTCGTTCCATGCGGGTTTATTACAACGTGCAGGGGAGACTAGCTCAGGGAAGCAGCAGCAGCATCCCTCAGACGCGACTCTGATTTCCCAACGAAAGCTGTGCCTTCCCAGAGGGGATGCCCGGGCAAGGAGGCTTTCGCTCTATGCGGGGCTCTCCAACCGTCCTACGAATACTAGGCTTAGGCAAGCAGCCACAGCAGCCTACAGATCCGACTCTGATTTACCAGCTACTGCTATACGTTCGCAGAGGTTTTCAGCTGGCGCGAACTGCCCTTCGCTGCTGCTTCACAGCAAGGCTTTGGGCATTCGCTCTGAGACTTCAAAGAAGAAGAGCTGCGGGAGAGCTAGTGTATCTTGGGCCTTGCTTTCCGGGGCTCCATGTTCGCGCCATGCGTTCTCACTGCCAAGCCGAACTAAGCAGGTTCAATCACAAACCTACAGGAGTGTGCGTTGCCTAGGATGGCACTCTATGCTCACTTCATGTCCTGGCATAGGCAAGGCTAGGCCTTTTGCACTAGCGCTCGCGTGGAATCGGGGACTAAGCCAGTGCCTTCCCCACAGGAGAGGAGAGTCGACATGAACCCTGCACACTGCCCGTGCACGGGGATGGGGATCTGTTTGGGTCTGTCCTCCCTCCTACCCCGGCACACTTCCTGACACCTACAACGTTGTCACATCTTGGAGGAAGACGGCATCGGACTGCCCGTTCGTCCAGGGAGCTGTTTCTGCGAGTTGCGGCTATGGCGCTTGGTGGCAAGCCCAAGTCTGCCCTAGGCAGAGGGGGTCAAGGAGACGCTGTCCCCTTGGGACCAGAGACACAGGACCGGCCTGCCTTCTGCACAGACTCCTTCCTCAGTGTGGAGCACGCGTGCCTGCCCTAGTCGTACTCTTCTGTCACCTTAGCAGCCAGGCCTCCGTCCCTCAGCACAGGTAGATGGTGACACTTGTCTTACAACGGGCCCGCTGTTCCTGCCAGTGCCAACTCTCCTGCATCGCGACCGTTTCCCGAACACAAAACCAACGGCTCCTTCTCTTTGCCCGTGGCAGCGTGCTGCACCTAACCCAGACTTGCTCTTGGGGAGCACGGTGACAGACGTGTCCCTTTCCTTAAGCCCCTTTCAGAGGTGCATCCACGCTTCTCTCTCTGGCATAGGGGATGCTAGCTAAAAGAAAATTTCGCTCCATGCCGGTATCTTGCACTGTCCTGAGCAGACTAGCTCAGGCAAGAAGCAGCAGCTTCCCACAAACCCGACTCTGATTGCCCAACGAATGTTATGTTTCCCAGAGAGGATGCCTGGGCATAGAAGGATTTCGTTCCATGCGGGATTATTACAACGTGCAGGGGACACTAGATCAGGGAAGCAGCAGCAGCATACCTCAGACGCGACTCTGTTTTCCAAGTAGCTGGTGACTCTTGTCTTACAACGGGCGCGCTGTTCCTGCCAGTGCCAACTCTCCTGCATCGCGACCGTTTCCCGAACTCAAAGCGAACGGCTCCTTCTCTTTGCCTGTGGCAGCGTGCTGCACCTTCCCCAGACTTGCTCTTGGGGAGCACGGTGACAGACGTGTCCCTTTCCTTAAGGCCCTTTCCAGAGGTGCAACCACGCTTCTCTCTCTGGCATAGGGGATGCTAGGTGAAAGAATATTTCGCTCCATGCGGGTATCTTGCACTGTCCTGAGCAGAGTAGCTCAGGCAAGAAGCAGCAGCTTCCCACAAACCCGACTCTGATTGCCCAACGAATGCTATGCTTTCCCAGATCGGATGCCTGGGCATAGAAGGATTTCGTTCCATGCGGGTTTATTACAACGTGCAGGGGAGACTAGATCAGGGAAGCAGCAGCAGCATCCCTCAGATGTGACTCTGATTTCCCAACGAAAGCTGTGCCTTCCCAGAGGGGATGCCCGGGCAAAGAGGCTTTCGCTCTATGCGGGGCTCTCCCACCGTCCTACGAATACTAGGCTAAGGCAAGCAGCCACAGCAGCCTACAGATCCGACTCTGATTTACCAGCTACTGCTATACGTTCGCCGAGGTTTTCAGCTGGCGTGAACTGCCCTTCGCTGCTGCTTCACATCAAGGCTTTGGGCATTCGCTCTGACACTTCAAAGAAGAAGAGCTGCGGGAGAGCTAGTGTATCTTGGGCCTTGCTTTCCGGGGCTCCATGTTCGCGCCGTGCGTTCTCCCTGCCAAGCCGAACTAAGCAGGGTCAATCACAAACCTACAGCAGTGTGCGTTGCCTAGGATGGCACTCTATGCTCACTTCATGTCCTGGCATAGGCAAGGCTAGGCCTTTTGCACTAGAGCTCGCGTGGAATCGGGGACTAAGCCAGTGCCTTCCCCACAGGAGAGGAGAGTCGACATGAACCCTGCACACTGCCCGTGCACGGGGATGGGGATCTGTTTGGGTCTGTCCCCCCTCCTACCCCGGCACACTTCCTGACACCAACAACGTTGTCACATCTTGGAGGAAGACGGCATCGGACTGCCCGTTCGTCCAGGGAGCTGTTTCTGCGAGTTGCGGCTATGGCGCTTGGTGGCAAGCCCAAGTCTGCCCTAGGCAGAGGGGGTCAAGGAGACGCTGTCCCCTTGGGACCAGAGACACAGGACCGGCCTGCCTTCTGCACAGACTCCTTCCTCAGTGTGGAGCACGCGTGCCTGCCCTAGTCCTACTCTACTGTCACCTTAGCAGCCAGGCCTCCATCCTTCAGCACAGGTAGATGGTGACACTTGTCTTACAACGGGCCCGCTGTTCCTGCCAGTGCCAACTCTCCTGCATCGCGACCTTTTCCCGAACACAAAGCCAACGGCTCCTTCTCTTTGCCCGTGGCAGCATGCTGCACCTTCCCCAGACTTGCTCTTGGGGAGCACGGTGAACAGACGTGTCCCTTTCCTTAAGGCCCTTTCCAGAGGTGCAACCACGCTTCTCTCTCTGGCAGAGGGGATGCTAGGTGAAAGGGAATTTCGCTCCATGCGGGTATCTTGCACTGTCCTCAGCAGAATAGCTCAGGCAAGAAGCAGCAGCTTCCTAAAAACCCGACACTGATTGCCCAACGAAGCTCTGCTTTCTCAGAGAGGAGGCCTGGCCATAGATGATTTCGCTCCATGCGGGTTTATTACAATTTGCAGGGAAGTCTAACTCAGGCAAGCAGCAACAGCATCCCTCAGAAGCGACTCTGATTTCCCAACGAAAGCTGTGACTTCCCAAAAGGGATGCCCGGGCAAAGTGGCTTTCGCTCTATGCGGGGCTCTCCCACCGTCCTACGAATACTAGGCTAAGGCAAGCAGCCACAGCAGCCTACAGATCTGACTCTGATTTACCAACTGAACTAAGCAGGCACAATCAAAAACCAACAGCAGCGTGCGTTGCCTAGGATGGCACTCTATGCTCACTTCATGTCCTGGCATAGGCAAGGCTAGGCCTTTTGCACTAGCGCTCGCGTGGAATCGGGGACTAAGCCAGTGCCTTCCCCACAGGAGAGGAGAGTCGACATGAACCCTGCACACTGCCCGTGCACGGGGATGGGGATCTGTTTGGGTCTGTCCCCCCTGCTACCCCGGCACACTTCCTGACACCAACAACGTTGTCACATCTTGGAGTAAGACGGCATCGGACTGCCCGTTCGTCCAGGGAGCTGTTTCTGCGAGTTGAAGCTATGGCGCTTGGTGGCAAGCCCAAGTCTGCCCTAGGCACAGGTGGTCAAGGAGACGCTGTCCCCTTGGGACCAGAGACACAGGACAGGCCTGCCTTCTGCCCAGACTCCTTCCTCAGTGTGGAGCACACCTGCCTGCCATAGTCATACTCTTCTGTCACCTTAGCAGCCAGGCCTCCGACCCTCAGCACAGGTAGATGGTGACACTTGTCTTACAACGGGCCCGCTGTTCCTGCCAGTGCCAACTCTCCTTCATCGCGACCGTTTCCCAAACACAAAGCCAACGGCTCCTTCTCTTTGCCCGTGGCAGCGTGATGAACCTTCCCAAGATTTGCTCTTGGGGAGCACAGTGACAGACGTGTCCCTTTCCTTAAGGCCCTTTCCAGAGGTGCAACCACGCTTCTCTCTCTGGCAGAGGGGATGCTAGGTAAAAGATAATTTCGCTCCATGCGGGTATCTTGCACTGTCCTGAGCAGACTAGCTCAGGCAAGAAGCAGCAGCTTCCCACAAACCCGACTCTGATTGCCCAACGAATGCTGTGCTTTCACAGAGAGGATGCCTGGGCATAGAAGGATTTCATTCCAGGCGGGATTATTACAACGTGCGGGGGAGACTAAATCAGGGAAGCAGCAGCAGCATCCCTCAGACGCGACTCTGTTTTCACAAGTAGCTGGTGACACTTGTCTTACAACGGGCCCGCTGTTCCTGCCAGTGCCAACTCTCCTGCATCGTGACCGTTTCCCGAACACAAAGCCAACGGCTCCTTCTCTTTGCCCGTGGCAGCTTGATGCACCTTCCCCAGACTTGCTCTTGGGGAGCACTGTGACAGACGTGTCCCTTTCCTTAAGGCCCTTTCCAGAGGTGCAACCACGCTTCTCTCTCTGGCAGAGGGGATGCTAGGTAAAAGAAAATTTCGCTCCATGCGGGTTTCTTGCACTGTCCTGAGCAGAGTAGCTCAGGCAAGAAGCAGCAGCTTCCCACAAACCCGACTCTGATTGCCCAACGAATGCTATGCTTTCCCAGAGAGGATGCCTGGGCATAGAAGGATTTCGTTCCATGCGGGATTATTACAACGTGCAGAGGACACTAGATCAGGGAAGCAGCAGCAGCATCCCTCAGACGCGACTCTGTTTTCACAAGTAGCTGGTGACTCTTGTCTTACAACGGGCCCGCTGTTCCTGCCAGTGCCAACTCTCCTGCATCGCGACCGTTTCCCGAACACAAAGCCAACGGCTCCTTCTCTTTGCCCGTGGCAGCGTGCTGCACCTTCCCCAGACTTGCTCTTGGGGAGCACGGTGACAGACGTGTCCCTTTCCTTAAGCCCCTTTCGAGAGGTGCATCCACGCTTCTCTCTCTGGCAGAGGGGATGCTAGGTGAAAGGGAATTTCGCTCCATGCGGGTATCTTGCACTGTCCTCAGCAGAATAGCTCAGGCAAGAAGCAGCAGCTTCCTAAAAACCCGACTCTGATTGCCCAACGAATGCTCTGCTTTCTCAGAGAGGAGGCCTGGCCATAGATGATTTCGCTCCATGCGGGTTTATTACAATTTGCAGGGAAGTCTAACTCAGGCAAGCAGCAACAGCATCCCTCAGACGCGACTCTGATTTCCCAACGAAAGCTGTGACTTCCCAAAGGGGATGCCCGGGCAAAGTGGCTTTCGCTCTATGCGGGGCTCTCCCACCGTCCTACGAATACTAGGCTAAGGCAAGCAGCCACAGCAGCCTACAGATCTGACTCTGATTTACCAACTGAACTAAGCAGGCACAATCAAAAACCAACAGCAGCGTGTGTTGCCTAGGATGGCACTCTATGCTCACTTCATGTCCTGTCATAGGCAAGGCTAGGCCTTTTGCACTAGCGCTCGTGTGGAATCGGGGACTAAGCCAGTGCCTTCCCCACAGGAGAGGAGAGTCGACATGATCCCTGCACACTGCCCGTGCACTGGGCTAGGGATCTGTTTGGGTCTGTCCCCCCTCCTACCCCGGCACACTTCCTGACACCAACAACGTTGTCACATCTTGGAGGAAGACGGCATCGGACTGCCCGTTCGTCCAGGGAGCTGTTTCTGCGAGTTGAAGCTATGGCGCTTGGTGGCAAGCCCAAGTCTGCCCTAGGCACAGGTGGTCAAGGAGACGCTGTCCCCTTGGGACCAGAGACACAGGACAGGCCTGCCTTCTGCCCAGACTCCTTCCTCAGTGTGGAGCACACCTGCCTGCCATAGTCATACTCTTCTGTCACCTTAGCAGCCAGGCCTCCGACCCTCAGCACAGGTAGATGGTGACACTTGTCTTACAACGGGCCCGCTGTTCCTGCCAGTGCCAACTCTCCTTCATCGCGACCGTTTCCCGAACACAAAGCCAACGGCTCCTTCTCTTTGCCCGTGGCAGCGTGCTGCACCTTCCCCAGACTTGCTCTTGGGGAGCACGGTGACAGACGTGTCCCTTTCCTTAAGCCCCTTTCCAGAGGTGCATCCACGCTTCTCTCTCTGGCAGAGGGGATGCTAGGTGAAAGGGAATTTCGCTCCATGCGGGTATCTTGCACTGTCCTCAGCAGAATAGCTCAGGCAAGAAGCAGCAGCTTCCTAAATACCCGACACTGATTGCCCAACGAATGCTCTGCTTTCTCAGAGAGGAGGCCTGGCCATAGATGATTTCGCTCCATACGGGTTAATTACAATTTGCAGGGAAGTCTAACTCAGGCAAGCAGCAACAGCATCCCTCAGACGCGACTCTGATTTCCCAAAGAAAGCTGTGACTTCCCAAAGGGGATGCTGGGGCAAAGTGGCTTTCGGACTATGCGG
The DNA here is from genome assembly GCF_020171115.1 of Neogale vison. Lineage (NCBI taxonomy): Eukaryota > Metazoa > Chordata > Mammalia > Carnivora > Mustelidae > Neogale > Neogale vison. Next base: position 217,643,283 of record NC_058101.1, read on the forward strand.
GTTCTCCCACCATCCTACGAATACTAGGCTAAGGCAAGCAGCCACAGAAGCCTACAGATCTGACTCTGATTTACCAACTGAACTAAGCAGGCACAATCAAAAACCAACAGAAGCGTGCGTTGCCTAGGATAGCAGTCTATGCTAACTTAATGTCCTGACATAGGCAAGGCTAGGCCTTTTGCACTAGCGCTCGCGTGGAATCGGGGACTAAGCCAGTGCCTTCCCCACAGGAGAGGAGACTCTACATGAACCCTGCACACTGCCCGTGCACTGGGCTGGGGATCTGTTTGGGTCTGTCCCCCCTCCTACCCCGGCACACTTCCTGACACCAAAAACGTTGTCTCATCTTGGAGGAAGACGGCATCGGACTGCCCGTTCGTCCAGGGAGCTGTTTCTGCGAGGTGAAGCTATGGCGCTTGGTGGCAAGCCCAAGTCTGCCCTAGGCACAGGTGGTCAAGGAGACGCTGTCCCCTTGGGACCAGAGACACAGGACAGGCCTGCCTTCTGCCCAGACTCCTTCCTCAGTGTGGAGCACACCTGCCTGCCATAGTCATACTCTTCTGTCACCTGAGCAGCCAGGCCTCCGACCCTCAGCACATGTAGATGGTGACACTTGTCTTACAACGGGCCCGCTGTTCCTGCCAGTGCCAACTCTCCTGCATCGCGACCGTTTCCCGAACACAAAGCCAACGGCTCCTTCTCTTTGCCCGTGGCAGCGTGATGCACCTTCCCCAGACTTGCTCTTGGGGAGCACAGTGACAGACGTGTCCCTTTCCATAAGGCCCTTTCCAGAGGTGCAACCACGCTTCTCTCTCTGGCAGAGGGGATGCTAGGTAAAAGATAATTTCGCTCCATGGGGGTATCTTGCACTGTCCTGAGCAGAGTAGCTCAGGCAAGAAGCAGCAGCTTCCCACAAACCCGACTCTGATTGCCCAACGAATGCTATGCTTTCACAGAGAGGATGCCTGGGCATAGAAGGATTTCATTCCATGCGGGATTATTACAACGTGCAGGGGAGACTAGATCAGGGAAGCAGCAGCAGCATCCCTCAGACGCGACTCTGTTTTCACAAGTAGCTGGTGACACTGTCTTACAACGGGCCCGCTGTTCCTGCCAGTGCCAACTCTCCTGCATCGCGACCGTTTCCCGAACACAAAGCCAACGGCTCCTTCTCTTTGCCCGTGGCAGCGTGCTGCACCTTCCCCAGACTTGCTCTTGGGGAGCACGGTGACAGACGTGTCCCTTTCCATAAGGCCCTTTCCAGAGGTGCAACCACGCTTCTCTCTCTGGCAGAGGGGATGCTAGGTAAAAGAAAATTTCGCTCCATGCGGGTATCTTGCACTGTCCTGAGCAGAGTAGCTCAGGCAAGAAGCAGCAGCTTCCCAAAAACCCGACTCTGATTGCCCAACGAATGCTATGCTTTCCCAGAGAGGATGCCTGGACATAGAAGGATTTCGTTCCATGCGGGTTTATTACAACGTGCAGGGGAGACTAGCTCAGGGAAGCAGCAGCAGCATCCCTCAGACGCGACTCTGATTTCCCAACGAAAGCTGTGCCTTCCCAGAGGGGATGCCCGGGCAAGGAGGCTTTCGCTCTATGCGGGGCTCTCCCACCGTCCTACGAATACTAGGCTTAGGCAAGCAGCCACAGCAGCCTACAGATCCGACTCTGATTTACCAGCTACTGCTATACGTTCGCAGAGGTTTTCAGCTGGCGCGAACTGCCCTTCGCTGCTGCTTCACAGCAAGGCTTTGGGCATTCGCTCTGAGACTTCAAAGAAGAAGAGCTGCGGGAGAGCTAGTGTATCTTGGGCCTTGCTTTCCGGGGCTCCATGTTCGCGCCATGCGTTCTCACTGCCAAGCCGAACTAAGCAGGTTCAATCACAAACCTACAGGAGTGTGCGTTGCCTAGGATGGCACTCTATGCTCACTTCATGTCCTGGCATAGGCAAGGCTAGGCCTTTTGCACTAGCGCTCGCGTGGAATCGGGGACTAAGCCAGTGCCTTCCCCACAGGAGAGGAGAGTCGACATGAACCCTGCACACTGCCCGTGCACGGGGATGGGGATCTGTTTGGGTCTGTCCTCCCTCCTACCCCGGCACACTTCCTGACACCTACAACGTTGTCACATCTTGGAGGAAGACGGCATCGGACTGCCCGTTCGTCCAGGGAGCTGTTTCTGCGAGTTGCGGCTATGGCGCTTGGTGGCAAGCCCAAGTCTGCCCTAGGCAGAGGGGGTCAAGGAGACGCTGTCCCCTTGGAACCAGAGACACAGGACCGGCCTGCCTTCTGCACAGACTCCTTCCTCAGTGTGGAGCACGCGTGCCTGCCCTAGTCGTACTCTTCTGTCACCTTAGCAGACAGGCCTCCGTCCCTCAGCACAGGTAGATGGTGACACTTGTCTTACAACGGGCCCGCTGTTCCTGCCAGTGCCAACTCTCCTGCATCGCGACCGTTTCCCGAACTCAAAGCCAACGGCTCCTTCTCTTTGCCCGTGGCAGCGTGCTGCACCTAACCCAGACTTGCTCTTGGGGAGCACGGTGACAGACGTGTCCCTTTCCTTAAGCCCCTTTCAGAGGTGCATCCACGCTTCTCTCTCTGGCATAGGGGATGCTAGCTAAAAGAAAATTTCGCTCCATGCCGGTATCTTGCACTGTCCTGAGCAGACTAGCTCAGGCAAGAAGCAGCAGCTTCCCACAAACCCGACTCTGATTGCCCAACGAATGTTATGCTTTCCCAGAGAGGATGCCTGGGCATAGAAGGATTTCGTTCCATGCGGGATTATTACAACGTGCAGGAGACACTAGATCAGGGAAGCAGCAGCAGCATACCTCAGACGCGACTCTGTTTTCCAAGTAGCTGGTGACTCTTGTCTTACAACGGGCGCGCTGTTCCTGCCAGTGCCAACTCTCCTGCATCGCGACCGTTTCCCGAACTCAAAGCGAACGGCTCCTTCTCTTTGCCTGTGGCAGCGTGCTGCACCTTCCCCAGACTTGCTCTTGGGGAGCACGGTGACAGACGTGTCCCTTTCCTTAAGGCCCTTTCCAGAGGTGCAACCACGCTTCTCTCTCTGGCATAGGGGATGCTAGGTGAAAGAATATTTCGCTCCATGCGGGTATCTTGCACTGTCCTGAGCAGAGTAGCTCAGGCAAGAAGCAGCAGCTTCCCACAAACCCGACTCTGATTGCCCAACGAATGCTATGCTTTCCCAGATCGGATGCCTGGGCATAGAAGGATTTCGTTCCATGCGGGTTTATTACAACGTGCAGGGGAGACTAGATCAGGGAAGCAGCAGCAGCATCCCTCAGATGTGACTCTGATTTCCCAACGAAAGCTGTGCCTTCCCAGAGGGGATGCCCGGGCAAAGAGGCTTTCGCTCTATGCGGGGCTCTCCCACCGTCCTACGAATACTAGGCTAAGGCAAGCAGCCACAGCAGCCTACAGATCCGACTCTGATTTACCAGCTACTGCTATACGTTCGCCGAGGTTTTCAGCTGGCGTGAACTGCCCTTCGCTGCTGCTTCACATCAAGGCTTTGGGCATTCGCTCTGACACTTCAAAGAAGAAGAGCTGCGGGAGAGCTAGTGTATCTTGGGCCTTGCTTTCCGGGGCTCCATGTTCGCGCCGTGCGTTCTCCCTGCCAAGCCGAACTAAGCAGGGTCAATCACAAACCTACAGCAGTGTGCGTTGCCTAGGATGGCACTCTATGCTCACTTCATGTCCTGGCATAGGCAAGGCTAGGCCTTTTGCACTAGAGCTCGCGTGGAATCGGGGACTAAGCCAGTGCCTTCCCCACAGGAGAGGAGAGTCGACATGAACCCTGCACACTGCCCGTGCACGGGGATGGGGATCTGTTTGGGTCTGTCCCCCCTCCTACCCCGGCACACTTCCTGACACCAACAACGTTGTCACATCTTGGAGGAAGACGGCATCGGACTGCCCGTTCGTCCAGGGAGCTGTTTCTGCGAGTTGCGGCTATGGCGCTTGGTGGCAAGCCCAAGTCTGCCCTAGGCAGAGGGCGTCAAGGAGACGCTGTCCCCTTGGGACCAGAGACACAGGACCGGCCTGCCTTCTGCACAGACTCCTTCCTCAGTGTGGAGCACGCGTGCCTGCCCTAGTCCTACTCTACTGTCACCTTAGCAGCCAGGCCTCCATCCTTCAGCACAGGTAGATGGTGACACTTGTCTTACAACGGGCCCGCTGTTCCTGCCAGTGCCAACTCTCCTGCATCGCGACCTTTTCCCGAACACAAAGCCAACAGCTCCTTCTCTTTGCCCGTGGCAGCGTGCTGCACCTTCCCCAGACTTGCTCTTGGGGAGCACGGTGACAGACGTGTCCCTTTCCTTAAGGCCCTTTCCAGAGGTGCAACCACGCTTCTCTCTCTGGCAGAGGGGATGCTAGGTGAAAGGGAATTTCGCTCCATGCGGGTATCTTGCACTGTCCTGAGCAGACTAGCTCAGGCAAGAAGCAGCAGCTTCCCACAAACCCGACTCTGATTGCCCAACGAATGCTGTGCTTTCACAGAGAGGATGCCTGGGCATAGAAGGATTTCATTCCAGGCGGGATTATTACAACGTGCGGGGGAGACTAGATCAGGGAAGCAGCAGCAGCATCCCTCAGACGCGACTCTGTTTTCACAAGTAGCTGGTGACACTTGTCTTACAACGGGCCCGCTGTTCCTGCCAGTGCCAACTCTCCTGCATCGTGACCGTTTCCCGAACACAAAGCCAACGGCTCCTTCTCTTTGCCCCTGGCAGCTTGATGCACCTTCCCCAGACTTGCTCTTGGGGAGCACTGTGACAGACGTGTCCCTTTCCTTAAGGCCCTTTCCAGAGGTGCAACCACGCTTCTCTCTCTGGCAGAGGGGATGCTAGGTAAAAGAAAATTTCGCTCCATGCGGGTTTCTTGCACTGTCCTGAGCAGAGTAGCTCAGGCAAGAAGCAGCAGCTTCCCACAAACCCGACTCTGATTGCCCAACGAATGCTATGCTTTCCCAGAGAGGATGCCTGGGCATAGAAGGATTTCGTTCCATGCGGGATTATTACAACGTGCAGAGGACACTAGATCAGGGAAGCAGCAGCAGCATCCCTCAGACGCGACTCTGTTTTCACAAGTAGCTGGTGACTCTTGTCTTACAACGGGCCCGCTGTTCCTGCCAGTGCCAACTCTCCTGCATCGCGACCGTTTCCCGAACACAAAGCCAACGGCTCCTTCTCTTTGCCCGTGGCAGCGTGCTGCACCTTCCCCAGACTTGCTCTTGGGGAGCACGGTGACAGACGTGTCCCTTTCCTTAAGCCCCTTTCGAGAGGTGCATCCACGCTTCTCTCTCTGGCAGAGGGGATGCTAGGTGAAAGGGAATTTCGCTCCATGCGGGTATCTTGCACTGTCCTCAGCAGAATAGCTCAGGCAAGAAGCAGCAGCTTCCTAAAAACCCGACTCTAATTGCCCAACGAATGCTCTGCTTTCTCAGAGAGGAGGCCTGGCCATAGATGATTTCGCTCCATGCGGGTTTATTACAATTTGCAGGGAAGTCTAACTCAGGCAAGCAGCAACAGCATCCCTCAGACGCGACTCTGATTTCCCAACGAAAGCTGTGACTTCCCAAAGGGGATACCCGGGCAAAGTGGCTTTCGCTCTATGCGCGGCTCTCCCACCGTCCTACGAATACTAGGCTAAGGCAAGCAGCCACAGCAGCCTACAGATCTGACTCTGATTTACCAACTGAACTAAGCAGGCACAATCAAAAACCAACAGCAGCGTGTGTTGCCTAGGATGTCACTCTATGCTCACTTCATGTCCTGTCATAGGCAAGGCTAGGCCTTTTGCACTAGCGCTCGTGTGGAATCGGGGACTAAGCCAGTGCCTTCCCCACAGGAGAGGAGAGTCGACATGATCCCTGCACACCGCCCGTGCACTGGGCTAGGGTTCTGTTTGGGTCTGTCCCCCCTCCTACCCCGGCACACTTCCTGACACCAACAACGTTGTCACATCTTGGAGGAAGACGGCATCGGACTGCCCGTTCGTCCAGGGAGCTGTTTCTGCGAGTTGAAGCTATGGCGCTTGGTGGCAAGCCCAAGTCTGCCCTAGGCACAGGTGGTCAAGGAGACGCTGTCCCCTTGGGACCAGAGACACAGGACAGGCCTGCCTTCTGCCCAGACTCCTTCCTCAGTGTGGAGCACACCTGCCTGCCATAGTCATACTCTTCTGTCACCTTAGCAGCCAGGCCTCCGACCCTCAGCACAGGTAGATGGTGACACTTGTCTTACAACGGGCCCGCTGTTCTTGCCAGTGCCAACTCTCCTTCATCGCGACCGTTTCCCGAACACAAAGCCAACGGCTCCTTCTCTTTGCCCGTGGCAGCGTGATGCACCTTCCCGAGACTTGCTCTTGGGGAGCACAGTGACAGACGTGTCCCTTTCCATAAGGCCCTTTCCAGAGGTGCAACCACGCTTCTCTCTCTGGCAGAGGGGATGCTAGGTAAAAGATAATTTCGCTCCATGCGGGTATCTTGCACTGTCCTGAGCAGACTAGCTCAGGAAAGAAGCAGCAGCTTCCCACAAACCCGACTCTGATTGCCCAACGAATGCTATGCTTTCCCAGAGAGGATGCCTGGGCATAGAAGGATTTCATTCCATGCGGGATTATTACAACGTGCAGGGGAGACTAGATCAGGGAAGCAGCAGCAGCATCCCTCAGACGCGACTCTGTTTTCACAAGTAGCTGGTGACACTGTCTTACAACGGGCCCGCTGTTCCTGCCAGTGCCAACTCTCCTGCATCGCGACCGTTTCCCGAACACAAAGCCAACGGCTCCTTCTCTTTGCCCGTGGCAGCGTGCTGCACCTTCCCCAGACTTGCTCTTGGGGAGCACGGTGACAGACGTGTCCCTTTCCATAAGGCCCTTTCCAGAGGTGCAACCACGCTTCTCTCTCTGGCAGAGGGGATGCTAGGTAAAAGAAAATTTCGCTCCATGCGGGTATCTTGCACTGTCCTGAGCAGAGTAGCTCAGGCAAGAAGCAGCAGCTTCCCAAAAACCCGACTCTGATTGCCCAACGAATGCTATGCTTTCCCAGAGAGGATGCCTGGACATAGAAGGATTTCGTTCCATGCGGGTTTATTACAACGTGCAGGGGAGACTAGCTCAGGGAAGCAGCAGCAGCATCCCTCAGACGCGACTCTGATTTCCCAACGAAAGCTGTGCCTTCCCAGAGGGGATGCCCGGGCAAGGAGGCTTTCGCTCTATGCGGGGCTCTCCAACCGTCCTACGAATACTAGGCTTAGGCAAGCAGCCACAGCAGCCTACAGATCCGACTCTGATTTACCAGCTACTGCTATACGTTCGCAGAGGTTTTCAGCTGGCGCGAACTGCCCTTCGCTGCTGCTTCACAGCAAGGCTTTGGGCATTCGCTCTGAGACTTCAAAGAAGAAGAGCTGCGGGAGAGCTAGTGTATCTTGGGCCTTGCTTTCCGGGGCTCCATGTTCGCGCCATGCGTTCTCACTGCCAAGCCGAACTAAGCAGGTTCAATCACAAACCTACAGGAGTGTGCGTTGCCTAGGATGGCACTCTATGCTCACTTCATGTCCTGGCATAGGCAAGGCTAGGCCTTTTGCACTAGCGCTCGCGTGGAATCGGGGACTAAGCCAGTGCCTTCCCCACAGGAGAGGAGAGTCGACATGAACCCTGCACACTGCCCGTGCACGGGGATGGGGATCTGTTTGGGTCTGTCCTCCCTCCTACCCCGGCACACTTCCTGACACCTACAACGTTGTCACATCTTGGAGGAAGACGGCATCGGACTGCCCGTTCGTCCAGGGAGCTGTTTCTGCGAGTTGCGGCTATGGCGCTTGGTGGCAAGCCCAAGTCTGCCCTAGGCAGAGGGGGTCAAGGAGACGCTGTCCCCTTGGGACCAGAGACACAGGACCGGCCTGCCTTCTGCACAGACTCCTTCCTCAGTGTGGAGCACGCGTGCCTGCCCTAGTCGTACTCTTCTGTCACCTTAGCAGCCAGGCCTCCGTCCCTCAGCACAGGTAGATGGTGACACTTGTCTTACAACGGGCCCGCTGTTCCTGCCAGTGCCAACTCTCCTGCATCGCGACCGTTTCCCGAACACAAAGCCAACGGCTCCTTCTCTTTGCCCGTGGCAGCGTGCTGCACCTAACCCAGACTTGCTCTTGGGGAGCACGGTGACAGACGTGTCCCTTTCCTTAAGCCCCTTTCAGAGGTGCATCCACGCTTCTCTCTCTGGCATAGGGGATGCTAGCTAAAAGAAAATTTCGCTCCATGCCGGTATCTTGCACTGTCCTGAGCAGACTAGCTCAGGCAAGAAGCAGCAGCTTCCCACAAACCCGACTCTGATTGCCCAACGAATGTTATGTTTCCCAGAGAGGATGCCTGGGCATAGAAGGATTTCGTTCCATGCGGGATTATTACAACGTGCAGGGGACACTAGATCAGGGAAGCAGCAGCAGCATACCTCAGACGCGACTCTGTTTTCCAAGTAGCTGGTGACTCTTGTCTTACAACGGGCGCGCTGTTCCTGCCAGTGCCAACTCTCCTGCATCGCGACCGTTTCCCGAACTCAAAGCGAACGGCTCCTTCTCTTTGCCTGTGGCAGCGTGCTGCACCTTCCCCAGACTTGCTCTTGGGGAGCACGGTGACAGACGTGTCCCTTTCCTTAAGGCCCTTTCCAGAGGTGCAACCACGCTTCTCTCTCTGGCATAGGGGATGCTAGGTGAAAGAATATTTCGCTCCATGCGGGTATCTTGCACTGTCCTGAGCAGAGTAGCTCAGGCAAGAAGCAGCAGCTTCCCACAAACCCGACTCTGATTGCCCAACGAATGCTATGCTTTCCCAGATCGGATGCCTGGGCATAGAAGGATTTCGTTCCATGCGGGTTTATTACAACGTGCAGGGGAGACTAGATCAGGGAAGCAGCAGCAGCATCCCTCAGATGTGACTCTGATTTTCCAACGAAAGCTGTGCCTTCCCAGAGGGGATGCCCGGGCAAAGAGGCTTTCGCTCTATGCGGGGCTCTCCCACCGTCCTACGAATACTAGGCTAAGGCAAGCAGCCACAGCAGCCTACAGATCCGACTCTGATTTACCAGCTACTGCTATACGTTCGCCGAGGTTTTCAGCTGGCGTGAACTGCCCTTCGCTGCTGCTTCACATCAAGGCTTTGGGCATTCGCTCTGACACTTCAAAGAAGAAGAGCTGCGGGAGAGCTAGTGTATCTTGGGCCTTGCTTTCCGGGGCTCCATGTTCGCGCCGTGCGTTCTCCCTGCCAAGCCGAACTAAGCAGGGTCAATCACAAACCTACAGCAGTGTGCGTTGCCTAGGATGGCACTCTATGCTCACTTCATGTCCTGGCATAGGCAAGGCTAGGCCTTTTGCACTAGAGCTCGCGTGGAATCGGGGACTAAGCCAGTGCCTTCCCCACAGGAGAGGAGAGTCGACATGAACCCTGCACACTGCCCGTGCACGGGGATGGGGATCTGTTTGGGTCTGTCCCCCCTCCTACCCCGGCACACATCCTGACACCAACAACGTTGTCACATCTTGGAGGAAGACGGCATCGGACTGCCCGTTCGTCCAGGGAGCTGTTTCTGCGAGTTGCGGCTATGGCGCTTGGTGGCAAGCCCAAGTCTGCCCTAGGCAGAGGGGGTCAAGGAGACGCTGTCCCCTTGGGACCAGAGACACAGGACCGGCCTGCCTTCTGCACAGACTCCTTCCTCAGTGTGGAGCACGCGTGCCTGCCCTAGTCCTACTCTACTGTCACCTTAGCAGCCAGGCCTCCATCCTTCAGCACAGGTAGATGGTGACACTTGTCTTACAACGGGCCCGCTGTTCCTGCCAGTGCCAACTCTCCTGCATCGCGACCTTTTCCCGAACACAAAGCCAACGGCTCCTTCTCTTTGCCCGTGGCAGCGTGCTGCACCTTCCCCAGACTTGCTCTTGGGGAGCACGGTGAACAGACTTGTCCCTTTCCTTAAGGCCCTTTCCAGAGGTGCAACCACGCTTCTCTCTCTGGCAGAGGGGATGCTAGGTGAAAGGGAATTTCGCTCCATGCGGGTATCTTGCACTGTCCTCAGCAGAATAGCTCAGGCAAGAAGCAGCAGCTTCCTAAAAACCCGACACTGATTGCCCAACGAAGCTCTGCTTTCTCAGAGAGGAGGCCTGGCCATAGATGATTTCGCTCCATGCGGGTTTATTACAATTTGCAGGGAAGTCTAACTCAGGCAAGCAGCAACAGCATCCCTCAGAAGCGACTCTGATTTCCCAACGAAAGCTGTGACTTCCCAAAAGGGATGCCCGGGCAAAGTGGCTTTCGCTCTATGCGGGGCTCTCCCACCGTCCTACGAATACTAGGCTAAGGCAAGCAGCCACAGCAGCCTACAGATCTGACTCTGATTTACCAACTGAACTAAGCAGGCACAATCAAAAACCAACAGCAGCGTGCGTTGCCTAGGATGGCACTCTATGCTCACTTCATGTCCTGGCATAGGCAAGGCTAGGCCTTTTGCACTAGCGCTCGCGTGGATTCGGGGACTAAGCCAGTGCCTTCCCCACAGGAGAGGAGAGTCGACATGAACCCTGCACACTGCCCGTGCACGGGGATGGGGATCTGTTTGGGTCTGTCCCCCCTGCTACCCCGGCACACTTCCTGACACCAACAACGTTGTCACATCTTGGAGTAAGACGGCATCGGACTGCCCGTTCGTCCAGGGAGCTGTTTCTGCGAGTTGAAGCTATGGCGCTTGGTGGCAAGCCCAAGTCTGCCCTAGGCACAGGTGGTCAAGGAGACGCTGTCCCCTTGGGACCAGAGACACAGGACAGGCCTGCCTTCTGCCCAGACTCCTTCCTCAGTGTGGAGCACACCTGCCTGCCATAGTCATACTCTTCTGTCACCTTAGCAGCCAGGCCTCCGACCCTCAGCACAGGTAGATGGTGACACTTGTCTTACAACGGGCCCGCTGTTCCTGCCAGTGCCAACTCTCCTTCATCGCGACCGTTTCCCAAACACAAAGCCAACGGCTCCTTCTCTTTGCCCGTGGCAGCGTGATGAACCTTCCCAAGATTTGCTCTTGGGGAGCACAGTGACAGACGTGTCCCTTTCCTTAAGGCCCTTTCCAGAGGTGCAACCACGCTTCTCTCTCTGGCAGAGGGGATGCTAGGTAAAAGATAATTTCGCTCCATGCGGGTATCTTGCACTGTCCTGAGCAGACTAGCTCAGGCAAGAAGCAGCAGCTTCCCACAAACCCGACTCTGATTGCCCAACGAATGCTGTGCTTTCACAGAGAGGATGCCTGGGCATAGAAGGATTTCATTCCAGGCGGGATTATTACAACGTGCGGGGGAGACTAAATCAGGGAAGCAGCAGCAGCATCCCTCAGACGCGACTCTGTTTTCACAAGTAGCTGGTGACACTTGTCTTACAACGGGCCCGCTGTTCCTGCCAGTGCCAACTCTCCTGCATCGTGACCGTTTCCCGAACACAAAGCCAACGGCTCCTTCTCTTTGCCCGTGGCAGCTTGATGCACCTTCCCCAGACTTGCTCTTGGGGAGCACTGTGACAGACGTGTCCCTTTCCTTAAGGCCCTTTCCAGAGGTGCAACCACGCTTCTCTCTCTGGCAGAGGGGATGCTAGGTAAAAGAAAATTTCGCTCCATGCGGGTTTCTTGCACTGTCCTGAGCAGAGTAGCTCAGGCAAGAAGCAGCAGCTTCCCACAAACCCGACTCTGATTGCCCAACGAATGCTATGCTTTCCCAGAGAGGATGCCTGGGCATAGAAGGATTTCGTTCCATGCGGGATTATTACAACGTGCAGAGGACACTAGATCAGGGAAGCAGCAGCAGCATCCCTCAGACGCGACTCTGTTTTCACAAGTAGCTGGTGACTCTTGTCTTACAACGGGCCCGCTGTTCCTGCCAGTGCCAACTCTCCTGCATCGCGACCGTTTCCCGAACACAAAGCCAACGGCTCCTTCTTTGCCCGTGGCAGCGTGCTGCACCTTCCCCAGACTTGCTCTTGGGGAGCACGGTGACAGACGTGTCCCTTTCCTTAAGCCCCTTTCGAGAGGTGCATCCACGCTTCTCTCTCTGGCAGAGGGGATGCTAGGTGAAAGGGAATTTCGCTCCATGCGGGTATCTTGCACTGTCCTCAGCAGAATAGCTCAGGCAAGAAGCAGCAGCTTCCTAAAAACCCGACTCTAATTGCCCAACGAAAGCTCTGCTTTCTCAGAGAGGAGGCCTGGCCATAGATGATTTCGCTCCATGCGGGTTTATTACAATTTGCAGGGAAGTCTAACTCAGGCAAGCAGCAACAGCATCCCTCAGACGCGACTCTGATTTCCCAACGAAAGCTGTGACTTCCCAAAGGGGATGCCCGGGCAAAGTGGCTTTCGCTCTATGCGGGGCTCTCCCACCGTCCTACGAATACTAGGCTAAGGCAAGCAGCCACAGCAGCCTACAGATCTGACTCTGATTTACCAACTGAACTAAGCAGGCACAATCAAAAACCAACAGCAGCGTGTGTTGCCTAGGATGGCACTCTATGCTCACTTCATGTCCTGGCATAGGCAAGGCTAGGCCTTTTGCACTAGCGCTCGTGTGGAATCGGGGACTAAGCCAGTGCCTTCCCCACAGGAGAGGAGAGTCGACATGATCCCTGCACACCGCCCGTGCACTGGGCTAGGGATCTGTTTGGGTCTGTCCCCCCTCCTACCCCGGCACACTTCCTGACACCAACAACGTTGTCACATCTTGGAGGAAGACGTCATCGGACTGCCCGTTCGTCCAGGGAGCTGTTTCTGCGAGTTGAAGCTATGGCGCTTGGTGGCAAGCCCAAGTCTGCCCTAGGCACAGGTGGTCAAGGAGACGCTGTCCCCTTGGGACCAGAGACACAGGACAGGCCTGCCTTCTGCCCAGACTCCTTCCTCAGTGTGGAGCACACCTGCCTGCCATAGTCATACTCTTCTGTCACCTTAGCAGCCAGGCCTCCGACCCTCAGCACAGGTAGATGGTGACACTTGTCTTACAACGGGCCCGCTGTTCTTGCCAGTGCCAACTCTCCTTCATCGCGACCGTTTCCCGAACACAAAGCCAACGGCTCCTTCTCTTTGCCCGTGGCAGCGTGATGCACCTTCCCGAGACTTGCTCTTGGGGAGCACAGTGACAGACGTGTCCCTTTCCATAAGGCCCTTTCCAGAGGTGCAACCACGCTTCTCTCTCTGGCAGAGGGGATGCTAGGTAAAAGATAATTTCGCTCCATGCGGGTATCTTGCACTGTCCTGAGCAGACTAGCTCAGGAAAGAAGCAGCAGCTTCCCACAAACCCGACTCTGATTGCCCAACGAATGCTATGCTTTCCCAGAGAGGATGCCTGGGCATAGAAGGATTTCATTCCATGCGGGATTATTACAACGTGCAGGGGAGACTAGATCAGGGAAGCAGCAGCAGCATCCCTCAGACGCGACTCTGTTTTCACAAGTAGCTGGTGACACTGTCTTACAACGGGCCCGCTGTTCCTGCCAGTGCCAACTCTCCTGCATCGCGACCGTTTCCCGAACACAAAGCCAACGGCTCCTTCTCTTTGCCCGTGGCAGCGTGCTGCACCTTCCCCAGACTTGCTCTTGGGGAGCACGGTGACAGACGTGTCCCTTTCCATAAGGCCCTTTCCAGAGGTGCAACCACGCTTCTCTCTCTGGCAGAGGGGATGCTAGGTAAAAGAAAATTTCGCTCCATGCGGGTATCTTGCACTGTCCTGAGCAGAGTAGCTCAGGCAAGAAGCAGCAGCTTCCCAAAAACCCGACTCTGATTGCCCAACGAATGCTATGCTTTCCCAGAGAGGATGCCTGGACATAGAAGGATTTCGTTCCATGCGGGTTTATTACAACGTGCAGGGGAGACTAGCTCAGGGAAGCAGCAGCAGCATCCCTCAGACGCGACTCTGATTTCCCAACGAAAGCTGTGCCTTCCCAGAGGGGATGCCCGGGCAAGGAGGCTTTCGCTCTATGCGGGGCTCTCCCACCGTCCTACGAATACTAGGCTTAGGCAAGCAGCCACAGCAGCCTACAGATCCGACTCTGATTTACCAGCTACTGCTATACGTTCGCAGAGGTTTTCAGCTGGCGCGAACTGCCCTTCGCTGCTGCTTCACAGCAAGGCTTTGGGCATTCGCTCTGAGACTTCAAAGAAGAAGAGCTGCGGGAGAGCTAGTGTATCTTGGGCCTTGCTTTCCGGGGCTCCATGTTCGCGCCATGCGTTCTCACTGCCAAGCCGAACTAAGCAGGTTCAATCACAAACCTACAGCAGTGTGCGTTGCCTAGGATGGCACTCTATGCTCACTTCATGTCCTGGCATAGGCAAGGCTAGGCCTTTTGCACTAGCGCTCGCGTGGAATCGGGGACTAAGCCAGTGCCTTCCCCACAGGAGAGGAGAGTCGACATGAACCCTGCACACTGCCCGTGCACGGGGATGGGGATCTGTTTGGGTCTGTCCTCCCTCCTACCCCGGCACACTTCCTGACACCTACAACGTTGTCACATCTTGGAGGAAGACGGCATCGGACTGCCCGTTCGTCCAGGAAGCTGTTTCTGCGAGTTGAAGCTATGGCGCTTGGTGGCAAGCCCAAGTCTGCCCTAGGCACAGGTGGTCAAGGAGACGCTGTCCCCTTGGGACCAGAGACACAGGACAGGCCTGCCTTCTGCCCAGACTCCTTCCTCAGTGTGGAGCACACCTGCCTGCCATAGTCATACTCTTCTGTCACCTTAGCAGCCAGGCCTCCGACCCTCAGCACAGGTAGATGGTGACACTTGTCTTACAACGGGCCCGCTGTTCTTGCCAGTGCCAACTCTCCTTCATCGCGACCGTTTCCCGAACACAAAGCCAACGGCTCCTTCTCTTTGCCCTTGGCAGCGTGATGCACCTTCCCCAGACTTGCTCTTGGGGAGCACAGTGACAGACGTGTCCCTTTCCATAAGGCCCTTTCCAGAGGTTCAACCACGCTTCTCTCTCTGGCAGAGGGGATGCTAGGTAAAAGATAATTTCGCTCCATGCGGGTATCTTGCACTGTCCTGAGCAGACTAGCTCAGGCAAGAAGCAGCAGCTTCCTACAAACCCGACTCTGAATGCCCAACGAATGCTATGCTTTCCCAGAGAGGATGCCTGGGCATAGAAGGATTTCATTCCAGGCGGGATTATTACAACGTGCAGGGGAGACTAGATCAGGGAAGCAGCAGCAGCATCCCTCAGACGCGACTCTGTTTTCACAAGTAGCTGGAGACACTTGTCTTACAACTGGCCCGCTGTTCCTGCCAGTGCCAACTCTCCTGCATCGTGACAGTTTCCCGAACACAGAGCCAACGGCTCCTTCTCTTTGCCCGTGGCAGCGTGATGCACCTTCCCCAGACTTGCTCTTGGGGAGCACGGTGACAGACGTGTCCCTTTCCTTAAGGCCCTTTCCAGAGGTGCAACCACGCTTCTCTCTCTGGCATGGGGGATGCTAGCTAAAAGAAAATTTCGCTCCATGCCGGTATCTTGCACTGTCCTGAGCAGACTAGCTCAGGCAAGAAGCAGCAGCTTCCCACAAACCCGACTCTGATTGCCCAACGAATGTTATGCTTTCCCAGAGAGGATGCCTGGGCATAGAAGGATTTCGTTCCATGCGGGATTATTACAACGTGCAGGGGACACTAGATCAGGGAAGCAGCAGCAGCATACCTCAGACGCGACTCTGTTTTCCAAGTAGCTGGTGACTCTTGTCTTACAACGGGCGCGCTGTTCCTGCCAGTGCCAACTCTCCTGCATCGCGACCGTTTCCCGAACTCAAAGCGAACGGCTCCTTCTCTTTGCCTGTGGCAGCGTGCTGCACCTTCCCCAGACTTGCTCTTGGGGAGCACGGTGACAGACGTGTCCCTTTCCTTAAGGCCCTTTCCAGAGGTGCAACCACGCTTCTCTCTCTGGCATAGGGGATGCTAGGTGAAAGAAAATTTCGCTCCATGCGGGTATCTTGCACTGTCCTGAGCAGAGTAGCTCAGGCAAGAAGCAGCAGCTTCCCACAAACCCGACTCTGATTGCCCAACGAATGCTATGCTTTCCCAGAGAGGATGCCTGGGCATAGAAGGATTTCGTTCCATGCGGGTTTATTACAACGTGCATGGGAGACTAGCTCAGGGAAGCAGCAGCAGCATCCCTCAGACGTGACTCTGATTTCCCAACGAAAGCTGTGCCTTCCCAGAGGGGATGCCCGGGCAAAGAGGCTTTCGCTCTATGCGGGGCTCTCCCACCGTCCTACGAATACTAGCTAAGGCAAGCAGCCACAGCAGCCTACAGATCCGACTCTGATTTACCAGCTACTGCTATACGTTCGCAGAGGTTTTCAGCTGGCGCGAACTGCCCTTCGCTGCTGCTTCACAGCAAGGCTTTGGGCATTCGCTCTGACACTTCAAAGAAGAAGAGCTGCGGGAGAGCTAGTGTATCTTGGGCCTTGCTTTCCGGGGCTCCATGTTCGCGCCGTGCGTTCTCCCTGCCAAGCCGAACTAAGCAGGGTCAATCACAAACCTACAGCAGTGTGCGTTGCCTAGGATGGCACTCTATGCTCACTTCATGTCCTGGCATAGGCAAGGCTAGGCCTTTTGCACTAGAGCTCGCGTGGAATCGGGGACTAAGCCAGTGCCTTCCCCACAGGAGAGGAGAGTCGACATGAACCCTGCACACTGCCCGTGCACTGGGCTGGGGATCTGTTTGGGTCTGTCCCCCCTCCTACCCCGGCACACTTCCTGACACCAACAACGTTGTCACATCTTGAGGAAGACAGCATCGGACTGCCCGTTCGTCCAGGGAGCTGTTTCTGCGAGTTGAAGCTATGGCGCTTGGTGGCAAGCCCAAGTCTGCCCTAGGCACAGGTGGTCAAGGAGACGCTGTCCCCTTGGGACCAGAGACACAGGACAGGCCTGCCTTCTGCCCAGACTCCTTCCTCAGTGTGGAGCACACCTGCCTGCCATAGTCATACTCTTCTGTCACCTTAGCAGCCAGGCCTCCGACCCTCAGCACAGGTAGATGGTGACACTTGTCCTACAACGGGCCCGCTGTTCCTGCTAGTGCCAACTCTCCTGCAACGCGACCGTTTCCCGAACACAAAGCCAACGGCTCCTTCTCTTTGCCCGTGGCAGCGTGATGCACCTTCCCCAGACTTGCTCTTGGGGAGCACAGTGACAGACGTGTCCCTTTCCATAAGGCCCTTTCCAGAGGTGCAACCACGCTTCTCTCTCTGGCAGAGGGGATGCTAGGTAAAAGATAATTTCGCTCCATGCGGGTATCTTGCACTGTCCTGAGCAGACTAGCCCAGGCAAGAAGCAGCAGCTTCCCACAAACCCGACTCTGATTGCCCAACGAATGCTATGCTTTCCCAGAGAGGATGCCTGGGCATAGAAGGATTTCGTTCCATGCGGGATTATTACAACGTGCAGGGGAGACTAGATCAGGGAAGCAGCAGCAGCATACCTCAGACGCGACTCTGTTTTCACAAGTAGCTGGTGACTCTTGTCTTACAACGGGCCCGCTGTTCCTGCCAGTGCCAACTCTCCTGCATCGCGACCGTTTCCCGAACACAAAGCCAACGGCTCCTTCTCTTTGCCCGTGGCAGCGTGCTGCACCTTCCCCAGACTTGCTCTTGGGGAGCACGGTGACAGACGTGTCCCTTTCCTTAAGCCCCTTTCCAGAGGTGCAACCACGCTTCTCTCTCTGGCAAAGGGGATGCTAGGTGAAAGGGAATTTCGCTCCATGCGGGTATCTTGCACTGTCCTCAGCAAAATAGCTCAGGCAAGAAGCAGCAGCTTCCTAAAAACCTGACACTGATTGCCCAACGAAGCTCTGCTTTCTCAGAGAGGAGGCCTGGCCATAGATGATTTCGCTCCATGCGGGTTTATTACAATTTGCAGCGAAGTCTAACTCAGGCAAGCAGCAACAGCATCCCTCAGACGCGACTCTGATTTCCCAACGAAAGCTGTGCCTTCCCAGAGGGGATGCCCGGGCAAAGAGGCTTTCGCTCT
This sequence comes from Neogale vison, assembly GCF_020171115.1. Lineage (NCBI taxonomy): Eukaryota > Metazoa > Chordata > Mammalia > Carnivora > Mustelidae > Neogale > Neogale vison. The sequence continues at coordinate 217,661,330 of NC_058101.1, forward strand.
ATGCGGGGCTCTCCCACCGTCCTACGAATACTAGGCTAAGGCAAGCAGCCACAGCAGCCTACAGATCCGACTCTGATTTACCAGCTACTGCTATACGTTCGCAGAGGTTTTCAGCTGGCGCGAACTGCCCTTCGCTGCTGCTTCACAGCAAGGCTTTGGGCATTCGCTCTGACACTTCAAAGAAGAAGAGCTGCGGGAGACCTAGTGTATCTTGGGCCTTGCTTTCCGGGGCTCCATGTTCGCGCCGTGCGTTCTCCCTGCCAAGCCGAACTAAGCAGGGTCAATCACAAACCTACAGCAGTGTGCGTTGCCTAGGATGGCACTCTATGCTCACTTCATGTCCTGGCATAGGCAAGGCTAGGCCTTTTGCACTAGCGCTCGCGTGGAATGGGGGACTAAGCCAGTGCCTTCCCCACAGGAGAGGAGAGTCGACATGAACCCTGCACACTGCCCGTGCACGGGGATGGGGATCTGTTTGGGTCTGTCCCCCCTGCTACCCCGGCACACTTCCTGACACCAACAACGTTGTCACATCTTGAGGAAGACAGCATCGGACTGCCCGTTCGTCCAGGGAGCTGTTTCTGCGAGTTGAAGCTATGGCGCTTGGTGGCAAGCCCAAGTCTGCCCTAGGCACAGGTGGTCAAGGAGACGCTGTCCCCTTGGGACCAGAGACACAGGACAGGCCTGCCTTCTGCCCAGACTCCTTCCTCAGTGTGGAGCACACCTGCCTGCCATAGTCATACTCTTCTGTCACCTTAGCAGCCAGGCCTCCGACCCTCAGCACAGGTAGATGGTGACACTTGTCTTACAACGGGCCCGCTGTTCCTGCCAGTGCCAACTCTCCTGCATCGCGACCGTTTCCCGAACACAAAGCCAACGGCTCCTTCTCTTTGCCCGTGGCAGCGTGCTGCACCTAACCCAGACTTGCTCTTGGGGAGCACGGTGACAGACGTGTCCCTTTCCTTAAGCCCCTTTCAGAGGTGCATCCACGCTTCTCTCTCTGGCATAGGGGATGCTAGCTAAAAGAAAATTTCGCTCCATGCCGGTATCTTGCACTGTCCTGAGCAGACTAGCTCAGGCAAGAAGCAGCAGCTTCCCACAAACCCGACTCTGATTGCTCAACGAATGTTATGCTTTCCCAGAGAGGATGCCTGGGCATAGAAGGATTTCGTTCCATGCGGGATTATTACAACGTGCAGGAGACACTAGATCAGGGAAGCAGCAGCAGCATACCTCAGACGCGACTCTGTTTTCCAAGTAGCTGGTGACTCTTGTCTTACAACGGGCGCGCTGTTCCTGCCAGTGCCAACTCTCCTGCATCGCGACCGTTTCCCGAACTCAAAGCGAACGGCTCCTTCTCTTTGCCTGTGGCAGCGTGCTGCACCTTCCCCAGACTTGCTCTTGGGGAGCACGGTGACAGACGTGTCCCTTTCCTTAAGGCCCTTTCCAGAGGTGCAACCACGCTTCTCTCTCTGGCATAGGGGATGCTAGGTGAAAGAATATTTCGCTCCATGCGGGTATCTTGCACTGTCCTGAGCAGAGTAGCTCAGGCAAGAAGCAGCAGCTTCCCACAAACCCGACTCTGATTGCCCAACGAATGCTATGCTTTCCCAGATCGGATGCCTGGGCATAGAAGGATTTCGTTCCATGCGGGTTTATTACAACGTGCAGGGGAGACTAGATCAGGGAAGCAGCAGCAGCATCCCTCAGATGTGACTCTGATTTCCCAACGAAAGCTGTGCCTTCCCAGAGGGGATGCCCGGGCAAAGAGGCTTTCGCTCTATGCGGGGCTCTCCCACCGTCCTACGAATACTAGGCTAAGGCAAGCAGCCACAGCAGCCTACAGATCCGACTCTGATTTACCAGCTACTGCTATACGTTCGCCGAGGTTTTCAGCTGGCGCGAACTGCCCTTCGCTGCTGCTTCACAGCAAGGCTTTGGGCATTCGCTCTGACACTTCAAAGAAGAAGAGCTGCGGGAGAGCTAGTGTATCTTGGGCCTTGCTTTCCGGGGCTCCATGTTCGCGCCGTGCGTTCTCCCTGCCAAGCCGAACTAAGCAGGGTCAATCACAAATCTACAGCAGTGTGCGTTGCCTAGGATGGCACTCTATGCTCACTTCATGTCCTGGCATAGGCAAGGCTAGGCCTTTTGCACTAGAGCTCGCGTGGAATCGGGGACTAAGCCAGTGCCTTCCCCACAGGAGAGGAGAGTCGACATGAACCCTGCACACTGCCCGTGCACGGGGATGGGGATCTGTTTGGGTCTGTCCCCCCTGCTACCCCGGCACACTTCCTGACACCAACAACGTTGTCACATCTTGGAGGAAGACGGCATCGGACTGCCCGTTCGTCCAGGGAGCTGTTTCTGCGAGTTGAAGCTATGGCGCTTGGTGGCAAGCCCAAGTCTGCCCTAGGCACAGGTGGTCAAGGAGACGCTGTCCCCTTGGGACCAGAGACACAGGACAGGCCTGCCTTCTGCCCAGACTCCTTCCTCAGTGTGGAGCACACCTGCCTGCCATAGTCATACTCTTCTGTCACCTTAGCAGCCAGGCCTCCGACCCTCAGCACAGGTAGATGGTGACACTTGTCTTACAACGGGCCCGCTGTTCCTGCCAGTGCCAACTCTCCTTCATCGCGACCGTTTCCCAAACACAAAGCCAACGGCTCCTTCTCTTTGCCCGTGGCAGCGTGATGAACCTTCCCAAGATTTGCTCTTGGGGAGCACAGTGACAGACGTGTCCCTTTCCTTAAGGCCCTTTCCAGAGGTGCAACCACGCTTCTCTCTCTGGCAGAGGGGATGCTAGGTAAAAGATAATTTCGCTCCATGCGGGTATCTTGCACTGTCCTGAGCAGACTAGCTCAGGCAAGAAGCAGCAGCTTCCCACAAACCCGACTCTGATTGCCCAACGAATGCTGTGCTTTCACAGAGAGGATGCCTGGGCATAGAAGGATTTCATTCCAGGCGGGATTATTACAACGTGCGGGGGAGACTAGATCAGGGAAGCAGCAGCAGCATCCCTCAGACGCGACTCTGTTTTCACAAGTAGCTGGTGACACTTGTCTTACAACGGGCCCGCTGTTCCTGCCAGTGCCAACTCTCCTGCATCGTGACCGTTTCCCGAACACAAAGCCAACGGCTCCTTCTCTTTGCCCGTGGCAGCTTGATGCACCTTCCCCAGACTTGCTCTTGGGGAGCACTGTGACAGACGTGTCCCTTTCCTTAAGGCCCTTTCCAGAGGTGCAACCACGCTTCTCTCTCTGGCAGAGGGGATGCTAGGTAAAAGAAAATTTCGCTCCATGCGGGTTTCTTGCACTGTCCTGAGCAGAGTAGCTCAGGCAAGAAGCAGCAGCTTCCCACAAACCCGACTCTGATTGCCCAACGAATGCTATGCTTTCCCAGAGAGGATGCCTGGGCATAGAAGGATTTCGTTCCATGCGGGATTATTACAACGTGCAGAGGACACTAGATCAGGGAAGCAGCAGCAGCATCCCTCAGACGCGACTCTGTTTTCACAAGTAGCTGGTGACTCTTGTCTTACAACGGGCCCGCTGTTCCTGCCAGTGCCAACTCTCCTGCATCGCGACCGTTTCCCGAACACAAAGCCAACGGCTCCTTCTCTTTGCCCGTGGCAGCGTGCTGCACCTTCCCCAGACTTGCTCTTGGGGAGCACGGTGACAGACGTGTCCCTTTCCTTAAGCCCCTTTCGAGAGGTGCATCCACGCTTCTCTCTCTGGCAGAGGGGATGCTAGGTGAAAGGGAATTTCGCTCCATGCGGGTATCTTGCACTGTCCTCAGCAGAATAGCTCAGGCAAGAAGCAGCAGCTTCCTAAAAACCCGACTCTAATTGCCCAACGAAAGCTCTGCTTTCTCAGAGAGGAGGCCTGGCCATAGATGATTTCGCTCCATGCGGGTTTATTACAATTTGCAGGGAAGTCTAACTCAGGCAAGCAGCAACAGCATCCCTCAGACGCGACTCTGATTTCCCAACGAAAGCTGTGACTTCCCAAAGGGGATGCCCGGGCAAAGTGGCTTTCGCTCTATGCGGGGCTCTCCCACCGTCCTACGAATACTAGGCTAAGGCAAGCAGCCACAGCAGCCTACAGATCTGACTCTGATTTACCAACTGAACTAAGCAGGCACAATCAAAAACCAACAGCAGCGTGTGTTGCCTAGGATGGCACTCTATGCTCACTTCATGTCCTGGCATAGGCAAGGCTAGGCCTTTTGCACTAGCGCTCGTGTGGAATCGGGGACTAAGCCAGTGCCTTCCCCACAGGAGAGGAGAGTCGACATGATCCCTGCACACCGCCCGTGCACTGGGCTAGGGATCTGTTTGGGTCTGTCCCCCCTCCTACCCCGGCACACTTCCTGACACCAACAACGTTGTCACATCTTGGAGGAAGACGGCATCGGACTGCCCGTTCGTCCAGGGAGCTGTTTCTGCGAGTTGAAGCTATGGCGCTTGGTGGCAAGCCCAAGTCTGCCCTAGGCACAGGTGGTCAAGGAGACGCTGTCCCCTTGGGACCAGAGACACAGGACAGGCCTGCCTTCTGCCCAGACTCCTTCCTCAGTGTGGAGCACACCTGCCTGCCATAGTCATACTCTTCTGTCACCTTAGCAGCCAGGCCTCCGACCCTCAGCACAGGTAGATGGTGACACTTGTCTTACAACGGGCCCGCTGTTCTTGCCAGTGCCAACTCTCCTTCATCGCGACCGTTTCCCGAACACAAAGCCAACGGCTCCTTCTCTTTGCCCGTGGCAGCGTGATGCACCTTCCCGAGACTTGCTCTTGGGGAGCACAGTGACAGACGTGTCCCTTTCCATAAGGCCCTTTCCAGAGGTGCAACCACGCTTCTCTCTCTGGCAGAGGGGATGCTAGGTAAAAGATAATTTCGCTCCATGCGGGTATCTTGCACTGTCCTGAGCAGACTAGCTCAGGAAAGAAGCAGCAGCTTCCCACAAACCCGACTCTGATTGCCCAACGAATGCTATGCTTTCCCAGAGAGGATGCCTGGGCATAGAAGGATTTCATTCCATGCGGGATTATTACAACGTGCAGGGGAGACTAGATCAGGGAAGCAGCAGCAGCATCCCTCAGACGCGACTCTGTTTTCACAAGTAGCTGGTGACACTGTCTTACAACGGGCCCGCTGTTCCTGCCAGTGCCAACTCTCCTGCATCGCGACCGTTTCCCGAACACAAAGCCAACGGCTCCTTCTCTTTGCCCGTGGCAGCGTGCTGCACCTTCCCCAGACTTGCTCTTGGGGAGCACGGTGACAGACGTGTCCCTTTCCATAAGGCCCTTTCCAGAGGTGCAACCACGCTTCTCTCTCTGGCAGAGGGGATGCTAGGTAAAAGAAAATTTCGCTCCATGCGGGTATCTTGCACTGTCCTGAGCAGAGTAGCTCAGGCAAGAAGCAGCAGCTTCCCAAAAACCCGACTCTGATTGCCCAACGAATGCTATGCTTTCCCAGAGAGGATGCCTGGACATAGAAGGATTTCGTTCCATGCGGGTTTATTACAACGTGCAGGGGAGACTAGCTCAGGGAAGCAGCAGCAGCATCCCTCAGACGCGACTCTGATTTCCCAACGAAAGCTGTGCCTTCCCAGAGGGGATGCCCGGGCAAGGAGGCTTTCGCTCTATGCGGGGCTCTCCCACCGTCCTACGAATACTAGGCTTAGGCAAGCAGCCACAGCAGCCTACAGATCCGACTCTGATTTACCAGCTACTGCTATACGTTCGCAGAGGTTTTCAGCTGGCGCGAACTGCCCTTCGCTGCTGCTTCACAGCAAGGCTTTGGGCATTCGCTCTGAGACTTCAAAGAAGAAGAGCTGCGGGAGAGCTAGTGTATCTTGGGCCTTGCTTTCCGGGGCTCCATGTTCGCGCCATGCGTTCTCACTGCCAAGCCGAACTAAGCAGGTTCAATCACAAACCTACAGCAGTGTGCGTTGCCTAGGATGGCACTCTATGCTCACTTCATGTCCTGGCATAGGCAAGGCTAGGCCTTTTGCACTAGCGCTCGCGTGGAATCGGGGACTAAGCCAGTGCCTTCCCCACAGGAGAGGAGAGTCGACATGAACCCTGCACACTGCCCGTGCACGGGGATGGGGATCTGTTTGGGTCTGTCCTCCCTCCTACCCCGGCACACTTCCTGACACCTACAACGTTGTCACATCTTGGAGGAAGACGGCATCGGACTGCCCGTTCGTCCAGGAAGCTGTTTCTGCGAGTTGAAGCTATGGCGCTTGGTGGCAAGCCCAAGTCTGCCCTAGGCACAGGTGGTCAAGGAGACGCTGTCCCCTTGGGACCAGAGACACAGGACAGGCCTGCCTTCTGCCCAGACTCCTTCCTCAGTGTGGAGCACACCTGCCTGCCATAGTCATACTCTTCTGTCACCTTAGCAGCCAGGCCTCCGAACCTCAGCACAGGTAGATGGTGACACTTGTCTTACAACGGGCCCGCTGTTCTTGCCAGTGCCAACTCTCCTTCATCGCGACCGTTTCCCGAACACAAAGCCAACGGCTCCTTCTCTTTGCCCTTGGCAGCGTGATGCACCTTCCCCAGACTTGCTCTTGGGGAGCACAGTGACAGACGTGTCCCTTTCCATAAGGCCCTTTCCAGAGGTTCAACCACGCTTCTCTCTCTGGCAGAGGGGATGCTAGGTAAAAGATAATTTCGCTCCATGCGGGTATCTTGCACTGTCCTGAGCAGACTAGCTCAGGCAAGAAGCAGCAGCTTCCTACAAACCCGACTCTGAATGCCCAACGAATGCTATGCTTTCCCAGAGAGGATGCCTGGGCATAGAAGGATTTCATTCCAGGCGGGATTATTACAACGTGCAGGGGAGACTAGATCAGGGAAGCAGCAGCAGCATCCCTCAGACGCGACTCTGTTTTCACAAGTAGCTGGAGACACTTGTCTTACAACTGGCCCGCTGTTCCTGCCAGTGCCAACTCTCCTGCATCGTGACAGTTTCCCGAACACAGAGCCAACGGCTCCTTCTCTTTGCCCGTGGCAGCGTGATGCACCTTCCCCAGACTTGCTCTTGGGGAGCACGGTGACAGACGTGTCCCTTTCCTTAAGGCCCTTTCCAGAGGTGCAACCACGCTTCTCTCTCTGGCATGGGGGATGCTAGCTAAAAGAAAATTTCGCTCCATGCCGGTATCTTGCACTGTCCTGAGCAGACTAGCTCAGGCAAGAAGCAGCAGCTTCCCACAAACCCGACTCTGATTGCCCAACGAATGTTATGCTTTCCCAGAGAGGATGCCTGGGCATAGAAGGATTTCGTTCCATGCGGGATTATTACAACGTGCAGGGGACACTAGATCAGGGAAGCAGCAGCAGCATACCTCAGACGCGACTCTGTTTTCCAAGTAGCTGGTGACTCTTGTCTTACAACGGGCGCGCTGTTCCTGCCAGTGCCAACTCTCCTGCATCGCGACCGTTTCCCGAACTCAAAGCGAACGGCTCCTTCTCTTTGCCTGTGGCAGCGTGCTGCACCTTCCCCAGACTTGCTCTTGGGGAGCACGGTGACAGACGTGTCCCTTTCCTTAAGGCCCTTTCCAGAGGTGCAACCACGCTTCTCTCTCTGGCATAGGGGATGCTAGGTGAAAGAAAATTTCGCTCCATGCGGGTATCTTGCACTGTCCTGAGCAGAGTAGCTCAGGCAAGAAGTAGCAGCTTCCCACAAACCCGACTCTGATTGCCCAACGAATGCTATGCTTTCCCAGAGAGGATGCCTGGGCATAGAAGGATTTCGTTCCATGCGGGTTTATTACAACGTGCATGGGAGACTAGCTCAGGGAAGCAGCAGCAGCATCCCTCAGACGTGACTCTGATTTCCCAACGAAAGCTGTGCCTTCCCAGAGGGGATGCCCGGGCAAAGAGGCTTTCGCTCTATGCGGGGCTCTCCCACCGTCCTACGAATACTAGCTAAGGCAAGCAGCCACAGCAGCCTACAGATCCGACTCTGATTTACCAGCTACTGCTATACGTTCGCAGAGGTTTTCAGCTGGCGCGAACTGCCCTTCGCTGCTGCTTCACAGCAAGGCTTTGGGCATTCGCTCTGACACTTCAAAGAAGAAGAGCTGCGGGAGAGCTAGTGTATCTTGGGCCTTGCTTTCCGGGGCTCCATGTTCGCGCCGTGCGTTCTCCCTGCCAAGCCGAACTAAGCAGGGTCAATCACAAACCTACAGCAGTGTGCGTTGCCTAGGATGGCACTCTATGCTCACTTCATGTCCTGGCATAGGCAAGGCTAGGCCTTTTGCACTAGAGCTCGCGTGGAATCGGGGACTAAGCCAGTGCCTTCCCCACAGGAGAGGAGAGTCGACATGAACCCTGCACATTGCCCGTGCACGGGGATGGGGATCTGTTTGGGTCTGTCCCCCCTCCTACCCCGGCACACTTCCTGACACCAACAAAGTTGTCACATCTTGGAGGAAGACGGCATCGGACTGCCCGTTCGTCCAGGGAGCTGTTTCTGCGAGTTGCGGCTATGGCGCTTGGTGGCAAGCCCAAGTCTGCCCTAGGCAGAGGGGGTCAAGGAGACGCTGTCCCCTTGGGACCAGAGATACAGGACCGGCCTGCCTTCTGCACAGACTCCTTCCTCAGTGTGGAGCACGCGTGCCTGCCCTAGTCCTACTCTACTGTCACCTTAGCAGCCAGGCCTCCATCCTTCAGCACAGGTAGATGGTGACACTTGTCTTACAACGGGCCCGCTGTTCCTGCCAGTGCCAACTCTCCTGCATCGCGACCTTTTCCCGAACACAAAGCCAACGGCTCCTTCTCTTTGCCCGTGGCAGCGTGCTGCACCTTCCCCAGACTTGCTCTTGGGGAGCACGGTGACAGACGTGTCCCTTTCCTTAAGGCCCTTTCCAGAGGTGCAACCACGCTTCTCTCTCTGGCAGAGGGGATGCTAGGTGAAAGGGAATTTCGCTCCATGCGGGTATCTTGCACTGTCCTCAGCAGAATAGCTCAGGCAAGAAGCAGCAGCTTCCTAAAAACCCGACACTGATTGCCCAAAGAAGCTCTGCTTTCTCAGAGAGGAGGCCTGGCCATAGATGATTTCGCTCCATGCGGGTTTATTACAATTTGCAGGGAAGTCTAACTCAGGCAAGCAGCAACAGCATCCCTCAGACGCGACTCTGATTTCCCAACGAAAGCTGTGACTTCCCAAAAGGGATGCCCGGGCAAAGTGGCTTTCGCTCTATGCGGGGCTCTCCCACCGTCCTACGAATACTAGGCTAAGGCAAGCAGCCACAGCAGCCTACAGATCTGACTCTGATTTACCAACTGAACTAAGCAGGCACAATCAAAAACCAACAGCAGCGTGCGTTGCCTAGGATGGCACTCTATGCTCACTTCATGTCCTGTCATAGGCAAGGCTAGGCCTTTTGCACTAGCGCTCGCGCGGAATCGGGGACTAAGCCAGTGCCTTCCCCACAGGAGAGGAGAGTCGACATGAACCCTGCACACTGCCCGTGCACTGGGCTGGGGATCTGTTTGGGTCTGTCCCCCCTCCTACCCCGGCACACTTCCTGACACCAACAACGTTGTCACATCTTGAGGAAGACAGCATCGGACTGCCCGTTCGTCCAGGGAGCTGTTTCTGCGAGTTGAAGCTATGGCGCTTGGTGGCAAGCCCAAGTCTGCCCTAGGCACAGGTGGTCAAGGAGACGCTGTCCCCTTGGGACCAGAGACACAGGACAGGCCTGCCTTCTGCCCAGACTCCTTCCTCAGTGTGGAGCACACCTGCCTGCCATAGTCATACTCTTCTGTCACCTTAGCAGCCAGGCCTCCGACCCTCAGCACAGGTAGATGGTGACACTTGTCCTACAACGGGCCCGCTGTTCCTGCTAGTGCCAACTCTCCTGCATCGCGACCGTTTCCCGAACACAAAGCCAACGGCTCCTTCTCTTTGCCCGTGGCAGCGTGATGCACCTTCCCCAGACTTGCTCTTGGGGAGCACAGTGACAGACGTGTCCCTTTCCATAAGGCCCTTTCCAGGGGTGCAACCACGCTTCTCTCTCTGGCAGAGGGGATGCTAGGTAAAAGATAATTTCGCTCCATGCGGGTATCTTGCACTGTCCTGAGCAGAGTAGCTCAGGCAAGAAGCAGCAGCTTCCCACAAACCCGACTCTGATTGCCCAACGAATGCTATGCTTTCCCAGAGAGGATGCCTGGGCATAGAAGGATTTCGTTCCATGCGGGATTATTACAACGTGCAGGGGAGACTAGATCAGGGAAGCAGCAGCAGCATACCTCAGACGCGACTCTGTTTTCACAAGTAGCTGGTGACTCTTGTCTTACAACGGGCCCGCTGTTCCTGCCAGTGCCAACTCTCCTGCATCGCGACCGTTTCCCGAACACAAAGCCAACGGCTCCTTCTCTTTGCCCGTGGCAGCGTGCTGCACCTTCCCCAGACTTGCTCTTGGGGAGCACGGTGACAGACGTGTCCCTTTCCTTAAGCCCCTTTCCAGAGGTGCAACCACGCTTCTCTCTCTGGCAAAGGGGATGCTAGGTGAAAGGGAATTTCGCTCCATGCGGGTATCTTGCACTGTCCTCAGCAAAATAGCTCAGGCAAGAAGCAGCAGCTTCCTAAAAACCTGACACTGATTGCCCAACGAAGCTCTGCTTTCTCAGAGAGGAGGCCTGGCCATAGATGATTTCGCTCCATGCGGGTTTATTACAATTTGCAGGGAAGTCTAACTCAGGCAAGCAGCAACAGCATCCCTCAGACGCGACTCTGATTTCCCAACGAAAGCTGTGCCTTCCCAGAGGGGATGCCCGGGCAAAGAGGCTTTCGCTCTATGCGGGGCTCTCCCACCGTCCTACGAATACTAGGCTAAGGCAAGCAGCCACAGCAGCCTACAGATCCGACTCTGATTTACCAGCTACTGCTATACGTTCGCAGAGGTTTTCAGCTGGCGCGAACTGCCCTTCGCTGCTGCTTCACAGCAAGGCTTTGGGCATTCGCTCTGACACTTCAAAGAAGAAGAGCTGCGGGAGACCTAGTGTATCTTGGGCCTTGCTTTCCGGGGCTCCATGTTCGCGCCGTGCGTTCTCCCTGCCAAGCCGAACTAAGCAGGGTCAATCACAAACCTACAGCAGTGTGCGTTGCCTAGGATGGCACTCTATGCTCACTTCATGTCCTGGCATAGGCAAGGCTAGGCCTTTTGCACTAGCGCTCGCGTGGAATGGGGGACTAAGCCAGTGCCTTCCCCACAGGAGAGGAGAGTCGACATGAACCCTGCACACTGCCCGTGCACGGGGATGGGGATCTGTTTGGGTCTGTCCCCCCTGCTACCCCGGCACACTTCCTGACACCAACAACGTTGTCACATCTTGAGGAAGACAGCATCGGACTGCCCGTTCGTCCAGGGAGCTGTTTCTGCGAGTTGAAGCTATGGCGCTTGGTGGCAAGCCCAAGTCTGCCCTAGGCACAGGTGGTCAAGGAGACGCTGTCCCCTTGGGACCAGAGACACAGGACAGGCCTGCCTTCTGCCCAGACTCCTTCCTCAGTGTGGAGCACACCTGCCTGCCATAGTCATACTCTTCTGTCACCTTAGCAGCCAGGCCTCCGACCCTCAGCACAGGTAGATGGTGACACTTGTCTTACAACGGGCCCGCTGTTCCTGCCAGTGCCAACTCTCCTGCATCGCGACCGTTTCCCGAACACAAAGCCAACGGCTCCTTCTCTTTGCCCGTGGCAGCGTGCTGCACCTAACCCAGACTTGCTCTTGGGGAGCACGGTGACAGACGTGTCCCTTTCCTTAAGCCCCTTTCAGAGGTGCATCCACGCTTCTCTCTCTGGCATAGGGGATGCTAGCTAAAAGAAAATTTCGCTCCATGCCGGTATCTTGCACTGTCCTGAGCAGACTAGCTCAGGCAAGAAGCAGCAGCTTCCCACAAACCCGACTCTGATTGCTCAACGAATGTTATGCTTTCCCAGAGAGGATGCCTGGGCATAGAAGGATTTCGTTCCATGCGGGATTATTACAACGTGCTGGAGACACTAGATCAGGGAAGCAGCAGCAGCATACCTCAGACGCGACTCTGTTTTCCAAGTAGCTGGTGACTCTTGTCTTACAACGGGCGCGCTGTTCCTGCCAGTGCCAACTCTCCTGCATCGCGACCGTTTCCCGAACTCAAAGCGAACGGCTCCTTCTCTTTGCCTGTGGCAGCGTGCTGCACCTTCCCCAGACTTGCTCTTGGGGAGCACGGTGACAGACGTGTCCCTTTCCTTAAGGCCCTTTCCAGAGGTGCAACCACGCTTCTCTCTCTGGCATAGGGGATGCTAGGTGAAAGAATATTTCGCTCCATGCGGGTATCTTGCACTGTCCTGAGCAGAGTAGCTCAGGCAAGAAGCAGCAGCTTCCCACAAACCCGACTCTGATTGCCCAACGAATGCTATGCTTTCCCAGATCGGATGCCTGGGCATAGAAGGATTTCGTTCCATGCGGGTTTATTACAACGTGCAGGGGAGACTAGATCAGGGAAGCAGCAGCAGCATCCCTCAGATGTGACTCTGATTTCCCAACGAAAGCTGTGCCTTCCCAGAGGGGATGCCCGGGCAAAGAGGCTTTCGCTCTATGCGGGGCTCTCCCACCGTCCTACGAATACTAGGCTAAGGCAAGCAGCCACAGCAGCCTACAGATCCGACTCTGATTTACCAGCTACTGCTATACGTTCGCCGAGGTTTTCAGCTGGCGCGAACTGCCCTTCGCTGCTGCTTCACAGCAAGGCTTTGGGCATTCGCTCTGACACTTCAAAGAAGAAGAGCTGCGGGAGAGCTAGTGTATCTTGGGCCTTGCTTTCCGGGGCTCCATGTTCGCGCCGTGCGTTCTCCCTGCCAAGCCGAACTAAGCAGGGTCAATCACAAATCTACAGCAGTGTGCGTTGCCTAGGATGGCACTCTATGCTCACTTCATGTCCTGGCATAGGCAAGGCTAGGCCTTTTGCACTAGAGCTCGCGTGGAATCGGGGACTAAGCCAGTGCCTTCCCCACAGGAGAGGAGAGTCGACATGAACCCTGCACACTGCCCGTGCACGGGGATGGGGATCTGTTTGGGTCTGTCCCCCCTCCTACCCCGGCACACTTCCTGACACCAACAACGTTGTCACATCTTGGAGGAAGACGGCATCGGACTGCCCGTTCGTCCAGGGAGCTGTTTCTGCGAGTTGCGGCTATGGCGCTTGGTGGCAAGCCCAAGTCTGCCCTAGGCAGAGGGGGTCAAGGAGACGCTGTCCCCTTGGGACCAGAGACACAGGACCGGCCTGCCTTCTGCACAGACTCCTTCCTCAGTGTGGAGCACGCGTGCCTGCCCTAGTCCTACTCTACTGTCACCTTAGCAGCCAGGCCTCCATCCTTCAGCACAGGTAGATGGTGACACTTGTCTTACAACGGGCCCGCTGTTCCTGCCAGTGCCAACTCTCCTGCATCGCGACCTTTTCCCGAACACAAAGCCAACAGCTCCTTCTCTTTGCCCGTGGCAGCGTGCTGCACCTTCCCCAGACTTGCTCTTGGGGAGCACGGTGACAGACGTGTCCCTTTCCTTAAGGCCCTTTCCAGAGGTGCAACCACGCTTCTCTCTCTGGCAGAGGGGATGCTAGGTGAAAGGGAATTTCGCTCCATGCGGGTATCTTGCACTGTCCTGAGCAGACTAGCTCAGGCAAGAAGCAGCAGCTTCCCACAAACCCGACTCTGATTGCCCAACGAATGCTGTGCTTTCACAGAGAGGATGCCTGGGCATAGAAGGATTTCATTCCAGGCGGGATTATTACAACGTGCGGGGGAGACTAGATCAGGGAAGCAGCAGCAGCATCCCTCAGACGCGACTCTGTTTTCACAAGTAGCTGGTGACACTTGTCTTACAACGGGCCCGCTCTTCCTGCCAGTGCCAACTCTCCTGCATCGTGACCGTTTCCCGAACACAAAGCCAACGGCTCCTTCTCTTTGCCCCTGGCAGCTTGATGCACCTTCCCCAGACTTGCTCTTGGGGAGCACTGTGACAGACGTGTCCCTTTCCTTAAGGCCCTTTCCAGAGGTGCAACCACGCTTCTCTCTCTGGCAGAGGGGATGCTAGGTAAAAGAAAATTTCGCTCCATGCGGGTTTCTTGCACTGTCCTGAGCAGAGTAGCTCAGGCAAGAAGCAGCAGCTTCCCACAAACCCGACTCTGATTGCCCAACGAATGCTATGCTTTCCCAGAGAGGATGCCTGGGCATAGAAGGATTTCGTTCCATGCGGGATTATTACAACGTGCAGAGGACACTAGATCAGGGAAGCAGCAGCAGCATCCCTCAGACGCGACTCTGTTTTCACAAGTAGCTGGTGACTCTTGTCTTACAACGGGCCCGCTGTTCCTGCCAGTGCCAACTCTCCTGCATCGCGACCGTTTCCCGAACACAAAGCCAACGGCTCCTTCTCTTTGCCCGTGGCAGCGTGCTGCACCTTCCCCAGACTTGCTCTTGGGGAGCACGGTGACAGACGTGTCCCTTTCCTTAAGCCCCTTTCGAGAGGTGCATCCACGCTTCTCTCTCTGGCAGAGGGGATGCTAGGTGAAAGGGAATTTCGCTCCATGCGGGTATCTTGCACTGTCCTCAGCAGAATAGCTCAGGCAAGAAGCAGCAGCTTCCTAAAAACCCGACTCTAATTGCCCAACGAATGCTCTGCTTTCTCAGAGAGGAGGCCTGGCCATAGATGATTTCGCTCCATGCGGGTTTATTACAATTTGCAGGGAAGTCTAACTCAGGCAAGCAGCAACAGCATCCCTCAGACGCGACTCTGATTTCCCAACGAAAGCTGTGACTTCCCAAAGGGGATGCCCGGGCAAAGTGGCTTTCGCTCTATGCGCGGCTCTCCCACCGTCCTACGAATACTAGGCTAAGGCAAGCAGCCACAGCAGCCTACAGATCTGACTCTGATTTACCAACTGAACTAAGCAGGCACAATCAAAAACCAACAGCAGCGTGTGTTGCCTAGGATGTCACTCTATGCTCACTTCATGTCCTGTCATAGGCAAGGCTAGGCCTTTTGCACTAGCGCTCGTGTGGAATCGGGGACTAAGCCAGTGCCTTCCCCACAGGAGAGGAGAGTCGACATGATCCCTGCACACCGCCCGTGCACTGGGCTAGGGATCTGTTTGGGTCTGTCCCCCCTCCTACCCCGGCACACTTCCTGACACCAACAACGTTGTCACATCTTGGAGGGAGACGGCATCGGACTGCCCGTTCGTCCAGGAAGCTGTTTCTGCGAGTTGAAGCTATGGCGCTTGGTGGCAAGCCCAAGTCTGCCCTAGGCACAGGTGGTCAAGGAGACGCTGTCCCCTTGGGACCAGAGACACAGGACAGGCCTGCCTTCTGCCCAGACTCCTTCCTCAGTGTGGAGCACACCTGCCTGCCATAGTCATACTCTTCTGTCACCTTAGCAGCCAGGCCTCCGACCCTCAGCACAGGTAGATGGTGACACTTGTCTTACAACGGGCCCGCTGTTCTTGCCAGTGCCAACTCTCCTTCATCGCGACCGTTTCCCGAACACAAAGCCAACGGCTCCTTCTCTTTGCCCGTGGCAGCGTGATGCACCTTCCCGAGACTTGCTCTTGGGGAGCACAGTGACAGACGTGTCCCTTTCCATAAGGCCCTTTCCAGAGGTGCAACCACGCTTCTCTCTCTGGCAGAGGGGATGCTAGGTAAAAGATAATTTCGCTCCATGCGGGTATCTTGCACTGTCCTGAGCAGACTAGCTCAGGAAAGAAGCAGCAGCTTCCCACAAACCCGACTCTGATTGCCCAACGAATGCTATGCTTTCCCAGAGAGGATGCCTGGGCATAGAAGGATTTCATTCCATGCGGGATTATTACAACGTGCAGGGGAGACTAGATCAGGGAAGCAGCAGCAGCATCCCTCAGACGCGACTCTGTTTTCACAAGTAGCTGGTGACACTGTCTTACAACGGGCCCGCTGTTCCTGCCAGTGCCAACTCTCCTGCATCGCGACCGTTTCCCGAACACAAAGCCAACGGCTCCTTCTCTTTGCCCGTGGCAGCGTGCTGCACCTTCCCCAGACTTGCTCTTGGGGAGCACGGTGACAGACGTGTCCCTTTCCATAAGGCCCTTTCCAGAGGTGCAACCACGCTTCTCTCTCTGGCAGAGGGGATGCTAGGTAAAAGAAAATTTCGCTCCATGCGGGTATCTTGCACTGTCCTGAGCAGAGTAGCTCAGGCAAGAAGCAGCAGCTTCCCATTACCCGACTCTGATTGCCCAACGAATGCTATGCTTTCCCAGAGAGGATGCCTGGACATAGAAGGATTTCGTTCCATGCGGGTTTATTACAACGTGCAGGGGAGACTAGCTCAGGGAAGCAGCAGCAGCATCCCTCAGACGCGACTCTGATTTCCCAACGAAAGCTGTGCCTTCCCAGAGGGGATGCCCGGGCAAGGAGGCTTTCGTTCTATGCGGGGCTCTCCAACCGTCCTACGAATACTAGGCTTAGGCAAGCAGCCACAGCAGCCTACAGATCCGACTCTGATTTACCAGCTACTGCTATACGTTCGCAGAGGTTTTCAGCTGGCGCGAACTGCCCTTCACTGCTGCTTCACAGCAAGGCTTTGGGCATTCGCTCTGAGACTTCAAAGAAGAAGAGCTGCGGGAGAGCTAGTGTGTCTTGGGCCTTGCTTTCCGGGGCTCCATGTTCGCGCCATGCGTTCTCACTGCCAAGCCGAACTAAGCAGGTTCAATCACAAACCTACAGGAGTGTGCGTTGCCTAGGATGGCACTCTATGCTCACTTCATGTCCTGGCATAGGCAAGGCTAGGCCTTTTGCACTAGCGCTCGCGTGGAATCGGGGACTAAGCCAGTGCCTTCCCCACAGGAGAGGAGAGTCGACATGAACCCTGCACACTGCCCGTGCACGGGGATGGGGATCTGTTTGGGTCTGTCCCCCCTCCTACCCCGGCACACTTCCTGACACCAACAACGTTGTCACATCTTGGAGGAAGACGGCATCGGACTGCCCGTTCGTCCAGGGAGCTGTTTCTGCGAGTTGCGGCTATGGCGCTTGGTGGCAAGCCCAAGTCTGCCCTAGGCAGAGGGGGTCAAGGAGACGCTGTCCCCTTGGGACCAGAGACACAGGACCGGCCTGCCTTCTGCACAGACTCCTTCCTCAGTGTGGAGCACGCGTGCCTGCCCTAGTCGTACTCTTCTGTCACCTTAGCAGCCAGGCCTCCGTCCCTCAGCACAGGTAGATGGTGACACTTGTCTTACAACGGGCCCGCTGTTCCTGCCAGTGCCAACTCTCCTGCATCGCGACCGTTTCCCGAACACAAAGCCAACGGCTCCTTCTCTTTGCCCGTGGCAGCGTGCTGCACCTAACCCAGACTTGCTCTTGGGGAGCACGGTGACAGACGTGTCCCTTTCCTTAAGCCCCTTTCAGAGGTGCATCTACGCTTCTCTCTCTGGCATAGGGGATGCTAGCTAAAAGAAAATTTTGCTCCATGCCGGTATCTTGCACTGTCCTGAGCAGACTAGCTCAGGCAAGAAGCAGCAGCTTCCCACAAACCCGACTCTGATTGCCCAACGAATGTTATGCTTTCCCAGAGAGGATGCCTGGGCATAGAAGGATTTCGTTCCATGCGGGATTATTACAACGTGCAGGGGACACTAGATCAGGGAAGCAGCAGCAGCATACCTCAGACGCGACTCTGTTTTCCAAGTAGCTGGTGACTCTTGTCTTACAACGGGCGCGCTGTTCCTGCCAGTGCCAACTCTCCTGCATCGCGACCGTTTCCCGAACTCAAAGCGAACGGCTCCTTCTCTTTGCCTGTGGCAGCGTGCTGCACCTTCCCCAGACTTGCTCTTGGGGAGCACGGTGACAGACGTGTCCCTTTCCTTAAGGCCCTTTCCAGAGGTGCAACCACGCTTCTCTCTCTGGCATAGGGGATGCTAGGTGAAAGAATATTTCGCTCCATGCGGGTATCTTGCACTGTCCTGAGCAGAGTAGCTCAGGCAAGAAGCAGCAGCTTCCCACAAACCCGACTCTGATTGCCCAACGAATGCTATGCTTTCCCAGATCGGATGCCTGGGCATAGAAGGATTTCGTTCCATGCGGGTTTATTACAACGTGCAGGGGAGACTAGATCAGGGAAGCAGCAGCAGCATCCCTCAGATGTGACTCTGATTTCCCAACGAAAGCTGTGCCTTCCCAGAGGGGATGCCCGGGCAAAGAGGCTTTCGCTCTATGCGGGGCTCTCCCACCGTCCTACGAATACTAGGCTAAGGCAAGCAGCCACAGCAGCCTACAGATCCGACTCTGATTTACCAGCTACTGCTATACGTTCGCCGAGGTTTTCAGCTGGCGCGAACTGCCCTTCGCTGCTGCTTCACAGCAAGGCTTTGGGCATTCGCTCTGAGACTTCAAAGAAGAAGAGCTGCGGGAGAGCTAGTGTATCTTGGGCCTTGCTTTCCGGGGCTCCATGTTCGCGCCGTGCGTTCTCCCTGCCAAGCCGAACTAAGCAGGGTCAATCACAAACCTACAGGAGTGTGCGTTGCCTAGGATGGCACTCTATGCTCACTTCATGTCCTGGCATAGGCAAGGCTAGGCCTTTTGCACTAGAGCTCGCGTGGAATCGGGGACTAAGCCAGTGCCTTCCCCACAGGAGAGGAGAGTCGACATGAACCCTGCACACTGCCCGTGCACGGGGATGGGGATCTGTTTGGTTCTGTCCCCCCTCCTACCCCGGCACACTTCCTGACACCAACAACGTTGTCACATCTTGGAGGAAGACGGCATCGGACTGCCCGTTCGTCCAGGGAGCTGTTTCTGCGAGTTGCGGCTATGGCGCTTGGTGGCAAGCCCAAGTCTGCCCTAGGCAGAGGGGGTCAAGGAGACGCTGTCCCCTTGGGACCAGAGACACAGGACCGGCCTGCCTTCTGCACAGACTCCTTCCTCAGTGTGGAGCACGCGTGCCTGCCCTAGTCCTACTCTACTGTCACCTTAGCAGCCAGGCCTCCATCCTTCAGCACAGGTAGATGGTGACACTTGTCTTACAACGGGCCCGCTGTTCCTGCCAGTGCCAACTCTCCTGCATCGCGACCTTTTCCCGAACACAAAGCCAACGGCTCCTTCTCTTTGCTCGTGGCAGCGTGCTGCACCTTCCCCAGACTTGCTCTTGGTGAGCACGGTGACAGACGTGTCCCTTTCCTTAAGGCCCTTTCCAGAGGTGCAACCACGCTTCTCTCTCTGGCAGAGGGGATGCTAGGTGAAAGAAAATTTCGCTCCATGCGGGTATCTTGTACTGTCCTGAGCAGAGTAGCTCAGGCAAGAAGCAGCAGCTTCCCAAAAACCCGACTCTGATTGCCCAACGAATGCTATGCTTTTCCAGAGAGGATGCCTGGACATAGAAGGATTTCGTTCCATGCGGGTTTATTACAACGTGCAGGGGAGACTAGCTCAGGGAAGCAGCAGCAGCATCCCTCAGACGCGACTCTGATTTCCCAACGAAAGCTGTGCCTTCCCAGAGGGGATGCCCGGGCAAAGAGGCTTTCGCTCTATGCGGGGCTCTCCAACCGTCCTACGAATACTAGGCTTAGGCAAGCAGCCACAGCAGCCTACAGATCCGACTCTGATTTACCAGCTACTGCTATACGTTCGCAGAGGTTTTCAGCTGGCGCGAACTGCCCTTCGCTGCTGCTTCACAGCAAGGCTTTGGGCATTCGCTCTGAGACTTCAAAGAAGAAGAGCTGCGGGAGAGCTAGTGTATCTTGGGCCTTGCTTTCCGGGGCTCCATGTTCGCGCCATGCGTTCTCACTGCCAAGCCGAACTAAGCAGGGTCAATCACAAACCTACAGCAGTGTGCGTTGCCTAGGATGGCACTCTATGCTCACTTCATGTCCTGGCATAGGCAAGGCTAGGCCTTTTGCACTAGCGCTCGCGTGGAATCGGGGACTAAGCCAGTGCCTTCCCCACAGGAGAGGAGAGTCGACATGAACCCTGCACACTGCCCGTGCACGGGGATGGGGATCTGTTTGGGTCTGTCCTCCCTCCTACCCCGGCACACTTCCTGACACCTACAACGTTGTCACATCTTGGAGGAAGACGGCATCGGACTGCCCGTTCGTCCAGGGAGCTGTTTCTGCGAGTTGCGGCTATGGCGCTTGGTGGCAAGCCCAAGTCTGCCCTAGGCAGAGGGGGTCAAGGAGACGCTGTCCCCTTGGGACCAGAGACACAGGACCGGCCTGCCTTCTGCACAGACTCCTTCCTCAGTGTGGAGCACGCGTGTCTGCCCTAGTCGTACTCTTCTGTCACCTTAGCAGCCAGGCCTCCGTCCCTCAGCACAGGTAGATGGTGACACTTGACTTACAACGGGCCCGCTGTTCCTGCCAGTGCCAACTCTCCTGCATCGCGACCGTTTCCCGAACACAAAGCCAACGGCTCCTTCTCTTTGCCCGTGGCAGCGTGCTGCACCTTCCCCAGACTTGCTCTTGGGGAGCACGGTGACAGACGTGTCCCTTTCCTTAATCCCCTTTCCAGAGGTGCATCCACGCTTCTCTCTCTGGCAGAGGGGATGCTAGGTGAAAGGGAATTTCGCTCCATGCGGGTATCTTGCACTGTCCTCAGCAGAATAGCTCAGGCAAGAAGCAGCAGCTTCCTAAAAACCCGACACTGATTGCCCAACGAATGCTCTGCTTTCTCAGAGAGGAGGCCTGGCCATAGATGATTTCGCTCCATGCTGGTTTATTACAATTTGCAGGGAAGTCTAACTCAGGCAAGCAGCAACAGCATCCCTCAGACGCGACTCTGATTTCCCAACGAAAGCTGTGACTTCCCAAAGGGGATGCCCGGGCAAAGTGGCTTTCGCTCTATGCGGGGCTCTCCCACCGTCCTACGAATACTAGGCTAAGGCAAGCAGCCACAGCAGCCTACAGATCTGACTCTGATTTACCAACTGAACTAAGCAGGCACAATCAAAAACCAACAGCAGCGTGTGTTGCCTAGGATGGCACTCTATGCTCACTTCATGTCCTGTCATAGGCAAGGCTAGGCCTTTTGCACTAGCGCTCGTGTGGAATCGGGGACTAAGCCACTGCCTTCCCCACAGGAGAGGAGAGTCGACATGAACCCTGCACACTGCCCGTGCACTGGGCTGGGGATCTGTTTGGGTCTGTCCCCCCTCCTACCCCGGCACACTTCCTGACACCAACAACGTTGTCACATCTTGGAGGAAGACGGCATCGGACTGCCCCTTCGTCCAGGGAGCTGTTTCTGCGAGTTGAAGCTATGGCGCTTGGTGGCAAGCCCAAGTCTGCCCTAGGCACAGGTGGTCAAGGAGACGCTGTCCCCTTGGGACCAGAGACACAGGACAGGCCTGCCTTCTGCCCAGACTCCTTCCTCAGTGTGGAGCACACCTGCCTGCCATAGTCATACTCTTCTGTCACCTTAGCAGCCAGGCCTTCGACCCTCAGCACAGGTAGATGGTGACACTTGTCTTACAACGGGCCCGCTGTTCCTGCCAGTGCCAACTCTCCTTCATCGCGACCGTTTCCCGAACACAAAGCCAACGGCTCCTTCTCTTTGCCCGTGGCAGCGTGATGAACCTTTCCAAGATTTGCTCTTGGGGAGCACAGTGACAGACGTGTCCCTTTCCATAAGGCCCTTTCCAGAGGTGCAACCACGCTTCTCTCTCTGGCAGAGGGGATGCTAGGTAAAAGATAATTTCGCTCCATGCGGGTATCTTGCACTGTCCTGAGCAGAGTAGCTCAGGCAAGAAGCAGCAGCTTCCCACAAACCCGACTCTGATTGCCCAACGAATGCTATGCTTTCCCTGAGAGGATGCCTGGGCATAGAAGGATTTCGTACCATGCGGGATTATTACAACGTGCAGGGGACACTAGATCAGGGAAGCAGCAGCAGCATACCTCAGACGCGACTCTGTTTTCACAAGTAGCTGGTGACTCTTGTCTTACAACGGGCCCGCTGTTCCTGCCAGTGCCAACTCTCCTGCATCGCGACCGTTTCCCGAACACAAAGCCAACGGCTCCTTCTCTTTTCCCGTGGCAGCGTGCTAAACCTTCCCCAGACTTGCTCTTGGGGAGCACGGTGACAGACGTGTCCCTTTCCTTAAGGCCCTTTCCAGAGGTGCAACCACGCTTCTCTCTCTGGCAGAGGGGATGCTAGGTGAAAGAAAATTTCGCTCCATGCGGGTATCTTGCACTGTCCTGAGCAGAGTAGCTCAGGCAAGAAGCAGCAGCTTCCCAAAAACCCGACTCTGATTGCCCAACGAATGCTATGCTTTACCAGAGAGGATGCCTGGACATAGAAGGATTTCGTTCCATGCGGGTTTATTACAACGTGCAGGGGAGACTAGCTCAGGGAAGCAACAGCAGCATCCCTCAGACGCGACTCTGATTTCCCAACGAAAGCTGTGCCTTCCCAGAGGGGATGCCCGGGCAAAGAGGCTTTCGCTCTATGCGGGGCTCTCCAACCGTCCTACGAATACTAGGCTTAGGCAAGTAGCCACAGCAGCCTACAGATCCGACTCTGATTTACCAGCTACTGCTATACGTTCGCAGAGGTTTTCAGCTGGCGCGAACTGCCCTTCGCTGCTGCTTCACAGCAAGGCTTTGGGCATTCGCTCTGAGACTTCAAAGAAGAAGAGCTGCGGGAGAGCTAGTGTATCTTGGGCCTTGCTTTCCGGGGCTCCATGTTCGCGCCATGCGTTCTCACTGCCAAGCCGAACTAAGCAGGGTCAATCACAAACCTACAGCAGTGTGCGTTGCCTAGGATGGCACTCTATGCTCACTTCATGTCCTGGCATAGGCAAGGCTAGGCCTTTTGCACTAGCGCTCGCGTGGAATCGGGGACTAAGCCAGTGCCTTCCCCACAGGAGAGGAGAGTCGACATGAACCCTGCACACTGCCCGTGCACGGGGATGGGGATCTGTTTGGGTCTGTCCTCCCTCCTACCCCGGCACACTTCCTGACACCTACAACGTTGTCACATCTTGGAGGAAGACGGCATCGGACTGCCCGTTCGTCCAGGGAGCTGTTTCTGCGAGTTGCGGCTATGGCGCTTGGTGGCAAGCCCAAGTCTGCCCTAGGCACAGGTGGTCAAGGAGACGCTGTCCCCTTGGGACCAGAGACACAGGACAGGCCTGCCTTCTGCCCAGACTCCTTCCTCAGTGTGGAGCACACCTGCCTGCCATAGTCATACTCTTCTGTCACCTTAGCAGCCAGGCCTCCGACCCTCAGCACAGGTAGATGGTGACACTTGTCTTACAACGGGCCCGCTGTTCCTGCCAGTGCCAACTCTCCTTCATCGCGACCGTTTCCCGAACACAAAGCCAACGGCTCCTTCTCTTTGCCCGTGGCAGCGTGATGCACCTTCCCCAGACTTGCTCTTGGGGAGCACGGTGACAGACGTGTCCCTTTCCTTAAGCCCCTTTCCAGAGGTGCATCCACGCTTCTCTCTCTGGCAGAGGGGATGCTAGGTGAAAGGGAATTTCGCTCCATGCGGGTATCTTGCACTGTCCTCAGCAGAATAGCTCAGGCAAGAAGCAGCAGCTTCCTAAAAACCCGACACTGATTGCCCAACGAATGCTCTGCTTTCTCAGAGAGGAGGCCTGGCCATAGATGATTTCGCTCCATACGGGTTAATTACAATTTGCAGGGAAGTCTAACTCAGGCAAGCAGCAACAGCATCCCTCAGACGCGACTCTGATTTCCCAAAGAAAGCTGTGACTTCCCAAAGGGGATGCTGGGGCAAAGTGGCTTTCGGACTATGCGGGTTCTCCCACCGTCCTACGAATACTAGGCTAAGGCAAGCAGCCACAGAAGCCTACAGATCTGACTCTGATTTACCAACTGAACTAAGCAGGCACAATCAAAAACCAACAGAAGCGTGCGTTGCCTAGGATAGCAGTCTATGCTAACTTAATGTCCTGACATAGGCAAGGCTAGGCCTTTTGCACTAGCGCTCGCGTGGAATCGGGGACTAAGCCAGTGCCTTCCCCACAGGAGAGGAGACTCTACATGAACCCTGCACACTGCCCGTGCACTGGGCTGGGGATCTGTTTGGGTCTGTCCCCCCTCCTACCCCGGCACACTTCCTGACACCAAAAACGTTGTCTCATCTTGGAGGAAGACGGCATCGGACTGCCCGTTCGTCCAGGGAGCTGTTTCTGCGAGGTGAAGCTATGGCGCTTGGTGGCAAGCCCAAGTCTGCCCTAGGCACAGGTGGTCAAGGAGACGCTGTCCCCTTGGGACCAGAGACACAGGACAGGCCTGCCTTCTGCCCAGACTCCTTCCTCAGTGTGGAGCACACCTGCCTGCCATAGTCATACTCTTCTGTCACCTGAGCAGCCAGGCCTCCGACCCTCAGCACAGGTAGATGGTGACACTTGTCTTACAACGGGCCCGCTGTTCCTGCCAGTGCCAACTCTCCTGCATCGCGACCGTTTCCCGAACACAAAGCCAACGGCTCCTTCTCTTTGCCCGTGGCAGCGTGATGCACCTTCCCCAGACTTGCTCTTGGGGAGCACAGTGACAGACGTGTCCCTTTCCATAAGGCCCTTTCCAGAGGTGCAACCACGCTTCTCTCTCTGGCAGAGGGGATGCTAGGTAAAAGATAATTTCGCTCCATGGGGGTATCTTGCACTGTCCTGAGCAGACTAGCTCAGGCAAGAAGCAGCAGCTTCCCACAAACCCGACTCTGATTGCCCAACGAATGCTATGCCTTCCCAGAGAGGATGCCTGGGCATAGAAGGATTTCATTCCATGCGGGATTATTACAACGTGCAGGGGAGACTAGATCAGGGAAGCAGCAGCAGCATCCCTCAGACGCGACTCTGTTTTCACAAGTAGCTGGTGACACTTGTCTTACAACGGGCCCGCTGTTCCTGCCAGTGCCAACTCTTCTGCATCGCGACCGTTTCCGGAACACAAAGCCAACGGCTCCTTCTCTTTGCCCGTGGCAGCGTGCTGCACCTTCCCCAAACTTGCTCTTGGGGAGCACGGTGACAGACGTCTCCCTTTCCTTAAGGCCCTTTCCAGAGGTGCAACCACGCTTCTCTCTCTGGCAGAGGGGATGCTAGGTGAAAGAAAATTTCGCTCCATGCGGGTATCTTGCACTGTCCTGAGCAGAGTAGCTCAGGCAAGAAGCAGCAGCTTCCCACAAACCCGACTCTGATTGCCCAACGAATGCTATGCTTTCCCATAGAGGATGCTTGGGCATAGAAGGATTTCGGCCCATGCGGGTTTATTACAACGTGCAGGGGAGACTAGCTAAGGGAAGCAGCAGCAGCTTCCCTCAGACGCGACTCTGATTTCCCAACGAAAGCTGTGCCTTCCCAGAGGGGATGCCCGGGCAAAGAGGCTTTCGCTCTATGCGGGGCTCTCCCACCGTCCTACGAATACTAGGCTAAGGCAAGCAGCCACAGCAGCCTACAGATCCGACTCTGATTTACCAGCTACTGCTATACGTTCGCAGAGGTTTTCAGCTGGCGCGAACTGCCCTTCGCTGCTGCTTCACAGCAAGGCTTTGGGCATTCGCTATGACACTTCAAAGAAGAAGAGCTGCGGGAGAGCTAGTGTATCTTGGGCCTTGCTTTCCGGGGCTCCATGTTCGCGCCGTGCGTTCTCCCTGCCAAGCCGAACTAAGCAGGGTCAATCACAAACCTACAGCAGTGTGCGTTGCCTAGGATGGCACTCTATGCTCACTTCATGTCCTGGCATAGGCAAGGCTAGGCCTTTTGCACTAGCGCTCGCGTGGAATGGGGGACTAAGCCAGTGCCTTCCCCACAGGAGAGGAGAGTCGACATGATCCCTGCACACTGCCCGTGCACGGGGATGGGGATCTGTTTGGGTCTGTCCCCCCTGCTACCCCGGCACACTTCCTGACACCAACAACGTTGTCACATCTTGAGGAAGACAGCATCGGACTGCCCGTTCGTCCAGGGAGCTGTTTCTGCGAGTTGAAGCTATGGCGCTTGGTGGCAAGCCCAAGTCTGCCCTAGGCACAGGTGGTCAAGGAGACGCTGTCCCCTTGGGACCAGAGACACAGGACAGGCCTGCCTTCTGCCCAGACTCCTTCCTCAGTGTGGAGCACACCTGCCTGCCATAGTCATACTCTTCTGTCACCTTAGCAGCCAGGCCTCCGACCCTCAGCACAGGTAGATGGTGACACTTGTCTTACAACGGGCCCGCTGTTCCTGCCAGTGCCAACTCTCCTTCATCGCGACCGTTTCCCGAACACAAAGCCAACGGCTCCTTCTCTTTGCCCGTGGCAGCGTGATGAACCTTCCCAAGATTTGCTCTTGGGGAGCACAGTGACAGACGTGTCCCTTTCCTTAAGGCCCTTTCCAGAGGTGCAACCACGCTTCTCTCTCTGGCAGAGGGGATGCTAGGTAAAAGATAATTTCGCTCCATGCGGGTATCTTGCACTGTCCTGAGCAGACTAGCTCAGGCAAGAAGCAGCAGCTTCCCACAAACCCGACTCTGATTGCCCAACGAATGCTGTGCTTTCACAGAGAGGATGCCTGGGCATAGAAGGATTTCATTCCAGGCGGGATTATTACAACGTGCGGGGGAGACTAGATCAGGGAAGCAGCAGCAGCATCCATCAGACGCGACTCTGTTTTCACAAGTAGCTGGTGACACTTGTCTTACAACGGGCCCGCTGTTCCTGCCAGTGCCAACTCTCCTGCATCGTGACCGTTTCCCGAACACAAAGCCAACGGCTCCTTCTCTTTGCCCCTGGCAGCTTGATGCACCTTCCCCAGACTTGCTCTTGGGGAGCACTGTGACAGACGTGTCCCTTTCCTTAAGGCCCTTTCCAGAGGTGCAACCACGCTTCTCTCTCTGGCAGAGGGGATGCTAGGTAAAAGAATATTTCGCTCCATGCGGGTTTCTTGCACTGTCCTGAGCAGAGTAGCTCAGGCAAGAAGCAGCAGCTTCCCACAAACCCGACTCTGATTGCCCAACGAATGCTATGCTTTCCCAGAGAGGATGCCTGGGCATAGAAGGATTTCGTTCCATGCGGGATTATTACAACGTGCAGGGGACACTAGATCAGGGAAGCAGCAGTAGCATCCCTCAGACGCGACTCTGTTTTCACAAGTAGCTGGTGACTCTTGTCTTACAACGGGCCCGCTGTTCCTGCCAGTGCCAACTCTCCTGCATCGCGACCGTTTCCCGAACACAAAGCCAACGGCTCCTTCTCTTTGCCCGTGGCAGCGTGCTGCACCTTCCCCAGACTTGCTCTTGGGGAGCACGGTGACAGACGTGTCCCTTTCCTTAAGCCCCTTTCGAGAGGTGCATCCACGCTTCTCTCTCTGGCAGAGGGGATGCTAGGTGAAAGGGAATTTCGCTCCCTGCGGGTATCTTGCACTGTCCTCAGCAGAATAGCTCAGGCAAGAAGCAGCAGCTTCCTAAAAACCCGACTCTGATTGCCCAACGAATGCTCTGCTTTCTCAGAGAGGAGGCCTGGCCATAGATGATTTCGCTCCATGCGGGTTTATTACAATTTGCAGGGAAGTCTAACTCAGGCAAGCAGCAACAGCATCCCTCAGACGCGACTCTGATTTCCCAACGAAAGCTGTGACTTCCCAAAGGGGATGCCCGGGCAAAGTGGCTTTCGCTCTATGCGGGGCTCTCCCACCGTCCTACGAATACTAGGCTAAGGCAAGCAGCCACAGCAGCCTACAGATCTGACTCTGATTTACCAACTGAACTAAGCAGGCACAATCAAAAACCAACAGCAGCGTGTGTTGCCTAGGATGGCACTCTATGCTCACTTCATGTCCTGTCATAGGCAAGGCTAGGCCTTTTGCACTAGCGCTCGTGTGGAATCGGGGACTAAGCCAGTGCCTTCCCCACAGGAGAGGAGAGTCGACATGATCCTTGCACACTGCCCGTGCACTGGGCTAGGGATCTGTTTGGGTCTGTCCCCCCTCCTACCCCGGCACACTTCCTGACACCAACAACGTTGTCACATCTTGGAGGAAGACGGCATCGGACTGCCCGTTCGTCCAGGGAGCTGTTTCTGCGAGTTGAAGCTATGGCGCTTGGTGGCAAGCCCAAGTCTGCCCTAGGCACAGGTGGTCAAGGAGACGCTGTCCCCTTGGGACCAGAGACACAGGACAGGCCTGCCTTCTGCCCAGACTCCTTCCTCAGTGTGGAGCACACCTGCCTGCCATAGTCATACTCTTCTGTCACCTTAGCAGCCAGGCCTCCGACCCTCAGCACAGGTAGATGGTGACACTTGTCTTACAACGGGCCCGCTGTTCCTGCCAGTGCCAACTCTCCTTCATCGCGACCGTTTCCCGAACACAAAGCCAACGGCTCCTTCTCTTTGCCCGTGGCAGCGTGCTGCACCTTCCCCAGACTTGCTCTTGGGGAGCACGGTGACAGACGTGTCCCTTTCCTTAAGCCCCTTTCCAGAGGTGCATCCACGCTTCTCTCTCTGGCAGAGGGGATGCTAGGTGAAAGGGAATTTCGCTCCATGCGGGTATCTTGCACTGTCCTCAGCAGAATAGCTCAGGCAAGAAGCAGCAGCTTCCTAAAAACCCGACACTGATTGCCCAACGAATGCTCTGCTTTCTCAGAGAGGAGGCCTGGCCATAGATGATTTCGCTCCATACGGGTTAATTACAATTTGCAGGGAAGTCTAACTCAGGCAAGCAGCAACAGCATCCCTTAGACGCGACTCTGATTTCCCAAAGAAAGCTGTGACTTCCCAAAGGGGATGCTGGGGCAAAGTGGCTTTCGGACTATGCGGGTTCTCCCACCGTCCTACGAATACTAGGCTAAGGCAAGCAGCCACAGCAGCCTACAGATCTGACTCTGATTTACCAACTGAACTAAGCAGGCACAATCAAAAACCAACAGCAGCGTGCGTTGCCTAGGATGGCACTCTATGCTCACTTCATGTCCTGTCATAGGCAAGGCTAGGCCTTTTGCACTAGCGCTCGCGCGGAATCGGGGACTAAGCCAGTGCCTTCCCCACAGGAGAGGAGAGTCGACATGAACCCTGCACACTGCCCGTGCACTGGGCTGGGGATCTGTTTGGGTCTGTCCCCCCTCCTACCCCGGCACACTTCCTGACACCAACAACGTTGTCACATCTTGAGGAAGACAGCATCGGACTGCCCGTTCGTCCAGGGAGCTGTTTCTGCGAGTTGAAGCTATGGCGCTTGGTGGCAAGCCCAAGTCTGCCCTAGGCACAGGTGGTCAAGGAGACGCTGTCCCCTTGGGACCAGAGACACAGGACAGGCCTGCCTTCTGCCCAGACTCCTTCCTCAGTGTGGAGCACACCTGCCTGCCATAGTCATACTCTTCTGTCACCTTAGCAGCCAGGCCTCCGACCCTCAGCACAGGTAGATGGTGACACTTGTCCTACAACGGGCCCGCTGTTCCTGCTAGTGCCAACTCTCCTGCATCGCGACCGTTTCCCGAACACAAAGCCAACGGCTCCTTCTCTTTGCCCGTGGCAGCGTGAAGCACCTTCCCCAGACTTGCTCTTGGGGAGCACAGTGACAGACGTGTCCCTTTCCATAAGGCCCTTTCCAGGGGTGCAACCACGCTTCTCTCTCTGGCAGAGGGGATGCTAGGTAAAAGATAATTTCGCTCCATGCGGGTATCTTGCACTGTCCTGAGCAGACTAGCCCAGGCAAGAAGCAGCAGCTTCCCACAAACCCGACTCTGATTGCCCAACGAATGCTATGCTTTCCCAGAGAGGATGCCTGGGCATAGAAGGATTTCGTTCCATGCGGGATTATTACAACGTGCAGGGGACACTAGATCAGGGAAGCAGCAGCAGCATACCTCAGACGCGACTCTGTTTTCACAAGTAGCTGGTGACTCTTGTCTTACAACGGGCCCGCTGTTCCTGCCAGTGCCAACTCTCCTGCATCGCGACCGTTTCCCGAACACAAAGCCAACGGCTCCTTCTCTTTGCCCGTGGCAGCGTGCTGCACCTTCCCCAGACTTGCTCTTGGGGAGCACGGTGACAGACGTGTCCCTTTCCTTAAGCCCCTTTCCAGAGGTGCAACCACGCTTCTCTCTCTGGCAAAGGGGATGCTAGGTGAAAGGGAATTTCGCTCCATGCGGGTATCTTGCACTGTCCTCAGCAAAATAGCTCAGGCAAGAAGCAGCAGCTTCCTAAAAACCTGACACTGATTGCCCAACGAAGCTCTGCTTTCTCAGAGAGGAGGCCTGGCCATAGATGATTTCGCTCCATGCGGGTTTATTACAATTTGCAGGGAAGTCTAACTCAGGCAAGCAGCAACAGCATCCCTCAGACGCGACTCTGATTTCCCAACGAAAGCTGTGCCTTCCCAGAGGGGATGCCCGGGCAAAGAGGCTTTCGCTCTATGCGGGGCTCTCCCACCGTCCTACGAATACTAGGCTAAGGCAAGCAGCCACAGCAGCCTACAGATCCGACTCTGATTTACCAGCTACTGCTATACGTTCGCAGAGGTTTTCAGCTGGCGCGAACTGCCCTTCGCTGCTGCTTCACAGCAAGGCTTTGGGCATTCGCTCTGACACTTCAAAGAAGAAGAGCTGCGGGAGACCTAGTGTATCTTGGGCCTTGCTTTCCGGGGCTCCATGTTCGCGCCGTGCGTTCTCCCTGCCAAGCCGAACTAAGCAGGGTCAATCACAAACCTACAGCAGTGTGCGTTGCCTAGGATGGCACTCTATGCTCACTTCATGTCCTGGCATAGGCAAGGCTAGGCCTTTTGCACTAGCGCTCGCGTGGAATGGGGGACTAAGCCAGTGCCTTCCCCACAGGAGAGGAGAGTCGACATGAACCCTGCACACTGCCCGTGCACGGGGATGGGGATCTGTTTGGGTCTGTCCCCCCTGCTACCCCGGCACACTTCCTGACACCAACAACGTTGTCACATCTTGAGGAAGACAGCATCGGACTGCCCGTTCGTCCAGGGAGCTGTTTCTGCGAGTTGAAGCTATGGCGCTTGGTGGCAAGCCCAAGTCTGCCCTAGGCACAGGTGGTCAAGGAGACGCTGTCCCCTTGGGACCAGAGACACAGGACAGGCCTGCCTTCTGCCCAGACTCCTTCCTCAGTGTGGAGCACACCTGCCTGCCATAGTCATACTCTTCTGTCACCTTAGCAGCCAGGCCTCCGACCCTCAGCACAGGTAGATGGTGACACTTGTCTTACAACGGGCCCGCTGTTCCTGCCAGTGCCAACTCTCCTGCATCGCGACCGTTTCCCGAACACAAAGCCAACGGCTCCTTCTCTTTGCCCGTGGCAGCGTGCTGCACCTAACCCAGACTTGCTCTTGGGGAGCACGGTGACAGACGTGTCCCTTTCCTTAAGCCCCTTTCAGAGGTGCATCCACGCTTCTCTCTCTGGCATAGGGGATGCTAGCTAAAAGAAAATTTCGCTCCATGCCGGTATCTTGCACTGTCCTGAGCAGACTAGCTCAGGCAAGAAGCAGCAGCTTCCCACAAACCCGACTCTGATTGCTCAACGAATGTTATGCTTTCCCAGAGAGGATGCCTGGGCATAGAAGGATTTCGTTCCATGCGGGATTATTACAACGTGCAGGAGACACTAGATCAGGGAAGCAGCAGCAGCATACCTCAGACGCGACTCTGTTTTCCAAGTAGCTGGTGACTCTTGTCTTACAACGGGCGCGCTGTTCCTGCCAGTGCCAACTCTCCTGCATCGCGACCGTTTCCCGAACTCAAAGCGAACGGCTCCTTCTCTTTGCCTGTGGCAGCGTGCTGCACCTTCCCCAGACTTGCTCTTGGGGAGCACGGTGACAGACGTGTCCCTTTCCTTAAGGCCCTTTCCAGAGGTGCAACCACGCTTCTCTCTCTGGCATAGGGGATGCTAGGTGAAAGAATATTTCGCTCCATGCGGGTATCTTGCACTGTCCTGAGCAGAGTAGCTCAGGCAAGAAGCAGCAGCTTCCCACAAACCCGACTCTGATTGCCCAACGAATGCTATGCTTTCCCAGATCGGATGCCTGGGCATAGAAGGATTTCGTTCCATGCGGGTTTATTACAACGTGCAGGGGAGACTAGATCAGGGAAGCAGCAGCAGCATCCCTCAGATGTGACTCTGATTTCCCAACGAAAGCTGTGCCTTCCCAGAGGGGATGCCCGGGCAAAGAGGCTTTCGCTCTATGCGGGGCTCTCCCACCGTCCTACGAATACTAGGCTAAGGCAAGCAGCCACAGCAGCCTACAGATCCGACTCTGATTTACCAGCTACTGCTATACGTTCGCCGAGGTTTTCAGCTGGCGCGAACTGCCCTTCGCTGCTGCTTCACAGCAAGGCTTTGGGCATTCGCTCTGACACTTCAAAGAAGAAGAGCTGCGGGAGAGCTAGTGTATCTTGGGCCTTGCTTTCCGGGGCTCCATGTTCGCGCCGTGCGTTCTCCCTGCCAAGCCGAACTAAGCAGGGTCAATCACAAATCTACAGCAGTGTGCGTTGCCTAGGATGGCACTCTATGCTCACTTCATGTCCTGGCATAGGCAAGGCTAGGCCTTTTGCACTAGAGCTCGCGTGGAATCGGGGACTAAGCCAGTGCCTTCCCCACAGGAGAGGAGAGTCGACATGAACCCTGCACACTGCCCGTGCACGGGGATGGGGATCTGTTTGGGTCTGTCCCCCCTCCTACCCCGGCACACTTCCTGACACCAACAACGTTGTCACATCTTGGAGGAAGACGGCATCGGACTGCCCGTTCGTCCAGGGAGCTGTTTCTGCGAGTTGCGGCTATGGCGCTTGGTGGCAAGCCCAAGTCTGCCCTAGGCAGAGGGGGTCAAGGAGACGCTGTCCCCTTGGGACCAGAGACACAGGACCGGCCTGCCTTCTGCACAGACTCCTTCCTCAGTGTGGAGCACGCGTGCCTGCCCTAGTCCTACTCTACTGTCACCTTAGCAGCCAGGCCTCCATCCTTCAGCACAGGTAGATGGTGACACTTGTCTTACAACGGGCCCGCTGTTCCTGCCAGTGCCAACTCTCCTGCATCGCGACCTTTTCCCGAACACAAAGCCAACAGCTCCTTCTCTTTGCCCGTGGCAGCGTGCTGCACCTTCCCCAGACTTGCTCTTGGGGAGCACGGTGACAGACGTGTCCCTTTCCTTAAGGCCCTTTCCAGAGGTGCAACCACGCTTCTCTCTCTGGCAGAGGGGATGCTAGGTGAAAGGGAATTTCGCTCCATGCGGGTATCTTGCACTGTCCTGAGCAGACTAGCTCAGGCAAGAAGCAGCAGCTTCCCACAAACCCGACTCTGATTGCCCAACGAATGCTGTGCTTTCACAGAGAGGATGCCTGGGCATAGAAGGATTTCATTCCAGGCGGGATTATTACAACGTGCGGGGGAGACTAGATCAGGGAAGCAGCAGCAGCATCCCTCAGACGCGACTCTGTTTTCACAAGTAGCTGGTGACACTTGTCTTACAACGGGCCCGCTCTTCCTGCCAGTGCCAACTCTCCTGCATCGTGACCGTTTCCCGAACACAAAGCCAACGGCTCCTTCTCTTTGCCCCTGGCAGCTTGATGCACCTTCCCCAGACTTGCTCTTGGGGAGCACTGTGACAGACGTGTCCCTTTCCTTAAGGCCCTTTCCAGAGGTGCAACCACGCTTCTCTCTCTGGCAGAGGGGATGCTAGGTAAAAGAAAATTTCGCTCCATGCGGGTTTCTTGCACTGTCCTGAGCAGAGTAGCTCAGGCAAGAAGCAGCAGCTTCCCACAAACCCGACTCTGATTGCCCAACGAATGCTATGCTTTCCCAGAGAGGATGCCTGGGCATAGAAGGATTTCGTTCCATGCGGGATTATTACAACGTGCAGAGGACACTAGATCAGGGAAGCAGCAGCAGCATCCCTCAGACGCGACTCTGTTTTCACAAGTAGCTGGTGACTCTTGTCTTACAACGGGCCCGCTGTTCCTGCCAGTGCCAACTCTCCTGCATCGCGACCGTTTCCCGAACACAAAGCCAACGGCTCCTTCTCTTTGCCCGTGGCAGCGTGCTGCACCTTCCCCAGACTTGCTCTTGGGGAGCACGGTGACAGACGTGTCCCTTTCCTTAAGCCCCTTTCGAGAGGTGCATCCACGCTTCTCTCTCTGGCAGAGGGGATGCTAGGTGAAAGGGAATTTCGCTCCATGCGGGTATCTTGCACTGTCCTCAGCAGAATAGCTCAGGCAAGAAGCAGCAGCTTCCTAAAAACCCGACTCTAATTGCCCAACGAATGCTCTGCTTTCTCAGAGAGGAGGCCTGGCCATAGATGATTTCGCTCCATGCGGGTTTATTACAATTTGCAGGGAAGTCTAACTCAGGCAAGCAGCAACAGCATCCCTCAGACGCGACTCTGATTTCCCAACGAAAGCTGTGACTTCCCAAAGGGGATGCCCGGGCAAAGTGGCTTTCGCTCTATGCGCGGCTCTCCCACCGTCCTACGAATACTAGGCTAAGGCAAGCAGCCACAGCAGCCTACAGATCTGACTCTGATTTACCAACTGAACTAAGCAGGCACAATCAAAAACCAACAGCAGCGTGTGTTGCCTAGGATGTCACTCTATGCTCACTTCATGTCCTGTCATAGGCAAGGCTAGGCCTTTTGCACTAGCGCTCGTGTGGAATCGGGGACTAAGCCAGTGCCTTCCCCACAGGAGAGGAGAGTCGACATGAACCCTGCACACCGCCCGTGCACTGGGCTAGGGATCTGTTTGGGTCTGTCCCCCCTCCTACCCCGGCACACTTCCTGACACCAACAACGTTGTCACATCTTGGAGGGAGACGGCATCGGACTGCCCGTTCGTCCAGGGAGCTGTTTCTGCGAGTTGAAGCTATGGCGCTTGGTGGCAAGCCCAAGTCTGCCCTAGGCACAGGTGGTCAAGGAGACGCTGTCCCCTTGGGACCAGAGACACAGGACAGGCCTGCCTTCTGCCCAGACTCCTTCCTCAGTGTGGAGCACACCTGCCTGCCATAGTCATACTCTTCTGTCACCTTAGCAGCCAGGCCTCCGACCCTCAGCACAGGTAGATGGTGACACTTGTCTTACAACGGGCCCGCTGTTCTTGCCAGTGCCAACTCTCCTTCATCGCGACCGTTTCCCGAACACAAAGCCAACGGCTCCTTCTCTTTGCCCGTGGCAGCGTGATGCACCTTCCCGAGACTTGCTCTTGGGGAGCACAGTGACAGACGTGTCCCTTTCCATAAGGCCCTTTCCAGAGGTGCAACCACGCTTCTCTCTCTGGCAGAGGGGATGCTAGGTAAAAGATAATTTCGCTCCATGCGGGTATCTTGCACTGTCCTGAGCAGACTAGCTCAGGAAAGAAGCAGCAGCTTCCCACAAACCCGACTCTGATTGCCCAACGAATGCTATGCTTTCCCAGAGAGGATGCCTGGGCATAGAAGGATTTCATTCCATGCGGGATTATTACAACGTGCAGGGGAGACTAGATCA
Organism: Neogale vison; assembly: GCF_020171115.1. Taxonomy (NCBI): domain Eukaryota; kingdom Metazoa; phylum Chordata; class Mammalia; order Carnivora; family Mustelidae; genus Neogale; species Neogale vison. The sequence continues at coordinate 217,696,763 of NC_058101.1, forward strand.
GGGAAGCAGCAGCAGCATCCCTCAGACGCGACTCTGTTTTCACAAGTAGCTGGTGACACTGTCTTACAACGGGCCCGCTGTTCCTGCCAGTGCCAACTCTCCTGCATCGCGACCGTTTCCCGAACACAAAGCCAACGGCTCCTTCTCTTTGCCCGTGGCAGCGTGCTGCACCTTCCCCAGACTTGCTCTTGGGGAGCACGGTGACAGACGTGTCCCTTTCCATAAGGCCCTTTCCAGAGGTGCAACCACGCTTCTCTCTCTGGCAGAGGGGATGCTAGGTAAAAGAAAATTTCGCTCCATGCGGGTATCTTGCACTGTCCTGAGCAGAGTAGCTCAGGCAAGAAGCAGCAGATTCCCAAAAACCCGACTCTGATTGCCCAACGAATGCTATGCTTTCCCAGAGAGGATGCCTGGACATAGAAGGATTTCGTTCCATGCGGGTTTATTACAACGTGCAGGGGAGACTAGCTCAGGGAAGCAGCAGCAGCATCCCTCAGACGCGACTCTGATTTCCCAACGAAAGCTGTGCCTTCCCAGAGGGGATGCCCGGGCAAGGAGGCTTTCGCTCTATGCGGGGCTCTCCAACCGTCCTACGAATACTAGGCTTAGGCAAGCAGCCACAGCAGCCTACAGATCCGACTCTGATTTACCAGCTACTGCTATACGTTCGCAGAGGTTTTCAGCTGGCGCGAACTGCCCTTCACTGCTGCTTCACAGCAAGGCTTTGGGCATTCGCTCTGAGACTTCAAAGAAGAAGAGCTGCGGGAGAGCTAGTGTGTCTTGGGCCTTGCTTTCCGGGGCTCCATGTTCGCGCCATGCGTTCTCACTGCCAAGCCGAACTAAGCAGGTTCAATCACAAACCTACAGGAGTGTGCGTTGCCTAGGATGGCACTCTATGCTCACTTCATGTCCTGGCATAGGCAAGGCTAGGCCTTTTGCACTAGCGCTCGCGTGGAATCGGGGACTAAGCCAGTGCCTTCCCCACAGGAGAGGAGAGTCGACATGAACCCTGCACACTGCCCGTGCACGGGGATGGGGATCTGTTTGGGTCTGTCCTCCCTCCTACCCCGGCACACTTCCTGACACCTACAACGTTGTCACATCTTGGAGGAAGACGGCATCGGACTGCCCGTTCGTCCAGGGAGCTGTTTCTGCGAGTTGCGGCTATGGCGCTTGGTGGCAAGCCCAAGTCTGCCCTAGGCAGAGGGGGTCAAGGAGACGCTGTCCCCTTGGGACCAGAGACACAGGACCGGCCTGCCTTCTGCACAGACTCCTTCCTCAGTGTGGAGCACGCGTGCCTGCCCTAGTCGTACTCTTCTGTCACCTTAGCAGCCAGGCCTCCGTCCCTCAGCACAGGTAGATGGTGACACTTGTCTTACAACGGGCCCGCTGTTCCTGCCAGTGCCAACTCTCCTGCATCGCGACCGTTTCCCGAACACAAAGCCAACGGCTCCTTCTCTTTGCCCGTGGCAGCGTGCTGCACCTAACCCAGACTTGCTCTTGGGGAGCACGGTGACAGACGTGTCCCTTTCCTTAAGCCCCTTTCAGAGGTGCATCTACGCTTCTCTCTCTGGCATAGGGGATGCTAGCTAAAAGAAAATTTCGCTCCATGCCGGTATCTTGCACTGTCCTGAGCAGACTAGCTCAGGCAAGAAGCAGCAGCTTCCCACAAACTCGACTCTGATTGCCCAACGAATGTTATGCTTTCCCAGAGAGGATGCCTGGGCATAGAAGGATTTCGTTCCATGCGGGATTATTACAACGTGCAGGGGACACTAGATCAGGGAAGCAGCAGCAGCATACCTCAGACGCGACTCTGTTTTCCAAGTAGCTGGTGACTCTTGTCTTACAACGGGCGCGCTGTTCCTGCCAGTGCCAACTCTCCTGCATCGCGACCGTTTCCCGAACTCAAAGCGAACGGCTCCTTCTCTTTGCCTGTGGCAGCGTGCTGCACCTTCCCCAGACTTGCTCTTGGGGAGCACGGTGACAGACGTGTCCCTTTCCTTAAGGCCCTTTCCAGAGGTGCAACCACGCTTCTCTCTCTGGCATAGGGGATGCTAGGTGAAAGAATATTTCGCTCCATGCGGGTATCTTGCACTGTCCTGAGCAGAGTAGCTCAGGCAAGAAGCAGCAGCTTCCCACAAACCCGACTCTGATTGCCCAACGAATGCTATGCTTTCCCAGATCGGATGCCTGGGCATAGAAGGATTTCGTTCCATGCGGGTTTATTACAACGTGCAGGGGAGACTAGATCAGGGAAGCAGCAGCAGCATCCCTCAGATGTGACTCTGATTTCCCAACGAAAGCTGTGCCTTCCCAGAGGGGATGCCCGGGCAAAGAGGCTTTCGCTCTATGCGGGGCTCTCCCACCGTCCTACGAATACTAGGCTAAGGCAAGCAGCCACAGCAGCCTACAGATCCGACTCTGATTTACCAGCTACTGCTATACGTTCGCCGAGGTTTTCAGCTGGCGCGAACTGCCCTTCGCTGCTGCTTCACAGCAAGGCTTTGGGCATTCGCTCTGAGACTTCAAAGAAGAAGAGCTGCGGGAGAGCTAGTGTATCTTGGGCCTTGCTTTCCGGGGCTCCATGTTCGCGCCGTGCGTTCTCCCTGCCAAGCCGAACTAAGCAGGGTCAATCACAAACCTACAGGAGTGTGCGTTGCCTAGGATGGCACTCTATGCTCACTTCATGTCCTGGCATAGGCAAGGCTAGGCCTTTTGCACTAGAGCTCGCGTGGAATCGGGGACTAAGCCAGTGCCTTCCCCACAGGAGAGGAGAGTCGACATGAACCCTGCACACTGCCCGTGCACGGGGATGGGGATCTGTTTGGGTCTGTCCCCCCTCCTACCCCGGCACACTTCCTGACACCAACAACGTTGTCACATCTTGGAGGAAGACGGCATCGGACTGCCCGTTCGTCCAGGGAGCTGTTTCTGCGAGTTGCGGCTATGGCGCCTGGTGGCAAGCCCAAGTCTGCCCTAGGCAGAGGGGGTCAAGGAGACGCTGTCCCCTTGGGACCAGAGACACAGGACCGGCCTGCCTTCTGCACAGACTCCTTCCTCAGTGTGGAGCACGCGTGCCTGCCCTAGTCCTACTCTACTGTCACCTTAGCAGCCAGGCCTCCATCCTTCAGCACAGGTAGATGGTGACACTTGTCTTACAACGGGCCCGCTGTTCCTGCCAGTGCCAACTCTCCTGCATCGCGACCTTTTCCCGAACACAAAGCCAACGGCTCCTTCTCTTTGCTCGTGGCAGCGTGCTGCACCTTCCCCAGACTTGCTCTTGGTGAGCACGGTGACAGACGTGTCCCTTTCCTTAAGGCCCTTTCCAGAGGTGCAACCACGCTTCTCTCTCTGGCAGAGGGGATGCTAGGTGAAAGAAAATTTCGCTCCATGCGGGTATCTTGCACTGTCCTGAGCAGAGTAGCTCAGGCAAGAAGCAGCAGCTTCCCAAAAACCCGACTCTGATTGCCCAACGAATGCTATGCTTTCCCAGAGAGGATGCCTGGACATAGAAGGATTTCGTTCCATGCGGGTTTATTACAACGTGCAGGGGAGACTAGCTCAGGGAAGCAGCAGCAGCATCCCTCAGACGCGACTCTGATTTCCCAACGAAAGCTGTGCCTTCCCAGAGGGGATGCCCGGGCAAAGAGGCTTTCGCTCTATGCGGGGCTCTCCAACCGTCCTACGAATACTAGGCTTAGGCAAGCAGCCACAGCAGCCTACAGATCCGACTCTGATTTACCAGCTACTGCTATACGTTCGCAGAGGTTTTCAGCTGGCGCGAACTGCCCTTCGCTGCTGCTTCACAGCAAGGCTTTGGGCATTCGCTCTGAGACTTCAAAGAAGAAGAGCTGCGGGAGAGCTAGTGTATCTTGGGCCTTGCTTTCCGGGGCTCCATGTTCGCGCCATGCGTTCTCACTGCCAAGCCGAACTAAGCAGGGTCAATCACAAACCTACAGCAGTGTGCGTTGCCTAGGATGGCACTCTATGCTCACTTCATGTCCTGGCATAGGCAAGGCTAGGCCTTTTGCACTAGAGCTCGCGTGGAATCGGGGACTAAGCCAGTGCCTTCCCCACAGGAGAGGAGAGTCGACATGAACCCTGCACACTGCCCGTGCACGGGGATGGGGATCTGTTTGGGTCTGTCCTCCCTCCTACCCCGGCACACTTCCTGACACCTACAACGTTGTCACATCTTGGAGGAAGACGGCATCGGACTGCCCGTTCGTCCAGGGAGCTGTTTCTGCGAGTTGCGGCTATGGCGCTTGGTGGCAAGCCCAAGTCTGCCCTAGGCAGAGGGGGTCAAGGAGACGCTGTCCCCTTGGGACCAGAGACACAGGACCGGCCTGCCTTCTGCACAGACTCCTTCCTCAGTGTGGAGCACGCGTGTCTGCCCTAGTCGTACTCTTCTGTCACCTTAGCAGCCAGGCCTCCGTCCCTCAGCACAGGTAGATGGTGACACTTGACTTACAACGGGCCCGCTGTTCCTGCCAGTGCCAACTCTCCTGCATCGCGACCGTTTCCCGAACACAAAGCCAACGGCTCCTTCTCTTTGCCCGTGGCAGCGTGCTGCACCTTCCCCAGACTTGCTCTTGGGGAGCACGGTGACAGACGTGTCCCTTTCCTTAATCCCCTTTCCAGAGGTGCATCCACGCTTCTCTCTCTGGCAGAGGGGATGCTAGGTGAAAGGGAATTTCGCTCCATGCGGGTATCTTGCACTGTCCTCAGCAGAATAGCTCAGGCAAGAAGCAGCAGCTTCCTAAAAACCCGACACTGATTGCCCAACGAATGCTCTGCTTTCTCAGAGAGGAGGCCTGGCCATAGATGATTTCGCTCCATGCTGGTTTATTACAATTTGCAGGGAAGTCTAACTCAGGCAAGCAGCAACAGCATCCCTCAGACGCGACTCTGATTTCCCAACGAAAGCTGTGACTTCCCAAAGGGGATGCCCGGGCAAAGTGGCTTTCGCTCTATGCGGGGCTCTCCCACCGTCCTACGAATACTAGGCTAAGGCAAGCAGCCACAGCAGCCTACAGATCTGACTCTGATTTACCAACTGAACTAAGCAGGCACAATCAAAAACCAACAGCAGCGTGTGTTGCCTAGGATGGCACTCTATGCTCACTTCATGTCCTGTCATAGGCAAGGCTAGGCCTTTTGCACTAGCGCTCGTGTGGAATCGGGGACTAAGCCACTGCCTTCCCCACAGGAGAGGAGAGTCGACATGAACCCTGCACACTGCCCGTGCACTGGGCTGGGGATCTGTTTGGGTCTGTCCCCCCTCCTACCCCGGCACACTTCCTGACACCAACAACGTTGTCACATCTTGGAGGAAGACGGCATCGGACTGCCCCTTCGTCCAGGGAGCTGTTTCTGCGAGTTGAAGCTATGGCGCTTGGTGGCAAGCCCAAGTCTGCCCTAGGCACAGGTGGTCAAGGAGACGCTGTCCCCTTGGGACCAGAGACACAGGACAGGCCTGCCTTCTGCCCAGACTCCTTCCTCAGTGTGGAGCACACCTGCCTGCCATAGTCATACTCTTCTGTCACCTTAGCAGCCAGGCCTTCGACCCTCAGCACAGGTAGATGGTGACACTTGTCTTACAACGGGCCCGCTGTTCCTGCCAGTGCCAACTCTCCTTCATCGCGACCGTTTCCCGAACACAAAGCCAACGGCTCCTTCTCTTTGCCCGTGGCAGCGTGATGAACCTTTCCAAGATTTGCTCTTGGGGAGCACAGTGACAGACGTGTCCCTTTCCATAAGGCCCTTTCCAGAGGTGCAACCACGCTTCTCTCTCTGGCAGAGGGGATGCTAGGTAAAAGATAATTTCGCTCCATGCGGGTATCTTGCACTGTCCTGAGCAGAGTAGCTCAGGCAAGAAGCAGCAGCTTCCCACAAACCCGACTCTGATTGCCCAACGAATGCTATGCTTTCCCTGAGAGGATGCCTGGGCATAGAAGGATTTCGTTCCATGCGGGATTATTACAACGTGCAGGGGACACTAGATCAGGGAAGCAGCAGCAGCATACCTCAGACGCGACTCTGTTTTCACAAGTAGCTGGTGACTCTTGTCTTACAACGGGCCCGCTGTTCCTGCCAGTGCCAACTCTCCTGCATCGCGACCGTTTCCCGAACACAAAGCCAACGGCTCCTTCTCTTTTCCCGTGGCAGCGTGCTAAACCTTCCCCAGACTTGCTCTTGGGGAGCACGGTGACAGACGTGTCCCTTTCCTTAAGGCCCTTTCCAGAGGTGCAACCACGCTTCTCTCTCTGGCAGAGGGGATGCTAGGTGAAAGAAAATTTCGCTCCATGCGGGTATCTTGCACTGTCCTGAGCAGAGTAGCTCAGGCAAGAAGCAGCAGCTTCCCAAAAACCCGACTCTGATTGCCCAACGAATGCTATGCTTTACCAGAGAGGATGCCTGGACATAGAAGGATTTCGTTCCATGCGGGTTTATTACAACGTGCAGGGGAGACTAGCTCAGGGAAGCAACAGCAGCATCCCTCAGACGCGACTCTGATTTCCCAACGAAAGCTGTGCCTTCCCAGAGGGGATGCCCGGGCAAAGAGGCTTTCGCTCTATGCGGGGCTCTCCAACCGTCCTACGAATACTAGGCTTAGGCAAGTAGCCACAGCAGCCTACAGATCCGACTCTGATTTACCAGCTACTGCTATACGTTCGCAGAGGTTTTCAGCTGGCGCGAACTGCCCTTCGCTGCTGCTTCACAGCAAGGCTTTGGGCATTCGCTCTGAGACTTCAAAGAAGAAGAGCTGCGGGAGAGCTAGTGTATCTTGGGCCTTGCTTTCCGGGGCTCCATGTTCGCGCCATGCGTTCTCACTGCCAAGCCGAACTAAGCAGGGTCAATCACAAACCTACAGCAGTGTGCGTTGCCTAGGATGGCACTCTATGCTCACTTCATGTCCTGGCATAGGCAAGGCTAGGCCTTTTGCACTAGCGCTCGCGTGGAATCGGGGACTAAGCCAGTGCCTTCCCCACAGGAGAGGAGAGTCGACATGAACCCTGCACACTGCCCGTGCACGGGGATGGGGATCTGTTTGGGTCTGTCCTCCCTCCTACCCCGGCACACTTCCTGACACCTACAACGTTGTCACATCTTGGAGGAAGACGGCATCGGACTGCCCGTTCGTCCAGGGAGCTGTTTCTGCGAGTTGCGGCTATGGCGCTTGGTGGCAAGCCCAAGTCTGCCCTAGGCACAGGTGGTCAAGGAGACGCTGTCCCCTTGGGACCAGAGACACAGGACAGGCCTGCCTTCTGCCCAGACTCCTTCCTCAGTGTGGAGCACACCTGCCTGCCATAGTCATACTCTTCTGTCACCTTAGCAGCCAGGCCTCCGACCCTCAGCACAGGTAGATGGTGACACTTGTCTTACAACGGGCCCGCTGTTCCTGCCAGTGCCAACTCTCCTTCATCGCGACCGTTTCCCGAACACAAAGCCAACGGCTCCTTCTCTTTGCCCGTGGCAGCGTGATGCACCTTCCCCAGACTTGCTCTTGGGGAGCACGGTGACAGACGTGTCCCTTTCCTTAAGCCCCTTTCCAGAGGTGCATCCACGCTTCTCTCTCTGGCAGAGGGGATGCTAGGTGAAAGGGAATTTCGCTCCATGCGGGTATCTTGCACTGTCCTCAGCAGAATAGCTCAGGCAAGAAGCAGCAGCTTCCTAAAAACCCGACACTGATTGCCCAACGAATGCTCTGCTTTCTCAGAGAGGAGGCCTGGCCATAGATGATTTCGCTCCATACGGGTTAATTACAATTTGCAGGGAAGTCTAACTCAGGCAAGCAGCAACAGCATCCCTCAGACGCGACTCTGATTTCCCAAAGAAAGCTGTGACTTCCCAAAGGGGATGCTGGGGCAAAGTGGCTTTCGGACTATGCGGGTTCTCCCACCGTCCTACGAATACTAGGCTAAGGCAAGCAGCCACAGAAGCCTACAGATCTGACTCTGATTTACCAACTGAACTAAGCAGGCACAATCAAAAACCAACAGAAGCGTGCGTTGCCTAGGATAGCAGTCTATGCTAACTTAATGTCCTGACATAGGCAAGGCTAGGCCTTTTGCACTAGCGCTCGCGTGGAATCGGGGACTAAGCCAGTGCCTTCCCCACAGGAGAGGAGACTCTACATGAACCCTGCACACTGCCCGTGCACTGGGCTGGGGATCTGTTTGGGTCTGTCCCCCCTCCTACCCCGGCACACTTCCTGACACCAAAAACGTTGTCTCATCTTGGAGGAAGACGGCATCGGACTGCCCGTTCGTCCAGGGAGCTGTTTCTGCGAGGTGAAGCTATGGCGCTTGGTGGCAAGCCCAAGTCTGCCCTAGGCACAGGTGGTCAAGGAGACGCTGTCCCCTTGGGACCAGAGACACAGGACAGGCCTGCCTTCTGCCCAGACTCCTTCCTCAGTGTGGAGCACACCTGCCTGCCATAGTCATACTCTTCTGTCACCTGAGCAGCCAGGCCTCCGACCCTCAGCACAGGTAGATGGTGACACTTGTCTTACAACGGGCCCGCTGTTCCTGCCAGTGCCAACTCTCCTGCATCGCGACCGTTTCCCGAACACAAAGCCAACGGCTCCTTCTCTTTGCCCGTGGCAGCGTGATGCACCTTCCCCAGACTTGCTCTTGGGGAGCACAGTGACAGACGTGTCCCTTTCCATAAGGCCCTTTCCAGAGGTGCAACCACGCTTCTCTCTCTGGCAGAGGGGATGCTAGGTAAAAGATAATTTCGCTCCATGGGGGTATCTTGCACTGTCCTGAGCAGACTAGCTCAGGCAAGAAGCAGCAGCTTCCCACAAACCCGACTCTGATTGCCCAACGAATGCTATGCCTTCCCAGAGAGGATGCCTGGGCATAGAAGGATTTCATTCCATGCGGGATTATTACAACGTGCAGGGGAGACTAGATCAGGGAAGCAGCAGCAGCATCCCTCAGACGCGACTCTGTTTTCACAAGTAGCTGGTGACACTTGTCTTACAACGGGCCCGCTGTTCCTGCCAGTGCCAACTCTTCTGCATCGCGACCGTTTCCGGAACACAAAGCCAACGGCTCCTTCTCTTTGCCCGTGGCAGCGTGCTGCACCTTCCCCAAACTTGCTCTTGGGGAGCACGGTGACAGACGTCTCCCTTTCCTTAAGGCCCTTTCCAGAGGTGCAACCACGCTTCTCTCTCTGGCAGAGGGGATGCTAGGTGAAAGAAAATTTCGCTCCATGCGGGTATCTTGCACTGTCCTGAGCAGAGTAGCTCAGGCAAGAAGCAGCAGCTTCCCACAAACCCGACTCTGATTGCCCAACGAATGCTATGCTTTCCCATAGAGGATGCTTGGGCATAGAAGGATTTCGGCCCATGCGGGTTTATTACAACGTGCAGGGGAGACTAGCTAAGGGAAGCAGCAGCAGCTTCCCTCAGACGCGACTCTGATTTCCCAACGAAAGCTGTGCCTTCCCAGAGGGGATGCCCGGGCAAAGAGGCTTTCGCTCTATGCGGGGCTCTCCCACCGTCCTACGAATACTAGGCTAAGGCAAGCAGCCACAGCAGCCTACAGATCCGACTCTGATTTACCAGCTACTGCTATACGTTCGCAGAGGTTTTCAGCTGGCGCGAACTGCCCTTCGCTGCTGCTTCACAGCAAGGCTTTGGGCATTCGCTATGACACTTCAAAGAAGAAGAGCTGCGGGAGAGCTAGTGTATCTTGGGCCTTGCTTTCCGGGGCTCCATGTTCGCGCCGTGCGTTCTCCCTGCCAAGCCGAACTAAGCAGGGTCAATCACAAACCTACAGCAGTGTGCGTTGCCTAGGATGGCACTCTATGCTCACTTCATGTCCTGGCATAGGCAAGGCTAGGCCTTTTGCACTAGCGCTCGCGTGGAATGGGGGACTAAGCCAGTGCCTTCCCCACAGGAGAGGAGAGTCGACATGATCCCTGCACACTGCCCGTGCACGGGGATGGGGATCTGTTTGGGTCTGTCCCCCCTGCTACCCCGGCACACTTCCTGACACCAACAACGTTGTCACATCTTGAGGAAGACAGCATCGGACTGCCCGTTCGTCCAGGGAGCTGTTTCTGCGAGTTGAAGCTATGGCGCTTGGTGGCAAGCCCAAGTCTGCCCTAGGCACAGGTGGTCAAGGAGACGCTGTCCCCTTGGGACCAGAGACACAGGACAGGCCTGCCTTCTGCCCAGACTCCTTCCTCAGTGTGGAGCACACCTGCCTGCCATAGTCATACTCTTCTGTCACCTTAGCAGCCAGGCCTCCGACCCTCAGCACAGGTAGATGGTGACACTTGTCTTACAACGGGCCCGCTGTTCCTGCCAGTGCCAACTCTCCTTCATCGCGACCGTTTCCCGAACACAAAGCCAACGGCTCCTTCTCTTTGCCCGTGGCAGCGTGATGAACCTTCCCAAGATTTGCTCTTGGGGAGCACAGTGACAGACGTGTCCCTTTCCTTAAGGCCCTTTCCAGAGGTGCAACCACGCTTCTCTCTCTGGCAGAGGGGATGCTAGGTAAAAGATAATTTCGCTCCATGCGGGTATCTTGCACTGTCCTGAGCAGACTAGCTCAGGCAAGAAGCAGCAGCTTCCCACAAACCCGACTCTGATTGCCCAACGAATGCTGTGCTTTCACAGAGAGGATGCCTGGGCATAGAAGGATTTCATTCCAGGCGGGATTATTACAACGTGCGGGGGAGACTAGATCAGGGAAGCAGCAGCAGCATCCCTCAGACGCGACTCTGTTTTCACAAGTAGCTGGTGACACTTGTCTTACAACGGGCCCGCTGTTCCTGCCAGTGCCAACTCTCCTGCATCGTGACCGTTTCCCGAACACAAAGCCAACGGCTCCTTCTCTTTGCCCCTGGCAGCTTGATGCACCTTCCCCAGACTTGCTCTTGGGGAGCACTGTGACAGACGTGTCCCTTTCCTTAAGGCCCTTTCCAGAGGTGCAACCACGCTTCTCTCTCTGGCAGAGGGGATGCTAGGTAAAAGAATATTTCGCTCCATGCGGGTTTCTTGCACTGTCCTGAGCAGAGTAGCTCAGGCAAGAAGCAGCAGCTTCCCACAAACCCGACTCTGATTGCCCAACGAATGCTATGCTTTCCCAGAGAGGATGCCTGGGCATAGAAGGATTTCGTTCCATGCGGGATTATTACAACGTGCAGGGGACACTAGATCAGGGAAGCAGCAGTAGCATCCCTCAGACGCGACTCTGTTTTCACAAGTAGCTGGTGACTCTTGTCTTACAACGGGCCCGCTGTTCCTGCCAGTGCCAACTCTCCTGCATCGCGACCGTTTCCCGAACACAAAGCCAACGGCTCCTTCTCTTTGCCCGTGGCAGCGTGCTGCACCTTCCCCAGACTTGCTCTTGGGGAGCACGGTGACAGACGTGTCCCTTTCCTTAAGCCCCTTTCGAGAGGTGCATCCACGCTTCTCTCTCTGGCAGAGGGGATGCTAGGTGAAAGGGAATTTCGCTCCCTGCGGGTATCTTGCACTGTCCTCAGCAGAATAGCTCAGGCAAGAAGCAGCAGCTTCCTAAAAACCCGACTCTGATTGCCCAACGAATGCTCTGCTTTCTCAGAGAGGAGGCCTGGCCATAGATGATTTCGCTCCATGCGGGTTTATTACAATTTGCAGGGAAGTCTAACTCAGGCAAGCAGCAACAGCATCCCTCAGACGCGACTCTGATTTCCCAACGAAAGCTGTGACTTCCCAAAGGGGATGCCCGGGCAAAGTGGCTTTCGCTCTATGCGGGGCTCTCCCACCGTCCTACGAATACTAGGCTAAGGCAAGCAGCCACAGCAGCCTACAGATCTGACTCTGATTTACCAACTGAACTAAGCAGGCACAATCAAAAACCAACAGCAGCGTGTGTTGCCTAGGATGGCACTCTATGCTCACTTCATGTCCTGTCATAGGCAAGGCTAGGCCTTTTGCACTAGCGCTCGTGTGGAATCGGGGACTAAGCCAGTGCCTTCCCCACAGGAGAGGAGAGTCGACATGATCCCTGCACACTGCCCGTGCACTGGGCTAGGGATCTGTTTGGGTCTGTCCCCCCTCCTACCCCGGCACACTTCCTGACACCAACAACGTTGTCACATCTTGGAGGAAGACGGCATCGGACTGCCCGTTCGTCCAGGGAGCTGTTTCTGCGAGTTGAAGCTATGGCGCTTGGTGGCAAGCCCAAGTCTGCCCTAGGCACAGGTGGTCAAGGAGACGCTGTCCCCTTGGGACCAGAGACACAGGACAGGCCTGCCTTCTGCCCAGACTCCTTCCTCAGTGTGGAGCACACCTGCCTGCCATAGTCATACTCTTCTGTCACCTTAGCAGCCAGGCCTCCGACCCTCAGCACAGGTAGATGGTGACACTTGTCTTACAACGGGCCCGCTGTTCCTGCCAGTGCCAACTCTCCTTCATCGCGACCGTTTCCCGAACACAAAGCCAACGGCTCCTTCTCTTTGCCCGTGGCAGCGTGCTGCACCTTCCCCAGACTTGCTCTTGGGGAGCACGGTGACAGACGTGTCCCTTTCCTTAAGCCCCTTTCCAGAGGTGCATCCACGCTTCTCTCTCTGGCAGAGGGGATGCTAGGTGAAAGGGAATTTCGCTCCATGCGGGTATCTTGCACTGTCCTCAGCAGAATAGCTCAGGCAAGAAGCAGCAGCTTCCTAAAAACCCGACACTGATTGCCCAACGAATGCTCTGCTTTCTCAGAGAGGAGGCCTGGCCATAGATGATTTCGCTCCATACGGGTTAATTACAATTTGCAGGGAAGTCTAACTCAGGCAAGCAGCAACAGCATCCCTTAGACGCGACTCTGATTTCCCAAAGAAAGCTGTGACTTCCCAAAGGGGATGCTGGGGCAAAGTGGCTTTCGGACTATGCGGGTTCTCCCACCGTCCTACGAATACTAGGCTAAGGCAAGCAGCCACAGAAGCCTACAGATCTGACTCTGATTTACCAACTGAACTAAGCAGGCACAATCAAAAACCAACAGAAGCGTGCGTTGCCTAGGATAGCAGTCTATGCTAACTTAATGTCCTGACATAGGCAAGGCTAGGCCTTTTGCACTAGCGCTCGCGTGGAATCGGGGACTAAGCCAGTGCCTTCCCCACAGGAGAGGAGACTCTACATGAACCCTGCACACTGCCCGTGCACTGGGCTGGGGATCTGTTTGGGTCTGTCCCCCCTCCTACCCCGGCACACTTCCTGACACCAAAAACGTTGTCTCATCTTGGAGGAAGACGGCATAGGACTGCCCGTTCGTCCAGGGAGCTGTTTCTGCGAGGTGAAGCTATGGCGCTTGGTGGCAAGCCCAAGTCTGCCCTAGGCACAGGTGGTCAAGGAGACGCTGTCCCCTTGGGACCAGAGACACAGGACAGGCCTGCCTTCTGCCCAGACTCCTTCCTCAGTGTGGAGCACACCTGCCTGCCATAGTCATACTCTTCTGTCACCTGAGCAGCCAGGCCTCCGACCCTCAGCACAGGTAGATGGTGACACTTGTCTTACAACGGGCCCGCTGTTCCTGCCAGTGCCAACTCTCCTGCATCGCGACCGTTTCCCGAACACAAAGCCAACGGCTCCTTCTCTTTGCCCGTGGCAGCGTGATGAACCTTCCCAAGATTTGCTCTTGGGGAGCACAGTGACAGACGTGTCCCTTTCCTTAAGGCCCTTTCCAGAGGTGCAACCACGCTTCTCTCTCTGGCAGAGGGGATGCTAGGTAAAAGATAATTTCGCTCCATGCGGGTATCTTGCACTGTCCTGAGCAGACTAGCTCAGGCAAGAAGCAGCAGCTTCCCACAAACCCGACTCTGATTGCCCAACGAATGCTGTGCTTTCACAGAGAGGATGCCTGGGCATAGAAGGATTTCATTCCAGGCGGGATTATTACAACGTGCGGGGGAGACTAGATCAGGGAAGCAGCAGCAGCATCCCTCAGACGCGACTCTGTTTTCACAAGTAGCTGGTGACACTTGTCTTACAATGGGCCCGCTGTTCCTGCCAGTGCCAACTCTCCTGCATCGTGACCGTTTCCCGAACACAAAGCCAACGGCTCCTTCTCTTTGCCCCTGGCAGCTTGATGCACCTTCCCCAGACTTGCTCTTGGGGAGCACTGTGACAGACGTGTCCCTTTCCTTAAGGCCCTTTCCAGAGGTGCAACCACGCTTCTCTCTCTGGCAGAGGGGATGCTAGGTAAAAGAATATTTCGCTCCATGCGGGTTTCTTGCACTGTCCTGAGCAGAGTAGCTCAGGCAAGAAGCAGCAGCTTCCCACAAACCCGACTCTGATTGCCCAACGAATGCTATGCTTTCCCAGAGAGGATGCCTGGGCATAGAAGGATTTCGTTCCATGCGGGATTATTACAACGTGCAGGGGACACTAGATCAGGGAAGCAGCAGTAGCATCCCTCAGACGCGACTCTGTTTTCACAAGTAGCTGGTGACTCTTGTCTTACAACGGGCCCGCTGTTCCTGCCAGTGCCAACTCTCCTGCATCGCGACCGTTTCCCGAACACAAAGCCAACGGCTCCTTCTCTTTGCCCGTGGCAGCGTGCTGCACCTTCCCCAGACTTGCTCTTGGGGAGCACGGTGACAGACGTGTCCCTTTCCTTAAGCCCCTTTCGAGAGGTGCATCCACGCTTCTCTCTCTGGCAGAGGGGATGCTAGGTGAAAGGGAATTTCGCTCCCTGCGGGTATCTTGCACTGTCCTCAGCAGAATAGCTCAGGCAAGAAGCAGCAGCTTCCTAAAAACCCGACTCTGATTGCCCAACGAATGCTCTGCTTTCTCAGAGAGGAGGCCTGGCCATAGATGATTTCGCTCCATGCGGGTTTATTACAATTTGCAGGGAAGTCTAACTCAGGCAAGCAGCAACAGCATCCCTCAGACGCGACTCTGATTTCCCAACGAAAGCTGTGACTTCCCAAAGGGGATGCCCGGGCAAAGTGGCTTTCGCTCTATGCGGGGCTCTCCCACCGTCCTACGAATACTAGGCTAAGGCAAGCAGCCACAGCAGCCTACAGATCTGACTCTGATTTACCAACTGAACTAAGCAGGCACAATCAAAAACCAACAGCAGCGTGTGTTGCCTAGGATGGCACTATGCTCACTTCATGTCCTGTCATAGGCAAGGCTAGGCCTTTTGCACTAGCGCTCGTGTGGAATCGGGGACTAAGCCAGTGCCTTCCCCACAGGAGAGGAGAGTCGACATGATCCCTGCACACTGCCCGTGCACTGGGCTAGGGATCTGTTTGGGTCTGTCCCCCCTCCTACCCCGGCACACTTCCTGACACCAACAACGTTGTCACATCTTGGAGGAAGACGGCATCGGACTGCCCGTTCGTCCAGGGAGCTGTTTCTGCGAGTTGAAGCTATGGCGCTTGGTGGCAAGCCCAAGTCTGCCCTAGGCACAGGTGGTCAAGGAGACGCTGTCCCCTTGGGACCAGAGACACAGGACAGGCCTGCCTTCTGCCCAGACTCCTTCCTCAGTGTGGAGCACACCTGCCTGCCATAGTCATACTCTTCTGTCACCTTAGCAGCCAGGCCTCCGACCCTCAGCACAGGTAGATGGTGACACTTGTCTTACAACGGGCCCGCTGTTCCTGCCAGTGCCAACTCTCCTTCATCGCGACCGTTTCCCGAACACAAAGCCAACGGCTCCTTCTCTTTGCCCGTGGCAGCGTGCTGCACCTTCCCCAGACTTGCTCTTGGGGAGCACCGTGACAGACGTGTCCCTTTCCTTAAGCCCCTTTCCAGAGGTGCATCCACGCTTCTCTCTCTGGCAGAGGGGATGCTAGGTGAAAGGGAATTTCGCTCCATGCGGGTATCTTGCACTGTCCTCAGCAGAATAGCTCAGGCAAGAAGCAGCAGCTTCCTAAAAACCCGACACTGATTGCCCAACGAATGCTCTGCTTTCTCAGAGAGGAGGCCTGGCCATAGATGATTTCGCTCCATACGGGTTAATTACAATTTGCAGGGAAGTCTAACTCAGGCAAGCAGCAACAGCATCCCTTAGACGCGACTCTGATTTCCCAAAGAAAGCTGTGACTTCCCAAAGGGGATGCTGGGGCAAAGTGGCTTTCGGACTATGCGGGTTCTCCCACCGTCCTACGAATACTAGGCTAAGGCAAGCAGCCACAGAAGCCTACAGATCTGACTCTGATTTACCAACTGAACTAAGCAGGCACAATCAAAAACCAACAGAAGCGTGCGTTGCCTAGGATAGCAGTCTATGCTAACTTAATGTCCTGACATAGGCAAGGCTAGGCCTTTTGCACTAGCGCTCGCGTGGAATCGGGGACTAAGCCAGTGCCTTCCCCACAGGAGAGGAGACTCTACATGAACCCTGCACACTGCCCGTGCACTGGGCTGGGGATCTGTTTGGGTCTGTCCCCCCTCCTACCCCGGCACACTTCCTGACACCAAAAACGTTGTCTCATCTTGGAGGAAGACGGCATCGGACTGCCCGTTCGTCCAGGGAGCTGTTTCTGCGAGGTGAAGCTATGGCGCTTGGTGGCAAGCCCAAGTCTGCCCTAGGCACAGGTGGTCAAGGAGACGCTGTCGCCTTGGGACCAGAGACACAGGACAGGCCTGCCTTCTGCCCAGACTCCTTCCTCAGTGTGGAGCACACCTGCCTGCCATAGTCATACTCTTCTGTCACCTGAGCAGCCAGGCCTCCGACCCTCAGCACAGGTAGATGGTGACACTTGTCTTACAACGGGCCCGCTGTTCCTGCCAGTGCCAACTCTCCTGCATCGCGACCGTTTCCCGAACACAAAGCCAACGGCTCCTTCTCTTTGCCCGTGGCAGCGTGATGCACCTTCCCCAGACTTGCTCTTGGGGAGCACTGTGACAGACGTGTCCCTTTCCATAAGGCCCTTTCCAGAGGTGCAACCACGCTTCTCTCTCTGGCAGAGGGGATGCTAGGTAAAAGATAATTTCGCTCCATGGGGGTATCTTGCACTGTCCTGAGCAGACTAGCTCAGGCAAGAAGCAGCAGCTTCCCACAAACCCGACTCTGATTGCCCAACGAATGCTATGCTTTCCCATAGAGGATGCTTGGGCATAGAAGGATTTCGTCCCATGCGGGTTTATTACAACGTGCAGGGGTGACTAGCTAAGGGAAGCAGCAGCAGCTTCCCTCAGACGCGACTCTGATTTCCCAACGAAAGCTGTGCCTTCCCAGAGGGGATGCCCGGGCAAAGAGGCTTTCGCTCTATGCGGGGCTCTCCCACCGTCCTACGAATACTAGGCTAAGGCAAGCAGCCACAGCAGCCTACAGATCCGACTCTGATTTACCAGCTACTGCTATACGTTCGCAGAGGTTTTCAGCTGGCGCGAACTGCCCTTCGCTGCTGCTTCACAGCAAGGCTTTGGGCATTTGCTATGACACTTCAAAGAAGAAGAGCTGCGGGAGAGCTAGTGTATCTTGGGCCTTGCTTTCCGGGGCTCCATGTTCGCGCCGTGCGTTCTCCCTGCCAAGCCGAACTAAGCAGGGTCAATCACAAACCTACAGCAGTGTGCGTTGCCTAGGATGGCACTCTATGCTCACTTCATGTCCTGGCATAGGCAAGGCTAGGCCTTTTGCACTAGCGCTCGCGTGGAATGGGGGACTAAGCCAGTGCCTTCCCCACAGGAGAGGAGAGTCGACATGAACCCTGCACACTGCCCGTGCACGGGGATGGGGATCTGTTTGGGTCTGTCCCCCCTGCTACCCCGGCACACTTCCTGACACCAACAACGTTGTCACATCTTGAGGAAGACAGCATCGGACTGCCCGTTCGTCCAGGGAGCTGTTTCTGCGAGTTGAAGCTATGGCGCTTGGTGGCAAGCCCAAGTCTGCCCTAGGCACAGGTGGTCAAGGAGACGCTGTCCCCTTGGGACCAGAGACACAGGACAGGCCTGCCTTCTGCCCAGACTCCTTCCTCAGTGTGGAGCACACCTGCCTGCCATAGTCATACTCTTCTGTCACCTTAGCAGCCAGGCCTCCGACCCTCAGCACAGGTAGATGGTGACACTTGTCTTACAACGGGCCCGCTGTTCCTGCCAGTGCCAACTCTCCTTCATCGCGACCGTTTCCCGAACACAAAGCCAACGGCTCCTTCTCTTTGCCCGTGGCAGCGTGATGAACCTTCCCAAGATTTGCTCTTGGGGAGCACAGTGACAGACGTGTCCCTTTCCTTAAGGCCCTTTCCAGAGGTGCAACCACGCTTCTCTCTCTGGCAGAGGGGATGCTAGGTAAAAGATAATTTCGCTCCATGCGGGTATCTTGCACTGTCCTGAGCAGACTAGCTCAGGCAAGAAGCAGCAGCTTCCCACAAACCCGACTCTGATTGCCCAACGAATGCTGTGCTTTCACAGAGAGGATGCCTGGGCATAGAAGGATTTCATTCCAGGCGGGATTATTACAACGTGCGGGGGAGACTAGATCAGGGAAGCAGCAGCAGCATCCCTCAGACGCGACTCTGTTTTCACAAGTAGCTGGTGACACTTGTCTTACAACGGGCCCGCTGTTCCTGCCAGTGCCAACTCTCCTGCATCGTGACCGTTTCCCGAACACAAAGCCAACGGCTCCTTCTCTTTGCCCCTGGCAGCTTGATGCACCTTCCCCAGACTTGCTCTTGGGGAGCACTGTGACAGACGTGTCCCTTTCCTTAAGGCCCTTTCCAGAGGTGCAACCACGCTTCTCTCTCTGGCAGAGGGGATGCTAGGTAAAAGAATATTTCGCTCCATGCGGGTTTCTTGCACTGTCCTGAGCAGAGTAGCTCAGGCAAGAAGCAGCAGCTTCCCACAAACCCGACTCTGATTGCCCAACGAATGCTATGCTTTCCCAGAGAGGATGCCTGGGCATAGAAGGATTTCGTTCCATGCGGGATTATTACAACGTGCAGGGGACACTAGATCAGGGAAGCAGCAGTAGCATCCCTCAGACGCTACTCTGTTTTCACAAGTAGCTGGTGACTCTTGTCTTACAACGGGCCCGCTGTTCCTGCCAGTGCCAACTCTCCTGCATCGCGACCGTTTCCCGAACACAAAGCCAACGGCTCCTTCTCTTTGCCCCTGGCAGCTTGATGCACCTTCCCCAGACTTGCTCTTGGGGAGCACGGTGACAGACGTGTCCCTTTCCTTAAGCCCCTTTCGAGAGGTGCATCCACGCTTCTCTCTCTGGCAGAGGGGATGCTAGGTGAAAGGGAATTTCGCTCCCTGCGGGTATCTTGCACTGTCCTCAGCAGAATAGCTCAGGCAAGAAGCAGCAGCTTCCTAAAAACCCGACTCTGATTGCCCAACGAATGCTCTGCTTTCTCAGAGAGGAGGCCTGGCCATAGATGATTTCGCTCCATGCGGGTTTATTACAATTTGCAGGGAAGTCTAACTCAGGCAAGCAGCAACAGCATCCCTCAGACGCGACTCTGATTTCCCAACGAAAGCTGTGACTTCCCAAAGGGGATGCCCGGGCAAAGTGGCTTTCGCTCTATGCGGGGCTCTCCCACCGTCCTACGAATACTAGGCTAAGGCAAGCAGCCACAGCAGCCTACAGATCTGACTCTGATTTACCAACTGAACTAAGCAGGCACAATCAAAAACCAACAGCAGCGTGTGTTGCCTAGGATGGCACTCTATGCTCACTTCATGTCCTGTCATAGGCAAGGCTAGGCCTTTTGCACTAGCGCTCATGTGGAATCGGGGACTAAGCCAGTGCCTTCCCCACAGGAGAGGAGAGTCGACATGATCCCTGCACACTGCCCGTGCACTGGGCTAGGGATCTGTTTGGGTCTGTCCCCCCTCCTACCCCGGCACACTTCCTGACACCAACAACGTTGTCACATCTTGGAGGAAGACGGCATCGGACTGCCCGTTCGTCCAGGGAGCTGTTTCTGCGAGTTGAAGCTATGGCGCTTGGTGGCAAGCCCAAGTCTGCCCTAGGCACAGGTGGTCAAGGAGACGCTGTCCCCTTGGGACCAGAGACACAGGACAGGCCTGCCTTCTGCCCAGACTCCTTCCTCAGTGTGGAGCACACCTGCCTGCCATAGTCATACTCTTCTGTCACCTTAGCAGCCAGGCCTCCGACCCTCAGCACGGGTAGATGGTGACACTTGTCTTACAACGGGCCCGCTGTTCCTGCCAGTGCCAACTCTCCTTCATCGCGACCGTTTCCCGAACACAAAGCCAACGGCTCCTTCTCTTTGCCCGTGGCAGCGTGCTGCACCTTCCCCAGACTTGCTCTTGGGGAGCACGGTGACAGACGTGTCCCTTTCCTTAAGCCCCTTTCCAGAGGTGCATCCACGCTTCTCTCTCTGGCAGAGGGGATGCTAGGTGAAAGGGAATTTCGCTCCATGCGGGTATCTTGCACTGTCCTCAGCAGAATAGCTCAGGCAAGAAGCAGCAGCTTCCTAAAAACCCGACACTGATTGCCCAACGAATGCTCTGCTTTCTCAGAGAGGAGGCCTGGCCATAGATGATTTCGCTCCATACGGGTTAATTACAATTTGCAGGGAAGTCTAACTCAGGCAAGCAGCAACAGCATCCCTCAGACGCGACTCTGATTTCCCAAAGAAAGCTGTGACTTCCCAAAGGGGATGCTGGGGCAAAGTGGCTTTCGGACTATGCGGGTTCTCCCACCGTCCTATGAATACTAGGCTAAGGCAAGCAGCCACAGAAGCCTACAGATCTGACTCTGATTTACCAACTGAACTAAGCAGGCACAATCAAAAACCAACAGAAGCGTGCGTTGCCTAGGATAGCAGTCTATGCTAACTTAATGTCCTGACATAGGCAAGGCTAGGCCTTTTGCACTAGCGCTCGCGTGGAATCGGGGACTAAGCCAGTGCCTTCCCCACAGGAGAGGAGACTCTACATGAACCCTGCACACTGCCCGTGCACTGGGCTGGGGATCTGTTTGGGTCTGTCCCCCCTCCTACCCCGGCACACTTCCTGACACCAAAAACGTTGTCTCATCTTGGAGGAAGACGGCATCGGACTGCCCGTTCGTCCAGGGAGCTGTTTCTGCGAGGTGAAGCTATGGCGCTTGGTGGCAAGCCCAAGTCTGCCCTAGGCACAGGTGGTCAAGGAGACGCTGTCCCCTTGGGACCAGAGACAAAGGACAGGCCTGCCTTCTGCCCAGACTCCTTCCTCAGTGTGGAGCACACCTGCCTGCCATAGTCATACTCTTCTGTCACCTGAGCAGCCAGGCCTCCGACCCTCAGCACAGGTAGATGGTGACACTTGTCTTACAACGGGCCCGCTGTTCCTGCCAGTGCCAACTCTCCTGCATCGCGACCGTTTCCCGAACACAAAGCCAACGGCTCCTTCTCTTTGCCCGTGGCAGCGTGATGCACCTTCCCCAGACTTGCTCTTGGGGAGCACAGTGACAGACGTGTCCCCTTTCCATAAGGCCCTTTCCAGAGGTGCAACCACGCTTCTCTCTCTGGCAGAGGGGATGCTAGGTAAAAGATAATTTCGCTCCATGGGGGTATCTTGCACTGTCCTGAGCAGACTAGCTCAGGCAAGAAGCAGCAGCTTCCCACAAACCCGACTCTGATTGCCCAACGAATGCTATGCCTTCCCAGAGAGGATGCCTGGGCATAGAAGGATTTCATTCCATGCGGGATTATTACAACGTGCAGGGGAGACTAGATCAGGGAAGCAGCAGCAGCATCCCTCAGACGCGACTCTGTTTTCACAAGTAGCTGGTGACACTTGTCTTACAACGGGCCCGCTGTTCCTGCCAGTGCCAACTCTTCTGCATCGCGACCGTTTCCGGAACACAAAGCCAACGGCTCCTTCTCTTTGCCCGTGGCAGCGTGCTGCACCTTCCCCAAACTTGCTCTTGGGGAGCACGGTGACAGACGTGTCCCTTTCCTTAAGGCCCTTTCCAGAGGTGCAACCACGCTTCTCTCTCTGGCAGAGGGGATGCTAGGTGAAAGAAAATTTCGCTCCATGCGGGTATCTTGCACTGTCCTGAGCAGAGTAGCTCAGGCAAGAAGCAGCAGCTTCCCACAAACCCGACTCTGATTGCCCAACGAATGCTATGCTTTCCCATAGAGGATGCTTGGGCATAGAAGGATTTCGTCCCATGCGGGTTTATTACAACGTGCAGGGGAGACTAGCTAAGGGAAGCAGCAGCAGCTTCCCTCAGACGCGACTCTGATTTCCCAACGAAAGCTGTGCCTTCCCAGAGGGGATGCCCGGGCAAAGAGGCTTTCGCTCTATGCGGGGCTCTCCCACCGTCCTACGAATACTAGGCTAAGGCAAGCAGCCACAGCAGCCTACAGATCCGACTCTGATTTACCAGCTACTGCTATACGTTCGCAGAGGTTTTCAGCTGGCGCGAACTGCCCTTCGCTGCTGCTTCACAGCAAGGCTTTGGGCATTCGCTATGACACTTCAAAGAAGAAGAGCTGCGGGAGAGCTAGTGTATCTTGGGCCTTGCTTTCCGGGGCTCCATGTTCGCGCCGTGCGTTCTCCCTGCCAAGCCGAACTAAGCAGGGTCAATCACAAACCTACAGCAGTGTGCGTTGCCTAGGATGGCACTCTATGCTCACTTCATGTCCTGGCATAGGCAAGGCTAGGCCTTTTGCACTAGCGCTCGCGTGGAATGGGGGACTAAGCCAGTGCCTTCCCCACAGGAGAGGAGAGTCGACATGAACCCTGCACACTGCCCGTGCACGGGGATGGGGATCTGTTTGGGTCTGTCCCCCCTGCTACCCCGGCACACTTCCTGACACCAACAACGTTGTCACATCTTGAGGAAGACAGCATCGGACTGCCCGTTCGTCCAGGGAGCTGTTTCTGCGAGTTGAAGCTATGGCGCTTGGTGGCAAGCCCAAGTCTGCCCTAGGCACAGGTGGTCAAGGAGACGCTGTCCCCTTGGGACCAGAGACACAGGACAGGCCTGCCTTCTGCCCAGACTCCTTCCTCAGTGTGGAGCACACCTGCCTGCCATAGTCATACTCTTCTGTCACCTTAGCAGCCAGGCCTCCGACCCTCAGCACAGGTAGATGGTGACACTTGTCTTACAACGGGCCCGCTGTTCCTGCCAGTGCCAACTCTCCTTCATCGCGACCGTTTCCCGAACACAAAGCCAACGGCTCCTTCTCTTTGCCCGTGGCAGCGTGATGAACCTTCCCAAGATTTGCTCTTGGGGAGCACAGTGACAGACGTGTCCCTTTCCTTAAGGCCCTTTCCAGAGGTGCAACCACGCTTCTCTCTCTGGCAGAGGGGATGCTAGGTAAAAGATAATTTCGCTCCATGCGGGTATCTTGCACTGTCCTGAGCAGACTAGCTCAGGCAAGAAGCAGCAGCTTCCCACAAACCCGACTCTGATTGCCCAACGAATGCTGTGCTTTCACAGAGAGGATGCCTGGGCATAGAAGGATTTCATTCCAGGCGGGATTATTACAACGTGCGGGGGAGACTAGATCAGGGAAGCAGCAGCCGCATCCCTCAGACGCGACTCTGTTTTCACAAGTAGCTGGTGACACTTGTCTTACAACGGGCCCGCTGTTCCTGCCAGTGCCAACTCTCCTGCATCGTGACCGTTTCCCGAACACAAAGCCAACGGCTCCTTCTCTTTGCCCCTGGCAGATTGATGCACCTTCCCCAGACTTGCTCTTGGGGAGCACTGTGACAGACGTGTCCCTTTCCTTAAGGCCCTTTCCAGAGGTGCAACCACGCTTCTCTCTCTGGCAGAGGGGATGCTAGGTAAAAGAATATTTCGCTCCATGCGGGTTTCTTGCACTGTCCTGAGCAGAGTAGCTCAGGCAAGAAGCAGCAGCTTCCCACAAACCCGACTCTGATTGCCCAACGAATGCTATGCTTTCCCAGAGAGGATGCCTGGGCATAGAAGGATTTCGTTCCATGCGGGATTATTACAACGTGCAGGGGACACTAGATCAGGGAAGCAGCAGTAGCATCCCTCAGACGCGACTCTGTTTTCACAAGTAGCTGGTGACTCTTGTCTTACAACGGGCCCGCTGTTCCTGCCAGTGCCAACTCTCCTGCATCGCGACCGTTTCCCGAACACAAAGCCAACGGCTCCTTCTCTTTGCCCGTGGCAGCGTGCTGCACCTTCCCCAGACTTGCTCTTGGGGAGCACGGTGACAGACGTGTCCCTTTCCTTAAGCCCCTTTCGAGAGGTGCATCCACGCTTCTCTCTCTGGCAGAGGGGATGCTAGGTGAAAGGGAATTTCGCTCCCTGCGGGTATCTTGCACTGTCCTCAGCAGAATAGCTCAGGCAAGAAGCAGCAGCTTCCTAAAAACCCGACTCTGATTGCCCAACGAATGCTCTGCTTTCTCAGAGAGGAGGCCTGGCCATAGATGATTTCGCTCCATGCGGGTTTATTACAATTTGCAGGGAAGTCTAACTCAGGCAAGCAGCAACAGCATCCCTCAGACGCGACTCTGATTTCCCAACGAAAGCTGTGACTTCCCAAAGGGGATGCCCGGGCAAAGTGGCTTTCGCTCTATGCGGGGCTCTCCCACCGTCCTACGAATACTAGGCTAAGGCAAGCAGCCACAGCAGCCTACAGATCTGACTCTGATTTACCAACTGAACTAAGCAGGCACAATCAAAAACCAACAGCAGCGTGTGTTGCCTAGGATGGCACTCTATGCTCACTTCATGTCCTGTCATAGGCAAGGCTAGGCCTTTTGCACTAGCGCTCGTGTGGAATCGGGGACTAAGCCAGTGCCTTCCCCACAGGAGAGGAGAGTCGACATGATCCCTGCACACTGCCCGTGCACTGGGCTAGGGATCTGTTTGGGTCTGTCCCCCCTCCTACCCCGGCACACTTCCTGACACCAACAACGTTGTCACATCTTGGAGGAAGACGGCATCGGACTGCCCGTTCGTCCAGGGAGCTGTTTCTGCGAGTTGAAGCTATGGCGCTTGGTGGCAAGCCCAAGTCTGCCCTAGGCACAGGTGGTCAAGGAGACGCTGTCCCCTTGGGACCAGAGACACAGGACAGGCCTGCCTTCTGCCCAGACTCCTTCCTCAGTGTGGAGCACACCTGCCTGCCATAGTCATACTCTTCTGTCACCTTAGCAGCCAGGCCTCCGACCCTCAGCACAGGTAGATGGTGACACTTGTCTTACAACGGGCCCGCTGTTCCTGCCAGTGCCAACTCTCCTTCATCGCGACCGTTTCCCGAACACAAAGCCAACGGCTCCTTCTCTTTGCCCGTGGCAGCGTGATGCACCTTCCCGAGACTTGCTCTTGGGGAGCACAGTGACAGACGTGTCCCTTTCCATAAGGCCCTTTCCAGAGGTGCAACCACGCTTCTCTCTCTGGCAGAGGGGATGCTAGGTAAAAGATAATTTCGCTCCATGCGGGTATCTTGCACTGTCCTGAGCAGACTAGCTCAGGCAAGAAGCAGCAGCTTCCCACAAACCCGACTCTGATTGCCCAACGAATGCTATGCTTTCACAGAGAGGATGCCTGGGCATAGAAGGATTTCATTCCATGCGGGATTATTACAACGTGCAGGGGAGACTAGATCAGGGAAGCAGCAGCAGCATCCCTCAGACGCGACTCTGTTTTCACAAGTAGCTGGTGACACTTGTCTTACAACGGGCCCGCTGTTCCTGCCAGTGCCAACTCTCCTGCATCGCGACCGTTTCCCGAACACAAAGCCAACGGCTCCTTCTCTTTGCCCGTGGCAATGTGCTGCACCTTCCCCAGACTTGCTCTTGGGGAGCACGGTGACAGACGTGTCCCTTTCCATAAGGCCCTTTCCAGAGGTGCAACCACGCTTCTCTCTCTGGCAGAGGGGATGCTAGGTAAAAGAAAATTTCGCTCCATGCGGGTATCTTGCACTGTCCTGAGCAGAGTAGCTCAGGCAAGAAGCAGCAGCTTCCCACAAACCCGACTCTGATTGCCCAACGAATGCTATGCTTTCCCAGAGAGGATGCCTGGGCATAGAAGGATTTCGATCCATGCGGGATTATTACAACGTGCAGGGGAGACTAGATCAGGGAAGCAGCAGCAGCATACCTCAGACGCGACTCTGTTTCACAAGTAGCTGGTGACTCTTGTCTTACAACAGGCCCGCTTATCCTGCAAGTGCTATCTCTCCTGCTTCGGGACCGTGCCCCGACCACAAAGCCAAGGGCTCCTCTTTGCCCGTGGCAGCGTGCTGCACCTTCCCCAGACTTGCTCTTGGGGAGCACGGTGACAGACGTGTCCCTTTCCTTAAGGCCCTTTCCAGAGGTGCAACCACGCTTCTCTCTCTGGCAGAGGGGATGCTAGGTGAAAGAAAATTTCGCTCCATGCGGGTATCTTGCACTGTCCTGAGCAGAGTAGCTCAGGCAAGAAGCAGCAGCTTCCCACAAACCCGACTCTGATTGCCCAACGAATGCTATGCTTTCCCAGAGAGGATGCCTGGGCATAGAAGGATTTCGTTCCATGCGGGTTTATTACAACGTGCAGGGGAGACTAGCTCAGGGAAGCAGCAGCAGCATCCCTCAGACGCGACTCTGATTTCCCAACGAAAGCTGTGCCTTCCCAGAGGGGATGCCCGGGCAAAGAGGCTTTCGCTCTATGCGGGGCTCTCCCACCGTCCTACGAATACTAGGCTAAGGCAAGCAGCCACAGCAGCCTACAGATCCGACTCTGATTTACCAGCTACTGCTATACGTTCGCAGAGGTTTTCAGCTGGCGCGAACTGCCCTTCGCTGCTGCTTCACAGCAAGGCTTTGGGCATTCGCTCTGACACTTCAAAGAAGAGGAGCTGCGGGAGAGCTAGTGTATCTTGGGCCTTGCTTTCCGGGGCTCCATGTTCGCGCCGTGCGTTCTCCCTGCCAAGACGAACTAAGCAGGGTCAATCACAAACCTACAGCAGTGTGCGTTGCCTAGGATGGCACTCTATGCTCACTTCATGTAATGGCATAGGCAAGGCTAGGCCTTTTGCACTAGAGCTCGCGTGGAATCGGGGACTAAGCCAGTGCCTTCCCCACAGGAGAGGAGAGTCGACATGAACCCTGCACACTGCCCGTGCACGGGGATGGGGATCTGTTTGGGTCTGTCCCCCCTCCTACCCCGGCACACTTCCTGACACCTACAACGTTGTCACATCTTGGAGGAAGACGGCATCGGACTGCCCGTTCGTCCAGGGAGCTGTTTCTGCGAGTTGCGGCTATGGCGCTTTGTGGCAAGCCCAAGTCTGCCCTAGGCAGAGGGGGTCAAGGAGACGCTGTCCCCTTGGGACCAGAGACACAGGACAGGCCTGCCTTCTGCACAGACTCCTTCCTCAGTGTGGAGCACGCGTGCCTGCCCTAGTCCTACTCTACTGTCACCTTAGCAGCCAGGCCTCCATCCCTCAGCACAGGTAGATGGTGACACTTGTCTTACAACGGGCCCGCTGTTCCTGCCAGTGCCAACTCTCCTGCATCGCGAACGTTTCCCGAACACAAAGCCAACGGCTCCTTCTCTTTGCCCGTAGCTGCGTGCTGCACCTTCCCCAGACTTGCTCTTGGGGAGCACGGTGACAGACGTGTCCCTTTCCTTAAGCCCCTTTCCAGAGGTGCAACCACGCTTCTCTCTCTGGCAGAGGGGATGCTAGGTGAAAGGGAATTTCTCTCCATGCGGGTATCTTGCACTGTCCTGAGCAGAGTAGCTCAGGCAAGAAGCAGCAGCTTCCCACAAACCCGACTCTGATTGCCCAACGAATGCTATGCTTTCCCAGAGAGGATGCCTGGGCATAGAAGGATTTCGTTCCATGCGGGTTTATTACAACGTGCAGGGGAGACTAGCTCAGGGAAGCAGCAGCAGCATCCCTCAGACGCGACTCTGATTTCCCAACGAAAGCTGTGCCTTCCCAGAGGGGATGCCCGGGCAAAGAGGCTTTCGCTCTATGCGGGGCTCTCCCACCGTCCTAGGAATACTAGGCTAAGGCAAGCAGCCACAGCAGCCTACAGATCCGACTCTGATTTACCAGCTACTGCTATACGTTCGCAGAGGTTTTCAGCTGGCGCGAACTGCCCTTCGCTGCTGCTTCACAGCAAGGCTTTGGGCATTCGCTCTGACACTTCAAAGAAGAGGAGCTGAGGGAGAGCTAGTGTATCTTGGGCCTTGCTTTCCGGGGCTCCATGTTCGCGCCGTGCGTTCTCCCTGCCAAGACGAACTAAGCAGGGTCAATCACAAACCTACAGCAGTGTGCGTTGCCTAGGATGGCACTCTATGCTCACTTCATGTCCTGGCATAGGCAAGGCTAGGCCTTTTGCACTAGAGCTCGCGTGGAATCGGGGACTAAGCCAGTGCCTTCCCCACAGGAGAGGAGAGTCGACATGAACCCTGCAAACTGCCCGTGCACGGGGATGGGGATCTGTTTGGGTCTGTCCCCCCTCCTACCCCGGCACACTTCCTGACACCAACAACGTTGTCACATCTTGGAGGAAGACGGCATCGGACTGCCCGTTCGTCCAGGGAGCTGTTTCTGCGAGTTGCGGCTATGGCGCTTGGTGGCAAGCCCAAGTCTGCTCTAGGCAGAGGGGGTCAAGGAGACGCTGTCCCCTTGGGACCAGAGACACAGGACCGGCCTGCCTTCTGCACAGACTCCTTCCTCAGTGTGGAGCACGCGTGCCTGCCCTAGTCCTACTCTACTGTCACCTTAGCAGCCAGGCCTCCATCCCTCAGCACAGGTAGATGGTGACACTTGTCTTACAACGGGCCCGCTGTTCCTGCCAGTGCCAACTCTCATGCATCGCGACCGTTTCCCGAACACAAAGTCAACGGCTCCTTCTATTTGCCCGTGGCAGCGTGCTGCACCTTCCCCAGACTTGCTCTTGGGGAGCACGGTGACAGACGTGTCCCTTTCCTTAAGGCCCTTTCCAGAGGTGCAACCACGCTTCTCTCTCTGGCAGAGGGGATGCTAGGTGAAAGGGAATTTCGCTCCATGCGGGTATCTTGCACTGTCCTCAGCAGAATAGCTCAGGCAAGAAGCAGCAGCTTCCTAAAAACCCGACACTGATTGCCCAACGAAGCTCTGCTTTCTCAGAGAGGAGGCCTGGCCATAGATGATTTCGCTCCATGCGGGTTTATTACAATTTGCAGGGAAGTCTAACTCAGGCAAGCAGCAACAGCATCCCTCAGACGCGACTCTGATTTCCCAACGAAAGCTGTGACTTCCCAAAAGGGATGCCCGGGCAAAGTGGCTTTCGCTCTATGCGGGGCTCTCCCACCGTCTTACGAATACTAGGCTAAGGCAAGCAGCCACAGCAGCCTACAGATCTGACTCTGATTTACCAACTGAACTAAGCAGGCACAATCAAAAACCAACAGCAGCGTGCATTGCCTAGGATGGCACTCTATGTTCACTTCATGTCCTGGCATAGGCAAGGCTAGGCCTTTTGCACTAGCGCTCGCGCGGAATCGGGGACTAAGCCAGTGCCTTCCCCACAGGAGAGGAGAGTCGACATGAACCCTGCACACTGCCCGTGCACTGGGCTGGGGATCTGTTTGGGTCTGTCCCCCCTCCTACCCCGGCACACTTCCTGACACCAACAACGTTGTCACATCTTGAGGAAGACAGCATCGGACTGCCCGTTCGTCCAGGGAGTTGTTTCTGCGAGTTGAAGCTATGGCGCTTGGTGGCAAGCCCAAGTCTGCCCTAGGCACAGGTGGTCAAGGAGACGCTGTCCCCTTGGGACCAGAGACACAGGACAGGCCTGCCTTCTGCCCAGACTCCTTCCTCAGTGTGGAGCACACCTGCCTGCCATAGTCATACTCTTCTGTCACCTTAGCAGCCAGGCCTCCGACCCTCAGCACAGGTAGATGGTGACACTTGTCTTACAACTGGCCCGCTGTTCCTGCCAGTGCCAACTCTCCTGCATCGCGACCGTTTCCCGAACACAAAGCCAACGGCTCATTCTCTTTGCCCGTGGCAGCGTGCTGCTCCTTCCCCAGACTTGCTCTTGGGGAGCACGGTGACAGACGTGTCCCTTTCCTTAAGGCCCTTTCCAGAGGTGCAACCACGCTTCTCTCTCTGGCAGAGGGGATGCTAGGTGAAAGAAAATTTCGCTCCATGCGGGTATCTTGCACTGTCCTGAGCAGAGTAGCTCAGGCAAGAAGCAGCAACTTCTCACAAACCCGACTCTGATTGCCCAACGAATGCTATGCTTTCCCAGAGAGGATGCCTGGGCATAGAAGGATTTCGTTCCATGCGGGTTTATTACAACGTGCAGGGGAGACTAGCTCAGGGAAGCAGCAGCAGCATCCCTCAGACGCGACTCTGATTTCCCAACGAAAGCTGTGCCTTCCCAGAGGGGATGCCCGGGCAAAGAGGCTTTCGCTCTATGCGGGGCTCTCCCACCGTCCTAGGAATACTAGGCTAAGGCAAGCAGCCACAGAAGCCTACAGATCCGACTCTGATTTACCAGCTACTGCTATACGTTCGCAGAGGTTTTCAGCTGGCGCGAACTGCCCTTCGCTGCTGCTTCACAGCAAGGCTTTGGGCATTCGCTCTGACACTTCAAAGAAGAAGAGCTGCGGGAGAGCTAGTGTATCTTAGGCCTTGCTTTCCGGGGCTCCATGTTCGCGCCGTGCGTTCTCCCTGCCAAGCCGAACTAAGCAGGGTCAATCACAAAGCTACAGCAGTGTGCGTTGCCTAGGATGGCACTCTATGCTCACTTCATGTCCTGGCATAGGCAAGGCTAGGCCTTTTGCACTAGCGCTCGCGTGAAATGGGGGACTAAGCCAGTGCCTTCCCCACAGGAGAGGAGAGTCGACATGAACCCTGCACACTGCCCGTGCACGGGGATGGGGATCTGTTTGGGTCTGTCCCCCCTGCCACCCCGGCACACTTCCTGACACCAACAACGTTGTCACATCTTGGAGGAAGACGGCATCGGACTGCCCGTTCGTCCAGGGAGCTGTTTCTGCGAGTTGCGGCTATGGCGCTTGGTGGCAAGCCCAAGTCTGCCCTAGGCAGAGGGGGTCAAGGAGACGCTGTCCCCTTGGGACCAGAGACACAGGACCGGCCTGCCTTCTGCACAGACTCCTTCCTCAGTGTGGAGCACGCGTGCCTGCCCTAGTCGTACTCTTCTGTCACCTTAGCAGCCAGGCCTCCGTCCCTCAGCACAGGTAGATGGTGACACTTGTCTTACAACGGGCCCGCTGTTCCTGCCTGTGCCAACTCTCCTGCATCGCGACAGTTTCCCGAACACAAAGCCAACGGCTCCTTCTCTTTGCCCGTGGCAGCGTGCTGCACCTTCCCCAGACTTGCTCTTGGGGAGCACGGTGACAGACGTGTCCCTTTCCTTAAGCCCCTTTCCAGAGGTGCAACCACGCTTCTCTCTCTGGCAGAGGGGATGCTAGGTGAAAGGGAATTTCGCTCCATGCGGGTATCTTGCACTGTCCTCAGCAGAATAGATCAGGCAAGAAGCAGCAGCTTCCTAAAAACACGACACTGCCTAACGAAGCTCTGCTTTCTCAGAGTGGAGGCCTGGCCATAGATGATTTCGCTCCATGCGGGTTTATTACTATTTGCAGGGAAGTCTAACTCAGGCAAGCAGCAACAGCATCCCTCAGACGCGACTCTGATTTCCCAACGAAAGTTGTGACTTCCCAAAGGGGTTGCCCGGGCAAAGTGGCTTTCGCTCTATGCGGGGCTCTCCCACCGTCCTACGAATACTAGGCTAAGGCAAGCAGCCACAGCAGCCTACAGATCTGACTCTGATTTACCAACTGAACTAAGCAGGTTCAATCACAAACCTACAGCAGTGTGCGTTGCCTAGGATGGCACTCTATGCTCACTTCATGTCCTGTCATAGGCAAGGCTAGGCCTTTTGCACTAGCGCTCGCGTGGAATCGGGGACTAAGCCAGTGCCTTCCCCACAGGAGAGGAGAGTCGACATGAACCCTGCACACTGCCCGTGCACGGGGATGGGGATCTGTTTGGGTCTGTCCCCCTGCTACCCCGGCACACTTCCTGACACCAACAACGTTGTCACATCTTGGAGGAAGACGGCATCGGACTGCCCGTTCGTCCAGGGAGCTGTTTCTGCGAGTTGCGGCTATGGCGCTTGGTGGCAAGCCCAAGTCTGCCCTAGGCAGAGGGGGTCAAGGAGACGTTGTCCCCTTGGGACCAGAGACACAGGACCGGCCTGCCTTCTGCACAGACTCCTTCCTCAGTGTGGAGCACGCGTGCCTGCCCTAGTCGTACTCTTCTGTCACCTTAGCAGCCAGGCCTCCGTCCCTCAGCACAGGTAGATGGTGACACTTGTCTTACAACGGGCCCGCTGTTCCTGCCAGTGCCAACTCTCCTGCATCGCGAACGTTTCCCGAACACAAAGCCAACGGCTCCTTCTCTTTGCCCGTGGCAGCGTGCTGCACCTTCCCCAGACTTGCTCTTGGGGAGCACGGTGACAGACGTGTCCCTTTCCTTAAGCCCCTTTCCAGAGGTGCAACCACGCTTCTCTCTCTGGCAGAGGGGATGCTAGGTGAAAGGGAATTTCTTTCCATGCGGGTATCTTGCACTGTCCTGAGCAGAGTAGCTCAGGCAAGAAGCAGCAGCTTCCCACAATCCCGACTCTGATTGCCCAACGAATGCTATGCTTTCCCACAGAGGATGCCTGGGCATAGAAGGATTTCGTTCCATGCGGGATTATTACAACGTGCAAGGGAGACTAGATCAGGGAAGCAGCGGCAGCATACCTCAGACGCGACTCTGTTTTCACAAGTAGCTGGTGACTCTTGTCTTACAACAGGCCGGCTGTTCCTGCCAGTGCCATCTCTCCTGCTTCGCGACCGTGCCCCGACCACAAAGCCAAGGGCTCCTCTTTGCCCGTGGCAGCGTGCTGCACCTTCCCCAGACTTGCTCTTGGGGAGCACGGTGACAGACGTGTCCCTTTTCTTAAGGCCCTTTCCAGAGGTGCAACCACGCTTCTCTCTCTGGCAGAGGGGATGCTAGGTGAAAGAAAATTTCGCTCCATGCGGGTATCTTGCACTGTCCTGAGCAGAGTAGCTCAGGCAAGAAGCAGCAGCTTCCCACAAACCCGACTCTGATTGCCCAACGAATGCTATGCTTTCCAAGAGAGGATGCCTGGGCATAGAAGGATTTCGTTCCATGCGGGATTATTACAACGTGCAGGGGAGACTAGCTCAGGGAAGCAGCAGCAACATCCCTCAGACGCGACGCTGTTTTCACAAGTAGCTGGTGACACTTGTCTTACAAAGGGCCCGCTGTTCCTGCCAGTGCCAACTCTCCTGCATCGCGACCGTTTCCCGAACACAAAGCCAACGGCTCCTTCTCTTTGCCCGTGGCAGCGTGATGCACCTTCCCCTGACTTGCTCTTGGGGAGCACGGTGACAGACGTGTCCCTTTCCTTAAGGCCCTTTCCAGAGGTGCAACCACGTTTCTCTCTCTGGCAGAGGGGATGCTAGGTAAAAGAAAATTTCGCTCCATGCGGGTATCTTGCACTGTCCTGAGCAGACTAGCTCAGGCAAGAAGCAGCAGCTTCCCACAAACCCGACTCTGATTGCCCAACGAATGCTATGCTTTCCCAGAGAGGATGCCTGGGCATAGAAGGATTTCGTTCCATGCGGGATTATTACAACGTGCAGGGGAGACTAGCTCAGGGAAGCAGCAGCAGCATCCCTCAGACGTGACTCTGATTTCCCAAAGAAAGCTTTGCCTTCCCAGAGGGGATGCCCGGGCAAAGAGGCTTTCGCTCAATGCGGGGCTCTCCCACCGTCCTATGAATACTAGGCTAAGGCAAGCAGCCACAGCAGCCTACAGATCCGACTCTGATTTACCAGCTACTGCTATACGTTCGCAGAGGTTTTCAGCTGGCGCGAACTGCCCTTCGCTGCTGCTTCACAGCAAGGCTTTGGGCATTCGCTCTGACACTTCAAAGAAGAAGAGCTGCGGGAGAGATAGTGTATCTTGGGCCTTGCTTTCCGGGGCTCCATGTTCGCGCCGTGCGTTCTCCCTGCCAAGCCGAACTAAGCAGGGTCAATCACAAACCTACAGCAGTGTGCGTTGCCTAGGATGGCACTCTATGCTCACTTCATGTAATGGCATAGGCAAGGCTAGGCCTTTTGCACTAGAGCTCGCGTGGAATCGGGGACTAAGCCAGTGCCTTCCCCACAGGAGAGGAGAGTCGACATGAACCCTGCACACTGCCCGTGCACGGGGATGGGGATCTGTTTGGGTCTGTCCCCCCTCCTACCCCGGCACACTTTCTGACACCTACAACGTTGTCACATCTTGGAGGAAGACGGCATCGGACTGCCCGTTCGTCCAGGGAGCTGTTTCTGCGAGTTGCGGCTATGGCGCTTGGTGGCAAGCCCAAGTCTGCCCTAGGCAGAGGGGGTCAAGGAGACGCTGTCCCCTTGGGACCAGAGACACAGGACCGGCCTGCCTTCTGCACAGACTCCTTCCTCAGTGTGGAGCACGCGTGCCTGCCCTAGTCGCCCTCTTCTGTCACCTTAGCAGCCAGGCCTCCGTACCTCAGCACAGGTAGATGGTCACACTTGTCTTACAACGGGCCCGCTGTTCCTGCCAGGGCCAACTCTCCTTCATCGCGACCGTTTCCCGAACACAAAGCCAACGGCTCCTTCTCTTTGCCCGTGGCAGCGTGCTGCACCTTCCCCAGACTTGCTCTTGGGGAGCACGGTGACAGACGTGTCCCTTTCCTTAAGCCCCTTGCCAGAGGTGCAAGCACGCTTCTCTCTCTGGCAGAGGGGATGCTAGGTGAAAGGGAATTTCGCTCCATGCGGGTATCTTGCACTATCCTCAGCAGAATAGCTCAGGCAAGAAGCAGCAGCTACCTAAAAACCCGACACTGATTGCCCAACGAATGCTCTGCTTTCTCAGAGAGGAGGCCTGGCCATAGATGATTTCGCTCCATGCGGGTTTATTACAATTTGCAGGGAAGTCTAACTCAGGCAAGCAGCAACAGCATCCCTCAGACGCGACTCTGATTTCCCAACGAAAGCTGTGACTTCCCAAAGGGGATGCCCGGGCAAAGTGGCTTTCGCTCTATGCGGGGCTCTCCCACCGTTCTACGAATACTAGGCTAAGGCAAGCAGCCACAGCAGCCTACAGATCTGACTCTGATTTACCAACTGAACTAAGCAGGCACAATCAAAAACCAACAGCAGCGTGTGTTGCCTAGGATGGCACTCTATGCTCACTTCATGTCCTGGCATAGGCAAGGCTAGGCCTTTTGCACTAGAGCTCGCGTGGAATCGGGGACTAAGCCACTGCCTTCGCCACAGGAGAGGAGAGTCGACATGAACCCTGCACACTGCCCGTGCACTGGGCTGGGGATCTGTTTGGGTCTGTCCCCCCTGCTACCCCGGCACACTTCCTGACACCAACAACGTTGTCACATCTTGGAGGAAGACGGCATCGGACTGCCCGTTCGTCCAGGGAGCTGTTTCTGCGAGTTGCGGCTATGGCGCTTGGTGGCAAGCCCAAGTCTGCCCTAGGCAGAGGGGGTCAAGGAGACGCTGTCCCCTTGGGACCAGAGACACAGGACCGGCCTGCCTTCTGCACAGACTCCTTCCTCAGTGTGGAGCACGCGTGCCTGCCCTAGTTGTACTCTTCTGTCACCTTAGCAGCCAGGCCTCCGTCCCTCAGCACAGGTAGATGGTGACACTTGTCTTACAACGGGCCCGCTGTTCCTGCCAGTGCCAACTCTCCTGCATCGCGACCGTTTCCCGAACACAAAGCCAACGGCTCCTTCTCTTTGCCCGTGGCAGCGTGCTGCACCTTCCCCAGACTTGCTCTTGGGGAGCACGGTGACAGACGTGTCCCTTTCCTTAAGCCCCTTTCCAGAGGTGCAACCACGCTTCTCTCTCTGGCAGAGGGGATGCTAGGTGAAAGGGAATTTCTTTCCATGCGGGTATCTTGCACTGTCCTGAGCAGAGTAGCTCAGGCAAGAAGCAGCAGCTTCCCACAATCCCGACTCTGATTGCCCAACGAATGCTATGCTTTCCCACAGAGGATGCCTGGGCATAGAAGGATTTCGTTCCATGCGGGATTATTACAACGTGCAAGGGAGACTAGATCAGGGAAGCAGCGGCAGCATACCTCAGACGCGACTCTGTTTTCACAAGTAGCTGGTGACTCTTGTCTTACAACAGGCCGGCTGTTCCTGCCAGTGCCATCTCTCCTGCTTCGCGACCGTGCCCCGACCACAAAGCCAAGGGCTCCTCTTTGCCCGTGGCAGCGTGCTGCACCTTCCCCAGACTTGCTCTTGGGGAGCACGGTGACAGACGTGTCCCTTTTCTTAAGGCCCTTTCCAGAGGTGCAACCACGCTTCTCTCTCTGGCAGAGGGGATGCTAGGTGAAAGAAAATTTCGCTCCATGCGGGTATCTTGCACTGTCCTGAGCAGAGTAGCTCAGGCAAGAAGCAGCAGCTTCCCACAAACCCGACTCTGATTGCCCAACGAATGCTATGCTTTCCAAGAGAGGATGCCTGGGCATAGAAGGATTTCGTTCCATGCGGGATTATTACAACGTGCAGGGGAGACTAGCTCAGGGAAGCAGCAGCAACATCCCTCAGACGCGACGCTGTTTTCACAAGTAGCTGGTGACACTTGTCTTACAAAGGGCCCGCTGTTCCTGCCAGTGCCAACTCTCCTGCATCGTGACCGTTTCCCGAACACAAAGCCAACGGCTCCTTCTCTTTGCCCGTGGCAGCGTGATGCACCTTCCCCTGACTTGCTCTTGGGGAGCACGGTGACAGACGTGTCCCTTTCCTTAAGGCCCTTTCCAGAGGTGCAACCACGTTTCTCTCTCTGGCAGAGGGGATGCTAGGTAAAAGAAAATTTCGCTCCATGCGGGTATCTTGCACTGTCCTGAGCAGACTAGCTCAGGCAAGAAGCAGCAGCTTCCCACAAACCCGACTCTGATTGCCCAACGAATGCTATGCTTTCCCAGAGAGGATGCCTGGGCATAGAAGGATTTCGTTCCATGCGGGATTATTACAACGTGCAGGGGAGACTAGCTCAGGGAAGCAGCAGCAGCATCCCTCAGACGTGACTCTGATTTCCCAAAGAAAGCTTTGCCTTCCCAGAGGGGATGCCCGGGCAAAGAGGCTTTCGCTCAATGCGGGGCTCTCCCACCGTCCTATGAATACTAGGCTAAGGCAAGCAGCCACAGCAGCCTACAGATCCGACTCTGATTTACCAGCTACTGCTATACGTTCGCAGAGGTTTTCAGCTGGCGCGAACTGCCCTTCGCTGCTGCTTCACAGCAAGGCTTTGGGCATTCGCTCTGACACTTCAAAGAAGAAGAGCTGCGGGAGAGATAGTGTATCTTGGGCCTTGCTTTCCGGGGCTCCATGTTCGCGCCGTGCGTTCTCCCTGCCAAGCCGAACTAAGCAGGGTCAATCACAAACCTACAGCAGTGTGCGTTGCCTAGGATGGCACTCTATGCTCACTTCATGTAATGGCATAGGCAAGGCTAGGCCTTTTGCACTAGAGCTCGCGTGGAATCGGGGACTAAGCCAGTGCCTTCCCCACAGGAGAGGAGAGTCGACATGAACCCTGCACACTGCCCGTGCACGGGGATGGGGATCTGTTTGGGTCTGTCCCCCCTCCTACCCCGGCACACTTTCTGACACCTACAACGTTGTCACATCTTGGAGGAAGACGGCATCGGACTGCCCGTTCGTCCAGGGAGCTGTTTCTGCGAGTTGCGGCTATGGCGCTTGGTGGCAAGCCCAAGTCTGCCCTAGGCAGAGGGGGTCAAGGAGACGCTGTCCCCTTGGGACCAGAGACACAGGACCGGCCTGCCTTCTGCACAGACTCCTTCCTCAGTGTGGAGCACGCGTGCCTGCCCTAGTCGCCCTCTTCTGTCACCTTAGCAGCCAGGCCTCCGTACCTCAGCACAGGTAGATGGTCACACTTGTCTTACAACGGGCCCGCTGTTCCTGCCAGGGCCAACTCTCCTTCATCGCGACCGTTTCCCGAACACAAAGCCAACGGCTCCTTCTCTTTGCCCGTGGCAGCGTGCTGCACCTTCCCCAGACTTGCTCTTGGGGAGCACGGTGACAGACGTGTCCCTTTCCTTAAGCCCCTTTCCAGAGGTGCAAGCACGCTTCTCTCTCTGGCAGAGGGGATGCTAGGTGAAAGGGAATTTCGCTCCATGCGGGTATCTTGCACTATCCTCAGCAGAATAGCTCAGGCAAGAAGCAGCAGCTTCCTAAAAACCCGACACTGATTGCCCAACGAATGCTCTGCTTTCTCAGAGAGGAGGCCTGGCCATAGATGATTTCGCTCCATGCGGGTTTATTACAATTTGCAGGGAAGTCTAACTCAGGCAAGCAGCAACAGCATCCCTCAGACGCGACTCTGATTTCCCAACGAAAGCTGTGACTTCCCAAAGGGGATGCCCGGGCAAAGTGGCTTTCGCTCTATGCGGGGCTCTCCCACCGTTCTACGAATACTAGGCTAAGGCAAGCAGCCACAGCAGCCTACAGATCTGACTCTGATTTACCAACTGAACTAAGCAGGCACAATCAAAAACCAACAGCAGCGTGTGTTGCCTAGGATGGCACTCTATGCTCACTTCATGTCCTGGCATAGGCAAGGCTAGGCCTTTTGCACTAGAGCTCGCGTGGAATCGGGGACTAAGCCAGTGCCTTCGCCACAGGAGAGGAGAGTCGACATGAACCCTGCACACTGCCCGTGCACTGGGCTGGGGATCTGTTTGGGTCTGTCCCCCCTGCTACCCCGGCACACTTCCTGACACCAACAACGTTGTCACATCTTGGAGGAAGACGGCATCGGACTGCCCGTTCGTCCAGGGAGCTGTTTCTGCGAGTTGCGGCTATGGCGCTTGGTGGCAAGCCCAAGTCTGCCCTAGGCAGAGGGGGTCAAGGAGACGCTGTCCCCTTGGGACCAGAGACACAGGACCGGCCTGCCTTCTGCACAGACTCCTTCCTCAGTGTGGAGCACGCGTGCCTGCCCTAGTTGTACTCTTCTGTCACCTTAGCAGCCAGGCCTCCGTCCCTCAGCACAGGTAGATGGTGACACTTGTCTTACAACGGGCCCGCTGTTCCTGCCAGTGCCAACTCTCCTGCATCGCGACCGTTTCCCGAACACAAAGCCAACGGCTCCTTCTCTTTGCCCGTGGCAGCGTGCTGCACCTTCCCCAGACTTGCTCTTGGGGAGCACGGTGACAGACGTGTCCCTTTCCTTAAGCCCCTTTCCAGAGGTGCAACCACGCTTCTCTCTCTGGCAGAGGGGATGCTAGGTGAAAGGGAATTTCTTTCCATGCGGGTATCTTGCACTGTCCTGAGCAGAGTAGCTCAGGCAAGAAGCAGCAGCTTCCCACAATCCCGACTCTGATTGCCCAACGAATGCTATGCTTTCCCACAGAGGATGCCTGGGCATAGAAGGATTTCGTTCCATGCGGGATTATTACAACGTGCAAGGGAGACTAGATCAGGGAAGCAGCGGCAGCATACCTCAGACGCGACTCTGTTTTCACAAGTAGCTGGTGACTCTTGTCTTACAACAGGCCGGCTGTTCCTGCCAGTGCCATCTCTCCTGCTTCGCGACCGTGCCCCGACCACAAAGCCAAGGGCTCCTCTTTGCCCGTGGCAGCGTGCTGCACCTTCCCCAGACTTGCTCTTGGGGAGCACGGTGACAGACGTGTCCCTTTCCTTAAGCCCCTTTCCAGAGGTGCAACCACGCTTCTCTCTCTGGCAGAGGGGATGCTAGGTGAAAGGGAATTTCTTTCCATGCGGGTATCTTGCACTGTCCTGAGCAGAGTAGCTCAGGCAAGAAGCAGCAGCTTCCCACAATCCTGACTCTGATTGCCCAACGAATGCTATGCTTTCCCACAGAGGATGCCTGGGCATAGAAGGATTTCGTTCCATGCGGGATTATTACAACGTGCAAGGGAGACTAGATCAGGGAAGCAGCGGCAGCATACCTCAGAGGCGACTCTGTTTTCACAAGTAGCTGGTGACTCTTGTCTTACAACAGGCCCGCTGTTCCTGCCAGTGCCAACTCTCCTGCATCGCGACCGTTTCCCGAACACAAAGCCAACGGCTCCTTCTCTTTGCCCGTGGCAGCGTGCTGCACCTTCCCCAGACTTGCTCTTGGGGAGCACGGTGACAGACGTGTCCCTTTCCTTAAGGCCCTTTCCAGAGGTGCAACCACACTTCTCTCTCTGGCAGAGGGGATGCTAGGTGAAAGGGAATTTCGCTCCATGCGGGTATCTTGCACTATCCTCAGCAGAATAGCTCAGGCAAGAAGCAGCAGCTTCCTAAAAACCCGACACTGATTGCCCAACGAATGCTCTGCTTTCTCAGAGAGGAGGCCTGGCCATAGATGATTTCGCTCCATGCGGGTTTATTACAATTTGCAGGGAAGTCTAACTCAGGCAAGCAGCAACAGCATCCCTCAGACGCGACTCTGATTTCCCAACGAAAGCTGTGACTTCCCAAAGGGGATGCCCGGGCAAAGTGGCTTTCGCTCTATGCGGGGCTCTCCCACCGTCCTACGATTACTAGGCTAAGGCAAGCAGCCACAGCAGCCTACAGATCTGACTCTGATTTACCAACTGAACTAAGCAGGCACAATCAAAAACCAACAGCAGCGTGCGTTGCCTAGGATGGCACTCTATGCTCACTTCATGTCCTGTCATAGGCAAGGCTAGGCCTTTTGCACTAGAGCTCGCGTGGAATCGGGGACTAAGCCAGTGCCTTCCCCACAGGAGAGGAGAGTCGACATGAACCCTGCACACTGCCCGTGCACTGGGCTGGGGATCTGTTTGGGTCTGTCCCCCCTCCTACCCCGGCACACTTCCTGACACCAACAACGTTGTCACATCTTGAGGAAGACAGCATCGGACTGCCCGTTCGTCCAGGGAGCTGTTTCTGCGAGTTGAAGCTATGGCGCTTGGTGGCAAGCCCAAGTCTGCCCTAGGCACAGGTGGTCAAGGAGACGCTGTCCCCTTGGGACCAGAGACACAGGACAGGCCTGCCTTCTGCCCAGACTCCTTCCTCAGTGTGGAGCACACCTGCCTGCCATAGTCATACTCTTCTGTCACCTTAGCAGCCAGGCCTCCGACCCTCAGCACAGGTAGATGGTGACACTTGTCTTACAACGGGCCCGCTGTTCCTGCCAGTGCCAACTCTCCTTCATCGCGACCGTTTCCCGAACACAAAGCCAACGGCTCCTTCTCTTTGCCCGTGGCAGCGTGCTGCACCTTCCCCAGACTTGCTCTTGGGGAGCACAGTGACAGACGTGCCCCTTTCCATAAGGCCCTTTCCAGAGGTGCAACCACGCTTCTCTCTCTGTCAGAGGGGATGCTAGGTAAAAGATAATTTCTCTCCATGCGGGTATCTAGCACTGTCCTGAGCGACTAGCTCAGGCAAGAAGCAGCAGCATCCCACAAACCCGACTCTAATTGCCCAACGAATGCTATGCTTTCACAGAGAGGATGCCTGGGCATAGAAGGATTTCATTCCATACGGGATTATTACAACGTGCAGGGGAGACTAGATCAGGGAAGCAGCAGCAGCATCCCTCAAACGCGACTCTGTTTTCACAAGTAGCTGGTGACACTTGTCTTACAACGGGCCCGCTGTTCCTGCCAGTGCCAACTCTCCTGCATCGCGACCGTTTCCCGAACACAAAGCCAACGGCTCCTTCTCTTTGCCCGTGGCAGCGTGCTGCACCTTCCCAAGTCTTGCTCTTGGGGAGCACGGTGACAGACGTGTCCCTTTCCTTAAGGCCCTTTCCAGAGGTGCAAACACGCTTCTCTCTCTGGCACAGGGGATGCTAGGTAAAAGAAAATTTCGCTCCATGCGGGTATCTTGCACTGTCCTGAGCAGAGTAGCTCAGGCAAGAAGCAGCAGCTTCCCACAAACCCGACTCTGATTGCCCAACGAATGCTATGCTTTCCCACAGAGGATGCCTGGGCATAGAAGGATTTCGTTCCATGCGGGTTTAATACAACGTGCAGGGGAGACTAGCTCAGGGAAGCAGCAGCACCATCCCTCAGACGCGACTCTGATTTCCCAACGAAAGCTGTGCCTTCCCAGAGGGGATGCCCGGGCAAAGAGGCTTTCGCTCTATGCGGGGCTCTCCCACCGTCCTACGAATACTAGGCTAAGGCAAGCAGCCACAGAAGCCTACAGATCCGACTCTGATTTACCAGCTACTGCTATACGTTCGCAGAGGTTTTCAGCTGGCGCGAACTGCCCTTCGCTGCTGCTTCACAGCAAGGCTTTGGGCATTCGCTCTGACACTTCAAAGAAGAAGAGCTGCGGGAGAGCTAGTGTATCTTGGGCCTTGCCTTCCGGGGCTCCATGTTCGCGCCGTGCGTTCTCCCTGCCAAGCCGAACTAAGCAGGGTCAATCACAAACCTACAGCAGTGTGCGTTGCCTAGGATGGCACTCTATGCTCACTTCATGTCCTGTCATAGGCAAGGCTAGGCCTTTTGCACTAGCGCTCGCGTGGAATCGGGGACTAAGCCAGTGCCTTCCCCACAGGAGAGGAGAGTCGACATGAACCCTGCACACTGCCCGTGCACGGGGATGGGGATCTGTTTGGGTCTGTCCCCCCTCCTACCCCGGCACACTTCCTGACACCAACAACGTTGTCACATCTTGGAGGAAGACGGCATCGGACTGCCCGTTCGTCCAGTGAGCTGTTTCTGCGAGTTGCGGCTATGGCGCTTGGTGGCAAGCCCAAGTCTGCCCTAGGCAGAGGGGGTCAAGGAGACGCTGTCCCCTTGGGACCAGAGACACAGGACAGGCCTGCCTTCTGCACAGACTCCTTCCTCAGTGTGGAGCACGCGTGCCTGCCCTAGTCGTACTCTTCTGTCACCTTAGCAGCCAGGCCTCCGACCCTCAGCACAGGTAGATGGTGACACTTGTCTTACAACGGGCCCGCTGTTCCTGCCAGTACCAACTCTCCTGCATCGCGACCGTTTCCCGAACACAAAGCCAACGGCTCCTTCTCTTTGCCCGT
This sequence comes from Neogale vison, assembly GCF_020171115.1. Lineage (NCBI taxonomy): Eukaryota > Metazoa > Chordata > Mammalia > Carnivora > Mustelidae > Neogale > Neogale vison. The sequence continues at coordinate 217,739,695 of NC_058101.1, forward strand.
GGCAGCGTGCTGCACCTTCCCCAGACTTGCTCTTGGGGAGCACGGTGACAGACGTGTCCCTTTCCTTAAGCCCCTTTCCAGAGGTGCAACCACGCTTCTCTCTCTGGCAGAGGGGATGCTAGGTGAAAGGGAATTTCTCTCCATGCGGGTATCTTGCACTGTCCTGAGCAGAGTAGCTCAGGCAAGAAGCAGCAGCTTCCCACAAACCCGACTCTGATTGCCCAACGAATGCTATGCTTTCCCACAGAGGATGCCTGGGCATAGAAGCATTTCGTTCCATGCGGGATTATTACAACGTGCAAGGGAGACTAGATCAGGGAAGCAGCGGCAGCATACCTCAGACGCGACTCTGTTTTCACAAGTAGCTGGTGACTCTTGTCTTACAACAGGCCGGATGTTCCTGCCAGTGCCATCTCTCCTGCTTCGCGACCGTGCCCCGACCACAAAGCCAAGGGCTCCTCTTTGCCCGTGGCAGCGTGCTGCACCTTCCCCAGACTTGCTCTTGGGGAGCACGGTGACAGACGTGTCCCTTTCCTTAAGGCCCTTTCCAGAGGTGCAACCACGCTTCTCTCTCTGGCAGAGGGGATGCTAGGTGAAAGAAAATTTCGCTCCATGCGGGTATCTTGCACTGTCCTGAGCAGAGTAGCTCAGGCAAGAAGCAGCAGCTTCCCACAAACCCGACTCTGATTGCCCAACGAATGCTATGCTTTCCCAGAGAGGATGCCTGGGCATAGAAGGATTTCGTTCCATGCGGGTTTATTACAACGTGCAGGGGAGACTAGCTAAGGGAAGCAGCAGCAGCATACCTCAGACGCGACTCTGTTTCACAAGTAGCTGGTGACTCTTGTCTTACAACAGGCCCGCTTATCCTGCCAGTGCTATCTCTCCTGCTTCGCCACCGTTTCCCGAACACAAAGCCAACGGCTCCTTCTCTTTGCCCGTGGCAGCGTGCTGCACCTTCCCCAGACTTGCTCTTGGGGAGCACGGTGACAGACGTGTCCCTTTCCTTAAGGCCCTTTCCAGAGGTGCAACCACGCTTCTCTCTCTGGCAGAGGGGATGCTAGGTGAAAGGGAATTTCGCTCCATGCGGGTATCTTGCACTGTCCTCAGCAGAATAGCTCAGGCAAGAAGCAGCAGCTTCCTAAAAACCCGACACTGATTGCCCAACGAATGCTCTGCTTTCTCAGAGAGGAGGCCTGGCCATAGATGATTTCGCTCCATGCGGGTTTATTACAATTTGCAGGGAAGTCTAACTCAGGCAAGCAGCAACAGCATCCCTCAGACGCGACTCTTATTTCCCAACGAAAGCTGTGACTTCCCAAAAGGGATGCCCGGGCAAAGTGGCTTTCGCTCTATGCGGGGCTCTCCCACCGTCCTACGAATACTAGGCTAAGGCAAGCAGCCACAGCAGCCTACAGATCTGACTCTGATTTACCAACTGAACTAAGCAGGCACAATCAAAAACCAACAGCAGCGTGCGTTGCCTAGGATGGCACTCTATGCTCACTTCATGTCCTGGCATAGGCAAGGCTAGGCCTTTTGCACTAGCGCTCGCGCGGAATCGGGGACTAAGCCAGTGCCTTCCGCACAGGAGAGGAGAGTCGACATGAACCCTGCACACTGCCCGTGCACTGGGCTGGGGATCTGTTTGGGTCTGTCCCCCCTCCTACCCCGGCACACTTCCTGACACCAACAACGTTGTCACATCTTGAGGAAGACAGCATCGGACTGCCCGTTCGTCCAGGGAGCTGTTTCTGCGAGTTGAAGCTATGGCGCTTGGTGGCAAGCCCAAGTCTGCCCTAGGCACAGGTGGTCAAGGAGACGCTGTCCCCTTGGGACCAGAGACACAGGACAGGACTGCCTTCTGCCCAGACTCCTTCCTCAGTGTGGAGCACACCTGCCTGCCATAGTCATACTCTTCTGTCACCTTAGCAGCCAGGCCTCCGACCCTCAGCACAGGTAGATGGTGACACTTGTCTTACAACGGGCCCGCTGTTCCTGCCAGTGCCAACTCTCCTGCATCGCGAACGTTTCCCGAACACAAAGCCAACGGCTCCTTCTCTTTGCCCGTAGCAGCGTGCTGCACCTTCCCCAGACTTGCTCTTGGGGAGCACGGTGACAGACGTGTCCCTTTCCTTAAGGCCCTTTCCAGAGGTGCAACCACGCTTCTCTCTCTGGCAGCGGGGATGCTAGGTGAAAGAAAATTTCGCTCCATGCGGGTATCTTGCACTGTCCTGAGCAGAGTAGCTCAGGCAAGAAGCAGCAGCTTCCCACAAACCCGACACTGATTGCCTAACGAATGCTATGCTTTCCCAGAGAGGAGGCCTGGCCATAGATGATTTCGCTCCATGCGGGTTTATTACAATTTGCAGGGAAGTCTAACTCAGGCAAGCAGCAACAGCATCCCTCAGACGCGACTCTGATTTCCCAACGAAAGCTGTGACTTCCCAAAGGGGATGCCCGGGCAAAGTGGCTTTCGCTCTATGCGGGGCTCTCCCACCGTCCTACGAATACTAGGCTAAGGCAAGCAGCCACAGCAGCCTACAGATCTGACTCTGATTTACCAACTGAACTAAGCAGGCACAATCAAAAACCAACAGCAGCGTGCGTTGCCTAGGATGGCACTCTATGCTCACTTCATGTCCTGGCATAGGCAAGGCTAGGCCTTTTGCACTAGCGCTCGCGTGGATTCGGGGACTAAGCCAGTGCCTTCCCCACAGGAGAGGAGAGTCGACATGAACCCTGCACACTGCCCGTGCACGGGGATGGGGATCTGTTTGGGTCTGTCCCCCCTGCTACCCCGGCACACTTCCTGACACCAACAACGTTGTCACATCTTGGAGTAAGACGGCATCGGACTGCCCGTTCGTCCAGGGAGCTGTTTCTGCGAGTTGAAGCTATGGCGCTTGGTGGCAAGCCCAAGTCTGCCCTAGGCACAGGTGGTCAAGGAGACGCTGTCCCCTTGGGACCAGAGACACAGGACAGGCCTGCCTTCTGCCCAGACTCCTTCCTCAGTGTGGAGCACACCTGCCTGCCATAGTCATACTCTTCTGTCACCTTAGCAGCCAGGCCTCCGACCCTCAGCACAGGTAGATGGTGACACTTGTCTTACAACGGGCCCGCTCTTCCTGCCAGTGCCAACTCTCCTTCATCGCGACCGTTTCCCGAACACAAAGCCAACGGCTCCTTCTCTTTGCCCGTGGCAGCGTGATGAACCTTCCCAAGATTTGCTCTTGGGGAGCACAGTGACAGACGTGTCCCTTTCCTTAAGGCCCTTTCCAGAGGTGCAACCACGCTTCTCTCTCTGGCAGAGGGGATGCTAGGTAAAAGATAATTTCGCTCCATGCGGGTATCTTGCACTGTCCTGAGCAGACTAGCTCAGGCAAGAAGCAGCAGCTTCCCATAAACCCGACTCTGATTGCCCAACGAATGCTGTGCTTTCACAGAGAGGATGCCTGGGCATAGAAGGATTTCATTCCAGGCGGGATTATTACAACGTGCGGGGGAGACTAGATCAGGGAAGCAGCAGCAGCATCCCTCAGACGCGACTCTGTTTTCACAAGTAGCTGGTGACACTTGTCTTACAACGGGCCCGCTGTTCCTGCCAGTGCCAACTCTCCTGCATCGTGACCGTTTCCCGAACACAAAGCCAACGGCTCCTTCTCTTTGCCCCTGGCAGCTTGATGCACCTTCCCCAGACTTGCTCTTGGGGAGCACTGTGACAGACGTGTCCCTTTCCTTAAGGCCCTTTCCAGAGGTGCAACCACGCTTCTCTCTCTGGCAGAGGGGATGCTAGGTAAAAGAAAATTTCGCTCCATGCGGGTTTCTTGCACTGTCCTGAGCACAGTAGCTCAGGCAAGAAGCAGCAGCTTCTCACAAACCCGACTCTGATTGCCCAACGATTGCTATGCTTTCCCAGAGAGGATGCCTGGGCATAGAAGGATTTCGTTCCATGCGGGATTATTACAACGTGCAGGGGACACTAGATCAGGGAAGCAGAAGCAGCATCCCTCACACGCGACTCTGTTTTCACAAGTAGCTGGTGACTCTTGTCTTACAACGGGCCCGCTGTTCCTGCCAGTGCCAACTCTCCTGCATCGCGACCGTTTCCCGAACACAAAGCCAACGGCTCCTTCTCTTTGCCCGTGGCAGCGTGCTGCACCTTCCCCAGACTTGCTCTTGGGGAGCACGGTGACAGACGTGTCCCTTTCCTTAAGCCCCTTTCGAGAGGTGCATCCACGCTTCTCTCTCTGGCAGAGGGGATGCTAGGTGAAAGGGAATTTCGCTCCATGCGGGTATCTTGCACTGTCCTCAGCAGAATAGCTCAGGCAAGAAGCAGCAGCTTCCTAAAAACCCGACTCTAATTGCCCAACGAATGCTCTGCTTTCTCAGAGAGGAGGCCTGGCCATAGATGATTTCGCTCCATGCGGGTTTATTACAATTTGCAGGGAAGTCTAACTCAGGCAAGCAGCAACAGCATCCCTCAGACGCGACTCTGATTTCCCAACGAAAGCTGTGACTTCACAAAGGGGATGCCCTGGCAAAGTGGCTTTCGCTCTATGCGGGGCTCTCCCACCGTCCTACGAATACTAGGCTAAGGCAAGCAGCCACAGCAGCCAACAGATCTGACTCTGATTTACCAACTGAACTAAGCAGGCACAATCAAAAACCAACAGCAGCGTGTGTTGCCTAGGATGGCACTCTATGCTCACTTCATGTCCTGTCATAGGCAAGGCTAGGCCTTTTGCACTAGCGCTCGTGTGGAATCGGGGACTAAGCCAGTGCCTTCCCCACAGGAGAGGAGAGTCGACATGATCCCTGCACACCGCCCGTGCACTGGGCTAGGGATCTGTTTGGGTCTGTCCCCCCTCCTACCCCGGCACACTTCCTGACACCAACAACGTTGTCACATCTTGGAGGAAGACGGCATCGGACTGCCCGTTCGTCCAGGGAGCTGTTTCTGCGAGTTGAAGCTATGGCGCTTGGTGGCAAGCCCAAGTCTGCCCTAGGCACAGGTGGTCAAGGAGACGCTGTCCCCTTGGGACCAGAGACACAGGACAGGCCTTCCTTCTGCCCAGACTCCTTCCTCAGTGTGGAGCACACCTGCCTGCCATAGTCATACTCTTCTGTCACCTTAGCAGACAGGCCTCCAACCCTCAGCACAGGTAGATGGTGACACTTGTCTTACAACGGGCCCGCTGTTCTTGCCAGTGCCAACTCTCCTTCATCGCGACCGTTTCCCGAACACAAAGCCAACGGCTCCTTCTCTTTGCCCGTGGCAGCGTGATGCACCTTCCCGAGACTTGCTCTTGGGGAGCACAGTGACAGACGTGTCCCTTTCCATAAGGCCCTTTCCAGAGGTGCAACCACGCTTCTCTCTCTGGCAGAGGGGATGCTAGGTAAAAGATAATTTCGCTCCATGCGGGTATCTTGCACTGTCCTGAGCAGACTAGCTCAGGAAAGAAGCAGCAGCTTCCCACAAACCCGACTCTGATTGCCCAACGAATGCTATGCTTTCCCAGAGAGGATGCCTGGGCATAGAAGGATTTCATTCCAGGCGGGATTATTACAACGTGCGGGGGAGACTAGATCAGGGAAGCAGCAGCAGCATCCCTCAGACGCGACTCTGTTTTCACAAGTAGCTGGTGACACTTGTCTTACAACGGGCCCGCTGTTCCTGCCAGAGCCAACTCTCCTGCATCGTGACCGTTTCCCGAACACAAAGCCAACGGCTCCTTCTCTTTGCCCCTGGCAGCTTGATGCACCTTCCCCAGACTTGCTCTTGGGGAGCACTGTGACAGACGTGTCCCTTTCCTTAAGGCCCTTTCCAGAGGTGCAACCACGCTTCTCTCTCTGGCAGAGGGGATGCTAGGTAAAAGAAAATTTCGCTCCATGCGGGTTTCTTGCACTGTCCTGAGCAGAGTAGCTCAGGCAAGAAGCAGCAGCTTCTCACAAACCCGACTCTGATTGCCCAACGATTGCTATGCTTTCCCAGAGAGGATGCCTGGGCATAGAAGGATTTCGTTCCATGCGGGATTATTACAACGTGCAGGGGACACTAGATCAGGGAAGCAGAAGCAGCATCCCTCAGACGCGACTCTGTTTTCACAAGTAGCTGGTGACTCTTGTCTTACAATGGGCCCGCTGTTCCTGCCAGTGCCAACTCTCCTGCATCGCGACCGTTTCCCGAACACAAAGCCAACGGCTCCTTCTCTTTGCCCGTGGCAGCGTGCTGCACCTTCCCCAGACTTCCTCTTGGGGAGCACGGAGACAGACGTGTCCCTTTCCTTAAGCCCCTTTCGAGAGGTGCATCCACGCTTCTCTCTCTGGCAGAGGGGATGCTAGGTGAAAGGGAATTTCGCTCCATGCGGGTATCTTGCACTGTCCTCAGCAGAATAGCTCAGGCAAGAAGCAGCAGCTTCCTAAAAACCCGACTCTAATTGCCCAACGAATGCTCTGCTTTCTCAGAGAGGAGGCCTGGCCATAGATGATTTCGCTCCATGCGGGTTTATTACAATTTGCAGGGAAGTCTAACTCAGGCAAGCAGCAACAGCATCCCTCAGACGCGACTCTGATTTCCCAACGAAAGCTGTGACTTCCCAAAGGGGATGCCCTGGCAAAGTGGCTTTCGCTCTATGCGGGGCTCTCCCACCGTCCTACGAATACTAGGCTAAGGCAAGCAGCCACAGCAGCCTACAGATCTGACTCTGATTTACCAACTGAACTAAGCAGGCACAATCAAAAACCAACAGCAGCGTGTGTTGCCTAGGATGGCACTCTATGCTCACTTCATGTCCTGGCATAGGCAAGGCTAGGCCTTTTGCACTAGCGCTCGTGTGGAATCGGGGACTAAGCCAGTGCCTTCCCCACAGGAGAGGAGAGTCGACATGATCCCTGCACACCGCCCGTGCACTGTGCTAGGGATCTGTTTGGGTCTGTCCCCCCTCCTACCCCGGCACACTTCCTGACACCAACAACGTTGTCACATCTTGGAGGAAGACGGCATCGGACTGCCCGTTCGTCCAGGGAGCTGTTTCTGCGAGTTGAAGCTATGGCGCTTGGTGGCAAGCCCAAGTCTGCCCTAGGCACAGGTGGTCAAGGAGACGCTGTCCCCTTGGGACCAGAGACACAGGACAGGCCTGCCTTCTGCCCAGACTCCTTCCTCAGTGTGGAGCACACCTGCCTGCCATAGTCATACTCTTCTGTCACCTTAGCAGCCAGGCCTCCGACCCTCAGCACAGGTAGATGGTGACACTTGTCTTACAACGGGCCCGCTGTTCTTGCCAGTGCCAACTCTCCTTCATCGCGACCGTTTCCCGAACACAAAGCCAACGGCTCCTTCTCTTTGCCCGTGGCAGCGTGATGCACCTTCCCGAGACTTGCTCTTGGGGAGCACAGTGACAGACGTGTCCCTTTCCATAAGGCCCTTTCCAGAGGTGCAACCACGCTTCTCTCTCTGGCAGAGGGGATGCTAGGTAAAAGATAATTTCGCTCCATGCGGGTATCTTGCACTGTCCTGAGCAGACTAGCTCAGGAAAGAAGCAGCAGCTTCCCACAAACCCGACTCTGATTGCCCAACGAATGCTATGCTTTCCCAGAGAGGATGCCTGGGCATAGAAGGATTTCATTCCATGCGGGATTATTACAACGTGCAGGGGAGACTAGATCAGGGAAGCAGCAGCAGCATCCCTCAGACGCGACTCTGTTTTCACAAGTAGCTGGTGACACTGTCTTACAACGGGCCCGCTGTTCCTGCCAGTGCCAACTCTCCTGCATCGCGACCGTTTCCCGAACACAAAGCCAACGGCTCCTTCTCTTTGCCCGTGGCAGCGTGCTGCACCTTCCCCAGACTTGCTCTTGGGGAGCACGGTGACAGACGTGTCCCTTTCCTTAAGCCCCTTTCCAGAGGTGCAACCACGCTTCTCTCTCTGGCAGAGGGGATGCTAGGTGAAAGGGAATTTCGCTCCATGCGGGTATCTTGCACTGTCCTGAGCAGAGTAGCTCAGGCAAGAAGCAGCAGCTTCCCAAAAACCCGACTCTGATTGCCCAACGAATGCTATGCTTTCCCAGAGAGGATGCCTGGACATAGAAGGATTTCGTTCCATGCGGGTTTATTACAACGTGCAGGGGAGACTAGCTCAGGGAAGCAGCAGCAGCATCCCTCAGACGCGACTCTGATTTCCCAACGAAAGCTGTGCCTTCCCAGAGGGGATGCCCGGGCAAAGAGGCTTTCGCTCTATGCGGGGCTCTCCAACCGTCCTAAGAATACTAGGCTTAGGCAAGTAGCCACAGCAGCCTACAGATCCGACTCTGATTTACCAGCTACTGCTATACGTTCGCAGAGGTTTTCAGCTGGCGCGAACTGCCCTTCGCTGCTGCTTCACAGCAAGGCTTTGGGCATTCGCTCTGAGACTTCAAAGAAGAAGAGCTGCGGGAGAGCTAGTGTATCTTGGGCCTTGCTTTCCGGGGCTCCATGTTCGCGCCATGCGTTCTCACTGCCAAGCCGAACTAAGCAGGGTCAATCACAAACCTACAGCAGTGTGCGTTGCCTAGGATGGCACTCTATGCTCACTTCATGTCCTGGCATAGGCAAGGCTAGGCCTTTTGCACTAGCGCTCGCGTGGAATCGGGGACTAAGCCAGTGCCTTCCCCACAGGAGAGGAGAGTCGACATGAACCCTGCACACTGCCCGTGCACGGGGATGGGGATCTGTTTGGGTCTGTCCTCCCTCCTACCCCGGCACACTTCCTGACACCTACAACGTTGTCACATCTTGGAGGAAGACGGCATCGGACTGCCCGTTCGTCCAGGGAGCTGTTTCTGCGAGTTGCGGCTATGGCGCTTGGTGGCAAGCCCAAGTCTGCCCTAGGCAGAGGGGGTCAAGGAGACGCTGTCCCCTTGGGACCAGAGACACAGGACCGGCCTGCCTTCTGCACAGACTCCTTCCTCAGTGTGGAGCACGCGTGTCTGCCCTAGTCGTACTCTTCTGTCACCTTAGCAGCCAGGCCTCCGTCCCTCAGCACAGGTAGATGGTGACACTTGACTTACAACGGGCCCACTGTTCCTGCCAGTGCCAACTCTCCTGCATCGCGACCGTTTCCCGAACACAAAGCCAACGGCTCCTTCTCTTTGCCCGTGGCAGCGTGCTGCACCTTCCCCAGACTTGCTCTTGGGGAGCACGGTGACAGACGTGTCCCTTTCCTTAATCCCCTTTCCAGAGGTGCATCCACGCTTCTCTCTCTGGCAGAGGGGATGCTAGGTGAAAGGGAATTTCGCTCCATGCGGGTATCTTGCACTGTCCTCAGCAGAATAGCTCAGGCAAGAAGCAGCAGCTTCCTAAAAACCCGACACTGATTGCCCAACGAATGCTCTGCTTTCTCAGAGAGGAGGCCTGGCCATAGATGATTTCGCTCCATGCGGGTTTATTACAATTTGCAGGGAAGTCTAACTCAGGCAAGCAGCAACAGCATCCCTCAGACGCGACTCTGATTTCCCAACGAAAGCTGTGACTTCCCAAAGGGGATGCCCGGGCAAAGTGGCTTTCGCTCTATGCGGGGCTCTCCCACCGTCCTACGAATACTAGGCTAAGGCAAGCAGCCACAGCAGCCTACAGATCTGACTCTGATTTACCAACTGAACTAAGCAGGCACAATCAAACCAACAGCAGCGTGTGTTGCCTAGGATGGCACTCTATGCTCACTTCATGTCCTGTCATAGGCAAGGCTAGGCCTTTTGCACTAGCGCTCGTGTGGAATCGGGGACTAAGCCACTGCCTTCCCCACAGGAGAGGAGAGTCGACATGAACCCTGCACACTGCCCATGCACTGGGCTGGGGATCTGTTTGGGTCTGTCCCCCTCCTACTCCGGCACACTTCCTGACACCAACAACGTTGTCACATCTTGGAGGAAGACGGCATCGGACTGCCCGTTCGTCCAGGGAGCTGTTTCTGCGAGTTGAAGCTATGGCGCTTGGTGGCAAGCCCAAGTCTGCCCTAGGCACAGGTGGTCAAGGAGACGCTGTCCCCTTGGGACCAGAGACACAGGACAGGCCTGCCTTCTGCCCAGACTCCTTCCTCAGTGTGGAGCACACCTGCCTGCCATAGTCATACTCTTCTGTCACCTTAGCAGCCAGGCCTCCGACCCTCAGCACAGGTAGATGGTGACACTTGTCTTACAACGGGCCCGCTGTTCCTGCCAGTGCCAACTCTCCTTCATCGCGACCGTTTCCCGAACACAAAGCCAACGGCTCCTTCTCTTTGCCCGTGGCAGCGTGATGAACCTTCCCAAGATTTGCTCTTGGGGAGCACAGTGACAGACGTGTCCCTTTCCATAAGGCCCTTTCCAGAGGTGCAACCACGCTTCTCTCTCTGGCAGAGGGGATGCTAGGTAAAAGATAATTTCGCTCCATGCGGGTATCTTGCACTGTCCTGAGCAGACTAGCTCAGGCAAGAAACAGCAGCTTCCCACAAACCCGACTCTGATTGCCCAACGAATGCTATGCTTTCCCAGAGAGGATGCCTGGGCATAGAAGGATTTCGTTCCATGCGGGATTATTACAACGTGCAGGGGACACTAGATCAGGGAAGCAGCAGCAGCATACCTCAGACGCGACTCTGTTTTCACAAGTAGCTGGTGACTCTTGTCTTACAACGGGCCCGCTGTTCCTGCCAGTGCCAACTCTCCTTCATCGCGACCGTTTCCCGAACACAAAGCCAACGGCTCCTTCTCTTTTCCCGTGGCAGCGTGCTAAACCTTCCCCAGACTTGCTCTTGGGGAGCACGGTGACAGACGTGTCCCTTTCCTTAAGGCCCTTTCCAGAGGTGCAACCACGCTTCTCTCTCTGGCAGAGGGGATGCTAGGTGAAAGAAAATTTCGCTCCATGCGGGTATCTTGCACTGTCCTGAGCAGAGTAGCTCAGGCAAGAAGCAGCAGCTTCCCAAAAACCCGACTCTGATTGCCCAACGAATGCTATGCTTTCCCAGAGAGGATGCCTGGACATAGAAGGATTTCGTTCCATGCGGGTTTATTACAACGTGCAGGGGAGACTAGCTCAGGGAAGCAGCAGCAGCATCCCTCAGACGCGACTCTGATTTCCCAACGAAAGCTGTGCCTTCCCAGAGGGGATGCCCGGGCAAAGAGGCTTTCGCTCTATGCGGGGCTCTCCAACCGTCCTACGAATACTAGGCTTAGGCAAGCAGCCACAGCAGCCTACAGATCCGACTCTGATTTACCAGCTACTGCTATACGTTCGCAGAGGTTTTCAGCTGGCGCGAACTGCCCTTCGCTGATGCTTCACAGCAAGGCTTTGGGCATTCGCTCTGAGACTTCAAAGAAGAAGAGCTGCGGGAGAGCTAGTGTATCTTGGGCCTTGCTTTCCGGGGCTCCATGTTCGCGCCATGCGTTCTCACTGCCAAGCCGAACTAAGCAGGGTCAATCACAAACCTACAGCAGTGTGCGTTGCCTAGGATGGCACTCTATGCTCACTTCATGTCCTGGCATAGGCAAGGCTAGGCCTTTTGCACTAGCGCTCGCGTGGAATCGGGGACTAAGCCAGTGCCTTCCCCACAGGAGAGGAGAGTCGACATGAACCCTGCACACTGCCCGTGCACGGGGATGGGGATCTGTTTGGGTCTGTCCTCCCTCCTACCCCGGCACACTTCCTGACACCTACAACGTTGTCACATCTTGGAGGAAGACGGCATCGGACTGCCCGTTCGTCCAGGGAGCTGTTTCTGCGAGTTGCGGCTATGGCGCTTGGTGGCAAGCCCAAGTCTGCCCTAGGCAGAGGGGGTCAAGGAGACGCTGTCCCCTTGGGACCAGAGACACAGGACCGGCCTGCCTTCTGCACAGACTCCTTCCTCAGTGTGGAGCACGCGTGTCTGCCCTAGTCGTACTCTTCTGTCACCTTAGCAGCCAGGCCTCCGTCCCTCAGCACAGGTAGATGGTGACACTTGACTTACAACGGGCCCGCTGTTCCTGCCAGTGCCAACTCTCCTGCATCGCGACCGTTTCCCGAACACAAAGCCAACGGCTCCTTCTCTTTGCCCGTGGCAGCGTGCTGCACCTTCCCCAGACTTGCTCTTGGGGAGCACGGTGACAGACGTGTCCCTTTCCTTAATCCCCTTTCCAGAGGTGCATCCACGCTTCTCTCTCTGGCAGAGGGGATGCTAGGTGAAAGGGAATTTCGCTCCATGCGGGTATCTTGCACTGTCCTCAGCAGAATAGCTCAGGCAAGAAGCAGCAGCTTCCTAAAAACCCGACACTGATTGCCCAACGAATGCTCTGCTTTCTCAGAGAGGAGGCCTGGCCATAGATGATTTCGCTCCATGCTGGTTTATTACAATTTGCAGGGAAGTCTAACTCAGGCAAGCAGCAACAGCATCCCTCAGACGCGACTCTGATTTCCCAACGAAAGCTGTGACTTCCCAAAGGGGATGCCCGGGCAAAGTGGCTTTCGCTCTATGCGGGGCTCTCCCACCGTCCTACGAATACTAGGCTAAGGCAAGCAGCAACAGCAGCCTACAGATCTGACTCTGATTTACCAACTGAACTAAGCAGGCACAATCAAAAACCAACAGCAGCGTGTGTTGCCTAGGATGGCACTCTATGCTCACTTCATGTCCTGTCATAGGCAAGGCTAGGCCTTTTGCACTAGCGCTCGTGTGGAATCGGGGACTAAGCCACTGCCTTCCCCACAGGAGAGGAGAGTCGACATGAACCCTGCACACTGCCCGTGCACGGGGCTGGGGATCTGTTTGGGTCTGTCCCCCCTCCTACCCCGGCACACTTCCTGACACCAACAACGTTGTCACATCTTGGAGGAAGACGGCATCGGACTGCCCGTTCGTCCAGGGAGCTGTTTCTGCGAGTTGAAGCTATGGCGCTTGGTGGCAAGCCCAAGTCTGCCCTAGGCACAGGTGGTCAAGGAGACGCTGTCCCCTTGGGACCAGAGACACAGGACAGGCCTGCCTTCTGCCCAGACTCCTTCCTCAGTGTGGAGCACACCTGCCTGCCATAGTCATACTCTTCTGTCACCTTAGCAGCCAGGCCTCCGACCCTCAGCACAGGTAGATGGTGACACTTGTCTTACAACGGGCCCGCTGTTCCTGCCAGTGCCAACTCTCCTTCATCGCGACCGTTTCCCGAACACAAAGCCAACGGCTCCTTCTCTTTGCCCGTGGCAGCGTGATGAACCTTCCCGAGATTTGCTCTTGGGGAGCACAGTGACAGACGTGTCCCTTTCCATAAGGCCCTTTCCAGAGGTGCAACCACGCTTCTCTCTCTGGCAGAGGGGATGCTAGGTAAAAGATAATTTCGCTCCATGCGGGTATCTTGCACTGTCCTGAGCAGAGTAGCTCAGGCAAGAAGCAGCAGCTTCCCACAAACCCGACTCTGATTGCCCAACGAATGCTATGCTTTCCCAGAGAGGATGCCTGGGCATAGAAGGATTTCGTTCCATGCGGGATTATTACAACGTGCAGGGGACACTAGATCAGGGAAGCAGCAGCAGCATACCTCAGACGCGACTCTGTTTTCACAAGTAGCTGGTGACTCTTGTCTTACAACGGGCCCGCTGTTCCTGCCAGTGCCAACTCTCCTGCATCGCGACCGTTTCCCGAACACAAAGCCAACGGCTCCTTCTCTTTTCCCGTGGCAGCGTGCTGCACCTTCCCCAGACTTGCTCTTGGGGAGCACGGTGACAGACGTGTCCCTTTCCTTAAGGCCCTTTCCAGAGGTGCAACCACGCTTCTCTCTCTGGCAGAGGGGATGCTAGGTGAAAGAAAATTTCGCTCCATGCGGGTATCTTGCACTGTCCTGAGCAGAGTAGCTCAGGCAAGAAGCAGCAGCTTCCCAAAAACCCGACTCTGATTGCCCAACGAATGCTATGCTTTCCCAGAGAGGATGCCTGGACATAGAAGGATTTCGTTCCATGCGGGTTTATTACAACGTGCAGGGGAGACTAGCTCAGGGAAGCAGCAGCAGCATCCCTCAGACGCGACTCTGATTTCCCAACGAAAGCTGTGCCTTCCCAGAGGGGATGCCCGGGCAAAGAGGCTTTCGCTCTATGCGGGGCTCTCCAACCGTCCTACGAATACTAGGCTTAGGCAAGCAGCCACAGCAGCCTACAGATCCGACTCTGATTTACCAGCTACTGCTATACGTTCGCAGAGGTTTTCAGCTGGCGCGAACTGCCCTTCGCTGATGCTTCACAGCAAGGCTTTGGGCATTCGCTCTGAGACTTCAAAGAAGAAGAGCTGCGGGAGAGCTAGTGTATCTTGGGCCTTGCTTTCCGGGGCTCCATGTTCGCGCCATGCGTTCTCACTGCCAAGCCGAACTAAGCAGGGTCAATCACAAACCTACAGCAGTGTGCGTTGCCTAGGATGGCACTCTATGCTCACTTCATGTCCTGGCATAGGCAAGGCTAGGCCTTTTGCACTAGCGCTCGCGTGGAATCGGGGACTAAGCCAGTGCCTTCCCCACAGGAGAGGAGAGTTGACATGAACCCTGCACACTGCCCGTGCACGGGGATGGGGATCTGTTTGGGTCTGTCCTCCCTCCTACCCCGGCACACTTCCTGACACCTACAACGTTGTCACATCTTGGAGGAAGACGGCATCGGACTGCCCGTTCGTCCAGGGAGCTGTTTCTGCGAGTTGCGGCTATGGCGCTTGGTGGCAAGCCCAAGTCTGCCCTAGGCAGAGGGGGTCAAGGAGACGCTGTCCCCTTGGGACCAGAGACACAGGACAAGCCTGCCTTCTGCACAGACTCCTTCCTCAGTGTGGAGCACGCGTGTCTGCCCTAGTCGTACTCTTCTGTCACCTTAGCAGCCAGGCCTCCGTCTCTCAGCACAGGTAGATCGTGACACTTGACTTACAACGGGCCCGCTGTTCCTGCCAGTGCCAACTCTCCTGCATCGCGACCGTTTCCCGAACACAAAGCCAACGGCTCCTTCTCTTTGCCCGTGGCAGCGTGCTGCACCTTCCCCAGACTTGCTCTTGGGGAGCACGGTGACAGACGTGTCCCTTTCCTTAATCCCCTTTCCAGAGGTGCATCCACGCTTCTCTCTCTGGCAGAGGGGATGCTAGGTGAAAGGGAATTTCGCTCCATGCGGGTATCTTGCACTGTCCTCAGCAGAATAGCTCAGGCAAGAAGCAGCAGCTTCCTAAAAACCCGACACTGATTGCCCAACGAATGCTCTGCTTTCTCAGAGAGGAGGCCTGGCCATAGATGATTTCGCTCCATGCGGGTTTATTACAATTTGCAGGGAAGTCTAACTCAGGCAAGCAGCAACAGCATCCCTCAGACGCGACTCTGATTTCCCAACGAAAGCTGTGACTTCCCAAAGGGGATGCCCGGGCAAAGTGGCTTTCGCTCTATGCGGGGCTCTCCCACCGTCCTACGAATACTAGGCTAAGGCAAGCAGCCACAGCAGCCTACAGATCTGACTCTGATTTACCAACTGAACTAAGCAGGCACAATCAAACCAACAGCAGCGTGTGTTGCCTAGGATGGCACTCTATGCTCACTTCATGTCCTGTCATAGGCAAGGCTAGGCCTTTTGCACTAGCGCTCGTGTGGAATCGGGGACTAAGCCACTGCCTTCCCCACAGGAGAGGAGAGTCGACATGAACCCTGCACACTGCCCGTGCACTGGGCTGGGGATCTGTTTGGGTCTGTCCCCCCTCCTACTCCGGCACACTTCCTGACACCAACAACGTTGTCACATATTGGAGGAAGACGGCATCGGACTGCCCGTTCGTCCAGGGAGCTGTTTCTGCGAGTTGAAGCTATGGCGCTTGGTGGCAAGCCCAAGTCTGCCCTAGGCACAGGTGGTCAAGGAGACGCTGTCCCCTTGGGACCAGAGACACAGGACAGGCCTGCCTTCTGCCCAGACTCCTTCCTCAGTGTGGAGCACACCTGCCTGCCATAGTCATACTCTTCTGTCACCTTAGCAGCCAGGCCTCCGACCCTCAGCACAGGTAGATGGTGACACTTGTCTTACAACGGGCCCGCTGTTCCTGCCAGTGCCAACTCTCCTTCATCGCGACCGTTTCCCGAACACAAAGCCAACGGCTCCTTCTCTTTGCCCGTGGCAGCGTGATGAACCTTCCCAAGATTTGCTCTTGGGGAGCACAGTGACAGACGTGTCCCTTTCCATAAGGCCCTTTCCAGAGGTACAACCACGCTTCTCTCTCTGGCAGAGGGGATGCTAGGTAAAAGATAATTTCGCTCCATGCGGGTATCTTGCACTGTCCTGAGCAGAGTAGCTCAGGCAAGAAGCAGCAGCTTCCCACAAACCCGACTCTGATTGCCCAACGAATGCTATGCTTTCCCAGAGAGGATGCCTGGGCATAGAAGGATTTCGTTCCATGCGGGATTATTACAACGTGCAGGGGACACTAGATCAGGGAAGCAGCAGCAGCATACCTCAGACGCGACTCTGTTTTCACAAGTAGCTTGTGACTCTTGTCTTACAACGGGCCCGCTGTTCCTGCCAGTGCCAACTCTCCTGCATCGCGACCGTTTCCCGAACACAAAGCCAACGGCTCCTTCTCTTTTCCCGTGGCAGCGTGCTAAACCTTCCCCAGACTTGCTCTTGGGGAGCACGGTGACAGACGTGTCCCTTTCCTTAAGGCCCTTTCCAGAGGTGCAACCACGCTTCTCTCTCTGGCAGAGGGGATGCTAGGTGAAAGAAAATTTCGCTCCATGCGGGTATCTTGCACTGTCCTGAGCAGAGTAGCTCAGGCAAGAAGCAGCAGCTTCCCACAAACCCGACTCTGATTGCCCAACGAATGCTATGCTTTCCCAGAGACGATGCCTGGGCATAGAAGGATTTCGTTCCATGCGGTTTTATTACAACGTGCAGGGGAGACTAGCTCAGGGAAGCAGCAGCAGCATCCCTCAGACGCGACTCTGATTTCCCAACGAAAGCTGTGCCTTCCCAGAGGGGATGCCCGGGCAAAGAGGCTTTCGCTCTATGCGGGGCTCTCCCACCGTCCTACGAATACTAGGCTAAGGCAAGCAGCCACAGCAGCCTACAGATCCGACTCTGATTTACCAGCTACTGCTATACGTTCGCAGAGGTTTTCAGCTGGCGCGAACTGCCCTTCACTGCTGCTTCACAGCAAGGCTTTGGGCATTCGCTCTGACACTTCAAAGAAGAAGAGCTGCGGGAGAGCTAGTGTATCTTGGGCCTTGCTTTCCGGGGCTCCATGTTCGCGCCGTGCGTTCTCCCTGCCAAGCCGAACTAAGCAGGGTCAATCACAAACCTACAGCAGTGTGCGTTGCCTAGGATGGCACTCTATGCTCACTTCATGTCCTGGCATAGGCAAGGCTAGGCCTTTTGCACTAGCGCTCGCGTGGAATGGGGGACTAAGCCAGTGCCTTCCCCACAGGAGAGGAGAGTCGACATGAACCCTGCACACTGCCCGTGCACGGGGATGGGGATCTGTTTGGGTCTGTCCCCCCTGCTACCCCGGCACACTTCCTGACACCAACAACGTTGTCACATCTTGAGGAAGACAGCATCGGACTGCCCGTTCGTCCAGGGAGCTGTTTCTGCGAGTTGAAGCTATGGCGCTTGGTGGCAAGCCCAAGTCTGCCCTAGGCACAGGTGGTCAAGGAGACGCTGTCCCCTTGGGACCAGAGACACAGGACAGGCCTGCCTTCTGCCCAGACTCCTTCCTCAGTGTGGAGCACACCTGCCTGCCATAGTCATACTCTTCTGTCACCTTAGCAGCCAGGCCTCCGACCCTCAGCACAGGTAGATGGTGACACTTGTCTTACAACGGGCCCGCTGTTCCTGCCAGTGCCAACTCTCCTTCATCGCGACCGTTTCCCGAACACAAAGCCAACGGCTCCTTCTCTTTGCCCGTGGCAGCGTGATGAACCTTCCCAAGATTTGCTCTTGGGGAGCACAGTGACAGACGTGTCCCTTTCCTTAAGGCCCTTTCCAGAGGTGCAACCACGCTTCTCTCTCTGGCAGAGGGGATGCTAGGTAAAAGATAATTTCGCTCCATGCGGGTATCTTGCACTGTCCTGAGCAGACTAGCTCAGGCAAGAAGCAGCAGCTTCCCACAAACCCGACTCTGATTGCCCAACGAATGCTGTGCTTTCAAAGAGAGGATGCCTGGGCATAGAAGGATTTCATTCCAGGCGGGGTTATTACAACGTGCGGGGGAGACTAGATCAGGGAAGCAGCAGCAGCATCCCTCAGACGCGACTCTGTTTTCACAAGTAGCTGGTGACACTTGTCTTACAACGGGCCCGCTGTTCCTGCCAGTGCCAACTCTCCTGCATCGCGACCGTTTCCCGAACACAAAGCCAACGGCTCCTTCTCTTTGCCCGTGGCAGCGTGCTGCACCTTCCCCAGACTTGCTCTTGGGGAGCACGGTGACAGACGTGTCCCTTTCCTTAAGCCGCTTTCGAGAGGTGCATCCACGCATCTCTCTCTGTCAGAGGGGATGCTAGGTGAAAGGGAATTTCGCTCCATGCGGGTATCTTGCACTGTCCTCAGCAGAATAGCTCAGGCAAGAAGCAGCAGCTTCCTAAAAACCCGACTCTGATTGCCCAACGAATGCTCTGCTTTCTCAGAGAGGAGGCCTGGCCATAGATGATTTCGCTCCATGCGGGTTTATTACAATTTGCAGGGAAGTCTAACTCAGGCAAGCAGCAACAGCATCCCTCAGACGCGACTCTGATTTCCCAACGAAAGCTGTGACTTCCCAAAGGGGATGCCCGGGCAAAGTGGCTTTCGCTCTATGCGGGGCTCTCCCACCGTCCTACGAATACTAGGCTAAGGCAAGCAGCCACAGCAGCCTACAGATCTGACTCTGATTTACCAACTGAACTAAGCAGGCACAATCAAAAACCAACAGCAGCGTGCGTTGCCTAGGATGGCACTCTATGCTCACTTCATGTCCTGTCATAGGCAAGGCTAGGCCTTTTGCACTAGCGCTCGTGTGGAATCGGGGACTAAGCCACTGCCTTCCCCACAGGAGAGGAGAGTCGACATGATCCCTGCACACTGCCCGTGCACTGGGCTAGGGATCTGTTTGGGTCTGTCCCCCCTCCTACCCCGGCACACTTCCTGACACCAACAACGTTGTCACATCTTGGAGGAAGACGGCATCGGACTGCCCGTTCGTCCAGGGAGCTGTTTCTGCGAGTTGAAGCTATGGCGCTTGGTGGCAAGCCCAAGTCTGCCCTAGGCACAGGTGGTCAAGGAGACGCTGTCCCCTTGGGACCAGAGACACAGGACAGGCCTGCCTTCTGCCCAGACTCCTTCCTCAGTGTGGAGCACACCTGCCTGCCATAGTCATACTCTTCTGTCACCTTAGCAGCCAGGCCTCCGACCCTCAGCACAGGTAGATGGTGACACTTGTCTTACAACGGGCCCGCTGTTCCTGCCAGTGCCAACTCTCCTTCATCGCGACCGTTTCCCGAACACAAAGCCAACGGCTCCTTCTCTTTGCCCGTGGCAGCGTGATGAACCTTCCCGAGATTTGCTCTTGGGGAGCACAGTGACAGACGTGTCCCTTTCCATAAGGCCCTTTCCAGAGGTGCAACCACGCTTCTCTCTCTGGCAGAGGGGATGCTAGGTAAAAGATAATTTCGCTCCATGCGGGTATCTTGCACTGTCCTGAGCAGAGTAGCTCAGGCAAGAAGCAGCAGCTTCCCACAAACCCGACTCTGATTGCCCAACGAATGCTATGCTTTCCCAGAGAGGATGCCTGGGCATAGAAGGATTTCGTTCCATGCGGGATTATTACAACGTGCAGGGGACACTAGATCAGGGAAGCAGCAGCAGCATACCTCAGACGCGACTCTGTTTTCACAAGTAGCTGGTGACTCTTGTCTTACAACGGGCCCGCTGTTCCTGCCAGTGCCAACTCTCCTGCATCGCGACCGTTTCCCGAACACAAAGCCAACGGCTCCTTCTCTTTTCCCGTGGCAGCGTGCTAAACCTTCCCCAGACTTGCTCTTGGTGAGCACGGTGACAGACGTGTCCCTTTCCTTAAGGCCCTTTCCAGAGGTGCAACCACGCTTCTCTCTCTGGCAGAGGGGATGCTAGGTGAAAGAAAATTTCGCTCCATGCGGGTATCTTGCACTGTCCTGAGCAGAGTAGCTCAGGCAAGAAGCAGCAGCTTCCCAAAAACCCGACTCTGATTGCCCAACGAATGCTATGCTTTCCCAGAGAGGATGCCTGGACATAGAAGGATTTCGTTCCATGCGGGTTTATTACAACGTGCAGGGGAGACTAGCTCAGGGAAGCAGCAGCAGCATCCCTCAGACGCGACTCTGATTTCCCAACGAAAGCTGTGCCTTCCCAGAGGGGATGCCCGGGCAAAGAGGCTTTCGCTCTATGCGGGGCTCTCCAACCGTCCTACGAATACTAGGCTTAGGCAAGCAGCCACAGCAGCCTACAGATCCGACTCTGATTTACCAGCTACTGCTATACGTTCGCAGAGGTTTTCAGCTGGCGCGAACTGCCCTTCGCTGCTGCTTCACAGCAAGGCTTTGGGCATTCGCTCTGAGACTTCAAAGAAGAAGAGCTGCGGGAGAGCTAGTGTATCTTGGGCCTTGCTTTCCGGGGCTCCATGTTCGCGCCATGCGTTCTCACTGCCAAGCCGAACTAAGCAGGGTCAATCACAAACCTACAGCAGTGTGCGTTGCCTAGGATGGCACTCTATGCTCACTTCATGTCCTGGCATAGGCAAGGCTAGGCCTTTTGCACTAGCGCTCGCGTGGAATCGGGGACTAAGCCAGTGCCTTCCCCACAGGAGAGGAGAGTCGACATGAACCCTGCACACTGCCCGTGCACGGGGATGGGGATCTGTTTGGGTCTGTCCTCCCTCCTACCCCGGCACACTTCCTGACACCTACAACGTTGTCACATCTTGGAGGAAGACGGCATCGGACTGCCCGTTCGTCCAGGGAGCTGTTTCTGCGAGTTGCGGCTATGGCGCTTGGTGGCAAGCCCAAGTCTGCCCTAGGCAGAGGGGGTCAAGGAGACGCTGTCCCCTTGGGACCAGAGACACAGGACCGGCCTGCTTTCTGCACAGACTCCTTCCTCAGTGTGGAGCACGCGTGTCTGCCCTAGTCGTACTCTTCTGTCACCTTAGCAGCCAGGCCTCCGTCCCTCAGCACAGGTAGATGGTGACACTTGACTTACAACGGGCCCGCTGTTCCTGCCAGTGCCAACTCTCCTGCATCGCGACCGTTTCCCGAACACAAAGCCAACGGCTCCTTCTCTTTGCCCGTGGCAGCGTGCTGCACCTTCCCCAGACTTGCTCTTGGGGAGCACGGTGACAGACGTGTCCCTTTCCTTAATCCCCTTTCCAGAGGTGCATCCACGCTTCTCTCTCTGGCAGAGGGGATGCTAGGTGAAAGGGAATTTCGCTCCATGCGGGTATCTTGCACTGTCCTCAGCAGAATAGCTCAGGCAAGAAGCAGCAGCTTCCTAAAAACCCGACACTGATTGCCCAACGAATGCTCTGCTTTCTCAGAGAGGAGGCCTGGCCATAGATGATTTCGCTCCATGCTGGTTTATTACAATTTGCAGGGAAGTCTAACTCAGGCAAGCAGCAACAGCATCCCTCAGACGCGACTCTGATTTCCCAACGAAAGCTGTGACTTCCCAAAGGGGATGCCCGGGCAAAGTGGCTTTCGCTCTATGCGGGGCTCTCCCACCGTCCTACGAATACTAGGCTAAGGCAAGCAGCCACAGCAGCCTACAGATCTGACTCTGATTTACCAACTGAACTAAGCAGGCACAATCAAAAACCAACAGCAGCGTGTGTTGCCTAGGATGGCACTCTATGCTCACTTCATGTCCTGTCATAGGCAAGGCTAGGCCTTTTGCACTAGCGCTCGTGTGGAATCGGGGACTAAGCCAGTGCCTTCCCCACAGGAGAGGAGAGTCGACATGAACCCTGCACACTGCCCGTGCACTGGGCTGGGGATCTGTTTGGGTCTGTCCCCCCTCCTACCCCGGCACACTTCCTGACACCAACAACGTTGTCACATCTTGGAGGAAGACGGCATCGGACTGCCCGTTCGTCCAGGGAGCTGTTTCTGCGAGTTGAAGCTATGGCGCTTGGTGGCAAGCCCAAGTCTGCCCTAGGCACAGGTGGTCAAGGAGACGCTGTCCCCTTGGGACCAGAGACACAGGACAGGCCTGCCTTCTGCCCAGACTCCTTCCTCAGTGTGGAGCACACCTGCCTGCCATAGTCATACTCTTCTGTCACCTTAGCAGCCAGGCCTCCGACCCTCAGCACAGGTAGATGGTGACACTTGTCTTACAACGGGCCCGCTGTTCCTGCCAGTGCCAACTCTCCTTCATCGCGACCGTTTCCCGAACACAAAGCCAACGGCTCCTTCTCTTTGCCCGTGGCAGCGTGATGAACCTTCCCGAGATTTGCTCTTGGGGAGCACAGTGACAGACGTGTCCCTTTCCATAAGGCCCTTTCCAGAGGTGCAACCACGCTTCTCTCTCTGGCAGAGGGGATGCTAGGTAAAAGATAATTTCGCTCCATGCGGGTATCTTGCACTGTCCTGAGCAGAGTAGCTCAGGCAAGAAGCAGCAGCTTCCCACAAACCCGACTCTGATTGCCCAACGAATGCTATGCTTTCCCAGAGAGGATGCCTGGGCATAGAAGGATTTCGTTCCATGCGGGATTATTACAACGTGCAGGGGACACTAGATCAGGGAAGCAGCAGCAGCATACCTCAGACGCGACTCTGTTTTCACAAGTAGCTGGTGACTCTTGTCTTACAACGGGCCCGCTGTTCCTGCCAGTGCCAACTCTCCTGCATCGCGACCGTTTCCCGAACACAAAGCCAACGGCTCCTTCTCTTTTCCCGTGGCAGCGTGCTAAACCTTCCCCAGACTTGCTCTTGGGGAGCACGGTGACAGACGTGTCCCTTTCCTTAAGGCCCTTTCCAGAGGTGCAACCACGCTTCTCTCTCTGGCAGAGGGGATGCTAGGTGAAAGAAAATTTCGCTCCATGCGGGTATCTTGCACTGTCCTGAGCAGAGTAGCTCAGGCAAGAAGCAGCAGCTTCCCAAAAACCCGACTCTGATTGCCCAACGAATGCTATGCTTTCCCATAGAGGATGCTTGGGCATAGAAGGATTTCGTCCCATGCGGGTTTATTACAACGTGCAGGGGAGACTAGCTAAGGGAAGCAGCAGCAGCTTCCCTCAGACGCGACTCTGATTTCCCAACGAAAGCTGTGCCTTCCCAGAGGGGATGCCCGGGCAAAGAGGCTTTCGCTCTATGCGGGGCTCTCCCACCGTCCTACGAATACTAGGCTAAGGCAAGCAGCCACAGCAGCCTACAGATCCGACTCTGATTTACCAGCTACTGCTATACGTTCGCAGAGGTTTTCAGCTGGCGCGAACTGCCCTTCGCTGCTGCTTCACAGCAAGGCTTTGGGCATTCGCTATGACACTTCAAAGAAGAAGAGCTGCGGGAGAGCTAGTGTATCTTGGGCCTTGCTTTCCGGGGCTCCATGTTCGCGCCGTGCGTTCTCCCTGCCAAGCCGAACTAAGCAGGGTCAATCACAAACCTACAGCAGTGTGCGTTGCCTAGGATGGCACTCTATGCTCACTTCATGTCCTGGCATAGGCAAGGCTAGGCCTTTTGCACTACCGCTCGCGTGGAATGGGGGACTAAGCCAGTGCCTTCCCCACAGGAGAGGAGAGTCGACATGAACCCTGCACACTGCCCGTGCACGGGGATGGGGATCTGTTTGGGTCTGTCCCCCCTGCTACCCCGGCACACTTCCTGACACCAACAACGTTGTCACATCTTGAGGAAGACAGCATCGGACTGCCCGTTCGTCCAGGGAGCTGTTTCTGCGAGTTGAAGCTATGGCGCTTGGTGGCAAGCCCAAGTCTGCCCTAGGCACAGGTGGTCAAGGAGACGCTGTCCCCTTGGGACCAGAGACACAGGACAGGCCTGCCTTCTGCCCAGACTCCTTCCTCAGTGTGGAGCACACCTGCCTGCCATAGTCATACTCTTCTGTCACCTTAGCAGCCAGGCCTCCGACCCTCAGCACAGGTAGATGGTGACACTTGTCTTACAACGGGCCCGCTGTTCCTGCCAGTGCCAACTCTCCTTCATCGCGACCGTTTCCCGAACACAAAGCCAACGGCTCCTTCTCTTTGCCCGTGGCAGCGTGATGAACCTTCCCAAGATTTGCTCTTGGGGAGCACAGTGACAGACGTGTCCCTTTCCTTAAGGCCCTTTCCAGAGGTGCAACCACGCTTCTCTCTCTGGCAGAGGGGATGCTAGGTAAAAGATAATTTCGCTCCATGCGGGTATCTTGCACTGTCCTGAGCAGACTAGCTCAGGCAAGAAGCAGCAGCTTCCCACAAACCCGACTCTGATTGCCCAACGAATGCTGTGCTTTCACAGAGAGGATGCCTGGGCATAGAAGGATTTCATTCCAGGCGGGATTATTACAACGTGCGGGGGAGACTAGATCAGGGAAGCAGCAGCAGCATCCCTCAGACGCGACTCTGTTTTCACAAGTAGCTGGTGACACTTGTCTTACAACGGGCCCGCTGTTCCTGCCAGTGCCAACTCTCCTGCATCGTGACCGTTTCCCGAACACAAAGCCAACGGCTCCTTCTCTTTGCCCCTGGCAGCTTGATGCACCTTCCCCAGACTTGCTCTTGGGGAGCACTGTGACAGACGTGTCCCTTTCCTTAAGGCCCTTTCCAGAGGTGCAACCACGCTTCTCTCTCTGGCAGAGGGGATGCTAGGTAAAAGAATATTTCGCTCCATGCGGGTTTCTTGCACTGTCCTGAGCAGAGTAGCTCAGGCAAGAAGCAGCAGCTTCCCACAAACCCGACTCTGATTGCCCAACGAATGCTATGCTTTCCCAGAGAGGATGCCTGGGCATAGAAGGATTTCGTTCCATGCGGGATTATTACAACGTGCAGGGGACACTAGATCAGGGAAGCAGCAGTAGCATCCCTCAGACGCGACTCTGTTTTCACAAGTAGCTGGTGACTCTTGTCTTACAACGGGCCCGCTGTTCCTGCCAGTGCCAACTCTCCTGCATCGCGACCGTTTCCCGAACACAAAGCCAACGGCTCCTTCTCTTTGCCCGTGGCAGCGTGCTGCACCTTCCCCAGACTTGCTCTTGGGGAGCACGGTGACAGACGTGTCCCTTTCCTTAAGCCCCTTTCGAGAGGTGCATCCACGCTTCTCTCTCTGGCAGAGGGGATGCTAGGTGAAAGGGAATTTCGCTCCCTGCGGGTATCTTGCACTGTCCTCAGCAGAATAGCTCAGGCAAGAAGCAGCAGCTTCCTAAAAACCCGACTCTGATTGCCCAACGAATGCTCTGCTTTCTCAGAGAGGAGGCCTGGCCATAGATGATTTCGCTCCATGCGGGTTTATTACAATTTGCAGGGAAGTCTAACTCAGGCAAGCAGCAACAGCATCCCTCAGACGCGACTCTGATTTCCCAACGAAAGCTGTGACTTCCCAAAGGGGATGCCCGGGCAAAGTGGCTTTCGCTCTATGCGGGGCTCTCCCACCGTCCTACGAATACTAGGCTAAGGCAAGCAGCCACAGCAGCCTACAGATCTGACTCTGATTTACCAACTGAACTAAGCAGGCACAATCAAAAACCAACAGCAGCGTGTGTTGCCTAGGATGGCACTCTATGCTCACTTCATGTCCTGTCATAGGCAAGGCTAGGCCTTTTGCACTAGCGCTCGTGTGGAATCGGGGACTAAGCCAGTGCCTTCCCCACAGGAGAGGAGAGTCGACATGATCCCTGCACACTGCCCGTGCACTGGGCTAGGGATCTGTTTGGGTCTGTCCCCCCTCCTACCCCGGCACACTTCCTGACACCAACAACGTTGTCACATCTTGGAGGAAGACGGCATCGGACTGCCCGTTCGTCCAGGGAGCTGTTTCTGCGAGTTGAAGCTATGGCGCTTGGTGGCAAGCCCAAGTCTGCCCTAGGCACAGGTGGTCAAGGAGACGCTGTCCCCTTGGGACCAGAGACACAGGACAGGCCTGCCTTCTGCCCAGACTCCTTCCTCAGTGTGGAGCACACCTGCCTGCCATAGTCATACTCTTCTGTCACCTTAGCAGCCAGGCCTCCGACCCTCAGCACAGGTAGATGGTGACACTTGTCTTACAACGGGCCCGCTGTTCCTGCCAGTGCCAACTCTCCTTCATCGCGACCGTTTCCCGAACACAAAGCCAACGGCTCCTTCTCTTTGCCCGTGGCAGCGTGCTGCACCTTCCCCAGACTTGCTCTTGGGGAGCACGGTGACAGACGTGTCCCTTTCCTTAAGCCCCTTTCCAGAGGTGCATCCACGCTTCTCTCTCTGGCAGAGGGGATGCTAGGTGAAAGGGAATTTCGCTCCATGCGGGTATCTTGCACTGTCCTCAGCAGAATAGCTCAGGCAAGAAGCAGCAGCTTCCTAAAAACCCGACACTGATTGCCCAACGAATGCTCTGCTTTCTCAGAGAGGAGGCCTGGCCATAGATGATTTCGCTCCATACGGGTTAATTACAATTTGCAGGGAAGTCTAACTCAGGCAAGCAGCAACAGCATCCCTCAGACGCGACTCTGATTTCCCAAAGAAAGCTGTGACTTCCCAAAGGGGATGCTGGGGCAAAGTGGCTTTCGGACTATGCGGGTTCTCCCACCGTCCTACGAATACTAGGCTAAGGCAAGCAGCCACAGAAGCCTACAGATCTGACTCTGATTTACCAACTGAACTAAGCAGGCACAATCAAAAACCAACAGAAGCGTGCGTTGCCTAGGATAGCAGTCTATGCTAACTTAATGTCCTGACATAGGCAAGGCTAGGCCTTTTGCACTAGCGCTCGCGTGGAATCGGGGACTAAGCCAGTGCCTTCCCCACAGGAGAGGAGACTCTACATGAACCCTGCACACTGCCCGTGCACTGGGCTGGGGATCTGTTTGGGTCTGTCCCCCCTCCTACCCCGGCACACTTCCTGACACCAAAAACGTTGTCTCATCTTGGAGGAAGACGGCATCGGACTGCCCGTTCGTCCAGGGAGCTGTTTCTGCGAGGTGAAGCTATGGCGCTTGGTGGCAAGCCCAAGTCTGCCCTAGGCACAGGTGGTCAAGGAGACGCTGTCCCCTTGGGACCAGAGACACAGGACAGGCCTGCCTTCTGCCCAGACTCCTTCCTCAGTGTGGAGCACACCTGCCTGCCATAGTCATACTCTTCTGTCACCTGAGCAGCCAGGCCTCCGACCCTCAGCACAGGTAGATGGTGACACTTGTCTTACAACGGGCCCGCTGTTCCTGCCAGTGCCAACTCTCCTGCATCGCGACCGTTTCCCGAACACAAAGCCAACGGCTCCTTCTCTTTGCCCGTGGCAGCGTGATGCACCTTCCCCAGACTTGCTCTTGGGGAGCACAGTGACAGACGTGTCCCTTTCCATAAGGCCCTTTCCAGAGGTGCAACCACGCTTCTCTCTCTGGCAGAGGGGATGCTAGGTAAAAGATAATTTCGCTCCATGGGGGTATCTTGCACTGTCCTGAGCAGACTAGCTCAGGCAAGAAGCAGCAGCTTCCCACAAACCCGACTCTGATTGCCCAACGAATGCTATGCCTTCCCAGAGAGGATGCCTGGGCATAGAAGGATTTCATTCCATGCGGGATTATTACAACGTGCAGGGGAGACTAGATCAGGGAAGCAGCAGCAGCATCCCTCAGACGCGACTCTGTTTTCACAAGTAGCTGGTGACACTTGTCTTACAACGGGCCCGCTGTTCCTGCCAGTGCCAACTCTTCTGCATCGCGACCGTTTCCGGAACACAAAGCCAACGGCTCCTTCTCTTTGCCCGTGGCAGCGTGCTGCACCTTCCCCAAACTTGCTCTTGGGGAGCACGGTGACAGACGTGTCCCTTTCCTTAAGGCCCTTTCCAGAGGTGCAACCACGCTTCTCTCTCTGGCAGAGGGGATGCTAGGTGAAAGAAAATTTCGCTCCATGCGGGTATCTTGCACTGTCCTGAGCAGAGTAGCTCAGGCAAGAAGCAGCAGCTTCCCACAAACCCGACTCTGATTGCCCAACGAATGCTATGCTTTCCCATAGAGGATGCTTGGGCATAGAAGGATTTCGTCCCATGCGGGTTTATTACAACGTGCAGGGGAGACTAGCTAAGGGAAGCAGCAGCAGCTTCCCTCAGACGCGACTCTGATTTCCCAACGAAAGCTGTGCCTTCCCAGAGGGGATGCCCGGGCAAAGAGGCTTTCGCTCTATGCGGGGCTCTCCCACCGTCCTACGAATACTAGGCTAAGGCAAGCAGCCACAGCAGCCTACAGATCCGACTCTGATTTACCAGCTACTGCTATACGTTCGCAGAGGTTTTCAGCTGGCGCGAACTGCCCTTCGCTGCTGCTTCACAGCAAGGCTTTGGGCATTCGCTATGACACTTCAAAGAAGAAGAGCTGCGGGAGAGCTAGTGTATCTTGGGCCTTGCTTTCCGGGGCTCCATGTTCGCGCCGTGCGTTCTCCCTGCCAAGCCGAACTAAGCAGGGTCAATCACAAACCTACAGCAGTGTGCGTTGCCTAGGATGGCACTCTATGCTCACTTCATGTCCTGGCATAGGCAAGGCTAGGCCTTTTGCACTAGCGCTCGCGTGGAATGGGGGGACTAAGCCAGTGCCTTCCCCACAGGAGAGGAGAGTCGACATGAACCCTGCACACTGCCCGTGCACGGGGATGGGGATCTGTTTGGGTCTGTCCCCCCTGCTACCCCGGCACACTTCCTGACACCAACAACGTTGTCACATCTTGAGGAAGACAGCATCGGACTGCCCGTTCGTCCAGGGAGCTGTTTCTGCGAGTTGAAGCTATGGCGCTTGGTGGCAAGCCCAAGTCTGCCCTAGGCACAGGTGGTCAAGGAGACGCTGTCCCCTTGGGACCAGAGACACAGGACAGGCCTGCCTTCTGCCCAGACTCCTTCCTCAGTGTGGAGCACACCTGCCTGCCATAGTCATACTCTTCTGTCACCTTAGCAGCCAGGCCTCCGACCCTCAGCACAGGTAGATGGTGACACTTGTCTTACAACGGGCCCGCTGTTCCTGCCAGTGCCAACTCTCCTTCATCGCGACCGTTTCCCGAACACAAAGCCAACGGCTCCTTCTCTTTGCCCGTGGCAGCGTGATGAACCTTCCCAAGATTTGCTCTTGGGGAGCACAGTGACAGACGTGTCCCTTTCCTTAAGGCCCTTTCCAGAGGTGCAACCACGCTTCTCTCTCTGGCAGAGGGGATGCTAGGTAAAAGATAATTTCGCTCCATGCGGGTATCTTGCACTGTCCTGAGCAGACTAGCTCAGGCAAGAAGCAGCAGCTTCCCACAAACCCGACTCTGATTGCCCAACGAATGCTGTGCTTTCACAGAGAGGATGCCTGGGCATAGAAGGATTTCATTCCAGGCGGGATTATTACAACGTGCGGGGGAGACTAGATCAGGGAAGCAGCAGCCGCATCCCTCAGACGCGACTCTGTTTTCACAAGTAGCTGGTGACACTTGTCTTACAACGGGCCCGCTGTTCCTGCCAGTGCCAACTCTCCTGCATCGTGACCGTTTCCCGAACACAAAGCCAACGGCTCCTTCTCTTTGCCCCTGGCAGCTTGATGCACCTTCCCCAGACTTGCTCTTGGGGAGCACTGTGACAGACGTGTCCCTTTCCTTAAGGCCCTTTCCAGAGGTGCAACCACGCTTCTCTCTCTGGCAGAGGGGATGCTAGGTAAAAGAATATTTCGCTCCATGCGGGTTTCTTGCACTGTCCTGAGCAGAGTAGCTCAGGCAAGAAGCAGCAGCTTCCCACAAACCCGACTCTGATTGCCCAACGAATGCTATGCTTTCCCAGAGAGGATGCCTGGGCATAGAAGGATTTCGTTCCATGCGGGATTATTACAACGTGCAGGGGACACTAGATCAGGGAAGCAGCAGTAGCATCCCTCAGACGCGACTCTGTTTTCACAAGTAGCTGGTGACTCTTGTCTTACAACGGGCCCGCTGTTCCTGCCAGTGCCAACTCTCCTGCATCGCGACCGTTTCCCGAACACAAAGCCAACGGCTCCTTCTCTTTGCCCGTGGCAGCGTGCTGCACCTTCCCCAGACTTGCTCTTGGGGAGCACGGTGACAGACGTGTCCCTTTCCTTAAGCCCCTTTCGAGAGGTGCATCCACGCTTCTCTCTCTGGCAGAGGGGATGCTAGGTGAAAGGGAATTTCGCTCCCTGCGGGTATCTTGCACTGTCCTCAGCAGAATAGCTCAGGCAAGAAGCAGCAGCTTCCTAAAAACCCGACTCTGATTGCCCAACGAATGCTCTGCTTTCTCAGAGAGGAGGCCTGGCCATAGATGATTTCGCTCCATGCGGGTTTATTACAATTTGCAGGGAAGTCTAACTCAGGCAAGCAGCAACAGCATCCCTCAGACGCGACTCTGATTTCCCAACGAAAGCTGTGAATTCCCAAAGGGGATGCCCGGGCAAAGTGGCTTTCGCTCTATGCGGGGCTCTCCCACCGTCCTACGAATACTAGGCTAAGGCAAGCAGCCACAGCAGCCTACAGATCTGACTCTGATTTACCAACTGAACTAAGCAGGCACAATCAAAAACCAACAGCAGCGTGTGTTGCCTAGGATGGCACTCTATGCTCACTTCATGTCCTGTCATAGGCAAGGCTAGGCCTTTTGCACTAGCGCTCGTGTGGAATCGGGGACTAAGCCAGTGCCTTCCCCACAGGAGAGGAGAGTCGACATGATCCCTGCACACTGCCCGTGCACTGGGCTAGGGATCTGTTTGGGTCTGTCCCCCCTCCTACCCCGGCACACTTCCTGACACCAACAACGTTGTCACATCTTGGAGGAAGACGGCATCGGACTGCCCGTTCGTCCAGGGAGCTGTTTCTGCGAGTTGAAGCTATGGCGCTTGGTGGCAAGCCCAAGTCTGCCCTAGGCACAGGTGGTCAAGGAGACGCTGTCCCCTTGGGACCAGAGACACAGGACAGGCCTGCCTTCTGCCCAGACTCCTTCCTCAGTGTGGAGCACACCTGCCTGCCATAGTCATACTCTTCTGTCACCTTAGCAGCCAGGCCTCCGACCCTCAGCACAGGTAGATGGTGACACTTGTCTTACAACGGGCCCGCTGTTCCTGCCAGTGCCAACTCTCCTTCATCGCGACCGTTTCCCGAACACAAAGCCAACGGCTCCTTCTCTTTGCCCGTGGCAGCGTGATGAACCTTCCCGAGACTTGCTCTTGGGGAGCACAGTGACAGACGTGTCCCTTTCCATAAGGCCCTTTCCAGAGGTGCAACCACGCTTCTCTCTCTGGCAGAGGGGATGCTAGGTAAAAGATAATTTCGCTCCATGCGGGTATCTTGCACTGTCCTGAGCAGACTAGCTCAGGCAAGAAGCAGCAGCTTCCCACAAACCCGACTCTGATTGCCCAACGAATGCTATGCTTTCACAGAGAGGATGCCTGGGCATAGAAGGATTTCATTCCATGCGGGATTATTACAACGTGCAGGGGAGACTAGATCAGGGAAGCAGCAGCAGCATCCCTCAGACGCGACTCTGTTTTCACAAGTAGCTGGTGACACTTGTCTTACAACGGGCCCGCTGTTCCTGCCAGTGCCAACTCTCCTGCATCGCGACCGTTTCCCGAACACAAAGCCAACGGCTCCTTCTCTTTGCCCGTGGCAATGTGCTGCACCTTCCCCAGACTTGCTCTTGGGGAGCACGGTGACAGACGTGTCCCTTTCCATAAGGCCCTTTCCAGAGGTGCAACCACGCTTCTCTCTCTGGCAGAGGGGATGCTAGGTAAAAGAAAATTTCGCTCCATGCGGGTATCTTGCACTGTCCTGAGCAGAGTAGCTCAGGCAAGAAGCAGCAGCTTCCCACAAACCCGACTCTGATTGCCCAACGAATGCTATGCTTTCCCAGAGAGGATGCCTGGGCATAGAAGGATTTCGATCCATGCGGGATTATTACAACGTGCAGGGGAGACTAGATCAGGGAAGCAGCAGCAGCATACCTCAGACGCGACTCTGTTTCACAAGTAGCTGGTGACTCTTGTCTTACAACAGGCCCGCTTATCCTGCAAGTGCTATCTCTCCTGCTTCGGGACCGTGCCCCGACCACAAAGCCAAGGGCTCCTCTTTGCCCGTGGCAGCGTGCTGCACCTTCCCCAGACTTGCTCTTGGGGAGCACGGTGACAGACGTGTCCCTTTCCTTAAGGCCCTTTCCAGAGGTGCAACCACGCTTCTCTCTCTGGCAGAGGGGATGCTAGGTGAAAGGGAATTTCGCTCCATGCGGGTATCTTGCACTGTCCTGAGCAGAGTAGCTCAGGCAAGAAGCAGCAGCTTCCCACAAACCCGACTCTGATTGCCCAACGAATGCTATGCTTTCCCAGAGAGGATGCCTGGGCATAGAAGGATTTCGTTCCATGCGGGTTTATTACAACGTGCAGGGGAGACTAGCTCAGGGAAGCAGCAGCAGCATCCCTCAGACGCGACTCTGATTTCCCAACGAAAGCTGTGCCTTCCCAGAGGGGATGCCCGGGCAAAGAGGCTTTCGCTCTATGCGGGGCTCTCCCACCGTCCTACGAATACTAGGCTAAGGCAAGCAGCCACAGCAGCCTACAGATCCGACTCTGATTTACCAGCTACTGCTATACGTTCGCAGAGGTTTTCAGCTGGCGCGAACTGCCCTTCGCTGCTGCTTCACAGCAAGGCTTTGGGCATTCGCTCTGACACTTCAAAGAAGAGGAGCTGCGGGAGAGCTAGTGTATCTTGGGCCTTGCTTTCCGGGGCTCCATGTTCGCGCCGTGCGTTCTCCCTGCCAAGACGAACTAAGCAGGGTCAATCACAAACCTACAGCAGTGTGCGTTGCCTAGGATGGCACTCTATGCTCACTTCATGTAATGGCATAGGCAAGGCTAGGCCTTTTGCACTAGAGCTCGCGTGGAATCGGGGACTAAGCCAGTGCCTTCCCCACAGGAGAGGAGAGTCGACATGAACCCTGCACACTGCCCGTGCACGGGGATGGGGATCTGTTTGGGTCTGTCCCCCCTCCTACCCCGGCACACTTCCTGACACCTACAACGTTGTCACATCTTGGAGGAAGACGGCATCGGACTGCCCGTTCGTCCAGGGAGCTGTTTCTGCGAGTTGCGGCTATGGCGCTTTGTGGCAAGCCCAAGTCTGCCCTAGGCAGAGGGGGTCAAGGAGACGCTGTCCCCTTGGGACCAGAGACACAGGACAGGCCTGCCTTCTGCACAGACTCCTTCCTCAGTGTGGAGCACGCGTGCCTGCCCTAGTCCTACTCTACTGTCACCTTAGCAGCCAGGCCTCCATCCCTCAGCACAGGTAGATGGTGACACTTGTCTTACAACGGGCCCGCTGTTCCTGCCAGTGCCAACTCTCCTGCATCGCGAACGTTTCCCGAACACAAAGCCAACGGCTCCTTCTCTTTGCCCGTAGCTGCGTGCTGCACCTTCCCCAGACTTGCTCTTGGGGAGCACGGTGACAGACGTGTCCCTTTCCTTAAGCCCCTTTCCAGAGGTGCAACCACGCTTCTCTCTCTGGCAGAGGGGATGCTAGGTGAAAGGGAATTTCTCTCCATGCGGGTATCTTGCACTGTCCTGTGCAGAGTAGCTCAGGCAAGAAGCAGCAGCTTCCCACAAACCCGACTCTGATTGCCCAACGAATGCTATGCTTTCCCAGAGAGGATGCCTGGGCATAGAAGGATTTCGTTCCATGCGGGTTTATTACAACGTGCAGGGGAGACTAGCTCAGGGATGCAGCAGCAGCATCCCTCAGACGCGACTCTGATTTCCCAACGAAAGCTGTGCCTTCCCAGAGGGGATGCCCGGGCAAAGAGGCTTTCGCTCTATGCGGGGCTCTCCCACCGTCCTAGGAATACTAGGCTAAGGCAAGCAGCCACAGCAGCCTACAGATCCGACTCTGATTTACCAGCTACTGCTATACGTTCGCAGAGGTTTTCAGCTGGCGCGAACTGCCCTTCGCTGCTGCTTCACAGCAAGGCTTTGGGCATTCGCTCTGACACTTCAAAGAAGAGGAGCTGAGGGAGAGCTAGTGTATCTTGGGCCTTGCTTTCCGGGGCTCCATGTTCGCGCCGTGCGTTCTCCCTGCCAAGACGAACTAAGCAGGGTCAATCACAAACCTACAGCAGTGTGCGTTGCCTAGGATGGCACTCTATGCTCACTTCATGTCCTGGCATAGGCAAGGCTAGGCCTTTTGCACTAGAGCTCGCGTGGAATCGGGGACTAAGCCAGTGCCTTCCCCACAGGAGAGGAGAGTCGACATGAACCCTGCACACTGCCCGTGCACGGGGATGGGGATCTGTTTGGGTCTGTCCCCCCTCCTACCCCGGCACACTTCCTGACACCAACAACGTTGTCACATCTTGGAGGAAGACGGCATCGGACTGCCCGTTCGTCCAGGGAGCTGTTTCTGCGAGTTGCGGCTATGGCGCTTGGTGGCAAGCCCAAGTCTGCTCTAGGCAGAGGGGGTCAAGGAGACGCTGTCCCCTTGGGACCAGAGACACAGGACCGGCCTGCCTTCTGCACAGACTCCTTCCTCAGTGTGGAGCACGCGTGCCTGCCCTAGTCCTACTCTACTGTCACCTTAGCAGCCAGGCCTCCATCCCTCAGCACAGGTAGATGGTGACACTTGTCTTACAACGGGCCCGCTGTTCCTGCCAGTGCCAACTCTCATGCATCGCGACCGTTTCCCGAACACAAAGTCAACGGCTCCTTCTCTTTGCCCGTGGCAGCGTGCTGCACCTTCCCCAGACTTGCTCTTGGGGAGCACGGTGACAGACGTGTCCCTTTCCTTAAGGCCCTTTCCAGAGGTGCAACCACGCTTCTCTCTCTGGCAGAGGGGATGCTAGGTGAAAGGGAATTTCGCTCCATGCGGGTATCTTGCACTGTCCTCAGCAGAATAGCTCAGGCAAGAAGCAGCAGCTTCCTAAAAACCCGACACTGATTGCCCAACGAAGCTCTGCTTTCTCAGAGAGGAGGCCTGGCCATAGATGATTTCGCTCCATGCGGGTTTATTACAATTTGCAGGGAAGTCTAACTCAGGCAAGCAGCAACAGCATCCCTCAGACGCGACTCTGATTTCCCAACGAAAGCTGTGACTTCCCAAAAGGGATGCCCGGGCAAAGTGGCTTTCGCTCTATGCGGGGCTCTCCCACCGTCTTACGAATACTAGGCTAAGGCAAGCAGCCACAGCAGCCTACAGATCTGACTCTGATTTACCAACTGAACTAAGCAGGCACAATCAAAAACCAACAGCAGCGTGCGTTGCCTAGGATGGCACTCTATGCTCACTTCATGTCCTGGCATAGGCAAGGCTAGGCCTTTTGCACTAGCGCTCGCGCGGAATCGGGGACTAAGCCAGTGCCTTCCCCACAGGAGAGGAGAGTCGACATGAACCCTGCACACTGCCCGTGCACTGGGCTGGGGATCTGTTTGGGTCTGTCCCCCCTCCTACCCCGGCACACTTCCTGACACCAACAACGTTGTCACATCTTGAGGAAGACAGCATCGGACTGCCCGTTCGTCCAGGGAGCTGTTTCTGCGAGTTGAAGCTATGGCGCTTGGTGGCAAGCCCAAGTCTGCCCTAGGCACAGGTGGTCAAGGAGACGCTGTCCCCTTGGGACCAGAGACACAGGACAGGCCTGC
This sequence comes from Neogale vison, assembly GCF_020171115.1. Lineage (NCBI taxonomy): Eukaryota > Metazoa > Chordata > Mammalia > Carnivora > Mustelidae > Neogale > Neogale vison. The sequence continues at coordinate 217,775,423 of NC_058101.1, forward strand.
CTTCTGCCCAGACTCCTTCCTCAGTGTGGAGCACACCTGCCTGCCATAGTCATACTCTTCTGTCACCTTAGCAGCCAGGCCTCCGACCCACAGCACAGGTAGATGGTGACACTTGTCTTACAACTGGCCCGCTGTTCCTGCCAGTGCCAACTCTCCTGCATCGCGACCGTTTCCCGAACACAAAGCCAACGGCTCATTCTCTTTGCCCGTGGCAGCGTGCTGCTCCTTCCCCAGACTTGCTCTTGGGGAGCACGGTGACAGACGTGTCCCTTTCCTTAAGGCCCTTTCCAGAGGTGCAACCACGCTTCTCTCTCTGGCAGAGGGGATGCTAGGTGAAAGAAAATTTCGCTCCATGCGGGTATCTTGCACTGTCCTGAGCAGAGTAGCTCAGGCAAGAAGCAGCAACTTCTCACAAACCCGACTCTGATTGCCCAACGAATGCTATGCTTTCCCAGAGAGGATGCCTGGGCATAGAAGGATTTCGTTCCATGCGGGTTTATTACAACGTGCAGGGGAGACTAGCTCAGGGAAGCAGCAGCAGCATCCCTCAGACGCGACTCTGATTTCCCAACGAAAGCTGTGCCTTCCCAGAGGGGATGCCCGGGCAAAGAGGCTTTCGCTCTATGCGGGGCTCTCCCACCGTCCTAGGAATACTAGGCTAAGGCAACCAGCCACAGAAGCCTACAGATCCGACTCTGATTTACCAGCTACTGCTATACGTTCGCAGAGGTTTTCAGCTGGCGCGAACTGCCCTTCGCTGCTGCTTCACAGCAAGGCTTTGGGCATTCGCTCTGACACTTCAAAGAAGAAGAGCTGCGGGGAGAGCTAGTGTATCTTGGGCCTTGCTTTCCGGGGCTCCATGTTCGCGCCGTGCGTTCTCCCTGCCAAGCCGAACTAAGCAGGGTCAATCACAAAGCTACAGCAGTGTGCGTTGCCTAGGATGGCACTCTATGCTCACTTCATGTCCTGGCATAGGCAAGGCTAGGCCTTTTGCACTAGCGCTCGCGTGGAATGGGGGGACTAAGCCAGTGCCTTCCCCACAGGAGAGGAGAGTCGACATGAACCCTGCACACTGCCCGTGCACGGGGATGGGGATCTGTTTGGGTCTGTCCCCCCTGCCACCCCGGCACACTTCCTGACACCAACAACGTTGTCACATCTTGGAGGAAGACGGCATCGGACTGCCCGTTCGTCCAGGGAGCTGTTTCTGCGAGTTGCGGCTATGGCGCTTGGTGGCAAGCCCAAGTCTGCCCTAGGCAGAGGGGGTCAAGGAGACGCTGTCCCCTTGGGACCAGAGACACAGGACCGGCCTGCCTTCTGCACAGACTCCTTCCTCAGTGTGGAGCACGCGTGCCTGCCCTAGTCGTACTCTTCTGTCACCTTAGCAGCCAGGCCTCCGTCCCTCAGCACAGGTAGATGGTGACACTTGTCTTACAACGGGCCCGCTGTTCCTGCCTGTGCCAACTCTCCTGCATCGCGACAGTTTCCCGAACACAAAGCCAACGGCTCCTTCTCTTTGCCCGTGGCAGCGTGCTGCACCTTCCCCAGACTTGCTCTTGGGGAGCACGGTGACAGACGTGTCCCTTTCCTTAAGCCCCTTTCCAGAGGTGCAACCAAGCTTCTCTCTCTCGCAGAGGGGATGCTAGGTGAAAGGGAATTTCGCTCCATGCGGGTATCTTGCACTGTCCTCAGCAGAATAGATCAGGCAAGAAGCAGCAGCTTCCTAAAAACACGACACTGCCTAACGAAGCTCTGCTTTCTCAGAGTGGAGGCCTGGCCATAGATGATTTCGCTCCATGCGGGTTTATTACTATTTGCAGGGAAGTCTAACTCAGGCAAGCAGCAACAGCATCCCTCAGACGCGACTCTGATTTCCCAACGAATGTTGTGACTTCCCAAAGGGGTTGCCCGGGCAAAGTGGCTTTCGCTCTATGCGGGGCTCTCCCACCGTCCTACGAATACTAGGCTAAGGCAAGCAGCCACAGCAGCCTACAGATCTGACTCTGATTTACCAACTGAACTAAGCAGGTTCAATCACAAACCTACAGCAGTGTGCGTTGCCTAGGATGGCACTCTATGCTCACTTCATGTCCTGTCATAGGCAAGGCTAGGCCTTTTGCACTAGCGCTCGCGTGGAATGGGGGACTAAGCCAGTGCCTTCCCCACAGGAGAGGAGAGTCGACATGAACCCTGCACACTGCCCGTGCACGGGGATGGGGATCTGTTTGGGTCTGTCCCCCTGCTACCCCGGCACACTTCCTGACACCAACAACGTTGTCACATCTTGGAGGAAGACGGCATCGGACTGCCCGTTCGTCCAGGGAGCTGTTTCTGCGAGTTGCGGCTATGGCGCTTGGTGGCAAGCCCAAGTCTGCCCTAGGCAGAGGGGGTCAAGGAGACGTTGTCCCCTTGGGACCAGAGACACAGGACCGGCCTGCCTTCTGCACAGACTCCTTCCTCAGTGTGGAGCACGCGTGCCTGCCCTAGTCGTACTCTTCTGTCACCTTAGCAGCCAGGCCTCCGTCCCTCAGCACAGGTAGATGGTGACACTTGTCTTACAACGGGCCCGCTGTTCCTGCCAGTGCCAACTCTCCTGCATCGCGAACGTTTCCCGAACACAAAGCCAACGGCTCCTTCTCTTTGCCCGTGGCAGCGTGCTGCACCTTCCCCAGACTTGCTCTTGGGGAGCACGGTGACAGACGTGTCCCTTTCCTTAAGCCCCTTTCCAGAGGTGCAACCACGCTTCTCTCTCTGGCAGAGGGGATGCTAGGTGAAAGGGAATTTCTTTCCATGCGGGTATCTTGCACTGTCCTGAGCAGAGTAGCTCAGGCAAGAAGCAGCAGCTTCCCACAATCCCGACTCTGATTGCCCAACGAATGCTATGCTTTCCCACAGAGGATGCCTGGGCATAGAAGGATTTCGTTCCATGCGGGATTATTACAACGTGCAAGGGAGACTAGATCAGGGAAGCAGCGGCAGCATACCTCAGACGCGACTCTGTTTTCACAAGTAGCTGGTGACTCTTGTCTTACAACAGGCCGGCTGTTCCTGCCAGTGCCATCTCTCCTGCTTCGCGACCGTGCCCCGACCACAAAGCCAAGGGCTCCTCTTTGCCCGTGGCAGCGTGCTGCACCTTCCCCAGACTTGCTCTTGGGGAGCACGGTGACAGACGTGTCCCTTTTCTTAAGGCCCTTTCCAGAGGTGCAACCACGCTTCTCTCTCTGGCAGAGGGGATGCTAGGTGAAAGAAAATTTCGCTCCATGCGGGTATCTTGCACTGTCCTGAGCAGAGTAGCTCAGGCAAGAAGCAGCAGCTTCCCACAAACCCGACTCTGATTGCCCAACGAATGCTATGCTTTCCAAGAGAGGATGCCTGGGCATAGAAGGATTTCGTTCCATGCGGGATTATTACAACGTGCAGGGGAGACTAGCTCAGGGAAGCAGCAGCAGCATCCCTCAGACGCGACGCTGTTTTCACAAGTAGCTGGTGACACTTGTCTTACAAAGGGCCCGCTGTTCCTGCCAGTGCCAACTCTCCTGCATCGTGACCGTTTCCCGAACACAAAGCCAACGGCTCCTTCTCTTTGCCCGTGGCAGCGTGATGCACCTTCCCCTGACTTGCTCTTGGGGAGCACGGTGACAGACGTGTCCCTTTCCTTAAGGCCCTTTCCAGAGGTGCAACCACGTTTCTCTCTCTGGCAGAGGGGATGCTAGGTAAAAGAAAATTTCGCTCCATGCGGGTATCTTGCACTGTCCTGAGCAGACTAGCTCAGGCAAGAAGCAGCAGCTTCCCACAAACCCGACTCTGATTGCCCAACGAATGCTATGCTTTCCCAGAGAGGATGCCTGGGCATAGAAGGATTTCGTTCCATGCGGGATTATTGCAACGTGCAGGGGAGACTAGCTCAGGGAAGCAGCAGCAGCATCCCTCAGACGTGACTCTGATTTCCCAAAGAAAGCTTTGCCTTCCCAGAGGGGATGCCCGGGCAAAGAGGCTTTCGCTCAATGCGGGGCTCTCCCACCGTCCTATGAATACTAGGCTAAGGCAAGCAGCCACAGCAGCCTACAGATCCGACTCTGATTTACCAGCTACTGCTATACGTTCGCAGAGGTTTTCAGCTGGCGCGAACTGCCCTTCGCTGCTGCTTCACAGCAAGGCTTTGGGCATTCGCTCTGACACTTCAAAGAAGAAGAGCTGCGGGAGAGATAGTGTATCTTGGGCCTTGCTTTCCGGGGCTCCATGTTCGCGCCGTGCGTTCTCCCTGCCAAGCCGAACTAAGCAGGGTCAATCACAAACCTACAGCAGTGTGCGTTGCCTAGGATGGCACTCTATGCTCACTTCATGTAATGGCATAGGCAAGGCTAGGCCTTTTGCACTAGAGCTCGCGTGGAATCGGGGACTAAGCCAGTGCCTTCCCCACAGGAGAGGAGAGTCGACATGAACCCTGCACACTGCCCGTGCACGGGGATGGGGATCTGTTTGGGTCTGTCCCCCCTCCTACCCCGGCACACTTTCTGACACCTACAACGTTGTCACATCTTGGAGGAAGACGGCATCGGACTGCCCGTTCGTCCAGGGAGCTGTTTCTGCGAGTTGCGGCTATGGCGCTTGGTGGCAAGCCCAAGTCTGCCCTAGGCAGAGGGGGTCAAGGAGACGCTGTCCCCTTGGGACCAGAGACACAGGACCGGCCTGCCTTCTGCACAGACTCCTTCCTCAGTGTGGAGCACGCGTGCCTGCCCTAGTCGCCCTCTTCTGTCACCTTAGCAGCCAGGCCTCCGTACCTCAGCACAGGTAGATGGTCACACTTGTCTTACAACGGGCCCGCTGTTCCTGCCAGGGCCAACTCTCCTTCATCGCGACCGTTTCCCGAACACAAAGCCAACGGCTCCTTCTCTTTGCCCGTGGCAGCGTGCTGCACCTTCCCCAGACTTGCTCTTGGGGAGCACGGTGACAGACGTGTCCCTTTCCTTAAGCCCCTTGCCAGAGGTGCAAGCACGCTTCTCTCTCTGGCAGAGGGGATGCTAGGTGAAAGGGAATTTCGCTCCATGCGGGTATCTTGCACTATCCTCAGCAGAATAGCTCAGGCAAGAAGCAGCAGCTTCCTAAAAACCCGACACTGATTGCCCAACGAATGCTCTGCTTTCTCAGAGAGGAGGCCTGGCCATAGATGATTTCGCTCCATGCGGGTTTATTACAATTTGCAGGGAAGTCTAACTCAGGCAAGCAGCAACAGCATCCCTCAGACGCGACTCTGATTTCCCAACGAAAGCTGTGACTTCCCAAAGGGGATGCCCGGGCAAAGTGGCTTTCGCTCTATGCGGGGCTCTCCCACCGTTCTACGAATACTAGGCTAAGGCAAGCAGCCACAGCAGCCTACAGATCTGACTCTGATTTACCAACTGAACTAAGCAGGCACAATCAAAAACCAACAGCAGCGTGTGTTGCCTAGGATGGCACTCTATGCTCACTTCATGTCCTGGCATAGGCAAGGCTAGGCCTTTTGCACTAGAGCTCGCGTGGAATCGGGGACTAAGCCAGTGCCTTCGCCACAGGAGAGGAGAGTCGACATGAACCCTGCACACTGCCCGTGCACTGGGCTGGGGATCTGTTTGGGTCTGTCCCCCCTGCTACCCCGGCACACTTCCTGACACCAACAACGTTGTCACATCTTGGAGGAAGACGGCATCGGACTGCCCGTTCGTCCAGGGAGCTGTTTCTGCGAGTTGCGGCTATGGCGCTTGGTGGCAAGCCCAAGTCTGCCCTAGGCAGAGGGGGTCAAGGAGACGCTGTCCCCTTGGGACCAGAGACACAGGACCGGCCTGCCTTCTGCACAGACTCCTTCCTCAGTGTGGAGCACGCGTGCCTGCCCTAGTTGTACTCTTCTGTCACCTTAGCAGCCAGGCCTCCGTCCCTCAGCACAGGTAGATGGTGACACTTGTCTTACAACGGGCCCGCTGTTCCTGCCAGTGCCAACTCTCCTGCATCGCGACCGTTTCCCGAACACAAAGCCAACGGCGCCTTCTCTTTGCCCGTGGCAGCGTGCTGCACCTTCCCCAGACTTGCTCTTGGGGAGCACGGTGACAGACGTGTCCCTTTCCTTAAGCCCTTTCCAGAGGTGCAACCACGCTTCTCTCTCTGGCAGAGGGGATGCTAGGTGAAAGGGAATTTCTTTCCATGCGGGTATCTTGCACTGTCCTGAGCAGAGTAGCTCAGGCAAGAAGCAGCAGCTTCCCACAATCCCGACTCTGATTGCCCAACGAATGCTATGCTTTCCCACAGAGGATGCCTGGGCATAGAAGGATTTCGTTCCATGCGGGATTATTACAACGTGCAAGGGAGACTAGATCAGGGAAGCAGCGGCAGCATACCTCAGAGGCGACTCTGTTTTCACAAGTAGCTGGTGACTCTTGTCTTACAACAGGCCCGCTGTTCCTGCCAGTGCCAACTCTCCTGCATCGCGACCGTTTCCCGAACACAAAGCCAACGGCTCCTTCTCTTTGCCCGTGGCAGCGTGCTGCACCTTCCCCAGACTTGCTCTTGGGGAGCACGGTGACAGACGTGTCCCTTTCCTTAAGGCCCTTTCCAGAGGTGCAACCACACTTCTCTCTCTGGCAGAGGGGATGCTAGGTGAAAGGGAATTTCGCTCCATGCGGGTATCTTGCACTATCCTCAGCAGAATAGCTCAGGCAAGAAGCAGCAGCTTCCTAAAAACCCGACACTGATTGCCCAACGAATGCTCTGCTTTCTCAGAGAGGAGGCCTGGCCATAGATGATTTCGCTCCATGCGGGTTTATTACAATTTGCAGGGAAGTCTAACTCAGGCAAGCAGCAACAGCATCCCTCAGACGCGACTCTGATTTCCCAACGAAAGCTGTGACTTCCCAAAGGGGATGCCCGGGCAAAGTGGCTTTCGCTCTATGCGGGGCTCTCCCACCGTCCTACGATTACTAGGCTAAGGCAAGCAGCCACAGCAGCCTACAGATCTGACTCTGATTTACCAACTGAACTAAGCAGGCACAATCAAAAACCAACAGCAGCGTGCGTTGCCTAGGATGGCACTCTATGCTCACTTCATGTCCTGTCATAGGCAAGGCTAGGCCTTTTGCACTAGAGCTCGCGTGGAATCGGGGACTAAGCCAGTGCCTTCCCCACAGGAGAGGAGAGTCGACATGAACCCTGCACACTGCCCGTGCACTGGGCTGGGGATCTGTTTGGGTCTGTCCCCCCTCCTACCCCGGCACACTTCCTGACACCAACAACGTTGTCACATCTTGAGGAAGACAGCATCGGACTGCCCGTTCGTCCAGGGAGCTGTTTCTGCGAGTTGAAGCTATGGCGCTTGGTGGCAAGCCCAAGTCTGCCCTAGGCACAGGTGGTCAAGGAGACGCTGTCCCCTTGGGACCAGAGACACAGGACAGGCCTGCCTTCTGCCCAGACTCCTTCCTCAGTGTGGAGCACACCTGCCTGCCATAGTCATACTCTTCTGTCACCTTAGCAGCCAGGCCTCCGACCCTCAGCACAGGTAGATGGTGACACTTGTCTTACAACGGGCCCGCTGTTCCTGCCAGTGCCAACTCTCCTTCATCGCGACCGTTTCCCGAACACAAAGCCAACGGCTCCTTCTCTTTGCCCGTGGCAGCGTGCTGCACCTTCCCCAGACTTGCTCTTGGGGAGCACAGTGACAGACGTGCCCCTTTCCATAAGGCCCTTTCCAGAGGTGCAACCACGCTTCTCTCTCTGTCAGAGGGGATGCTAGGTAAAAGATAATTTCTCTCCATGCGGGTATCTAGCACTGTCCTGAGCGACTAGCTCAGGCAAGAAGCAGCAGCATCCCACAAACCCGACTCTGATTGCCCAACGAATGCTATGCTTTCACAGAGAGGATGCCTGGGCATAGAAGGATTTCATTCCATACGGGATTATTACAACGTGCAGGGGAGACTAGATCAGGGAAGCAGCAGCAGCATCCCTCAAACGCGACTCTGTTTTCACAAGTAGCTGGTGACACTTGTCTTACAACGGGCCCGCTGTTCCTGCCAGTGCCAACTCTCCTGCATCGCGACCGTTTCCCGAACACAAAGCCAACGGCTCCTTCTCTTTGCCCGTGGCAGCGTGCTGCACCTTCCCAAGTCTTGCTCTTGGGGAGCACGGTGACAGACGTGTCCCTTTCCTTAAGGCCCTTTCCAGAGGTGCAAACACGCTTCTCTCTCTGGCACAGGGGATGCTAGGTAAAAGAAAATTTCGCTCCATGCGGGTATCTTGCACTGTCCTGAGCAGAGTAGCTCAGGCAAGAAGCAGCAGCTTCCCACAAACCCGACTCTGATTGCCCAACGAATGCTATGCTTTCCCACAGAGGATGCCTGGGCATAGAAGGATTTCGTTCCATGCGGGTTTAATACAACGTGCAGGGGAGACTAGCTCAGGGAAGCAGCAGCACCATCCCTCAGACGCGACTCTGATTTCCCAACGAAAGCTGTGCCTTCCCAGAGGGGATGCCCGGGCAAAGAGGCTTTCGCTCTATGCGGGGCTCTCCCACCGTCCTACGAATACTAGGCTAAGGCAAGCAGCCACAGAAGCCTACAGATCCGACTCTGATTTACCAGCTACTGCTATACGTTCGCAGAGGTTTTCAGCTGGCGCGAACTGCCCTTCGCTGCTGCTTCACAGCAAGGCTTTGGGCATTCGCTCTGACACTTCAAAGAAGAAGAGCTGCGGGAGAGCTAGTGTATCTTGGGCCTTGCCTTCCGGGGCTCCATGTTCGCGCCGTGCGTTCTCCCTGCCAAGCCGAACTAAGCAGGGTCAATCACAAACCTACAGCAGTGTGCGTTGCCTAGGATGGCACTCTATGCTCACTTCATGTCCTGTCATAGGCAAGGCTAGGCCTTTTGCACTAGCGCTCGCGTGGAATCGGGGACTAAGCCAGTGCCTTCCCCACAGGAGAGGAGAGTCGACATGAACCCTGCACACTGCCCGTGCACGGGGATGGGGATCTGTTTGGGTCTGTCCCCCCTCCTACCCCGGCACACTTCCTGACACCAACAACGTTGTCACATCTTGGAGGAAGACGGCATCGGACTGCCCGTTCGTCCAGGGAGCTGTTTCTGCGAGTTGCGGCTATGGCGCTTGGTGGCAAGCCCAAGTCTGCCCTAGGCAGAGGGGGTCAAGGAGACGCTGTCCCCTTGGGACCAGAGACACAGGACAGGCCTGCCTTCTGCACAGACTCCTTCCTCAGTGTGGAGCACGCGTGCCTGCCCTAGTCGTACTCTTCTGTCACCTTAGCAGCCAGGCCTCCGACCCTCAGCACAGGTAGATGGTGACACTTGTCTTACAACGGGCCCGCTGTTCCTGCCAGTACCAACTCTCCTGCATCGCGACCGTTTCCCGAACACAAAGCCAACGGCTCCTTCTCTTTGCCCGTGGCAGCGTGCTGCACCTTCCCCAGACTTGCTCTTGGGGAGCACGGTGACAGACGTGTCCCTTTCCTTAAGCCCCTTTCCAGAGGTGCAACCACGCTTCTCTCTCTGGCAGAGGGGATGCTAGGTGAAAGGGAATTTCTCTCCATGCGGGTATCTTGCACTGTCCTGAGCAGAGTAGCTCAGGCAAGAAGCAGCAGCTTCCCACAAACCCGACTCTGATTGCCCAACGAATGCTATGCTTTCCCACAGAGGATGCCTGGGCATAGAAGCATTTCGTTCCATGCGGGATTATTACAACGTGCAAGGGAGACTAGATCAGGGAAGCAGCGGCAGCATACCTCAGACGCGACTCTGTTTTCACAAGTAGCTGGTGACTCTTGTCTTACAACAGGCCGGATGTTCCTGCCAGTGCCATCTCTCCTGCTACGCGACCGTGCCCCGACCACAAAGCCAAGGGCTCCTCTTTGCCCGTGGCAGCGTGCTGCACCTTCCCCAGACTTGCTCTTGGGGAGCACGGTGACAGACGTGTCCCTTTCCTTAAGGCCCTTTCCAGAGGTGCAACCACGCTTCTCTCTCTGGCAGAGGGGATGCTAGGTGAAAGAAAATTTCGCTCCATGCGGGTATCTTGCACTGTCCTGAGCAGAGTAGCTCAGGCAAGAAGCAGCAGCTTCCCACAAACCCGACTCTGATTGCCCAACGAATGCTATGCTTTCCCAGAGAGGATGCCTGGGCATAGAAGGATTTCGTTCCATGCGGGTTTATTACAACGTGCAGGGGAGACTAGCTAAGGGAAGCAGCAGCAGCATACCTCAGAAGCGACTCTGTTTCACAAGTAGCTGGTGACTCTTGTCTTACAACAGGCCCGCTTATCCTGCCAGTGCTATCTCTCCTGCTTCGCCACCGTTTCCCGAACACAAAGCCAACGGCTCCTTCTCTTTGCCCGTGGCAGCGTGCTGCACCTTCCCCAGACTTGCTCTTGGGGAGCACGGTGACAGACGTGTCCCTTTCATTAAGGCCCTTTCCAGAGGTGCAACCACGCTTCTCTCTCTGGCAGAGGGGATGCTAGGTGAAAGGGAATTTCGCTCCATGCGGGTATCTTGCACTGTCCTCAGCAGAATAGCTCAGGCAAGAAGCAGCAGCTTCCTAAAAACCCGACACTGATTGCCCAACGAATGCTCTGCTTTCTCAGAGAGGAGGCCTGGCCATAGATGATTTCGCTCCATGCGGGTTTATTACAATTTGCAGGGAAGTCTAACTCAGGCAAGCAGCAACAGCATCCCTCAGACGCGACTCTGATTTCCCAACGAAAGCTGTGACTTCCCAAAAGGGATGCCCGGGCAAAGTGGCGTTCGCTCTATGCGGGGCTCTCCCACCGTCCTACGAATACTAGGCTAAGGCAAGCAGCCACAGCAGCCTACAGATCTGACTCTGATTTACCAACTGAACTAAGCAGGCACAATCAAAAACCAACAGCAGCGTGCGTTGCCTAGGATGGCACTCTATGCTCACTTCATGTCCTGGCATAGGCAAGGCTAGGCCTTTTGCACTAGCGCTCGCGCGGAATCGGGGACTAAGCCAGTGCCTTCCCCACAGGAGAGGAGAGTCGACATGAACCCTGCACACTGCCCGTGCACTGGGCTGGGGATCTGTTTGGGTCTGTCCCCCCTCCTACCCCGGCACACTTCCTGACACCAACAACGTTGTCACATCTTGAGGAAGACAGCATCGGACTGCCCGTTCGTCCAGGGAGCTGTTTCTGCGAGTTGAAGCTATGGCGCTTGGTGGCAAGCCCAAGTCTGCCCTAGGCACAGGTGGTCAAGGAGACGCTGTCCCCTTGGGACCAGAGACACAGGACAGGCCTGCCTTCTGCCCAGACTCCTTCCTCAGTGTGGAGCACACCTGCCTGCCATAGTCATACTCTTCTGTCACCTTAGCAGCCAGGCCTCCGACCCTCAGCACAGGTAGATGGTGACACTTGTCTTACAACGGGCCCGCTGTTCCTGCCAGTGCCAACTCTCCTGCATCGCGAACGTTTCCCGAACACAAAGCCAACGGCTCCTTCTCTTTGCCCGTAGCAGCGTGCTGCACCTTCCCCAGACTTGCTCTTGGGGAGCACGGTGACAGACGTGTCCCTTTCCTTAAGGCCCTTTCCAGAGGTGCAACCACGCTTCTCTCTCTGGCAGCGGGGATGCTAGGTGAAAGAAAATTTCGCTCCATGCGGGTATCTTGCACTGTCCTGAGCAGAGTAGCTCAGGCAAGAAGCAGCAGCTTCCCACAAACCCGACTCTGATTGCCTAACGAATGCTATGCTTTCCCAGAGAGGAGGCCTGGCCATAGATGATTTCGCTCCATGCGGGTTTATTACAATTTGCAGGGAAGTCTAACTCAGGCAAGCAGCAACAGCATCCCTCAGACGCGACTCTGATTTCCCAACGAAAGCTGTGACTTCCCAAAGGGGATGCCCGGGCAAAGTGGCTTTCGCTCTATGCGGGGCTCTCCCACCGTCCTACGAATACTAGGCTAAGGCAAGCAGCCACAGCAGCCTACAGATCTGACTCTGATTTACCAACTGAACTAAGCAGGCACAATCAAAAACCAACAGCAGCGTGCGTTGCCTAGGATGGCACTCTATGCTCACTTCATGTCCTGGCATAGGCAAGGCTAGGCCTTTTGCACTAGCGCTCGCGTGGATTCGGGGACTAAGCCAGTGCCTTCCCCACAGGAGAGGAGAGTCGACATGAACCCTGCACACTGCCCGTGCACGGGGATGGGGATCTGTTTGGGTCTGTCCCCCCTGCTACCCCGGCACACTTCCTGACACCAACAACGTTGTCACATCTTGGAGTAAGACGGCATCGGACTGCCCGTTCGTCCAGGGAGCTGTTTCTGCGAGTTGAAGCTATGGCGCTTGGTGGCAAGCCCAAGTCTGCCCTAGGCACAGGTGGTCAAGGAGACGCTGTCCCCTTGGGACCAGAGACACAGGACAGGCCTGCCTTCTGCCCAGACTCCTTCCTCAGTGTGGAGCACACCTGCCTGCCATAGTCATACTCTTCTGTCACCTTAGCAGCCAGGCCTGCGACCCTCAGCACAGGTAGATGGTGACACTTGTCTTACAACGGGCCCGCTCTTCCTGCCAGTGCCAACTCTCCTTCATCGCGACCGTTTCCCGAACACAAAGCCAACGGCTCCTTCTCTTTGCCCGTGGCAGCGTGATGAACCTTCCCAAGATTTGCTCTTGGGGAGCACAGTGACAGACGTGTCCCTTTCCTTAAGGCCCTTTCCAGAGGTGCAACCACGCTTCTCTCTCTGGCAGAGGGGATGCTAGGTAAAAGATAATTTCGCTCCATGCGGGTATCTTGCACTGTCCTGAGCAGACTAGCTCAGGCAAGAAGCAGCAGCTTCCCACAAACCCGACTCTGATTGCCCAACGAATGCTGTGCTTTCACAGAGAGGATGCCTGGGCATAGAAGGATTTCATTCCAGGCGGGATTATTACAACGTGCGGGGGAGACTAGATCAGGGAAGCAGCAGCAGCATCCCTCAGACGCGACTCTGTTTTCACAAGTAGCTGGTGACACTTGTCTTACAACGGGCCCGCTGTTCCTGCCAGTGCCAACTCTCCTGCATCGTGACCGTTTCCCGAACACAAAGCCAACGGCTCCTTCTCTTTGCCCCTGGCAGCTTGATGCACCTTCCCCAGACTTGCTCTTGGGGAGCACTGTGACAGACGTGTCCCTTTCCTTAAGGCCCTTTCCAGAGGTGCAACCACGCTTCTCTCTCTGGCAGAGGGGATGCTAGGTAAAAGAAAATTTCGCTCCATGCGGGTTTCTTGCACTGTCCTGAGCAGAGTAGCTCAGGCAAGAAGCAGCAGCTTCTCACAAACCCGACTCTGATTGCCCAACGATTGCTATGCTTTCCCAGAGAGGATGCCTGGGCATAGAAGGATTTCGTTCCATGCGGGATTATTACAACGTGCAGGGGACACTAGATCAGGGAAGCAGAAGCAGCATCCCTCACACGCGACTCTGTTTTCACAAGTAGCTGGTGACTCTTGTCTTACAACGGGCCCGCTGTTCCTGCCAGTGCCAACTCTCCTGCATCGCGACCGTTTCCCGAACACAAAGCCAACGGCTCCTTCTCTTTGCCCGTGGCAGCGTGCTGCACCTTCCCCAGACTTGCTCTTGGGGAGCACGGTGACAGACGTGTCCCTTTCCTTAAGCCCCTTTCGAGAGCTGCATCCACGCTTCTCTCTCTGGCAGAGGGGATGCTAGGTGAAAGGGAATTTCGCTCCATGCGGGTATCTTGCACTGTCCTCAGCAGAATAGCTCAGGCAAGAAGCAGCAGCTTCCTAAAAACCCGACTCTAATTGCCCAACGAATGCTCTGCTTTCTCAGAGAGGAGGCCTGGCCATAGATGATTTCGCTCCATGCGGGTTTATTACAATTTGCAGGGAAGTCTAACTCAGGCAAGCAGCAACAGCATCCCTCAGACGCGACTCTGATTTCCCAACGAAAGCTGTGACTTCACAAAGGGGATGCCCTGGCAAAGTGGCTTTCGCTCTATGCGGGGCTCTCCCACCGTCCTACGAATACTAGGCTAAGGCAAGCAGCCACAGCAGCCAACAGATCTGACTCTGATTTACCAACTGAACTAAGCAGGCACAATCAAAAACCAACAGCAGCGTGTGTTGCCTAGGATGGCACTCTATGCTCACTTCATGTCCTGTCATAGGCAAGGCTAGGCCTTTTGCACTAGCGCTCGTGTGGAATCGGGGACTAAGCCAGTGCCTTCCCCACAGGAGAGGAGAGTCGACATGATCCCTGCACACCGCCCGTGCACTGGGCTAGGGATCTGTTTGGGTCTGTCCCCCCTCCTACCCCGGCACACTTCCTGACACCAACAACGTTGTCACATCTTGGAGGAAGACGGCATCGGACTGCCCGTTCGTCCAGGGAGCTGTTTCTGCGAGTTGAAGCTATGGCGCTTGGTGGCAAGCCCAAGTCTGCCCTAGGCACAGGTGGTCAAGGAGACGCTGTCCCCTTGGGACCAGAGACACAGGACAGGCCTTCCTTCTGCCCAGACTCCTTCCTCAGTGTGGAGCACACCTGCCTGCCATAGTCATACTCTTCTGTCACCTTAGCAGACAGGCCTCCAACCCTCAGCACAGGTAGATGGTGACACTTGTCTTACAACGGGCCCGCTGTTCTTGCCAGTGCCAACTCTCCTTCATCGCGACCGTTTCCCGAACACAAAGCCAACGGCTCCTTCTCTTTGCCCGTGGCAGCGTGATGCACCTTCCCGAGACTTGCTCTTGGGGAGCACAGTGACAGACGTGTCCCTTTCCATAAGGCCCTTTCCAGAGGTGCAACCACGCTTCTCTCTCTGGCAGAGGGGATGCTAGGTAAAAGATAATTTCGCTCCATGCGGGTATCTTGCACTGTCCTGAGCAGACTAGCTCAGGAAAGAAGCAGCAGCTTCCCACAAACCCGACTCTGATTGCCCAACGAATGCTATGCTTTCCCAGAGAGGATGCCTGGGCATAGAAGGATTTCATTCCATGCGGGATTATTACAACGTGCAGGGGAGACTAGATCAGGGAAGCAGCAGCAGCATCCCTCAGACGCGACTCTGTTTTCACAAGTAGCTGGTGACACTGTCTTACAACGGGCCCGCTGTTCCTGCCAGTGCTAACTCTCCTGCATCGCGACCGTTTCCCGAACACAAAGCCAACGGCTCCTTCTCTTTGCCCGAGGCAGCGTGATGCACCTTCCCCAGACTTGCTCTTGGGGAGCACAGTGACAGACGTGTCCCTTTCCATAAGACCCTTTCCAGAGGTGCAACCACGCTTCTCTCTCTGGCAGAGGGGATGCTAGGTAAAACATAATTTCGCTCCATGCGGGTATCTTGCACTGTCTTGAGCAGACTAGCTCAGGCAAGAAGCAGCAGCTTCCCACAAACCCGACTCTGATTGCCCAACGAATGCTATGCTTTCCCAGAGAGGATGCCTGGGCATAGAAGGATTTCATTCCATGCGGGATTATTACAACGTGCAGGGGAGACTAGATCAGGGAAGCAGCAGCAGCATCCCTCAGACGCGACTCTGTTTTCACAAGTAGCTGGTGACACTTGTCTTACAACGGGCCCGCTGTTCCTGCCAGTGCCAACTCTCCTGCATCGCGACCGTTTGCCGAACATAAAGCCAACGGCTCCTTCTCTTTGCCCGTGGCAGCGTGCTGCACCTTCCCCAGACTTGCTCTTGGGGAGCACGGTGACAGACGTGTCCCTTTCCTTAAGGCCCTTTCCAGAGGTGCAACCACGCTTCTCCCTCTGGCAGAGGGGATGCTAGGTGAAAGGGAATTTCGCTCCATGCGGGTATCTTGCACTGTACTCAGCAGGATAGCTCAGGCAAGAAGCAGCAGCTTCCTAAAAACCCGACACTGATTGCCCAACGAATGCTCTGCTTCCTCAGAGAGGAGGCCTGGCCATAGATGATTTCGCTCCATGCGGGTTTATTACAATTTGCAGGGAAGTCTAACTCAGGCAAGCAGCAACAGCATCCCTCAGAAGCGACTCTGATTTCCCAACGAAAGCTGTGCCTTCCCAAAGGGGATGCCCGGGCAAAGTGGCTTTCGCTCTATGCGGGGCTCTCCCACCGTCCTACGAATACTAGGCTAAGGCAAGGAGCCACAGCAGCCTACAGATCTGACTCTGATTTACCAACTGAACTAAGCAGGCACAATCAAAAACCAACAGCAGCGTGCGTTGCCTAGGATGGCACTCTATGCTCACTTCATGTCCTGGCATAGGCAAGGCTAGGCCTTTTGCACTAGCGCTCGTGTGGATTCGGGGACTAAGCCAGTGCCTTCCCCACAGGAGAGGAGAGTCGACATGAACCCTGCACACTGCCCGTGCACTGAGCTGGGGATCTGTTTGGGTCTGTCTCCCCTGCTACCCCGGCACACTTCCTGACACCAACAACGTTGTCACATCTTGGAGTAAGAAGGCATCGGACTGCCCGTTCGTCCAGGGAGCTGTTTCTGCGAGTTGAAGCTATGGCGCTTGGTGGCAAGCCCAAGTCTGCCCTAGGCACATGTGGTCAAGGAGACGCTGTCCCCTTGGGACCAGAGACACAAGACAGGCCTGCCTTCTGCCCAGAATCCTTCCTCAGTGTGGAGCACACCTGCCTGCCATAGTCATACTCTTCTGTCACCTTAGCTGCCAGGCCTCCGACCCTCAGCACAGGTAGATGGTGACACTTGTCTTACAACGGGCCCGCTGTTCTTGCCAGTGCCAACTCTCCTTCATCGCGACCGTTTCCCGAACACAAAGCCAACGGCTCCTTCTCTTTGCCCGTGGCAGCGTGATGCACCTTCCCCAGCCTTGCTCTTGGGGAGCACAGTGACAGACGTGTCCCTTTCCATAAGGCCCTTTCCAGAGGTTCAACCACGCTTCTCTCTCTGGCAGAGGGGATGCTAGGTAAAAGATAATTTCGCTCTAAGCGGGTATCTTGCACTGTCCTGAGCAGACTAGCTCAGGCAAGAAGCAGCAGCTTCCCACAAACCCGACTCTGAATGCCCAACGAATGCTATGCTTTCCCAGAGAGGATGCCTGGGCATAGAAGGATTTCATTCCAGGCGGGATTATTACAACGTGCAGGGGAGACTAGATCAGGGAAGCAGCAGCAGCATCCCTCAGACGCGACTCTGTTTTCACAAGTAGCTGGTGACACTTGTCTTACAACGGGCCCGCTGTTCCTGTCAGTGCCAACTCTCCTGCATCGTGACAGTTTCCCGAACACAGAGCCAACGGCTCCTTCTCTTTGACCGTGGTAGCGTGATGCACCTTCCCCAGACTTGCTCTTGGGGAGCACGGTGACAGACGTGTCCCTTTCCTTAAGGCCCTTTCCAGAGGTGCAACCACGCTTCTCTCTCTGGCATAGGGAATGCTAGCTAAAAGAAAATTTCGCTCCATGCCGGTATCTTGCACTGTCCTGAGCAGACTAGCTCAGGCAAGAAGCAGCAGCTTCCCACAAACCCGACTCTGATTGCCCAACGAATGTTATGCTTTCCCAGAGAGGATGCCTGGGCATAGAAGGATTTCGTTCCATGCGGGATTATTACAACGTGCAGGGGACACTAGATCAGGGAAGCAGCAGCAGCATACCTCAGACGCGACTCTGTTTTCCAAGTAGCTGGTGACTCTTGTCTTACAACGGGCGCGCTGTTCCTGCCAGTGCCAACTCTCCTGCATCGCGACCGTTTCCCGAACTCAAAGCGAACGGCTCCTTCTCTTTGCCTGTGGCAGCGTGCTGCACCTTCCCCAGACTTGCTCTTGGGGAGCACGGTGACAGACGTGTCCCTTTCCTTAAGGCCCTTTCCAGAGGTGCAACCACGCTTCTCTCTCTGGCATAGGGGATGCTAGGTGAAAGAATATTTCGCTCCATGCGGGTATCTTGCACTGTCCTGAGCAGAGTAGCTCAGGCAAGAAGCAGCAGCTTCCCACAAACCCGACTCTGATTGCCCAACGAATGCTATGCTTTCCCAGATCGGATGCCTGGGCATAGAAGGATTTCGTTCCATGCGGGTTTATTACAACGTGCAGGGGAGACTAGATCAGGGAAGCAGCAGCAGCATCCCTCAGATGTGACTCTGATTTCCCAACGAAAGCTGTGCCTTCCCAGAGGGGATGCCCGGGCAAAGAGGCTTTCGCTCTATGCGGGGCTCTCCCACCGTCCTACGAATACTAGGCTAAGGCAAGCAGCCACAGCAGCCTACAGATCCGACTCTGATTTACCAGCTACTGCTATACGTTCGCCGAGGTTTTCAGCTGGCGCGAACTGCCCTTCGCTGCTGCTTCACAGCAAGGCTTTGGGCATTCGCTCTGACACTTCAAAGAAGAAGAGCTGCGGGAGAGCTAGTGTATCTTGGGCCTTGCTTTCCGGGGCTCCATGTTCGCGCCGTGCGTTCTCCCTGCCAAGCCGAACTAAGCAGGGTCAATCACAAACCTACAGCAGTGTGCGTTGCCTAGGATGGCACTCTATGCTCACTTCATGTCCTGGCATAGGCAAGGCTAGGCCTTTTGCACTAGAGCTCGCGTGGAATCGGGGACTAAGCCAGTGCCTTCCCCACAGGAGAGGAGAGTCGACATGAACCCTGCACACTGCCCGTGCACGGGGATGGGGATCTGTTTGGGTCTGTCCCCCCTCCTACCCCGGCACACTTCCTGACACCAACAACGTTGTCACATCTTGGAGGAAGACGGCATCGGACTGCCCGTTCGTCCAGGGAGCTGTTTCTGCGAGTTGCGGCTATGGCGCTTGGTGGCAAGCCCAAGTCTGCCCTAGGCAGAGGGGGTCAAGGAGACGCTGTCCCCTTGGGACCAGAGACACAGGACCGGCCTGCCTTCTGCACAGACTCCTTCCTCAGTGTGGAGCACGCGTGCCTGCCCTAGTCCTACTCTACTGTCACCTTAGCAGCCAGGCCTCCATCCTTCAGCACAGGTAGATGGTGACACTTGTCTTACAACGGGCCCGCTGTTCCTGCCAGTGCCAACTCTCCTGCATCGCGACCTTTTCCCGAACACAAAGCCAACGGCTCCTTCTCTTTGCCCGTGGCAGCGTGCTGCACCTTCCCCAGACTTGCTCTTGGGGAGCACGGTGACAGACGTGTCCCTTTCCTTAAGGCCCTTTCCAGAGGTGCAACCACGCTTCTCTCTCTGGCAGAGGGGATGCTAGGTGAAAGGGAATTTCGCTCCATGCGGGTATCTTGCACTGTCCTCAGCAGAATAGCTCAGGCAAGAAGCAGCAGCTTCCTAAAAACCCGACACTGATTGCCCAACGAAGCTCTGCTTTCTCAGAGAGGAGGCCTGGCCATAGATGATTTCGCTCCATGCGGGTTTATTACAATTTGCAGGGAAGTCTAACTCAGGCAAGCAGCAACAGCATCCCTCAGAAGCGACTCTGATTTCCCAACGAAAGCTGTGACTTCCCAAAAGGGATGCCCGGGCAAAGTGGCTTTCGCTCTATGCGGGGCTCTCCCACCGTCCTACGAATACTAGGCTAAGGCAAGCAGCCACAGCAGCCTACAGATCTGACTCTGATTTACCAACTGAACTAAGCAGGCACAATCAAAAACCAACAGCAGCGTGCGTTGCCTAGGATGGCAATCTATGCTCACTTCATGTCCTGGCATAGGCAAGGCTAGGCCTTTTGCACTAGCGCTCGCGCGGAATCGGGGACTAAGCCAGTGCCTTCCCCACAGGAGAGGAGAGTCGACATGAACCCTGCACCTTCCCCAGACTTGCTCTTGGGGAGCACAGTGACAGACGTGTCCCTTTCCATAAGGCCCTTTCCAGAGGTGCAACCACGCTTCTCTCTCTGGCAGAGGGGATGCTAGGTAAAAGATAATTTCGCTCCATGCGGGTATCTTGCACTGTCCTGAGCAGACTAGCCCAGGCAAGAAGCAGCAGCTTCCCACAAACCCGACTCTGATTGCTGTGCTTTCACAGAGAGGATGCCTGGGCATAGAAGGATTTCATTCCAGGCGGGATTATTACAACGTGCGGGGGAGACTAGATCAGGGAAGCAGCAGCAGCATCCCTCAGACGCGACTCTGTTTTCACAAGTAGCTGGTGACACTTGTCTTACAACGGGCACGCTGTTCCTGCCAGAGCCAACTCTCCTGCATCGTGACCGTTTCCCGAACACAAAGCCAACGGCTCCTTCTCTTTGCCCCTGGCAGCTTGATGCACCTTCCCCAGACTTGCTCTTGGGGAGCACTGTGACAGACGTGTCCCTTTCCTTAAGGCCCTTTCCAGAGGTGCAACCACGCTTCTCTCTCTGGCAGAGGGGATGCTAGGTAAAAGAAAATTTCGCTCCATGCGGGTTTCTTGCACTGTTCTGAGCAGAGTAGCTCAGGCAAGAAGCAGCAGCTTCTCACAAACCCGACTCTGATTGCCCAACGATTGCTATGCTTTCCCAGAGAGGATGCCTGGGCATAGAAGGATTTCGTTCCATGCGGGATTATTACAACGTGCAGGGGACACTAGATCATGGAAGCAGAAGCAGCATCCCTCAGACGCGACTCTGTTTTCACAAGTAGCTGGTGACTCTTGTCTTACAATGGGCCCGCTGTTCCTGCCAGTGCCAACTCTCCTGCATCGCGACAGTTTCCCGAACACAAAGCCAACGGCTCCTTCTCTTTGCCCGTGGCAGCGTGCTGCACCTTCCCCAGACTTCCTCTTGGGGAGCACGGAGACAGACGTGTCCCTTTCCTTAAGCCCCTTTCGAGAGGTGCATCCACGCTTCTCTCTCTGGCAGAGGGGATGCTAGGTGAAAGGGAATTTCGCTCCATGCGGGTATCTTGCACTGTCCTCAGCAGAATAGCTCAGGCAAGAAGCAGCAGCTTCCTAAAAACCCGACTCTAATTGCCCAACGAATGCTCTGCTTTCTCAGAGAGGAGGCCTGGCCATAGATGATTTCGCTCCATGCGGGTTTATTACAATTTGCAGGGAAGTCTAACTCAGGCAAGCAGCAACAGCATCCCTCAGACGCGACTCTGATTTCCCAACGAAAGCTGTGACTTCCCAAAGGGGATGCCCTGGCAAAGTGGCTTTCGCTCTATGCGGGGCTCTCCCACCGTCCTACGAATACTAGGCTAAGGCAAGCAGCCACAGCAGCCTACAGATCTGACTCTGATTTACCAACTGAACTAAGCAGGCACAATCAAAAACGAACAGCAGCGTGTGTTGCCTAGGATGGCACTCTATGCTCACTTCATGTCCTGGCATAGGCAAGGCTAGGCCTTTTGCACTAGCGCTCGTGTGGAATCGGGGACTAAGCCAGTGCCTTCCCCACAGGAGAGGAGAGTCGACATGATCCCTGCACACCGCCCGTGCACTGTGCTAGGGATCTGTTTGGGTCTGTCCCCCCTCCTACCCCGGCACACTTCCTGACACCAACAACGTTGTCACATCTTGGAGGAAGACGGCATCGGACTGCCCGTTCGTCCAGGGAGCTGTTTCTGCGAGTTGAAGCTATGGCGCTTGGTGGCAAGCCCAAGTCTGCCCTAGGCACAGGTGGTCAAGGAGACGCTGTCCCCTTGGGACCAGAGACACAGGACAGGCCTGCCTTCTGCCCAGACTCCTTCCTCAGTGTGGAGCACACCTGCCTGCCATAGTCATACTCTTCTGTCACCTTAGCAGCCAGGCCTCCGACCCTCAGCACAGGTAGATGGTGACACTTGTCTTACAACGGGCCCGCTGTTCTGGCCAGTGCCAACTCTCCTTCATCGCGACCGTTTCCCGAACACAAAGCCAACGGCTCCTTCTCTTTGCCCGTGGCAGCGTGATGCACCTTCCCGAGACTTGCTCTTGGGGAGCACAGTGACAGACGTGTCCCTTTCCATAAGGCCCTTTCCAGAGGTGCAACCACGCTTCTCTCTCTGGCAGAGGGGATGCTAGGTAAAAGATAATTTCGCTCCATGCGGGTATCTTGCACTGTCCTGAGCAGACTAGCTCAGGAAAGAAGCAGCAGCTTCCCACAAACCCGACTCTGATTGCCCAACGAATGCTATGCTTTCCCAGAGAGGATGCCTGGGCATAGAAGGATTTCATTCCATGCGGGATTATTACAACGTGCAGGGGAGACTAGATCAGGGAAGCAGCAGCAGCATCCCTCAGACGCGACTCTGTTTTCACAAGTAGCTGGTGACACTGTCTTACAACGGGCCCGCTGTTCCTGCCAGTGCCAACTCTCCTGCATCGCGACCGTTTCCCGAACACAAAGCCAACGGCTCCTTCTCTTTGCCCGTGGCAGCGTGCTGCACCTTCCCCAGACTTGCTCTTGGGGAGCACGGTGACAGACGTGTCCCTTTCCTTAAGCCCCTTTCCAGAGGTGCAACCACGCTTCTCTCTCTGGCAGAGGGGATGCTAGGTGAAAGGGAATTTCGCTCCATGCGGGTATCTTGCACTGTCCTGAGCAGAGTAGCTCAGGCAAGAAGCAGCAGCTTCCCAAAAACCCGACTCTGATTGCCCAACGAATGCTATGCTTTCCCAGAGAGGATGCCTGGACATAGAAGGATTTCGTTCCATGCGGGTTTATTACAACGTGCAGGGGAGACTAGCTCAGGGAAGCAGCAGCAGCATCCCTCAGACGCGACTCTGATTTCCCAACGAAAGCTGTGCCTTCCCAGAGGGGATGCCCGGGCAAAGAGGCTTTCGCTCTATGCGGGGCTCTCCAACCGTCCTACGAATACTAGGCTTAGGCAAGCAGCCACAGCAGCCTACAGATCCGACTCTGATTTACCAGCTACTGCTATACGTTCGCAGAGGTTTTCAGCTGGCGCGAACTGCCCTTCGCTGCTGCTTCACAGCAAGGCTTTGGGCATTCGCTCTGAGACTTCAAAGAAGAAGAGCTGCGGGAGAGCTAGTGTATCTTGGGCCTTGCTTTCCGGGGCTCCATGTTCGCGCCATGCGTTCTCACTGCCAAGCCGAACTAAGCAGGGTCAATCACAAACCTACAGCAGTGTGCGTTGCCTAGGATGGCACTCTATGCTCACTTCATGTCCTGGCATAGGCAAGGCTAGGCCTTTTGCACTAGCGCTCGCGTGGAATCGGGGACTAAGCCAGTGCCTTCCCCACAGGAGAGGAGAGTCGACATGAACCCTGCACACTGCCCGTGCACGGGGATGGGGATCTGTTTGGGTCTGTCCTCCCTCCTACCCCGGCACACTTCCTGACACCTACAACGTTGTCACATCTTGGAGGAAGACGGCATCGGACTGCCCGTTCGTCCAGGGAGCTGTTTCTGCGAGTTGCGGCTATGGCGCTTGGTGGCAAGCCCAAGTCTGCCCTAGGCAGAGGGGGTCAAGGAGACGCTGTCCCCTTGGGACCAGAGACACAGGACCGGCCTGCCTTCTGCACAGACTCCTTCCTCAGTGTGGAGCACGCGTGTCTGCCCTAGTCGTACTCTTCTGTCACCTTAGCAGCCAGGCCTCCGTCCCTCAGCACAGGTAGATGGTGACACTTGACTTACAACGGGCCCACTGTTCCTGCCAGTGCCAACTCTCCTGCATCGCGACCGTTTCCCGAACACAAAGCCAACGGCTCCTTCTCTTTGCCCGTGGCAGCGTGCTGCACCTTCCCCAGACTTGCTCTTGGGGAGCACGGTGACAGACGTGTCCCTTTCCTTAAGCCCCTTTCCAGAGGTGCATCCACGCTTCTCTCTCTGGCAGAGGGGATGCTAGGTGAAAGGGAATTTCGCTCCATGCGGGTATCTTGCACTGTCCTCAGCAGAATAGCTCAGGCAAGAAGCAGCAGCTTCCTAAAAACCCGACACTGATTGCCCAACGAATGCTCTGCTTTCTCAGAGAGGAGGCCTGGCCATAGATGATTTCGCTCCATGCGGGTTTATTACAATTTGCAGGGAAGTCTAACTCAGGCAAGCAGCAACAGCATCCCTCAGACGCGACTCTGATTTCCCAACGAAAGCTGTGACTTCCCAAAGGGGATGCCCGGGCAAAGTGGCTTTCGCTCTATGCGGGGCTCTCCCACCGTCCTACGAATACTAGGCTAAGGCAAGCAGCCACAGCAGCCTACAGATCTGACTCTGATTTACCAACTGAACTAAGCAGGCACAATCAAACCAACAGCAGCGTGTGTTGCCTAGGATGGCACTCTATGCTCACTTCATGTCCTGTCATAGGCAAGGCTAGGCCTTTTGCACTAGCGCTCGTGTGGAATCGGGGACTAAGCCACTGCCTTCCCCACAGGAGAGGAGAGTCGACATGAACCCTGCACACTGCCCGTGCACTGGGCTGGGGATCTGTTTGGGTCTGTCCCCCTCCTACTCCGGCACACTTCCTGACACCAACAACGTTGTCACATCTTGGAGGAAGACGGCATCGGACTGCCCGTTCGTCCAGGGAGCTGTTTCTGCGAGTTGAAGCTATGGCGCTTGGTGGCAAGCCCAAGTCTGCCCTAGGCACAGGTGGTCAAGGAGACGCTGTCCCCTTGGGACCAGAGACACAGGACAGGCCTGCCTTCTGCCCAGACTCCTTCCTCAGTGTGGAGCACACCTGCCTGCCATAGTCATACTCTTCTGTCACCTTAGCAGCCAGGCCTCCGACCCTCAGCACAGGTAGATGGTGACACTTGTCTTACAACGGGCCCGCTGTTCCTGCCAGTGCCAACTCTCCTTCATCGCGACCGTTTCCCGAACACAAAGCCAACGGCTCCTTCTCTTTGCCCGTGGCAGCGTGATGAACCTTCCCAAGATTTGCTCTTGGGGAGCACAGTGACAGACGTGTCCCTTTCCATAAGGCCCTTTCCAGAGGTGCAACCACGCTTCTCTCTCTGGCAGAGGGGATGCTAGGTAAAAGATAATTTCGCTCCATGCGGGTATCTTGCACTGTCCTGAGCAGAGTAGCTCAGGCAAGAAACAGCAGCTTCCCACAAACCCGACTCTGATTGCCCAACGAATGCTATGCTTTCCCAGAGAGGATGCCTGGGCATAGAAGGATTTCGTTCCATGCGGGATTATTACAACGTGCAGGGGACACTAGATCAGGGAAGCAGCAGCAGCATACCTCAGACGCGACTCTGTTTTCACAAGTAGCTGGTGACTCTTGTCTTACAACGGGCCCGCTGTTCCTGCCAGTGCCAACTCTCCTTCATCGCGACCGTTTCCCGAACACAAAGCCAACGGCTCCTTCTCTTTTCCCGTGGCAGCGTGCTAAACCTTCCCCAGACTTGCTCTTGGGGAGCACGGTGACAGACGTGTCCCTTTCCTTAAGGCCCTTTCCAGAGGTGCAACCAAGCTTCTCTCTCTGGCAGAGGGGATGCTAGGTGAAAGGGAATTTCGCTCCATGCGGGTATCTTGCACTGTCCTGAGCAGAGTAGCTCAGGCAAGAAGCAGCAGCTTCCCAAAAACCCGACTCTGATTGCCCAACGAATGCTATGCTTTCCCAGAGAGGATGCCTGGACATAGAAGGATTTCGTTCCATGCGGGTTTATTACAACGTGCAGGGGAGACTAGCTCAGGGAAGCAGCAGCAGCATCCCTCAGACGCGACTCTGATTTCCCAACGAAAGCTGTGCCTTCCCAGAGGGGATGCCCGGGCAAAGAGGCTTTCGCTCTATGCGGGGCTCTCCAACCGTCCTACGAATACTAGGCTTAGGCAAGCAGCCACAGCAGCCTACAGATCCGACTCTGATTTACCAGCTACTGCTATACGTTCGCAGAGGTTTTCAGCTGGCGCGAACTGCCCTTCGCTGCTGCTTCACAGCAAGGCTTTGGGCATTCGCTCTGAGACTTCAAAGAAGAAGAGCTGCGGGAGAGCTAGTGTATCTTGGGCCTTGCTTTCCGGGGCTCCATGTTCGCGCCATGCGTTCTCACTGCCAAGCCGAACTAAGCAGGGTCAATCACAAACCTACAGCAGTGTGCGTTGCCTAGGATGGCACTCTATGCTCACTTCATGTCCTGGCATAGGCAAGGCTAGGCCTTTTGCACTAGCGCTCGCGTGGAATCGGGGACTAAGCCAGTGCCTTCCCCACAGGAGAGGAGAGTCGACATGAACCCTGCACACTGCCCGTGCACGGGGATGGGGATCTGTTTGGGTCTGTCCTCCCTCCTACCCCGGCACACTTCCTGACACCTACAACGTTGTCACATCTTGGAGGAAGACGGCATCGGACTGCCCGTTCGTCCAGGGAGCTGTTTCTGCGAGTTGCGGCTATGGCGCTTGGTGGCAAGCCCAAGTCTGCCCTAGGCAGAGGGGGTCAAGGAGACGCTGTCCCCTTGGGACCAGAGACACAGGACCGGCCTGCTTTCTGCACAGACTCCTTCCTCAGTGTGGAGCACGCGTGTCTGCCCTAGTCGTACTCTTCTGTCACCTTAGCAGCCAGGCCTCCGTCCCTCAGCACAGGTAGATGGTGACACTTGACTTACAACGGGCCCGCTGTTCCTGCCAGTGCCAACTCTCCTGCATCGCGACCGTTTCCCGAACACAAAGCCAACGGCTCCTTCTCTTTGCCCGTGGCAGCGTGCTGCACCTTCCCCAGACTTGCTCTTGGGGAGCACGGTGACAGACGTGTCCCTTTCCTTAATCCCCTTTCCAGAGGTGCATCCACGCTTCTCTCTCTGGCAGAGGGGATGCTAGGTGAAAGGGAATTTCGCTCCATGCGGGTATCTTGCACTGTCCTCAGCAGAATAGCTCAGGCAAGAAGCAGCAGCTTCCTAAAAACCCGACACTGATTGCCCAACGAATGCTCTGCTTTCTCAGAGAGGAGGCCTGGCCATAGATGATTTCGCTCCATGCTGGTTTATTACAATTTGCAGGGAAGTCTAACTCAGGCAAGCAGCAACAGCATCCCTCAGACGCGACTCTTATTTCCCAACGAAAGCTGTGACTTCCCAAAGGGGATGCCCGGGCAAAGTGGCTTTCGCTCTATGCGGGGCTCTCCCACCGTCCTACGAATACTAGGCTAAGGCAAGCAGCCACAGCAGCCTACAGATCTGACTCTGATTTACCAACTGAACTAAGCAGGCACAATCAAAAACCAACAGCAGCGTGTGTTGCCTAGGATGGCACTCTATGCTCACTTCATGTCCTGTCATAGGCAAGGCTAGGCCTTTTGCACTAGCGCTCGTGTGGAATCGGGGACTAAGCCACTGCCTTCCCCACAGGAGAGGAGAGTCGACATGAACCCTGCACACTGCCCGTGCACTGGGCTGGGGATCTGTTTGGGTCTGTCCCCCCTCCTACCCCGGCACACTTCCTGACACCAACAACGTTGTCACATCTTGGAGGAAGACGGCATCGGACTGCCCGTTCGTCCAGGGAGCTGTTTCTGCGAGTTGAAGCTATGGCGCTTGGTGGCAAGCCCAAGTCTGCCCTAGGCACAGGTGGTCAAGGAGACGCTGTCCCCTTGGGACCAGAGACACAGGACAGGCCTGCCTTCTGCCCAGACTCCTTCCTCAGTGTGGAGCACACCTGCCTGCCATAGTCATACTCTTCTGTCACCTTAGCAGCCAGGCCTCCGACCCTCAGCACAGGTAGATGGTGACACTTGTCTTACAACGGGCCCGCTGTTCCTGCCAGTGCCAACTCTCCTTCATCGCGACCGTTTCCCGAACACAAAGCCAACGGCTCCTTCTCTTTGCCCGTGGCAGCGTGATGAACCTTCCCGAGATTTGCTCTTGGGGAGCACAGTGACAGACGTGTCCCTTTCCATAAGGCCCTTTCCAGAGGTGCAACCACGCTTCTCTCTCTGGCAGAGGGGATGCTAGGTAAAAGATAATTTCGCTCCATGCGGGTATCTTGCACTGTCCTGAGCAGAGTAGCTCAGGCAAGAAGCAGCAGCTTCCCACAAACCCGACTCTGATTGCCCAACGAATGCTATGCTTTCCCAGAGAGGATGCCTGGGCATAGAAGGATTTCGTTCCATGCGGGATTATTACAACGTGCAGGGGACACTAGATCAGGGAAGCAGCAGCAGCATACCTCAGACGCGACTCTGTTTTCACAAGTAGCTGGTGACTCTTGTCTTACAACGGGCCCGCTGTTCCTGCCAGTGCCAACTCTCCTGCATCGCGACCGTTTCCCGAACACAAAGCCAACGGCTCCTTCTCTTTTCCCGTGGCAGCGTGCTAAACCTTCCCCAGACTTGCTCTTGGTGAGCACGGTGACAGACGTGTCCCTTTCCTTAAGGCCCTTTCCAGAGGTGCAACCACGCTTCTCTCTCTGGCAGAGGGGATGCTAGGTGAAAGAAAATTTCGCTCCATGCGGGTATCTTGCACTGTCCTGAGCAGAGTAGCTCAGGCAAGAAGCAGCAGCTTCCCAAAAACCCGACTCTGATTGCCCAACGAATGCTATGCTTTCCCAGAGAGGATGCCTGGACATAGAAGGATTTCGTTCCATGCGGGTTTATTACAACGTGCAGGGGAGACTAGCTCAGGGAAGCAGCAGCAGCATCCCTCAGACGCGACTCTGATTTCCCAACGAAAGCTGTGCCTTCCCAGAGGGGATGCCCGGGCAAAGAGGCTTTCGCTCTATGCGGGGCTCTCCAACCGTCCTACGAATACTAGGCTTAGGCAAGCAGCCACAGCAGCCTACAGATCCGACTCTGATTTACCAGCTACTGCTATACGTTCGCAGAGGTTTTCAGCTGGCGCGAACTGCCCTTCGCTGATGCTTCACAGCAAGGCTTTGGGCATTCGCTCTGAGACTTCAAAGAAGAAGAGCTGCGGGAGAGCTAGTGGATCTTGGGCCTTGCTTCCCGGGGCTCCATGTTCGCGCCATGCGTTCTCACTGCCAAGCCGAACTAAGCAGGGTCAATCACAAACCTACAGCAGTGTGCGTTGCCTAGGATGGCACTCTATGCTCACTTCATGTCCTGGCATAGGCAAGGCTAGGCCTTTTGCACTAGCGCTCGCGTGGAATCGGGGACTAAGCCAGTGCCTTCCCCACAGGAGAGGAGAGTTGACATGAACCCTGCACACTGCCCGTGCACGGGGATGGGGATCTGTTTGGGTCTGTCCTCCCTCCTACCCCGGCACACTTCCTGACACCTACAACGTTGTCACATCTTGGAGGAAGACGGCATCGGACTGCCCGTTCGTCCAGGGAGCTGTTTCTGCGAGTTGCGGCTATGGCGCTTGGTGGCAAGCCCAAGTCTGCCCTAGGCAGAGGGGGTCAAGGAGACGCTGTCCCCTTGGGACCAGAGACACAGGACCGGCCTGCCTTCTGCACAGACTCCTTCCTCAGTGTGGAGCACGCGTGTCTGCCCTAGTCGTACTCTTCTGTCACCTTAGCAGCCAGGCCTCCGTCTCTCAGCACAGGTAGATCGTGACACTTGACTTACAACGGGCCCGCTGTTCCTGCCAGTGCCAACTCTCCTGCATCGCGACCGTTTCCCGAACACAAAGCCAACGGCTCCTTCTCTTTGCCCGTGGCAGCGTGCTGCACCTTCCCCAGACTTGCTCTTGGGGAGCACGGTGACAGACGTGTCCCTTTCCTTAATCCCCTTTCCAGAGGTGCATCCACGCTTCTCTCTCTGGCAGAGGGGATGCTAGGTGAAAGGGAATTTCGCTCCATGCGGGTATCTTGCACTGTCCTCAGCAGAATAGCTCAGGCAAGAAGCAGCAGCTTCCTAAAAACCCGACACTGATTGCCCAACGAATGCTCTGCTTTCTCAGAGAGGAGGCCTGGCCATAGATGATTTCGCTCCATGCGGGTTTATTACAATTTGCAGGGAAGTCTAACTCAGGCAAGCAGCAACAGCATCCCTCAGACGCGACTCTGATTTCCCAACGAAAGCTGTGACTTCCCAAAGGGGATGCCCGGGCAAAGTGGCTTTCGCTCTATGCGGGGCTCTCCCACCGTCCTACGAATACTAGGCTAAGGCAAGCAGCCACAGCAGCCTACAGATCTGACTCTGATTTACCAACTGAACTAAGCAGGCACAATCAAACCAACAGCAGCGTGTGTTGCCTAGGATGGCACTCTATGCTCACTTCATGTCCTGTCATAGGCAAGGCTAGGCCTTTTGCACTAGCGCTCGTGTGGAATCGGGGACTAAGCCACTGCCTTCCCCACAGGAGAGGAGAGTCGACATGAACCCTGCACACTGCCCGTGCACTGGGCTGGGGATCTGTTTGGGTCTGTCCCCCCTCCTACTCCGGCACACTTCCTGACACCAACAACGTTGTCACATCTTGGAGGAAGACGGCATCGGACTGCCCGTTCGTCCAGGGAGCTGTTTCTGCGAGTTGAAGCTATGGCGCTTGGTGGCAAGCCCAAGTCTGCCCTAGGCACAGGTGGTCAAGGAGACGCTGTCCCCTTGGGACCAGAGACACAGGACAGGCCTGCCTTCTGCCCAGACTCCTTCCTCAGTGTGGAGCACACCTGCCTGCCATAGTCATACTCTTCTGTCACCTTAGCAGCCAGGCCTCCGACCCTCAGCACAGGTAGATGGTGACACTTGTCTTACAACGGGCCCGCTGTTCCTGCCAGTGCCAACTCTCCTTCATCGCGACCGTTTCCCGAACACAAAGCCAACGGCTCCTTCTCTTTGCCCGTGGCAGCGTGATGAACCTTCCCGAGATTTGCTCTTGGGGAGCACAGTGACAGACGTGTCCCTTTCCATAAGGCCCTTTCCAGAGGTGCAACCACGCTTCTCTCTCTGGCAGAGGGGATGCTAGGTAAAAGATAATTTCGCTCCATGCGGGTATCTTGCACTGTCCTGAGCAGAGTAGCTCAGGCAAGAAGCAGCAGCTTCCCACAAACCCGACTCTGATTGCCCAACGAATGCTATGCTTTCCCAGAGAGGATGCCTGGGCATAGAAGGATTTCGTTCCATGCGGGATTATTACAACGTGCAGGGGACACTAGATCAGGGAAGCAGCAGCAGCATACCTCAGACGCGACTCTGTTTTCACAAGTAGCTGGTGACTCTTGTCTTACAACGGGCCCGCTGTTCCTGCCAGTGCCAACTCTCCTGCATCGCGACCGTTTCCCGAACACAAAGCCAACGGCTCCTTCTCTTTTCCCGTGGCAGCGTGCTAAACCTTCCCCAGACTTGCTCTTGGTGAGCACGGTGACAGACGTGTCCCTTTCCTTAAGGCCCTTTCCAGAGGTGCAACCACGCTTCTCTCTCTGGCAGAGGGGATGCTAGGTGAAAGAAAATTTCGCTCCATGCGGGTATCTTGCACTGTCCTGAGCAGAGTAGCTCAGGCAAGAAGCAGCAGCTTCCCAAAAACCCGACTCTGATTGCCCAACGAATGCTATGCTTTCCCAGAGAGGATGCCTGGACATAGAAGGATTTCGTTCCATGCGGGTTTATTACAACGTGCAGGGGAGACTAGCTCAGGGAAGCAGCAGCAGCATCCCTCAGACGCGACTCTGATTTCCCAACGAAAGCTGTGCCTTCCCAGAGGGGATGCCCGGGCAAAGAGGCTTTCGCTCTATGCGGGGCTCTCCAACCGTCCTACGAATACTAGGCTTAGGCAAGCAGCCACAGCAGCCTACAGATCCGACTCTGATTTACCAGCTACTGCTATACGTTCGCAGAGGTTTTCAGCTGGCGCGAACTGCCCTTCGCTGATGCTTCACAGCAAGGCTTTGGGCATTCGCTCTGAGACTTCAAAGAAGAAGAGCTGCGGGAGAGCTAGTGTATCTTGGGCCTTGCTTTCCGGGGCTCCATGTTCGCGCCATGCGTTCTCACTGCCAAGCCGAACTAAGCAGGGTCAATCACAAACCTACAGCAGTGTGCGTTGCCTAGGATGGCACTCTATGCTCACTTCATGTCCTGGCATAGGCAAGGCTAGGCCTTTTGCACTAGCGCTCGCGTGGAATCGGGGACTAAGCCAGTGCCTTCCCCACAGGAGAGGAGAGTTGACATGAACCCTGCACACTGCCCGTGCACGGGGATGGGGATCTGTTTGGGTCTGTCCTCCCTCCTACCCCGGCACACTTCCTGACACCTACAACGTTGTCACATCTTGGAGGAAGACGGCATCGGACTGCCCGTTCGTCCAGGGAGCTGTTTCTGCGAGTTGCGGCTAT
Organism: Neogale vison; assembly: GCF_020171115.1. Classification (NCBI taxonomy): domain Eukaryota; kingdom Metazoa; phylum Chordata; class Mammalia; order Carnivora; family Mustelidae; genus Neogale; species Neogale vison. Next base: position 217,807,400 of record NC_058101.1, read on the forward strand.
GGCGCTTGGTGGCAAGCCCAAGTCTGCCCTAGGCAGAGGGGGTCAAGGAGACGCTGTCCCCTTGGGACCAGAGACACAGGACCGGCCTGCCTTCTGCACAGACTCCTTCCTCAGTGTGGAGCACGCGTGTCTGCCCTAGTCGTACTCTTCTGTCACCTTAGCAGCCAGGCCTCCGTCCCTCAGCACAGGTAGATGGTGACACTTGACTTACAACGGGCCCGCTGTTCCTGCCAGTGCCAACTCTCCTGCATCGCGACCGTTTCCCGAACACAAAGCCAACGGCTCCTTCTCTTTGCCCGTGGCAGCGTGCTGCACCTTCCCCAGACTTGCTCTTGGGGAGCACGGTGACAGACGTGTCCCTTTCCTTAATCCCCTTTCCAGAGGTGCATCCACGCTTCTCTCTCTGGCAGAGGGGATGCTAGGTGAAAGGGAATTTCGCTCCATGCGGGTATCTTGCACTGTCCTCAGCAGAATAGCTCAGGCAAGAAGCAGCAGCTTCCTAAAAACCCGACACTGATTGCCCAACGAATGCTCTGCTTTCTCAGAGAGGAGGCCTGGCCATAGATGATTTCGCTCCATGCTGGTTTATTACAATTTGCAGGGAAGTCTAACTCAGGCAAGCAGCAACAGCATCCCTCAGACGCGACTCTGATTTCCCAACGAAAGCTGTGACTTCCCAAAGGGGATGCCCGGGCAAAGTGGCTTTCGCTCTATGCGGGGCTCTCCCACCGTCCTACGAATACTAGGCTAAGGCAAGCAGCCACAGCAGCCTACAGATCTGACTCTGATTTACCAACTGAACTAAGCAGGCACAATCAAACCAACAGCAGCGTGTGTTGCCTAGGATGGCACTCTATGCTCACTTCATGTCCTGTCATAGGCAAGGCTAGGCCTTTTGCACTAGCGCTCGTGTGGAATCGGGGACTAAGCCACTGCCTTCCCCACAGGAGAGGAGAGTCGACATGAACCCTGCACACTGCCCGTGCACTGGGCTGGGGATCTGTTTGGGTCTGTCCCCCCTCCTACTCCGGCACACTTCCTGACACCAACAACGTTGTCACATCTTGGAGGAAGACGGCATCGGACTGCCCGTTCGTCCAGGGAGCTGTTTCTGCGAGTTGAAGCTATGGCGCTTGGTGGCAAGCCCAAGTCTGCCCTAGGCACAGGTGGTCAAGGAGACGCTGTCCCCTTGGGACCAGAGACACAGGACAGGCCTGCCTTCTGCCCAGACTCCTTCCTCAGTGTGGAGCACACCTGCCTGCCATAGTCATACTCTTCTGTCACCTTAGCAGCCAGGCCTCCGACCCTCAGCACAGGTAGATGGTGACACTTGTCTTACAACGGGCCCGCTGTTCCTGCCAGTGCCAACTCTCCTTCATCGCGACCGTTTCCCGAACACAAAGCCAACGGCTCCTTCTCTTTGCCCGTGGCAGCGTGATGAACCTTCCCAAGATTTGCTCTTGGGGAGCACAGTGACAGACGTGTCCCTTTCCATAAGGCCCTTTCCAGAGGTGCAACCACGCTTCTCTCTCTGGCAGAGGGGATGCTAGGTAAAAGATAATTTCGCTCCATGCGGGTATCTTGCACTGTCCTGAGCAGACTAGCTCAGGCAAGAAGCAGCAGCTTCCCACAAACCCGACTCTGATTGCCCAACGAATGCTATGCTTTCCCAGAGAGGATGCCTGGGCATAGAAGGATTTCGTTCCATGCGGGATTATTACAACGTGCAGGGGACACTAGATCAGGGAAGCAGCAGCAGCATACCTCAGACGCGACTCTGTTTTCACAAGTAGCTGGTGACTCTTGTCTTACAACGGGCCCGCTGTTCCTGCCAGTGCCAACTCTCCTGCATCGCGACCGTTTCCCGAACACAAAGCCAACGGCTCCTTCTCTTTTCCCGTGGCAGCGTGCTAAACCTTCCCCAGACTTGCTCTTGGGGAGCACGGTGACAGACGTGTCCCTTTCCTTAAGGCCCTTTCCAGAGGTGCAACCACGCTTCTCTCTCTGGCAGAGGGGATGCTAGGTGAAAGAAAATTTCGCTCCATGCGGGTATCTTGCACTGTCCTGAGCAGAGTAGCTCAGGCAAGAAGCAGCAGCTTCCCACAAACCCGACTCTGATTGCCCAACGAATGCTATGCTTTCCCAGAGACGATGCCTGGGCATAGAAGGATTTCGTTCCATGCGGTTTTATTACAACGTGCAGGGGAGACTAGCTCAGGGAAGCAGCAGCAGCATCCCTCAGACGCGACTCTGATTTCCCAACGAAAGCTGTGCCTTCCCAGAGGGGATGCCCGGGCAAAGAGGCTTTCGCTCTATGCGGGGCTCTCCCACCGTCCTACGAATACTAGGCTAAGGCAAGCAGCCACAGCAGCCTACAGATCCGACTCTGATTTACCAGCTACTGCTATACGTTCGCAGAGGTTTTCAGCTGGCGCGAACTGCCCTTCGCTGCTGCTTCACAGCAAGGCTTTGGGCATTCGCTCTGACACTTCAAAGAAGAAGAGCTGCGGGAGAGCTAGTGTATCTTGGGCCTTGCTTTCCGGGGCTCCATGTTCGCGCCGTGCGTTCTCCCTGCCAAGCCGAACTAAGCAGGGTCAATCACAAACCTACAGCAGTGTGCGTTGCCTAGGATGGCACTCTATGCTCACTTCATGTCCTGGCATAGGCAAGGCTAGGCCTTTTGCACTAGCGCTCGCGTGGAATGGGGGACTAAGCCAGTGCCTTCCCCACAGGAGAGGAGAGTCGACATGAACCCTGCACACTGCCCGTGCACGGGGATGGGGATCTGTTTGGGTCTGTCCCCCCTGCTACCCCGGCACACTTCCTGACACCAACAACGTTGTTACATCTTGAGGAAGACAGCATCGGACTGCCCGTTCGTCCAGGGAGCTGTTTCTGCGAGTTGAAGCTATGGCGCTTGGTGGCAAGCCCAAGTCTGCCCTAGGCACAGGTGGTCAAGGAGACGCTGTCCCCTTGGGCCCAGAGACACAGGACAGGCCTGCCTTCTGCCCAGACTCCTTCCTCAGTGTGGAGCACACCTGCCTGCCATAGTCATACTCTTCTGTCACCTTAGCAGCCAGGCCTCCGACCCTCAGCACAGGTAGATGGTGACACTTGTCTTACAACGGGCCCGCTGTTCCTGCCAGTGCCAACTCTCCTTCATCGCGACCGTTTCCCGAACACAAAGCCAACGGCTCCTTCTCTTTGCCCGTGGCAGCGTGATGAACCTTCCCAAGATTTGCTCTTGGGGAGCACAGTGACAGACGTGTCCCTTTCCTTAAGGCCCTTTCCAGAGGTGCAACCACGCTTCTCTCTCTGGCAGAGGGGATGCTAGGTAAAAGATAATTTCGCTCCATGCGGGTATCTTGCACTGTCCTGAGCAGACTAGCTCAGGCAAGAAGCAGCAGCTTCCCACAAACCCGACTCTGATTGCCCAACGAATGCTGTGCTTTCACAGAGAGGATGCCTGGGCATAGAAGGATTTCATTCCAGGCGGGGTTATTACAACGTGCGGGGGAGACTAGATCAGGGAAGCAGCAGCAGCATCCCTCAGACGCGACTCTGTTTTCACAAGTAGCTGGTGACACTTGTCTTACAACGGGCCCGCTGTTCCTGCCAGTGCCAACTCTCCTGCATCGCGACCGTTTCCCGAATACAAAGCCAACGGCTCCTTCTCTTTTCCCGTGGCAGCGTGCTAAACCTTCCCCAGACTTGCTCTTGGGGAGCACGGTGACAGACGTGTCCCTTTCCTTAAGGCCCTTTCCAGAGGTGCAACCACGCTTCTCTCTCTGGCAGAGGGGATGCTAGGTGAAAGAAAATTTCGCTCCATGCGGGTATCTTGCACTGTCCTGAGCAGAGTAGCTCAGGCAAGAAGCAGCAGCTTCCCAAAAACCCGACTCTGATTGCCCAACGAATGCTATGCTTTCCCAGAGAGGATGCCTGGACATAGAAGGATTTCGTTCCATGCGGTTTTATTACAACGTGCAGGGGAGACTAGCTCAGGGAAGCAGCAGCAGCATCCCTCAGACGCGACTCTGATTTCCCAACGAAAGCTGTGCCTTCCCAGAGGGGATGCCCGGGCAAAGAGGCTTTCGCTCTATGCGGGGCTCTCCAACCGTCCTACGAATACTAGGCTTAGGCAAGCAGCCACAGCAGCCTACAGATCCGACTCTGATTTACCAGCTACTGCTATACGTTCGCAGAGGTTTTCAGCTGGCGCGAACTGCCCTTCGCTGATGCTTCACAGCAAGGCTTTGGGCATTCGCTCTGAGACTTCAAAGAAGAAGAGCTGCGGGAGAGCTAGTGTATCTTGGGCCTTGCTTTCCGGGGCTCCATGTTCGCGCCATGCGTTCTCACTGCCAAGCCGAACTAAGCAGGGTCAATCACAAACCTACAGCAGTGTGCGTTGCCTAGGATGGCACTCTATGCTCACTTCATGTCCTGGCATAGGCAAGGCTAGGCCTTTTGCACTAGCGCTCGCGTGGAATCGGGGACTAAGCCAGTGCCTTCCCCACAGGAGAGGAGAGTTGACATGAACCCTGCACACTGCCCGTGCACGGGGATGGGGATCTGTTTGGGTCTGTCCTCCCTCCTACCCCGGCACACTTCCTGACACCTACAACGTTGTCACATCTTGGAGGAAGACGGCATCGGACTGCCCGTTCGTCCTGGGAGCTGTTTCTGCGAGTTGCGGCTATGGCGCTTGGTGGCAAGCCCAAGTCTGCCCTAGGCAGAGGGGGTCAAGGAGACGCTGTCCCCTTGGGACCAGAGACACAGGACCGGCCTGCCTTCTGCACAGACTCCTTCCTCAGTGTGGAGCACGCGTGTCTGCCCTAGTCGTACTCTTCTCTCACCTTAGCAGCCAGGCCTCCGTCTCTCAGCACAGGTAGATCGTGACACTTGACTTACAACGGGCCCGCTGTTCCTGCCAGTGCCAACTCTCCTGCATCGCGACCGTTTCCCGAACACAAAGCCAACGGCTCCTTCTCTTTGCCCGTGGCAGCGTGCTGCACCTTCCCCAGACTTGCTCTTGGGGAGCACGGTGACAGACGTGTCCCTTTCCTTAATCCCCTTTCCAGAGGTGCATCCACGCTTCTCTCTCTGGCAGAGGGGATGCTAGGTGAAAGGGAATTTCGCTCCATGCGGGTATCTTGCACTGTCCTCAGCAGAATAGCTCAGGCAAGAAGCAGCAGCTTCCTAAAAACCCGACACTGATTGCCCAACGAATGCTCTGCTTTCTCAGAGAGGAGGCCTGGCCATAGATGATTTCGCTCCATGCGGGTTTATTACAATTTGCAGGGAAGTCTAACTCAGGCAAGCAGCAACAGCATCCCTCAGACGCGACTCTGATTTCCCAACGAAAGCTGTGACTTCCCAAAGGGGATGCCCGGGCAAAGTGGCTTTCGCTCTATGCGGGGCTCTCCCACCGTCCTACGAATACTAGGCTAAGGCAAGCAGCCACAGCAGCCTACAGATCTGACTCTGATTTACCAACTGAACTAAGCAGGCACAATCAAACCAACAGCAGCGTGTGTTGCCTAGGATGGCACTCTATGCTCACTTCATGTCCTGTCATAGGCAAGGCTAGGCCTTTTGCACTAGCGCTCGTGTGGAATCGGGGACTAAGCCACTGCCTTCCCCACAGGAGAGGAGAGTCGACATGAACCCTGCACACTGCCCGTGCACTGGGCTGGGGATCTGTTTGGGTCTGTCCCCCCTCCTACTCCGGCACACTTCCTGACACCAACAACGTTGTCACATCTTGGAGGAAGACGGCATCGGACTGCCCGTTCGTCCAGGGAGCTGTTTCTGCGAGTTGAAGCTATGGCGCTTGGTGGCAAGCCCAAGTCTGCCCTAGGCACAGGTGGTCAAGGAGACGCTGTCCCCTTGGGACCAGAGACACAGGACAGGCCTGCCTTCTGCCCAGACTCCTTCCTCAGTGTGGAGCACACCTGCCTGCCATAGTCATACTCTTCTGTCACCTTAGCAGCCAGGCCTCCGACCCTCAGCACAGGTAGATGGTGACACTTGTCTTACAACGGGCCCGCTGTTCCTGCCAGTGCCAACTCTCCTTCATCGCGACCGTTTCCCGAACACAAAGCCAACGGCTCCTTCTCTTTGCCCGTGGCAGCGTGATGAACCTTCCCAAGATTTGCTCTTGGGGAGCACAGTGACAGACGTGTCCCTTTCCATAAGGCCCTTTCCAGAGGTACAACCACGCTTCTCTCTCTGGCAGAGGGGATGCTAGGTAAAAGATAATTTCGCTCCATGCGGGTATCTTGCACTGTCCTGAGCAGAGTAGCTCAGGCAAGAAGCAGCAGCTTCCCACAAACCCGACTCTGATTGCCCAACGAATGCTATGCTTTCCCAGAGAGGATGCCTGGGCATAGAAGGATTTCGTTCCATGCGGGATTATTACAACGTGCAGGGGACACTAGATCAGGGAAGCAGCAGCAGCATACCTCAGACGCGACTCTGTTTTCACAAGTAGCTTGTGACTCTTGTCTTACAACGGGCCCGCTGTTCCTGCCAGTGCCAACTCTCCTGCATCGCGACCGTTTCCCGAACACAAAGCCAACGGCTCCTTCTCTTTTCCCGTGGCAGCGTGCTAAACCTTCCCCAGACTTGCTCTTGGTGAGCACGGTGACAGACGTGTCCCTTTCCTTAAGGCCCTTTCCAGAGGTGCAACCACGCTTCTCTCTCTGGCAGAGGGGATGCTAGGTGAAAGAAAATTTCGCTCCATGCGGGTATCTTGCACTGTCCTGAGCAGAGTAGCTCAGGCAAGAAGCAGCAGCTTCCCACAAACCCGACTCTGATTGCCCAACGAATGCTATGCTTTCCCAGAGACGATGCCTGGGCATAGAAGGATTTCGTTCCATGCGGTTTTATTACAACGTGCAGGGGAGACTAGCTCAGGGAAGCAGCAGCAGCATCCCTCAGACGCGACTCTGATTTCCCAACGAAAGCTGTGCCTTCCCAGAGGGGATGCCCGGGCAAAGAGGCTTTCGCTCTATGCGGGGCTCTCCCACCGTCCTACGAATACTAGGCTAAGGCAAGCAGCCACAGCAGCCTACAGATCCGACTCTGATTTACCAGCTACTGCTATACGTTCGCAGAGGTTTTCAGCTGGCGCGAACTGCCCTTCGCTGCTGCTTCACAGCAAGGCTTTGGGCATTCGCTCTGACACTTCAAAGAAGAAGAGCTGCGGGAGAGCTAGTGTATCTTGGGCCTTGCTTTCCGGGGCTCCATGTTCGCGCCGTGCGTTCTCCCTGCCAAGCCGAACTAAGCAGGGTCAATCACAAACCTACAGCAGTGTGCGTTGCCTAGGATGGCACTCTATGCTCACTTCATGTCCTGGCATAGGCAAGGCTAGGCCTTTTGCACTAGCGCTCGCGTGGAATGGGGGACTAAGCCAGTGCCTTCCCCACAGGAGAGGAGAGTCGACATGAACCCTGCACACTGCACGTGCACGGGGATGGGGATCTGTTTGGGTCTGTCCCCCCTGCTACCCCGGCACACTTCCTGACACCAACAACGTTGTCACATCTTGAGGAAGACAGCATCGGACTGCCCGTTCGTCCAGGGAGCTGTTTCTGCGAGTTGAAGCTATGGCGCTTGGTGGCAAGCCCAAGTCTGCCCTAGGCACAGGTGGTCAAGGAGACGCTGTCCCCTTGGGACCAGAGACACAGGACAGGCCTGCCTTCTGCCCAGACTCCTTCCTCAGTGTGGAGCACACCTGCCTGCCATAGTCATACTCTTCTGTCACCTTAGCAGCCAGGCCTCCGACCCTCAGCACAGGTAGATGGTGACACTTGTCTTACAACGGGCCCGCTGTTCCTGCCAGTGCCAACTCTCCTTCATCGCGACCGTTTCCCGAACACAAAGCCAACGGCTCCTTCTCTTTGCCCGTGGCAGCGTGATGAACCTTCCCAAGATTTGCTCTTGGGGAGCACAGTGACAGACGTGTCCCTTTCCTTAAGGCCCTTTCCAGAGGTGCAACCACGCTTCTCTCTCTGGCAGAGGGGATGCTAGGTAAAAGATAATTTCGCTCCATGCGGGTATCTTGCACTGTCCTGAGCAGACTAGCTCAGGCAAGAAGCAGCAGCTTCCCACAAACCCGACTCTGATTGCCCAACGAATGCTGTGCTTTCAAAGAGAGGATGCCTGGGCATAGAAGGATTTCATTCCAGGCGGGGTTATTACAACGTGCGGGGGAGACTAGATCAGGGAAGCAGCAGCAGCATCCCTCAGACGCGACTCTGTTTTCACAAGTAGCTGGTGACACTTGTCTTACAACGGGCCCGCTGTTCCTGCCAGTGCCAACTCTCCTGCATCGCGACCGTGTCCCGAACACAAAGCCAACGGCTCCTTCTCTTTGCCCCTGGCAGCGTGCTGCACCTTCCCCAGACTTGCTCTTGGGGAGCACGGTGACAGACGTGTCCCTTTCCTTAAGCCGCTTTCGAGAGGTGCATCCACGCATCTCTCTCTGTCAGAGGGGATGCTAGGTGAAAGGGAATTTCGCTCCATGCGGGTATCTTGCACTGTCCTCAGCAGAATAGCTCAGGCAAGAAGCAGCAGCTTCCTAAAAACCCGACTCTGATTGCCCAACGAATGCTCTGCTTTCTCAGAGAGGAGGCCTGGCCATAGATGATTTCGCTCCATGCGGGTTTATTACAATTTGCAGGGAAGTCTAACTCAGGCAAGCAGCAACAGCATCCCTCAGACGCGACTCTGATTTCCCAACGAAAGCTGTGACTTCCCAAAGGGGATGCCCGGGCAAAGTGGCTTTCGCTCTATGCGGGGCTCTCCCACCGTCCTACGAATACTAGGCTAAGGCAAGCAGCCACAGCAGCCTACAGATCTGACTCTGATTTACCAACTGAACTAAGCAGGCACAATCAAAAACCAACAGCAGCGTGCGTTGCCTAGGATGGCACTCTATGCTCACTTCATGTCCTGTCATAGGCAAGGCTAGGCCTTTTGCACTAGCGCTCGTGTGGAATCGGGGACTAAGCCACTGCCTTCCCCACAGGAGAGGAGAGTCGACATGATCCCTGCACACTGCCCGTGCACTGGGCTAGGGATCTGTTTGGGTCTGTCCCCCCTCCTACCCCGGCACACTTCCTGACACCAACAACGTTGTCACATCTTGGAGGAAGACGGCATCGGACTGCCCGTTCTTCCAGGGAGCTGTTTCTGCGAGTTGAAGCTATGGCGCTTGGTGGCAAGCCCAAGTCTGCCCTAGGCACAGGTGGTCAAGGAGACGCTGTCCCCTTGGGACCAGAGACACAGGACAGGCCTGCCTTCTGCCCAGACTCCTTCCTCAGTGTGGAGCACACCTGCCTGCCATAGTCATACTCTTCTGTCACCTTAGCAGCCAGGCCTCCGACCCTCAGCACAGGTAGATGGTGACACTTGTCTTACAACGGGCCCGCTGTTCCTGCCAGTGCCAACTCTCCTTCATCGCGACCGTTTCCCGAACACAAAGCCAACGGCTCCTTCTCTTTGCCCGTGGCAGCGTGATGAACCTTCCCGAGATTTGCTCTTGGGGAGCACAGTGACAGACGTGTCCCTTTCCATAAGGCCCTTTCCAGAGGTGCAACCACGCTTCTCTCTCTGGCAGAGGGGATGCTAGGTAAAAGATAATTTCGCTCCATGCGGGTATCTTGCACTGTCCTGAGCAGAGTAGCTCAGGCAAGAAGCAGCAGCTTCCCACAAACCCGACTCTGATTGCCCAACGAATGCTATGCTTTCCCAGAGAGGATGCCTGGGCATAGAAGGATTTCGTTCCATGCGGGATTATTACAACGTGCAGGGGACACTAGATCAGGGAAGCAGCAGCAGCATACCTCAGACGCGACTCTGTTTTCACAAGTAGCTGGTGACTCTTGTCTTACAACGGGCCCGCTGTTCCTGCCAGTGCCAACTCTCCTGCATCGCGACCGTTTCCCGAACACAAAGCCAACGGCTCCTTCTCTTTTCCCGTGGCAGCGTGCTAAACCTTCCCCAGACTTGCTCTTGGTGAGCACGGTGACAGACGTGTCCCTTTCCTTAAGGCCCTTTCCAGAGGTGCAACCACGCTTCTCTCTCTGGCAGAGGGGATGCTAGGTGAAAGAAAATTTCGCTCCATGCGGGTATCTTGCACTGTCCTGAGCAGAGTAGCTCAGGCAAGAAGCAGCAGCTTCCCAAAAACCCGACTCTGATTGCCCAACGAATGCTATGCTTTCCCAGAGAGGATGCCTGGACATAGAAGGATTTCGTTCCATGCGGGTTTATTACAACGTGCAGGGGAGACTAGCTCAGGGAAGCAGCAGCAGCATCCCTCAGACGCGACTCTGATTTCCCAACGAAAGCTGTGCCTTCCCAGAGGGGATGCCCGGGCAAAGAGGCTTTCGCTCTATGCGGGGCTCTCCAACCGTCCTACGAATACTAGGCTTAGGCAAGCAGCCACAGCAGCCTACAGATCCGACTCTGATTTACCAGCTACTGCTATACGTTCGCAGAGGTTTTCAGCTGGCGCGAACTGCCCTTCGCTGATGCTTCACAGCAAGGCTTTGGGCATTCGCTCTGAGACTTCAAAGAAGAAGAGCTGCGGGAGAGCTAGTGTATCTTGGGCCTTGCTTTCCGGGGCTCCATGTTCGCGCCATGCGTTCTCACTGCCAAGCCGAACTAAGCAGGGTCAATCACAAACCTACAGCAGTGTGCGTTGCCTAGGATGGCACTCTATGCTCACTTCATGTCCTGGCATAGGCAAGGCTAGGCCTTTTGCACTAGCGCTCGCGTGGAATCGGGGACTAAGCCAGTGCCTTCCCCACAGGAGAGGAGAGTCGACATGAACCCTGCACACTGCCCGTGCACGGGGATGGGGATCTGTTTGGGTCTGTCCTCCCTCCTACCCCGGCACACTTCCTGACACCTACAACGTTGTCACATCTTGGAGGAAGACGGCATCGGACTGCCCGTTCGTCCAGGGAGCTGTTTCTGCGAGTTGCGGCTATGGCGCTTGGTGGCAAGCCCAAGTCTGCCCTAGGCAGAGGGGGTCAAGGAGACGCTGTCCCCTTGGGACCAGAGACACAGGACCGGCCTGCTTTCTGCACAGACTCCTTCCTCAGTGTGGAGCACGCGTGTCTGCCCTAGTCGTACTCTTCTGTCACCTTAGCAGCCAGGCCTCCGTCCCTCAGCACAGGTAGATGGTGACACTTGACTTACAACGGGCCCGCTTTTCCTGCCAGTGCCAACTCTCCTGCATCGCGACCGTTTCCCGAACACAAAGCCAACGGCTCCTTCTCTTTGCCCGTGGCAGCGTGCTGCACCTTCCCCAGACTTGCTCTTGGGGAGCACGGTGACAGACGTGTCCCTTTCCTTAATCCCCTTTCCAGAGGTGCATCCACGCTTCTCTCTCTGGCAGAGGGGATGCTAGGTGAAAGGGAATTTCGCTCCATGCGGGTATCTTGCACTGTCCTCAGCAGAATAGCTCAGGCAAGAAGCAGCAGCTTCCTAAAAACCCGACACTGATTGCCCAACGAATGCTCTGCTTTCTCAGAGAGGAGGCCTGGCCATAGATGATTTCGCTCCATGCTGGTTTATTACAATTTGCAGGGAAGTCTAACTCAGGCAAGCAGCAACAGCATCCCTCAGACGCGACTCTTATTTCCCAACGAAAGCTGTGACTTCCCAAAGGGGATGCCCGGGCAAAGTGGCTTTCGCTCTATGCGGGGCTCTCCCACCGTCCTACGAATACTAGGCTAAGGCAAGCAGCCACAGCAGCCTACAGATCTGACTCTGATTTACCAACTGAACTAAGCAGGCACAATCAAAAACCAACAGCAGCGTGTGTTGCCTAGGATGGCACTCTATGCTCACTTCATGTCCTGTCATAGGCAAGGCTAGGCCTTTTGCACTAGCGCTCGTGTGTAATCGGGGACTAAGCCACTGCCTTCCCCACAGGAGAGGAGAGTCGACATGAACCCTGCACACTGCCCGTGCACTGGGCTGGGGATCTGTTTGGGTCTGTCCCCCCTCCTACCCCGGCACAATTCCTGACACCAACAACGTTGTCACATCTTGGAGGAAGACGGCATCGGACTGCCCGTTCGTCCAGGGAGCTGTTTCTGCGAGTTGAAGCTATGGCGCTTGGTGGCAAGCCCAAGTCTGCCCTAGGCACAGGTGGTCAAGGAGACGCTGTCCCCTTGGGACCAGAGACACAGGACAGGCCTGCCTTCTGCCCAGACTCCTTCCTCAGTGTGGAGCACACCTGCCTGCCATAGTCATACTCTTCTGTCACCTTAGCAGCCAGGCCTCCGACCCTCAGCACAGGTAGATGGTGACACTTGTCTTACAACGGGCCCGCTGTTCCTGCCAGTGCCAACTCTCCTTCATCGCGACCGTTTCCCGAACACAAAGCCAACGGCTCCTTCTCTTTGCCCGTGGCAGCGTGATGAACCTTCCCGAGATTTGCTCTTGGGGAGCACAGTGACAGACGTGTCCCTTTCCATAAGGCCCTTTCCAGAGGTGCAACCACGCTTCTCTCTCTGGCAGAGGGGATGCTAGGTAAAAGATAATTTCGCTCCATGCGGGTATCTTGCACTGTCCTGAGCAGACTAGCTCAGGCAAGAAGCAGCAGCTTCCCACAAACCCGACTCTGATTGCCCAACGAATGCTATGCTTTCCCAGAGAGGATGCCTGGGCATAGAAGGATTTCGTTCCATGCGGGATTATTACAACGTGCAGGGGACACTAGATCAGGGAAGCAGCAGCAGCATACCTCAGACGCGACTCTGTTTTCACAAGTAGCTGGTGACTCTTGTCTTACAACGGGCCCGCTGTTCCTGCCAGTGCCAACTCTCCTGCATCGCGACCGTTTCCCGAACACAAAGCCAACGGCTCCTTCTCTTTTCCCGTGGCAGCGTGCTAAACCTTCCCCAGACTTGCTCTTGGTGAGCACGGTGACAGACGTGTCCCTTTCCTTAAGGCCCTTTCCAGAGGTGCAACCACGCTTCTCTCTCTGGCAGAGGGGATGCTAGGTGAAAGAAAATTTCGCTCCATGCGGGTATCTTGCACTGTCCTGAGCAGAGTAGCTCAGGCAAGAAGCAGCAGCTTCCCAAAAACCCGACTCTGATTGCCCAACGAATGCTATGCTTTCCCAGAGAGGATGCCTGGACATAGAAGGATTTCGTTCCATGCGGGTTTATTACAACGTGCAGGGGAGACTAGCTCAGGGAAGCAGCAGCAGCATCCCTCAGACGCGACTCTGATTTCCCAACGAAAGCTGTGCCTTCCCAGAGCGGATGCCCGGGCAAAGAGGCTTTCGCTCTATGCGGGGCTCTCCAACCGTCCTACGAATACTAGGCTTAGGCAAGCAGCCACAGCAGCCTACAGATCCGACTCTGATTTACCAGCTACTGCTATACGTTCGCAGAGGTTTTCAGCTGGCGCGAACTGCCCTTCGCTGATGCTTCACAGCAAGGCTTTGGGCATTCGCTCTGAGACTTCAAAGAAGAAGAGCTGCGGGAGAGCTAGTGTATCTTGGGCCTTGCTTTCCGGGGCTCCATGTTCGCGCCATGCGTTCTCACTGCCAAGCCGAACTAAGCAGGGTCAATCACAAACCTACAGCAGTGTGCGTTGCCTAGGATGGCACTCTATGCTCACTTCATGTCCTGGCATAGGCAAGGCTAGGCCTTTTGCACTAGCGCTCGCGTGGAATCGGGGACTAAGCCAGTGCCTTCCCCACAGGAGAGGAGAGTTGACATGAACCCTGCACACTGCCCGTGCACGGGGATGGGGATCTGTTTGGGTCTGTCCTCCCTCCTACCCCGGCACACTTCCTGACACCTACAACGTTGTCACATCTTGGAGGAAGACGGCATCGGACTGCCCGTTCGTCCTGGGAGTTGTTTCTGCGAGTTGCGGCTATGGCGCTTGGTGGCAAGCCCAAGTCTACCCTAGGCAGAGGGGGTCAAGGAGACGCTGTCCCCTTGGGACCAGAGACACAGGACCGGCCTGCCTTCTGCACAGACTCCTTCCTCAGTGTGGAGCACGCGTGTCTGCCCTAGTCGTACTCTTCTGTCACCTTAGCAGCCAGGCCTCCGTCTCTCAGCACAGGTAGATGGTGACACTTGACTTACAGCGGGCCCGCTGTTCCTGCCAGTGCCAACTCTCCTGCATCGCGACCGTTTCCCGAACACAAAGCCAACGGCTCCTTCTCTTTGCCCGTGGCAGCGTGCTGCACCTTCCCCAGACTTGCTCTTGGGGAGCACGGTGACAGACGTGTCCCTTTCCTTAATCCCCTTTCCAGAGGTGCATCCACGCTTCTCTCTCTGGCAGAGGGGATGCTAGGTGAAAGGGAATTTCGCTCCATGCGGGTATCTTGCACTGTCCTCAGCAGAATAGCTCAGGCAAGAAGCAGCAGCTTCCTAAAAACCCGACACTGATTGCCCAACGAATGCTCTGCTTTCTCAGAGAGGAGGCCTGGCCATAGATGATTTCGCTCCATGCGGGTTTATTACAATTTGCAGGGAAGTCTAACTCAGGCAAGCAGCAACAGCATCCCTCAGACGCGACTCTGATTTCCCAACGAAAGCTGTGACTTCCCAAAGGGGATGCCCGGGCAAAGTGGCTTTCGCTCTATGCGGGGCTCTCCCACCGTCCTACGAATACTAGGCTAAGGCAAGCAGCCACAGCAGCCTACAGATCTGACTCTGATTTACCAACTGAACTAAGCAGGCACAATCAAACCAACAGCAGCGTGTGTTGCCTAGGATGGCACTCTATGCTCACTTCATGTCCTGTCATAGGCAAGGCTAGGCCTTTTGCACTAGCGCTCGTGTGGAATCGGGGACTAAGCCACTGCCTTCCCCACAGGAGAGGAGAGTCGACATGAACCCTGCACACTGCCCGTGCACTGGCCTGGGGATCTGTTTGGGTCTGTCCCCCCTCCTACTCCGGCACACTTCCTGACACCAACAACGTTGTCACATCTTGGAGGAAGACGGCATCGGACTGCCCGTTCGTCCAGGGAGCTGTTTCTGCGAGTTGAAGCTATGGCGCTTGGTGGCAAGCCCAAGTCTGCCCTAGGCACAGGTGGTCAAGGAGACGCTGTCCCCTTGGGACCAGAGACACAGGACAGGCCTGCCTTCTGCCCAGACTCCTTCCTCAGTGTGGAGCACACCTGCCTGCCATAGTCATACTCTTCTGTCACCTTAGCAGCCAGGCCTCCGACCCTCAGCACAGGTAGATGGTGACACTTGTCTTACAACGGGCCCGCTGTTCCTGCCAGTGCCAACTCTCCTTCATCGCGACCGTTTCCCGAACACAAAGCCAACGGCTCCTTCTCTTTGCCCGTGGCAGCGTGATGAACCTTCCCGAGATTTGCTCTTGGGGAGCACAGTGACAGACGTGTCCCTTTCCATAAGGCCCTTTCCAGAGGTGCAACCACGCTTCTCTCTCTGGCAGAGGGGATGCTAGGTAAAAGATAATTTCGCTCCATGCGGGTATCTTGCACTGTCCTGAGCAGAGTAGCTCAGGCAAGAAGCAGCAGCTTCCCACAAACCCGACTCTGATTGCCCAACGAATGCTATGCTTTCCCAGAGAGGATGCCTGGGCATAGAAGGATTTCGTTCCATGCGGGATTATTACAACGTGCAGGGGACACTAGATCAGGGAAGCAGCAGCAGCATACCTCAGACGCGACTCTGTTTTCACAAGTAGCTGGTGACTCTTGTCTTACAACGGGCCCGCTGTTCCTGCCAGTGCCAACTCTCCTGCATCGCGACCGTTTCCCGAACACAAAGCCAACGGCTCCTTCTCTTTTCCCGTGGCAGCGTGCTAAACCTTCCCCAGACTTGCTCTTGGTGAGCACGGTGACAGACGTGTCCCTTTCCTTAAGGCCCTTTCCAGAGGTGCAACCACGCTTCTCTCTCTGGCAGAGGGGATGCTAGGTGAAAGAAAATTTCGCTCCATGCGGGTATCTTGCACTGTCCTGAGCAGAGTAGCTCAGGCAAGAAGCAGCAGCTTCCCAAAAACCCGACTCTGATTGCCCAACGAATGCTATGCTTTCCCAGAGAGGATGCCTGGACATAGAAGGATTTCGTTCCATGCGGGTTTATTACAACGTGCAGGGGAGACTAGCTCAGGGAAGCAGCAGCAGCATCCCTCAGACGCGACTCTGATTTCCCAACGAAAGCTGTGCCTTCCCAGAGGGGATGCCCGGGCAAAGAGGCTTTCGCTCTATGCGGGGCTCTCCAACCGTCCTACGAATACTAGGCTTAGGCAAGCAGCCACAGCAGCCTACAGATCCGACTCTGATTTACCAGCTACTGCTATACGTTCGCAGAGGTTTTCAGCTGGCGCGAACTGCCCTTCGCTGATGCTTCACAGCAAGGCTTTGGGCATTCGCTCTGAGACTTCAAAGAAGAAGAGCTGCGGGAGAGCTAGTGTATCTTGGGCCTTGCTTTCCGGGGCTCCATGTTCGCGCCATGCGTTCTCACTGCCAAGCCGAACTAAGCAGGGTCAATCACAAACCTACAGCAGTGTGCGTTGCCTAGGATGGCACTCTATGCTCACTTCATGTCCTGGCATAGGCAAGGCTAGGCCTTTTGCACTAGCGCTCGCGTGGAATCGGGGACTAAGCCAGTGCCTTCCCCACAGGAGAGGAGAGTTGACATGAACCCTGCACACTGCCCGTGCACGGGGATGGGGATCTGTTTGGGTCTGTCCTCCCTCCTACCCCGGCACACTTCCTGACACCTACAACGTTGTCACATCTTGGAGGAAGACGGCATCGGACTGCCCGTTCGTCCAGGGAGCTGTTTCTGCGAGTTGCGGCTATGGCGCTTGGTGGCAAGCCCAAGTCTGCCCTAGGCAGAGGGGGTCAAGGAGACGCTGTCCCTTTGGGACCAGAGACACAGGACCGGCCTGCCTTCTGCACAGACTCCTTCCTCAGTGTGGAGCACGCGTGTCTGCCCTAGTCGTACTCTTCTGTCACCTTAGCAGCCAGGCCTCCGTCCCTCAGCACAGGTAGATGGTGACACTTGACTTACAACGGGCCCGCTGTTCCTGCCAGTGCCAACTCTCCTTCATCGCGACCGTTTCCCGAACACAAAGCCAACGGCTCCTTCTCTTTGCCCGTACAGCGTGCTGCACCTTCCCCAGACTTGCTCTTGGGGAGCACGGTGACAGACGTGTCCCTTTCCTTAATCCCCTTTCCAGAGGTGCATCCACGCTTCTCTCTCTGGCAGAGGGGATGCTAGGTGAAAGGGAATTTCGCTCCATGCGGGTATCTTGCACTGTCCTCAGCAGAATAGCTCAGGCAAGAAGCAGCAGCTTCCTAAAAACCCGACACTGATTGCCCAACGAATGCTCTGCTTTCTCAGAGAGGAGGCCTGGCCATAGATGATTTCGCTCCATGCGGGTTTATTACAATTTGCAGGGAAGTCTAACTCAGGCAAGCAGCAACAGCATCCCTCAGACGCGACTCTGATTTCCCAACGAAAGCTGTGACTTCCCAAAGGGGATGCCCGGGCAAAGTGGCTTTCGCTCTATGCGGGGCTCTCCCACCGTCCTACGAATACTAGGCTAAGGCAAGCAGCCACAGCAGCCTACAGATCTGACTCTGATTTACCAACTGAACTAAGCAGGCACAATCAAACCAACAGCAGCGTGTGTTGCCTAGGATGGCACTCTATGCTCACTTCATGTCCTGTCATAGGCAAGGCTAGGCCTTTTGCACTAGCGCTCGTGTGGAATCGGGGACTAAGCCACTGCCTTCCCCACAGGAGAGGAGAGTCGACATGAACCCTGCACACTGCCCGTGCACTGGGCTGGGGATCTGTTTGGGTCTGTCCCCCCTCCTACTCCGGCACACTTCCTGACACCAACAACGTTGTCACATCTTGGAGGAAGACGGCATCGGACTGCCCGTTCGTCCAGGGAGCTGTTTCTGCGAGTTGAAGCTATGGCGCTTGGTGGCAAGCCCAAGTCTGCCCTAGGCACAGGTGGTCAAGGAGACGCTGTCCCCTTGGGACCAGAGACACAGGACAGGCCTGCCTTCTGCCCAGACTCCTTCCTCAGTGTGGAGCACACCTGCCTGCCATAGTCATACTCTTCTGTCACCTTAGCAGCCAGGCCTCCGACCCTCAGCACAGGTAGATGGTGACACTTGTCTTACAACGGGCCCGCTGTTCCTGCCAGTGCCAACTCTCCTTCATCGCGACCGTTTCCCGAACACAAAGCCAACGGCTCCTTCTCTTTGCCCGTGGCAGCGTGATGAACCTTCCCAAGATTTGCTCTTGGGGAGCACAGTGACAGACGTGTCCCTTTCCATAAGGCCCTTTCCAGAGGTGCAACCACGCTTCTCTCTCTGGCAGAGGGGATGCTAGGTAAAAGATAATTTCGCTCCATGCGGGTATCTTGCACTGTCCTGAGCAGACTAGCTCAGGCAAGAAGCAGCAGCTTCCCACAAACCCGACTCTGATTGCCCAACGAATGCTATGCTTTCCCAGAGAGGATGCCTGGGCATAGAAGGATTTCGTTCCATGCGGGATTATTACAACGTGCAGGGGACACTAGATCAGGGAAGCAGCAGCAGCATACCTCAGACGCGACTCTGTTTTCACAAGTAGCTGGTGACTCTTGTCTTACAACGGGCCCGCTGTTCCTGCCAGTGCCAACTCTCCTGCATCGCGACCGTTTCCCGAACACAAAGCCAACGGCTCCTTCTCTTTTCCCGTGGCAGCGTGCTAAACCTTCCCCAGACTTGCTCTTGGGGAGCACGGTGACAGACGTGTCCCTTTCCTTAAGGCCCTTTCCAGAGGTGCAACCACGCTTCTCTCTCTGGCAGAGGGGATGCTAGGTGAAAGAAAATTTCGCTCCATGCGGGTATCTTGCACTGTCCTGAGCAGAGTAGCTCAGGCAAGAAGCAGCAGCTTCCCACAAACCCGACTCTGATTGCCCAACGAATGCTATGCTTTCCCAGAGACGATGCCTGGGCATAGAAGGATTTCGTTCCATGCGGTTTTATTACAACGTGCAGGGGAGACTAGCTCAGGGAAGCAGCAGCAGCATCCCTCAGACGCGACTCTGATTTCCCAACGAAAGCTGTGCCTTCCCAGAGGGGATGCCCGGGCAAAGAGGCTTTCGCTCTATGCGGGGCTCTCCCACCGTCCTACGAATACTAGGCTAAGGCAAGCAGCCACAGCAGCCTACAGATCCGACTCTGATTTACCAGCTACTGCTATACGTTCGCAGAGGTTTTCAGCTGGCGCGAACTGCCCTTCGCTGCTGCTTCACAGCAAGGCTTTGGGCATTCGCTCTGACACTTCAAAGAAGAAGAGCTGCGGGAGAGCTAGTGTATCTTGGGCCTTGCTTTCCGGGGCTCAATGTTCGCGCCGTGCGTTCTCCCTGCCAAGCCGAACTAAGCAGGGTCAATCACAAACCTACAGCAGTGTGCGTTGCCTAGGATGGCACTCTATGCTCACTTCATGTCCTGGCATAGGCAAGGCTAGGCCTTTTGCACTAGCGCTCGCGTGGAATGGGGGACTAAGCCAGTGCCTTCCCCACAGGAGAGGAGAGTCGACATGAACCCTGCACACTGCCCGTGCACGGGGATGGGGATCTGTTTGGGTCTGTCCCCCCTGCTACCCCGGCACACTTCCTGACACCAACAACGTTGTCACATCTTGAGGAAGACAGCATCGGACTGCCCGTTCGTCCAGGGAGCTGTTTCTGCGAGTTGAAGCTATGGCGCTTGGTGGCAAGCCCAAGTCTGCCCTAGGCACAGGTGGTCAAGGAGACGCTGTCCCCTTGGGCCCAGAGACACAGGACAGGCCTGCCTTCTGCCCAGACTCCTTCCTCAGTGTGGAGCACACCTGCCTGCCATAGTCATACTCTTCTGTCACCTTAGCAGCCAGGCCTCCGACCCTCAGCACAGGTAGATGGTGACACTTGTCTTACAACGGGCCCGCTGTTCCTGCCAGTGCCAACTCTCCTTCATCGCGACCGTTTCCCGAACACAAAGCCAAC
Organism: Neogale vison; assembly: GCF_020171115.1. Classification (NCBI taxonomy): domain Eukaryota; kingdom Metazoa; phylum Chordata; class Mammalia; order Carnivora; family Mustelidae; genus Neogale; species Neogale vison. The sequence goes on from NC_058101.1 coordinate 217,827,416, forward strand.
GGCTCCTTCTCTTTGCCCGTGGCAGCGTGATGAACCTTCCCAAGATTTGCTCTTGGGGAGCACAGTGACAGACGTGTCCCTTTCCTTAAGGCCCTTTCCAGAGGTGCAACCACGCTTCTCTCTCTGGCAGAGGGGATGCTAGGTAAAAGATAATTTCGCTCCATGCGGGTATCTTGCACTGTCCTGAGCAGACTAGCTCAGGCAAGAAGCAGCAGCTTCCCACAAACCCGACTCTGATTGCCCAACGAATGCTGTGCTTTCACAGAGAGGATGCCTGGGCATAGAAGGATTTCATTCCAGGCGGGGTTATTACAACGTGCGGGGGAGACTAGATCAGGGAAGCAGCAGCAGCATCCCTCAGACGCGACTCTGTTTTCACAAGTAGCTGGTGACACTTGTCTTACAACGGGCCCGCTGTTCCTGCCAGTGCCAACTCTCCTGCATCGCGACCGTTTCCCGAACACAAAGCCAACGGCTCCTTCTCTTTTCCCGTGGCAGCGTGCTAAACCTTCCCCAGACTTGCTCTTGGGGAGCACGGTGACAGACGTGTCCCTTTCCTTAAGGCCCTTTCCAGAGGTGCAACCACGCTTCTCTCTCTGGCAGAGGGGATGCTAGGTGAAAGAAAATTTCGCTCCATGCGGGTATCTTGCACTGTCCTGAGCAGAGTAGCTCAGGCAAGAAGCAGCAGCTTCCCAAAAACCCGACTCTGATTGCCCAACGAATGCTATGCTTTCCCAGAGAGGATGCCTGGACATAGAAGGATTTCGTTCCATGCGGGTTTATTACAACGTGCAGGGGAGACTAGCTCAGGGAAGCAGCAGCAGCATCCCTCAGACGCGACTCTGATTTCCCAACGAAAGCTGTGCCTTCCCAGAGGGGATGCCCGGGCAAAGAGGCTTTCGCTCTATGCGGGGCTCTCCAACCGTCCTACGAATACTAGGCTTAGGCAAGCAGCCACAGCAGCCTACAGATCCGACTCTGATTTACCAGCTACTGCTATACGTTCGCAGAGGTTTTCAGCTGGCGCGAACTGCCCTTCGCTGCTGCTTCACAGCAAGGCTTTGGGCATTCGCTCTGAGACTTCAAAGAAGAAGAGCTGCGGGAGAGCTAGTGTATCTTGGGCCTTGCTTTCCGGGGCTCCATGTTCGCGCCATGCGTTCTCACTGCCAAGCCGAACTAAGCAGGGTCAATAACAAACCTACAGCAGTGTGCGTTGCCTAGGATGGCACTCTATGCTCACTTCATGTCCTGGCATAGGCAAGGCTAGGCCTTTTGCACTAGCGCTCGCGTGGAATCGGGGACTAAGCCAGTGCCTTCCCCACAGGAGAGGAGAGTCGACATGAACCCTGCACACTGCCCGTGCACGGGGATGGGGATCTGTTTGGGTCTGTCCTCCCTCCTACCCCGGCACACTTCCTGACACCTACAACGTTGTCACATCTTGGAGGAAGACGGCATCGGACTGCCCGTTCGTCCAGGGAGCTGTTTCTGCGAGTTGCGGCTATGGCGCTTGGTGGCAAGCCCAAGTCTGCCCTAGGCAGAGGGGGTCAAGGAGACGCTGTCCCCTTGGGACCAGAGACACAGGACCGGCCTGCCTTCTGCACAGACTCCTTCCTCAGTGTGGAGCACGCGTGTCTGCCCTAGTCGTACTCTTCTGTCACCTTAGCAGCCAGGCCTCCGTCCCTCAGCACAGGTAGATGGTGACACTTGACTTACAACGGGCCCGCTGTTCCTGCCAGTGCCAACTCTCCTGCATCGCGACCGTTTCCCGAACACAAAGCCAACGGCTCCTTCTCTTTGCCCGTGGCAGCGTGCTGCACCTTCCCCAGACTTGCTCTTGGGGAGCACGGTGACAGACGTGTCCCTTTCCTTAATCCCCTTTCCAGAGGTGCATCCACGCTTCTCTCTCTGGCAGAGGGGATGCTAGGTGAAAGGGAATTTCGCTCCATGCGGGTATCTTGCACTGTCCTCAGCAGAATAGCTCAGGCAAGAAGCAGCAGCTTCCTAAAAACCCGACACTGATTGCCCAACGAATGCTCTGCTTTCTCAGAGAGGAGGCCTGGCCATAGATGATTTCGCTCCATGCTGGTTTATTACAATTTGCAGGGAAGTCTAACTCAGGCAAGCAGCAACAGCATCCCTCAGACGCGACTCTGATTTCCCAACGAAAGCTGTGACTTCCCAAAGGGGATGCCCGGGCAAAGTGGCTTTCGCTCTATGCGGGGCTCTCCCACCGTCCTACGAATACTAGGCTAAGGCAAGCAGCCACAGCAGCCTACAGATCTGACTCTGATTTACCAACTGAACTAAGCAGGCACAATCAAACCAACAGCAGCGTGTGTTGCCTAGGATGGCACTCTATGCTCACTTCATGTCCTGTCATAGGCAAGGCTAGGCCTTTTGCACTAGCGCTCGTGTGGAATCGGGGACTAAGCCACTGCCTTCCCCACAGGAGAGGAGAGTCGACATGAACCCTGCACACTGCCCGTGCACTGGGCTGGGGATCTGTTTGGGTCTGTCCCCCCTCCTACTCCGGCACACTTCCTGACACCAACAACGTTGTCACATCTTGGAGGAAGACGGCATCGGACTGCCCGTTCGTCCAGGGAGCTGTTTCTGCGAGTTGAAGCTATGGCGCTTGGTGGCAAGCCCAAGTCTGCCCTAGGCACAGGTGGTCAAGGAGACGCTGTCCCCTTGGGACCAGAGACACAGGACAGGCCTGCCTTCTGCCCAGACTCCTTCCTCAGTGTGGAGCACACCTGCCTGCCATAGTCATACTCTTCTGTCACCTTAGCAGCCAGGCCTCCGACCCTCAGCACAGGTAGATGGTGACACTTGTCTTACAACGGGCCCGCTGTTCCTGCCAGTGCCAACTCTCCTTCATCACGACCGTTTCCCGAACACAAAGCCAACGGCTCCTTCTCTTTGCCCGTGGCAGCGTGATGAACCTTCCCGAGATTTGCTCTTGGGGAGCACAGTGACAGACGTGTCCCTTTCCTTAAGGCCCTTTCCAGAGGTGCAACCACGCTTCTCTCTCTGGCAGAGGGGATGCTAGGTAAAAGATAATTTCGCTCCATGCGGGTATCTTGCACTGTCCTGAGCAGAGTAGCTCAGGCAAGAAGCAGCAGCTTCCCACAAACCCGACTCTGATTGCCCAACGAATGCTATGCTTTCCCAGAGAGGATGCCTGGGCATAGAAGGATTTCGTTCCATGCGGGATTATTACAACGTGCAGGGGACACTAGATCAGGGAAGCAGCAGCAGCATACCTCAGACGCGACTCTGTTTTCACAAGTAGCTGGTGACTCTTGTCTTACAACGGGCCCGCTGTTCCTGCCAGTGCCAACTCTCCTGCATCGCGACCGTTTCCCGAACACAAAGCCAACGGCTCCTTCTCTTTTCCCGTGGCAGCGTGCTAAACCTTCCCCAGACTTGCTCTTGGTGAGCACGGTGACAGACGTGTCCCTTTCCTTAAGGCCCTTTCCAGAGGTGCAACCACGCTTCTCTCTCTGGCAGAGGGGATGCTAGGTGAAAGAAAATTTCGCTCCATGCGGGTATCTTGCACTGTCCTGAGCAGAGTAGCTCAGGCAAGAAGCAGCAGCTTCCCAAAAACCCGACTCTGATTGCCCAACGAATGCTATGCTTTCCCAGAGAGGATGCCTGGGCATAGAAGGATTTCGTTCCATGCGGGTTTATTACAACGTGCAGGGGAGACTAGCTCAGGGAAGCAGCAGCAGCATCCCTCAGACGCGACTCTGATTTCCCAACGAAAGCTGTGCCTTCCCAGAGGGGATGCCCGGGCAAAGAGGCTTTCGCTCTATGCGGGGCTCTCCAACCGTCCTACGAATACTAGGCTTAGGCAAGCAGCCACAGCAGCCTACAGATCCGACTCTGATTTACCAGCTACTGCTATACGTTCGCAGAGGTTTTCAGCTGGCGCGAACTGCCCTTCGCTGCTGCTTCACAGCAAGGCTTTGGGCATTCGCTCTGAGACTTCAAAGAAGAAGAGCTGCGGGAGAGCTAGTGTATCTTGGGCCTTGCTTTCCGGGGCTCCATGTTCGCGCCATGCGTTCTCACTGCCAAGCCGAACTAAGCAGGGTCAATCACAAACCTACAGCAGTGTGCGTTGCCTAGGATGGCACTCTATGCTCACTTCATGTCCTGGCATAGGCAAGGCTAGGCCTTTTGCACTAGCGCTCGCGTGGAATCGGGGACTAAGCCAGTGCCTTCCCCACAGGAGAGGAGAGTTGACATGAACCCTGCACACTGCCCGTGCACGGGGATGGGGATCTGTTTGGGTCTGTCCTCCCTCCTACCCCGGCACACTTCCTGACACCTACAACGTTGTCACATCTTGGAGGAAGACGGCATCGGACTGCCCGTTCGTCCAGGGAGCTGTTTCTGCGAGTTGCGGCTATGGCGCTTGGTGGCAAGCCCAAGTCTGCCCTAGGCAGAGGGGGTCAAGGAGACGCTGTCCCCTTGGGACCAGAGACACAGGACCGGCCTGCCTTCTGCACAGACTCCTTCCTCAGTGTGGAGCACGCGTGTCTGCCCTAGTCGTACTCTTCTGTCACCTTAGCAGCCAGGCCTCCGTCTCTCAGCACAGGTAGATGGTGACACTTGACTTACAACGGGCCCGCTGTTCCTGCCAGTGCCAACTCTCCTGCATCGCGACCGTTTCCCGAACACAAAGCCAACGGCTCCTTCTCTTTGCCCGTGGCAGCGTGCTGCACCTTCCCCAGACTTGCTCTTGGGGAGCACGGTGACAGACGTGTCCCTTTCCTTAATCCCCTTTCCAGAGGTGCATCCACGCTTCTCTCTCTGGCAGAGGGGATGCTAGGTGAAAGGGAATTTCGCTCCATGCGGGTATCTTGCACTGTCCTCAGCAGAATAGCTCAGGCAAGAAGCAGCAGCTTCCTAAAAACCCGACACTGATTGCCCAACGAATGGTCTGCTTTCTCAGAGAGGAGGCCTGGCCATAGATGATTTCGCTCCATGCGGGTTTATTACAATTTGCAGGGAAGTCTAACTCAGGCAAGCAGCAACAGCATCCCTCAGACGCGACTCTGATTTCCCAACGAAAGCTGTGACTTCCCAAAGGGGATGCCCGGGCAAAGTGGCTTTCGCTCTATGCGGGGCTCTCCCACCGTCCTACGAATACTAGGCTAAGGCAAGCAGCCACAGCAGCCTACAGATCTGACTCTGATTTACCAACTGAACTAAGCAGGCACAATCAAACCAACAGCAGCGTGTGTTGCCTAGGATGGCACTCTATGCTCACTTCATGTCCTGTCATAGGCAAGGCTAGGCCTTTTGCACTAGCGCTCGTGTGGAATCGGGGACTAAGCCAGTGCCTTCCCCACAGGAGAGGAGAGTCGACATGAACCCTGCACACTGCCCGTGCACTGGGCTGGGGATCTGTTTGGGTCTGTCCCCCCTCCTACTCCGGCACACTTCCTGACACCAACAACGTTGTCACATCTTGGAGGAAGACGGCATCGGACTGCCCGTTCGTCCAGGGAGCTGTTTCTGCGAGTTGAAGCTATGGCGCTTGGTGGCAAGCCCAAGTCTGCCCTAGGCACAGGTGGTCAAGGAGACGCTGTCCCCTTGGGACCAGAGACACAGGACAGGCCTGCCTTCTGCCCAGACTCCTTCCTCAGTGTGGAGCACACCTGCCTGCCATAGTCATACTCTTCTGTCACCTTAGCAGCCAGGCCTCCGACCCTCAGCACAGGTAGATGGTGACACTTGTCTTACAACGGGCCCGCTGTTCCTGCCAGTGCCAACTCTCCTTCATCGCGACCGTTTCCCGAACACAAAGCCAACGGCTCCTTCTCTTTGCCCGTGGCAGCGTGATGAACCTTCCCAAGTTTTGCTCTTGGGGAGCACAGTGACAGACGTGTCCCTTTCCATAAGGCCCTTTCCAGAGGTGCAACCACGCTTCTCTCTCTGGCAGAGGGGATGCTAGGTAAAAGATAATTTCGCTCCATGCGGGTATCTTGCACTGTCCTGAGCAGACTAGCTCAGGCAAGAAGCAGCAGCTTCCCACAAACCCGACTCTGATTGCCCAACGAATGCTATGCTTTCCCAGAGAGGATGCCTGGGCATAGAAGGATTTCGTTCCATGCGGGATTATTACAACGTGCAGGGGACACTAGATCAGGGAAGCAGCAGCAGCATACCTCAGACGCGACTCTGTTTTCACAAGTAGCTGGTGACTCTTGTCTTACAACGGGCCCGCTGTTCCTGCCAGTGCCAACTCTCCTGCATCGCGACCGTTTCCCGAACACAAAGCCAACGGCTCCTTCTCTTTTCCCGTGGCAGCGTGCTAAACCTTCCCCAGACTTGCTCTTGGGGAGCACGGTGACAGACGTGTCCCTTTCCTTAAGGCCCTTTCCAGAGGTGCAACCACGCTTCTCTCTCTGGCAGAGGGGATGCTAGGTGAAAGAAAATTTCGCTCCATGCGGGTATCTTGCACTGTCCTGAGCAGAGTAGCTCAGGCAAGAAGCAGCAGCTTCCCACAAACCCGACTCTGATTGCCCAACGAATGCTATGCTTTCCCAGAGAGGATGCCTGGACATAGAAGGATTTCGTTCCATGCGGTTTTATTACAACGTGCAGGGGAGACTAGCTCAGGGAAGCAGCAGCAGCATCCCTCAGACGCGACTCTGATTTCCCAACGAAAGCTGTGCCTTCCCAGAGGGGATGCCCGGGCAAAGAGGCTTTCGCTCTATGCGGGGCTCTCCCACCGTCCTACGAATACTAGGCTAAGGCAAGCAGCCACAGCAGCCTACAGATCCGACTCTGATTTACCAGCTACTGCTATACGTTCGCAGAGGTTTTCAGCTGGCGCGAACTGCCCTTCGCTGCTGCTTCACAGCAAGGCTTTGGGCATTCGCTCTGACACTTCAAAGAAGAAGAGCTGCGGGAGAGCTAGTGTATCTTGGGCCTTGCTTTCCGGGGCTCCATGTTCGCGCCGTGCGTTCTCCCTGCCAAGCCGAACTAAGCAGGGTCAATCACAAACCTACAGCAGTGTGCGTTGCCTAGGATGGCACTCTATGCTCACTTCATGTCCTGGCATAGGCAAGGCTAGGCCTTTTGCACTAGCGCTCGCGTGGAATGGGGGACTAAGCCAGTGCCTTCCCCACAGGAGAGGAGAGTCGACATGAACCCTGCACACTGCCCGTGCACGGGGATGGGGATCTGTTTGGGTCTGTCCCCCCTGCTACCCCGGCACACTTCCTGACACCAACAACGTTGTCACATCTTGAGGAAGACAGCATCGGACTGCCCGTTCGTCCAGGGAGCTGTTTCTGCGAGTTGAAGCTATGGCGCTTGGTGGCAAGCCCAAGTCTGCCCTAGGCACAGGTGGTCAAGGAGACGCTGTCCCCTTGGGACCAGAGACACAGGACAGGCCTGCCTTCTGCCCAGACTCCTTCCTCAGTGTGGAGCACACCTGCCTGCCATAGTCATACTCTTCTGTCACCTTAGCAGCCAGGCCTCCGACCCTCAGCACAGGTAGATGGTGACACTTGTCTTACAACGGGCCCGCTGTTCCTGCCAGTGCCAACTCTCCTTCATCGCGACCGTTTCCCGAACACAAAGCCAACGGCTCCTTCTCTTTGCCCGTGGCAGCGTGATGAACCTTCCCAAGATTTGCTCTTGGGGAGCACAGTGACAGACGTGTCCCTTTCCTTAAGGCCCTTTCCAGAGGTGCAACCACGCTTCTCTCTCTGGCAGAGGGGATGCTAGGTAAAAGATAATTTCGCTCCATGCGGGTATCTTGCACTGTCCTGAGCAGACTAGCTCAGGCAAGAAGCAGCAGCTTCCCACAAACCCGACTCTGATTGCCCAACGAATGCTGTGCTTTCACAGAGAGGATGCCTGGGCATAGAAGGATTTCATTCCAGGCGGGGTTATTACAACGTGCGGGGGAGACTAGATCAGGGAAGCAGCAGCAGCATCCCTCAGACGCGACTCTGTTTTCACAAGTAGCTGGTGACACTTGTCTAACAACGGGCCCGCTGTTCCTGCCAGTGCCAACTCTCCTGCATCGCGACCGTTTCCCGAACACAAAGCCAACGGCTCCTTCTCTTTTCCCGTGGCAGCGTGCTAAACCTTCCCCAGACTTGCTCTTGGGGAGCACGGTGACAGACGTGTCCCTTTCCTTAAGGCCCTTTCCAGAGGTGCAACCACGCTTCTCTCTCTGGCAGAGGGGATGCTAGGTGAAAGAAAATTTCGCTCCATGCGGGTATCTTGCACTGTCCTGAGCAGAGTAGCTCAGGCAAGAAGCAGCAGCTTCCCAAAAACCCGACTCTGATTGCCCAACGAATGCTATGCTTTCCCAGAGAGGATGCCTGGACATAGAAGGATTTCGTTCCATGCGGGTTTATTACAACGTGCAGGGGAGACTAGCTCAGGGAAGCAGCAGCAGCATCCCTCAGACGCGACTCTGATTTCCCAACGAAAGCTGTGCCTTCCCAGAGGGGATGCCCGGGCAAAGAGGCTTTCGCTCTATGCGGGGCTCTCCAACCGTCCTACGAATACTAGGCTTAGGCAAGCAGCCACAGCAGCCTACAGATCCGACTCTGATTTACCAGCTACTGCTATACGTTCGCAGAGGTTTTCAGCTGGCGCGAACTGCCCTTCGCTGCTGCTTCACAGCAAGGCTTTGGGCATTCGCTCTGAGACTTCAAAGAAGAAGAGCTGCGGGAGAGCTAGTGTATCTTGGGCCTTGCTTTCCGGGGCTCCATGTTCGCGCCATGCGTTCTCACTGCCAAGCCGAACTAAGCAGGGTCAATAACAAACCTACAGCAGTGTGCGTTGCCTAGGATGGCACTCTATGCTCACTTCATGTCCTGGCATAGGCAAGGCTAGGCCTTTTGCACTAGCGCTCGCGTGGAATCGGGGACTAAGCCAGTGCCTTCCCCACAGGAGAGGAGAGTCGACATGAACCCTGCACACTGCCCGTGCACGGGGATGGGGATCTGTTTGGGTCTGTCCTCCCTCCTACCCCGGCACACTTCCTGACACCTACAACGTTGTCACATCTTGGAGGAAGACGGCATCGGACTGCCCGTTCGTCCAGGGAGCTGTTTCTGCGAGTTGCGGCTATGGCGCTTGGTGGCAAGCCCAAGTCTGCCCTAGGCAGAGGGGGTCAAGGAGACGCTGTCCCCTTGGGACCAGAGACACAGGACCGGCCTGCCTTCTGCACAGACTCCTTCCTCAGTGTGGAGCACGCGTGTCTGCCCTAGTCGTACTCTTCTGTCACCTTAGCAGCCAGGCCTCCGTCCCTCAGCACAGGTAGATGGTGACACTTGACTTACAACGGGCCCGCTGTTCCTGCCAGTGCCAACTCTCCTGCATCGCGACCGTTTCCCGAACACAAAGCCAACGGCTCCTTCTCTTTGCCCGTGGCAGCGTGCTGCACCTTCCCCAGACTTGCTCTTGGGGAGCACGGTGACAGACGTGTCCCTTTCCTTAATCCCCTTTCCAGAAGTGCATCCACGCTTCTCTCTCTGGCAGAGGGGATGCTAGGTGAAAGGGAATTTCGCTCCATGCGGGTATCTTGCACTGTCCTCAGCAGAATAGCTCAGGCAAGAAGCAGCAGCTTCCTAAAAACCCGACACTGATTGCCCAACGAATGCTCTGCTTTCTCAGAGAGGAGGCCTGGCCATAGATGATTTCGCTCCATGCTGGTTTATTACAATTTGCAGGGAAGTCTAACTCAGGCAAGCAGCAACAGCATCCCTCAGACGCGACTCTGATTTCCCAACGAAAGCTGTGACTTCCCAAAGGGGATGCCCGGGCAAAGTGGCTTTCGCTCTATGCGGGGCTCTCCCACCGTCCTACGAATACTAGGCTAAGGCAAGCAGCCACAGCAGCCTACAGATCTGACTCTGATTTACCAACTGAACTAAGCAGGCACAATCAAAAACCAACAGCAGCGTGTGTTGCCTAGGATGGCACTCTATGCTCACTTCATGTCCTGTCATAGGCAAGGCTAGGCCTTTTGCACTAGCGCTCGTGTGGAATCGGGGACTAAGCCACTGCCTTCCCCACAGGAGAGGAGAGTCGACATGAACCCTGCACACTGCCCGTGCACTGGGCTGGGGATCTGTTTGGGTCTGTCCCCCCTCCTACCCCGGCACACTTCCTGACACCAACAACGTTGTCACATCTTGGAGGAAGACGGCATCGGACTGCCCGTTCGTCCAGGGAGCTGTTTCTGCGAGTTGCGGCTATGGCGCTTGGTGGCAAGCCCAAGTCTGCCCTAGGCACAGGTGGTCAAGGAGACGCTGTCCCCTTGGGACCAGAGACACAGGACAGGCCTGCCTTCTGCCCAGACTCCTTCCTCAGTGTGGAGCACACCTGCCTGCCATAGTCATACTCTTCTGTCACCTTAGCAGCCAGGCCTCCGACCCTCAGCACAGGTAGATGGTGACACTTGTCTTACAACGGGCCCGCTGTTCCTGCCAGTGCCAACTCTCCTTCATCGCGACCGTTTCCCGAACACAAAGCCAACGGCTCCTTCTCTTTGCCCGTGGCAGCGTGATGAACCTTCCCGAGATTTGCTCTTGGGGAGCACAGTGACAGACGTGTCCCTTTCCATAAGGCCCTTTCCAGAGGTGCAACCACGCTTCTCTCTCTGGCAGAGGGGATGCTAGGTAAAAGATAATTTCGCTCCATGCGGGTATCTTGCACTGTCCTGAGCAGAGTAGCTCAGGCAAGAAGCAGCAGCTTCCCACAAACCCGACTCTGATTGCCCAACGAATGCTATGCTTTCCCAGAGAGGATGCCTGGGCATAGAAGGATTTCGTTCCATGCGGGATTATTACAACGTGCAGGGGACACTAGATCAGGGAAGCAGCAGCAGCATACCTCAGACGCGACTCTGTTTTCACAAGTAGCTGGTGAGTCTTGTCTTACAACGGGCCCGCTGTTCCTGCCAGTGCCAACTCTCCTGCATCGCGACCGTTTCCCGAACACAAAGCCAACGGCTCCTTCTCTTTTCCCGTGGCAGCGTGCTAAACCTTCCCCAGACTTGCTCTTGGTGAGCACGGTGACAGACGTGTCCCTTTCCTTAAGGCCCTTTCCAGAGGTGCAACCACGCTTCTCTCTCTGGCAGAGGGGATGCTAGGTGAAAGAAAATTTCGCTCCATGCGGGTATCTTGCACTGTCCTGAGCAGAGTAGCTCAGGCAAGAAGCAGCAGCTTCCCAAAAACCCGACTCTGATTGCCCAACGAATGCTATGCTTTCCCAGAGAGGATGCCTGGACATAGAAGGATTTCGTTCCATGCGGGTTTATTACAACGTGCAGGGGAGACTAGCTCAGGGAAGCAGCAGCAGCATCCCTCAGACGCGACTCTGATTTCCCAACGAAAGCTGTGCCTTCCCAGAGGGGATGCCCGGGCAAAGAGGCTTTCGCTCTATGCGGGGCTCTCCAACCGTCCTACGAATACTAGGCTTAGGCAAGCAGCCACAGCAGCCTACAGATCCGACTCTGATTTACCAGCTACTGCTATACGTTCGCAGAGGTTTTCAGCTGGCGCGAACTGCCCTTCGCTGATGCTTCACAGCAAGGCTTTGGGCATTCGCTCTGAGACTTCAAAGAAGAAGAGCTGCGGGAGAGCTAGTGTATCTTGGGCCTTGCTTTCCGGGGCTCCATGTTCGCGCCATGCGTTCTCACTGCCAAGCCGAACTAAGCAGGGTCAATCACAAACCTACAGCAGTGTGCGTTGCCTAGGATGGCACTCTATGCTCACTTCATGTCCTGGCATAGGCAAGGCTAGGCCTTTTGCACTAGCGCTCGCGTGGAATCGGGGACTAAGCCAGTGCCTTCCCCACAGGAGAGGAGAGTTGACATGAACCCTGCACACTGCCCGTGCACGGGGATGGGGATCTGTTTGGGTCTGTCCTCCCTCCTACCCCGGCACACTTCCTGACACCTACAACGTTGTCACATCTTGGAGGAAGACGGCATCGGACTGCCCGTTCGTCCTGGGAGTTGTTTCTGCGAGTTGCGGCTATGGCGCTTGGTGGCAAGCCCAAGTCTGCCCTAGGCAGAGGGGGTCAAGGAGACGCTGTCCCCTTGGGACCAGAGACACAGGACCGGCCTGCCTTCTGCACAGACTCCTTCCTCAGTGTGGAGCACGCGTGTCTGCCCTAGTCGTACTCTTCTGTCACCTTAGCAGCCAGGCCTCCGTCTCTCAGCACAGGTAGATGGTGACACTTGACTTACAACGGGCCCGCTGTTCCTGCCAGTGCCAACTCTCCTGCATCGCGACCGTTTCCCGAACACAAAGCCAACGGCTCCTTCTCTTTGCCCGTGGCAGCGTGCTGCACCTTCCCCAGACTTGCTCTTGGGGAGCACGGTGACAGACGTGTCCCTTTCCTTAATCCCCTTTCCAGAGGTGCATCCACGCTTCTCTCTCTGGCAGAGGGGATGCTAGGTGAAAGGGAATTTCGCTCCATGCGGGTATCTTGCACTGTCCTCAGCAGAATAGCTCAGGCAAGAAGCAGCAGCTTCCTAAAAACCCGACACTGATTGCCCAACGAATGGTCTGCTTTCTCAGAGAGGAGGCCTGGCCATAGATGATTTCGCTCCATGCGGGTTTATTACAATTTGCAGGGAAGTCTAACTCAGGCAAGCAGCAACAGCATCCCTCAGACGCGACTCTGATTTCCCAACGAAAGCTGTGACTTCCCAAAGGGGATGCCCGGGCAAAGTGGCTTTCGCTCTATGCGGGGCTCTCCCACCGTCCTACGAATACTAGGCTAAGGCAAGCAGCCACAGCAGCCTACAGATCTGACTCTGATTTACCAACTGAACTAAGCAGGCACAATCAAACCAACAGCAGCGTGTGTTGCCTAGGATGGCACTCTATGCTCACTTCATGTCCTGTCATAGGCAAGGCTAGGCCTTTTGCACTAGCGCTCGTGTGGAATCGGGGACTAAGCCAGTGCCTTCCCCACAGGAGAGGAGAGTCGACATGAACCCTGCACACTGCCCGTGCACTGGGCTGGGGATCTGTTTGGGTCTGTCCCCCCTCCTACTCCGGCACACTTCCTGACACCAACAACGTTGTCACATCTTGGAGGAAGACGGCATCGGACTGCCCGTTCGTCCAGGGAGCTGTTTCTGCGAGTTGAAGCTATGGCGCTTGGTGGCAAGCCCAAGTCTGCCCTAGGCACAGGTGGTCAAGGAGACGCTGTCCCCTTGGGACCAGAGACACAGGACAGGCCTGCCTTCTGCCCAGACTCCTTCCTCAGTGTGGAGCACACCTGCCTGCCATAGTCATACTCTTCTGTCACCTTAGCAGCCAGGCCTCCGACCCTCAGCACAGGTAGATGGTGACACTTGTCTTACAACGGGCCCGCTGTTCCTGCCAGTGCCAACTCTCCTTCATCGCGACCGTTTCCCGAACACAAAGCCAACGGCTCCTTCTCTTTGCCCGTGGCAGCGTGATGAACCTTCCCAAGATTTGCTCTTGGGGAGCACAGTGACAGACGTGTCCCTTTCCATAAGGCCCTTTCCAGAGGTGCAACCACGCTTCTCTCTCTGGCAGAGGGGATGCTAGGTAAAAGATAATTTCGCTCCATGCGGGTATCTTGCACTGTCCTGAGCAGAGTAGCTCAGGCAAGAAGCAGCAGCTTCCCACAAACCCGACTCTGATTGCCCAACGAATGCTATGCTTTCCCAGAGAGGATGCCTGGGCATAGAAGGATTTCGTTCCATGCGGGATTATTACAACGTGCAGGGGACACTAGATCAGGGAAGCAGCAGCAGCATACCTCAGACGCGACTCTGTTTTCACAAGTAGCTGGTGACTCTTGTCTTACAACGGGCCCGCTGTTCCTGCCAGTGCCAACTCTCCTGCATCGCGACCGTTTCCCGAACACAAAGCCAACGGCTCCTTCTCTTTTCCCGTGGCAGCGTGCTAAACCTTCCCCAGACTTGCTCTTGGGGAGCACGGTGACAGACGTGTCCCTTTCCTTAAGGCCCTTTCCAGAGGTGCAACCACGCTTCTCTCTCTGGCAGAGGGGATGCTAGGTGAAAGAAAATTTCGCTCCATGCGGGTATCTTGCACTGTCCTGAGCAGAGTAGCTCAGGCAAGAAGCAGCAGCTTCCCACAAACCCGACTCTGATTGCCCAACGAATGCTATGCTTTCCCAGAGACGATGCCTGGGCATAGAAGGATTTCGTTCCATGCGGTTTTATTACAACGTGCAGGGGAGACTAGCTCAGGGAAGCAGCAGCAGCATCCCTCAGACGCGACTCTGATTTCCCAACGAAAGCTGTGCCTTCCCAGAGGGGATGCCCGGGCAAAGAGGCTTTCGCTCTATGCGGGGCTCTCCCACCGTCCTACGAATACTAGGCTAAGGCAAGCAGCCACAGCAGCCTACAGATCCGACTCTGATTTACCAGCTACTGCTATACGTTCGCAGAGGTTTTCAGCTGGCGCGAACTGCCCTTCGCTGCTGCTTCACAGCAAGGCTTTGGGCATTCGCTCTGACACTTCAAAGAAGAAGAGCTGCGGGAGAGCTAGTGTATCTTGGGCCTTGCTTTCCGGGGCTCCATGTTCGCGCCGTGCGTTCTCCCTGCCAAGCCGAACTAAGCAGGGTCAATCACAAACCTACAGCAGTGTGCGTTGCCTAGGATGGCACACTATGCTCACTTCATGTCCTGGCATAGGCAAGGCTAGGCCTTTTGCACTAGCGCTCGCTTGGAATGGGGGACTAAGCCAGTGCCTTCCCCACAGGAGAGGAGAGTCGACATGAACCCTGCACACTGCCCGTGCACGGGGATGGGGATCTGTTTGGGTCTGTCCCCCCTGCTACCCCGGCACACTTCCTGACACCAACAACGTTGTCACATCTTGAGGAAGACAGCATCGGACTGCCCGTTCGTCCAGGGAGCTGTTTCTGCGAGTTGAAGCTATGGCGCTTGGTGGCAAGCCCAAGTCTGCCCTAGGCACAGGTGGTCAAGGAGACGCTGTCCCCTTGGGACCAGAGACACAGGACAGGCCTGCCTTCTGCCCAGACTCCTTCCTCAGTGTGGAGCACACCTGCCTGCCATAGTCATACTCTTCTGTCACCTTAGCAGCCAGGCCTCCGACCCTCAGCACAGGTAGATGGTGACACTTGTCTTACAACGGGCCCGCTGTTCCTGCCAGTGCCAACTCTCCTTCATCGCGACCGTTTCCCGAACACAAAGCCAACGGCTCCTTCTCTTTGCCCGTGGCAGCGTGATGAACCTTCCCAAGATTTGCTCTTGGGGAGCACAGTGACAGACGTGTCCCTTTCCTTAAGGCCCTTTCCAGAGGTGCAACCACGCTTCTCTCTCTGGCAGAGGGGATGCTAGGTAAAAGATAATTTCGCTCCATGCGGGTATCTTGCACTGTCCTGAGCAGACTAGCTCAGGCAAGAAGCAGCAGCTTCCCACAAACCCGACTCTGATTGCCCAACGAATGCTGTGCTTTCAAAGAGAGGATGCCTGGGCATAGAAGGATTTCATTCCAGGCGGGGTTATTACAACGTGCGGGGGAGACTAGATCAGGGAAGCAGCAGCAGCATCCCTCAGACGCGACTCTGTTTTCAAAAGTAGCTGGTGACACTTGTCTTACAACGGGCCCGCTGTTCCTGCCAGTGCCAACTCTCCTGCATCGCGACCGTTTCCCGAACACAAAGCCAACGGCTCCTTCTCTTTGCCCGTGGCAGCGTGCTGCACCTTCCCCAGACTTGCTCTTGGGGAGCACGGTGACAGACGTGTCCCTTTCCTTAAGCCGCTTTCGAGAGGTGCATCCACGCTTCTCTCTCTGGCAGAGGGGATGCTAGGTGAAAGGGAATTTCGCTCCATGCGGGTATCTTGCACTGTCCTCAGCAGAATAGCTCAGGCAAGAAGCAGCAGCTTCCTAAAAACCCGACTCTGATTGCCCAACGAATGCTCTGCTTTCTCAGAGAGGAGGCCTGGCCATAGATGATTTCGCTCCATGCGGGTTTATTACAATTTGCAGGGAAGTCTAACTCAGGCAAGCAGCAACAGCATCCCTCAGACGCGACTCTGATTTCCCAACGAAAGCTGTGACTTCCCAAAGGGGATGCCCGGGCAAAGTGGCTTTCGCTCTATGCGGGGCTCTCCCACCGTCCTACGAATACTAGGCTAAGGCAAGCAGCCACAGCAGCCTACAGATCTGACTCTGATTTACCAACTGAACTAAGCAGGCACAATCAAAAACCAACAGCAGCGTGCGTTGCCTAGGATGGCACTCTATGCTCACTTCATGTCCTGTCATAGGCAAGGCTAGGCCTTTTGCACTAGCGCTCGTGTGGAATCGGGGACTAAGCCACTGTCTTCCCCACAGGAGAGGAGAGTCGACATGATCCCTGCACACTGCCCGTGCACTGGGCTAGGGATCTGTTTGGGTCTGTCCCCCCTCCTACCCCGGCACACTTCCTGACACCAACAACGTTGTCACATCTTGGAGGAAGACGGCATCGGACTGCCCGTTCGTCCAGGGAGCTGTTTCTGCGAGTTGAAGCTATGGCGCTTGGTGGCAAGCCCAAGTCTGCCCTAGGCACAGGTGGTCAAGGAGACGCTGTCCCCTTGGGACCAGAGACACAGGACAGGCCTGCCTTCTGCCCAGACTCCTTCATCAGTGTGGAGCACACCTGCCTGCCATAGTCATACTCTTCTGTCACCTTAGCAGCCAGGCCTCCGACCCTCAGCACAGGTAGATGGTGACACTTGTCTTACAACGGGCCCGCTGTTCCTGCCAGTGCCAACTCTCCTTCATCGCGACCGTTTCCCGAACACAAAGCCAACGGCTCCTTCTCTTTGCCCGTGGCAGCGTGATGAACCTTCCCGAGATTTGCTCTTGGGGAGCACAGTGACAGACGTGTCCCTTTCCATAAGGCCCTTTCCAGAGGTGCAACCACGCTTCTCTCTCTGGCAGAGGGGATGCTAGGTAAAAGATAATTTCGCTCCATGCGGGTATCTTGCACTGTCCTGAGCAGAGTAGCTCAGGCAAGAAGCAGCAGCTTCCCACAAACCCGACTCTGATTGCCCAACGAATGCTATGCTTTCCCAGAGAGGATGCCTGGGCATAGAAGGATTTCGTTCCATGCGGGATTATTACAACGTGCAGGGGACACTAGATCAGGGAAGCAGCAGCAGCATACCTCAGACGCGACTCTGTTTTCACAAGTAGCTGGTGACTCTTGTCTTACAACGGGCCCGCTGTTCCTGCCAGTGCCAACTCTCCTTCATCGCGACCGTTTCCCGAACACAAAGCCAACGGCTCCTTCTCTTTTCCCGTGGCAGCGTGCTAAACCTTCCCCTGACTTGCTCTTGGGGAGCACGGTGACAGACGTGTCCCTTTCCTTAAGGCCCTTTCCAGAGGTGCAACCACGCTTCTCTCTCTGGCAGAGGGGATGCTAGGTGAAAGAAAATTTCGCTCCATGCGGGTATCTTGCACTGTCCTGAGCAGAGTAGCTCAGGCAAGAAGCAGCAGCTTCCCAAAAACCCGACTCTGATTGCCCAACGAATGCTATGCTTTCCCAGAGAGGATGCCTGGACATAGAAAGATTTCGTTCCATGCGGGTTTATTACAACGTGCAGGGGAGACTAGCTCAGGGAAGCAGCAGCAGCATCCCTCAGACGCGACTCTGATTTCCCAACGAAAGCTGTGCCTTCCCAGAGGGGATGCCCGGGCAAAGAGGCTTTCGCTCTATGCGGGGCTCTCCAACCGTCCTACGAATACTAGGCTTAGGCAAGCAGCCACAGCAGCCTACAGATCCGACTCTGATTTACCAGCTACTGCTATACGTTCGCAGAGGTTTTCAGCTGGCGCGAACTGCCCTTCGCTGATGCTTCACAGCAAGGCTTTGGGCATTCGCTCTGAGACTTCAAAGAAGAAGAGCTGCGGGAGAGCTAGTGTATCTTGGGCCTTGCTTTCCGGGGCTCCATGTTCGCGCCATGCGTTCTCACTGCCAAGCCGAACTAAGCAGGGTCAATCACAAACCTACAGCAGTGTGCGTTGCCTAGGATGGCACTCTATGCTCACTTCATGTCCTGGCATAGGCAAGGCTAGGCCTTTTGCACTAGCGCTCGCGTGGAATCGGGGACTAAGCCAGTGCCTTCCCCACAGGAGAGGAGAGTCGACATGAACCCTGCACACTGCCCGTGCACGGGGATGGGGATCTGTTTGGGATGTCCTCCCTCCTACCCCGGCACACTTCCTGACACCTACAACGTTGTCACATCTTGGAGGAAGACGGCATCGGACTGCCCGTTCGTCCTGGGAGCTGTTTCTGCGAGTTGCGGCTATGGCGCTTGGTGGCAAGCCCAAGTCTGCCCTAGGCAGAGGGGGTCAAGGAGACGCTCTCCCCTTGGGACCAGAGACACAGGACCGGCCTGCCTTCTGCACAGACTCCTTCCTCAGTGTGGAGCACGCGTGTCTGCCCTAGTCGTACTCTTCTGTCACCTTAGCAGCCAGGCCTCCGTCCCTCAGCACAGGTAGATGGTGACACTTGACTTACAACGGGCCCGCTGTTCCTGCCAGTGCCAACTCTCCTGCATCGCGACCGTTTCCCGAACACAAAGCCAACGGCTCCTTCTCTTTGCCCGTGGCAGCGTGCTGCACCTTCCCCAGACTTGCTCTTGGGGAGCACGGTGACAGACGTGTCCCTTTCCTTAATTCCCTTTCCAGAGGTGCATCCACGCTTCTCTCTCTGGCAGAGGGGATGCTAGGTGAAAGGGAATTTCGCTCCATGCGGGTATCTTGCACTGTCCTCAGCAGAATAGCTCAGGCAAGAAGCAGCAGCTTCCTAAAAACCCGACACTGATTGCCCAACGAATGCTCTGCTTTCTCAGAGAGGAGGCCTGGCCATAGATGATTTCGCTCCATGCGGGTTTATTACAATTTGCAGGGAAGTCTAACTCAGGCAAGCAGCAACAGCATCCCTCAGACGCGACTCTGATTTCCCAACGAAAGCTGTGACTTCCCAAAGGGGATGCCCGGGCAAAGTGGCTTTCGCTCTATGCGGGGCTCTCCCACCGTCCTACGAATACTAGGCTAAGGCAAGCAGCCACAGCAGCCTACAGATCTGACTCTGATTTACCAACTGAACTAAGCAGGCACAATCAAACCAACAGCAGCGTGTGTTGCCTAGGATGGCACTCTATGCTCACTTCATGTCCTGTCATAGGTAAGGCTAGGCCTTTTGCACTAGCGCTCGTGTGGAATCGGGGACTAAGCCAGTGCCTTCCCCACAGGAGAGGAGAGTCGACATGAACCCTGCACACTGCCCGTGCACTGGGCTGGGGATCTGTTTGGGTCTGTCCCCCCTCCTACTCCGGCACACTTCCTGACACCAACAACGTTGTCACATCTTGGAGGAAGACGGCATCGGACTGCCCGTTCGTCCAGGGAGCTGTTTCTGCGAGTTGAAGCTATGGCGCTTGGTGGCAAGCCCAAGTCTGCCCTAGGCACAGGTGGTCAAGGAGACGCTGTCCCCTTGGGACCAGAGACACAGGACAGGCCTGCCTTCTGCCCAGACTCCTTCCTCAGTGTGGAGCACACCTGCCTGCCATAGTCATACTCTTCTGTCACCTTAGCAGCCAGGCCTCCGACCCTCAGCACAGGTAGATGGTGACACTTGTCTTACAACGGGCCCGCTGTTCCTGCCAGTGCCAACTCTCCTTCATCGCGACCGTTTCCCGAACACAAAGCCAACGGCTCCTTCTCTTTGCCCGTGGCAGCGTGATGAACCTTCCCAAGATTTGCTCTTGGGGAGCACAGTGACAGACGTGTCCCTTTCCATAAGGCCCTTTCCAGAGGTGCAACCACGCTTCTCTCTCTGGCAGAGGGGATGCTAGGTAAAAGATAATTTCGCTCCATGCGGGTATCTTGCACTGTCCTGAGCAGAGTAGCTCAGGCAAGAAGCAGCAGCTTCCCACAAACCCGACTCTGATTGCCCAACGAATGCTATGCTTTCCCAGAGAGGATGCCTGGGCATAGAAGGATTTCGTTCCATGCGGGATTATTACAACGTGCAGGGGACACTAGATCAGGGAAGCAGCAGCAGCATCCCTCAGACGCGACTCTGTTTTCACAAGTAGCTGGTGACTCTTGTCTTACAACGGGCCCGCTGTTCCTGCCAGTGCCAACTCTCCTGCATCGCGACCGTTTCCCGAACACAAAGCCAACGGCTCCTTCTCTTTTCCCGTGGCAGCGTGCTAAACCTTCCCCAGACTTGCTCTTGGGGAGCACGGTGACAGACGTGTCCCTTTCCTTAAGGCCCTTTCCAGAGGTGCAACCACGCTTCTCTCTCTGGCAGAGGGGATGCTAGGTGAAAGAAAATTTCGCTCCATGCGGGTATCTTGCACTGTCCTGAGCAGAGTAGCTCAGGCAAGAAGCAGCAGCTTCCCACAAACCCGACTCTGATTGCCCAACGAATGCTATGCTTTCCCAGAGACGATGCCTGGGCATAGAAGGATTTCGTTCCATGCGGGTTTATTACAACGTGCAGGGGAGACTAGCTCAGGGAAGCAGCAGCAGCATCCCTCAGACGCGACTCTGATTTCCCAACGAAAGCTGTGCCTTCCCAGAGGGGATGCCCGGGCAAAGAGGCTTTCGCTCTATGCGGGGCTCTCCCACCGTCCTACGAATACTAGGCTAAGGCAAGCAGCCACAGCAGCCTACAGATCCGACTCTGATTTACCAGCTACTGCTATACGTTCGCAGAGGTTTTCAGCTGGCGCGAACTGCCCTTCGCTGCTGCTTCACAGCAAGGCTTTGGGCATTCGCTCTGACACTTCAAAGAAGAAGAGCTGCGGGAGAGCTAGTGTATCTTGGGCCTTGCTTTCCGGGGCTCCATGTTCGCGCCGTGCGTTCTCCCTGCCAAGCCGAACTAAGCAGGGTCAATCACAAACCTACAGCAGTGTGCGTTGCCTAGGATGGCACTCTATGCTCACTTCATGTCCTGGCATAGGCAAGGCTAGGCCTTTTGCACTAGCGCTCGCGTGGAATGGGGGACTAAGCCAGTGCCTTCCCCACAGGAGAGGAGAGTCGACATGAACCCTGCACACTGCCCGTGCACGGGGATGGGGATCTGTTTGGGTCTGTCCCCCCTGCTACCCCGGCACACTTCCTGACACCAACAACGTTGTCACATCTTGAGGAAGACAGCATCGGACTGCCCGTTCGTCCAGGGAGCTGTTTCTGCGAG
Organism: Neogale vison; assembly: GCF_020171115.1. Taxonomy (NCBI): domain Eukaryota; kingdom Metazoa; phylum Chordata; class Mammalia; order Carnivora; family Mustelidae; genus Neogale; species Neogale vison. The sequence goes on from NC_058101.1 coordinate 217,848,647, forward strand.
TTGAAGCTATGGCGCTTGGTGGCAAGCCCAAGTCTGCCCTAGGCACAGGTGGTCAAGGAGACGCTGTCCCCTTGGGACCAGAGACACAGGACAGGCCTGCCTTCTGCCCAGACTCCTTCCTCAGTGTGGAGCACACCTGCCTGCCATAGTCATACTCTTCTGTCACCTTAGCAGCCAGGCCTCCGACCCTCAGCACAGGTAGATGGTGACACTTGTCTTACAACGGGCCCGCTGTTCCTGCCAGTGCCAACTCTCCTTCATCGCGACCGTTTCCCGAACACAAAGCCAACGGCTCCTTCTCTTTGCCCGTGGCAGCGTGATGAACCTTCCCAAGATTTGCTCTTGGGGAGCACAGTGACAGACGTGTCCCTTTCCTTAAGGCCCTTTCCAGAGGTGCAACCACGCTTCTCTCTCTGGCAGAGGGGATGCTAGGTAAAAGATAATTTCGCTCCATGCGGGTATCTTGCACTGTCCTGAGCAGACTAGCTCAGGCAAGAAGCAGCAGCTTCCCACAAACCCGACTCTGATTGCCCAACGAATGCTGTGCTTTCACAGAGAGGATGCCTGGGCATAGAAGGATTTCATTCCAGGCGGGATTATTACAACGTGCGGGGGAGACTAGATCAGGGAAGCAGCAGCAGCATCCCTCAGACGCGACTCTGTTTTCACAAGTAGCTGGTGACACTTGTCTTACAACGGGCCCGCTGTTCCTGCCAGTGCCAACTCTCCTGCATCGTGACCGTTTCCCGAACACAAAGCCAACGGCTCCTTCTCTTTGCCCCTGGCAGCTTGATGCACCTTCCCCAGACTTGCTCTTGGGGAGCACTGTGACAGACGTGTCCCTTTCCTTAAGGCCCTTTCCAGAGGTGCAACCACGCTTCTCTCTCTGGCAGAGGGGATGCTAGGTAAAAGAAAATTTCGCTCCATGCGGGTTTCTTGCACTGTCCTGAGCAGAGTAGCTCAGGCAAGAAGCAGCAGCTTCCCACAAACCCGACTCTGATTGCCCAACGAATGCTATGCTTTCCCAGAGAGGATGCCTGGGCATAGAAGGATTTCGTTCCATGCGGGATTATTACAACGTGCAGGGGACACTAGATCAGGGAAGCAGCAGCAGCATCCCTCAGACGCGACTCTGTTTTCACAAGTAGCTGGTGACTCTTGTCTTACAACGGGCCCGCTGTTCCTGCCAGTGCCAACTCTCCTGCATCGCGACCGTTTCCCGAACACAAAGCCAACGGCTCCTTCTCTTTGCCCGTGGCAGCGTGCTGCACCTTCCCCAGACTTGCTCTTGGGGAGCACGGTGACAGACGTGTCCCTTTCCTTAAGCCCCTTTCGAGAGGTGCATCCACGCTTCTCTCTCTGGCAGAGGGGATGCTAGGTGAAAGGGAATTTCGCTCCATGCGGGTATCTTGCACTGTCCTCAGCAGAGTAGCTCAGGCAAGAAGCAGCAGCTTCCCAAAAACCCGACTCTGATTGCCCAACGAATGCTATGCTTTCCCAGAGAGGATGCCTGGACATAGAAAGATTTCGTTCCATGCGGGTTTTTACAACGTGCAGGGGAGACTAGCTCAGGGAAGCAGCAGCAGCATCCCTCAGACGCGACTCTGATTTCCCAACGAAAGCTGTGCCTTCCCAGAGGGGATGCCCGGGCAAAGAGGCTTTCGCTCTATGCGGGGCTCTCCAACCGTCCTACGAATACTAGGCTTAGGCAAGCAGCCACAGCAGCCTACAGATCCGACTCTGATTTACCAGCTACTGCTATACGTTCGCAGAGGTTTTCAGCTGGCGCGAACTGCCCTTCGCTGATGCTTCACAGCAAGGCTTTGGGCATTCGCTCTGACACTTCAAAGAAGAAGAGCTGCGGGAGAGCTAGTGTATCTTGGGCCTTGCTTTCCGGGGCTCCATGTTCGCGCCATGCGTTCTCACTGCCAAGCCGAACTAAGCAGGGTCAATCACAAACCTACAGCAGTGTGCGTTGCCTAGGATGGCACTCTATGCTCACTTCATGTCCTGGCATAGGCAAGGCTAGGCCTTTTGCACTAGCGCTCGCGTGGAATCGGGGACTAAGCCAGTGCCTTCCCCACAGGAGAGGAGAGTTGACATGAACCCTGCACACTGCCCGTGCACGGGGATGGGGATCTGTTTGGGTCTGTCCTCCCTCCTACCCCGGCACACTTCCTGACACCTACAACGTTGTCACATCTTGGAGGAAGACGGCATCGGACTGCCCGTTCGTCCAGGGAGCTGTTTCTGCGAGTTGCGGCTATGGCGCTTGGTGGCAAGCCCAAGTCTGCCCTAGGCAGAGGGGGTCAAGGAGACGCTGTCCCCTTGGGACCAGAGACAAAGGACCGGCCTGCCTTCTGCACAGACTCCTTCCTCAGTGTGGAGCACGCGTGTCTGCCCTAGTCGTACTCTTCTGTCACCTTAGCAGCCAGGCCTCCGTCTCTCAGCACAGGTAGATGGTGACACTTGACTTACAACGGGCCCGCTGTTCCTGCCAGTGCCAACTCTCCTGCATCGCGACCGTTTCCCGAACACAAAGCCAACGGCTCCTTCTCTTTGCCCGTGGCAGCGTGCTGCACCTTCCCCAGACTTGCTCTTGGGGAGCACGGTGACAGACGTGTCCCTTTCCTTAATCCCCTTTCCAGAGGTGCATCCACGCTTCTCTCTCTGGCAGAGGGGATGCTAGGTGAAAGGGAATTTCGCTCCATGCGGGTATCTTGCACTGTCCTCAGCAGAATAGCTCAGGCAAGAAGCAGCAGCTTCCTAAAAACCCGACACTGATTGCCCAACGAATGCTCTGCTTTCTCAGAGAGGAGGCCTGGCCATAGATGATTTCGCTCCATGCGGGTTTATTACAATTTGCAGGGAAGTCTAACTCAGGCAAGCAGCAACAGCATCCCTCAGACGCGACTCTGATTTCCCAACGAAAGCTGTGACTTCCCAAAGGGGATGCCCGGGCAAAGTGGCTTTCGCTCTATGCGGGGCTCTCCCACCGTCCTACGAATACTAGGCTAAGGCAAGCAGCCACAGCAGCCTACAGATCTGACTCTGATTTACCAACTGAACTAAGCAGGCACAATCAAACCAACAGCAGCGTGTGTTGCCTAGGATGGCACTCTATGCTCACTTCATGTCCTGGCATAGGCAAGGCTAGGCCTTTTGCACTAGCGCTCGCGTGGAATCGGGGACTAAGCCAGTGCCTTCCCCACAGGAGAGGAGAGTCGACATGAACCCTGCACACTGCCCGTGCACTGGGCTGGGGATCTGTTTGGGTCTGTCCCCCCTCCTACTCCGGCACACTTCCTGACACCAACAACGTTGTCACATCTTGGAGGAAGACGGCATCGGACTGCCCGTTCGTCCAGGGAGCTGTTTCTGCGAGTTGAAGCTATGGCGCTTGGTGGCAAGCCCAAGTCTGCCCTAGGCACAGGTGGTCAAGGAGACGCTGTCCCCTTGGGACCAGAGACACAGGACAGGCCTGCCTTCTGCCCAGACTCCTTCCTCAGTGTGGAGCACACCTGCCTGCCATAGTCATACTCTTCTGTCACCTTAGCAGCCAGGCCTCCGACCCTCAGCACAGGTAGATGGTGACACTTGTCTTACAACGGGCCCGCTGTTCCTGCCAGTGCCAACTCTCCTTCATCGCGACCGTTTCCCGAACACAAAGCCAACGGCTCCTTCTCTTTGCCCGTGGCAGCGTGATGAACCTTCCCAAGATTTGCTCTTGGGGAGCACAGTGACAGACGTGTCCCTTTCCATAAGGCCCTTTCCAGAGGTGCAACCACGCTTCTCTCTCTGGCAGAGGGGATGCTAGGTAAAAGATAATTTCGCTCCATGCGGGTATCTTGCACTGTCCTGAGCAGAGTAGCTCAGGCAAGAAGCAGCAGCTTCCCACAAACCCGACTCTGATTGCCCAACGAATGCTATGCTTTCCCAGAGAGGATGCCTGGGCATAGAAGGATTTCGTTCCATGCGGGATTATTACAACGTGCAGGGGACACTAGATCAGGGAAGCAGCAGCAGCATCCCTCAGACGCGACTCTGTTTTCACAAGTAGCTGGTGACTCTTGTCTTACAACGGGCCCGCTGTTCCTGCCAGTGCCAACTCTCCTGCATCGCGACCGTTTCCCGAACACAAAGCCAACGGCTCCTTCTCTTTTCCCGTGGCAGCGTGCTAAACCTTCCCCAGACTTGCTCTTGGGGAGCACGGTGACAGACGTGTCCCTTTCCTTAAGGCCCTTTCCAGAGGTGCAACCACGCTTCTCTCTCTGGCAGAGGGGATGCTAGGTGAAAGAAAATTTCGCTCCATGCGGGTATCTTGCACTGTCCTGAGCAGAGTAGCTCAGGCAAGAAGCAGCAGCTTCCCACAAACCCGACTCTGATTGCCCAACGAATGCTATGCTTTCCCAGAGACGATGCCTGGGCATAGAAGGATTTCGTTCCATGCGGGTTTATTACAACGTGCAGGGGAGACTAGCTCAGGGAAGCAGCAGCAGCATCCCTCAGACGCGACTCTGATTTCCCAACGAAAGCTGTGCCTTCCCAGAGGGGATGCCCGGGCAAAGAGGCTTTCGCTCTATGCGGGGCTCTCCCACCGTCCTACGAATACTAGGCTAAGGCAAGCAGCCACAGCAGCCTACAGATCCGACTCTGATTTACCAGCTACTGCTATACGTTCGCAGAGGTTTTCAGCTGGCGCGAACTGCCCTTCGCTGCTGCTTCACAGCAAGGCTTTGGGCATTCGCTCTGACACTTCAAAGAAGAAGAGCTGCGGGAGAGCTAGTGTATCTTGGGCCTTGCTTTCCGGGGCTCCATGTTCGCGCCGTGCGTTCTCCCTGCCAAGCCGAACTAAGCAGGGTCAATCACAAACCTACAGCAGTGTGCGTTGCCTAGGATGGCACTCTATGCTCACTTCATGTCCTGGCATAGGCAAGGCTAGGCCTTTTGCACTAGCGCTCGCGTGGAATGGGGGACTAAGCCAGTGCCTTCCCCACAGGAGAGGAGAGTCGACATGAACCCTGCACACTGCCCGTGCACGGGGATGGGGATCTGTTTGGGTCTGTCCCCCCTGCTACCCCGGCACACTTCCTGACACCAACAACGTTGTCACATCTTGAGGAAGACAGCATCGGACTGCCCGTTCGTCCAGGGAGCTGTTTCTGCGAGTTGAAGCTATGGCGCTTGGTGGCAAGCCCAAGTCTGCCCTAGGCACAGGTGGTCAAGGAGACGCTGTCCCCTTGGGACCAGAGACACAGGACAGGCCTGCCTTCTGCCCAGACTCCTTCCTCAGTGTGGAGCACACCTGCCTGCCATAGTCATACTCTTCTGTCACCTTAGCAGCCAGGCCTCCGACCCTCAGCACAGGTAGATGGTGACACTTGTCTTACAACGGGCCCGCTGTTCCTGCCAGTGCCAACTCTCCTTCATCGCGACCGTTTCCCGAACACAAAGCCAACGGCTCCTTCTCTTTGCCCGTGGCAGCGTGATGAACCTTCCCAAGATTTGCTCTTGGGGAGCACAGTGACAGACGTGTCCCTTTCCTTAAGGCCCTTTCCAGAGGTGCAACCACGCTTCTCTCTCTGGCAGAGGGGATGCTAGGTAAAAGATAATTTCGCTCCATGCGGGTATCTTGCACTGTCCTGAGCAGACTAGATCAGGCAAGAAGCAGCAGCTTCCCACAAACCCGACTCTGATTGCCCAACGAATGCTGTGCTTTCACAGAGAGGATGCCTGGGCATAGAAGGATTTCATTCCAGGCGGGATTATTACAACGTGCGGGGGAGACTAGATCAGGGAAGCAGCAGCAGCATCCCTCAGACGCGACTCTGTTTTCACAAGTAGCTGGTGACACTTGTCTTACAACGGGCCCGCTGTTCCTGCCAGTGCCAACTCTCCTGCATCGTGACCGTTTCCCGAACACAAAGCCAACGGCTCCTTCTCTTTGCCCCTGGCAGCTTGATGCACCTTCCCCAGACTTGCTCTTGGGGAGCACTGTGACAGACGTGTCCCTTTCCTTAAGGCCCTTTCCAGAGGTGCAACCACGCTTCTCTCTCTGGCAGAGGGGATGCTAGGTAAAAGAAAATTTCGCTCCATGCGGGTTTCTTGCACTGTCCTGAGCAGAGTAGCTCAGGCAAGAAGCAGCAGCTTCCCACAAACCCGACTCTGATTGCCCAACGAATGCTATGCTTTCCCAGAGAGGATGCCTGGGCATAGAAGGATTTCGTTCCATGCGGGATTATTACAACGTGCAGGGGACACTAGATCAGGGAAGCAGCAGCAGCATCCCTCAGACGCGACTCTGTTTTCACAAGTAGCTGGTGACTCTTGTCTTACAACGGGCCCGCTGTTCCTGCCAGTGCCAACTCTCCTGCATCGCGACCGTTTCCCGGACACAAAGCCAACGGCTCCTTCTCTTTGCCCGTGGCAGCGTGCTGCACCTTCCCCAGACTTGCTCTTGGGGAGCACGGTGACAGACGTGTCCCTTTCCTTAAGCCCCTTTCGAGAGGTGCATCCACGCTTCTCTCTCTGGCAGAGGGGATGCTAGGTGAAAGGGAATTTCGCTCCATGCGGGTATCTTGCACTGTCCTCAGCAGAGTAGCTCAGGCAAGAAGCAGCAGCTTCCCAAAAACCCGACTCTGATTGCCCAACGAATGCTATGCTTTCCCAGAGAGGATGCCTGGACATAGAAAGATTTCGTTCCATGCGGGTTTTTACAACGTGCAGGGGAGACTAGCTCAGGGAAGCAGCAGCAGCATCCCTCAGACGCGACTCTGATTTCCCAACGAAAGCTGTGCCTTCCCAGAGGGGATGCCCGGGCAAAGAGGCTTTCGCTCTATGCGGGGCTCTCCAACCGTCCTACGAATACTAGGCTTAGGCAAGCAGCCACAGCAGCCTACAGATCCGACTCTGATTTACCAGCTACTGCTATACGTTCGCAGAGGTTTTCAGCTGGCGCGAACTGCCCTTCGCTGATGCTTCACAGCAAGGCTTTGGGCATTCGCTCTGACACTTCAAAGAAGAAGAGCTGCGGGAGAGCTAGTGTATCTTGGGCCTTGCTTTCCGGGGCTCCATGTTCGCGCCATGCGTTCTCACTGCCAAGCCGAACTAAGCAGGGTCAATCACAAACCTACAGCAGTGTGCGTTGCCTAGGATGGCACTCTATGCTCACTTCATGTCCTGGCATAGGCAAGGCTAGGCCTTTTGCACTAGCGCTCGCGTGGAATCGGGGACTAAGCCAGTGCCTTCCCCACAGGAGAGGAGAGTTGACATGAACCCTGCACACTGCCCGTGCACGGGGATGGGGATCTGTTTGGGTCTGTCCTCCCTCCTACCCCGGCACACTTCCTGACACCTACAACGTTGTCACATCTTGGAGGAAGACGGCATCGGACTGCCCGTTCGTCCAGGGAGCTGTTTCTGCGAGTTGCGGCTATGGCGCTTGGTGGCAAGCCCAAGTCTGCCCTAGGCAGAGGGGGTCAAGGAGACGCTGTCCCCTTGGGACCAGAGACACAGGACCGGCCTGCCTTCTGCACAGACTCCTTCCTCAGTGTGGAGCACGCGTGTCTGCCCTAGTCGTACTCTTCTGTCACCTTAGCAGCCAGGCCTCCGTCTCTCAGCACAGGTAGATGGTGACACTTGACTTACAACGGGCCCGCTGTTCCTGCCAGTGCCAACTCTCCTGCATCGCGACCGTTTCCCGAACACAAAGCCAACGGCTCCTTCTCTTTGCCCGTGGCAGCGTGCTGCACCTTCCCCAGACTTGCTCTTGGGGAGCACGGTGACAGACGTGTCCCTTTCCTTAATCCCCTTTCCAGAGGTGCATCCACGCTTCTCTCTCTGGCAGAGGGGATGCTAGGTGAAAGGGAATTTCGCTCCATGCGGGTATCTTGCACTGTCCTCAGCAGAATAGCTCAGGCAAGAAGCAGCAGCTTCCTAAAAACCCGACACTGATTGCCCAACGAATGCTCTGCTTTCTCAGAGAGGAGGCCTGGCCATAGATGATTTCGCTCCATGCGGGTTTATTACAATTTGCAGGGAAGTCTAACTCAGGCAAGCAGCAACAGCATCCCTCAGACGCGACTCTGATTTCCCAACGAAAGCTGTGACTTCCCAAAGGGGATGCCCGGGCAAAGTGGCTTTCGCTCTATGCGGGGCTCTCCCACCGTCCTACGAATACTAGGCTAAGGCAAGCAGCCACAGCAGCCTACAGATCTGACTCTGATTTACCAACTGAACTAAGCAGGCACAATCAAACCAACAGCAGCGTGTGTTGCCTAGGATGGCACTCTATGCTCACTTCATGTCCTGGCATAGGCAAGGCTAGGCCTTTTGCACTAGCGCTCGCGTGGAATCGGGGACTAAGCCAGTGCCTTCCCCACAGGAGAGGAGAGTCGACATGAACCCTGCACACTGCCCGTGCACTGGGCTGGGGATCTGTTTGGGTCTGTCCCCCCTCCTACTCCGGCACACTTCCTGACACCAACAACGTTGTCACATCTTGGAGGAAGACGGCATCGGACTGCCCGTTCGTCCAGGGAGCTGTTTCTGCGAGTTGAAGCTATGGCGCTTGGTGGCAAGCCCAAGTCTGCCCTAGGCACAGGTGGTCAAGGAGACGCTGTCCCCTTGGGACCAGAGACACAGGACAGGCCTGCCTTCTGCCCAGACTCCTTCCTCAGTGTGGAGCACACCTGCCTGCCATAGTCATACTCTTCTGTCACCTTAGCAGCCAGGCCTCCGACCCTCAGCACAGGTAGATGGTGACACTTGTCTTACAACGGGCCCGCTGTTCCTGCCAGTGCCAACTCTCCTTCATCGCGACCGTTTCCCGAACACAAAGCCAACGGCTCCTTCTCTTTGCCCGTGGCAGCGTGATGAACCTTCCCAAGATTTGCTCTTGGGGAGCACAGTGACAGACGTGTCCCTTTCCTTAAGGCCCTTTCCAGAGGTGCAACCACGCTTCTCTCTCTGGCAGAGGGGATGCTAGGTAAAAGATAATTTCGCTCCATGCGGGTATCTTGCACTGTCCTGAGCAGACTAGCTCAGGCAAGAAGCAGCAGCTTCCCACAAACCCGACTCTGATTGCCCAACGAATGCTGTGCTTTCACAGAGAGGATGCCTGGGCATAGAAGGATTTCATTCCAGGCGGGATTATTACAACGTGCGGGGGAGACTAGATCAGGGAAGCAGCAGCAGCATCCCTCAGACGCGACTCTGTTTTCACAAGTAGCTGGTGACACTTGTCTTACAACGGGCCCGCTGTTCCTGCCAGTGCCAACTCTCCTGCATCGTGACCGTTTCCCGAACACAAAGCCAAAGGCTCCTTCTCTTTGCCCCTGGCAGCTTGATGCACCTTCCCCAGACTTGCTCTTGGGGAGCACTGTGACAGACGTGTCCCTTTCCTTAAGGCCCTTTCCAGAGGTGCAACCACGCTTCTCTCTCTGGCAGAGGGGATGCTAGGTAAAAGAAAATTTCGCTCCATGCGGGTTTCTTGCACTGTCCTGAGCAGAGTAGCTCAGGCAAGAAGCAGCAGCTTCCCACAAACCCGACTCTGATTGCCCAACGAATGCTATGCTTTCCCAGAGAGGATGCCTGGGCATAGAAGGATTTCGTTCCATGCGGGATTATTACAACGTGCAGGGGACACTAGATCAGGGAAGCAGCAGCAGCATCCCTCAGACGCGACTCTGTTTTCACAAGTAGCTGGTGACTCTTGTCTTACAACGATCCCGCTGTTCCTGCCAGTGCCAACTCTCCTGCATCGCGACCGTTTCCCGAACACAAAGCCAACGGCTCCTTCTCTTTGCCCGTGGCAGCGTGCTGCACCTTCCCCAGACTTGCTCTTGGGGAGCACGGTGACAGACGTGTCCCTTTCCTTAAGCCCCTTTCCAGAGGTGCATCCACGCTTCTCTCTCTGGCAGAGGGGATGCTAGGTGAAAGGGAATTTCGCTCCATGCGGGTATCTTGCACTGTCCTCAGCAGAATAGCTCAGGCAAGAAGCAGCAGCTTCCTAAAAACCCGACTCTGATTGCCCAACGAATGCTCTGCTTTCTCAGAGAGGAGGCCTGGCCATAGATGATTTCGCTCCATGCGGGTTTATTACAATTTGCAGGGAAGTCTAACTCAGGCAAGCAGCAACAGCATCCCTCAGACGCGACTCTGATTTCCCAACGAAAGCTGTGACTTCCCAAAGGGGATGCCCGGGCAAAGTGGCTTTCGCTCTATGCGGGGCTCTCCCACCGTCCTACGAATACTAGGCTAAGGCAAGCAGCCACAGCAGCCTACAGATCTGACTCTGATTTACCAACTGAACTAAGCAGGCACAACCAAAAACCAACAGCAGCGTGTGTTGCCTAGGATGGCACTCTATGCTCACTTCATGTCCTGTCATAGGCAAGGCTAGGCCTTTTGCACTAGCGCTCGTGTGGAATCGGGGACTAAGCCACTGCCTTCCCCACAGGAGAGGAGAGTCGTCATGATCCCTGCACACTGCCCGTGCACTGGGCTAGGGATCTGTTTGGGTCTGTCCCCCCTCCTACCCCGGCACACTTCCTGACACCAACAACGTTGTCACATCTTGGAGGAAGACGGCATCGGACTGCCCGTTCGTCCAGGGAGCTGTTTCTGCGAGTTGAAGCTATGGCGCTTGGTGGCAAGCCCAAGTCTGCCCTAGGCACAGGTGGTCAAGGAGACGCTGTCCCCTTGGGACCAGAGACACAGGACAGGCCTGCCTTCTGCCCAGACTCCTTCCTCAGTGTGGAGCACACCTGCCTGCCATAGTCATACTCTTCTGTCACCTTAGCAGCCAGGCCTCCGACCCTCAGCACAGGTAGATGGTGACACTTGTCTTACAACGGGCCCGCTGTTCCTGCCAGTGCCAACTCTCCTTCATCGCGACCGTTTCCCGAACACAAAGCCAACGGCTCCTTCTCTTTGCCCGTGGCAGCGTGATGCACCTTCCCGAGACTTGCTCTTGGGGAGCACAGTGACAGACGTGTCCCTTTCCATAAGGCCCTTTCCAGAGGTGCAACCACGCTTCTCTCTCTGGCAGAGGGGATGCTAGGTAAAAGATAATTTCGCTCCATGCGGGTATCTTGCACTGTCCTGAGCAGAGTAGCTCAGGCAAGAAGCAGCAGCTTCCCACAAACCCGACTCTGATTGCCCAACGAATGCTATGATTTCACAGAGAGGATGCCTGGGCATAGAAGGATTTCATTCCATGCGGGATTATTACAACGTGCAGGGGAGACTAGATCAGGGAAGCAGCAGCAGCATCCCTCAGACGCGACTCTGTTTTCACAAGTAGCTGGTGACACTGTCTTACAACGGGCCCGCTGTTCCTGCCAGTGCCAACTCTCCTGCATCGCGACCGTTTCCCGAACACAAAGCCAACGGCTCCTTCTCTTTGCCCGTGGCAGCGTGCTGCACCTTCCCCAGACTTGCTCTTGGGGAGCACGGTGACAGACGTGTCCCTTTCCATAAGGCCCTTTCCAGAGGTGCAACCACGCTTCTCTCTCTGGCAGAGGGGATGCTAGGTAAAAGAAAATTTCGCTCCATGCGGGTATCTTGCACTGTCCTGAGCAGGGTAGCTCAGGCAAGAAGCAGCAGCTTCCCAAAAACCCGACTCTGATTGCCCAACGAATGCTATGCTTTCCCAGAGAGGATGCCTGGACATAGAAGGATTTCGTTCCATGCGGGTTTATTACAACGTGCAGGGGAGACTAGCTCAGGGAAGCAGCAGCAGCATCCCTCAGACGCGACTCTGATTTCCCAACGAAAGCTGTGCCTTCCCAGAGGGGATGCCCGGGCAAAGAGGCTTTCGCTCTATGCGGGGCTCTCCAACCGTCCTACGAATACTAGGCTTAGGCAAGCAGCCACAGCAGCCTACAGATCCGACTCTGATTTACCAGCTACTGCTATACGTTCGCAGAGGTTTTCAGCTGGCGCGAACTGCCCTTCGCTGCTGCTTCACAGCAAGGCTTTGGGCATTCGCTCTGAGACTTCAAAGAAGAAGAGCTGCGGGAGAGCTAGTGTATCTTGGGCCTTGCTTTCCGGGGCTCCATGTTCGCGCCATGCGTTCTCACTGCCAAGCCGAACTAAGCAGGTTCAATCACAAACCTACAGGAGTGTGCGTTGCCTAGGATGGCACTCTATGCTCACTTCATGTCCTGGCATAGGCAAGGCTAGGCCTTTTGCACTAGCGCTCGCGTGGATTCGGGGACTAAGCCAGTGCCTTCCCCACAGGAGAGGAGAGTCGACATGAACCCTGCACACTGCCCGTGCACGGGGATGGGGATCTGTTTGGGTCTGTCCTCCCTCCTACCCCGGCACACTTCCTGACACCTACAACGTTGTCACATCTTGGAGGAAGACGGCATCGGACTGCCCGTTCGTCCAGGGAGCTGTTTCTGCGAGTTGCGGCTATGGCGCTTGGTGGCAAGCCCAAGTCTGCCCTAGGCAGAGGGGGTCAAGGAGACGCTGTCCCCTTGGGACCAGAGACACAGGACCGGCCTGCCTTCTGCACAGACTCCTTCCTCAGTGTGGAGCACGCGTGCCTGCCCTAGTCGTACTCTTCTGTCACCTTAGCAGCCAGGCCTCCGTCCCTCAGCACAGGTAGATGGTGACACTTGTCTTACAACGGGCCCGCTGTTCCTGCCAGTGCCAACTCTCCTGCATCGCGACCGTTTCCCGAACACAAAGCCAACGGCTCCTTCTCTTTGCCCGTGGCAGCGTGCTGCACCTAACCCAGACTTGCTCTTGGGGAGCACGGTGACAGACGTGTCCCTTTCCTTAAGCCCCTTTCAGAGGTGCATCCACGCTTCTCTCTCTGGCATAGGGGATGCTAGCTAAAAGAAAATTTCGCTCCATGCCGGTATCTTGCACTGTCCTGAGCAGACTAGCTCAGGCAAGAAGCAGCAGCTTCCCACAAACCCGACTCTGATTGCCCAACGAATGTTATGCTTTCCCAGAGAGGATGCCTGGGCATAGAAGGATTTCGTTCCATGCGGGATTATTACAACGTGCAGGGGACACTAGATCAGGGAAGCAGCAGCAGCATACCTCAGACGCGACTCTGTTTTCACAAGTAGCTGGTGACTCTTGTCTTACAACGGGCGCGCTGTTCCTGCCAGTGCCAACTCTCCTGCATCGCGACCGTTTCCCGAACTCAAAGCGAACGGCTCCTTCTCTTTGCCTGTGGCAGCGTGCTGCACCTTCCCCAGACTTGCTCTTGGGGAGCACGGTGACAGACGTGTCCCTTTCCTTAAGGCCCTTTCCAGAGGTGCAACCACGCTTCTCTCTCTGGCATAGGGGATGCTAGGTGAAAGAATATTTCGCTCCATGCGGGTATCTTGCACTGTCCTGAGCAGAGTAGCTCAGGCAAGAAGCAGCAGCTTCCCACAAACCCGACTCTGATTGCCCAACGAATGCTATGCTTTCCCAGAGACGATGCCTGGGCATAGAAGGATTTCGTTCCATGCGGGTTTATTACAACGTGCAGGGGAGACTAGATCAGGGAAGCAGCAGCAGCATCCCTCAGATGTGACTCTGATTTCCCAACGAAAGCTGTGCCTTCCCAGAGGGGATGCCCGGGCAAAGAGGCTTTCGCTCTATGCGGGGCTCTCCCACCGTCCTACGAATACTAGGCTAAGGCAAGCAGCCACAGCAGCCTACAGATCCGACTCTGATTTACCAGCTACTGCTATACGTTCGCCGAGGTTTTCAGCTGGCGCGAACTGCCCTTCGCTGCTGCTTCACAGCAAGGCTTTGGGCATTCGCTCTGACACTTCAAAGAAGAAGAGCTGCGGGAGAGCTAGTGTATCTTGGGCCTTGCTTTCCGGGGCTCCATGTTCGCGCCGTGCGTTCTCCCTGCCAAGCCGAACTAAGCAGGGTCAATCACAAACCTACAGCAGTGTGCGTTGCCTAGGATGGCACTCTATGCTCACTTCATGTCCTGGCATAGGCAAGGCTAGGCCTTTTGCACTAGAGCTCGCGTGGAATCGGGGACTAAGCCAGTGCCTTCCCCACAGGAGAGGAGAGTCGACATGAACCCTGCACACTGCCCGTGCACGGGGATGGGGATCTGTTTGGGTCTGTCCCCCCTCCTACCCCGGCACACTTCCTGACACCAACAACGTTGTCACATCTTGGAGGAAGACGGCATCGGACTGCCCGTTCGTCCAGGGAGCTGTTTCTGCGAGTTGCGGCTATGGCGCTTGGTGGCAAGCCCAAGTCTGCCCTAGGCAGAGGGGGTCAAGGAGACGCTGTCCCCTTGGGACCAGAGACACAGGACCGGCCTGCCTTCTGCACAGACTCCTTCCTCAGTGTGGAGCACGCGTGCCTGCCCTAGTCCTACTCTACTGTCACCTTAGCAGCCAGGCCTCCATCCTTCAGCACAGGTAGATGGTGACACTTGTCTTACAACGGGCCCGCTGTTCCTGCCAGTGCCAACTCTCCTGCATCGCGACCTTTTCCCGAACACAAAGCCAACGGCTCCTTCTCTTTGCCCGTGGCAGCGTGCTGCACCTTCCCCAGACTTGCTCTTGGGGAGCACGGTGACAGACGTGTCCCTTTCCTTAAGGCCCTTTCCAGAGGTGCAACCACGCTTCTCTCTCTGGCAGAGGGGATGCTAGGTGAAAGGGAATTTCGCTCCATGCGGGTATCTTGCACTGTCCTCAGCAGAATAGCTCAGGCAAGAAGCAGCAGCTTCCTAAAAACCCGACACTGATTGCCCAACGAAGCTCTGCTTTCTCAGAGAGGAGGCCTGGCCATAGATGATTTCGCTCCATGCGGGTTTATTACAATTTGCAGGGAAGTCTAACTCAGGCAAGCAGCAACAGCATCCCTCAGACGCGACTCTGATTTCCCAACGAAAGCTGTGACTTCCCAAAAGGGATGCCCGGGCAAAGTGGCTTTCGCTCTATGCGGGGCTCTCCCACCGTCCTACGAATACTAGGCTAAGGCAAGCAGCCACAGCAGCCTACAGATCTGACTCTGATTTACCAACTGAACTAAGCAGGCACAATCAAAAACCAACAGCAGCGTGCGTTGCCTAGGATGGCACTCTATGCTCACTTCATGTCCTGGCATAGGCAAGGCTAGGCCTTTTGCACTAGCGCTCGCGTGGATTCGGGGACTAAGCCAGTGCCTTCCCCACAGGAGAGGAGAGTCGACATGAACCCTGCACACTGCCCGTGCACGGGGATGGGGATCTGTTTGGGTCTGTCCCCCCTGCTACCCCGGTACACTTCCTGACACCAACAACGTTGTCACATCTTGAGTAAGACGGCATCGGACTGCCCGTTCGTCCAGGGAGCTGTTTCTGCGAGTTGAAGCTATGGCGCTTGGTGGCAAGCCCAAGTCTGCCCTAGGCACAGGTGGTCAAGGAGACGCTGTCCCCTTGGGACCAGAGACACAGGACAGGCCTGCCTTCTGCCCAGACTCCTTCCTCAGTGTGGAGCACACCTGCCTGCCATAGTCATACTCTTCTGTCACCTTAGCAGCCAGGCCTCCGACCCTCAGCACAGGTAGATGGTGACACTTGTCTTACAACGGGCCCGCTGTTCCTGCCAGTGCCAACTCTCCTTCATCGCGACCGTTTCCCGAACACAAAGCCAACGGCTCCTTCTCTTTGCCCGTGGCAGCGTGATGAACCTTCCCGAGATTTGCTCTTGGGGAGCACAGTGACAGACGTGTCCCTTTCCTTAAGGCCCTTTCCAGAGGTGCAACCACGCTTCTCTCTCTGGCAGAGGGGATGCTAGGTAAAAGATAATTTCGCTCCATGCGGGTATCTTGCACTGTCCTGAGCAGACTAGCTCAGGCAAGAAGCAGCAGCTTCCCACAAACCCGACTCTGATTGCCCAACGAATGCTGTGCTTTCACAGAGAGGATGCCTGGGCATAGAAGGATTTCATTCCAGGCGGGATTATTACAACGTGCGGGGGAGACTAGATCAGGGAAGCAGCAGCAGCATCCCTCAGACGCGACTCTGTTTTCACAAGTAGCTGGTGACACTTGTCTTACAACGGGCCCGCTGTTCCTGCCAGTGCCAACTCTCCTGCATCGTGACCGTTTCCCGAACACAAAGCCAACGGCTCCTTCTCTTTGCCCCTGGCAGCTTGATGCACCTTCCCCAGACTTGCTCTTGGGGAGCACTGTGACAGACGTGTCCCTTTCCTTAAGGCCCTTTCCAGAGGTGCAACCACGCTTCTCTCTCTGGCAGAGGGGATGCTAGGTAAAAGAAAATTTCGCTCCATGCGGGTTTCTTGCACTTTCCTGAGCAGAGTAGCTCAGGCAAGAAGCAGCAGCTTCCCACAAACCCGACTCTGATTGCCCAACGAATGCTATGCTTTCCCAGAGAGGATGCCTGGGCATAGAAGGATTTCGTTCCATGCGGGATTATTACAACGTGCAGGGGACACTAGATCAGGGAAGCAGCCGCAGCATACCTCAGACGCGACTCTGTTTTCACAAGTAGCTGGTGACTCTTGTCTTACAACGGGCCCGCTGTTCCTGCCAGTGCCAACTCTCCTGCATCGCGACCGTTTCCCGAACACAAAGCCAACGGCTCCTTCTCTTTTCCCGTGGCAGCGTGCTAAACCTTCCCCAGACTTGCTCTTGGGGAGCACGGTGACAGACGTGTCCCTTTCCTTAAGCCCCTTTCCAGAGGTGCATCCACGCTTCTCTCTCTGGCAGAGGGGATGCTAGGTGAAAGAAAATTTCGCTCCATGCGGGTATCTTGCACTGTCCTGAGCAGAGTAGCTCAGGCAAGAAGCAGCAGCTTCCCAAAAACCCGACTCTGATTGCCCAACGAATGCTATGCTTTCCCAGAGAGGATGCCTGGACATAGAAGGATTTCGTTCCATGCGGGTTTATTACAACGTGCAGGGGAGACTAGCTCAGGGAAGCAGCAGCAGCATCCCTCAGACGCGACTCTGATTTCCCAACGAAAGCTGTGCCTTCCCAGAGGGGATGCCCGGGCAAAGAGGCTTTCGCTCTATGCGGGGCTCTCCAACCGTCCTACGAATACTAGGCTTAGGCAAGCAGCCACAGCAGTCTACAGATCCGACTCTGATTTACCAGCTACTGCTATACGTTCGCAGAGGTTTTCAGCTGGCGCGAACTGCCCTTCGCTGCTGCTTCACAGCAAGGCTTTGGGCATTCGCTCTGAGACTTCAAAGAAGAAGAGCTGCGGGAGAGCTAGTGTATCTTGGGCCTTGCTTTCCGGGGCTCCATGTTCGCGCCATGCGTTCTCACTGCCAAGCCGAACTAAGCAGGGTCAATCACAAACCTACAGCAGTGTGCGTTGCCTAGGATGGCACTCTATGCTCACTTCATGTCCTGGCATAGGCAAGGCTAGGCCTTTTGCACTAGCGCTCGCGTGGAATCGGGGACTAAGCCAGTGCCTTCCCCACAGGAGAGGAGAGTTGACATGAACCCTGCACACTGCCCGTGCACGGGGATGGGGATCTGTTTGGGTCTGTCCTCCCTCCTACCCCGGCACACTTCCTGACACCTACAACGTTGTCACATCTTGGAGGAAGACGGCATCGGACTGCCCGTTCGTCCAGGGAGCTGTTTCTGCGAGTTGCGGCTATGGCGCTTGGTGGCAAGCCCAAGTCTGCCCTAGGCAGAGGGGGTCAAGGAGACGCTGTCCCCTTGGGACCAGAGACACAGGACCGGCCTGCCTTCTGCACAGACTCCTTCCTCAGTGTGGAGCACGCGTGTCTGCCCTAGTCGTACTCTTCTGTCACCTTAGCAGCCAGGCCTCCGTCTCTCAGCACAGGTAGATGGTGACACTTGACTTACAACGGGCCGCTGTTCCTGCCAGTGCCAACTCTCCTGCATCGCGACCGTTTCCCGAACACAAAGCCAACGGCTCCTTCTCTTTGCCCGTGGCAGCGTGCTGCACCTTCCCCAGACTTGCTCTTGGGGAGCACGGTGACAGACGTGTCCCTTTCCTTAATCCCCTTTCCAGAGGTGCATCCACGCTTCTCTCTCTGGCAGAGGGGATGCTAGGTGAAAGGGAATTTCGCTCCATGCGGGTATCTTGCACTGTCCTCAGCAGAATAGCTCAGGCAAGAAGCAGCAGCTTCCTAAAAACCCGACACTGATTGCCCAACGAATGCTCTGCTTTCTCAGAGAGGAGGCCTGGCCATAGATGATTTCGCTCCATGCGGGTTTATTACAATTTGCAGGGAAGTCTAACTCAGGCAAGCAGCAACAGCATCCCTCAGACGCGACTCTGATTTCCCAACGAAAGCTGTGACTTCCCAAAGGGGATGCCCGGGCAAAGTGGCTTTCGCTCTATGCGGGGCTCTCCCACCGTCCTACGAATACTAGGCTAAGGCAAGCAGCCACAGCAGCCTACAGATCTGACTCTGATTTACCAACTGAACTAAGCAGGCACAATCAAACCAACAGCAGCGTGTGTTGCCTAGGATGGCACTCTATGCTCACTTCATGTCCTGTCATAGGCAAGGCTAGGCCTTTTGCACTAGCGCTCGTGTGGAATCGGGGACTAAGCCACTGCCTTCCCCACAGGAGAGGAGAGTCGACATGAACCCTGCACACTGCCCGTGCACTGGGCTGGGGATCTGTTTGGGTCTGTCCCCCCTCCTACTCCGGCACACTTCCTGACACCAACAACGTTGTCACATCTTGGAGGAAGACGGCATCGGACTGCCCGTTCGTCCAGGGAGCTGTTTCTGCGAGTTGAAGCTATGGCGCTTGGTGGCAAGCCCAAGTCTGCCCTAGGCACAGGTGGTCAAGGAGACGCTGTCCCCTTGGGACCAGAGACACAGGACAGGCCTGCCTTCTGCCCAGACTCCTTCCTCAGTGTGGAGCACACCTGCCTGCCATAGTCATACTCTTCTGTCACCTTAGCAGCCAGGCCTCCGACCCTCAGCACAGGTAGATGGTGACACTTGTCTTACAACGGGCCCGCTGTTCCTGCCAGTGCCAACTCTCCTTCATCGCGACCGTTTCCCGAACACAAAGCCAACGGCTCCTTCTCTTTGCCCGTGGCAGCGTGATGCACCTTCCCGAGACTTGCTCTTGGGGAGCACAGTGACAGACGTGTCCCTTTCCATAAGGCCCTTTCCAGAGGTGCAACCACGCTTCTCTCTCTGGCAGAGGGGATGCTAGGTAAAAGATAATTTCGCTCCATGCGGGTATCTTGCACTGTCCTGAGCAGAGTAGCTCAGGCAAGAAGCAGAAGCTTCCCACAAACCCGACTCTGATTGCCCAACGAATGCTATGCTTTCCCAGAGAGGATGCCTGGGCATAGAAGGATTTCGTTCCATGCGGGATTATTACAACGTGCAGGGGAGACTAGATCAGGGAAGCAGCAGCAGCATACCTCAGACGCGACTCTGTTTTCACAAGTAGCTGGTGACTCTTGTCTTACAACGGGCCCGCTGTTCCTGCCAGTGCCAACTCTCCTGCATCGCGACCGTTTCCCGAACACAAAGCCAACGGCTCCTTCTCTTTTCCCGTGGCAGCGTGCTAAACCTTCCCCAGACTTGCTCTTGGTGAGCACGGTGACAGACGTGTCCCTTTCCTTAAGGCCCTTTCCAGAGGTGCAACCACGCTTCTCTCTCTGGCAGAGGGGATGCTAGGTGAAAGAAAATTTCGCTCCATGCGGGTATCTTGCACTGTCCTGAGCAGAGTAGCTCAGGCAAGAAGCAGCAGCTTCCCACAAACCCGACTCTAATTGCCCAACGAATGCTATGCTTTCCCAGAGACGATGCCTGGGCATAGAAGGATTTCGTTCCATGCGGGTTTATTACAACGTGCAGGGGAGACTAGCTCAGGGAAGCAGCAGCAGCATCCCTCAGACGCGACTCTGATTTCCCAACGAAAGCTGTGCCTTCCCAGAGGGGATGCCCGGGCAAAGAGGCTTTCGCTCTATGCGGGGCTCTCCCACCGTCCTACGAATACTAGGCTAAGGCAAGCAGCCACAGCAGCGTACAGATCCGACTCTGATTTACCAGCTACTGCTATACGTTCGCAGAGGTTTTCAGCTGGCGCGAACTGCCCTTCGCTGCTGCTTCACAGCAAGGCTTTGGGCATTCGCTCTGACACTTCAAAGAAGAAGAGCTGCGGGAGAGCTAGTGTATCTTGGGCCTTGCTTTCCGGGGCTCCATGTTCGCGCCGTGCGTTCTCCCTGCCAAGCCGAACTAAGCAGGGTCAATCACAAACCTACAGCAGTGTGCGTTGCCTAGGATGGCACTCTATGCTCACTTCATGTCCTGGCATAGGCAAGGCTAGGCCTTTTGCACTAGCGCTCGCGTGGAATGGGGGACTAAGCCAGTGCCTTCCCCACAGGAGAGGAGAGTCGACATGAACCCTGCACACTGCCCGTGCACGGGGATGGGGATCTGTTTGGGTCTGTCCCCCCTGCTACCCCGGCACACTTCCTGACACCAACAACGTTGTCACATCTTGAGGAAGACAGCATCGGACTGCCCGTTCGTCCAGGGAGCTGTTTCTGCGAGTTGAAGCTATGGCGCTTGGTGGCAAGCCCAAGTCTGCCCTAGGCACAGGTGGTCAAGGAGACGCTGTCCCCTTGGGACCAGAGACACAGGACAGGCCTGCCTTCTGCCCAGACTCCTTCCTCAGTGTGGAGCACACCTGCCTGCCATAGTCATACTCTTCTGTCACCTTAGCAGCCAGGCCTCCGACCCTCAGCACAGGTAGATGGTGACACTTGTCTTACAACGGGCCCGCTGTTCCTGTCAGTGCCAACTCTCCTTCATCGCGACCGTTTCCCGAACACAAAGCCAACGGCTCCTTCTCTTTGCCCGTGGCAGCGTGATGAACCTTCCCAAGATTTGCTCTTGGGGAGCACAGTGAAAGACGTGTCCCTTTCCTTAAGGCCCTTTCCAGAGGTGCAACCACGCTTCTCTCTCTGGCAGAGGGGATGCTAGGTAAAAGATAATTTCGCTCCATGCGGGTATCTTGCACTGTCCTGAGCAGACTAGCTCAGGCAAGAAGCAGCAGCTTCCCACAAACCCGACTCTGATTGCCCAACGAATGCTGTGCTTTCACAGAGAGGATGCCTGGGCATAGAAGGATTTCATTCCAGGCGGGGTTATTACAACGTGCGGGGGAGCCTAGATCAGGGAAGCAGCAGCAGCATCCCTCAGACGCGACTCTGTTTTCACAAGTAGCTGGTGACACTTGTCTTACAACGGGCCCGCTGTTCCTGCCAGTGCCAACTCTCCTGCATCGCGACCGTTTCCCGAACACAAAGCCAACGGCTCCTTCTCTTTGCCCGTGGCAGCGTGCTGCACCTTCCCCAGACTTGCTCTTGGGGAGCACGGTGACAGACGTGTCCCTTTCCTTAAGCCGCTTTCGAGAGGTGCATCCACGCTTCTCTCTCTGGCAGAGGGGATGCTAGGTGAAAGGGAATTTCGCTCCATGCGGGTATCTTGCACTGTCCTCAGCAGAATAGCTCAGGCAAGAAGCAGCAGCTTCCTAAAAACCCGACTCTGATTGCCCAACGAATGCTCTGCTTTCTCAGAGAGGAGGCCTGGCCATAGATGATTTCGCTCCATGCGGGTTTATTACAATTTGCAGGGAAGTCTAACTCAGGCAAGCAGCAACAGCATCCCTCAGACGCGACTCTGATTTCCCAACGAAAGCTGTGACTTCCCAAAGGGGATGCCCGGGCAAAGTGGCTTTCGCTCTATGCGGGGCTCTCCCACCGTCCTACGAATACTAGGCTAAGGCAAGCAGCCACAGCAGCCTACAGATCTGACTCTGATTTACCAACTGAACTAAGCAGGCACAACCAAAAACCAACAGCAGCGTGTGTTGCCTAGGATGGCACTCTATGCTCACTTCATGTCCTGTCATAGGCAAGGCTAGGCCTTTTGCACTAGCGCTCGTGTGGAATCGGGGACTAAGCCACTGCCTTCCCCACAGGAGAGGAGAGTCGACATGATCCCTGCACACTGCCCGTGCACTGGGCTAGGGATCTGTTTGGGTCTGTCCCCCCTCCTACCCCGGCACACTTCCTGACACCAACAACGTTGTCACATCTTGGAGGAAGACGGCATCGGACTGCCCGTTCGTCCAGGGAGCTGTTTCTGCGAGTTGAAGCTATGGCGCTTGGTGGCAAGCCCAAGTCTGCCCTAGGCACAGGTGGTCAAGGAGACGCTGTCCCCTTGGGACCAGAGACACAGGACAGGCCTGCCTTCTGCCCAGACTCCTTCCTCAGTGTGGAGCACACCTGCCTGCCATAGTCATACTCTTCTGTCACCTTAGCAGCCAGGCCTCCGACCCTCAGCACAGGTAGATGGTGACACTTGTCTTACAACGGGCCCGCTGTTCCTGCCAGTGCCAACTCTCCTTCATCGCGACCGTTTCCCGAACACAAAGCCAACGGCTCCTTCTCTTTGCCCGTGGCAGCGTGATGAACCTTCCCGAGATTTGCTCTTGGGGAGCACAGTGACAGACGTGTCCCTTTCCATAAGGCCCTTTCCAGAGGTGCAACCACGCTTCTCTCTCTGGCAGAGGGGATGCTAGGTAAAAGATAATTTCGCTCCATGCGGGTATCTTGCACTGTCCTGAGCAGAGTAGCTCAGGCAAGAAGCAGCAGCTTCCCACAAACCCGACTCTGATTGCCCAACGAATGCTATGCTTTCCCAGAGAGGATGCCTGGGCATAGAAGGATTTCGTTCCATGCGGGATTATTACAACGTGCAGGGGACACTAGATCAGGGAAGCAGCA
The DNA here is from genome assembly GCF_020171115.1 of Neogale vison. Classification (NCBI taxonomy): domain Eukaryota; kingdom Metazoa; phylum Chordata; class Mammalia; order Carnivora; family Mustelidae; genus Neogale; species Neogale vison. The sequence continues at coordinate 217,871,382 of NC_058101.1, forward strand.
GCAGCATACCTCAGACGCGACTCTGTTTTCACAAGTAGCTGGTGACTCTTGTCTTACAACGGGCCCGCTGTTCCTGCCAGTGCCAACTCTCCTGCATCGCGACCGTTTCCCGAACACAAAGCCAACGGCTCCTTCTCTTTTCCCGTGGCAGCGTGCTAAACCTTCCCCAGACTTGCTCTTGGTGAGCACGGTGACAGACGTGTCCCTTTCCTTAAGGCCCTTTCCAGAGGTGCAACCACGCTTCTCTCTCTGGCAGAGGGGATGCTAGGTGAAAGAAAATTTCGCTCCATGCGGGTATCTTGCACTGTCCTGAGCAGAGTAGCTCAGGCAAGAAGCAGCAGCTTCCCAAAAACCCGACTCTGATTGCCCAACGAATGCTATGCTTTCCCAGAGAGGATGCCTGGACATAGAAGGATTTCGTTCCATGCGGGTTTATTACAACGTGCAGGGGAGACTAGCTCAGGGAAGCAGCAGCAGCATCCCTCAGACGCGACTCTGATTTCCCAACGAAAGCTGTGCCTTCCCAGAGGGGATGCCCGGGCAAAGAGGCTTTCGCTCTATGCGGGGCTCTCCAACCGTCCTACGAATACTAGGCTTAGGCAAGCAGCCACAGCAGCCTACAGATCCGACTCTGATTTACCAGCTACTGCTATACGTTCGCAGAGGTTTTCAGCTGGCGCGAACTGCCCTTCGCTGATGCTTCACAGCAAGGCTTTGGGCATTCGCTCTGAGACTTCAAAGAAGAAGAGTTGCGGGAGAGCTAGTGTATCTTGGGCCTTGCTTTCCGGGGCTCCATGTTCGCGCCATGCGTTCTCACCTCCAAGCCGAACTAAGCAGGGTCAATCACAAACCTACAGCAGTGTGCGTTGCCTAGGATGGCACTCTATGCTCACTTCATGTCCTGGCATAGGCAAGGCTAGGCCTTTTGCACTAGCGCTCGCGTGGAATCGGGGACTAAGCCAGTGCCTTCCCCACAGGAGAGGAGAGTTGACATGAACCCTGCACACTGCCCGTGCACGGGGATGGGGATCTGTTTGGGTCTGTCCTCCCTCCTACCCCGGCACACTTCCTGACACCTACAACGTTGTCACATCTTGGAGGAAGACGGCATCGGACTGCCCGTTCGTCCAGGGAGCTGTTTCTGCGAGTTGCGGCTATGGCGCTTGGTGGCAAGCCCAAGTCTGCCCTAGGCAGAGGGGGTCAAGGAGACGCTGTCCCCTTGGGACCAGAGACACAGGACCGGCCTGCCTTCTGCACAGACTCCTTCCTCAGTGTGGAGCACGCGTGTCTGCCCTAGTCGTACTCTTCTGTCACCTTAGCAGCCAGGCCTCCATCTCTCAGCACAGGTAGATGGTGACACTTGACTTACAACGGGCCCGCTGTTCCTGCCAGTGCCAACTCTCCTGCATCGCGACCGTTTCCCGAACACAAAGCCAACGGCTCCTTCTCTTTGCCCGTGGCAGCGTGCTGCACCTTCCCCAGACTTGCTCTTGGGGAGCACGGTGACAGACGTGTCCCTTTCCTTAATCCCCTTTCCAGAGGTGCATCCACGCTTCTCTCTCTGGCAGAGGGGATGCTAGGTGAAAGGGAATTTCGCTCCATGCGGGTATCTTGCACTGTCCTCAGCAGAATAGCTCAGGCAAGAAGCAGCAGCTTCCTAAAAACCCGACACTGATTGCCCAACGAATGCTCTGCTTTCTCAGAGAGGAGGCCTGGCCATAGATGATTTCGCTCCATGCGGGTTTATTACAATTTGCAGGGAAGTCTAACTCAGGCAAGCAGCAACAGCATCCCTCAGACGCGACTCTGATTTCCCAACGAAAGCTGTGACTTCCCAAAGGGGATGCCCGGGCAAAGTGGCTTTCGCTCTATGCGGGGCTCTCCCACCGTCCTACGAATACTAGGCTAAGGCAAGCAGCCACAGCAGCCTACAGATCTGACTCTGATTTACCAACTGAACTAAGCAGGCACAATCAAACCAACAGCAGCGTGTGTTGCCTAGGATGGCACTCTATGCTCACTTCATGTCCTGTCATAGGCAAGGCTAGGCCTTTTGCACTAGCGCTCGTGTGGAATCGGGGACTAAGCCAGTGCCTTCCCCACAGGAGAGGAGAGTCGACATGAACCCTGCACACTGCCCGTGCACTGGGCTGGGGATCTGTTTGGGTCTGTCCCCCCTCCTACTCCGGCACACTTCCTGACACCAACAACGTTGTCACATCTTGGAGGAAGACGGCATCGGACTGCCCGTTCGTCCAGGGAGCTGTTTCTGCGAGTTGAAGCTATGGCGCTTGGTGGCAAGCCCAAGTCTGCCCTAGGCACAGGTGGTCAAGGAGACGCTGTCCCCTTGGGACCAGAGACACAGGACAGGCCTGCCTTCTGCCCAGACTCCTTCCTCAGTGTGGAGCACACCTGCCTGCCATAGTCATACTCTTCTGTCACCTTAGCAGCCAGGCCTCCGACCCTCAGCACAGGTAGATGGTGACACTTGTCTTACAACGGGCCCGCTGTTCCTGCCAGTGCCAACTCTCCTTCATCGCGACCGTTTCCCGAACACAAAGCCAACGGCTCCTTCTCTTTGCCCGTGGCAGCGTGATGAACCTTCCCAAGATTTGCTCTTGGGGAGCACAGTGACAGACGTGTCCCTTTCCATAAGGCCCTTTCCAGAGGTGCAACCACGCTTCTCTCTCTGGCAGAGGGGATGCTAGGTAAAAGATAATTTCGCTCCATGCGGGTATCTTGCACTGTCCTGAGCAGAGTAGCTCAGGCAAGAAGCAGCAGCTTCCCACAAACCCGACTCTGATTGCCCAACGAATGCTATGCTTTCCCAGAGAGGATGCCTGGGCATAGAAGGATTTCGTTCCATGCGGGATTATTACAACGTGCAGGGGACACTAGATCAGGGAAGCAGCAGCAGCATACCTCAGACGCGACTCTGTTTTCACAAGTAGCTGGTGACTCTTGTCTTACAACGGGCCCGCTGTTCCTGCCAGTGCCAACTCTCCTGCATCGCGACCGTTTCCCGAACACAAAGCCAACGGCTCCTTCTCTTTTCCCGTGGCAGCGTGCTAAACCTTCCCCAGACTTGCTCTTGGTGAGCACGGTGACAGACGTGTCCCTTTCCTTAAGGCCCTTTCCAGAGGTGCAACCACGCTTCTCTCTCTGGCAGAGGGGATGCTAGGTGAAAGAAAATTTCGCTCCATGCGGGTATCTTGCACTGTCCTGAGCAGAGTAGCTCAGGCAAGAAGCAGCAGCTTCCCACAAACCCGACTCTGATTGCCCAACGAATGCTATGCTTTCCCAGAGACGATGCCTGGGCATAGAAGGATTTCGTTCCATGCGGTTTTATTACAACGTGCAGGGGAGACTAGCTCAGGGAAGCAGCAGCAGCATCCCTCAGACGCGCCTCTGATTTCCCAACGAAAGCTGTGCCTTCCCAGAGGGGATGCCCGGGCAAAGAGGCTTTCGCTCTATGCGGGGCTCTCCCACCGTCCTACGAATACTAGGCTAAGGCAAGCAGCCACAGCAGCCTACAGATCCGACTCTGATTTACCAGCTACTGCTATACGTTCGCAGAGGTTTTCAGCTGGCGCGAACTGCCCTTCGCTGCTGCTTCACAGCAAGGCTTTGGGCATTCGCTCTGACACTTCAAAGAAGAAGAGCTGCGGGAGAGCTAGTGTATCTTGGGCCTTGCTTTCCGGGGCTCCATGTTCGCGCCGTGCGTTCTCCCTGCCAAGCCGAACTAAGCAGGGTCAATCACAAACCTACAGCAGTGTGCGTTGCCTAGGATGGCACTCTATGCTCACTTCATGTCCTGGCATAGGCAAGGCTAGGCCTTTTGCACTAGCGCTCGCGTGGAATCGGGGACTAAGCCAGTGCCTTCCCCACAGGAGAGGAGAGTCGACATGAACCCTGCACACTGCCCGTGCACGGGGATGGGGATCTGTTTGGGTCTGTCCTCCCTCCTACCCCGGCACACTTCCTGACACCTACAACGTTGTCACATCTTGGAGGAAGACGGCATCGGACTGCCCGTTCGTCCAGGGAGCTGTTTCTGCGAGTTGCGGCTATGGCGCTTGGTGGCAAGCCCAAGTCTGCCCTAGGCAGAGGGGGTCAAGGAGACGCTGTCCCCTTGGGACCAGAGACACAGGACCGGCCTGCCTTCTGCACAGACTCCTTCCTCAGTGTGGAGCACGCGTGTCTGCCCTAGTCGTACTCTTCTGTCACCTTAGCAGCCAGGCCTCCGTCCCTCAGCACAGGTAGATGGTGACACTTGACTTACAACGGGCCCGCTGTTCCTGCCAGTGCCAACTCTCCTGCATCGCGACCGTTTCCCGAACACAAAGCCAACGGCTCCTTCTCTTTGCCCGTGGCAGCGTGCTGCACCTTCCCCAGACTTGCTCTTGGGGAGCACGGTGACAGACGTGTCCCTTTCCTTAAGCCCCTTTCCAGAGGTGCATCCACGCTTCTCTCTCTGGCAGAGGGGATGCTAGGTGAAAGGGAATTTCGCTCCTTGCGGGTATCTTGCACTGTCCTCAGCAGAATAGCTCAGGCAAGAAGCAGCAGCTTCCTAAAAACCCGACACTGATTGCCCAACGAATGCTCTGCTTTCTCAGAGAGGAGGCCTGGCCATAGATGATTTCGCTCCATGCTGGTTTATTACAATTTGCAGGGAAGTCTAACTCAGGCAAGCAGCAACAGCATCCCTCAGACGCGACTCTGATTTCCCAACGAAAGCTGTGACTTCCCAAAGGGGATGCCCGGGCAAAGTGGCTTTCGCTCTATGCGGGGCTCTCCCACCGTCCTACGAATACTAGGCTAAGGCAAGCAGCCACAGCAGCCTACAGATCTGACTCTGATTTACCAACTGAACTAAGCAGGCACAATCAAACCAACAGCAGCGTGTGTTGCCTAGGATGGCACTCTATGCTCACTTCATGTCCTGTCATAGGCAAGGCTAGGCCTTTTGCACTAGCGCTCGTGTGGAATCGGGGACTAAGCCATTGCCTTCCCCACAGGAGAGGAGAGTCGACATGAACCCTGCACACTGCCCGTGCACTGGGCTGGGGATCTGTTTGGGTCTGTCCCCCCTCCTACTCCGGCACACTTCCTGACACCAACAACGTTGTCACATCTTGGAGGAAGACGGCATCGGACTGCCCGTTCGTCCAGGGAGCTGTTTCTGCGAGTTGAAGCTATGGCGCTTGGTGGCAAGCCCAAGTCTGCCCTAGGCACAGGTGGTCAAGGAGACGCTGTCCCCTTGGGACCAGAGACACAGGACAGGCCTGCCTTCTGCCCAGACTCCTTCCTCAGTGTGGAGCACACCTGCCTGCCATAGTCATACTCTTCTGTCACCTTAGCAGCCAGGCCTCCGACCCTCAGCACAGGTAGATGGTGACACTTGTCTTACAACGGGCCCGCTGTTCCTGCCAGTGCCAACTCTCCTTCATCGCGACCGTTTCCCGAACACAAAGCCAACGGCTCCTTCTCTTTGCCCGTGGCAGCGTGATGAACCTTCCCAAGATTTGCTCTTGGGGAGCACAGTGACAGACGTGTCCCTTTCCATAAGGCCCTTTCCAGAGGTGCAACCACGCTTCTCTCTCTGGCAGAGGGGATGCTAGGTAAAAGATAATTTCGCTCCATGCGGGTATCTTGCACTGTCCTGAGCAGAGTAGCTCAGGCAAGAAGCAGCAGCTTCCCACAAACCCGACTCTGATTGCCCAACGAATGCTATGCTTTCCCAGAGAGGATGCCTGGGCATAGAAGGATTTCGTTCCATGCGGGATTATTACAACGTGCAGGGGACACTAGATCAGGGAAGCAGCAGCAGCATACCTCAGACGCGACTCTGTTTTCACAAGTAGCTGGTGACTCTTGTCTTACAACGGGCCCGCTGTTCCTGCCAGTGCCAACTCTCCTGCATCGCGACCGTTTCCCGAACACAAAGCCAACGGCTCCTTCTCTTTTCCCGTGGCAGCGTGCTAAACCTTCCCCAGACTTGCTCTTGGGGAGCACGGTGACAGACGTGTCCCTTTCCTTAAGGCCCTTTCCAGAGGTGCAACCACGCTTCTCTCTCTGGCAGAGGGGATGCTAGGTGAAAGAAAATTTCGCTCCATGCGGGTATCTTGCACTGTCCTGAGCAGAGTAGCTCAGGCAAGAAGCAGCAGCTTCCCACAAACCCGACTCTGATTGCCCAACGAATGCTATGCTTTCCCAGAGACGATGCCTGGGCATAGAAGGATTTCGTTCCATGCGGTTTTATTACAACGTGCAGGGGAGACTAGCTCAGGGAAGCAGCAGCAGCATCCCTCAGACGCGCCTCTGATTTCCCAACGAAAGCTGTGCCTTCCCAGAGGGGATGCCCGGGCAAAGAGGCTTTCGCTCTATGCGGGGCTCTCCCACCGTCCTACGAATACTAGGCTAAGGCAAGCAGCCACAGCAGCCTACAGATCCGACTCTGATTTACCAGCTACTGCTATACGTTCGCAGAGGTTTTCAGCTGGCGCGAACTGCCCTTCGCTGCTGCTTCACAGCAAGGCTTTGGGCATTCGCTCTGACACTTCAAAGAAGAAGAGCTGCGGGAGAGCTAGTGTATCTTGGGCCTTGCTTTCCGGGGCTCCATGTTCGCGCCGTGCGTTCTCCCTGCCAAGCCGAACTAAGCAGGGTCAATCACAAACCTACAGCAGTGTGCGTTGCCTAGGATGGCACTCTATGCTCACTTCATGTCCTGGCATAGGCAAGGCTAGGCCTTTTGCACTAGCGCTCGCGTGGAATCGGGGACTAAGCCAGTGCCTTCCCCACAGGAGAGGAGAGTCGACATGAACCCTGCACACTGCCCGTGCACGGGGATGGGGATCTGTTTGGGTCTGTCCTCCCTCCTACCCCGGCACACTTCCTGACACCTACAACGTTGTCACATCTTGGAGGAAGACGGCATCGGACTGCCCGTTCGTCCAGGGAGCTGTTTCTGCGAGTTGCGGCTATGGCGCTTGGTGGCAAGCCCAAGTCTGCCCTAGGCAGAGGGGGTCAAGGAGACGCTGTCCCCTTGGGACCAGAGACACAGGACCGGCCTGCCTTCTGCACAGACTCCTTCCTCAGTGTGGAGCACGCGTGTCTGCCCTAGTCGTACTCTTCTGTCACCTTAGCAGCCAGGCCTCCGTCCCTCAGCACAGGTAGATGGTGACACTTGACTTACAACGGGCCCGCTGTTCCTGCCAGTGCCAACTCTCCTGCATCGCGACCGTTTCCCGAACACAAAGCCAACGGCTCCTTCTCTTTGCCCGTGGCAGCGTGCTGCACCTTCCCCAGACTTGCTCTTGGGGAGCACGGTGACAGACGTGTCCCTTTCCTTAACTCCCTTTCCAGAGGTGCATCCACGCTTCTCTCTCTGGCAGAGGGGATGCTAGGTGAAAGGGAATTTCGCTCCATGCGGGTATCTTGCACTGTCCTCAGCAGAATAGCTCAGGCAAGAATCAGCAGCTTCCTAAAAACCCGACACTGATTGCCCAACGAATGCTCTGCTTTCTCAGAGAGGAGGCCTGGCCATAGATGATTTCGCTCCATGCTGGTTTATTACAATTTGCAGGGAAGTCTAACTCAGGCAAGCAGCAACAGCATCCCTCAGACGCGACTCTGATTTCCCAACGAAAGCTGTGACTTCCCAAAGGGGATGCCCGGGCAAAGTGGCTTTCGCTCTATGCGGGGCTCTCCCACCGTCCTACGAATACTAGGCTAAGGCAAGCAGCCACAGCAGCCTACAGATCTGACTCTGATTTACCAACTGAACTAAGCAGGCACAATCAAAAACCAACAGCAGCGTGTGTTGCCTAGGATGGCACTCTATGCTCACTTCATGTCCTGTCATAGGCAAGGCTAGGCCTTTTGCACTAGCGCTCGTGTGGAATCGGGGACTAAGCCACTGCCTTCCCCACAGGAGAGGAGAGTCGACATGAACCCTGCACACTGCCCGTGCACTGGCCTGGGGATCTGTTTGGGTCTGTCCCCCCTCCTACCCCGGCACACTTCCTGACACCAACAACGTTGTCACATCTTGGAGGAAGACGGCATCGGACTGCCCGTTCGTCCAGGGAGCTGTTTCTGCGAGTTGAAGCTATGGCGCTTGGTGGCAAGCCCAAGTCTGCCCTAGGCACAGGTGGTCAAGGAGACGCTGTCCCCTTGGGACCAGAGACACAGGACAGGCCTGCCTTCTGCCCAGACTCCTTCCTCAGTGTGGAGCACACCTGCCTGCCATAGTCATACTCTTCTGTCACCTTAGCAGCCAGGCCTCCGACCCTCAGCACAGGTAGATGGTGACACTTGTCTTACAACGGGCCCGCTGTTCCTGCCAGTGCCAACTCTCCTTCATCGCGACCGTTTCCCGAACACAAAGCCAACGGCTCCTTCTCTTTGCCCGTGGCAGCGTGATGAACCTTCCCAAGATTTGCTCTTGGGGAGCACAGTGACAGACGTGTCCCTTTCCTTAAGGCCCTTTCCAGAGGTGCAACCACGCTTCTCTCTCTGGCAGAGGGGATGCTAGGTAAAAGATAATTTCGCTCCATGCGGGTATCTTGCACTGTCCTGAGCAGACTAGCTCAGGCAAGAAGCAGCAGCTTCCCACAAACCCGACTCTGATTGCCCAACGAATGCTGTGCTTTCACAGAGAGGATGCCTGGGCATAGAAGGATTTCATTCCAGGCGGGATTATTACAACGTGCGGGGGAGACTAGATCAGGGAAGCAGCAGCAGCATCCCTCAGACGCGACTCTGTTTTCACAAGTAGCTGGTGACACTTGTCTTACAACGGGCCCGCTGTTCCTGCCAGTGCCAACTCTCCTGCATCGTGACCGTTTCCCGAACACAAAGCCAAAGGCTCCTTCTCTTTGCCCCTGGCAGCTTGATGCACCTTCCCCAGACTTGCTCTTGGGGAGCACTGTGACAGACGTGTCCCTTTCCTTAAGGCCCTTTCCAGAGGTGCAACCACGCTTCTCTCTCTGGCAGAGGGGATGCTAGGTAAAAGAAAATTTCGCTCCATGCGGGTTTCTTGCACTGTCCTGAGCAGAGTAGCTCAGGCAAGAAGCAGCAGCTTCCCACAAACCCGACTCTGATTGCCCAACGAATGCTATGCTTTCCCAGAGAGGATGCCTGGGCATAGAAGGATTTCGTTCCATGCGGGATTATTACAACGTGCAGGGGACACTAGATCAGGGAAGCAGCAGCAGCATCCCTCAGACGCGACTCTGTTTTCACAAGTAGCTGGTGACTCTTGTCTTACAACGATCCCGCTGTTCCTGCCAGTGCCAACTCTCCTGCATCGCGACCGTTTCCCGAACACAAAGCCAACGGCTCCTTCTCTTTGCCCGTGGCAGCGTGCTGCACCTTCCCCAGACTTGCTCTTGGGGAGCACGGTGACAGACGTGTCCCTTTCCTTAAGCCCCTTTCCAGAGGTGCATCCACGCTTCTCTCTCTGGCAGAGGGGATGCTAGGTGAAAGGGAATTTCGCTCCATGCGGGTATCTTGCACTGTCCTCAGCAGAATAGCTCAGGCAAGAAGCAGCAGCTTCCTAAAAACCCGACTCTGATTGCCCAACGAATGCTCTGCTTTCTCAGAGAGGAGGCCTGGCCATAGATGATTTCGCTCCATGCGGGTTTATTACAATTTGCAGGGAAGTCTAACTCAGGCAAGCAGCAACAGCATCCCTCAGACGCGACTCTGATTTCCCAACGAAAGCTGTGACTTCCCAAAGGGGATGCCCGGGCAAAGTGGCTTTCGCTCTATGCGGGGCTCTCCCACCGTCCTACGAATACTAGGCTAAGGCAAGCAGCCACAGCAGCCTACAGATCTGACTCTGATTTACCAACTGAACTAAGCAGGCACAACCAAAAACCAACAGCAGCGTGTGTTGCCTAGGATGGCACTCTATGCTCACTTCATGTCCTGTCATAGGCAAGGCTAGGCCTTTTGCACTAGCGCTCGTGTGGAATCGGGGACTAAGCCACTGCCTTCCCCACAGGAGAGGAGAGTCGACATGATCCCTGCACACTGCCCGTGCACTGGGCTAGGGATCTGTTTGGGTCTGTCCCCCCTCCTACCCCGGCACACTTCCTGACACCAACAACGTTGTCACATCTTGGAGGAAGACGGCATCGGACTGCCCGTTCGTCCAGGGAGCTGTTTCTGCGAGTTGAAGCTATGGCGCTTGGTGGCAAGCCCAAGTCTGCCCTAGGCACAGGTGGTCAAGGAGACGCTGTCCCCTTGGGACCAGAGACACAGGACAGGCCTGCCTTCTGCCCAGACTCCTTCCTCAGTGTGGAGCACACCTGCCTGCCATAGTCATACTCTTCTGTCACCTTAGCAGCCAGGCCTCCGACCCTCAGCACAGGTAGATGGTGACACTTGTCTTACAACGGGCCCGCTGTTCCTGCCAGTGCCAACTCTCCTTCATCGCGACCGTTTCCCGAACACAAAGCCAACGGCTCCTTCTCTTTGCCCGTGGCAGCGTGATGCACCTTCCCGAGACTTGCTCTTGGGGAGCACAGTGACAGACGTGTCCCTTTCCATAAGGCCCTTTCCAGAGGTGCAACCACGCTTCTCTCTCTGGCAGAGGGGATGCTAGGTAAAAGATAATTTCGCTCCATGCGGGTATCTTGCACTGTCCTGAGCAGAGTAGCTCAGGCAAGAAGCAGCAGCTTCCCACAAACCCGACTCTGATTGCCCAACGAATGCTATGATTTCACAGAGAGGATGCCTGGGCATAGAAGGATTTCATTCCATGCGGGATTATTACAACGTGCAGGGGAGACTAGATCAGGGAAGCAGCAGCAGCATCCCTCAGACGCGACTCTGTTTTCACAAGTAGCTGGTGACACTGTCTTACAACGGGCCCGCTGTTCCTGCCAGTGCCAACTCTCCTGCATCGCGACCGTTTCCCGAACACAAAGCCAACGGCTCCTTCTCTTTGCCCGTGGCAGCGTGCTGCACCTTCCCCAGACTTGCTCTTGGGGAGCACGGTGACAGACGTGTCCCTTTCCATAAGGCCCTTTCCAGAGGTGCAACCACGCTTCTCTCTCTGGCAGAGGGGATGCTAGGTAAAAGAAAATTTCGCTCCATGCGGGTATCTTGCACTGTCCTGAGCAGGGTAGCTCAGGCAAGAAGCAGCAGCTTCCCAAAAACCCGACTCTGATTGCCCAACGAATGCTATGCTTTCCCAGAGAGGATGCCTGGACATAGAAGGATTTCGTTCCATGCGGGTTTATTACAACGTGCAGGGGAGACTAGCTCAGGGAAGCAGCAGCAGCATCCCTCAGACGCGACTCTGATTTCCCAACGAAAGCTGTGCCTTCCCAGAGGGGATGCCCGGGCAAAGAGGCTTTCGCTCTATGCGGGGCTCTCCAACCGTCCTACGAATACTAGGCTTAGGCAAGCAGCCACAGCAGCCTACAGATCCGACTCTGATTTACCAGCTACTGCTATACGTTCGCAGAGGTTTTCAGCTGGCGCGAACTGCCCTTCGCTGCTGCTTCACAGCAAGGCTTTGGGCATTCGCTCTGAGACTTCAAAGAAGAAGAGCTGCGGGAGAGCTAGTGTATCTTGGGCCTTGCTTTCCGGGGCTCCATGTTCGCGCCATGCGTTCTCACTGCCAAGCCGAACTAAGCAGGTTCAATCACAAACCTACAGGAGTGTGCGTTGCCTAGGATGGCACTCTATGCTCACTTCATGTCCTGGCATAGGCAAGGCTAGGCCTTTTGCACTAGCGCTCGCGTGGAATCGGGGACTAAGCCAGTGCCTTCCCCACAGGAGAGGAGAGTCGACATGAACCCTGCACACTGCCCGTGCACGGGGATGGGGATCTGTTTGGGTCTGTCCTCCCTCCTACCCCGGCACACTTCCTGACACCTACAACGTTGTCACATCTTGGAGGAAGACGGCATCGGACTGCCCGTTCGTCCAGGGAGCTGTTTCTGCGAGTTGCGGCTATGGCGCTTGGTGGCAAGCCCAAGTCTGCCCTAGGCAGAGGGGGTCAAGGAGACGCTGTCCCCTTGGGACCAGAGACACAGGACCGGCCTGCCTTCTGCACAGACTCCTTCCTCAGTGTGGAGCACGCGTGTCTGCCCTAGTCGTACTCTTCTGTCACCTTAGCAGCCAGGCCTCCGTCCCTCAGCACAGGTAGATGGTGACACTTGACTTACAACGGGCCCGCTGTTCCTGCCAGTGCCAACTCTCCTGCATCGCGACCGTTTCCCGAACACAAAGCCAACGGCTCCTTCTCTTTGCCCGTGGCAGCGTGCTGCACCTTCCCCAGACTTGCTCTTGGGGAGCACGGTGACAGACGTGTCCCTTTCCTTAAGCCCCTTTCCAGAGGTGCATCCACGCTTCTCTCTCTGGCAGAGGGGATGCTAGGTGAAAGGGAATTTCGCTCCTTGCGGGTATCTTGCACTGTCCTCAGCAGAATAGCTCAGGCAAGAAGCAGCAGCTTCCTAAAAACCCGACACTGATTGCCCAACGAATGCTCTGCTTTCTCAGAGAGGAGGCCTGGCCATAGATGATTTCGCTCCATGCTGGTTTATTACAATTTGCAGGGAAGTCTAACTCAGGCAAGCAGCAACAGCATCCCTCAGACGCGACTCTGATTTCCCAACGAAAGCTGTGACTTCCCAAAGGGGATGCCCGGGCAAAGTGGCTTTCGCTCTATGCGGGGCTCTCCCACCGTCCTACGAATACTAGGCTAAGGCAAGCAGCCACAGCAGCCTACAGATCTGACTCTGATTTACCAACTGAACTAAGCAGGCACAATCAAACCAACAGCAGCGTGTGTTGCCTAGGATGGCACTCTATGCTCACTTCATGTCCTGTCATAGGCAAGGCTAGGCCTTTTGCACTAGCGCTCGTGTGGAATCGGGGACTAAGCCATTGCCTTCCCCACAGGAGAGGAGAGTCGACATGAACCCTGCACACTGCCCGTGCACTGGGCTGGGGATCTGTTTGGGTCTGTCCCCCCTCCTACTCCGGCACACTTCCTGACACCAACAACGTTGTCACATCTTGGAGGAAGACGGCATCGGACTGCCCGTTCGTCCAGGGAGCTGTTTCTGCGAGTTGAAGCTATGGCGCTTGGTGGCAAGCCCAAGTCTGCCCTAGGCACAGGTGGTCAAGGAGACGCTGTCCCCTTGGGACCAGAGACACAGGACAGGCCTGCCTTCTGCCCAGACTCCTTCCTCAGTGTGGAGCACACCTGCCTGCCATAGTCATACTCTTCTGTCACCTTAGCAGCCAGGCCTCCGACCCTCAGCACAGGTAGATGGTGACACTTGTCTTACAACGGGCCCGCTGTTCCTGCCAGTGCCAACTCTCCTTCATCGCGACCGTTTCCCGAACACAAAGCCAACGGCTCCTTCTCTTTGCCCGTGGCAGCGTGATGAACCTTCCCAAGATTTGCTCTTGGGGAGCACAGTGACAGACGTGTCCCTTTCCATAAGGCCCTTTCCAGAGGTGCAACCACGCTTCTCTCTCTGGCAGAGGGGATGCTAGGTAAAAGATAATTTCGCTCCATGCGGGTATCTTGCACTGTCCTGAGCAGAGTAGCTCAGGCAAGAAGCAGCAGCTTCCCACAAACCCGACTCTGATTGCCCAACGAATGCTATGCTTTCCCAGAGAGGATGCCTGGGCATAGAAGGATTTCGTTCCATGCGGGATTATTACAACGTGCAGGGGACACTAGATCAGGGAAGCAGCAGCAGCATACCTCAGACGCGACTCTGTTTTCACAAGTAGCTGGTGACTCTTGTCTTACAACGGGCCCGCTGTTCCTGCCAGTGCCAACTCTCCTGCATCGCGACCGTTTCCCGAACACAAAGCCAACGGCTCCTTCTCTTTTCCCGTGGCAGCGTGCTAAACCTTCCCCAGACTTGCTCTTGGGGAGCACGGTGACAGACGTGTCCCTTTCCTTAAGGCCCTTTCCAGAGGTGCAACCACGCTTCTCTCTCTGGCAGAGGGGATGCTAGGTGAAAGAAAATTTCGCTCCATGCGGGTATCTTGCACTGTCCTGAGCAGAGTAGCTCAGGCAAGAAGCAGCAGCTTCCCACAAACCCGACTCTGATTGCCCAACGAATGCTATGCTTTCCCAGAGACGATGCCTGGGCATAGAAGGATTTCGTTCCATGCGGTTTTATTACAACGTGCAGGGGAGACTAGCTCAGGGAAGCAGCAGCAGCATCCCTCAGACGCGCCTCTGATTTCCCAACGAAAGCTGTGCCTTCCCAGAGGGGATGCCCGGGCAAAGAGGCTTTCGCTCTATGCGGGGCTCTCCCACCGTCCTACGAATACTAGGCTAAGGCAAGCAGCCACAGCAGCCTACAGATCCGACTCTGATTTACCAGCTACTGCTATACGTTCGCAGAGGTTTTCAGCTGGCGCGAACTGCCCTTCGCTGCTGCTTCACAGCAAGGCTTTGGGCATTCGCTCTGACACTTCAAAGAAGAAGAGCTGCGGGAGAGCTAGTGTATCTTGGGCCTTGCTTTCCGGGGCTCCATGTTCGCGCCGTGCGTTCTCCCTGCCAAGCCGAACTAAGCAGGGTCAATCACAAACCTACAGCAGTGTGCGTTGCCTAGGATGGCACTCTATGCTCACTTCATGTCCTGGCATAGGCAAGGCTAGGCCTTTTGCACTAGCGCTCGCGTGGAATCGGGGACTAAGCCAGTGCCTTCCCCACAGGAGAGGAGAGTCGACATGAACCCTGCACACTGCCCGTGCACGGGGATGGGGATCTGTTTGGGTCTGTCCTCCCTCCTACCCCGGCACACTTCCTGACACCTACAACGTTGTCACATCTTGGAGGAAGACGGCATCGGACTGCCCGTTCGTCCAGGGAGCTGTTTCTGCGAGTTGCGGCTATGGCGCTTGGTGGCAAGCCCAAGTCTGCCCTAGGCAGAGGGGGTCAAGGAGACGCTGTCCCCTTGGGACCAGAGACACAGGACCGGCCTGCCTTCTGCACAGACTCCTTCCTCAGTGTGGAGCACGCGTGTCTGCCCTAGTCGTACTCTTCTGTCACCTTAGCAGCCAGGCCTCCGTCCCTCAGCACAGGTAGATGGTGACACTTGACTTACAACGGGCCCGCTGTTCCTGCCAGTGCCAACTCTCCTGCATCGCGACCGTTTCCCGAACACAAAGCCAACGGCTCCTTCTCTTTGCCCGTGGCAGCGTGCTGCACCTTCCCCAGACTTGCTCTTGGGGAGCACGGTGACAGACGTGTCCCTTTCCTTAACTCCCTTTCCAGAGGTGCATCCACGCTTCTCTCTCTGGCAGAGGGGATGCTAGGTGAAAGGGAATTTCGCTCCATGCGGGTATCTTGCACTGTCCTCAGCAGAATAGCTCAGGCAAGAATCAGCAGCTTCCTAAAAACCCGACACTGATTGCCCAACGAATGCTCTGCTTTCTCAGAGAGGAGGCCTGGCCATAGATGATTTCGCTCCATGCTGGTTTATTACAATTTGCAGGGAAGTCTAACTCAGGCAAGCAGCAACAGCATCCCTCAGACGCGACTCTGATTTCCCAACGAAAGCTGTGACTTCCCAAAGGGGATGCCCGGGCAAAGTGGCTTTCGCTCTATGCGGGGCTCTCCCACCGTCCTACGAATACTAGGCTAAGGCAAGCAGCCACAGCAGCCTACAGATCTGACTCTGATTTACCAACTGAACTAAGCAGGCACAATCAAAAACCAACAGCAGCGTGTGTTGCCTAGGATGGCACTCTATGCTCACTTCATGTCCTGTCATAGGCAAGGCTAGGCCTTTTGCACTAGCGCTCGTGTGGAATCGGGGACTAAGCCACTGCCTTCCCCACAGGAGAGGAGAGTCGACATGAACCCTGCACACTGCCCGTGCACTGGCCTGGGGATCTGTTTGGGTCTGTCCCCCCTCCTACCCCGGCACACTTCCTGACACCAACAACGTTGTCACATCTTGGAGGAAGACGGCATCGGACTGCCCGTTCGTCCAGGGAGCTGTTTCTGCGAGTTGAAGCTATGGCGCTTGGTGGCAAGCCCAAGTCTGCCCTAGGCACAGGTGGTCAAGGAGACGCTGTCCCCTTGGGACCAGAGACACAGGACAGGCCTGCCTTCTGCCCAGACTCCTTCCTCAGTGTGGAGCACACCTGCCTGCCATAGTCATACTCTTCTGTCACCTTAGCAGCCAGGCCTCCGACCCTCAGCACAGGTAGATGGTGACACTTGTCTTACAACGGGCCCGCTGTTCCTGCCAGTGCCAACTCTCCTTCATCGCGACCGTTTCCCGAACACAAAGCCAACGGCTCCTTCTCTTTGCCCGTGGCAGCGTGATGAACCTTCCCGAGATTTGCTCTTGGGGAGCACAGTGACAGACGTGTCCCTTTCCATAAGGCCCTTTCCAGAGGTGCAACCACGCTTCTCTCTCTGGCAGAGGGGATGCTAGGTAAAAGATAATTTCGCTCCATGCGGGTATCTTGCACTGTCCTGAGCAGAGTAGCTCAGGCAAGAAGCAGCAGCTTCCCACAAACCCGACTCTGATTGCCCAACGAATGCTATGCTTTCCCAGAGAGGATGCCTGGGCATAGAAGGATTTCGTTCCATGCGGGATTATTACAACGTGCAGGGGACACTAGATCAGGGAAGCAGCAGCAGCATACCTCAGACGCGACTCTGTTTTCACAAGTAGCTGGTGACTCTTGTCTTACAACGGGCCCGCTGTTCCTGCCAGTGCCAACTCTCCTGCATCGCGACCGTTTCCCGAACACAAAGCCAACGGCTCCTTCTCTTTTCCCGTGGCAGCGTGCTAAACCTTCCCCAGACTTGCTCTTGGGGAGCACGGTGACAGACGTGTCCCTTTCCTTAAGGCCCTTTCCAGAGGTGCAACCACGCTTCTCTCTCTGGCAGAGGGGATGCTAGGTGAAAGAAAATTTCGCTCCATGCGGGTATCTTGCACTGTCCTGAGCAGAGTAGCTCAGGCAAGAAGCAGCAGCTTCCCAAAAACCCGACTCTGATTGCCCAACGAATGCTATGCTTTCCCAGAGAGGATGCCTGGACATAGAAGGATTTCGTTCCATGCGGGTTTATTACAACGTGCAGGGGAGACTAGCTCAGGGAAGCAGCAGCAGCATCCCTCAGACGCGACTCTGATTTCCCAACGAAAGCTGTGCCTTCCCAGAGGGGATGCCCGGGCAAAGAGGCTTTCGCTCTATGCGGGGCTCTCCAACCGTCCTACGAATACTAGGCTTAGGCAAGCAGCCACAGCAGCCTACAGATCCGACTCTGATTTACCAGCTACTGCTATACGTTCGCAGAGGTTTTCAGCTGGCGCGAACTGCCCTTCGCTGATGCTTCACAGCAAGGCTTTGGGCATTCGCTCTGAGACTTCAAAGAAGAAGAGCTGCGGGAGAGCTAGTGTTATTTGGGCCTTGCTTTCCGGGGCTCCATGTTCGCGCCGTGCGTTCTCACTGCCAAGCCGAACTAAGCAGGGTCAATCACAAACCTACAGCAGTGTGCGTTGCCTAGGATGGCACTCTATGCTCACTTCATGTCCTGGCATAGGCAAGGCTAGGCCTTTTGCACTAGCGCTCGCGTGGAATCGGGGAATAAGCCAGTGCCTTCCCCACAGGAGAGGAGAGTTGACATGAACCCTGCACACTGCCCGTGCACGGGGATGGGGATCTGTTTGGGTCTGTCCTCCCTCCTACCCCGGCACACTTCCTGACACCTACAACGTTGTCACATCTTGGAGGAAGACGGCATCGGACTGCCCGTTCGTCCAGGGAGCTGTTTCTGCGAGTTGCGGCTATGGCGCTTGGTGGCAAGCCCAAGTCTGCCCTAGGCAGAGGGGGTCAAGGAGACGCTGTCCCCTTGGGACCAGAGACACAGGACCGGCCTGCCTTCTGCACAGACTCCTTCCTCAGTGTGGAGCACGCGTGTCTGCCCTAGTCGTACTCTTCTGTCACCTTAGCAGCCAGGCCTCCGTCCCTCAGCACAGGTAGATGGTGACACTTGACTTACAACGGGCCCGCTGTTCCTGCCAGTGCCAACTCTCCTGCATCGCGACCGTTTCCCGAACACAAAGCCAACGGCTCCTTCTCTTTGCCCGTGGCAGCGTGCTGCACCTTCCCCAGACTTGCTCTTGGGGAGCACGGTGACAGACGTGTCCCTTTCCTTAATCCCCTTTCCAGAGGTGCATCCACGCTTCTCTCTCTGGCAGAGGGGATGCTAGGTGAAAGGGAATTTCGCTCCATGCGGGTATCTTGCACTGTCCTCAGCAGAATAGCTCAGGCAAGAAGCAGCAGCTTCCTAAAAACCCGACACTGATTGCCCAACGAATGCTCTGCTTTCGCAGAGAGGAGGCCTGGCCATAGATGATTTCGCTCCATGCGGGTTTATTACAATTTGCAGGGAAGTCTAACTCAGGCAAGCAGCAACAGCATCCCTCAGACGCGACTCTGATTTCCCAACGAAAGCTGTGACTTCCCAAAGGGGATGCCCGGGAAAGTGGCTTTCGCTCTATGCGGGGCTCTCCCACCGTCCTACGAATACTAGGCTAAGGCAAGCAGCCACAGCAGCCTACAGATCTGACTCTGATTTACCAACTGAACTAAGCAGGCACAATCAAACCAACAGCAGCGTGTGTTGCCTAGGATGGCACTCTATGCTCACTTCATGTCCTGTCATAGGCAAGGCTAGGCCTTTTGCACTAGCGCTCGCGTGGAATCGGGGACTAAGCCAGTGCCTTCCCCACAGGAGAGGAGAGTCGACATGAACCCTGCACACTGCCCGTGCACTGGGCTGGGGATCTGTTTGGGTCTGTCCCCCCTCCTACTCCGGCACACTTCCTGACACCAACAACGTTGTCACATCTTGGAGGAAGACGGCATCGGACTGCCCGTTCGTCCAGGGAGCTGTTTCTGCGAGTTGAAGCTATGGCGCTTGGTGGCAAGCCCAAGTCTGCCCTAGGCACAGGTGGTCAAGGAGACGCTGTCCCCTTGGGACCAGAGACACAGGACAGGCCTGCCTTCTGCCCAGACTCCTTCCTCAGTGTGGAGCACACCTGCCTGCCATAGTCATACTCTTCTGTCACCTTAGCAGCCAGGCCTCCGACCCTCAGCACAGGTAGATGGTGACACTTGTCTTACAACGGGCCCGCTGTTCCTGCCAGTGCCAACTCTCCTTCATCGCGACCGTTTCCCGAACACAAAGCCAACGGCTCCTTCTCTTTGCCCGTGGCAGCGTGATGAACCTTCCCGAGATTTGCTCTTGGGGAGCACAGTGACAGACGTGTCCCTTTCCATAAGGCCCTTTCCAGAGGTGCAACCACGCTTCTCTCTCTGGCAGAGGGGATGCTAGGTAACAGATAATTTCGCTCCATGCGGGTATCTTGCACTGTCCTGAGCAGAGTAGCTCAGGCAAGAAGCAGCAGCTTCCCACAAACCCGACTCTGATTGCCCAACGAATGCTATGCTTTCCCAGAGAGGATGCCTGGGCATAGAAGGATTTCGTTCCATGCGGGATTATTACAACGTGCAGGGGACACTAGATCAGGGAAGCAGCAGCAGCATCCCTCAGACGCGACTCTGTTTTCACAAGTAGCTGGTGACTCTTGTCTTACAACGGGCCCGCTGTTCCTGCCAGTGCCAACTCTCCTGCATCGCGACCGTTTCCCGAACACAAAGCCAACGGCTCCTTCTCTTTGCCCGTGGCAGCGTGCTGCACCTTCCCCAGACTTGCTCTTGGGGAGCACGGTGACAGACGTGTCCCTTTCCTTAAGCCCCTTTCGAGAGGTGCATCCACGCTTCTCTCTCTGGCAGAGGGGATGCTAGGTGAAAGGGAATTTCGCTCCATGCGGGTATCTTGCACTGTCCTCAGCAGAATAGCTCAGGCAAGAAGCAGCAGCTTCCTAAAAACCCGACTCTGATTGCCCAACGAATGCTCTGCTTTCTCAGAGAGGAGGCCTGGCCATAGATGATTTCGCTCCATGCGGGTTTATTACAATTTGCAGGGAAGTCTAACTCAGGCAAGCAGCAACAGCATCCCTCAGACGCGACTCTGATTTCCCAACGAAAGCTGTGACTTCCCAAAGGGGATGCCCGGGCAAAGTGGCTTTCGCTCTATGCGGGGCTCTCCCACCGTCCTACGAATACTAGGCTAAGGCAAGCAGCCACAGCAGCCTACAGATCTGACTCTGATTTACCAACTGAACTAAGCAGGCACAATCAAAAACCAACAGCAGCGTGTGTTGCCTAGGATGGCACTCTATGCTCACTTCATGTCCTGTCATAGGCAAGGCTAGGCCTTTTGCACTAGCGCTCGTGTGGAATCGGGGACTAAGCCACTGCCTTCCCCACAGGAGAGGAGAGTCGACATGATCCCTGCACACTGCCCGTGCACTGGGCTAGGGATCTGTTTGGGTCTGTCCCCCCTCCTACCCCGGCACACTTCCTGACACCAACAACGTTGTCACATCTTGGAGGAAGACGGCATCGGACTGCCCGTTCGTCCAGGGAGCTGTTTCTGCGAGTTGAAGCTATGGCGCTTGGTGGCAAGCCCAAGTCTGCCCTAGGCACAGGTGGTCAAGGAGACGCTGTCCCCTTGGGACCAGAGACACAGGACAGGCCTGCCTTCTGCCCAGACTCCTTCCTCAGTGTGGAGCACACCTGCCTGCCATAGTCATACTCTTCTGTCACCTTAGCAGCCAGGCCTCCGACCCTCAGCACAGGTAGATGGTGACACTTGTCTTACAACGGGCCCGCTGTTCCTGCCAGTGCCAACTCTCCTTCATCGCGACCGTTTCCCGAACACAAAGCCAACGGCTCCTTCTCTTTGCCCGTGGCATCGTGATGCACCTTCCCGAGACTTGCTCTTGGGGAGCACAGTGACAGACGTGTCCCTTTCCATAAGGCCCTTTCCAGAGGTGCAACCACGCTTCTCTCTCTGGCAGAGGGGATGCTAGGTAAAAGATAATTTCGCTCCATGCGGGTATCTTGCACTGTCCTGAGCAGAGTAGCTCAGGCAAGAAGCAGCAGCTTCCCACAAACCCGACTCTGATTGCCCAACGAATGCTATGCTTTCACAGAGAGGATGCCTGGGCATAGAAGGATTTCATTCCATGCGGGATTATTACAACGTGCAGGGGAGACTAGATCAGGGAAGCAGCAGCAGCATCCCTCAGACGCGACTCTGTTTTCACAAGTAGCTGGTGACACTGTCTTACAACGGGCCCGCTGTTCCTGCCAGTGCCAACTCTCCTGCATCGCGACCGTTTCCCGAACACAAAGCCAACGGCTCCTTCTCTTTGCCCGTGGCAGCGTGCTGCACCTTCCCCAGACTTGCTCTTGGGGAGCACGGTGACAGACGTGTCCCTTTCCATAAGGCCCTTTCCAGAGGTGCAACCACGCTTCTCTCTCTGGCAGAGGGGATGCTAGGTGAAAGAAAATTTCGCTCCATGCGGGTATCTTGCACTGTCCTGAGCAGAGTAGCTCAGGCAAGAAGCAGCAGCTTCCCAAAAACCCGACTCTGATTGCCCAACGAATGCTATGCTTTCCCAGAGAGGATGCCTGGACATAGAAGGATTTCGTTCCATGCGGGTTTATTACAACGTGCAGGGGAGACTAGCTCAGGGAAGCAGCAGCAGCATCCCTCAGACGCGACTCTGATTTCCCAACGAAAGCTGTGCCTTCCCAGAGGGGATGCCCGGGCAAGGAGGCTTTCGCTCTATGCGGGGCTCTCCAACCGTCCTACGAATACTAGGCTTAGGCAAGCAGCCACAGCAGCCTACAGATCCGACTCTGATTTACCAGCTACTGCTATACGTTCGCAGAGGTTTTCAGCTGGCGCGAACTGCCCTTCGCTGCTGCTTCACAGCAAGGCTTTGGGCATTCGCTCTGAGACTTCAAAGAAGAAGAGCTGCGGGAGAGCTAGTGTATCTTGGGCCTTGCTTTCCGGGGCTCCATGTTCGCGCCATGCGTTCTCACTGCCAAGCCGAACTAAGCAGGTTCAATCACAAACCTACAGGAGTGTGCGTTGCCTAGGATGGCACTCTATGCTCACTTCATGTCCTGGCATAGGCAAGGCTAGGCCTTTTGCACTAGCGCTCGCGTGGAATCGGGGACTAAGCCAGTGCCTTCCCCACAGGAGAGGAGAGTCGACATGAACCCTGCACACTGCCCGTGCACGGGGATGGGGATCTGTTTGGGTCTGTCCTCCCTCCTACCCCGGCACACTTCCTGACACCTACAACGTTGTCACATCTTGGAGGAAGACGGCATCGGACTGCCCGTTCGTCCAGGGAGCTGTTTCTGCGAGTTGCGGCTATGGCGCTTGGTGGCAAGCCCAAGTCTGCCCTAGGCAGAGGGGGTCAAGGAGACGCTGTCCCCTTGGGACCAGAGACACAGGACCGGCCTGCCTTCTGCACAGACTCCTTCCTCAGTGTGGAGCACGCGTGCCTGCCCTAGTCGTACTCTTCTGTCACCTTAGCAGACAGGCCTCCGTCCCTCAGCACAGGTAGATGGTGACACTTGTCTTACAACGGGCCCGCTGTTCCTGCCAGTGCCAACTCTCCTGCATCGCGACCGTTTCCCGAACTCAAAGCCAACGGCTCCTTCTCTTTGCCCGTGGCAGCGTGCTGCACCTAACCCAGACTTGCTCTTGGGGAGCACGGTGACAGACGTGTCCCTTTCCTTAAGCCCCTTTCAGAGGTGCATCCACGCTTCTCTCTCTGGCATAGGGGATGCTAGCTAAAAGAAAATTTCGCTCCATGCCGGTATCTTGCACTGTCCTGAGCAGACTAGCTCAGGCAAGAAGCAGCAGCTTCCCACAAACCCGACTCTGATTGCCCAACGAATGTTATGCTTTCCCAGAGAGGATGCCTGGGCATAGAAGGATTTCGTTCCATGCGGGATTATTACAACGTGCAGGAGACACTAGATCAGGGAAGCAGCAGCAGCATACCTCAGACGCGACTCTGTTTTCCAAGTAGCTGGTGACTCTTGTCTTACAACGGGCGCGCTGTTCCTGCCAGTGCCAACTCTCCTGCATCGCGACCGTTTCCCGAACTCAAAGCGAACGGCTCCTTCTCTTTGCCTGTGGCAGCGTGCTGCACCTTCCCCAGACTTGCTCTTGGGGAGCACGGTGACAGACGTGTCCCTTTCCTTAAGGCCCTTTCCAGAGGTGCAACCACGCTTCTCTCTCTGGCATAGGGGATGCTAGGTGAAAGAATATTTCGCTCCATGCGGGTATCTTGCACTGTCCTGAGCAGAGTAGCTCAGGCAAGAAGCAGCAGCTTCCCACAAACCCGACTCTGATTGCCCAACGAATGCTATGCTTTCCCAGATCGGATGCCTGGGCATAGAAGGATTTCGTTCCATGCGGGTTTATTACAACGTGCAGGGGAGACTAGATCAGGGAAGCAGCAGCAGCATCCCTCAGATGTGACTCTGATTTCCCAACGAAAGCTGTGCCTTCCCAGAGGGGATGCCCGGGCAAAGAGGCTTTCGCTCTATGCGGGGCTCTCCCACCGTCCTACGAATACTAGGCTAAGGCAAGCAGCCACAGCAGCCTACAGATCCGACTCTGATTTACCAGCTACTGCTATACGTTCGCCGAGGTTTTCAGCTGGCGTGAACTGCCCTTCGCTGCTGCTTCACATCAAGGCTTTGGGCATTCGCTCTGACACTTCAAAGAAGAAGAGCTGCGGGAGAGCTAGTGTATCTTGGGCCTTGCTTTCCGGGGCTCCATGTTCGCGCCGTGCGTTCTCCCTGCCAAGCCGAACTAAGCAGGGTCAATCACAAACCTACAGCAGTGTGCGTTGCCTAGGATGGCACTCTATGCTCACTTCATGTCCTGGCATAGGCAAGGCTAGGCCTTTTGCACTAGAGCTCGCGTGGAATCGGGGACTAAGCCAGTGCCTTCCCCACAGGAGAGGAGAGTCGACATGAACCCTGCACACTGCCCGTGCACGGGGATGGGGATCTGTTTGGGTCTGTCCCCCCTCCTACCCCGGCACACTTCCTGACACCAACAACGTTGTCACATCTTGGAGGAAGACGGCATCGGACTGCCCGTTCGTCCAGGGAGCTGTTTCTGCGAGTTGCGGCTATGGCGCTTGGTGGCAAGCCCAAGTCTGCCCTAGGCAGAGGGCGTCAAGGAGACGCTGTCCCCTTGGGACCAGAGACACAGGACCGGCCTGCCTTCTGCACAGACTCCTTCCTCAGTGTGGAGCACGCGTGCCTGCCCTAGTCCTACTCTACTGTCACCTTAGCAGCCAGGCCTCCATCCTTCAGCACAGGTAGATGGTGACACTTGTCTTACAACGGGCCCGCTGTTCCTGCCAGTGCCAACTCTCCTGCATCGCGACCTTTTCCCGAACACAAAGCCAACAGCTCCTTCTCTTTGCCCGTGGCAGCGTGCTGCACCTTCCCCAGACTTGCTCTTGGGGAGCACGGTGACAGACGTGTCCCTTTCCTTAAGCCCCTTTCCAGAGGTGCAACCACGCTTCTCTCTCTGGCAGAGGGGATGCTAGGTGAAAGGGAATTTCGCTCCATGCGGGTATCTTGCACTGTCCTGAGCAGACTAGCTCAGGCAAGAAGCAGCAGCTTCCCACAAACCCGACTCTGATTGCCCAACGAATGCTGTGCTTTCACAGAGAGGATGCCTGGGCATAGAAGGATTTCATTCCAGGCGGGATTATTACAACGTGCGGGGGAGACTAGATCAGGGAAGCAGCAGCAGCATCCCTCAGACGCGACTCTGTTTTCACAAGTAGCTGGTGACACTTGTCTTACAACGGGCCCGCTGTTCCTGCCAGTGCCAACTCTCCTGCATCGTGACCGTTTCCCGAACACAAAGCCAACGGCTCCTTCTCTTTGCCCCTGGCAGCTTGATGCACCTTCCCCAGACTTGCTCTTGGGGAGCACTGTGACAGACGTGTCCCTTTCCTTAAGGCCCTTTCCAGAGGTGCAACCACGCTTCTCTCTCTGGCAGAGGGGATGCTAGGTAAAAGAAAATTTCGCTCCATGCGGGTTTCTTGCACTGTCCTGAGCAGAGTAGCTCAGGCAAGAAGCAGCAGCTTCCCACAAACCCGACTCTGATTGCCCAACGAATGCTATGCTTTCCCAGAGAGGATGCCTGGGCATAGAAGGATTTCGTTCCATGCGGGATTATTACAACGTGCAGAGGACACTAGATCAGGGAAGCAGCAGCAGCATCCCTCAGACGCGACTCTGTTTTCACAAGTAGCTGGTGACTCTTGTCTTACAACGGGCCCGCTGTTCCTGCCAGTGCCAACTCTCCTGCATCGCGACCGTTTCCCGAACACAAAGCCAACGGCTCCTTCTCTTTGCCCGTGGCAGCGTGCTGCACCTTCCCCAGACTTGCTCTTGGGGAGCACGGTGACAGACGTGTCCCTTTCCTTAAGCCCCTTTCGAGAGGTGCATCCACGCTTCTCTCTCTGGCAGAGGGGATGCTAGGTGAAAGGGAATTTCGCTCCATGCGGGTATCTTGCACTGTCCTCAGCAGAATAGCTCAGGCAAGAAGCAGCAGCTTCCTAAAAACCCGACTCTAATTGCCCAACGAATGCTCTGCTTTCTCAGAGAGGAGGCCTGGCCATAGATGATTTCGCTCCATGCGGGTTTATTACAATTTGCAGGGAAGTCTAACTCAGGCAAGCAGCAACAGCATC
The DNA here is from genome assembly GCF_020171115.1 of Neogale vison. Lineage (NCBI taxonomy): Eukaryota > Metazoa > Chordata > Mammalia > Carnivora > Mustelidae > Neogale > Neogale vison. Next base: position 217,897,061 of record NC_058101.1, read on the forward strand.
CCTCAGACGCGACTCTGATTTCCCAACGAAAGCTGTGACTTCCCAAAGGGGATGCCCGGGCAAAGTGGCTTTCGCTCTATGCGCGGCTCTCCCACCGTCCTACGAATACTAGGCTAAGGCAAGCAGCCACAGCAGCCTACAGATCTGACTCTGATTTACCAACTGAACTAAGCAGGCACAATCAAAAACCAACAGCAGCGTGTGTTGCCTAGGATGTCACTCTATGCTCACTTCATGTCCTGTCATAGGCAAGGCTAGGCCTTTTGCACTAGCGCTCGTGTGGAATCGGGGACTAAGCCAGTGCCTTCCCCACAGGAGAGGAGAGTCGACATGATCCCTGCACACCGCCCGTGCACTGGGCTAGGGATCTGTTTGGGTCTGTCCCCCCTCCTACCCCGGCACACTTCCTGACACCAACAACGTTGTCACATCTTGGAGGAAGACGGCATCGGACTGCCCGTTCGTCCAGGGAGCTGTTTCTGCGAGTTGAAGCTATGGCGCTTGGTGGCAAGCCCAAGTCTGCCCTAGGCACAGGTGGTCAAGGAGACGCTGTCCCTTTGGGACCAGAGACACAGGACAGGCCTGCCTTCTGCCCAGACTCCTTCCTCAGTGTGGAGCACACCTGCCTGCCATAGTCATACTCTTCTGTCACCTTAGCAGCCAGGCCTCCGACCCTCAGCACAGGTAGATGGTGACACTTGTCTTACAACGGGCCCGCTGTTCTTGCCAGTGCCAACTCTCCTTCATCGCGACCGTTTCCCGAACACAAAGCCAACGGCTCCTTCTCTTTGCCCGTGGCAGCGTGATGCACCTTCCCGAGACTTGCTCTTGGGGAGCACAGTGACAGACGTGTCCCTTTCCATAAGGCCCTTTCCAGAGGTGCAACCACGCTTCTCTCTCTGGCAGAGGGGATGCTAGGTAAAAGATAATTTCGCTCCATGCGGGTATCTTGCACTGTCCTGAGCAGACTAGCTCAGGAAAGAAGCAGCAGCTTCCCACAAACCCGACTCTGATTGCCCAACGAATGCTATGCTTTCCCAGAGAGGATGCCTGGGCATAGAAGGATTTCATTCCATGCGGGATTATTACAACGTGCAGGGGAGACTAGATCAGGGAAGCAGCAGCAGCATCCCTCAGACGCGACTCTGTTTTCACAAGTAGCTGGTGACACTGTCTTACAACGGGCCCGCTGTTCCTGCCAGTGCCAACTCTCCTGCATCGCGACCGTTTCCCGAACACAAAGCCAACGGCTCCTTCTCTTTGCCCGTGGCAGCGTGCTGCACCTTCCCCAGACTTGCTCTTGGGGAGCACGGTGACAGACGTGTCCCTTTCCATAAGGCCCTTTCCAGAGGTGCAACCACGCTTCTCTCTCTGGCAGAGGGGATGCTAGGTAAAAGAAAATTTCGCTCCATGCGGGTATCTTGCACTGTCCTGAGCAGAGTAGCTCAGGCAAGAAGCAGCAGCTTCCCAAAAACCCGACTCTGATTGCCCAACGAATGCTATGCTTTCCCAGAGAGGATGCCTGGACATAGAAGGATTTCGTTCCATGCGGGTTTATTACAACGTGCAGGGGAGACTAGCTCAGGGAAGCAGCAGCAGCATCCCTCAGACGCGACTCTGATTTCCCAAAGAAAGCTGTGCCTTCCCAGAGGGGATGCCCGGGCAAGGAGGCTTTCGCTCTATGCGGGGCTCTCCAACCGTCCTACGAATACTAGGCTTAGGCAAGCAGCCACAGCAGCCTACAGATCCGACTCTGATTTACCAGCTACTGCTATACGTTCGCAGAGGTTTTCAGCTGGCGCGAACTGCCCTTCACTGCTGCTTCACAGCAAGGCTTTGGGCATTCGCTCTGAGACTTCAAAGAAGAAGAGCTGCGGGAGAGCTAGTGTATCTTGGGCCTTGCTTTCCGGGGCTCCATGTTCGCGCCATGCGTTCTCACTGCCAAGCCGAACTAAGCAGGTTCAATCACAAACCTACAGGAGTGTGCGTTGCCTAGGATGGCACTCTATGCTCACTTCATGTCCTGGCATAGGCAAGGCTAGGCCTTTTGCACTAGCGCTCGCGTGGAATCGGGGACTAAGCCAGTGCCTTCCCCACAGGAGAGGAGAGTCGACATGAACCCTGCACACTGCCCGTGCACGGGGATGGGGATCTGTTTGGGTCTGTCCTCCCTCCTACCCCGGCACACTTCCTGACACCTACAACGTTGTCACATCTTGGAGGAAGACGGCATCGGACTGCCCGTTCGTCCAGGGAGCTGTTTCTGCGAGTTGCGGCTATGGCGCTTGGTGGCAAGCCCAAGTCTGCCCTAGGCAGAGGGGGTCAAGGAGACGCTGTCCCCTTGGGACCAGAGACACAGGACCGGCCTGCCTTCTGCACAGACTCCTTCCTCAGTGTGGAGCACGCGTGCCTGCCCTAGTCGTACTCTTCTGTCACCTTAGCAGCCAGGCCTCCGTCCCTCAGCACAGGTAGATGGTGACACTTGTCTTACAACGGGCCCGCTGTTCCTGCCAGTGCCAACTCTCCTGCATCGCGACCGTTTCCCGAACACAAAGCCAACGGCTCCTTCTCTTTGCCCGTGGCAGCGTGCTGCACCTAACCCAGACTTGCTCTTGGGGAGCACGGTGACAGACGTGTCCCTTTCCTTAAGCCCCTTTCAGAGGTGCATCCACGCTTCTCTCTCTGGCATAGGGGATGCTAGCTAAAAGAAAATTTCGCTCCATGCCGGTATCTTGCACTGTCCTGAGCAGACTAGCTCAGGCAAGAAGCAGCAGCTTCCCACAAACCCGACTCTGATTGCCCAACGAATGTTATGCTTTCCCAGAGAGGATGCCTGGGCATAGAAGGATTTCGTTCCATGCGGGATTATTACAACGTGCAGGGGACACTAGATCAGGGAAGCAGCAGCAGCATACCTCAGACGCGACTCTGTTTTCCAAGTAGCTGGTGACTCTTGTCTTACAACGGGCGCGCTGTTCCTGCCAGTGCCAACTCTCCTGCATCGCGACCGTTTCCCGAACTCAAAGCGAACGGCTCCTTCTCTTTGCCTGTGGCAGCGTGCTGCACCTTCCCCAGACTTGCTCTTGGGGAGCACGGTGACAGACGTGTCCCTTTCCTTAAGGCCCTTTCCAGAGGTGCAACCACGCTTCTCTCTCTGGCATAGGGGATGCTAGGTGAAAGAATATTTCGCTCCATGCGGGTATCTTGCACTGTCCTGAGCAGAGTAGCTCAGGCAAGAAGCAGCAGCTTCCCACAAACCCGACTCTGATTGCCCAACGAATGCTATGCTTTCCCAGATTGGATGCCTGGGCATAGAAGGATTTCGTTCCATGCGGGTTTATTACAACGTGCAGGGGAGACTAGATCAGGGAAGCAGCAGCAGCATCCCTCAGATGTGACTCTGATTTCCCAACGAAAGCTGTGCCTTCCCAGAGGGGATGCCCGGGCAAAGAGGCTTTCGCTCTATGCGGGGCTCTCCCACCGTCCTACGAATACTAGGCTAAGGCAAGCAGCCACAGCAGCCTACAGATCCGACTCTGATTTACCAGCTACTGCTATACGTTCGCCGAGGTTTTCAGCTGGCGTGAACTGCCCTTCGCTGCTGCTTCACATCAAGGCTTTGGGCATTCACTCTGACACTTCAAAGAAGAAGAGCTGCGGGAGAGCTAGTGTATCTTGGGCCTTGCTTTCCGGGGCTCCATGTTCGCGCCGTGCGTTCTCCCTGCCAAGCCGAACTAAGCAGGGTCAATCACAAACCTACAGCAGTGTGCGTTGCCTAGGATGGCACTCTATGCTCACTTCATGTCCTGGCATAGGCAAGGCTAGGCCTTTTGCACTAGAGCTCGCGTGGAATCGGGGACTAAGCCAGTGCCTTCCCCACAGGAGAGGAGAGTCGACATGAACCCTGCACACTGCCCGTGCACGGGGATGGGGATCTGTTTGGGTCTGTCCCCCCTCCTACCCCGGCACACTTCCTGACACCAACAACGTTGTCACATCTTGGAGGAAGACGGCATCGGACTGCCCGTTCGTCCAGGGAGCTGTTTCTGCGAGTTGCGGCTATGGCGCTTGGTGGCAAGCCCAAGTCTGCCCTAGGCAGAGGGGGTCAAGGAGACGCTGTCCCCTTGGGACCAGAGACACAGGACCGGCCTGCCTTCTGCACAGACTCCTTCCTCAGTGTGGAGCACGCGTGCCTGCCCTAGTCCTACTCTACTGTCACCTTAGCAGCCAGGCCTCCATCCTTCAGCACAGGTAGATGGTGACACTTGTCTTACAACGGGCCCGCTGTTCCTGCCAGTGCCAACTCTCCTGCATCGCGACCTTTTCCCGAACACAAAGCCAACGGCTCCTTCTCTTTGCCCGTGGCAGCGTGCTGCACCTTCCCCAGACTTGCTCTTGGGGAGCACGGTGAACAGACGTGTCCCTTTCCTTAAGGCCCTTTCCAGAGGTGCAACCACGCTTCTCTCTCTGGCAGAGGGGATGCTAGGTGAAAGGGAATTTCGCTCCATGCGGGTATCTTGCACTGTCCTCAGCAGAATAGCTCAGGCAAGAAGCAGCAGCTTCCTAAAAACCCGACACTGATTGCCCAACGAAGCTCTGCTTTCTCAGAGAGGAGGCCTGGCCATAGATGATTTCGCTCCATGCGGGTTTATTACAATTTGCAGGGAAGTCTAACTCAGGCAAGCAGCAACAGCATCCCTCAGAAGCGACTCTGATTTCCCAACGAAAGCTGTGACTTCCCAAAAGGGATGCCCGGGCAAAGTGGCTTTCGCTCTATGCGGGGCTCTCCCACCGTCCTACGAATACTAGGCTAAGGCAAGCAGCCACAGCAGCCTACAGATCTGACTCTGATTTACCAACTGAACTAAGCAGGCACAATCAAAAACCAACAGCAGCGTGCGTTGCCTAGGATGGCACTCTATGCTCACTTCATGTCCTGGCATAGGCAAGGCTAGGCCTTTTGCACTAGCGCTCGCGTGGATTCGGGGACTAAGCCAGTGCCTTCCCCACAGGAGAGGAGAGTCGACATGAACCCTGCACACTGCCCGTGCACGGGGATGGGGATCTGTTTGGGTCTGTCCCCCCTGCTACCCCGGCACACTTCCTGACACCAACAACGTTGTCACATCTTGGAGTAAGACGGCATCGGACTGCCCGTTCGTCCAGGGAGCTGTTTCTGCGAGTTGAAGCTATGGCGCTTGGTGGCAAGCCCAAGTCTGCCCTAGGCACAGGTGGTCAAGGAGACGCTGTCCCCTTGGGACCAGAGACACAGGACAGGCCTGCCTTCTGCCCAGACTCCTTCCTCAGTGTGGAGCACACCTGCCTGCCATAGTCATACTCTTCTGTCACCTTAGCAGCCAGGCCCCGACCCTCAGCACAGGTAGATGGTGACACTTGTCTTACAACGGGCCCGCTGTTCCTGCCAGTGCCAACTCTCCTTCATCGCGACCGTTTCCCAAACACAAAGCCAACGGCTCCTTCTCTTTGCCCGTGGCAGCGTGATGAACCTTCCCAAGATTTGCTCTTGGGGAGCACAGTGACAGACGTGTCCCTTTCCTTAAGGCCCTTTCCAGAGGTGCAACCACGCTTCTCTCTCTGGCAGAGGGGATGCTAGGTAAAAGATAATTTCGCTCCATGCGGGTATCTTGCACTGTCCTGAGCAGACTAGCTCAGGCAAGAAGCAGCAGCTTCCCACAAACCCGACTCTGATTGCCCAACGAATGCTGTGCTTTCACAGAGAGGATGCCTGGGCATAGAAGGATTTCATTCCAGGCGGGATTATTACAACGTGCGGGGGAGACTAGATCAGGGAAGCAGCAGCAGCATCCCTCAGACGCGACTCTGTTTTCACAAGTAGCTGGTGACACTTGTCTTACAACGGGCCCGCTGTTCCTGCCAGTGCCAACTCTCCTGCATCGTGACCGTTTCCTGAACACAAAGCCAACGGCTCCTTCTCTTTGCCCCTGGCAGCTTGATGCACCTTCCCCAGACTTGCTCTTGGGGAGCACTGTGACAGACGTGTCCCTTTCCTTAAGGCCCTTTCCAGAGGTGCAACCACGCTTCTCTCTCTGGCAGAGGGGATGCTAGGTAAAAGAAAATTTCGCTCCATGCGGGTTTCTTGCACTGTCCTGAGCAGAGTAGCTCAGGCAAGAAGCAGCAGCTTCCCACAAACCCGACTCTGATTGCCCAACGAATGCTATGCTTTCTCAGAGAGGATGCCTGGGCATAGAAGGATTTCGTTCCATGCGGGATTATTACAACGTGCAGAGGACACTAGATCAGGGATGCAGCAGCAGCATCCCTCAGACGCGACTCTGTTTTCACAAGTAGCTGGTGACTCTTGTCTTACAACGGGCCCGCTGTTCCTGCCAGTGCCAACTCTCCTGCATCGCGACCGTTTCCCGAACACAAAGCCAACGGCTCCTTCTCTTTGCCCGTGGCAGCGTGCTGCACCTTCCCCAGACTTGCTCTTGGGGAGCACGGTGACAGACGTGTCCCTTTCCTTAAGCCCCTTTCGAGAGGTGCATCCACGCTTCTCTCTCTGGCAGAGGGGATGCTAGGTGAAAGGGAATTTCGCTCCATGCGGGTATCTTGCACTGTCCTCAGCAGAATAGCTCAGGCAAGAAGCAGCAGCTTCCTAAAAACCCGACTCTAATTGCCCAACGAATGCTCTGCTTTCTCAGAGAGGAGGCCTGGCCATAGATGATTTCGCTCCATGCGGGTTTATTACAATTTGCAGGGAAGTCTAACTCAGGCAAGCAGCAACAGCATCCCTCAGACGCGACTCTGATTTCCCAACGAAAGCTGTGACTTCCCAAAGGGGATGCCCGGGCAAAGTGGCTTTCGCTCTATGCGGGGCTCTCCCACCGTCCTACGAATACTAGGCTAAGGCAAGCAGCCACAGCAGCCTACAGATCTGACTCTGATTTACCAACTGAACTAAGCAGGCACAATCAAAAACCAACAGCAGCGTGTGTTGCCTAGGATGGCACTCTATGCTCACTTCATGTCCTGGCATAGGCAAGGCTAGGCCTTTTGCACTAGCGCTCGTGTGGAATCGGGGACTAAGCCAGTGCCTTCCCCACAGGAGAGGAGAGTCGACATGATCCCTGCACACCGCCCGTGCACTGGGCTAGGGATCTGTTTGGGTCTGTCCCCCCTCCTACCCCGGCACACTTCCTGACACCAACAACGTTGTCACATCTTGGAGGAAGACGGCATCGGACTGCCCGTTCGTCCAGGGAGCTGTTTCTGCGAGTTGAAGCTATGGCGCTTGGTGGCAAGCCCAAGTCTGCCCTAGGCACAGGTGGTCAAGGAGACGCTGTCCCCTTGGGACCAGAGACACAGGACAGGCCTGCCTTCTGCCCAGACTCCTTCCTCAGTGTGGAGCACACCTGCCTGCCATAGTCATACTCTTCTGTCACCTTAGCAGCCAGGCCTCCGACCCTCAGCACAGGTAGATGGTGACACTTGTCTTACAACGGGCCCGCTGTTCTTGCCAGTGCCAACTCTCCTTCATCGCGACCGTTTCCCGAACACAAAGCCAACGGCTCCTTCTCTTTGCCCGTGGCAGCGTGATGCACCTTCCCGAGACTTGCTCTTGGGGAGCACAGTGACAGACGTGTCCCTTTCCATAAGGCCCTTTCCAGAGGTGCAACCACGCTTCTCTCTCTGGCAGAGGGGATGCTAGGTAAAAGATAATTTCGCTCCATGCGGGTATCTTGCACTGTCCTGAGCAGACTAGCTCAGGCAAGAAGCAGCAGCTTCCCACAAACCCGACTCTGATTGCCCAACGAATGCTATGCTTTCCCAGAGAGGATGCCTGGGCATAGAAGGATTTCATTCCATGCGGGATTATTACAACGTGCAGGGGAGACTAGATCAGGGAAGCAGCAGCAGCATCCCTCAGACGCGACTCTGTTTTCACAAGTAGCTGGTGACACTGTCTTACAACGGGCCCGCTGTTCCTGCCAGTGCCAACTCTCCTGCATCGCGACCGTTTCCCGAACACAAAGCCAACGGCTCCTTCTCTTTGCCCGTGGCAGCGTGCTGCACCTTCCCCAGACTTGCTCTTGGGGAGCACGGTGACAGACGTGTCCCTTTCCATAAGGCCCTTTCCAGAGGTGCAACCACGCTTCTCTCTCTGGCAGAGGGGATGCTAGGTAAAAGAAAATTTCGCTCCATGCGGGTATCTTGCACTGTCCTGAGCAGAGTAGCTCAGGCAAGAAGCAGCAGCTTCCCAAAAACCCGACTCTGATTGCCCAACGAATGCTATGCTTTCCCAGAGAGGATGCCTGGACATAGAAGGATTTCGTTCCATGCGGGTTTATTACAACGTGCAGGGGAGACTAGCTCAGGGAAGCAGCAGCAGCATCCCTCAGACGCGACTCTGATTTCCCAACGAAAGCTGTGCCTTCCCAGAGGGGATGCCCGGGCAAGGAGGCTTTCGCTCTATGCGGGGCTCTCCCACCGTCCTACGAATACTAGGCTTAGGCAAGCAGCCACAGCAGCCTACAGATCCGACTCTGATTTACCAGCTACTGCTATACGTTCGCAGAGGTTTTCAGCTGGCGCGAACTGCCCTTCGCTGCTGCTTCACAGCAAGGCTTTGGGCATTCGCTCTGAGACTTCAAAGAAGAAGAGCTGCGGGAGAGCTAGTGTATCTTGGGCCTTGCTTTCCGGGGCTCCATGTTCGCGCCGTGCGTTCTCCCTGCCAAGCCGAACTAAGCAGGGTCAATCACAAACCTACAGCAGTGTGCGTTGCCTAGGATGGCACTCTATGCTCACTTCATGTCCTGGCATAGGCAAGGCTAGGCCTTTTGCACTAGAGCTCGCGTGGAATCGGGGACTAAGCCAGTGCCTTCCCCACAGGAGAGGTGAGTCGACATGAACCCTGCACACTGCCCGTGCACGGGGATGGGGATCTGTTTGGGTCTGTCCCCCCTCCTACCCCGGCACACTTCCTGACACCAACAAAGTTGTCACATCTTGGAGGAAGACGGCATCGGACTGCCCGTTCGTCCAGGAAGCTGTTTCTGCGAGTTGAAGCTATGGCGCTTGGTGGCAAGCCCAAGTCTGCCCTAGGCACAGGTGGTCAAGGAGACGCTGTCCCCTTGGGACCAGAGATACAGGACCGGCCTGCCTTCTGCCCAGACTCCTTCCTCAGTGTGGAGCACACCTGCCTGCCATAGTCATAATCTTCTGTCACCTTAGCAGCCAGGCCTCCGACCCTCAGCACAGGTAGATGGTGACACTTGTCTTACAACGGGCCCGCTGTTCCTGCCAGTGCCAACTCTCCTGCATCGCGACCGTTTCCCGAACACAAAGCCAACGGCTCCTTCTCTTTGCCCGTGGCAGCGTGATGCACCTTCCCCAGACTTGCTCTTGGGGAGCACAGTGACAGACGTGTCCCTTTCCTTAAGGCCCTTTCCAGAGGTTCAACCACGCTTCTCTCTCTGGCAGAGGGGATGCTAGGTAAAAGATAATTTCGCTCCATGCGGGTATCTTGCACTGTCCTGAGCAGACTAGCTCAGGCAAGAAGCAGCAGCTTCCTAAAAACCCGACTCTGATTGCCCAACGAAGCTCTGCTTTCTCAGAGAGGATGCCTGGGCATAGAAGGATTTCATTCCAGGCGGGTTTATTACAATTTGCAGGGAAGTCTAACTCAGGCAAGCAGCAACAGCATCCCTCAGACGCGACTCTGATTTCCCAACGAAAGCTGTGACTTCCCAAAAGGGATGCCCGGGCAAAGTGGCTTTCGCTCTATGCGGGGCTCTCCCACCGTCCTACGAATACTAGGCTAAGGCAAGCAGCCACAGCAGCCTACAGATCTGACTCTGATTTACCAACTGAACTAAGCAGGCACAATCAAAAACCAACAGCAGCGTGCGTTGCCTAGGATGGCACTCTATGCTCACTTCATGTCCTGGCATAGGCAAGGCTAGGCCTTTTGCACTAGCGCTCGCGCGGAATCGGGGACTAAGCCAGTGCCTTCCCCACAGGAGAGGAGAGTCGACATGAACCCTGCACACTGCCCGTGCACTGGGCTGGGGATCTGTTTGGGTCTGTCCCCCCTCCTACCCCGGCACACTTCCTGACACCAACAACGTTGTCACATCTTGAGGAAGACAGCATCGGACTGCCCGTTCGTCCAGGGAGCTGTTTCTGCGAGTTGAAGCTATGGCGCTTGGTGGCAAGCCCAAGTCTGCCCTAGGCACAGGTGGTCAAGGAGACGCTGTCCCCTTGGGACCAGAGACACAGGACAGGCCTGCCTTCTGCCCAGACTCCTTCCTCAGTGTGGAGCACACCTGCCTGCCATAGTCATACTCTTCTGTCACCTTAGCAGCCAGGCCTCCGACCCTCAGCACAGGTAGATGGTGACACGTGTCCTACAACGGGCCCGCTGTTCCTGCTAGTGCCAACTCTCCTGCATCGCGACCGTTTCCCGAACACAAAGCCAACGGCTCCTTCTCTTTGCCCGTGGCAGCGTGATGCACCTTCCCCAGACTTGCTCTTGGGGAGCACAGTGACAGACGTGTCCCTTTCCATAAGGCCCTTTCCAGAGGTGCAACCACGCTTCTCTCTCTGGCAGAGGGGATGCTAGGTAAAAGATAATTTCGCTCCATGCGGGTATCTTGCACTGTCCTGAGCAGACTAGCCCAGGCAAGAAGCAGCAGCTTCCCACAAACCCGACTCTGATTGCCCAACGAATGCTATGCTTTCCCAGAGAGGATGCCTGGGCATAGAAGGATTTCGTTCCATGCGGGATTATTACAACGTGCAGGGGAGACTAGATCAGGGAAGCAGCAGCAGCATACCTCAGACGCGACTCTGTTTTCACAAGTAGCTGGTGACTCTTGTCTTACAACGGGCCCGCTGTTCCTGCCAGTGCCAACTCTCCTGCATCGCGACCGTTTCCCGAACACAAAGCCAACGGCTCCTTCTCTTTGCCCGTGGCAGCGTGCTGCACCTTCCCCAGACTTGCTCTTGGGGAGCACGGTGACAGACGTGTCCCTTTCCTTAAGCCCCTTTCCAGAGGTGCAACCACGCTTCTCTCTCTGGCAAAGGGGATGCTAGGTGAAAGGGAATTTCGCTCCATGCGGGTATCTTGCACTGTCCTCAGCAAAATAGCTCAGGCAAGAAGCAGCAGCTTCCTAAAAACCTGACACTGATTGCCCAACGAAGCTCTGCTTTCTCAGAGAGGAGGCCTGGCCATAGATGATTTCGCTCCATGCGGGTTTATTACAATTTGCAGGGAAGTCTAACTCAGGCAAGCAGCAACAGCATCCCTCAGACGCGACTCTGATTTCCCAACGAAAGCTGTGCCTTCCCAGAGGGGATGCCCGGGCAAAGAGGCTTTCGCTCTATGCGGGGCTCTCCCACCGTCCTACGAATACTAGGCTAAGGCAAGCAGCCACAGCAGCCTACAGATCCGACTCTGATTTACCAGCTACTGCTATACGTTCGCAGAGGTTTTCAGCTGGCGCGAACTGCCCTTCGCTGCTGCTTCACAGCAAGGCTTTGGGCATTCGCTCTGACACTTCAAAGAAGAAGAGCTGCGGGAGACCTAGTGTATCTTGGGCCTTGCTTTCCGGGGCTCCATGTTCGCGCCGTGCGTTCTCCCTGCCAAGCCGAACTAAGCAGGGTCAATCACAAACCTACAGCAGTGTGCGTTGCCTAGGATGGCACTCTATGCTCACTTCATGTCCTGGCATAGGCAAGGCTAGGCCTTTTGCACTAGCGCTCGCGTGGAATGGGGGACTAAGCCAGTGCCTTCCCCACAGGAGAGGAGAGTCGACATGAACCCTGCACACTGCCCGTGCACGGGGATGGGGATCTGTTTGGGTCTGTCCCCCCTGCTACCCCGGCACACTTCCTGACACCAACAACGTTGTCACATCTTGAGGAAGACAGCATCGGACTGCCCGTTCGTCCAGGGAGCTGTTTCTGCGAGTTGAAGCTATGGCGCTTGGTGGCAAGCCCAAGTCTGCCCTAGGCACAGGTGGTCAAGGAGACGCTGTCCCCTTGGGACCAGAGACACAGGACAGGCCTGCCTTCTGCCCAGACTCCTTCCTCAGTGTGGAGCACACCTGCCTGCCATAGTCATACTCTTCTGTCACCTTAGCAGCCAGGCCTCCGACCCTCAGCACAGGTAGATGGTGACACTTGTCTTACAACGGGCCCGCTGTTCCTGCCAGTGCCAACTCTCCTTCATCGCGACCGTTTCCCGAACACAAAGCCAACGGCTCCTTCTCTTTGCCCGTGGCAGCGTGATGAACCTTCCCAAGATTTGCTCTTGGGGAGCACAGTGACAGACGTGTCCCTTTCCTTAAGGCCCTTTCCAGAGGTGCAACCACGCTTCTCTCTCTGGCAGAGGGGATGCTAGGTAAAAGATAATTTCGCTCCATGCGGGTATCTTGCACTGTCCTGAGCAGACTAGCTCAGGCAAGAAGCAGCAGCTTCCCACAAACCCGACTCTGATTGCCCAACGAATGCTGTGCTTTCACAGAGAGGATGCCTGGGCATAGAAGGATTTCATTCCAGGAGGGATTATTACAACGTGCGGGGGAGACTAGATCAGGGAAGCAGCAGCAGCATCCCTCAGACGCGACTCTGTTTTCACAAGTAGCTGGTGACACTTGTCTTACAACGGGCCCGCTGTTCCTGCCAGTGCCAACTCTCCTGCATCGTGACCGTTTCCCGAACACAAAGCCAACGGCTCCTTCTCTTTGCCCCTGGCAGCTTGATGCACCTTCCCCAGACTTACTCTTGGGGAGCACTGTGACAGACGTGTCCCTTTCCTTAAGGCCCTTTCCAGAGGTGCAACCACGCTTCTCTCTCTGGCAGAGGGGATGCTAGGTAAAAGAAAATTTCGCTCCATGCGGGTTTCTTGCACTGTCCTGAGCAGAGTAGCTCAGGCAAGAAGCAGCAGCTTCCCACAAACCCGACTCTGATTGCCCAACGAATGCTATGCTTTCCCAGAGAGGATGCCTGGGCATAGAAGGATTTCGTTCCATGCGGGATTATTACAACGTGCAGGGGACACTAGATCAGGGAAGCAGCAGCAGCATCCCTCAGACGCGACTCTGTTTTCACAAGTAGCTGGTGACTCTTGTCTTACAACGGGCCCGCTGTTCCTGCCAGTGCCAACTCTCCTGCATCGCGACCGTTTCCCGAACACAAAGCCAACGGCTCCTTCTCTTTGCCGTGGCAGCGTGCTGCACCTTCCCCAGACTTGCTCTTGGGGAGCACGGTGACAGACGTGTCCCTTTCCTTAAGCCCCTTTCGAGAGGTGCATCCACGCTTCTCTCTCTGGCAGAGGGGATGCTAGGTGAAAGGGAATTTCGCTCCATGCGGGTATCTTGCACTGTCCTCAGCAGAATAGCTCAGGCAAGAAGCAGCAGCTTCCTAAAAACCCGACTCTGATTGCCCAACGAATGCTCTGCTTTCTCAGAGAGGAGGCCTGGCCATAGATGATTTCGCTCCATGCGGGTTTATTACAATTTGCAGGGAAGTCTAACTCAGGCAAGCAGCAACAGCATCCCTCAGACGCGACTCTGATTTCCCAACGAAAGCTGTGACTTCCCAAAGGGGATGCCCGGGCAAAGTGGCTTTCGCTCTATGCGGGGCTCTCCCACCGTCCTACGAATACTAGGCTAAGGCAAGCAGCCACAGCAGCCTACAGATCTGACTCTGATTTACCAACTGAACTAAGCAGGCACAATCAAAAACCAACAGCAGCGTGTGTTGCCTAGGATGGCACTCTATGCTCACTTCATGTCCTGTCATAGGCAAGGCTAGGCCTTTTGCACTAGCGCTCGTGTGGAATCGGGGACTAAGCCACTGCCTTCCCCACAGGAGAGGAGAGTCGACATGATCCCTGCACACTGCCCGTGCACTGGGCTAGGGATCTGTTTGGGTCTGTCCCCCCTCCTACCCCGGCACACTTCCTGACACCAACAACGTTGTCACATCTTGGAGGAAGACGGCATCGGACTGCCCGTTCGTCCAGGGAGCTGTTTCTGCGAGTTGAAGCTATGGCGCTTGGTGGCAAGCCCAAGTCTGCCCTAGGCACAGGTGGTCAAGGAGACGCTGTCCCCTTGGGACCAGAGACACAGGACAGGCCTGCCTTCTGCCCAGACTCCTTCCTCAGTGTGGAGCACACCTGCCTGCCATAGTCATACTCTTCTGTCACCTTAGCAGCCAGGCCTCCGACCCTCAGCACAGGTAGATGGTGACACTTGTCTTACAACGGGCCCGCTGTTCCTGCCAGTGCCAACTCTCCTTCATCGCGACCGTTTCCCGAACACAAAGCCAACGGCTCCTTCTCTTTGCCCGTGGCATCGTGATGCACCTTCCCGAGACTTGCTCTTGGGGAGCACAGTGACAGACGTGTCCCTTTCCATAAGGCCCTTTCCAGAGGTGCAACCACGCTTCTCTCTCTGGCAGAGGGGATGCTAGGTAAAAGATAATTTCGCTCCATGCGGGTATCTTGCACTGTCCTGAGCAGAGTAGCTCAGGCAAGAAGCAGCAGCTTCCCACAAACCCGACTCTGATTGCCCAACGAATGCTATGCTTTCACAGAGAGGATGCCTGGGCATAGAAGGATTTCATTCCATGCGGGATTATTACAACGTGCAGGGGAGACTAGATCAGGGAAGCAGCAGCAGCATCCCTCAGACGCGACTCTGTTTTCACAAGTAGCTGGTGACACTGTCTTACAACGGGCCCGCTGTTCCTGCCAGTGCCAACTCTCCTGCATCGCGACCGTTTCCCGAACACAAAGCCAACGGCTCCTTCTCTTTGCCCGTGGCAGCGTGCTGCACCTTCCCCAGACTTGCTCTTGGGGAGCACGGTGACAGACGTGTCCCTTTCCATAAGGCCCTTTCCAGAGGTGCAACCACGCTTCTCTCTCTGGCAGAGGGGATGCTAGGTAAAAGAAAATTTCGCTCCATGCGGGTATCTTGCATTGTCCTGAGCAGAGTAGCTCAGGCAAGAAGCAGCAGCTTCCCAAAAACCCGACTCTGATTGCCCAACGAATGCTATGCTTTCCCAGAGAGGATGCCTGGACATAGAAGGATTTCGTTCCATGCGGGTTTATTACAACGTGCAGGGGAGACTAGCTCAGGGAAGCAGCAGCAGCATCCCTCAGACGCGACTCTGATTTCCCAACGAAAGCTGTGCCTTCCCAGAGGGAATGCCCGGGCAAAGAGGCTTTCGCTCTATGCGGGGCTCTCCAACCGTCCTACGAATACTAGGCTTAGGCAAGCAGCCACAGCAGCCTACAGATCCGACTCTGATTTACCAGCTACTGCTATACGTTCGCAGAGGTTTTCAGCTGGCGCGAACTGCCCTTCGCTGCTGCTTCACAGCAAGGCTTTGGGCATTCGCTCTGAGACTTCAAAGAAGAAGAGCTGCGGGAGAGCTAGTGTATCTTGGGCCTTGCTTTCCGGGGCTCCATGTTCGCGCCATGCGTTCTCACTGCCAAGCCGAACTAAGCAGGTTCAATCACAAACCTACAGGAGTGTGCGTTGCATAGGATGGCACTCTATGCTCACTTCATGTCCTGGCATAGGCAAGGCTAGGCCTTTTGCACTAGCGCTCGCGTGGAATCGGGGACTAAGCCAGTGCCTTCCCCACAGGAGAGGAGAGTCGACATGAACCCTGCACACTGCCCGTGCACGGGGATGGGGATCTGTTTGGGTCTGTCCTCCCTCCTACCCCGGCACACTTCCTGACACCTACAACGTTGTCACATCTTGGAGGAAGACGGCATCGGACTGCCCGTTCGTCCAGGGAGCTGTTTCTGCGAGTTGCGGCTATGGCGCTTGGTGGCAAGCCCAAGTCTGCCCTAGGCAGAGGGGGTCAAGGAGACGCTGTTCCCTTGGGACCAGAGACACAGGACCGGCCTGCCTTCTGCACAGACTCCTTCCTCAGTGTGGAGCACGCGTGCCTGCCCTAGTCGTACTCTTCTGTCACCTTAGCAGACAGGCCTCCGTCCCTCAGCACAGGTAGATGGTGACACTTGTCTTACAACGGGCCCGCTGTTCCTGCCAGTGCCAACTCTCCTGCATCGCGACCGTTTCCCGAACACAAAGCCAACGGCTCCTTCTCTTTGCCCGTGGCAGCGTGCTGCACCTAACCCAGACTTGCTCTTGGGGAGCACGGTGACAGACGTGCCCCTTTCCTTAAGCCCCTTTCAGAGGTGCATCCACGCTTCTCTCTCTGGCATAGGGGATGCTAGCTAAAAGAAAATTTCGCTCCATGCCGGTATCTTGCACTGTCCTGAGCAGACTAGCTCAGGCAAGAAGCAGCAGCTTCCCACAAACCCGACTCTGATTGCCCAACGAATGTTATGCTTTCCCAGAGAGGATGCCTGGGCATAGAAGGATTTCGTTCCATGCGGGATTATTACAACGTGCAGGAGACACTAGATCAGGGAAGCAGCAGCAGCATACCTCAGACGCGACTCTGTTTTCCAAGTAGCTGGTGACTCTTGTCTTACAACGGGCGCGCTGTTCCTGCCAGTGCCAACTCTCCTGCATCGCGACCGTTTCCCGAACTCAAAGCGAACGGCTCCTTCTCTTTGCCTGTGGCAGCGTGCTGCACCTTCCCCAGACTTGCTCTTGGGGAGCACGGTGACAGACGTGTCCCTTTCCTTAAGGCCCTTTCCAGAGGTGCAAGCACGCTTCTCTCTCTGGCATAGGGGATGCTAGGTGAAAGAATATTTCGCTCCATGCGGGTATCTTGCACTGTCCTGAGCAGAGTAGCTCAGGCAAGAAGCAGCAGCTTCCCACAAACCCGACTCTGATTGCCCAACGAATGCTATGCTTTCCCAGATCGGATGCCTGGGCATAGAAGGATTTCGTTCCATGCGGGTTTATTACAACGTGCAGGGGAGACTAGATCAGGGAAGCAGCAGCAGCATCCCTCAGATGTGACTCTGATTTCCCAACGAAAGCTTTGCCTTCCCAGAGGGGATGCCCGGGCAAAGAGGCTTTCGCTCTATGCGGGGCTCTCCCACCGTCCTACGAATACTAGGCTAAGGCAAGCAGCCACAGCAGCCTACAGATCCGACTCTGATTTACCAGCTACTGCTATACGTTCGCCGAGGTTTTCAGCTGGCGCGAACTGCCCTTCGCTGCTGCTTCACAGCAAGGCTTTGGGCATTCGCTCTGACACTTCAAAGAAGAAGAGCTGCGGGAGAGCTAGTGTATCTTGGGCCTTGCTTTCCGGGGCTCCATGTTCGCGCCGTGCGTTCTCCCTGCCAAGCCGAACTAAGCAGGGTCAATCACAAATCTACAGCAGTGTGCGTTGCCTAGGATGGCACTCTATGCTCACTTCATGTCCTGGCATAGGCAAGGCTAGGCCTTTTGCACTAGAGCTCGCGTGGAATCGGGGACTAAGCCAGTGCCTTCCCCACAGGAGAGGAGAGTCGACATGAACCCTGCACACTGCCCGTGCACGGGGATGGGGATCTGTTTGGGTCTGTCCCCCCTCCTACCCCGGCACACTTCCTGACACCAACAACGTTGTCACATCTTGGAGGAAGACGGCATCGGACTGCCCGTTCGTCCAGGGAGCTGTTTCTGCGAGTTGCGGCTATGGCGCTTGGTGGCAAGCCCAAGTCTGCCCTAGGCAGAGGGGGTCAAGGAGACGCTGTCCCCTTGGGACCAGAGACACAGGACCGGCCTGCCTTCTGCACAGACTCCTTCCTCAGTGTGGAGCACGCGTGCCTGCCCTAGTCCTACTCTACTGTCACCTTAGCAGCCAGGCCTCCATCCTTCAGCACAGGTAGATGGTGACACTTGTCTTACAACGGGCCCGCTGTTCCTGCCAGTGCCAACTCTCCTGCATCGCGACCTTTTCCCGAACACAAAGCCAACAGCTCCTTCTCTTTGCCCGTGGCAGCGTGCTGCACCTTCCCCAGACTTGCTCTTGGGGAGCACGGTGACAGACGTGTCCCTTTCCTTAAGGCCCTTTCCAGAGGTGCAACCACGCTTCTCTCTCTGGCAGAGGGGATGCTATGTGAAAGGGAATTTCGCTCCATGCGGGTATCTTGCACTGTCCTGAGCAGACTAGCTCAGGCAAGAAGCAGCAGCTTCCCACAAACCCGACTCTGATTGCCCAACGAATGCTGTGCTTTCACAGAGAGGATGCCTGGGCATAGAAGGATTTCATTCCAGGCGGGATTATTACAACGTGCGGGGGAGACTAGATCAGGGAAGCAGCAGCAGCATCCCTCAGACGCGACTCTGTTTTCACAAGTAGCTGGTGACACTTGTCTTACAACGGGCCCGCTCTTCCTGCCAGTGCCAACTCTCCTGCATCGTGACCGTTTCCCGAACACAAAGCCAACGGCTCCTTCTCTTTGCCCCTGGCAGCTTGATGCACCTTCCCCAGACTTGCTCTTGGGGAGCACTGTGACAGACGTGTCCCTTTCCTTAAGGCCCTTTCCAGAGGTGCAACCACGCTTCTCTCTCTGGCAGAGGGGATGCTAGGTAAAAGAAAATTTCGCTCCATGCGGGTTTCTTGCACTGTCCTGAGCAGAGTAGCTCAGGAAAGAAGCAGCAGCTTCCCACAAACCCGACTCTGATTGCCCAACGAATGCTATGCTTTCCCAGAGAGGATGCCTGGGCATAGAAGGATTTCGTTCCATGCGGGATTATTACAACGTGCAGAGGATACTAGATCAGGGAAGCAGCAGCAGCATCCCTCAGACGCGACTCTGTTTTCACAAGTAGCTGGTGACTCTTGTCTTACAACGGGCCCGCTGTTCCTGCCAGTGCCAACTCTCCTGCATCGCGACCGTTTCCCGAACACAAAGCCAACGGCTCCTTCTCTTTGCCCGTGGCAGCGTGCTGCACCTTCCCCAGACTTGCTCTTGGGGAGCACGGTGACAGACGTGTCCCTTTCCTTAAGCCCCTTTCGAGAGGTGCATCCACGCTTCTCTCTCTGGCAGAGGGGATGCTAGGTGAAAGGGAATTTCGCTCCATGCGGGTATCTTGCACTGTCCTCAGCAGAATAGCTCAGGCAAGAAGCAGCAGCTTCCTAAAAACCCGACTCTGATTGCCCAACGAATGCTCTGCTTTCTCAGAGAGGAGGCCTGGCCATAGATGATTTCGCTCCATGCGGGTTTATTACAATTTGCAGGGAAGTCTAACTCAGGCAAGCAGCAACAGCATCCCTCAGACGCGACTCTGATTTCCCAACGAAAGCTGTGACTTCCCAAAGGGGATGCCCGGGCAAAGTGGCTTTCGCTCTATGCGGGGCTCTCCCACCGTCCTACGAATACTAGGCTAAGGCAAGCAGCCACAGCAGCCTACAGATCTGACTCTGATTTACCAACTGAACTAAGCAGGCACAATCAAAAACCAACAGCAGCGTGTGTTGCCTAGGATGGCACTCTATGCTCACTTCATGTCCTGTCATAGGCAAGGCTAGGCCTTTTGCACTAGCGCTCGTGTGGAATCGGGGACTAAGCCACTGCCTTCCCCACAGGAGAGGAGAGTCGACATGATCCCTGCACACTGCCCGTGCACTGGGCTAGGGATCTGTTTGGGTCTGTCCCCCCTCCTACCCCGGCACACTTCCTGACACCAACAACGTTGTCACATCTTGGAGGAAGACGGCATCGGACTGCCCGTTCGTCCAGGGAGCTGTTTCTGCGAGTTGAAGCTATGGCGCTTGGTGGCAAGCCCAAGTCTGCCCTAGGCACAGGTGGTCAAGGAGACGCTGTCCCCTTGGGACCAGAGACACAGGACAGGCCTGCCTTCTGCCCAGACTCCTTCCTCAGTGTGGAGCACACCTGCCTGCCATAGTCATACTCTTCTGTCACCTTAGCAGCCAGGCCTCCGACCCTCAGCACAGGTAGATGGTGACACTTGTCTTACAACGGGCCCGCTGTTCCTGCCAGTGCCAACTCTCCTTCATCGCGACCGTTTCCCGAACACAAAGCCAACGGCTCCTTCTCTTTGCCCGTGGCATCGTGATGCACCTTCCCGAGACTTGCTCTTGGGGAGCACAGTGACAGACGTGTCCCTTTCCATAAGGCCCTTTCCAGAGGTGCAACCACGCTTCTCTCTCTGGCAGAGGGGATGCTAGGTAAAAGATAATTTCGCTCCATGCGGGTATCTTGCACTGTCCTGAGCAGAGTAGCTCAGGCAAGAAGCAGCAGCTTCCCACAAACCCGACTCTGATTGCCCAACGAATGCTATGCTTTCACAGAGAGGATGCCTGGGCATAGAAGGATTTCATTCCATGCGGGATTATTACAACGTGCAGGGGAGACTAGATCAGGGAAGCAGCAGCAGCATCCCTCAGACGCGACTCTGTTTTCACAAGTAGCTGGTGACACTGTCTTACAACGGGCCCGCTGTTCCTGCCAGTGCCAACTCTCCTGCATCGCGACCGTTTCCCGAACACAAAGCCAACGGCTCCTTCTCTTTGCCCGTGGCAGCGTGCTGCACCTTCCCCAGACTTGCTCTTGGGGAGCACGGTGACAGACGTGTCCCTTTCCATAAGGCCCTTTCCAGAGGTGCAACCACGCTTCTCTCTCTGGCAGAGGGGATGCTAGGTAAAAGAAAATTTCGCTCCATGCGGGTATCTTGCACTGTCCTGAGCAGAGTAGCTCAGGCAAGAAGCAGCAGCTTCCCAAAAACCCGACTCTGATTGCCCAACGAATGCTATGCTTTCCCAGAGAGGATGCCTGGACATAGAAGGATTTCGTTCCATGCGGGTTTATTACAACGTGCAGGGGAGACTAGCTCAGGGAAGCAGCAGCAGCATCCCTCAGACGCGACTCTGATTTCCCAACGAAAGCTGTGCCTTCCCAGAGGGGATGCCCGGGCAAGGAGGCTTTCGCTCTATGCGGGGCTCTCCAACCGTCCTACGAATACTAGGCTTAGGCAAGCAGCCACAGCAGCCTACAGATCCGACTCTGATTTACCAGCTACTGCTATACGTTCGCAGAGGTTTTCAGCTGGCGCGAACTGCCCTTCGCTGCTGCTTCACAGCAAGGCTTTGGGCATTCGCTCTGAGACTTCAAAGAAGAAGAGCTGCGGGAGAGCTAGTGTATCTTGGGCCTTGCTTTCCGGGGCTCCATGTTCGCGCCATGCGTTCTCACTGCCAAGCCGAACTAAGCAGGTTCAATCACAAACCTACAGGAGTGTGCGTTGCATAGGATGGCACTCTATGCTCACTTCATGTCCTGGCATAGGCAAGGCTAGGCCTTTTGCACTAGCGCTCGCGTGGAATCGGGGACTAAGCCAGTGCCTTCCCCACAGGAGAGGAGAGTCGACATGAACCCTGCACACTGCCCGTGCACGGGGATGGGGATCTGTTTGGGTCTGTCCTCCCTCCTACCCCGGCACACTTCCTGACACCTACAACGTTGTCACATCTTGGAGGAAGACGGCATCGGACTGCCCGTTCGTCCAGGGAGCTGTTTCTGCGAGTTGCGGCTATGGCGCTTGGTGGCAAGCCCAAGTCTGCCCTAGGCAGAGGGGGTCAAGGAGACGCTGTTCCCTTGGGACCAGAGACACAGGACCGGCCTGCCTTCTGCACAGACTCCTTCCTCAGTGTGGAGCACGCGTGCCTGCCCTAGTCGTACTCTTCTGTCACCTTAGCAGACAGGCCTCCGTCCCTCAGCACAGGTAGATGGTGACACTTGTCTTACAACGGGCCCGCTGTTCCTGCCAGTGCCAACTCTCCTGCATCGCGACCGTTTCCCGAACACAAAGCCAACGGCTCCTTCTCTTTGCCCGTGGCAGCGTGCTGCACCTAACCCAGACTTGCTCTTGGGGAGCACGGTGACAGACGTGCCCCTTTCCTTAAGCCCCTTTCAGAGGTGCATCCACGCTTCTCTCTCTGGCATAGGGGATGCTAGCTAAAAGAAAATTTCGCTCCATGCCGGTATCTTGCACTGTCCTGAGCAGACTAGCTCAGGCAAGAAGCAGCAGCTTCCCACAAACCCGACTCTGATTGCCCAACGAATGTTATGCTTTCCCAGAGAGGATGCCTGGGCATAGAAGGATTTCGTTCCATGCGGGATTATTACAACGTGCAGGAGACACTAGATCAGGGAAGCAGCAGCAGCATACCTCAGACGCGACTCTGTTTTCCAAGTAGCTGGTGACTCTTGTCTTACAACGGGCGCGCTGTTCCTGCCAGTGCCAACTCTCCTGCATCGCGACCGTTTCCCGAACTCAAAGCGAACGGCTCCTTCTCTTTGCCTGTGGCAGCGTGCTGCACCTTCCCCAGACTTGCTCTTGGGGAGCACGGTGACAGACGTGTCCCTTTCCTTAAGGCCCTTTCCAGAGGTGCAAGCACGCTTCTCTCTCTGGCATAGGGGATGCTAGGTGAAAGAATATTTCGCTCCATGCGGGTATCTTGCACTGTCCTGAGCAGAGTAGCTCAGGCAAGAAGCAGCAGCTTCCCACAAACCCGACTCTGATTGCCCAACGAATGCTATGCTTTCCCAGATCGGATGCCTGGGCATAGAAGGATTTCGTTCCATGCGAGTTTATTACAACGTGCAGGGGAGACTAGATCAGGGAAGCAGCAGCAGCATCCCTCAGATGTGACTCTGATTTCCCAACGAAAGCTTTGCCTTCCCAGAGGGGATGCCCGGGCAAAGAGGCTTTCGCTCTATGCGGGGCTCTCCCACCGTCCTACGAATACTAGGCTAAGGCAAGCAGCCACAGCAGCCTACAGATCCGACTCTGATTTACCAGCTACTGCTATACGTTCGCCGAGGTTTTCAGCTGGCGCGAACTGCCCTTCGCTGCTGCTTCACAGCAAGGCTTTGGGCATTCGCTCTGACACTTCAAAGAAGAAGAGCTGCGGGAGAGCTAGTGTATCTTGGGCCTTGCTTTCCGGGGCTCCATGTTCGCGCCGTGCGTTCTCCCTGCCAAGCCGAACTAAGCAGGGTCAATCACAAATCTACAGCAGTGTGCGTTGCCTAGGATGGCACTCTATGCTCACTTCATGTCCTGGCATAGGCAAGGCTAGGCCTTTTGCACTAGAGCTCGCGTGGAATCGGGGACTAAGCCAGTGCCTTCCCCACAGGAGAGGAGAGTCGACATGAACCCTGCACACTGCCCGTGCACGGGGATGGGGATCTGTTTGGGTCTGTCCCCCCTCCTACCCCGGCACACTTCCTGACACCAACAACGTTGTCACATCTTGGAGGAAGACGGCATCGGACTGCCCGTTCGTCCAGGGAGCTGTTTCTGCGAGTTGCGGCTATGGCGCTTGGTGGCAAGCCCAAGTCTGCCCTAGGCAGAGGGGGTCAAGGAGACGCTGTCCCCTTGGGACCAGAGACACAGGACCGGCCTGCCTTCTGCACAGACTCCTTCCTCAGTGTGGAGCACGCGTGCCTGCCCTAGTCCTACTCTACTGTCACCTTAGCAGCCAGGCCTCCATCCTTCAGCACAGGTAGATGGTGACACTTGTCTTACAACGGGCCCGCTGTTCCTGCCAGTGCCAACTCTCCTGCATCGCGACCTTTTCCCGAACACAAAGCCAACAGCTCCTTCTCTTTGCCCGTGGCAGCGTGCTGCACCTTCCCCAGACTTGCTCTTGGGGAGCACGGTGACAGACGTGTCCCTTTCCTTAAGGCCCTTTCCAGAGGTGCAACCACGCTTCTCTCTCTGGCAGAGGGGATGCTATGTGAAAGGGAATTTCGCTCCATGCGGGTATCTTGCACTGTCCTGAGCAGACTAGCTCAGGCAAGAAGCAGCAGCTTCCCACAAACCCGACTCTGATTGCCCAACGAATGCTGTGCTTTCACAGAGAGGATGCCTGGGCATAGAAGGATTTCATTCCAGGCGGGATTATTACAACGTGCGGGGGAGACTAGATCAGGGAAGCAGCAGCAGCATCCCTCAGACGCGACTCTGTTTTCACAAGTAGCTGGTGACACTTGTCTTACAACGGGCCCGCTCTTCCTGCCAGTGCCAACTCTCCTGCATCGTGACCGTTTCCCGAACACAAAGCCAACGGCTCCTTCTCTTTGCCCCTGGCAGCTTGATGCACCTTCCCCAGACTTGCTCTTGGGGAGCACTGTGACAGACGTGTCCCTTTCCTTAAGGCCCTTTCCAGAGGTGCAACCACGCTTCTCTCTCTGGCAGAGGGGATGCTAGGTAAAAGAAAATTTCGCTCCATGCGGGTTTCTTGCACTGTCCTGAGCAGAGTAGCTCAGGAAAGAAGCAGCAGCTTCCCACAAACCCGACTCTGATTGCCCAACGAATGCTATGCTTTCCCAGAGAGGATGCCTGGGCATAGAAGGATTTCGTTCCATGCGGGATTATTACAACGTGCAGAGGATACTAGATCAGGGAAGCAGCAGCAGCATCCCTCAGACGCGACTCTGTTTTCACAAGTAGCTGGTGACTCTTGTCTTACAACGGGCCCGCTGTTCCTGCCAGTGCCAACTCTCCTGCATCGCGACCGTTTCCCGAACACAAAGCCAACGGCTCCTTCTCTTTGCCCGTGGCAGCGTGCTGCACCTTCCCCAGACTTGCTCTTGGGGAGCACAGTGACAGACGTGTCCCTTTCCTTAAGCCCCTTTCGAGAGGTGCATCCACGCTTCTCTCTCTGGCAGAGGGGATGCTAGGTGAAAGGGAATTTCGCTCCATGCGGGTATCTTGCACTGTCCTCAGCAGAATAGCTCAGGCAAGAAGCAGCAGCTTCCTAAAAACCCGACTCTAATTGCCCAACGAATGCTGTGCTTTCTCAGAGAGGAGGCCTGGCCATAGATGATTTCGCTCCATGCGGGTTTATTACAATTTGCAGGGAAGTCTAACTCAGGCAAGCAGCAACAGCATCCCTCAGACGCGACTCTGATTTCCCAACGAAAGCTGTGACTTCCCAAAGGGGATGCCCGGGCAAAGTGGCTTTCGCTCTATGCGCGGCTCTCCCACCGTCCTACGAATACTAGGCTAAGGCAAGCAGCCACAGCAGCCTACAGATCTGACTCTGATTTACCAACTGAACTAAGCAGGCACAATCAAAAACCAACAGCAGCGTGTGTTGCCTAGGATGTCACTCTATGCTCACTTCATGTCCTGTCATAGGCAAGGCTAGGCCTTTTGCACTAGCGCTCGTGTGGAATCGGGGACTAAGCCAGTGCCTTCCCCACAGGAGAGGAGAGTCGACATGATCCCTGCACACCGCCCGTGCACTGGGCTAGGGATCTGTTTGGGTCTGTCCCCCCTCCTACCCCGGCACACTTCCTGACACCAACAACGTTGTCACATCTTGGAGGAAGACGGCATCGGACTGCCCGTTCGTCCAGGGAGCTGTTTCTGCGAGTTGAAGCTATGGCGCTTGGTGGCAAGCCCAAGTCTGCCCTAGGCACAGGTGGTCAAGGAGACGCTGTCCCCTTGGGACCAGAGACACAGGACAGGCCTGCCTTCTGCCCAGACTCCTTCCTCAGTGTGGAGCACACCTGCCTGCCATAGTCATACTCTTCTGTCACCTTAGCAGCCAGGCCTCCGACCCTCAGAACAGGTAGATGGTGACACTTGTCTTACAACGGGCCCGCTGTTCTTGCCAGTGCCAACTCTCCTTCATCGCGACCGTTTCCCGAACACAAAGCCAACGGCTCCTTCTCTTTGCCCGTGGCAGCGTGATGCACCTTCCCGAGACTTGCTCTTGGGGAGCACAGTGACAGACGTGTCCCTTTCCATAAGGCCCTTTCCAGAGGTGCAACCACGCTTCTCTCTCTGGCAGAGGGGATGCTAGGTAAAAGATAATTTCGCTCCATGCGGGTATCTTGCACTGTCCTGAGCAGACTAGCTCAGGAAAGAAGCAGCAGCTTCCCACAAACCCGACTCTGATTGCCCAACGAATGCTATGCTTTCCCAGAGAGGATGCCTGGGCATAGAAGGATTTCATTCCATGCGGGATTATTTACAACGTGCAGGGGAGACTAGATCAGGGAAGCAGCAGCAGCATCCCTAGACGCGACTCTGTTTTCACAAGTAGCTGGTGACACTGTCTTACAACGGGCCCGCTGTTCCTGCCAGTGCCAACTCTCCTGCATCGCGACCGTTTCCCGAACACAAAGCCAACGGCTCCTTCTCTTTGCCCGTGGCAGCGTGCTGCACCTTCCCCAGACTTGCTCTTGGGGAGCACGGTGACAGACGTGTCCCTTTCCATAAGGCCCTTTCCAGAGGTGCAACCACGCTTCTCTCTCTGGCAGAGGGGATGCTAGGTAAAAGAAAATTTCGCTCCATGCGGGTATCTTGCACTGTCCTGAGCAGAGTAGCTCAGGCAAGAAGCAGCAGCTTCCCAAAAACCCGACTCTGATTGCCCAACGAATGCTATGCTTTCCCAGAGAGGATGCCTGGACATAGAAGGATTTCGTTCCATGCGGGTTTATTACAACGTGCAGGGGAGACTAGCTCAGGGAAGCAGCAGCAGCATCCCTCAGACGCGACTCTGATTTCCCAACGAAAGCTGTGCCTTCCCAGAGGGGATGCCCGGGCAAGGAGGCTTTCGCTCTATGCGGGGCTCTCCAACCGTCCTACGAATACTAGGCTTAGGCAAGCAGCCACAGCAGCCTACAGATCCGACTCTGATTTACCAGCTACTGCTATACGTTCGCAGAGGTTTTCAGCTGGCGCGAACTGCCCTTCACTGCTGCTTCACAGCAAGGCTTTGGGCATTCGCTCTGAGACTTCAAAGAAGAAGAGCTGCGGGAGAGCTAGTGTATCTTGGGCCTTGCTTTCCGGGGCTCCATGTTCGCGCCATGCGTTCTCACTGCCAAGCCGAACTAAGCAGGTTCAATCACAAACCTACAGGAGTGTGCGTTGCCTAGGATGGCACTCTATGCTCACTTCATGTCCTGGCATAGGCAAGGCTAGGCCTTTTGCACTAGCGCTCGCGTGGAATCGGGGACTAAGCCAGTGCCTTCCCCACAGGAGAGGAGAGTCGACATGAACCCTGCACACTGCCCGTGCACGGGGATGGGGATCTGTTTGGGTCTGTCCTCCCTCCTACCCCGGCACACTTCCTGACACCTACAACGTTGTCACATCTTGGAGGAAGACGGCATCGGACTGCCCGTTCGTCCAGGGAGCTGTTTCTGCGAGTTGCGGCTATGGCGCTTGGTGGCAAGCCCAAGTCTGCCCTAGGCAGAGGGGGTCAAGGAGACGCTGTCCCCTTGGGACCAGAGACACAGGACCGGCCTGCCTTCTGCACAGACTCCTTCCTCAGTGTGGAGCACGCGTGCCTGCCCTAGTCGTACTCTTCTGTCACCTTAGCAGCCAGGCCTCCGTCCCTCAGCACAGGTAGATGGTGACACTTGTCTTACAACGGGCCCGCTGTTCCTGCCAGTGCCAACTCTCCTGCATCGCGACCGTTTCCCGAACACAAAGCCAACGGCTCCTTCTCTTTGCCCGTGGCAGCGTGCTGCACCTAACCCAGACTTGCTCTTGGGGAGCACGGTGACAGACGTGTCCCTTTCCTTAAGCCCCTTTCAGAGGTGCATCCACGCTTCTCTCTCTGGCATAGGGGATGCTAGCTAAAAGAAAATTTCGCTCCATGCCGGTATCTTGCACTGTCCTGAGCAGACTAGCTCAGGCAAGAAGCAGCAGCTTCCCACAAACCCGACTCTGATTGCCCAACGAATGTTATGCTTTCCCAGAGAGGATGCCTGGGCATAGAAGGATTTCGTTCCATGCGGGATTATTACAACGTGCAGGGGACACTAGATCAGGGAAGCAGCAGCAGCATACCTCAGACGCGACTCTGTTTTCCAAGTAGCTGGTGACTCTTGTCTTACAACGGGCGCGCTGTTCCTGCCAGTGCCAACTCTCCTGCATCGCGACCGTTTCCCGAACTCAAAGCGAACGGCTCCTTCTCTTTGCCTGTGGCAGCGTGCTGCACCTTCCCCAGACTTGCTCTTGGGGAGCACGGTGACAGACGTGTCCCTTTCCTTAAGGCCCTTTCCAGAGGTGCAACCACGCTTCTCTCTCTGGCATAGGGGATGCTAGGTGAAAGGGAATTTCGCTCCATGCGGGTATCTTGCACTGTCCTCAGCAGAATAGCTCAGGCAAGAAGCAGCAGCTTCCTAAAAACCCGACACTGATTGCCCAACGAATGCTCTGCTTTCTCAGAGAGGAGGCCTGGCCATAGATGATTTCGCTCCATGCTGGTTTATTACAATTTGCAGGGAAGTCTAACTCAGGCAAGCAGCAACAGCATCCCTCAGACGCGACTCTGATTTCCCAACGAAAGCTGTGACTTCCCAAAGGGGATGCCCGGGCAAAGTGGCTTTCGCTCTATGCGGGGCTCTCCCACCGTCCTACGAATACTAGGCTAAGGCAAGCAGCCACAGCAGCCTACAGATCTGACTCTGATTTACCAACTGAACTAAGCAGGCACAATCAAAAACCAAAAGCAGCGTGTGTTGCCTAGGATGGCACTCTATGCTCACTTCATGTCCTGTCATAGGCAAGGCTAGGCCTTTTGCACTAGCGCTCGTGTGGAATCGGGGACTAAGCCACTGCCTTCCCCACAGGAGAGGAGAGTCGACATGAACCCTGCACACTGCCCGTGCACTGGGCTGGGGATCTGTTTGGGTCTGTCCCCCCTCCTACCCCGGCACACTTCCTGACACCAACAACGTTGTCACATCTTGGAGGAAGACGGCATCGGACTGCCCCTTCGTCCAGGGAGCTGTTTCTGCGAGTTGAAGCTATGGCGCTTGGTGGCAAGCCCAAGTCTGCCCTAGGCACAGGTGGTCAAGGAGACGCTGTCCCCTTGGGACCAGAGACACAGGACAGGCCTGCCTTCTGCCCAGACTCCTTCCTCAGTGTGGAGCACACCTGCCTGCCATAGTCATACTCTTCTGTCACCTTAGCAGCCAGGCCTCCGACCCTCAGCACAGGTAGATGGTGACACTTGTCTTACAACGGGCCCGCTGTTCCTGCCAGTGCCAACTCTCCTTCATCGCGACCGTTTCCCGAACACAAAGCCAACGGCTCCTTCTCTTTGCCCGTGGCAGCGTGATGAACCTTTCCAAGATTTGCTCTTGGGGAGCACAGTGACAGACGTGTCCCTTTCCATAAGGCCCTTAACCACGCTTCTCTCTCTGGCAGAGGGGATGCTAGGTAAAAGATAATTTCGCTCCATGCGGGTATCTTGCACTGTCCTGAGCAGAGTAGCTCAGGCAAGAAGCAGCATGCTTCCCACAAACCCGACTCTGATTGCCCAACGAATGCTATGCTTTCCCTGAGAGGATGCCTGGGCATAGAAGGATTTCGTTCCATGCGGGATTATTACAACGTGCAGGGGACACTAGATCAGGGAAGCAGCAGCAGCATACCTCAGACGCGACTCTGTTTTCACAAGTAGCTGGTGACTCTTGTCTTACAACGGGCCCGCTGTTTCCTGCCAGTGCCAACTCTCCTGCATCGCGACCGTTTTCCCGAACACAAAGCCAACGGCTCTTCTCTTTTCCCGTGGCAGCGTGCTAAACCTTCCCCAGACTTGCTCTTGGGGAGCACGGTGACAGACGTGTCCCCTTTCCTTAAGGCCCTTTCCAGAGGTGCAACCACGCTTCTCTCTCTGGCAGAGGGGATGCTAGGTGAAAGAAAATTTCGCTCCATGCGGGTATCTTGCACTTGTCCTGAGCAGAGTAGCTCAGGCAAGAAGCAGCAGCTTCCCAAAAACCCGACTCTGATTGCCCAACGAATGCTATGCTTTACCAGAGAGGATGCCTGGACATAGAAGGATTTCGTTCCATGCGGGGTTTATTACAACGTGCAGGGGAGACTAGCTCAGGGAAGCAACAGCAGCATCCCTCAGACGCGACTCTGATTTCCCAACGAAAGCTTGTGCCTTCCAGAGGGGATGCCCGGGCAAAGAGGCTTTTCGCTCTATGCGGGGCTCTCCAACCGTCCTACGAATACTAGGCTTAGGCAAGCAGCCACAGCAGCCTACAGATCCGACTCTGATTTACCAGCTACTGCTATACGTTCGCAGAGGTTTTTCAGCTGGCGCGAACTGCCCTTCGCTGCTGCTTCACAGCAAGGCTTTGGGCATTCGCTCTGAGACTTCAAAGAAGAAGAGCTGCGGGAGAGCTAGTGTATCTTGGGCCATGCTTTCCGGGGCTCCATGTTCGCGCCATGCGTTCTCACTGCCAAGCCGAACTAAGCAGGGTCAATCACAAACCTACAGCAGTGTGCGTTGCCTAGGATGGCACTCTATGCTCACTTCATGTCCTGCATAGGCAAGGCTTAGGCCTTTTGCACTAGCGCTCGCGTTGGAATCGGGGGACTAAGCCAGTGCCTTCCCCACAGGAGAGGAGAGTCGACATGAACCCTGCACACTGCCCGTGCACGGGGATGGGGATCTGTTTGGGTCTGTCCTCCCTCCTACCCCGGCACACTTCCTGACACCTACAACGTTGTCACATCTTGGAGGAAGACGGCATCGGAGACTGCCCGTTCGTCCAGGGAGCTGTTTCTGCGAGTTGCGGCTATGGCGCTTGGTGGCAAGCCCAAGTCTGCCCTAGGCCAGAGGTGTTCAAGGAGACGCTGTCCCCTTGGGACCAGAGACACAGGACCGGCCTGCCTTCTGCACAGACTCCTTCCTCAGTGAGGAGCACGCGTGTCTGCCCTAGTCGTACTCTTCTGTCATCTTAGCAGCCAGGCCTCCGTCCCTCAGCACAGGTAGATGGTGACACTTGACTTACAACGGGCCCGCTGTTCCTGCCAGTGCCAACTCTCCTGCATCGCGACCGTTTCCCGAACACAAAGCCAACGGCTCCTTCTCTTGCCCGTGGCAGCGTGCTGCACCTTCCCCAGACTTGCTCTTGGGGAGCACGGTGACAGGACGTGTCCCTTTCCTTAATCCCCTTTCCAGAGGTGCATCCACGCTTCTCTCTCTGGCAGAGGGGATGCTAGGTGAAAGGGAATTTCGCTCCATGCGGGTATCTTGCACTGTCCTCAGCAGAATAGCTCAGGCAAGAAGCAGCAGCTTCCTAAAAACCCGACACTGATTGCCCAACGAATGCTCTGCTTTCTCAGAGAGGAGGCCTGGCCATAGATGATTTCGCTCCATGCTGGTTTATTACAATTTGCAGGGAAGTCTAACTCAGGCAAGCAGCAACAGCATCCCTCAGCACGCGACTCTGATTTCCCAACGAAAGCTGTGACTTCCCAAAGGGGATGCCCGGGCAAAGTGGCTTTCGCTCTATGCGGGGCTCTCCCACCGTCCAACGAATACTAGGCTAAGGCAAGCAGCCACAGCAGCCTACAGATTTGACTCTGATTTACCAACTGAACTAAGCAGGCACAATCAAACCAACAGCAGCGTGTGTTGCCTAGGAGGCACTCTATGCTCACTTCATGTCCTGTCATAGGCAAGGCTAGGCCTTTTGCACTAGCGCTCGTGTGGAATCGGGGACTAAGCCACTGCTTCCCCACAGGAGAGGAGAGTCGACAGAACCCTGCACACTGCCCGTGCACTGGGCTGGGGATCTGTTTGGGTCTGTCCCCCCCTCCTACCCCGGCACACTTCCTGACACCAACAACGTTGTCACATCTTGGAGGAAGACGGCATCGGACTGCCCGTTCCGTCCAGGGAGCTGTTTCTGCGAGTTGAAGCTATGGCGCTTGGTGGCAAGCCCAAGTCTGCCCTAGGCACAGGTGGTCAAGGAGACGCTGTCCCCTTGGGACCAGAGACACAGGGACAGGCCTGCCTTCTGCCCAGACTCCTTCCTCAGTGTGGAGCACACCTGCCTGCCATAGTCATACTCTTCTGTCACCTTAGCAGCCCAGGCCTCCGACCCTCAGCACAGGTAGATGGTGACACTTGTCTTACAACGGGCCCGCTGTTCCTGCCAGTGCCAACTCTCCTTCATCGCGAGACCGTTTCCCGAACACAAAGCCAACGGCTCCTTCTCTTTGCCCGTGGCAGCGTGATGAACCTTCCCAAGATTTGCTCTTGGGGAGCACAGTGACAGACGTGTCCCTTTCCATAAGGCCCCTTTCCAGAGGTGCAACCACGCTTCTCTCTCTGGCAGAGGGGATGCCTAGGTAAAAGATAATTTCGCTCCATGCGGGTATCTTGCACTGTCCTGAGCAGAGTAGCTCAGGCAAGAAGCAGCAGCTTCCCACAAATCCGACTCTGATTGCCCAACGAATGCTATGCTTTCCCAGAGAGGATGCCTGGGCATAGAAGGATTTCGTTCCATGCGGGATTATTACAACGTGCAGGGGACACTAGATCAGGGAAGCAGCAGCAGCATACCTCAGACGCGGCTCTGTTTTCACAAGTAGCTGGTGACTCTTGTCTTACAACGGGCCAGCTGTTCCTGCCAGTGCCAACTCTCCTGCATCGCGACCGTTTCCCGAACACAAAGCCAACGGCTCCTTCTCTTTTCCCGTGGCAGCGTGCTAAACCTTCCCCAGACTTGCTCTTGGGGAGCACGGTGACAGGACGTGTCCCTTTCCTTAAGGCCCTTTCCAGAGGTGCAACCACGCTTCTCTCTCTGGCAGAGGGGATGCTAGGTGAAAGAAAATTTCGCTCCATGCGGGTATCTTGCACTGTCCTGAGCAGAGTAGCTCAGGCAAGAAGCAGCAGCTTCCCACAAACCCGACTCTGATTGCCCAACGAAATGCTATGCTTTCCCAGAGACGATGCCTGGGCATAGAAGTATTTCGTTCCATGCGGGTTTATTACAACGTGCAGGGGAGACTAGCTCAGGGCAAGCAGCAGCAGCATCCCTCAGACGCGACTCTGATTTCCCAACGAAAGCTGTGCCTTCCCAGAGGGGATGCCCGGGCAAAGAGGCTTTCGCTCTATGCGGGGCTCTCCCACCGTCCTACGAATACTAGGCTAAGGCAAGCAGCCACAGCACCCTACAGATCCGACTCTGATTTACCAGCTACTGCTATACGTTCGCCGAGGTTTTTCAGCTGGCGCGAACTGCCCTTCGCTGCTGCTTCACAGCAAGGCTTTGGGCATTCGCTCTGACACTTCAAAGAAGAAGAGCTGCGGGAGAGCTAGTGTATCTTGGCCTTGCTTTCCGGGGCTCCCATGTTCGCGCCGTGCGTTCTCCCCTGCCAAGCCGAAACTAAGCAGGGTCAATCACAAAACCTACAGCAGTGTGCGATGCCTAGGATGGCACTCTATGCTCACTTCATGTCCTGGCATAGGCAAGGCTAGGCCTTTTGCACTAGCGCTCGCGTGGAATGGGGGATTAAGCCAGTGCCTTCCCCACAGGAGAGGAGAGTCGACATGAACCCTGCACACTGCCCGTGCACGGGGATGGGGATCTGTTTGGGTCTGTCCCCCCTGCTACCCCGGCACACTTCCTGACACCAACAACGTTGTCACATCTTGAGGGAAGACAGCATCGGACTGCCCGTTCGTCCAGGGAGCTGTTTCTGCGAGTTGAAGCTATGGCGCTTGGTTGGCAAGCCCAAGTCTGCCCTAGGCACAGGTGGTCAAGGAGACGCTGGTCCCCTTGGGACCAGAGACACAGGACAGGCCTGCCTTCTGCCCAGACTCCTTCCTCAGTGTGGAGCACACCTGCCTGCCATAGTCATACTCTTCTGTCACCTTAGCAGCCAGGCCTCCGACCCTCAGCACAGGTAGATGGTGACACTTGTCTTACAACGGGCCCGCTGTTCCTGCCAGTGCCAACTCTCCTTCATCGCGACCGTTTCCCGAACACAAAGCCAACGGGCTCCTTCTCTTTGCCCGTGGCAGCGTGATGCACCATCCCAGACTTGCTCTTGGGGAGCACAGTGACAGACGTGTCCCTTTCCATAAGGCCCTTTCCAGAGGTTCAACCACGCTTCTCTCTCTGGCAGAGGGGATGCTAGGTAAAAGATAATTCGCTCCATGCGGGTATCTTGCACTGTCCTGAGCAGACTAGCTCGAGGCAAGAAGCAGCAGCTTCCCACAAACCCGACTCTGAATGCCCAACGAATGCTATGCTTTCCCCAGAGAGGATGCCTGGGCATAGAAGGATTTCATTCCAGGCGGGATTATTACAACGTGCAGGGGAGACTAGATCAGGGAAGCAGCAGCAGCATCCCTCAGACGCGACTCTGTTTTCACAAGTAGCTGGTGACACTTGTCTTACAACGGGCCCGCTGTTCCTGCCAGTGCCAACTCTCCTGCATCGTGACAGTTTCCCGAACACAGAGACAACGGCTCCTTCTCTTTGCCCGTGGCAGCGTGATGCACCTTCCCCAGACTTGCTCTTGGGGAGCACGGTGACAGACGTGTCCCTTTCCTTAAGGCCCTTTCCAGAGGTGCAACCACGCTTCTCTCTCTGGCATGGGGATGCTAGCTAAAAGAAAATTTCGCTCCATGCCGGTATCTTGCACTGTCCTGAGCAGACTAGCTCAGGCAAGAAGCAGCAGCTTCCCACAAACCCGACTCTGATTGCCCAACGAATGTTATGCTTTCCCAGAGAGGATCCCTGGGCTTAGAAGGATTTCGTTCCATGCGGGATTATTACAACGTGCAGGGGACACTAGATCAGGGAAGCAGCAGCAGCATACCTCAGACGCGACTCTGTTTCCAAGTAGCTGGTGACTCTTTGTCTTACAACCGGCGCGCTGTTCCTGCCAGTGCCAACTCTCCTGCATCGCGACCGTTTCCCGAACTCAAAGCGAACGGCTCCTTCTCTTTGCCTGTGGCAGCGTGCTGCACCTTCCCCAGACTTGCTCGTGGGGAGCACGGTGACAGACGTGTCCCTTTCCTTAAGGCCCTTTCCAGAGGTGCAACCACGCTTCTCTCTCTGGCATAGGGGATGCTAGGTGAAAGAATATTTCGCTCCATGCGGGGTATCTTGCACTGTCCTGAGCAGAGTAGCTCAGGCAAGAAGCAGCAGCTTCCCACAAACCCGGACTCTGATTGCCCAACGAATGCTATGCTTTCCCAGATCGGATGCCTGGGCATAGAAGGATTTCGTTCCATGCGGGTTTATTACAACGTGCAGGGGAGACTGGATCAGGGAAGCAGCAGCAGCATCCCTCAGATGTGACTCTGATTTCCCAACGAAAGCTGTGCCTTCCCAGAGGGGGATGCCCGGGCAAAGAGGCTTTCGCTCTATGCGGGGCTTCTCCCACCGTCCTACGAATACTAGGCTAAGGCAAGCAGCCACAGCAGCCTACAGATCCGACTCTGATTTACCAGCTTACTGCTATACGTTCGCCGAGGTTTTCAGCTGGCGCGAACTGCCCTTCGCTGCTGCTTCACAGCAAGGCTTTGGGCATTCGCTCTGACACTTCAAAGAAGAAGAGCTGCGGGAGAGCTAGTGTATCTTGGGCCTTGCTTTCCGGGGCTCCATGTTCGCGCCGTGCGTTCTCCCTGCCAAGCCGAACTAAGCAGGGTCAATCACAAACCTACAGCAGTGTGCGTTGCCTAGGATGGCACTCTATGCTCACTTCATGTCCTGGCATAGGCAAGGCTAGGCCTTTTGCACTAGAGCTCGCGTGGAATCGGGGACTAAGCCAGTGCCTTCCCCACAGGAGAGGAGAGTCGACATGAACCCTGCACACTGCCCGTGCACGGGGATGGGGATCTGTTTGGGTCTGTCCCCCCTCCTACCCCGGCACACTTCCTGACACCAACAACGTTGTCACATCTTGGAGGAAGACGGCATCGGACTGCCCGTTCGTCCAGGGGAGCTGTTTTCTGCGAGTTGCGGCTATGGCGCTTGGTGGCAAGCCCAAGTCTTGCCCTAGGAAGAGGGGGTCAAGGAGACGCTGTCCCCTTGGGACCAGAGACACAGGACCGGCCTGCCTTCTGCACAGACTCCTTCCTCAGTGTGGAGCACGCGTGCCTGCCCTAGTCCCTACTCTACTGTCACCTTAGCAGCCAGGCCTCCATCCTTCAGCACAGGTAGATGGTGACACTTGTCTTACAACGGGCCCGCTGTTCCTGCCAGTGCCAACTCTTCCTGCATCGCGACCGTTTTCCCCGAACACAAAGCCAACGGCTCCTTCTCTTTGCCCGTGGCAGCGTGCTGCACCTTCCCCAGACTTGCTCTTGGGGAGCACGGTGACAGACGTGTCCCTTTCCTTAAGGCCCTTTCCAGAGGTGCAACCACGCTTCTCTCTCTGGCAGAGGGGATGCTAGGTGAAAGGGAATTTCGCTCCATGCGGGTATCTTGCACTGTCCTCAGCAGAATAGCTCAGGCAAGAAGCAGTCAGCTTCCTAAAAACCCGACACTGATTGCCCAACGAAGCTCTGCTTTCTCAGAGAGGAGGCCTGGCCATAGATGATTTCGCTCCATGCGGGGTTTATTACAATTTGCAGGGAAGTCTAACTCAGGCAAGCAGCAACAGCATCCCTCAGACGCGACTCTGATTTCCCAACGAAAGCTGTGACTTCCCAAAAGGGATGCCCGGGCAAAGTGGCTTTTCGCTCTATGCGGGGCTCTCCCCCGTCCTACGAATACTAGGCTAAGGCAAGCAGCCACAGCAGCCTACAGATCTGACTCTGATTTACCAACTGAACTAAGCAGGCACAATCAAAAACCAACAGCAGCGTGCGTTGCCTAGGATGGCACTCTATGCTCACTTCATGTCCTGGCATAGGCAAGGCTAGGCCTTTTGCACTAGCGCTCGCGCGGAATCGGGGACTAAGCCAGTGCCTTCCCCACAGGAGAGGAGAGTCGACATGAACCCTGCACACTGCCCGTGCACTGGGCTGGGGATCTGTTTGGGTCTGTCCCCCCTCCTACCCCGGCACACTTCCTGACACCAACAACGTTGTCACATCTTGAGGAAGACAGCATCGGACTGCCCGTTCGTCCAGGGAGCTGTTTCTGCGAGTTGAAGCTATGGCGCTTGGTGGCAAGCCCAAGTCTGCCCTAGGCACAGGTGGTCAAGGAGACGCTGTCCCCTTGGGACCAGAGACACAGGACAGGCCTGCCTTCTGCCCAGACTCCTTCCTCAGTGTGGAGCACACCTGCCTGCCATAGTCATACTCTTCTGTCACCTTAGCAGCCAGGCCTCCGACCCTCAGCACAGGTAGATGGTGACACTTGTCTTACAACGGGCCCGCTGTTCCTGCTAGTGCCAACTCTCCTGCATCGCGACCGTTTCCCGAACACAAAGCCAACGGCTCCTTCTCTTTGCCCGTGGCAGCGTGATGCACCTTCCCCAGACTTGCTCTTGGGGAGCACAGTGACAGACGTGTCCCTTTCCATAAGGCCCTTTCCAGAGGTGCAACCACGCTTCTCTCTCTGGCAGAGGGGATGCTAGGTAAAAGATAATTTCGCTCCATGCGGGTATCTTGCACTGTCCTGAGCAGACTAGCCCAGGCAAGAAGCAGCAGCTTCCCACAAACCCGACTCTGATTGCCCAACGAATGCTATGCTTTCCCAGAGAGGATGCCTGGGCATAGAAGGATTTCGTTCCATGCGGGATTATTACAACGTGCAGGGGAGACTAGATCAAGGAAGCAGCAGCAGCATACCTCAGACGCGACTCTGTTTTCACAAGTAGCTGGTGACTCTTGTCTTACAACGGGCCCGCTGTTCCTGCCAGTGCCAACTCTCCTGCATCGCGACCGTTTCCAAAACACAAAGCCAACGGCTCCTTCTCTTTGCCCGTGGCAGCGTGCTGCACCTTCCCCAGACTTGCTCTTGGGGAGCACGGTGACAGACGTGTCCCTTTCCTTAAGCCCCTTTCCAGAGGTGCAACCACGCTTCTCTCTCTGGCAGAGGGGATGCTAGGTGAAAGGGAATTTCGCTCCATGCGGGTATCTTGCACTGTCCTCAGCAGAATAGCTCAGGCAAGAAGCAGCAGCTTCCTAAAAACCTGACACTGATTGCCCAACGAAGCTCTGCTTTCTCAGAGAGGAGGCCTGGCCATAGATGATTTCGCTCCATGCGGGTTTATTACAATTTGCAGGGAAGTCTAACTCAGGCAAGCAGCAACAGCATCCCTCAGACGCGACTCTGATTTCCCAACGAAAGCTGTGACTTCCCAAAGGGGATGCCCGGGCAAAGTGGCTTTCGCTCTATGCGGGGCTCTCCCACCGTCCTACGAATACTAGGCTAAGGCAAGCAGCCACAGCAGCCTACAGATCTGACTCTGATTTACCAACTGAACTAAGCAGGCACAATCAAAAACCAACAGCAGCGTGCGTTGCCTAGGATGGCACTCTA
This sequence comes from Neogale vison, assembly GCF_020171115.1. Taxonomy (NCBI): domain Eukaryota; kingdom Metazoa; phylum Chordata; class Mammalia; order Carnivora; family Mustelidae; genus Neogale; species Neogale vison. The sequence goes on from NC_058101.1 coordinate 217,935,213, forward strand.
TGCTCACTTCATGTCCTGGCATAGGCAAGGCTAGGCCTTTTGCACTAGCGCTCGCGTGGATTCGGGGACTAAGCCAGTGACTTCCCCACAGGAGAGGAGAGTCGACATGAACCCTGCACACTGCCCGTGCACGGGGATGGGGATCTGTTTGGGTCTGTCCCCCCTGCTACCCCGGCACACTTCCTGACACCAACAACGTTGTCACATCTTGGAGGAAGACGGCATCGGACTGCCCGTTCGTCCAGGGAGCTGTTTCTGCGAGTTGAAGCTATGGCGCTTGGTGGCAAGCCCAAGTCTGCCCTAGGCACAGGTGGTCAAGGAGACGCTGTCCCCTTGGGACCAGAGACACAGGACAGGCCTGCCTTCTGCCCAGACTCCTTCCTCAGTGTGGAGCACACCTGCCTGCCATAGTCATACTCTTCTGTCACCTTAGCAGCCAGGCCTCCGACCCGCAGCACAGGTAGATGGTGACACTTGTCTTACAACGGGCCCGCTGTTCCTGCCAGTGCCAACTCTCCTTCATCGCGACCGTTTCCCGAACACAAAGCCAATGGCTCCTTCTCTTTGCCCGTGGCAGCGTGATGAACCTTCCCAAGATTTGCTCTTGGGGAGCACAGTGACAGACGTGTCCCTTTCCTTAAGGCCCTTTCCAGAGGTGCAACCACGCTTCTCTCTCTGGCAGAGGGGATGCTAGGTAAAAGATAATTTCGCTCCATGCGGGTATCTTGCACTGTCCTGAGCAGACTAGCTCAGGCAAGAAGCAGCAGCTTCCCACAAACCCGACTCTGATTGCCCAACGAATGCTGTGCTTTCACAGAGAGGATGCCTGGGCATAGAAGGATTTCATTCCAGGCGGGATTATTACAACGTGCGGGGGAGACTAGATCAGGGAAGCAGCAGCAGCATCCCTCAGACGCGACTCTGTTTTCACAAGTAGCTGGTGACACTTGTCTTACAACGGGCCCGCTGTTCCTGCCAGTGCCAACTCCCCTGCATCGTGACCGTTTCCCGAACACAAAGCCAACGGCTCCTTCTCTTTGCCCCTGGCAGCTTGATGCACCTTCCCCAGACTTGCTCTTGGGGAGCACTGTGACAGACGTGTCCCTTTCCTTAAGGCCCTTTCCAGAGGTGCAACCACGCTTCTCTCTCTGGCAGAGGGGATGCTAGGTAAAAGAAAATTTCGCTCCATGCGGGTTTCTTGCACTGTCCTGAGCAGAGTAGCTCAGGGAAGAAGCAGCAGCTTCCCACAAACCCGACTCTGATTGCCCAACGATTGCTATGCTTTCCCAGAGAGGATGCCTGGGCATAGAAGGATTTCGTTCCATGCGGGATTATTACAACGTGCAGGGGACACTAGATCAGGGAAGCAGAAGCAGCATCCCTCAGACGCGACTCTGTTTTCACAAGTAGCTGGTGACTCTTGTCTTACAACGGGCCCGCTGTTCCTGCCAGTGCCAACTCTCCTGCATCGCGACCGTTTCCCGAACACAAAGCCAACGGCTCCTTCTCTTTGCCCGTGGCAGCGTGCTGCACCTTCCCCAGACTTGCTCTTGGGGAGCACGGTGACAGACGTGTCCCTTTCCTTAAGCCCCTTTCGAGAGGTGCATCCACGCTTCTCTCTCCGGCAGAGGGGATGCTAGGTGAAAGGGAATTTCGCTCCATGCGGGTATCTTGCACTGTCCTCAGCAGAATAGCGCAGGCAAGAAGCAGCAGCTTCCTAAAAACCCGACTCTAATTGCCCAACGAATGCTCTGCTTTCTCAGAGAGGAGGCCTGGCCATAGATGATTTCGCTCCATGCGGGTTTATTACAATTTGCAGGGAAGTCTAACTCAGGCAAGCAGCAACAGCATCCCTCAGACGCGACTCTGATTTCCCAACGAAAGCTGTGACTTCCCAAAGGGGATGCCCGGGCAAAGTGGCTTTCGCTCTATGCGGGGCTCTCCCACCGTCCTACGAATACTAGGCTAAGGCAAGCAGCCACAGCAGCCTACAGATCTGACTCTGATTTACCAACTGAACTAAGCAGGCACAATCAAAAACCAACAGCAGCGTGTGTTGCCTAGGATGGCACTCTATGCTCACTTCATGTCCTGTCATAGGCAAGGCTAGGCCTTTTGCACTAGCGCTCGTGTGGAATCGGGGACTAAGCCAGTGCCTTCCCCACAGGAGAGGAGAGTCGACATGATCCCTGCACACCGCCCGTGCACTGGGCTAGGGATCTGTTTGGGTCTGTCCCCCCTCCTACCCCGGCACACTTCCTGACACCAACAACGTTGTCACATCTTGGAGGAAGACGGCATCGGACTGCCCGTTCGTCCAGGGAGCTGTTTCTGCGAGTTGAAGCTATGGCGCTTGGTGGCAAGCCCAAGTCTGCCCTAGGCACAGGTGGTCAAGGAGACGCTGTCCCCTTGGGACCAGAGACACAGGACAGGCCTGCCTTCTGCCCAGACTCCTTCCTCAGTGTGGAGCACACCTGCCTGCCATAGTCATACTCTTCTGTCACCTTAGCAGCCAGGCCTCCGACCCTCAGCACAGGTAGATGGTGACACTTGTCTTACAACGGGCCCGCTGTTCTTGCCAGTGCCAACTCTCCTTCATCGCGACCGTTTCCCGAACACAAAGCCAACGGCTCCTTCTCTTTGCCCGTGGCAGCGTGATGCACCTTCCCGAGACTTGCTCTTGGGGAGCACAGTGACAGACGTGTCCCTTTCCATAAGGCCCTTTCCAGAGGTGCAACCACGCTTCTCTCTCTGGCATGGGGGATGCTAGCTAAAAGAAAATTTCGCTCCATGCCGGTATCTTGCACTGTCCTGAGCAGACTAGCCCAGGCAAGAAGCAGCAGCTTCCCACAAACCCGACTCTGATTGCCCAACGAATGCTATGCTTTCCCAGAGAGGATGCCTGGGCATAGAAGGATTTCGTTCCATGCGGGATTATTACAACGTGCAGGGGAGACTAGATCAGGGAAGCAGCAGCAGCATACCTCAGACGCGACTCTGTTTTCACAAGTAGCTGGTGACTCTTGTCTTACAACGGGCCCGCTGTTCCTGCCAGTGCCAACTCTCCTGCATCGCGACCGTTTCCCGAACACAAAGCCAACGGCTCCTTCTCTTTGCCCGTGGCAGCGTGCTGCACCTTCCCCAGACTTGCTCTTGGGGAGCACGGTGACAGACGTGTCCCTTTCCTTAAGCCCCTTTCCAGAGGTGCAACCACGCTTCTCTCTCTGGCAAAGGGGATGCTAGGTGAAAGGGAATTTCGCTCCATGCGGGTATCTTGCACTGTCCTCAGCAGAATAGCTCAGGCAAGTAGCAGCAGCTTCCTAAAAACCTGACACTGATTGCCCAACGAAGCTCTGCTTTCTCAGAGAGGAGGCCTGGCCATAGATGATTTCGCTCCATGCGGGTTTATTACTATTTGCAGGGAAGTCTAACTCAGGCAAGCAGCAACAGCATCCCTCAGACGCGACTCTGATTTCCCAACGAAAGCTGTGACTTCCCAAAGGGGATGCCCGGGCAAAGTGGCTTTCGCTCTATGCGGGGCTCTCCCACCGTCCTACGAATACTAGGCTAAGGCAAGCAGCCACAGCAGCCTACAGATCTGACTCTGATTTACCAACTGAACTAAGCAGGCACAATCAAAAACCAACAGTAGCGTGCGTTGCCTAGGATGGCACTCTATGCTCACTTCATGTCCTGGCATAGGCAAGGCTAGGCCTTTTGCACTAGCGCTCGCGTGGATTCGGGGACTAAGCCAGTGCCTTCCCCACAGGAGAGGAGAGTCGACATGAACCCTGCACACTGCCCGTGCACGGGGATGGGGATCTGTTTGGGTCTGTCCCCCCTGCTACCCCGGCACACTTCCTGACACCAACAACGTTGTCACATCTTGGAGTAAGACGGCATCGGACTGCCCGTTCGTCCAGGGAGCTGTTTCTGCGAGTTGAAGCTATGGCGCTTGGTGGCAAGCCCAAGTCTGCCCTAGGCACAGGTGGTCAAGGAGACGCTGTCCCCTTGGGACCAGAGACACAGGACAGGCCTGCCTTCTGCCCAGACTCCTTCCTCAGTGTGGAGCACACCTGCCTGCCATAGTCATACTCTTCTGTCACCTTAGCAGCCAGGCCTCCGACCCTCAGCACAGGTAGATGGTGACACTTGTCTTACAACGGGCCCGCTGTTCCTGCCAGTGCCAACTCTCCTTCATCGCGTCCGTTTCCCGAACACAAAGCCAATGGCTCCTTCTCTTTGCCCGTGGCAGCGTGATGAACCTTCCCAAGATTTGCTCTTGGGGAGCACAGTGACAGACGTGTCCCTTTCCTTAAGGCCCTTTCCAGAGGTGCAACCACGCTTCTCTCTCTGGCAGAGGGGATGCTAGGTAAAAGATAATTTCGCTCCATGCGGGTATCTTGCACTGTCCTGAGCAGACTAGCTCAGGCAAGAAGCAGCAGCTTCCCACAAACCCGACTCTGATTGCCCAACGAATGCTGTGCTTTCCCAGAGAGGATGCCTGGGCATAGAAGGATTTCATTCCAGGCGGGATTATTACAACGTGCGGGGGAGACTAGATCAGGGAAGCAGCAGCAGCATCCCTCAGACGCGACTCTGTTTTCACAAGTAGCTGGTGACACTTGTCTTACAACGGGCCCGCTGTTCCTGCCAGTGCCAACTCCCCTGCATCGTGACCGTTTCCCGAACACAAAGCCAACGGCTCCTTCTCTTTGCCCCTGGCAGCTTGATGCACCTTCCCCAGACTTGCTCTTGGGGAGTACTGTGACAGACGTGTCCCTTTCCTTAAGGCCCTTTCCAGAGGTGCAACCACGCTTCTCTCTCTGGCAGAGGGGATGCTAGGTAAAAGAAAATTTCGCTCCATGCGGGTTTCTTGCACTGTCCTGAGCAGAGTAGCTCAGGGAAGAAGCAGCAGCTTCCCACAAACCCGACTCTGATTGCCCAACGATTGCTATGCTTTCCCAGAGAGGATGCCTGGGCATAGAAGGATTTCGTTCCATGCGGGATTATTACAACGTGCAGGGGACACTAGATCAGGGAAGCAGAAGCAGCATCCCTCAGACGCGACTCTGTTTTCACAAGTAGCTGGTGACTCTTGTCTTACAACGGGCCCGCTGTTCCTGCCAGTGCCAACTCTCCTGCATCGCGACCGTTTCCCGAACACAAAGCCAACGGCTCCTTCTCTTTGCCCGTGGCAGCGTGCTGCACCTTCCCCAGACTTGCTCTTGGGGAGCACGGTGACAGACGTGTCCCTTTCCTTAAGCCCCTTTCGAGAGGTGCATCCACGCTTCTCTCTCAGGCAGAGGGGATGCTAGGTGAAAGGGAATTTCGCTCCATGCGGGTATCTTGCACTGTCCTCAGCAGAATAGCTCAGGCAAGAAGCAGCAGCTTCCTAAAAACCCGACTCTAATTGCCCAACGAATGCTCTGCTTTCTCAGAGAGGAGGCCTGGCCATAGATGATTTCGCTCCATGCGGGTTTATTACAATTTGCAGGGAAGTCTAACTCAGGCAAGCAGCAACAGCATCCCTCAGACGCGACTCTGATTTCCCAACGAAAGCTGTGACTTCCCAAAGGGGATGCCCGGGCAAAGTGGCTTTCGCTCTATGCGGGGCTCTCCCACCGTCCTACGAATACTAGGCTAAGGCAAGCAGCCACAGCAGCCTACAGATCTGACTCTGATTTACCAACTGAACTAAGCAGGCACAATCAAAAACCAACAGCAGCGTGTGTTGCCTAGGATGGCACTCTATGCTCACTTCATGTCCTGTCATAGGCAAGGCTAGGCCTTTTGCACTAGCGCTCGTGTGGAATCGGGGACTAAGCCAGTGCCTTCCCCACAGGAGAGGAGAGTCGACATGATCCCTGCACACCGCCCGTGCACTGGGCTAGGGATCTGTTTGGGTCTGTCCCCCCTCCTACCCCGGCACACTTCCTGACACCAACAACGTTGTCACATCTTGGAGGAAGACGGCATCGGACTGCCCGTTCGTCCAGGGAGCTGTTTCTGCGAGTTGAAGCTATGGCGCTTGGTGGCAAGCCCAAGTCTGCCCTAGGCACAGGTGGTCAAGGAGACGCTGTCCCCTTGGGACCAGAGACACAGGACAGGCCTGCCTTCTGCCCAGACTCCTTCCTCAGTGTGGAGCACACCTGCCTGCCATAGTCATACTCTTCTGTCACCTTAGCAGCCAGGCCTCCGACCCTCAGCACAGGTAGATGGTGACACTTGTCTTACAACGGGCCCGCTGTTCTTGCCAGTGCCAACTCTCCTTCATCGCGACCGTTTCCCGAACACAAAGCCAACGGCTCCTTCTCTTTGCCCGTGGCAGCGTGATGCACCTTCCCGAGACTTGCTCTTGGGGAGCACAGTGACAGACGTGTCCCTTTCCATAAGGCCCTTTCCAGAGGTGCAACCACGCTTCTCTCTCTGGCAGAGGGGATGCTAGGTAAAAGATAATTTCGCTCCATGCGGGTATCTTGCACTGTCCTGAGCAGACTAGCTCAGGAAAGAAGCAGCAGCTTCCCACAAACCCGACTCTGATTGCCCAACGAATGCTATGCTTTCCCAGAGAGGATGCCTGGGCATAGAAGGATTTCATTCCATGCGGGATTATTACAACGTGCAGGGGAGACTAGATCAGGGAAGCAGCAGCAGCATCCCTCAGACGCGACTCTGTTTTCACAAGTAGCTGGTGACACTGTCTTACAACGGGCCCGCTGTTCCTGCCAGTGCCAACTCTCCTGCATCGCGACCGTTTCCCGAACACAAAGCCAACGGCTCCTTCTCTTTGCCCGTGGCAGCGTGCTGCACCTTCCCCAGACTTGCTCTTGGGGAGCACGGTGACAGACGTGTCCCTTTCCATAAGGCCCTTTCCAGAGGTGCAACCACGCTTCTCTCTCTGGCAGAGGGGATGCTAGGTAAAAGAAAATTTCGCTCCATGCGGGTATCTTGCACTGTCCTGAGCAGAGTAGCTCAGGCAAGAAGCAGCAGCTTCCCAAAAACCCGACTCTGATTGCCCAACGAATGCTATGCTTTCCCAGAGAGGATGCCTGGACATAGAAGGATTTCGTTCCATGCGGGTTTATTACAACGTGCAGGGGAGACTAGCTCAGGGAAGCAGCAGCAGCATCCCTCAGACGCGACTCTGATTTCCCAACGAAAGCTGTGCCTTCCCAGAGGGGATGCCCGGGCAAAGAGGCTTTCGCTCTATGCGGGGCTCTCCAACCGTCCTACGAATACTAGGCTTAGGCAAGCAGCCACAGCAGCCTACAGATCCGACTCTGATTTACCAGCTACTGCTATACGTTCGCAGAGGTTTTCAGCTGGCGCGAACTGCCCTTCGCTGCTGCTTCACAGCAAGGCTTTGGGCATTCGCTCTGAGACTTCAAAGAAGAAGAGCTGCGGGAGAGCTAGTGTATCTTGGGCCTTGCTTTCCGGGGCTCCATGTTCGCGCCATGCGTTCTCACTGCCAAGCCGAACTAAGCAGGGTCAATCACAAACCTACAGCAGTGTGCGTTGCCTAGGATGGCACTCTATGCTCACTTCATGTCCTGGCATAGGCAAGGCTAGGCCTTTTGCACTAGCGCTCGCGTGGAATCGGGGACTAAGCCAGTGCCTTCCCCACAGGAGAGGAGAGTCGACATGAACCCTGCACACTGCCCGTGCACGGGGATGGAGATCTGTTTGGGTCTGTCCTCCCTCCTACCCCGGCACACTTCCTGACACCTACAACGTTGTCACATCTTGGAGGAAGACGGCATCGGACTGCCCGTTCGTCCAGGGAGCTGTTTCTGCGAGTTGCGGCTATGGCGCTTGGTGGCAAGCCCAAGTCTGCCCTAGGCAGAGGGGGTCAAGGAGACGCTGTCCCCTTGGGACCAGAGACACAGGACCGGCCTGCCTTCTGCAGAGACTCCTTCCTCAGTGTGGAGCACGCGTGTCTGCCCTAGTCGTACTCTTCTGTCACCTTAGCAGCCAGGCCTCCGTCCCTCAGCACAGGTAGATGGTGACACTTGACTTACAACGGGCCCGCTGTTCCTGCCAGTGCCAAATCTCCTGCATCGCGACCGTTTCCCGAACACAAAGCCAACGGCTCCTTCTCTTTGCCCGTGGCAGCGTGCTGCACCTTCCCCAGACTTGCTCTTGGGGAGCACGGTGACAGACGTGTCCCTTTCCTTAATCCCCTTTCCAGAGGTGCATCCACGCTTCTCTCTCTGGCAGAGGGGATGCTAGGTGAAAGAGAATTTCGCTCCATGCGGGTATCTTGCACTGTCCTCAGCAGAATAGCTCAGGCAAGAAGCAGCAGCTTCCTAAAAACCCGACACTGATTGCCCAACGAATGCTCTGCTTTCTCAGAGAGGAGGCCTGGCCATAGATGATTTCGCTCCATGCTGGTTTATTACAATTTGCAGGGAAGTCTAACTCAGGCAAGCAGCAACAGCATCCCTCAGACGCGACTCTGATTTCCCAACGAAAGCTGTGACTTCCCAAAGGGGATGCCCGGGCAAAGTGGCTTTCGCTCTATGCGGGGCTCTCCCACCGTCCTACGAATACTAGGCTAAGGCAAGCAGCCACAGCAGCCTACAGATCTGACTCTGATTTACCAACTGAACTAAGCAGGCACAATCAAAAACCAACAGCAGCGTGCGTTGCCTAGGATGGCACTCTATGCTCACTTCATGTCCTGGCATAGGCAAGGCTAGGCCTTTTGCACTAGCGCTCGCGCGGAATCGGGGACTAAGCCAGTGCCTTCCCCACAGGAGAGGAGAGTCGACATGAACCCTGCACACTGCCCGTGCACTGGGCTGGGGATCTGTTTGGGTCTGTCCCCCCTCCTACCCCGGCACACTTCCTGACACCAACAACGTTGTCACATCTTGAGGAAGACAGCATCGGACTGCCCGTTCGTCCAGGGAGCTCTTTCTGCGAGTTGAAGCTATGGCGCTTGGTGGCAAGCCCAAGTCTGCCCTAGGCACAGGTGGTCAAGGAGACGCTGTCCCCTTGGGACCAGAGACACAGGACAGGCCTGCCTTCTGCCCAGACTCCTTCCTCAGTGTGGAGCACACCTGCCTGCCATAGTCATACTCTTCTGTCACCTTAGCAGCCAGGCCTCCGACCCTCAGCACAGGTAGATGGTGACACTTGTCTTACAACGGGCCCGCTGTTCCTGCTAGTGCCAACTCTCCTGCATCGCGACCGTTTCCCGAACACAAAGCCAACGGCTCCTTCTCTTTGCCCGTGGCAGCGTGATGCACCTTCCCCAGACTTGCTCTTGGGGAGCACAGTGACAGACGTGTCCCTTTCCATAAGGCCCTTTCCAGAGGTGCAACCACGCTTCTCTCTCTGGCAGAGGGGATGCTAGGTAAAAGATAATTTCGCTCCATGCGGGTATCTTGCACTGTCCTGAGCAGACTAGCCCAGGCAAGAAGCAGCAGCTTCCCACAAACCCGACTCTGATTGCCCAACGAATGCTATGCTTTCCCAGAGAGGATGCCTGGGCATAGAAGGATTTCGTTCCATGCGGGATTATTACAACGTGCAGGGGAGACTAGATCAGGGAAGCAGCAGCAGCATACCTCAGACGCGACTCTGTTTTCACAAGTAGCTGGTGACTCTTGTCTTACAACGGGCCCGCTGTTCCTGCCAGTGCCAACTCTCCTGCATCGCGACCGTTTCCCGAACACAAAGCCAACGGCTCCTTCTCTTTGCCCGTGGCAGCGTGCTGCACCTTCCCCAGACTTGCTCTTGGGGAGCACGGTGACAGACGTGTCCCTTTCCTTAAGCCCCTTTCCAGAGGTGCAACCACGCTTCTCTCTCTGGCAAAGGGGATGCTAGGTGAAAGGGAATTTCGCTCCATGCGGGTATCTTGCACTGTCCTCAGCAGAATAGCTCAGGCAAGAAGCAGCAGCTTCCTAAAAACCTGACACTGATTGCCCAACGAAGCTCTGCTTTCTCAGAGAGGAGGCCTGGCCATAGATGATTTCGCTCCATGCGGGTTTATTACTATTTGCAGGGAAGTCTAACTCAGGCAAGCAGCAACAGCATCCCTCAGACGCGACTCTGATTTCCCAACGAAAGCTGTGACTTCCCAAAGGGGATGCCCGGGCAAAGTGGCTTTCGCTCTATGCGGGGCTCTCCCACCGTCCTACGAATACTAGGCTAAGGCAAGCAGCCACAGCAGCCTACAGATCTGACTCTGATTTACCAACTGAACTAAGCAGGCACAATCAAAAACCAACAGCAGCGTGCGTTGCCTAGGATGGCACTCTATGCTCACTTCATGTCCTGGCATAGGCAAGGCTAGGCCTTTTGCACTAGCGCTCGCGTGGATTCGGGGACTAAGCCAGTGCCTTCCCCACAGGAGAGGAGAGTCGACATGAACCCTGCACACTGCCCGTGCACGGGGATGGGGATCTGTTTGGGTCTGTCCCCCCTGCTACCCCGGCACACTTCCTGACACCAACAACGTTGTCACATCTTGGAGTAAGACGGCATCGGACTGCCCGTTCGTCCAGGGAGCTGTTTCTGCGAGTTGAAGCTATGGCGCTTGGTGGCAAGCCCAAGTCTGCCCTAGGCACAGGTGGTCAAGGAGACGCTGTCCCCTTGGGACCAGAGACACAGGACAGGCCTGCCTTCTGCCCAGACTCCTTCCTCAGTGTGGAGCACACCTGCCTGCCATAGTCATACTCTTCTGTCACCTTAGCAGCCAGGCCTCCGACCCTCAGCACAGGTAGATGGTGACACTTGTCTTACAACGGGCCCGCTGTTCCTGCCAGTGCCAACTCTCCTTCATCGCGTCCGTTTCCCGAACACAAAGCCAATGGCTCCTTCTCTTTGCCCGTGGCAGCGTGATGAACCTTCCCAAGATTTGCTCTTGGGGAGCACAGTGACAGACGTGTCCCTTTCCTTAAGGCCCTTTCCAGAGGTGCAACCACGCTTCTCTCTCTGGCAGAGGGGATGCTAGGTAAAAGATAATTTCGCTCCATGCGGGTATCTTGCACTGTCCTGAGCAGACTAGCTCAGGCAAGAAGCAGCAGCTTCCCACAAACCCGACTCTGATTGCCCAACGAATGCTGTGCTTTCCCAGAGAGGATGCCTGGGCATAGAAGGATTTCATTCCAGGCGGGATTATTACAACGTGCGGGGGAGACTAGATCAGGGAAGCAGCAGCAGCATCCCTCAGACGCGACTCTGTTTTCACAAGTAGCTGGTGACACTTGTCTTACAACGGGCCCGCTGTTCCTGCCAGTGCCAACTCCCCTGCATCGTGACCGTTTCCCGAACACAAAGCCAACGGCTCCTTCTCTTTGCCCCTGGCAGCTTGATGCACCTTCCCCAGACTTGCTCTTGGGGAGCACTGTGACAGACGTGTCCCTTTCCTTAAGGCCCTTTCCAGAGGTGCAACCACGCTTCTCTCTCTGGCAGAGGGGATGCTAGGTAAAAGAAAATTTCGCTCCATGCGGGTTTCTTGCACTGTCCTGAGCAGAGTAGCTCAGGGAAGAAGCAGCAGCTTCCCACAAACCCGACTCTGATTGCCCAACGATTGCTATGCTTTCCCAGAGAGGATGCCTGGGCATAGAAGGATTTCGTTCCATGCGGGATTATTACAACGTGCAGGGGACACTAGATCAGGGAAGCAGAAGCAGCATCCCTCAGACGCGACTCTGTTTTCACAAGTAGCTGGTGACTCTTGTCTTACAACGGGCCCGCTGTTCCTGCCAGTGCCAACTCTCCTGCATCGCGACCGTTTCCCGAACACAAAGCCAACGGCTCCTTCTCTTTGCCCGTGGCAGCGTGCTGCACCTTCCCCAGACTTGCTCTTGGGGAGCACGGTGACAGACGTGTCCCTTTCCTTAAGCCCCTTTCGAGAGGTGCATCCACGCTTCTCTCTCAGGCAGAGGGGATGCTAGGTGAAAGGGAATTTCGCTCCATGCGGGTATCTTGCACTGTCCTCAGCAGAATAGCTCAGGCAAGAAGCAGCAGCTTCCTAAAAACCCGACTCTAATTGCCCAACGAATGCTCTGCTTTCTCAGAGAGGAGGCCTGGCCATAGATGATTTCGCTCCATGCGGGTTTATTACAATTTGCAGGGAAGTCTAACTCAGGCAAGCAGCAACAGCATCCCTCAGACGCGACTCTGATTTCCCAACGAAAGCTGTGACTTCCCAAAGGGGATGCCCGGGCAAAGTGGCTTTCGCTCTATGCGGGGCTCTCCCACCGTCCTACGAATACTAGGCTAAGGCAAGCAGCCACAGCAGCCTACAGATCTGACTCTGATTTACCAACTGAACTAAGCAGGCACAATCAAAAACCAACAGCAGCGTGTGTTGCCTAGGATGGCACTCTATGCTCACTTCATGTCCTGTCATAGGCAAGGCTAGGCCTTTTGCACTAGCGCTCGTGTGGAATCGGGGACTAAGCCAGTGCCTTCCCCACAGGAGAGGAGAGTCGACATGATCCCTGCACACCGCCCGTGCACTGGGCTAGGGATCTGTTTGGGTCTGTCCCCCCTCCTACCCCGGCACACTTCCTGACACCAACAACGTTGTCACATCTTGGAGGAAGACGGCATCGGACTGCCCGTTCGTCCAGGGAGCTGTTTCTGCGAGTTGAAGCTATGGCGCTTGGTGGCAAGCCCAAGTCTGCCCTAGGCACAGGTGGTCAAGGAGACGCTGTCCCCTTGGGACCAGAGACACAGGACAGGCCTGCCTTCTGCCCAGACTCCTTCCTCAGTGTGGAGCACACCTGCCTGCCATAGTCATACTCTTCTGTCACCTTAGCAGCCAGGCCTCCGACCCTCAGCACAGGTAGATGGTGACACTTGTCTTACAACGGGCCCGCTGTTCTTGCCAGTGCCAACTCTCCTTCATCGCGACCGTTTCCCGAACACAAAGCCAACGGCTCCTTCTCTTTGCCCGTGGCAGCGTGATGCACCTTCCCGAGACTTGCTCTTGGGGAGCACAGTGACAGACGTGTCCCTTTCCATAAGGCCCTTTCCAGAGGTGCAACCACGCTTCTCTCTCTGGCAGAGGGGATGCTAGGTAAAAGATAATTTCGCTCCATGCGGGTATCTTGCACTGTCCTGAGCAGACTAGCTCAGGAAAGAAGCAGCAGCTTCCCACAAACCCGACTCTGATTGCCCAACGAATGCTATGCTTTCCCAGAGAGGATGCCTGGGCATAGAAGGATTTCATTCCATGCGGGATTATTACAACGTGCAGGGGAGACTAGATCAGGGAAGCAGCAGCAGCATCCCTCAGACGCGACTCTGTTTTCACAAGTAGCTGGTGACACTGTCTTACAACGGGCCCGCTGTTCCTGCCAGTGCCAACTCTCCTGCATCGCGACCGTTTCCCGAACACAAAGCCAACGGCTCCTTCTCTTTGCCCGTGGCAGCGTGCTGCACCTTCCCCAGACTTGCTCTTGGGGAGCACGGTGACAGACGTGTCCCTTTCCATAAGGCCCTTTCCAGAGGTGCAACCACGCTTCTCTCTCTGGCAGAGGGGATGCTAGGTAAAAGAAAATTTCGCTCCATGCGGGTATCTTGCACTGTCCTGAGCAGAGTAGCTCAGGCAAGAAGCAGCAGCTTCCCAAAAACCCGACTCTGATTGCCCAACGAATGCTATGCTTTCCCAGAGAGGATGCCTGGACATAGAAGGATTTCGTTCCATGCGGGTTTATTACAACGTGCAGGGGAGACTAGCTCAGGGAAGCAGCAGCAGCATCCCTCAGACGCGACTCTGATTTCCCAACGAAAGCTGTGCCTTCCCAGAGGGGATGCCCGGGCAAAGAGGCTTTCGCTCTATGCGGGGCTCTCCAACCGTCCTACGAATACTAGGCTTAGGCAAGCAGCCACAGCAGCCTACAGATCCGACTCTGATTTACCAGCTACTGCTATACGTTCGCAGAGGTTTTCAGCTGGCGCGAACTGCCCTTCGCTGCTGCTTCACAGCAAGGCTTTGGGCATTCGCTCTGAGACTTCAAAGAAGAAGAGCTGCGGGAGAGCTAGTGTATCTTGGGCCTTGCTTTCCGGGGCTCCATGTTCGCGCCATGCGTTCTCACTGCCAAGCCGAACTAAGCAGGGTCAATCACAAACCTACAGCAGTGTGCGTTGCCTAGGATGGCACTCTATGCTCACTTCATGTCCTGGCATAGGCAAGGCTAGGCCTTTTGCACTAGCGCTCGCGTGGAATCGGGGACTAAGCCAGTGCCTTCCCCACAGGAGAGGAGAGTCGACATGAACCCTGCACACTGCCCGTGCACGGGGATGGAGATCTGTTTGGGTCTGTCCTCCCTCCTACCCCGGCACACTTCCTGACACCTACAACGTTGTCACATCTTGGAGGAAGACGGCATCGGACTGCCCGTTCGTCCAGGGAGCTGTTTCTGCGAGTTGCGGCTATGGCGCTTGGTGGCAAGCCCAAGTCTGCCCTAGGCAGAGGGGGTCAAGGAGACGCTGTCCCCTTGGGACCAGAGACACAGGACCGGCCTGCCTTCTGCAGAGACTCCTTCCTCAGTGTGGAGCACGCGTGTCTGCCCTAGTCGTACTCTTCTGTCACCTTAGCAGCCAGGCCTCCGTCCCTCAGCACAGGTAGATGGTGACACTTGACTTACAACGGGCCCGCTGTTCCTGCCAGTGCCAACTCTCCTGCATCGCGACCGTTTCCCGAACACAAAGCCAACGGCTCCTTCTCTTTGCCCGTGGCAGCGTGCTGCACCTTCCCCAGACTTGCTCTTGGGGAGCACGGTGACAGACGTGTCCCTTTCCTTAATCCCCTTTCCAGAGGTGCATCCACGCTTCTCTCTCTGGCAGAGGGGATGCTAGGTGAAAGGGAATTTCGCTCCATGCGGGTATCTTGCACTGTCCTCAGCAGAATAGCTCAGGCAAGAAGCAGCAGCTTCCTAAAAACCCGACACTGATTGCCCAACGAATGCTCTGCTTTCTCAGAGAGGAGGCCTGGCCATAGATGATTTCGCTCCATGCTGGTTTATTACAATTTGCAGGGAAGTCTAACTCAGGCAAGCAGCAACAGCATCCCTCAGACGCGACTCTGATTTCCCAACGAAAGCTGTGACTTCCCAAAGGGGATGCCCGGGCAAAGTGGCTTTCGCTCTATGCGGGGCTCTCCCACCGTCCTACGAATACTAGGCTAAGGCAAGCAGCCACAGCAGCCTACAGATCTGACTCTGATTTACCAACTGAACTAAGCAGGCACAATCAAAAACCAACAGCAGCGTGTGTTGCCTAGGATGGCACTCTATGCTCACTTCATGTCCTGTCATAGGCAAGGCTAGGCCTTTTGCACTAGCGCTCGTGTGGAATCGGGGACTAAGCCACTGCCTTCCCCACAGGAGAGGAGAGTCGACATGAACCCTGCACACTGCCCGTGCACTGGGCTGGGGATCTGTTTGGGTCTGTCCCCCCTCCTACCCCGGCACACTTCCTGACACCAACAACGTTGTCACATCTTGGAGGAAGACGGCATCGGACTGCCCGTTCGTCCAGGGAGCTGTTTCTGCGAGTTGAAGCTATGGCGCTTGGTGGCAAGCCCAAGTCTGCCCTAGGCACAGGTGGTCAAGGAGACGCTGTCCCCTTGGGACCAGAGACACAGGACAGGCCTGCCTTCTGCCCAGACTCCTTCCTCAGTGTGGAGCACACCTGCCTGCCATAGTCATACTCTTCTGTCACCTTAGCAGCCAGGCCTCCGACCCTCAGCACAGGTAGATGGTGACACTTGTCTTACAACGGGCCCGCTGTTCCTGCCAGTGCCAACTCTCCTTCATCGCGACCGTTTCCCGAACACAAAGCCAACGGCTCCTTCTCTTTGCCCGTGGCAGCGTGATGAACCTTTCCAAGATTTGCTCTTGGGGAGCACAGTGACAGACGTGTCCCTTTCCATAAGGCCCTTTCCAGAGGTGCAACCACGCTTCTCTCTCTGGCAGAGGGGATGCTAGGTAAAAGATAATTTCGCTCCATGCGGGTATCTTGCACTGTCCTGAGCAGAGTAGCTCAGGCAAGAAGCAGCAGCTTGCCACAAACCCGACTCTGATTGCCCAACGAATGCTATGCTTTCCCAGAGAGGATGCCTGGGCATAGAAGGATTTCGTTCCATTCGGGATTATTACAACGTGCAGGGGACACTAGATCAGGGAAGCAGCAGCAGCATACCTCAGACGCGACTCTGTTTTCACAAGTAGCTGGTGACTCTTGTCTTACAACGGGCCCGCTGTTCCTGCCAGTGCCAACTCTCCTGCATCGCGACCGTTTCCCGAACACAAAGCCAACGGCTCCTTCTCTTTTCCCGTGGCAGCGTGCTAAACCTTCCCCAGACTTGCTCTTGGGGAGCACGGTGACAGACGTGTCCCTTTCCTTAAGGCCCTTTCCAGAGGTGCAACCACGCTTCTCTCTCTGGCAGAGGGGATGCTAGGTGAAAGAAAATTTCGCTCCATGCGGGTATCTTGCACTGTCCTGAGCAGAGTAGCTCAGGCAAGAAGCAGCAGCTTCCCAAAAACCCGACTCTGATTGCCCAACGAATGCTATGCTTTACCAGAGAGGATGCCTGGACATAGAAGGATTTCGTTCCATGCGGGTTTATTACAACGTGCAGGGGAGACTAGCTCAGGGAAGCAACAGCAGCATCCCTCAGACGCGACTCTGATTTCCCAACGAAAGCTGTGCCTTCCCAGAGGGGATGCCCGGGCAAAGAGGCTTTCGCTCTATGCGGGGCTCTCCAACCGTCCTACGAATACTAGGCTTAGGCAAGCAGCCACAGCAGCCTACAGATCCGACTCTGATTTACCAGCTACTGCTATACGTTCGCAAAGGTTTTCAGCTGGCGCGAACTGCCCTTCGCTGATGCTTCACAGCAAGGCTTTGGGCATTCGCTCTGAGACTTCAAAAGAAGAAGAGCTGCGGGAGAGCTAGTGTATCTTGGGCCTTGCTTTCCGGGGCTCCATGTTCGCGCCATGCGTTCTCACTGCCAAGCCGAACTAAGCAGGGTCAATCACAAACCTACAGCAGTGTGCGTTGCCTAGGATGGCACTCTATGCTCACTTCATGTCCTGGCATAGGCAAGGCTAGGCCTTTTGCACTAGCGCTCGCGTGGAATCGGGGACTAAGCCAGTGCCTTCCCCACAGGAGAGGAGAGTCGACATGAACCCTGCACACTGCCCGTGCACGGGGATGGGGATCTGTTTGGGTCTGTCCTCCCTCCTACCCCAGCACACTTCCTGACACCTACAACGTTGTCACATCTTGGAGGAAGACGGCATCGGACTGCCCGTTCGTCCAGGGAGCTGTTTCTGCGAGTTGCGGCTATGGCGCTTGGTGGCAAGCCCAAGTCTGCCCTAGGCAGAGGGGGTCAAGGAGACGCTGTCCCCTTGGGACCAGACACAGGACCGGCCTGCCTTCTGCACAGACTCCTTCCTCAGTGTGGAGCACGCGTGTCTGCCCTAGTCGTACTCTTCTGTCACCTTAGCAGCCAGGCCTCCGTCCCTCAGCACAGGTAGATGGTGACACTTGACTTACAACGGGCCCGCTGTTCCTGCCAGTGCCAACTCTCCTGCATCGCGACCGTTTCCCGAACACAAAGCCAACGGCTCCTTCTCTTTGCCCGTGGCAGCGTGCTGCACCTTCCCCAGACTTGCTCTTGGGGAGCACGGTGACAGACGTGTCCCTTTCCTTAATCCCCTTTCCAGAGGTGCATCCACGCTTCTCTCTCTGGCAGAGGGGATGCTAGGTGAAAGGGAATTTCGCTCCATGCGGGTATCTTGCACTGTCCTCAGCAGAATAGCTCAGGCAAGAAGCAGCAGCTTCCTAAAAACACGACACTGATTGCCCAACGAATGCTCTGCTTTCTCAGAGAGGAGGCCTGGCCATAGATGATTTCGCTCCATGCGGGTTTATTACAATTTGCAGGGAAGTCTAACTCAGGCAAGCAGCAACAGCATCCCTCAGACGCGACTCTGATTTCCCAACGAAAGCTGTGACTTCCCAAAGGGGATGCCCGGGCAAAGTGGCTTTCGCTCTATGCGGGGCTCTCCCACCGTCCTACGAATACTAGGCTAAGGCAAGCAGCCACAGCAGCCTACAGATCTGACTCTGATTTACCAACTGAACTAAGCAGGCACAATCAAACCAACAGCAGCGTGTGTTGCCTAGGATGGCACTCTATGCTCACTTCATGTCCTGTCATAGGCAAGGCTAGGCCTTTTGCACTAGCGCTCGTGTGGAATCGGGGACTAAGCCAGTGCCTTCCCCACAGGAGAGGAGAGTCGACATGAACCCTGCACACTGCCCGTGCACTGGGCTGGGGATCTGTTTGGGTCTGTCCCCCCTCCTACTCCGGCACACTTCCTGACACCAACAACGTTGTCACATCTTGGAGGAAGACGGCATCGGACTGCCCGTTCGTCCAGGGAGCTGTTTCTGCGAGTTGAAGCTATGGCGCTTGGTGGCAAGCCCAAGTCTGCCCTAGGCACAGGTGGTCAAGGAGACGCTGTCCCCTTGGGACCAGAGACACAGGACAGGCCTGCCTTCTGCCCAGACTCCTTCCTCAGTGTGGAGCACACCTGCCTGCCATAGTCATACTCTTCTGTCACCTTAGCAGCCAGGCCTCCGACCCTCAGCACAGGTAGATGGTGACACTTGTCTTACAACGGGCCCGCTGTTCCTGCCAGTGCCAACTCTCCTTCATCGCGACCGTTTCCCGAACACAAAGCCAACGGCTCCTTCTCTTTGCCCGTGGCAGCGTGATGCACCATCCCCAGACTTGCTCTTGGGGAGCACAGTGACAGACGTGTCCCTTTCCATAAGGCCCTTTCCAGAGGTTCAACCACGCTTCTCTCTCTGGCAGAGGGGATGCTAGGTAAAAGATAATTTCGCTCCATGCGGGTATCTTGCACTGTCCTGAGCAGACTAGCTCAGGCAAGAAGCAGCAGCTTCCCACAAACCCGACTCTGAATGCCCAACGAATGCTATGCTTTCCCAGAGAGGATGCCTGGGCATAGAAGGATTTCATTCCAGGCGGGATTATTACAACGTGCAGGGGAGACTAGATCAGGGAAGCAGCAGCAGCATCCCTCAGACGCGACTCTGTTTTCACAAGTAGCTGGTGACACTTGTCTTACAACGGGCCCGCTGTTCCTGCCAGTGCCAACTCTCCTGCATCGTGACAGTTTCCCGAACACAGAGACAACGGCTCCTTCTCTTTGCCCGTGGCAGCGTGATGCACCTTCCCCAGACTTGCTCTTGGGGAGCACGGTGACAGACGTGTCCCTTTCCTTAAGGCCCTTTCCAGAGGTGCAACCACGCTTCTCTCTCTGGCATGGGGGATGCTAGCTAAAAGAAAATTTCGCTCCATGCCGGTATCTTGCACTGTCCTGAGCAGACTAGCTCAGGCAAGAAGCAGCAGCTTCCCACAAACCCGACTCTGATTGCCCAACGAATGTTATGCTTTCCCAGAGAGGATGCCTGGGCATAGAAGGATTTCGTTCCATTCGGGATTATTACAACGTGCAGGGGACACTAGATCAGGGAAGCAGCAGCAGCATACCTCAGACGCGACTCTGTTTTCCAAGTAGCTGGTGACTCTTGTCTTACAACGGGCGCGCTGTTCCTGCCAGTGCCAACTCTCCTGCATCGCGACCGTTTCCCGAACTCAAAGCGAACGGCTCCTTCTCTTTGCCTGTGGCAGCGTGCTGCACCTTCCCCAGACTAGCTCTTGGGGAGCACGGTGACAGACGTGTCCCTTTCCTTAAGGCCCTTTCCAGAGGTGCAACCACGCTTCTCTCTCTGGCATAGGGGATGCTAGGTGAAAGAATATTTCGCTCCATGCGGGTATCTTGCACTGTCCTGAGCAGAGTAGCTCAGGCAAGAAGCAGCAGCTTCCCACAAACCCGACTCTGCTTGCCCAACGAATGCTATGCTTTCCCAGATCGGATGCCTGGGCATAGAAGGATTTCGTTCCATGCGGGTTTATTACAACGTGCAGGGGAGACTAGATCAGGGAAGCAGCAGCAGCATCCCTCAGATGTGACTCTGATTTCCCAACGAAAGCTGTGCCTTCCCAGAGGGGATGCCCGGGCAAAGAGGCTTTCGCTCTATGCGGGGCTCTCCCACCGTCCTACGAATACTAGGCTAAGGCAAGCAGCCACAGCAGCCTACAGATCCGACTCTGATTTACCAGCTACTGCTATACGTTCGCAGAGGTTTTCAGCTGGCGCGAACTGCCCTTCGCTGCTGCTTCACAGCAAGGCTTTGGGCATTCGCTCTGACACTTCAAAGAAGAAGAGCTGCGGGAGAGCTAGTGTATCTTGGGCCTTGCTTTCCGGGGCTCCATGTTCGCGCCGTGCGTTCTCCCTGCCAAGCCGAACTAAGCAGGGTCAATCACAAACCTACAGCAGTGTGCGTTGCCTAGGATGGCACTCTATGCTCACTTCATGTCCTGGCATAGGCAAGGCTAGGCCTTTTGCACTAGAGCTCGCGTGGAATCGGGGACTAAGCCAGTGCCTTCCCCACAGGAGAGGAGAGTCGACATGAACCCTGCACACTGCCCGTGCACGGGGATGGGGATCTGTTTGGGTCTGTCCCCCCTCCTACCCCGGCACACTTCCTGACACCAACAACGTTGTCACATCTTGGAGGAAGACGGCATCGGACTGCCCGTTCGTCCAGGGAGCTGTTTCTGCGAGTTGCGGCTATGGCGCTTGGTGGCAAGCCCAAGTCTGCCCTAGGCAGAGGGGGTCAAGGAGACGCTGTCCCCTTGGGACCAGAGACACAGGACCGGCCTGCCTTCTGCACAGACTCCTTCCTCAGTGTGGAGCACGCGTGCCTGCCCTAGTCCTACTCTACGGTCACCTTAGCAGCCAGGCCTCCATCCTTCAGCACAGGTAGATGGTGACACTTGTCTTACAACGGGCCCGCTGTTCCTGCCAGTGCCAACTCTCCTGCATCGCGACCGTTTCCCGAACACAAAGCCAACGGCTCCTTCTCTTTGCCCGTGGCAGCGTGCTGCACCTTCCCCAGACTTGCTCTTGGGGAGCACGGTGACAGACGTGTCCCTTTCCTTAAGGCCCTTTCCAGAGGTGCAACCACGCTTCTCTCTCTGGCAGAGGGGATGCTAGGTGAAAGGGAATTTCGCTCCATGCGGGTATCTTGCACTGTCCTCAGCAGAATAGCTCAGGCAAGAAGCAGCAGCTTCCTAAAAACCCGACACTGATTGCCCAACGAAGCTCTGCTTTCTCAGAGAGGAGGCCTGGCCATAGATGATTTCGCTCCATGCGGGTTTATTACAATTTGCAGGGAAGTCTAACTCAGGCAAGCAGCAACAGCATCCCTCAGACGCGACTCTGATTTCCCAACGAAAGCTGTGACTTCCCAAAAGGGATGCCCGGGCAAAGTGGCTTTCGCTCTATGCGGGGCTCTCCCACCGTCCTACGAATACTAGGCTAAGGCAAGCAGCCACAGCAGCCTACAGATCTGACTCTGATTTACCAACTGAACTAAGCAGGCACAATCAAAAACCAACAGCAGCGTGCGTTGCCTAGGATGGCACTCTATGCTCACTTCATGTCCTGGCATAGGCAAGGCTAGGCCTTTTGCACTAGCGCTCGCGCGGAATCGGGGACTAAGCCAGTGCCTTCCCCACAGGAGAGGAGAGTCGACATGAACCCTGCACACTGCCCGTGCACTGGGCTGGGGATCTGTTTGGGTCTGTCCCCCCTCCTACCCCGGCACACTTCCTGACACCAACAACGTTGTCACATCTTGAGGAAGACAGCATCGGACTGCCCGTTCGTCCAGGGAGCTGTTTCTGCGAGTTGAAGCTATGGCGCTTGGTGGCAAGCCCAAGTCTGCCCTAGGCACAGGTGGTCAAGGAGACGCTGTCCCCTTGGGACCAGAGACACAGGACAGGCCTGCCTTCTGCCCAGACTCCTTCCTCAGTGTGGAGCACACCTGCCTGCCATAGTCATACTCTTCTGTCACCTTAGCAGCCAGGCCTCCGACCCTCAGCACAGGTAGATGGTGACACTTGTCTTACAACGGGCCCGCTGTTCCTGCTAGTGCCAACTCTCCTGCATCGCGACCGTTTCCCGAACACAAAGCCAACGGCTCCTTCTCTTTGCCCGTGGCAGCGTGATGCACCTTCCCCAGACTTGCTCTTGGGGAGCACAGTGACAGACGTGTCCCTTTCCATAAGGCCCTTTCCAGAGGTGCAACCACGCTTCTCTCTCTGGCAGAGGGGATGCTAGGTAAAAGATAATTTCGCTCCATGCGGGTATCTTGCACTGTCCTGAGCAGACTAGCCCAGGCAAGAAGCAGCAGCTTCCCACAAACCCGACTCTGATTGCCCAACGAATGCTATGCTTTCCCAGAGAGGATGCCTGGGCATAGAAGGATTTCGTTCCATGCGGGATTATTACAACGTGCAGGGGAGACTAGATCAGGGAAGCAGCAGCAGCATACCTCAGACGCGACTCTGTTTTCACAAGTAGCTGGTGACTCTTGTCTTACAACGGGCCCGCTGTTCCTGCCAGTGCCAACTCTCCTGCATCGCGACCGTTTCCCGAACACAAAGCCAACGGCTCCTTCTCTTTGCCCGTGGCAGCGTGCTGCACCTTCCCCAGACTTGCTCTTGGGGAGCACGGTGACAGACGTGTCCCTTTCCTTAAGCCCCTTTCCAGAGGTGCAACCACGCTTCTCTCTCTGGCAAAGGGGATGCTAGGTGAAAGGGAATTTCGCTCCATGCGGGTATCTTGCACTGTCCTCAGCAGAATAGCTCAGGCAAGAAGCAGCAGCTTCCTAAAAACCCGACTCTGATTGCCCAACGAAAGCTCTGCTTTCTCAGAGAGGAGGCCTGGCCATAGATGATTTCGCTCCATGCGGGTTTATTACAATTTGCAGGGAAGTCTAACTCAGGCAAGCAGCAACAGCATCCCTCAGACGCGACTCTGATTTCCCAACGAAAGCTGTGACTTCCCAAAGGGGATGCCCGGGCAAAGTGGCTTTCGCTCTATGCGGGGCTCTCCCACCGTCCTACGAATACTAGGCTAAGGCAAGCAGCCACAGCAGCCTACAGATCTGACTCTGATTTACCAACTGAACTAAGCAGGCACAATCAAAAACCAACAGCAGCGTGTGTTGCCTAGGATGGCACTCTATGCTCACTTCATGTCCTGTCATAGGCAAGGCTAGGCCTTTTGCACTAGCGCTCGTGTGGAATCGGGGACTAAGCCACTGCCTTCCCCACAGGAGAGGAGAGTCGACATGATCCCTGCACACTGCCCGTGCACTGGGCTAGGGATCTGTTTGGGTCTGTCCCCCCTCCTACCCCGGCATACTTCCTGACACCAACAACGTTGTCACATCTTGGAGGAAGACGGCATCGGACTGCCCGTTCGTCCAGGGAGCTGTTTCTGCGAGTTGAAGCTATGGCGCTTGGTGGCAAGCCCAAGTCTGCCCTAGGCACAGGTGGTCAAGGAGACGCTGTCCCCTTGGGACCAGAGACACAGGACAGGCCTGCCTTCTGCCCAGACTCCTTCCTCAGTGTGGAGCACACCTGCCTGCCATAGTCATACTCTTCTGTCACCTTAGCAGCCAGGCCTCCGACCCTCAGCACAGGTAGATGGTGACACTTGTCTTACAACGGGCCCGCTGTTCCTGCCAGTGCCAACTCTCCTTCATCGCGACCGTTTCCCGAACACAAAGCCAACGGCTCCTTCTCTTTGCCCGTGGCAGCGTGATGCACCTTCCCGAGACTTGCTCTTGGGGAGCACAGTGACAGACGTGTCCCTTTCCATAAGGCCCTTTCCAGAGGTGCAACCACGCTTCTCTCTCTGGCAGAGGGGATGCTAGGTAAAAGATAATTTCGCTCCATGCGGGTATCTTGCACTGTCCTGAGCAGAGTAGCTCAGGCAAGAAGCAGCAGCTTCCCACAAACCCGACTCTGATTGCCCAACGAATGCTATGCTTTCACAGAGAGGATGCCTGGGCATAGAAGGATTTCATTCCATGCGGGATTATTACAACGTGCAGGGGAGACTAGATCAGGGAAGCAGCAGCAGCATCCCTCAGACGCGACTCTGTTTTCACAAGTAGCTGGTGACACTGTCTTACAACGGGCCCGCTGTTCCTGCCAGTGCCAACTCTCCTGCATCGCGACCGTTTCCCGAACACAAAGCCAACGGCTCCTTCTCTTTGCCCGTGGCAGCGTGCTGCACCTTCCCCAGACTTGCTCTTGGGGAGCACGGTGACAGACGTGTCCCTTTCCATAAGGCCCTTTCCAGAGGTGCAACCACGCTTCTCTCTCTGGCAGAGGGGATGCTAGGTAAAAGAAAATTTCGCTCCATGCGGGTATCTTGCACTGTCCTGAGCAGAGTAGCTCAGGCAAGAAGCAGCAGCTTCCCAAAAACCCGACTCTGATTGCCCAACGAATGCTATGCTTTCCCAGAGAGGATGCCTGGACATAGAAGGATTTCGTTCCATGCGGGTTTATTACAACGTGCAGGGGAGACTAGCTCAGGGAAGCAGCAGCAGCATCCCTCAGACGCGACTCTGATTTCCCAACGAAAGCTGTGCCTTCCCAGAGGGGATGCCCGGGCAAGGAGGCTTTCGCTCTATGCGGGGCTCTCCAACCGTCCTACGAATACTAGGCTTAGGCAAGCAGCCACAGCAGCCTACAGATCCGACTCTGATTTACCAGCTACTGCTATACGTTCGCAGAGGTTTTCAGCTGGCGCGAACTGCCCTTCGCTGCTGCTTCACAGCAAGGCTTTGGGCATTCGCTCTGAGACTTCAAAGAAGAAGAGCTGCGGGAGAGCTAGTGTATCTTGGGCCTTGCTTTCCGGGGCTCCATGTTCGCGCCATGCGTTCTCACTGCCAAGCCGAACTAAGCAGGTTCAATCACAAACCTACAGGAGTGTGCGTTGCCTAGGATGGCACTCTATGCTCACTTCATGTCCTGGCATAGGCAAGGCTAGGCCTTTTGCACTAGCGCTCGCGTGGAATCGGGGACTAAGCCAGTGCCTTCCCCACAGGAGAGGAGAGTCGACATGAACCCTGCACACTGCCCGTGCACGGGGATGGGGATCTGTTTGGGTCTGTCCTCCCTCCTACCCCGGCACACTTCCTGACACCTACAACGTTGTCACATCTTGGAGGAAGACGGCATCGGACTGCCCGTTCGTCCAGGGAGCTGTTTCTGCGAGTTGCGGCTATGGCGCTTGGTGGCAAGCCCAAGTCTGCCCTAGGCAGAGGGGGTCAAGGAGACGCTGTCCCCTTGGGACCAGAGACACAGGACCGGCCTGCCTTCTGCACAGATTCCTTCCTCAGTGTGGAGCACGCGTGCCTGCCCTAGTCGTACTCTTCTGTCACCTTAGCAGCCAGGCCTCCGTCCCTCAGCACAGGTAGATGGTGACACTTGTCTTACAACGGGCCCGCTGTTCCTGCCAGTGCCAACTCTCCTGCATCGCGACCGTTTCCCGAACACAAAGCCAACAGCTCCTTCTCTTTGCCCGTGGCAGCGTGCTGCACCTAACCCAGACTTGCTCTTGGGGAGCACGGTGACAGACGTGTCCCTTTCCTTAAGCCCCTTTCAGAGGTGCATCCACGCTTCTCTCTCTGGCATAGGGGATGCTAGCTAAAAGAAAATTTCGCTCCATGCCGGTATCTTGCACTGTCCTGAGCAGACTAGCTCAGGCAAGAAGCAGCAGCTTCCCACAAACCCGACTCTGATTGCCCAACGAATGTTATGCTTTCCCAGAGAGGATGCCTGGGCATAGAAGGATTTCGTTCCATGCGGGATTATTACAACGTGCAGGAGACACTAGATCAGGGAAGCAGCAGCAGCATACCTCAGACGCGACTCTGTTTTCCAAGTAGCTGGTGACTCTTGTCTTACAACGGGCGCGCTGTTCCTGCCAGTGCCAACTCTCCTGCATCGCGACCGTTTCCCGATCTCAAAGCGAACGGCTCCTTCTCTTTGCCTGTGGCAGCGTGCTGCACCTTCCCCAGACTTGCTCTTGGGGAGCACGGTGACAGACGTGTCCCTTTCCATAAGGCCCTTTCCAGAGGTGCAACCACGCTTCTCTCTCTGGCAGAGGGGATGCTAGGTGAAAGGGAATTTCGCTCCATGCGGGTATCTTGCACTGTCCTGAGCAGACTAGCTCAGGCAAGAAGCAGCAGCTTCCCACAAACCCGACTCTGATTGCCCAACGAATGCTGTGCTTTCACAGAGAGGATGCCTGGGCATAGAAGGATTTCATTCCAGGCGGGATTATTACAACGTGCGGGGGAGACTAGATCAGGGAAGCAGCAGCAGCATCCCTCAGACGCGACTCTGTTTTCACAAGTAGCTGGTGACACTTGTCTTACAACGGGCCCGCTGTTCCTGCCAGTGCCAACTCTCCTGCATCGTGACCGTTTCCCGAACACAAAGCCAACGGCTCCTTCTCTTTGCCCCTGGCAGCTTGATGCACCTTCCCCAGACTTGCTCTTGGGGAGCACTGTGACAGACGTGTCCCTTTCCTTAAGGCCCTTTCCAGAGGTGCAACCACGCTTCTCTCTCTGGCAGAGGGGATGCTAGGTAAAAGAAAATTTCGCTCCATGCGGGTTTCTTGCACTGTCCTGAGCAGAGTAGCTCAGGCAAGAAGCAGCAGCTTCCCACAAACCCGACTCTGATTGCCCAACGAATGCTATGCTTTCCCAGAGAGGATGCCTGGGCATAGAAGGATTTCGTTCCATGCGGGATTATTACAACGTGCAGAGGACACTAGATCAGGGAAGCAGCAGCAGCATCCCTCAGACGCGACTCTGTTTTCACAAGTAGCTGGTGACTCTTGTCTTACAACGGGCCCGCTGTTCCTGCCAGTGCCAACTCTCCTGCATCGCGACCGTTTCCCGAACACAAAGCCAACGGCTCCTTCTCTTTGCCCGTGGCAGCGTGCTGCACCTTCCCCAGACTTGCTCTTGGGGAGCACGGTGACAGACGTGTCCCTTTCCTTAAGCCCCTTTCGAGAGGTGCATCCACGCTTCTCTCTCTGGCAGAGGGGATGCTAGGTGAAAGGGAATTTCGCTCCATGCGGGTATCTTGCACTGTCCTCAGCAGAATAGCTCAGGCAAGAAGCAGCAGCTTCCTAAAAACCCGACTCTAATTGCCCAACGAATGCTCTGCTTTCTCAGAGAGGAGGCCTGGCCATAGATGATTTCGCTCCATGCGGGTTTATTACAATTTGCAGGGAAGTCTAACTCAGGCAAGCAGCAACAGCATCCCTCAGACGCGACTCTGATTTCCCAACGAAAGCTGTGACTTCCCAAAGGGGATGCCCGGGCAAAGTGGCTTTCGCTCTATGCGCGGCTCTCCCACCGTCCTACGAATACTAGGCTAAGGCAAGCAGCCACAGCAGCCTACAGATCTGACTCTGATTTACCAAATGAACTAAGCAGGCACAATCAAAAACCAACAGCAGCGTGTGTTGCCTAGGATGTCACTCTATGCTCACTTCATGTCCTGTCATAGGCAAGGCTAGGCCTTTTGCACTAGCGCTCGTGTGGAATCGGGGACTAAGCCAGTGCCTTCCCCACAGGAGAGGAGAGTCGACATGATCCCTGCACACCGCCCGTGCACTGGGCTAGGGATCTGTTTGGGTCTGTCCCCCCTCCTACCCCGGCACACTTCCTGACACCAACAACGTTGTCACATCTTGGAGGAAGACGGCATCGGACTGCCCGTTCGTCCAGGGAGCTGTTTCTGCGAGTTGAAGCTATGGCGCTTGGTGGCAAGCCCAAGTCTGCCCTAGGCACAGGTGGTCAAGGAGACGCTGTCCCCTTGGGACCAGAGACACAGGACAGGCCTGCCTTCTGCCCAGACTCCTTCCTCAGTGTGGAGCACACCTGCCTGCCATAGTCATACTCTTCTGTCACCTTAGCAGCCAGGCCTCCGACCCTCAGCACAGGTAGATGGTGACACTTGTCTTACAACGGGCCCGCTGTTCTTGCCAGTGCCAACTCTCCTTCATCGCGACCGTTTCCCGAACACAAAGCCAACGGCTCCTTCTCTTTGCCCGTGGCAGCGTGATGCACCTTCCCGAGACTTGCTCTTGGGGAGCACAGTGACAGACGTGTCCCTTTCCATAAGGCCCTTTCCAGAGGTGCAACCACGCTTCTCTCTCTGGCAGAGGGGATGCTAGGTAAAAGATAATTTCGCTCCATGCGGGTATCTTGCACTGTCCTGAGCAGACTAGCTCAGGAAAGAAGCAGCAGCTTCCCACAAACCCGACTCTGATTGCCCAACGAATGCTATGCTTTCCCAGAGAGGATGCCTGGGCATAGAAGGATTTCATTCCATGCGGGATTATTACAACGTGCAGGGGAGACTAGATCAGGGAAGCAGCAGCAGCATCCCTCAGACGCGACTCTGTTTTCACAAGTAGCTGGTGACACTGTCTTACAACGGGCCCGCTGTTCCTGCCAGTGCCAACTCTCCTGCATCGCGACCGTTTCCCGAACACAAAGCCAACGGCTCCT
Source organism: Neogale vison (assembly GCF_020171115.1). Lineage (NCBI taxonomy): Eukaryota > Metazoa > Chordata > Mammalia > Carnivora > Mustelidae > Neogale > Neogale vison. The sequence continues at coordinate 217,963,734 of NC_058101.1, forward strand.
TCTCTTTGCCCGTGGCAGCGTGCTGCACCTTCCCCAGACTTGCTCTTGGGGAGCACGGTGACAGACGTGTCCCTTTCCATAAGGCCCTTTCCAGAGGTGCAACCACGCTTCTCTCTCTGGCAGAGGGGATGCTAGGTAAAAGAAAATTTCGCTCCATGCGGGTATCTTGCACTGTCCTGAGCAGAGTAGCTCAGGCAAGAAGCAGCAGCTTCCCAAAAACCCGACTCTGATTGCCCAACGAATGCTATGCTTTCCCAGAGAGGATGCCTGGACATAGAAGGATTTCGTTCCATGCGGGTTTATTACAACGTGCAGGGGAGACTAGCTCAGGGAAGCAGCAGCAGCATCCCTCAGACGCGACTCTGATTTCCCAACGAAAGCTGTGCCTTCCCAGAGGGGATGCCCGGGCAAGGAGGCTTTCGCTCTATGCGGGGCTCTCCAACCGTCCTACGAATACTAGGCTTAGGCAAGCAGCCACAGCAGCCTACAGATCCGACTCTGATTTACCAGCTACTGCTATACGTTCGCAGAGGTTTTCAGCTGGCACGAACTGCCCTTCACTGCTGCTTCACAGCAAGGCTTTGGGCATTCGCTCTGAGACTTCAAAGAAGAAGAGCTGCGGGAGAGCTAGTGTATCTTGGGCCTTGTTTCCGGGGCTCCATGTTCGCGCCATGCGTTCTCACTGCCAAGCCGAACTAAGCAGGTTCAATCACAAACCTACAGGAGTGTGCGTTGCCTAGGATGGCACTCTATGCTCACTTCATGTCCTGGCATAGGCAAGGCTAGGCCTTTTGCACTAGCGCTCGCGTGGAATCGGGGACTAAGCCAGTGCCTTCCCCACAGGAGAGGAGAGTCGACATGAACCCTGCACACTGCCCGTGCACGGGGATGGGGATCTGTTTGGGTCTGTCCTCCCTCCTACCCCGGCACACTTCCTGACACCTACAACGTTGTCACATCTTGGAGGAAGACGGCATCGGACTGCCCGTTCGTCCAGGGAGCTGTTTCTGCGAGTTGCGGCTATGGCGCTTGGTGGCAAGCCCAAGTCTGCCCTAGGCAGAGGGGGTCAAGGAGACGCTGTCCCCTTGGGACCAGAGACACAGGACCGGCCTGCCTTCTGCACAGACTCCTTCCTCAGTGTGGAGCACGCGTGCCTGCCCTAGTCGTACTCTTCTGTCACCTTAGCAGCCAGGCCTCCGTCCCTCAGCACAGGTAGATGGTGACACTTGTCTTACAACGGGCCCGCTGTTCCTGCCAGTGCCAACTCTCCTGCATCGCGACCGTTTCCCGAACACAAAGCCAACGGCTCCTTCTCTTTGCCCGTGGCAGCGTGCTGCACCTAACCCAGACTTGCTCTTGGGGAGCACGGTGACAGACGTGTCCCTTTCCTTAAGCCCCTTTCAGAGGTGCATCCACGCTTCTCTCTCTGGCATAGGCGATGCTAGCTAAAAGAAAATTTCGCTCCATGCCGGTATCTTGCACTGTCCTGAGCAGACTAGCTCAGGCAAGAAGCAGCAGCTTCCCACAAACCCGACTCTGATTGCCCAACGAATGTTATGCTTTCCCAGAGAGGATGCCTGGGCATAGAAGGATTTCGTTCCATGCGGGATTATTACAACGTGCAGGGGACACTAGATCAGGGAAGCAGCAGCAGCATACCTCAGACGCGACTCTGTTTTCCAAGTAGCTGGTGACTCTTGTCTTACAACGGGCGCGCTGTTCCTGCCAGTGCCAACTCTCCTGCATCGCGACCGTTTCCCGAACTCAAAGCGAACGGCTCCTTCTCTTTGCCTGTGGCAGCGTGCTGCACCTTCCCCAGACTTGCTCTTGGGGAGCACGGTGACAGACGTGTCCCTTTCCTTAAGGCCCTTTCCAGAGGTGCAACCACGCTTCTCTCTCTGGCATAGGGGATGCTAGGTGAAAGAATATTTCGCTCCATGCGGGTATCTTGCACTGTCCTGAGCAGAGTAGCTCAGGCAAGAAGCAGCAGCTTCCCACAAACCCGACTCTGATTGCCCAACGAATGCTATGCTTTCCCAGATCGGATGCCTGGGCATAGAAGGATTTCGTTCCATGCGGGTTTATTACAACGTGCAGGGGAGACTAGATCAGGGAAGCAGCAGCAGCATCCCTCAGATGTGACTCTGATTTCCCAACGAAAGCTGTGCCTTCCCAGAGGGGATGCCCGGGCAAAGAGGCTTTCGCTCTATGCGGGGCTCTCCCACCGTCCTACGAATACTAGGCTAAGGCAAGCAGCCACAGCAGCCTACAGATCCGACTCTGATTTACCAGCTACTGCTATACGTTCGCCGAGGTTTTCAGCTGGCGCGAACTGCCCTTCGCTGCTGCTTCACAGCAAGGCTTTGGGCATTCGCTCTGAGACTTCAAAGAAGAAGAGCTGCGGGAGAGCTAGTGTATCTTGGGCCTTGCTTTCCGGGGCTCCATGTTCGCGCCGTGCGTTCTCCCTGCCAAGCCGAACTAAGAAGGGTCAATCACAAACCTACAGGAGTGTGCGTTGCCTAGGATGGCACTCTATGCTCACTTCATGTCCTGGCATAGGCAAGGCTAGGCCTTTTGCACTAGAGCTCGCGTGGAATCGGGGACTAAGCCAGTGCCTTCCCCACAGGAGAGGAGAGTCGACATGAACCCTGCACACTGCCCGTGCACGGGGATGGGGATCTGTTTGGGTCTGTCCCCCCTCCTACCCCGGCACACTTCCTGACACCAACAACGTTGTCACATCTTGGAGGAAGACGGCATCGGACTGCCCGTTCGTCCAGGGAGCTGTTTCTGCGAGTTGCGGCTATGGCGCTTGGTGGCAAGCCCAAGTCTGCCCTAGGCAGAGGGGGTCAAGGAGACGCTGTCCCCTTGGGACCAGAGACACAGGACCGGCCTGCCTTCTGCACAGACTCCTTCCTCAGTGTGGAGCACGCGTGCCTGCCCTAGTCCTACTCTACTGTCACCTTAGCAGCCAGGCCTCCATCCTTCAGCACAGGTAGATGGTGACACTTGTCTTACAACGGGCCCGCTGTTCCTGCCAGTGCCAACTCTCCTGCATCGCGACCTTTTCCCGAACACAAAGCCAACGGCTCCTTCTCTTTGCACGTGGCAGCGTGCTGCACCTTCCCCAGACTTGCTCTTGGGGAGCACGGTGAACAGACGTGTCCCTTTCCTTAAGGCCCTTTCCAGAGGTGCAACCACGCTTCTCTCTCTGGCAGAGGGGATGCTAGGTGAAAGGGAATTTCGCTCCATGCGGGTATCTTTCACTGTCCTCAGCAGAATAGCTCAGGCAAGAAGCAGCAGCTTCCTAAAAACCCGACACTGATTGCCCAACGAAGCTCTGCTTTCTCAGAGAGGAGGCCTGGCCATAGATGATTTCGCTCCATGCGGGTTTATTACAATTTGCAGGGAAGTCTAACTCAGGCAAGCAGCAACAGCATCCCTCAGAAGCGACTCTGATTTCCCAACGAAAGCTGTGACTTCCCAAAAGGGATGCCCGGGCAAAGTGGCTTTCGCTCTATGCGGGGCTCTCCCACCGTCCTACGAATACTAGGCTAAGGCAAGCAGCCACAGCAGCCTACAGATCTGACTCTGATTTACCAACTGAACTAAGCAGGCACAATCAAAAACCAACAGCAGCGTGCGTTGCCTAGGATGGCACTCTATGCTCACTTCATGTCCTGGCATAGGCAAGGCTAGGCCTTTTGCACTAGCGCTCGCGTGGATTCGGGGACTAAGCCAGTGCCTTCCCCACAGGAGAGGAGAGTCGACATGAACCCTGCACATTGCCCGTGCACGGGGATGGGGATCTGTTTGGGTCTGTCCCCCCTGTTCCCCCGGCACACTTCCTGACACCAACAACGTTGTCACATCTTGGAGTAAGACGGCATCGGACTGCCCGTTCGTCCAGGGAGCTGTTTCTGCGAGTTGAAGCTATGGCGCTTGGTGGCAAGCCCAAGTCTGCCCTAGGCACAGGTGGTCAAGGAGACGCTGTCCCCTTGGGACCAGAGACACAGGACAGGCCTGCCTTCTGCCCAGACTCCTTCCTCAGTGTGGAGCACACCTGCCTGCCATAGTCATACTCTTCTGTCACCTTAGCAGCCAGGCCTCCGACCCTCAGCACAGGTAGATGGTGACACTTGTCTTACAACGGGCCCGCTGTTCCTGCCAGTGCCAACTCTCCTTCATCGCGACCGTTTCCCGAACACAAAGCCAACGGCTCCTTCTCTTTGCCCGTGGCAGCGTGATGAAACTTCCCAAGATTTGCTCTTGGGGAGCACAGTGACAGACGTGTCCCTTTCCTTAAGGCCCTTTCCAGAGGTGCAACCACGCTTCTCTCTCTGGCAGAGGGGATGCTAGGTAAAAGATAATTTCGCTCCATGCGGGTATCTTGCACTGTCCTGAGCAGACTAGCTCAGGCAAGAAGCAGCAGCTTCCCACAAACCCGACTCTGATTGCCCAACGAATGCTGTGCTTTCACAGAGAGGATGCCTGGGCATAGAAGGATTTCATTCCAGGCGGGATTATTACAACGTGCGGGGGAGACTAGATCAGGGAAGCAGCAGCAGCATCCCTCAGACGCGACTCTGTTTTCACAAGTAGCTGGTGACACTTGTCTTACAACGGGCCCGCTGTTCCTGCCAGTGCCAACTCTCCTGCATCGTGACCGTTTCCCGAACACAAAGCCAACGGCTCCTTCTCTTTGCCCCTGGCAGCTTGATGCACCTTCCCCAGACTTGCTCTTGGGGAGCACTGTGACAGACGTGTCCCTTTCCTTAAGGCCCTTTCCAGAGGTGCAACCACGCTTCTCTCTCTGGCAGAGGGGATGCTAGGTAAAAGAAAATTTCGCTCCATGCGGGTTTCTTGCACTGTCCTGAGCAGAGTAGCTCAGGCAAGAAGCAGCAGCTTCCCACAAACCCGACTCTGATTGCCCAACGAATGCTATGCTTTCCCAGAGAGGATGCCTGGACATAGAAGGATTTCGTTCCATGCGGGTTTATTACAACGTGCAGAGGACACTAGATCAGGGAAGCAGCAGCAGCATCCCTCAGACGCGACTCTGTTTTCACAAGTAGCTGGTGACACTTGTCTTACAACGGGCCCGCTGTTCCTGCCAGTGCCAACTCTCCTGCATCGCGACCGTTTCCCGAACACAAAGCCAACGGCTCCTTCTCTTTGCCCGTGGCAGCGTGCTGCACCTTCCCCAGACTTGCTCTTGGGGAGCACGGTGACAGACGTGTCCCTTTCCTTAAGCCCCTTTCGAGAGGTGCATCCACGCTTCTCTCTCTGGCAGAGGGGATGCTAGGTGAAAGGGAATTTCGCTCCATGCGGGTATCTTGCACTGTCCTCAGCAGAATAGCTCAGGCAAGAAGCAGCAGCTTCCTAAAAACCCGACTCTAATTGCCCAACGAATGCTCTGCTTTCTCAGAGAGGAGGCCTGGCCATAGATGATTTCGCTCCATGCGGGTTTATTACAATTTGCAGGGAAGTCTAACTCAGGCAAGCAGCAACAGCATCCCTCAGACGCGACTCTGATTTCCCAACGAAAGCTGTGACTTCCCAAAGGGGATGCCCGGGCAAAGTGGCTTTCGCTCTATGCGCGGCTCTCCCACCGTCCTACGAATACTAGGCTAAGGCAAGCAGCCACAGCAGCCTACAGATCTGACTCTGATTTACCAAATGAACTAAGCAGGCACAATCAAAAACCAACAGCAGCGTGTGTTGCCTAGGATGTCACTCTATGCTCACTTCATGTCCTGTCATAGGCAAGGCTAGGCCTTTTGCACTAGCGCTCGTGTGGAATCGGGGACTAAGCCAGTGCCTTCCCCACAGGAGAGGAGAGTCGACATGATCCCTGCACACCGCCCGTGCACTGGGCTAGGGATCTGTTTGGGTCTGTCCCCCCTCCTACCCCGGCACACTTCCTGACACCAACAACGTTGTCACATCTTGGAGGAAGACGGCATCGGACTGCCCGTTCGTCCAGGGAGCTGTTTCTGCGAGTTGAAGCTATGGCGCTTGGTGGCAAGCCCAAGTCTGCCCTAGGCACAGGTGGTCAAGGAGACGCTGTCCCCTTGGGACCAGAGACACAGGACAGGCCTGCCTTCTGCCCAGACTCCTTCCTCAGTGTGGAGCACACCTGCCTGCCATAGTCATACTCTTCTGTCACCTTAGCAGCCAGGCCTCCGACCCTCAGCACAGGTAGATGGTGACACTTGTCTTACAACGGGCCCGCTGTTCTTGCCAGTGCCAACTCTCCTTCATCGCGACCGTTTCCCGAACACAAAGCCAACGGCTCCTTCTCTTTGCCCGTGGCAGCGTGATGCACCTTCCCGAGACTTGCTCTTGGGGAGCACAGTGACAGACGTGTCCCTTTCCATAAGGCCCTTTCCAGAGGTGCAACCACGCTTCTCTCTCTGGCAGAGGGGATGCTAGGTAAAAGATAATTTCGCTCCATGCGGGTATCTTGCACTGTCCTGAGCAGACTAGCTCAGGAAAGAAGCAGCAGCTTCCCACAAACCCGACTCTGATTGCCCAACGAATGCTATGCTTTCCCAGAGAGGATGCCTGGGCATAGAAGGATTTCATTCCATGCGGGATTATTACAACGTGCAGGGGAGACTAGATCAGGGAAGCAGCAGCAGCATCCCTCAGACGCGACTCTGTTTTCACAAGTAGCTGGTGACACTGTCTTACAACGGGCCCGCTGTTCCTGCCAGTGCCAACTCTCCTGCATCGCGACCGTTTCCCGAACACAAAGCCAACGGCTCCTTCTCTTTGCCCGTGGCAGCGTGCTGCACCTTCCCCAGACTTGCTCTTGGGGAGCACGGTGACAGACGTGTCCCTTTCCATAAGGCCCTTTCCAGAGGTGCAACCACGCTTCTCTCTCTGGCAGAGGGGATGCTAGGTAAAAGAAAATTTCGCTCCATGCGGGTATCTTGCACTGTCCTGAGCAGAGTAGCTCAGGCAAGAAGCAGCAGCTTCCCAAAAACCCGACTCTGATTGCCCAACGAATGCTATGCTTTCCCAGAGAGGATGCCTGGACATAGAAGGATTTCGTTCCATGCGGGTTTATTACAACGTGCAGGGGAGACTAGCTCAGGGAAGCAGCAGCAGCATCCCTCAGACGCGACTCTGATTTCCCAACGAAAGCTGTGCCTTCCCAGAGGGGATGCCCGGGCAAGGAGGCTTTCGCTCTATGCGGGGCTCTCCAACCGTCCTACGAATACTAGGCTTAGGCAAGCAGCCACAGCAGCCTACAGATCCGACTCTGATTTACCAGCTACTGCTATACGTTCGCAGAGGTTTTCAGCTGGCGCGAACTGCCCTTCACTGCTGCTTCACAGCAAGGCTTTGGGCATTCGCTCTGAGACTTCAAAGAAGAAGAGCTGCGGGAGAGCTAGTGTATCTTGGGCCTTGTTTCCGGGGCTCCATGTTCGCGCCATGCGTTCTCACTGCCAAGCCGAACTAAGCAGGTTCAATCACAAACCTACAGGAGTGTGCGTTGCCTAGGATGGCACTCTATGCTCACTTCATGTCCTGGCATAGGCAAGGCTAGGCCTTTTGCACTAGCGCTCGCGTGGAATCGGGGACTAAGCCAGTGCCTTCCCCACAGGAGAGGAGAGTCGACATGAACCCTGCACACTGCCCGTGCACGGGGATGGGGATCTGTTTGGGTCTGTCCTCCCTCCTACCCCGGCACACTTCCTGACACCTACAACGTTGTCACATCTTGGAGGAAGACGGCATCGGACTGCCCGTTCGTCCAGGGAGCTGTTTCTGCGAGTTGCGGCTATGGCGCTTGGTGGCAAGCCCAAGTCTGCCCTAGGCAGAGGGGGTCAAGGAGACGCTGTCCCCTTGGGACCAGAGACACAGGACCGGCCTGCCTTCTGCACAGACTCCTTCCTCAGTGTGGAGCACGCGTGCCTGCCCTAGTCGTACTCTTCTGTCACCTTAGCAGCCAGGCCTCCGTCCCTCAGCACAGGTAGATGGTGACACTTGTCTTACAACGGGCCCGCTGTTCCTGCCAGTGCCAACTCTCCTGCATCGCGACCGTTTCCCGAACACAAAGCCAACGGCTCCTTCTCTTTGCCCGTGGCAGCGTGCTGCACCTAACCCAGACTTGCTCTTGGGGAGCACGGTGACAGACGTGTCCCTTTCCTTAAGCCCCTTTCAGAGGTGCATCCACGCTTCTCTCTCTGGCATAGGCGATGCTAGCTAAAAGAAAATTTCGCTCCATGCCGGTATCTTGCACTGTCCTGAGCAGACTAGCTCAGGCAAGAAGCAGCAGCTTCCCACAAACCCGACTCTGATTGCCCAACGAATGTTATGCTTTCCCAGAGAGGATGCCTGGGCATAGAAGGATTTCGTTCCATGCGGGATTATTACAACGTGCAGGGGACACTAGATCAGGGAAGCAGCAGCAGCATACCTCAGACGCGACTCTGTTTTCCAAGTAGCTGGTGACTCTTGTCTTACAACGGGCGCGCTGTTCCTGCCAGTGCCAACTCTCCTGCATCGCGACCGTTTCCCGAACTCAAAGCGAACGGCTCCTTCTCTTTGCCTGTGGCAGCGTGCTGCACCTTCCCCAGACTTGCTCTTGGGGAGCACGGTGACAGACGTGTCCCTTTCCTTAAGGCCCTTTCCAGAGGTGCAACCACGCTTCTCTCTCTGGCATAGGGGATGCTAGGTGAAAGAATATTTCGCTCCATGCGGGTATCTTGCACTGTCCTGAGCAGAGTAGCTCAGGCAAGAAGCAGCAGCTTCCCACAAACCCGACTCTGATTGCCCAACGAATGCTATGCTTTCCCAGATCGGATGCCTGGGCATAGAAGGATTTCGTTCCATGCGGGTTTATTACAACGTGCAGGGGAGACTAGATCAGGGAAGCAGCAGCAGCATCCCTCAGATGTGACTCTGATTTCCCAACGAAAGCTGTGCCTTCCCAGAGGGGATGCCCGGGCAAAGAGGCTTTCGCTCTATGCGGGGCTCTCCCACCGTCCTACGAATACTAGGCTAAGGCAAGCAGCCACAGCAGCCTACAGATCCGACTCTGATTTACCAGCTACTGCTATACGTTCGCCGAGGTTTTCAGCTGGCGCGAACTGCCCTTCGCTGCTGCTTCACAGCAAGGCTTTGGGCATTCGCTCTGAGACTTCAAAGAAGAAGAGCTGCGGGAGAGCTAGTGTATCTTGGGCCTTGCTTTCCGGGGCTCCATGTTCGCGCCGTGCGTTCTCCCTGCCAAGCCGAACTAAGAAGGGTCAATCACAAACCTACAGGAGTGTGCGTTGCCTAGGATGGCACTCTATGCTCACTTCATGTCCTGGCATAGGCAAGGCTAGGCCTTTTGCACTAGAGCTCGCGTGGAATCGGGGACTAAGCCAGTGCCTTCCCCACAGGAGAGGAGAGTCGACATGAACCCTGCACACTGCCCGTGCACGGGGATGGGGATCTGTTTGGGTCTGTCCCCCCTCCTACCCCGGCACACTTCCTGACACCAACAACGTTGTCACATCTTGGAGGAAGACGGCATCGGACTGCCCGTTCGTCCAGGGAGCTGTTTCTGCGAGTTGCGGCTATGGCGCTTGGTGGCAAGCCCAAGTCTGCCCTAGGCAGAGGGGGTCAAGGAGACGCTGTCCCCTTGGGACCAGAGACACAGGACCGGCCTGCCTTCTGCACAGACTCCTTCCTCAGTGTGGAGCACGCGTGCCTGCCCTAGTCCTACTCTACTGTCACCTTAGCAGCCAGGCCTCCATCCTTCAGCACAGGTAGATGGTGACACTTGTCTTACAACGGGCCCGCTGTTCCTGCCAGTGCCAACTCTCCTGCATCGCGACCTTTTCCCGAACACAAAGCCAACGGCTCCTTCTCTTTGCACGTGGCAGCGTGCTGCACCTTCCCCAGACTTGCTCTTGGGGAGCACGGTGAACAGACGTGTCCCTTTCCTTAAGGCCCTTTCCAGAGGTGCAACCACGCTTCTCTCTCTGGCAGAGGGGATGCTAGGTGAAAGGGAATTTCGCTCCATGCGGGTATCTTTCACTGTCCTCAGCAGAATAGCTCAGGCAAGAAGCAGCAGCTTCCTAAAAACCCGACACTGATTGCCCAACGAAGCTCTGCTTTCTCAGAGAGGAGGCCTGGCCATAGATGATTTCGCTCCATGCGGGTTTATTACAATTTGCAGGGAAGTCTAACTCAGGCAAGCAGCAACAGCATCCCTCAGAAGCGACTCTGATTTCCCAACGAAAGCTGTGACTTCCCAAAAGGGATGCCCGGGCAAAGTGGCTTTCGCTCTATGCGGGGCTCTCCCACCGTCCTACGAATACTAGGCTAAGGCAAGCAGCCACAGCAGCCTACAGATCTGACTCTGATTTACCAACTGAACTAAGCAGGCACAATCAAAAACCAACAGCAGCGTGCGTTGCCTAGGATGGCACTCTATGCTCACTTCATGTCCTGGCATAGGCAAGGCTAGGCCTTTTGCACTAGCGCTCGCGTGGATTCGGGGACTAAGCCAGTGCCTTCCCCACAGGAGAGGAGAGTCGACATGAACCCTGCACACTGCCCGTGCACGGGGATGGGGATCTGTTTGGGTCTGTCCCCCCTGTTCCCCCGGCACACTTCCTGACACCAACAACGTTGTCACATCTTGGAGTAAGACGGCATCGGACTGCCCGTTCGTCCAGGGAGCTGTTTCTGCGAGTTGAAGCTATGGCGCTTGGTGGCAAGCCCAAGTCTGCCCTAGGCACAGGTGGTCAAGGAGACGCTGTCCCCTTGGGACCAGAGACACAGGACAGGCCTGCCTTCTGCCCAGACTCCTTCCTCAGTGTGGAGCACACCTGCCTGCCATAGTCATACTCTTCTGTCACCTTAGCAGCAAGGCCTCCGACCCTCAGCACAGGTAGATGGTGACACTTGTCTTACAACGGGCCCGCTGTTCCTGCCAGTGCCAACTCTCCTTCATCGCGACCGTTTCCCGAACACAAAGCCAACGGCTCCTTCTCTTTGCCCGTGGCAGCGTGATGAAACTTCCCAAGATTTGCTCTTGGGGAGCACAGTGACAGACGTGTCCCTTTCCTTAAGGCCCTTTCCAGAGGTGCAACCACGCTTCTCTCTCTGGCAGAGGGGATGCTAGGTAAAAGATAATTTCGCTCCATGCGGGTATCTTGCACTGTCCTGAGCAGACTAGCTCAGGCAAGAAGCAGCAGCTTCCCACAAACCCGACTCTGATTGCCCAACGAATGCTGTGCTTTCACAGAGAGGATGCCTGGGCATAGAAGGATTTCATTCCAGGCGGGATTATTACAACGTGCGGGGGAGACTAGATCAGGGAAGCAGCAGCAGCATCCCTCAGACGCGACTCTGTTTTCACAAGTAGCTGGTGACACTTGTCTTACAACGGGCCCGCTGTTCCTGCCAGTGCCAACTCTCCTGCATCGTGACCGTTTCCCGAACACAAAGCCAACGGCTCCTTCTCTTTGCCCCTGGCAGCTTGATGCACCTTCCCCAGACTTGCTCTTGGGGAGCACTGTGACAGACGTGTCCCTTTCCTTAAGGCCCTTTCCAGAGGTGCAACCACGCTTCTCTCTCTGGCAGAGGGGATGCTAGGTAAAAGAAAATTTCGCTCCATGCGGGTTTCTTGCACTGTCCTGAGCAGAGTAGCTCAGGCAAGAAGCAGCAGCTTCCCACAAACCCGACTCTGATTGCCCAACGAATGCTATGCTTTCCCAGAGAGGATGCCTGGACATAGAAGGATTTCGTTCCATGCGGGTTTATTACAACGTGCAGAGGACACTAGATCAGGGAAGCAGCAGCAGCATCCCTCAGACGCGACTCTGTTTTCACAAGTAGCTGGTGACTCTTGTCTTACAACGGGCCCGCTGTTCCTGCCAGTGCCAACTCTCCTGCATCGCGACCGTTTCCCGAACACAAAGCCAACGGCTCCTTCTCTTTGCCCGTGGCAGCGTGCTGCACCTTCCCCAGACTTGCTCTTGGGGAGCACGGTGACAGACGTGTCCCTTTCCTTAAGCCCCTTTCGAGAGGTGCATCCACGCTTCTCTCTCTGGCAGAGGGGATGCTAGGTGAAAGGGAATTTCGCTCCATGCGGGTATCTTGCACTGTCCTCAGCAGAATAGCTCAGGCAAGAAGCAGCAGCTTCCTAAAAACCCGACTCTAATTGCCCAACGAATGCTCTGCTTTCTCAGAGAGGAGGCCTGGCCATAGATGATTTCGCTCCATGCGGGTTTATTACAATTTGCAGGGAAGTCTAACTCAGGCAAGCAGCAACAGCATCCCTCAGACGCGACTCTGATTTCCCAACGAAAGCTGTGACTTCCCAAAGGGGATGCCCGGGCAAAGTGGCTTTCGCTCTATGCGGGGCTCTCCCACCGTCCTACGAATACTAGGCTAAGGCAAGCAGCCACAGCAGCCTACAGATCTGACTCTGATTTACCAACTGAACTAAGCAGGCACAATCAAAAACCAACAGCAGCGTGTGTTGCCTAGGATGGCACTCTATGCTCACTTCATGTCCTGTCATAGGCAAGGCTAGGCCTTTTGCACTAGCGCTCGTGTGGAATCGGGGACTAAGCCAGTGCCTTCCCCACAGGAGAGGAGAGTCGACATGATCCCTGCACACCGCCCGTGCACTGGGCTAGGGATCTGTTTGGGTCTGTCCCCCCTCCTACCCCGGCACACTTCCTGACACCAACAACGTTGTCACATCTTGGAGGAAGACGGCATCGGACTGCCCGTTCGTCCAGGGAGCTGTTTCTGCGAGTTGAAGCTATGGCGCTTGGTGGCAAGCCCAAGTCTGCCCTAGGCACAGGTGGTCAAGGAGACGCTGTCCCCTTGGGACCAGAGACACAGGACAGGCCTGCCTTCTGCCCAGACTCCTTCCTCAGTGTGGAGCACACCTGCCTGCCATAGTCATACTCTTCTGTCACCTTAGCAGCCAGGCCTCCGACCCTCAGCACAGGTAGATGGTGACACTTGTCTTACAACGGGCCCGCTGTTCTTGCCAGTGCCAACTCTCCTTCATCGCGACCGTTTCCCGAACACAAAGCCAACGGCTCCTTCTCTTTGCCCGTGGCAGCGTGATGCACCTTCCCGAGACTTGCTCTTGGGGAGCACAGTGACAGACGTGTCCCTTTCCATAAGGCCCTTTCCAGAGGTGCAACCACGCTTCTCTCTCTGGCAGAGGGGATGCTAGGTAAAAGATAATTTCGCTCCATGCGGGTATCTTGCACTGTCCTGAGCAGAGTAGCTCAGGCAAGAAGCAGCAGCTTCCCACAAACCCGACTCTGATTGCCCAACGAATGCTATGCTTTCCCAGAGAGGATGCCTGGGCATAGAAGGATTTCATTCCATGCGGGATTATTACAACGTGCAGGGGAGACTAGATCAGGGAAGCAGCAGCAGCATCCCTCAGACGCGACTCTGTTTTCACAAGTAGCTGGTGACACTGTCTTACAACGGGCCCGCTGTTCCTGCCAGTGCCAACTCTCCTGCATCGCGACCGTTTCCCGAACACAAAGCCAACGGCTCCTTCTCTTTGCCCGTGGCAGCGTGCTGCACCTTCCCCAGACTTGCTCTTGGGGAGCACGGTGACAGACGTGTCCCTTTCCATAAGGCCCTTTCCAGAGGTGCAACCACGCTTCTCTCTCTGGCAGAGGGGATGCTAGGTAAAAGAAAATTTCGCTCCATGCGGGTATCTTGCACTGTCCTGAGCAGAGTAGCTCAGGCAAGAAGCAGCAGCTTCCCAAAAACCCGACTCTGATTGCCCAACGAATGCTATGCTTTCCCAGAGAGGATGCCTGGACATAGAAGGATTTCGTTCCATGCGGGTTTATTACAACGTGCAGGGGAGACTAGCTCAGGGAAGCAGCAGCAGCATCCCTCAGACGCGACTCTGATTTCCCAACGAAAGCTGTGCCTTCCCAGAGGGGATGCCCGGGCAAGGAGGCTTTCGCTCTATGCGGGGCTCTCCAACCGTCCTACGAATACTAGGCTTAGGCAAGCAGCCACAGCAGCCTACAGATCCGACTCTGATTTACCAGCTACTGCTATACGTTCGCAGAGGTTTTCAGCTGGCGCGAACTGCCCTTCGCTGCTGCTTCACAGCAAGGCTTTGGGCATTCGCTCTGAGACTTCAAAGAAGAAGAGCTGCGGGAGAGCTAGTGTATCTTGGGCCTTGCTTTCCGGGGCTCCATGTTCGCGCCATGCGTTCTCACTGCCAAGCCGAACTAAGCAGGTTCAATCACAAACCTACAGCAGTGTGCGTTGCCTAGGATGGCACTCTATGCTCACTTCATGTCCTGGCATAGGCAAGGCTAGGCCTTTTGCACTAGCGCTCGCGTGGAATCGGGGACTAAGCCAGTGCCTTCCCCACAGGAGAGGAGAGTCGACATGAACCCTGCACACTGCCCGTGCACGGGGATGGGGATCTGTTTGGGTCTGTCCTCCCTCCTACCCCGGCACACTTCCTGACACCTACAACGTTGTCACATCTTGGAGGAAGACGGCATCGGACTGCCCGTTCGTCCAGGGAGCTGTTTCTGCGAGTTGAAGCTATGGCGCTTGGTGGCAAGCCCAAGTCTGCCCTAGGCACAGGTGGTCAAGGAGACGCTGTCCCCTTGGGACCAGAGACACAGGACAGGCCTGCCTTCTGCCCAGACCCCTTCCTCAGTGTGGAGCACACCTGCCTGCCATAGTCATACTCTTCTGTCACCTTAGCAGCCAGGCCTCCGACCCTCAGCACAGGTAGATGGTGACACTTGTCTTACAACGGGCCCGCTGTTCTTGCCAGTGCCAACTCTCCTTCATCGCGACCGTTTCCCGAACACAAAGCCAACGGCTCCTTCTCTTTGCCCGTGGCAGCGTGATGCACCTTCCCCAGACTTGCTCTTGGGGAGCACAGTGACAGACGTGTCCCTTTCCATAAGGCCCTTTCCAGAGGTTCAACCACGCTTCTCTCTCTGGCAGAGGGGATGCTAGGTAAAAGATAATTTCGCTCCATGCGGGTATCTTGCACTGTCCTGAGCAGACTAGCTCAGGCAAGAAGCAGCAGCTTCCCACAAACCCGACTCTGAATGCCCAACGAATGCTATGCTTTCCCAGAGAGGATGCCTGGGCATAGAAGGATTTCATTCCAGGCGGGATTATTACAACGTGCAGGGGAGACTAGATCAGGGAAGCAGCAGCAGCATCCCTCAGACGCGACTCTGTTTTCACAAGTAGCTGGTGACACTTGTCTTACAACGGGCCCGCTGTTCCTGCCAGTGCCAACTCTCCTGCATCGTGACAGTTTCCCGAACACAGAGACAACGGCTCCTTCTCTTTGCCCGTGGCAGCGTGATGCACCTTCCCCAGACTTGCTCTTGGGGAGCACGGTGACAGACGTGTCCCTTTCCTTAAGGCCCTTTCCAGAGGTGCAACCACGCTTCTCTCTCTGGCATGGGGGATGCTAGCTAAAAGAAAATTTCGCTCCATGCCGGTATCTTGCACTGGCCTGAGCAGACTAGCTCAGGCAAGAAGCAGCAGCTTCCCACAAACCCGACTCTGATTGCCCAACGAATGTTATGCTTTCCCAGAGAGGATGCCTGGGCATAGAAGGATTTCGTTCCATGCGGGATTATTACAACGTGCAGGGGACACTAGATCAGGGAAGCAGCAGCAGCATACCTCAGACGCGACTCTGTTTTCCAAGTAGCTGGTGACTCTTGTCTTACAACGGGCGCGCTGTTCCTGCCAGTGCCAACTCTCCTGCATCGCGACCGTTTCCCGAACTCAAAGCGAACGGCTCCTTCTCTTTGCCTGTGGCAGCGTGCTGCACCTTCCCCAGACTTGCTCTTGGGGAGCACGGTGACAGACGTGTCCCTTTCCTTAAGGCCCTTTCCAGAGGTGCAACCACGCTTCTCTCTCTGGCATAGGGGATGCTAGGTGAAAGTATATTTCGCTCCATGCGGGTATCTTGCACTGTCCTGAGCAGAGTAGCTCAGGCAAGAAGCAGCAGCTTCCCACAAACCCGACTCTGATTGCCCAACGAATGCTATGCTTTCCCAGATCGGATGCCTGGGCATAGAAGGATTTCGTTCCATGCGGGTTTATTACAACGTGCAGGGGAGACTAGATCAAGTAAGCAGCAGCAGCATCCCTCAGATGTGACTCTGATTTCCCAACGAAAGCTGTGCCTTCCCAGAGGGGATGCCCGGGCAAAGAGGCTTTCGCTCTATGCGGGGCTCTCCCACCGTCCTACGAATACTAGGCTAAGGCAAGCAGCCACAGCAGCCTACAGATCCGACTCTGATTTACCAGCTACTGCTATACGTTCGCCGAGGTTTTCAGCTGGCGCGAACTGCCCTTCGCTGCTGCTTCACAGCAAGGCTTTGGGCATTCGCTCTGACACTTCAAAGAAGAAGAGCTGCGGGAGAGCTAGTGTATCTTGGGCCTTGCTTTCCGGGGCTCCATGTTCGCGCCGTGCGTTCTCCCTGCCAAGCCGAACTAAGCAGGGTCAATCACAAACCTACAGCAGTGTGCGTTTCCTAGGATGGCACTCTATGCTCACTTCATGTCCTGGCATAGGCAAGGCTAGGCCTTTTGCACTAGAGCTCGCGTGGAATCGGGGACTAAGCCAGTGCCTTCCCCACAGGAGAGGAGAGTCGACATGAACCCTGCACACTGCCCGTGCACGGGGATGGGGATCTGTTTGGGTCTGTCCCCCCTCCTACCCCGGCACACTTCCTGACACCAACAACGTTGTCACATCTTGGAGGAAGACGGCATCGGACTGCCCGTTCGTCCAGGGAGCTGTTTCTGCGAGTTGCGGCTATGGCGCTTGGTGGCAAGCCCAAGTCTGCCCTAGGCAGAGGGGGTCAAGGAGACGCTGTCCCCTTGGGACCAGAGACACAGGACCGGCCTGCCTTCTGCACAGACTCCTTCCTCAGTGTGGAGCACGCGTGCCTGCCCTAGTCCTACTCTACTGTCACCTTAGCAGCCAGGCCTCCATCCTTCAGCACAGGTAGATGGTGACACTTGTCTTACAACGGGCCCGCTGTTCCTGCCAGTGCCAACTCTCCTGCATCGCGACCTTTTCCCGAACACAAAGCCAACGGCTCCTTCTCTTTGCCCGTGGCAGCGTGCTGCACCTTCCCCAGACTTGCTCTTGGGGAGCACGGTGACAGACGTGTCCCTTTCCTTAAGGCCCTTTCCAGAGGTGCAACCACGCTTCTCTCTCTGGCAGAGGGGATGCTAGGTGAAAGGGAATTTCGCTCCATGCGGGTATCTTGCACTGTCCTCAGCAGAATAGCTCAGGCAAGAAGCAGCAGCTTCCTAAAAACCCGACACTGATTGCCCAACGAAGCTCTGCTTTCTCAGAGAGGAGGCCTGGCCATAGATGATTTCGCTCCATGCGGGTTTATTACAATTTGCAGGGAAGTCTAACTCAGGCAAGCAGCAACAGCATCCCTCAGACGCGACTCTGATTTCCCAACGAAAGCTGTGACTTCCCAAAAGGGATGCCCGGGCAAAGTGGCTTTCGCTCTATGCGGGGCTCTCCCACCGTCCTACGAATACTAGGCTAAGGCAAGCAGCCACAGCAGCCTACAGATCTGACTCTGATTTACCAACTGAACTAAGCAGGCACAATCAAAAACCAACAGCAGCGTGCGTTGCCTAGGATGGCACTCTATGCTCACTTCATGTCCTGGCATAGGCAAGGCTAGGCCTTTTGCACTAGCGCTCGCGCGGAATCGGGGACTAAGCCAGTGCCTTCCCCACAGGAGAGGAGAGTCGACATGAACCCTGCACACTGCCCGTGCACTGGGCTGGGGATCTGTTTGGGTCTGTCCCCCCTACTACCCCAGCACACTTCCTGACACCAACAACGTTGTCACATCTTGAGGAAGACAGCATCGGACTGCCCGTTCGTCCAGGGAGCTGTTTCTGCGAGTTGAAGCTATGGCGCTTGGTGGCAAGCCCAAGTCTGCCCTAGGCACAGGTGGTCAAGGAGACGCTGTCCCCTTGGGACCAGAGACACAGGACAGGCCTGCCTTCTGCCCAGACTCCTTCCTCAGTGTGGAGCACACCTGCCTGCCATAGTCATACTCTTCTGTCACCTTAGCAGCCAGGCCTCCGACCCTCAGCACAGGTAGATGGTGACACTTGTCTTACAACGGGCCCGCTGTTCCTGCTAGTGCCAACTCTCCTGCATCGCGACCGTTTCCCGAACACAAAGCCAACGGCTCCTTCTCTTTGCCCGTGGCAGCGTGATGCACCTTCCCCAGACTTGCTCTTGGGGAGCACAGTGACAGACGTGTCCCTTTCCATAAGGCCCTTTCCAGAGGTGCAACCACGCTTCTCTCTCTGGCAGAGGGGATGCTAGGTAAAAGATAATTTCGCTCCATGCGGGTATCTTGCACTGTCCTGAGCAGACTAGCCCAGGCAAGAAGCAGCAGCTTCCCACAAACCCGACTCTGATTGCCCAACGAATGCTATGCTTTCCCAGAGAGGATGCCTGGGCATAGAAGGATTTCGTTCCATGCGGGATTATTACAACGTGCAGGGGAGACTAGATCAGGGAAGCAGCAGCAGCATACCTCAGACGCGACTCTGTTTTCACAAGTAGCTGGTGACTCTTGTCTTACAACGGGCCCGCTGTTCCTGCCAGTGCCAACTCTCCTGCATCGCGACCGTTTCCCGAACACAAAGCCAACGGCTCCTTCTCTTTGCCCGTGGCAGCGTGCTGCACCTTCCCCAGACTTGCTCTTGGGGAGCACGGTGACAGACGTGTCCCTTTCCTTAAGCCCCTTTCCAGAGGTGCAACCACGGTTCTCTCTCTGGCAAAGGGGATGCTAGGTGAAAGGGAATTTCGCTCCATGCGGGTATCTTGCACTGTCCTGAGCAGAGTAGCTCAGGCAAGAAGCAGCAGCTTCCTAAAAACCTGACACTGATTGCCCAACGAAGCTCTGCTTTCTCAGAGAGGAGGCCTGGCCATAGATGATTTCGCTCCATGCGGGTTTATTACAATTTGCAGGGAAGTCTAACTCAGGCAAGCAGCAACAGCATCCCTCAGACGCGACTCTGATTTCCCAACGAAAGCTGTGACTTCCCAAAGGGGATGCCCGGGCAAAGTGGCTTTCGCTCTATGCGGGGCTCTCCCACCGTCCTACGAATACTAGGCTAAGGCAAGCAGCCACAGCAGCCTACAGATCTGACTCTGATTTACCAACTGAACTAAGCAGGCACAATCAAAAACCAACAGCAGCGTGCGTTGCCTAGGATGGCACTCTATGCTCACTTCATGTCCTGGCATAGGCAAGGCTAGGCCTTTTGCACTAGCGCTCGCGTGGATTCGGGGACTAAGCCAGTGCCTTCCCCACAGGAGAGGAGAGTCGACATGAACCCTGCACACTGCCCGTGCACGGGGATGGGGATCTGTTTGGGTCTGTCCCCCCTGCTACCCCGGCACACTTCCTGACACCAACAACGTTGTCACATCTTGGAGTAAGACGGCATCGGACTGCCCGTTCGTCCAGGGAGCTGTTTCTGCGAGTTGAAGCTATGGCGCTTGGTGGCAAGCCCAAGTCTGCCCTAGGCACAGGTGGTCAAGGAGACGCTGTCCCCTTGGGACCAGAGACACAGGACAGGCCTGCCTTCTGCCCAGACTCCTTCCTCAGTGTGGAGCACACCTGCCTGCCATAGTCATACTCTTCTGTCACCTTAGCAGCCAGGCCTCCGACCCTCAGCACAGGTAGCTGGTGACTCTTGTCTTACAACGGGCCCGCTGTTCCTGCCAGTGCCAACTCTCCTTCATCGCGACCGTTTCCCGAACACAAAGCCAATGGCTCCTTCTCTTTGCCCGTGGCAGCGTGATGAACCTTCCCAAGATTTGCTCTTGGGGAGCACAGTGACAGACGTGTCCCTTTCCTTAAGGCCCTTTCCAGAGGTGCAACCACGCTTCTCTCTCTGGCAGAGGGGATGCTAGGTAAAAGATAATTTCGCTCCATGCGGGTATCTTGCACTGTCCTGAGCAGACTAGCTCAGGCAAGAAGCAGCAGCTTCCCACAAACCCGACTCTGATTGCCCAACGAATGCTGTGCTTTCACAGAGAGGATGCCTGGGCATAGAAGGATTTCATTCCAGGCGGGATTATTACAACGTGCGGGGGAGACTAGATCAGGGAAGCAGCAGCAGCATCCCTCAGACGCGACTCTGTTTTCACAAGTAGCTGGTGACACTTGTCTTACAACGGGCCCGCTGTTCCTGCCAGTGCCAACTCCCCTGCATCGTGACCGTTTCCCGAACACAAAGCCAACGGCTCCTTCTCTTTGCCCCTGGCAGCTTGATGCACCTTCCCCAGACTTGCTCTTGGGGAGCACTGTGACAGACGTGTCCCTTTCCTTAAGGCCCTTTCCAGAGGTGCAACCACGCTTCTCTCTCTGGCAGAGGGGATGCTAGGTAAAAGAAAATTTCGCTCCATGCGGGTTTCTTGCACTGTCCTGAGCAGAGTAGCTCAGGGAAGAAGCAGCAGCTTCCCACAAACCCGACTCTGATTGCCCAACGATTGCTATGCTTTCCCAGAGAGGATGCCTGGGCATAGAAGGATTTCGTTCCATGCGGGATTATTACAACGTGCAGGGGACACTAGATCAGGGAAGCAGAAGCAGCATCCCTCAGACGCGACTCTGTTTTCACAAGTAGCTGGTGACTCTTGTCTTACAACGGGCCCGCTGTTCCTGCCAGTGCCAACTCTCCTGCATCGCGACCGTTTCCCGAACACAAAGCCAACGGCTCCTTCTCTTTGCCCGTGGCAGCGTGCTGCACCTTCCCCAGACTTGCTCTTGGGGAGCACGGTGACAGACGTGTCCCTTTCCTTAAGCCCCTTTCGAGAGGTGCATCCACGCTTCTCTCTCAGGCAGAGGGGATGCTAGGTGAAAGGGAATTTCGCTCCATGCGGGTATCTTGCACTGTCCTCAGCAGAATAGCTCAGGCAAGAAGCAGCAGCTTCCTAAAAACCCGACTCTAATTGCCCAACGAATGCTCTGCTTTCTCAGAGAGGAGGCCTGGCCATAGATGATTTCGCTCCATGCGGGTTTATTACAATTTGCAGGGAAGTCTAACTCAGGCAAGCAGCAACAGCATCCCTCAGACGCGACTCTGATTTCCCAACGAAAGCTGTGACTTCCCAAAGGGGATGCCCGGGCAAAGTGGCTTTCGCTCTATGCGGGGCTCTCCCACCGTCCTACGAATACTAGGCTAAGGCAAGCAGCCACAGCAGCCTACAGATCTGACTCTGATTTACCAACTGAACTAAGCAGGCACAATCAAAAACCAACAGCAGCGTGTGTTGCCTAGGATGGCACTCTATGCTCACTTCATGTCCTGTCATAGGCAAGGCTAGGCCTTTTGCACTAGCGCTCGTGTGGAATCGGGGACTAAGCCAGTGCCTTCCCCACAGGAGAGGAGAGTCGACATGATCCCTGCACACCGCCCGTGCACTGGGCTAGGGATCTGTTTGGGTCTGTCCCCCCTCCTACCCCGGCACACTTCCTGACACCAACAACGTTGTCACATCTTGGAGGAAGACGGCATCGGACTGCCCGTTCGTCCAGGGAGCTGTTTCTGCGAGTTGAAGCTATGGCGCTTGGTGGCAAGCCCAAGTCTGCCCTAGGCACAGGTGGTCAAGGAGACGCTGTCCCCTTGGGACCAGAGACACAGGACAGGCCTGCCTTCTGCCCAGACTCCTTCCTCAGTGTGGAGCACACCTGCCTGCCATAGTCATACTCTTCTGTCACCTTAGCAGCCAGGCCTCCGACCCTCAGCACAGGTAGATGGTGACACTTGTCTTACAACGGGCCCGCTGTTCTTGCCAGTGCCAACTCTCCTTCATCGCGACCGTTTCCCGAACACAAAGCCAACGGCTCCTTCTCTTTGCCCGTGGCAGCGTGATGCACCTTCCCGAGACTTGCTCTTGGGGAGCACAGTGACAGACGTGTCCCTTTCCATAAGGCCCTTTCCAGAGGTGCAACCACGCTTCTCTCTCTGGCAGAGGGGATGCTAGGTAAAAGATAATTTCGCTCCATGCGGGTATCTTGCACTGTCCTGAGCAGACTAGCTCAGGAAAGAAGCAGCAGCTTCCCACAAACCCGACTCTGATTGCCCAACGAATGCTATGCTTTCCCAGAGAGGATGCCTGGGCATAGAAGGATTTCATTCCATGCGGGATTATTACAACGTGCAGGGGAGACTAGATCAGGGAAGCAGCAGCAGCATCCCTCAGACGCGACTCTGTTTTCACAAGTAGCTGGTGACACTGTCTTACAACGGGCCCGCTGTTCCTGCCAGTGCCAACTCTCCTGCATCGCGACCGTTTCCCGAACACAAAGCCAACGGCTCCTTCTCTTTGCCCGTGGCAGCGTGCTGCACCTTCCCCAGACTTGCTCTTGGGGAGCACGGTGACAGACGTGTCCCTTTCCATAAGGCCCTTTCCAGAGGTGCAACCACGCTTCTCTCTCTGGCAGAGGGGATGCTAGGTAAAAGAAAATTTCGCTCCATGCGGGTATCTTGCACTGTCCTGAGCAGAGTAGCTCAGGCAAGAAGCAGCAGCTTCCCAAAAACCCGACTCTGATTGCCCAACGAATGCTATGCTTTCCCAGAGAGGATGCCTGGACATAGAAGGATTTCGTTCCATGCGGGTTTATTACAACGTGCAGGGGAGACTAGCTCAGGGAAGCAGCAGCAGCATCCCTCAGACGCGACTCTGATTTCCCAACGAAAGCTGTGCCTTCCCAGAGGGGATGCCCGGGCAAAGAGGCTTTCGCTCTATGCGGGGCTCTCCAACCGTCCTACGAATACTAGGCTTAGGCAAGCAGCCACAGCAGCCTACAGATCCGACTCTGATTTACCAGCTACTGCTATACGTTCGCAGAGGTTTTCAGCTGGCGCGAACTGCCCTTCGCTGCTGCTTCACAGCAAGGCTTTGGGCATTCGCTCTGAGACTTCAAAGAAGAAGAGCTGCGGGAGAGCTAGTGTATCTTGGGCCTTGCTTTCCGGGGCTCCATGTTCGCGCCATGCGTTCTCACTGCCAAGCCGAACTAAGCAGGGTCAATCACAAACCTACAGCAGTGTGCGTTGCCTAGGATGGCACTCTATGCTCACTTCATGTCCTGGCATAGGCAAGGCTAGGCCTTTTGCACTAGAGCTCGCGTGGAATCGGGGACTAAGCCAGTGCCTTCCCCACAGGAGAGGAGAGTCGACATGAACCCTGCACACTGCCCGTGCACGGGGATGGAGATCTGTTTGGGTCTGTCCTCCCTCCTACCCCGGCACACTTCCTGACACCTACAACGTTGTCACATCTTGGAGGAAGACGGCATCGGACTGCCCGTTCGTCCAGGGAGCTGTTTCTGCGAGTTGCGGCTATGGCGCTTGGTGGCAAGCCCAAGTCTGCCCTAGGCAGAGGGGGTCAAGGAGACGCTGTCCCCTTGGGACCAGAGACACAGGACCGGCCTGCCTTCTGCACAGACTCCTTCCTCAGTGTGGAGCACGCGTGTCTGCCCTAGTCGTACTCTTCTGTCACCTTAGCAGCCAGGCCTCCGTCCCTCAGCACAGGTAGATGGTGACACTTGACTTACAACGGGCCCGCTGTTCCTGCCAGTGCCAACTCTCCTGCATCGCGACCGGTTCCCGAACACAAAGCCAACGGCTCCTTCTCTTTGCCCGTGGCAGCGTGCTGCACCTTCCCCAGACTTGCTCTTGGGGAGCACGGTGACAGACGTGTCCCTTTCCTTAATCCCCTTTCCAGAGGTGCATCCACGCTTCTCTCTCTGGCAGAGGGGATGCTAGGTGAAAGGGAATTTCGCTCCATGCGGGTATCTTGCACTGTCCTCAGCAGAATAGCTCAGGCAAGAAGCAGCAGCTTCCTAAAAACCCGACACTGATTGCCCAACGAATGCTCTGCTTTCTCAGAGAGGAGGCCTGGCCATAGATGATTTCGCTCCATGCGGGTTTATTACAATTTGCAGGGAAGTCTAACTCAGGCAAGCAGCAACAGCATCCCTCAGACGCGACTCTGATTTCCCAACGAAAGCTGTGACTTCCCAAAGGGGATGCCCGGGCAAAGTGGCTTTCGCTCTATGCGGGGCTCTCCCACCGTCCTACGAATACTAGGCTAAGGCAAGCAGCCACAGCAGCCTACAGATCTGACTCTGATTTACCAACTGAACTAAGCAGGCACAATCAAAAACCAACAGCAGCGTGTGTTGCCTAGGATGGCACTCTATGCTCACTTCATGTCCTGTCATAGGCAAGGCTAGGCCTTTTGCACTAGCGCTCGTGTGGAATCGGGGACTAAGCCACTGCCTTCCCCACAGGAGAGGAGAGTCGACATGAACCCTGCACACTGCCCGTGCACTGGGCTGGGGATCTGTTTGGGTCTGTCCCCCCTCCTACCCCGGCATACTTCCTGACACCAACAACGTTGTCACATCTTGGAGGAAGACGGCATCGGACTGCCCGTTCGTCCAGGGAGCTGTTTCTGCGAGTTGAAGCTATGGCGCTTGGTGGCAAGCCCAAGTCTGCCCTAGGCACAGGTGGTCAAGGAGACGCTGTCCCCTTGGGACCAGAGACACAGGACAGGCCTGCCTTCTGCCCAGACTCCTTCCTCAGTGTGGAGCACACCTGCCTGCCATAGTCATACTCTTCTGTCACCTTAGCAGCCAGGCCTCCGACCCTCAGCACAGGTAGATGGTGACACTTGTCTTACAACGGGCCCGCTGTTCCTGCCAGTGCCAACTCTCCTTCATCGCGACCGTTTCCCGAACACAAAGCCAACGGCTCCTTCTCTTTGCCCGTGGCAGCGTGATGAACCTTTCCAAGATTTGCTCTTGGGGAGCACAGTGACAGACGTGTCCCTTTCCATAAGGCCCTTTCCAGAGGTGCAACCACGCTTCTCTCTCTGGCAGAGGGGATGCTAGGTAAAAGATAATTTCGCTCCATGCGGGTATCTTGCACTGTCCTGAGCAGAGTAGCTCAGGCAAGAAGCAGCAGCTTGCCACAAACCCGACTCTGATTGCCCAACGAATGCTATGCTTTCCCAGAGAGGATGCCTGGGCATAGAAGGATTTCGTTCCATTCGGGATTATTACAACGTGCAGGGGACACTAGATCAGGGAAGCAGCAGCAGCATACCTCAGACGCGACTCTGTTTTCACAAGTAGCTGGTGACTCTTGTCTTACAACGGGCCCGCTGTTCCTGCCAGTGCCAACTCTCCTGCATCGCGACCGTTTCCCGAACACAAAGCCAACGGCTCCTTCTCTTTTCCCGTGGCAGCGTGCTAAACCTTCCCCAGACTTGCTCTTGGGGAGCACGGTGACAGACGTGTCCCTTTCCTTAAGGCCCTTTCCAGAGGTGCAACCACGCTTCTCTCTCTGGCAGAGGGGATGCTAGGTGAAAGAAAATTTCGCTCCATGCGGGTATCTTGCACTGTCCTGAGCAGAGTAGCTCAGGCAAGAAGCAGCAGCTTCCCAAAAACCCGACTCTGATTGCCCAACGAATGCTATGCTTTACCAGAGAGGATGCCTGGACATAGAAGGATTTCGTTCCATGCGGGTTTATTACAACATGCAGGGGAGACTAGCTCAGGGAAGCAACAGCAGCATCCCTCAGACGCGACTCTGATTTCCCAACGAAAGCTGTGCCTTCCCAGAGGGGATGCCCGGGCAAAGAGGCTTTCGCTCTATGCGGGGCTCTCCAACCGTCCTACGAATACTAGGCTTAGGCAAGCAGCCACAGCAGCCTACAGATCCGACTCTGATTTACCAGCTACTGCTATACGTTCGCAGAGGTTTTCAGCTGGCGCGAACTGCCCTTCGCTGCTGCTTCACAGCAAGGCTTTGGGCATTCGCTCTGAGACTTCAAAAGAAGAAGAGCTGCGGGAGAGCTAGTGTATCTTGGGCCTTGCTTTCCGGGGCTCCATGTTCGCGCCATGCGTTCTCACTGCCAAGCCGAACTAAGCAGGGTCAATCACAAACCTACAGCAGTGTGCGTTGCCTAGGATGGCACTCTATGCTCACTTCATGTCCGGTCATAGGCAAGGCTAGGCCTTTTGCACTAGCGCTCGTGTGGAATCGGGGACTAAGCCACTGCCTTCCCCACAGGAGAGGAGAGTCGACATGAACCCTGCACACTGCCCGTGCACTGGGCTGGGGATCTGTTTGGGTCTGTCGCCCCTCCTACTCCGGCACACTTCCTGACACCAACAACGTTGTCACATCTTGGAGGAAGACGGCATCGGACTGCCCGTTCGTCCAGGGAGCTGTTTCTGCGAGTTGAAGCTATGGCGCTTGGTGGCAAGCCCAAGTCTGCCCTAGGCACAGGTGGTCAAGGAGACGCTGTCCCCTTGGGACCAGAGACACAGGACAGGCCTGCCTTCTGCCCAGACTCCTTCCTCAGTGTGGAGCACACCTGCCTGCCATAGTCATACTCTTCTGTCACCTTAGCAGCCAGGCCTCCGACCCTCAGCACAGGTAGATGGTGACACTTGTCTTACAACGGGCCCGCTGTTCCTGCCAGTGCCAACTCTCCTTCATCGCGACCGTTTCCCGAACACAAAGCCAACGGCTCCTTCTCTTTGCCCGTGGCAGCGTGATGAACCTTCCCAAGATTTGCTCTTGGGGAGCACAGTGACAGACGTGTCCCTTTCCATAAGGCCCTTTCCAGAGGTGCAACCACGCTTCTCTCTCTGGCAGAGGGGATGCTAGGTAAAAGATAATTTCGCTCCATGCGGGTATCTTGCACTGTCCTGAGCAGAGTAGCTCAGGCAAGAAGCAGCAGCTTCCCACAAACCCGACTCTGATTGCCCAACGAATGCTATGCTTTCCCAGAGAGGATGCCTGGGCATAGAAGGATTTCGTTCCATGCGGGATTATTACAACGTGCAGGGGACACTAGATCAGGGAAGCAGCAGCAGCATACCTAAGACGCGGCTCTGTTTTCACAAGTAGCTGGTGACTCTTGTCTTACAACGGGCCCGCTGTTCCTGCCAGTGCCAACTCTCCTGCATCGCGACCGTTTCCCGAACACAAAGCCAACGGCTCCTTCTCTTTTCCCGTGGCAGCGTGCTAAACCTTCCCCAGACTTGCTCTTGGGGAGCACGGTGACAGACGTGTCCCTTTCCTTAAGGCCCTTTCCAGAGGTGCAACCACACTTCTCTCTCTGGCAGAGGGGATGCTAGGTGAAAGAAAATTTCGCTCCATGCGGGTATCTTGCACTGTCCTGAGCAGAGTAGCTCAGGCAAGAAGCAGCAGCTTCCCACAAACCCGACTCTGATTGCCCAACGAATGCTATGCTTTCCCAGAGACGATGCCTGGGCATAGAAGGATTTCGTTCCATGCGGGTTTATTACAACGTGCAGGGGAGACTAGCTCAGGGAAGCAGCAGCAGCATCCCTCAGACGCGACTCTGATTTCCCAACGAAAGCTGTGCCTTCCCAGAGGGGATGCCCGGGCAAAGAGGCTTTCGCTCTATGCGGGGCTCTCCCACCGTCCTACGAATACTAGGCTAAGGCAAGCAGCCACAGCACCCTACAGATCCGACTCTGATTTACCAGCTACTGCTATATGTTCGCAGAGGTTTTCAGCTGGCGCGAACTGCCCTTCGCTGCTGCTTCACAGCAAGGCTTTGGGCATTCGCTCTGAGACTTCAAAGAAGAAGAGCTGCGGGAGAGCTAGTGTATCTTGGGCCTTGCTTTCCGGGGCTCCATGTTCGCGCCGTGCGTTCTCCCTGCCAAGCCGAACTAAGCAGGGTCAATCACAAACCTACAGCAGTGTGCGATGCCTAGGATGGCACTCTATGCTCACTTCATGTCCTGGCATAGGCAAGGCTAGGCCTTTTGCACTAGCGCTCGCGTGGAATGGGGGACTAAGCCAGTGCCTTCCCCACAGGAGAGGAGAGTCGACATGAACCCTGCACACTGCCCGTGCACGGGGATGGGGATCTGTTTGGGTCTGTCCCCCCTGCTACCCCGGCACACTTCCTGACACCAACAACGTTGTCACATCTTGAGGAAGACAGCATCGGACTGCCCGTTCGTCCAGGGAGCTGTTTCTGCGAGTTGAAGCTATGGCGCTTGGTGGCAAGCCCAAGTCTGCCCTAGGCACAGGTGGTCAAGGAGACGCTGTCCCCTTGGGACCAGAGACACAGGACAGGCCTGCCTTCTGCCCAGACTCCTTCCTCAGTGTGGAGCACACCTGCCTGCCATAGTCATACTCTTCTGTCACCTTAGCAGCCAGGCCTCCGACCCTCAGCACAGGTAGATGGTGACACTTGTCTTACAACGGGCCCGCTGTTCCTGCCAGTGCCAACTCTCCTTCATCGCGACCGTTTCCCGAACACAAAGCCAACGGCTCCTTCTCTTTGCCCGTGGCAGCGTGATGCACCATCCCCAGACTTGCTCTTGGGGAGCACAGTGACAGACGTGTCCCTTTCCATAAGGCCCTTTCCAGAGGTTCAACCACGCTTCTCTCTCTGGCAGATGGGATGCTAGGTAAAAGATAATTTCGCTCCATGCGGGTATCTTGCACTGTCCTGAGCAGACTAGCTCAGGCAAGAAGCAGCAGCTTCCCACAAACCCGACTCTGAATGCCCAACGAATGCTATGCTTTCCCAGAGAGGATGCCTGGGCATAGAAGGATTTCATTCCAGGCGGGATTATTACAACGTGCAGGGGAGACTAGATCAGGGAAGCAGCAGCAGCATCCCTCAGACGCGACTCTGTTTTCACAAGTAGCTGGTGACACTTGTCTTACAACGGGCCCGCTGTTCCTGCCAGTGCCAACTCTCCTGCATCGTGACAGTTTCCCGAACACAGAGCCAACGGCTCCTTCTCTTTGCCCGTGGCAGCGTGATGCACCTTCCCCAGACTTGCTCTTGGGGAGCACGGTGACAGACGTGTCCCTTTCCTTAAGGCCCTTTCCAGAGGTGCAACCACGCTTCTCTCTCTGGCATGGGGGATGCTAGCTAAAAGAAAATTTCGCTCCATGCCGGTATCTTGCACTGTCCTGAGCAGACTAGCTCAGGCAAGAAGCAGCAGCTTCCCACAAACCCGACTCTGATTGCCCAACGAATGTTATGCTTTCCCAGAGAGGATGCCTGGGCATAGAAGGATTTCGTTCCATGCGGGATTATTACAACGTGCAGGGGACACTAGATCAGGGAAGCAGCAGCAGCATACCTCAGACGCGACTCTGTTTTCCAAGTAGCTGGTGACTCTTGTCTTACAACGGGCGCGCTGTTCCTGCCAGTGCCAACTCTCCTGCATCGCGACCGTTTCCCGAACTCAAAGCGAACGGCTCCTTCTCTTTGCCTGTGGCAGCGTGCTGCACCTTCCCCAGACTAGCTCTTGGGGAGCACGGTGACAGACGTGTCCCTTTCCTTAAGGCCCTTTCCAGAGGTGCAACCACGCTTCTCTCTCTGGCATAGGGGATGCTAGGTGAAAGAATATTTCGCTCCATGCGGGTATCTTGCACTGTCCTGAGCAGAGTAGCTCAGGCAAGAAGCAGCAGCTTCCCACAAACCCGACTCTGATTGCCCAACGAATGCTATGCTTTCCCAGATCGGATGCCTGGGCATAGAAGGATTTCGTTCCATGCGGGTTTATTACAACGTGCAGGGGAGACTAGCTCAGGGAAGCAGCAGCAGCATCCCTCAGATGTGACTCTGATATCCCAACGAAAGCTGTGCCTTCCCAGAGGGGATGCCCGGGCAAAGAGGCTTTCGCTCTATGCGGGGCTCTCCCACCGTCCTACGAATACTAGGCTAAGGCAAGCAGCCACAGCAGCCTACAGATCCGACTCTGATTTACCAGCTACTGCTATACGTTCGCAGAGGTTTTCAGCTGGCGCGAACTGCCCTTCGCTGCTGCTTCACAGCAAGGCTTTGGGCATTCGCTCTGAGACTTCAAAGAAGAAGAGCTGCGGGAGAGCTAGTGTATCTTGGGCCTTGCTTTCCGGGGCTCCATGTTCGCGCCGTGCGTTCTCCCTGCCAAGCCGAACTAAGAAGGGTCAATCACAAACCTACAGGAGTGTGCGTTGCCTAGGATGGCACTCTATGCTCACTTCATGTCCTGGCATAGGCAAGGCTAGGCCTTTTGCACTAGAGCTCGCGTGGAATCGGGGACTAAGCCAGTGCCTTCCCCACAGGAGAGGAGAGTCGACATGAACCCTGCACACTGCCCGTGCACGGGGATGGGGATCTGTTTGGGTCTGTCCCCCCTCCTACCCCGGCACACTTCCTGACACCAACAACGTTGTCACATCTTGGAGGAAGACGGCATCGGACTGCCCGTTCGTCCAGGGAGCTGTTTCTGCGAGTTGCGGCTATGGCGCTTGGTGGCAAGCCCAAGTCTGCCCTAGGCAGAGGGGGTCAAGGAGACGCTGTCCCCTTGGGACCAGAGACACAGGACCGGCCTGCCTTCTGCACAGACTCCTTCCTCAGTGTGGAGCACGCGTGCCTGCCCTAGTCCTACTCTACTGTCACCTTAGCAGCCAGGCCTCCATCCTTCAGCACAGGTAGATGGTGACACTTGTCTTACAACGGGCCCGCTGTTCCTGCCAGTGCCAACTCTCCTGCATCGCGACCTTTTCCCGAACACAAAGCCAACGGCTCCTTCTCTTTGCACGTGGCAGCGTGCTGCACCTTCCCCAGACTTGCTCTTGGGGAGCACGGTGAACAGACGTGTCCCTTTCCTTAAGGCCCTTTCCAGAGGTGCAACCACGCTTCTCTCTCTGGCAGAGGGGATGCTAGGTGAAAGGGAATTTCGCTCCATGCGGGTATCTTTCACTGTCCTCAGCAGAATAGCTCAGGCAAGAAGCAGCAGCTTCCTAAAAACCCGACACTGATTGCCCAACGAAGCTCTGCTTTCTCAGAGAGGAGGCCTGGCCATAGATGATTTCGCTCCATGCGGGTTTATTACAATTTGCAGGGAAGTCTAACTCAGGCAAGCAGCAACAGCATCCCTCAGAAGCGACTCTGATTTCCCAACGAAAGCTGTGACTTCCCAAAAGGGATGCCCGGGCAAAGTGGCTTTCGCTCTATGCGGGGCTCTCCCACCGTCCTACGAATACTAGGCTAAGGCAAGCAGCCACAGCAGCCTACAGATCTGACTCTGATTTACCAACTGAACTAAGCAGGCACAATCAAAAACCAACAGCAGCGTGCGTTGCCTAGGATGGCACTCTATGCTCACTTCATGTCCTGGCATAGGCAAGGCTAGGCCTTTTGCACTAGCGCTCGCGTGGATTCGGGGACTAAGCCAGTGCCTTCCCCACAGGAGAGGAGAGTCGACATGAACCCTGCACACTGCCCGTGCACGGGGATGGGGATCTGTTTGGGTCTGTCCCCCCTGTTCCCCCGGCACACTTCCTGACACCAACAACGTTGTCACATCTTGGAGTAAGACGGCATCGGACTGCCCGTTCGTCCAGGGAGCTGTTTCTGCGAGTTGAAGCTATGGCGCTTGGTGGCAAGCCCAAGTCTGCCCTAGGCACAGGTGGTCAAGGAGACGCTGTCCCCTTGGGACCAGAGACACAGGACAGGCCTGCCTTCTGCCCAGACTCCTTCCTCAGTGTGGAGCACACCTGCCTGCCATAGTCATACTCTTCTGTCACCTTAGCAGCCAGGCCTCCGACCCTCAGCACAGGTAGATGGTGACACTTGTCTTACAACGGGCCCGCTGTTCCTGCCAGTGCCAACTCTCCTTCATCGCGACCGTTTCCCGAACACAAAGCCAACGGCTCCTTCTCTTTGCCCGTGGCAGCGTGATGAAACTTCCCAAGATTTGCTCTTGGGGAGCACAGTGACAGACGTGTCCCTTTCCTTAAGGCCCTTTCCAGAGGTGCAACCACGCTTCTCTCTCTGGCAGAGGGGATGCTAGGTAAAAGATAATTTCGCTCCATGCGGGTATCTTGCACTGTCCTGAGCAGACTAGCTCAGGCAAGAAGCAGCAGCTTCCCACAAACCCGACTCTGATTGCCCAACGAATGCTGTGCTTTCACAGAGAGGATGCCTGGGCATAGAAGGATTTCATTCCAGGCGGGATTATTACAACGTGCGGGGGAGACTAGATCAGGGAAGCAGCAGCAGCATCCCTCAGACGCGACTCTGTTTTCACAAGTAGCTGGTGACACTTGTCTTACAACGGGCCCGCTGTTCCTGCCAGTGCCAACTCTCCTGCATCGTGACCGTTTCCCGAACACAAAGCCAACGGCTCCTTCTCTTTGCCCCTGGCAGCTTGATGCACCTTCCCCAGACTTGCTCTTGGGGAGCACTGTGACAGACGTGTCCCTTTCCTTAAGGCCCTTTCCAGAGGTGCAACCACGCTTCTCTCTCTGGCAGAGGGGATGCTAGGTAAAAGAAAATTTCGCTCCATGCGGGTTTCTTGCACTGTCCTGAGCAGAGTAGCTCAGGCAAGAAGCAGCAGCTTCCCACAAACCCGACTCTGATTGCCCAACGAATGCTATGCTTTCCCAGAGAGGATGCCTGGACATAGAAGGATTTCATTCCATGCGGGTTTATTACAACGTGCAGAGGACACTAGATCAGGGAAGCAGCAGCAGCATCCCTCAGACGCGACTCTGTTTTCACAAGTAGCTGGTGACTCTTGTCTTACAACGGGCCCGCTGTTCCTGCCAGTGCCAACTCTCCTGCATCGCGACCGTTTCCCGAACACAAAGCCAACGGCTCCTTCTCTTTGCCCGTGGCAGCGTGCTGCACCTTCCCCAGACTTGCTCTTGGGGAGCACGGTGACAGACGTGTCCCTTTCCTTAAGCCCCTTTCGAGAGGTGCATCCATGCTTCTCTCTCTGGCAGAGGGGATGCTAGGTGAATGGGAATTTCGCTCCATGCGGGTATCTTGCACTGTCCTCAGCAGAATAGCTCAGGCAAGAAGCAGCAGCTTCCTAAAAACCCGACTCTAATTGCCCAACGAATGCTCTGCTTTCTCAGAGAGGAGGCCTGGCCATAGATGATTTCGCTCCATGCGGGTTTATTACAATTTGCAGGGAAGTCTAACTCAGGCAAGCAGCAACAGCATCCCTCAGACGCGACTCTGATTTCCCAACGAAAGCTGTGACTTCCCAAAGGGGATGCCCGGGCAAAGTGGCTTTCGCTCTATGCGGGGCTCTCCCACCGTCCTACGAATACTAGGCTAAGGCAAGCAGCCACAGCAGCCTACAGATCTGACTCTGATTTACCAACTGAACTAAGCAGGCACAATCAAAATCCAACAGCAGCGTGTGTTGCCTAGGATGGCACTCTATGCTCACTTCATGTCCTGTCATAGGCAAGGCTAGGCCTTTTGCACTAGCGCTCGTGTGGAATCGGGGACTAAGCCAGTGCCTTCCCCACAGGAGAGGAGAGTCGACATGATCCCTGCACACCGCCCGTGCACTGGGCTAGGGATCTGTTTGGGTCTGTCCCCCCTCCTACCCCGGCACACTTCCTGACACCAACAACGTTGTCACATCTTGGAGGAAGACGGCATCGGACTGCCCGTTCGTCCAGGGAGCTGTTTCTGCGAGTTGAAGCTATGGCGCTTGGTGGCAAGCCCAAGTCTGCCCTAGGCACAGGTGGTCAAGGAGACGCTGTCCCCTTGGGACCAGAGACACAGGACAGGCCTGCCTTCTGCCCAGACTCCTTCCTCAGTGTGGAGCACACCTGCCTGCCATAGTCATACTCTTCTGTCACCTTAGCAGCCAGGCCTCCGACCCTCAGCACAGGTAGATGGTGACACTTGTCTTACAACGGGCCCGCTGTTCTTGCCAGTGCCAACTCTCCTTCATCGCGACCGTTTCCCGAACACAAAGCCAACGGCTCCTTCTCTTTGCCCGTGGCAGCGTGATGCACCTTCCCGAGACTTGCTCTTGGGGAGCACAGTGACAGACGTGTCCCTTTCCATAAGGCCCTTTCCAGAGGTGCAACCACGCTTCTCTCTCTGGCAGAGGGGATGCTAGGTAAAAGATAATTTCGCTCCATGCGGGTATCTTGCACTGTCCTGAGCAGAGTAGCTCAGGCAAGAAGCAGCAGCTTCCCACAAACCCGACTCTGATTGCCCAACGAATGCTATGCTTTCCCAGAGAGGATGCCTGGGCATAGAAGGATTTCATTCCATGCGGGATTATTACAACGTGCAGGGGAGACTAGATCAGGGAAGCAGCAGCAGCATCCCTCAGACGCGACTCTGTTTTCACAAGTAGCTGGTGACACTGTCTTACAACGGGCCCGCTGTTCCTGCCAGTGCCAACTCTCCTGCATCGCGACCGTTTCCCGAACACAAAGCCAACGGCTCCTTCTCTTTGCCCGTGGCAGCGTGCTGCACCTTCCCCAGACTTGCTCTTGGGGAGCACGGTGACAGACGTGTCCCTTTCCATAAGGCCCTTTCCAGAGGTGCAACCACGCTTCTCTCTCTGGCAGAGGGGATGCTAGGTAAAAGAAAATTTCGCTCCATGCGGGTATCTTGCACTGTCCTGAGCAGAGTAGCTCAGGCAAGAAGCAGCAGCTTCCCAAAAACCCGACTCTGATTGCCCAACGAATGCTATGCTTTCCCAGAGAGGATGCCTGGACATAGAAGGATTTCGTTCCATGCGGGTTTATTACAACGTGCAGGGGAGACTAGCTCAGGGAAGCAGCAGCAGCATCCCTCAGACGCGACTCTGATTTCCCAACGAAAGCTGTGCCTTCCCAGAGGGGATGCCCGGGCAAGGAGGCTTTCGCTCTATGCGGGGCTCTCCAACCGTCCTACGAATACTAGGCTTAGGCAAGCAGCCACAGCAGCCTACAGATCCGACTCTGATTTACCAGCTACTGCTATACGTTCGCAGAGGTTTTCAGCTGGCGCGAACTGCCCTTCGCTGCTGCTTCACAGCAAGGCTTTGGGCATTCGCTCTGAGACTTCAAAGAAGAAGAGCTGCGGGAGAGCTAGTGTATCTTGGGCCTTGCTTTCCGGGGCTCCATGTTCGCGCCATGCGTTCTCACTGCCAAGCCGAACTAAGCAGGTTCAATCACAAACCTACAGCAGTGTGCGTTGCCTAGGATGGCACTCTATGCTCACTTCATGTCCTGGCATAGGCAAGGCTAGGCCTTTTGCACTAGCGCTCGCGTGGAATCGGGGACTAAGCCAGTGCCTTCCCCACAGGAGAGGAGAGTCGACATGAACCCTGCACACTGCCCGTGCACGGGGATGGGGATCTGTTTGGGTCTGTCCTCCCTCCTACCCCGGCACACTTCCTGACACCTACAACGTTGTCACATCTTGGAGGAAGACGGCATCGGACTGCCCATTCGTCCAGGGAGCTGTTTCTGCGAGTTGAAGCTATGGCGCTTGGTGGCAAGCCCAAGTCTGCCCTAGGCACAGGTGGTCAAGGAGACGCTGTCCCCTTGGGACCAGAGACACAGGACAGGCCTGCCTTCTGCCCAGACCCCTTCCTCAGTGTGGAGCACACCTGCCTGCCATAGTCATACTCTTCTGTCACCTTAGCAGCCAGGCCTCCGACCCTCAGCACAGGTAGATGGTGACACTTGTCTTACAACGGGCCCGCTGTTCTTGCCAGTGCCAACTCTCCTTCATCGCGACCGTTTCCCGAACACAAAGCCAACGGCTCCTTCTCTTTGCCCGTGGCAGCGTGATGCACCTTCCCCAGACTTGCTCTTGGGGAGCACAGTGACAGACGTGTCCCTTTCCATAAGGCCCTTTCCAGAGGTTCAACCACGCTTCTCTCTCTGGCAGAGGGGATGCTAGGTAAAAGATAATTTCGCTCCATGCGGGTATCTTGCACTGTCCTGAGCAGACTAGCTCAGGCAAGAAGCAGCAGCTTCCCACAAACCCGACTCTGAATGCCCAACGAATGCTATGCTTTCCCAGAGAGGATGCCTGGGCATAGAAGGATTTCATTCCAGGCGGGATTATTACAACGTGCAGGGGAGACTAGATCAGGGAAGCAGCAGCAGCATCCCTCAGACGCGACTCTGTTTTCACAAGTAGCTGGTGACACTTGTCTTACAACGGGCCCGCTGTTCCTGCCAGTGCCAACTCTCCTGCATCGTGACAGTTTCCCGAACACAGAGACAACGGCTCCTTCTCTTTGCCCGTGGCAGCGTGATGCACCTTCCCCAGACTTGCTCTTGGGGAGCACGGTGACAGACGTGTCCCTTTCCTTAAGGCCCTTTCCAGAGGTGCAACCACGCTTCTCTCTCTGGCATGGGGGATGCTAGCTAAAAGAAAATTTCGCTCCATGCCGGTATCTTGCACTGGCCTGAGCAGACTAGCTCAGGCAAGAAGCAGCAGCTTCCCACAAACCCGACTCTGATTGCCCAACGAATGTTATGCTTTCCCAGAGAGGATGCCTGGGCATAGAAGGATTTCGTTCCATGCGGGATTATTACAACGTGCAGGGGACACTAGATCAGGGAAGCAGCAGCAGCATACCTCAGACGCGACTCTGTTTTCCAAGTAGCTGGTGACTCTTGTCTTACAACGGGCGCGCTGTTCCTGCCAGTGCCAACTCTCCTGCATCGCGACCGTTTCCCGAACTCAAAGCGAACGGCTCCTTCTCTTTGCCTGTGGCAGCGTGCTGCACCTTCCCCAGACTTGCTCTTGGGGAGCACGGTGACAGACGTGTCCCTTTCCTTAAGGCCCTTTCCAGAGGTGCAACCACGCTTCTCTCTCTGGCATAGGGGATGCTAGGTGAAAGTATATTTCGCTCCATGCGGGTATCTTGCATTGTCCTGAGCAGAGTAGCTCAGGCAAGAAGCAGCAGCTTCCCACAAACCCGACTCTGATTGCCCAACGAATGCTATGCTTTCCCAGATCGGATGCCTGGGCATAGAAGGATTTCGTTCCATGCGGGTTTATTACAACGTGCAGGGGAGACTAGATCAAGTAAGCAGCAGCAGCATCCCTCAGATGTGACTCTGATTTCCCAACGAAAGCTGTGCCTTCCCAGAGGGGATGCCCGGGCAAAGAGGCTTTCGCTCTATGCGGGGCTCTCCCACCGTCCTACGAATACTAGGCTAAGGCAAGCAGCCACAGCAGCCTACAGATCCGACTCTGATTTACCAGCTACTGCTATACGTTCGCCGAGGTTTTCAGCTGGCGCGAACTGCCCTTCGCTGCTGCTTCACAGCAAGGCTTTGGGCATTCGCTCTGACACTTCAAAGAAGAAGAGCTGCGGGAGAGCTAGTGTATCTTGGGCCTTGCTTTCCGGGGCTCCATGTTCGCGCCGTGCGTTCTCCCTGCCAAGCCGAACTAAGCAGGGTCAATCACAAACCTACAGCAGTGTGCGTTTCCTAGGATGGCACTCTATGCTCACTTCATGTCCTGGCATAGGCAAGGCTAGGCCTTTTGCACTAGAGCTCGCGTGGAATCGGGGACTAAGCCAGTGCCTTCCCCACAGGAGAGGAGAGTCGACATGAACCCTGCACACTGCCCGTGCACGGGGATGGGGATCTGTTTGGGTCTGTCCCCCCTCCTACCCCGGCACACTTCCTGACACCAACAACGTTGTCACATCTTGGAGGAAGACGGCATCGGACTGCCCGTTCGTCCAGGGAGCTGTTTCTGCGAGTTGCGGCTATGGCGCTTGGTGGCAAGCCCAAGTCTGCCCTAGGCAGAGGGGGTCAAGGAGACGCTGTCCCCTTGGGACCAGAGACACAGGACCGGCCTGCCTTCTGCACAGACTCCTTCCTCAGTGTGGAGCACGCGTGCCTGCCCTAGTCCTACTCTACTGTCACCTTAGCAGCCAGGCCTCCATCCTTCAGCACAGGTAGATGGTGACACTTGTCTTACAACGGGCCCGCTGTTCCTGCCAGTGCCAACTCTCCTGCATCGCGACCTTTTCCCGAACACAAAGCCAACGGCTCCTTCTCTTTGCCCGTGGCAGCGTGCTGCACCTTCCCCAGACTTGCTCTTGGGGAGCACGGTGACAGACGTGTCCCTTTCCTTAAGGCCCTTTCCAGAGGTGCAACCACGCTTCTCTCTCTGGCAGAGGGGATGCTAGGTGAAAGGGAATTTCGCTCCATGCGGGTATCTTGCACTGTCCTCAGCAGAATAGCTCAGGCAAGAAGCAGCAGCTTCCTAAAAACCCGACACTGATTGCCCAACGAAGCTCTGCTTTCTCAGAGAGGAGGCCTGGCCATAGATGATTTCGCTCCATGCGGGTTTATTACAATTTGCAGGGAAGTCTAACTCAGGCAAGCAGCAACAGCATCCCTCAGACGCGACTCTGATTTCCCAACGAAAGCTGTGACTTCCCAAAAGGGATGCCCGGGCAAAGTGGCTTTCGCTCTATGCGGGGCTCTCCCACCGTCCTACGAATACTAGGCTAAGGCAAGCAGCCACAGCAGCCTACAGATCTGACTCTGATTTACCAACTGAACTAAGCAGGCACAATCAAAAACCAACAGCAGCGTGCGTTGCCTAGGATGGCACTCTATGCTCACTTCATGTCCTGGCATAGGCAAGGCTAGGCCTTTTGCACTAGCGCTCGCGCGGAATCGGGGACTAAGCCAGTGCCTTCCCCACAGGAGAGGAGAGTCGACATGAACCCTGCACACTGCCCGTGCACTGGGCTGGGGATCTGTTTGGGTCTGTCCCCCCTCCTACCCCGGCACACTTCCTGACACCAACAACGTTGTCACATCTTGAGGAAGACAGCATCGGACTGCCCGTTCGTCCAGGGAGCTGTTTCTGCGAGTTGAAGCTATGGCGCTTGGTGGCAAGCCCAAGTCTGCCCTAGGCACAGGTGGTCAAGGAGACGCTGTCCCCTTGGGACCAGAGACACAGGACAGGCCTGCCTTCTGCCCAGACTCCTTCCTCAGTGTGGAGCACACCTGCCTGCCATAGTCATACTCTTCTGTCACCTTAGCAGCCAGGCCTCCGACCCTCAGCACAGGTAGATGGTGACACTTGTCTTACAACGGGCCCGCTGTTCCTGCTAGTGCCAACTCTCCTGCATCGCGACCGTTTCCCGAACACAAAGCCAACGGCTCCTTCTCTTTGCCCGTGGCAGCGTGATGCACCTTCCCCAGACTTGCTCTTGGGGAGCACAGTGACAGACGTGTCCCTTTCCATAAGGCCCTTTCCAGAAGTGCAACCACGCTTCTCTCTCTGGCAGAGGGGATGCTAGGTAAAAGATAATTTCGCTCCATGCGGGTATCTTGCACTGTCCTGAGCAGACTAGCCCAGGCAAGAAGCAGCAGCTTCCCACAAACCCGACTCTGATTGCCCAACGAATGCTATGCTTTCCCAGAGAGGATGCCTGGGCATAGAAGGATTTCGTTCCATGCGGGATTATTACAACGTGCAGGGGAGACTAGATCAGGGAAGCAGCAGCAGCATACCTCAGACGCGACTCTGTTTTCACAAGTAGCTGGTGACTCTTGTCTTACAACGGGCCCGCTGTTCCTGCCAGTGCCAACTCTCCTGCATCGCGACCGTTTCCCGAACACAAAGCCAACGGCTCCTTCTCTTTGCCCGTGGCAGCGTGCTGCACCTTCCCCAGACTTGCTCTTGGGGAGCACGGTGACAGACGTGTCCCTTTCCTTAAGCCCCTTTCCAGAGGTGCAACCACGCTTCTCTCTCTGGCAAAGGGGATGCTAGGTGAAAGGGAATTTCGCTCCATGCGGGTATCTTGCACTGTCCTCAGCAGAATAGCTCAGGCAAGAAGCAGCAGCTTCCTAAAAACCTGACACTGATTGCCCAACGAAGCTCTGCTTTCTCAGAGAGGAGGCCTGGCCATAGATGATTTCGCTCCATGCGGGTTTATTACAATTTGCAGGGAAGTCTAACTCAGGCAAGCAGCAACAGCATCCCTCAGACGCGACTCTGATTTCCCAACGAAAGCTGTGACTTCCCAAAGGGGATGCCCGGGCAAAGTGGCTTTCGCTCTATGCGGGGCTCTCCCACCGTCCTACGAATACTAGGCTAAGGCAAGCAGCCACAGCAGCCTACAGATCTGACTCTGATTTACCAACTGAACTAAGCAGGCACAATCAAAAACCAACAGCAGCGTGCGTTGCCTAGGATGGCACTCTATGCTCACTTCATGTCCTGGCATAGGCAAGGCTAGGCCTTTTGCACTAGCGCTCGCGTGGATTCGGGGACTAAGCCAGTGCCTTCCCCACAGGAGAGGAGAGTCGACATGAACCCTGCACACTGCCCGTGCACGGGGATGGGGATCTGTTTGGGTCTGTCCCCCCTGCTACCCCGGCACACTTCCTGACACCAACAACGTTGTCACATCTTGGAGGAAGACGGCATCGGACTGCCCGTTCGTCCAGGGAGCTGTTTCTGCGAGTTGAAGCTATGGCGCTTGGTGGCAAGCCCAAGTCTGCCCTAGGCACAGGTGGTCAAGGAGACGCTGTCCCCTTGGGACCAGAGACACAGGACAGGCCTGCCTTCTGCCCAGACTCCTTCCTCAGTGTGGAGCACACCTGCCTGCCATAGTCATACTCTTCTGTCACCTTAGCAGCCAGGCCTCCGACCCTCAGCACAGGTAGATGGTGACACTTGTCTTACAACGGGCCCGCTGTTCCTGCCAGTGCCAACTCTCCTTCATCGCGACCGTTTCCCGAACACAAAGCCAATGGCTCCTTCTCTTTGCCCGTGGCAGCGTGATGAACCTTCCCAAGATTTGCTCTTGGGGAGCACAGTGACAGACGTGTCCCTTTCCTTAAGGCCCTTTCCAGAGGTGCAACCACGCTTCTCTCTCTGGCAGAGGGGATGCTAGGTAAAAGATAATTTCGCTCCATGCGGGTATCTTGCACTGTCCTGAGCAGACTAGCTCAGGCAAGAAGCAGCAGCTTCCCACAAACCCGACTCTGATTGCCCAACGAATGCTGTGCTTTCACAGAGAGGATGCCTGGGCATAGAAGGATTTCATTCCAGGCGGGATTATTACAACGTGCGGGGGAGACTAGATCAGGGAAGCAGCAGCAGCATCCCTCAGACGCGACTCTGTTTTCACAAGTAGCTGGTGACACTTGTCTTACAACGGGCCCGCTGTTCCTGCCAGTGCCAACTCCCCTGCATCGTGACCGTTTCCCGAACACAAAGCCAACGGCTCCTTCTCTTTGCCCCTGGCAGCTTGATGCACCTTCCCCAGACTTGCTCTTGGGGAGCACTGTGACAGACGTGTCCCTTTCCTTAAGGCCCTTTCCAGAGGTGCAACCACGCTTCTCTCTCTGGCAGAGGGGATGCTAGGTAAAAGAAAATTTCGCTCCATGCGGGTTTCTTGCACTGTCCTGAGCAGAGTAGCTCAGGGAAGAAGCAGCAGCTTCCCACAAACCCGACTCTGATTGCCCAACGATTGCTATGCTTTCCCAGAGAGGATGCCTGGGCATAGAAGGATTTCGTTCCATGCGGGATTATTACAACGTGCAGGGGACACTAGATCAGGGAAGCAGAAGCAGCATCCCTCAGACGCGACTCTGTTTTCACAAGTAGCTGGTGACTCTTGTCTTACAACGGGCCCGCTGTTCCTGCCAGTGCCAACTCTCCTGCATCGCGACCGTTTCCCGAACACAAAGCCAACGGCTCCTTCTCTTTGCCCGTGGCAGCGTGCTGCACCTTCCCCAGACTTGCTCTTGGGGAGCACGGAGACAGACGTGTCCCTTTCCTTAAGCCCCTTTCGAGAGGTGCATCCACGCTTCTCTCTCAGGCAGAGGGGATGCTAGGTGAAAGGGAATTTCGCTCCATGCGGGTATCTTGCACTGTCCTCAGCAGAATAGCTCAGGCAAGAAGCAGCAGCTTCCTAAAAACCCGACTCTAATTGCCCAACGAATGCTCTGCTTTCTCAGAGAGGAGGCCTGGCCATAGATGATTTCGCTCCATGCGGGTTTATTACAATTTGCAGGGAAGTCTAACTCAGGCAAGCAGCAACAGCATCCCTCAGAGGCGACTCTGATTTCCCAACGAAAGCTGTGACTTCCCAAAGGGGATGCCCGGGCAAAGTGGCTTTCGCTCTATGCGGGGCTCTCCCACCGTCCTACGAATACTAGGCTAAGGCAAGCAGCCACAGCAGCCTACAGATCTGACTCTGATTTACCAACTGAACTAAGCAGGCACAATCAAAAACCAACAGCAGCGTGCGTTGCCTAGGATGGCACTCTATGCTCACTTCATGTCCTGGCATAGGCAAGGCTAGGCCTTTTGCACTAGCGCTCGCGTGGATTCGGGGACTAAGCCAGTGCCTTCCCCACAGGAGAGGAGAGTCGACATGAACCCTGCACACTGCCCGTGCACGGGGATGGGGATCTGTTTGGGTCTGTCCCCCCTGCTACCCCGGCACACTTCCTGACACCAACAACGTTGTCACATCTTGGAGGAAGACGGCATCGGACTGCCCGTTCGTCCAGGGAGCTGTTTCTGCGAGTTGAAGCTATGGCGCTTGGTGGCAAGCCCAAGTCTGCCCTAGGCACAGGTGGTCAAGGAGACGCTGTCCCCTTGGGACCAGAGACACAGGACAGGCCTGCCTTCTGCCCAGACTCCTTCCTCAGTGTGGAGCACACCTGCCTGCCATAGTCATACTCTTCTGTCACCTTAGCAGCCAGGCCTCCGACCCTCAGCACAGGTAGATGGTGACACTTGTCTTACAACGGGCCCGCTGTTCCTGCCAGTGCCAACTCTCCTTCATCGCGACCGTTTCCCGAACACAAAGCCAATGGCTCCTTCTCTTTGCCCGTGGCAGCGTGATGAACCTTCCCAAGATTTGCTCTTGGGGAGCACAGTGACAGACGTGTCCCTTTCCTTAAGGCCCTTTCCAGAGGTGCAACCACGCTTCTCTCTCTGGCAGAGGGGATGCTAGGTAAAAGATAATTTCGCTCCATGCGGGTATCTTGCACTGTCCTGAGCAGACTAGCTCAGGCAAGAAGCAGCAGCTTCCCACAAACCCGACTCTGATTGCCCAACGAATGCTGTGCTTTCACAGAGAGGATGCCTGGGCATAGAAGGATTTCATTCCAGGCGGGATTATTACAACGTGCGGGGGAGACTAGATCAGGGAAGCAGCAGCAGCATCCCTCAGACGCGACTCTGTTTTCACAAGTAGCTGGTGACACTTGTCTTACAACGGGCCCGCTGTTCCTGCCAGTGCCAACTCCCCTGCATCGTGACCGTTTCCCGAACACAAAGCCAACGGCTCCTTCTCTTTGCCCCTGGCAGCTTGATGCACCTTCCCCAGACTTGCTCTTGGGGAGCACTGTGACAGACGTGTCCCTTTCCTTAAGGCCCTTTCCAGAGGTGCAACCACGCTTCTCTCTCTGGCAGAGGGGATGCTAGGTAAAAGAAAATTTCGCTCCATGCGGGTTTCTTGCACTGTCCTGAGCAGAGTAGCTCAGGGAAGAAGCAGCAGCTTCCCACAAACTCGACTCTGATTGCCCAACGATTGCTATGCTTTCCCAGAGAGGATGCCTGGGCATAGAAGGATTTCGTTCCATGCGGGATTATTACAACGTGCAGGGGACACTAGATCAGGGAAGCAGAAGCAGCATCCCTCAGACGCGACTCTGTTTTCACAAGTAGCTGGTGACTCTTGTCTTACAACGGGCCCGCTGTTCCTGCCAGTGCCAACTCTCCTGCATCGCGACCGTTTCCCGAACACAAAGCCAACGGCTCCTTCTCTTTGCCCGTGGCAGCGTGCTGCACCTTCCCCAGACTTGCTCTTGGGGAGCACGGTGACAGACGTGTCCCTTTCCTTAAGCCCCTTTCGAGAGGTGCATCCACGCTTCTCTCTCAGGCAGAGGGGATGCTAGGTGAAAGGGAATTTCGCTCCATGCGGGTATCTTGCACTGTCCTCAGCAGAATAGCTCAGGCAAGAAGCAGCAGCTTCCTAAAAACCCGACTCTAATTGCCCAACGAATGCTCTGCTTTCTCAGAGAGGAGGCCTGGCCATAGATGATTTCGCTCCATGCGGGTTTATTACAATTTGCAGGGAAGTCTAACTCAGGCAAGCAGCAACAGCATCCCTCAGACGCGACTCTGATTTCCCAACGAAAGCTGTGACTTCCCAAAGGGGATGCCCGGGCAAAGTGGCTTTCGCTCTATGCGGGGCTCTCCCACCGTCCTACGAATACTAGGCTAAGGCAAGCAG
The DNA here is from genome assembly GCF_020171115.1 of Neogale vison. NCBI lineage: Eukaryota > Metazoa > Chordata > Mammalia > Carnivora > Mustelidae > Neogale > Neogale vison. The sequence goes on from NC_058101.1 coordinate 218,007,866, forward strand.
CCACAGCAGCCTACAGATCTGACTCTGATTTACCAACTGAACTAAGCAGGCACAATCAAAAACCAACAGCAGCGTGTGTTGCCTAGGATGGCACTCTATGCTCACTTCATGTCCTGTCATAGGCAAGGCTAGGCCTTTTGCACTAGCGCTCGTGTGGAATCGGGGACTAAGCCAGTGCCTTCCCCACAGGAGAGGAGAGTCGACATGATCCCTGCACACCGCCCGTGCACTGGGCTAGGGATCTGTTTGGGTCTGTCCCCCCTCCTACCCCGGCACACTTCCTGACACCAACAACGTTGTCACATCTTGGAGGAAGACGGCATCGGACTGCCCGTTCGTCCAGGGAGCTGTTTCTGCGAGTTGAAGCTATGGCGCTTGGTGGCAAGCCCAAGTCTGCCCTAGGCACAGGTGGTCAAGGAGACGCTGTCCCCTTGGGACCAGAGACACAGGACAGGCCTGCCTTCTGCCCAGACTCCTTCCTCAGTGTGGAGCACACCTGCCTGCCATAGTCATACTCTTCTGTCACCTTAGCAGCCAGGCCTCCGACCCTCAGCACAGGTAGATGGTGACACTTGTCTTACAACGGGCCCGCTGTTCTTGCCAGTGCCAACTCTCCTTCATCGCGACCGTTTCCCGAACACAAAGCCAACGGCTCCTTCTCTTTGCCCGTGGCAGCGTGATGCACCTTCCCGAGACTTGCTCTTGGGGAGCACAGTGACAGACGTGTCCCTTTCCATAAGGCCCTTTCCAGAGGTGCAACCACGCTTCTCTCTCTGGCATGGGGGATGCTAGCTAAAAGAAAATTTCGCTCCATGCCGGTATCTTGCACTGTCCTGAGCAGACTAGCTCAGGCAAGAAGCAGCAGCTTCCCACAAACCCGACTCTGATTGCCCAACGAATGCTATGCTTTCCCAGAGAGGATGCCTGGGCATAGAAGGATTTCGTTCCATGCGGGATTATTACAACGTGCAGGGGACACTAGATCAGGGAAGCAGCAGCAGCATACTTCAGACGCGACTCTGTTTTCCAAGTAGCTGGTGACTCTTGTCTTACAACGGGCGCGCTGTTCCTGCCAGTGCCAACTCTCCTGCATCGCGACCGTTTCCCGAACTCAAAGCGAACGGCTCCTTCTCTTTGCCTGTGGCAGCGTGCTGTACCTTCCCCAGACTTGCTCTTGGGGAGCACTGTGACAGACGTGTCCCTTTCCTTAAGGCCCTTTCCAGAGGTGCAACCACGCTTCTCTCTCTGGCATAGGGGATGCTAGGTGAAAGAAAATTTCGCTCCATGCGGGTATCTTGCACTGTCCTGAGCAGAGTAGCTCAGGCAAGAAGCAGCAGCTTCCCACAAACCCGACTCTGATTGCCCAACGAATGCTATGCTTTCCCAGATCGGATGCCTGGGCATAGAAGGATTTCGTTCCATGCGGGTTTATTACAACGTGCAGGGGAGACTAGATCAGGGAAGCAGCAGCAGCATCCCTCAGATGTGACTCTGATTTCCCAACGAAAGCTGTGCCTTCCCAGAGGGGATGCCCGGGCAAAGAGGCTTTCGCTCTATGCGGGGCTCTCCCACCGTCCTACGAATACTAGGCTAAGGCAAGCAGCCACAGCAGCCTACAGATCCGACTCTGATTTACCAGCTACTGCTATACGTTCGCAGAGGTTTTCAGCTGGCGCGAACTGCCCTTCGCTGCTGCTTCACAGCAAGGCTTTGGGCATTCGCTCTGACACTTCAAAGAAGAAGAGCTGCGGGAGAGCTAGTGTATCTTGGGCCTTGCTTTCCGGGGCTCCATGTTCGCGCCGTGCGTTCTCCCTGCCAAGCCGAACTAAGCAGGGTCAATCACAAACCTACAGCAGTGTGCGTTGCCTAGGATGGCACTCTATGCTCACTTCATGTCTTGGCATAGGCAAGGCTAGGCCTTTTGCACTAGAGCTCGCGTGGAATCGGGGACTAAGCCAGTGCCTTCCCCACAGGAGAGGAGAGTCGACATGAACCCTGCACACTGCCCGTGCACGGGGATGGGGATCTGTTTGGGTCTGTCCCCCCTCCTACCCCGGCACACTTCCTGACACCAACAACGTTGTCACATCTTGGAGGAAGACGGCATCGGACTGCCCGTTCGTCCAGGGAGCTGTTTCTGCGAGTTGCGGCTATGGCGCTTGGTGGCAAGCCCAAGTCTGCCCTAGGCAGAGGGGGTCAAGGAGACGCTGTCCCCTTGGGACCAGAGACACAGGACCGGCCTGCCTTCTGCACAGACTCCTTCCTCAGTGTGGAGCACGCGTGCCTGCCCTAGTCCTACTCTACTGTCACCTTAGCAGCCAGGCCTCCATCCTTCAGCACAGGTAGATGGTGACACTTGTCTTACAACGGGCCCGCTGTTCCTGCCAGTGCCAACTCTCCTGCATCGCGACCTTTTCCCGAACACAAAGCCAACGGCTCCTTCTCTTTGCCCGTGGCAGCGTGCTGCACCTTGCCCAGACTTGCTCTTGGGGAGCACGGTGACAGACGTGTCCCTTTCCTTAAGGCCCTTTCCAGAGGTGCAACCACGCTTCTCTCTCTGGCAGAGGGGATGCTAGGTGAAAGGGAATTTCGCTCCATGCGGGTATCTTGCACTGTCCTCAGCAGAATAGCTCAGGCAAGAAGCAGCAGCTTCCTAAAAACCCGACACTGATTGCCCAACGAAGCTCTGCTTTCTCAGAGAGGAGGCCTGGCCATAGATGATTTCGCTCCATGCGGGTTTATTACAATTTGCAGGGAAGTCTAACTCAGGCAAGCAGCAACAGCATCCCTCAGACGCGACTCTGATTTCCCAACGAAAGCTGTGACTTCCCAAAAGGGATGCCCGGGCAAAGTGGCTTTCGCTCTATGCGGGGCTCTCCCACCGTCCTACGAATACTAGGCTAAGGCAAGCAGCCACAGCAGCCTACAGATCTGACTCTGATTTACCAACTGAACTAAGCAGGCACAATCAAAAACCAACAGCAGCGTGCGTTGCCTAGGATGGCACTCTATGCTCACTTCATGTCCTGGCATAGGCAAGGCTAGGCCTTTTGCACTAGCGCTCGCGCGGAATCGGGGACTAAGCCAGTGCCTTCCCCACAGGAGAGGAGAGTCGACATGAACCCTGCACACTGCCCGTGCACTGGGCTGGGGATCTGTTTGGGTCTGTCCCCCCTCCTACCCCGGCACACTTCCTGACACCAACAACGTTGTCACATCTTGAGGAAGACAGCATCGGACTGCCCGTTCGTCCAGGGAGCTGTTTCTGCGAGTTGAAGCTATGGCGCTTGGTGGCAAGCCCAAGTCTGCCCTAGGCACAGGTGGTCAAGGAGACGCTGTCCCCTTGGGACCAGAGACACAGGACAGGCCTGCCTTCTGCCCAGACTCCTTCCTCAGTGTGGAGCACACCTGCCTGCCATAGTCATACTCTTCTGTCACCTTAGCAGCCAGGCCTCCGACCCTCAGCACAGGTAGATGGTGACACTTGTCTTACAACGGGCCCGCTGTTCCTGCTAGTGCCAACTCTCCTGCATCGCGACCGTTTCCCGAACACAAAGCCAACGGCTCCTTCTCTTTGCCCGTGGCAGCGTGATGCACCTTCCCCAGACTTGCTCTTGGGGAGCACAGTGACAGACGTGTCCCTTTCCATAAGGCCCTTTCCAGAGGTGCAACCACGCTTCTCTCTCTGGCAGAGGGGATGCTAGGTAAAAGAAAATTTCGCTCCATGCGGGTTTCTTGCACTGTCCTGAGCAGAGTAGCTCAGGGAAGAAGCAGCAGCTTCCCACAAACCCGACTCTGATTGCCCAACGATTGCTATGCTTTCCCAGAGAGGATGCCTGGGCATAGAAGGATTTCGTTCCATGCGGGATTATTACAACGTGCAGGGGACACTAGATCAGGGAAGCAGAAGCAGCATCCCTCAGACGCGACTCTGTTTTCACAAGTAGCTGGTGACTCTTGTCTTACAACGGGCCCGCTGTTCCTGCCAGTGCCAACTCTCCTGCATCGCGACCGTTTCCCGAACACAAAGCCAACGGCTCCTTCTCTTTGCCCGTGGCAGCGTGCTGCACCTTCCCCAGACTTGCTCTTGGGGAGCACGGTGACAGACGTGTCCCTTTCCTTAAGCCCCTTTCGAGAGGTGCATCCACGCTTCTCTCTCAGGCAGAGGGGATGCTAGGTGAAAGGGAATTTCGCTCCATGCGGGTATCTTGCACTGTCCTCAGCAGAATAGCTCAGGCAAGAAGCAGCAGCTTCCTAAAAACCCGACTCTAATTGCCCAACGAATGCTCTGCTTTCTCAGAGAGGAGGCCTGGCCAAAGATGATTTCGCTCCATGCTGGTTTATTACAATTTGCAGGGAAGTCTAACTCAGGCAAGCAGCAACAGCATCCCTCAGAGGCGACTCTGATTTCCCAACGAAAGCTGTGACTTCCCAAAGGGGATGCCCGGGCAAAGTGGCTTTCGCTCTATGTGGGGCTCTCCCACCGTCCTACGAATACTAGGCTAAGGCAAGCAGCCACAGCAGCCTACAGATCTGACTCTGATTTACCAACTGAACTAAGCAGGCACAATCAAAAACCAACAGTAGCGTGTGTTGCCTAGGATGGCACTCTATGCTCACTTCATGTCCTGTCATAGGCAAGGCTAGGCCTTTTGCACTAGCGCTCGTGTGGAATCGGGGACTAAGCCAGTGCCTTCCCCACAGGAGAGGAGAGTCGACATGATCCCTGCACACCGCCCGTGCACTGGGCTAGGGATCTGTTTGGGTCTGTCCCCCCTCCTACCCCGGCACACTTCCTGACACCAACAACGTTGTCACATCTTGGAGGAAGACGGCATCGGACTGCCCGTTCGTCCAGGGAGCTGTTTCTGCGAGTTGAAGCTATGGCGCTTGGTGGCAAGCCCAAGTCTGCCCTAGGCACAGGTGGTCAAGGAGACGCTGTCCCCTTGGGACCAGAGACACAGGACAGGCCTGCCTTCTGCCCAGACTCCTTCCTCAGTGTGGAGCACACCTGCCTGCCATAGTCATACTCTTCTGTCACCTTAGCAGCCAGGCCTCCGACCCTCAGCACAGGTAGATGGTGACACTTGTCTTACAACGGGCCCGCTGTTCTTGCCAGTGCCAACTCTCCTTCATCGCGACCGTTTCCCGAACACAAAGCCAACGGCTCCTTCTCTTTGCCCGTGGCAGCGTGATGCACCTTCCCGAGACTTGCTCTTGGGGAGCACAGTGACAGACGTGTCCCTTTCCATAAGGCCCTTTCCAGAGGTGCAACCACGCTTCTCTCTCTGGCAGAGGGGATGCTAGGTAAAAGATAATTTCGCTCCATGTGGGTATCTTGCACTGTCCTGAGCAGACTAGCTCAGGAAAGAAGCAGCAGCTTCCCACAAACCCGACTCTGATTGCCCAACGAATGCTATGCTTTCCCAGAGAGGATGCCTGGGCATAGAAGGATTTCATTCCATGCGGGATTATTACAACGTGCAGGGGAGACTAGATCAGGGAAGCAGCAGCAGCATCCCTCAGACGCGACTCTGTTTTCACAAGTAGCTGGTGACACTGTCTTACAACGGGCCCGCTGTTCCTGCCAGTGCCAACTCTCCTGCATCGCGACCGTTTCCCGAACACAAAGCCAACGGCTCCTTCTCTTTGCCCGTGGCAGCGTGCTGCACCTTCCCCAGACTTGCTCTTGGGGAGCACGGTGACAGACGTGTCCCTTTCCATAAGGCCCTTTCCAGAGGTGCAACCACGCTTCTCTCTCTGGCAGAGGGGATGCTAGGTAAAAGAAAATTTCGCTCCATGCGGGTATCTTGCACTGTCCTGAGCAGAGTAGCTCAGGCAAGAAGCAGCAGCTTCCCAAAAACCCGACTCTGATTGCCCAACGAATGCTATGCTTTCCCAGAGAGGATGCCTGGACATAGAAGGATTTCGTTCCATGCGGGTTTATTACAACGTGCAGGGGAGACTAGCTCAGGGAAGCAGCAGCAGCATCCCTCAGACGCGACTCTGATTTCCCAACGAAAGCTGTGCCTTCCCAGAGGGGATGCCCGGGCAAAGAGGCTTTCGCTCTATGCGGGGCTCTCCAACCGTCCTACGAATACTAGGCTTAGGCAAGCAGCCACAGCAGCCTACAGATCCGACTCTGATTTACCAGCTACTGCTATACGTTCGCAGAGGTTTTCAGCTGGCGCGAACTGCCCTTCGCTGCTGCTTCACAGCAAGGCTTTGGGCATTCGCTCTGAGACTTCAAAGAAGAAGAGCTGCGGGAGAGCTAGTGTATCTTGGGCCTTGCTTTCCGGGGCTCCATGTTCGCGCCATGCGTTCTCCCTGCCAAGCCGAACTAAGCAGGGTCAATCACAAACCTACAGCAGTGTGCGTTGCCTAGGATGGCACTCTATGCTCACTTCATGTCCTGGCATAGGCAAGGCTAGGCCTTTTGCACTAGCGCTCGCGTGGAATCGGGGACTAAGCCAGTGCCTTCCCCACAGGAGAGGAGAGTCGACATGAACCCTGCACACTGCCCGTGCACGGGGATGGAGATCTGTTTGGGTCTGTCCTCCCTCCTACCCCGGCACACTTCCTGACACCTACAACGTTGTCACATCTTGGAGGAAGACGGCATCGGACTGCCCGTTCGTCCAGGGAGCTGTTTCTGCGAGTTGCGGCTATGGCGCTTGGTGGCAAGCCCAAGTCTGCCCTAGGCAGAGGGGGTCAAGGAGACGCTGTCCCCTTGGGACCAGAGACACAGGACCGGCCTGCCTTCTGCACAGACTCCTTCCTCAGTGTGGAGCACGCGTGTCTGCCCTAGTCGTACTCTTCTGTCACCTTAGCAGCCAGGCCTCCGTCCCTCAGCACAGGTAGATGGTGACACTTGACTTACAACGGGCCCGCTGTTCCTGCCAGTGCCAACTCTCCTGCATCGCGACCGTTTCCCGAACACAAAGCCAACGGCTCCTTCTCTTTGCCCGTGGCAGCGTGCTGCACCTTCCCCAGACTTGCTCTTGGGGAGCACGGTGACAGACGTGTCCCTTTCCTTAAGCCCCTTTCGAGAGGTGCATCCACGCTTCTCTCTCAGGCAGAGGGGATGCTAGGTGAAAGGGAATTTCGCTCCATGCGGGTATCTTGCACTGTCCTCAGCAGAATAGCTCAGGCAAGAAGCAGCAGCTTCCTAAAAACCCGACTCTAATTGCCCAACGAATGCTCTGCTTTCTCAGAGAGGAGGCCTGGCCATAGATGATTTCGCTCCATGCGGGTTTATTACAATTTGCAGGGAAGTCTAACTCAGGCAAGCAGCAACAGCATCCCTCAGACGCGACTCTGATTTCCCAACGAAAGCTGTGACTTCCCAAAGGGGATGCCCGGGCAAAGTGGCTTTCGCTCTATGCGGGGCTCTCCCACCGTCCTACGAATACTAGGCTAAGGCAAGCAGCCACAGCAGCCTACAGATCTGACTCTGATTTACCAACTGAACTAAGCAGGCACAATCAAAAACCAACAGCAGCGTGTGTTGCCTAGGATGGCACTCTATGCTCACTTCATGTCCTGTCATAGGCAAGGCTAGGCCTTTTGCACTAGCGCTCGTGTGGAATCGGGGACTAAGCCAGTGCCTTCCCCACAGGAGAGGAGAGTCGACATGATCCCTGCACACCGCCCGTGCACTGGGCTAGGGATCTGTTTGGGTCTGTCCCCCCTCCTACCCCGGCACACTTCCTGACACCAACAACGTTGTCACATCTTGGAGGAAGACGGCATCGGACTGCCCGTTCGTCCAGGGAGCTGTTTCTGCGAGTTGAAGCTATGGCGCTTGGTGGCAAGCCCAAGTCTGCCCTAGGCACAGGTGGTCAAGGAGACGCTGTCCCCTTGGGACCAGAGACACAGGACAGGCCTGCCTTCTGCCCAGACTCCTTCCTCAGTGTGGAGCACACCTGCCTGCCATAGTCATACTCTTCTGTCACCTTAGCAGCCAGGCCTCCGACCCTCAGCACAGGTAGATGGTGACACTTGTCTTACAACGGGCCCGCTGTTCTTGCCAGTGCCAACTCTCCTTCATCGCGACCGTTTCCCGAACACAAAGCCAACGGCTCCTTCTCTTTGCCCGTGGCAGCGTGATGCACCTTCCCGAGACTTGCTCTTGGGGAGCACAGTGACAGACGTGTCCCTTTCCATAAGGCCCTTTCCAGAGGTGCAACCACGCTTCTCTCTCTGGCATGGGGGATGCTAGCTAAAAGAAAATTTCGCTCCATGCCGGTATCTTGCACTGTCCTGAGCAGACTAGCTCAGGCAAGAAGCAGCAGCTTCCCACAAACCCGACTCTGATTGCCCAACGAATGCTGTGCTTTCACAGAGAGGATGCCTGGGCATAGAAGGATTTCATTCCAGGCGGGATTATTACAACGTGCGGGGGAGACTAGATCAGGGAAGCAGCAGCAGCATCCCTCAGACGCGACTCTGTTTTCACAAGTAGCTGGTGACACTTGTCTTACAACGGGCCCGCTGTTCCTGCCAGTGCCAACTCTCCTGCATCGTGACCGTTTCCCGAACACAAAGCCAACGGCTCCTTCTCTTTGCCCCTGGCAGCTTGATGCACCTTCCCCAGACTTGCTCTTGGGGAGCACTGTGACAGACGTGTCCCTTTCCTTAAGGCCCTTTCCAGAGGTGCAACCACGCTTCTCTCTCTGGCAGAGGGGATGCTAGGTAAAAGAAAATTTCGCTCCATGCGGGTTTCTTGCACTGTCCTGAGCAGAGTAGCTCAGGCAAGAAGCAGCAGCTTCCCACAAACCCGACTCTGATTGCCCAACGAATGCTATGCTTTCCCAGAGAGGATGCCTGGACATAGAAGGATTTCATTCCATGCGGGTTTATTACAACGTGCAGAGGACACTAGATCAGGGAAGCAGCAGCAGCATCCCTCAGACGCGACTCTGTTTTCACAAGTAGCTGGTGACTCTTGTCTTACAACGGGCCCGCTGTTCCTGCCAGTGCCAACTCTCCTGCATCGCGACCGTTTCCCGAACACAAAGCCAACGGCTCCTTCTCTTTGCCCGTGGCAGCGTGCTGCACCTTCCCCAGACTTGCTCTTGGGGAGCACGGTGACAGACGTGTCCCTTTCCTTAAGCCCCTTTCGAGAGGTGCATCCATGCTTCTCTCTCTGGCAGAGGGGATGCTAGGTGAATGGGAATTTCGCTCCATGCGGGTATCTTGCACTGTCCTCAGCAGAATAGCTCAGGCAAGAAGCAGCAGCTTCCTAAAAACCCGACTCTAATTGCCCAACGAATGCTCTGCTTTCTCAGAGAGGAGGCCTGGCCATAGATGATTTCGCTCCATGCGGGTTTATTACAATTTGCAGGGAAGTCTAACTCAGGCAAGCAGCAACAGCATCCCTCAGACGCGACTCTGATTTCCCAACGAAAGCTGTGACTTCCCAAAGGGGATGCCCGGGCAAAGTGGCTTTCGCTCTATGCGGGGCTCTCCCACCGTCCTACGAATACTAGGCTAAGGCAAGCAGCCACAGCAGCCTACAGATCTGACTCTGATTTACCAACTGAACTAAGCAGGCACAATCAAAATCCAACAGCAGCGTGTGTTGCCTAGGATGGCACTCTATGCTCACTTCATGTCCTGTCATAGGCAAGGCTAGGCCTTTTGCACTAGCGCTCGTGTGGAATCGGGGACTAAGCCAGTGCCTTCCCCACAGGAGAGGAGAGTCGACATGATCCCTGCACACCGCCCGTGCACTGGGCTAGGGATCTGTTTGGGTCTGTCCCCCCTCCTACCCCGGCACACTTCCTGACACCAACAACGTTGTCACATCTTGGAGGAAGACGGCATCGGACTGCCCGTTCGTCCAGGGAGCTGTTTCTGCGAGTTGAAGCTATGGCGCTTGGTGGCAAGCCCAAGTCTGCCCTAGGCACAGGTGGTCAAGGAGACGCTGTCCCCTTGGGACCAGAGACACAGGACAGGCCTGCCTTCTGCCCAGACTCCTTCCTCAGTGTGGAGCACACCTGCCTGCCATAGTCATACTCTTCTGTCACCTTAGCAGCCAGGCCTCCGACCCTCAGCACAGGTAGATGGTGACACTTGTCTTACAACGGGCCCGCTGTTCTTGCCAGTGCCAACTCTCCTTCATCGCGACCGTTTCCCGAACACAAAGCCAACGGCTCCTTCTCTTTGCCCGTGGCAGCGTGATGCACCTTCCCGAGACTTGCTCTTGGGGAGCACAGTGACAGACGTGTCCCTTTCCATAAGGCCCTTTCCAGAGGTGCAACCACGCTTCTCTCTCTGGCAGAGGGGATGCTAGGTAAAAGATAATTTCGCTCCATGCGGGTATCTTGCACTGTCCTGAGCAGAGTAGCTCAGGCAAGAAGCAGCAGCTTCCCACAAACCCGACTCTGATTGCCCAACGAATGCTATGCTTTCCCAGAGAGGATGCCTGGGCATAGAAGGATTTCATTCCATGCGGGATTATTACAACGTGCAGGGGAGACTAGATCAGGGAAGCAGCAGCAGCATCCCTCAGACGCGACTCTGTTTTCACAAGTAGCTGGTGACACTGTCTTACAACGGGCCCGCTGTTCCTGCCAGTGCCAACTCTCCTGCATCGCGACCGTTTCCCGAACACAAAGCCAACGGCTCCTTCTCTTTGCCCGTGGCAGCGTGCTGCACCTTCCCCAGACTTGCTCTTGGGGAGCACGGTGACAGACGTGTCCCTTTCCATAAGGCCCTTTCCAGAGGTGCAACCACGCTTCTCTCTCTGGCAGAGGGGATGCTAGGTAAAAGAAAATTTCGCTCCATGCGGGTATCTTGCACTGTCCTGAGCAGAGTAGCTCAGGCAAGAAGCAGCAGCTTCCCAAAAACCCGACTCTGATTGCCCAACGAATGCTATGCTTTCCCAGAGAGGATGCCTGGACATAGAAGGATTTCGTTCCATGCGGGTTTATTACAACGTGCAGGGGAGACTAGCTCAGGGAAGCAGCAGCAGCATCCCTCAGACGCGACTCTGATTTCCCAACGAAAGCTGTGCCTTCCCAGAGGGGATGCCCGGGCAAGGAGGCTTTCGCTCTATGCGGGGCTCTCCAACCGTCCTACGAATACTAGGCTTAGGCAAGCAGCCACAGCAGCCTACAGATCCGACTCTGATTTACCAGCTACTGCTATACGTTCGCAGAGGTTTTCAGCTGGCGCGAACTGCCCTTCGCTGCTGCTTCACAGCAAGGCTTTGGGCATTCGCTCTGAGACTTCAAAGAAGAAGAGCTGCGGGAGAGCTAGTGTATCTTGGGCCTTGCTTTCCGGGGCTCCATGTTCGCGCCATGCGTTCTCACTGCCAAGCCGAACTAAGCAGGTTCAATCACAAACCTACAGCAGTGTGCGTTGCCTAGGATGGCACTCTATGCTCACTTCATGTCCTGGCATAGGCAAGGCTAGGCCTTTTGCACTAGCGCTCGCGTGGAATCGGGGACTAAGCCAGTGCCTTCCCCACAGGAGAGGAGAGTCGACATGAACCCTGCACACTGCCCGTGCACGGGGATGGGGATCTGTTTGGGTCTGTCCTCCCTCCTACCCCGGCACACTTCCTGACACCTACAACGTTGTCACATCTTGGAGGAAGACGGCATCGGACTGCCCATTCGTCCAGGGAGCTGTTTCTGCGAGTTGAAGCTATGGCGCTTGGTGGCAAGCCCAAGTCTGCCCTAGGCACAGGTGATCAAGGAGACGCTGTCCCCTTGGGACCAGAGACACAGGACAGGCCTGCCTTCTGCCCAGACCCCTTCCTCAGTGTGGAGCACACCTGCCTGCCATAGTCATACTCTTCTGTCACCTTAGCAGCCAGGCCTCCGACCCTCAGCACAGGTAGATGGTGACACTTGTCTTACAACGGGCCCGCTGTTCTTGCCAGTGCCAACTCTCCTTCATCGCGACCGTTTCCCGAACACAAAGCCAACGGCTCCTTCTCTTTGCCCGTGGCAGCGTGATGCACCTTCCCCAGACTTGCTCTTGGGGAGCACAGTGACAGACGTGTCCCTTTCCATAAGGCCCTTTCCAGAGGTTCAACCACGCTTCTCTCTCTGGCAGAGGGGATGCTAGGTAAAAGATAATTTCGCTCCATGCGGGTATCTTGCACTGTCCTGAGCAGACTAGCTCAGGCAAGAAGCAGCAGCTTCCCACAAACCCGACTCTGAATGCCCAACGAATGCTATGCTTTCCCAGAGAGGATGCCTGGGCATAGAAGGATTTCATTCCAGGCGGGATTATTACAACGTGCAGGGGAGACTAGATCAGGGAAGCAGCAGCAGCATCCCTCAGACGCGACTCTGTTTTCACAAGTAGCTGGTGACACTTGTCTTACAACGGGCCCGCTGTTCCTGCCAGTGCCAACTCTCCTGCATCGTGACAGTTTCCCGAACACAGAGACAACGGCTCCTTCTCTTTGCCCGTGGCAGCGTGATGCACCTTCCCCAGACTTGCTCTTGGGGAGCACGGTGACAGACGTGTCCCTTTCCTTAAGGCCCTTTCCAGAGGTGCAACCACGCTTCTCTCTCTGGCATGGGGGATGCTAGCTAAAAGAAAATTTCGCTCCATGCCGGTATCTTGCACTGGCCTGAGCAGACTAGCTCAGGCAAGAAGCAGCAGCTTCCCACAAACCCGACTCTGATTGCCCAACGAATGTTATGCTTTCCCAGAGAGGATGCCTGGGCATAGAAGGATTTCGTTCCATGCGGGATTATTACAACGTGCAGGGGACACTAGATCAGGGAAGCAGCAGCAGCATACCTCAGACGCGACTCTGTTTTCCAAGTAGCTGGTGACTCTTGTCTTACAACGGGCGCGCTGTTCCTGCCAGTGCCAACTCTCCTGCATCGCGACCGTTTCCCGAACTCAAAGCGAACGGCTCCTTCTCTTTGCCTGTGGCAGCGTGCTGCACCTTCCCCAGACTTGCTCTTGGGGAGCACGGTGACAGACGTGTCCCTTTCCTTAAGGCCCTTTCCAGAGGTGCAACCACGCTTCTCTCTCTGGCATAGGGGATGCTAGGTGAAAGTATATTTCGCTCCATGCGGGTATCTTGCATTGTCCTGAGCAGAGTAGCTCAGGCAAGAAGCAGCAGCTTCCCACAAACCCGACTCTGATTGCCCAACGAATGCTATGCTTTCCCAGATCGGATGCCTGGGCATAGAAGGATTTCGTTCCATGCGGGTTTATTACAACGTGCAGGGGAGACTAGATCAAGTAAGCAGCAGCAGCATCCCTCAGATGTGACTCTGATTTCCCAACGAAAGCTGTGCCTTCCCAGAGGGGATGCCCGGGCAAAGAGGCTTTCGCTCTATGCGGGGCTCTCCCACCGTCCTACGAATACTAGGCTAAGGCAAGCAGCCACAGCAGCCTACAGATCCGACTCTGATTTACCAGCTACTGCTATACGTTCGCCGAGGTTTTCAGCTGGCGCGAACTGCCCTTCGCTGCTGCTTCACAGCAAGGCTTTGGGCATTCGCTCTGACACTTCAAAGAAGAAGAGCTGCGGGAGAGCTAGTGTATCTTGGGCCTTGCTTTCCGGGGCTCCATGTTCGCGCCGTGCGTTCTCCCTGCCAAGCCGAACTAAGCAGGGTCAATCACAAACCTACAGCAGTGTGCGTTTCCTAGGATGGCACTCTATGCTCACTTCATGTCCTGGCATAGGCAAGGCTAGGCCTTTTGCACTAGAGCTCGCGTGGAATCGGGGACTAAGCCAGTGCCTTCCCCACAGGAGAGGAGAGTCGACATGAACCCTGCACACTGCCCGTGCACGGGGATGGGGATCTGTTTGGGTCTGTCCCCCCTCCTACCCCGGCACACTTCCTGACACCAACAACGTTGTCACATCTTGGAGGAAGACGGCATCGGACTGCCCGTTCGTCCAGGGAGCTGTTTCTGCGAGTTGCGGCTATGGCGCTTGGTGGCAAGCCCAAGTCTGCCCTAGGCAGAGGGGGTCAAGGAGACGCTGTCCCCTTGGGACCAGAGACACAGGACCGGCCTGCCTTCTGCACAGACTCCTTCCTCAGTGTGGAGCACGCGTGCCTGCCCTAGTCCTACTCTACTGTCACCTTAGCAGCCAGGCCTCCATCCTTCAGCACAGGTAGATGGTGACACTTGTCTTACAACGGGCCCGCTGTTCCTGCCAGTGCCAACTCTCCTGCATCGCGACCTTTTCCCGAACACAAAGCCAACGGCTCCTTCTCTTTGCCCGTGGCAGCGTGCTGCACCTTCCCCAGACTTGCTCTTGGGGAGCACGGTGACAGACGTGTCCCTTTCCTTAAGGCCCTTTCCAGAGGTGCAACCACGCTTCTCTCTCTGGCAGAGGGGATGCTAGGTGAAAGGGAATTTCGCTCCATGCGGGTATCTTGCACTGTCCTCAGCAGAATAGCTCAGGCAAGAAGCAGCAGCTTCCTAAAAACCCGACACTGATTGCCCAACGAAGCTCTGCTTTCTCAGAGAGGAGGCCTGGCCATAGATGATTTCGCTCCATGCGGGTTTATTACAATTTGCAGGGAAGTCTAACTCAGGCAAGCAGCAACAGCATCCCTCAGACGCGACTCTGATTTCCCAACGAAAGCTGTGACTTCCCAAAAGGGATGCCCGGGCAAAGTGGCTTTCGCTCTATGCGGGGCTCTCCCACCGTCCTACGAATACTAGGCTAAGGCAAGCAGCCACAGCAGCCTACAGATCTGACTCTGATTTACCAACTGAACTAAGCAGGCACAATCAAAAACCAACAGCAGCGTGCGTTGCCTAGGATGGCACTCTATGCTCACTTCATGTCCTGGCATAGGCAAGGCTAGGCCTTTTGCACTAGCGCTCGCGCGGAATCGGGGACTAAGCCAGTGCCTTCCCCACAGGAGAGGAGAGTCGACATGAACCCTGCACACTGCCCGTGCACTGGGCTGGGGATCTGTTTGGGTCTGTCCCCCCTCCTACCCCGGCACACTTCCTGACACCAACAACGTTGTCACATCTTGAGGAAGACAGCATCGGACTGCCCGTTCGTCCAGGGAGCTGTTTCTGCGAGTTGAAGCTATGGCGCTTGGTGGCAAGCCCAAGTCTGCCCTAGGCACAGGTGGTCAAGGAGACGCTGTCCCCTTGGGACCAGAGACACAGGACAGGCCTGCCTTCTGCCCAGACTCCTTCCTCAGTGTGGAGCACACCTGCCTGCCATAGTCATACTCTTCTGTCACCTTAGCAGCCAGGCCTCCGACCCTCAGCACAGGTAGATGGTGACACTTGTCTTACAACGGGCCCGCTGTTCCTGCTAGTGCCAACTCTCCTGCATCGCGACCGTTTCCCGAACACAAAGCCAACGGCTCCTTCTCTTTGCCCGTGGCAGCGTGATGCACCTTCCCCAGACTTGCTCTTGGGGAGCACAGTGACAGACGTGTCCCTTTCCATAAGGCCCTTTCCAGAGGTGCAACCACGCTTCTCTCTCTGGCAGAGGGGATGCTAGGTAAAAGATAATTTCGCTCCATGCGGGTATCTTGCACTGTCCTGAGCAGACTAGCCCAGGCAAGAAGCAGCAGCTTCCCACAAACCCGACTCTGATTGCCCAACGAATGCTATGCTTTCCCAGAGAGGATGCCTGGGCATAGAAGGATTTCGTTCCATGCGGGATTATTACAACGTGCAGGGGAGACTAGATCAGGGAAGCAGCAGCAGCATCCCTCAGACGCGACTCTGTTTTCACAAGTAGCTGGTGACTCTTGTCTTACAACGGGCCCGCTGTTCCTGCCAGTGCCAACTCTCCTGCATCGCGACCGTTTCCCGAACACAAAGCCAACGGCTCCTTCTCTTTGCCCGTGGCAGCGTGCTGCACCTTCCCCAGACTTGCTCTTGGGGAGCACGGTGACAGACGTGTCCCTTTCCTTAAGCCCCTTTCCAGAGGTGCAACCACGCTTCTCTCTCTGGCAAAGGGGATGCTAGGTGAAAGGGAATTTCGCTCCATGCGGGTATCTTGCACTGTCCTCAGCAGAATAGCTCAGGCAAGAAGCAGCAGCTTCCTAAAAACCTGACACTGATTGCCCAACGAAGCTCTGCTTTCTCAGAGAGGAGGCCTGGCCATAGATGATTTCGCTCCATGCGGGTTTATTACAATTTGCAGGGAAGTCTAACTCAGGCAAGCAGCAACAGCATCCCTCAGACGCGACTCTGATTTCCCAACGAAAGCTGTGACTTCCCAAAGGGGATGCCCGGGCAAAGTGGCTTTCGCTCTATGCGGGGCTCTCCCACCGTCCTACGAATACTAGGCTAAGGCAAGCAGCCACAGCAGCCTACAGATCTGACTCTGATTTACCAACTGAACTAAGCAGGCACAATCAAAAACCAACAGCAGCGTGCGTTGCCTAGGATGGCACTCTATGCTCACTTCATGTCCTGGCATAGGCAAGGCTAGGCCTTTTGCACTAGCGCTCGCGTGGATTCGGGGACTAAGCCAGTGCCTTCCCCACAGGAGAGGAGAGTCGACATGAACCCTGCACACTGCCCGTGCACGGGGATGGGGATCTGTTTGGGTCTGTCCCCCCTGCTACCCCGGCACACTTCCTGACACCAACAACGTTGTCACATCTTGGAGGAAGACGGCATCGGACTGCCCGTTCGTCCAGGGAGCTGTTTCTGCGAGTTGAAGCTATGGCGCTTGGTGGCAAGCCCAAGTCTGCCCTAGGCACAGGTGGTCAAGGAGACGCTGTCCCCTTGGGACCAGAGACACAGGACAGGCCTGCCTTCTGCCCAGACTCCTTCCTCAGTGTGGAGCACACCTGCCTGCCATAGTCATACTCTTCTGTCACCTTAGCAGCCAGGCCTCCGACCCTCAGCACAGGTAGATGGTGACACTTGTCTTACAACGGGCCCGCTGTTCCTGCCAGTGCCAACTCTCCTTCATCGCGACCGTTTCCCGAACACAAAGCCAATGGCTCCTTCTCTTTGCCCGTGGCAGCGTGATGAACCTTCCCAAGATTTGCTCTTGGGGAGCACAGTGACAGACGTGTCCCTTTCCTTAAGGCCCTTTCCAGAGGTGCAACCACGCTTCTCTCTCTGGCAGAGGGGATGCTAGGTAAAAGATAATTTCGCTCCATGCGGGTATCTTGCACTGTCCTGAGCAGACTAGCTCAGGCAAGAAGCAGCAGCTTCCCACAAACCCGACTCTGATTGCCCAACGAATGCTGTGCTTTCACAGAGAGGATGCCTGGGCATAGAAGGATTTCATTCCAGGCGGGATTATTACAACGTGCGGGGGAGACTAGATCAGGGAAGCAGCAGCAGCATCCCTCAGACGCGACTCTGTTTTCACAAGTAGCTGGTGACACTTGTCTTACAACGGGCCCGCTGTTCCTGCCAGTGCCAACTCCCCTGCATCGTGACCGTTTCCCGAACACAAAGCCAACGGCTCCTTCTCTTTGCCCCTGGCAGCTTGATGCACCTTCCCCAGACTTGCTCTTGGGGAGCACTGTGACAGACGTGTCCCTTTCCTTAAGGCCCTTTCCAGAGGTGCAACCACGCTTCTCTCTCTGGCAGAGGGGATGCTAGGTAAAAGAAAATTTCGCTCCATGCGGGTTTCTTGCACTGTCCTGAGCAGAGTAGCTCAGGGAAGAAGCAGCAGCTTCCCACAAACCCGACTCTGATTGCCCAACGATTGCTATGCTTTCCCAGAGAGGATGCCTGGGCATAGAAGGATTTCGTTCCATGCGGGATTATTACAACGTGCAGGGGACACTAGATCAGGGAAGCAGAAGCAGCATCCCTCAGACGCGACTCTGTTTTCACAAGTAGCTGGTGACTCTTGTCTTACAACGGGCCCGCTGTTCCTGCCAGTGCCAACTCTCCTGCATCGCGACCGTTTCCCGAACACAAAGCCAACGGCTCCTTCTCTTTGCCCGTGGCAGCGTGCTGCACCTTCCCCAGACTTGCTCTTGGGGAGCACGGAGACAGACGTGTCCCTTTCCTTAAGCCCCTTTCGAGAGGTGCATCCACGCTTCTCTCTCAGGCAGAGGGGATGCTAGGTGAAAGGGAATTTCGCTCCATGCGGGTATCTTGCACTGTCCTCAGCAGAATAGCTCAGGCAAGAAGCAGCAGCTTCCTAAAAACCCGACTCTAATTGCCCAACGAATGCTCTGCTTTCTCAGAGAGGAGGCCTGGCCATAGATGATTTCGCTCCATGCGGGTTTATTACAATTTGCAGGGAAGTCTAACTCAGGCAAGCAGCAACAGCATCCCTCAGAGGCGACTCTGATTTCCCAACGAAAGCTGTGACTTCCCAAAGGGGATGCCCGGGCAAAGTGGCTTTCGCTCTATGCGGGGCTCTCCCACCGTCCTACGAATACTAGGCTAAGGCAAGCAGCCACAGCAGCCTACAGATCTGACTCTGATTTACCAACTGAACTAAGCAGGCACAATCAAAAACCAACAGCAGCGTGCGTTGCCTAGGATGGCACTCTATGCTCACTTCATGTCCTGGCATAGGCAAGGCTAGGCCTTTTGCACTAGCGCTCGCGTGGATTCGGGGACTAAGCCAGTGCCTTCCCCACAGGAGAGGAGAGTCGACATGAACCCTGCACACTGCCCGTGCACGGGGATGGGGATCTGTTTGGGTCTGTCCCCCCTGCTACCCCGGCACACTTCCTGACACCAACAACGTTGTCACATCTTGGAGGAAGACGGCATCGGACTGCCCGTTCGTCCAGGGAGCTGTTTCTGCGAGTTGAAGCTATGGCGCTTGGTGGCAAGCCCAAGTCTGCCCTAGGCACAGGTGGTCAAGGAGACGCTGTCCCCTTGGGACCAGAGACACAGGACAGGCCTGCCTTCTGCCCAGACTCCTTCCTCAGTGTGGAGCACACCTGCCTGCCATAGTCATACTCTTCTGTCACCTTAGCAGCCAGGCCTCCGACCCTCAGCACAGGTAGATGGTGACACTTGTCTTACAACGGGCCCGCTGTTCCTGCCAGTGCCAACTCTCCTTCATCGCGACCGTTTCCCGAACACAAAGCCAATGGCTCCTTCTCTTTGCCCGTGGCAGCGTGATGAACCTTCCCAAGATTTGCTCTTGGGGAGCACAGTGACAGACGTGTCCCTTTCCTTAAGGCCCTTTCCAGAGGTGCAACCACGCTTCTCTCTCTGGCAGAGGGGATGCTAGGTAAAAGATAATTTCGCTCCATGCGGGTATCTTGCACTGTCCTGAGCAGACTAGCTCAGGCAAGAAGCAGCAGCTTCCCACAAACCCGACTCTGATTGCCCAACGAATGCTGTGCTTTCACAGAGAGGATGCCTGGGCATAGAAGGATTTCATTCCAGGCGGGATTATTACAACGTGCGGGGGAGACTAGATCAGGGAAGCAGCAGCAGCATCCCTCAGACGCGACTCTGTTTTCACAAGTAGCTGGTGACACTTGTCTTACAACGGGCCCGCTGTTCCTGCCAGTGCCAACTCCCCTGCATCGTGACCGTTTCCCGAACACAAAGCCAACGGCTCCTTCTCTTTGCCCCTGGCAGCTTGATGCACCTTCCCCAGACTTGCTCTTGGGGAGCACTGTGACAGACGTGTCCCTTTCCTTAAGGCCCTTTCCAGAGGTGCAACCACGCTTCTCTCTCTGGCAGAGGGGATGCTAGGTAAAAGAAAATTTCGCTCCATGCGGGTTTCTTGCACTGTCCTGAGCAGAGTAGCTCAGGGAAGAAGCAGCAGCTTCCCACAAACTCGACTCTGATTGCCCAACGATTGCTATGCTTTCCCAGAGAGGATGCCTGGGCATAGAAGGATTTCGTTCCATGCGGGATTATTACAACGTGCAGGGGACACTAGATCAGGGAAGCAGAAGCAGCATCCCTCAGACGCGACTCTGTTTTCACAAGTAGCTGGTGACTCTTGTCTTACAACGGGCCCGCTGTTCCTGCCAGTGCCAACTCTCCTGCATCGCGACCGTTTCCCGAACACAAAGCCAACGGCTCCTTCTCTTTGCCCGTGGCAGCGTGCTGCACCTTCCCCAGACTTGCTCTTGGGGAGCACGGTGACAGACGTGTCCCTTTCCTTAAGCCCCTTTCGAGAGGTGCATCCACGCTTCTCTCTCAGGCAGAGGGGATGCTAGGTGAAAGGGAATTTCGCTCCATGCGGGTATCTTGCACTGTCCTCAGCAGAATAGCTCAGGCAAGAAGCAGCAGCTTCCTAAAAACCCGACTCTAATTGCCCAACGAATGCTCTGCTTTCTCAGAGAGGAGGCCTGGCCATAGATGATTTCGCTCCATGCGGGTTTATTACAATTTGCAGGGAAGTCTAACTCAGGCAAGCAGCAACAGCATCCCTCAGACGCGACTCTGATTTCCCAACGAAAGCTGTGACTTCCCAAAGGGGATGCCCGGGCAAAGTGGCTTTCGCTCTATGCGGGGCTCTCCCACCGTCCTACGAATACTAGGCTAAGGCAAGCAGCCACAGCAGCCTACAGATCTGACTCTGATTTACCAACTGAACTAAGCAGGCACAATCAAAAACCAACAGCAGCGTGTGTTGCCTAGGATGGCACTCTATGCTCACTTCATGTCCTGTCATAGGCAAGGCTAGGCCTTTTGCACTAGCGCTCGTGTGGAATCGGGGACTAAGCCAGTGCCTTCCCCACAGGAGAGGAGAGTCGACATGATCCCTGCACACCGCCCGTGCACTGGGCTAGGGATCTGTTTGGGTCTGTCCCCCCTCCTACCCCGGCACACTTCCTGACACCAACAACGTTGTCACATCTTGGAGGAAGACGGCATCGGACTGCCCGTTCGTCCAGGGAGCTGTTTCTGCGAGTTGAAGCTATGGCGCTTGGTGGCAAGCCCAAGTCTGCCCTAGGCACAGGTGGTCAAGGAGACGCTGTCCCCTTGGGACCAGAGACACAGGACAGGCCTGCCTTCTGCCCAGACTCCTTCCTCAGTGTGGAGCACACCTGCCTGCCATAGTCATACTCTTCTGTCACCTTAGCAGCCAGGCCTCCGACCCTCAGCACAGGTAGATGGTGACACTTGTCTTACAACGGGCCCGCTGTTCTTGCCAGTGCCAACTCTCCTTCATCGCGACCGTTTCCCGAACACAAAGCCAACGGCTCCTTCTCTTTGCCCGTGGCAGCGTGATGCACCTTCCCGAGACTTGCTCTTGGGGAGCACAGTGACAGACGTGTCCCTTTCCATAAGGCCCTTTCCAGAGGTGCAACCACGCTTCTCTCTCTGGCATGGGGGATGCTAGCTAAAAGAAAATTTCGCTCCATGCCGGTATCTTGCACTGTCCTGAGCAGACTAGCTCAGGCAAGAAGCAGCAGCTTCCCACAAACCCGACTCTGATTGCCCAACGAATGCTATGCTTTCCCAGAGAGGATGCCTGGGCATAGAAGGATTTCGTTCCATGCGGGATTATTACAACGTGCAGGGGACACTAGATCAGGGAAGCAGCAGCAGCATACTTCAGACGCGACTCTGTTTTCCAAGTAGCTGGTGACTCTTGTCTTACAACGGGCGCGCTGTTCCTGCCAGTGCCAACTCTCCTGCATCGCGACCGTTTCCCGAACTCAAAGCGAACGGCTCCTTCTCTTTGCCTGTGGCAGCGTGCTGTACCTTCCCCAGACTTGCTCTTGGGGAGCACTGTGACAGACGTGTCCCTTTCCTTAAGGCCCTTTCCAGAGGTGCAACCACGCTTCTCTCTCTGGCATAGGGGATGCTAGGTGAAAGAAAATTTCGCTCCATGCGGGTATCTTGCACTGTCCTGAGCAGAGTAGCTCAGGCAAGAAGCAGCAGCTTCCCACAAACCCGACTCTGATTGCCCAACGAATGCTATGCTTTCCCAGATCGGATGCCTGGGCATAGAAGGATTTCGTTCCATGCGGGTTTATTACAACGTGCAGGGGAGACTAGATCAGGGAAGCAGCAGCAGCATCCCTCAGATGTGACTCTGATTTCCCAACGAAAGCTGTGCCTTCCCAGAGGGGATGCCCGGGCAAAGAGGCTTTCGCTCTATGCGGGGCTCTCCCACCGTCCTACGAATACTAGGCTAAGGCAAGCAGCCACAGCAGCCTACAGATCCGACTCTGATTTACCAGCTACTGCTATACGTTCGCAGAGGTTTTCAGCTGGCGCGAACTGCCCTTCGCTGCTGCTTCACAGCAAGGCTTTGGGCATTCGCTCTGACACTTCAAAGAAGAAGAGCTGCGGGAGAGCTAGTGTATCTTGGGCCTTGCTTTCCGGGGCTCCATGTTCGCGCCGTGCGTTCTCCCTGCCAAGCCGAACTAAGCAGGGTCAATCACAAACCTACAGCAGTGTGCGTTGCCTAGGATGGCACTCTATGCTCACTTCATGTCTTGGCATAGGCAAGGCTAGGCCTTTTGCACTAGAGCTCGCGTGGAATCGGGGACTAAGCCAGTGCCTTCCCCACAGGAGAGGAGAGTCGACATGAACCCTGCACACTGCCCGTGCACGGGGATGGGGATCTGTTTGGGTCTGTCCCCCCTCCTACCCCGG
This sequence comes from Neogale vison, assembly GCF_020171115.1. NCBI lineage: Eukaryota > Metazoa > Chordata > Mammalia > Carnivora > Mustelidae > Neogale > Neogale vison. The sequence continues at coordinate 218,030,351 of NC_058101.1, forward strand.
CACACTTCCTGACACCAACAACGTTGTCACATCTTGGAGGAAGACGGCATCGGACTGCCCGTTCGTCCAGGGAGCTGTTTCTGCGAGTTGCGGCTATGGCGCTTGGTGGCAAGCCCAAGTCTGCCCTAGGCAGAGGGGGTCAAGGAGACGCTGTCCCCTTGGGACCAGAGACACAGGACCGGCCTGCCTTCTGCACAGACTCCTTCCTCAGTGTGGAGCACGCGTGCCTGCCCTAGTCCTACTCTACTGTCACCTTAGCAGCCAGGCCTCCATCCTTCAGCACAGGTAGATGGTGACACTTGTCTTACAACGGGCCCGCTGTTCCTGCCAGTGCCAACTCTCCTGCATCGCGACCTTTTCCCGAACACAAAGCCAACGGCTCCTTCTCTTTGCCCGTGGCAGCGTGCTGCACCTTGCCCAGACTTGCTCTTGGGGAGCACGGTGACAGACGTGTCCCTTTCCTTAAGGCCCTTTCCAGAGGTGCAACCACGCTTCTCTCTCTGGCAGAGGGGATGCTAGGTGAAAGGGAATTTCGCTCCATGCGGGTATCTTGCACTGTCCTCAGCAGAATAGCTCAGGCAAGAAGCAGCAGCTTCCTAAAAACCCGACACTGATTGCCCAACGAAGCTCTGCTTTCTCAGAGAGGAGGCCTGGCCATAGATGATTTCGCTCCATGCGGGTTTATTACAATTTGCAGGGAAGTCTAACTCAGGCAAGCAGCAACAGCATCCCTCAGACGCGACTCTGATTTCCCAACGAAAGCTGTGACTTCCCAAAAGGGATGCCCGGGCAAAGTGGCTTTCGCTCTATGCGGGGCTCTCCCACCGTCCTACGAATACTAGGCTAAGGCAAGCAGCCACAGCAGCCTACAGATCTGACTCTGATTTACCAACTGAACTAAGCAGGCACAATCAAAAACCAACAGCAGCGTGCGTTGCCTAGGATGGCACTCTATGCTCACTTCATGTCCTGGCATAGGCAAGGCTAGGCCTTTTGCACTAGCGCTCGCGCGGAATCGGGGACTAAGCCAGTGCCTTCCCCACAGGAGAGGAGAGTCGACATGAACCCTGCACACTGCCCGTGCACTGGGCTGGGGATCTGTTTGGGTCTGTCCCCCCTCCTACCCCGGCACACTTCCTGACACCAACAACGTTGTCACATCTTGAGGAAGACAGCATCGGACTGCCCGTTCGTCCAGGGAGCTGTTTCTGCGAGTTGAAGCTATGGCGCTTGGTGGCAAGCCCAAGTCTGCCCTAGGCACAGGTGGTCAAGGAGACGCTGTCCCCTTGGGACCAGAGACACAGGACAGGCCTGCCTTCTGCCCAGACTCCTTCCTCAGTGTGGAGCACACCTGCCTGCCATAGTCATACTCTTCTGTCACCTTAGCAGCCAGGCCTCCGACCCTCAGCACAGGTAGATGGTGACACTTGTCTTACAACGGGCCCGCTGTTCCTGCTAGTGCCAACTCTCCTGCATCGCGACCGTTTCCCGAACACAAAGCCAACGGCTCCTTCTCTTTGCCCGTGGCAGCGTGATGCACCTTCCCCAGACTTGCTCTTGGGGAGCACAGTGACAGACGTGTCCCTTTCCATAAGGCCCTTTCCAGAGGTGCAACCACGCTTCTCTCTCTGGCAGAGGGGATGCTAGGTAAAAGAAAATTTCGCTCCATGCGGGTTTCTTGCACTGTCCTGAGCAGAGTAGCTCAGGGAAGAAGCAGCAGCTTCCCACAAACCCGACTCTGATTGCCCAACGATTGCTATGCTTTCCCAGAGAGGATGCCTGGGCATAGAAGGATTTCGTTCCATGCGGGATTATTACAACGTGCAGGGGACACTAGATCAGGGAAGCAGAAGCAGCATCCCTCAGACGCGACTCTGTTTTCACAAGTAGCTGGTGACTCTTGTCTTACAACGGGCCCGCTGTTCCTGCCAGTGCCAACTCTCCTGCATCGCGACCGTTTCCCGAACACAAAGCCAACGGCTCCTTCTCTTTGCCCGTGGCAGCGTGCTGCACCTTCCCCAGACTTGCTCTTGGGGAGCACGGTGACAGACGTGTCCCTTTCCTTAAGCCCCTTTCGAGAGGTGCATCCACGCTTCTCTCTCAGGCAGAGGGGATGCTAGGTGAAAGGGAATTTCGCTCCATGCGGGTATCTTGCACTGTCCTCAGCAGAATAGCTCAGGCAAGAAGCAGCAGCTTCCTAAAAACCCGACTCTAATTGCCCAACGAATGCTCTGCTTTCTCAGAGAGGAGGCCTGGCCAAAGATGATTTCGCTCCATGCTGGTTTATTACAATTTGCAGGGAAGTCTAACTCAGGCAAGCAGCAACAGCATCCCTCAGAGGCGACTCTGATTTCCCAACGAAAGCTGTGACTTCCCAAAGGGGATGCCCGGGCAAAGTGGCTTTCGCTCTATGTGGGGCTCTCCCACCGTCCTACGAATACTAGGCTAAGGCAAGCAGCCACAGCAGCCTACAGATCTGACTCTGATTTACCAACTGAACTAAGCAGGCACAATCAAAAACCAACAGTAGCGTGTGTTGCCTAGGATGGCACTCTATGCTCACTTCATGTCCTGTCATAGGCAAGGCTAGGCCTTTTGCACTAGCGCTCGTGTGGAATCGGGGACTAAGCCAGTGCCTTCCCCACAGGAGAGGAGAGTCGACATGATCCCTGCACACCGCCCGTGCACTGGGCTAGGGATCTGTTTGGGTCTGTCCCCCCTCCTACCCCGGCACACTTCCTGACACCAACAACGTTGTCACATCTTGGAGGAAGACGGCATCGGACTGCCCGTTCGTCCAGGGAGCTGTTTCTGCGAGTTGAAGCTATGGCGCTTGGTGGCAAGCCCAAGTCTGCCCTAGGCACAGGTGGTCAAGGAGACGCTGTCCCCTTGGGACCAGAGACACAGGACAGGCCTGCCTTCTGCCCAGACTCCTTCCTCAGTGTGGAGCACACCTGCCTGCCATAGTCATACTCTTCTGTCACCTTAGCAGCCAGGCCTCCGACCCTCAGCACAGGTAGATGGTGACACTTGTCTTACAACGGGCCCGCTGTTCTTGCCAGTGCCAACTCTCCTTCATCGCGACCGTTTCCCGAACACAAAGCCAACGGCTCCTTCTCTTTGCCCGTGGCAGCGTGATGCACCTTCCCGAGACTTGCTCTTGGGGAGCACAGTGACAGACGTGTCCCTTTCCATAAGGCCCTTTCCAGAGGTGCATCCACGCTTCTCTCTCTGGCAGAGGGGATGCTAGGTAAAAGATAATTTCGCTCCATGCGGGTATCTTGCACTGTCCTGAGCAGACTAGCTCAGGAAAGAAGCAGCAGCTTCCCACAAACCCGACTCTGATTGCCCAACGAATGCTATGCTTTCCCAGAGAGGATGCCTGGGCATAGAAGGATTTCATTCCATGCGGGATTATTACAACGTGCAGGGGAGACTAGATCAGGGAAGCAGCAGCAGCATCCCTCAGACGCGACTCTGTTTTCACAAGTAGCTGGTGACACTGTCTTACAACGGGCCCGCTGTTCCTGCCAGTGCCAACTCTCCTGCATCGCGACCGTTTCCCGAACACAAAGCCAACGGCTCCTTCTCTTTGCCCGTGGCAGCGTGCTGCACCTTCCCCAGACTTGCTCTTGGGGAGCACGGTGACAGACGTGTCCCTTTCCATAAGGCCCTTTCCAGAGGTGCAACCACGCTTCTCTCTCTGGCAGAGGGGATGCTAGGTAAAAGAAAATTTCGCTCCATGCGGGTATCTTGCACTGTCCTGAGCAGAGTAGCTCAGGCAAGAAGCAGCAGCTTCCCAAAAACCCGACTCTGATTGCCCAACGAATGCTATGCTTTCCCAGAGAGGATGCCTGGACATAGAAGGATTTCGTTCCATGCGGGTTTATTACAACGTGCAGGGGAGACTAGCTCAGGGAAGCAGCAGCAGCATCCCTCAGACGCGACTCTGATTTCCCAACGAAAGCTGTGCCTTCCCAGAGGGGATGCCCGGGCAAAGAGGCTTTCGCTCTATGCGGGGCTCTCCAACCGTCCTACGAATACTAGGCTTAGGCAAGCAGCCACAGCAGCCTACAGATCCGACTCTGATTTACCAGCTACTGCTATACGTTCGCAGAGGTTTTCAGCTGGCGCGAACTGCCCTTCGCTGCTGCTTCACAGCAAGGCTTTGGGCATTCGCTCTGAGACTTCAAAGAAGAAGAGCTGCGGGAGAGCTAGTGTATCTTGGGCCTTGCTTTCCGGGGCTCCATGTTCGCGCCATGCGTTCTCCCTGCCAAGCCGAACTAAGCAGGGTCAATCACAAACCTACAGCAGTGTGCGTTGCCTAGGATGGCACTCTATGCTCACTTCATGTCCTGGCATAGGCAAGGCTAGGCCTTTTGCACTAGCGCTCGCGTGGAATCGGGGACTAAGCCAGTGCCTTCCCCACAGGAGAGGAGAGTCGACATGAACCCTGCACACTGCCCGTGCACGGGGATGGAGATCTGTTTGGGTCTGTCCTCCCTCCTACCCCGGCACACTTCCTGACACCTACAACGTTGTCACATCTTGGAGGAAGACGGCATCGGACTGCCCGTTCGTCCAGGGAGCTGTTTCTGCGAGTTGCGGCTATGGCGCTTGGTGGCAAGCCCAAGTCTGCCCTAGGCAGAGGGGGTCAAGGAGACGCTGTCCCCTTGGGACCAGAGACACAGGACCGGCCTGCCTTCTGCACAGACTCCTTCCTCAGTGTGGAGCACGCGTGTCTGCCCTAGTCGTACTCTTCTGTCACCTTAGCAGCCAGGCCTCCGTCCCTCAGCACAGGTAGATGGTGACACTTGACTTACAACGGGCCCGCTGTTCCTGCCAGTGCCAACTCTCCTGCATCGCGACCGTTTCCCGAACACAAAGCCAACGGCTCCTTCTCTTTGCCCGTGGCAGCGTGCTGCACCTTCCCCAGACTTGCTCTTGGGGAGCACGGTGACAGACGTGTCCCTTTCCTTAAGCCCCTTTCGAGAGGTGCATCCACGCTTCTCTCTCAGGCAGAGGGGATGCTAGGTGAAAGGGAATTTCGCTCCATGCGGGTATCTTGCACTGTCCTCAGCAGAATAGCTCAGGCAAGAAGCAGCAGCTTCCTAAAAACCCGACTCTAATTGCCCAACGAATGCTCTGCTTTCTCAGAGAGGAGGCCTGGCCATAGATGATTTCGCTCCATGCGGGTTTATTACAATTTGCAGGGAAGTCTAACTCAGGCAAGCAGCAACAGCATCCCTCAGACGCGACTCTGATTTCCCAACGAAAGCTGTGACTTCCCAAAGGGGATGCCCGGGCAAAGTGGCTTTCGCTCTATGCGGGGCTCTCCCACCGTCCTACGAATACTAGGCTAAGGCAAGCAGCCACAGCAGCCTACAGATCTGACTCTGATTTACCAACTGAACTAAGCAGGCACAATCAAAAACCAACAGCAGCGTGTGTTGCCTAGGATGGCACTCTATGCTCACTTCATGTCCTGTCATAGGCAAGGCTAGGCCTTTTGCACTAGCGCTCGTGTGGAATCGGGGACTAAGCCAGTGCCTTCCCCACAGGAGAGGAGAGTCGACATGATCCCTGCACACCGCCCGTGCACTGGGCTGGGGATCTGTTTGGGTCTGTCCCCCCTCCTACCCCGGCACACTTCCTGACACCAACAACGTTGTCACATCTTGGAGGAAGACGGCATCGGACTGCCCGTTCGTCCAGGGAGCTGTTTCTGCGAGTTGAAGCTATGGCGCTTGGTGGCAAGCCCAAGTCTGCCCTAGGCACAGGTGGTCAAGGAGACGCTGTCCCCTTGGGACCAGAGACACAGGACAGGCCTGCCTTCTGCCCAGACTCCTTCCTCAGTGTGGAGCACACCTGCCTGCCATAGTCATACTCTTCTGTCACCTTAGCAGCCAGGCCTCCGACCCTCAGCACAGGTAGATGGTGACACTTGTCTTACAACGGGCCCGCTGTTCTTGCCAGTGCCAACTCTCCTTCATCGCGACCGTTTCCCGAACACAAAGCCAACGGCTCCTTCTCTTTGCCCGTGGCAGCGTGATGCACCTTCCCGAGACTTGCTCTTGGGGAGCACAGTGACAGACGTGTCCCTTTCCATAAGGCCCTTTCCAGAGGTGCAACCACGCTTCTCTCTCTGGCAGAGGGGATGCTAGGTAAAAGATAATTTCGCTCCATGCGGGTATCTTGCACTGTCCTGAGCAGACTAGCTCAGGAAAGAAGCAGCAGCTTCCCACAAACCCGACTCTGATTGCCCAACGAATGCTATGCTTTCCCAGAGAGGATGCCTGGGCATAGAAGGATTTCATTCCATGCGGGATTATTACAACGTGCAGGGGAGACTAGATCAGGGAAGCAGCAGCAGCATCCCTCAGACGCGACTCTGTTTTCACAAGTAGCTGGTGACACTGTCTTACAACGGGCCCGCTGTTCCTGCCAGTGCCAACTCTCCTGCATCGCGACCGTTTCCCGAACACAAAGCCAACGGCTCCTTCTCTTTGCCCGTGGCAGCGTGCTGCACCTTCCCCAGACTTGCTCTTGGGGAGCACGGTGACAGACGTGTCCCTTTCCATAAGGCCCTTTCCAGAGGTGCAACCACGCTTCTCTCTCTGGCAGAGGGGATGCTAGGTAAAAGAAAATTTCGCTCCATGCGGGTATCTTGCACTGTCCTGAGCAGAGTAGCTCAGGCAAGAAGCAGCAGCTTCCCAAAAACCCGACTCTGATTGCCCAACGAATGCTATGCTTTCCCAGAGAGGATGCCTGGACATAGAAGGATTTCGTTCCATGCGGGTTTATTACAACGTGCAGGGGAGACTAGCTCAGGGAAGCAACAGCAGCATCCCTCAGACGTGACTCTGATTTCCCAACGAAAGCTGTGCCTTCCCAGAGGGGATGCCCGGGCAAAGAGGCTTTCGCTCTATGCGGGGCTCTCCAACCGTCCTACGAATACTAGGCTTAGGCAAGCAGCCACAGCAGCCTACAGATCCGACTCTGATTTACCAGCTACTGCTATACGTTCGCAGAGGTTTTCAGCTGGCGCGAACTGCCCTTCGCTGCTGCTTCACAGCAAGGCTTTGGGCATTCGCTCTGAGACTTCAAAGAAGAAGAGCTGCGGGAGAGCTAGTGTATCTTGGGCCTTGCTTTCCGGGGCTCCATGTTCGCGCCATGCGTTCTCACTGCCAAGCCGAACTAAGCAGGGTCAATCACAAACCTACAGCAGTGTGCGTTGCCTAGGATGGCACTCTATGCTCACTTCATGTCCTGGCATAGGCAAGGCTAGGCCTTTTGCACTAGCGCTCGCGTGGAATCGGGGACTAAGCCAGTGCCTTCCCCACAGGAGAGGAGAGTCGACATGAACCCTGCACACTGCCCGTGCACGGGGATGGGGATCTGTTTGGGTCTGTCCTCCCTCCTACCCCGGCACACTTCCTGACACCTACAACGTTGTCACATCTTGGAGGAAGACGGCATCGGACTGCCCGTTCGTCCAGGGAGCTGTTTCTGCGAGTTGCGGCTATGGCGCTTGGTGGCAAGCCCAAGTCTGCCCTAGGCAGAGGGGGTCAAGGAGACGCTGTCCCCTTGGGACCAGAGACACAGGACCGGCCTGCCTTCTGCACAGACTCCTTCCTCAGTGTGGAGCACGCGTGTCTGCCCTAGTCGTACTCTTCTGTCACCTTAGCAGCCAGGCCTCCGTCCCTCAGCACAGGTAGATGGTGACACTTGACTTACAACGGGCCCGCTGTTCCTGCCAGTGCCAACTCTCCTGCATCGCGACCGTTTCCCGAACACAAAGCCAACGGCTCCTTCACTTTGCCCGTGGCAGCGTGCTGCACCTTCCCCAGACTTGCTCTTGGGGAGCACGGTGACAGACGTGTCCCTTTCCTTAATCCCCTTTCCAGAGGTGCATCCACGCTTCTCTCTCTGGCAGAGGGGATGCTAGGTGAAAGGGAATTTCGCTCCATGCGGGTATCTTGCACTGTCCTCAGCAGAATAGCTCAGGCAAGAAGCAGCAGCTTCCTAAAAACCCGACACTGATTGCCCAACGAATGCTCTGCTTTCTCAGAGAGGAGGCCTGGCCATAGATGATTTCGCTCCATGCGGGTTTATTACAATTTGCAGGGAAGTCTAACTCAGGCAAGCAGCAACAGCATCCCTCAGACGCGACTCTGATTTCCCAACGAAAGCTGTGACTTCCCAAAGGGGATGCCCGGGCAAAGTGGCTTTCGCTCTATGCGGGGCTCTCCCACCGTCCTACGAATACTAGGCTAAGGCAAGCAGCCACAGCAGCCTACAGATCTGACTCTGATTTACCAACTGAACTAAGCAGGCACAATCAAACCAACAGCAGCGTGTGTTGCCTAGGATGGCACTCTATGCTCACTTCATGTCCTGTCATAGGCAAGGCTAGGCCTTTTGCACTAGCGCTCGTGTGGAATCGGGGACTAAGCCACTGCCTTCCCCACAGGAGAGGAGAGTCGACATGAACCCTGCACACTGCCCGTGCACTGGGATGGGGATCTGTTTGGGTCTGTCCCCCCTCCTACCCCGGCACACTTCCTGACACCAACAACGTTGTCACATCTTGGAGGAAGACGGCATCGGACTGCCCGTTCGTCCAGGGAGCTGTTTCTGCGAGTTGAAGCTATGGCGCTTGGTGGCAAGCCCAAGTCTGCCCTAGGCACAGGTGGTCAAGGAGACGCTGTCCCCTTGGGACCAGAGACACAGGACAGGCCTGCCTTCTGCCCAGACTCCTTCCTCAGTGTGGAGCACACCTGCCTGCCATAGTCATACTCTTCTGTCACCTTAGCAGCCAGGCCTCCGACCCTCAGCACAGGTAGATGGTGACACTTGTCTTACAACGGGCCCGCTGTTCCTGCCAGTGCCAACTCTCCTTCATCGCGACCGTTTCCCGAACACAAAGCCAACGGCTCCTTCTCTTTGCCCGTGGCAGCGTGATGAACCTTTCCAAGATTTGCTCTTGGGGAGCACAGTGACAGACGTGTCCCTTTCCATAAGGCCCTTTCCAGAGGTGCAACCACGCTTCTCTCTCTGGCAGAGGGGATGCTAGGTAAAAGATAATTTCGCTCCATGCGGGTATCTTGCACTGTCCTGAGCAGAGTAGCTCAGGCAAGAAGCAGCAGCTTCCCACAAACCCGACTCTGATTGCCCAACGAATGCTATGCTTTCCCAGAGAGGATGCCTGGGCATAGAAGGATTTCGTTCCATGCGGGATTATTACAACGTGCAGGGGACACTAGATCAGGGAAGCAGCAGCAGCATACCTCAGACGCGACTCTGTTTTCACAAGTAGCTGGTGACTCTTGTCTTACAACGGGCCCGCTGTTCCTGCCAGTGCCAACTCTCCTGCATCGCGACCGTTTCCCGAACACAAAGCCAACGGCTCCTTCTCTTTTCCCGTGGCAGCGTGCTAAACCTTCCCCAGACTTGCTCTTGGGGAGCACGGTGACAGACGTGTCCCTTTCCTTAAGGCCCTTTCCAGAGGTGCAACCACGCTTCTCTCTCTGACAGAGGGGATGCTAGGTGAAAGAAAATTTCGCTCCATGCGGGTATCTTGCACTGTCCTGAGCAGAGTAGCTCAGGCAGGAAGCAGCAGCTTCCCAAAAACCCGACTCTGATTGCCCAACGAATGCTATGCTTTACCAGAGAGGATGCCTGGACATAGAAGGATTTCGTTCCTTGCGGGTTTATTACAACGTGCAGGGGAGACTAGCTCAGGGAAGCAACAGCAGCATCCCTCAGACGCGACTCTGATTTCCCAACGAAAGCTGTGCCTTCCCAGAGGGGATGCCCGGGCAAAGAGGCTTTCGCTCTATGCGGGGCTCTCCAACCGTCCTACGAATACTAGGCTTAGGCAAGCAGCCACAGCAGCCTACAGATCCGACTCTGATTTACCAGCTACTGCTATACGTTCGCAGAGGTTTTCAGCTGGCGCGAACTGCCCTTCGCTGCTGCTTCACAGCAAGGCTTTGGGCATTCGCTCTGAGACTTCAAAAGAAGAAGAGCTGCGGGAGAGCTAGTGTATCTTGGGCCTTGCTTTCCGGGGCTCCATGTTCGCGCCATGCGTTCTCACTGCCAAGCCGAACTAAGCAGGGTCAATCACAAACCTACAGCAGTGTGCGTTGCCTAGGATGGCACTCTATGCTCACTTCATGTCCTGGCATAGGCAAGGCTAGGCCTTTTGCACTAGCGCTCGCGTGGAATGGGGGACTAAGCCAGTGCCTTCCCCACAGGAGAGGAGAGTCGACATGAACCCTGCACACTGCCCGTGCACGGGGATGGGGATCTGTTTGGGTCTGTCCTCCCTCCTACCCCGGCACACTTCCTGACACCTACAACGTTGTCACATCTTGGAGGAAGACGGCATCGGACTGCCCGTTCGTCCAGGGAGCTGTTTCTGCGAGTTGCGGCTATGGCGCTTGGTGGCAAGCCCAAGTCTGCCCTAGGCAGAGGGGGTCAAGGAGACGCTGTCCCCTTGGGACCAGAGACACAGGACCGGCCTGCCTTCTGCACAGACTCCTTCCTCAGTGTGGAGCACGCGTGTCTGCCCTAGTCGTACTCTTCTGTCACCTTAGCAGCCAGGCCTCCGTCCCTCAGCACAGGTAGATGGTGACACTTGACTTACAACGGGCCCGCTGTTCCTGCCAGTGCCAACTCTCCTGCATCGCGACCGTTTCCCGAACACAAAGCCAACGGCTCCTTCTCTTTGCCCGTGGCAGCGTGCTGCACCTTCCCCAGACTTGCTCTTGGGGAGCACGGTGACAGACGTGTCCCTTTCCTTAATCCCCTTTCCAGAGGTGCATCCACGCTTCTCTCTCTGGCAGAGGGGATGCTAGGTGAAAGGGAATTTCGCTCCATGCGGGTATCTTGCACTGTCCTCAGCAGAATAGCTCAGGCAAGAAGCAGCAGCTTCCTAAAAACCCGACACTGATTGCCCAACGAATGCTCTGCTTTCTCAGAGAGGAGGCCTGGCGATAGATGATTTCGCTCCATGCGGGTTTATTACAATTTGCAGGGAAGTCTAACTCAGGCAAGCAGCAACAGCATCCCTCAGACGCGACTCTGATTTCCCAACGAAAGCTGTGACTTCCCAAAGGGGATGCCCGGGCAAAGTGGCTTTCGCTCTATGCGGGGCTCTCCCACCGTCCTACGAATACTAGGCTAAGGCAAGCAGCCACAGCAGCCTACAGATCTGACTCTGATTTACCAACTGAACTAAGCAGGCACAATCAAACCAACAGCAGCGTGTGTTGCCTAGGATGGCACTCTATGCTCACTTCATGTCCTGTCATAGGCAAGGCTAGGCCTTTTGCACTAGCGCTCGTGTGGAATCGGGGACTAAGCCACTGCCTTCCCCACAGGAGAGGAGAGTCGACATGAACCCTGCACACTGCCCGTGCACTGGGCTGGGGATCTGTTTGGGTCTGTCCCCCCTCCTACTCCGGCACACTTCCTGACACCAACAACGTTGTCACATCTTGGAGGAAGACGGCATCGGACTGCCCGTTCGTCCAGGGAGCTGTTTCTGCGAGTTGAAGCTATGGCGCTTGGTGGCAATCCCAAGTCTGCCCTAGGCACAGGTGGTCAAGGAGACGCTGTCCCCTTGGGACCAGAGACACAGGACAGGCCTGCCTTCTGCCCAGACTCCTTCCTCAGTGTGGAGCACACCTGCCTGCCATAGTCATACTCTTCTGTCACCTTAGCAGCCAGGCCTCCGACCATCAGCACAGGTAGATGGTGACACTTGTCTTACAACGGGCCCGCTGTTCCTGCCAGTGCCAACTCTCCTTCATCGCGACCGTTTCCCGAACACAAAGCCAACGGCTCCTTCTCTTTCTCCGTGGCAGCGTGATGAACCTTCCCAAGATTTGCTCTTGGGGAGCACAGTGACAGACGTGTCCCTTTCCATAAGGCCCTTTCCAGAGGTGCAACCACGTTTCTCTCTCTGGCAGAGGGGATGCTAGGTAAAAGATAATTTCGCTCCATGCGGGTATCTTGCACTGTCCTGAGCAGAGTAGCTCAGGCAAGAAGCAGCAGCTTCCCACAAACCCGACTCTGATTGCCCAACGAATGCTATGCTTTCCCAGAGAGGATGCCTGGGCATAGAAGGATTTCGTTCCATGCGGGATTATTACAACGTGCAGGGGACACTAGATCAGGGAAGCAGCAGCAGCATACCTCAGACGCGGCTCTGTTTTCACAAGTAGCTGGTGACTCTTGTCTTACAACGGGCCCGCTGTTCCTGCCAGTGCCAACTCTCCTGCATCGCGACCGTTTCCCGAACACAAAGCCAACGGCTCCTTCTCTTTTCCCGTGGCAGCGTGCTAAACCTTCCCCAGACTTGCTCTTGGGGAGCACGGTGACAGACGTGTCCCTTTCCTTAAGGCCCTTTCCAGAGGTGCAACCACGCTTCTCTCTCTGGCAGAGGGGATGCTAGGTGAAAGAAAATTTCGCTCCATGCGGGTATCTTGCACTGTCCTGAGCAGAGTAGCTCAGGCAAGAAGCAGCAGCTTCCCACAAACCCGACTCTGATTGCCCAACGAATGCTATGCTTTCCCAGAGACGATGCCTGGGCATAGAAGGATTTCGTTCCATGCGGGTTTATTACAACGTGCAGGGGAGACTAGCTCAGGGAAGCAGCAGCAGCATCCCTCAGACGCGACTCTGATTTCCCAACGAAAGCTGTGCCTTCCCAGAGGGGATGCCCGGGCAAAGAGGCTTTCGCTCTATGCGGGGCTCTCCCACCGTCCTACGAATACTAGGCTAAGGCAAGCAGCCACAGCACCCTACAGATCCGACTCTGATTTACCAGCTACTGCTATATGTTCGCAGAGGTTTTCAGCTGGCGCGAACTGCCCTTCGCTGCTGCTTCACAGCAAGGCTTTGGGCATTCGCTCTGACACTTCAAAGAAGAAGAGCTGCGGGAGAGCTAGTGTATCTTGGGCCTTGCTTTCCGGGGCTCCATGTTCGCGCCGTGCGTTCTCCCTGCCAAGCCGAACTAAGCAGGGTCAATCACAAACCTACAGCAGTGTGCGATGCCTAGGATGGCACTCTATGCTCACTTCATGTCCTGGCATAGGCAAGGCTAGGCCTTTTGCACTAGCGCTCGCGTGGAATGGGGGACTAAGCCAGTGCCTTCCCCACAGGAGAGGAGAGTCGACATGAACCCTGCACACTGCCCGTGCACGGGGATGGGGATCTGTTTGGGTCTGTCCCCCCTGCTACCCCGGCACACTTCCTGACACCAACAACGTTGTCACATCTTGAGGAAGACAGCATCGGACTGCCCGTTCGTCCAGGGAGCTGTTTCTGCGAGTTGAAGCTATGGCGCTTGGTGGCAAGCCCAAGTCTGCCCTAGGCACAGGTGGTCAAGGAGACGCTGTCCCCTTGGGACCAGAGACACAGGACAGGCCTGCCTTCTGCCCAGACTCCTTCCTCAGTGTGGAGCACACCTGCCTGCCATAGTCATACTCTTCTGTCACCTTAGCAGCCAGGCCTCCGACCCTCAGCACAGGTAGATGGTGACACTTGTCTTACAACGGGCCCGCTGTTCCTGCCAGTGCCAACTCTCCTTCATCGCGACCGTTTCCCGAACACAAAGCCAACGGCTCCTTCTCTTTGCCCGTGGCAGCGTGATGCACCATCCCCAGACTTGCTCTTGGGGAGCACAGTGACAGACGTGTCCCTTTCCATAAGGCCCTTTCCAGAGGTTCAACCACGCTTCTCTCTCTGGCAGAGGGGATGCTAGGTAAAAGATAATTTCGCTCCATGCGGGTATCTTGCACTGTCCTGAGCAGACTAGCTCAGGCAAGAAGCAGCAGCTTCCCACAAACCCGACTCTGAATGCCCAACGAATGCTATGCTTTCCCAGAGAGGATGCCTGGGCATAGAAGGATTTCATTCCAGGCGGGATTATTACAACGTGCAGGGGAGACTAGATCAGGGAAGCAGCAGCAGCATCCCTCAGACGCGACTCTGTTTTCACAAGTAGCTGGTGACACTTGTCTTACAACGGGCCCGCTGTTCCTGCCAGTGCCAACTCTCCTGCATCGTGACAGTTTCCCGAACACAGAGCCAACGGCTCCTTCTCTTTGCCCGTGGCAGCGTGATGCACCTTCCCCAGACTTGCTCTTGGGGAGCACGGTGACAGACGTGTCCCTTTCCTTAAGGCCCTTTCCAGAGGTGCAACCACGCTTCTCTCTCTGGCATGGGGGATGCTAGCTAAAAGAAAATTTCGCTCCATGCCGGTATCTTGCACTGTCCTGAGCAGACTAGCTCAGGCAAGAAGCAGCAGCTTCCCACAAACCCGACTCTGATTGCCCAACGAATGTTATGCTTTCCCAGAGAGGATGCCTGGGCATAGAAGGATTTCGTTCCATGCGGGATTATTACAACGTGCAGGGGACACTAGATCAGGGAAGCAGCAGCAGCATACCTCAGACGCGACTCTGTTTTCCAAGTAGCTGGTGACTCTTGTCTTACAACGGGCGCGCTGTTCCTGCCAGTGCCAACTCTCCTGCATCGCGACCGTTTCCCGAACTCAAAGCGAACGGCTCCTTCTCTTTGCCTGTGGCAGCGTGCTGCACCTTCCCCAGACTAGCTCTTGGGGAGCACGGTGACAGACGTGTCCCTTTCCTTAAGGCCCTTTCCAGAGGTGCAACCACGCTTCTCTCTCTGGCATAGGGGATGCTAGGTGAAAGAATATTTCGCTCCATGCGGGTATCTTGCACTGTCCTGAGCAGAGTAGCTCAGGCAAGAAGCAGAAGCTTCCCACAAACCCGACTCTGATTGCCCAACGAATGCTATGCTTTCCCAGATCGGATGCCTGGGCATAGAAGGATTTCGTTCCATGCGGGTTTATTACAACGTGCAGGGGAGACTAGATCAGGGAAGCAGCAGCAGCATCCCTCAGATGTGACTCTGATTTCCCAACGAAAGCTGTGCCTTCCCAGAGGGGATGCCCGGGCAAAGAGGCTTTCGCTCTATGCGGGGCTCTCCCACCGTCCTACGAATACTAGGCTAAGGCAAGCAGCCACAGCAGCCTACAGATCCGACTCTGATTTACCAGCTACTGCTATACGTTCGCCGAGGTTTTCAGCTGGCGCGAACTGCCCTTCGCTGCTGCTTCACAGCAAGGCTTTGGGCATTCGCTCTGACACTTCAAAGAAGAAGAGCTGCGGGAGAGCTAGTGTATCTTGGGCCTTGCTTTCCGGGGCTCCATGTTCGCGCCGTGCGTTCTCCCTGCCAAGCCGAACTAAGCAGGGTCAATCACAAACCTACAGCAGTGTGCGTTGCCTAGGATGGCACTCTATGCTCACTTCATGTCCTGGCATAGGCAAGGCTAGGCCTTTTGCACTAGAGCTCGCGTGGAATCGGGGACTAAGCCAGTGCCTTCCCCACAGGAGAGGAGAGTCGACATGAACCCTGCACACTGCCCGTGCACGGGGATGGGGATCTGTTTGGGTCTGTCCCCCCTCCTACCCCGGCACACTTCCTGACACCAACAACGTTGTCACATCTTGGAGGAAGACGGCATCGGACTGCCCGTTCGTCCAGGGAGTTGTTTCTGCGAGTTGCGGCTATGGCGCTTGGTGGCAAGCCCAAGTCTGCCCTAGGCAGAGGGGGTCAAGGAGACGCTGTCCCCTTGGGACCAGAGACACAGGACCGGCCTGCCTTCTGCACAGACTCCTTCCTCAGTGTGGAGCACGCGTGCCTGCCCTAGTCCTACTCTACTGTCACCTTAGCAGCCAGGCCTCCATCCTTCAGCACAGGTAGATGGTGACACTTGTCTTACAACGGGCCCGCTGTTCCTGCCAGTGCCAACTCTCCTGCATCGCGACCTTTTCCCGAACACAAAGCCAACGGCTCCTTCTCTTTGCCCGTGGCAGCGTGCTGCACCTTCCCCAGACTTGCTCTTGGGGAGCACGGTGACAGACGTGTCCCTTTCCTTAAGGCCCTTTCCAGAGGTGCAACCACGCTTCTCTCTCTGGCAGAGGGGATGCTAGGTGAAAGGGAATTTCGCTCCATGCGGGTATCTTGCACTGTCCTCAGCAGAATAGCTCAGGCAAGAAGCAGCAGCTTCCTAAAAACCCGACACTGATTGCCCAACGAAGCTCTGCTTTCTCAGAGAGGAGGCCTGGCCATAGATGATTTCGCTCCATGCGGGTTTATTACAATTTGCAGGGAAGTCTAACTCAGGCAAGCAGCAACAGCATCCCTCAGACGCGACTCTGATTTCCCAACGAAAGCTGTGACTTCCCAAAAGGGATGCCCGGGCAAAGTGGCTTTCGCTCTATGCGGGGCTCTCCCACCGTCCTACGAATACTAGGCTAAGGCAAGCAGCCACAGCAGCCTACAGATCTGACTCTGATTTACCAACTGAACTAAGCAGGCACAATCAAAAACCAACAGCAGCGTGCGTTGCCTAGGATGGCACTCTATGCTCACTTCATGTCCTGGCATAGGCAAGGCTAGGCCTTTTGCACTAGCGCTCGCGCGGAATCGGGGACTAAGCCAGTGCCTTCCCCACAGGAGAGGAGAGTCGACATGAACCCTGCACACTGCCCGTGCACTGGGCTGGGGATCTGTTTGGGTCTGTCCCCCCTCCTACCCCGGCACACTTCCTGACACCAACAACGTTGTCACATCTTGAGGAAGACAGCATCGGACTGCCCGTTCGTCGGGGAGCTGTTTCTGCGAGTTGAAGCTATGGCGCTTGGTGGCAAGCCCAAGTCTGCCCTAGGCACAGGTGGTCAAGGAGACGCTGTCCCCTTGGGACCAGAGACACAGGACAGGCCTGCCTTCTGCCCAGACTCCTTCATCAGTGTGGAGCACACCTGCCTGCCATAGTCATACTCTTCTGTCACTTTAGCAGCCAGGCCTCCGACCCTCAGCACAGGTAGATGGTGACACTTGTCTTACAACGAGCCCGCTGTTCCTGCTAGTGCCAACTCTCCTGCATCGCGACCGTTTCCCGAACACAAAGCCAACGGCTCCTTCTCTTTGCCCGTGGCAGCGTGATGCACCTTCCCCAGACTTGCTCTTGGGGAGCACAGTGACAGACGTGTCCCTTTCCATAAGGCCCTTTCCAGAGGTGCAACCACGCTTCTCTCTCTGGCAGAGGGGATGCTAGGTAAAAGATAATTTCGCTCCATGCGGGTATCTTGCACTGTCCTGAGCAGACTAGCCCAGGCAAGAAGCAGCAGCTTCCCACAAACCCGACTCTGATTGCCCAACGAATGCTATGCTTTCCCAGAGAGGATGCCTGGGCATAGAAGGATTTCGTTCCATGCGGGATTGTTACAACGTGCAGGGGAGACTAGATCAGGGAAGCAGCAGCAGCATACCTCAGACGCGACTCTGTTTTCACAAGTAGCTGGTGACTCTTGTCTTACAACGGGCCCGCTGTTCCTGCCAGTGCCAACTCTCCTGCATCGCGACCGTTTCCCGAACACAAAGCCAATGGCTCCTTCTCTTTGCCCGTGGCAGCGTGCTGCACCTTCCCCAGACTTGCTCTTGGGGAGCACGGTGACAGACGTGTCCCTTTCCTTAAGCCCCTTTCCAGAGGTGCAACCACGCTTCTCTCTCTGGCAGAGGGGATGCTAGGTGAAAGGGAATTTCGCTCCATGCGGGTATCTTGCACTGTCCTCAGCAGAATAGCTCAGGCAAGAAGCAGCAGCTTCCTAAAAACCTGACACTGATTGCCCAACGAAGCTCTGCTTTCTCAGAGAGGAGGCCTGGCCATAGATGATTTCGCTCCCTGCGGGTTTATTACAATTTGCAGGGAAGTCTAACTCAGGCAAGCAGCAACAGCATCCCTCAGACGCGACTCTGATTTCCCAACGAAAGCTGTGACTTCCCAAAGGGGATGCCCGGGCAAAGTGGCTTTCGCTCTATGCGGGGCTCTCCCACCGTCCTACGAATACTAGGCTAAGGCAAGCAGCCACAGCAGCCTACAGATCTGACTCTGATTTACCAACTGAACTAAGCAGGCACAATCAAAAACCAACAGCAGCGTGCGTTGCCTAGGATGGCACTCTATGCTCACTTCATGTCCTGGCATAGGCAAGGCTAGGCCTTTTGCACTAGCGCTCGCGTGGATTCGGGGACTAAGCCAGTGCCTTCCCCACAGGAGAGGAGAGTCGACATGAACCCTGCACACTGCCCGTGCACGGGGATGGGGATCTGTTTGGGTCTGTCCCCCCTGCTACCCCGGCACACTTCCTGACACCAACAACGTTGTCACATCTTGGAGGAAGACGGCATCGGACTGCCCGTTCGTCCAGGGAGCTGTTTCTGCGAGTTGAAGCTATGGCGCTTGGTGGCAAGCCCAAGTCTGCCCTAGGCACAGGTGGTCAAGGAGACGCTGTCCCCTTGGGACCAGAGACACAGGACAGGCCTGCCTTCTGCCCAGACTCCTTCCTCAGTGTGGAGCACACCTGCCTGCCATAGTCATACTCTTCTGTCACCTTAGCAGCCAGGTCTCCGACCCTCAGCACAGGTAGATGGTGACACTTGTCTTACAACGGGCCCGCTGTTCCTGCCAGTGCCAACTCTCCTTCATCGCGACCGTTTCCCGAACACAAAGCCAATGGCTCCTTCTCTTTGCCCGTGGCAGCGTGATGAACCTTCCCAATATTTGCTCTTGGGGAGCACAGTGACAGACGTGTCCCTTTCCTTAAGGCCCTTTCCAGAGGTGCAACCACGCTTCTCTCTCTGGCAGAGGGGATGCTAGGTAAAAGATAATTTCGCTCCATGCGGGTATCTTGCACTGTCCTGAGCAGACTAGCTCAGGCAAGAAGCAGCAGCTTCCCACAAACCCGACTCTGATTGCCCAACGAATGCTGTGCTTTCACAGAGAGGATGCCTGGGCATAGAAGGATTTCAATCCAGGCGGGATTATTACAACGTGCGGGGGAGACTAGATCAGGGAAGCAGCAGCAGCATCCCTCAGACGCGACTCTGTTTTCACAAGTAGCTGGTGACACTTGTCTTACAACGGGCCCGCTGTTCCTGCCAGTGCCAACTCCCCTGCATCGTGACCGTTTCCCGAACACAAAGCCAACGGCTCCTTCTCTTTGCCCCTGGCAGCTTGATGCACCTTCCCCAGACTTGCTCTTGGGGAGCACTGTGACAGACGTGTCCCTTTCCTTAAGGCCCTTTCCAGAGGTGCAACCACGCTTCTCTCTCTGGCAGAGGGGATGCTAGGTAAAAGAAAATTTCGCTCCATGCGGGTTTCTTGCACTGTCCTGAGCAGAGTAGCTCAGGCAAGAAGCAGCAGCTTCCCACAAACCCGACTCTGATTGCCCAACGATTGCTATGCTTTCCCAGAGAGGATGCCTGGGCATAGAAGGATTTCGTTCCATGCGGGATTATTACAACGTGCAGGGGACACTAGATCAGGGAAGCAGAAGCAGCATCCCTCAGACGCGACTCTGTTTTCACAAGTAGCTGGTGACTCTTGTCTTACAACGGGCCCGCTGTTCCTGCCAGTGCCAACTCTCCTGCATCGCGACCGTTTCCCGAACACAAAGCCAACGGCTCCTTCTCTTTGCCCATGGCAGCGTGCTGCACCTTCCCCAGACTTGCTCTTGGGGAGCACGGTGACAGACGTGTCCCTTTCCTTAAGCCCCTTTCCAGAGGTGCAACCACGCTTCTCTCTCTGGCAGAGGGGATGCTAGGTGAAAGGGAATTTCGCTCCATGCGGGTATCTTGCACTGTCCTCAGCAGAATAGCTCAGGCAAGAAGCAGCAGCTTCCTAAAAACCTGACACTGATTGCCCAACGAATCTCTGCTTTCTCAGAGAGGAGGCCTGGCCATAGATGATTTCGCTCCCTGCGGGTTTATTACAATTTGCAGGGAAGTCTAACTCAGGCAAGCAGCAACAGCATCCCTCAGACGCGACTCTGATTTCCCAACGAAAGCTGTGACTTCCCAAAGGGGATGCCCGGGCAAAGTGGCTTTCGCTCTATGCGGGGCTCTCCCACCGTCCTACGAATACTAGGCTAAGGCAAGCAGCCACAGCAGCCTACAGATCTGACTCTGATTTACCAACTGAACTAAGCAGGCACAATCAAAAACCAACAGCAGCGTGCGTTGCCTAGGATGGCACTCTATGCTCACTTCATGTCCTGTCTTAGGCAAGGCTAGGCCTTTTGCTCTAGCGCTCGCGTGGATTCGGGGACTAAGCCAGTGCCTTCCCCACAGGAGAGGAGAGTCGACATGAACCCTGCACACTGCCCGTGCACGGGGATGGGGATCTGTTTGGGTCTGTCCCCCCTGCTACCCCGGCACACTTCCTGACACCAACAACGTTGTCACATCTTGGAGGAAGACGGCATCGGACTGCCCGTTCGTCCAGGGAGCTGTTTCTGCGAGTTGAAGCTATGGCGCTTGGTGGCAAGCCCAAGTCTGCCCTAGGCACAGGTGGTCAAGGAGACGCTGTCCCCTTGGGACCAGAGACACAGGACAGGCCTGCCTTCTGCCCAGACTCCTTCCTCAGTGTGGAGCACACCTGCCTGCCATAGTCATACTCTTCTGTCACCTTAGCAGCCAGGTCTCCGACCCTCAGCACAGGTAGATGGTGACACTTGTCTTACAACGGGCCCGCTGTTCCTGCCAGTGCCAACTCTCCTTCATCGCGACCGTTTCCCGAACACAAAGCCAATGGCTCCTTCTCTTTGCCCGTGGCAGCGTGATGAACCTTCCCAATATTTGCTCTTGGGGAGCACAGTGACAGACGTGTCCCTTTCCTTAAGGCCCTTTCCAGAGGTGCAACCACGCTTCTCTCTCTGGCAGAGGGGATGCTAGGTAAAAGATAATTTCGCTCCATGCGGGTATCTTGCACTGTCCTGAGCAGACTAGCTCAGGCAAGAAGCAGCAGCTTCCCACAAACCCGACTCTGATTGCCCAACGAATGCTGTGCTTTCACAGAGAGGATGCCTGGGCATAGAAGGATTTCAATCCAGGCGGGATTATTACAACGTGCGAGGGAGACTAGATCAGGGAAGCAGCAGCAGCATCCCTCAGACGCGACTCTGTTTTCACAAGTAGCTGGTGACACTTGTCTTACAACGGGCCCGCTGTTCCTGCCAGTGCCAACTCCCCTGCATCGTGACCGTTTCCCGAACACAAAGCCAACGGCTCCTTCTCTTTGCCCCTGGCAGCTTGATGCACCTTCCCCAGACTTGCTCTTGGGGAGCACTGTGACAGAGGTGTCCCTTTCCTTAAGGCCCTTTCCAGAGGTGCAACCACGCTTCTCTCTCTGGCAGAGGGGATGCTAGGTAAAAGAAAATTTCGCTCCATGCGGGTTTCTTGCACTGTCCTGAGCAGAGTAGCTCAGGCAAGAAGCAGCAGCTTCCCACAAACCCGACTCTGATTGCCCAACGATTGCTATGCTTTCCCAGAGAGGATGCCTGGGCATAGAAGGATTTCGTTCCATGCGGGATTATTACAACGTGCAGGGGACACTAGATCAGGGAAGCAGAAGCAGCATCCCTCAGACGCGACTCTGTTTTCACAAGTAGCTGGTGACTCTTGTCTTACAACGGGCCCGCTGTTCCTGCCAGTGCCAACTCTCCTGCATCGCGACCGTTTCCCGAACACAAAGCCAACGGCTCCTTCTCTTTGCCCATGGCAGCGTGCTGCACCTTCCCCAGACTTGCTCTTGGGGAGCACGGTGACAGACGTGTCCCTTTCCTTAAGCCCCTTTCGAGAGGTGCATCCACGCTTCTCTCTCAGGCAGAGGGGATGCTAGGTGAAAGGGAATTTCGCTCCATGCGGGTATCTTGCACTGTCCTCAGCAGAATAGCTCAGGCAAGAAGCAGCAGCTTCCTAAAAACCCGACTCTAATTGCCCAACGAATGCTCTGCTTTCTCAGAGAGGAGGCCTGGCCATAGATGATTTCGCTCCATGCGGGTTTATTACAATTTGCAGGGAAGTCTAACTCAGGCAAGCAGCAACAGCATCCCTCAGACGCGACTCTGATTTCCCAACGAAAGCTGTGACTTCCCAAAGGGGATGCCCGGGCAAAGTGGCTTTCGCTCTATGCGGGGCTCTCCCACCGTCCTACGAATACTAGGCTAAGGCAAGCAGCCACAGCAGCCTACAGATCTGACTCTGATTTACCAACTGAACTAAGCAGGCACAATCAAAAACCAACAGCAGCGTGTGTTGCCTAGGATGGCACTCTATGCTCACTTCATGTCCTGTCATAGGCAAGGCTAGGCCTTTTGCACTAGCGCTCGTGTGGAATCGGGGACTAAGCCAGTGCCTTCCCCACAGGAGAGGAGAGTCGACATGATCCCTGCACACCGCCCGTGCACTGGGCTAGGGATCTGTTTGGGTCTGTCCCCCCTCCTACCCCGGCACACTTCCTGACACCAACAACGTTGTCACATCTTGGAGGAAGACGGCATCGGACTGCCCGTTCGTCCAGGGAGCTGTTTCTGCGAGTTGAAGCTATGGCGCTTGGTGGCAAGCCCAAGTCTGCCCTAGGCACAGGTGGTCAAGGAGACGCTGTCCCCTTGGGACCAGAGACACAGGACAGGCCTGCCTTCTGCCCAGACTCCTTCCTCAGTGTGGAGCACACCTGCCTGCCATAGTCATACTCTTCTGTCACCTTAGCAGCCAGGCCTCCGACCCTCAGCACAGGTAGATGGTGACACTTGTCTTACAACGGGCCCGCTGTTCTTGCCAGTGCCAACTCTCCTTCATCGCGACCGTTTCCCGAACACAAAGCCAACGGCTCCTTCTCTTTGCCCGTGGCAGCGTGATGCACCTTCCCGAGACTTGCTCTTGGGGAGCACAGTGACAGACGTGTCCCTTTCCATAAGGCCCTTTCCAGAGGTGCAACCACGCTTCTCTCTCTGGCAGAGGGGATGCTAGGTAAAAGATAATTTCGCTCCATGCGGGTATCTTGCACTGTCCTGAGCAGACTAGCTCAGGAAAGAAGCAGCAGCTTCCCACAAACCCGACTCTGATTGCCCAACGAATGCTATGCTTTCCCAGAGAGGATGCCTGGGCATAGAAGGATTTCATTCCATGCGGGATTATTACAACGTGCAGGGGAGACTAGATCAGGGAAGCAGCAGCAGCATCCCTCAGACGCGACTCTGTTTTCACAAGTAGCTGGTGACACTGTCTTACAACGGGCCCGCTGTTCCTGCCAGTGCCAACTCTCCTGCATCGCGACCGTTTCCCGAACACAAAGCCAACGGCTCCTTCTCTTTGCCCGTGGCAGCGTGCTGCACCTTCCCCAGACTTGCTCTTGGGGAGCACGGTGACAGACGTGTCCCTTTCCATAAGGCCCTTTCCAGAGGTGCAACCACGCTTCTCTCTCTGGCAGAGGGGATGCTAGGTAAAAGAAAATTTCGCTCCATGCGGGTATCTTGCACTGTCCTGAGCAGAGTAGCTCAGGCAAGAAGCAGCAGCTTCCCAAAAACCCGACTCTGATTGCCCAACGAATGCTATGCTTTCCCAGAGAGGATGCCTGGACATAGAAGGATTTCGTTCCATGCGGGTTTATTACAACGTGCAGGGGAGACTAGCTCAGGGAAGCAGCAGCAGCATCCCTCAGACGCGACTCTGATTTCCCAACGAAAGCTGTGCCTTCCCAGAGGGGATGCCCGGGCAAAGAGGCTTTCGCTCTATGCGGGGCTCTCCAACCGTCCTACGAATACTAGGCTTAGGCAAGCAGCCACAGCAGCCTACAGATCCGACTCTGATTTACCAGCTACTGCTATACGTTCGCAGAGGTTTTCAGCTGGCGCGAACTGCCCTTCGCTGCTGCTTCACAGCAAGGCTTTGGGCATTCGCTCTGAGACTTCAAAGAAGAAGAGCTGCGGGAGAGCTAGTGTATCTTGGGCCTTGCTTTCCGGGGCTCCATGTTCGCGCCATGCGTTCTCACTGCCAAGCCGAACTAAGCAGGGTCAATCACAAACCTACAGCAGTGTGCGTTGCCTAGATTGGCACTCTATGCTCACTTCATGTCCTGGCATAGGCAAGGCTAGGCCTTTTGCACTAGCGCTCGCGTGGAATCGGGGACTAAGCCAGTGCCTTCCCCACAGGAGAGGAGAGTCGACATGAACCCTGCACACTGCCCGTGCACGGGGATGGGGATCTGTTTGGGTCTGTCCTCCCTCCTACCCCGGCACACTTCCTGACACCTACAACGTTGTCACATCTTGGAGGAAGACGGCATCGGACTGCCCGTTCGTCCAGGGAGCTGTTTCTGCGAGTTGCGGCTATGGCGCTTGGTGGCAAGCCCAAGTCTGCCCTAGGCAGAGGGGGTCAAGGAGACGCTGTCCCCTTGGGACCAGAGACACAGGACCGGCCTGCCTTCTGCACAGACTCCTTCCTCAGTGTGGAGCACGCGTGTCTGCCCTAGTCGTACTCTTCTGTCACCTTAGCAGCCAGGCCTCCGTCCCTCAGCACAGGTAGATGGTGACACTTGACTTACAACGGGCCCGCTGTTCCTGCCAGTGCCAACTCTCCTGCATCGCGACCGTTTCCCGAACACAAAGCCAACGGCTCCTTCTCTTTGCCCGTGGCAGCGTGCTGCACCTTCCCCAGACTTGCTCTTGGGGAGCACGGTGACAGACGTGTCCCTTTCCTTAATCCCCTTTCCAGAGGTGCATCCACGCTTCTCTCTCTGGCAGAGGGGATGCTAGGTGAAAGGGAATTTCGCTCCATGCGGGTATCTTGCACTGTCCTCAGCAGAATAGCTCAGGCAAGAAGCAGCAGCTTCCTAAAAACCCGACACTGATTGCCCAACGAATGCTCTGCTTTCTCAGAGAGGAGGCCTGGCCATAGATGATTTCGCTCCATGCTGGTTTATTACAATTTGCAGGGAAGTCTAACTCAGGCAAGCAGCAACAGCATCCCTCAGACGCGACTCTGATTTCCCAACGAAAGCTGTGACTTCCCAAAGGGGATGCCCGGGCAAAGTGGCTTTCGCTCTATGCGGGGCTCTCCCACCGTCCTACGAATACTAGGCTAAGGCAAGCAGCCACAGCAGCCTACAGATCTGACTCTGATTTACCAACTGAACTAAGCAGGCACAATCAAAAACCAACAGCAGCGTGTGTTGCCTAGGATGGCACTCTATGCTCACTTCATGTCCTGTCATAGGCAAGGCTAGGCCTTTTGCACTAGCGCTCGTGTGGAATCGGGGACTAAGCCACTGCCTTCCCCACAGGAGAGGAGAGTCGACATGAACCCTGCACACTGCCCGTGCACTGGGCTGGGGATCTGTTTGGGTCTGTCCCCCCTCCTACCCCGGCACACTTCCTGACACCAACAACGTTGTCACATCTTGGAGGAAGACGGCATCGGACTGCCCGTTCGTCCAGGGAGCTGTTTCTGCGAGTTGAAGCTATGGCGCTTGGTGGCAAGCCCAAGTCTGCCCTAGGCACAGGTGGTCAAGGAGACGCTGTCCCCTTGGGACCAGAGACACAGGACAGGCCTGCCTTCTGCCCAGACTCCTTCCTCAGTGTGGAGCACACCTGCCTGCCATAGTCATACTCTTCTGTCACCTTAGCAGCCAGGCCTCCGACCCTCAGCACAGGTAGATGGTGACACTTGTCTTACAACGGGCCCGCTGTTCCTGCCAGTGCCAACTCTCCTTCATCGCGACCGTTTCCCGAACACAAAGCCAACGGCTCCTTCTCTTTGCCCGTGGCAGCGTGATGAACCTTCCCAAGATTTGCTCTTGGGGAGCACAGTGACAGACGTGTCCCTTTCCTTAAGGCCCTTTCCAGAGGTGCAACCACGCTTCTCTCTCTGGCAGAGGGGATGCTAGGTAAAAGATAATTTCGCTCCATGCGGGTATCTTGCACTGTCCTGAGCAGACTAGCTCAGGCAAGAAGCAGCAGCTTCCCACAAACCCGACTCTGATTGCCCAACGAATGCTGTGCTTTCACAGAGAGGATGCCTGGGCATAGAAGGATTTCATTCCAGGCGGGATTATTACAACGTGCGGGGGAGACTAGATCAGGGAAGCAGCAGCAGCATCCCTCAGACGCGACTCTGTTTTCACAAGTAGCTGGTGACACTTGTCTTACAACGGGCCCGCTGTTCCTGCCAGTGCCAACTCCCCTGCATCGTGACCGTTTCCCGAACACAAAGCCAACGGCTCCTTCTCTTTGCCCCTGGCAGCTTGATGCACCTTCCCCAGACTTGCTCTTGGGGAGCACTGTGACAGACGTGTCCCTTTCCTTAAGGCCCTTTCCAGAGGTGCAACCACGCTTCTCTCTCTGGCAGAGGGGATGCTAGGTAAAAGAAAATTTCGCTCCATGCGGGTTTCTTGCACTGTCCTGAGCAGAGTAGCTCAGGCAAGAAGCAGCAGCTTCCCACAAACCCGACTCTGATTGCCCAACGAATGCTATGCTTTCCCAGAGAGGATGCCTGGGCATAGAAGGATTTCGTTCCATGCGGGATTATTACAACGTGCAGGGGACACTAGATCAGGGAAGCAGCAGCAGCATCCCTCAGACGCGACTCTGTTTTCACAAGTAGCTGGTGACTCTTGTCTTACAACGGGCCCGCTGTTCCTGCCAGTGCCAACTCTCCTGCATCGCGACCGTTTCCCGAACACAAAGCCAACGGCTCCTTCTCTTTGCCCGTGGCAGCGTGCTGCACCTTCCCCAGACTTGCTCTTGGGGAGCACGGTGACAGACGTGTCCCTTTCCTTAAGCCCCTTTCGAGAGGTGCATCCACGCTTCTCTCTCTGGCAGAGGGGATGCTAGGTGAAAGGGAATTTCGCTCCATGCGGGTATCTTGCACTGTCCTCAGCAGAATAGCTCAGGCAAGAAGCAGCAGCTTCCTAAAAACCCGACTCTGATTGCCCAACGAATGCTCTGCTTTCTCAGAGAGGAGGCCTGGCCATAGATGATTTCGCTCCATGCGGGTTTATTACAATTTGCAGGGAAGTCTAACTCAGGCAAGCAGCAACAGCATCCCTCAGACGCGACTCTGATTTCCCAACGAAAGCTGTGACTTCCCAAAGGGGATGCCCGGGCAAAGTGGCTTTCGCTCTATGCGGGGCTCTCCCACCGTCCTACGAATACTAGGCTAAGGCAAGCAGCCACAGCAGCCTACAGATCTGACTCTGATTTACCAACTGAACTAAGCAGGCACAATCAAAAACCAACAGCAGCGTGTGTTGCCTAGGATGGCACTCTATGCTCACTTCATGTCCTGTCATAGGCAAGGCTAGGCCTTTTGCACTAGCGCTCGTGTGGAATCGGGGACTAAGCCACTGCCTTCCCCACAGGAGAGGAGAGTCGACATGAACCCTGCACACTGCCCGTGCACTGGGCTAGGGATCTGTTTGGGTCTGTCCCCCCTCCTAACCCGGCACACTTCCTGACACCAACAACGTTGTCACATCTTGGAGGAAGACGGCATCGGACTGCCCGTTCGTCCAGGGAGCTGTTTCTGCGAGTTGAAGCTATGGCGCTTGGTGGCAAGCCCAAGTCTGCCCTAGGCACAGGTGGTCAAGGAGACGCTGTCCCCTTGGGACCAGAGACACAGGACAGGCCTGCCTTCTGCCCAGACTCCTTCCTCAGTGTGGAGCACACCTGCCTGCCATAGTCATACTCTTCTGTCACCTTAGCAGCCAGGCCTCCGACCCTCAGCACAGGTAGATGGTGACACTTGTCTTACAACGGGCCCGCTGTTCCTGCCAGTGCCAACTCTCCTTCATCGCGACCGTTTCCCGAACACAAAGCCAACGGCTCCTTCTCTTTGCCCGTGGCAGCGTGATGCACCTTCCCCAGACTTGCTCTTGGGGAGCACAGTGACAGACGTGTCCCTTTCCATAAGGCCCTTTCCAGAGGTGCAACCACGCTTCTCTCTCTGGCAGAGGGGATGCTAGGTAAAAGATAATTTCGCTCCATGCGGGCATCTTGCACTGTCCTGAGCAGACTAGCTCAGGCAAGAAGCAGCAGCTTCCCACAAACCCGACTCTGATTGCCCAACGAATGCTATGCTTTCCCAGAGAGGATGCCTGGGCATAGAAGGATTTCATTCCATGCGGGATTATTACAACGTGCAGGGGAGACTAGATCAGGGAAGCAGCAACAGCATCCCTCAGACGCGACTCTGTTTTCACAAGTAGCTGGTGACACTTGTCTTACAACTGGCCCGCTGTTGCTGCCAGTGCCAACTCTCCTGCATCGCGACCGTTTCCCGAACAGAAAGCCAACGGCTCCTTCTCTTTGCCCGTGGCAGCGTGCTGCACCTTCCCCAGACTTGCTCTTAGGGAGCACGGTGACAGACGTGTCCCTTTCCTTAAGGCCCTTTCAAGAGGTGCAACCACGCTTCTCTCTCTGGCAGAGGGGATGCTAGGTGAAAGAAAATTTCGCTCCATGCGGGTTTCTTGCACTGTCCTGAGCAGACTAGCTCAGGCAAGAAGCAGCAGCTTCCCACAAACCCGACTCTGATTGCCCAACGAATGCTATGCTTTCCCAGAGAGGATGCCTGGGCATAGAAGGATTTCGATCCATGCGGGATTATTACAACGTGCAGGGGAGACTAGATCAGGGAAGCAGCAGCAGCATACCTCAGACGCGACTCTGTTTCACAAGTAGCTGGTGACTCTTGTCTTACAACAGGCCCGCTTATCCTGTCAGTGCTATCTCTCCTGCTTCGCGACCGTGCCCCGACCACAAAGCCAAGGGCTCCTCTTTGCCCGTGGCAGCGTGCTGCACCTTCCCCAGACTTGCTCTTGGGGAGCACGGTGACAGACGTGTCCCTTTCCTTAAGGCCCTTTCCAGAGGTGCAACCACGCTTCTCTCTCTGGCAGAGGGGATGCTAGGTGAAAGAAAATTTCGCTCCATGCGGGTTTCTTGCACTGTCCTGAGCAGAGTAGCTCAGGCAAGAAGCAGCAGCTTCCCACAAACCCGACTCTGATTGCCCAACGAATGCTATGCTTTCCCACAGAGGATTCCTGGGCATAGAAGGATTTTGTTCCATGAGGGTTTATTACAACGTGCAGGGGAGACTAGCTCAGGGAAGCAGCAGCAGCATCCCTCAGACGCGACTCTGATTTCCCAACGAAAGCTGTGCCTTCCCAGAGGGGATGCCCGGGCAAAGAGGCTTTCGCTCTATGCGGGGCTCTCCCACCGTCCTACGAATACTAGGCTAAGGCAAGCAGCCACAGCAGCCTACAGATCCGACTCTGATTTACCAGCTACTGCTATACGTTCGCAGAGGTTTTCAGCTGGCGCGAACTGCCCTTCGCTGCTGCTTCACAGCAAGGCTTTGGGCATTCGCTCTGACACTTCAAAGAAGAAGAGCTGCGGGAGAGCTAGTGTATCTTGGGCCTTGCTTTCCGGGGCTCCATGTTCGCGCCGTGCGTTCTCCCTGCCAAGTCGAACTAAGCAGGGTCAATCACAAACCTACAGCAGTGTGCGTTGCCTAGGATGGCACTCTATGCTCACTTCATGTCCTGGCATAGGCAAGGCTAGGCCTTTTGCACTAGCGCTCGCGTGGAAT
Organism: Neogale vison; assembly: GCF_020171115.1. Classification (NCBI taxonomy): domain Eukaryota; kingdom Metazoa; phylum Chordata; class Mammalia; order Carnivora; family Mustelidae; genus Neogale; species Neogale vison. Next base: position 218,059,874 of record NC_058101.1, read on the forward strand.
CGGGGACTAAGCCAGTGCCTTCCCCACAGGAGAGGAGAGTCGACATGAACCCTGCACACTGCCCGTGCACGGGGATGGGGATCTGTTTGGGTCTGTCCAACCTCCTACCCCGGCACACTTCCTGACACCAACAACGTTGTCACATCTTGGAGGAAGACGGCATCGGACTGCCCGTTCGTCCAGGGAGCTGTTTCTGCGAGTTGCGGCTATGGCGCTTGGTGGCAAGCCAAAGTCTGCCCTAGGCAGAGGGGGTCAAGGAGACGCTGTCCCCTTGGGACCAGAGACACAGGACCGGCCTGCCTTCTGCACAGACTCCTTCCTCAGTGTGGAGCACGCGTGCCTGCCCTAGTCGTACTCTTCTGTCCCCTTAGCAGCCAGGCCTCCGTCCCTCAGCACAGGTAGATGGTGACACTTGTCTTACAACGGGCCCGCTGTTCCTGCCAGTGCCAACTCTCCTGCATCGCGACCGTTTCCCGAACACAAAGCCAACGGCTCCTTCTCTTTGCCCGTGGCAGCGTGCTGCACCTAACCCAGACTTGCTCTTGGGGAGCACGGTGACAGACGTGTCCCTTTCCTTAAGCCCCTTTCCAGAGGTGCATCCACGCTTCTCTCTCTGGCAGAGGGGATGCTAGGTGAAAGGGAATTTCGCTCCATGCGGGTATCTTGCACTGTCCTCAGCAGAATAGCTCAGGCAAGAAGCAGCAGCTTCCTAAAAACCCGACACTGATTGCCCAACGAATGCTCTGCTTTCTCTGAGAGGAGGCCTGGCCATAGATGATTTCGCTCCATGCGGGTTTATTACAATTTGCAGGGAAGTCTAACTCAGGCAAGCAGCAACAGCATCCCTCAGACGCGACTCTGATTTCCCAACGAAAGCTGTGACTTCCCAAAGGGGATGCCCGGGCAAAGTGGCTTTCGCTCTATGCGGGGCTCTCCCACCGTCCTACGAATACTAGGCTAAGGCAAGCAGCCACAGCAGCCTACAGATCTGACTCTGATTTACCAACTGAACTAAGCAGGCACAATCAAAAACCAACAGCAGCGTGTGTTGCCTAGGATGGCACTCTATGCACACTTCATGTCCTGTCATAGGCAAGGCTAGGCCTTTTGCACTAGCGCTCGTGTGGAATCGGGGACTAAGCCACTGCCTTCCCCACAGGAGAGGAGAGTCGACATGAACCCTGCACACTGCCCGTGCACTGGGCTGGGGATCTGTTTGGGTCTGTCCCCCCTCCTACCCCGGCACACTTCCTGACACCAACAACGTTGTCACATCTTGGAGGAAGACGGCATCGGACTGCCCGTTCGTCCAGGGAGCTGTTTCTACGAGTTGAAGCTATGGCGCTTGGTGGCAAGCCCAAGTCTGCCCTAGGCACAGGTGGTCAAGGAGACGCTGTCCCCTTGGGACCAGAGACACAGGACAGGCCTGCCTTCTGCCCAGACTCCTTCCTCAGTGTGGAGCACACCTGCCTGCCATAGTCATACTCTTCTGTCACCTTAGCAGCCAGGCCTCCGACCCTCAGCACAGGTAGATGGTGACACTTGTCTTACAACGGGCCCGCTGTTCCTGCCAGTGCCAACTCTCCTTCATCGCGACCGTTTCCCGAACACAAAGCCAACGGCTCCTTCTCTTTGCCCGTGGCAGCGTGATGCACCTTCCCCAGACTTGCTCTTGGGGAGCACAGTGACAGACGTGTCCCTTTCCATAAGGCCCTTTCCAGAGGTGCAACCACGCTTCTCTCTCTGGCAGAGGGGATGCTAGGTAAAAGATAATTTCGCTCCATGCGGGTATCTTGCACTGTCCTGAGCAGACTAGCTCAGGCAAGAAGCAGCAGCTTCCCACAAACCCGACTCTGATTGCCCAACGAATGCTATGCTTTCCCAGAGAGGATGCCTGGGCATAGAAGGATTTCATTCCATGCGGGATTATTACAACGTGCAGGGGAGACTAGATCAGGGAAGCAGCAACAGCATCCCTCAGACGCGACTCTGTTTTCACAAGTAGCTGGTGACACTTGTCTTACAACGGGCCCGCTGTTCCTGCCAGTGCCAACTCTCCTGCATCGCGACCGTTTCCCGAACACAAAGCCAACGGCTCCTTCTCTTTGCCCGTGGCAGCGTGCTGCACCTTCCCCAGACTTGCTCTTAGGGAGCACGGTGACAGACGTGTCCCTTTCCTTAAGGCCCTTTCAAGAGGTGCAACCACGCTTCTCTCTCTGGCAGAGGGGATGCTAGGTGAAAGAAAATTTCGCTCCATGCGGGTTTCTTGCACTGTCCTGAGCAGAGTAGCTCAGGCAAGAAGCTGCAGCTTCCCACAAACCCGACTCTGATTGCCCAACGAATGCTATGCTTTCCCACAGAGGATTCCTGGGCATAGAAGGATTTTGTTCCATGAGGGTTTATTACAACGTGCAGGGGAGACTAGCTCAGGGAAGCAGCAGCAGCATCCCTCAGACGCGACTCTGATTTCCCAACGAAAGCTGTGCCTTCCCAGAGGGGATGCCCGGGCAAAGAGGCTTTCGCTCTATGCGGGGCTCTCCCACCGTCCTACGAATACTAGGCTAAGGCAAGCAGCCACAGCAGCCTACAGATCCGACTCTGATTTACCAGCTACTGCTATACGTTCGCAGAGGTTTTCAGCTGGCGCGAACTGCCCTTCGCTGCTGCTTCACAGCAAGGCTTTGGGCATTCGCTCTGACACTTCAAAGAAGAAGAGCTGCGGGAGAGCTAGTGTATCTTGGGCCTTGCTTTCCGGGGCTCCATGTTCGCGCCGTGCGTTCTCCCTGCCAAGTCGAACTAAGCAGGGTCAATCACAAACCTACAGCAGTGTGCGTTGCCTAGGATGGCACTCTATGCTCACTTCATGTCCTGGCATAGGCAAGGCTAGGCCTTTTGCACTAGCGCTCGCGTGGAATCGGGGACTAAGCCAGTGCCTTCCCCACAGGAGAGGAGAGTCGACATGAACCCTGCACACTGCCCGTGCACGGGGATGGGGATCTGTTTGGGTCTGTCCAACCTCCTACCCCGGCACACTTCCTGACACCAACAACGTTGTCACATCTTGGAGGAAGACGGCATCGGACTGCCCGTTCGTCCAGGGAGCTGTTTCTGCGAGTTGCGGCTATGGCGCTTGGTGGCAAGCCCAAGTCTGCCCTAGGCAGAGGGGGTCAAGGAGACGCTGTCTCCTTGGGACCAGAGACACAGGACCGGCCTGACTTCTGCACAGACTCCTTCCTCAGTGTGGAGCACGCGTGCCTGCCCTAGTCGTACTCTTCTGTCACCTTAACAGCCAGGCCTCCGTCCCTCAGCACAGGTAGATGGTGACACTTGTCTTACAACGGGCCCGCTGTTCCTGCCAGTGCCAACTCTCCTGCATCGCGACCGTTTCCCGAACACAAAGCCAACGGCTCCTTCTCTTTGCCCGTGGCAGCGTGCTGCACCTTCCCCAGACTTGCTCTTGCGGAGCACGGTGACAGACGTGTCCCTTTCCTTAAGCCCCTTTCCAGAGGTGCATCCACGCTGCTCTCTCTGGCAGAGGGGATGCTAGGTGAAAGGGAATTTCGCTCCATGCGGATATCTTGCACTGTCCTCAGCAGAATAGCTCAGGCAAGAAGCAGCAGCTTCCTAAAAACCCGACACTGTTTGCCCAACGAATGCTCTGCTTTCTCAGAGAGGAGGCCTGGCCATAGATGATTTCGCTCCATGCGGGTTTATTACAATTTGCAGGGAAGTCTAACTCAGGCAAGCAGCAAGAGCATCCCTCAGACGCGACTCTGATTTCCCAACGAAAGCTGTGACTTCCCAAAGGGGATGCCCGGGCAAAGTGGCTTTCGCTCTATGCGGGGCTCTCCCACCGTGCTACGAATACTAGGCTAAGGCAAGCAGCCACAGCAGCCTACAGATCTGACTCTGATTTACCAACTGAACTAAGCAGGCACAATCAAAAACCAACAGCAGCGTGCGTTGCCTAGGATGGCACTCTATGCTCACTTCATGTCCTGTCATAGGCAAGGCTAGGCCTTTTGCACTAGCGCTCGCGTGGAATCGGGGACTAAGCCAGTGCCTTCCCCACAGGAGAGGAGAGTCGACATGAACCCTGCACAATGCCCGTGCACTGGGCTGGGGATCTGTTTGGGTCTGTCCCCCCTCCTACCCCGGCACACTTCCTGACACCAACAACGTTGTCACATCTTGGAGGAAGACGGCATCGGACTGCCCGTTCATCCAGGGAGCTGTTTCTGCGAGTTGAAGCTATGGCGCTTGGTGGCAAGCCCAAGTCTGCCGTAGACAGAGGGGGTCAAGGAGACGCTGTCCCCTTGGGACCAGAGACACAGGACAGGCCTGCCTTCTGCACAGACTCCTTCCTCAGTGTGGAGCACACCTGCCTGCCATAGTCATACTCTTCTGTAACCTTAGCAGCCAGGCCTCCGACCCCCAGCACAGGTAGATGGTGACACTTGTCTTACAACGGGCCCGCTGTTCCTGCCAGTGCCAACTCTCCTTCATCGCGACCGTTTCCCGAACACAAAGCCAACGGCTCCTTCTCTTTGCCCGTGGCAGCGTGATGCACCTTCCCCAGACTTGCTCTTGGGGAGCACGGTGACAGACGTGTCCCTTTCCTTAAGGCCCTTTCAAGAGGTGCAACCACGCTTCTCTCTCTGGCAGAGGGGATGCTAGGTAAAAGAAAATTTCGCTCCATGCGGGTATCTTGCACTTTCCTGAGCAGAGTAGCTCAGGCAAGTAGCAGCAGCTTCCCACAAACCCGACTCTGATTGCCCAACGAATGCTATGCTTTCCCAGAGAGCATGCCTGGGCATAGAAGGATTTCATTCCATGCGGGATTATTACAACGTGCAGGGGAGACTAGATCAGGGAAGCAGCAGCAGCATACCTCAGACGCGACTCTGTTTCACAAGTAGCTGGTGACTCTTGTCTTACAACAGGCCCGCTTATCCTGCCAGTGCCATCTCTCCTGCTTCGCGACCGTGCCCAGACCACAAAGCCAAGGGCTCCTCTTTGCCCGTGGCAGCGTGCTGCACCTTCCCCAGACTTGCTCTTGGGGAGCACGGTGACAGACGTGTCCCTTTCCTTAAGGCCCTTTCCAGAGGTGCAACCACGCTTCTCTCTCTGGCAGAGGGGATGCTAGGTGAAAGAAAATTTCGCTCCATGCGGGTATCTTGCACTGTCCTGAGCAGAATAGCTCAGGCAAGAAGCAGCAGCTTGCCACAAACCCGACTCTGATTGCCCAACGAATGCTATGCTTTCCCACAGAGGATGCCTGGGCATAGAAGGATTTCGTTCCATGCGGGTTTATTACAACGTGCAGGGGAGACTAGCTCAGGGAAGCAGCAGCAGCATCCCTCAGACGCCACTCTGATTTCCCAACGAAAGCTGTGCCTTCCCAGAGGGGATGCCCTGGCAAAGAGGCTTTCGCTCTATGCGGGCCTCTCCCACCGTCCTACGAATACTAGGCTAAGGCAAGCATCCACAGCAGCCTACAGATCCGACTCTGATTTACCAGCTACTGCTATACATTCGCAGAGGTTTTCAGCTGGCGCGAACTGCCCTTCGCTGCTGCTTCACAGCAAGGCTTTGGGCATTCGCACTGACACTGCAAAGAAGAAGAGCTGCGGGAGAGCTAGTGTATCTTGGGCCTTGCTTTCCGGGGCTCCATGTTCGCGCCGTGCGTTCTCCCTGCCAAGCCGAACTAAGCAGGGTCAATCACAAACCTACAGCAGTGTGCGTTGCCTAGGATGGCACTCTATGCTCACTTCATGTCCTGGCATAGGCAAGGCTAGGCCTTTTGCACTAGCGCTCGCGTGGAATCGGGGACTAAGCCAGTGCCTTCCCCACAGGAGAGGAGAGTCGACATGATCCCTGCACACTGCCCGTGCACGGGGATGGGGATCTGTTTGGGTCTGTCCCCCCTCCTACCCCGGCACACTTCCTGACACCAACAACGTTGTCACATCTTGGAGGAAGACGGCATCGGACTGCCCGTTCGTCCAGGGAGCTGTTTCTGCGAGTTGCGGCTATGGCGCTTGGTGGCAAGCCCAAGTCTGCCCTAGGCAGAGGGGGTCAAGGAGACGCTGTCCCCTTGGGACCAGAGACACAGGACCGGCCTGCCTTCTGCACAGACTCCTTCCTCAGTGTGGAGCACGCGTGCCTGCCCTAGTCTTACTCTTTCGTCACCTTAGCAGCCAGGCCTCCGTCCCTCAGCACAGGTAGATGGTGACACTTGTCTTACAACGGGCCCGCTGTTCCTGCCAGTGCCAACTCTCCTGCATCGCGACCGTTTCCCGAACACAAAGCCAACGGCTCCTTCTCTTTGCCCGTGGCAGCGTGCTGCACCTTCCCCAGACTTGCTCTTGGGGAGCACGGTGACAGACGTGTCCCTTTCCTTAAGCCCCTTTCCAGAGGTGCATCCACGCTGCTCTTTCTGGCAGAAGGGATGCTAGGTGAAAGGGAATTTCGCTCCATGCGGGTATCTTGCACTGTCCTCAGCAGAATAGCTCAGGCAAGAAGCAGCAGCTTCCTAAAACCCGACTCTGATTGCCCAACGAATGCTCTGCTTTCTCAGAGAGGAGGCCTGGCCATAGATGATTTCGCTCCATGCGGGTTTATTACAATTTGCAGGGAAGTCTAACTCAGGCAAGCAGCAACAGCATCCCTCAGACGCGACTCTGATTTCCCAACGAAAGCTGTGACTTCCCAAAGGGGATGCCCGGGCAAAGTGGCTTTCGCTCTATGCGGGGCTCTCCCACCGTCCTACGAATACTAGGCTAAGGCAAGCAGCCACAGCAGCCTACAGATCTGACTCTGATTTACCAACTGAACTAAGCAGGCACAATCAAAAACCAACAGCAGCGTGCGTTGCCTAGGATGGCACTCTATGCTCACTTCATGTCCTGTCATAGGCAAGGCTAGGCCTTTTGCACTAGCGCTCGCGTGGAATCGGGGACTAAGCCAGTGCCTTCCCCACAGGAGAGGAGAGTCGACATGAACCCTGCACACTGCCCGTGCACTGGGCTGGGGATCTGTTTGGGTCTGTCCCCCCTCCTACCCCGGCACACTTCCTGACACTAACAACGTTGTCACATCTTGGAGGAAGACGGCATCGGACTGCCCGTTCGTCCAGGGAGCTGTTTCTGCGAGTTGAAGCTATGGCGCTTGGTGGCAAGCCCAAGTCTGCCCTATACAGAGGGGGTCAAGGAGACGCTGTCCTCTTGGGACCAGAGACACAGGACAGGCCTGCCTTCTGCCCAGACTCCTTCCTCAGTGTGGAGCACACCTGCCTGCCATAGTCATACTCTTCTGTAACCTTAGCAGCCAGTCCTCCGACCCTCAGCACAGGTAGATGGTGACACTTGTCTTACAACGGGCCCGCTGTTCCTGCCAGTGCCAACTCTCCTGCATCGCGACCGTTTCCCGAACACAAAGCCAACGGCTCCTTCTCTTTGCCCGTGGCAGCGTGCTGCACCTTCCCCAGACTTGCTCTTGGGGAGCACGGTGACAGACGTGTCCCTTTCCTTAAGCCCCTTTCCAGAGGTGCATCCACGCTTCTCTCTCTGGCAGAGGGGATGCTAGGTTAAAGGGAATTTCGCTCCATGCGGGTATCTTGCACTGTCCTCAGCAGAATAGATCAGGCAAGAAGCAGCAGCTTCCTAAAAACCCGACACTGATTGCCCAACGAATGCTCTGCTTTCTCAGAGAGGAGGCCTGGCCATAGATGATTTCGCTCCATGCGGGTTTATTACAATTTGCTGGGAAGTCTAACTCAGGCAAGCAGCAACAGCATCCCTCAGACGCGACTCTGATTTCCCAACGAAAGCTGTGACTTCCCAAAGGGGATGCCCGGGCAAAGTGGCTTTCGCTCTATGCGGGGCTCTCCCACCGTCCTACGAATACTAGGCTAAGGCAAGCAGCCACAGCAGCCTACAGATCTGACTCTGATTTACCAACTGAACTAAGCAGGCACAATCAAAAACCAACAGCAGCGTGTGTTGCCTAGGATGGCACTCTATGCACACTTCATGTCCTGTCATAGGCAAGGCTAGGCCTTTTGCACTAGCGCTCGTGTGGAATCGGGGACTAAGCCACTGCCTTCCCCACAGGAGAGGAGAGTCGACATGAACCCTGCACACTGCCCGTGCACTGGGCTGGGGATCTGTTTGGGTCTGTCCCCCCTCCTACCCCGGCACACTTCCTGACACCAACAACGTTGTCACATCTTGGAGGAAGACGGCATCGGACTGCCCGTTCGTCCAGGGAGCTGTTTCTACGAGTTGAAGCTATGGCGCTTGGTGGCAAGCCCAAGTCTGCCCTAGGCACAGGTGGTCAAGGAGACGCTGTCCCCTTGGGACCAGAGACACAGGACAGGCCTGCCTTCTGCCCAGACTCCTTCCTCAGTGTGGAGCACACCTGCCTGCCATAGTCATACTCTTCTGTCACCTTAGCAGCCAGGCCTCCGACCCTCAGGACAGGTAGATGGTGACACTTGTCTTACAACGGGCCCGCTGTTCCTGCCAGTGCCAACTCTCCTTCATCGCGACCGTTTCCCGAGCACAAAGCCAACGGCTCCTTCTCTTTGCCCGTGGCAGCGTGATGCACCTTCCCCAGACTTGCTCTTGGGGAGCACAGTGACAGACGTGTCCCTTTCCATAAGGCCCTTTCCAGAGGTGCAACCACGCTTCTCTCTCTGGCAGAGGGGATGCTAGGTAAAAGATAATTTCGCTCCATGCGGGTATCTTGCACTGTCCTGAGCAGACTAGCTCAGGCAAGAAGCAGCAGCTTCCCACAAACCCGACTCTGATTGCCCAACGAATGCTATGCTTTCCCAGAGAGGATGCCTGGGCATAGAAGGATTTCATTCCATGCGGGATTATTACAACGTGCAGGGGAGACTAGATCAGGGAAGCAGCAACAGCATCCCTCAGACGCGACTCTGTTTTCACAAGTAGCTGGTGACACTTGTCTTACAACGGGCCCGCTGTTCCTGCCAGTGCCAACTCTCCTGCATCGCGACCGTTTCCCGAACACAAAGCCAACGGCTCCTTCTCTTTGCCCGTGGCAGCGTGATGCACCTTCCCCAGACTTGCTCTTAGGGAGCACGGTGACAGACGTGTCCCTTTCCTTAAGGCCCTTTCAAGAGGTGCAACCACGCTTCTCTCTCTGGCAGAGGGGATGCTAGGTGAAAGAAAATTTCGCTCCATGCGGGTATCTTGCACTGTCCTAGCAGACTAGCTCAGGCAAGAAGCAGCAGCTTCCCACAAACCCGACTCTGATTGCCCAACGAATGCTATGCTTTCCCAGAGAGGATGCCTGGGCATAGAAGGATTTCGATCCAGCGGGATTATTACAACGTGCAGGGGAGACTAGATCAGGGAAGCAGCAGCAGCATACCTCAGACGCGACTCTGTTTCACAAGTAGCTGGTGACTCTTGTCTTACAACAGGCCCGCTTATCCTGCCAGTGCTATCTCTCCTGCTTCGCGACCGTGCCCCGACCACAAAGCCAAGGGCTCCTCTTTGCCCGTGGCAGCGTGCTGCACCTTCCCCAGACTTGCTCTTGGGGAGCACGGTGACAGACGTGTCCCTTTCCTTAAGGCCCTTTCCAGAGGTGCAACCACGCTTCTCTCTCTGGTAGAGGGGATGCTAGGTGAAAGAAAATTTCGCTCCATGCGGGTTTCTTGCACTGTCCTGAGCAGAGTAGCTCAGGCAAGAAGCAGCAGCTTCCCACAAACCCGACTCTGATTGCCCAACGAATGCTATGCTTTCCCACAGAGGATTCCTGGGCATAGAAGGATTTTGTTCCATGAGGGTTTATTACAACGTGCAGGGGAGACTAGCTCAGGGAAGCAGCAGCAGCATCCCTCAGACGCGACTCTGATTTCCCAACGAAAGCTGTGCCTTCCCAGAGGGGATGCCCGGGCAAAGAGGCTTTCGCTCTATGCGGGGCTCTCCCACCGTCCTACGAATACTAGGCTAAGGCAAGCAGCCACAGCAGCCTACAGATCCGACTCTGATTTACCAGCTACTGCTATACGTTCGCAGAGGTTTTCAGCTGGCGCGAACTGCCCTTCGCTGCTGCTTCACAGCAAGGCTTTGGGCATTCGCTCTGACACTTCAAAGAAGAAGAGCTGCGGGAGAGCTAGTGTATCTTGGGCCTTGCTTTCCGGGGCTCCATGTTCGCGCCGTGCGTTCTCCCTGCCAAGTCGAACTAAGCAGGGTCAATCACAAACCTACAGCAGTGTGCGTTGCCTAGGATGGCACTCTATGCTCACTTCATGTCCTGGCATAGGCAAGGCTAGGCCTTTTGCACTAGCGCTCGCGTGGAATCGGGGACTAAGCCAGTGCCTTCCCCACTGGAGAGGAGAGTCGACATGAACCCTGCACACTGCCCGTGCACGGGGATGGGGATCTGTTTGGGTCTGTCCAACCTCCTACCCCGGCACACTTCCTGACACCAACAACGTTGTCACATCTTGGAGGAAGACGGCATCGGACTGCCCGTTCGTCCAGGGAGCTGTTTCTGCGAGTTGCGGCTATGGCGCTTGGTGGCAAGCCCAAGTCTGCCCTAGGCAGAGGGGGTCAAGGAGACGCTGTCTCCTTGGGACCAGAGACACAGGACCGGCCTGACTTCTGCACAGACTCCTTCCTCAGTGTGGAGCACGCGTGCCTGCCCTAGTCGTACTCTTCTGTCACCTTAACAGCCAGGCCTCCGTCCCTCAGCACAGGTAGATGGTGACACTTGTCTTACAACGGGCCCGCTATCCTGCCAGTGCCAACTCTCCTACATCGCGACCGTTTCCCGAACACAAAGCCAACGGCTCCTTCTCTTTGCCCATGGCAGCGTGCTGCACCTTCCCCAGACTTGATCTTGCGGAGCACGGTGACAGACGTGTCCCTTTCCTTAAGCCCCTTTCCAGAGGTGCATCCACGCTGCTCTCTCTGGCAGAGGGGATGCTAGGTGAAAGGGAATTTCGCTCCATGCGGATATCTTGCACTGTCCTCAGCAGAATAGCTCAGGCAAGAAGCAGCAGCTTCCTAAAAACCCGACACTGTTTGCCCAACGAATGCTCTGCTTTCTCAGAGAGGAGGCCTGGCCATAGATGATTTCGCTCCATGCGGGTTTATTACAATTTGCAGGGAAGTCTAACTCAGGCAAGCAGCAAGAGCATCCCTCAGACGCGACTCTGATTTCCCAACGAAAGCTGTGACTTCCCAAAGGGGATGCCCGGGCAAAGTGGCTTTCGCTCTATGCGGGGCTCTCCCACCGTGCTACGAATACTAGGCTAAGGCAAGCAGCCACAGCAGCCTACAGATCTGACTCTGATTTACCAACTGAACTAAGCAGGCACAATCAAAAACCAACAGCAGTGTGCGTTGCCTAGGATGGCACTCTATGCTCACTTCATGTCCTGTCATAGGCAAGGCTAGGCCTTTTGCACTAGCGCTCGCGTGGAATCGGGGACTAAGCCACTGCCTTCCCCACAGGAGAGGAGAGTCGACATGAACCCTGCACACTGCCCGTGCACTGGGCTGGGGATCTGTTTGGGTCTGTCCCCCCTCCTACCCCGGCACACTTCCTGACACCAACAACGTTGTCACATCTTGGAGGAAGACGGCATCGGACTGCCCGTTCGTCCAGGGAGCTGTTTCTACGAGTTGAAGCTATGGCGCTTGGTGGCAAGCCCAAGTCTGCCCTAGGCACAGGTGGTCAAGGAGACGCTGTCCCCTTGGGACCAGAGACACAGGACAGGCCTGCCTTCTGCCCAGACTCCTTCCTCAGTGTGGAGCACACCTGCCTGCCATAGTCATACTCTTCTGTCACCTTAGCAGCCAGGCCTCCGACCCTCAGGACAGGTAGATGGTGACACTTGTCTTACAACGGGCCCGCTGTTCCTGCCAGTGCCAACTCTCCTTCATCGCGACCGTTTCCCGAACACAAAGCCAACGGCTCCTTCTCTTTGCCCGTGGCAGCGTGATGCACCTTCCCCAGACTTGCTCTTGGGGAGCACAGTGACAGACGTGTCCCTTTCCATAAGGCCCTTTCCAGAGGTGCAACCACGCTTCTCTCTCTGGCAGAGGGGATGCTAGGTAAAAGATAATTTCGCTCCATGCGGGTATCTTGCACTGTCCTGAGCAGACTAGCTCAGGCAAGAAGCAGCAGCTTCCCACAAACCCGACTCTGATTGCCCAACGAATGCTATGCTTTCCCAGAGAGGATGCCTGGGCATAGAAGGATTTCATTCCATGCGGGATTATTACAACGTGCAGGGGAGACTAGATCAGGGAAGCAGCAACAGCATCCCTCAGACGCGACTCTGTTTTCACAAGTAGCTGGTGACACTTGTCTTACAACGGGCCCGCTGTTCCTGCCAGTGCCAACTCTCCTGCATCGCGACCGTTTCCCGAACACAAAGCCAACGGCTCCTTCTCTTTGCCCGTGGCAGCGTGATGCACCTTCCCCAGACTTGCTCTTAGGGAGCACGGTGACAGACGTGTCCCTTTCCTTAAGGCCCTTTCAAGAGGTGCAACCACGCTTCTCTCTCTGGCAGAGGGGATGCTAGGTGAAAGAAAATTTCGCTCCATGCGGGTATCTTGCACTGTCCTAGCAGACTAGCTCAGGCAAGAAGCAGCAGCTTCCCACAAACCCGACTCTGATTGCCCAACGAATGCTATGCTTTCCCAGAGAGGATGCCTGGGCATAGAAGGATTTCGATCCAGCGGGATTATTACAACGTGCAGGGGAGACTAGATCAGGGAAGCAGCAGCAGCATACCTCAGACGCGACTCTGTTTCACAAGTAGCTGGTGACTCTTGTCTTACAACAGGCCCGCTTATCCTGCCAGTGCTATCTCTCCTGCTTCGCGACCGTGCCCCGACCACAAAGCCAAGGGCTCCTCTTTGCCCGTGGCAGCGTGCTGCACCTTCCCCAGACTTGCTCTTGGGGAGCACGGTGACAGACGTGTCCCTTTCCTTAAGGCCCTTTCCAGAGGTGCAACCACGCTTCTCTCTCTGGTAGAGGGGATGCTAGGTGAAAGAAAATTTCGCTCCATGCGGGTTTCTTGCACTGTCCTGAGCAGAGTAGCTCAGGCAAGAAGCAGCAGCTTCCCACAAACCCGACTCTGATTGCCCAACGAATGCTATGCTTTCCCACAGAGGATTCCTGGGCATAGAAGGATTTTGTTCCATGAGGGTTTATTACAACGTGCAGGGGAGACTAGCTCAGGGAAGCAGCAGCAGCATCCCTCAGACGCGACTCTGATTTCCCAACGAAAGCTGTGCCTTCCCAGAGGGGATGCCCGGGCAAAGAGGCTTTCGCTCTATGCGGGGCTCTCCCACCGTCCTACGAATACTAGGCTAAGGCAAGCAGCCACAGCAGCCTACAGATCCGACTCTGATTTACCAGCTACTGCTATACGTTCGCAGAGGTTTTCAGCTGGCGCGAACTGCCCTTCGCTGCTGCTTCACAGCAAGGCTTTGGGCATTCGCTCTGACACTTCAAAGAAGAAGAGCTGCGGGAGAGCTAGTGTATCTTGGGCCTTGCTTTCCGGGGCTCCATGTTCGCGCCGTGCGTTCTCCCTGCCAAGTCGAACTAAGCAGGGTCAATCACAAACCTACAGCAGTGTGCGTTGCCTAGGATGGCACTCTATGCTCACTTCATGTCCTGGCATAGGCAAGGCTAGGCCTTTTGCACTAGCGCTCGCGTGGAATCGGGGACTAAGCCAGTGCCTTCCCCACTGGAGAGGAGAGTCGACATGAACCCTGCACACTGCCCGTGCACGGGGATGGGGATCTGTTTGGGTCTGTCCAACCTCCTACCCCGGCACACTTCCTGACACCAACAACGTTGTCACATCTTGGAGGAAGACGGCATCGGACTGCCCGTTCGTCCAGGGAGCTGTTTCTGCGAGTTGCGGCTATGGCGCTTGGTGGCAAGCCCAAGTCTGCCCTAGGCAGAGGGGGTCAAGGAGACGCTGTCTCCTTGGGACCAGAGACACAGGACCGGCCTGACTTCTGCACAGACTCCTTCCTCAGTGTGGAGCACGCGTGCCTGCCCTAGTCGTACTCTTCTGTCACCTTAACAGCCAGGCCTCCGTCCCTCAGCACAGGTAGATGGTGACACTTGTCTTACAACGGGCCCGCTATCCTGCCAGTGCCAACTCTCCTGCATCGCGACCGTTTCCCGAACACAAAGCCAACGGCTCCTTCTCTTTGCCCATGGCAGCGTGCTGCACCTTCCCCAGACTTGATCTTGCGGAGCACGGTGACAGACGTGTCCCTTTCCTTAAGCCCCTTTCCAGAGGTGCATCCACGCTGCTCTCTCTGGCAGAGGGGATGCTAGGTGAAAGGGAATTTCGCTCCATGCGGATATCTTGCACTGTCCTCAGCAGAATAGCTCAGGCAAGAAGCAGCAGCTTCCTAAAAACCCGACACTGTTTGCCCAACGAATGCTCTGCTTTCTCAGAGAGGAGGCCTGGCCATAGATGATTTCGCTCCATGCGGGTTTATTACAATTTGCAGGGAAGTCTAACTCAGGCAAGCAGCAAGAGCATCCCTCAGACGCGACTCTGATTTCCCAACGAAAGCTGTGACTTCCCAAAGGGGATGCCCGGGCAAAGTGGCTTTCGCTCTATGCGGGGCTCTCCCACCGTGCTACGAATACTAGGCTAAGGCAAGCAGCCACAGCAGCCTACAGATCTGACTCTGATTTACCAACTGAACTAAGCAGGCACAATCAAAAACCAACAGCAGTGTGCGTTGCCTAGGATGGCACTCTATGCTCACTTCATGTCCTGTCATAGGCAAGGCTAGGCCTTTTGCACTAGCGCTCGCGTGGAATCGGGGACTAAGCCAGTGCCTTCCCCACAGGAGAGGAGAGTCGACATGAACCCTGCACACTGCCCGTGCACTGGGCTGGGGATCTGTTTGGGTCTGTCCCCCCTCCTACCCCGGCACACTTCCTGACACCAACAACGTTGTCACATCTTGGAGGAAGACGGCATCGGACTGCCCGTTCATCCAGAGAGCTGTTTCTGCGAGTTGAAGCTATGGCGCTTGGTGGCAAGCCCAAGTCTGCCGTAGACAGAGGGGGTCAAGGAGACGCTGTCCCCTTGGGACCAGAGACACAGGACAGGCCTGCCTTCTGCCCAGACTCCTTCCTCAGTGTGGAGCACACCTGCCTGCCATAGTCATACTCTTCTGTAACCTTAGCAGCCAGGCCTCCGACCCCCAGCACAGGTAGATGGTGACACTTGTCTTACAACGGGCCCGCTGTTCCTGCCAGTGCCAACTCTCCTTCATCGCGACCGTTTCCCGAACACAAAGCCAACGGCTCCTTCTCTTTGCCCGTGGCAGCGTGATGCACCTTCCCCAGACTTGCTCTTGGGGAGCACGGTGACAGACGTGTCCCTTTCCTTAAGGCCCTTTCCAGAGGTGCAACCACGCTTCTCTCTCTGGCAGAGGGGATGCTAGGTAAAAGAAAATTTCGCTCCATGCTGGTATCTTGCACTTTCCTGAGCAGAGTAGCTCAGGCAAGTAGCAGCAGCTTCCCACAAACCCGACTCTGATTGCCCAACGAATGCTATGCTTTCCCAGAGAGCATGCCTGGGCATAGAAGGATTTCATTCCATGCGGGATTATTACAACGTGCAGGGGAGACTAGATCAGGGAAGCAGCAGCAGCATACCTCAGACGCGACTCTGTTTCACAAGTAGCTGGTGACTCTTGTCTTACAACAGGCCCGCTTATCCTGCCAGTGCCATCTCTCCTGCTTCGCGACCGTGCCCAGACCACAAAGCCAAGGGCTCCTCTTTGCCCGTGGCAGCGTGCTGCACCTTCCCCAGACTTGCTCTTGGGGAGCACGGTGACAGACGTGTCCCTTTCCTTAAGGCCCTTTCCAGAGGTGCAACCACGCTTCTCTCTCTGGCAGAGGGGATGCTAGGTGAAAGAAAATTTCGCTCCATGCGGGTATCTTGCACTGTCCTGAGCAGAATAGCTCAGGCAAGAAGCAGCAGCTTGCCACAAACCCGACTCTGATTGCCCAACGAATGCTATGCTTTCCCACAGAGGATGCCTGGGCATAGAAGGATTTCGTTCCATGCGGGTTTATTACAACGTGCAGGGGAGACTAGCTCAGGGAAGCAGCAGCAGCATCCCTCAGACGCCACTCTGATTTCCCAACGAAAGCTGTGCCTTCCCAGAGGGGATGCCCTGGCAAAGAGGCTTTCGCTCTATGCGGGCCTCTCCCACCGTCCTACGAATACTAGGCTAAGGCAAGCAGCCACATCAGCCTACAGATCCGACTCTGATTTACCAGCTACTGCTATACATTCGCAGAGGTTTTCAGCTGGCGCGAACTGCCCTTCGCTGCTGCTTCACAGCAAGGCTTTGGGCATTCGCTCTGACACTGCAAAGAAGAAGAGCTGCGGGAGAGCTAGTGTATCTTGGGCCTTGCTTTCCGGGGCTCCATGTTCGCGCCGTGCGTTCTCCCTGCCAAGCCGAACTAAGCAGGGTCAATCACAAACCTACAGCAGTGTGCGTTGCCTAGGATGGCACTCTATGCTCACTTCATGTCCTGGCATAGGCAAGTCTAGGCCTTTTGCACTAGCGCTCGCGTGGAATCGGGGACTAAGCCAGTGCCTTCCCCACAGGAGAGGAGAGTCGACATGAACCCTGCACACTGCCCGTGCACGGGGATGGGGATCTGTTTGGGTCTGTCCACCCTCCTACCCCGGCACACTTCCTGACACCAACAACGTTGTCACATCTTGGAGGAAGACGGCATCGGACTGCCCGTTCGTCCAGGGAGCTGTTTCTGCGAGTTGCGGCTATGGCGCTTGGTGGCAAGCCCAAGTCTGCCCTAGGCAGAGGGGGTCAAGGAGACGCGTCCCCTTGGGACCAGAGACACAGGACCGGCCTGACTTCTGCACAGACTCCTTCCTCAGTGTGGAGCACGCGTGCCTGCCCTAGTCGTACTCTTCTGTCACCTTAACAGCCAGGCCTCCGTCCCTCAGCACAGGTAGATGGTGACACTTGTCTTACAACGGGCCCGCTGTTCCTGCCAGTGCCAACTCTCCTGCATCGCGACCGTTTCCCGAACACAAAGCCAACGGCTCCTTCTCTTTGCCCGTGGCAGCGTGCTGCACCTTCCCCAGACTTGCTCTTGGGGAGCACGGTGACAGACGTGTCCGTTTCCTTAAGCCCCTTTCCAGAGGTGCATCCACGCTGCTCTCTCTGGCAGAGGGGATGCTAGGTGAAAGGGAATTTCGCTCCATGCGGGTATCTTGCACTGTCCTCAGCAGAATAGCTCAGGCAAGAAGCAGCAGCTTCCTAAAAACCCGACACTGTTTGCCCAACGAATGCTCTGCTTTCTCAGAGAGGAGGCCTGGCCATAGATGATTTCGCTCCATGCGGGTTTATTACAATTTGCAGGGAAGTCTAACTCAGGCAAGCAGCAACAGCATCCCTCAGACGCGACTCTGATTTCCCAACGAAAGCTGTGACTTCCCAAAGGGGATGCCCGGGCAAAGTGGCTTTCGCTCTATGCGGGGCTCTCCCACCGTGCTACGAATACTAGGCTAAGGCAAGCAGCCACAGCAGCCTACAGATCTGACTCTGATTTACCAACTGAACTAAGCAGGCACAATCAAAAACCAACAGCAGCGTGCGTTGCCTAGGATGGCACTCTATGCTCACTTCATGTCCTGTCATAGGCAAGGCTAGGCCTTTTGCACTAGCGCTCGCGTGGAATCGGGGACTAAGCCAGTGCCTTCCCCACAGGAGAGGAGAGTCGACATGAACCCTGCACACTGCCCTTGCACTGGGCTGGGGATCTGTTTGGGTCTGTCCCCCCTCCTACCCCGGCACACTTCCTGACACCAACAACGTTGTCACATCTTGGAGGAAGACGGCATCGGACTGCCCGTTCGTCCAGGGAGCTGTTTCTGCGAGTTGAAGCTAAAGCGCTTGGTGGCAAGCCCAAGTCTGCCGTAGACAGAGGGGGTCAAGGAGACGCTGTCCCCTTGGGACCAGAGACACAGGAAAGGCCTGCCTTCTGCCCAGACTCCTTCCTCAGTGTGGAGCACACCTGCCTGCCATAGTCATACTCTTCTGTAACCTTAGCAGCCAGTCCTCCGACCCTCAGCACAGGTAGATGGTGACACTTGTCTTACAACGGGCCCGCTGTTCCTGCCAGTGCCAACTCTCCTGCATCGCGACCGTTTCCCGAACACAAAGCCAACGGCTCCTTCTCTTTGCCCGTGGCAGCGTGCTGCACCTTCCCCAGACTTGCTCTTGGGGAGCACAGTGACAGACGTGTCCCTTTCCTTAAGCCCCTTTCCAGAGGTGCATCCACGCTTCTCTCTCTGGCAGAGGGGATGCTAGGTTAAAGGGAATTTCGCTCCATGCGGGTATCTTGCACTGTCCTCAGCAGAATAGATCAGGCAAGAAGCAGCAGCTTCCTAAAAACCCGACACTGATTGCCCAACGAATGCTCTGCTTTCTCAGAGAGGAGGCCTGGCCATAGATGATTTCGCTCCATGCGGGTTTATTACAATTTGCTGGGAAGTCTAACTCAGGCAAGCAGCAACAGCATCCCTCAGACGCGACTCTGATTTCCCAACGAAAGCTGTGACTTCCCAAAGGGGATGCCCGGGCAAAGTGGCTTTCGCTCTATGCGGGGCTCTCCCACCGTCCTACGAATACTAGGCTAAGGCAAGCAGCCACAGCAGCCTACAGATCTGACTCTGATTTACCAACTGAACTAAGCAGGCACAATCAAAAACCAACAGCAGCGTGTGTTGCCTAGGATGGCACTCTATGCACACTTCATGTCCTGTCATAGGCAAGGCTAGGCCTTTTGCACTAGCGCTCGTGTGGAATCGGGGACTAAGCCACTGCCTTCTCCACAGGAGAGGAGAGTCGACATGAACCCTGCACACTGCCCGTGCACTGGGCTGGGGATCTGTTTGGGTCTGTCCCCCCTCCTACCCCGGCACACTTCCTGACACCAACAACGTTGTCACATCTTGGAGGAAGACGGCATCGGACTGCCCGTTCGTCCAGGGAGCTGTTTCTACGAGTTGAAGCTATGGCGCTTGGTGGCAAGCCCAAGTCTGCCCTAGGCACAGGTGGTCAAGGAGACGCTGTCCCCTTGGGACCAGAGACACAGGACAGGCCTGCCTTCTGCCCAGACTCCTTCCTCAGTGTGGAGCACACCTGCCTGCCATAGTCATACTCTTCTGTCACCTTAGCAGCCAGGCCTCCGACCCTCAGGACAGGTAGATGGTGACACTTGTCTTACAACGGGCCCGCTGTTCCTGCCAGTGCCAACTCTCCTTCATCGCGACCGTTTCCCGAACACAAAGCCAACGGCTCCTTCTCTTTGCCCGTGGCAGCGTGATGCACCTTCCCCAGACTTGCTCTTGGGGAGCACAGTGACAGACGTGTCCCTTTCCATAAGGCCCTTTCCAGAGGTGCAACCACGCTTCTCTCTCTGGCAGAGGGGATGCTAGGTAAAAGATAATTTCGCTCCATGCGGGTATCTTGCACTGTCCTGAGCAGACTAGCTCAGGCAAGAAGCAGCAGCTTCCCACAAACCCGACTCTGATTGCCCAACGAATGCTATGCTTTCCCAGAGAGGATGCCTGGGCATAGAAGGATTTCATTCCATGCGGGATTATTACAACGTGCAGGGGAGACTAGATCAGGGAAGCAGCAACAGCATCCCTCAGACGCGACTCTGTTTTCACAAGTAGCTGGTGACACTTGTCTTACAACGGGCCCGCTGTTCCTGCCAGTGCCAACTCTCCTGCATCGCGACCGTTTCCCGAACACAAAGCCAACGGCTCCTTCTCTTTGCCCGTGGCAGCGTGATGCACCTTCCCCAGACTTGCTCTTAGGGAGCACGGTGACAGACGTGTCCCTTTCCTTAAGGCCCTTTCAAGAGGTGCAACCACGCTTCTCTCTCTGGCAGAGGGGATGCTAGGTGAAAGAAAATTTCGCTCCATGCGGGTATCTTGCACTGTCCTAGCAGACTAGCTCAGGCAAGAAGCAGCAGCTTCCCACAAACCCGACTCTGATTGCCCAACGAATGCTATGCTTTCCCAGAGAGGATGCCTGGGCATAGAAGGATTTCGATCCAGCGGGATTATTACAACGTGCAGGGGAGACTAGATCAGGGAAGCAGCAGCAGCATACCTCAGACGCGACTCTGTTTCACAAGTAGCTGGTGACTCTTGTCTTACAACAGGCCCGCTTATCCTGCCAGTGCTATCTCTCCTGCTTCGCGACCGTGCCCCGACCACAAAGCCAAGGGCTCCTCTTTGCCCGTGGCAGCGTGCTGCACCTTCCCCAGACTTGCTCTTGGGGAGCACGGTGACAGACGTGTCCCTTTCCTTAAGGCCCTTTCCAGAGGTGCAACCACGCTTCTCTCTCTGGTAGAGGGGATGCTAGGTGAAAGAAAATTTCGCTCCATGCGGGTTTCTTGCACTGTCCTGAGCAGAGTAGCTCAGGCAAGAAGCAGCAGCTTCCCACAAACCCGACTCTGATTGCCCAACGAATGCTATGCTTTCCCACAGAGGATTCCTGGGCATAGAAGGATTTTGTTCCATGAGGGTTTATTACAACGTGCAGGGGAGACTAGCTCAGGGAAGCAGCAGCAGCATCCCTCAGACGCGACTCTGATTTCCCAACGAAAGCTGTGCCTTCCCAGAGGGGATGCCCGGGCAAAGAGGCTTTCGCTCTATGCGGGGCTCTCCCACCGTCCTACGAATACTAGGCTAAGGCAAGCAGCCACAGCAGCCTACAGATCCGACTCTGATTTACCAGCTACTGCTATACGTTCGCAGAGGTTTTCAGCTGGCGCGAACTGCCCTTCGCTGCTGCTTCACAGCAAGGCTTTGGGCATTCGCTCTGACACTTCAAAGAAGAAGAGCTGCGGGAGAGCTAGTGTATCTTGGGCCTTGCTTTCCGGGGCTCCATGTTCGCGCCGTGCGTTCTCCCTGCCAAGTCGAACTAAGCAGGGTCAATCACAAACCTACAGCAGTGTGCGTTGCCTAGGATGGCACTCTATGCTCACTTCATGTCCTGGCATAGGCAAGGCTAGGCCTTTTGCACTAGCGCTCGCGTGGAATCGGGGACTAAGCCAGTGCCTTCCCCACTGGAGAGGAGAGTCGACATGAACCCTGCACACTGCCCGTGCACGGGGATGGGGATCTGTTTGGGTCTGTCCAACCTCCTACCCCGGCACACTTCCTGACACCAACAACGTTGTCACATCTTGGAGGAAGACGGCATCGGACTGCCCGTTCGTCCAGGGAGCTGTTTCTGCGAGTTGCGGCTATGGCGCTTGGTGGCAAGCCCAAGTCTGCCCTAGGCAGAGGGGGTCAAGGAGACGCTGTCTCCTTGGGACCAGAGACACAGGACCGGCCTGACTTCTGCACAGACTCCTTCCTCAGTGTGGAGCACGCGTGCCTGCCCTAGTCGTACTCTTCTGTCACCTTAACAGCCAGGCCTCCGTCCCTCAGCACAGGTAGATGGTGACACTTGTCTTACAACGGGCCCGCTATCCTGCCAGTGCCAACTCTCCTGCATCGCGACCGTTTCCCGAACACAAAGCCAACGGCTCCTTCTCTTTGCCCGTGGCAGCGTGCTGCACCTTCCCCAGACTTGATCTTGCGGAGCACGGTGACAGACGTGTCCCTTTCCTTAAGCCCCTTTCCAGAGGTGCATCCACGCTGCTCTCTCTGGCAGAGGGGATGCTAGGTGAAAGGGAATTTCGCTCCATGCGGATATCTTGCACTGTCCTCAGCAGAATAGCTCAGGCAAGAAGCAGCAGCTTCCTAAAAACCCGACACTGTTTGCCCAACGAATGCTCTGCTTTCTCAGAGAGGAGGCCTGGCCATAGATGATTTCGCTCCATGCGGGTTTATTACAATTTGCAGGGAAGTCTAACTCAGGCAAGCAGCAAGAGCATCCCTCAGACGCGACTCTGATTTCCCAACGAAAGCTGTGACTTCCCAAAGGGGATGCCCGGGCAAAGTGGCTTTCGCTCTATGCGGGGCTCTCCCACCGTGCTACGAATACTAGGCTAAGGCAAGCAGCCACAGCAGCCTACAGATCTGACTCTGATTTACCAACTGAACTAAGCAGGCACAATCAAAAACCAACAGCAGCGTGCGTTGCCTAGGATGGCACTCTATGCTCACTTCATGTCCTGTCATAGGCAAGGCTAGGCCTTTTGCACTAGCGCTCGCGTGGAATCGGGGACTAAGCCAGTGCCTTCCCCACAGGAGAGGAGAGTCGACATGAACCCTGCACACTGCCCGTGCACTGGGCTGGGGATCTGTTTGGGTCTGTCCCCCCTCCTACCCCGGCACACTTCCTGACACCAACAACGTTGTCACATCTTGGAGGAAGACGGCATCGGACTGCCCGTTCATCCAGAGAGCTGTTTCTGCGAGTTGAAGCTATGGCGCTTGGTGGCAAGCCCAAGTCTGCCCTAGACAGAGGGGGTCAAGGAGACGCTGTCCCCTTGGGACCAGAGACACAGGACAGGCCTGCCTTCTGCCCAGACTCCTTCCTCAGTGTGGAGCACACCTGCCTGCCATAGTCATACTCTTCTGTAACCTTAGCAGCCAGGCCTCCGACCCCCAGCACAGGTAGATGGTGACACTTGTCTTACAACGGGCCCGCTGTTCCTGCCAGTGCCAACTCTCCTTCATCGCGACCGTTTCCCGAACACAAAGCCAACGGCTCCTTCTCTTTGCCCGTGGCAGCGTGATGCACCTTCCCCAGACTTGCTCTTGGGGAGCACGGTGACAGACGTGTCCCTTTCCTTAAGGCCCTTTCCAGAGGTGCAACCACGCTTCTCTCTCTGGCAGAGGGGATGCTAGGTAAAAGAAAATTTCGCTCCATGCTGGTATCTTGCACTTTCCTGAGCAGAGTAGCTCAGGCAAGTAGCAGCAGCTTCCCACAAACCCGACTCTGATTGCCCAACGAATGCTATGCTTTCCCAGAGAGCATGCCTGGGCATAGAAGGATTTCATTCCATGCGGGATTATTACAACGTGCAGGGGAGACTAGATCAGGGAAGCAGCAGCAGCATACCTCAGACGCGACTCTGTTTCACAAGTAGCTGGTGACTCTTGTCTTACAACAGGCCCGCTTATCCTGCCAGTGCCATCTCTCCTGCTTCGCGACCGTGCCCAGACCACAAAGCCAAGGGCTCCTCTTTGCCCGTGGCAGCGTGCTGCACCTTCCCCAGACTTGCTCTTGGGGAGCACGGTGACAGACGTGTCCCTTTCCTTAAGGCCCTTTCCAGAGGTGCAACCACGCTTCTCTCTCTGGCAGAGGGGATGCTAGGTGAAAGAAAATTTCGCTCCATGCGGGTATCTTGCACTGTCCTGAGCAGAATAGCTCAGGCAAGAAGCAGCAGCTTGCCACAAACCCGACTCTGATTGCCCAACGAATGCTATGCTTTCCCACAGAGGATGCCTGGGCATAGAAGGATTTCGTTCCATGCGGGTTTATTACAACGTGCAGGGGAGACTAGCTCAGGGAAGCAGCAGCAGCATCCCTCAGACGCCACTCTGATTTCCCAACGAAAGCTGTGCCTTCCCAGAGGGGATGCCCTGGCAAAGAGGCTTTCGCTCTATGCGGGCCTCTCCCACCGTCCTACGAATACTAGGCTAAGGCAAGCAGCCACATCAGCCTACAGATCCGACTCTGATTTACCAGCTACTGCTATACATTCGCAGAGGTTTTCAGCTGGCGCGAACTGCCCTTCGCTGCTGCTTCACAGCAAGGCTTTGGGCATTCGCTCTGACACTGCAAAGAAGAAGAGCTGCGGGAGAGCTAGTGTATCTTGGGCCTTGCTTTCCGGGGCTCCATGTTCGCGCCGTGCGTTCTCCCTGCCAAGCCGAACTAAGCAGGGTCAATCACAAACCTACAGCAGTGTGCGTTGCCTAGGATGGCACTCTATGCTCACTTCATGTCCTGGCATAGGCAAGTCTAGGCCTTTTGCACTAGCGCTCGCGTGGAATCGGGGACTAAGCCAGTGCCTTCCCCACAGGAGAGGAGAGTCGACATGAACCCTGCACACTGCCCGTGCACGGGGATGGGGATCTGTTTGGGTCTGTCCACCCTCCTACCCCGGCACACTTCCTGACACCAACAACGTTGTCACATCTTGGAGGAAGACGGCATCGGACTGCCCGTTCGTCCAGGGAGCTGTTTCTGCGAGTTGCGGCTATGGCGCTTGGTGGCAAGCCCAAGTCTGCCCTAGGCAGAGGGGGTCAAGGAGACGCTGTCCCCTTGGGACCAGAGACACAGGACCGGCCTGACTTCTGCACAGACTCCTTCCTCAGTGTGGAGCACGCGTGCCTGCCCTAGTCGTACTCTTCTGTCACCTTAACAGCCAGGCCTCCGTCCCTCAGCACAGGTAGATGGTGACACTTGTCTTACAACGGGCCCGCTGTTCCTGCCAGTGCCAACTCTCCTGCATCGCGACCGTTTCCCGAACACAAAGCCAACGGCTCCTTCTCTTTGCCCGTGGCAGCGTGCTGCACCTTCCCCAGACTTGCTCTTGGGGAGCACGGTGACAGACGTGTCCGTTTCCTTAAGCCCCTTTCCAGAGGTGCATCCACGCTGCTCTCTCTGGCAGAGGGGATGCTAGGTGAAAGGGAATTTCGCTCCATGCGGGTATCTTGCACTGTCCTCAGCAGAATAGCTCAGGCAAGAAGCAGCAGCTTCCTAAAAACCCGACACTGTTTGCCCAACGAATGCTCTGCTTTCTCAGAGAGGAGGCCTGGCCATAGATGATTTCGCTCCATGCGGGTTTATTACAATTTGCAGGGAAGTCTAACTCAGGCAAGCAGCAACAGCATCCCTCAGACGCGACTCTGATTTCCCAACGAAAGCTGTGACTTCCCAAAGGGGATGCCCGGGCAAAGTGGCTTTCGCTCTATGCGCGGCTCTCCCACCGTGCTACGAATACTAGGCTAAGGCAAGCAGCCACAGCAGCCTACAGATCTGACTCTGATTTACCAACTGAACTAAGCAGGCACAATCAAAAACCAACAGCAGCGTGCGTTGCCTAGGATGGCACTCTATGCTCACTTCATGTCCTGTCATAGGCAAGGCTAGGCCTTTTGCACTAGCGCTCGCGTGGAATCGGGGACTAAGCCAGTGCCTTCCCCACAGGAGAGGAGAGTCGACATGAACCCTGCACACTGCCCTTGCACTGGGCTGGGGATCTGTTTGGGTCTGTCCCCCCTCCTACCCCGGCACACTTCCTGACACCAACAACGTTGTCACATCTTGGAGGAAGACGGCATCGGACTGCCCGTTCGTCCAGGGAGCTGTTTCTGCGAGTTGAAGCTAAAGCGCTTGGTGGCAAGCCCAAGTCTGCCGTAGACAGAGGGGGTCAAGGAGACGCTGTCCCCTTGGGACCAGAGACACAGGACAGGCCTGCCTTCTGCCCAGACTCCTTCCTCAGTGTGGAGCACACCTGCCTGCCATAGTCATACTCTTCTGTAACCTTAGCAGCCAGTCCTCCGACCCTCAGCACAGGTAGATGGTGACACTTGTCTTACAACGGGCCCGCTGTTCCTGCCAGTGCCAACTCTCCTGCATCGCGACCGTTTCCCGAACACAAAGCCAACGGCTCCTTCTCTTTGCCCGTGGCAGCGTGCTGCACCTTCCCCAGACTTGCTCTTGGGGAGCACGGTGACAGACGTGTCCCTTTCCTTAAGCCCCTTTCCAGAGGTGCAACCACGCTTCTCTCTCTGGCAAAGGGGATGCTAGGTGAAAGGGAATTTCGCTCCATGCGGGTATCTTGCACTGTCCTCAGCAGAATAGCTCAGGCAAGAAGCAGCAGCTTCCTAAAAACCTGACACTGATTGCCCAACGAAGCTCTGCTTTCTCAGAGAGGAGGCCTGGCCATAGATGATTTCGCTCCATGCGGGTTTATTACAATTTGCAGGGAAGTCTAACTCAGGCAAGCAGCAACAGCATCCCTCAGACGCGACTCTGATTTCCCAACGAAAGCTGTGACTTCCCAAAGGGGATGCCCGGGCAAAGTGGCTTTCGCTCTATGCGGGGCTCTCCCACCGTCCTACGAATACTAGGCTAAGGCAAGCAGCCACAGCAGCCTACAGATCTGACTCTGATTTACCAACTGAACTAAGCAGGCACAATCAAAAACCAACAGCAGCGTGCGTTGCCTAGGATGGCACTCTATGCTCACTTCATGTCCTGGCATAGGCAAGGCTAGGCCTTTTGCACTAGCGCTCGCGTGGATTCGGGGACTAAGCCAGTGCCTTCCCCACAGGAGAGGAGAGTCGACATGAACCCTGCACACTGCCCGTGCACGGGGATGGGGATCTGTTTGGGTCTGTCCCCCCTGCTACCCCGGCACACTTCCTGACACCAACAACGTTGTCACATCTTGGAGGAAGACGGCATCGGACTGCCCGTTCGTCCAGGGAGCTGTTTCTGCGAGTTGAAGCTATGGCGCTTGGTGGCAAGCCCAAGTCTGCCCTAGGCACAGGTGGTCAAGGAGACGCTGTCCCCTTGGGACCAGAGACACAGGACAGGCCTGCCTTCTGCCCAGACTCCTTCCTCAGTGTGGAGCACACCTGCCTGCCATAGTCATACTCTTCTGTCACCTTAGCAGCCAGGCCTCCGACCCTCAGCACAGGTAGATGGTGACACTTGTCTTACAACGGGCCCGCTGTTCCTGCCAGTGCCAACTCTCCTTCATCGCGACCGTTTCCCGAACACAAAGCCAATGGCTCCTTCTCTTTGCCCGTGGCAGCGTGATGAACCTTTCCAAGATTTGCTCTTGGGGAGCACAGTGACAGACGTGTCCCTTTCCTTAAGGCCCTTTCCAGAGGTGCAACCACGCTTCTCTCTCTGGCAGAGGGGATGCTAGGTAAAAGATAATTTCGCTCCATGCGGGTATCTTGCACTGTCCTGAGCAGACTAGCTCAGGCAAGAAGCAGCAGCTTCCCACAAACCCGACTCTGATTGCCCAACGAATGCTGTGCTTTCACAGAGAGGATGCCTGGGCATAGAAGGATTTCATTCCAGGCGGGATTATTACAACGTTCGGGGGAGACTAGATCAGGGAAGCAGCAGCAGCATCCCTCAGACGCGACTCTGTTTTCACAAGTAGCTGGTGACACTTGTCTTACAACGGGCCCGCTGTTCCTGCCAGTGCCAACTCCCCTGCATCGTGACCGTTTCCCGAACACAAAGCCAACGGCTCCTTCTCTTCGCCCCTGGCAGCTTGATGCACCTTCCCCAGACTTGCTCTTGGGGAGCACTGTGACAGACGTGTCCCTTTCCTTAAGGACCTTTCCAGAGGTGCAACCACGCTTCTCTCTCTGGCAGAGGGGATGCTAGGTAAAAGAAAATTTCGCTCCATGCGGGTATCTTGCACTGTCCTGAGCAGAGTAGCTCAGGCAAGAAGCAGCAGCTTGCCACAAACCCGACTCTGATTGCCCAACGATTGCTATGCTTTCCCAGAGAGGATGCCTGGGCATAGAAGGATTTCGTTCCATGCGGGATTATTACAACGTGCAGGGGACACTAGATCAGGGAAGCAGAAGCAGCATCCCTCAGACGCGACTCTGTTTTCACAAGTAGCTGGTGACACTTGTCTTACAACGGGCCAGCTGTTCCTGCCAGTGCCAACTCTCCTGCATCGCGACCGTTTCCCGAACACAAAGCCAACGGCTCCTTCTCTTTTCCCGTGGCAGCGTGCTAAACCTTCCCCAGACTTGCTCTTGGGGAGCACGGTGACAGACGTGTCCCTTTCCTTAATGCCCTTTCCAGAGGTGCAACCACGCTTCTCTCTCTGGCAGAGGGGATGCTAGGTGAAAGAAAATTTCGCTCCATGCGGGTATCTTGCACTGTCCTGAGCAGAGTAGCTCAGGCAAGAAGCAGCAGCTTCCCACAAACCCGACTCTGATTGCCCAACGAATGCTATGCTTTCCAGAGACGATGCCTGGGCATAGAAGGATTTCGTTCCATGCGGGTTTATTACAACGTGCAGGGGAGACTAGCTCAGGGAAGCAGCAGCAGCATCCCTCAGACGCGACTCTGATTTCCCAACGAAAGCTGTGCCTTCCCAGAGGGGATGCCCGGGCAAAGAGGCTTTCGCTCTATGCGGGGCTCTCCCACCGTCCTATGAATACTAGGCTAAGGCAAGCAGCCACAGCACCCTACAGATCCGACTCTGATTTACCAGCTACTGCTATATGTTCGCAGAGGTTTTCAGCTGGCGCGAACTGCCCTTCGCTGCTGCTTCACAGCAAGGCTTTGGGCATTCGCTCTGACACTTCAAAGAAGAAGAGCTGCGGGAGAGCTAGTGTATCTTGGGCCTTGCTTTCCGGGGCTCCATGTTCGCGCCGTGCGTTCTCCCTGCCAAGCCGAACTAAGCAGGGTTAATCACAAACCTACAGCAGTGTGCGATGCCTAGGATGGCACTCTATGCTCACTTCATGTCCTGGCATAGGCAAGGCTAGGCCTTTTGCACTAGCGCTCGCGTGGAATGGGGGACTAAGCCAGTGCCTTCCCCACAGGAGAGGAGAGTCGACATGAACCCTGCACACTGCCCGTGCACGGGGATGGGGATCTGTTTGGGTCTGTCCCCCCTGCTACCCCGGCACACTTCCTGACACCAACAACGTTGTCACATCTTGAGGAAGACAGCATCGGACTGCCCGTTCGTCCAGGGAGCTGTTTCTGCGAGTTGAAGCTATGGCGCTTGGTGGCAAGCCCAAGTCTGCCCTAGGCACAGGTGGTCAAGGAGACGCTGTCCCCTTGGGACCAGAGACACAGGACAGGCCTGCCTTCTGCCCAGACTCCTTCCTCAGTGTGGAGCACACCTGCCTGCCATAGTCATACTCTTCTGTCACCTTAGCAGCCAGGCCTCCGACCCTCAGCACAGGTAGATGGTGACACTTGTCTTACAACGGGCCCGCTGTTCCTGCCAGTGCCAACTCTCCTTCATCGCGACCGTTTTCCCGAACACAAAGCCAACGGCTCCTTCTCTTTGCCCGTGGCAGCGTGATGCACCATCCCCAGACTTGCTCTTGGGGAGCACAGTGACAGACGTGTCCCTTTCCATAAGGCCCTTTCCAGAGGTTCAACCACGCTTCTCTCTCTGGCAGAGGGGATGCTAGGTAAAAGATAATTTCGCTCCATGCGGGTATCTTGCACTGTCCTGAGCAGACTAGCTCAGGCAAGAAGCAGCAGCTTCCCACAAACCCGACTCTGAATGCCCAACGAATGCTATGCTTTCCCAGAGAGGATGCCTGGGCATAGAAGGATTTCGTTCCATGCGGGATTATTACAACGTGCAGGGGAGACTAGATCAGGGAAGCAGCAGCAGCATCCCTCAGACGCGACTCTGTTTTCACAAGTAGCTGGTGACACTTGTCTTACAACGGGCCCGCTGTTCCTGCCAGTGCCAACTCTCCTGCATCGTGACAGTTTCCCGAACACAGAGCCAACGGCTCCTTCTCTTTGCCCGTGGCAGCGTGATGCACCTTCCCCAGACTTGCTCTTGGGGAGCACGGTGACAGACGTGTCCCTTTCCTTAAGGCCCTTTCCAGAGGTGCAACCACGCTTCTCTCTCTGGCATGGGGGATGCTAGCTAAAAGAAAATTTCGCTCCATGCCGGTATCTTGCACTGTCCTGAGCAGACTAGCTCAGGCAAGAAGCAGCAGCTTCCCACAAACCCGACTCTGATTGCCCAACGAATGTTATGCTTTCCCAGAGAGGATGCCTGGGCATAGAAGGATTTCGTTCCATGCGGGATTATTACAACGTGCAGGGGACTCTAGATCAGGGAAGCAGCAGCAGCATACCTCAGACGCGACTCTGTTTTCCAAGTAGCTGGTGACTCTTGTCTTACAACGGGCGCGCTGTTCCTGCCAGTGCCAACTCTCCTGCATCGCGACCGTTTCCCGAACTCAAAGCGAACGGCTCCTTCTCTTTGCCTGTGGCAGCGTGCTGCACCTTCCCCAGACTAGCTCTTGGGGAGCACGGTGACAGACGTGTCCCTTTCCTTAAGGCCCTTTCCAGAGGTGCAACCACGCTTCTCTCTCTGGCATAGGGGATGCTAGGTGAAAGAATATTTCGCTCCATGCGGGTATCTTGCACTGTCCTGAGCAGAGTAGCTCAGGCAAGAAGCAGCAGCTTCCCACAAACCCGACTCTGATTGCCCAACGAATGCTATGCTTTCCCAGATCGGATGCCTGGGCATAGAAGGATTTCGTTCCATGCGGGTTTATTACAACGTGCAGGGGAGACTAGATCAGGGAAGCAGCAGCAGCATCCCTCAGATGTGACTCTGATTTCCCAACGAAAGCTGTGCCTTCCCAGAGGGGATGCCCGGGCAAAGAGGCTTTCGCTCTATGCGGGGCTCTCCCACCGTCCTACGAATACTAGGCTAAGGCAAGCAGCCACAGCAGCCTACAGATCCGACTCTGATTTACCAGCTACTGCTATACGTTCGCAGAGGTTTTCAGCTGGCGCGAACTGCCCTTCGCTGCTGCTTCACAGCAAGGCTTTGGGCATTCGCTCTGACACTTCAAAGAAGAAGAGCTGCGGGAGAGCTAGTGTATCTTGGGCCTTGCTTTCCGGGGCTCCATGTTCGCGCCGTGCGTTCTCCCTGCCAAGCCGAACTAAGCAGGGTCAATCACAAACCTACAGCAGTGTGCGTTGCCTAGGATGGCACTCTATGCTCACTTCATGTCCTGGCATAGGCAAGGCTAGGCCTTTTGCACTAGAGCTCGCGTGGAATCGGGGACTAAGCCAGTGCCTTCCCCACAGGAGAGGAGAGTCGACATGAACCCTGCACACTGCCCGTGCACGGGGATGGGGATCTGTTTGGGTCTGTCCCCCCTCCTACCCCGGCACACTTCCTGACACCAACAACGTTGTCACATCTTGGAGGAAGACGGCATCGGAATGCCCGTTCGTCCAGGGAGTTGTTTCTGCGAGTTGCGGCTATGGCGCTTGGTGGCAAGCCCAAGTCTGCCCTAGGCAGAGGGGGTCAAGGAGACGCTGTCCCCTTGGGACCAGAGACACAGGACCGGCCTGCCTTCTGCACAGACTCCTTCCTCAGTGTGGAGCACGCGTGCCTGCCCTAGTCCTACTCTACTGTCACCTTAGCAGCCAGGCCTCCATCCTTCAGCACAGGTAGATGGTGACACTTGTCTTACAACGGGCCCGCTGTTCCTGCCAGTGCCAACTCTCCTGCATCGCGACCTTTTCCCGAACACAAAGCCAACGGCTCCTTCTCTTTGCCCGTGGCAGCGTGCTGCACCTTCCCCAGACTTGCTCTTGGGGAGCACGGTGACAGACGTGTCCCTTTCCTTAAGGCCCTTTCCAGAGGTGCAACCACGCTTCTCTCTCTGGCAGAGGGGATGCTAGGTGAAAGGGAATTTCGCTCCATGCGGGTATCTTGCACTGTCCTCAGCAGAATAGTCAGGCAAGAAGCAGCAGCTTCCTAAAAACCCGACACTGATTGCCCAACGAAGCTCTGCTTTCTCAGAGAGGAGGCCTGGCCATAGATGATTTCGCTCCATGCGGGTTTATTACAATTTGCAGGGAAGTCTAACTCAGGCAAGCAGCAACAGCATCCCTCAGACGCGACTCTGATTTCCCAACGAAAGCTGTGACTTCCCAAAAGGGATGCCCGGGCAAAGTGGCTTTCGCTCTATGCGGGGCTCTCCCACCGTCCTACGAATACTAGGCTAAGGCAAGCAGCCACAGCAGCCTACAGATCTGACTCTGATTTACCAACTGAACTAAGCAGGCACAATCAAAAACCAACAGCAGCGTGCGTTGCCTAGGATGGCACTCTATGCTCACTTCATGTCCTGGCATAGGCAAGGCTAGGCCTTTTGCACTAGCGCTCGCGCGGAATCGGGGACTAAGCCAGTGCCTTCCCCACAGGAGAGGAGAGTCGACATGAACCCTGCACACTGCCCGTGCACTGGGCTGGGGATCTGTTTGGGTCTGTCCCCCCTCCTACCCCGGCACACTTCCTGACACCAACAACGTTGTCACATCTTGAGGAAGACAGCATCGGACTGCCCGTTCGTCCAGGGAGCTGTTTCTGCGAGTTGAAGCTATGGCGCTTGGTGGCAAGCCCAAGTCTGCCCTAGGCACAGGTGGTCAAGGAGACGCTGTCCCCTTGGGACCAGAGACACAGGACAGGCCTGCCTTCTGCCCAGACTCCTTCATCAGTGTGGAGCACACCTGCCTGCCATAGTCATACTCTTCTGTCACCTTAGCAGCCAGGCCTCCGACCCTCAGCACAGGTAGATGGTGACACTTGTCTTACAACGGGCCCGCTGTTCCTGCTAGTGCCAACTCTCCTGCATCGCGACCGTTTCCCGAACACAAAGCCAACGGCTCCTTCTCTTTGCCCGTGGCAGCGTGATGCACCTTCCCCAGACTTGCTCTTGGGGAGCACAGTGACAGACGTGTCCCTTTCCATAAGGCCCTTTCCAGAGGTGCAACCACGCTTCTCTCTCTGGCAGAGGGGATGCTAGGTAAAAGATAATTTCGCTCCATGCGGGTATCTTGCACTGTCCTGAGCAGACTAGCCCAGGCAAGAAGCAGCAGCTTCCCACAAACCCGACTCTGATTGCCCAACGAATGCTATGCTTTCCCAGAGAGGATGCCTGGGCATAGAAGGATTTCGTTCCATGCGGGATTATTACAACGTGCAGGGGAGACTAGATCAGGGAAGCAGCAGCAGCATACCTCAGACGCGACTCTGTTTTCACAAGTAGCTGGTGACTCTTGTCTTACAACGGGCCCGCTGTTCCTGCCAGTGCCAACTCTCCTGCATCGCGACCGTTTCCCGAACACAAAGCCAACGGCTCCTTCTCTTTGCCCGTGGCAGCGTGCTGCACCTTCCCCAGACTTGCTCTTGGGGAGCACGGTGACAGACGTGTCCCTTTCCTTAAGCCCCTTTCCAGAGGTGCAACCACGCTTCTCTCTCTGGCAGAGGGGATGCTAGGTGAAAGGGAATTTCGCTCCATGCGGGTATCTTGCACTGTCCTCAGCAGAATAGCTCAGGCAAGAAGCAGCAGCTTCCTAAAAACCTGACACTGATTGCCCAACGAAGCTCTGCTTTCTCAGAGAGGAGGCCTGGCCATAGATGATTTCGCTCCCTGCGGGTTTATTACAATTTGCAGGGAAGTCTAACTCAGGCAAGCAGCAACAGCATCCCTCAGACGCGACTCTGATTTCCCAACGAAAGCTGTGACTTCCCAAAGGGGATGCCCGGGCAAAGTGGCTTTCGCTCTATGCGGGGCTCTCCCACCGTCCTACGAATACTAGGCTAAGGCAAGCAGCCACAGCAGCCTACAGATCTGACTCTGATTTACCAACTGAACTAAGCAGGCACAATCAAAAACCAACAGCAGCGTGCGTTGCCTAGGATGGCACTCTATGCTCACTTCATGTCCTGGCATAGGCAAGGCTAGGCCTTTTGCACTAGCGCTCGCGTGGATTCGGGGACTAAGCCAGTGCCTTCCCCACAGGAGAGGAGAGTCGACATGAACCCTGCACACTGCCCGTGCACGGGGATGGGGATCTGTTTGGGTCTGTCCCCCCTGCTACCCCGGCACACTTCCTGACACCAACAACGTTGTCACATCTTGGAGGAAGACGGCATCGGACTGCCCGTTCGTCCAGGGAGCTGTTTCTGCGAGTTGAAGCTATGGCGCTTGGTGGCAAGCCCAAGTCTGCCCTAGGCACAGGTGGTCAAGGAGACGCTGTCCCCTTGGGACCAGAGACACAGGACAGGCCTGCCTTCTGCCCAGACTCCTTCCTCAGTGTGGAGCACACCTGCCTGCCATAGTCATACTCTTCTGTCACCTTAGCAGCCAGGTCTCCGACCCTCAGCACAGGTAGATGGTGACACTTGTCTTACAACGGGCCCGCTGTTCCTGCCAGTGCCAACTCTTCTTCATCGCGACCGTTTCCCGAACACAAAGCCAATGGCTCCTTCTCTTTGCCCGTGGCAGCGTGATGAACCTTCCCAAGATTTGCTCTTGGGGAGCACAGTGACAGACGTGTCCCTTTCCTTAAGGCCCTTTCCAGAGGTGCAACCACGCTTCTCTCTCTGGCAGAGGGGATGCTAGGTAAAAGATAATTTCGCTCCATGCGGGTATCTTGCACTGTCCTGAGCAGACTAGCTCAGGCAAGAAGCAGCAGCTTCCCACAAACCCGACTCTGATTGCCCAACGAATGCTGTGCTTTCACAGAGAGGATGCCTGGGCATAGAAGGATTTCAATCCAGGCGGGATTATTACAACGTGCGGGGGAGACTAGATCAGGGAAGCAGCAGCAGCATCCCTCAGACGCGACTCTGTTTTCACAAGTAGCTGGTGACACTTGTCTTACAACGGGCCCGCTGTTCCTGCCAGTGCCAACTCCCCTGCATCGTGACCGTTTCCCGAACACAAAGCCAACGGCTCCTTCTCTTTGCCCCTGGCAGCTTGATGCACCTTCCCCAGACTTGCTCTTGGGGAGCACTGTGACAGACGTGTCCCTTTCCTTAAGGCCCTTTCCAGAGGTGCAACCACGCTTCTCTCTCTGGCAGAGGGGATGCTAGGTAAAAGAAAATTTCGCTCCATGCGGGTTTCTTGCACTGTCCTGAGCAGAGTAGCTCAGGCAAGAAGCAGCAGCTTCCCACAAACCCGACTCTGATTGCCCAACGATTGCTATGCTTTCCCAGAGAGGATGCCTGGGCATAGAAGGATTTCGTTCCATGCGGGATTATTACAACGTGCAGGGGACACTAGATCAGGGAAGCAGAAGCAGCATCCCTCAGACGCGACTCTGTTTTCACAAGTAGCTGGTGACTCTTGTCTTACAACGGGCCCGCTGTTCCTGCCAGTGCCAACTCTCCTGCATCGCGACCGTTTCCCGAACACAAAGCCAACGGCTCCTTCTCTTTGCCCGTGGCAGCGTGCTGCACCTTCCCCAGACTTGCTCTTGGGGAGCACGGTGACAGACGTGTCCCTTTCCTTAAGCCCCTTTCGAGAGGTGCATCCACGCTTCTCTCTCAGGCAGAGGGGATGCTAGGTGAAAGGGAATTTCGCTCCATGCGGGTATCTTGCACTGTCCTCAGCAGAATAGCTCAGGCAAGAAGCAGCAGCTTCCTAAAAACCCGACTCTAATTGCCCAACGAATGCTCTGCTTTCTCAGAGAGGAGGCCTGGCCATAGATGATTTCGCTCCATGCGGGTTTATTACAATTTGCAGGGAAGTCTAACTCAGGCAAGCAGCAACAGCATCCCTCAGACGCGACTCTGATTTCCCAACGAAAGCTGTGACTTCCCAAAGGGGATGCCCGGGCAAAGTGGCTTTCGCTCTATGCGGGGCTCTCCCACCGTCCTACGAATACTAGGCTAAGGCAAGCAGCCACAGCAGCCTACAGATCTGACTCTGATTTACCAACTGAACTAAGCAGGCACAATCAAAAACCAACAGCAGCGTGTGTTGCCTAGGATGGCACTCTATGCTCACTTCATGTCCTGTCATAGGCAAGGCTAGGCCTTTTGCACTAGCGCTCGTGTGGAATCGGGGACTAAGCCAGTGCCTTCCCCACAGGAGAGGAGAGTCGACATGATCCCTGCACACCGCCCGTGCACTGGGCTAGGGATCTGTTTGGGTCTGTCCCCCCTCCTACCCCGGCACACTTCCTGACACCAACAACGTTGTCACATCTTGGAGGAAGACGGCATCGGACTGCCCGTTCGTCCAGGGAGCTGTTTCTGCGAGTTGAAGCTATGGCGCTTGGTGGCAAGCCCAAGTCTGCCCTAGGCACAGGTGGTCAAGGAGACGCTGTCCCCTTGGGACCAGAGACACAGGACAGGCCTGCCTTCTGCCCAGACTCCTTCCTCAGTGTGGAGCACACCTGCCTGCCATAGTCATACTCTTCTGTCACCTTAGCAGCCAGGCCTCCGACCCTCAGCACAGGTAGATGGTGACACTTGTCTTAGAACGGGCCCGCTGTTCTTGCCAGTGCCAACTCTCCTTCATCGCGACCGTTTCCCGAACACAAAGCCAACGGCTCCTTCTCTTTGCCCGTGGCAGCGTGATGCACCTTCCCGAGACTTGCTCTTGGGGAGCACAGTGACAGACGTGTCCCTTTCCATAAGGCCCTTTCCAGAGGTGCAACCACGCTTCTCTCTCTGGCAGAGGGGATGCTAGGTAAAAGATAATTTCGCTCCATGCGGGTATCTTGCACTGTCCTGAGCAGACTAGCTCAGGCAAGAAGCAGCAGCTTCCCACAAACCCGACTCTGATTGCCCAACGAATGCTATGCTTTCCCAGAGAGGATGCCTGGGCATAGAAGGATTTCGTTCCATGCGGGATTATTACAACGTGCAGGGGACACTAGATCAGGGAAGCAGCAGCAGCATACCTCAGACGCGACTCTGTTTTCCAAGTAGCTGGTGACTCTTGTCTTACAACGGGCGCGCTGTTCCTGCCAGTGCCAACTCTCCTGCATCGCGACCGTTTCCCGAACTCAAAGCGAACGGCTCCTTCTCTTTGCCTGTGGCAGCGTGCTGCACCTTCCCCAGACTTGCTCTTGGGGAGCACGGTGACAGACGTGTCCCTTTCCTTAAGGCCCTTTCCAGAGGTGCAACCACGCTTCTCTCTCTGGCATAGGGGATGCTAGGTGAAAGAAAATTTCGCTCCATGCGGGTATCTTGCACTGTCCTGAGCAGAGTAGCTCAGGCAAGAAGCAGCAGCTTCCCACAAACCCGACTCTGATTGCCCAACGAATGCTATGCTTTCCCATAGAGGATGCCTGGGCATAGAAGGATTTCGTTCCATGCGGGTTTATTACAACGTGCAGGGGAGACTAGATCAGGGAAGCAGCAGCAGCATCCCTCAGATGTGACTCTGATTTCCCAACGAAAGCTGTGCCTTCCCAGAGGGGATGCCCGGGCAAAGAGGCTTTCGCTCTATGCGGGGCTCTCCCACCGTCCTACGAATACTAGGCTAAGGCAAGCAGCCACAGCAGCCTACAGATCCGACTCTGATTTACCAGCTACTGCTATACGTTCGCAGAGGTTTTCAGCTGGCGCGAACTGCCCTTCGCTGCTGCTTCACAGCAAGGCTTTGGGCATTCGCTCTGACACTTCAAAGAAGAAGAGCTGCGGGAGAGCTAGTGTATCTTGGGCCTTGCTTTCCGGGGCTCCATGTTCGCGCCGTGCGTTCTCCCTGCCAAGCCGAACTAAGCAGGGTCAATCACAAACCTACAGCAGTGTGCGTTGCCTAGGATGGCACTCTATGCTCACTTCATGTCCTGGCATAGGCAAGGCTAGGCCTTTTGCACTAGAGCTCGCGTGGAATCGGGGACTAAGCCAGTGCCTTCCCCACAGGAGAGGAGAGTCGACATGAACCCTGCACACTGCCCGTGCACGGGGATGGGGATCTGTTTGGGTCTGTCCCCCCTCCTACCCCGGCACACTTCCTGACACCAACAACGTTGTCACATCTTGGAGGAAGACGGCATCGGACTGCCCGTTCGTCCAGGGAGTTGTTTCTGCGAGTTGCGGCTATGGCGCTTGGTGGCAAGCCCAAGTCTGCCCTAGGCAGAGGGGGTCAAGTAGACGCTGTCCCCTTGGGACCAGAGACACAGGACCGGCCTGCCTTCTGCACAGACTCCTTCCTCAGTGTGGAGCACGCGTGCCTGCCCTAGTCCTACTCTACTGTCACCTTAGCAGCCAGGCCTCCATCCTTCAGCACAGGTAGATGGTGACACTTGTCTTACAACGGGCCCGCTGTTCCTGCCAGTGCCAACTCTCCTGCATCGCGACCGTTTCCCGAACACAAAGCCAACGGCTCCTTCTCTTTGCCCGTGGCAGCGTGCTGCACCTTCCCCAGACTTGCTCTTGGGGAGCACGGTGACAGACGTGTCCCTTTCCTTAAGGCCCTTTCCAGAGGTGCAACCACGCTTCTCTCTCTGGCAGAGGGGATGCTAGGTGAAAGGGAATTTCGCTCCATGCGGGTATCTTGCACTGTCCTCAGCAGAATAGCTCAGGCAAGAAGCAGCAGCTTCCTAAAAACCCGACACTGATTGCCCAACGAAGCTCTGCTTTCTCAGAGAGGAGGCCTGGCCATAGATGATTTCGCTCCATGCGGGTTTATTACAATTTGCAGGGAAGTCTAACTCAGGCAAGCAGCAACAGCATCCCTCAGACGCGACTCTGATTTCCCAACGAAAGCTGTGACTTCCCAAAAGGGATGCCCGGGCAAAGTGGCTTTCGCTCTATGCGGGGCTCTCCCACCGTCCTACGAATACTAGGCTAAGGCAAGCAGCCACAGCAGCCTACAGATCTGACTCTGATTTACCAACTGAACTAAGCAGGCACAATCAAAAACCAACAGCAGCGTGCGTTGCCTAGGATGGCACTCTATGCTCACTTCATGTCCTGGCATAGGCAAGGCTAGGCCTTTTGCACTAGCGCTCGCGCGGAATCGGGGACTAAGCCAGTGCCTTCCCCACAGGAGAGGAGAGTCGACATGAACCCTGCACACTGCCCGTGCACTGGGCTGGGGATCTGTTTGGGTCTGTCCCCCCTCCTACCCCGGCACACTTCCTGACACCAACAACGTTGTCACATCTTGAGGAAGACAGCATCGGACTGCCCGTTCGTCCAGGGAGCTGTTTCTGCGAGTTGAAGCTATGGCGCTTGGTGGCAAGCCCAAGTCTGCCCTAGGCACAGGTGGTCAAGGAGACGCTGTCCCCTTGGGACCAGAG
Organism: Neogale vison; assembly: GCF_020171115.1. Taxonomy (NCBI): domain Eukaryota; kingdom Metazoa; phylum Chordata; class Mammalia; order Carnivora; family Mustelidae; genus Neogale; species Neogale vison. Next base: position 218,098,696 of record NC_058101.1, read on the forward strand.
ACACAGGACAGGCCTGCCTTCTGCCCAGACTCCTTCCTCAGTGTGGAGCACACCTGCCTGCCATAGTCATACTCTTCTGTCACCTTAGCAGCCAGGCCTCCGACCCTCAGCACAGGTAGATGGTGACACTTGTCTTACAACGGGCCCGCTGTTCCTGCTAGTGCCAACTCTCCTGCATCGCGACCGTTTCCCGAACACAAAGCCAACGGCTCCTTCTCTTTGCCCGTGGCAGCGTGATGCACCTTCCCCAGACTTGCTCTTGGGGAGCACAGTGACAGACGTGTCCCTTTCCATAAGGCCCTTTCCAGAGGTGCAACCACGCTTCTCTCTCTGGCAGAGGGGATGCTAGGTAAAAGATAATTTCGCTCCATGCGGGTATCTTGCACTGTCCTGAGCAGACTAGCCCAGGCAAGAAGCAGCAGCTTCCCACAAACCCGACTCAGATTGCCCAACGAATGCTATGCTTTCCCAGAGAGGATGCCTGGGCATAGAAGGATTTCGTTCCATGCGGGATTATTACAACGTGCAGGGGAGACTAGATCAGGGAAGCAGCAGCAGCATCCCTCAGACGCGACTCTGATTTCCCAACGAAAGCTGTGCCTTCCCAGAGGGGATGCCCGGGCAAAGAGGCTTTCGCTCTATGCGGGGCTCTCCCACCGTCCTACGAATACTAGGCTAAGGCAAGCAGCCACAGCACCCTACAGATCCGACTCTGATTTACCAGCTACTGCTATACGTTCGCAGAGGTTTTCAGCTGGCGCGAACTGACCTTCGCTGCTGCTTCACAGCAAGGCTTTGGGCATTCGCTCTGACACTTCAAAGAAGAAGAGCTGCGGGAGAGCTAGTGTATCTTGGGCCTTGCTTTCCGGGGCTCCATGTTCGCGCCGTGCGTTCTCCCTGCCAAGCCGAACTAAGCAGGGTCAATCACAAACCTACAGCAGTGTGCGTTGCCTAGGATGGCACTCTATGCTCACTTCATGTCCTGGCATAGGCAAGGCTAGGCCTTTTGCACTAGCGCTCGCGTGGAATGGGGGACTAAGCCAGTGCCTTACCCACAGGAGAGGAGAGTCGACATGAACCCTGCACACTGCCCGTGCACGGGGATGGGGATCTGTTTGGGTCTGTCCCCCCTGCTACCCCGGCACACTTCCTGACACCAACAACGTTGTCACATCTTGAGGAAGACAGCATCGGACTGCCCGTTCGTCCAGGGAGCTGTTTCTGCGAGTTGAAGCTATGGCGCTTGGTGGCAAGCCCAAGTCTGCCCTAGGCACAGGTGGTCAAGGAGACGCTGTCCCCTTGGGACCAGAGACACAGGACAGGCCTGCCTTCTGCCCAGACTCCTTCCTCAGTGTGGAGCACACCTGCCTGCCATAGTCATACTCTTCTGTCACCTTAGCAGCCAGGCCTCCGACCCTCAGCACAGGTAGATGGTGACACTTGTCTTACAACGGGCCCGCTGTTCCTGCCAGTGCCAACTCTCCTTCATCGCGACCGTTTCCCGAACACAAAGCCAACGGCTCCTTCTCTTTGCCCGTGGCAGCGTGATGAACCTTCCCAAGATTTGCTCTTGGGGAGCACAGTGACAGACGTGTCCCTTTCCTTAAGGCCCTTTCCAGAGGTGCAACCACGCTTCTCTCTCTGGCAGAGGGGATGCTAGGTAAAAGATAATTTCGCTCCATGCGGGTATCTTGCACTGTCCTGAGCAGACTAGCTCAGGCAAGAAGCAGCAGCTTCCCACAAACCCGACTCTGATTGCCCAACGAATGCTGTGCTTTCACAGAGAGGATGCCTGGGCATAGAAGGATTTCATTCCAGGCGGGATTATTACAACGTGCGGGGGAGACTAGATCAGGGAAGCAGCAGCAGCATCCCTCAGACGCGACTCTGTTTTCACAAGTAGCTGGTGACACTTGTCTTACAACGGGCCCGCTGTTCCTGCCAGTGCCAACTCCCCTGCATCGTGACCGTTTCCCGAACACAAAGCCAACGGCTCCTTCTCTTTGCCCCTGGCAGCTTGATGCACCTTCCCCAGACTAGCTCTTGGGGAGCACTGTGACAGACGTGTCCCTTTCCTTAAGGCCCTTTCCAGAGGTGCAACCACGCTTCTCTCTCTGGCAGAGGGGATGCTAGGTAAAAGAAAATTTCGCTCCATGCGGGTTTCTTGCACTGTCCTGAGCAGAGTAGCTCAGGCAAGAAGCAGCAGCTTCCCACAAACCCGACTCTGATTGCCCAACGAATGCTATGCTTTCCCAGAGAGGATGCCTGGGCATAGAAGGATTTCGTTCCATGCGGGATTATTACAACGTGCAGGGGACACTAGATCAGGGAAGCAGCAGCAGCATCCCTCAGACGCGACTCTGTTTTCACAAGTAGCTGGTGACTCTTGTCTTACAACGGGCCCGCTGTTCCTGCCAGTGCCAACTCTCCTGCATCGCGACCGTTTCCCGAACACAAAGCCAACGGCTCCTTCTCTTTGCCCGTGGCAGCGTGCTGCACCTTCCCCAGACTTGCTCTTGGGGAGCACGGTGACAGACGTGTCCCTTTCCTTAAGCCCCTTTCGAGAGGTGCATCCACGCTTCTCTCTCTGGCAGAGGGGATGCTAGGTGAAAGGGAATTTCGCTCCATGCGGGTATCTTGCACTGTCCTCAGCAGAATAGCTCAGGCAAGAAGCAGCAGCTTCCTAAAAACCCGACTCTGATTGCCCAACGAATGCTCTGCTTTCTCAGAGAGGAGGCCTGGCCATAGATGATTTCGCTCCATGCGGGTTTATTACAATTTGCAGGGAAGTCTAACTCAGGCAAGCAGCAACAGCATCCCTCAGACGCGACTCTGATTTCCCAACGAAAGCTGTGACTTCCCAAAGGGGATGCCCGGGCAAAGTGGCTTTCGCTCTATGCGGGGCTCTCCCACCGTCCTACGAATACTAGGCTAAGGCAAGCAGCCACAGCAGCCTACAGATCTGACTCTGATTTACCAACTGAACTAAGCAGGCACAATCAAAAACCAACAGCAGCGTGTGTTGCCTAGGATGGCACTCTATGCTCACTTCATGTCCTGTCATAGGCAAGGCTAGGCCTTTTGCACTAGCGCTCGTGTGGAATCGGGGACTAAGCCACTGCCTTCCCCACAGGAGAGGAGAGTCGACATGAACCCTGCACACTGCCCGTGCACTGGGCTAGGGATCTGTTTGGGTCTGTCCCCCCTCCTACCCCGGCACACTTCCTGACACCAACAACGTTGTCACATCTTGGAGGAAGACGGCATCGGACTGCCCGTTCGTCCAGGGAGCTGTTTCTGCGAGTTGAAGCTATGGCGCTTGGTGGCAAGCCCAAGTCTGCCCTAGGCACAGGTGGTCAAGGAGACGCTGTCCCCTTGGGACCAGAGACACAGGACAGGCCTGCCTTCTGCCCAGACTCCTTCCTCAGTGTGGAGCACACCTGCCTGCCATAGTCATACTCTTCTGTCACCTTAGCAGCCAGGCCTCCGACCCTCAGCACAGGTAGATGGTGACACTTGTCTTACAACGGGCCCGCTGTTCCTGCCAGTGCCAACTCTCCTTCATCGCGACCGTTTCCCGAACACAAAGCCAACGGCTCCTTCTCTTTGCCCGTGGCAGCGTGATGCACCTTCCCCAGACTTGCTCTTGGGGAGCACAGTGACAGACGTGTCCCTTTCCATAAGGCCCTTTCCAGAGGTGCAACCACGCTTCTCTCTCTGGCAGAGGGGATGCTAGGTAAAAGATAATTTCGCTCCATGCGGGCATCTTGCACTGTCCTGAGCAGACTAGCTCAGGCAAGAAGCAGCAGCTTCCCACAAACCCGACTCTGATTGCCCAACGAATGCTATGCTTTCCCAGAGAGGATGCCTGGGCATAGAAGGATTTCATTCCATGCGGGATTATTACAACGTGCAGGGGAGACTAGATCAGGGAAGCAGCAACAGCATCCCTCAGACGCGACTCTGTTTTCACAAGTAGCTGGTGACACTTGTCTTACAACTGGCCCGCTGTTCCTGCCAGTGCCAACTCTCCTGCATCGCGACCGTTTCCCGAACACAAAGCCAACGGCTCCTTCTCTTTGCCCGTGGCAGCGTGCTGCACCTTCCCCAGACTTGCTCTTGCGGAGCACGGTGACAGACGTGTCCCTTTCCTTAAGCCCCTTTCCAGAGGTGCATCCACGCTGCTCTCTCTGGCAGAGGGGATGCTAGGTGAAAGGGAATTTCGCTCCATGCGGATATCTTGCACTGTCCTCAGCAGAATAGCTCAGGCAAGAAGCAGCAGCTTCCTAAAAACCCGACACTGTTTGCCCAACGAATGCTCTGCTTTCTCAGAGAGGAGGCCTGGCCATAGATGATTTCGCTCCATGCGGGTTTATTACAATTTGCAGGGAAGTCTAACTCAGGCAAGCAGCAAGAGCATCCCTCAGACGCGACTCTGATTTCCCAACGAAAGCTGTGACTTCCCAAAGGGGATGCCCGGGCAAAGTGGCTTTCGCTCTATGCGGGGCTCTCCCACCGTGCTACGAATACTAGGCTAAGGCAAGCAGCCACAGCAGCCTACAGATCTGACTCTGATTTACCAACTGAACTAAGCAGGCACAATCAAAAACCAACAGCAGCGTGCGTTGCCTAGGATGGCACTCTATGCTCACTTCATGTCCTGTCATAGGCAAGGCTAGGCCTTTTGCACTAGCGCTCGCGTGGAATCGGGGACTAAGCCAGTGCCTTCCCCACAGGAGAGGAGAGTCGACATGAACCCTGCACACTGCCCGTGCACTGGGCTGGGGATCTGTTTGGGTCTGTCCCCCCTCCTACCCCGGCACACTTCCTGACACCAACAACGTTGTCACATCTTGGAGGAAGACGGCATCGGACTGCCCGTTCATCCAGGGAGCTGTTTCTGCGAGTTGAAGCTATGGCGCTTGGTGGCAAGCCCAAGTCTGCCGTAGACAGAGGGGGTCAAGGAGACGCTGTCCCCTTGGGACCAGAGACACAGGACAGGCCTGCCTTCTGCACAGACTCCTTCCTCAGTGTGGAGCACACCTGCCTGCCATAGTCATACTCTTCTGTAACCTTAGCAGCCAGGCCTCCGACCCCCAGCACAGGTAGATGGTGACACTTGTCTTACAACGGGCCCGCTGTTCCTGCCAGTGCCAACTCTCCTTCATCGCGACCGTTTCCCGAACACAAAGCCAACGGCTCCTTCTCTTTGCCCGTGGCAGCGTGATGCACCTTCCCCAGACTTGCTCTTGGGGAGCACGGTGACAGACGTGTCCCTTTCCTTAAGTCCCTTTCAAGAGGTGCAACCACGCTTCTCTCTCTGGCAGAGGGGATGCTAGGTAAAAGAAAATTTCGCTCCATGCGGGTATCTTGCACTTTCCTGAGCAGAGTAGCTCAGGCAAGTAGCAGCAGCTTCCCACAAACCCGACTCTGATTGCCCAACGAATGCTATGCTTTCCCAGAGAGCATGCCTGGGCATAGAAGGATTTCATTCCATGCGGGATTATTACAACGTGCAGGGGAGACTAGATCAGGGAAGCAGCAGCAGCATACCTCAGACGCGACTCTGTTTCACAAGTAGCTGGTGACTCTTGTCTTACAACAGGCCCGCTTATCCTGCCAGTGCCATCTCTCCTGCTTCGCGACCGTGCCCAGACCACAAAGCCAAGGGCTCCTCTTTGCCCGTGGCAGCGTGCTGCACCTTCCCCAGACTTGCTCTTGGGGAGCACGGTGACAGACGTGTCCCTTTCCTTAAGGCCCTTTCCAGAGGTGCAACCACGCTTCTCTCTCTGGCAGAGGGGATGCTAGGTGAAAGAAAATTTCGCTCCATGCGGGTATCTTGCACTGTCCTGAGCAGAATAGCTCAGGCAAGAAGCAGCAGCTTGCCACAAACCCGACTCTGATTGCCCAACGAATGCTATGCTTTCCCACAGAGGATGCCTGGGCATAGAAGGATTTCGTTCCATGCGGGTTTATTACAACGTGCAGGGGAGACTAGCTCAGGGAAGCAGCAGCAGCATCCCTCAGACGCCACTCTGATTTCCCAACGAAAGCTGTGCCTTCCCAGAGGGGATGCCCTGGCAAAGAGGCTTTCGCTCTATGCGGGCCTCTCCCACCGTCCTACGAATACTAGGCTAAGGCAAGCATCCACAGCAGCCTACAGATCCGACTCTGATTTACCAGCTACTGCTATACATTCGCAGAGGTTTTCAGCTGGCGCGAACTGCCCTTCGCTGCTGCTTCACAGCAAGGCTTTGGGCATTCGCTCTGACACTGCAAAGAAGAAGAGCTGCGGGAGAGCTAGTGTATCTTGGGCCTTGCTTTCCGGGGCTCCATGTTCGCGCCGTGCGTTCTCCCTGCCAAGCCGAACTAAGCAGGGTCAATCACAAACCTACAGCAGTGTGCGTTGCCTAGGATGGCACTCTATGCTCACTTCATGTCCTGGCACAGGCAAGGCTAGGCCTTTTGCACTAGCGCTCGCGTGGAATCGGGGACTAAGCCAGTGCCTTCCCCACAGGAGAGGAGAGTCGACATGATCCCTGCACACTGCCCGTGCACGGGGATGGGGATCTGTTTGGGTCTGTCCCCCCTCCTACCCCGGCACACTTCCTGACACCAACAACGTTGTCACATCTTGGAGGAAGACGGCATCGGACTGCCCGTTCGTCCAGGGAGCTGTTTCTGCGAGTTGCGGCTATGGCGCTTGGTGGCAAGCCCAAGTCTGCCCTAGGCAGAGGGGGTCAAGGAGACGCTGTCCCCTTGGGACCAGAGACACAGGACCGGCCTGCCTTCTGCACAGACTCCTTCCTCAGTGTGGAGCACGCGTGCCTGCCCTAGTCGTACTCTTCTGTCACCTTAGCAGCCAGGCCTCCGTCCCTCAGCACAGGTAGATGGTGACACTTGTCTTACAACGGGCCCGCTGTTCCTGCCAGTGCCAACTCTCCTGCATCGCGACCGTTTCCCGAACACAAAGCCAACGGCTCCTTCTCTTTGCCCGTGGCAGCGTGCTGCACCTTCCCCAGACTTGCTCTTGGGGAGCACGGTGACAGACGTGTCCCTTTCCTTAAGCCCCTTTCCAGAGGTGCATCCACGCTGCTCTTTCTGGCAGAGGGGATGCTAGGTGAAAGGGAATTTCGCTCCATGCGGGTATCTTGCACTGTCCTCAGCAGAATAGCTCAGGCAAGAAGCAGCAGCTTCCTAAAACCCGACTCTGATTGCCCAACGAATGCTCTGCTTTCTCAGAGAGGAGGCCTGGCCATAGATGATTTCGCTCCATGCGGGTTTATTACAATTTGCAGGGAAGTCTAACTCAGGCAAGCAGCAACAGCATCCCTCAGACGCGACTCTGATTTCCCAACGAAAGCTGTGACTTCCCAAAGGGGATGCCCGGGCAAAGTGGCTTTCGCTCTATGCGGGGCTCTCCCACCGTCCTACGAATACTAGGCTAAGGCAAGCAGCCACAGCAGCCTACAGATCTGACTCTGATTTACCAACTGAACTAAGCAGGCACAATCAAAAACCAACAGCAGCGTGCGTTGCCTAGGATGGCACTCTATGCTCACTTCATGTCCTGTCATAGGCAAGGCTAGGCCTTTTGCACTAGCGCTCGCGTGGAATCGGGGACTAAGCCAGTGCCTTCCCCACAGGAGAGGAGAGTCGACATGAACCCTGCACACTGCCCGTGCACTGGGCTGGGGATCTGTTTGGGTCTGTCCCCCCTCCTACCCCGGCACACTTCCTGACACCAACAACGTTGTCACATCTTGGAGGAAGACGGCATCGGACTGCCCGTTCGTCCAGGGAGCTGTTTCTGCGAGTTGAAGCTATGGCGCTTGGTGGCAAGCCCAAGTCTGCCCTATACAGAGGGGGTCAAGGAGACGCTGTCCTCTTGGGACCAGAGACACAGGACAGGCCTGCCTTCTGCCCAGACTCCTTCCTCAGTGTGGAGCACACCTGCCTGCCATAGTCATACTCTTCTGACACCTTAGCAGCCAGGCCTCCGACCCTCAGCACAGGTAGATGGTGACACTTGTCTTACAACGGGCCCGCTGTTCCTGCCAGTGCCAACTCTCCTTCATCGCGACCGTTTCCCGAACACAAAGCCAACGGCTCCTTCTCTTTGCCCGTGGCAGCGTGATGCACCTTCCCCAGACTTGCTCTTGGGGAGCACAGTGACAGACGTGTCCCTTTCCATAAGGCCCTTTCCAGAGGTGCAACCACGCTTCTCTCTCTGGCAGAGGGGATGCTAGGTAAAAGATAATTTCGCTCCATGCGGGTATCTTGCACTGTCCTGAGCAGACTAGCTCAGGCAAGAAGCAGCAGCTTCCCACAAACCCGACTCTGATTGCCCAACGAATGCTATGCTTTCCCAGAGAGGATGCCTGGGCATAGAAGGATTTCATTCCATGCGGGATTATTACAACGTGCAGGGGAGACTAGATCAGGGAAGCAGCAGCAGCATCCCTCAGACGCGACTCTGTTTTCACAAGTAGCTGGTGACACTTGTCTTACAACGGGCCCGCTGTTCCTGCCAGTGCCAACTCTCCTGCATCGCGACCGTTTCCCGAACACAAAGCCAACGGCTCCTTCTCTTTGCCCGTGGCAGCGTGCTGCACCTTCCCCAGACTTGCTCTTGGGGAGCACGGTGACAGACGTGTCCCTTTCCTTAAGGCCCTTTCCAGAGGTGCAACCACGCTTCTCTCCTTGGCAGAGGGGATGCTAGGAAAAGAAAATTTCGCTCCATGCGGGTATCTTGCACTGTCCTGAGCAGACTAGCTCAGGCAAGAAGCAGCAGCTTCCCACAAACCCGACTCTGATTGCCCAACGAATGCTATGCTTTCCCAGAGAGGATGCCTGGGCATAGAAGGATTTCGTTCCATGCGGGATTATTACAACGTGCAGGGGAGACTAGATCAGGGAAGCAGCAGCAGCATCCCTCAGACGCGACTCTGTTTCACAAGTAGCTGGTGACTCTTGTCTTACAACAGGCCCGCTGTTCCTGCCAGTGCCATCTCTCCTGCTTCGCGACCGAGCCCCGACCACAAAGCCAAGGGCTCCTCTTTGCCCGTGGCAGCGTGCTGCACCTTCCCCAGACTTGCTCTTGGGGAGCACGCTGACAGACGTGTCCCTTTCCTTAAGGCCCGTTCCAGAGGTGCAACCACGCTTCTCTCTCTGGCAGAGGGGATGCTAGGTGAAAGAAAATTTCGCTCCATGCGGGTATCTTGCACTGTCCTGAGCAGAGTAGCTCAGGCAAGAAGCAGCAGCTTCCCACAAACCCGACTCTGATTGCCCAACAAATGCTATGCTTTCCCAGAGAGGATGCCTGGGCATAGAAGGATTTCGTTCCATGCGGGTTTATTACAACGTGCAGGGGAGACTAGCTCAGGGAAGCAGCAGCAGCATCCCTCAGACGCGACTCTGATTTCCCAACGAAAGCTGTGCCTTCCCAGAGGGGATGCCCGGGCAAAGAGGCTTTCGCTCTATGCGGGCCTCTCCCACCGTCCTACGAATACTAGGCTAAGGCAAGCAGCCACAGCAGCCTACAGATCCGACTCTGATTTACCAGCTACTGCTATACGTTCGCAGAGGTTTTCAGCTGGCGCGAACTGCCCTTCGCTGCTGCTTCACAGCAAGGCTTTGGGCATTCGCTCTGAAACTTCAAAGAAGAAGAGCTGCGGGAGAGTTAGTGTATCTTGGGCCTTGCTTTCCGCGGCTCCATGTTCGCGCCTTGAGTTCTCCCTGCCAAGCCGAACTAAGCAGGGTCAATCACAAACCTACAGCAGTGTGCGTTGCCTAGGATGGCACTCTATGCTCACTTCATGTCCTGGCATAGGCAAGGCTAGGCCTTTTGCACTAGCGCTCGCGTGGAATGGGGGACTAAGCCAGTGCCTTCCCCACAGGAGAGGAGAGTCGACATGAACCCTGCACACTGCCCGTGCACGGGGATGGGGATCTGTTTGGGTCTGTCCTCCCTGCTACCCCGGCACACTTCCTGACACCAACAACGTTGTCACATCTTGAGGAAGACAGCATCGGACTGCCCGTTCGTCCAGGGAGCTGTTTCTGCGAGTTGAAGCTATGGCGCTTGGTGGCAAGCCCAAGTCTGCCCTAGGCACAGGTGGTCAAGGAGACGCTGTCCCCTTGGGACCAGAGACACAGGACAGGCCTGCCTTCTGCCCAGACTCCTTCCTCAGTGTAGAGCACACCTGCCTGCCATAGTCATACTCTTCTGTCACCTTAGCAGCCAGGCCTCCGACCCTCAGCACAGGTAGATGGTGACACTTGTCTTACAACGGGCCCGCTGTTCCTGCCAGTGCCAACTCTCCTTCATCGCGACCGTTTCCCGAACACAAAGCCAACGGCTCCTTCTCTTTGCCCGTGGCAGCGTGATGAACCTTCCCAAGATTTGCTCTTGGGGAGCACAGTGACAGACGTGTCCCTTTCCTTAAGGCCCTTTCCAGAGGTGCAACCACGCTTCTCTCTCTGGCAGAGGGGATGCTAGGTAAAAGATAATTTCGCTCCATGCGGGTATCTTGCACTGTCCTGAGCAGACTAGCTCAGGCAAGAAGCAGCAGCTTCCCACAAACCCGACTCTGATTGCCCAACGAATGCTGTGCTTTCACAGAGAGGATGCCTGGGCATAGAAGGATTTCATTCCAGGCGGGATTATTACAACGTGCGGGGGAGACTAGATCAGGGAAGCAGCAGCAGCATCCCTCAGACGCGACTCTGTTTTCACAAGTAGCTGGTGACACTTGTCTTACAACGGGCCCGCTGTTCCTGCCAGTGCCAACTCTCCTGCATCGTGACCGTTTCCCGAACACAAAGCCAACGGCTCCTTCTCTTTGCCCCTGGCAGCTTGATGCACCTTCCCCAGACTTGCTCTTGGGGAGCACTGTGACAGACGTGTCCCTTTCCTTAAGGCCCTTTCCAGAGGTGCAACCACGCTTCTCTCTCTGGCAGAGGGGATGCTAGGTAAAAGAAAATTTCGCTCAATGCGGGTTTCTTGCACTGTCCTGAGCAGAGTAGCTCAGGCAAGAAGCAGCAGCTTCCCACAAACCCGACTCTGATTGCCCAACGAATGCTATGCTTTCCCAGAGAGGATGCCTGGGCATAGAAGGATTTCGTTCCATGCGGGATTATTACAACGTGCAGGGGACACTAGATCAGGGAAGCAGCAGCAGCATCCCTCAGACGCGACTCTGTTTTCACAAGTAGCTGGTGACTCTTGTCTTACAACGGGCCCGCTGTTCCTGCCAGTGCCAACTCTCCTGCATCGCGACCGTTTCCCGAACACAAAGCCAACGGCTCCTTCTCTTTGCCCGTGGCAGCGTGCTGCACCTTCCCCAGACTTGCTCTTGGGGAGCACGGTGACAGACGTGTCCCTTTCCTTAAGCCCCTTTCCAGAGGTGCATCCACGCTTCTCTCTCTGGCAGAGGGGATGCTAGGTTAAAGGGAATTTCGCTCCATGCGGGTATCTTGCACTGTCCTCAGCAGAATAGATCAGGCAAGAAGCAGCAGCTTCCTAAAAACCCGACACTGATTGCCCAACGAATGCTCTGCTTTCTCAGAGAGGAGGCCTGGCCATAGATGATTTCGCTCCATGCGGGTTTATTACAATTTGCTGGGAAGTCTAACTCAGGCAAGCAGCAACAGCATCCCTCAGACGCGACTCTGATTTCCCAACGAAAGCTGTGACTTCCCAAAGGGGATGCCCGGGCAAAGTGGCTTTCGCTCTATGCCGGGCTCTCCCACCGTCCTACGAATACTAGGCTAAGGCAAGCAGCCACAGCAGCCTACAGATCTGACTCTGATTTACCAACTGAACTAAGCAGGCACAATCAAAAACCAACAGCAGCGTGTGTTGCCTAGGATGGCACTCTATGCACACTTCATGTCCTGTCATAGGCAAGGCTAGGCCTTTTGCACTAGCGCTCGTGTGGAATCGGGGACTAAGCCACTGCCTTCCCCACAGGAGAGGAGAGTCGACATGAACCCTGCACACTGCCCGTGCACTGGGCTGGGGATCTGTTTGGGTCTGTCCCCCCTCCTACCCCGGCACACTTCCTGACACCAACAACGTTGTCACATCTTGGAGGAAGACGGCATCGGACTGCCCGTTCGTCCAGGGAGCTGTTTCTACGAGTTGAAGCTATGGCGCTTGGTGGCAAGCCCAAGTCTGCCCTAGGCACAGGTGGTCAAGGAGACGCTGTCCCCTTGGGACCAGAGACACAGGACAGGCCTGCCTTCTGCCCAGACTCCTTCCTCAGTGTGGAGCACACCTGCCTGCCATAGTCATACTCTTCTGTCACCTTAGCAGCCAGGCCTCCGACCCTCAGGACAGGTAGATGGTGACACTTGTCTTACAACGGGCCCGCTGTTCCTGCCAGTGCCAACTCTCCTTCATCGCGACCGTTTCCCGAACACAAAGCCAACGGCTCCTTCTCTTTGCCCGTGGCAGCGTGATGCACCTTCCCCAGACTTGCTCTTGGGGAGCACAGTGACAGACGTGTCCCTTTCCATAAGGCCCTTTCCAGAGGTGCAACCACGCTTCTCTCTCTGGCAGAGGGGATGCTAGGTAAAAGATAATTTCGCTCCATGCGGGTATCTTGCACTGTCCTGAGCAGACTAGCTCAGGCAAGAAGCAGCAGCTTCCCACAAACCCGACTCTGATTGCCCAACGAATGCTATGCTTTCCCAGAGAGGATGCCTGGGCATAGAAGGATTTCATTCCATGCGGGATTATTACAACGTGCAGGGGAGACTAGATCAGGGAAGCAGCAACAGCATCCCTCAGACGCGACTCTGTTTTCACAAGTAGCTGGTGACACTTGTCTTACAACGGGCCCGCTGTTCCTGCCAGTGCCAACTCTCCTGCATCGCGACCGTTTCCCGAACACAAAGCCAACGGCTCCTTCTCTTTGCCCGTGGCAGCGTGATGCACCTTCCCCAGACTTGCTCTTAGGGAGCACGGTGACAGACGTGTCCCTTTCCTTAAGGCCCTTTCAAGAGGTGCAACCACGCTTCTCTCTCTGGCAGAGGGGATGCTAGGTGAAAGAAAATTTCGCTCCATGCGGGTATCTTGCACTGTCCTAGCAGACTAGCTCAGGCAAGAAGCAGCAGCTTCCCACAAACCCGACTCTGATTGCCCAACGAATGCTATGCTTTCCCAGAGAGGATGCCTGGGCATAGAAGGATTTCGATCCAGCGGGATTATTACAACGTGCAGGGGAGACTAGATCAGGGAAGCAGCAGCAGCATACCTCAGACGCGACTCTGTTTCACAAGTAGCTGGTGACTCTTGTCTTACAACAGGCCCGCTTATCCTGCCAGTGCTATCTCTCCTGCTTCGCGACCGTGCCCCGACCACAAAGCCAAGGGCTCCTCTTTGCCCGTGGCAGCGTGCTGCACCTTCCCCAGACTTGCTCTTGGGGAGCACGGTGACAGACGTGTCCCTTTCCTTAAGGCCCTTTCCAGAGGTGCAACCACGCTTCTCTCTCTGGTAGAGGGGATGCTAGGTGAAAGAAAATTTCGCTCCATGCGGGTTTCTTGCACTGTCCTGAGCAGAGTAGCTCAGGCAAGAAGCAGCAGCTTCCCACAAACCCGACTCTGATTGCCCAACGAATGCTATGCTTTCCCACAGAGGATTCCTGGGCATAGAAGGATTTTGTTCCATGAGGGTTTATTACAACGTGCAGGGGAGACTAGCTCAGGGAAGCAGCAGCAGCATCCCTCAGACGCGACTCTGATTTCCCAACGAAAGCTGTGCCTTCCCAGAGGGGATGCCCGGGCAAAGAGGCTTTCGCTCTATGCGGGGCTCTCCCACCGTCCTACGAATACTAGGCTAAGGCAAGCAGCCACAGCAGCCTACAGATCCGACTCTGATTTACCAGCTACTGCTATACGTTCGCAGAGGTTTTCAGCTGGCGCGAACTGCCCTTCGCTGCTGCTTCACAGCAAGGCTTTGGGCATTCGCTCTGACACTTCAAAGAAGAAGAGCTGCGGGAGAGCTAGTGTATCTTGGGCCTTGCTTTCCAGGGCTCCATGTTCGCGCCGTGCGTTCTCCCTGCCAAGTCGAACTAAGCAGGGTCAATCACAAACCTACAGCAGTGTGCGTTGCCTAGGATGGCACTCTATGCTCACTTCATGTCCTGGCATAGGCAAGGCTAGGCCTTTTGCACTAGCGCTCGCGTGGAATCGGGGACTAAGCCAGTGCCTTCCCCACAGGAGAGGAGAGTCGACATGAACCCTGCACACTGCCCGTGCACGGGGATGGGGATCTGTTTGGGTCTGTCCAACCTCCTACCCCGGCACACTTCCTGACACCAACAACGTTGTCACATCTTGGAGGAAGACGGCATCGGACTGCCCGTTCGTCCAGGGAGCTGTTTCTGCGAGTTGCGGCTATGGCGCTTGGTGGCAAGCCCAAGTCTGCCCTAGGCAGAGGGGGTCAAGGAGACGCTGTCTCCTTGGGACCAGAGACACAGGACCGGCCTGACTTCTGCACAGACTCCTTCCTCAGTGTGGAGCACGCGTGCCTGCCCTAGTCGTACTCTTCTGTCACCTTAACAGCCAGGCCTCCGTCCCTCAGCACAGGTAGATGGTGACACTTGTCTTACAACGGGCCCGCTATCCTGCCAGTGCCAACTCTCCTGCATCGCGACCGTTTCCCGAACACAAAGCCAACGGCTCCTTCTCTTTGCCCGTGGCAGCGTGCTGCACCTTCCCCAGACTTGATCTTGCGGAGCACGGTGACAGACGTGTCCCTTTCCTTAAGCCCCTTTCCAGAGGTGCATCCACGCTTCTCTCTCTGGCAGAGGGGATGCTAGGTGAAAGGGAATTTCGCTCCATGCGGATATCTTGCACTGTCCTCAGCAGAATAGCTCAGGCAAGAAGCAGCAGCTTCCTAAAAACCCGACACTGTTTGCCCAACGAATGCTCTGCTTTCTCAGAGAGGAGGCCTGGCCATAGATGATTTCGCTCCATGCGGGTTTATTACAATTTGCAGGGAAGTCTAACTCAGGCAAGCAGCAAGAGCATCCCTCAGACGCGACTCTGATTTCCCAACGAAAGCTGTGACTTCCCAAAGGGGATGCCCGGGCAAAGTGGCTTTCGCTCTATGCGGGGCTCTCCCACCGTGCTACGAATACTAGGCTAAGGCAAGCAGCCACAGCAGCCTACAGATCTGACTCTGATTTACCAACTGAACTAAGCAGGCACAATCAAAAACCAACAGCAGCGTGCGTTGCCTAGGATGGCACTCTATGCTCACTTCATGTCCTGTCATAGGCAAGGCTAGGCCTTTTGCACTAGCGCTCGCGTGGAATCGGGGACTAAGCCAGTGCCTTCCCCACAGGAGAGGAGAGTCGACATGAACCCTGCACACTGCCCGTGCACTGGGCTGGGGATCTGTTTGGGTCTGTCCCCCCTCCTACCCCGGCACACTTCCTGACACCAACAACGTTGTCACATCTTGGAGGAAGACGGCATCGGACTGCCCGTTCATCCAGAGAGCTGTTTCTGCGAGTTGAAGCTATGGCGCTTGGTGGCAAGCCCAAGTCTGCCGTAGACAGAGGGGGTCAAGGAGACGCTGTCCCCTTGGGACCAGAGACACAGGACAGGCCTGCCTTCTGCCCAGACTCCTTCCTCAGTGTGGAGCACACCTGCCTGCCATAGTCATACTCTTCTGTAACCTTAGCAGCCAGGCCTCCGACCCCCAGCACAGGTAGATGGTGACACTTGTCTTACAACGGGCCCGCTGTTCCTGCCAGTGCCAACTCTCCTTCATCGCGACCGTTTCCCGAACACAAAGCCAACGGCTCCTTCTCTTTGCCCGTGGCAGCGTGATGCACCTTCCCCAGACTTGCTCTTGGGGAGCACGGTGACAGACGTGTCCCTTTCCTTAAGGCCCTTTCCAGAGGTGCAACCACGCTTCTCTCTCTGGCAGAGGGGATGCTAGGTAAAAGAAAATTTCGCTCCATGCTGGTATCTTGCACTTTCCTGAGCAGAGTAGCTCAGGCAAGTAGCAGCAGCTTCCCACAAACCCGACTCTGATTGCCCTACGAATGCTATGCTTTCCCAGAGAGCATGCCTGGGCATAGAAGGATTTCATTCCATGCGGGATTATTACAACGTGCAGGGGAGACTAGATCAGGGAAGCAGCAGCAGCATACCTCAGACGCGACTCTGTTTCACAAGTAGCTGGTGACTCTTGTCTTACAACAGGCCCGCTTATCCTGCCAGTGCCATCTCTCCTGCTTCGCGACCGTGCCCAGACCACAAAGCCAAGGGCTCCTCTTTGCCCGTGGCAGCGTGCTGCACCTTCCCCAGACTTGCTCTTGGGGAGCACGGTGACAGACGTGTCCCTTTCCTTAAGGCCCTTTCCAGAGGTGCAACCACGCTTCTCTCTCTGGCAGAGGGGATGCTAGGTGAAAGAAAATTTCGCTCCATGCGGGTATCTTGCACTGTCCTGAGCAGAATAGCTCAGGCAAGAAGCAGCAGCTTGCCACAAACCCGACTCTGATTGCCCAACGAATGCTATGCTTTCCCACAGAGGATGCCTGGGCATAGAAGGATTTCGTTCCATGCGGGTTTATTACAACGTGCAGGGGAGACTAGCTAAGGGAAGCAGCAGCAGCATCCCTCAGACGCCACTCTGATTTCCCAACGAAAGCTGTGCCTTCCCAGAGGGGATGCCCTGGCAAAGAGGCTTTCGCTCTATGCGGGCCTCTCCCACCGTCCTACGAATACTAGGCTAAGGCAAGCAGCCACAGCAGCCTACAGATCCGACTCTGATTTACCAGCTACTGCTATACATTCGCAGAGGTTTTCAGCTGGCGCGAACTGCCCTTCGCTGCTGCTTCACAGCAAGGCTTTGGGCATTCGCTCTGACACTGCAAAGAAGAAGAGCTGCGGGAGAGCTAGTGTATCTTGGGCCTTGCTTTCCGGGGCTCCATGTTCGCGCCGTGCGTTCTCCCTGCCAAGCCGAACTAAGCAGGGTCAATCACAAACCTACAGCAGTGTGCATTGCCTAGGATGGCACTCTATGCTCACTTCATGTCCTGGCATAGGCAAGGCTAGGCCTTTTGCACTAGCGCTCGCGTGGAATCGGGGACTAAGCCAGTGCCTTCCCCACAGGAGAGGAGAGTCGAAATGATCCCTGCACACTGCCCGTGCACGGGGATGGGGATCTGTTTGGGTCTGTCCCCCCTCCTACCCCGGCACACTTCCTGACACCAACAACGTTGTCACATCTTGGAGGAAGACGGCATCGGACTGCCCGTTCGTCCAGGGAGCTGTTTCTGCGAGTTGCGGCTATGGCGCTTGGTGGCAAGCCCAAGTCTGCCCTAGGCAGAGGGGGTCAAGGAGACGCTGTCCCCTTGGGACCAGAGACACAGGACCGGCCTGCCTTCTGCACAGACTCCTTCCTCAGTGTGGAGCACGCGTGCCTGCCCTAGTCGTACTCTTCTGTCACCTTAGCAGCCAGGCCTCCGTCCCTCAGCACAGGTAGATGGTGATACTTGTCTTACAACGGGCCCGCTGTTCCTGCCAGTGCCAACTCTCCTGCATCGCGACCGTTTCCCGAACACAAAGCCAACGGCTCCTTCTCTTTGCCCGTGGCAGCGTGCTGCACCTTCCCCAGACTTGCTCTTGGGGAGCACGGTGACAGACGTGTCCCTTTCCTTAAGTCCCTTTCCAGAGGTGCATCCACGCTGCTCTTTCTGGCAGAGGGGATGCTAGGTGAAAGGGAATTTCGCTCCATGCGGGTATCTTGCACTGTCCTCAGCAGAATAGCTCAGGCAAGAAGCAGCAGCTTCCTAAAACCCGACTCTGATTGCCCAACGAATGCTCTGCTTTCTCAGAGAGGAGGCCTGGCCATAGATGATTTCGCTCCATGCGGGTTTATTACAATTTGCAGGGAAGTCTAACTCAGGCAAGCAGCAACAGCATCCCTCAGACGCGACTCTGATATCCCAACGAAAGCTGTGACTTCCCAAAGGGGATGCCCGGGCAAAGTGGCTTTCGCTCTATGCGGGGCTCTCCCACCGTCCTACGAATACTAGGCTAAGGCAAGCAGCCACAGCAGCCTACAGATCTGACTCTGATTTACCAACTGAACTAAGCAGGCACAATCAAAAACCAACAGCAGCGTGCGTTGCCTAGGATGGCACTCTATGCTCACTTCATGTCCTGTCATAGGCAAGGCTAGGCCTTTTGCACTAGCGCTCGCGTGGAATCGGGGACTAAGCCAGTGCCTTCCCCACAGGAGAGGAGAGTCGACATGAACCCTGCACACTGCCCGTGCACTGGGCTGGGGATCTGTTTGGGTCTGTCCCCCCTCCTACCCCGGCACACTTCCTGACACCAACAACGTTGTCACATCTTGGAGGAAGACGGCATCGGACTGCCCGTTCGTCCAGGGAGCTGTTTCTGCGAGTTGAAGCTATGGCGCCTGGTGGCAAGCCCAAGTCTGCCCTATACAGAGGGGGTCAAGGAGACGCTGTCCTCTTGGGACCAGAGACACAGGACAGGCCTGCCTTCTGCCCAGACTCCTTCCTCAGTGTGGAGCACACCTGCCTGCCATAGTCATACTCTTCTGTCACCTTAGCAGCCAGGCCTCCGACCCTCAGCACAGGTAGATGGTGACACTTGTCTTACAACGGGCCCGCTGTTCCTGCCAGTGCCAACTCTCCTTCATCGCGACCGTTTCCCGAACACAAAGCCAACGGCTCCTTCTCTTTGCCCGTGGCAGCGTGCTGCACCTTCCCCAGACTTGCTCTTGGGGAGCACGGTGACAGACGTGTCCCTTTCCTTAAGGCCCTTTCCAGAGGTGCAACCACGCTTCTCTCTCTGGCATAGGGGATGCTAGGTAAAAGAAAATTTCGCTCCATGCGGGTATCTTGCATGTCCTGAGCAGACTAGCTCAGGCAAGAAGCAGCAGCTTCCCACAAACCCGACTCTGATTGCCCAACGAATGCTATGCTTTCCCAGAGAGGATGCCTGGGCATAGAAGGATTTCGTTCCATGCGGGATTATTACAACGTGCAGGGGAGACTAGATCAGGGAAGCAGCAGCAGCATACCTCAGACGCGACTCTGTTTCACAAGTAGCTGGTGACTCTTGTCTTACAACAGGCCCGCTGTTCCTGCCAGTGCCATCTCTCCTGCTTCGCGACCGAGCCCCGACCACAAAGCCAAGGGCTCCTCTTTGCCCGTGGCAGCGTGCTGCACCTTCCCCAGACTTGCTCTTGGGGAGCACGCTGACAGACGTGTCCCTTTCCTTAAGGCCCGTTCCAGAGGTGCAACCACGCTTCTCTCTCTGGCAGAGGGGATGCTAGGTGAAAGAAAATTTCGCTCCATGCGGGTATCTTGCACTGTCCTGAGCAGAGTAGCTCAGGCAAGAAGCAGCAGCTTCCCACAAACCCGACTCTGATTGCCCAACAAATGCTATGCTTTCCCAGAGAGGATGCCTGGGCATAGAAGGATTTCGTTCCATGCGGGTTTAAAACAACGTGCAGGGGAGACTAGCTCAGGGAAGCAGCAGCAGCATCCCTCAGACGCGACTCTGATTTCCCAACGAAAGCTGTGCCTTCCCAGAGGGGATGCCCGGGCAAAGAGGCTTTCGCTCTATGCGGGCCTCTCCCACCGTCCTACGAATACTAGGCTAAGGCAAGCAGCCACAGCAGCCTACAGATCCGACTCTGATTTACCAGCTACTGCTATACGTTCGCAGAGGTTTTCAGCTGGCGCGAACTGCCCTTCGCTGCTGCTTCACAGCAAGGCTTTGGGCATTCGCTCTGAAACTTCAAAGAAGAAGAGCTGCGGGAGAGTTAGTGTATCTTGGGCCTTGCTTTCCGGGGCTCCATGTTCGCGCCTTGAGTTCTCCCTGCCAAGCCGAACTAAGCAGGGTCAATCACAAACCTACAGCAGTGTGCGTTGCCTAGGATGGCACTCTATGCTCACTTCATGTCCTGGCATAGGCAAGGCTAGGCCTTTTGCACTAGCGCTCGCGTGGAATCGGGGACTAAGCCAGTGCCTTCCCCACAGGAGAGGAGAGTCGACATGAACCCTGCACACTGCCCGTGCACGGGGATGGGCATCTGTTTGGGTCTGTCCCCCCTCCTACCCCGGCACACTTCCTGACACCAACAACATTGTCACATCTTGGAGGAAGACGGCATCGGACTGCCCGTTCGTCCAGGGAGCTGTTTCTGCGAGTTGCGGCTATGGCGCTTGGTGGCAAGCCCAAGTCTGCCTTAGGCAAAGGGGGTCAAGGAGACGCTGTCTCCTTGGGACCAGAGACACAGGACCGGCCTGACTTCTGCACAGACTCCTTCCTCAGTGTGGAGCACGCGTGCCTGCCCTAGTCGTACTCTTCTGTCACCTTAACAGCCAGGCCTCCGTCCCTCAGCACAGGTAGATGGTGACACTTGTCTTACAACGGGCCCGCTGTTCCTGCCAGTGCCAACTCTCCTGCATAGCGACCGTTTCCCGAACACAAAGCCAACGGCTCCTTCTCTTTGCCCGTGGCAGCGTGCTGCACCTTCCCCAGACTTGCTCTTGGGGAGCACGGTGACAGACGTGTCCCTTTCCTTAAGCCCCTTTCCAGAGGTGCATCCACGCTTCTCTCTCTGGCAGAGGGGATGCTAGGTGAAAGGGAATTTCGCTCCATGCGGGTATCTTGCACTGTCCTCAGCAGAATAGCTCAGGCAAGAAGCAGCAGCTTCCTAAAAACCCGACTCTGATTGCCCAACGAATGCTCTGCTTTCTCAGAGAGGAGGCCTGGCCATAGATGATTTTGCTCCATGCGGGTTTATTACAATTTGCAGGGAAGTCTAACTCAGGCAAGCAGCAACAGCATCCCTCAGACGCGACTCTGATTTCCCAACGAAAGCTGTGACTTCCCAAAGGGGATGCCCGGGCAAAGTGGCTTTCGCTCTATGCGGGGCTCTCCCACCGTCCTACGAATACTAGGCTAAGGCAAGCAGCCACAGCAGCCTACAGATCTGACTCTGATTTACCAACTGAACTAAGCAGGCACAATCAAAAACAAACAGCAGCGTGTGTTGCCTAGGATGGCACTCTATGCTCACTTCATGTCCTGTCATAGGCAAGGCTAGGCCTTTTGCACTAGCGCTCGTGTGGAATCGGGGACTAAGCCAGTGCCTTCCCCACAGGAGAGGAGAGTCGACATGAACCCTGCACACTGCCCGTGCACTGGGCTGGGGATCTGTTTGGGTCTGTCCCCCCTCCTACCCCGGCACACTTCCTGACACCAACAACGTTGTCACATCTTGGAGGAAGACGGCATCGGACTGCCCGTTCGTCCAGGGAGCTGTTTCTGCGAGTTGAAGCTATGGCGCTTGGTGGCAAGCCCAAGTCTGCCCTATACAGAGGGGGTCAAGGAGACGCTGTCCTCTTGGGACCAGAGACACAGGACAGGCCTGCCTTCTGCCCAGACTCCTTCCTCAGTGTGGAGCACACCTGCCTGCCATAGTCATACTCTTCTGTCACCTTAGCAGCCAGGCCTCCGACCCTCAGCACAGGTCGATGGTGACAATTGTCTTACAACGGGCCCGCTGTTCCTGCCAGTGCCAACTCTCCTGCATCGCGACCGTTTCCCGAACACAAAGCCAACGGCTCCTTCTCTTTGCCCGTGGCAGCGTGCTGCACCTTCCCCAGACTTGCTCTATGGGAGCACGGTGACAGACGTGTCCCTTTCCTTAAGCCCCTTTCCAGAGGTGCATCCACGCTTCTCTCTCTGGCAGAGGGGATGCTAGGTGAAAGGGAATTTCGCTCCATGCGGGTATCTTGCACTGTCCTCAGCAGAATAGCTCAGGCAAGAAGCAGCAGCTTCCTAAAAACCCGACACTGATTGCCCAACGAATGCTCTGCTTTCTCAGAGAGGAGGCCTGGCCATAGATGATTTCGCTCCATGCGGGTTAATTACAATTTGCAGGGAAGTCTAACTCAGGCAAGCAGCAACAGCATCCCTCAGACGCGACTCTGATTTCCCAACGAAAGCTGTGACTTCCCAAAGGGGATGCTGGGGCAAAGTGGCTTTCGGACTATGCGGGTTCTCCCACCGTCCTACGAATACTAGGCTAACGCAAGCAGCCACAGCAGGCTACAGATCTGACTCTGATTTACCAACTGAACTAAGCAGGCACAATCAAAAACCAACAGAAGCGTGCGTTGCCTAGGATAGCAGTCTATGCTCACGTAATGTCCTGTCATAGGCAAGGCTAGGCCTTTTGCACTAGCGCTCGCGTGGAATCGGGGACTAAGCCAGTGCCTTCCCCACAGGAGAGGAGAGTCTACATGAACCCTGCACACTGCCCGTGCACTGGGCTGGGGATCTGTTTGGGTCTGTCCCCCCTCCTACCCCCGCACACTTCCTGACACCAACAACGTTGTCTCATCTTGGAGGAAGACGGCATCGGACTGCCCGTTCGTCCAGGGAGCTGTTTCTGCGAGTTGAAGCTATGGCGCTTGGTGGCAAGCCCAAGTCTGCCCTAGGCACAGGTGGTCAAGGTGACGCTGTCCCCTTGGGACCAGAGACACAGGACAGGCCTGCCTTCTGCCCAGACTCCTTCCTCAGTGTGGAGCACACCTGCCTGCCATAGTCATACTCTTCTGTCACCTTAGCAGCCAGGCCTCCGACCCTCAGCACAGGTAGATGGTGACACTTGTCTTACAACGGGCCCGCTGTTCCTGCCAGTGCCAACTCTCCTGCATCGCGACCGTTTCCCGAACACAAAGCCAACGGCTCCTTCTCTTTGCCCGTGGCAGCGTGATGCACCTTCCCCAGACTTGCTCTTGGGGAGCACAGTGACAGACGTGTCCCTTTCCATAAGGCCCTTTCCAGAGGTGCAACCACGCTTCTCTCTCTGGCAGAGGGGATGCTAGGTAAAAGATAATTTCGCTCCATGGGGGTATCTTGCACTGTCCTGAGCAGACTAGCTCAGGCAAGAAGCAGCAGCTTCCCACAAACCCGACTCTGATTGCCCAACGAATGCTATGCTTTACCAGAGAGGATGCCTGGGCATAGAAGGATTTCATTCCATGCGGGATTATTACAACGTGCAGGGGAGACTAGATCAGGGAAGCAGCAGCAGCATACCTCAGACGCGACTCTGTTTTCACAAGTAGCTGGTGACTCTTGTCTTACAACAGGCCCGCTGTTCCTGCCAGTGCCATCTCTCCTGCTTCGCGACCGTGCCCCGACCACAAAGCCAAGGGCTCCTCTTTGCCCGTGGCAGTGTGCTGCACCTTCCCCAGACTTGCTCTTGGGGAGCACGGTGACAGACGTGTCCCTTTCCTTAAGGCCCTTTCCAGAGGTGCAACCACGCTTCTCTCTCTGGCAGAGGGGATGCTAGGTGAAAGAAAATTTCGCTCCATGCGGGTATCTTGCACTGTCCTGAGCAGAGTAGCTCAGGCAAGAAGCAGCAGCTTCCCACAAACCCGACTCTGATTGCCCAACGAATGCTATGCTTTCCCAGAAAGGATGCCTGGGCATAGAAGGATTTCGTTCCATGCGTGTTTATTACAACGTGCAGGGGAGACTAGATCAGGGAAGCAGCAGCAGCACCCTCAGACGCGACTCTGTTTTCACAAGTAGCTGGTGACACTTGTCTTACAACGGGCCCGCTGTTCCTGCCAGTGCCAACTCTCCTGCATCGCGACCGTTTCCCGAACACAAAGCCAACGGCTCCTTCTCTTTGCTCGTGGCAGCGTGCTGCACCTTCCCCAGACTTGCTCTTGGGGAGCACGGTGACAGACGTGTCCCTTTCCATAAGGCCCTTTCCAGAGGTGCAACCACGCTTCTCTCTCTGGCAGAGGGGATGCTAGGTAAAAGAAAATTTCGCTCCATGCGGGTATCTTCCACTGTCCTGAGCAGACTAGCTCAGGCAAAAAGCAGCAGCTTCCCACAAACCCGACTCTGATTGCCCAACGAATGTTATGCTTTCCCAGAGAGGATGCCTGGGCATAGAAGGATTTCATTCCATGCGGGATTATTACAACGTGCAGGGGAGACTAGATCAGGGAAGCAGCAGCAGCATCCCTCAGACGCGACTCTGTTTTCACAAGTAGCTGGTGACACTTGTCTTACAACGGGCCCGCTGTTCCTGCCAGTGCCAACTCTTCTGCATCGCGACCGTTTCCCGAACACAAAGCCAACGGCTCCTTCTCTTTGCCCGTGGCAGCGTGCTGCACCTTCCCCAGACTTGCTCTTGGGAAGCACGGTGACAGACGTGTCCCTTTCCTTAAGGCCCTTTCCAGAGGTGCAACCACGCTTCTCTCTCTGGCAGAGGGGATGCTAGTTCAAAGAAAATTTCGCTCCATGCGGGTATCTTGCACTGTCCTGAGCAGAGTAGCTCAGGCAAGAAGCAGCAGCTTCCCACAAACCCGACTCTGATTGCCCAACGAATGCTATGCTTTCCCACAGAGGATGCCTGGGCATAGAAGGATTTTGTCCCATGCGGGTTTATTACAACGTGCAGGGGAGACTAGCTAAGGGAAGCAGCAGCAGCTTCCCTCAGACGCGACTCTGATTTCCCAACGAAAGCTGTGCCTTCCCAGAGGGGATGCCCGGGCAAAGAGGCTTTCGCTCTATGCGGGCCTCTCCCACCGTCCTACGAATACTAGGCTAAGGCAAGCAGCCACAGCAGCCTACAGATCCGACTCTGATTTACCAGCTACTGCTATACGTTCGCAGAGGTTTTCAGCTGGCCCGAACTGCCCTTCGCTGCTGCTTCACAGCAAGGCTTTGGGCATTCGCTCTGACACTTCAAAGAAGAAGAGCTGCGGGAGAGCTAGTGTATCTTGGGCCTTGCTTTCCGGGGCTCCATGTTCGCGCCGTGCGTTCTCCCTGCCAAGCCGAACTAAGCAGGGTCAATCACAAACCTACAGCAGTGTGCGTTGCCTAGGATGGCACTCTATGCTCACTTCATGTCCTGTCATAGGCAAGGCTAGGCCTTTTGCACTAGCGCTCGCGTGGAATCGGGGACTAAGCCAGTGCCTTCCCCACAGGAGAGGAGAGTCGACATGAACCCTGCACACTGCCCGTGCACTGGGCTGGGGATCTGTTTGGGTCTGTCCCCCCTCCTACCCCGGCACACTTCCTGACACCAACAACGTTGTCACATCTTGGAGGAAGACGGCATCGGACTGCCCGTTCGTCCAGGGAGCTGTTTCTGCGAGTTGAAGCTATGGCGCTTGGTGGCAAGCCCAAGTCTGCCCTAGAGAGAGGGGGTCAAGGAGACGCTGTCCCCTTGGGACCAGAGACACAGGACAGGCCTGCCTTCTGCCCAGACTCCTTCCTCAGTGTGGAGCACACCTGCCTGCCATAGTCATACTCTTCTGTCACCTTAGCAGCCAGGCCTCCGACCCTCAGCACAGGTAGATGGTGACACTTGTCTTACAACGGGCCCGCTGTTCCTGCCAGTGCCAACTCTCCTTCATCGCGACCGTTTCCCGAACACAAAGCCAACGGCTCCTTCTCTTTGCCCGTGGCAGCGTGATGCACCTTCCCCAGACTTGCTCTTGGGGAGCACAGTGACAGACGTGTCCCTTTCCATAAGGCCCTTTCCAGAGGTGCAACCACGCTTCTCTCTCTGGCAGAGGGGATGCTAGGTAAAAGAAAATTTCGCTCCATGCGGGTATCTTGCACTGTCCTGAGCAGACTAGCTCAGGCAAGAAGCAGCAGCTTCCCACAAACCCGACTCTGATTGCCCAACGAATGCTATGCTTTCTCAGAGAGGATGCCTGGGCATAGAAGGATTTCATTCCATGCGGGATTATTACAACGTGCAGGGGAGACTAGATCAGGGAAGCAGCAGCAGCATCCCTCAGACGCGACTCTGTTTTCACAAGTAGCTGGTGACACTTGTCTTACAACGGGCCCGCTGTTCCTGCCTGTGCCAACTCTCCTGCATCGCGACCGTTTCCCGAACACAAAGCCAACGGCTCCTTCTCTTTGCCCGTGTCAGCGTGCTGCACCTTCCCCAGACTTGCTCTTGGGGAGCACGGTGACAGACGTGTCCCTTTCCTTAAGGCCCTTTCCAGAGGTGCTACCACGCTTCTCTCTCTGGCAGAGGGGATGCTAGGTGAAAGGGAATTTCGCTCCATGCGGGTATCTTGCACTGTCCTGAGCAGAGTAGCTCAGGCAAGAAGCAGCAGCTTCCCACAAACCCGACTCTGATTGCCCAACGAATGCTATGCTTTCCCAGAGAGGATGCCTGGGCATAGAAGGATTTCGTTCCATGCGGGTTTATTACAACGTGCAGGGGAGACTAGCTCAGGGAAGCAGCAGCAGCATCCCTCAGACGCGACTCTGATTTCCCAACGAAAGCTGTGCCTTCCCAGAGGGGATGCCCGGGCAAAGAGGCTTTCGCTCTATGCGGGCCTCTCCCACCGTCCTACGAATACTAGGCTAAGGCAAGCAGCCACAGCAGCCTACAGATCCGACTCTGATTTACCAGCTACTGCTATACGTTCGCAGAGGTTTTCAGCTGGCGCGAACTGCCCTTCGCTGCTGCTTCACAGCAAGGCTTTGGGCATTCGCTCTGACACTTAAAGAAGAAGAGCTGCGGGAGAGCTAGTGTATCTTGGGCCTTGCTTTCCGGGGCTCCATGTTCGCGCCGTGCGTTCTCCCTGCCAAGCCGAACTAAGCAGGGTCAATCACAAACCTACAGCAGTGTGCGTTGCCTAGGATGGCACTCTATGCTCACTTCAAGTCCTGGCATAGGCAAGGCTAGGCCTTTTGCACTAGAGCTCGCGTGGAATCGGGGACTAAGCCAGTGCCTTCCCCACAGGAGAGGAGAGTCTACATGAACCCTGCACACTGCCCGTGCACTGGGCTGGGGATCTGTTTGGGTCTGTCCCCCCTCCTACCCCGGCACACTTCCTGACACCAACAACGTTGTCACATCTTGAGGAAGACGGCATCGGACTGCCCGTTCGTCCAGGGAGCTGTTTCTGCGAGTTGAAGCTATGGCGCTTGGTGGCAAGCCCAAGTCTGCCCTAGGCAGAGGGGGTCAAGGAGACGCTGTCCCCTTGGGACCAGAGACACAGGACAGGCCTGCCTTCTGCCCAGACTCCTTCCTCAGTGTGGAGCACGCGTGCCTGCCCTAGTCGTACTCTTCTGTCACCTTAGCAGCCAGGCCTCCGTCCCTCAGCACAGGTAGATGGTGACACTTGTCGTACAACGGACCCGCTGTTACTGCCAGTGCCAACTCTCCTGCATCGCGACCGTTTCCCGAACACAAAGCCAACGGCTCCTTCTCTTTGCCCGTGGCAGCGTGCTGCACCTTCCCCAGACTTGCTCTTGGGGAGCACGGTGACAGACGTGTCCCTTTCCTTAAGCCCCTTTCCAGAGGTGCAACCACGCTTCTCTCTCTGGCAGAGGGGATGCTAGGTGAAAGGGAATTTCGCTCCATGCGGGTATCTTGCACTATCCTCAGCAGAATAGCTCAGGCAAGAAGCAGCAGCTTCCTAAAAACCCGACACTGATTGCCCAACGAATGCTCTGCTTTCTCAGAGAGGAGGCCTGGCCATAGATGATTTCGCTCCATGCGGGTTCATTACAATTTGCAGGGAAGTCTAACTCAGGCAAGCAGCAACAGCATCCCTCAGACGCGACTCTGATTTCCCAACGAAAGCTGTGACTTCCCAAAGGGGATGCCCGGGCAAAGTGGCTTTCGCTCTATGCGGGGCTCTCCCACCGTCCTACGAATACTAGGCTAAGGCAAGCAGCCACAGCAGCCTACAGATCTGACTCTGATTTACCAACTGAACTAAGCAGGCACAAACAAAAACCAACAGCAGCGTGCATTGCCTAGGATGGCACTCTATGCTCACTTCATGTCCTGGCATAGGCAAGGCTAGGCCTTTTGCACTAGCGCTCGCGTGGAATCGGGGACTAAGCCAGTGCCTTCCCCACAGGAGAGGAGAGTCGACATGAACCCTGCACACTGCCCGTGCACTGGGCTGGGGATCTGTTTGGGTCTGTCCCCCCTCCTACCCCGGCACACTTCCTGACACCAACAACGTTGTCACATCTTGGAGGAAGACGGCATCGGTCTGCCCGTTCGTCCAGGGAGCTGTTTCTGCGAGTTGAAGTTATGGCGCTTGGTGGCAAGCCCAAGTCTGCCCTAGACAGAGGGGGTCAAGGAGACGCTGTCCCCTTGGGACCAGAGACACAGGACAGGCCTGCCTTCTGCCCAGACTCCTTCCTCAGTGTGGAGCACACCTGCCTGCCATAGTCATACTCTTCTGTCACCTTAGCAGCCAGGCCTCCGACCCTCAGCACAGGTAGATGGTGACACTTGTCTTACAACGGGCCCGCTGTTCCTGCCAGGGCCAACTCTCCTTCATCGCGACCGTTTCCCGAACACAAAGCCAACGGCTCCTTCTCTTTGCCCGTGGCAGCGTGATGCACCTTCCCCAGACTTGCTCTTGGGGAGCACAGTGACAGACGTGTCCCTTACCATAAGGCCCTTTCCAGAGGTGCAACCACGCTTCTCTCTCTGGCAGAGGGGATGCTAGGTAAAAGATAATTTCGCTCCATGCGGGTATCTTGCACTGTCCTGAGCAGACTAGCTCAGGCAAGAAGCAGCAGCTTCCCACAAACCCGACTCTGATTGCCCAACGAATGCTATGCTTTCCCAGAGAGGATGCCTGGGCATAGAAGGATTTCATTCCATGCGGGATTATTACAACGTGCAGGGGAGACTAGATCAGGGAAGCAGCAGCAGCATCCCTCAGACGCGACTCTGTTTTCACAAGTAGCTGGTGACACTTGTCTTACAACGGGCCCGCTGTTCCTGCCTGTGCCAACTCTCCTGCATCGCGACCGTTTCCCGAACACAAAGCCAACGGCTCCTTCTCTTTGCCCGTGTCAGCGTGCTGCACCTTCCCCAGACTTGCTCTTGGGGAGCACGGTGACAGACGTGTCCCTTTCCTTAAGGCCCTTTCCAGAGGTGCTACCACGCTTCTCTCTCTGGCAGAGGGGATGCTAGGTGAAAGGGAATTTCGCTCCATGCGGGTATCTTGCACTGTCCTGAGCAGAGTAGCTCAGGCAAGAAGCAGCAGCTTCCCACAAACCCGACTCTGATTGCCCAACGAATGCTATGCTTTCCCAGAGAGGATGCCTGGGCATAGAAGGATTTCGTTCCATGCGGGTTTATTACAACGTGCAGGGGAGACTAGCTCAGGGAAGCAGCAGCAGCATCCCTCAGACGCGACTCTGATTTCCCAACGAAAGCTGTGCCTTCCCAGAGGGGATGCCCGGGCAAAGAGGCTTTCGCTCTATGCGGGCCTCTCCCACCGTCCTACGAATACTAGGCTAAGGCAAGCAGCCACAGCAGCCTACAGATCCGACTCTGATTTACCAGCTACTGCTATACGTTCGCAGAGGTTTTCAGCTGGCGCGAACTGCCCTTCGCTGCTGCTTCACAGCAAGGCTTTGGGCATTCGCTCTGACACTTAAAGAAGAAGAGCTGCGGGAGAGCTAGTGTATCTTGGGCCTTGCTTTCCGGGGCTCCATGTTCGCGCCGTGCGTTCTCCCTGCCAAGCCGAACTAAGCAGGGTCAATCACAAACCTACAGCAGTGTGCGTTGCCTAGGATGGCACTCTATGCTCACTTCAAGTCCTGGCATAGGCAAGGCTAGGCCTTTTGCACTAGAGCTCGCGTGGAATCGGGGACTAAGCCAGTGCCTTCCCCACAGGAGAGGAGAGTCTACATGAACCCTGCACACTGCCCGTGCACTGGGCTGGGGATCTGTTTGGGTCTGTCCCCCCTCCTACCCCGGCACACTTCCTGACACCAACAACGTTGTCACATCTTGAGGAAGACGGCATCGGACTGCCCGTTCGTCCAGGGAGCTGTTTCTGCGAGTTGAAGCTATGGCGCTTGGTGGCAAGCCCAAGTCTGCCCTAGGCAGAGGGGGTCAAGGAGACGCTGTCCCCTTGGGACCAGAGACACAGGACAGGCCTGCCTTCTGCCCAGACTCCTTCCTCAGTGTGGAGCACGCGTGCCTGCCCTAGTCGTACTCTTCTGTCACCTTAGCAGCCAGGCCTCCGTCCCTCAGCACAGGTAGATGGTGACACTTGTCGTACAACGGACCCGCTGTTACTGCCAGTGCCAACTCTCCTGCATCGCGACCGTTTCCCGAACACAAAGCCAACGGCTCCTTCTCTTTGCCCGTGGCAGCGTGCTGCACCTTCCCCAGACTTGCTCTTGGGGAGCACGGTGACAGACGTGTCCCTTTCCTTAAGCCCCTTTCCAGAGGTGCAACCACGCTTCTCTCTCTGGCAGAGGGGATGCTAGGGGAAAGGGAATTTCGCTCCATGCGGGTATCTTGCACTATCCTCAGCAGAATAGCTCAGGCAAGAAGCAGCAGCTTCCTAAAAACCCGACACTGATTGCCCAACGAATGCTCTGCTTTCTCAGAGAGGAGGCCTGGCCATAGATGATTTCGCTCCATGCGGGTTCATTACAATTTGCAGGGAAGTCTAACTCAGGCAAGCAGCAACAGCATCCCTCAGACGCGACTCTGATTTCCCAACGAAAGCTGTGACTTCCCAAAGGGGATGCCCGGGCAAAGTGGCTTTCGCTCTATGCGGGGCTCTCCCACCGTCCTACGAATACTAGGCTAAGGCAAGCAGCCACAGCAGCCTACAGATCTGACTCTGATTTACCAACTGAACTAAGCAGGCACAATCAAAAACCAACAGCAGCGTGCATTGCCTAGGATGGCACTCTATGCTCACTTCATGTCCTGGCATAGGCAAGGCTAGGCCTTTTGCACTAGCGCTCGCGTGGAATCGGGGACTAAGCCAGTGCCTTCCCCACAGGAGAGGAGAGTCGACATGAACCCTGCACACTGCCCGTGCACTGGGCTGGGGATCTGTTTGGGTCTGTCCCCCCTCCTACCCCGGCACACTTCCTGACACCAACAACGTTGTCACATCTTGGAGGAAGACGGCATCGGACTGCCCGTTCGTCCAGGGAGCTGTTTCTGCGAGTTGAAGCTATGGCGCTTGGTGGCAAGCCCAAGTCTGCCCTAGACAGAGGGGGTCAAGGAGACGCTGTCCCCTTGGGACCAGAGACACAGGACAGGCCTGCCTTCTGCCCAGACTCCTTCCTCAGTGTGGAGCACACCTGCCTGCCATAGTCATACTCTTCTGTCACCTTAGCAGCCAGGCCTCCGACCCTCAGCACAGGTAGATGGTGACACTTGTCTTACAACGGGCCCGCTGTTCCTGCCAGGGCCAACTCTCCTTCATCGCGACCGTTTCCCGAACACAAAGCGAACGGCTCCTTCTCTTTGCCCGTGGCAGCGTGCTGCACCTTCCCCAGACTTGCTCTTGGGGAGCACAGTGACAGACGTGTCCCTTACCATAAGGCCCTTTCCAGAGGTGCAACCACGCTTCTCTCTCTGGCAGAGGGGATGCTAGGTAAAAGATAATTTCGCTCCATGCGGGTATCTTGCACTGTCCTGAGCAGACTAGCTCAGGCAAGAAGCAGCAGCTTCCCACAAACCCGACTCTGATTGCCCAACGAATGCTATGCTTTCCCAGAGAGGATGCCTGGGCATAGAAGGATTTCATTCCATGCGGGATTATTACAACGTGCAGGGGAGACTAGATCAGGGAAGCAGCAGCAGCATACCTCAGACGCGACTCTGTTTTCACAAGTAGCTGGTGACTCTTGTCTTACAACAGGCCCGCTGTTCCAGGCAGTGCCATCTCTCCTGCTTCGCGACCGTGCCCCGACCACAAAGCCAAGGGCTCCTCTTTGCCCGTGGCAGTGTGCTGCACCTTCCCCAGACTTGCTCTTGGGGAGCACGGTGACAGACGTGTCCCTTTCCTTAAGGCCCTTTCCAGAGGTGCAACCACGCTTCTCTCTCTGGCAGAGGGGATGCTAGGTGAAAGAAAATTTCGCTCCATGCGGGTATCTTGCACTGTCCTGAGCAGAGTAGCTCAGGCAAGAAGCAGCAGCTTCCCAA
Organism: Neogale vison; assembly: GCF_020171115.1. Lineage (NCBI taxonomy): Eukaryota > Metazoa > Chordata > Mammalia > Carnivora > Mustelidae > Neogale > Neogale vison. Next base: position 218,130,707 of record NC_058101.1, read on the forward strand.
AAACCCGACTCTGATTGCCCAACGAATGCTATGCTTTCCCAGAAAGGATGCCTGGGCATAGAAGGATTTCGTTCCATGCGTGTTTATTACAACGTGCAGGGGAGACTAGATCAGGGAAGCAGCAGCAGCATCCCTCAGACGCGACTCTGTTTTCACAAGTAGCTGGTGACACTTGTCTTACAACCGGCCCCCTGTTCCTACCAGTGCCAACTCTCCTGCATCGCGACCGTTTCCCGAACACAAAGCCAACGACTCCTTCTCTTTGCTCGTGGCAGCGTGATGCACCTTCCCCAGACTTGGTCTTGGGGAGCACGGTGACAGACGTGTCCCTTTCCATAAGGCCCTTTCCAGAGGTGCAACCACGCTTCTCTCTCTGGCAGAGGGGATGCTAGGTAAAAGAAAATTTCGCTCCATGCGGGTATCTTCCACTGTCCTGAGCAGACTAGCTCAGGCAAAAAGCAGCAGCTTCCCACAAACCCGACTCTGATTGCCCAACGAATGCTATGCTTTCCCAGAGAGGATGCCTGGGCATAGAAGGATTTCATTCCATGCGGGATTATTACAACGTGCAGGGGAGACTAGATCAGGGAAGCAGCAGCAGCATCCATCAGACGCGACTCTGTTTTCACAAGTAGCTGGTGACACTTGTCTTACAACGGGCCCGCTGTTCCTGCCAGTGCCAACTCTTCTGCATCGCGACCGTTTCCCGAACACAAAGCCAACGGCTCCTTCTCTTTGCCCGTGGCAGCGTGCTGCACCTTCCCCAGACTTGCTCTTGGGGAGCACGGTGACAGACGTGTCCCTTTCCTTAAGGCCCTTTCCAGAGGTGCAACCACGCTTCTCTCTCTGGCATAGGGGATGCTAGGTGAAAGAAAATTTCGCTCCATGCGGGTATCTTGCACTGTCCTGAGCAGACTAGCTCAGGCAAAAAGCAGCAGCTTCCCACAAACCCGACTCTGATTGCCCAACGAATGCTATGCTTTCCCACAGAGGATGCCTGGGCATAGAAGGATTTTGTCCCATGCGGGTTTATTACAACGTGCAGGGGAGACTAGCTAAGGGAAGCAGCAGCAGCTTCCCTCAGACGCGACTCTGATTTCCCAACGAAAGCTGTGCCTTCCCAGAGGGGATGCCCGGGCAAAGAGGCTTTCGCTCTATGCGGGCCTCTCCCACCGTCCTACGAATACTAGGCTAAGGCAAACAGCCACAGCAGCCTACAGATCCGACTCTGATTTACCAGCTACTGCTATACGTTCGCAGAGGTTTTCAGCTGGCCCGAACTGCCCTTCGCTGCTGCTTCACAGCAAGGCTTTGGGCATTCGCTCTGACACTTCAAAGAAGAAGAGCTGCGGGAGAGCTAGTGTATCTTGGGCCTTGCTTTCCGGGGCTCCATGTTCGCGCCGTGCGTTCTCCCTGCCAAGCCGAACTAAGCAGGGTCAATCACAAACCTACAGCAGTGTGCGTTGCCTAGGATGGCACTCTATGCTCACTTCATGTCCTGTCATAGGCAAGGCTAGGCCTTTTGCACTAGCGCTCGCGTGGAATCGGGGACTAAGCCAGTGCCTTCCCCACAGGAGAGGAGAGTCGACATGAACCGTGCACACTGCCCGTGCACTGGGCTGGGGATCTGTTTGGGTCTGTCCCCCCTCCTACCCCGGCACACTTCCTGACACCAACAACGTTGTCACATCTTGGAGGAAGACGGCATCGGACTGCCCGTTCGTCCAGGGAGCTGTTTCTGCGAGTTGAAGCTATGGCGCTTGGTGGCAAGCCCAAGTCTGCCCTAGACAGAGGGGGTCAAGGAGACGCTGTCCCCTTGGGACCAGAGACACAGGACAGGCCTGCCTTCTGCCCAGACTCCTTCCTCAGTGTGGAGCACACCTGCCTGCCATAGTCATACTCTTCTGTCACCTTAGCAGCCAGGCCTCCGACCCTCAGCACAGGTAGATGGTGACACTTGTCTTACAACGGGCCCGCTGTTCCTGCCAGTGCCAACTCTCCTTCATCGCGACCGTTTCCCGAACACAAAGCCAACGGCTCCTTCTCTTTGCCCGTGGCAGCGTGATGCACCTTCCCCAGACTTGCTCTTGGGGAGCACAGTGACAGACGTGTCCCTTTCCATAAGGCCCTTTCCAGAGGTGCAACCACGCTTCTCTCTCTGGCAGAGGGGATGCTAGGTAAAAGAAAATTTCGCTCCAAGCGGGTATCTTGCACTGTCCTGAGCAGACTAGCTCAGGCAAGAAGCAGCAGCTTCCCACAAACCCGACTCTGATTGCCCAACGAATGCTATGCTTTCCCAGAGAGGATGCCTGGGCATAGAAGGATTTCATTCCATGCGGGATTATTACAACGTGCAGGGGAGACTAGATCAGGGAAGCAGCAGCAGCATCCCTCAGACGCGACTCTGTTTTCACAAGTAGCTGGTGACACTTGTCTTACAACGGGCCCGCTGTTCCTGCCTGTGCCAACTCTCCTGCATCGCGACCGTTTCCCGAACACAAAGCCAACGGCTCCTTCTCTTTGCCCGTGTCAGCGTGCTGCACCTTCCCCAGACTTGCTCTTGGGGAGCACGGTGACAGACGTGTCCCTTTCCTTAAGGCCCTTTCCAGAGGTGCTACCACGCTTCTCTCTCTGGCAGAGGGGATGCTAGGTGAAAGGGAATTTCGCTCCATGCGGGTATCTTGCACTGTCCTGAGCAGAGTAGCTCAGGCAAGAAGCAGCAGCTTCCCACAAACCCGACTCTGATTGCCCAACGAATGCTATGCTTTCCCAGAGAGGATGCCTGGGCATAGAAGGATTTCGTTCCATGCGGGTTTATTACAACGTGCAGGGGAGACTAGCTCAGGGAAGCAGCAGCAGCATCCCTCAGACGCGACTCTGATTTCCCAACGAAAGCTGTGCCTTCCCAGAGGGGATGCCCGGGCAAAGAGGCTTTCGCTCTATGCGGGCCTCTCCCACCGTCCTACGAATACTAGGCTAAGGCAAGCAGCCACAGCAGCCTACAGATCCGACTCTGATTTACCAGCTACTGCTATACGTTCGCAGAGGTTTTCAGCTGGCGCGAACTGCCCTTCGCTGCTGCTTCACAGCAAGGCTTTGGGCATTCGCTCTGACACTTAAAGAAGAAGAGCTGCGGGAGAGCTAGTGTATCTTGGGCCTTGCTTTCCGGGGCTCCATGTTCGCGCCGTGCGTTCTCCCTGCCAAGCCGAACTAAGCAGGGTCAATCACAAACCTACAGCAGTGTGCGTTGCCTAGGATGGCACTCTATGCTCACTTCAAGTCCTGGCATAGGCAAGGCTAGGCCTTTTGCACTAGAGCTCGCGTGGAATCGGGGACTAAGCCAGTGCCTTCCCCACAGGAGAGGAGAGTCTACATGAACCCTGCACACTGCCCGTGCACTGGGCTGGGGATCTGTTTGGGTCTGTCCCCCCTCCTACCCCGGCACACTTCCTGACACCAACAACGTTGTCACATCTTGAGGAAGACGGCATCGGACTGCCCGTTCGTCCAGGGAGCTGTTTCTGCGAGTTGAAGCTATGGCGCTTGGTGGCAAGCCCAAGTCTGCCCTAGGCAGAGGGGGTCAAGGAGACGCTGTCCCCTTGGGACCAGAGACACAGGACAGGCCTGCCTTCTGCCCAGACTCCTTCCTCAGTGTGGAGCACGCGTGCCTGCCCTAGTCGTACTCTTCTGTCACCTTAGCAGCCAGGCCTCCGTCCCTCAGCACAGGTAGATGGTGACACTTGTCGTACAACGGACCCGCTGTTACTGCCAGTGCCAACTCTCCTGCATCGCGACCGTTTCCCGAACACAAAGCCAACGGCTCCTTCTCTTTGCCCGTGGCAGCGTGCTGCACCTTCCCCAGACTTGCTCTTGGGGAGCACGGTGACAGACGTGTCCCTTTCCTTAAGCCCCTTTCCAGAGGTGCAACCACGCTTCTCTCTCTGGCAGAGGGGATGCTAGGGGAAAGGGAATTTCGCTCCATGCGGGTATCTTGCACTATCCTCAGCAGAATAGCTCAGGCAAGAAGCAGCAGCTTCCTAAAAACCCGACACTGATTGCCCAACGAATGCTCTGCTTTCTCAGAGAGGAGGCCTGGCCATAGATGATTTCGCTCCATGCGGGTTCATTACAATTTGCAGGGAAGTCTAACTCAGGCAAGCAGCAACAGCATCCCTCAGACGCGACTCTGATTTCCCAACGAAAGCTGTGACTTCCCAAAGGGGATGCCCGGGCAAAGTGGCTTTCGCTCTATGCGGGGCTCTCCCACCGTCCTACGAATACTAGGCTAAGGCAAGCAGCCACAGCAGCCTACAGATCTGACTCTGATTTACCAACTGAACTAAGCAGGCACAATCAAAAACCAACAGCAGCGTGCATTGCCTAGGATGGCACTCTATGCTCACTTCATGTCCTGGCATAGGCAAGGCTAGGCCTTTTGCACTAGCGCTCGCGTGGAATCGGGGACTAAGCCAGTGCCTTCCCCACAGGAGAGGAGAGTCGACATGAACCCTGCACACTGCCCGTGCACTGGGCTGGGGATCTGTTTGGGTCTGTCCCCCCTCCTACCCCGGCACACTTCCTGACACCAACAACGTTGTCACATCTTGGAGGAAGACGGCATCGGACTGCCCGTTCGTCCAGGGAGCTGTTTCTGCGAGTTGAAGCTATGGCGCTTGGTGGCAAGCCCAAGTCTGCCCTAGACAGAGGGGGTCAAGGAGACGCTGTCCCCTTGGGACCAGAGACACAGGACAGGCCTGCCTTCTGCCCAGACTCCTTCCTCAGTGTGGAGCACACCTGCCTGCCATAGTCATACTCTTCTGTCACCTTAGCAGCCAGGCCTCCGACCCTCAGCACAGGTAGATGGTGACACTTGTCTTACAACGGGCCCGCTGTTCCTGCCAGGGCCAACTCTCCTTCATCGCGACCGTTTCCCGAACACAAAGCCAACGGCTCCTTCTCTTTGCCCGTGGCAGCGTGATGCACCTTCCCCAGACTTGCTCTTGGGGAGCACAGTGACAGACGTGTCCCTTACCATAAGGCCCTTTCCAGAGGTGCAACCACGCTTCTCTCTCTGGCAGAGGGGATGCTAGGTAAAAGATAATTTCGCTCCATGCGGGTATCTTGCACTGTCCTGAGCAGACTAGCTCAGGCAAGAAGCAGCAGCTTCCCACAAACCCGACTCTGATTGCCCAACGAATGCTATGCTTTCCCAGAGAGGATGCCTGGGCATAGAAGGATTTCATTCCATGCGGGATTATTACAACGTGCAGGGGAGACTAGATCAGGGAAGCAGCAGCAGCATCCCTCAGACGCGACTCTGTTTTCACAAGTAGCTGGTGACACTTGTCTTACAACGGGCCCGCTGTTCCTGCCAGTGCCAACTCTCCTGCATCGCGACCGTTTCCCGAACACAAAGCCAACGGCTCCTTCTCTTTGCCCGTGGCAGCGTGCTGCACCTTCCCCAGACTTGCTCTTGGGGAGCACGGTGACAGACGTGTCCCTTTCCTTAAGGCCCTTTCCAGAGGTGCAACCACGCTTCTCTCTCTGGCAGAGGGGATGCTAGGTGAAAGAAAATTTCGCTCCATGCGGGTATCTTGCACTGTCCTGAGCAGAGTAGCTCAGGCAAGAAGCAGCAGCTTCCCACAAACCCGACTCTAATTGCCCAACGAATGCTATGCTTTCCCAGAGAGGATGCCTGGGCATAGAAGGATTTCGTTCCATGCGGGAGTATTACAACGTACAGGGGAGACTAGATCAGGGAAGCAGCAGCAGCATACCTCAGACGCGACTCAGTTTTCACAGGTAGCTGGTGACTCTTGTCTTACAACAGGCCCGCTGTTCCTGCCAGTGCCATCTCTCCTGCTTCCCGACCGTGCCCCGACCAAGAAGCCAAGGGCTCCTCTTTGCACGTGGCAGCGTGCTGCACCTTCCCCAGACTTGCTCTTGGGGAGCACGGTGATAGACGTGTCCCTTTCCTTAAGGCCCTTTCCAGAGGTGCAACCACGCTTCTCTCTCTGGCAGAGGGGATGCTAGGGGAAAGAAAATTTCGCTCCATGTGGGTATCTTGCCCTGTCCTGAGCAGAGTAGCTCAGGCAAGAAGCAGCAGCTTCCCACAAACCCACTCTGATTGCCCAACGAATGCTATGCTTTCCCAGAGAGGATGCCTGGGCATAGAAGGATTTCGTTCCATGCGGGATTATTACAACGTGCAAGGGAGACTAGATCAGGGAAGCAGCGGCAGCATACCTCAGACGCGACTCTGTTTTCACAAGTAGCTGGTGACTCTTGTCTTACAACAGGCCCGCTGTTCCTGCCAGTGCCATCTCTCCAGCTTCGCGACCGTGCCCCGACCACAAAGCCAAGGGCTCCTCTTTGCCCGTGCCAGCGTGCTGCACCTTCCCCAGACTTGCTCTTGGGGAGCACGGTGACAGACGTGTCCCTTTCCTTAAGGCCCTTTCCAGAGGTGCAACCACGCTTCTCTCTCTGGCAGAGGGGATGCTAGGTGAAAGAAAATTTCGCTCCATGTGGGTATCTTGCCCTGTCCTGAGCAGAGTAGCTCAGGCAAGAAGCAGCAGCTTCCCACAAACCCGACTCTGATTGCCCAACGAATGCTATGCTTTCCCACAGAGGATGCCTGGGCATAGAAGGATTTTGTCCCATGCGGGTTTATTACAACGTGCAGGGGAGACTAGCTAAGGGAAGCAGCAGCAGCTTCCCTCAGACGCGACTCTGATTTCCCAACGAAAGCTGTGCCTTCCCAGAGGGGATGCCCGGGCAAAGAGGCTTTCGCTCTATGCGGGGCTCTCCCACCGTCCTACGAATACTAGGCTAAGGCAAGCAGCCACAGCAGCCTACAGATCCGACTCTGATTTACCAGCTACTGCTATACGTTCGCAGAGGTTTTCAGCTGGCGCGAACTGCCCTTCGCTGCTGCTTCACAGCAAGGCTTTGGGCATTCGCTCTGACACTTCAAAGAAGAAGAGCTGCGGGAGAGCTAGTGTATCTTGGGCCTTGCTTTCCGGGGCTCCATGTTCGCGCCGTGCGTTCTCCCTGCCAAGCCGAACTAAGCAGGGTCAATCACAAACCTACAGCAGTGTGCGTTGCGTAGGATGGCACTCTATGCTCACTTCATGACCTGGCATAGGCAAGGTTAGGCCTTTTGCACTAGCGCTCGCGTGGAATCGGGGACTAAGCCAGTGGCTTCCCCACAGGAGAGGAGAGTCGACATGAACCCTGCACACTGCCCGTGCACGGGGATGGGGATCTGTTTGGGTCTGTCCCCCCTCCTACCCCGGCACACTTCCTGACACCAACAACGTTGTCACATCTTGGAGGAAGACGGCATCGGACTGCCCGTACGTCCAGGGAGCTGTTTCTGCGAGTTGCGGCTATGGCGCTTGGTGGCAAGCCCAAGTCTGCCCTAGGCAGAGGGGGTCAAGGAGACGCTGTCCCCTTGGGACCAGAGACACAGGACCGGCCTGCCTTCTGCACAGACTCCTTCCTCAGTGTGGAGCACGCGTGCCTGCCCTAGTCGTACTCTTCTGTCACCTTAGCAGCCAGGCCTCCGTCCCTCAGCACAGGTAGATGGTGACACTTGTCTTACAACGGGCCCGCTGTTCCTGCCAGTGCCAACTCTCCTGCATCGCGACCGTTTCCCGAACACAAAGCCAACGGCTCCTTCTCTTTGCCCGTGGCAGCGTGCTGCACCTTCCCCAGACTTGCTCTTGGGGAGCACGGTGACAGACGTGTCCCTTTCCTTAAGCCCCTTTCCAGAGGTGCATCCACGCTGCTCTCTCTGGCAGAGGGGATGCTAGGGGAAAGGGAATTTCGCTCCATGCGGGTATCTTGCACTGTCCTCAGCAGAATAGCTCAGGCAAGAAGCAGCAGCTTCCTAAAAACCCGACACTGATTGCCCAACGAATGCTCTGCTTTCTCAGAGAGGAGACCTGGCCATAGATGATTTCGCTCCATGCGGGTTTATTACAATTTGCAGGGAAGTCTAACTCAGGCAAGCAGCAACAGCATCCCTCAGACGCGACTCTGATTTCCCAACGAAAGCTGTGACTTCCCAAAGGGGATGCCCGGGCAAATTGGCTTTCGCTCTATGCGGGGCTCTCCCACCGTCCTATGAATACTAGGCTAAGGCAAGCAGCCACAGCAGCCTACAGATCTGACTCTGATTTACCAACTGAACTAAGCAGGCACAATGAAAAAACCAACAGCAGCGTGCGTTGCGTAGGATGGCACTCTATGCTCACTTCATGTCCTGTCATAGGCAAGGCTAGGCCTTTTGCACTAGCGCTCGCGTGGAATCGGGGACTAAACCAGTGCCTTCCCCACAGGAGAGGAGAGTCGACATGAACCCTGCACACTGCCCGTGCACTGGGCTGGGGATCTGTTTGGGTCTGTCCCCCCTCCTACCCCGGCACACTTCCTGACACCAACAACGTTGTCACATCTTGGAGGAAGACGGCATCGGACTGCCCGTTCGTCCAGGGAGCTGTTTCTGCGAGTTGAAGCTATGGCGCTTGGTGGCAAGCCCAAGTCTGCCCTAGACAGAGGGGGTCAAGGAGACGCTGTCCCCTTGGGACCAGAGACACAGGACAGGCCTGCCTTCTGCCCAGACTCCTTCCTCAGTGTGGAGCACACCTGCCTGCCATAGTCATACTCTTCTGTCACCTTAGCAGCCAGGCCTCCGACCCTCAGCACAGGTAGATGGTGACACTTGTCTTACAACGGGCCCGCTGTTCCTGCCAGTGCCAACTCTCCTTCATCGCGACCGTTACCCGAACACAAAGCCAACGGCTCCTTCTCTTTGCCCGTGGCAGCGTGATGCACCTTCCCCAGACTTGCTCTTGGGGAGCACAGTGACAGACGTGTCCTTTCCATAAGGCCCTTTCCAGAGGTGCAACCACGCTTCTCTCTCTGGCAGAGGGGATGCTAGGTAAAAGAAAATTTCGCTCCATGCGGGTATCTTGCACTGTCCTGAGCAGACTAGCTCAGGCAAGAAGCAGCAGCTTCCCACAAACCCGACTCTGATTGCCCAACGAATGCTATGCTTTCCCAGAGAGGATGCCTGGGCATAGAAGGATTTCATTCCATGCGGGATTATTACAACGTGCAGGGGAGACTAGATCAGGGAAGCAGCAGCAGCATCCCGCAGACGCGACTCTGTTTTCACAAGTAGCTGGTGACACTTGTCTTACAACGGGCCCGCTGTTCCTGCCAGTGCCAACTCTCCTGCATCGCGACCGTTTCCCGAACACAAAGCCAACGGCTCCTTCTCTTTGCCCGTGGCAGCGTGCTGCACCTTCCCCAGACTTGCTCTTGGGGAGCACGGTGACAGACGTGTCCCTTTCCTTAAGGCCCTTTCCAGAGGTGCAACCACGCTTCTCTCTCTGGCAGAGGGGATGCTAGGTAAAAGAAAATTTCGCTCCATGCGGGTATCTTGCACTGTCCTGAGCAGACTAGCTCAGGCAAGAAGCAGCAGCTTCCCACAAACCCGACTCTGATTGCCCAACGAATGCTATGCTTTCCCAGAGAGGATGCCTGGGCATAGAAGGATTTCGTTCCATGCGGGATTATTACAACGTGCAGGGGAGACTAGATCAGGGAAGCAGCAGCAGCATACCTCAGACGCGACTCTGTTTTCACAAGTAGCTGGTGACTCTTGTCTTACAACAGGCCCGCTGTTCCAGGCAGTGCCATCTCTCCTGCTTCGCGACCGTGCCCCGACCACAAAGCCAAGGGCTCCTCTTTGCCCGTGGCAGCGTGCTGCACCTTCCCCAGACTTGCTCTTGGGGAGCACGGTGACAGACGTGTCCCTTTCCTTAAGGCCCGTTCCAGAGGTGCAACCACGCTTCTCTCTCTGGCAGAGGGGATGCTAGGTGAAAGAAAATTTCGCTCCATGCGGGTATCTTGCACTGTCCTGAGCAGAGTAGCTCAGGCAAGAAGCAGCAGCTTCCCACAAACCCGACTCTGATTGCCCAACGAATGCTATGCTTTCCCAGAGAGGATGCCTGGGCATAGAAGGATTTTGTTCCATGAGGGTTTATTACAACGTGCAGGGGAGACTAGCTCAGGGAAGCAGCAGCAGCATCCCTCAGACGCGACTCTGATTTCCCAACGAAAGCTGCGCCTTCCCAGAGGGGATGCCCGGGCAAAGAGGCTTTCGCTCTATGCGGGGCTCTCCCACCGTCCTACGAATACTAGGCTAAGGCAAGCAGCCATAGCAGCCTACAGATCCGACTCTGATTTACCAGCTACTGCTATACGTTCGCAGAGGTTTTCAGCTGGCGCGAACTGCCCTTCGCTGCTGCTTCACAGCAAGGCTTTGGGCATTCGCTCTGACACTTCAAAGAAGAAGAGCTGCGGGAGAGCTAGTGTATCTTGGGCCTTGCTTTCCGGGGCTCCATGTTCGCGCCGTGCGTTCTCCCTGCCAAGCCGAACTAAGCAGGGTCAATCACAAACCTACAGCAGTGTGCGTTGCCTAGGATGGCACTCTATGCTCACTTCATGTCCTGGCATAGGCAAGTCTAGGCCTTTTGCACTAGCGCTCGCGTGGAATCGGGGACTAAGCCAGTGCCTTCCCCACAGGAGAGGAGAGTCGACATGAACCCTGCACACTGCCCGTGCACGGGGATGGGGATCTGTTTGGGTCTGTCCACCCTCCTACCCCGGCACACTTCCTGACACCAACAACGTTGTCACATCTTGGAGGAAGACGGCATCGGACTGCCCGTTCGTCCAGGGAGCTGTTTCTGCGAGTTGCGGCTATGGCGCTTGGTGGCAAGCCCAAGTCTGCCCTAGGCAGAGGGGGTCAAGGAGACGCTGTCCCCTTGGGACCAGAGACACAGGACCGGCCTGACTTCTGCACAGACTCCTTCCTCAGTGTGGAGCACGCGTGCCTGCCCTAGTCGTACTCTTCTGTCACCTTAACAGCCAGGCCTCCGTCCCTCAGCACAGGTAGATGGTGACACTTGTCTTACAACGGGCCCGCTGTTCCTGCCAGTGCCAACTCTCCTGCATCGCGACCGTTTCCCGAACACAAAGCCAACGGCTCCTTCTCTTTGCCCGTGGCAGCGTGCTGCACCTTCCCCAGACTTGCTCTTGGGGAGCACGGTGACAGACGTGTCCGTTTCCTTAAGCCCCTTTCCAGAGGTGCATCCACGCTGCTCTCTCTGGCAGAGGGGATGCTAGGTGAAAGGGAATTTCGCTCCATGCGGGTATCTTGCACTGTCCTCAGCAGAATAGCTCAGGCAAGAAGCAGCAGCTTCCTAAAAACCCGACACTGTTTGCCCAACGAATGCTCTGCTTTCTCAGAGAGGAGGCCTGGCCATAGATGATTTCGCTCCATGCGGGTTTATTACAATTTGCAGGGAAGTCTAACTCAGGCAAGCAGCAACAGCATCCCTCAGACGCGACTCTGATTTCCCAACGAAAGCTGTGACTTCCCAAAGGGGATGCCCGGGCAAAGTGGCTTTCGCTCTATGCGGGGCTCTCCCACCGTGCTACGAATACTAGGCTAAGGCAAGCAGCCACAGCAGCCTACAGATCTGACTCTGATTTACCAACTGAACTAAGCAGGCACAATCAAAAACCAACAGCAGCGTGCGTTGCCTAGGATGGCACTCTATGCTCACTTCATGTCCTGTCATAGGCAAGGCTAGGCCTTTTGCACTAGCGCTCGCGTGGAATCGGGGACTAAGCCAGTGCCTTCCCCACAGGAGAGGAGAGTCGACATGAACCCTGCACACTGCCCTTGCACTGGGCTGGGGATCTGTTTGGGTCTGTCCCCCCTCCTACCCCGGCACACTTCCTGACACCAACAACGTTGTCACATCTTGGAGGAAGACGGCATCGGACTGCCCGTTCGTCCAGGGAGCTGTTTCTGCGAGTTGAAGCTAAAGCGCTTGGTGGCAAGCCCAAGTCTGCCGTAGACAGAGGGGGTCAAGGAGACGCTGTCCCCTTGGGACCAGAGACACAGGACAGGCCTGCCTTCTGCCCAGACTCCTTCCTCAGTGTGGAGCACACCTGCCTGCCATAGTCATACTCTTCTGTAACCTTAGCAGCCAGTCCTCCGACCCTCAGCACAGGTAGATGGTGACACTTGTCTTACAACGGGCCCGCTGTTCCTGCCAGTGCCAACTCTCCTTCATCGCGACCGTTTCCCGAACACAAAGCCAACGGCTCCTTCTCTTTGCCCGTGGCAGCGTGCTGCACCTTCCCCAGACTTGTTCTTGGGGAGCACGGTGACAGACGTGTCCCTTTCCTTAAGGCCCTTTCCAGAGGTGCAACCACGCTTCTCTCTCTGGCAGAGGGGATGCTAGGTAAAAGAAAATTTCGCTCCATGCGGGTATCTTGCACTTTCCTGAGCAGAGTCGCTCAGGCAAGTAGCAGCAGCTTCCCACAAACCCGACTCTGATTGCCCAACGAATGCTATGCTTTCCCACAGAGGATGCCTGGGCATAGAAGGATTTCGTTCCATGCGGGATTATTACAACGTGCAGGGGAGACTAGATCAGGGAAGCAGCAGCAGCATACCTCAGACGCGACTCTGTTTCACAAGTAGCTGGTGACTCTTGTCTTACAACAGGCCCGCTTATCCTGCCAGTGCCATCTCTCCTGCTTCGCGACCGTGCCCAGACCACAAAGCCAAGGTCTCCTCTTTGCCCGTGGCAGCGTGCTGCACCTTCCCCAGACTTGCTCTTGGGGAGCACGGTGACAGACGTGTCCCTTTCTTTAAGGCCCGTTCCAGAGGTGCAACCACGCTTCTCTCTCTGGCAGAGGGGATGCTAGGTGAAAGAAAATTTCGCTCCATGCGGGTATCTTGCACTGTCCTGAGCAGAGTAGCTCAGGCAAGAAGCAGCAGCTTGCCACAAACCCGACTCTGATTGCCCAACGAATGCTATGCTTTCCCACAGAGGATGCCTGGGCATAGAAGGATTTCGTTCCATGCGGGTTTATTACAACGTGCAGGGGAGACTAGCTCAGGGAAGCAGCAGCAGCATCCCTCAGACGCGACTCTGATTTCCCAACGAAAGCTGTGCCTTCCCAGAGGGGATGCCCGGGCAAAGAGGCTTTCGCTCTATGCGGGGCTCTCCCACCGTCCTACGAATACTAGGCTAAGGCAAGCAGCCACAGCAGCCTACAGATCCGACTCTGATTTACCAGGTACTGCTATACATTCGCAGGGGTTTTCAGCTGGCGCGAACTGCCCTTCGCTGCTGCTTCACAGCAAGGCTTTGGGCATTCGCTCTGACACTGCAAAGAAGAAGAGCTGCGGGAGAGCTAGTTTATCTTGGGCCTTGCTTTCCGGGGCTCCATGTTCGCGCCGTGCGTTCTCCCTGCCAAGCCGAACTAAGCAGGGTCAATCACAAACCTACAGCAGTGTGCGTTGCCTAGGATGGCACTCTATGCTCACTTCATGTCCTGGCATAGGCAAGGCTAGGCCTTTTGCACTAGCGCTCGCGTGGAATCGGGGACTAAGCCAGTGCCTTCCCCACAGGAGAGGAGAGTCGACATGAACCCTGCACACTGCCCGTGCACGGGGATGGGGATCTGTTTGGGTCTGTCCACCCTCCTACCCCGGCACACTTCCTGACACCAACAACGTTGTCACATCTTGGAGGAAGACGGCATCGGACTGCCCGTTCGTCCAGGGAGCTGTTTCTGCGAGTTGCGGCTATGGCGCTTGGTGGCAAGCCCAAGTCTGCCCTAGGCACAGGTGGTCAAGGAGACGCTGTCCCCTTGGGAACAGAGACACAGGACAGGCCTGCCTTCTGCCCAGACGCCTTCCTCAGTGTGGAGCACGCGTGCCTGCCCTAGTCGTACTCTTCTGTCACCTTAGCAGCCAGGCCTCCGTCCCTCAGCACAGGTAGATGGTGACACTTGTCTTACAACGGGCCCGCTGTTCCTGCCAGTGCCAACTCTCCTGCATCGCGACCGTTTCCCGAACACAAAGCCAACGGCTCCTTCTCTTTGCCCGTGGCAGCGTGCTACACCTTCCCCTGACTTGCTCTTGGGGAGCACGGTGACAGACGTGTCCCTTTCCTTAAGGCCCTTTCCAGAGGTGCAACCACGCTTCTCTCTCTGGCAGAGTGGATGCTAGGTAAAAGAAAATTTCGCTCCATGCGGGTATCTTGCACTGTCCTGAGCAGAGTAGCTCAGGCAAGAAGCAGCAGCTTCCCACAAACCCGACTCTGATTGCCCAACGAATGCTATGCTTTCCCAGAGAGGATGCCTGGGCATAGAAGGATTTCGTTCCATGCGGGATTATTACAACCTGCAGGGGAGACTACATCAGGGAAGCAGCAGCAGCATACCTCAGACGCGACTCTGTTTTCCCAAGTAGCTGGTGACTCTTGTCTTACAACAGGCCCGCTGTTCATGCCAGTGCCATCTCTCCTGCTTCGCGACCGTGCCCCGACCACAAAGCCAAGGGCTCCTCTTTGCCCGTGGCAGTGTGCTGCACCTTCCCCAGACTTGCTCTTGGGGAGCACGGTGACAGACGTGTCCCTTTCCTTAAGGCCCGTTCCAGAGGTGCAACCACGCTTCTCTCTCTGGCAGAGGGGATGCTAGGTGAAAGAAAATTTCGCTCCATGCGGGTATCTTGCACTGTCCTGAGCAGAGTAGCTCAGGCAAGAAGCAGCAGCTTCCCACAAACCCGACTCTGATTGCCCAACGAATGCTATGCTTTCCCAGAACGGATGCCTGGGCATAGAAGGATTTCGTTCCATGCGTGTTTATTACAACGTGCAGGGGAGACTAGATCAGGGAAGCGGCAGCAGCATAGCTCAGACGCGACTCTGATTTCCCAACGAAAGCTGTGCCTTCCCAGAGGGGATGCCCGGGCAAAGAGGCTTTCGCTCTATGCGGGCCTCTCCCACCGTCCTACGAATACTAGGCTAAGGCAAGCAGCCACAGCAGCCTACAGATCCGACTCTGATTTACCAGCTACTGCTATACGTTCGCAGAGGTTTTCAGCTGGCGCGAACTGCCCTTCGCTGCTGCTTCACAGCAAGGCTTTGGGCATTCGCTCTGACACTTCAAAGAAGAAGAGCTGCGAAAGAGGGAGTGTATCTTGGGCCTTGCTTTCCGGGGCTCCATGTTCGCACCGTGCGTTCTCCCAGCCAAGCCGAACTAAGCAGGGTCAATCACAAACCTACAGCAGTGTGCGTTGCCTAGGATGGCACTCTATGCTCACTTCATGTCCTGGCATAGGCAAGGCTAGGCCTTTTGCACTAGCGCTCGCGTGGAATCGGGGACTAAGCCAGTGCCTTCCCCACAGGAGAGGAGAGTCGACATGAACCCTGCACACTGCCCGTGCACGGGGATGGGGATCTGTTTGGGTCTGTCCCCCATCCTACCCCGGCACACTTCCTGACACCAACAACGTTGTCACATCTTGGAGGAAGACGGCATCGGACTGCCCGTTCGTCCAGGGAGCTGTTTCTGCGAGTTGCGGCTATGGCGCTTGGTGGCAAGCCCAAGTCTGCCCTAGGCAGAGGGGGTCAAGGAGACGCTGTCCACTTGGGACCAGAGACACAGGACCGGCCTGCCTTCTGCACAGACTCCTTCCTCAGTGTGGAGCACGCGTGCCTGCCCTAGTCGTACTCTTCTGTCACCTTAGCAGCCAGGCCTCCGTCCCTCAGCACAGGTAGATGGTGACACTTGTCTTACAACGGGCCCGCTGTTCCTGCCAGTGCCAACTCTCCTGCATCGCGACCGTGCCCCGACCACAAAGCCAAGGGCTCCTTCTCTTTGCCCGTGGCAGCGAGCTGCCCCTTCCCCAGACTTGCTCTTGGGGAGCATGGTGACAGACGTGTCCCATTCCTTAAGGCCCTTTCCAGAGGTTCAACCACGCTTCTCACTTGCTCAGGCAAGAAGCAGCAGCTTCCCACAAACCCGACTCTAATTGCCCAACGAATGCTATGCTTTCCCAGAGAGGATGCCTGGGCATAGAAGGATTTCGTTCCATGCGGGTTTATTACAACATGCAGGGGAGACTAGCTCAGGGAAGCAGCAGCAGCATCCTTCAGACGCGACTCTGATTTCAGAAGTAGCTGGTGACACTTGTCTTACAACGGGCCCGCTGTTCCTGGCAGTGCCATCTCTTCTGCTTCGCGACCGTGCCCCGACCACAAAGCCAAGGGCTCCTTCTCTTTGCCTGGGGCAGCGTGCTGCACCTTCCCCAGACTTGCTCTTGGGGAATACGGGACTCACTTGTCCCTTTCCTTAAGCCCTTTTCCAGAGGGGCATCCACGCCTCTCTCTCTGGCAGAGGGGATGCTAGGTGAAAGGGAATTTCGCTCCATGTGTGTATATTGCACTGTTCTCAGCAGAATAGCTCAGGAAAGAAGCAGCAGCTTCCTAAAAACCTGACACTGATTGCCCAACAAATGCTATGCTTTCTCAGAGAGGAGGCCTGGCCATAGATGATTTCGCTCCATGCGGGTTTATTACAATGTGCAGGGAAGTCTAACTCAGGCAAGCAGCAAGAGCATCCCTCAGACGCGACTGATTTCAAAACGAAAGCTGTGACTTCCCAAAGGGGATGCCCGGGCAACGTGGCTTTCGCTCTATGTGGGGCTCTCGATCCGTCCTACGAATACTAGGCTAAGGCAAGCAGCCACAGCAGCCTACAGATCCGACTCTGTTTTACCAGCTGAACTAAGCAGGCACAATCAAAAACCAACAGCAGCGTGCGTTGCCTAGGATGGCACTCTATGTTCACTTCATGTCCTGGCATAGGCAAGGCTAGGCCTTTTGCATTAGCGCTCGGGTGGAATCGGGGACTAAGCCAGTGCCTTCCCCACAGGAGAGGAGAGTCGACATGAACCCTGCACACTGCCCGTGCACTGGGATGGGGATCTGTTTGGCAATGTCCCCCCTCCTCCCCAGGCACACTTCCTGACACCAACAACGTTGTCACATCTTGGAGGAAGACGGCATCGGACTGCCCGTTCGTCCAGGGAGCTGTTTCTGCGAGTTGAAGCTATGGCGCTTGGTGGCAAGCCCAAGTCTGCCCTAGGCACAGGTGGTCAAGGAGACGCTGTCCCCTTGGGACCAGAGACACAGGACAGGCCTGCCTTATGCCCAGACTCCTTCCTCAGTGTGGAGCACACGTGCCTGCCCTAGTCGTACTCTTCTGTCACCTTAGCAGCCAGGCCTCCGACCCTCAGCACAGGTAGATGGTGACACTTGTCTTACAACGGGCCCGCTGTTCCTGCCAGTGCCAACTCTCCTGCATCGCGACCGTTTCCCGAACACAAAGCCAACGGCTCCTTCTCTTTGCCCGTGGCAGCGTGCTGCACCTTCCCCAGACTTGCTCTTGGGGAGCACGGTGACAGACGTGTCCCTTTCCTTAAGGCCCTTTCCAGAGGTGCAACCACGCTTCTCTCTCTGGCAGAGGGGATGCTAGGCAAAAGAAAATTTCGCTCCATGCGGGTATCTTGCACTGTCCTGAGCAGAATAGCTCAGGCAAGAAGCAGCAGCTTCCCACAAACCCGACTCTGATTGCCCAACGAATGCTATGCTTTCCCAGAGAGGATGCCTGGGCATAGAAGGATTTCGTTCCATGCGGGATTATTACAACGTGCAGGGGAGACTAGATCAGGGAAGCAGCAGCAGCATCCCTCAGACGCGACTCTGTTTTAACAAGTCACTGGTGACACTTGTCTTACAATGGGCCCGCTGTTCCTGCCAGTGCCATCTCTCCTGCTTCGCGACCGTGCCCCGACCACAAAGCCAAGGGCTCCTTCTCTTTGCCCGTGGCAGCGTGCTGCACCTTACCCAGACTTGCTCTTGGGGAGCATGGGACTGACTTGTCCCTTTCTTTTAGCCTTTTTCCAGAGGTGCATCCACGCCTCTCTCTCTGGCAGAGTGGATGCTAGGTGAAAGAGAATTTCGCTCCATGTGGGTATCTTGCACTGTCCTCAGCAGAATCGCTCAGGAAAGAAGCAGCAGCTTCCTAAAAACCCGACACTGATTGTCCAACAAATGCTATGCTTTCTTAGATAGGAGGCCTGGCCATAGATGATTTCACTCCAACGGGTTTATTACAATGTGCAGGGAAGTCTAACTCAGGCAAGCAGCAAGAGCATCCCTCAGACGCGACTCTGATTTCCCAACAAAAGCTGTGACTTCCCAAAGGGGATGCCCGGGCAAAGTGGCTTTCGCTCTATGCGGGGCTCTCCCACCGTCCTACGAATACTAGGCTAAGGCAATCAACCACAGCAGCCTACAGATCCGACTCTGATTTACCAGCTACTGCTATACGTTTGCAGAGGTTTTCAGCTTGCGCGAACTGCCCTTCGCTGCTGCTTCACAGCAAGGCTTTGGGCATTCGCTCTGACACTTCAAAGAAGAGCTGCGGGAGAGCTAGTGTATCTTGGGCCTTGCTTTCCGGGGCTCCATGTTCGCACCGTGCGTTCTCCCTGCCAAGCCGAACTAAGCAGGGTCAATCACAAACCTACAGCAGTGTGCGTTGCCTAGGATGGCACTCTATGCTCACTTCATGTCTTGGCATAGGCAAGGCTAGGCCTTTTGCACTAGCGCTCGGGTGGATTCGGGGACTAAGCCAGTGCCTTCCGCACAGGAGAGGAGAGTAGACATGAACCCTGCACACTGCCCGTGCACTGGGATGGGGATTGTTTGGCACTGTCCCCCCTCCGACCCCGGCACACTTCCTGACACCAACAGCGTTGTCACATCTTGGAGGAAGACGGCATCGGACTGCCCGTTCGTCCAGGGAGCTGTTTCTGCGAGTGAAGCTATGGTGCTTGGTGGCAAGCCCAAGTCAGCCCTAGGCAGAGGGGGTCAAGGAGACGCTGTCCCCTTGGGACCAGGACACAGGACAGGCCTGCCTTCTGCACAGACTCCTTCCTCAGTGTGGAGCACGCGTGCCTGCCCTAGTCGTACTCTTCTGTCACCTTAGCAGCCAGGCCTCCGTCCCTCAGCACAGGTAGATGGTGACACTTGTCTTACAACGGGCCCGCTGTTCCTGCCAGTGCCAACTCTCCTGCATCGCGACCGTGCCCCGACCACAAAGCCAAGGGCTCCCTCTCTTTGCCCGTGGCAGCGAGCTGCCCCTTCCCCAGACTTGCTCTTGGGGAGCATGGTGACAGACGTGTCCCTTTCCTTAAGGCCCTTTCCAGAGGTGCAAACACGCTTCTCTCTTGCTCAGGCAAGAAGCAGCAGCTTCCCACAAACCCGACTCTAATTGCCCAACGAATGCTATGCTTTCCCAGAGAGGATGCCTGGGCATAGAAGGATTTCGTTCCATGCGGGTTTATTACAACGTGCAGGGGAGACTAGCTCAGGGAAGCAGCAGCAGCATCCCTCAGACTCGACTCTGATTTCACAAGTAGCTGGTGACACTTGTCTTACAATGGGCGCGCTGTTCCTGGCAGTGCCATCTCTCCTGATTCGCGACCGTGCCCCGACCACAAAGCCAAGGGCTCCTTCTCTTTGCCCGTGGCAGCGTGCTGCACCTTCCCCAGACTTGCTATTGGGGAGCACGGGACTGACTTGTCCCTTTCTTTAAGCCCTTTTCCAGAGGTGCATCCGCGCCTCTCTCTCTGGCAGAGTGGATGCTAGGTGAAAGAGAATTTCGCTCTATGTAAGTATCTTGCACTGTCCTCAGCAGAATAGCTCAGGAAAGAAGCAGCAGCTTCCTAAAAACCCGACACTGATTGCCCAACAAATGCTATGCTTTCTCAGAGAGGAGGCCTGGCCTTAGATGATTTCGCTCCATGCGGGTTTATTACAATGTGCAGGGAAGTCTAACTCAGGCAAGCAGCAAGAGCATCCCTCAGACGCGACTCTGATTTCCCAACGAAAGATGTGACTTACCAAAGGGGATGCCCGGGCAAAGTGGCTTTCGCTCTATGCGGGGCTCTCCCACCGTCCTACGAATACTAGGCTAAGGCAAGCAGCCACAGCAGCCTACAGATCCGACTCTGATTTACCAGCTACTGCTATAAGTTCGCAGAGGTTTGCAGCTGGCGGGAACTGCCCTTCGTTGCTGCTTCACAGCAAGGCTTTGGGCATTCGCTCTGACACTTCAAATAAGAGCTGCGGGAGAGCTAGTGTATCTTGGGCCTTGCTTTCCGGGGCTCCATGTTCGCGCCCTGCGTTCTCCCTGCCAAGCCGAACTAAGCAGTGACAATCACAAACCTACAGCAGTGTGCGTTGCCTAGGATGGCACTCTATGCTCACTTCATGTCTTGGCATAGGCAAGGCTAGGCCTTTTGCACTAGCGCTCGGGTGGAATCGGGGACTAAGCCAGTGCCTTCCGCACAGGAGAGGAGAGTAGACATGAACCCTGCACACCGCCCGTGCACTGGGAAGGGGATCTGTTTGGCACTGTCCCCTCTCCTTCTTCGGCACACTTCCTGACACCAACAACGTTGTCACATCTTGGAGGAAGAGGGCATCGGACTGCCCGTTCGTCCAGGGAGCTGTTTCTGCGAGTTGAAGCTATGGCGCTTGGTGGCAAGCCCAAGTCTCCCCTAGGCACAGGTGGTCAAGGAGACGCTGTCCCCTTGGGACCAGAGACACAGGACAGGCCTGCCTTCTGCACAGACTCCTTCCTCAGTGTGGAGCACGCGTTCCTGCCCTAGTCGTACTCTTCTGTCACCTTAGCAGCCAGGCCTCCGTCCCTCAGCACAGGTAGATGGTGACACCTGTCTTACAACGGGCCCGCTGTTCCTGCCAGTGCCAATTCTCCTGCATCGCGACCGTGCCCCGACCACAAAGCCAAGGACTCGTACTCTTTGCCCGTGGCAGCGAGCTGCCCCTTCCCCAGACTTGCTCTTGGGGAGCACGGTGACAGACGTGTCCCTTTCCTTAAGGCCCTTTCCAGAGGTGCAACCACGCTTCTCTCTCTGGCAGAGGGGATGCTAGGTAAAAGAAAATTTCGCTCCATGTGGTTATCTTGCACTGTCCTGAGCAGAATAGCTCAGGCATGAAGCAGCAGCTTCCCACAAACCCGACTCTGATTGCCCAACGAATGCTATGCTTTCCCAGAGAGGATGCCTGGGCATAGAAGGATTTCGTTCCATGCGGGATTATTACAACGTGCAGGGGAGACTAGCTCAGGGAAGGAGCAGCAGCATCCCTCAGATGCGACTGTTTTCACAAGTAGCTGGTGACACTTGTCTTACAACGGGCCCGCTGTTCCTGCCAGTGCCATCTTTCCTGCTTCGACCGTGACCGACAACAAAGCCAAGGGCTCCTTCTCTTTGCCCGTGGCAGCGTGCTGCACCTTCCCCAGACTTGCTTCTGGGGAGCACGGTGACAGAGGTGTCCCTTTCCTTACGGCCCTTTCCAGAGGTGCAACCACGCTTCTCTCTCTGGCAGAGGGGATGCTAGATGAAAGAAAATTTCGCTCCATGCGGGTATCTTGCACTGTTGAGCAGACGACCTCAGGCAAGAAGTAGCAGCTTCCCACAAACCCGACTCTGATTGCCCAACGAATGCTATGCTTTCCCATAGAGGATGCCTGGGCATAGAAGGATTTCGTTCCATGCGGGTTTATTACAACGTGCAGGGGAGACTAGCTCAGGGAAGCAGCAGCAGCATCCCTCAGACGCGACTCTGATTTCACAAGTAGCTGGTGACACTTGTCTTACAATGGGCCCGCTGTTCCTGGCAGTGCCATCTCTCCTGATTCGCGACCGTGCCCTGACCAAAAAGCCAAGGGCTCCTTCTCTTTGCCCGTGGCAGCGTGCTGCACCTTCCCCAGACTTGCTCTTGGGGAGCACGGGACTGACTTGTCCCTTTCCTTAAGCCCCGTTCCAGAGGTGCATCCACGCCTCTCTCTCTGGCAGAGGGGATGCTAGGTGAAAGAGAATTTCGCTCCATGTGGGTATCTTGCACTGTCCTCAGCAGAATAGCTTAGGAAAGAAGCAGCAGCTTCCTAAAAACCCGACACTGATTGCCCAACGAATGCTATGCTTTCTCAGAGAGGAGGCCTGGCCATAGATGATTTCGCTCCATGCGGGTTTATTACAATGTGCAGGGAAGTCTAACTCAGGCAAGCAGCAACAGCATCCCTCAGACGCGACTTGATTTCCCAACGAAAGCTGTGACTTCCCAGAGGGGATGCCCGGGCAAAGTGGCTTTCGCTCTATGCGGGGCTCTCCCACCGTCCTACGAATACTAGGCTAAGGCAATCAGCCACAGCAGCATACAGATCCGACTCTGATTTACCAGCTACTGCTATACGTTCGCAGAGGTTTTCAGCTGGCGCGAACTGCCCTTCGCTGCTGCTTCACAGCAAGGCTTTGGGCATTCGCTCTGACACTTCAAAGAAGAGCTGCGGGAGAGCTAGTGTATATTGGTCCTTGCTTTCCAGGTCTCCATGTTCGCGCCTTGCGTTCTCCTTGCCAAGCCGAACTAAGCAGGGAAAATCAGAAACCAACAGCAGTGTGCGTTGCCTAGGATCGCACTCTATGCTCACTTCATGTCCTGGCATAGGCAAGACTAGGCCTTTTGCACTAGCGCTCGGGTGGAATCGGGGACTAAGCTAGTGCCTTCCCCACAGGAGAGGAGATTCGACATGAACCCTGCACACTGCCCGTGCACTGCGATGGGGATCTGTTTGTGACTGTCCCCCCTCCTACCCCGGCACACTTCCTGACACCAACAACGTTGTCACATCTTGGAGGAAGACGGCATCGGACTGCCCGTTCGTC
Source organism: Neogale vison (assembly GCF_020171115.1). Classification (NCBI taxonomy): domain Eukaryota; kingdom Metazoa; phylum Chordata; class Mammalia; order Carnivora; family Mustelidae; genus Neogale; species Neogale vison. Next base: position 218,153,406 of record NC_058101.1, read on the forward strand.
CAGGGAGCTGTTTCTGCGAGTTGCGGCTATGGCGCTTGGTGGCAAGCCCAAGTCTGCCCTAGGCACAGGTGGTCAAGGAGACGCTGTCCACTTGGGACCAGAGACACAGGACAGGCCTGCCTTCTGCACAGACTCCTTCCTCAGTGTGGAGCACACGTGCCTGCCCTAGTCGTACTCTTCTGTCACCTTAGCAGCCAGGCCTCCGTCCCTCAGCACAGGTAGATGGTGACACCTGTCTTACAACGGGCCCGCTGTTCCTGCCAGTGCCAACTCTCCTGCATCGCGACCGTTTCCCGAACACAAAGCCAACGGCTCCTTCTCTTTGCCCGTGGCAGCGTGCTACACCTTCCCCAGACTTGCTCTTGGGGAGCACGGTGACAGACGTGTCCCTTTCCTTAAGGCCCTTTCCAGAGGTGCAACCACGCTTCTCTCTCTGGCAGAGGGGATGCTAGGTAAAAGAAAATTTCGCTCCATGCGGGTATCTTGCACTGTCCTGAGCAGACTAGCTCAGGCAAGAAGCAGCAGCTTCCCACAAACCCGACTCTGATTGCCCAACGAATGCTATGCTTTCCCAGAGAGGATGCCTGGGCATAGAAGGATTTCTTTCCATGCGGGATTATTACAACGTGCAGGGGAGACTAGATCAGGGAAGCAGCAGCAGCATCCCTCAGACGCGACTCTGTTTTCACAACTATCTGGTGACACTTGTCTTACAACGGGCCAGCTGTTCCTGCCAGTGCCATCTCTCCTGCTTCGCGACCGTGCCCTGACATCAAAGCCAAGGGCTCCTTCTCTTTGCCCGTGGCAGCATGCTGCACCTTCCCCAGACTTGCTCTTGGGGAGCACGGTGACAGACGTGTCCCTTTCCTTAAGGCCCTTTCCAGAGGTGCAACCACGCTTCTCTCTCTGGCATCAAGATCAAAAGCTTCTGCGCCGCAAACGAAAACCGTCAACAAAACAAAAAGGAAACCCACAAAATGAGAGCACTTATTTGCAAATGACTCTACAAAGGGCTGATATCCAAGAACTATAAGGAATTTCTCAAACTCAACATCCAAAAACAAATAATCGAGTCAAAAAATGGGCAGAAGATGGGACCAGATACTTCTGCAAAGAAGACATACAAATGGCTAACAGATGCATGAAAAACTGTTCATCATCATTAGCCATCAGGGAGATTCAAATCAAAACCACACAGATATCACCTTCCACCAGGTAGAACAGCAAAAACTGACAAGGCAAGAAAAAAACAGTTTTGGAGAAGTTGGAAGAAAGGAGAACCCTCTCATACTGCTGGTGGGAATGGATGTTAGTACAGCCACTTTGGAAAACGGTGTAGAGGTTTCTCAAAAAATGAAAAGTGAAGGATATGATATTTCACACCAGGGCTGAACCTGTCAAAAAAAATTACATGTGGCCAAGTGATTCATGTTGGCTGGCTCAATTGTTCTCAGGATACCTCGTTTTTCTCTTCTTCCCCTTCATCCTCTTCAGCAGTAACTGGACAATCAAATATTTCATTTTATATAGACATTCCAAGACTGGAAGGATGTAGAGTGAGTTCAATGAGTTTCAGGCCGAAGGAAAAAGATGTGACAGTAACATGGAACCCCCATTCCTGGGGGACTGACAGGTTTGCAAGAGGGGTGGCCCATCACAGTATTAATCCTTCCAATACTGGGGACATTGAAGTGAGTACACATGAGCCTAAGTAATGCCTTTCTGCAGCCTGGATAGGGGTGCGGGGTCTCTGCATCAGGGATTTAGAAGGCCAACAGTTGTTCAGGGTCTTTTAGAGCTGAAAGGTTAATCTGGATTGCTTGATTGACTCACTGACTTTATTTATGATAAGAAAATGTTGGTCACAGTTTCACGACATACAGAATTGAGGCAGGCAGTCAATACCTAAACATCTGCTCTCCAGGGTTATGTTTTTAAAAGACTGGATGTGTAGAAAACAAATCTGACTCAGGCACCAGCCACAGGACGTTAGCTCATGGGTTGAAGCCTGCCAATACACAGGGGCCATCTCTGGCTCACTGATATCACAGAACAGAAACAGAATCTGTCACAATGAAGATGTAATATTTCATCATGAAGGTTTTTTTTTTCAACACAAAGTTCACAAATTACTCAAACTCATAATTTATTCTGTTGTGCTTTGTAGCAAATAAAAAATTATTTAAAAATGAAAGAATATTTTGGGAGTGATTTAGATGTTAAGTTTTGTGCAAAAAACAATTTACATCTTAGGGGATCACAAGAAAATATTGAAAGCCCAAACTCTGGAAGGATTCTGAATTTAGAGTATTATAGATTATTATAGTATCTATATGCCTAATCATATAGTGATAGTAAGATCTAGTCTTATATGTATAACAAAATTCAAAAATAATTTGTAATGCTACTACAACATTATATTAGACCTGAAACACTATTGAGAATAGTCAAAGAAAAATTCAGTCCCCTGTTATTGACGGGAAAACAGGTAAAGACCATCAGTGAGGAAAAGCTTCAATTATAAGAGATGTCATATTAACAATGTCATAAGTGGGGCGCCTGGGTGACTCAGTTGGTAAGCATCTGCTTTGGCTCAGGTCATGATCCCAGAGTCCTGAGCTCGAGCCCCACATCAGTCTCCCTGCTCTATGGGAAGCCTGCTTCTCCCTCTCCCACTCCCTCTGTTTGTGCTTTCTCTCTGTAAAACTAATAAATAAAATAAAAAAAAAGAATGTCAAAAGGGGAGCATCTGGGTGGCTCAGTGGGTTAGAGCCTCTGCCTCAGGCTCAGGTCATGATCCCAGGGCCCTGGGACCGAGCCCCGCATCGAGCTCTTTGCTCAGTGGTGAGCCTGCTTCCTCCTCTCTCTCTCTGCCTGCCTCTCTTCCTACTTGTGGTCTGTCAAATAAAATAAATAAAAATCTTTAAAAAAAAAGAAATAAGCAACAAAGGAAAAGAAAAAAGTGGGAGTGCATGAATCAGTGGAGCTAAACATCTATTTTAATATCTTCAACAAATAGCAGCAGCTTTTTTTTCAAACGCTGATTCACATATTTTGCTTAGTACAATCTTCTGCATATTGAGAAGTGGTCTTGACAGTTTGAACAGAAGAAGTCTCAGTGGAATCCTGCGAAAGAGCTCTTACTAAACTGCAACCAATTTAAAACTGCTGAAGATTGTTACCAGCTCATGAGAAAATTAGAGAACATGGCAAATCTCAGTTGAAAATAAAGAGATAAGCAGGGGCACCTGGGTGGATCAGGTCTTGATGTCAGAATCCTGGGATCGAGTCCCACGTTGGAGTCCCCACTCAGTGTTGAGTCACCTTCCCCCTCTGCCTCTGCCTCCCCCTCCTCACCACTGTACTTGCATAAAATCATTAAAAAAGAAAACAGAGAAAAGGAGATGAGGTAAAAGGCATGCTTTGAAGATATTATTGATGAGTTTCCTTCCAATGAACACGAGAAAGGTAAATAAATTCCTGTTTTCCTTGTAAATTTAACCTTAAAAAAATGAAAGGTTTATGGAATCAGGTACCTGTCAAGTTTGCACTTGTTTTCCAACTACTGTAACATTGTTGGAAAAAAAAAACACTGAAAAGTAATAAAAGCATCAGTGCAGGACAGTCTGTGCTTTACATGGGGTACTGGGTCTAGCAGAACTCAGAGAGCAGGATCCCAGCTCCTCCTTCTAGAAGGTCCTGAAGGTCAGCGATTCTTGCATTCCTGGCCCAACCCAATGTAGCTTCAGTTTCTCTGAAGCTGAGTCATGATTTCACCCCAGAAACAAGTCGGCTTTGGTAAAAAACCAACCACAGTATTTCTGTTGCAGTGTCCCATGGCCTCTCAATCCAGTGACCCCTGAGTCAAATAGGGTCTTCAAATGCACTCAGGGACAATGAGGACCAAACCCTGGGAAGAGCCCCAATATGTCATCGCCTGTACTTTCTCACCTACCAGCATGTTCTGGGGAAGCTCCCAGAGCGCCCTACTCTGCACTCAGCCAACAAGGCAGCTTCTCCATCACACCTCAGGAGGCAGGAAGTTGCTGCAAAGGCCCCAGAGTCTCCCCAGGGCATCGGGTGAACCGGCTGGAAATACAGCTCTGGCTCTCTATCCTGGGGCAGTGAGAATGGAGCTGGATCCCATGACCTGGGAAGAAGGAGGGCTTTGCAGGATCAGAAGGGATTGGCAAAAAGGGCCTAAAAGGACAGAAGCATACACACTCAAATCCTCTTGCTGCTGAGGAAGGGATGGGTCTCCTGTCAGGGACCTCTGCCCTGCCCATCCCTCAACAGGGAAACTGTGGGAGGACTGTGGAGCATCATGGGTCTTACCACAAACACTGCCACCATCAGCTCCACTCAAGGTACCCTGTGTCTGGGGGGAAGCTGCTGAGGTGAAAACCCTGCACAAAACCTGGATTAATGCAGGGCCTCCTCACCAGGTTCTCAGGGCCCCACAAGACACTTCATGCTCTGATCACTGTCACAGTAGACCACTGCCTGGGGACAGCCACCTGTCCTGCTGATCACTACCCCCCTAAACTAGCAGGTGCCATGTGCTCAAGAGGATCTGTCACCAGAGTTAATACAAACACCAGCAGATCTAAATTCAGTCTGGGCCCCCTCCCCAGAAAGGTTCCTGGGGTCCCTTGCAGTAGAAGTACCACGAAGGGTAATCTAGTTCTATCCTCCATCCCCCCACTGCTGCCAGGGTGTTATCTGTGTCTGAAGGCTTCACCCTGTGCCCTCGAAGGAGAGGGACTGTAGGTCCCCCTGAAGGGAGATGCTGACACAGAGACAGAACCATGAACAGTTTATTGGGGAGATACCAGGAGAGACAAAGCACAGGGGACAGGATGGGCAGGGAAAGCATTCAGACCACAAGGCAGAAACATTTGTATCTTGAGTAGAAAATCACTGGAGCCTGGTTGTTGGAGGTCAAGGAAGTCTTCAGATTACAAAATGATTACCCTGTAAGGCAAGAGGATTTGGGTTAGTACAATGGGACCTTGTGTTTTCCTAAATGCTTTCTGCCTCCCATAGTGTATCTGAGGCCTTGGATGAACACTTGTGGCCACATCTGTGAGTCTGTATGTAATAGACAATAATTGTCTTCACATCTCACCTAGAAATATCTGATTGTACCTGTTCTCTTAGCTATATTTTACTTCATTGTGGCTAGGACCTGACATTTAATAGAAAAAAGGGGGCTCTTTGCCTTGTCTTTGAAATGAGAATTGCCACTACCGGGGCTGAGGTATTACACTCTTAGTGTATTTGTGGACTTAAATAAACATTGTTTGATTCTCATTGGCATGGAGCTATTTTCATTTAAACAGTGAGAACAGTGAATGGTCAGAGCCCAGATTCTTTGCCAATTAGTATTATTTTTTTTTCTTTTTGAGAAAGAGACAGAGAAAGCACAAACTTGTGAGCAAAGAGGGATGGGGGAGAAGGTGAGGGAGAGAGAGAATCCCAGATAGGCTCCACACTCAGCACCGAGCCCGACTTGGGGCTCAATCTCAAAAGCTCCAGCTCATGACCTGAGCAGGAATCAAGATTCTGCTGCTCAACCGACTGAGTCACCCAGGAGTCCCTGCAGGTTCTTTATGCTCCTATTGCTCTACTGACCTCAGAATCCAATATGTTCTCTCTATGACAGATTAAAATAAAAGCTGAGGCCCTGAGAAGGCCACACTGAGAGCTGGTATTTGGGCTGAGAATTCAGGAACACAGGCAAATCTGGACACTGGGACTGAAGTCCCAGGGAAGTGCACAGCTGCAGGCATGGTGGTGATGCAGATGCAGAGGCCTGGTGACAGGGCTCCAGCTAGGGCGGCTCCTGGCCAACCGTGACTCTCCCACTAACAGTCTGACTCGGGCTGAGGCCAGGGCGGCCACCCTTCCCTGGTTCTCCGTCTTGTCTTCATGCTTTCTCATGGCAGGACTTAAAGTCAGCCAGACAAGAATCCCCAAAGACCAAGGTAAGTTTCCCAAATCTCCACGACACTCTTTCACATGGTTCAGAATTTTCAGAAATTCAGGGCAACAACGCTCTTCACAGACTATGAGTGAATGGCTTCATGGCAAAAACGACATTCTGAGGCAAATAATGGCGTGATCCACACTGTGTGAGTGAACACATGCAGCAGTCGGTGTAGACCCCACGGTGTCCTCACACTCACTCTCAGGCTGCTGGCAACCAGGAACAGCCTCACCCTCCCTGAGAGAAGCCCAGCCTCTCCCTGAATACCTCCAGCCTTCTCGGCATCCACATCCTCCTGTTTCTGTGTGACTCGGGGCTCCCTCCCTTCTTTCTGGATACATCTCTCGTTCTTCCCTTATACAGAACACACGGTCTATGTCCTGTCATCAGTGTGTCCCTCGCTTCTCTCAGCCACACACCCTCAATTACTCACATTAAGGCCTCATCCCTCCCAGAGCACAGAACATCGTCTCCATACCATGTGCGTGTGACACCTGATGTGCACAGCTTTCGGAGAAGGGAAGCTCTCTGCCACCACAAGGAACGTACAACCCTCTCAGTATGACTAGAAGACAAGGTCCATCAATTCTAAATACAGAACAACCAGAAGAAAGTTACCATGTCTTTAGCAGCCTTCACTCTGCCATGCCACGAGAGGCCTGTGGGCAGCACCACTAGTCCTTGTGGAGGACACTCCAGCATCTGTATCTGACCCACACCATGGACAAGACAGAAGCTTCTCCACCTGGAAGTGACTGAGCAACATTCCAATGAACCCTCTACACCTGCCTCCGGCATCTGCCACTTTTTCTTTCATTCTCACCTCCCAGACCAGACAAGAGCATTACCCACAACTTTCTAAACTGAAGAGGACAAGGACAGACCCTATGCTAATGAACAATGCAGGGACCACAGCCCTGTGTCAGGCATTTATACAACTAAGGAAATGAGAGCTTAAACCCAACACGCTGCAGATGAAGTGAGAGGTGTTTCATCCCTCCCAGAACAACTTATGCAGATACTGGATGTGCACGATGGTAAGAGAAAGAAGTCTGTCATTGTGCAATGGAGACACTTCCTTCCCATCAATGGCACCTGCCCACTGCTCAGTGTGTGCAAATACCAGGGCACATGCACGTGTGTCCTGAAGAACTTCAGAATCATACAGCGTCCCAGCCTGGTTTCCCCTTCAATGTCAAGCCCTGAACACAAACTCTGCCTTTGCTCCACTGACACAACCAGAAGGTGATGATCTGGAAACAGAGATGCCTGTAAGCTCTACATGAAGACTTGCCACTTTGAATGTGAAACGACACCACACATGGTCCCCAGGATATACCCAACACACACATGTCAGGACACTGTGCTGCCCAGAGAGGAAAAGAACTCCAGAAATGGGTACAACTGAAAACACCCCAGCATTTACTTGGTTCTTCTCTGGGACCTTCTCGGGCACAGTGCTGCTATTGTGGCCTTGAGCTCCACAGGCTTCTGATTGGGACTGGAGGCCTAGAAGGGACAGAAGTGGATTCAGACTGGCGATGACCATACAGGATCAAGCCAACCCTCCCCCGCTGCCACAGCCTTTTCCCCATTCTCCCTCTGGAGGGTCCACTCTGTTTTTCACAGGACTCCCTGGACCCCTGTGGACGAAGGAGGGAACTGTCCATCACCCTCACAGAAACGACCACTCTGCCTGGGAACAGATGTTTCCAGAACTAATCTATCATGCTGGACAACTGGGGCCTCCACATGTGAGACTGATGTGAAGGTTGTTCTTCGTCCAGCACAGAGCCCAAAACATCGTGTCTGCGTAGTGTTCCTGGCAATGCTTCTCTGTCTGTCCTCTGTGAAATGTCACTTTTCTTCTCCATGGTAGACGCCTGCTGCCCAGTTCTGTATAGTGAACCAGACAGTCCATGAGATGGACGTCAGACAAAGTGGAGGAAAGTTACCATGTCCTCACTTGGGCTTATTGCTGCATTGCAAAGTCTTGTGGTACCACCTCTCCATCCTCTCCACCAACAGAAGTGGTTCAACTACAAATAAGCTCTATAACCCACATCAATTCATATCATCTCACCATATGGTGGAGGAATGAGGTGTGGCCAAGGCCCCCATGTCCACCACTGTGGAGGTGGATGAGGAGGAGTGAAGTCTGGTACATTCCACCCCATGTGGTAGGGCATACGGAGGAGCCCTGGGCAATGAGGGAACTCTCTCACACCTCTACCGACCTGCAGAACAGACAAGAAAATATTTTAGCAAAACAGACAAAAGTTGCAACACCAAGAAAAGAAACCAAAACAAAGAGCTCTCAGCATCTGGCTCCTTCTCCAATGCCACCTTCTAGGAGAGCTGCATCGTGCTAGAAAACTTACATGCCCCTCCCAGCTGGGGCCAGTACAATGAGGGGGGAGAGGGCAATGGCTGTTACAGGAATAGCCTGTCACCAATCATCACTTCCCATGTCTGCCCACGTTCTCCAGCAAGAAGTCGTGTCTTAAAGATGAAAAAAGATCACTGCAAACTAGTAAGGCATCGACATCCTGGACAATACTTCCTCTATCCTCCTCAGCCACCAGAGAAGATTTTGGTTTGGTCAGAATAGAGAGAATGTGACGAAACTGAATGCCCGTTCTCCACAAAGTTTCCGAGCCACTTGAGGGGAATCATTGGCCTGTAAGTCCCCGACTCTCCCCACGCTGCCTCGCTCCTGACAAAGGGGTCCTCAACAATCTACAGCTTCTGTCCATGGCTACAAAGACAATTGAGGAATTAGGCCATTGTGGTCTGACAGTGGCACTGGAAAAGTGTCTTCCGAGGGACATGATACCAAAAACCTTTATTTACACTCAACAGCTGTATTTGTCTTTTTTTTTTAAGATTTTATTTATTTGACAGACAGAGATCACAAGCAGGCAGAGAGGCAGAGCGAGAGAGAGGAAGGGAAGCAGGCTCTCCCCTGAGCAAATAGTCTGATGTGGGGCTTGATCCCAGGACCTAGGATCATGACCTGAGCCTAAGGCAGAGGCTTTAACCCACAGAGCCGCACAGGCGCCCCCTGTGTTTGTCTTAAAACACAGTCATTTGGAAATTTCAACCTACTGAGTTCCAGAGTAATTTTGTACAATGGGAAATGAAGATGGGAAGGCCATATAAGAGAATTCACAGAAGGGTATATGCTTCCCAGTGGAAAACTCCACACGTGTGATGAGAAAAGAAATCAGCTCTCACACTAACTTAGGACCAAATGAGCTGCTCCTGGAAACCCAGCTGAAGGGCTGGGAGGCAGTGGTCATGCATGTAATCACTGATATCCCCCTTCAGAACGTGTGAGCCAGTGTGCGATTACAAGAGTGCCCCTGAGAGCATTGACACTTCAAAATACTTGTAGAAAGGGTCTTAAGTGGGCTGGTTCTGCACGGCACATTTTCCAGCAGAAGGAAAATGGGGATGACTCATGAAACATGCCCTGAGAACACTGCAGACTGCAAAGGAGACAGTATAAAATGCAGAGAGAATTTTCCCCAGTTTCCATTTGTGAGGATTACCAGACCCATCTATCCCGAGCATGTGCACACACATGTGCACACACCAGTGCACCTGAACATAACCTAATTGGAGTCAGGCTGGCCAGGGGACTTCACTGTGGAGGGAGGGGTCCTCCTCCCCCAGTTACTTCCCCGGTGTGCACTGTGGGCAGGCGGGGGTACACATCCGCACACGCATCTTCCCCACCATCATGTTCCAAGACAGTAGCATCTGTGCCAGAATGGCTGTCCGCCCCCTGTGTCTCACCTAGAACCTGGGGTGAAGAGATGCCATGGGGAAAACTACTGTCACCACATGTTAATATAGGTCTGCACACCTCAACAGAGACAAGAGTGTGCCACCAAGGATAATCAACTAAGGAAAAACTCCTTTCAGGACAGGTCGGTATTGACCACTGGGACCACCCTCCCCCATCATGGCAAGCACAGCATCTCCTTCTATACATTGACAACAAACACAATGAGAGGCCCTGAGAAGCCTGGTGTCCACACGTGGAAGTGCAGGCACTTGTAGGTCAACTGGAAGCCCACCAGCATCCCACCTGACCAGCTCTGCTTCCCTCCCTGACAATGGGATCTTCTACGCTCCACAAGGTCTGTCCAGGGCCACAGACACTGCTGAGGAGATAGGAGTGTCTGGAGTCCTGCAGAGGACCTGGAAGAGTGCTTTCGGAGAGAAACAGTACCCCTTCGAGTGAGCGAGACCAGCACTGTGGATCCATGTCCCTGACATTTGGACAGTCCTTAGCTCAGGCACAGAGAAAATGCCTAGTCCTTGGTGCTGAGAACCACTGATGGGCCAATTCGATATCCCCAAATGCAAACCAGTCTGTCTAGAGCACAGGCAATGCTCCCAGGATGGGTCGGGAGAGATGCTATGAGCTGGCACAGCCATCAGACCCCATCAGAACCCACTAACGGGAGCATAAGTAAAACACATGTGAGGTGTGGGCCTTGCAGAGAGTCACTGGGATTCCCTCCTCAGGGCTGCTTCTCCAGGGGGTATTTTCTATGACACACCCGGCACCTGCCAGAGTTCACCATCATCTCACCCAGGGGCCAACTGGAGGGATTCCAGCTCTCATCTTCATTCACTCAGATGGGACACACAGGAGGTCACAGCTCACCTTCTCCACAAACACTCGAGCTGCCCAAAGCATGTGGGGCACATGTGACGCAGTCCTGGCTTTTCCATCCTCCATCTGAGGACCTCTGCAGACCCATTTCCAGGTTAGTCTCCTGCCCCAAATACTAAAAATGTTCCTTCTCCCACAGGAAAGCAAACCTCAAGGAGTCAGCTGGGCTAGCTGACTTCACTGTGGAGTGAGATGTCATCCTCCTCGAGTTATGTACACACACACATACACGCATGTACACACACACACACACACACACACACAGAGAGATGCATGAGGTGAGCATCCTTCCATCACATGTCTCAAAGCATCTACAGCTTTGGGAGGAAGCACGCAATTGAAGATCTCTAACGGAGCAGCCCGGAGGCTCCTCGGTGAACAGCATGCACTCTGAAAGGGATGATCGCAGGACACACACCAAGGCCACAAGGCCAGGACAGGGACCTGTCCACACTGCAATCCATTTCAGAAACGGACACTACTAAAAATGCCCAAGCACTTACCATATGCATCTCTGGGTCCCTTTGAGGGCTAGTGCTGCTGTTCATCCTGGGAACCAGTCTACATGCTAGATCAGACAAAGGTCAGAGGTTTATTGTGGTTTGCATGCCCTCCCTGCCTTCCTCTCCCATCTTGCACTCTTTCCCACTATTGGGTCCCTTATCAGAGGGTTTCACCCGGGACTCAAGTGACTCCTTTGCAAAGAGAGACACCAGTCACCTCTTGCGTGAGACACTCCAGGGCCCTGGCTTCCGTGTTTCTGTAAGTAATCCATCATGTGTGGACTGGTCGGGGTACAACTGGCTGGAAATCAACACTAAAATTGGGGTGCTCAACACACATCAGACAAAATCACTTTCTCTTCATAGATTAAACACCTAAGTAAGAATAGCCTTGCGTGGGTGACATCCACGAACCCTTAACATGAACAGCCCATGTTCCCTTCTCAAGCCACAGGTGGATGGTTCATTTGTCCATCCTGCAGTAGGGACCTAGAATACGTGACTGGCCAACAAATAAACATTTCAGAGAAGTAACTGACTTTGACATTTGTACAGTCACGAACAAGGAATCATAGGCAGAATGAGCAATAAAGCTATGGCATTGCACCGATAACACGAGAGGAGAAAGATATATTTCATTGCTCAATATGGTCCTATAGCTGACAAATAAAACAAAAATATAGGAGCCTCCATAATGAGTAAATAAATGCCCTTATTCACAAATAGTCATTTTTTTTGCCAAGGTTTGACTACTGAGTCAAGGTGGGAAGGGTACTCGCCTCCCACCTTCTCAGGTTCATCTCTTCCGAAGGGGGTAGTAGGGGGAAGGTGTGGAGCGGCGTGATCTCCACCTGTCACGGGGGCAAGTGTCCTGCTGCCTGGGGGCATATAAGGAATGCACCCTCCTGTCACCCCTTCAGACAAGCTGCAGGCTTGTGATTCTCTGCAGGACACACAGCGATCACCCACAGGAACAGGAAGGACATCGTGTGGTTTCACAGCAGAAATCAGGCTGCTGCTGCATTTCACATCGTGCTCCCTACCTTGTCACACAGGCTTCTGCAACTCAGGCCTTCCGGGCATCAGTTCATGCCTCATGGATCCCACAGGCAGCATCTCCCCTTTCATCATGCGCAATCTTGAACACAGAAAAAGAGTGGACATCTCTAAGAATTACAACACCACGTCCTCTCCTAGGCAGTAAACAGCATAGCCGTCACCTCTCCAAACACCCATAAAAACGCACGTCAAACTCTCACACCTGTATTTCAGGTAGGCGTTCTCCCTGCTCTGCTGCATCATCCTTGTTTCCCAATACTGAGCCTTCATCTGTGGCAGATAAACACACCCACCTTCAGTTGTGCCCAACTGTGCCACAAATGAATATGAGGAAATGGAAAACACTTACCCAGTTAGCCAGAGCATTCCTCTCTTGAACTGAGATCTGAAAAAGCCAACACACCAGAAACCCATGTTCAGGGCTCTAAGGACCACTACCATCACCTGCAGGGGGCGCCAAGGGTTCAGTGTGTTGGACACAACTCCGGTTACCTTGTGGTTGAAGGTGAGATAAGACTCCTGCAGCTCTTCTCGCATTTCTTCCACTTCTTGTCTGTGAGGGGGGACAATTGTTTTCATCAGACAAAACCCAACACTGGGTGTGATTTTCAATCATCTGCCAATGTGGCCATCCTCCTCTTATCTGTCCCCTCATACAATTGATCCTGACACAGGAAACACTTTCACCTGACTATAATTGGACTGTAGGATCAAAGCTATTCTTACAGCCTTTCCTTCATCATTTTTCTTTGCCTACAGGATCAAAACCGACATAACTTCCTTACCCGTTTTCAATCTTTCCCTCAGTTATCACATGACAAATGTCTTTTGTCATGAAGCTCTATTCTCCTTTAACTTCTATCCTCGCGATGGTTCCCAGGTTTGCAAAGACCAGCACCATCAGATGCCACTACCGGGCTTATGGGAAGGACTCATCCTAGGATTAACTGTTTTCCTCCAAACACCACCTCAAGGACTCTGGTACGGAGCTAGTTTCCACAGTCAGGCCAACACTGGGGATCTGGATATGTTTAGTAATGTAATTGTTTTGTGCCTTATCTTTCCGTGTCAGTTAATTCGCTCTGGATACATCCTCTGAATTTTAGTGTATATTATTTAATTAAGTCCTCAAAATGTACAAAGATTAACAATCCAAAGGGAGGGAGGAGTCAAGATGGTGGAGAAGTAGCAGGCTGAGTTGACATCAGGTAGCAGGAGATGAGCTAGATAGCTTACCAAACCATTCCAAACACCTACAAATCCAACAGGAGATCGAAGAGAAAAAGAGCATCAATTTGAGAAACAGAAAATCGACTACTTTCTGAAAGGTAGGAGCCACGGAGAAGTGAATCCAAAGCGATGGGAAGATAGACCCTGGGGGGAGGGTCCGGCTCCTGACAAGTAATGGAGCATACAACCTGGACTTTTTTTTTTTTTTTAAAGATTTTTTATTTTATTGATTTGAGAGAGAGAGACAGTGAGAGAGAGAATGAGCGAGGAGAAGGTCAGAGAGCGAAGCAGACTCCCCATGGAGCTGGGAGCCTGATGTGGGACTCGATCCCGGTACTCCAGGATCACGCCCTGAGCCGGAGGCAGTCGTCCAACCAACTGCGCCACCCAGGCGTCCCACAACCTGGACTTTTAAAAGCGATGTTTACTGAGGGACGTCACTCCAGAGGCTAAACCGGGCTGAAGCCCATGCGGGGACGGCGTGGCCCCAGTTCTGCAGGGTCACAGAAGGACCGGCGGTGTCTGAGTGTCATTGAACTCACAGGTATTAGAGCGGGGATGCCGACAACAAAAAGAGAGCCGAGGAGTGACCTCTCAACTCAGCATTACCTTGAACCGTAATCCATGGCACAGGATCTGGGGAGATCCCCCCGGAAGAGCTCAGCAATCTAAGGGTTTCGGAGACTCCAGGTGGAGCTGTATGCCAGAGAGAGACGCTTGGTCACAGCCTGGTTGAGGTCTGAGCACAGCCGGAGGCCAGGGAGAGGGAAATGATGAGCGCTTTTCTCTGAGGGCGCACTGAGGTGTGGGTCCCTGAGCTCTCGGCTCCTCCAGACCAGAGATTGGGAGGCCGCCACTTTCATTACTTACCTCTGGAACTCTACAGAAAGTGTTCAGGGAACGCAAGCTCCTGAAAGTGAACCCCAGCGGATTACTTAGCCTGGCCTCCGGAAAGGGTGGTGCAATTCCGCCTGGGGCAAAGAGACCTGCGAATCACTACAACAGGCCCCTCCCTGAGAAGATCAACAAGAAATCCAGCCAAGACCAAGTTCACTTACCAAGGAGAACAGTGGAATACCAGAGGAGGAGAAAGCAAACCATGGAATTCATGGCTTTCTCCTCATGATACTTTAGTCTTGCAAAGTTAATTTTTTTAACTTTATTTTTTTATCTTCTGGTATTTTTTTTAAACTTTTACCCTTTCTGCTTTTAACTTTTTTTAACTAGTTTATCTTAACAATACTTTTCATTAAAAATTCTTTTTTCGAACCTTCATTATTATTGTCATATGGTATCCTTCATTGTATCTAACTTCAGTTTTTGTATACACATAGGGTTTTTTCTTCTAAAAAATTTGGGGTACAACTTCTTCTAATAGATGGAACTATACCCTAAATCTACCACCGGGCTTGTTCTACTCTCCAGCCTGAGCAAATCTTCTCCACTTTCTTTTTCTTTATTCTCCCAACCAACTTACATATCAGCTCTTTTTTTAGAAATTAAAAAAAATTCTTTTCATCTTAATATTCATATTCCGTCCCTTCATTGTGTTTACTCTTATATATGTTTTCCATTCTTTAAAATTTGGGGAGGTAATTTCTTCTAAGAGACAAAAATACACCCAAAATTAAGTGAGTGACCCTGTTCTAGTCACCAGGCTAATAGGTATATATATATATTTTTTATATTAATTCATTATTAGTTTTCTTTCTTAATTTTTTTCCCTGAACTTCCTTTACCCCCTTTCTCTCCCACCATGATTTGGGGTCTCTTCTGATTTGGCTCAAGCACACTTTCCTGGGGTCTTTGCCACCCTTTTAATATTTTATTTTCTCCTTCATATATTCTTATCTGGACAAAATGACAAGGCGGAAAAACTCACCACCAAAAAAAAAAAAAAAAAAAGGAACAAGAGGCAGTACCGAAGGCTAGGGACCTAATCAATACGGACATTGGTAATATGCCAGATCTAGAGTTCAGAATGACGATTCTCAAGGTTCTAGCCACGCTCCAAAAAGTCATGGAAGATATTAAAGAAACCCTATCTGGAGATATAAAAGCCCTTTCTGCATAAATAAAAGAACTACAGTTTAACCATGTTGAAATCAAAAAAGCTATTAAAGAGGTGCAATCAAAGATGGAGGCTCTTACTGCTAGGATAAATGAGACAGAAGAAAGAATTAGTGATATAGAAAACCAAATGACAGAGAATAAAGAAGCTGAGCAAAAGAGAGACAAACAAATACAGGACCACTTGGGGAGAATTCCAGAGATAAGTGATACCATAAGACAAAACAACATTAGAATAATTGGGATTCCAGAAGGAGAAGAAAGAGAGAGCGGAGAAGAAGGTATATTGGGAGAATTATTGGAGAGAATTTCCCTAATATGGCAAAGGGAGCAAGCATCAAAATCCAGGAGGTGTAGAGAACCCCCTCAAAATCAATAAGAATAGGTCCACACCCCGTCATCTAATAGTAAAATTTACAAGTCTTAGTGACAAAGAGAAAATCCTGACAGCATCCCGGGATAAGAAGTCTGTAACATACAATGGTAAAAATATCAGATTGACAGCAGACTTATCCAAAGAGACCTGGCAGACCAGCAAGGACTGGCAAGATATATTCAGAGCAATAAAGGAGAAAAATAGGCAGCCAAGAATACTATATCCAGCTAGACTATCATTGAAAATAGAAGGAGAGGTAAAAACCTTCCAGGACAAACAAAAACAGAAATAATTTGCAAACAACAAACCAGCTCTACAAGAAATATTGATAGCAGTCCTCTAAGCAAAGAGAGAGCCTAAAAGTTGTAAATCAGAAAGGAACAGAGACAACATACAGTAACAGTCATACTACAGGCAATATAAGGGCACTAAATTCATATCTCTCAATAGTTCCCCTGAATGTAAATGGATTAAATGCCCCAATCAAAAGACACAGGGTATCAGAATGGATAAAAAAAACAAAACCCAAAAATATGCTGCCTACAAGAAACTCATTTTAGACCCAAAGACACCTCCAGATTTAAAGTGAGGGCGTGGAAAACAATTTACCATGCTAATGAAAATCAGAAGAAAGCTGGGGTGGCAATCCTTCTATCAGATCAATTAGATTTTATGCAAAGACTATAATAAAAGAGATGAGGAAGGACACTATATCATACTTAAAGGGTCTCTCCAACAAGAAGATCTAACAATTTTAAATATCTATCCCCCTAACATGGAAGCAGCCAACTATATAAACCAATTAATAACAAAATCAAAGAAACACATCAACAATAATACAAGAAGAGTAGGGGACTTTAACACTCTCCTCACTGAAATGGACAGATCATGCAAGCAAAAGATCAACAAGGAAATAAAGGCCTTAAATGACACGCTGGACCATCACAGATATATTCAGAATATTCCATCCCAAAACAACAATACATATTCTTTTCTAATGCACATGGAACCTTCTCCCAAATAGATCACATCCTGGGTCACAAATCGGGTCTCAACTGGTATCAAAAGATTGGGATCATTCCCTGCATATTTTCAGACCACAATGCTCTGAAGCTAGAACTCAATCACAAGAGGAAAGTTGGAAGGAACTCAAATGACAGAGAAAGGAAGCTAAAGAGCATCCTATTAAAGAATGGATGGGTCAACCAGGAAAATAAAGAAGAATTGAAAAAAAAATCATGGAAACAAATGATAATGAAAACACAATGGTTCAAAATCTGTGGGACACAGCAAAGGCAGTGCTGAGAGGAAAATATATAGCGATACAAGCCTTTCTCAAGAAACAAGAAAGGTCTCAAATACACAACCTAATCCTACACCTAAAGGAGCTGGAGAAAGAACACCAAAGAAAACCTAAACTCAGCAGGAGAAGAGAAATCATAAAGATCAGAGCAGAAATCAATGAAATGAAAACAAACAAACAAAAAAACAATAGAACAAATCAATGAAACAAGGAGGTGAAAGAATTTATAGGAGTGATAAACCCCTGGCCAGACCTATCAAAAGGAAAAGAAAAAGGACCCATATTAATAAAATCACAAATGAAAGAGGAGAGATCACAACCAACACCAAAGAAATACAAACAATTATAAGAGCATATTATGAGCAACTCTGCGCCAAAAAATTTGACAATCTGGAAGAAAGGGGTGCACTATTAGAGACAATATTATCTACTACAAATGGGCCAGGAAGAAATAGAAAACCCTTAACAGACCCATAACCAGTAGGGAGATTGAAATAGTCATCAAAAATCAATAAACAAACAAAAGCCCAGGGCCAGATGGCTTCCCAGGGGAATTCTACCAAACATTTAAAGAAGAATTAATTCCTATTCTCCCGAAACTGTTCCAAAAAACTGAAATGGTAGGAAAACTTCCAAACTCGTTTTATGAGGCCTGGATCACCTTGATCCCCAAACCAGACAAGGATCCCATCAAAAACGAGAATTACAGATCAATATCCTTGATGAACACAAACGCAAAAATTTTCACCAAAATACTAGCCAATAGGATCCAACAGTACATTAAAACAATTATTCTCCACCACCAAGTGGGATTTATTCCAGGGCTGCAAGGTTGGTTCAACATCTGCAAATCAATTAATGGGATACAATACATTAAGAAAAGAACAAGATCCACATGATACTCTCAATAGATGCTGAAAAAGCATTTGACAAAGTACAGCATTCCTTCCTGATCAAAACACTTCAAAGTGTAAGGATAGAGGGCACATATCTCAATATGATGAAAGCCTTCTATGGAAAACCCACTGCAAATATCATTCTCAATGGAGAAAAACTGAGAGCTTTTCCGCTAAGGTCAGTAACACGGCAAGGATGTCCATTATCACCACTGCTATTCAACAAAGTACTAGAAGTCCTATCCTCAGCAATTAGACAACAAAAAGATATCAAAAACATCCAAATCGGCAAAAAAAAAAAAGTCAAACTCTCACTCTTTGCAGATGATATGATACTATATGTGGAAACCCCAAAAGACTTTGCTCCAAATCTGCTAGAACTTGTACAGGAATGCAGTAAAGTGTCAGGATATAAAACCGATGCACAGAAATCAGTTGCATTGCTTTACACCACAACAAGACACAAGGAGGAAAATTAAGGATTCAATCACATTTACAACTGCACCCAAAACCATAAGATACTTAGGAATACACCTAAGCAAAGAGGCAAAGAAACTGTACTAAGACTCTAAAGTACTCATGAAAGAAATTGAGGAAGACACAAAGAAATGGAAAAATGTTCCATGCTCCTTGATTGGAAGAATAAATATTGTGAAAATGTCTTTGCTACCTAAAGAAATCCACACATTTAATGCAATACCTAACAAAATCCCATCCATTTTTTTTCAAAGAAATGGAACAAATAATTCTAAAATTTATATGGAACCAGAAAAGACCTCAAAGAGCCAAAGCAATATTGAAAAAGAAAGCCAAAGTTGGTGACATCACAATTCTGGGATTCAAGCTCTGCTACAAAGCTGTCATCAACAAGACAGAATGGTACTGGCACAAAAACAGACAGACACATAGATCAATGGATCAGAAGAGAGAACCTAAAAATAGACCCTCAACTCTATGGTCAACTAATCTCAACAAAGCAGGAAAGAATGTCCAATGTCCAAATGACAGTCTCTTCAACAAATGGTGTTGGGAAAGTTGGACAGCCACATGCAGAAAAATGAAACTGGACCATTTCCTTACACTACACAGGAAAATAAACTCAAAATGGACGAAGGACGTCAGTGTGAGAAAGCAATCCATCAAAATCCTTGAGGAGAATACAGGCAACAACATCTTCGACCTCAACCACAGCAACTTCTTCCTAGAAACATCGTCAAAAGGAAGGAAATCAAAGGCAAAAACAAACTATTGGAACTTCATCAAGACCAAAAGCTTCTGCACAGCAAAGGAAACAGTTAACAAAACCAAAAGACAACTGACAGAATGGGAGAAGATATTTGCAAACGACATATCAGATAAAGGGCTACTATCCAAAATCTATAAAGAGCTTGGAAACTCAACACCCAAAGAACAAATAATCCAATCAAGAAATGGCAGAGGACATGAACAGACATTTCTGCAAAGACATCCAGATGGCCAACAGACACACGAAAAATTGCTCCACATCACTCGGCATCAGGGAAATACAAATCAAAACCACAATGAGATACCACCTCACACTAGTCAGAATGGCTAAAATTAACAAGTCAGGAAATGACAGATGCTGGCGAGGATGCGTAGAAAAAGGAACACTCCTACACTTTTGGTGGGAATGCAAGCTGGTGCAACCACTCTGGAAAACAGCACGGTGGTTCCTCAAAAAGCTGAAAATAGAGCTACCCTATGACCCAGAAATTGCACTACTGACTATTTACCCTAATGATACAAACGTAGTGATCTGAAGGGGCACGTGCACCCAAATGTTTATAGCAGCAATGTCCACAATAGCCAAACTATGGAAAGAACCTAGATGTCCATCAACAAATGAGTGGATGAAGAAGATGTGGTATATATATACAATGGAATACTATGAAGCCATCAAAAGAAATATATCTTGCCATTTGCGACGACGTGCATGGAACTAGAGGGAATTATCCTTATCGAAAGAAGTCGATCGGAAAAAGACAACTATCATATGATCTCCCTGATATGAGGAAGTGGAGATGCAACGTGGGGGGCTGTGGGTTAGGAAAAGAATAAATTAAACAAGATGTCACAAAACAAACTGAGGGATGCTGAGGGGAAAGTTGTAGGGAGAGGATGGTGGGGTTACGGACACTGGGGAATGTATGAGCTATGGTCAGTGCTGTGAAGTGTGTAAGCCTGGCAAATAACAGACCTGTACCCCTGGGGCTAAGAATACATCATAGGTTTATAAGAAAATTAAAAAAATTAAAAAAAAATCCAAAGGGAACTTTTCAGGAGCCAATAGTTTGTAGTGTCGGAACTTACCTGTACTTCTCCATTTCTTCTTCAGTTACTTTCAGATATTTATCGGCAGCTAACAGCTCATTCTTAGTTGCATTCAATTCATACAGTGTCTCTTCTAGCTTCCTAAGATGGGAGAAATATATACATTGTCCAGTAGCCAAGGTCCTGAATTTTTGCCATTTATTATTCTCCCAGCACACTTGATGGCCTATGTTGGAATGTCCCCACTAAAAGCACAGACTGACAACACAACAGGAAAATGAATGAAGGCCCCATTTAAGGTTGAAGAAACATTGAACTCTGGCTGCTGGCCAGGCTCCCTGCAATCTTTATACTTGTATACTTTAATTCATTCACCATATCACCAAATAATATTGCACTCCGTGCCCTCTTGGAATACGTCTTTGGTTTGAGATGGTGAAGTCTCATTTCAATTCAAAGTGAAAATCCAAGCCTGACGAGCTACACTCGTTAGGATGAATAGGGGCCCACCATTAGTCTCCGTGGGGAGTCCTGATCCTCAGACCAAGGCTGTGCCCCCACAGTCAGCCCAAAGGAACTTCCAGAATATGGCTTCACTGGTATGGAAACTCACTCCCACACATCTCTAGGCTTTAGAAGTACAACCACTGGCCCCTTGTGAAAGATCCTGGTATAGGAAAAGGCCAATCTTAGTGCCGAAAATATGTCCTCAAATAATCCATGTGAACTGCCACATACTCAGGGTGTTATCTCAGTGGAACAGAGTTCAGATGTAGAACTGTCAACTCCATTGACTCTATCTTTATTTAAAAAAATATTTTATTTATTTATTGGACAGAGAGAGATCCCAAGTATGCAGAGAGGCAGGCAGGGGGTGGGGGAAGCAGGCGGCCCACTGAGCAGGGAGCCCAATGCAGGGATCCATCCCAGGACCCTGGGACCATGAACTCAGCCGAAAGCAGAGGCTCTAACCTACTGAGCCACCCAGACGCCCCAAGTCAACCTTCTAGACCAAGACCAAGTTCATGGATGGTGAAGGCAGCAAATGGCGATGCTTAGAAAGGTTGGTCTGCTGGGCTGCCCTCGACTCTTTTGTTCATGGTGTTCATTCACAAGGTTTCAACAGGACACTTGTCAAGAATCTCATGCAGAAAGACTTAGGGAGAGACAAAAGCTCTAGAAAGAGAAGGACAGGAGCATCTGCTTCTGGTCTCTCAACTATCCTTCAGCAAATGTCTTCTGGAGCGGCAGTCAGTGTGTGGCTCAGGGATATGGTGTTGAAGAAAGAAAGGTGGTCAGGACATTGGACCTTTCCCAAGAAGGTCCTGAAGTATGTAAATTAAAAGTAAGACTCCTTTCTTTGCCTGAATTGTGTTCTAACAGCAGACATAAAAGTAATGAAATATTATTATTATTATTATTAAAATTATTATTATTTCAAAGATTGATTTGAGAGAAGGAAAGAGTGAGGGGAGGGGGTATTTACCAATGAACAGAACCCAAGTGCCTGTGAGAGAGAGCGGCCCCCACCCCCGATGTGGGAAGGAATAACACAAAGCTGAGTCTCCAGTGTAGACAGGAACAGTTTTGCTTTTCCACATGAATGAGGGACTCCAACGTCCTTATCTCCTCCTGAGAAATAAAAGGAAACACTGGACAAGAGAGAAAACTTGTGAGTGAATGCACCCAATTTCTAAAGAGCACATGAAGAAACATGATAACCAGATGGAGAAGAAGGAAGCCTAGGAGAAAGCCAGCCTGGCAGTGGGAGCCAGTTTCCCGAGGACACATCAGTGAATTCTAGAACAGGCTAGTGAATACAAAGTATATGAACAAGCAACCTTTGGGGGACAGGTTGGAATGCAATAAGCGAAGCTCTCATCCAGCCAGCAAAGATGAGACTTAGTGAAACTGCAGGCTTTGGTTGGGATCCAAGAGACTTACACCTAGAAAATCGTGTGGAGGAGCACCTGGATGGCTCAGTCACTATCTGCTTAAAAGTATTTGGTTCAGGTCATGAGCCCAGGGTCCTGCAATAGAGTCCCACACTGTACTCCCTGTTTGGCGGGAAGCCTGCTTCTCCCTCTCACACTCCCCCTGCTTGCGTTCTCTCTCTCGTGGTGTCTCTCTCTCTGTAAAATAGATAAATAAAATCTATTTTAAAAAGAAAGAAAGAAAAGAAAAGAAAAGAAACAGAAAATGTGGTGGACAGGAAATACCCTGGTCTTCTAAGGTATTGGGCTGTAGCGAATAATCTCAGTTGTACACAAGATAAAGGGACACAGTATTGCTGGAGCCCCAGTGCACTTTCCACAAAGAAACTTTCCCTGTTTCTGCAGGAAGAGAATTCCATTTTTCTGCACTTTCTGGACCCAAGTCTCATACTGAACAAGAAATGGACCTAATGCAGGAGTGGTCATAGCACATGATGAGAGTTAAAATAAAGGGACAATGTAGACTGACCCAGAGGGGATCCAGGTATCAAAGTGATTAATGCTGGTACCTTCCCCCTTCTTCCCCAATGAATCACACAACAACATATGGAAAGTCATTGGAACAGAAAGGAAAATTCAGGTTACACAAATCAAGATAGGAAGGGAAGGCACAATTCTACAGAATGCATTTGGCAAAAGTACGCAAAGATCCAATTCCAGAAGGTCCAAATACTTGCCGCCATGAAAATTCATGCAACAGTATCTATGACAACACAGCAATAGCTTACTCTTCTGCAGTCAGTTTTCGGTTTTCAGAGAACTCCACCACCATATCCAATTTCTTCTTTAGCAGGTTCAATTCTGCTTCTTTAGCTGTTTTGTGAGAACTCAGGGCATTACACTGGTCTTCCAGGATTGTTTTCCTTTCTGTAAAAGATGAGTTTGCTTTTCTGTGTTTGTGCCATGACCTGAGAACTTGGTTTCAATGGGGAAAGGAGAAGGGCAAGGCCGTGAAGGCAGGAAGGCATTCTCTCCCTGCCTGATGCAAACTCATTGCCACCATATGGAGATTTCATCCCCCAAAACAAAGTACCTTTCAGTTCTTCGTTTTTTGATGTCAAGGCTCTCAGCTCTTGATCCGACAGTGCATCTTGGGCCTTTAAGACAGATTTGAGAAAAGACATATGAGGGCACATAACAGGACAGGATCATGGAGGGCAACAAAGAAAGCCCTTGAGGCATAAATAGAATAAGGGGAAAGTAAAGAAACTCGTTCATGTCAAAAAACGCACAAATGACTTTCTTAGAGGAACTGATATAAAATAATATTCTACTATACAAATTGGGCTTGCTATCATCCTTCACTGCTCATGTATTTTGTGGGATTTTCTACATAACTTGGAGGGCAGTGCTGAATGATGTGATGATTACCCAGCTGTGAAATAATCCATACTTCCTAGGCCTTGAAATTGCAAACCTCATCGGGGTGGTCCTAAGTGAAATCACAGCTCAGGGTTCAGTAGGAGTTGCAGGTCCCAGATGCCCAGGCTCTACTGCATAAACAGAACACGAGTACACTGCACTCACCTCACCCAATGAACCAAAAGCCTCCCAAGCCACATTATAGTACAACTAACACCTAACTTTTCCCACATCCACATTCTTGATATTCTTTTCTCTCTGAGCTTGTAAGAGAGCTTGTTTACAATGAAGGGAGACCTTCAAATTTTCATTAATCTCTTCCACCTTTTTGATGTTCTTCAAGAAAACATATTGAATGAGTAACAATGATTCATTCCTTGGGGCACCTGGGTTGCACCTGGGTAGCCCAGTCTGTGGAGTGTCTGACTCCTGCTTTTGTTTGCCTCAAGTCCTGATCTCAGGGTCATGGGATTGATCCCTGCATCAGGCGAAACACTCGGCATGGTGTCTTCTTGGCATTCTCTCTCTGTCTCCTTCAGACCCCCTCCCCTCACTCTTTCCTTCTCTCAAATCAATCTTTGAAATAATAATAATTTTAATAATAATAATAATAATAATAATATTTTATTACATTTATTTCTGCTGTTAAAACACAAGTCAGGCAAAGAAAGGAGTCTTACTTTTAATATATGTACTCCAGCAAGGGAACACTTATGTTCACTTTTTGTTTCTTCTTGCTTCTTTGCTTCCTTGGCGTATAAAAAATATGAAAAAGGAATCAGAAGTCCAAAATAGCATGTTAAAGAAACCTATATTTGTTACTCCTTTCACAAAGAAAGAGGCAGTACTCTACATTTGTGAAGCTTATCTTACTCAAGGACCATTTCTGGGTTGCATGATATGATCGATAGAATGAACTACCAGAGGGTAAGTAACCAAAATGAAATCACAAGAAAATATTTGAAAGGGCACACATACCTTCTCCTCCCATCTCGCTATGTTTTTTTTCAAAATCCCTGTTTTCGTTTTTAAAATCATTAATCTTCATCTTGATTTGGTCTAAAGTAACTGAAAGGAGAAAAAAGAATTTTAAGATAATTAGCAAAAACAGTGACATTGAATAATCCCAATATATTAGCACCAGAGTACATTCTCTGACACTTGGGTGTCACTAACTTGCTAGCATTCCCATTGTGCCTGAAGGAAGCATGTTGTAGCAGCATTTGAAACCTAAGACTTTCTATATCAGTGAGATTCCTACTTAAATGTTTTTCAAACATAAAAATAAAAAAACAATCGAATGCTTTCTCATTTTTCTCCCACCTGTAAGCACCATTCTTGGAAAATTCAAACCTTGCATATGCTAATGTCATCGCCAGAGATGTGACCGAAAAATCAAGCATCCTAGCAACTAACATCTCTCTCCTCCAGTGATTGAGATACAAAAGCAGGTCCCTGCAAACAACCCATAATGAGCAAAACTATACTTTGTTCCTGCTCAGTGGAACGTCCACTTCCAGGTCCTACTTGGAATCCAACACAAGGAAAGCTCAAGATGTCAGGTGAGTGACAACTCACAGGCCTTCAGAGACTTTCTGCTGCTCAGAGATCGCCTTGATCTCTGGGGGCTCTAGAGGACAAGATCTCTGCTATAAACACAGTCCATGTTACAGAGAGTCTTTGGAGGCCCTGGATAATGCACAAGCCTGAGAAGACAAGCTTTTATCATCACAACAGGAGAATGTTACCCTCCACCCTTAAAGGAAAACAACACTCATGTGGAGACTGATGGCAGCTGCATAACACTTGTAAGGTCTAGAACACAGACTCCTCTAAGAGCCACTTTATTTTCTTATCGTGGGGCACCTGGGTGGCTCAGTTGTTTAAGGGTCTGCCTTCTGCTGGGATCAGGAGCCCGGGTCCTGGGATCGCATCCCACATCCAACTCTCTGCTCAGCAGGGACCTGCTTCTCCCTCTCTGTCTGCCTCCCACTCTGCCTGCTTGTGCTCTCTCTCTCTCTCTCTATCAAGTGAATAAACAGAATCTCTTAAAAAAATAACTCTCTCATCTTGCCTCAAAGTGCAAACTTCTCTTCTCCTGACCCACTGTGAGCACTCTCCTGCTCTGAGACCTCTCTTCTCACCAGTACCACTTCCACACTCACAAAAACGAACAACAACATTCAATGGTTTCCTAAGTGCCAGGTGGCCACCCAGGCTGTCATCAGCCATCACCATGGAATCACCACAATCCATGAGCCCCACACACTATCCATTATCCCCTCTGGCACAGGCTCTATTCCATTCATTCTCCCCTGGCAGGAAAGTCCCCCTCCACTTCAGACTTAAAACCATGGTTTATTCTCTCCTGTGACACACGCTCTGCATGGCAATATCTGCCTTCTTCTGTAAGTGTAGCTGGTTTGCTAGACTCAGAGAGATTTCTCCTCTTGACATTTCACCAAGAGCCAGCTCATGGTGAAGTACTCTCTCCAGACCTCACGCTGTCATCATCACTTGCCTCCTAAACATCTCTCTGCAAAATTACACCTTGTATTCTCCCTAGTCCCACAAAGAGTTCCTTCTCCTGGTCTCATAGAGATGGCAACTCCCTCCACACTGTCACTTAAGACTCCCCATGGGGAAGAGAAGCATTTTCAAGATTTAAGTCAGTGAGACATCAGAAGTCACCATATTTATCCCACATCAAATTAAACACACATCAAACACGGGTACTGAGAATTTTTGGCAAAGAAAACTGAAGCCCCAAATCTTACCTTCATATTGTCGAGGCTTTATCTAAGAGAGGAAGAAACAAAGATAAGCTAGATGACAAAACATATTATGAGTAATAATCTATAGTACAGATAGTACCACAATTGAAATCCAAAGATATTAAAACAATCACTTTGCTTAGCAGCATGAATTCACAGGATTAAAATGGAAGATATAATTAGAATTTCTGATGAAGTCATCATGGTTCACAATAAATTTATGATAAAGAGCGCAGTGTGTTTAACTTATTTTTGCCCCCAAATTCTATTCACATAGTATTCAATGAATGTTCAACCTATTCAATTTTGACAAGGGATCATGCAGACATTGAAAAAATATCCATTAATTCATTATTTCCCTAGCTTTTTTCATGTTAGTCACCACACAGTCTGTCATTAGTTTTTGTTTTCTTGTTTTTTTAAATTTATTTTTTATTTATTTTCAGCCTAACAGTATTCTTTGTTTTTGTACCACACCCAGTGCTCCATGCAATCCGTGCCCTCTCTAATACCCACCACCTGGTTCCCCCAACCTTCCAACCCCCAAGACTTAAAACCCCTCAGATTGTTTTTCAGAGTCCATAGTCTCTCATGGTTCACCTCCCCTTCCAATTTTCCCCAACTCCCTTCTCCTAACTCCCCATGTCCACCATGCTCCACCAATAAGTGAAACCATATGATAATTGACTCTGTTTGTTGCCTTATTTCACTCAGCATAATCTCCTCCAGTCTCATCCATTTTGCTACAAAAGCTGGGTATTCGTCCTTTCTGATGGAGGCATAATACTCCATAGTGTGTATGGACTACATCTTCTTTATCCATTCGTCCATTGAAGGACATCTTGGTTCTTTCCAAAGTTTGGCGAACATGGCCATTGCTGCTATAAATATTGGGGTACAGATGGCCCTTCTTATCACTACATCTGTACCTTTGGGGTAAATACCCAGTAGTGCAATGGCAGGGTCCAAGGGAAGTTCTATTTTTAATTTCTTGAGGAATCTCCACACTGTTCTCCAATGAGGCTGCACCAACTTGCATTCCTACCAACAGTGGAAGAGGGTTCCCCTTTCTCCACATCCCTTCCAACACATGTTGTTTCTTGTCTTGCTAATTTTGGCCATTCTAACTGGTGTAAGGTGAAATCTCAATGTGGTTTTAATCTGAATCTCCCTGATGGCTAGTGATGATGAACATTTTTTCATGTGTCTGATAGTCATTTGTATGACTTCATTGGAGAAGTGTATGTTCATACCTTCTGCCCATATTTTGATATGATTATCTATTTTGTGTGTGTTGAGTTTGAGGTGTTCTTTGTAGATCCTGGATATCAACCTTTTGTCTGTATTGTCATTTGCAAATATCTTCTCCCATTCCGTGGGTTGCCTCTATGTTTTATTGACTGTTTCCTTGGCTGTGCAGAAGCTTTTGATTTTGATGAAGTCCCAGAAGTTTATTTTTGCTTCTGTTTCCTTTGCCTTTGGAGACGTATCTTGAAAGGAGTTGCTGTGGCTGATATCGAAGAGATTACTGCCTATGTTCTCTTCTAGGATTCGTTGTGATCTCTCCCTTTTCATTCATAATTTTATGAATTTGGGCTTTCACTCTTTTCTTTTGGATTAGTGTGGCCAATGGCTTATCGATCTTATTGATTCTTCCCAAAACCAGCTTCTAGTTTCATTGATACGTTCTATTGTATCTCTGGTTTCTACCTCATTGATCTCAGCTCTAATCTTGATGACTTCCCTTCTTATGTGTGGAGTTGGTTTGATTTGTTGTTGATTCTCCAGTTCATTAAGGTGTAGAGACAGCTGATGTGTTCTGGAGTTTTCAATTTTTTTGATGGAGACTTGGGTGGCTATGTATTTCCCCCTTAGGACGGCCTTTGCTGTATCCCATAGGTTTTGGACTGAAGTGTCTTCTTTCTCATTCATTTACATGAATTGTTTCAGTTCTTCTTTGATCTCCTGGTTGGTCCAAGCATTCTTAAGCAAGGTGGTCTTTAGCTCCCAGGTATTTGGGTTCCTTCGGAACTTTTCTTTGTGAATGAGCTCCAGTTTCAAAGCATTGTGATCTGAGAATATGCAGGGAATCATCTCAGTCTTTAGGTATCGGTTGTGTCCTGATTTGTGACCCAGTATGTGGTTTATTCTTGAGAAGATTTCGTGTGCACTTGAGAAGAATGAGTATTCTGTTGTTTTAGGGTGGAATGTTCTGTATGTTTCTATGAGGTCCATCTGTTCCAATGTGTCATTCAATGCTCTTGTTTCTTTACTGATTTTCTGCTTCGATGATCTGTCTATTTCTGAGAGAGGTGTGTTAAGATCTACTATTAATGTATTCATATCAATATGACTGTTTACCTTGATTAACAGTTTTCTTGTGTAATTGTCTGCTCCCATATTGGGGGCATAGATATTTACAATTGTTAGATCATCTTGGTGGATATTCCCTTTAAGGATTATGTAGTGTCCTTATGTATCTCAGACTACAGTCTTTAGTTTAAAATCTCATTTATCTGATATGAGAATTGCTACCCCAGCCTTTTTTTGAGGTCCATTGGCATGAAAGATGTTTCTCCATCCCTTCACTTTCAGTCTATGTGTATATTTAGGTTCAGAATGGGTCTCTTGTAGGCAACATATGGATGGGTCCTGTCATTTTATGTAATCTGCAACGCTTTGCCATTTTATGGGAGCATTTAGGCCATTTTCATTGACAGTGATATTGATAGATACGTTTTTATTGACATCGTGCTACCTTTTAAGTCTTTCTTCCTGTAGATTGTCTCTATATTTCTGTTCAATACTATTCTTAGGATTTTTCCTCTTTTACAGAACTCCCCCCTTAAGATTTCCTGCAGCGTTGGCTTGGTGGTTGCATAATCTTTTAAGCCTTGCCGGTCTTGGAATCTCTTTATCTCTACATCCATTTTGAATGTCAGTCTTGCTGGATAAAGTATTCTTGGCTGAATGTTATTCTCCTTTAGTGCCCTGAATATCCTGCCAGCCCTTTCTGACTTGCCAGGTCTCTGTGGACAGGTCTAAAACTATTCTCATGGGCTTTCCTCTGTAAGAAAGGAGCCTCTTTGTGCTAGAGGTTTTCAAGAGATTATACCTACAATTATGATTCCTCAATTTGACTATCAGGTGTCTTGATGTTTTTCTGGAATCTATAATCTTGGGTGGAGAACATCTGGCCTCTAGTATATGAATGCTGGTTCCATTCGCTAGATTGGGAAATTTTCATGAAGGACTTGTTCCACTATATCTTCTAGACTTCTTTCTTTCTCCTCCCCTTCAGGGATTCCAATAATTCTGACATTGGAACGTTTCCTGGCATCATTTATTTCCTTGATTCTGTTTTTGTGGTTTCTAAGCTGTTTGTTCCAGGCTTCCTCTTCATCTTTCTCTCTATCTGTTTGTCCTCCAGATCACTAATTCCATATTCTGTCTCAGTTACCCTAGGTTTGAGAGAATTTAGATTTGATTGGAACTCATTGAGAGCATTGTGAACATCAGCCCTGGTAACTTTTAACTCTGCCCTAACATTGTGAACATCCTGTCTGGTCGCTTTCAGCTCGGCCCTACCTAATCAATTCCGTTTGGTCATCCATGGCTTTCTCCAACCTAGCTATTGCCTGGATAAATGTTAGCCTGAATTCTCTTTTCGACATATTGTCTATGTTGATAGCCCTTAGCTCTGTTGTGGAAGGTCCATCCTCTGTATTTTTCTTCTATTGGGATTCCTCCTCCTAGTCCTTTTGGTGAGAGATGACTGAACAGATGTATCTGCATGTATCGACCGTGGTGCCGTCAGGGTGCATTCTGGAACACTTCTGATCAATCAGGATTCCCCACCCAAATGAGAGAAAAAAGACAAGAAAAAGAAAAAAAAATAAGAGAGAGAGAGAGAGAGACAGGAAAGAAAGGGAAGATGAAAGAGAAGGCTCATCCCAAATGCACCCCAAGGTAAGATTTATGAGGTATACAAACGAAAACAGACAAAGAAAAAGACTAATAAAAGAATATAACAAGAGAAAAATATATAAATACATGCAAATACAGGAAGAACCTCGTTGAAAAGAACCCCAAGTGTAAGATTTATATACTATCAGGACAAACACAAAAACACAGAAACACTGGTGGAAGAAAAAGATGGAAGAGTGGTTATAAATTCTCAGTGTGGCTGAGGAAGGTTGTTTTCATCCTTCCTGGATGTATCTTGATATCTTTGTTAAAGGACTCAACTTTCCTAGGATAAAGGGGGATTAAAAATTGGTTTACCTATAGGGGTAGTATTGATTGGGGAATGGGGATTACTTTGAAGTTTAACTCTATATGAATATTAGAAAATAAAAATAAAAAAGGAATAAACTAAACTAAACTAAAATTTTTAAAAATTCAAAAAATAGAAGTGCAAAAGAGAAACACAGGTGTATGCATCAAAAAGTTCAGGATGGAAGTTTATTATGGAATTTGATGTGCTGGACAACTCACTGTGACGGTAAATAGGTTAAACAATTATCTATATACAAGACATGAGCCAGAATAGTGGGAACAAATTAAAAATAAAAGTTGTCCTATGAAGTAGTGGTGGTGGTTCTCTTGTAGTCTTTTTTTTTTTTTTTTTCATGGTTGGTTTTCTGGGGGAGGTGCCTGCCACGTTGGTTTTCAGTCAGTAATGTTCCCTGAGTTAAGTCCTCCAGTCCCCCTCTAGGGGGTGGGCTCTGAGGAAACCGGTTTTTTTCAGGCTTTTGTTCTCTGGAGGTTTTTATGTTTGTTCACCTTCCCCCCTGCCTCTCGCCTTGACCTCTTTTGATGGTTTTTGTAGGTTTAGAGGAAAGCAAACTATACCCTCACTTCCCTCTCAGAGAGAAGCCTCAGTCTGTTCTTCTGTGGGTGTTGCAGAGCCCATATAAATTTCTCCTTGGCTGCTGGCAGAGTAGGTTCTGAGTCGTGTTCCCTGGGGACGCAGGATCTTCTGCTTGTACCCAAAAGCATGGCAGCAGCGGCTGTCTGGGATCTCCAGACCGCCAGAGAGGTTCAAAGCAGCGATCACACTCTGAGATTTTACCCGCTGGCCCAGGCTGGGAGTGCCTAGTCTTTCTGGGTCTAAGAGCACCTGGCTTGCGTGCACCTCTTTCGGGGGAGGCTGTGGGTCACGTGCGCATATCAGGCTCTGAGAACGGGCGCAGGTCTGAAAACACCAGGCTGGGCCTTCGCGCACCTCTCTTGTGGGAGAGTATGGGGTGCTTGTGTTAGGCTATGAAACAATGGCGGGTATCAAAGAGCGCTGGCTGGGCCTTTGTACCTCTCTCAGGGGAGGATGAGGGATGCGTGCATTAAAGGCGCTGTAGCAGGGCTCGCACGTTCTGCCGTCCTGCGTGGCTCCCATCCCCTCACAGGAGCCAGAACCCTCGCAATCTCAGGTGTGATGGAGGCTCTGGGACCAAGATCTGGTTTCCTTGTCACACTCTCTCTGGCTCAGAGGCAGAGGAGGCTGTCCTGGGACTGGGAACTTAAGCCCCTGTCCCTAGCTGCCCCGATTCCCACAATTTACCCGCCACGTTCCTTTGCTCTTTTGGAGTGCTTTCAACCAGTCTCCAAGTTAATGCTGGTCCACAGACACAGGGCACGCTCGCTCGTATTAGGGTATTACTTTCCAACTGGTCAGCTCTGGTGGCACCCTCCCCCTTTTGTTTATCTTGCAGTATCAGTCCGCCTTTCCCACTCCGCTTTACCTGCCCATTGGCAGGTAAAGTGTCTTCTGCCTCTGTAGAGATCCAGATGTGTAAAATTCTGATCTCAGGCTGATTTCATGGGTGATCAGAGTTCTTTGGTAGCTAATCAGCTCACTTTAGAGTACAGGTTGAAAAGGTGCCTCCTCCTACTTC
This sequence comes from Neogale vison, assembly GCF_020171115.1. Taxonomy (NCBI): domain Eukaryota; kingdom Metazoa; phylum Chordata; class Mammalia; order Carnivora; family Mustelidae; genus Neogale; species Neogale vison. Next base: position 218,185,838 of record NC_058101.1, read on the forward strand.
CCTGTGCCATCTTGTCCCTCCTGTCATTAGTTTTTGATGTAGTGTTCCAGGATACACTGTTTGCATATAACACCCAGTGCTCCATGAAATAGGTACCCTCCTTATTACCCATCACCAGGCTCCTCATACCTCTCTCCTCTAATACCCTCAGTTTGCTCTCCAGAGTCCATAGTCTCTCATGGTTCATCTCCCCCTCTGACTCTTCCCCCCTGATTCATTTTTCCCTTCCTTCTCCAAATATTGCCTATGCTATTCCTTATGTTCCACAAATAAGTGAAACCAAAGGATAATTGACTTTCTCCACGGGACTTATTTCACTTAGTATATTTCCTTCACATTTTTGCAACCCAGTATCTGCACTGAAGTACAGAATCTGGGACTATTTTAAAATACTGAAAGAAAGAAAATGGAAGGAAGGAGGAAAGAAGGCAGGCAGGCAGGCAAGGGAGCAAAGGCTGTGTCAAGGATATGCCACCTCTTTCCTTCTCTACAAAGCTATCCTGAAACCTTACAAAGAGTTGGCTGTTTGCTGAATTCACACAGTTATGGCACATCAGGTGCTATGAAGTTTTCCAGATTGTTTAAATGCAGTGTCATCCAAAAGAAGTAAAAGCCATCGGATGAGATAAAGAGTGGTCCATGATGAGATGAAGCATAAGCCATGACAGAAATTACAGCTGATGTTTCCAAAAAGAGGAGCGAGGCAATTCAGATTTGAGTCACCCTCATGTTATTATAGCTCAATAACACCTAGGCAAGACCTCATTTTGACACCATTAACATATTTCCCGTTTTAAAAGTTTTACAGGATAATGAGAGGCTGGGGCCAACCCCCAAATCTTGCCAGGTTATTGGAATATCACCATGCTATCAACAAACCAGTCATAGTATGTTGTTGGGGAGAGTGCATCGGGAGAGAAATCAGAAAGCCATGGTTATTCCTTTAATTTCACATGTTGATTAGGAGTCTCTGAGCTCCTGTGGCCCATGTCAACAACCCCATGGGCAGGGGAAGTGGAAAGGTCGATGGCTACACCAAATATATAATATTTTTCTTTTCTCTTTGAAGGGACGTATTCTCCATTGTAAGGGAGAGGGGGAATAGTCCCACGGAGAAATAAACTCAAAAGAGTTCTTTCTTTTTACAAAGGTCTGCCCTCAAATGAAACTATGTCTCCAGAGTCTAACTGGCGGTTTCCCAAAGACTAAGCCACAGAGGTGAGGGAAATACTCAACTCCAGTGCCATCTCCTCCCTGTCTCACTGGCGAGGACCTCAGTCTAACCCTGAGCCAGAGGAGCAGAAAACCTCACCCTAACTCCCACTTAGCTCTCTTCCTTCAGAAGGACACGGTATCTAGCTTTCAACACAACACTACAAGGCATGCTGTAGGTAAAAACCATCACAGCAAGCATGAGAATCACACTTCCTGTGGCAGAAGTGATGGGGAGAGCAGCCTGGACTTTAAAATCTCTTTGATGTATGATACTGGGCCTAAGGGAAAAGTGCACAAGAGGAAGAAGAGATGGTAAATGTGGGCAGAGATAGGAAACTCTAAGATTGTAACATGTTGTCTAGAAAGACAACAACACCATTATAAAAATCAAGAGTGCTTGCGCTGGCTTCATGAAGAGACTCAAAATAAACCAGAGGAAAGAATCATTGACAGTAAAGAAACTTCCAAAAAAGAAACACAAAGACAAAAATTACACAGACAACACAGAAAACCCAAGACTGGTAGGTCATTACAAAATGTGTAACACACACATAACAGGAATACCTATTCCTATAGGAGAGTGGACGGAGAGCTATTTGAAGCAAAAATGACAGAGGATTGTCCGAAATTAATGGAGTTACCTAATCAAGAACCAGGAAAATCAAAACATTGAAAGCAGGATAAATACCAAAACACAAACACAAACAATGAACCAAAAACACCAATGTTTCCTAATTTAGAATATTCAGCTACAGATCATTAAAGTCAAAGAAATTGTTCTGGAAATCTGGAGCAGGGATTGGGAGTGTGTGTGGGAAGGGGAGAGGTGAGCAGTAACACCTTACTCCAGAGAAAAATGATAAGAACGACATCACACTTCTTTTCAGAAACCATGCCATCAAGAAGGATGAAGTGTTTATACTGTTTAAAGGAACATCGAGCTAGAAACCTGTGGCCAGTGAAATGATCCTTCAAAACACACCACAGAGTAAGGAAACCCGTCAGGAATAATGACGGGCATTATTTCAATGACGAAGGGGTCAATTCTCCAAAAAGACACAACAATTGCTAATGTGCATGCATCAACAACAGAGTATCAGAGCACATGAAGCAGAAACTGAAAATATTGCAGGTGGGAACAGATGAATCCATTCCTACAGCTGGAGAATTCAACATCCTCTTATCCCTCATTGACAGATCCAGAGATGCAGGAGTTCCATGAGAACACAGGTGAATTGACCAGCATCACCCATCCACCGCATCCACACACATCGGCAGAATACTTCATTCAACAATGAGGTATAGAAATTCTGCTCAAGCTCACATGAACTGTCACTGAGGGAGCCCATATTTGGGGCAATACAACACATATGAACCACCAAAGGGATCGAAATCACAGGAACTATGCTCTCCGACCACAGATGTCTCAAACTAGAGATCGAGAACAGAAAGATAGCTGGAGAAATGACCGGAGAGAGAGAGAGAGAGATTCAACAGCCCACTTCTAAGGAAGACATGGGTGGAAGGGCAGGTGGGTGGAGGGATGGGTGAAGGAGGTGAAGGGAAAGAAGTGTGCACTTCTTCTGCTGAGCACTGAGAAATGTACAGAATTGCGGAGTCATGTTGTACACCTGAAACTCACATTACACTGTTTGCCAATTATGCTTGAACTTAAAAAAAAGAACATAAGGATCAAGAAGGCACTTCAATAGAAATTTAAAACTACATCAATCTAGGTGATAATCAAAATTGACATATTAGAGGGAAATTTGTAGTACTGAATGGACATAAAAATGTCCAGGGACTATAACATTTTTTGCTTATTTATGAATGAAAGTACAGAAGGTACATTAATATACTTACAGCGAGGATGGTTCTCCAGAGGTAAATGAGAAAGGCACAAGTTCCCAAGAAGGCAGTTAAAATAAGAAGCTTCCACAGAACTTCAATCCCATGAGGGCCAAGATGGAAATGGTCAGGCAAGGAAAGGACAAGCTGAAATACCATTTGAGACAATGAGGAATCTCAAAGACATTTACTGTGTATCTGTCACAAAAAATCAACTTTACAAACCCTCAATCAGCCTCCAGGAGGTAAGCATACCTCTCAACTACCTCCTCCTGGAGGAGAAGGATCATAGAGGCATTTCCAAGGAGCTGGGGCAAACTTTTGGCAGTGATGAGTATGTTTATCAACTTACCATGATGATGGCTTCCTTGTTGCTTACCTATGTCGAATATCAACAAAAAGTATTCTTTGAAAAAATGTTGTGATCATATATACATTATAACACACTAAAGCTTCAGGCAAAATCTAATAGACAAAGCTTAAGGGATTTTATCTACAAGCACATTGCGATTGTTTTTTCTATAGCTAACAGAACTTGAGAATTTATAAGCCAACATAAAATAAACAAGGTAAGTCAATGTAAACTTAGAATAGGTAAGGAGTCAGTGACTTGTATTGTACATCCATGAAGGACCTGGAAAAACTCCTTTGGATCATTTCCAAAACTACACCCAAATTTATGGACGAATGAGAGAAAGCATGAATAGAATTTGTACTAGAAGTACAAATGAGCACATTATATGGACACATGTTTATAGATCAGGACACAAGTGAGAGAGACAGGAGGCTGCTCATTAATATGACATGTGATTATTGCTCAATAAAAATAAATCAGAGTTACTGATTAGTTTCTGAAAACATTGATGTTTTCTTTCAATGTTCACTCTGATTCTGAATCACAAACCCAGATGTCAGATTTCTGAAGTACATAATCAGGTGATCATGTATGTTCTAAGGATATCTGTGAGGTTTAGTATCTCCAAAAAGCCAATGGAAGCAATTCATGTGCCTATTTCTTGGTACTGTAAATGAATCATGCAAGAGCAACTTAAAATTTAACTTTCTAAAGAGGGAAAATATTAACGAATGTATTTATTTATTTGAAAGAGAGAGGGGGAAGGGCAGAGGGAGACTGAGTAACTGAGTGCCAGCCCAACCAGGGCTCAATCCCAGGACCCTGGGATCATGACCCAAGCCTAAGGCAGACACTTAACTGCCTGAACTACCCAGGTGCCTGTGAATTCTAAGAATACAAAATTCCTGGATATGAACACCAAGGCTAGGAACACATCATTTTACAAAAACTACATTTAGAAGTATTTCAGGAGAAAAGACACTAACAATGCAATTCATACTAATTCACACCAAGCTTGAATTTTGTGCAAACCCACCTCTCTAGAAAGGAGCTCCTGAAATCTAAAACATTTTCCTCTTCAGCCCTCACACCTGAGGTCAGGAAAATGTGTGTTGGTGGGAAACGTACATTGTCTTTGAATAGCCACTGTGTGGAAGAGAGCAGTAGCTGTCAGCACAATGGTTGGTCATGGGGATCAAATGCACAAAAGACAGAGGCTGTCTTGTCAGGAATGTAAAACATGCCCAGCTGTGGGCACTCAGTACATCTGGCAGCTGTCTGGATGCTGATACCAGTAGCTGAGACTTAACTAGAGGACAGCCAGCAGGGTCAAAAACCCTCAGTCCTCCAACAGTGGCCATGAGCAGGTGGAGGTGGGAAATGCAGGACCAGTTCATATAGGCAAGAGTTCTCATGAAGGGTGAGAAAGGTGAACTGATCCATGAGATGCAGCCCAGGTAGAGGGGAATGATTCCAATCCAGACGACCAAGAAATTCCCTCTTCTGAAGACTCAAATGAAACAGAATGAAGTCTCCTTTGACTAGAGGTCTTCATGTGGGATGGGTCTGCCTCAATACAAGCATCTTTCTTGACTACTGACACTTCCGGATCCCTCTTTCATAATCTGGTGCGAGCGGATCTAAAGAGGTCTACTTATTTCCAGGGGTGTTCCCTAACTGTTGGCTGACTCTGTCTTTCTCGTCGGGTACAGGGTTTACTTTTTCATGACAGAGTGAAATATTAATGCTGGAAACCACGTATTTCTTTATATTTGGACAATCCTAGGGACATCCAGAACCTTCTTATTTTGGGGAAATCAACACTCTGCACATACTTGGTCAAAGAAAGGACAACAACTCATTCACTTCCTGATCACATCACTCCTAGTGATTTTCCCGTGACATATATCCCAGCAGGTTGTGGTCTATTAGTGTCTTCTGGGATTCTCAGGTCTCCATGGACCTGGTGGGACACACAGTCCCTGGGGACAGCCTCCAAGAGCAGAAGGAAAGTGCTGATTCAGAAATTGCTAAAACTCAACCAACCAAGAAGCAGAGCAAAAAGGACATTTCACTTCTTAACACTCAAGTCCCAACACCAATGCTTAAGATACCCAGGGCTGTCAAACTTTACAAATATAAACAATGCGCTGACACAAAAACAAACTAAACAGAAGCTGGACCCTGAATTTACCAGGCTTGCATTAGGATCTTCACCGGGATTCCAGGGGATAATCTGACACTCCTAGCTCCTACTAAATTAGAGTTCCTGACATTTTCAAAGACAATTTTAAAGGGATATAATGTATATATCACACAAGCCCCCTATTTAGGACAAAGAGCTCAATGGCTTTTCCTATGTTCACAAATCCTTCCTCTTGACACTATAAACTTGGAGCCTTCAGGTTTCCATCCTACCATAGCTGTGCTTCTTGGACCAAGCAGAACAGACAGGACCCAAAACATGAGGGAAATGGCTGTGGCCACAATCCCTTCAGGTTGACCCTGAAGCCTGCCCTGTGGTGCCCAGTTGTCAGGAAGAACTCTCGTTCTTCTGAAGTTACCATCGAAAACCCCATGAAAAAGCTCTGGTTAAATAACCCAGTTGGAAGAAAGACACCACTAGCAGCTCATGGGCACCCAAGTAGCTCAGTCAGATAAGTGACCAAGTCTTGGTCAGATAAGTGATCAAGTCATGATCTCATGGTCCTGAGGTTGAGGCCCACTTTGGGATCTGTGCTCACTGCATAGCTTGTTTGGGATTTTCTCTTTCCCACCCTCTCTGCTCTGCCCCCTAAACATGAGCCCTTTTTCTCTATTCCTCAAAGAAATAATATAAAAAGAAGAAGAAGGAGGAGGAGGAGGAGGAGGAGGAGGAGGAGGAGGAGAAGGAGAAGGGGAAGAAGGAGAAGAAGGAAGACACGAGTGAAGTGTCACATTTACTCACATTTGGATTTGGGGAACTGGGACACTGGAGCAAGACAAGCCAGAAGAGCAGCCTTTGCACCATCATGTCATGGTCCTTTTAAGGGGCACTGTGGGCCCAGGGAGGAAGTGAAGATGTTTGGGGGGCAGGGGAGGGTGGGGTGGGGGTGTTCGGAAGGGGTGGGGAGGGGCTGGGTGGTAATTAGGAATGGGAATAGGGAAGAAAGAGAGGGTAGAATGGGGAAGGTGTTGGTCAGGAGAAGAAGGGGTCAGGGACAGTGTCAGTGTCAGATAAAGTACTCGAGGGGAAATAGCACAGTTCAGAAAGGTTAGGAGGTTAGCAGGTTAGTAAAGGACAAGGTCAGCAGGACACATTAGCAGGTAAAGTGAACTCTCAGGAGCAGTTGGTGTGGAGAATCCATCCTCCACCAAGCCTTCCCGGGTTTGAACGTTTCCTTAGCAACCTAGAAACATTCTAATCTCTCCACCAATCCGCTGCCTTTGCCCCTAGTAGCTCAACATGGATGCCACAGGGGACCTCATTTGTACAAAGCCCCTTCCCATCTGATACCCCAACACGGGCCATCCCAATAACAGATCCTCTCTGGATCTTTGGCCATACTTCTTGTTTGCTCCCTCCAACCCAGGTCTCCGATCCCTCTTCTGGGCGCTCTCTCCTTCCCTTCCAAACTCCCATCTGAGAGCCACTGGCTGAACAATGTAGAAAGCAAAGGAGAACCAAACTGCAACAACAAGCAAGTACACAACCAGAGTAGGAGGTCCGAGCCCTCTCTCAGCAACTCAACGCAGACAGAACGTCCACAAGATGTAGATCTTAATGGCAAACCATCTGAATCCCATAGCTGTCTCCATACATCTGTCCACATCCACATCCACTGATTTTAGGCACATAGGAGACCATTACAAAAGTGCGCCCAATTAACTTTAGCCATAAGGGAAATTTCAATTTTGTTTCTGATGCATATATTCAGGCAACTACAGAGCATCTTGTGGCAATATAATGTGCTAGAAATCACTGGTAAAAAGTGAACTAGAAATTCCCATATGTTTAGAAATTGAGAAGTACCTCTATCAATGGAACAGGAGTAAAGAAATAGAAAAAAGAGGGGCTCCTGGTCGCTCAGGTCATGATCAGGTCCTGGGATCAAGCCCCACATAAGGCTCTGTGCTCAGCAGGGAGCCTGCTTGCCCCTCACCCTCTGCCTGCCTCTTTGCCTGCCTCTCTGCCAACTTGTGATCTCTCCCTCTCTCTCTCTCTCTCTGTTAAATAAGTAAATAAAATCTTAAGTAAAAAAGAAAGAGAAAAGGAAAAGAGCAACACTGGAACTGAATGATATGAGGATGATACAATTGAAATCAAATATGTCTTCTGGGCTGTAATATCCTCCAGTATTAGCCTAAGAAGACTTAATGGTCTCAAAATCATCCCCAATTGGCTGAGACATTGGAACACCTCCGACAGAGTGGATCTGTCACTTCTCTTTGTGACCCTCCTACCCACTAGCTTTGGCTTTACATGAGGAAACTTTACAGGGAAACAATCCATTCAGACTCTAATGTCATCTTCTGGGACCTCCAGGAATGAGAGCCTTTTAAGAGAAGACTTTAACCAGCTTCTACCCTGGCGGATCCAGGACAACACCCAGAGAGCTGGCAGCTCCATCTGTGCTGGGTGGGGACAGCCAAGCAGGTGGGCAGGGCCAGGGACCCAGCAGACTAGACAAAACCCTTGTTATCCTCTCTCCTGAGGCCTGTCTTGAGCTGAACTTCCTAAACTGTGTCTCCCTAGGACTCTCAAATGTTTCCTCAACTCCTTCTGGCCCAAGACAGCTGATTGTCAGTGCTCTATAAACCACCACTTTATTATTGTGTAAATTTTTTGTAAACAGGAACAACTTAAATACAACACTTAATTAGAACAACAGCTTGTTTTTTCTAATTAACATATAATGTATTTTTTGTTTCAGGGGTAGTCTGTGATTCATCAGTCTCACACAGTTCAAGCACTCACCAAAGCACATACCCTCTCCAATGCCCATTCCCCAGCCACCCCATCCTTCCCACCCACTTCCACTCCTGCCACCCTCAGTTACAACAATACCTTAAACATACACATACAGAAACCATAAGAAACAAGCCAACAACAAAACAAGGATAGCAAAACAAAGTATTCAATTCTGCTTAGATGCCGCTGTCCACCTCAAGAGCCCCAGAGTTGGGCTGCCCTGGTTGTAGAAGGAGACCGGCTATGGAAGGGGTGGAGTCAGACTAGTCCAAAAGTGAACAGGAGAGAGGTCCAACCTGTAAGGGGGGCCAGGGACTTCCCTGGAAGATGGCCAGAGTCACCTTGACTAGAACTGGAATTGGGAGCAGGGAAAGAAGCAGGGAACAGAGTTTGGGGGCCTCCAACAGGTGAGATCAGTCATGGAGTTTTGTCAGCCTCCCATCGGTGAAACCCTTTGTAGCCCCTGGAGACAAGCCGGGAGCCTAGAGTTTGAGATCCAGCTGTCCTGCTTACCTGTTGTTTGGCCCGGTGCTCATTTCCTTCAGTGGTCTGGGAGTGTCCATGCCCGTGTCCATAACTGTGTGGAGGACAAGAAAAAGTCACATGTTGAGAACACACAGGCAGTGGCGTCATCACCTCCATGGGCTCAGTGTCTTTGGAGATCCAGTGCCTCATGTCTCACCCCTGTTAATGGCAGCCCAGGTTACAACCACATGTCCCTCCTGTTTCAGGCATGCTATGCCCTACCCTTTGCCCACATCAGCATTCCGGCTCCAATGGCAGGAGGACCCCATGAACTGTGGGGAGAGCTCTGGGCCCCTGGAAAGACTGAGAGATTCCTGGAACAGGGGAAGGGTGATCAACTGAGGGATTATACAGGACTGGTGAACTGAGCTTTGGGGCACCCTGGAAGGAATGGGGGATTGGGCACCTGTGGAAAGGGATGGAGGCATCTTACAAGATTCCTGGGTCCCCACAGGGCAGATCCCTCCTACACTCCTGCTGGTGCTGTCAGGGATCTGGAAGCAACAGCAGCACCAGCAACAGAAGTAGCAGCAGATCAATGGGATGCTGGATGGACCTGGGAAGAATGGTCTGGCAGGTAAGTGGAATCACCAGGCTGGGATGCCCTTGGCCTCCTCCTCCTTCCCCAGCTACCACTCAACCTCTGACCCTGACTTCACCTTCCAGCAGGGCGTGGGAAAGCCAAGCAGAGGTGCACACCCACAGCCAATGAAGGGTCCCTCCCCAGAGCTCTGTGTCCTTGTTTCTGAATAGACAGAAGGAGTCACCCGGGGCCCCTGGAAGAGGGAGGGAGAATCAGGCCCCAGAGCCCTCTCTGATGGCTAGGGGCCTGGGGAGAATCCTGGAGGGACAGAATGTAGCACTGGTTGATAGTCTAAAAAGTATATATTTATTAAGGAAATGGAAAAAACAAGTTGCTAGTTGAGCCTCTGGAAGAGAACAGGACCAGTTTCCATTTTTCCAATTTCTACTCTTTGCCTGGAAAATTACTTCACCTCTCCAAACCTCTGTGTCCTTCTCTGTGATGTGGAGACAGGACGGCTTCATTCCTCAGGGCATGGATGCCAAGATTCATCGAGTTCCAACATACAAAACTAGTTTATACTGATACCTATCACTTTAAACTTATACCTATCACTATCATAATTTTTTCTTAAAGATTGAACTTGTTTTTCTCAACATTATGCTAAATAAACTTTATATTTACTTTCTTAGAAAGATTTTATTATTTGAGAGACAGTGAGCACAAGTTGTGGGCAGACACAGAGGGAGAGGGAGAGGCAGCCTCCTCGCTGAGCAGGGAGGATGCAGGGCTCAGTCTCAGGACCCTGAGATCAGGATGCCAGTTAAAGGCAGATGCTTAACTGACTGAGCCACCCAGCCATGGAGGGCCCTTGAGAAGGAGCCCCCAGGGCTGCAGCAGTGGGAACAGCCCCAATCCCGATCCCTAGCGGGAGAGATACATCCCCAGCGCCAGGATATCCTCCAGCCCAGGGAACTCCATCTTAGCAGTGCCTGCCTCCCCACATCCCAGGTGGCCCCAGAGTCCAGCCGTTGCCAGTCCCTGCCTGCCCCCAGCCCTTCCTCCCATTCCATCCCCTCCGCTCCATGCAGGTACCTAGTCAGGCTCTTCTTGTGGCCCATGGTCAAAGATGGGCTGTACCCCGCCCACCCCCTAAAAGCCAAAACCAGCGCTGCTTGGAGGAGTAACGACATAGGTGGAGTCCTCGTGGTCCGTCCCTCTCCCTTCACAGACCAGGACCTCAGCCCTACCTAGGCCACTGGGCCTCGAGCACACTCCACCACTGCCACCGCCTCCACCGCCGCTCCTTGAGCCTCCACATCTGCCAGTCTCCTGAGACCAGCTCCCACCTGCGCTGCCTCCACTGAGTGCATGACAGGGAGTGTGTGCTCCTTGGGGGTGTGCGGGCCTGCTGGTGACCTAGTTGCCCAGCGAGGTGGAGCGTGTGATTCCGGCAAGTGTCGATGGGCTCCGGACCCTGCAAGTCTGCCTTAAGGGGCTGTAGCAGGGACACAGTCCAGGAGCCATTCCCAGGGAAGCAGTTCCCCACACTGAGGCTTGCAACTGCCAGTGCTGCTTGCTATGCCTCCAGGCTTGGAGTGCCCTGGGAGCCAGCGGGCCTCTTTCTTTTGGCCCCAGTTCCCCTGCTACCTTCTGCTCTTCTGCCACCAGGAGCTTTGGAGCAGCCTCTCCTAAAGTTCTGGCCTCCTGCCCATACCCCAGGCTGAAGCCCCTTCACAGGCTCCTGAGGCAGGAGAGAACTGTGCTGACAAAATAAAGACAGCAATGCATACCCTGGAAAGCTGAATCCACACATGACAACACAGAGACCAAAGGCTTAATTACACGTGCTCCATCAGACCCTGTCCAGACACCAGTGCCCTGTGTGGGGGGGGAGTCATTCACAATCTCTCTCCTGCCTGGGACTACTGATTTTAATGATGGCATGCCATGTTCTTTTGAGGAATTGTGTAATTTTCTGAATGAGTAAAGTGAACAAACAGTACAGTCAGCAGTGTTATACTACATATTCTCAGCCCATTTTCAGGGCTCAGAGGGTTAAGCATCCTACTCCCAACTCTGGCTCACTTCGTGATCTCAGGGTCCTGGGATGGAGCCTTCAGTCTGGCTCCTGGCTCAGTGCAGAGTGTACTTGACATTTTTACTCTCTCCCTCTACCCTTCCCATGCCCCCGATGGAGACTCTCAAATAAACAAATATCCTTAAAAGGATAAATAAACCTTTAAAATCAAAAAACAAAAACAAAACCCTCCTTACCTAAAAAGGAAGGAGGGAACCATGGGGACAAAGACGCCACCCACAAAAAGGCCCTCCTGAAAGAGCCAAAGAGAAAATGAGAGCCAAAGGACTGCAGCACATGTCATTTAGGGATCCACTATTACCTGAAGTTCTACTGAACTGAGTTAGTGCTGACAACTTCCTCAAGTAGCTGCCGTTTACCAAAAGAGCATTTACGAGTCTTGGAATTTCTACAGCATTGACAGAAGCACAGGAGAAACCTATGCCATATGAGGAATGCATGTGAGTGTCACGTAAGCAGTAGCTGAGGGTTCAAATGCGGCACTATGATCAAAGAGGCACTAATTATCTCCTGCTGCAGCAGTATCTTGGCCATCTTTACTACAAAAAAGACATGATTGGATTCAGAGAAGCAGCAAGACCGAAGCAAAGTACATCGAATCTACCACCGAGACTAAGAAGTTACTCTGCTCAACAGTCAAGAACGTCCACTTCACAAAAGGGTTAAGTAAAGTTGTCAATTTGCAGGGGTGGCTCATCCTAAAAGCTGATGGCATCATCCTTCATGACACTGGCAAACCCTACTTTATCCGTCTCCTCTTATCACAGAGGAAAGGGACAGAGTTTCCTCCCCACACACAGCCACCTTCAATATACACCCCTTTATTTCCTATGTTGAAAGGCTTAGGGTAGAGTTCTCTCAGCATGGTGAGGAGGCAACCTTCCTGGCCGGGAGCAGGTGACCCCTCCAGGCACTTAAGTTGTATTACAGAGCAAACAGGAGACACCACAGGACAGGATGGAAATCTTCCAAACTGGTTTGTGGTGATGCTTGCACAAGTCTTTAAAACAACTGAAATTCAATGAATCGTGCACTTACCATGAGTGACTTCGACAAGATGGAAATCATACCTCCATCAAACTACACAATAATCACCAGCCAGGGGCAGACTGCGATGACACAGTTAGAAAAAGGAGTGTATCCAAGACCCAAAGAGACCCTCCATATGACTGACACACCCAATATACATCTCTGTTGCTCCCAGAACCTCTGAGGATCCTGTTCAGTATTTCCTCCTGCTTCCCTTCACATGTTCCTCTGGTGCATCTGACCTCCTTCCCATTCTGCTCCAGAGAAGACCTTATGAATCCCTTCCACGAATCCACCTGGAGTATTCAACACATAAAGTACACCTGGCAATAACAATGAAAAGTTGGCAGGTGATCTTGTAGAAGTCGATTCCTTTTTTCAGAATAAATGGGAAGGAAAAGGAGGCATTCAAATTGATTCCCCTAGCCAGAGTGCTCTAATCTCCCACACAGCACCTTATTTATACCTGTCTCCAAGGCTGTAAAACTTGGATTCTGCTCATCCTAGTGCTTTTCTAACCAACTCCTCCTCCACCCCTCACCAATATCTTGACCAGTACCTTTAACCTCCTAGGAATTTCATAAATGCTCTTTGGGGAAGTTATTATTCTCCTCACCCAATTAAGTGACACCTGTTCTATCCTCAAAGGGTAAATACAGTTCTGTGTCCTACTGGACCTACCACTCATCAAACTCTGACTTCCTTCCTAGACTTGGTCAATTATGGCAATAAAGACCAAAATGATGAACAAACTCCAAAATGACCACGGGTTAGACCACCAGTGAGGCTGTTGTCATAATACAAATATGAAATACCAGCTCAGAGCAATAAAACCTAACTTCTACACCAGCCAAGAGGTTAATGAATCCCTTTTAAGATTTTTTTTAAAGATTTTGTATTTATTTATTTGACATAGAGAGATCACAAGTAGGCTGAGAGGCAGGCAGAGAGAGAGGAAGGGAAGCAGGACCCCTGCTGAGCAGAGAGTCCAATGTGGGACTCGATCCCAGGACCCTGAGATCGTGACCTGAGCCGAAGGCAGTGGCTTAACCCACTGAGCACCCAGGAACCCCCCCTTTTAATAATTTTAAAAGTTATTCTAAAATCCTAAATTCTTACCTCATCCTCAGCATCCAAACCCAACAAGCTTTCTACTGTCATCAATACCAATATGCAAGACAGAAAGTATGAAATCTTTGCAGTACCAAAAAAGAATTACAAGAAAAAGACCCAGGAAGATCACAGAGCAGTAACTAGGATGGCAGGGAAATTAACCTACTGCTTCTCTACCTCATGACACCTGGGTGAAGACCTGTTGAAATTCCCCTTTCCACAGGAATCCCATTTCTAGCCTAAGAAAGCCCAAATGGGGTCTGCTTTCCAATTAAAGATGGCTTCAAGAATGTTTCTCCAACACCTAAATACTGACAATAACCAACTGGTGAAAAAATAATGAATACTGTTTTTCTGAAAATAAATAAATTGGAAGAAAAAAAAAAAGATGAAACAAAAAGGCCACAGAAAGTTGGCAACACTTTTCAGAGTGTTAAGTCCTCTGATCTTGGAAATCTGAAATCCCACTCAAGCAGAGACATGAAAAAATTACACGATCCTTTACCTCTTTAGTTAGATTTATTCCCAGGTATCTTATGGTTCTAGGTGCTATAGTAAATGGAATCGATTCTCTAATTTCCCTTTCTGTATTTTCATTGTTAGTGTATAAGAAAGCCACTGATTTCTGCACATTGACTTTGTATCCTGCCACCTTGCTGAATTGCTGTGTGAGTTCTAGTAGTTTGGGGGTGGAGTCTTTTGGGTTTTCCATATAAAGAATCAGGTCATCTGCAAAGAGAGAGAGTTTGACTTCTTCATTACCAATTTGGATACCTTTTATTTCTCTCTGTTGTCTGATTGCTGTTGCTAGGACTTCTAATACTATGTTGAACAAGAGTGGTGAAAGTGGGCATCCTTGTCTTGTTCCTGATCTCAATGGGAAGGCTGCAAGCTTTTTCCCATTGAGGATGATATTTGCTGTAGGTCTTTCATAGATAGATTTGATGAGGTTCAGGAATGTTCCCTCTATCCCTATACTTTGAAGCGTTTTAATCAGGAACGGATGATGGATTTTGTTAAATGCTTTTTCTGCATCAATTGAGAGGACCATGTGGTTCTTCTCTCTTCTCATATTAATTTGTTGTATCACATTGATTGATTTGCGAATGTTGAACCATCCTTGTAGCCCAGGGATGAATCCCACCTGATCATGGTGGATAATCTTTTTGATGTGCTGTTGGAACTTGTTGGCTAGGATCTTGTTGAGAATCTTAGCATCCATATTCATCAGTGATATTGGTCTGAAATTCTCCTTTTTGGTAGGGTCCTTGCCTGGTTTGGGGATCAGGGTAATGCTGGCTTCATAGAAAGAGTCTGGAAGTTTTCCTTCTGCTTCAATTTTTTGAAACAGCTTCAGGAGAATAGGTGTTATTTCTTCTTTGAAGGTTTGGTAGAATTCCCCAGGGAATCCGTCAGGTCCTGAGCTCTTGTTTTTTGGGAGGTTTTTGATCACTGATTCAATCTCGTTATTAGATATCGGTCTATTCTGGTTGTCGATTTCTTCCTGGCTCAATGTTGGTAGTTTATATTTTTCCAGGAATGCATCCATTTCATCTAGGTTGCTAAGCTTATTGGCATATAACTGTTCGTAATAACTTCTGATGATTGTTTCTACTTCCTTGGTGTTAGTTGTGATCTCTCCCTTTTCATTCATAATTTTATGAATTTGGGCTTTCTCTCTTTTCATTTGGATTAGTGTAGCCAGTGGCTTATCGATCTTATTGCTTCTTTCAAAAAACCAGCTTCTAGTTTCATTGATACGTTCTACTGTATCTCTGGTTTCTCCCTCATTGATCTCAGCTCTAATCTTGATGATTTGCCTTCTTATGTGTGGAGTTGGTTTGATTTGTTGTTGATCCTCCAGTTCTTTACGGTGTAGAGAAAAATTAACAAAACAGGAAACCACATGTGTTGGAGAGGATGTGGAGAAAGGGGAACCCTCTTACACTGTTGGTGGGAATGCAAGTTGGTGCAGCCTCTTTGGAGAACAGTGTGGAGATTCCTCAAGAAATTAAAAATAGAGCTTCCCTACGACCCTGCAATTGCACTCCTGGGTATTTACCCCAAAGATACAGATGTCGTGAAAAGAAGGGCCATCTGTACCCCAATGTTTATAGCAGCAATGGCCACAGTCGCCAAACTATGGAAAGAACCAAGATGCCCTTCAACGGATGAATGGATAAGGAAGATGTGGTCCATATACACTATGGAGTATTATGCCTCCATCAGAAATGATGAACACCCAACTTTTTACATCATGGACGGGACTGGAAGAGATTATGCTGAGTGAAATAATTCAAGCAGAGAGAGTCAATTATCATATGGTTTCACTTATTTGTGGAGCATAACAAATAGCATGGAGGACAAGGGGCATTAGAGAGGAGAAGGGAATTTGGGTAAATTGGAAGGGGAGGTGAACCATGAGAAACTATGGACTCTGAAAAACAGTCTGAGGGGTTTGAAGTGGCGGGTCGGTGGGAGGTTGGGGTACCAGGTTGTGGGTATTATAGAGGGCATGGCTTGCATGGAGCACTGGGTGTGGTGAAAAAAATATGAATAATGTTTTTCTGAAAATAAATAAATTGAAAAAAAATTACACGAAAACCCTTAAAGAGAAGAGAGAAGTATCCTGTTCCTAAAACAGTCTGACTTCAGTAATCTAGGTTCCTAGATTCATTAAAAATCGAAATGTCACTCTCAACATCTGTAACTCTGGAACAAACTTCGAACATTTCTATGGCTTTTAAAATCAAAACCTCTTACCAACTTCCAAAATTTGGTAAATCAGATTTTTTTAAGAAACATGTAGAAACTGAAATGCATTTCATTAGAAGATAATTATTCCCTGCAATACATCAGTAGAAACTTGAATTTGGTTTTGGTCTTCACTGGTAAATTTCTCAAGTTCTTAGGACTTTCCTAGCCATTTACTTGAACATTATCTAAGGGAACACTCAAAGCAATAACACAATAAAGAGGTTTGGCCTCTGCAGGATTCTACATGTAAAAAAAAAAAAAAAAAGGACACATAAATTAAACACAATCACACTGCTTTAAATAACATTTTTTATAGATTTTTATTTATTTATTTGATAGAGAGAGATCACAAGTAGGCAGAAGGCAGGCAGAGAGAGAGGGGGAAGCAGGCTCAACTTTCATGCCATTTGATGGAATTCCCTGTTTCAGAGAGCAAAACAAAATCTATTCAGCCCCCAGTAAGTGCTTTTTCTTTTCTTTTCTTTTTTTAAAAAGATTTTATTTATCTGACAGACAGAGATCACAAGTAGGCAGAGAGGCAGGCAGAGAGATTGGAGGAAGCTGACTCCCTGCTTAGCAGAGAGCCCAATGCAGGGATGGATCCCAGGACCCCAGGACCATGACCCCAGCTGTGCAAGGCATCATGGTCCAGGCCCAGATGTTGCGGGGTGCCAGTGGGGGCACCCTGTCCACTCCCCAGTCCCTGTTTCGGTCCCTGGAAAGAGTGGGTGGGTGGTCGCCCAAACCATGTTTCCAGTCCAGGATTCCTAGGAAATTGCTAGTGCCTGTGTTTTGCTGTTTCTCCCCAATTTTCCCCTGCTCTGGGTCCCCACTCCTCACTCCTCCTAAAGCCAAAAGGACCAGCGAACCTGCCACAGACAAAGGCTTTTGGGATTGGAGCGTCTCCACCTTCAGAAGCTGCTCTGAAGCCTTAAAATGCAGTATCTGCAATGTGAGCGAAGCCACCTCCACCATATACTTGAAGATCTGGGTTAGCTTTGGCAGAAGGACTTTTGTTCCTTAAGGTGTGGGAGAGGGTGGAGCGCTATCCTTGAGGCCCTCTTTCCAACTTGTTGATGATGGCTTTTTTGCATTTGGGCGTGGTTGATGTGTGGTTTTGGTTGTGTGTATTTTGTGTGTATTTCCCCGCCACCGTCTCTCCCTGTCCACGGATCTCCATTTTAGCAGCGCGGGCCTCCCCGCACCCCGGGTGGCCCTGGAGCCCAGCAGTCACTGTTCCACAGCAAGTCCCCAGCCATCCCTCCCCTTCCACACCCTCAGCTCTGAGCAGGTACCTGGTCAATGATATGCTGTACCCCCAGCAACCCACCCCAACCCCAAGCGGGAAGTGGCACTGCTGGGAGAAGAAACGCAGTCCCCCCCCTTCCCCAAGCCCTTCCATGGCCCGACCTCAGCTGGACCTCAGTCCCTGGGCCTCAAGCTCCCAGGCCACCTCCGCTTGCACCACTGCAGCTGCCAGTCTCCCTGCCAGTCTCCCTCCCAACTGCACCGCCTTCTCCAAGTGACTGATGAGGGGCAAGGCTGGGTGCTGTGCCGAGGCGTGCAGTGGTGTGGCATGGCACAGCGTGGTGTGCTGTGCCATGTGCCAAGCTCTCTGTGCACCTCCCTGGGTGGGTGTGCTTGCTCAGGGAGCGTGGGACTGCTGGTGACCCGGGGGCCTGGCGAGGTGGAGCCTGGGAGCCCCACAAGCAGTGATGGATTCTGGAACCCTTGTGTCCCCCTTACGGGGCTGCATTTTCAGTGCCTGAGTTTTGTGATCATGGGTCTTTTAAGTATGAGTTTGGATGAGTATCTATGAGTTTTGCGATTATGTCAAATTTATTCCTAAATCATTTAGGTTGATGTTTTTTGTAACTGGAATTGTTCTTAATCTATTAATCTCATTTTTGCACTGCTCAATTTTGGTGAACAAGACTACAACTTGTCCTGAGTACTGATCCTGCATCGTGGAACTATGCTGGACATACTGAGGCCTAAGGGCATTTTTGTGGATTAATCTTTTTCTATAGAAGAATTCTATAGAAGAATTTTTTTCTATAGTATCTTATGAAAATAGAGACATTTTCACTTCTTCCACTCTTATTCATACTCCTGTTATTTCGTTTTCTTGCTAAATACCCAAGATAGAATTTCCAATAAAATGATGAATAAAAGTGGCAATTGCAGGCTTTTTTTCTTGTTCCTGACCTGAGGGAGGAACCATCTAGCCTTTTACCATTAAATATGTAAGTGTGGGTTCTCATATACAGCTTTTTATTACGATAAGAAAATTCTCTTTTATTCAGTTGACAGATTATTATCACCAAATGGTGTTGACATTTAACCACTTTTTTCTTCTATATCTATGGAGGTAATCATGTGGTTTACCCTTTATTATATTAATATGGTATATTAATTATATTGATTAAATATCATTTTATTTATTTATTTAACAGAGAGAGAGAGAGAGAAAGAGAGAGAATGAGTGAAGCAGGGGAAGTTGGAGAGGGAGAAACAGGCCCTCTGCCAGGCTTGGAGCCTTATGCAGGGCTTGATCCCAAGACCCTGGTATCATGACCTGAGCTGAAAGCAGATGCCTAATGACTGAGTCACCCAGGTGCCCCTAAATATCACATTTTGAGCAAACTTTGCATACCTGAGATAAATCCTCTTTAGCCATAGCATTTTATGTGTTGCTGAATTCAGTTTACTAGCATTAGTATTGAAGATTTTTGTGTCTACAGTTCTAAGAGATATTGGTCTATAATTTCATTTTCTTGTGTGATCTTTACCTGGTTTGGGGATCTCGCTAATACTGATTCTCACAGAATGAATGCGAACTGTTCTCTCCACGTCTACTTTTTGAATGATTTTTGAATCTTCCTTAAATGTTTTCACAGAATTCACCAGTGTGCCATATGGTCCCAGATTTTTTTTATGGAAAGTTTTTGGATTACCTGTTCGATTATTTTACTTGTTTAAATTCTATTCAGATTGTCTACTTTAGGGTTAAGATTAAGGAATTTGAGTCTTTCTAGCGACCTGCCAAATTCCTTTAGTTTTCTAATTTATTAGCATGCAATTGTTCCTCGTATTGCAATTTAATTCTTTTTATTTCTATAAGGCTAATAGGAATGCCTCTCTTTCATTCCAGATTTTTTCATAATGTGGTATTTTTATCTTATTTTTGGTAAGAATAGCCAAAAATTTGTCAATTGCTCACCTCTTTAAAGAATTAGCTTTTGGGGCACCTGGATGGCTCAGTGGGTTAAAGCCTCTGCCTTTGGCTCAGGTCATGATCTCAGGGTCCTGAGATCAAGCCCCTCATCAGGCTCTGTGCTTAGGAGGGAGCCTGCTTCCCTTCCTCTCTCTCTGCCTGCCTCCTGCCTACTTTTGATCTGTCTCTGTCAAACAAATAATAAAACAAAATCTTTTTTTAAAAAAAGAATTAGCTTTTGTATATATTGATTTTCTCTGTTGTGTCTTATTTCATTTATATCTGATCTCATCTTTCAAAATTTCTTTCCTTTTGCTTGCCTTTTAACTCATTCTTCCTTTATCAAGTTTTTATTTTTATTTCTTTATTTGAGAGACTGAAAGAGTGAGTGAGAAGGGAAGAGCAGAGAGACAAAAGCAGTCCTCGCTGAGCACAGAGCCCAACCCGGGGCTTGAGCCCACAACCCTGAGATCATGACCTGAGCCAAAACCAAGAATAGGTCACCTAAACAACTGAGCCACCTATAAGCCCCTAATTTGTTTTTCATTTTGTCATTTCTTATGATGATAGGTTATTAAAGTAATACTTTCTTCCTTTTTAAATATATGTTTATAATCCTAAGTTTCCCTCAAAAAAAACAACTTAACTGTATCCCATAAGACTTTGTATTTTATATTTTCACTTTCAAGAGATGAGCAATTGACAGATTTTTGGCTTTCAATCATCTCAAGGTATTTTCTAACTTCTACTGTGATTTCTTTTCTGACTCCTCTCTCATTTAGGAGTGTGTTATTTATTTTCCACATATTTGTGAATTTTCTGTTTCCTTTTGTGAATGACCTTTATTTTATTGTATGGAGTCATACATTGAGTGACTTTAGTTCTTCAACATGAATACTACATTTATAGGTCTTTTGGTTTTTCAGACTGGATAATCTCAATTGATCTCTATTTATATTCCCTGATTATTTCATCTTTTACTATCACTGAGCTCATCTGGAGAATATTTCATTTCAGTTATAATGCAACTTTCATTTCATTCTGTTCTAATTTTATTTTTAGTATATTCTTGATTTGGTGGGGCACCATTCTTCTACTTCCTGTGTATACTTTTTTGTAAGATTTTATTGATTTATTTGACAGACAGAGATTACAACTAGGCAGAGAGGCAGGCAGAAAGAGAGAGAGGAGGAAGCAGGTTCCCTGCTGAGCAGAGAGCCCAGTGCTGGGCTAGATCCTAGGACTCTGGGATCATGACCTGAGCCAAAGGCAGAGGCTTTAATCCACTAAGCCACCCAGGCACCCCGGTGTATTCTTTAAACATGGTTTTTCTTCAGTTCTTTAACATATGGAAACATAAGAATGACCGTTTTTGTCCACGTCTTTATCCACTCAACCTATATCTGGAGTTCTTTGGAAATGGCTTTAATTAATTGTATTTTGTTTGTTTTTTTTTTTCCTAGTGTATAGATAGCTATACTTCCCTTTTGCTGGAGTATTGTGTAATTTCTTGAGAAAATTAAGGTTTAAACTATATAATGTGGTAACTATAGAAGGTAGATCCTTCCCCTGGGTTTTGAAAGGTAGCCTAAACATCAAGGCCAGATCTCCTGAGACTACATTTCACTCTGTTTTCCCCCCTACATACACATATTTGCACACTTCATATGACTGTATTTTAATTATTAACCTGGGTAGTGGAATGCATATGTCTATTTACTTATTTACTGCTGTTTAATTTTGATGTTATTTTCTTTTTTTCCCCAATTTATTTATTTTCAGAAAAACATTATTCTAAAGCACTGGGTGTGGTGAAAAAATAATGAATAATGTTTTTTTGATGTTATTTTCTAATTATACAATGATTCTCTTTTAGCTGCTACTCCATGGAGTGTGCATCAAGAGTGCAACAAAATCCTATTGGCTTTCTTACCACAAATGTTGTTTTTCATTTCACAAATGAAATGTGAAATTTTCACAAATGTATGCTTTCATATGACTCGAGCTCCCCAATACACTCAAATCAAGAAAGATTCTTAAATACATAGAAAAATGGGGATTCAAATTGTGTCATGCTTTCTGCCTACGCATCATAGACATGTGATGTAAAACGGATATCGAGACAAAAGATTGAGCTTGGTTTTAATTGTTGCATCTAAACACTGTCAGACTGTAGACAAATCAATCATTAAATTATGCTCTTATTTGTAAACTGGGAATAACATCAGCTCTACTTAATACTTTAATATTTATGCATTTTTACATCAAATGTTACATATTTCTACATAAAAGTTATAAAATGCATTTTATTGAGATAAAATGTGTGTATTTTCTCCTGTACCACCTAGTTACTGTATAATATATAGGGTTATAAATTACTTTCTCAAGGTTACACACTCTTAAATTGCATATATGAAACTCAACCTTTTCTTTTTTTCTTTTTTTTCATATAAAACTATGCAAACGTATTACACAGATGTCCTTAGCTCTATTCACAATGCCCCAAATTGGAAAACTACATGTATACACAAGTATATGCATACATAAACAGATATGTATATATATATATATATATATATATATATATATATATATACTTGTATACACAATGGAATAATGTTTTTTTGTTTTTTTTTTAATTTATTTCTTATTTATTTCAGCATAACAATATTCATTATTTTTGCACCACACCCTGTACTCCATGCAATCCTTGCACTCTCTAAAACCCACCACCTGGTTCCCCCTACCTACCATCCCCCCGCCCCTTCACACCCCTTAGATTGTTTTTCCAAGTCCCTATGCTCTCATGGTTCACCTCACCTTCCAATTTCCACCAACTCTCTTCTCCTCTCTATCCTCCTATGTCCTGCATGCTATTTGTTATGCTCCACAAATACGTGAAACCATATGATAATTGACTCTCTCTGCTTGACTTATTTCACTCAGCATAATCTCTTCCAGTCCCTTCCATGTTGCTACAAAAGTTGGGCCTTAGTCCTTTCTGATGGAGGCATAATACTCCATAGTGTATATGGATCACATCTTCCTTATCCATTCGTCCGTTGAAGGGCATCTTGGTTCTTTCCACAGTTTGGTGACCATGGCCATTGCTGCTATAAACACTGGGGTACAGATGGCCCTTCTTTTCACTACATCTGTACCTTTGGTGTAAATACCCAGGAGCCCAATGGCCGGGTCATAGGGAAGTTTTATTTTTAATTTCTTGAAGAATCTCCACACTGTTCTCCAAAGAGGTTGCACCAACTTGCATTCCCACCAACAGTGGAAGAGGGTTCCCCTTTCTTCACATCCCCTCCAACACATGTTGTTTCCTGTCTTGCTAATTCTGGCCATTCTAACTGGTGTAAGGTAATACCTTAATGTGGTTTTAATTTGAATCTCCCTGAGGGCTAGTGATGATGAACATTTTTTCATGTGTCTGATGGCAATTTATATGTCTCCATCGGAGATGTGTCTGCTTTGCACCCGACACGAAATACAAACAACCAAAACCACACATCAACCACCTGAAAATGCAAAAAAGCCACCCTCAACAAGTTGGAAAGAGGACCTCAAGGAGAGCCCTCCACACTCTCCCACACCTTAAGCAAGAAAATCCTCCCACCAAAGCTAACCCAGATCTTCAAGTGCCTGGTGGAGGTGCCTTCCCTCACATCGCAGATGCTGCCTATGAAGGCTTCACTGCAGCTTGTGAAGGTGCAGATGCTCTAACCCCAAAAGCCTTTCTCTGCAGCAGGTTCCCTGGTCTTTCTGGCCTTCTGAGGAGGGAGGAGTGGGGGAAAGGGGAGGGAAGAGACAGGGATCCAGTTAAAAAGGAGGAGAAACAGCAAAACACGGGCACTGGTGAGCCCTAGCAATTTCCCAGGCATCCAGTACTGCAAACTTGGCTGGGAGACCGACCACCCACCCACCATTTCCAGGGACCAAAACAGGGACCGGGGAGTGCACGGGGCGCCCCCATGCGCACCCCACAAACTCTGGGCACAGACCATGCTGCCTCCCACAGGCAGTGGAGATGGCAGCGGCCTGAGAGAGGCCAAGGCGGTCATGGGGAGCGGCCGACTTGTGGACTGCAGCGTGGTGCTGGGGAGGGGGCCGGCAGGGGAGACGCTGGCCGGATCTGGAGGGAGCATGTAGAGGCAGCCAGAGGCCTGTGGCGGGAAATGGGCCAATTCCTTCCCTCTCCCCTCCCAGGCTGGCTCCCTCCCTTTCTCCCTACCTGGGTAAATCTCCCTTTGCCTGGGAGGAATGGTAATGGCGGTGGCAGCGACGGAGGGCCGCTGAGGAGGTGCTGCCAGGGCTGTTGCACTCAGAGCCGCCAGCCTCCAGCGGGAGCGACGGCGCCCCCTGCTGCCGCAGCCTCCCCCAGCCCCAGGATCTCCATTTTAGCAGCGCGGGCCTCCCTCCGCCCTGGGTAGCCACGGAAACTTGTCGTCGCCAGCCCCCTGTAGCCCCCAGCCCTCCCTCCCCTTCCACCCTCTCAGCTAAGAGCAGGTACCTGGTAGGGCTCTCCTTATCGCAGAAGGACAAGGGTGGGCTCTACCCCCGCATGCCCCCCTCCCAAATGCCAAAGTGGCGCCACTGGAAGGAAAATGCCATCCACGAAGTCCTCACAAACCGGCCCCCTCCCTTCTGGGCGACAGTCCTCAGCCCTACCTCTGCCCTTCCTCAGGTGCCAACACCGCTTGTGCAGCCAAAGCAGTCTGCGCAGACGCCGCCGTTTGCTCCGCCGCTGCTACCGCCGCAGACGCCGCCGCCGCCGCTGGAGCCCTGAACGCCCAAGCGGTTGCCGCTTGTGCAGTCCAGCTGTCTGCGCCAATACCGCTTGAACCGCCGACGCCGTCGTCTGTGTGGCCGCCCCTTCCGCAGACAACACTGCCTGCGCTGCCAAGGATGCCGCTTGCTCCGTTGAAACCACCTCCATCTGCACCGCCGCTTGCGACGCCGAAGCCGCTGTCTGCACTGTCGCTGCTACCGACGCTGCTGAAGCCGTGTCTGTCTGCACCGCCGCCGTTGTCTGCGCCGACGTCGCTTGCACCGTTGACGCCTTCCTCGGCGCCATCTCTGATTTCGGCGTTGACGTCCTCTGCGCCGTCACCGACGCCGCTTGTTCCGCCCCTAAAGCCGCTGCCACTGCTATCCCCGCCGTCGCCGCCGCTTATGCCGCTGCCGCCACCGCTTGAGCCCTGGACGCTTTCGGAGCCGAAGCCGCTTATGCAGCTGAAGGTATCTGCCCCTACGCCGCTTGGCGCCCTCAACGCCGCTGTCTGCGGCCACTGCTTACGCCGCAGGGCCGCTTGCGCCTCTGACGCAACCGCTTCCGCCGCCGCCACTGTCTGCGCCGCCAGCGCCATCAGCCTCCGTAGCGGGGACGGCGCAGTCGGGGCATCCCTGGGCGGCTTAACCGGTGTCTGAGGCGGTGCAGAGGGCGTTGACCGGAGAAGAGGCGGCGGCGCAGGTGGCGGCGTCGCCAGACAAGCGGGGAGGGCGTCGGCGGCGCAAGCCGCCTAGGCTGCACAAGCGGCGTGGGGGTTCAAGTGGCGATGGCGGCCCAGACGGCGGTGGCGAAGCGGTGGCGGTGGTGGCGCTGATGGTAGCGGCGGCGGCAGAGTCGGCGGCGGCAGCGGTAACAGCGGAGGTGCAGACAGCGGCGTCAGCGGCGCAGGCGGTGGCTGTGCAGATGGCGGAAGCTTTGGTGGCGGCGGCCTTGTCGGCGGCGGCGCCGGCGGTGGCGGCGGCGGAAGCGGCGGTGGCGCAGACAATGGCGTCGGCGGTTCAGGCGGCCTCTGGGCAGAAAGTGGTGGCGGTGCAGGCGTCAGTCGCTTTGGTGGTGGCGGCATTGTCGGCTGTGGCACAGGCGGTGTTGGCTGCGGAAACGGCGGCAGCACAGACGACGGTGTGGTCGGTGCAAGCGTCATTGGCGCAGAGTTGGACTGCACAAGCGACAACCGCTTGGGCGTCCACGGCTCCAGCAGTGGCAGCAGCGGCGTCCGCGGTGGTAGCAGCGGTGAGCAGACAGCGGCGTCGGCGCAGACTGCGTCGGCTGCACAAGCGGTGTTGGCGACTCAAGCGGCAGATCCGGCACAGATGGCAGCAACACAGATGGCAGCAACGCAGATGCCGGAGGGGGCTGTGGAAGAGGCGGCAGCGGCAGCTCCAGGGAGCCCCAGCAACTGAGGAAGGGCAGAGGTAGGGCTGAGGACTGGCGCGGAGAAGGGAGGGGGGCAGATTTGGGAGGAATTCCTGGATGGCACTTCTCCTTCCATTGGCGCCACTTTGGGCTTCGGGGTGGGCGGGCTGGGGTACAGCCAACCCTTGTCCTTGCAGGATAAGGAGAGCCCGACCAGGTACCTGCTCTGAGCTGAGAGGGTGGAAGGGGAGGGAGGGTTGGTGGCAAGAAGGGGCTGGCGACGACAAGTCTCCGTGGCTCCCCAGGGCCGAGGGAGGCCCGCGATGCTAAAATGGAGATTCTCGGGGATGGGGGAGGCTGCGGCGGCAGTGGGCCAGGTCGCTCCTGCTCAGGCCTGGCTGCTCTGGTGCAGCAGCCCTGGCGCCTGCTCCTCAGCGGCCGTCCGCCGCTGCCACCGCCGTGGCCATTCCTCCCAGGGAAAGGGAGATTTACCCTGGTGAGGAGGGAGGGAGGGAGCCAGCTTGGAAGGGGAGAGGGAAGGAGCCAGCCCACTCTCCGCCACTGGCCTCTGGCTGCCTCTGCGTGCCCCGTCTGATCCAGCCAGCATCTCCTCTGCTGCACTCCCCCGCCCCCCAATAGCCCCACACTGCAGTCCTCAAGTCCGCCCGCTCCCCGCTCCCATGGCGTCCTCTCTTTGGCCGCTGCCATCTCTGCCGCCTGTTAGAGGTAGCAGGGTCTGGGCCCTGAGGTTGTGGGGTGCCCTTGGGGGCACCCCGTGCACTCCCCGGTCCATGTTTGGGTCCCTGGAAAGGGTGGGTGTTTGGTCTCAGAGCCAAGTTTGCAGCACTGGATCCCTGTCTCTTCCCTCCCCTTTCCCCCACTTCTCACTCCTCAGAAGGCCAGAATGACCAGAGAACCTGCTGTAGAGAAAGGCTTTTGGGGTTTGAGCATCTGCACCTTCAGAAGCTGCGCTGAAGCCTTCATAGGCAGCCTCTGCCTTGTGAGGGAAGGCACCTCCACCAGGTACTAGAAGATCTGGGTTAGCTTTGGTGGGAGGACTTTTGTTGCTTAAGGTGTGGGAGAGTGTGGAGGGCTCTCCTTGAGGTCCTCTTTCCAACTTGTTGAGGATGGCTTTTTTATATTTCCAGGTGGTTGATGTGTGGTTTTGGTTGTGTGTATTTTGTGTTGGGTGCAAAGGGGTCCTTTTCACCGCATGACTTGTGGGAGGACATTTGTCCAAGTTTTTGTCTCATTTCTAACGGGCTGGATTGGTTTGCCACTTGTATCCATTGGGTTATTGGTATGGATGGGCTCAAAAAGAGAGGAAGCAGGGATTTTTCTGTGGATTGGAGGAGTTTACACATGTTCTTTTTTTTTTTTTCCCAATTTATTTATTTTCAGAAAAACAGTATTCATTATTTTTTCACCACACCCAGTGCTCCATGCAAGCTGTGCCCTCTATAATACCCACCACCTGGTACCCCAACCTCCCACCCCCCCGCCACTTCAGACCCCTCAGACTGTTTTTCAGAGTCCATAGTCTCTCATGGTTCACCTCCCCTTCCAATTTACCCAAATTCCCTACTACTCTCTAACGCCCCTTGTCCTCCATGCTATTGGTTATGCTCCACAAATGAGTGAAACCATATGATAATTGACTCTCTCTGCTTGACTGATTTCACTCAGCATAATCTCTTCCAGTCCCGTCCATGTTGCTACAAAAGTTGGATATTCGTCCTTTCTGATGGAGGCATAATACTCCATAGTGTATATGGACCACATCTTCCTTATCCATTCATCCGTTGAAGGGCATCTTGGTTCTTTCCATAGTTTGGCGACTGTGGCCATTGCTGCTATAAACATTGGGGTACAGATGGCCCTTCTTTTCACGACATCTGTATCTTTGGGGTAAATACCCAGGAGTGCAATTGCAGGGTCGTAGGGAAGCTCTATTTTTAATTTCTTGAGGAATCTCCACACTGTTCTCCAAAGAGGCTGCACCAACTTGCATTCCCACCAACAGTGTAAGAGGGTTCCCCTTTCTCCACATCCTCTCCAACACATGTTGTTTCCTGTTTTGTTAATTTTGGCCATTCTAACTGGTGTAAGGTGATATCTCAATGTGGTTTTAATTTGAATCTCCCTGAGGGCTAATGATGATGAGCATTTTTTCATGTGTCTGATAGCCATTTGTATTTCTTGATTGGAGAAGTGTCTGTTCATATCTTCTGCCCATTTTTTGTTCTTTTGACCATGTGTAGAACGGTTTTAATTTGCCTGTCCTGAATTACGTTTTCTTCTCCTGAGCGATTTGGTGGTGGAGGTACAGTTATGCTGGTTGTTGTGCTTTTCCTGTCTTGAGCGGCAAATGTCTGTTCCTTTCTTGTGTTGAAGATAAACGTTGGGGTTGGATAAAGAAAGTGTAATTTTTGCAAAGCTCAGTTGTCAGTTTGTGTTTATTTTCTAATGATCTTCTGCAGTGGTGATGGGTGTCTTTCTAGACAGTGTTAAGATACACATTAGTCTTTTTGGGCAGCATACAATCTCCTTTCTTTTGTAGCAAGGGGTAGTTACTTCTGTAGGTTATTACTGTAGGCTTTGCCGTTTAGCTCATTGGTTTGGGGATAATGTAAAATTGAGACCTTTGTGTAGAGGATAGTCTGCTTTTCCTTGGTTGCCTGCCATTTTCTGAGGCCAAGCCAGCTAACCTGTCAGTGTATGCTGTTAGTTGCTGGGATGGGAGGTTTGACTGACGTAGGCTCATCCTGTGCTTCAGTCAATACTGAAGAAATTCCAAGATGAATAAAAACAATTTTGGTAGGGACGCCTGGGTGACTCAGTGGGTTAAGCCACTGCTTTCGGCTCAGGTCATGATCCTGGGGTCCTGGGGTCCAGTGGGGAGCCTGCCTCTCTCTCCACCTCTGCCGGCTTCTCTGCCTGCTTGTGTGCTTTCTCTCTCTCTTTATGCCCCCCCCACCACAAAAAAAAAAAACTATTTTGGTAAACGGCATCTGGGTGAGGAAGTGGTCAGCACTAAGTCAATTTGTTAGAACTTCAGGTAATAGTGGATCTCTGGATATCTTCTTTGCAGTCTGAACTGAAACATGCTGTATTGTTTTGGCTCTCAGTTTCTCTTTGGCTCTTTCACCTGGGCCTTTTTGGTTGTGTTGTCTTCCTCCCCATGGGGAAGTTCCCTTCTTCTTTTTAAGGGAAGGGAGTTTTGTGTTTGTTTGTTTGTTTTTAAGGCTTATTTATTCTCTTAAAGATACTTGTTTCCTTGAGAGAGTCTCTGTGGGGGCAGGGGAGGGCAGAGGGACAGAGAGAGAATTTCAGGTACACTCTGCACTGAGCCAGGAGCCAGACTGAGGGCTCAATCCCAGGACCCTGAGATCATGACCTGAGCCAGAGTCAGGAGTTGGATGCTTAACCCGTAGAGCCACCCAGGCACCCCTTTAAGTAAACTTTTTGAACCGCAGCATATATACAGAGAAGTGCAGAGATCATAAGCCAAAAGCTTGAGGAACCTTCACAAGGGGAACACACCATGTGACATTACACCCAGGACCCCAGAGTCTGTGATAACCCTCGTGAGGGTCACTTCTGCCATGGTTCTTGACTTCCGTTGCTGGGGAGCTGTTGTGCATGTTCGTGAATTTGGTGTATGTGGAGTCATCCAGTTGTATGCACTCCTGGGCCTGCCTTACGGAGAGTCATCCGTGTTTGTGTGTGTGGTTGTGAGTTTACCAGTGCTGCTGTTTCATCCTCACACTATTTTAGAGCTCCACTCTGCGTGTAGACCCTTAGACATCCTAGAAATAGGATAGCTCCTTGGTGCCTTTTAATTACCTGCATCCTTGAACACAGGTGTCTTCTTTCAGCTGTAGTGTAAGGATCAAGCCTGGTGTGTGGAACTTTTCTACAGCCCATAAACGGAGAAAGCTTTTGCCTCCTCAGTTGTAGAGTTCTATCAGTCACCGCTCTTTCAAGTCATTGGTGAAGTGGATAGAAAATGCCTGCTTTCAGGGAACCAAACGGATGTTGAAAAGGTGAGACAATTAAGTCTTCAGTGGTGGGAGGCGCACCCATGGAATAAATGAGTCCATGGGAGAGATAGTTAGTGTCTGTGGGTACATTGGGAAAGGCCTTACTGAATCTGGGATTTATGATTCTTGGAGGTCGTTTGTTGGGCAGACCCATACAAGTTAGTTGTTTGTTCCCTCCTCCATCCTTTTTCAGCTCTTCCTTCACTTCAGAGGTCATCCACACCTTTCCACTTCGCCCCACAGGCTGGTAACTACCATTTACTGTATAATAACCATCACCAGCCTTATGCGTCCAGGCCCAAGGCAAGCAAATCCAACTCTCTCTGCTTGGTCAAATTAAATTACGTGGCAGTTTTCATTGCCTTTTTATTTTCTTTTTTTAAAAGATTTTACTTATTTATTTGACAGAGATCACAAGTAGACAGAGAGGCAGGCAGAGAGAGATAGAGGAGGAAGCAGGCTCCCTGCCAAGCAGAGAACCAGATGTGGTGCTGGATCCCAGGTCCCTGGGATCATGCCCTGAACCAAGGCAGAGGTTTTAAGCCACTGATCCACCCAGGTGCCCCTCTCATTGCCTTTGAAATAATGTTCAAATGCCATGCATCACGAGGGGCTCCTGATTCAGTTCTTTTGTGTTCCTTTAGGATTTCTTCAAGCAGACTGCCACCAATCCAGATGTGCCCTCCACATATAGGGGTCTGTGTTTACTTCCAACTGCTTGTGTCTTGGGCTGGGACCATGGGACCTCATTTCCATACCTTCACACCTTCTCTTCCTCTGGATTTTCTCTGAAATGCTTTCCCTTGCTTCTTTGTCCTGCCTCACTACCATTTGGACTCCTAGATGTCTCAGGAAGCCTTTTCATCACTCCAGTGAGGTGTAGCTCATCTTTGCAACACTCCAATTGTATTTTTATTGGTTTGCCTCACCCTCCAAATCATGTACAATTCATTTAACACTTGAACAGAAGTTTTATTGGATCACCTATTACATTTTACCATTTTTGAGGGTAGGACCTTTTAAAAACAAAACAAAACAACCTAATGATTTTGAGAGAGGGAGGGAGGGTGGGGACAGAGAGAGAGAAAGTTTTAAGCAGTTTTCATGCAGACTCTGAGCCCCGCATGAGGCTCCATCTGATGTCCCTGAGATGCTGAGCATCTGACCCTTAACTGATTTGAGCCACACAGGTGCCCCCTGAGGGCAGGACCTCTCTTTTCACATCTTTATTTTTCTAAACTGTGTAGTACAGTGCCTGGCAGTGACAGGGCTTCAGGAAAAGTGTATAGAATAGATGAAGGTGAGTTTTAGTTGGAACCCGCCTCAAACTGTTCCATCCATTTGAAAGTTTTATATAATAAATAAGCTTTCATACTAGGGCTTGAATCCTGTGTCTGTAATGATACTAGGATAGGGGAAAGTTGTCTTTATGAAGTGTGTCCTTAAAAGTAATATAGCTGTTTTTCTCATTTTGTTTATCTCACCAGGGGCTGGAAATTAAACCCAGAACTTGAGTCTTGGATGCTGTAGGCAGTGCCTTGAAAGAACTTCCTGGAACGGTGTGGAGCTTCAGAGCATGAGCACATTGACCTGAGCAACAACTAGATGATTCCTAATCCTTTTTGGGTGTCCATTTGGTTATTTACGTGGCCAAGAAAGTCTTAAAAGTCTGCTGAGGAAGTGCAGATCCATCATGCGCAAAATCGGTTTTGAGGAACTAGATGGGTGTGCACGTGACCTGGTGTCTAAAGGCAGTTTAAGCATGGGAACAGAACATGTTGGGTATCAATGGAGTGGTTATGCTGTCCATCGTGTAAGTTGTCTTGTGCTCATATACCTATAAGTTGGAAGTTGTACACAGAGTATATTCTGTTGAGGACTGTGGATTAATTCTGTTAAATGGAAGTCTTGACCATTCACTCCACGTATTGAGCTTTAATTTCAGTTCTATGCAGTGATTGACTGTTGTGTCCAAGAAGAATTGTCAGTAAAGACACTGCAAGAAAACTGCAGTGTTAGTCAGAAATCAGGAATAGTGGAAATCATAAGGTAAACAAGGGAAATTTTAATTTTTCAACAGGATTAGATCATGCTCTCCTTTCCCTCCCTTTCTCAGTTTAGAAAAACTATTTATTTATTTATTTTTTTTAAGATTTATTTATTTATTTATTTGAGAGAGAGAGACAGTGAGAGAGAGCATGAGCGAGGAGAAGGTCAGAGAGCGAAGCAGACTCCCCATGGAGCTGGGAGCCTGATGTGGGACTCGATCCCGGGACTCCAGGATCAAGCTCTGAGCCGAAGGCAGTCGTCCAACCAACTGAGCCACTCAGGCGTCCCTAGAAAAACTATTTAAATAATCCTTTGGTTGAGAGAAGAAACTGGTAGAAGGGATATGTTAAAAAAAATCTTACTTAAAACTTCATATTAAGAGCATTTGCAATACATTTTAAGGTGAAGTTGCTTTTGCGGGGAACAGGTAATTAAAAGGGATGTAGAATGCCAGTATTATCAGTCAGTATTGGATCTTCAAATCTATCGAGTACTTGGTGGTTAGTCAGGGAGAAAATAAACCTGATGACTGCTTTCTGAGAAGAGATGAGATTTCCTATGTACGGTAGAAGGTTTATACACTGTTCATTCTTTTCTAGAAGTAAAAGTTGTCGAATATCATAAGTCTGCCAGAATATTCCAGGTTTCAAGAAATAAAAATTCAGCTTAAAACGAACTTCAGTCAAAACCAAACCATTCTGGGGCGTCTGGGTGGCTCAGCGGGTTAAGCCTCTGCCTTTGGCTCAGGTCATGATCTCAGGGACCTGGGATCGAGCCCCAGATCGGGCTCTCTGCTCAGCGGGAGCCTGCTTCTTCCTCTGTCTCTGCCTGCCTCTCTGCCTACTTGTGATCTCTCTCTGTCAGATAAATAAATAAAATCTTTAAAAAAAACAAAAAACCAAAAACAAACCATTCTGTGGTCTTGGGGTGCCTGCGTTGCTCAGTTGGTTAAGCATCTCCCTTTGGCTCAGGTCAGGATCCTGAGGTCCTGGGATTGAGCCCCACATTGGGCTCCCTGCTCAGAAGTTCTTACTTGGAGGGAAATGGGGCACTTACCCAGGTGGATAGGAGGTAGCTAGCATAATAACACCTGCTTGTAACTGTGTTAATAGCATAATGTTAATAGTGTAATGTGTTCACTTTGAGTTTCAAACTTTAATAAGCATGAAGGTTGGAACTCAGTTTATCTGGTTCTACCAAAGCCTCTTTTGAATTTTGATCCCATGAAGGAGAGAGACGATCAGCGCATTGGTAAAATTTAAAAAATAACTGATGTATTTGTAGGGTATTTTCCTGTATCATTCCATATATTCCTGATTCTCCTTTCTTTTGTTTGTGAAGGTGGTAATACATGCTTAGAAGAAATTAGGGGACAAAACAACATAAAGGTCACTTTTATTCTGCCCAAGCAGAATTACTTTTATTTGACCAATTTATTTGTTTGTTCCCTGGACCACAAATATTTGCGTAATTATAGTTTTCTAGGTGCTGTTTAATATGCTAGTTCATTGAATTTTGAAAGTGCTATAGGTTGTAGTTCCGTGTAGGATTGGGGGTATCAGGCAGTGTATGATACAAAACTAATTGAGTCTCTGGTTTGAAAGACATAAGTTCTGACCTGTTGGTTCTCTGTGGTTCATTTTGGGTTTTTCTTCTCTAAGGAAATTTTTTGTGATCACTTCATAGTTTTAGGGATTCCTTTTTGTAGGAAATAAAGCTAACCTCCAGTTTCCAGTTTTCTTTCTGTTTCGTTTTATTTTGTTTTGCTTTGGGGGAGAATGAAAATATGTCTCTGGATTCTTAGTATCTGTGGCGTGATTAACTTTGCCAAAGTCTTTCATGAAGAGAAAAAGTATGGAAGGCAATCCAGATTTAATGTCTTTCTACTAAATTTGTTTAATGTTGTGGTGCTCCAACTTTCCTGTGTATCGGAATCTGCTGGAATGCTTGTTGAAACACATTGCTTGATTTCTGGCTCTACCCACCACCTTCTGGGTTTTTTTTTTTTTATGAAGTAGGTCTGGGTGGGGCCTGTGAATTTGCATTTATTTATTAGAAGTTACTAGGTGATGTTAGTGCTGCTAGTGCTGGTCTAAAGAGAACTATTGGGAACTATTGGTTAGATGACCTTAAATGCGAAAGAGAGGCCAGCCATGTTTCTTAATGAAACTGGAGATAGTTTTGATGTTACAGAAAATTGATGTTTTGGTATTTCACAGGGAATTTAAGAGAAGTGATATCCATTCACGTTTTAATTAATTTATTAATTAATTAAAATGATTTTATTTGTCGGGGGAGGTGGGGGAGAATGAGGAAGCACAAGCAAGGAGAGCAGCAGGCAGAGGCAGAA
Source organism: Neogale vison (assembly GCF_020171115.1). Taxonomy (NCBI): domain Eukaryota; kingdom Metazoa; phylum Chordata; class Mammalia; order Carnivora; family Mustelidae; genus Neogale; species Neogale vison. Next base: position 218,220,065 of record NC_058101.1, read on the forward strand.
GCAGGTTCCCTGCTAAGTGGGAAGCCCCATGGGGGATTTGATCACAGGACCCTGGGATCATGACAGGAGCTGAATTCAGTTGCTTAAGTGCCTGAGCCACCAAGGCATCCCTACATTCATTTTTTTCACTTAGAGCTGGAATTAGGTGCGATTTATTAATAAAGACATTGTGTGTAGTACAAGAGCACTTAATCAATTGGGGAACCATATCCACTAAATTTTTATCGTTCACATTGAAAAGTCAGATATTGTCTTGGGCTATTAATATGTGTGTTGGATTTCAGATCCATGTAGTTTTAAAGGCTATTTCTTTGTAATGTATGTTAGAGCCGAGTTTGATAGGTTCTTGAACTAACTTTTCAATAGAATGTTGGCCAAAGAATATGAATAGATAGTTAAAGAATGACAAATCAAGTCCAGAAATATGAGAAATATATAACTTCTATTACTTCAATACAAAACAACATTGTTGGCAAGTCAGATTTTAAAGACTACAAAAATCTTAGTGCATCTTGTAAGAAGTGGACATTGTAACAGCCTTGGTGGCTAAGATAAGCTGCTTTGATTTTCTGAAGGCCAGTTGGTAGCAATTCCTTTAAAAATATTTTTAGCTTGTGACCCAGCATTTGCACTAGGAATTAGTGTTCTCTGCATATACATTTTCTGTGTAAATTCATTTGTTACATCATTATTACAACAAAAAATAGCTTCCTGGCCAATGCACTCATTAAATGTTGGTAGTATGCTTCATGAGGGGCAGGTCTTTTGCTAAGACCACAAGGGTCTGTGGCCCAAAATGTGGAGTTTGATAGTAATTCTTGCTGCAAGTTAAAAACAAACAAACAAAACTGTCTACATAGAGGTCAGGGAATTGATGCAAAACTGTGTAATAGTTACAAATATTTTGCAGGTCTTAATAATGTCAGCTTTACTTTTCGTATGGTAAAACTGGAAATAACCCAAATGTCCTTCAGTACATGAGTGGCACATCCATACCAGATGGAATACTTCTCAGCAATTAAGAAGGAACAAACTCTGGATGCATGCAGCAACTAGTGTGGATTTCAAGGGCATGATGTTGAGTGGAAAAAGCCAATCTGTACAGGTGACACACTGTAGGCAGCCATTCACGTTTTTGTTATCACAAAGTTAGATTAGCAGTCACCAAAGGGTTAGGGCTGATGAGGCTAATTAATTAATTAATTAAGGTTGATTAAATTAACCTTAATTAATAATTAATTAATTAATTATATTTAACAATAAATAAATGATTTTATTTTTTGGAGGAGGTGGGGGAGAATGAGGAAGCACAAGCAGAGAGAGCAGCAGGCAGAGGTAGAAGCAGGCTCCCTGCTAAGCGGGAAGCCCCATGTGGGATTTGATCCCAGAACTCTGGGATCATGACAGGAGCTGAATTCAGTTGCTTAAGTGAATTCAGTTCCGGTTGTGACTGGAAAGGGGTACTGAGAGGGAATGTTTTTGTGTTGATGAAATCTGATCTTGATTGTGGTGGTTGTTACCTGAATCGACACTTGTGAGTAGGTGACCTAAAATGGTACACATGCGTCCCGATGTCAGTTTCCTGGTTTTGATGTCCTGTAATCCAGAGGATGCAACCCTGTCTGGGAAATGGGGTGGAAATTATATGGGACTTCATACTGTTTTTGCAATACCCTGTGAATCTGTAATTATTTCAAAGAAAAATGTGAAGTTTTAGAAAGAATATCTAATAAAAGGAAGTGTTCACAGTATTAGAATAAAACAAGTTTCAAAGTGATAAAACGTATGATCCCACTTTAATATTTCATATCACTTAATACATTTACCTGGAAGTAATGAGTGATCAAAATATTCTGAGCAGTAGCATGGTGGATTCTTTTGGATTCTTTTGTGAGTGTGTGTATACTTCTCTATAACGTCAATAGTTTAGATGAGCTGGTATCACTTTTGTCGTTTGAAAAACTGTATTCATAATAAGTTCCAAAAATCTAATTCTGGAATGTTGAAATTTAAATAACAGTTACATTGAGATTGTAAATTTTTGTTTATATTGGTTACACCAAGTTAGCATTTAAATAGCGCTTAGCTGAGATTGGAGAGTATATTTATCCTCTAAAACGTGTTGTGTATGTAAATTTAAAGCTGTTTTTTTTGCTCTTGGTATGACAAATGTCCTGTTTGATGTTCTGACTCCACAGTGTTGCCCAATGTAAGTATATACATTGCAGGCCACATGAAACTTCAAGCTTCATTAACCACATTGAGAAAGTAAAAAGCAGGCAAAATGATTATTTTTAAAGATTCTATTTATTTTTTTGTCAGAGAGCAAGAGCAGGAGCAAGAGCTCGAGCAGATGTGCTCTCAAGCCAGAGAGCCCCTGTGGGCACATGCACAATCCAGGGGGAGGGGCTGGCAGAGGAGGCCGACCAGGCAGAAATGAGAAGCAGGCTCCCTGGTAATCAAAGAGCTGGATGTGGAATTTGATTCCAGGACTCTGAGATGACAACCTGAGCTCAAGCTTAATTAACTGAGCCACCCAGGTGTCCTTTGTTGAAATCAATTTTAAGAAATTTAGACCCCCTACCCCTCACCAGGACCCTGTGAGCACTTTAACAATTCCTTTGGAAACTTTATCTCTAAACCTCCCAGATAGTGTTGACGATCATTCCCAAGCATATGGCCTACTGATAGACATGTAAAGGGTCTCACAAAAAGGTTTTACTACTAGTAGTGAATAACCTTTCCCCCCAAAAATAACTGGCCCCTCAAGGTCCTAGAAACCTTGCTTCCAAAATTCCTTAGAGACTGACACCATCCCTAATCCCTTTGCCATCTTAAAAGTATATAATAGACCACTCCTGAGAACCCCAGGGCAGCATCTTTTCCTGCCCACAGGTCCTGTCACCATACTTTAATAAATCACCATTTTGCACCAGAGAGGCCTCAAGAATCCTTTCTTGGTACTGAGCTCCAGACCTCACCCCACTAAACCTCACATATGTTCTAGAAGTTCATCATTTGGCGTCCATCTGGGGCTGTGAGTCTTTACATTTGGACTCTGAGCTTTGGTGCAAAGTTGGTGAGTCCGTTCTCGCTCCTTCCTTTACTCTCACTTCAGGGCTTTTCAAGGAGTATGGTCTTATTGGAACACTTGCATGTCAGTTGCTCTGGCTTTAATCCTCTAGCCCGTGGCTAATCCACAGGGAAGAAAACATCAGATTTTTGGCTGGAAGTTAGTACGCTGGCCGGAATGGTAATAAGACCCAGAAACTTGATGTTGTCTCTTTATTCCTGTTCTTACATAAAGATGGCTTTCTTGGGCACGGGACAGCCACCTAAGTCACCAGGAAGGACCGCTGCCATTCTTAAGACTCCCATGTGAGGTTTCTTCCTGAATGATCTAATGTGATCTCCTCCACATGCCTGGCCTAGCCACTTCCTGCCATGGGACCTCCACTGGGAGATGGCCAAAAGCAGTACACGATTGAATTAAAATGCAACCGTGGATTGTTTCCTAGTGAAGTGGGCGGTAAGGACCCTATGTGTTGGAATGTCACATAGACCATGATGGGTTTCAGTCTTTATTGTTTCACGTCAGTGTCTTCTCCAAACTACTTAAAGCTATGAAATTGGGTAATTTCCCCTTGACAAACATTTTTTTTTTTGTTTCCCATGGGTTAAAAATGGCAGGGCAGCCCCACAACTTCTAGAGTATAGGATGGCACAATATCCTAGTCTATTCACCGGGCACCCATCTGTAGCCTAGGATGCGATGGGGAAGAAGAGGGACGCCGGCACCCCTCCAGGGCCTTTTATGGCAGGAATGCCTTCCCGAGAAGGTAGAGTGGAGATCAATAGAGAGGTCTTGAGGGACGCCTTCTTGAGGGCGGCTTTTGACATATGGGCAGCTCTGACATATCCTGTGTGGGACGCCACCCAGGCATCAGGGGGGATTCGGTAATGGACCTTCTTTCCTTTTCTGGGAGCATGGTTTCAGTAGGCTTCTTCAGTCCCAAGGACTCTACCGTGGGATTTCTTTGAACCCACTGGAAATAATTTGGATTGCAGAACTTAGAAGAGGACTGAGCTCCTGTAACACTGCATGGCCTCAGTGGGATCTATCAGTTAGATCTCCTGTACAGGAAACAGGGTGAATAAACCTAGGGTGCCTTCATTGTTTATGCCTAAGCCATCATTGCTCTACACCAGGACCCCGACCTAAGGGCGTTTTGCAGAATGTGTTTTCCTGAACGAGTGAGCTAGTCAACTCCCTCCTGACATATTGGGTGATAATTACGTAAATAAGCCTTCTAGTAAACCCAGGTTGCTAGGTCACCCCTGGGAAAGGGGACTCTGATTTTCCCTCTGTTTCTCCTCATAGATGTGGGGGCTTCTCCCTTACTCATCTCTGAGTTAATGGCTATAACTGGAGCCAACTGGGGTTAGTCTAATTCGAGATGGAGACTTTGAGGAATATTACCAGGCAGCTGCCAAAGCTCCCTTTGTTTCAAGGAAATTCCCTTTCTTCTTTGGCCTGACATGGACTGCTTAACCCCTCCTTCCTGGCGGGAAAATATGGCTTCTGCTCCTCTGTTGGAGTTGTCCTTTTAACCATTGATGGTACTCTAAGGTTTGCTCTTCCAGACTAAGGAAACTTTTTTCTTAAGAGGTCCTTGACTTACAGCAATGTAAAAATATTTATTTGTAAATAAAACATTCACCTTTTCTCTCTATCTGAACCCTGTAAAACTCAAAAGGTCTCAGTAAGTATTTTCCTCCATGGCAATCAGTCATTTGAGTAAGTTCAATAAGAATCTGTTCTCCTTGTAATAGAACCATGGGAAACATGGGTTATTTTACCAAGGCTTTGACTGGAATGCCCTATCTGAGAAAGACAAAAAGAACAACTCAGATATGACCAGACAGCTTTAAGGAACTAAGGTTGCCATTTTGAAACCTGGAGCCATAAAGCCCCTTGGAACTGTTGGCCCAATACCTGGCTTACAGTGTTCCCAGCAGCCTCACCAGGTGAGTAAAGAATGTCACTTCCTGGCAGGTGCTGGAACCTCGGGATACCCTTGGGGACCTCAAGAAGAGGAATTCACCCAAATCGACAGGTATTGCAGGCATGTCTGATGGCAAGTACATGGCTTGGCTTCTGGCCTGGAGAGGCTATAACAAGTTCAACCTAGAAATTAATTACAAGAAGTTCCAGTACAGCAGATTCTAAAAGATCTATATGATCACTCACTGTTCTTGCTGAGCTTATGTAAATAATTAGGCCACATTTGTTAAAACTGGACTTGTTTTTCAAATAAACTAGTGCTGATTTGGCTATCTCTGGAAATGAGGGTTATTTTAGAGAGAAAGATTATGTTTTAATAACACCTTTATGAAGGTTACATTCTAGATTGGATTGTCTTTAAATGTTTGTTTACCTAAGCTAAACAATTTGAGGTGAACTTCAGAAAAGTTGCACAATAGCTCATTCAGAGGATCTTCTTGCATTTTTATTCTGGGGGGGTTATAACAAGAGCCCATGGCACTTGGTTAAACAACTGGAAAATAGAATTGATTCCCAAACAATTGTGTAACTTAACTATCACCTTGACTATTGTACTTCTCTATAGAGCATAACTGTTCAGATGTTACTGATCTTGCTTACTGTATTTGGCCAGATTTAAGATGCCCCTGTATAAAATACAAATTATAGTTGGTTTACTGATGACAGTAGTTTTCATGAAAAGAGTAAGAAAATCTAGGTGTGCCATAGTGCCCACTAGCACTTTGCAATTGCCAAAGCCTTAAAAAGTTAAATATTTCCTGCATTCAGCCTGGCATCCACAATCTTCTGGAAAGGTAGAAAAAACTAATCATACTTTAAAATGTCATATTACTAAGCTTAGTCTATAAACCTAGGAAAATTGAATTACTCTCCCATCAATAGGACTTCTCACGATGAGAACTACTCCAAAACAACCTCTAGGACTCAGCCCTTTTGACTTATTACATAATAATATTATATAATAATGATTATTATTATTATGTAGTAATGAGTTATTATATATATGTATATCAAATATCTCTTTCCATAGATCTGTTATTAGATGAAGATTATAATGCCTTATTAAATACTCACTAGAGGCTGGTTTAACTTATCAGATACTCAATGAAGATACTAATCATGTACTCCCCAAACCCGATTTAATTATAGCTGAAAACCCACCCCATATAAATCTCAGAGACATGGTTTATTTAAAAAAAAAAAATTGGAAGTCACATACAACAGAAAGCCTACATCCAAAATGGAAAGGTCCATATCGGGTCATACTCCCGATGCGTACTCCCACTGCGGGAAAGCTAGATAGACACTCTTCCTGGGTGCATATATCTAGAGTAAAACCCTAACCTCCTTCACAGGGACCCAGTGAGCAAATGAATGTGCCTTCTTACTCCTGTGAGCCCATAGAAGACCTCAAACTTCTCTTCAAGCCAAAATGAAGGTTGTAATTCTCTTTATCTTTTTTTCACCTATCTTAACTGACAGTTCCTTTCTACAGTGGGCACAGCCTTATACTGAACTACATAATCAGTTTGTTGGATATGTGGAATTTTGCCTATGTCAAGTACATCCAGGTTACCCTGGTGTGTTTTGCCTTTACAGTGCACTGATTGGCATTCTCTGCAGGATTATATTTCAGATATAATATATGGAGACAGTATGTACCAGGATAACACTATCACTAATCCAGATGTTTCTTCCTGGCCCATCCTCATTGAAACATGGAGTTCACCAGGACCCCATGACCAAGCTTTTTCATACTCTCAAACTATTAAAGTCCTAACTGACCTTACAAGCCCACAAATTAATACCCACCAACTAGGGCCTAAGCCTAAGCTACAAAACCCTCCTCATCGCTATACCAAGGATGGCATATATCAAATTTGGGATACATATTTGTGGTTCCTACCCACCATTGGACAGCTCAGTCAAAAGGCAATTTTAGGCCAGGACCAAAGAAATCGTACATATGATACATGGGCAAAATGCACACGACATCTGGGACGGCTATCATTAGAAATGCGTTCTGAAATAATAGTACTCCAGGCTACTGGCAGGTTTGCTACTGATTGGGTAAGGTGACCTGGCATTAGATGGACAGCCCCAGATGGAACTCACTGAATATGTGGAACTAACCTATGGCCCTGGCTTCCTCCAGGGTGGATAGGTCGCTGCACCTTAGGATTTGCCTGGATTCATGAGCATGATACTATAATCATCACTACTCCAGCTAATCTCCCAGTTTAAAGCATAGATGGACATGATCTGTTTTTAAGTGGTATGATCACTTCACATCCATTTTTGCTCCATCTGTGGGACTAGAGGATTTCATTTGGCATGTAGAAGTCCTTAATAAATATACTGCAAAGGCACTCAGTGATTCACTAAATAGCATCTCCTTACTTACTATCAAAGTCTCACAGATGCGCAAGGCAGTCCTACAAAACAAGATGGCCTTAGATGTCCTGACAGCAGCATAGGGTGACACATGTGCAATTATCAAAGCAGAATGTTCTGTGTACATCCCAGAATATCACAGAAATCTCACAGGACTAATAAAAGATAAGAATACCCAGATTGAGGCTCTGCAGGTTCATTCTCTCTCTCTCTCTCTCTCTTTCTCAGTGATTGGTTAAGGTCCTGGTTCAAAGGAGGACTGTGGACAACAGTTAAATATCTCCTTTTTGGCGTTCTCATCCTTTCGGCCTTGATAATCTTAATGTGTTGCCTTTTTCAGTGTTTCTCTGCTTGGTGCCGAGCTCCATTGCTGCAATGACTTCATGACGACAGATGATACTTACCATGCACAGAGACACTTCCTCACTGTCAGCCCTGGATTCAGCTGCCTCCCTCTTTTGTAACTTCCCTACACGTTCCTCAACTGATCAATGTTGACCCAAGTAGGTAGGGACAACTCTACACCCCTATTCAGCAGGAAGAAGTTACAGAAGATGAGACCTTCCATCTTCAACTACCGTAAAGATTTAAGGGTCAACATAGTTCATGGGGGAATGATGTGGGAAACAGAGGCAGAAGAAGAATTATTAAATTTTCTTACCTACTGACAAGCCCTTAAAACAGGCAGAGTGACCCTCCTCTAGGGACTCAACTACCCCCACCTTAAGGCTTTGCTAAGGGCAAAACGCAATCCTAGCCTGACTGACCCCTACCCCCAATCAGGATCCTATAAGTCTACTTTAACAATTCCTTTGGAAACTTTATATCTAAACCTCCAAGATAGTGTTGACAAACTTTCCCAAGCATATGGCCCACTGGTAGACATCGAAAGGGTCTCACATAAAGGTTTAATTACTGGTCATGAATAACCTTTTACACAAAACAATAACTAGCCCCTCAAGGTCCTAGAAACTTGCTTCCAAAATTCCATAGAGACTGACACCATCCCCAACTTATTCCCTCCCCAACTTATAAGTACATAATAGACCACTCCTGATAACCCCAGGGCCTCTCTTCTTGTCTACCGAGCCTGTAAATGTACAAAGAACACCTCAGCATTCTTTATGAAGAACTCATTTCTGATTTTGGTGAATATTAGCAGCATGAAATTCTGCAATTAGAGTGATTTTTTTTTTCTTTATTGAACATTTGTGAGGATTGTGGAATGTGGCTGTCCAGACTAAGTGAAATTCAATGTAATGATGTTTCATAGATTTTTTTTTTCTCAGTGTTTTAGGGTGTCTTTAAAGTATCAGTATACACAGTGTCTGTTTATTGCCATTACTTTGTGGATAAAAGCTTTAAAAATATCACATTGAAGGATATTATGTATGTGTAGACACATATGCAGGTTGGGATTTTAAACCCTGGGTTGCAGTTAATTGAAGTTCGCTGAAATTCATGGAACTGATTGACTTCTTGGTTCCTCCAGTTATACTGTGATTTATGTCAGTTTTGGCAGTTTCTAATGCAATAATGAAATATCTTGATGCCAAATTACTTGTCTAAAGTTTATTGAAAATAATTGATTGGTAATGTCTCACTCCTTCACCCCCAGGATATGTCAGTAGCTACTTATACATTTCCAAATCTCTGAATAGGGAGGTTTTCTCTGTTAAAACTTGTTGGCAAGAGTATGTGTAGTTGGGGATGCCGGGTGGGTCAGTCAGTTAAGCGGATGCCTTTTGCTCAGGTCATGATCCCAGGGTGCTAGGATTAAGTCCCTCATCGGGCTACTTGTTAGGCGGGGAGCCTTCTTCTCTCTCTCCCTTTGCCTGCCACCCTGCCTGCTTGTGCTCTCTCTCTCTCTCAAATAAATAAAATCTTTAAGAAAAAGTATGTACAGTGGAAATCTCCTTATTTAAGTTATAATTAAGCTTTATATGTTCAAATCCTTCACTAATAATCCTTCATTTATGGACTTAAATATATTTGTCTTCTCTTTCCCAGTCTAAGAACTTAAACTCATCACAGACTGACCAGATGACTAGACGCAGTAATCCTCCTATTTACAGATCTTTAAGATAAGAGTTTTCTGTCAAAATACCTACTGTGGAAGGTGTACTCCCTACATAATCGTGTACTACAGCCCTACAGGTCATCATAGTCTTTGCTGTTTAATTAAAAGAAAGACTCAGTGCTTTGCTTCTTCTTTTTCTTTCTTTCTTTCTTTCTTTTTTTTTTTTGGAAAGTGTATTACTGAAATAGTTAATACTGTGTGATGCCCCAAGGTAACGTTTGGTTTTGTTAAAACAGGTGTACATTTGCACTTTTTCATGCTTAGTGTTTATTGAATGTCCATTATTGAGGGAGTAATCGGAACAACAGACCGAGAAGGAGCTTCGTTGGGTAACAGGAAGAAGAGTGGGACACCTTATCAAGTCTTCATCTGTAACCTACACTCGCCCTAATACGAATGCTGATAAGGGCCACCACTTAACCTGCATTTAATAAATAGGCACTATATTAAGCCTATTTCATGGATTGTCTCATTTAATCCTTTTAAGGGTGTGATACTTCGCTCCATTTGGCAGGTAACAAAATGAGCCTTAGAGTTTACATTTCCAGCTGGGTCTATATTGTACTATTGCACTTGACTCAGATCTTTTCCAACTTCACGTTTGTATTGTTTTTAATAAGGTTTTTTCCTGAAAAGGGTAATACCATCACTACAACCACCAGTCTGTACGCATCATTAGACACCCACTGTAGCAGTCTGATGCCAAATTCTGTTGTTTGATTCCTCCTGTATTCCTGTCACTACCACCTTAATTTAAGTCCTCATTCTTTAATTTTTCAGTTCAGTGTGAACTTCATTAGTTGCAAATCTCTACAGTACAGACCTACACCTGGACTCTTGGAGTAGCTTTGCTCAGCCAGGTGTCCAGTGATCTCTGTAGGAAACATAGAGCTCATGTAGCTTGTCTGCCTAGAATTCTTGGTTGCTGCCTGATGGCTGCCTGATTGCCTGAGGAGGTATTGCCTTTTTTCCTTGAATGACCTGTGAGGCCTGTTCACGGTCTGGCTCTGTCCTACCTACCAGCTCATCTTTGCCACTTCTTACCATGCGCCTTCGGGTTAAACTTGTGTTCCTCAGCATGTTCTCTCATGTCCCTGTGTTTCCTGAAGACTTTCCACTTCTTAGTTTTGCTTGGTAAAAGCCACTTTTAGATGTAAGACCTAGCTCTTGTAAACTCTTTTGGGAAACCTCTTGATTCCTTTTTTTCTGTGGTCACTGAAGAAGTATGTGTATTTCATTTTGTGGTGGAATTTCCTTTTTACATTTTTTTTTACCCCAGATTTAAATTGGAAGCCCACATGGCCAAGGATTGTGCCTCTGACACATTGTTAAATCTTCAGAGGCAAGGTCCTAATGTGCTACAGCATTTGTACTCTTAGGTATAATTTTAAAGTGTAATCCATTCTCCCAATCTCGAGTTTTAATATGTTTCCTTTTAAAAATAATATCCTATATTGGTCAGTTTTTTTTTTCTGCAAATAGGGTATGTCTATTAAAAATTTTAAAAGGCACTTGGAGGGGGCACCTGGATGGCTCAGTGGGTTGAGCCGCTGCCTTCGGCTCAGGTCATGATCTCAGGGTCCTGGGATCGAGTTCTGCATCGGGCTCTCTGCTCAGCAGGGGGCCTGCTTCCCTCCCTTTCTCTCTCTCTCTGCCTGCCTGTCTTCCTACTCCATATGTCAAATGAATAATTAAAATCTTAAGAAAGAAAAACTTAAAAAAAAGCACTTGGGGGCGCCTGGGTGGCTCAGTGGGTTGAGCCTCTGCCTTCAGCTCAGGTCATGATCTCAGGGTCCTGGGATCGAGTCCCCACATCAGGCTCCCTGCTCGGCGGGGAGCCTGATTCCCCCCGCTCTCTCTCTCTCTGCCTCTCTGCCTACCTGTGATCCTTGTCTATCAAATAAATAAATAATTTTTTTTAAAAAAAAGCACTTGGCAAATGACTTAGATATACTGCCAATATTCATTTACTTCCTCTCTTTAGTTTCTAATTTTACTCTTTGTATAGCCCCTCTTTAAAATTTTGTTTGTTTCTATTTAATTTCTTTTCAGTGTAACAGATTTCATTGTTTATGCACCACACCCTGTGCTCCATGCAATACCTGCCCTCCATAATACCCACCACCAGGCTCCCCCAACCTCCCACCACCCCACCCCTTCAAAACCCTCAGATTGCTTTTCAGAGTCCATAGTGTCTCACAGTTCATCTCCCCCTCCAATTTCCCTCAACTCCCTTCTCCTCTCCATCTCCCCCATGTCCTCCATTTTACTTGTTATGCTCCACTAATAAGTGAAACCATATGATAATTGACTCTCTCTGCTTGACTTATTTCACTCAGCATAATCTCTTCTCTTTCATGTTGATACAAATGTTGGGTATTCGTCCTTTCTGAAGGAGGTAAAATACTCCATAGTATGTATGGACCACATCTTCCTCATCCATTCATCCATTGAAGGGCATCTTGTTTCTTTCCAGTTTGGCGACCATGGCCATTGCAGCTATTAACATTGGGGTAGAGATGGCCCTTCTTTTCACGACATCTGTATCTTTGAGGTAAATACTCAGTAGTGCAATTGCAGGGCCACAGGGAAGTTCTGTTTTTAATTTCTTGAGGAATCTCCACACTGTTCTCCAAATTGGCTGCACCAACTTGCATTCCGTCCAACAGTGTAAGAGGGTTCCCCTTTCTCCACATCCTCTCCAACTCACGTTGTTTCCTGACTTGCTAATTTTGGCCATTGTAACTGGTGTAAGGTAGTATCTCAATGTGGTTTTAATTGGAATCTCCCTGATGATGAACATTTTTTCATGAGTCTGATAGCCATTTGTATGTCTTCATTGGAGAAGTGTCTTTTCATGTGTTCTGCCCATTTTTTGACATGATTATATGTTTTGTGTGTATTGAGTTTGAGAAGTTCTTTATAGATCCTGGACATCAGCCTTTTGTCCGTATAGTCATTTGCAAATATCTTCTCCCATTCTGTGGGTTGCCTTTGTTTTGTTGACTGTTTCCTTTCTTGTGCAGAAGCTTTTGATATTTGACATGGATTACTTCATGCAGATAAAATTGTGTTTCTTTTTTGTAAATATGGTAGTCTTTGCCTCTTTAAAGAGACCATTTTTGGTTATGATTATTGATATGATTTGTTTTAAATCTGTCTTGCTATTGGTTCTCTGTATTTCTAGCCCATCCTCTTTACTCTTTTCTTCTACTGTCTTTGGCTTAGTTGAATTGGTTTTTGTTTTGTTTTTGTTTTTGTTTTAAATCCAGTTTATATCATTTCTTCTTAGCTATAACTCTCTAGATTTAGTTGTTCGTTTAGTATACCTCTTTAGTATGTATCTAAAGTTATCTTCCAGATTTTTCCATATCCAGCTGACCCCTGAACAGCTTGGGGATTAGGGATGTCAGCCCCATATAGAGTTGAAATCCCAATATAACTGATGAGTCCCCCAGAACTTATATACTTCCAGCCTACTGTTTATAGGAACACTTACCAATCACATAAGCAGTTAATGTATTATGTATGCTGTCTATATTTTACAGTGTATAATGTGGTGAATTAAGTTAGAGAAAAGAAAATACTAAGAAAATCACAAGGAAGAGAAATACATGTACAGTATTTTTCATACCATGTATTTTTTTGAAAAGAAATTCAATTGTAATTGAACCCACGTAGTTCAAACCATGTTGTACAAGGTTCATCTGTAGTAGAAGAGTACAGGTATGCTGCCACTTTCCTGTAACTAGCCTTTCTGCTGATAGTGCTGTTGTAATCCTCTGTAAAAGAATTTTTTATATATTCACTCATCTTTTAATATAAAAGAAGAAATCTTTCCTATTTTTCTACATACGTACCAGTTCTGGTGCTCTCCATTCCTTTGTGTAGAGCCAGATTTCCATGGGGAATGTTTTCATTCTGCCTGAAGGACCTCCTGTAACATTCTTTTTTTTAAGGCTTTATTTATTTATTTTACACAGAGAGAGATCACAAGTTGGCATGGAGGCAGGCAGAGAGAGTGGGGGAGGCAGGCTCCCTGCTGAGCAGAGAGCCCAATGCAGGAGTCCATCCCAGGACCCTGAGATCATGCCCTGAGCCGAAGTCAGGAGTAAACCCTCTGAGCCACCCAGGTGCCCCTTCCTGTAATATTCTTATAGTTTGGGTCTGCCAGTGATTGATTCTTCTGTTTATTTCTCAGCTTTTTTTTTAAAGATTTTATTTATTTATTTGAGAGAGAGAGACAGTGAGAGAGAGCACGAGCGAGGAGAAGGTCAGAGAGCGAAGCAGACTCCCCATGGAGCTGGGAGCCTGATGCGGGACTCGATCCCGGGACTCCAGGATCACGCCCTGAGCCGAAGGCAGTCGTCCAACCAACTGAGCCACCCAGGCGTCCCTATTTCTCAGCTTTTATTTTGCTTTTTTTTTTTTTTTTTTTTTGCTTTTCTTCTGATAAGAGCTTTTTGAGGATACAACGCATAAATAATACGGTTCATCTAGTTAAAGTGTGCAGTTCATTGTTCTTGAGTGTATTGGCAGATTTATGAGCTGTGGCCTCATTTCATCCCCCGTAAAAGGAATCCCCTGGTTTTTCCTTGTCACTGTTCAGGGTGCCCCCACTCCCAGTGCACACAGCCATCCCCAGTCCTAGGGAACCCCTGATAAACCCTCTCTCTATAGATTCGGGGTTCTGGGTATTCTGTATAAATGGAATCAGATGACATATGATCTCTTGTGACTGGGTCCTTTCACTACCATCATGTTTCTAAGGCTCACCTTGGAAACATGTATGTTGTAGCATGTATCAGTACCTACTCCTGTTAATAGCCAGATGATATTCCGTTGTATAGGTAAACCACCTTTTGGCTATGAATGAATAATGCTGCCATGAACGTGAGTGTACACGTTTTTGTATGGATCCATGTTTTAATTTCTCTGGGATTTAGGCTTAGACTTGGAATCACTGGGACAAATGGTAACTCTTTAACCTTTTGAAGTGTAGGCTGTTTTCCAAAGTGGCTGCACCATTTCATATTGCCAACGGTGTATGAGGCTTCCAGTTTCTGTCCTTGTTTTGAAAGAAGTTTTCAGTGGGTATAGAATTCTGGGTTCAGTTTCTTTCTTTCAGTACCTTTAAGGCGGTGTTCCATTGTTTTCTGGGTTTCATTTTTTCAGATGAATAATCTGCTGCCATCTCCCACCCCCTTTAGTCCTTGTCTACAAGGTGTGTCTTAGTTCCTTCTAAGATTTCTCTTTATCCCTGGCTTTTAGCAGATTATGATGGTCCTTGGTGTTGTGTTCTACATGTTTCTTGTGCTTAGGGTTTATTGAGCAGCACTGTGCTTTCTACTTAAAGCCTGTAGGCTGTTGGGAAATAAATATGGAAAATTTTTATAAAATGAACTAATGTTCAATCTACATTCATAATGACTATAGTTGCAGCTGGCCCAATTCAATTCTTTGAATTGCCCCGGGTACTGTTTTTCCTCCATGAAAAAAGTGCTTTACAATGGACCTTAGAGATCATGTTATCCAGTCATTACATCCAGGTATCCAGTGAGCTTAAGTGACTGGCCCCAAGTCACAAAACAGGCTAGTAGTAGTAGAACCTGGACTAGACATCTGGACTAGTTTTGTCCTCTTCTGCCAAGTCGTATCACCTTTATGACAGACCAAGCATTAGGAAGATGATAAGAGGCATTCCTCTGTAATCTGCAGTATGAGTGCTATTATGCCTTAGATTTTATGGTTTCGTTACATTGAAGATTCAGAACTGTGGTAGGCACGTGTGTATATCATAACGAAATAAGAACTGTTTCTTCTCAATTTCCAGCTCTCATTTTTCTCTGTAGAAAGCACTTCCGTGAAATACTCCCCGTTACAGTCTGAACTATCTTAGACTTCCAAAACTTGGGTGTTGTCATAGGAAGCCCTGTGATTTGGTTTGCACAACAGGGAAATTTGATACAAGGGGATTCAGGGTGTGAATTATCTTTCTCTTGATTTGTCTGTGGACCTAATGTCTCCCAGTGGGAGAGATGTATGAATGTGGGTGGTGATTTGTTGTTGTTGCCATCACATGCATAAAACTCCCTAAGATTTCCTTTGTTTTTTGACGCCTTTCCTTTGATTATTCTTCTCGGATGATTTTCTTCATAGATGATTGTGGAGCTCTCCGTAGTACTTTGGCAGAGGTGGAATGCTTTACATGCTTTTATCCTTTTTGAAGTTTATGAGATTAGCTCTACAAAACATGCATTAGAAATACTAGATTGTCTCGTCATATGGAACATCTGGTTGTCTTGGAGTTGAAGGTTGATCAGCATGGTTATATGAGGCTTTCAGAAGTACATTTAGAAGTACATGATGAGGAGGAGGAGTCAAGATGGCGGAGAAGTAGCAGACTGAGACTACTTCAGCTAGCAGGAGATCAGCTAGAGAGCTTATCTAAAGATTGCAAACACCTGCAAATCCATTGGCAGATCGAAGAGAAGAAGAACAGCAATTCTAGAAACAGAAAAACAACCACTTTCTGAAAGGTAGGACTGGCGGAGAAGTGAATCCAAAGCGACAGGAAGATAGACCCCGGGGGGAGGGGCCGGCTCCCGGCAAGCGGTGGAGCAACGGAGCACAAAATCAGGACTTTTAAAAGTCTGTTCCGCTGAGGGACATCGCTCCGGAGGCTAAACCGGGGCAAAGCCCACGCGGGGTCAGCGTGACCTCAGGTCCCGCAGGGTCACAGAAGGATCGGGGTTGTCTGAGTGTTGCAGAGCTTGCGGATATTGGAACGGGAAAGCCGGCTACAGAGACAGAGCCGACAGTAAGCTCACAGCTCAGTGTTGCCTTGAACCGGTTGCAGGCACGGTGAGCTCGGAGTGCGGCCGGAGGTTAGGCCGACGCGAGTTACTAGGAGCTGTTTGCTGAGGGTGCACTGGGGAGCGGGGCCCCGGGCTCTCGGCTCCTCTGGGCTGGAGACCAGGAGGCCGCCATTTGTATTCCCATCCTCCAGAACTCTACAGAAAGCGCTCAGGGAACAAAAGCTCCTGAAAGCAAAGCCGAGCGGATCACTCAGCCCGGTCCCTGGTAAGGGTGGTGCAATTCCGCCTGGGGCAAAGACACTTGAGAATCACTACAACAGGCCCCTCCCCCAGAAGATCAACAAGAAATCCAGGCAAGACCATGTTCACCTACCAAGGAGCGCAGTTGCAATACCAAGGAGAGAGCAGCAGAATTCCAGAGGAGGAGAAAACAAACCACGGAACTCATGCCTTTTCCCCTGTGATTTTTTAGTCTTGCAGTTAATTTAATTTTTCTCTTTTTCATTTTTTTCTCTTCTTCTGCTAAATTTTTTTTAACTTTTACCCTTTTCTTTTTTAACGTTTTTAACTAGTTTATCTAATATATATCTATATATCTATATATATATGTATGTATTTTTCTTCTTTATACTTTTCTTTTTCGTTTTCCTTTTTTAAATTCTTTTTTTTTCTTTCTTTATTTTTGAAACTCTTTTTATCCCCAAATCAGAAGAGATCCCAATCTCTTCAATCCTTTTTTAAATTCTTTTTTAAATTCCTGATTGAATTTTTAATTCAATCTCTTTTTTTTAATTCTTTTTTTCTTTCTTTCTTTTTGAACCTCTTTTTATCCCCAAATCAGAAGAGATGCCAATCAGAAGAGATTGGGAGATCCCAATCAGAGGAGATCCCTCACCCAATCGTGTGGGGGGAGAAATCCCCCCTCACCATTTGGGATCTCTTCTGATTTCGTTAAAGCATATTTTCCTGGGATTGTTGCCACCCTTTTAGTATTTTACTTGCTCCTTCATAAACTCTTAGCTGGACAAAATGACAAGGCGGAAAAATTCACAACAACAAAAAAAAAAGAACAAGAGGCAGTACCGAAGGCTAGGGACCTAATCAATACAGACATTGGTAATATGTCAGATCTAGAGTTCAAAATGACAATTCTCCAGGTTCTAGCCGGGCTTGAAAAAGGCATGGAAGATATTAGAGAAACCCTCTCAAGAGATATAAAAGCCCTTTCTGGAGAAATAAAAGAACTAAAATCTAACCAAGTTGAAATCAAAAAAGCTATTAATGAGGTTCAATCAAAAATGGAGGCTCTCACTGCTAGGATAAATGAGGTAGAATAAAGAATTAACGATCTAGAAGACCAAATGACAGAGAATAAAGAATCTGAGCAAAAGAGGGACAAACAGCTACTGGACCATGAGGGGAGAATTTGAGAGATAAGTGACACCATAAGACGAAACAACATTAGAATAATTGGGATTCCAGAAGAAGAAGAAAGAGAGAGGGGAGCAGAAGGTATACTGGAGAGAATTATTGGGGAGAATTTCCCCAATATGGCAAAGGGAACGAGCATCAAAATTCAGGAGGTTCAGAGAACGCCCCTCAAAATCAATAAGAACAGGCCCACACCCCGTCACCTAATAGTAAAATTTACAAGCCTTAGTGACAAAGAGAAAATCCTGAAAGCAGCCCGGGAAAAGAAGTCTGTAACATACAATGGTAAAAGTATTAGATTGGCAGCTGACTTATCCACAGAGACCTGGCAGGCCAGAAAGAGCTGGCATGATATTTTCAGAGCACTAAACGAGAAAAACATGCAGCCAAGAATACTATATACAGCTAGGCTATCATTGAAAATAGAAGGAGAGATTAAAAGCTTCCAGGACAAACAAAAACTGAAAGAATTTGCAAACACCAAACCAGTTTACAGGAAATGCTGAAAGGGGTCCTCTAAGCAAAGAGAGAGCCTACAAGTGGTAGATCAGAAAGGAACAGAGACAATATACAGTAGCAGTCACCTTACAGGCAATACAATGGCACTAAAATCATATCTCTCAATAGTTACCCTGAATGTTAACAGGCTAAATGCCCCAATCAAAAGACACAGGGTATCAGAATGGATAAAAAAACAAAACCCATCTATATGTTGCCTGCAAGAAACTCATTTTAAAACCGAAGACACCTCCAGACTTAAAGTGAGGGGGTGGAAAAGAATTTACCATGCTAATGGACATCAGAAAAAAGCAGGAGTGGCAATCCTTATATCAGATCAATTAGATTTTAAGCCAAAGACTATAATAAGAGATGAGGAAGGACACTATATCATACTCAAAGGGTCTGTCCAACAAGAAGATCTAACAATTTTAAATATCTATGCCCCCAACGTGGGAGCAGCCAACTATATAAACCAATTAATAACAAAATCAAAGAAACACATCAACAATAATACAATAATAGTATGGGATTTTAACACTCCCCTCACTGAAATGGACAGATCATCCAAGCAAAAGATCAACAGGGAAATAAAGGCCTTAAATGATACACTGGATGAGAAGGACATCACAGATATATTCAGAACATTTCATCCCAAAGCAACAGAATACACATTCTTCTCTAGTGCACATGGAACATTCTCCAGAATAGATCACATCCTCGTTTCCTAAATCAGGACTCAACCGGTATCAAAAGATTGGGATCATTCCCTGCATATTTTCAGACCACAATGCTCTGAAGCTAGAACTCAACCACAAGAGGAAGTTTGGAAAGAACCGAAATACATGGAGACTAAACAGCATCCTTCTAAAGAATGAATGGGTCAACTGGGAAATTAAAGAAGAATTGAAAAAAATCATGGAAACAAATGATAATGAAAATACAATGGTTCAAAATCTGTGGGACACAACAAAGACAGTCCTGAGAGGAGAATATATAGTGGTACAAGCTTTTCTCAAGAAACAAGAAAGGTCTCAGGTACACAACCTAACCCTACACCTCAAGGAGCTGGAGAAAGAACAAGAAAGAAACCCTAAGCCCATCAGGAGAAGAGAAATCATAAAGATCAGAGCAGAAATCAATGAAATAGAAACCAAAAAAACAATAGAACAAATCAACCAAACTAGGAGCTGGTTCTTTGAAAGAATTAATAAAATTGATAAACCCCTGGCCAGACTTATCAAAAAGAAAAGAGAAAGGACCCAAATAAATAAAATCATGAATGAAAGAGGAGAGATCACAACTAACACCAAAGAAATACAAACTATTATAATAACATACTATGAGCAACTCTACGCCAACAAATTTGACAATCTGGAAGAAATGGATGCATTCCTAGAAAGATATAAAATACCAAAATTGAACCAGGAAGAAATAGAAAGCCTGAACAGACCCATAACCAGCAAGGAGATTGAAACAGTCATTAAAAATCTCCAAACAAACAAAAGCCCAGGGCCAGACGGCTTCCCGGGGGAATTCTACCAAACATTTAAAGAAGAACTAATTCCTATTCTCCTGAAACTGTTCCAAAAAAATAGAAATGGAAGGAAAACTCCCAAACTCATTTTATGAGGCCAGCATCACCTTGATCCCCAAACCAGACAAGGATCCCATCAAAAAGGAGAGCTATAGACCAATATCCTTGATGAACACAGATGCAAAAATTCTCACCAAAATACTAGCCAATAGGATTCAACAGTACATTAAAAGGATTATTCACCACGACCAAGTGGGATTTATCCCAGGGCTGCAAGGTTGGTTCAACATCCGAAAATCAGTCAATGTGATACAACACATCAATAAAAGAAAGAAGAAGAACCATATGATACTCTAAATAGATGCTGAAAAAGCATTTGACAAAGTACAGCATCCCTTCCTGATCAAAACTCTTCAAAGTGTAGGGATAGAGGGCACATACCTCAATATCATCAAAGCCATCTATGAAAAACCCACCGCAAATATCATTCTCAATGGAGAAAAACTGAAAGCTTTTCCACTAAGGTCAGGAACACGGCAGGGATGTCCATTATCACCACTGCTATTCAACATAGTACTAGAAGTCCTAGCCTCAGCAATCAGACAACAAAAGGAAATTAAAGGCATCCAAATCGGCAAAGAAGAAGTCAAATTATCACTCTTCACAGATGATATGATACTCTATGTGGAAAACCCAAAAGACTCCACTCCAAAACTGCTAGAACTTGTAGAGGAATTCAGTAAAGTGTCAGGATATAAGATCAATTCACAGAAATCAGTTGCATTTCTCTACACCAACAACAAGACAGAAGAAAGAGAAATTAAGGAGTCAATCCCATTTACAATTGCATCCCAAACCATAAGATACCTAGGAAGAAACCTAACAAAAGAGGCTAAGAATCTATACTCAGAAAACTATAAAGTACTCATGAAAGAAATTGAGGAAGACACAAAGAAATGGAAAAATGTTCCATGCTCCTGGATTGGAAGAATAAATATTGTGAAAATGTCTATGCTACCTGAAGCAAGCTACACATTTAATGCAATTCCTATCAAAGTACCATCCATCTTTTTCAAAGAAATGGAACAAATAATTTTAAAATTTATATTGAACCAGAAAAGACCTCAAATAGCCAAAGGGATATTGAAAAAGAAAGCCAAAGTTGGTGGCATCACAATTCCGGACTTCAAGCTCTATTACAAAGCTGTCATCATCAAGACAGCATGGTACTGGCACAAAAACAGACACATAGACCAATGGAACAGAATAGAGAGCCCAGAAATAGACCCTCAACTCTATGGTCAACTAATCTTTGACAAAGAAGGAAAGAATGTCCAATGGGAAAAAAAAACAGCCTCTTTAATTAATGGTGTTGGGAAAACTGGATAGCCACGTGCAGAATAATGAAATTGGACCATTTCCTTACACCACACACAAAAAAAGACTCCAAATGGATGAAGGACCTCAATCTGAGAAAGGAATCTATCAAAATCCTTGAGGAGAACACAGGCAGCAACCTCTTCGACCTCAGCCGCAGCAACATCTTCCTAGGAACATCGCCAAAGGCAAGGGAAGCAAAGGCAAAAATGAACTTTTGGGATTTCATCAAGATCAAAAGCTTTTGCACAGCAAAGGAAACAGTTAACAAAATCAAAAGACAACTGACAGAATGGGAGAAGATATTTGCAAATGACATATCAGATAAAGGACTAGTGTCCAAAATCTATAAAGAACTTAGCAAACTCAACACCCAAAGAACAAATAATCCAATCAAGAAATGGGCAGAGGACATGAACAGACGTTTCTGCAAAGAAGACATCCAGATGGCCAACAGACACATGAAAAAGTGCTCCATATCACTCGGCATCAGGGAAATACAAATCAAAACCACAATGAGATATCACCTCACACCAGTCAGAATGGCTAAAATCAACAAGTCAGGAAATGACAGATGCTGGCGAGGATGCGGAGAAAGGGGAACCCTCCTACACTGTTGGTGGGAATGCAAGCTGGTGCAACCACTCTGGAAAGCAGCATGGAGGTTCCTCAAAATGTTGAAAATAGAACTGCCCTATGACCCATCAATTGTACTACTGGGAATTTACCCTAAAGATACAAATGTAGTGATCCAAAGGGTCACGTGCACCCGAATGTTTATAGCAGCAATGTCCACAATAGCCAAACTATGGAAAGAACCTAGATGTCCATCAACAGATGAATGGATCAAGAAGATGTGGTATATATACACAATGGAATACTATGCAGCCATCAAAAGAAACGAAATCTTGCCATTTGCGACAACATGGATGGAACTAGAGCGTATCATGCTTAGCGAAATAAGTCAAGCGGAGAAAGACAACTATCATATGATCTCCCTGATATGAGGAAGTGGTGATGCAACATGGGGGCTTAAGTGGGTAGAAGAAGAATCCATGAAACAAGATGGGATAGGGAGGGAGACAAACCATAAATGACTCTTAAACTCACGAAACAAACTGTGGGTTGCTGGGGGAAGGGGGGTTGGGAGAAGGGAGTTGGGGTTATGGACATTGGGGAGGGTATGTGCTTTTGGGTAAATTGGAAGGGGAGGTGAACCATGAGAGACTATGGACTCTGAAAAACTGAGGGTTTTGAAGTGGCGGGGGGTGGGAGGTTGGGGTACCAGGTGGTGGGTATTATAGAGGGCACAGCTTGAATGGATCACTGGGTGTGGTGAAAAAATAATGAATACTGTTTTTCTGAAATAAATAAATTGGAAAAAAAAGAAGTACACGATGAGAGGATTTTTTAGAGAAGTTTGAATGGAGTTTGGAAAACTGAAATGTTAAAATATTTTAAAGAAAATACTCAAGAAAAGTATGATTTTTTTAATGGTTAGATATACTGGGGTATTCATATACAGAATAGTCAGATTAATCCTTCTTGGTGTACAGGTCTTTGAATGTTCATGAACTTTTTAACCCTGTAATTACAAGCAGTAATAATATTTGCATCATCCCCAAGAGAACCATTTTGTTTTTCATCATCAACAGTGTAGAATTCCCTGTTTGTACATCCTCAGTATTTGACATTGCTCGTTCTTTGTCCTTTTGTAATACCAATATAATAGATTTAATGGTCTATCTTTGTAGTCTTAATTTGCATTGCTTTAATGACTAATGATACGTGTCTTATAATGCATGTTTTTTTTTAAAATATTCAATTTATTTAACAGAGATCACAAGTAGCCAGAGAGGCAGGCAGAGACAGAGAGGGGGAAACAGTCCCCACTGAGTGGAGATCCCTAGGTGGGGCTCGAACCCAGAACCCTAGGATCATGATCTGAGCTGAAGGCAGAGGCTTTAACCCAGTGAGCCACCCAGGCACCCCATCCTTTCATGTGTTTTTATGTAAGTCACCCATCAATCTCTGGGGAAATGTCTTCAGATTTTTTTTTGCCCATTGCATTTATTACTCAGCTTTCATACAGGTTTTCATATATTCCAAATAACAGTTTATTAGATACATAGTTTGCATATTTTCTCTCATGGTGTCTTTCAGTGGGAGAGGGAATTTGAAGAAGGTGATCAAAAGGCACAGATGCCAAGTTAGAAATAAGTACTAAGGATGAAATATACAGCATCATGACCATGAGTCTGTTGTATTATGTATAGGAAAGTTGTTAAAGGAGTGCATTCTGAGAGTTCTTACCCAAGGAGAACTTTTTTTCCTTTTTATTGTATGTATAGAAGATGATGGCTGTTCCCAACTTGTGGTAATCATTTTATGACATATGTAAATCAAATCTTCATGCTGTACACCTTAAACTTTTATAGTGGTATGTGTCAATTATTTCTCAAACCTGGGGAAATGCCCTCTTTCAGAAAATGGAGATTTATACTTTTTTGAAACTCAATATATGTATTTTTTTCTTTTGTAGGTTATGCTTTTTATGTTTTGTTTTGTTTTTTTGAAGATTTTGTTTATTTGACAGAGATCAGAGCAGGCTGAGAGACAGGCAGAGAGAGGGGGGTGTGGGGAAGCAGGCTTCCTGCTGAGCAGAGAGCCCGATGTGGGGCTCCATCCCAGGACCCTGGGATGAGGACCTGAGCTGAGGGCAGAGGCTTTAACCCACTGAGCCACCCAGGCACCCCTGCTTTTTATGTTTTATCCAAGGAATCTTTGCACAGACATGGTCCTAAATATTTTCCTTTATTTTTTCTCAGAAGTTTTATGATAACTTTGAATTTTTACAATTAGGTATTTAATCCATTCTTATATATGGATAAGGATATGGATTGAGGTTCTTAATTTTTATGTATGGACATCCCACCTTTTTCTGTACCAGTTATTGAAGACTCTATTTTCTCTAATGAGTTAAATTGGTATCTTTGTTCAAAATCAAATGATCCTATGTATGCGTGTATATGTATCTGAACTTTGTGCTTTTGCCAATACCACACCATCTTTAATTTCTATTAGCAGTCATCATAAATCATGAAATCCAGTAACATCAGTCCCTCAGCTGGGTACTACTTTTTCAGAATTTTAAAAAATCACTTACTTATTTAGAGTATATGAGGTCCTCTTTTCCCATCCTCATTTCTGTGAAATTTGGTGAAATTGTGACTGGATTGCATTGACTCTGTAGCTAGCACTGTCCAGTAGCAATAAGAAGTTTTTGTAATGAGTGTAATGTTTCCCATCTACACTGTCCAGTATGACAGTGATGGACAACATGTGACTTGAGCACTTGAAAAGTGGTTAGTGAAATTGAGGAAACGAATTCTAAATTTTATGTGATTTTAATTAAATGCAAATGTAAAGAGCCTTGTTACTAGCGACTGCTGTGTTGTGTATCATAACTACTGGTCATTTTGAGGAAAATTGATTTTAACATTAATAAGTTTTCTCACCTAGAAGCATGGTATGTCTCTTACTCAGTTAAGTCTCTGATTCTCTCATCAGTGTTTCATATATTGTAGCGTACAGATCTCCTCCATATATTTTTATATTTATCCCTGAATAGTTAATGTGTTTTTTATGCTATTGTTAAGTTGTACTGTATGTTTTAATCCAGTTGTTGGTAATATGTCAATAATACTGTATTTATTTTAGTATTTTCATGTTTCAGGTACGAAATAACTTTGCACTCCTGGTATAAACTCAATTCCTTATTACGTGTTACCCTTTTTGTGTATTGCTGGATTCAATTTTCTAATTTCTTAAGGAGTTTTGGTTCCATATTCTTGAGAAAGCTGGATCACTCTCTTGTGTTGTCTTTATTTTTGGTGTTCTGGTAATGCTGACTTCATAACACTGAGTTGAAAAAGTGTGTTCTTTTGGGAATGAAGAATTGGTGAAGAATTCTTTCTTAAATTTTTGGTAGAAATTCACCAAAGAAGTTGTCTTGGTGGTGGTATTCTTTTGGTTTTGTTGCTTTAATTGTTGAAGTCTTTAAGTACAAATCAGTTATTTTAAATATATATATAGGTCTTTTTACTTCACCTATTCTAATGTAACCTTTGATAATTGGAGAAATTCTTTGAGACATCTCATCTAAGCCGTCACATACACAAATTGTAAGTTTCCCTTATCCTTTTAATATCTATAAGACTTGTAATGATGTCTTTTTCTTAATTCTTGGTAGAACTTGCATCTTCTTTTTTCCTTTGACTTGATGTACTTTTCCGTTTTTAAAACCTTTGGAAAGACAATCTTTTAAACTAATAGAAAAAGACAAAGTAATACTCATTCCCTAAATTTAAGACATGTTAACTTTTTTGTGTATTTGATTTGGATAGTTTTTTTTTAATTAAGATTTTATTTATTTATTTGCCAGAGATAGAGAGCGAGCACAGGCAGGCAGAGTGGCAGCAGAGGCAGAGGTAGAAGCAGGCTCCCCGCCAAGCAAGGAGCCTGATGTGGGACTCGATCTCAGGACACTGGGATCATGACCTGAGCGGAAGACCGCCGCTTAACCAACTGAGCCACCCAGGCATCCCTGATTTGGATAGTTTTGATTAAAATATTCAAACACTGAACAGTTTGCGGAAATTGAAACAGTGAGCACCTCTTCTTTTTCTCCCTCAGTGCCTTTCCGAACCACCATTACTGAAGGAGATCTATATCATTCCTTTGCATATTTCTCTATTTTTTGGTGCATGTTTGTATGAATTCATCATCTGTATAAACCTTTTTTCTAGTTGGAAAATCTGTCTAAATGGTGTACTTTATGTATCTTTTTGTACCTTGGGTTTTTTGTTTTTGTTGTTGTTGTTGTTTGACTTAGCATTGTGTAACACACAACCATGTTGATACTGGATCTAGCATGCATAAACAGAATTCCAATTTTCTTGTAGAATAACAACAGTTTGGGGTTATCAGGTTTCAGTTCTAGAAAAGAGAGTGGAAAATGGGAGGGTGGTAAATGGTATTCGAATCTTTTACTGTACATTTTCCTTATCCAGAAGTATAAACTTCTTTTCGTATGTTTGTTAGCTGCTTGAAATTCTTCTGTTTGTTAACTGTGTTGGAATGTTAAGAAAGTATAATCTTCCGAACATTGTTCCCAGAGTTATAATTTGAACTTTGGTGTTCCTTTCATTTAGTGCCTTTATACACTTTTCTTATGTTTTCTGTCCTTTGTCTTGTTACCTGTAATTTCAGGGTGCAAAAGGACAAGAGTATGTGCCCATCTTGATTTTCTTTCTTTTATAAGTTTCAAGTAATGTAAGGATGTTACAGTTTTCAGATGGCTCCTTTACTGTTGCTTTTTACTTTGAAATGGGAAGGAAAGCTTCTTCACCTTTACTCTCCGCCTTCCTTTTTCTGGCAGCTGTCCATTGCATGTGAAGACTTGCTGGGTGACATCAGTAGGTCACCAGGTGGAAAGGGGATAGCTTTGCATGCTTTATGTGGAGTTAAGAGACAAACCGGGCTCCCAAAAGATTTCCACTAACCAGATATCCTATCAGATGGGACTTGAAGGTGTCAAGGTGCTAAGAACCTAGGTTGGTGATTTGAACTGACTTGGTAAACTTGGAATTAATAATAAAGTGTATGCCTTTTTGTGTGTCCTACAATCTCGAAGGCATGGCTTCATCTGTACCATACCTTTCTGATTGAAGAGATCGTTCCAGGGTTTTTGGTTAAAAATTTAAATCCACCTCTAGAGATTGTTTTTTGCAGCTCGATGTAGAAGTTTTCAGTGCTGAATTTCTTTCCTGTGTTTGTTCTCTGGTGTTTAAGAATCAGTAGCTAATGATTGATTGAAATCACTTTTCTTTGCTCTGCCATGTGGAAGGTTTATACCCCATAAAAAAGATTCATATATTGCAAGACTTAAAACGTGATGCAGCCTCGGAATATGTGAGCTACTGGTATTCTGTAGATGTAGCAGTGCAAATATGCTATGTTGAAATTTTTTTAACTTTAAAAAAAATTTATCTTGAAATACTTGTAGATTTATATGCAGTTGTAAGAAATACTAGAGACATCTCACATCTCCTATAACCTTTATCCTGTTTTTCCCAGTGATAATGTCTTGAATGACTGTAGGAAACAGTAACACATCCAGAAACTTGACACCGACACAATCAAGACTTTATTTAAATTCCCAAGTTTTACTTAGACCTATCTGTGACGTTGTCAGGTAGAGGAAATGAGAAAGAAAGAGAGTGTATGCATAATTAGTTGTAGGTAATGTTACCAGACATGTAGTTTGTAATGCCACCATCACAGTAAAGATACAGAGTAAGTCCGTCACAAGAATCCCTACAGTCCTGTCCTCTGCTCCCAGCCTCTTTGGCAACCACTCATCTGGTCTCTCTCCAGTGATGATGTCATTTCAAGAAGTTTTTGTAGATGGAATCATATATATGTTACCCATTAAGAGTAGATTGTTTTCACTTAATCATAATTTATTTAAGGTGAATTCAAATTATGTGTTTTACTAGTTATCCCATTTTACTCTACAGTTGGTATTCCATGCTGTGGACATACTTCCGCTATAATATCCACCCCATTGTAGGGTATTTGAGTTGTTTTCAGTTTTGGGCTATGATCAGATAAAGCTGCTAGAAACACTTATGTAAAGGTTTTGGTGTGAAAATAGGTTTTTCTTTCTTTAGAATAAATGCCCAAGAGTATACTTACTGAGCAATGTATTGACTGTTTTTGGCTCTTTTTTTTTTGACCATGTAGATGAGAATGAAATAGCTACTGTTAGACATTGCTAAACAATACACCTTAAATGGAAAACTGTCATCTTAAGTTCCTTTTAATTCTATTACAATTGGTGTTTGAAAATACAATCTTTTGCCTTTGGTAACTGTGAGAATATGTTGAAAACTAAATTAGCTTCTACTAAAAATTTTGGAGGGTTGGGTTTTCACTTATAACAGCATTTTTTAAATATTATAATACACAATTCACCTGTCAAACGATTTAGCGAGTATATACATGTGTCCATTAAACAGATATTTATGGAGAGAGGGAGAGAAAATCCTGAAGCAGACTCCCCACTCAAGATGAAGTCTAACGCCAGGCTGGATACCAGGACCCTGAGATCGGGACCAGAGCTGAAACCAAGAGCTGACCGCACATACAATTTGGTTTAAATGGTAAAGATGTTTTTTTTTTTTAACATTTTTTTTCAATTTATTTATTTTCAGAAAAACATTATTCATTATTTTATCACCACACCCACTGCTCTTGCAAGCCGTGCCCTCTATAATACCCACCACCTGGTACCCCAACCTCCCACCCCCCCGCCACTTCAAACCCCTGAGATTGTTTTTCAGAGTCCATAGTCTCTCATGGTTCACCTCCCCTTCCAATTTACCCATTTTCCCTTCTCCTCTCTAACGCCCCTTGTCCTCCATGCTATTTGTTATGCTCCACAAATAAGTGTAACCATATGATAATTGACTCTCTCTGCTTGACTTATTTCACTCAGCATAATCTCTTCCTGTCCCGTCCATGTTGCTACAAAAGTTGGGTATTCATCCTTTCTGATGGAGGCATAATACTCCATAGAGTATATGGACCACATCTTCCTTATCCTTCATCCGGTGAAAGGCATCTTGGTTATTTCCAATGTTTGGCGTCTGTGGCCATTGCTGCTATAAACATTGGGGTACAGATGGCCCTTCTTTTCACGACATCTGTGTCTTTGTGGTAAATACCCAGGAGTGCAATTGCAGGGTCATAGGGAAGCTCTATTTTTAATTTCTTGAGGAATCCCCACACTGTTCTCCAAAGAGGCTGTACGAACTTGCATTCCCACCAAAAGTGTAAGAGGGTTCCCCTTTCTCCACATCCTCTCCAACACATGTGGTTTCCTGTTTTGTTAATTTGGGCCATTCTAACTGGTGTAAGTTGATATCTCAATGTGGTTTTAATTTGAATCTCCCTGAGGGCTAATGATGATGAGCATTTTTTCATGTGTCTGATAGCCATTTGATGTCTTGATTGGAGAAGTGTCTGTTCATATCTTCTGCCCTTTTTTTGATGTCTTTGTCTGTTTCGTGTGGGTTGAGTTTGAGGAGTTCATTATAGATCCTGGATATCAACCTTTTGTCTGTACTGTCATTTGCAAATATCTTCTCCTATTCTGTGGGTTGCCTCTTTGTTTTTTTGGTTTTTTTTTGACTCTTTCCTTTTCTGTGCAGAAGCTTTTGATTTTGATGAAGTCCCAGAAGTTTATTTTCGCTTTTGTTTCCTTTGCCTTTGGAGACATATCTTGAAAGAAGTTGCTGTGGCTGATACCAAAGAGATTACTGCTTATGTTCTCCTCTAAGATTCTGATGGATTCCTGTCTCACGTTGAATTCTTTTATCCATTTTGAGTTGATCTTTGTGTATGGTGTAAGAGAATGGTCGAGTTTCATTCTTCTACATATAGCTGTCCAGTTTTCCCAGCACCATTTATTGAAGAGACTGTCTTTTTTCCACTGTATAATTTTTCCTGTGTTGTCGAAGATTAATTGACCATAGAGTTGAGGGTCCATATCTGGGCTCTCTACTCTGTTCCACTGGTCTATGTGTCTGTTTTTATGCCAGTACCATGCTGTCTTGGTGATCACAGCTTTGTAATCAAGCTTGAAATCAGGTAAGGTGATGCCGCCAGCTTTATTCTTGTTTTCAACTTTTCCTTAGCGATTCGGGGTCTCTTCTGATTCCATACAAATTTTAGGATTATTTGCTCCAGCTCTTTGAAGAATGCCGGTGGAATTTTGATCGGAATGGCATTAAAAGTATAGATTGCTCTAGGCAGTATAGACATTTTAACAACCTTTATTCTTCCGATCCAAGAGCATGGAATGATCTTCCATCTATTTGTGTCTTCTTCAATTTCTTTCATGAGTGTTCTGTAGTTCCTCCAGTACAGATCCTTTACCTCTTTGGTTAGTTTTATTCCCAGGTGTCTCATGGTTCTTGGTGCTATAGTAAATGGAATCGATTCTCTAATTTCCCTTTCTGTATTTTCATTGTTAGTGTATAAGAAAGCCACTGATTTCTGCACATTGACTTTGTATCCTGCCACGCTGCTGAATTGCTGTATGAGTTCTAGTAGTTTGGGGGTGGAGTCTTTTGGGTTTTCCATATAAAGAATCATGTCATCTGCGAAGAGAGAGAGTTTGACTTCTTCATTACCAATTTGGATACCTTTTATTTCTCTCTGTTGTCTGATTGCTGTTGCTAGGACTTCTAATACTATGTTGAACAAGAGTGGTGAATGTGGGCATCCTTGTCTTGTTCCTGATCTCAATGGGAAGGCTGCAAGCTTTTTCCCATTGAGGATGATATTTGCTGTGGGTCTTTCATAGATAGATTTGATGAGGTTCAGGGATGTTCCCTCCATCCCTATACTTTGAAGCATTTTAATCAGGAACGGATGTTGAATTTTGTCAAATGCTTTTTCTGCATCAATTGAGAGGACCATGTGGTTCTTCTCCCTTCTCATATTAATTTGTTGTATCACATTGATTGATTTGCGAATGTTGAACCATCCTTGTAGCCCAGGGATGAATCCCACCTGATCATGGTGGATAATCTTTTTAATGTGCTGTTGGATATTGTTGGCTAGAATCTTGTTGAGAATCTTAGCATCCATATTCATCAGAACTTCGGAACTTTTTCTTGTAATTGAGCTCCAGTTTCAAAGCATTGTGATCTGAGAATATGCAGGGAATCATCTCAGTTTTTTGGTATCGGTTGAGTCCTGATTTGTGACCCAGTATGTGGTCTATTCTGGAGAAGGTTCCGTGTGCACTTGAGAAGAATGAGTATTTTGTGGTTTTAGGGTGGAATGCTCTGTAAATATCTATGAGGTCCATCTGGTCCAATGTGTCGTTCAATGCTCTTGTTTCTTTTTTTTTTTCTTTCTTTAATTTTTGAGATTTTTATTAATTTATTTATTTTTAAGATTTTTAATTATTTAAGACAGAGAGAGAGCAATAGTACAAGTTGGGAGGTTGGAGGACAGGCAGAGGGAGATGCAGATTCCCCTCTGAGTAAGGAGCCCAATGCAGGACTAGATTCCAGGACCCCAGGATCATGACCAGAGCCACAGGCGAATTCTTTTTTTTTTTTTTCTCGTTGTGTTTTTTTTCCCAATTTATTTATTTTCAGAAGAACATTATTCATTATTTTTTCACCACACCCAGTGCTCCATGCAAGGCGTGCCCTCTATAATACCCACCACCTGGTACCCCTACCTTCCACCCCCCCGCCACTTCAAACCCCTCAGACTGTTTTTCAGAGTCCATAGTCTCTCTTGGTTCACCTCCCCTTCCAATTTATCCAAATTCCCCTCTCCTCTCTAACGCCCCTTGTCCCTCATGCTATTTGTTATGCTCCACAAATAATTGAAACCATATGATAATTGACTCTCTCTGCTTGACTTATTTCACTCAGCATAATCTCTTCCTGTCCCGTCCATGTTGCTACAAAAGTTGGGTATTCATCCTTTCTGATGGATGCATAATACTCCATAGTATATATGGACCACATCTTCCTTATCCATTCATCCGTTGAAGGGCATCTTGGTTCTTTCCATAGTTTGGCGACTTTGGCCATTGCTGCTATAAACATTGGGGTACAGATGGCCCTTCTTTTCACGACATCTGTGTCTTTGTGGTAAATACCCAGGAGTGCAATTGCAGGGTCATAGGGAAGCTCTATTTTTAATTTCTTGAGGAATCCCCACACTGTTCTCCAAAGAGGCTGTACCAACTTGCATTCCCACCAACAGTGTAAGAGGGTTCCCCTTTCTCCACATCCTCTCCAACACATGTGGTTTCCTGTTTTGTTAATTTGGGCCATTCTAACTGGTGTAAGTTGATATCTCAATGTGGTTTTAATTTGAATCTCCCTGAGGGCTAATGATGATGAGCATTTTTTCATGTGTCTGATAGCCATTTGATGTCTTGATTGGAGAAGTGTCTGTTCATATCTTCTGCCCTTTTTTTGATGTCTTTGTCTGTTTCGTGTGGGTTGAGTTTGAGGAGTTCATTATAGATCCTGGATATCAACCTTTTGTCTGTACTGTCATTTGCAAATATCTTCTCCCATTCTGTGGGTTGCCTCTTTGTTTTTTTTTTTTTTTGACTCTTTCCTTTTCTGTGCAGAAGCTTTTGATTTTGATGAAGTCCCAGAAGTTTATTTTCGCTTTTGTTTCCTTTGCCTTTGGAGACATATCTTGAAAGAAGTTGCTGTGGCTGATACCAAAGAGATTACTGCTTATGTTCCCCTCTAAGATTCTGATGGATTCCTGTCTCACGTTGAATTCTTTTATCCATTTTGAGTTGATCTTTGTGTACGGTGTAAGAGAATGGTCGAGTTTCATTCTTCTACATATAGCTGTCCAGTTTTCCCAGCACCATTTATTGAAGAGACTGTCTTTTTTCCACGGTATAATTTTTCCTGTGTTGTCGAAGATTAATTGACCATAGAGTTGAGGGTCCTTATCTGGGCTCTCTACTCTGTTCCCCTGGTCTATGTGTCTGTTTTTATGCCAGTACCATGCTGTCTTGGTGATCACAGCTTTGTAATCAAGCTTGAAATCAGGTAAGGTGATGCCGCCAGCTTTATTCTTGTTTTCAACTTTTCCTTAGCGATTCGGGGTCTCTTCTGATTCCATACAAATTTTAGGATTATTTGCTCCAGCTCTTTGAAGAATGCCGGTGGAATTTTGATCGGAATGGCATTAAAAGTATAGATTGCTCTAGGCAGTATAGACATTTTAACAACCTTTATTCTTCCGATCCAAGAGCATGGAATGATCTTCCATCTATTTGTGTCTTCTTCAATTTCTTTCATGAGTGTTCTGTAGTTCCTCCAGTACAGATCCTTTACCTCTTTGGTTAGTTTTATTCCCAGGTGTCTCATGGTTCTTGGTGCTATAGTAAATGGAATCGATTCTCTAATTTCCCTTTCTGTATTTTCATTGTTAGTGTATAAGAAAGCCACTGATTTCTGCACATTGACTTTGTATCCTGCCACGCTGCTGAATTGCTGTATGAGTTCTAGTAGTTTGGGGGTGGAGTCTTTTGCGTTTTCCATATAAAGAATCATGTCATCTGCGAAGAGAGAGAGTTTGACTTCTTCATTACCAATTTGGATACCTTTTATTTCTCTCTGTTGTCTGATTGCTGTTGCTAGGAATTCTAATACTATGTTGAACAAGAGTGGTGAATGTGGGCATCCTTGTCTTGTTCCTGTTCTCAATGGGAAGGCTGCAAGCTTTTTCCCATTGAGGATGATATTTGCTGTGGGTCTTTCATAGATAGATTTGATGAGGTTCAGGAATGTTCCCTCCATCCCTATACTTTGAAGCATTTTAATCAGGAACGGATGTTGAATTTTGTCAAATGCTTTTTCTGCATCAATTGAGAGGACCATGTGGTTCTTCTCTCTTCTCATATTAATTTGTTGTATCACATTGATTGATTTGCGAATGTTGAACCATCCTTGTAGCCCAGGGATGAATCCCACCTGATCATGGTGGATAATCTTTTTAATGTGCTGTTGGATATTGTTGGCTAGAATCTTGTTGAGAATCTTAGCATCCATATTCATCAGAACTTCGGAACTTTTTCTTGTAATTGAGCTCCAGTTTCAAAGCATTGTGATCTGAGAATATGCAGGGAATCATCTCAGTTTTTTGGTATCGGTTGAGTCCTGATTTGTGACCCAGTATGTGTCTATTCTGGAGAAGGTTCCGTGTGCACTTGAGAAGAATGAGTATTTTGTGGTTTTAGGGTGGAATGTTCTGTATATATCTATGAGGCCCATCTGGTCCAGTGTGTCATTCAATGCTCTTGTTTCTTTATTGATTTTCTGCTTCGATGAACTGTCTAATTCTGAAAGAGGAATGTTAAGATCTCCTATGAATAGTGTATTCATATCAATATGACCCTTTATCTTGATTAACAGTTTTCTTAAGTAATTGGCTACTCCCATATTGGAAGCATAGATATTTACAATTGTTAGATCATCTTGGTGGATAGTCCCTTTAAGGATTATGTAGTGTCCTTCTGTATCTCTGACTACAGTCTTTAGTTTGAAGTCTAATTTATCTGATATGAGAATCGCTACCCCAGCCTTCTTTTGAGTCCCATGAAAGATGCTTCTCCATCCCTTCACTTTCAGTCTGCGTGTATCTTTAGGTTCAAAATGGGTCTCTTGTAGACAACATATAGATGGGTCCTGTCGTTTTATCCAATCTGCAACCCTGTGCCTTTTTATGGGTGCATTTAGGCCATTCACATTGAGAGTGATTATTGATAGATACGTTTTTATTGACATCGAGTTACCTTTGAAGTCTTTCTTTCTGTAGACTGTCTCTATATTTCTGTTCAATGCGATTCTTGGGATTTTTCCTCTTTTATAGAACACCCCTTTATATTTTCTGCAGTGTCGGCTTGGTGGTTGCATAGTCTTTTAAGCCTTGCCGGTCTTGAAAACTCTTTATCTCTCCATCCATTTTGAATGTCAGTCTTGCTGGATAAAGTATTCTTGGCTGCATGTTCTTCTCATTTAGTGCCCTGAATATATCTTGCCAGCCTCTTCTGGCTTGCCAGGTCTCTGTGGACAGGTCTGACGTTATTCTGATGGGCTTCCCTCTGTAAGTAAGGAGCCTCTTTGCCCTGGTGGCTTTCAAGAGATTATACCTACAATTATAGTTCCTCAATTTGACTATTAGGTGTCGTGATTTTTTTTGGAATGTATAATCTTGGGTGGAGACCGTTCAGCCTCTAGTACATGAATGCTGGTTTCATTCGCGAGATTGGGAAAATTTTCATGAAGGACTTCTTCCACTATATCTTCTAGACTTCTTTCTTTCTCCTCCCGTTCAGGGATTCCAATAATTCTGACGTTGGAACGCTTCATGGCATCATTTATTTTTCTGATTCTGTTTTCGTGGTTTCTAAGCTGTTTGTTCCAGGCTTCCTCCTGATCCTTTCTCTCTATCTGTTTGTCTTCCAGATCACTAATTCTATCTTCTGTCTCAGTTACCCTAGCTTTGAGAGAGTTTAGATTAGGTTGGAACTCATTGAGAGCATTGTGAACCTCCTCCCTGGTAGCTTTAAGCTCCGCCCTAACATTGTGAACGTCCTGTCTGGTCGCTTTCAGTTCGGCCCTAATCAATTCTGTTTGGTCATCCATGGCTTTCTCCAACCTAGCTATTGCCTGGATAAATGTTAGCCTGAATTCTCTTTCCGACATATTGTCTATGTTGATAGCCCTTAGCTCTGTTGCAGAAGGTCCATCCTCTGTATTTTTCTTCTGTTGGGCATTCCTCCTCCTAGTCATTTTGGTGGGAGATGACTGAATAGATGTAGCTGGATGTATCAACTCTGGTGCAGTCAAGTTGTACCCTGGAACACTTCTGAGCAATCAGGATTCCCCACCCAAATGAGAGACAAAAGAAAAGAAAAAGAAAAAGAAAGTAAAAGAAGAAGAAAAAGAAAAAGAAAAAAAATGAGAGAGAGAGAGAGAGAGAGAGAGAGAGACAGGAAAGAAAGGGAAGATGAAAAAGAAGGTTCAGCCCAGATGGGCCCCAAGGTAAGATTTATGAAGTAGACAAACAAAAAGAGATAAAAACACTGATACAAGTATACGGCAAGATAAAATATATATATATATATATATATATATATATATATATATATATATATATATATATGCAAATAAAGAAAGAACCTCATCAAAAAGAACCACAAGTGTAAAATTTATATGCTATCAGGACAAACACAAAAAACACAGAAACACTGGTGGAAGAAAATGGAGAATTCTTATAAATTCTCAGTGTGTGCGAGGAAGGTTGTTTTGATTCTTCCTGGATGTATCTTGATATCTTTGTTAAAGGACTCAACTTTCCTAAGATAAAGGGGATTAAAAATTGGTTTACCTATAGGGGTAGTATTGATTGGGAAAGGGGATTACTTTGAATTTTACTCTATATGAATATTAGAGGATAAAAATAAAAAGGAATATACTAGACTAAACTAAACTAAAATTTTAAAAAAAAGGAATTCAAAAAATAAAAATGCAAAAGAAAAACATAGGTCTATGTATCAAAAAGTTCAGGTTAGAAAGGTATTATGGAATTTGATGTACTGTACAGCTCACTGTGATGGTAAATAGGTTAAAAAATTTACCTATGTGTAAAAAATATATATATATATATATATTAACCGGAATAGTGGAAACGAGTGCACAATACAAGTTTTCCTATGAAGTAGTGGTGGTTCTCTTGTAGTCTTTTTTTTTTCTTTCTTGGTTTGTTTTTTGGGGGAGGGGCCTGCCACGTGGGTTGTCAGTCAATGATGTTTCCTGAGTTGAGTCCTCCCGCCCCCCACAAGGGGGTGGGCTCTGGGGAAACTGGTTTTTTTCAGGCTTTTGTTCTCTGGCGGTTTTTATGCTTGTTCCCTTTTTTTCCTCTCACCTTGACTGCCTTTGATGGTTTTTGTAGTATTAGAAGAAATCAAACCTTACCCTGATCTCCCTCTCAGAGGGAAGCCTCAGTCTGGGTGCAGAAGCTGAATGAATTCCCCCTTGGCCACTGGCAGAGCAGATTCCAAGTTGCAGACCCTGGGGGCGAAGGATCTTTTGCTCGTACCCAAAGCCAAGGCACTGGCGGCTGTCTGAGAGCTCCCGACCGCCAGAGAGGTTCCAAGCAGCAATCGCACACTGAGATTTTGCCGCCGGCCCAGGCTGGGAGTGCCCGGCTTGCGCGCACGTCTTTTCAGAGGCGGCTATGTGTCGGGAGCGCGGCTCGGGCACTGAGAATGGGGCACTGGTCCGTAAGCCCCAGGCTGGGATTTTGCGCGCCTCTGTCAGGGGAAGAGTTTCGGGTGCCCGGCTTAGGCTTTGAAACAATGGCACGGGTCAAAGAGCGCCGGCCAGGCCTTTGTAACTCAGGGGAGCATGAGGGACGTGTGCGCGCATCTCAAGCTTTGTGGTAGGGCTAGCGTGCGTTCTGCAGACTGGCACAGCTCCCATCCCCTCACAGGAGCCAGAACCCACCCATTCTCAGACGCGCTGGCAGCTTAGGGACCAAGAGCGGTTACTCCGCTGCACTCTCTCTGCCTCTGCACCGGGGAGGCTGTCTGGGACCGGGGACTTAAGCCCCTGTCCCTAGCTGCTCTGATTCCCACAATTTCCCCCCGCGATCCTTTGCTCTTGTGGAGTGCTTTCAACCAGTCTCCAATTTACTGCTGGTCCCCAGATGCAGGGCACTGTCGCTCGTATTGGGGTATTACTCTCCAACCGGTCGCCTCTGGTGGCTCCCTCCCCCTTTTGTTTATCTTCCGATATCAATCCACAGTTCCCATTGCGCTTTACCTGCCCACTGGCGTCTTCTGCCCCTGTAGAGATCCAGACGTGTATAATTCTGATCTCAGGCTGATTTCATGGGTGATCGGAGTTCTTTGGTAGGTAATCAGCTCACTTAGGGGTACCGGCTGAAAAGGCGCCTCTTCCTACTCCCCCGCCATCTCGTCCCACTGGTAAAGATGTTTTCTAATTCCCAAGATACCTATTGAAGGGCAAAGTTCAAAATGGTTTCAGATGGCCTTAGAGATCCAGGCTCCCTCTGCTACTTCTTGGTTCCCTAAGGCTGGTTCCTCACAGTTGGCAGAAGACCTTCACTGGTAATTTGGGCGTCAGCTCCTGGTTTAGAACACTAAAACTTTGGTTCCTTGTAGTGTACACCAGGGAGAGTTTAGGTTACTATAACATTTTCCAGGTTGTGTAGATCAGAGTTCAGGCTACTGCACCATTTTCTAGGTTGTAGCTATTATGTTTATTGGTACCTGGTTTTCCCACCGCGACCTGCCTAAGGGATGTGGAAGGACTGGTACCTATTACAGAGCTGGGAGAAAGGCTTAGGAAGTCATTCAGGTGAGTTTTAGGAAATAATCTTGGAGCTCTTTTCCCATAGACATAGAACTTGTGGTGGAGCAGAGTTGTCTAACTGGCTCTTGCCAGTGAGTTTGCTGAGGGAATAAATGGTGGAAGGTCTTCTAGGTGAGGTATGAGTTGAGGTGCTGTGCTCTGTAGGGTCCTGGGAAGGGAGTTAGTCACCTGAGCAAATAAAGAGAAGAAACGGCCGCCTGCGAGGGGTGGAATGGTGAGGGGCTGTGTACGTGAGCACCAAGACAGATGGCTGAGTCTGCTGAGGTTTGTAATGATGCATGAAATGTGCCTCTGATGACCTTTGGAGGTAGGTGATTGTCCTCGTTGACCTGCTTCCTGAGAACTGGGCCAGAACCTATTGACCTCCCCTCACCTGCCTCGTTTCTTCCCTTCTAGGTCTGCAGTAAGCCTCAGCTACTGGCAAGATCCTTCCATCCAGCATTGTATAAGACTGTCTAAGGAGAAGAAGGCCTCCAGAATTAAAAGAGGCATGTGACTCCCTCCCTCCCAATGTCCCCTCATCAGCCCAGAGGCCTGAGGTTTTAGGGGTTCATTCTTCAAAAGAGAGAGTTCCAGTGTTCACGCTCTCCAGTGGCATATGAAAGTGCTCATTTCCCAACATCCTCACCAGCACAGGGACCTTTTCATTGTGGTTCATCTGTTATGTGAAAAATGTGATCTTACAGTATATTTAAGTTATTGTATTCCTCTTATTTGGGGGCTGAAATTAAGGATCATTTTTATATATGCTTAAGAACCATTTCTAGTATCTTTTACAGTGAACTGTCCAGGTAAGGAATCACCTTTTTGGCCATATTATAGTGATAATAACACTATTAGGCTCTGCAAGTCCTTTCTATCAAGGAAGGCAATGAAAAGATTTGAGATGGGAGGGTGACTCATTCTCGATCAGATTGAGAAATTAGCCAAATGACCCCACGTCCTTGGGCATGCAGGGAATCCTGGCCAAAAAGATAGAGCCTCTGGGTAGATTTTGTAAGAAATTCAAAGAAAGTTTAAAGTGACAATCAGGACAAGGACCTTCCTTTGAGCTAAGGGTGAACCCAGGCTTTAGGAAGATGGCACCAGGCCTGCCTATGGGGCCTGAAGCCTCCGTCCGGGGCTCCTGAGGCAGCTTTTGTAACCAGAGGCGGGGCCCCACCTTGGAGACCTGGGGACCTGGGTGCCCTGAGGCAGCGAGTCAGCAGCCTGTCTGCCTTCTTTCTCTGCATGGTCTGGCATGTGCAGAGTGCTTCCCAAGTAGGGTGTGGTGAGCATCTTTTCAGTTTTTGTTTCAACATCCAGTCTGCTGTGGATGATACTGTGTAACATACAACAAAAATGATTTCCTAGAAATAAAATGCAAGATAACCTGTAAACCAGAAGCTCAAATGATTTATTAGGAGAATCAATAGACACAGAACTCCTATATCACATTGCAGTACATTTCTAAATGCTGCTCACGTTTTGTTCTTAAGATAGTTACACTTTAAGCAACAGGGCTGTAGAACACAGATTTTATCTTCCTTTCCCCTTTGTATTCACCATCTCCTTTACCCAAGCTCCTCACCCTGGAGCTGAATAAGTCCATTTTGGGGGCAATGTTTGCTCGTGCCTTCCTCTCCTGCAGTCGGTCTGTGAGGTCGGTTTATAAGCATAGAGACTTTTACCCACACAGGTTGGAGATGAAGGGAACATGGTAAGAAATACGGCTTTATTTTATTTTATTTTATTTTATTTCATTTTGCTTGGACATTTATCTGCCCCATATTCTGACCGCAAAATATTATATCATCTTGATCTCGCCTGTTGACGTTTAGCTGAGTCCTCAGTAGTTTGCACCTGGGCACAAAAAGCATATTTCGAAGAGGAACATTAAGATCTGATGTTTTGATGTAAAATACTTGTCTTTCCTGTGTACAACCGTAGGACATTTTATGGTAATCTTTAAAGATTTCATTTATTTATTTATTGGAGAGGGAGAGCATGAGTGGGAGAGCCAGAGGGAGAGGGAAAAACAGGCTGTCAGCCGAGCAGGGAGCAGATCCTGACCTGAGCCAAAGGCAGATCCTTTACCGACTGAGCCACCCAGGTGCCCCAAGGGACATTTTTATTTCTAAGATCTTTATTTCCACCATTAAATCATTAACTAGATTGTAGTTACTTTGGTTCCAGCAGGTTTAAGTTAAAAAAAAGACAATGTGAAAGTCTTGATTTCTCCCATGAGTCCCCAGGAAAATCACTGACCCCAAAGAAGAGCAGCCGAATCCTCATTTCCTCCTCTCCTAGGGCGGGCTCTGCAGGGATGCTTTCTGATCTCACTGAGCGATAACTTGTCTCTGTGTCTCTGTCTCAGGATATTTTGCTCGATTCTATGGCGTCAATCAGCTGATAAGGGCATTTCTGCAGAAGACAGAATGTCATTGTCAAATTCTAAATCTTGGGACTGGGATGGAGACCACCTTCTGGAGATTAAAGGTAAATGAACATTCGCCCTCTTCTTTCCCGAATTGTTTCATTTGTGAAGGTGCCCACCTGGTTCAAAATGTTAAAAATATA
Source organism: Neogale vison (assembly GCF_020171115.1). Classification (NCBI taxonomy): domain Eukaryota; kingdom Metazoa; phylum Chordata; class Mammalia; order Carnivora; family Mustelidae; genus Neogale; species Neogale vison. The sequence goes on from NC_058101.1 coordinate 218,260,854, forward strand.
TTAGGAGGAGATGCAGTGGCCGCCTGTCTCCCACGCCTGTCCCCAGCTACTTGCGCCTGCTGCTGCCATCAACCACGTACTTGATGTCACCGGGGCCCTGGTGAAGGATGGGTGCCTGGCTTCTCATCCTCTGCTGTTACCAACAGGGCTCCTGATAAAAACCCTTGTCGACGTGTCCTCTGTATGAGCGGAAGACCCTGACAGTGGGACTGTGAGCGCTAGACCCGCGTGTCTGCTGTATTCACAATCACGAAGATTTTATTGTCAGCGTGACAGTGTCTTCAGTACAGATTAGAGACGTGCAAGGCTGGTGATAGTGATATGTACAAAGGCCTTTCATAGCTGCTTCCTGATTTCATCCCTCACCTGCTTGGTTAACGATCAAGAACAGTTTTAACTTCTCTCACAGGACATGAGACGGGTCTGGTTAGTGGCAGAACCAGGACCGAATAGACTGTAGGTCCCGCAAGTCCTGGTTGCTTCCATGTTTCTCTGTACAGAGCCTTGTGCTTGCTCAGGGGGGTCTTTGTGGTCCATCAGTCGGTGGTGCCTGTACCTCAGTGGCCATCGTGTGGTGGAAGGAGCTGGAACAGAATGCAGGGGCAGATCTTGTGCAGTAGGAACAGATGCCGCTGGAGAAATGCCTCCTCTCAGCCCCATGTCCTTTCAAATTGGTCCCGAGGTTTGTTTTTTCCTTCGTGTCATATACTTGGGCTGGTCAGGAATACATCTGACATTTTTGTTTCTGGTCCAGGTACACTGAGTCTTAGGTACCCCTTCCAAGGATAAGGTTATCTGCCAGTAGTAAGGAGGGCAAATAGCACAGGGTAGAAAAGATTTAGTGGAGGTGTTTTGGATCGGTCCAAAAGGTTTTTTTTAAAAAAACTCAAGTCTCCTTGAAACAAAAGAATGCCTGTTCCAACCATCTTCATGTTCATTCCCTGCTAGAAGGTAAAACCACCTCACTTGACAATGGCAAGGTCTCCAGTATCTTGTAGGTCTTCCTTAGCATAGGAAAGTTCTTTTGAAACCCTTCCCTGTCCTTACCTCCCCCACCTTTCAAGGGTGTATCAGTTCCCCCCACAACACTTATGCCACGCTTTCTCTGCATGGATCCTGTCCCCGTGCTTTAATAAAAGCAACGTTTTGCACCAAAGAGGTCTCAAGAACTCTTTCTCGACATCGGCTCTGGACCTCACCCCACCAAACGTCACCTACATTCCCAAACTCTTCTCCCCTGACTGCTCTGACTCCCAAGACTGCTCATCTGTCTACCTGCCGCTTGGCATTATTTCTATCATTTCCTACAAATGATGGCAAAGGAGGCACTGCTAGGCTGTAGGGGACAGGCATCAACTCTGGAAACAGGATCAGTGCACACTAAGATCATAGAGTGGAGTAGCAACCAAATTAAACACAAAACAAAGCCACTGAGTGAAAAGTTATGGGGAGGGACCCCCAAACCCTCAATAGCAAGTTTAGAAAATGAGAGGGGAAGGAAAAGCATGTTGGTTCACACACACTAGAAGAACTGTCACATGTGCTTTGGCCAAACCACACTCCCCATTTGACCCAGGTGTTGGGGGAAAAAACAAAAAAGCAAAAGCTGTGGAAGACTCACACTTTGGTATCTCATCCAGAATAAACAGTCAGTAGGTCCAGTACAGCCAACAGCCCTAAGGACCTTGAAAGCTGTGCCCCAGATAACTGGGCATATGACCATAATCTCCAGGAGCTCTCAAAATCACCGGTGAGTGTTCCTATTCCAACAGCCAAAAGGTCTACAAACCCTGGCGTTTGCTGACATTTAATAATGGATAATGTTTCCTGTCAGGCATTAAAGCAGAAACCAAAGAAACTTGGAGAGGATCTGCATCCAAACCCAGAGGGAGAAAGGATTTTTTTTAATTCATTTATTTGACAGAGAGAGATCACAAGTAGGCAGAGAGTCAGGCAGAGAGAGAGAGGAGGAAGCAGGCTCCCTGCTGAGCAGAGAGCCCGATGCGGGACTCGATCCCAGGACCCCGAGATAATGACCCGAGCCAAAGGCAGTGGATTAACCCGCTGAGCCACCCAGGCGCCCTGAGAAAGGATTTTTTAAAAGCTCTTTAAAAAAAGAATAAGAAAAAGAAACCTAAAAGTCGGCCCAAAGCGTTTCCACAGTTCTTTTCTCCCAGATGCCTGGGTTTGGAGGCAGCAGCACCTCTACGGTCCCTCCATGGATATCAGGAACTCTGGAGGCAGATCCTATTGGCCCAGACCTCCCCTTAATTCTTTCCTGCAATTAGGCACTTGGAGGCTGAGGATCTGCAGAGGTAGGGCACCCTCGAAAGGCAGAGAACACCTCCCCCAGAGCACAGTGTCCACGGGGCCTCAGGCACATCAGTGCCCAGAGTTTTCACCCAGGGCAAACCTTGGTGCGGGGGGCACGGAAAGGCTCAGGTGCAGTCCCCCCAGGGCCATGCTGGGCGTGGCCAGGACAGAGGGTGGTGGACGCCCCCTGCAGGGGGCGTCTGGGAAAGGCCAATCCACCAAGTAGCTCTACCCAGACTCTGGCACTGGCCCAAGCTGGCCTCCAGTCTGTGGCTTGGCGCAGACCCAGACCAGGACCCCTTGTGCCTGGTGCGTGGTGGTGGCAGGGAACGGGAGCACACCACCAGGAGAGCAGCCAGCCCTCCTGTTCCGGCTCCTGACCTCACCTGGGACAATCCCGGCCCGAATGGGCACATTTACAGGCCGGGTCTGGTTGGCCAGCTGCTTCACACAGCAGAACTGCATCTTCATCGTGGCGATGGGGTGGGCAGCGGGGCTCCCTCGGGGCAGCTGCCAGCGCGGTTCATAACCCTATCCCCTGGGATAGCATTAGTCAGGACTGGCAAGGGGGATGGAATCGGGTCTCTGCTGCTGCACACCTGCCACTCTGTGCGGGCGGCGGACCCGCGGACCAGGCGCGACCACCATTCTGCCCAACCGCCTGCCTGGTCTAGGCGCACAGCTGTGGGAGGTGATAGAGGCGCAGCGTCGGCAGTGGCCAGTGAACCACCAGAGCAAATCACGACCAAGCTGTCCCCGCAGAACTGATGGGGCAAGAAGGGACAGGGCACTCTGGAGCCACAGGAGGCTGGAAATACACAAAGTCTCCATGAGGGCCATCCTCTGTGCAGATAAAGACCTCTGTGAAGTGCTCTGAGGATCCTCTCTCCTAGCTGGATGGATGTTTGTGACCCTGTAATTTACACCAGAATGAAAAATGTACTATTGGGTGGAAAGACCATACCACAGGACTTTGTGTATTGTGATCCCACTTAGGGGGAAGTAGAGGGCATGTGCATTTTCTGGGGGCAGGCACCTGGGTGCAGTCAGGCGGGATCATGCACTAGGGGCACACCCAGGACAGGCACCAAGGAGGACAAGGGGCCCAGGCCTGGGTGGGAAGTTGTGGGGATGTGCTGTGGGGACAGGGACCAGGACCAGTGGCCAGAGGGCCTTGGCTGTTTGGAGCTACCTGACCAGCAGAGGCGCGCGGGAGTGAGTGGCAGGAGGTGGGGTGGCAGGGTGGAGGGGTAGGAAAGGGGCGTGCAGGCATTGCCTGGAAACATCTGTATGCTTAGGCACACCTGAGCTCACAGGAGGTGGCGGGGGAGGGGCATGCAGGTGTTGCCTGGAAACCTCTGTAGGCTTTTGATTCTTAGCCTTGCGCAGCTGGGGGTTCTGGGACACTTGGCGGGGTAGTCCGACTGGGCTGGATGCTTTTGTACCATGGACCAGGACAGTTGTATGACCGTCAGATGTTCTCCTGGGCTGGTAGGCTGGGCTCTGGTCTAGGCCATTCCCTAGGGGCCGTGGACAGCAGCCAGACCTCTTTGACCAGGGACATCGATATTAAGAGACATGTGCTGGGGAAAGGGAATTTCCCTGGGGATGCCAGGGATTTGGCAGATGTCATCTCAACCCAGACACAGATCAGTAGACTCCTCCGTGAGATTGAAACATTGGAGGCTGAAGTGACTCATTGGAAGAAGTTGTGCCAGTGTTCCATCCAGGGACCAAATACCATCGACCCAGAAATACTGTGGAAACTGAAGAGCCACATCAGGGACCTAGAGCAGCGGCGGAAGCGGGAGCTGGACGAACATCAGCTGGAGGTGGCGGGGTTGCAAAACACCCACCGGCGGAAGCTAGCAGACCTCACTGACCGGCACTGCCAACTACTTAAAGACTATCAACGGATGGATCGGCTCTCCAAAGAGGAGATTGTGAAACTCACTCAAATTATCCAGCAAAAGGATTTGGAAATTCAGGATCTTTCTAGGAAAATCTCTGCGGCTTCTCACTGCCAGAATGGGCACGTGGAACAACTTCAGCGCCAATTGCAAGAGTGTACTTTGAAAAGCGAACAGGTCTTGGTGGTCCTAAATGAGAAGACAAGGGAGAATAGCAATCTGAAAAGGAACTATCACAGAATGACCGATCGACTTGCTGCCAAAGAAGCAGAACTCCAGAGGATGCAAGAGGAAAATCAAAAGCTGTCCACTAGAATAGAAAGCAGTGGCCTAGAGTTGTTTAGAGAAACGATTCGGAATTTGTCACACATTATTCGAGAAAAAGACCTGGAAGTGGATGCATTAAGTCAAAAATGCCAGCCTTTAATGACAATCCTGCAGACACCCAGCACTGGTCATGAGGTTGGAGGAGTTTCTATTGATCAGTTCCAGCAGCTTCTACAGGAACGGGACACATTAACAGAGCGGGTGAAGATCATGGAAGAGTGGAAAGAGCAGGTGCTGACCACAGTCCAAAACATGAAGCGTGAGTCACCCCAGCTTCAGAGAGATCTGTGACAACTCCAGGCGTGGGCTTGCACCAACAGCGAGGTTTTGAAACCACAGACGACCTCTCTTGACCAAATCCACACTTACCAAGGACATGAGATAAACTTACAAGAGCTAGAGAAGGAACTAGCACAACTTAAGCTCCGCATCGGGGAGCTCTGCAATGCCAAGGACCTCCTCTTAGGGAACCTTGACATGATTTTCCTCCGGCCATCCAGCGACTCCGCAGAGGCAGCCAACTCTCTGAAGGCCATGAAATCTGACCGAGTGAGTGAGTCTTCTCAGGTGCTCCGAGCGGAGGTAGAAGAGCTCAGAAAATCAGGGCAAGGAAAAGATACAATGATTCAAACCCTCCAGGAAGTTCAGCAGAGACGGATTGCTTCAGGGGCTGCTACGGGGGAAGGAGAAGGGAAGCCACAGGAACACAGCAATTCTGATTCCCACATGGAGCAGCAGAAGGAGAAACAGGCTGTTCTACAAGATTTCCCTCAGGCTCAGGAGCTCCGAATCCCAGCAAAAAGTGAGGAACTGCTTTCTTTACAGGAGAATCTCAGGGGCCAACTGAGTGAGAATGAGCTGCTGAGGCAGGCATTCACCAGTCTGAAGGAGAGGATAGCAGATTTTGAAATGGTTGTGTGTCGGCTGAAAGAGGAAAATGCAAAGATGGTGGAAACATGTAGAGAAAAGGACATGGAAAATCAGGCCTTGCAAGAGACAAATCAGCTGGTTTCAAAGATGCGGAGGGAGGAGGAATCCCAGCCTGCCGTGATGAAAGAGAAGGCACTTGCTCTGGAGCAACTGCTGCGAGAGAAAGAACAGGGTGAGAGCGGGGAATTGAACCGGCCGTTCAGTCAAAGCAGGAAAAGGCAGTTGTGGGTCAACAGGAGAGAGATGATGTAGTGTTGGCACAGAAACAGAAAGAAATGGAAACCTGTGCCCACCAGAAGGAGGATCACCAGTTACATGAGAGAGAATTGTGCCTAACCCAGGAGCTGGAGAGAGGGCGGCACGTCACTGCAGAAGCCCAAGATTCTCGTCGCCTGGAATCTTTGGCTTCAGAAATCCAAGTGGCTCAGCTAAGAGAGGAAGTGACAGTCCTTCAGGGAAAACTCGTTTTGTCTTCCGCTGCCATAGAAAAGGGCAGCCATGGAGCCAGTCTGCAGGTAGAGTCGCTGCGGGAGTAATTGCACGTCGTCACCCAGCAGAAAGAGGAAGCGGCGCTTCGGCTTGCTGCCTCCCAGGAAGAGGGAAGGCACTATGATTGAAGGCTAGCGAACCTCAAGCTGGAACTCGCTGAATGGATGGAAAAGGCAGACACCCTAGAAGGAAAACTGAAGTCGTTACAGGGACGATTGCATCAAACAAATGCCAACTTGGAGGTGAAGGAGGACCAACTCCAAGAGTTCAAGAAACAGAATGAGGTCCAGCAGGAAATACTGGAGGACACACAGAAGAAACTCTTGACCTTAGTAAGTAAAGCTGAAGGAATGGTGGACAAAACCCTCCTAAGGAGACTCTTCGTGGGATCTTTCCAGGCAGCTGATGCAGAACGGCAAGAAGGGTTGAGGTTGATGGCAAGCACACCGGGGATCCAAGAAGACCAGTTGCGGCAGCTGCATGGTCAAGAGCCCGGGGGTGTGCCCAGCGGGGTGACTGCGGGGCCTGGATCCAGAAGCGCCCCCAATGCACCCGGGAAGCCAAATCACCAAGCTGTGGCCAATCATTCTTTTTCAGGACTTTTTGTCCAGTTTCTAGAAGCGGAATCTCATTCAGCTTTTCCATCGCCAAACTCCTCTGCTCATGACGTGAAACCCCCAGATTCAGGAGGAAGGGGAAAACTGCCTAAGAAACAAGGCCCACCACGATTGAATGCTACCCTGGGATCCACACCCGGAAAAAAAGATGTCAAGCCCAGAACCACAGATGTGTCTCTTATTAACCCACCTGGACTGGAAATGGATGGGTCGGAGCACCTTCTTCTAAATGTTATCTCTGATTCTTTACCCAGATACACGCCCTATATACTGTCACGTGCCAAGAAGGTTGGAATGGCGGCCAAAGACCTCTCAAAGAAATAGATGATTGTCAAGCCAGAGTCAAGACCACGCTTTGAAGATCCCAAGTCACTCTGTGTGTCTACCTTAACCCCAAATGCCCTTTTTCAAAATGTAAACTATTTGCAGCTCTGCTTTCAGCTTAATAAACATAGTATTTTATGACTTAACGAAAAAAAGGGGTCATTTAATAACTGCAGAAGTATTTGCCAAAGTGAAAACAGTGGTGACTTCTTTTTCTTTTTTTTAAGATTTGTTAATATTTTTTTTGACAGAAATTAGGGGCACACAAGCAGGGGGAGAAGCAGAGGGAGAGAGAGAAGTAGGTTCTCCACTGAGCAGGGGAACCTGTGACCTGATCCTAGGACCCCGGGATCATGACCAGAGCCAAAGGCAGACAGTTAACAGACTGAGCCACCCAGATACCAGAACAGTGGAGACTTTGTTAGGACAGTCGACACTGCTGGGCTTGGGGGCTGTGGTTAAAGGATTCTTCCAATAATGTCTGTAATGCTTTAAGGTTTTCACAAGGGTCAGGTGTCATCGTATATCTGATCTAGGGAACACATCAACTTGTTTTAGTCTTCCAAATTTACCAAATACACGAGTACACACTCCTTATATGGGAAACAAAGTGAATAGCACGAAAGTACAAGATGAATATAAGGTTAAAAAAAAAAAAAAGGCAAGTTTGCTTTTCCCAGGTAAGTCTCATTTCTGTTAGCTTATTTTTTATTTTCTATTTTTTCAAAATCATTTCCTTTTCTGTTGTCTGCAAAAGCACTCTATGGGTAACCTGAGTCCTCTTGGGCCTTATGTATATTTGCCTAGTTAGGAGTATTGTATTCTCTGACTTGTTTTATTTTTTACCCTCCAAATCACTCTGCCTTGGAATGGGAATGAATCCCATATTATTCTTTAAAAGAAAATCCAGCAGCTTATGGTTCTACCCTAAATTATGCAAATAGCTCCCCTTGATTAGCATTTAAGCGGTTTTTTCCTGGAATGTCCATGGTCAACTCCCTTGTTCATTTCTTCAAAAGCCCCTTCAAATCTCCCTTTGCCCTTCGAGGCGAATTGTTCCATTGCACCTTGGAAAGGATCCATTCAGATTTCTTTAAGGACCTCATTCCATTTTCCATTCTGCTCTCTCTCCAGCCTGCCAAATATGGTCATTCCTTCCCTGCTTTCCTGTTGTCAGTGCTCTGATTCACACCCACTGCTGTCTCAGGCTGGTGCAGTAGACTCCCTAACAATCTTGCTGGTTCCACTCTTAACCTCCCTTGAATCCATTCTGAACACTGCTGTCAGGATGAACTGAGATGAAAATGTGATGTTACTTCCCTGCTCTAATTACTGGAGGGTTTCCCCACTGCCTGGAGTTTGACCTTTAAGAGACCATCCAAGCCCTTGCCTTTGCAGCCTTCCTTCCTCTTCATCGTTCACATAAAGGCTGCCCTTTAGCTTCAGGTGAATTCTTGCAAGCCCCAAATAGATTATTATCCAAATAACTTCAAGTCCATGAGCCTCCTCATTGTGCCTTGACAAAGGTACAAGTGAGAAAGATTTCATCCTTCTCTTCTTCACCCGTTGGCGAAGGGAGGGATTCCAACCCTAAAGCTATGCAATGTCCACATGCAACATAGCTGAGATCCACCGTAAGTTGTTACTGACCTATCCTCATGGCCCAGGGAAGGAGGACACAGACATCATGCAGGGCCATAGGGGACGTTGCACCTGGGAACAGAATGGACAAGTGCAGTGGGTACAGACTATGTAATAAGAGGAGAGCAAAGGTGAGCCCTACTTCCTGCAGGAGGGAATGACTGGCTTGCTGGATCATTCCACAGACTGTCAGGGAACTGGAGCTTACTACTTGGGGAGAAACTGTGCCTGGTACCTGTGCTTAGGAGGCCTTGTTGGCCAGAGGATCTGATCTGTGGGAGCAGAGTCGGAAGGGAACATGGAGTGAGGCCATTTGAGGCCATCTGAATCTTAATCAAACTCAGGCTTTCAATCACAATGGACTCTGATATTTGGACATCCATTTCATCTGAGACCCTTAAGGCATAGGAAAGGTGCTTCTCCAGGACGTGAAACTGTCATGTGAGCAGGAGGGAGACGTGGTCACCAAAACCAAAATGTAATATCTTCCATAGATGTTCACGCAGTTGATCCCAAGGAAATCTCTGGGTGGCCAAGGGGTAGAAGGAAGGGCTGATGTCCTCCAGCACCATGGAATCTGGCAATGCACTGTGGACTGAAGCCGCCACCTCCACCTGCAGGTAGGATAAGCAGACTTTGGCTTCAGCCTGTAGCAAGTAGGCCTTGGTGACTCTATTAAGCTGGTGGGGGTGCCATGACCCAGAGAATAATAGACAGCTGGATAGGAAGGCTCAGTGCCTGTGAGAGACTCTATTTCCAGGAGAGCCCAGTGCATGGCCAGCAACTGCTGCTTTCATGGTCTATAACCCAGGGCCAACGAGGGCTGTTTCTTGCATTGGGGTCCCATGGACAATTGACAGATACCATGGGTGGTCCAGGGACTCCAGGAGGGAGAGAGGAGGCTGCTGAAGCCTTTTCTCCTGGGCACTAAGAGGCGATTTTTTAAAAATGATTTTATTTATGTAGTTAAGAGAGAGCTCTGGCTGGAAGAGGGGGTGGAAGGGAGAGGGAGAAGCAGGCTCCCCACCAAGCAGGAACCCCCCTGCCAGGCTTGATGTCAGGATCCTGAGATCAGGACCTGAAACAAAGGCAGATGCTTCACCAACTGAGCCACCCCGTCACCCTCACAGGTCATTTTTACTTGCACATTTTTAGTTGCCTTTTGTTGAGGGGAGAACCTCCTGCCTCATTGTGAGCTCATTGACAAGTAACAGCCCAAACGGGCTTCTGTAAAATTTATAAACGAGGTATATGTTGCCTCAGAACCCAAAAAGTACTTAAAGTTGTTGGACTTCTGTGACCTTTTTTCTTTTTTAAAGATTTAATTTGTTAGTTGAGAGAGCACGAGAGAGAGAGAGAGAGAGAGAGAGTGAGAGAGAAGAATAGAAGGGGATGGCAGTGGCAGAGGGAGAGGGAGAAGCATGCTTCCCGCTGATCAGGGAGCCTGATGCAGGGCTTGTTGCAGGACCCTGAGATCAGGGCCTGAACTGAAGGCAGACACTTAACTGACAGAGCCACCCAGGAACCCCTGCATTTGTAGGTCCTTAACAAGTTTGCCAAATAAATTTCCTCGCAGTAGGATGTCTTAAATGTGATGTCACACCTATGTTCCTGGAGAAAGATGGGTGTAGTAAGTTCCTACACACAGAGGTTGCCTGTGATAGCAGAGCAGTTTGGATGCCCTTTGTATAACGAGGTAAATCATGTCTCCTTCAAGGTTGAGGCACACGTGCCTGAGAGGATGTTGAAATAGGCACTGAACAGAATATACTGGCCAAGTCTAAAATAGCGAAGTATTAACCATCTTTTAATTGGTTGGGCTCCCTCATTATTTTATTTTTTTAAAAAAATTATTTATTTATTTTGACAGAGAGAGATCACAAGTAGGCAGAGAGGCAGGCAGAGAAAGGGGGAAGCAGGCTCCCCCCTGAGCAGAGAGCCCAATGTGGGGCCCGATCCCAGGACCCTGAGACCATGATCTGAGTTGAAAGCAGAGGCTTTAACCCACTGTGCCACCCAGATACCCCATCCCTCATGGTTTTTTAAATGACTTTATTTCTTTATTTTAAAGAGAGATAGAGATAGCAAAGGAGCGGGGGTAGGGGGTGGTGGTGGGAAAGGAAGGGCAGAGGCAGAGAAAATCCCAAGTGGACTCCACCCGAGCATATAGCTGGACATGGGACCCAATCCTATGACTCTGAGATAATGACCTGAGCCAAAAGCTTAATCCACTGAGCCCCCCAGGTGTCTCAGATGTTTTAAGGGGACTGGGGTTTATTTTAATCAGGTATGGTAAGACAGGCAGATATACAAGTAACTCTCACAACGGAAGAAGTGTTTTTGGACTCACAGATTCCATGAAAGGAGGTCCTGGGAGGCATGGAGGGCCACCCCGGGAAGCACCAGGCTTGGTCAGGACAAAGAGGAAGTGAAGGGACTATAGGGGGAAGACCTTTTATCGTGGATTCCGTGGGAAGGGGCAGGTGAGTCCGGGTAAGCACGTTTAAGACTGCCTAGTTTGTGTCATCTCAGTGGGTTCTGTGACACAGTGGTGTCTGGAGTAGTCTGTTCTTCCCCCTGGGATGATCAGGGCAGGGCATAGTGGCCCAGAGTATAAGAGTTTCTTACAAGAGGTGGTTGGGGGTAAAGGCTCTGATTTGGTTGCTTTACATGTGAAAGGTTTGCTGGCAGGCAAGCTGCTGACCATCTCTAGGAATTCAGTAAGCCTGCCAAGGACAGTCCCTCCGAAGTCACCAAGGCCTGAGATGTCAAAGCATTAAATACAGACGATAGAAAATATGGTTATTATATTTGCTATAAAGAGGATTTGAGCCCTCATAATAAGTCCATTAAGGTTAGCCAACCAGTGCCTCCTAGCAACATTAGAGTTCATTCAGAACCTATGTTGTAGAGGCACAAAAGCCAGTCAGCCTTCTTTTATTTTTGCCAATTAAATTATTTTAGTAAATTTTGGATTTCCTTTTCTTCAAAGATTTTATTTATTCATTGGAGAGAGAGAGAGAGAGAGCGAGAGAGAGCGCAAGTACGTGTGATAGAGCAGACCCCAGCGGGAGTAGCAGGGAGAAGCTGACTGACTCCTTGCCCAGCAGGGAGCTTGATATGGGGCTTATTCCAAGGATCCTGGAATCAAGACCCAAGCTGAAGTCATTGACTAATCATGTGAGCCACCCAGGTGCCCCTGTAAATTTTGGGTTTACAGTTGGGTCAAATTTTGAACCTATGTTGAATTAGTCGGGGCAGGTGGGGGGAGAGTTCTGCCTCCTGTATTCAGATTTCTCTCTTCCACTCCTCCTATGCTTGGGACTGTTTCTTCCTGGTGAAGAAACCCCTGTGGGGTGGAGGCGTGTCTCATTACCCTGCTCCTCTTTCTTGGGCTTTTTTGCCAGAGTGTCTCAAATCAGCATCATCAGCCTTGGAGCTTCCGTTGTGGCAATGGTTGTATGGGTTCAAGTCTCCTGGTGTAAGTCAAGTGGGAATTGATCCCCTCACTGTGCCACAGGGGTCCCCCATATGTTTCCCCCATAACCCTGATGATCAGGATCTTGTGCCAAACAGGTTAGGCAATGGGGTGGTCAGTGGAAAGGCACAAGACCAACAGCCTAGTCGTTGATGAAGCAAAACCATCTTCTGCTACAGCCCTACCTTCTCTTAGTGTAGACTGTTTCCCTCCCCCCCTTTTCCCGCTCTACAGATTCCCTCAGGATAGATTTTCATTTCTAACCACACAAAGTCATGAGATTTTGTTTCTGTCCCCATCTAATCACACATTGTGCACATGTTCTGCATGTTGTGGGGAAAGGGAGCTGGTTTGGTCAGCCCACAGATAGCCATCCTCTTCTTGTGGGAATGCCAGTCCATCTCCCCAGTGTTGGAGTCCACAGCCAGGAAAATCATTCTGTCCATGGCCAGAGTCAGAGCCTCAAGCCCCCGAATCACAAGATCATTCTATCGACGAGCTGGGGAGCAACAACACTACGAGAAAGGCAAGTGTGCTGGTGAGGTGTTTGGCACTGGGAGAGAAGTGGAACACCAAATCCCTCCCCCCACTTTTCTGTTTTTGATCAGCTGGTGGGCCCTGGGCTGCCATGGATGTCTACCTGAAAACCTTGAGGGCTCAGAAAGACACATGGTAACAGAGAGAGGAGTGGCAGCTCGGAGTCGGGCAAGGCCACTCCCAATGCCTGAAACACAGTGACTCGGGAGGCAGCCAGGGAGCCATTCTTACATTTCCCTGGGGCCGCGGCCTCCCTCCTTTGCACCCACAACACAGAGGGTCAGCCCCAGGACTGTGCTTGGGGTGCGCTTTCCCGCATAGACCTGTACGTCAGCCCCAAGCACTGGGCCATCACCCAGTCCCTGGAACTCAAGCACACCAGTCAGCATGTCCTGCAGTTGCCAACCTCAGGCGGTAGCCTTGGAGACCAATGCAGGCCACATGCAGGTCACATAGGTGACACCTCTCCCCCAGATACAGTCAATTCTCATTCATTCTCACCTTTTTGGCAAGGATGGGGTATTATTTTGGAAATGGAAGGTGACCTCCATTTGAGAGAATAGAACATGAGCCAACACAGCTTGCCAGTGATTGCCGGTTCCCTCCCAGATCGTGATTGTCACCCCTGAAGCCAGTGACTTAGCAAAGCAGCAGGTCAAGCTGACCCCATGTCTTCATTTAATGTGGGGGCACCCTGTTTGTGACGCCACTTGTTTGACTCACCTTCTCCTCAGGTCCCTGATGAGGCCTGAGGAGACCTGCTCCAGATGTTTGGGGATCCCCTGACACCTGCTACATGTGATTAACAACAGTTTACTAGTCACATATACTCACACTTCAGGGGAGGACGATACCAAACATGGTGCAGGACTGCACAGAGACTGCACTTGGGAACAGAGAGAAGGAGCAGGGCCTTGGAAGGCAAGACTCGGTTGAAACAAGAGGGCAGGCAAGTACTGGTTCCCATGGGTGGGTATGAGTGGATTCCTTGAAAAATTCAGTGGGCTTCTAGAGAACTGAACACTGCTCCCCAAAAAACAATACGCTCTATGTCTGGTCCCTGTGATGAGAAGGGTGTTTGGTTAAGAGACCTCCCCTGTGATAGGGAGAGGATAACTTGCATGATGCCATTTGAGTCCCTCCTTGATCTTCCAGGTGTCAAGACAGCCCTTATTACAGAATCTTAATTTCAGGCCTTATGCCATAAGTGGGTACGACAAAGTAATTCTTACCTTATGTAAAGTAAGTTGTATTCCTCTATGCTAGCAATGAATATGTGGGCTCCACAATCAAACACACATTCACAATTACTCGTACAAAGAAACTTCTTCGGGATAAATCTAACAGTGCCTGTCCAGGCATCCCATGCTGAAAGCTATTTAGCACTGATACAGGAAGTCAAAGATATAAATTAATGGAGAGATACACCATACTCGTGATTTGGAAGACTAAGCATTGTAAAGATGTCAGTTCTCCCCAGACTGATAGTTAATGCAGTTCCTATCAAAGTCCTGTCAGCTTTGTTTGTTTTTGTTGAGATAGACAAAAATATTCCAAAATGTATGTGGAAGGACAAAGGAATTAGAGTAGTTTCAAAAACTATTTTGAAAATAATACTAATGTGGGAACACAGTCTACAGAGTTTCAGAGCTTAGTAGTTAAAATAAGGAAGACTGTGTGTTATTTGCAGGACAGATACATGGAACAGAGAAGAACAGGGGCGCCTGGGTGGCTCAGTGGGTTAAAGCCTCTGCCTTTGACTCAGGTCATGATCTCAGAGTCTTGAGATGGAGCCCCACATTGGGCTCTCCCCTCAGCAGGGAGCCTGCTTCCTCCTCTCTCTCTGCCTGCCTCTCTGCCTACTTGTAATCTCTGTCTCTCGGGTAAATAAATAAAATATTAAAAAAAATTTTTTTTTAAAAAAGAACAGAGCAGAACAAAGAACCCAGGAATAGTCCCCACAAATAAGCTCAACTGCGTTTTGAAAAGGGCGCTAAAGGAACTCCAATTGGAGAAAGCTGGGTTTTGTACTCTCTACAGCTTTCTAAATCTTGTGGAAGTCAGAGAGGCCAAGCTCAGAAAACAGCAGCAGCAGAGAAGGATGACGGTGCTGTGACTGAGACCCTACCAGGTGGGAATGGGGAGGGAGAGAGATTGGGCGCCCCGGTTTGTGTGGGCGGGGTCCAAAGAGCTATCCCGTGATGCTTTCCAAAGGCTGAGGGAGCGGGAAACCTGTCCAATCAGCGTGTGGGCACAGGCACCAATGAGGGGGAAGGTTGTTAGGATGTCTGACGGTGGCGGGTCACTGAGATGCCTAGGCTGAGTGCGGGGCGACCAGCTCCCATTTTCCAGCCTTCTGAGAGGCTTGCTTCTTGCCTGGCGTCTCCGGATCCTGTTTCCTTGCCCCGGTGGGTGCAGAACCTCCAGACCCATAGCCACTGGCCTGAGGATGTCCTTTTTCACCTCCTGTACTTCCTCCTCAAGGTCAACGCAGAGGATGATGGAGTGAGCGGCCCCTGGGAAGATGCTCCTCTGTGCAGAGGTACCTGTGGGGCATGAAATAGTTTTCGCTTATTTTATATTTGCTCTTTCCCCAAATTTCCCACCCTGAACATGTAATTTTTCGCATATCGGCAAAACTACTATTTTGTAGTTTTACAGATCTCTGCTGTTCAGAAAAACACTCGGTCTCACCAAGGAGCGAGGGGGCGTGTGTGGGGCCCCAGCCGCCCTCGCCTCCCTTTCGCAGAGGGAAGGGGCAGGCAGAGCAGGGCCTCCTGGTCCCCCGGGAGCAAGCCGGCCTCCGCCCTCCCGGGGGCAGCTCTTACTTCTCGAGTAACAGATCCCTGGGGTTCGCAAGTGTTGCCATGGGGAGCCCCAGATTGCCGTCAACAGATGGCACAGGTGTGGTCCCCACTGCAATAAGCGGGCGCTCGCGATGGGGGTGGGAGTGTCCCCGGGGTCACTCCGTACAACTCCCGGCGGTGGCGGGGGGGGGGGGGACTCGGGGAGCGAGGACGGCAGGCGACAACTGTCCCAAGCTCCAGTTCTGACTCGCCCGCCACCCATGGGTGTCACGCATGCCCCATGCCCACTCGAGCTCTTCCCTCTGAGGACGAAGCCCGCTCGTGGGGCTTCCTCACCCTTCGACTCACCTGCAAAGACATGGTGACACCCACTCAGCTACTGCGCACTCCTGAGGCGCCAATCCCCAGAGCGCGTGTGACGGGCGTCCTTAAATGGAAGCGCGCCTCCGCCCGCCATCTCCCACTGGCTGCGCTGTGGGCCCGGCCGGCTCCCATTGGCCACCAGTTCTGGGGGGCGGGGATAAGCGGTGAGTGGCACCTGCCCTGCCCCCAGCGCCCGCCTGGGCATCCCAAGCCGCACAGAGGGTTGTCTACAGCCAGCGCCGCTGCAACAGGAAAAGTTAGGAGCAGGGGATTTAAATGAGTTCCTCTCCGCTCTTGGCTCATTCCCCAGTTCTTTCTCAAGAGGTCGTTTGCGGGAAATCCACAGAAATCTCCCTAGGGCACGGATCTCAGTGGGGATTCCTTTTCGTATTTATATCCCTCTGCCCTCTCCTTGATTCCTAGAAATGTGGATGGCAGGTTTTTGAGACCTCTCAAGTCTCCTTTCGTACTTCTAGGCACACTTCATCAGGAGTGAAAAAGGCATCTTCTCTTTAAAAAGCAAAAACACACCCTGAACACGCGCTACAACCACTCTGATGGGTTCTCGGTTATTGAAAAGACACAGAAGTGCGCACTATTCAATCTGACCCCATTATCCGGGGCAACAAATCCAGTGTCCCTGAAAGTCTGCTGAAACACAGAAGGGGGTTGTGGTGCACAGTTGATTAAGTTCTCAAAGAACTGGAACAGCATTTTCTGATCAAAGGAGTTCATTTCCGACTCTTTCAAGAAAACTTCTTGGAGCGAAATGACTGAAAGACCTGACAAATTCAGGGTTTAGAGAGTTACTGATCAGAAATGTCTAACATATAGCAATGCAAGTGGTGGAGAAGAAAGGCTCCCAAACATTTTAGCTTGTTTTTGCATAGAACTACATTTTAAAAATATTTGCTTGGGGTGCCTGTGTGGCTCAGTTGGCAAAGAATCTGCCTTCAGTTCAGGTCATGATCCCAGAGTCCAGGGATGGAGTCCCACATAGAGGGTCCCTGCTCGGTGGGGAGTCTGCATCTCCTGGTTCCCCTTGCTTGTGTTCTCTCTTTCTTTCTCTCAGATAAATAAACAAAATCTTTAAAAAATATATTTGCTTTACCTTTTCACGCAAATCCTTTGTTTTTTTAAATTTTCTCCTCCAAAATACTTTCATGGTGTAATCAATGAATTTCCAAGTAAAAGACAGAAAGCGAATGTTAGCAAAACGTACTGGCCAGGATTTTTTGGTTTTCATTTTTAAATTTGCAGGTGATGGGACAGACACTGTGGGGGTACAAAGGCAAACGGTAACTTCAGAACAGTGAGTGCTTTCTCTGCTGAGGAAGCCCTAGCAGTGTTTCAGTAGAGAAATACTGGGAGTGAACTCCAGTATCTGTCTGTGTCTAAAGCTGAAATATCTGGGCCTTGTAGTCATTATAAGAAATCAGGAAAAGGGAAAAGGGAAGTCACACTGTGCTCTGTTTTATTTTCTGTCTAGCATGTTCTTCTCAGAACGCTTTCAAAGCATGTTCTTCTCTTGAGATGCCCTCCTATGAACAGAAGCTAGAACCATGATGTCTTGTTCTGCAGAACAAAAAGAAAGAAAAGACAATGGAAATATTGATATCTTCTTCCCAGTGATAGTTTACTAGGTACAGTAAAAACCCAGCTTTCCTTAGGGAGTGAGTCAATGTGGACAATCAAGTTCCTTTTTTTTTTCCTTTTCACTATTTATTTAATATTGATTATAATCCAATATACATACATCCATATATATGTAAAATTATAAAACTAAAGGGCATGTTTATGAACCTACCACCAGTTTAAGACATAGAACATTACCTTTACCTTTGTGACTCTCCTGATTTCATCCCATCCTATCTTCCTTATTCATTCTTTCATTCACTGAAATAGTTATTTAGTGCCTAATATGAGCAAGGCACTGCTCATTCTTGAAAAACATTAGGGAACAGAACATACAAGATCCTTCTCCTCACATTACATTCTGGTTGGGGATTACAGACAATAACACATATAATAAGCAAATTACATCATATATTAAAGGATATGCTATAATAAGTGCTATTTTTAAAAAGAGCAGAGCAAAAGAGGACGTCTTGGATCTGTGGGATGGAAGAGGTGACATGCAATGGTAAATAGGGTAGTGAGGTAGGTGTCTTTGAGATGATGACATTTGATTAAAAGCTTGAAGGAGGGTAAAAGAGCTGACCCTAAGAACTTCCCTTTCAAAGGCAGCCTCTTCTACAAAGGCCCTAAGAATGAGCTTCCACAGCAGATGTGAGGAACAGTAAGCGGCCAGAGTGGCCAGAGCAGAATAGAAGAGGTCAGAGAACAGAAGATGGAGACCAGATTGTATATGGCCTCACACAAAGGCATTTGGTGTTAAGTGGGAGTGAAACAGAACCGTTGAAGAGTTTTGATTAAGCTCTTACACGATATGACTTAATTTTTAAAAAGGATCATTCCAGGGAATGCCTGGGTGGCACAGTGGGTTAAGTGACCTACTCTTGGTTTCAGCTCAGGTCGTGATCTCCAGCGGTGGGACTGAACCCCACATCAGGCTCAGTGCCAAGCTGCTTGAGACTCTCTGCCCCTCTCCCTCTGCCCTCCACCCCTCACTGCACTCTCTCTCTCTCTCTAAAATAAATAAATAAACAAGTAAATCTTTTTAAATAATTACTCTTGTTGCTGTGTTGAAAAGAGACTAGAGGGGAACAAGGCTGGCAGCAAAATCCTTACTATAATTAGAATCCAGAGATCTTATGGGTGTCTCACACTCAGGGGGTAGTGGGGGAGGGTAGCTAGTGAGAATTATTTCCTGCTGAGCAGGAAGCCTGATGCAGGACTCGATCCCAGCACCCTGGATCATGACCTGAGCCTAAGGCAGATACTTAACAACTGAGCCATCCCGGTGTCCCCATGAGCGGCAATTTATAATCATTTTGGGGGAAATTCTCCATTTGTTTACCCCTCCACCTATGTCAAACTGTCTTTATTAATAAATCCTATCTATATTGTTCATCTTCATGAAGGGTTATTTTGGCACTTTGCTCTTCCTATAAATTTTAACATTCATGAGTCAAGTTCCACAAAAGAGAATTCTTGAATTTTTCTTGGCATTGTATTGCAAAGCTATATCAGTTGTGTGTGGGTGGAGAGGCTGATATCTTTCTGACACAGAGATTCACTATTCATGATTCATGTATCTTTTTCAATCAATTTCCTTATTTAATGTTTTCAGACAGTTTTCTAATTTTCTCCCTTGAAGATCTTGTACATCTTACGTGGACTAATTTTTTCATTTCCTAAAAAGACTTACTTATTTATTTTAGATACGGGGAGGGGCAGAGGGAGAGCATCTCAAGCAGACTCCCCGTTGAGCATAGAGCTCAATGTGTGGCTTGATCTCATGACCCTGAGATCATGACCTGAGCCAAAATGAAGAGTTGGACACTTACCTGACTGAGCCACCCAGGCACTCCATGTGAATTTCTTTTTAAATAACTTTATAATTTTTTATTATGTTAGATGGAGTGTTTTTAAAAATTTCATTGTTTGTCCTTTTGTAACTAGTACAGAGAAAGGGAATTCATTCCAACAACTTTGATAAATCTTTGAAGTTTTAATGATTTTTCAGTAAATTATTTTAGGCTTCCTATTTAGCAAACAATAGTCTATGAATAATGACAGTTTCATTTTGTTCTTTCCAATCCTCAGATCTTTCTTTTCCTTGCCTTTTTGCACTATCCAGGACTTACGTATAATAATGAGTGGAGTAGTAGTATATGGTTTCTTAAAGGTAATGCTTTTGGAGTTTCACCATCAAATGTGGTATGCTCACTGCAGCTGGCTTATTTCAGTATATATATATATATATATATATATATATATATATATATTTAATATGTTAAGGAGGTTTCTTCCTATTTGTAGTTTGGCAAAATTTGTTCCCGTGAATGGATGTAGAATTTTATCAAAAGCTTTTTTATCCTCTACTGGGATGATCATATTGTTTCCCTTTAATCTTGTTTATTTTTTAGATTTTATTTGTTTATTTGAGAGATGGAGCAACTCAGGCTCTATCCCAGGACATTAGGATCATGACCTAAGCCAAAGGCACTTAACCAACTGAGCCACCCAGGCACCCTTCTCCTTTGATCTTTTAAAGAAATGGCTTACATTAATTCATTTTTCAATTGCTAAACCAACCTTGCATTCCTTATTAATCTCAAGCTTACCTTGACGAAATGTTTCTCTCTTTTTAAATTACTAGATTGTGGGCTATATTTTGATAGTGTTTTTCATCCATGTTTACTTTGTAACTTCCCTTCCTTAGACTTTTATATATTTATTGTCTCTATATCAGCATGATGCCAGTGCAGAAAACAAGTCGGGAGAGCATCCTCCCTTGACTGTATTCTGGAATGGATTGTGTTGAATGGAGAGGATCACAAACGACAGAAGGTCACACCAGGGCCAGTGACACTTCAGCTGATTTTCCTCTTGCTGCCTCCTCCACTTCCAACCCCTGTGGTTAAGGCCACAGCCAAGCACAGGCGAAGACCAACTACTTTATCACACCCACTCTCCACTTGGAGTCAGAGTGTCATAGCGTTGAGCATGCGAGCACATGTCGGTAACACTCCGCTTTCTTACCATAAACTCCGAACTATTTTTGGCACTAGTTGTAGCTCCAGTGAAGCATCAGTGAAAGTCACCCTGGGGGGGGACAAGATGGTGGGGTAATAGGAAGAGGCGCCTTTTTAGCCATACCACAAAGTGAGCTGATTACGTACCAAAGAACTCCGATCACCCATGAAATCAGCCTGAGATCAGAATTATACACGTCTGGATCTCTACAGGGGCAGAAGACGCCAGTGCGCAGGTAAAGCGGAATGGGAACTGCGGACTGATATCGGAAGATAAACAGGGGGGAGGGAGCCACCAGAGGCCACCGGTTGGAAACTAATACCCCAATACGAGCGAGGGTGCCCTGATTCTGGGGACCAGCATTAACTTGGAGACTGCTTGAAAGCACTCCAAAAGACCAAAGGATCGCGTGGGGGAAATTGTGGGAATCGGTGTGGCTAGGGACAGAGGCTTAAGTCCCTGGTCCAGACAGCCTCCCTTCTGCTGAGGCAGAGAGAGTGCAGCGGAGAAAACACTCTTGGTCCCTAAGCTGCCAGCGCGCTCGAGAATGGGTGGGTTCTGGCTCCTGTGAGGGGATGGGAGCCGCGCCGGTCTGCAGAACGCGCACTAGCCCTACCACAAAGCTCGAGATATGTGCGCACGTCCCTCTTGCTCCCCTGAGTTACAAAGGCCCAGCCGGCGCTCTTTGACCCGCGCCATTGTTTCAAAGCCTAGGCCGCGCACCCGAAACTCCTCCCGTGACAGAGGCGTGCAAAAGCCCAGCCTGGGGCTTACGGACCAGCGCCCCGTTCTCAGTGCCCCAGACACGTGCCCGAACCATAGCCGCCTCTGAAAAGAGGTGTGCGCAAGCCCGGCACTCCCAGCACGGGCCAGCGGCAAAATCTCTGCTGCTTGGAACCTCTCTGGTCGGGAGCACCCAGACAGCCGCCACTGCCTTGGCTTTGGTTACGAGCAAAAGATCCTGCGCCCCCAGGTTCTGCAACTTGGTACCTGCTCTGCCAGTGGCCAAGGGGGAATTTATTCAGCTTCTACACCGAGACTGAGGCTTCTCTCTGAGAGGGAGATCAGGGTGCAGTTTGATTTCTTCTAATACTACAAAAACCATCAAAGGCAGTCAAGGTGAGAGGAAAGAAAGTGAACAAGCATAAAAACCGCTTTTTATGCCTGAAAGCCTGAAAAAAAAACCAGTTTCCCCAGAGCCCACCCCTTTGAGGGGGGCGGGAGGACTCAACTCAGGAAACATCATTGACTGACAACCCACGTGGCAGGCCCCACCCCCAGAAAACAAACCAAGAAAGAAAAAAAAAAAAGGACTACAAGAGACCAACCACTACTTCATAGGAAAACTTGTATTGTTCACTCATTTCCACTATTCCAGTTCATATTTTTTTTACACATAGGTAATTTTTTAACCTATTTACCATCACAGAGAGCTGTACAGTACATCAAATTCCATAATACCTTTCTAACCTGAACTTTTTGATACATACACCTATGATTTTCTTTTGAATTTTTATTTTTTAAATTCCTTTTTAAAAATTTGAGTTTAGTTTAGTCTAGTTTATTTCATTTTATTTTTATCTTCTAATATTCATATAGAGTTAAACTTCAAAATAATCTCCTTTCCCAATCAATACTACCCCTAGAGGTAAGCCAAATTTTAATCCCCTTTATCTTAGGAAAGTTGAGTCCTTTAATAAAGATATCAAGATACATCCAGGAAGGATCAAAACAACCTTCCTCGCACACACTGAGAATTTATAAGAACTCTCCCATCTTCTTGCACCAGTGTTTCTGTGTTTTTTGAGTTTGTCCTGATAGTATATAAATTTTACACTTCTGGTTCTTTTTGACGAGGTTCTTTCTTTTCTTGCATATATATTTTTTTTTCTCTTGCCATATACTTGTATCACTCTTTTAATCTCTTTTTGTTTGTCTACTACATAAATCATACCTTGGGGCCCATCTGGGCTGAATCTTCTTTTTCATCTTCCCTTTCTTTCCTGTCTCACTCTCTCTTTTATTTCTTTTTTTTCCTTTTCTTCTTCTTCTTTTCTTTTTTTTTCCTTTTCTTTTCTTTTGTCTCTCGTTTGGGTGGGGAATCCTGATTGCTCAGAAGCGTTCCAGGGTGCACCTTGACTGCACCAGAGTTGATACATCCAGCTACATCTGTTCAGTCATCTCCCACCAAAATGACTAGGAGTAGGAATGCCCAACAGAAGAAAAATACAGAGGATGGACCTTCTGCAACAGAGCTAACAGCTATCAACATAGACAATATGTCAGAAAGAGAATTCAGGCTAACAATTATCCAGGCAATAGCTAGGTTGGAGAAAGCCATGGATGACCAAACAGAATTGATTAGGGCCGAACTGAAAGCGACCAGAAAGGATGCTCACAATGTTAGGGCGGAGCTCAAAGCTACCAGGGAGGAGGTTCACAATGCTCTCAATGAGTTCCAATCTAATCTAAACTCTCTCAAAGCTAGGGTAACTGAGACAGAAGATAGAATTAGTGATCTGGAAGACAAACAGATAGAGAGAAAGGATCAGGAGGAAGCCTGGAACAAACAGCTTAAAAACCACGAAAACACAATCAGGGAAATAAGTGATGCCATGAAGCGCTCCAACGTCAGAATTATTGGAATCCCTGAAGGGGAAGAGAAAGAAAGAAGTCTAGAAGATATAGTGGAACAAGTCCTTCATGAAAATTTTCCCAATCTCATGAATGGAACCAGCGTTCATGTACTAGAGGCTGAATGGTCGCCACCCAAGATTATACATTCCAAAAAAACATCACGACACCTGATAGTCAAATTGAGAAATTATAATTGTAGGTATAATCTCTTGAAAGCCGCCAGGGCAAACAGGCTCCTTACTTACAGAGGGAAGCCCATCAGAATAACGTCAGACCTGTCCACAGAGACCTGGCAAGCCAGAAGAGGCTAGCAAGATATATTCAGGACACTAAATGAGAACAACATGCAGCCAAGAATACTTTATCCAGCAAGAATGACATTCAAAATGGATGGAGAGATAAAGAGTTTTCAAGACCGGCAAGGCTTAAAAGACTATGCAACCACCAAGCTGACACTGCAGGAAATATTAAGGGGGGTTCTATAAAAGAGGAAAATTCCCAAGAATAGCATTGAACAGAAATATAGAGACAGTCTATAGAAAGAAAGACTTCAAAGGTAACTCGATGTCAATAAAAACGTATCTATCAATAATCACTCTCAATGTGATTGGCCTAAATGCACCCATAAAATGGCACAGGGTTGCAGATTGGATAAAACGACGGGACCCACCCATATGCTGTCTACAAGAGACCCATTTTGAACCTAAAGATACATGCAGACTGAAAGTGAAGGGATGGAGAAGCAACTTTCATGCCAATGGGCCTCAAAGGAAGGCTGGGGTAGCGATTCTCATATCAGATAAATTAGACTTCAAACTAAAGACTGTAGTCAGAGATACAGAAGGACACTACATAATACTTAAAGGGACTATCCACCAAGATGATCCAACAATTGTAAATATCTATGCTCCCAATATGGGAGCTGCCAATTACTTAAGAAAACTGTTAATCAAGATAAAGAGTCATATTGATATGAATACACTAATCGTAGGAGATCTTAACACGCCTCTTTCAGAATTAGACAGATCATCGAAGCAGAAAATCAATAAAGAAACAAGAGCATTGAATGACACACTGGACCATATGGACCTCATAGATATATACAGAACATTCCAATCTAAAACAACAGAATACTCATAATTCCCAAGTGCACACGGAACCTTCTCCAGAATAGACCACATACTGGGTCACAAATCAGGACTCAAAAGACTGAGATGATTCCCTGCATATTCTCAGATCACAATGCTTTGAAACTGAAGCTTAATCACAAGGAAAAGTTCCATAGGAACTCAAGCACCTGGAAGCAAAAGACCACCTTCCTTAAGAATGCTTGGATCAACCAGGAGATCAAAGAAGAACTGAAACAATTCATGGAAACCAATGAGAATGAAGACACTTCGGTCCAAAACCTATGGGATACAGCAAGGGCGGTCCTAAGGGAAAAATACATAGCCATCCAAGCCTTGCTCAAAAAAATTGAAAAATCCAGAGCACACCAGCTGTCTCTACACCATAAAGAACTGGAGGATCAACAACAAATCAAACCAACTCCACACATAAGAAGGGAAATCATCAAGATTAGAGCTGAGATCAATGAGGGAGAAACCAGAGATACAGTAGAACATATCAATGAAACTAGAAGCTGGTTTTTTGAAAGAATCAATAAGATCGATAAGCCACTGGCTACACTAATCCAAAAGAAAAGAGAGAAAGCCCAAATTCATAAAATTATGAATGAATAGGGAGAGATCACAACTAACACCAAGGAAGTAGAAACAATCATCAGAAATTATTACGAACAGTTATATGGCAATAAGCTTAGAAACCTAGATGAAATGGATGCATTCCTGGAAAAATATAAACTACCAAAATTGAACCAGGAAGAAATCGACGAGATTGAAGCAGTGATCAAAAACCTCCCATAAAACAAGAGCCCAGGACTTGATGGATTCCCTGGGGAATTCTACGAAACCTTCCAAGAAGAAATAACACCTATTCTCCTTAAGCTGTTTCAAAAAATTGAAGCAGAAGGAAAACTTCCAGACTCTGTCTATGAAGCCAGCATTACCCTGATCCCCAAACCAGGCAAGGACCCTGCCAAAAAGGAGAATTTCAGACCAATATCACTGATGAATATGGATGCTAAGATTCTCAACAAGATCCTAGCCAACAGAATCCAACAGCACATGAAAAAGATTATCCACGATGATAAGGTGGGATTCATCCCTGGGCTACAAGGATGGTTCAACATTCGCAAATCAATCAATGTGATACAACAAATTAATATGAGAAGAGAGAAGAACCACATGGTCCTCTCAATTGATGCAGAAAAAGCATTTGACAAAATCCAGCATCCATTCCTGATTGAAAGGCTTCAAAGTATAGGGATAGAGGGAACATTCCTGAACCTCATCAAATCTATCTATGAAAGACCTACAGAAAATATCATCCTCAATGGGAAAAAGCTTGCAGCCTTCCCATTGAGATCAGGAACAAGACAAGGATGCCCACGTTCACCACTCTTGTTCAACATAGTATTAGAAGTCCTAGCAACAGCAATCAGACAACAGAGAGAAATAAAAGGTATCCAAATTGGTAATGAAGAAGTCAAACTCTCTCTCTTTGCAGATGACATGATTCTTTATATGGAAAACCCAAAAGACTCCACCCCCAAACTACTAGACTCATACAGCAATTCAGCAACATGGCAGGATACAAAGTCAATGTGCAGAAATCAGTGGCTTTCTTATACACTAACAATGAATATACAGAAAGGGAAATTAGAGAATCGATTCCATTTACTATAGCACCAAGAACCATAAGATACCTGGGAATAAACCTAACCAAAGAGCTAAAGGATCTATACTTGAGGAACTACAGAACACTCATGAAAGAAATTGAAGAAGACACAAAAAGATGGAAGACCATTCCATGCTCTTGGATCGGAAGAATAAACATTGTTACAATGTCTATACTGCCTAGAGCAATCTATACTTTTAATGCCATTCCGATTAAAATTCCACCGGCATTCTTCAAAGAGCTGGAGCAAATAATCCTAAATTTTGTATGGAATCAGAAGAGACCCCGAATCGCTAAGGAAATGTTGAAAAACTAAAATAAAGCTGGCGGCATCACCTTACCTGATTTCAAGCTTTATTACAAAGTTGTGATCACCAAGACAGCATGGTACTGGCATAAAAACAGACACATAGACCAGTGGAACAGAGTAGAGAGCCCAGATATGGACCCTCAACTCTATGGTCAATTAATCTTTGACAAAACAGGAAAAAATATACAGTGGAAAAAAGACAGTCTCTTCAATAAATGGTGCTGTGAAACCTGGACAGCTATATGTATAAGAATGAAACTCGACCATTCTCTTACAACGTACACAAAGATCAACTCAAAATGGATAAAAGACCTCAACGTGAGACAGGAATCCATCAGAATCTTAGAGGAGAACATAGGCAGAAATCTCTTTGATATCAGCCACAGCAACTTCTTTCAAGATACGTCTTCAAAGGCAAAGGAAACAAAAGCGAAAATAGACTTCTGGGACTTCATCAAAATCAAAAGCTTCTGCACAGCAAAGGAAACAGTCAACAAAACAAAGAGGCAACCCACAGAATGGGAGAAGATATTTGCAAATGACATTACAGACAAAAGGTTGATATCCAGGATCTATAATGAACTCCTCAAACTCAACCCACACGATACAGGCAAACACATCAAAAAATGGGCAGAAGATATGAACAGACACTTCTCCAATCAAGACATACAAATGGCTATCAGACACATGAAAAAATGCTCATCATCATTAGCCCTCATGGAGATTTAAATTAAAACCACATTGAGATATCACCTTACACCAGTTAGAATGGCCCAAATTAACAAAACAGGAAACAACATGTGTTGGAGAGGATGTGGAGAAAGGGGAACCCTCTTACAATGTCGGTGGGCATGCAGGTTGGTGCAGCCTCTTTGGAGAACAGTGTGGAGATTCCTCAAGAAATTAAAAATAGAGCTTCCCTATGACCCTGCAATTGCACTCCTGGGTATTTACCCCAAAGACACAGATGTCGTGAAAAGAAGGGCCATCTGTACCCCAATGTTTATAGCAGCAATGGCCACAGTCGCAAAACTATGGAAAGAACCAAGATGCCCTTCAACGGATGAATGGATAAGGAAGATGTGGTCCATATACACTATGGACTATTATGCCTCCATCAGAAAGGATGAATACCCAAGTTTTGTAGCAATATGTACGGGACTGGAAGAGATTATGCTGAGTGAAATCAGTCAAGCAGAGAGAGTCAATTATCATATGGTTTCACTTATTTGTGGAGCATAACAAATAGCATGGAAGACAAAGGGTGTTAGAGAGGAGTAGGGAGTTGGGTAAATTGGAAGGGGAATTGAACCATGAGAGACTATGGACTCTGAAAAACAATCTGAGGGGTTTGAAGTGGCGGGGGGGTGGGAGGTTGGGGTACCAGGTGGTAGGTATTATAGAGGGCACGGCTTGCATGGAGCCCTGGGTGTGGTGAAAAAATAATGAATAATGTTTTTCTGAAAATAAGTAAATTGAAAAAAAAGAAATACAAGTAGTTATAAGAACATATTATGAGCAACTATGTGTCAACAAATTAGGCAATCTGGAAGAAATGGATTCATTCATTCCTTGAGACCTACACATTACCAAAACTGAGGTAAGAAATAAAAAATCTGAACAGATGCATAACCAGCAAGGAATTTGAATCAATAATCAAAAATCTCACAACAAATAAGATTCTAGGGCTGGATGCCTTCCCTGAAGGAATTCTATTGAACATTTAAAGAATTAATACCTATCCTTCTGAAGCTGTTTCAAAAAATATAAATGGAAGGAAAACTTCCAAACTCTTTCTACGAGCCAACATTACCTGGTTTGATCCCCAAACAAGACAAAGACCTCACCAAAAAGGAGAATTATAGACCATTATCCATGATGAACATGGATGCAAAAATTCTCACCAAGATAATAGTCAATAGGATCCAACAGCACACTAAAAGGATTACTCACTGTGACCAAGTGGGCTGCAGAGGTGGCTCCACCTCCACAAATCAATGTGATATACGACATTAATAAAAGAAAGGGTGAGAACCATATGATCCTCATATTAGATACAGAAAAAGCATTTGATAAATTATAGCATTCATTCTTGATTAAAACTCTTCACAGTATGGGGCACCTGGGTGGCTCAGTGGTTTAAACCCTCTGCCGTCGACTCGGGTCATGATCCCAGGGTCCTGGGATCAAGCCCCACATCGGGCTCTCTACTCAGCAGGGAAACTGCTTCCTCCTCTCTCTCTCTGCCTGCCTCTCTGCCTACTTGTGATCTCTGTCTATCAAATAAATAAATACAATCTTAAAAAAAAAACCCTTCACAGTGTAGGATAGAGGGTACATACTTCAATATCATAAAAACCATCTATGAAAATCCCACAGTGAATATCATTCTCAATGAGGAAAATCTGAGAGCTTTTACTTTAAGGTTAGGAACACAGCAGGGATGTCCACTATCACCAATTTCACTCAAAATATTACCAGAAGTCCTAGCCCCAGCAATCATCAAAATAAAAATCTTTTGCATAGCAAAGAAAACAGTCAATAAAACCAAAAAACAAGTGGCAAAATGGGATAAGATATTTGCAAATGACATAACAGATAACCTTTCTCCAAAGGTTATCTGATAACTTAGTATCAGATAACCTAGTATCCAAAATCTATAAAGAACTAATCAAACTCCAGGCACCTGGATGGCTCAATCAGTTAAGTATCTGCCTTCTGCTCAGGTCATAATCCCAGGGGCCTGGGACTGAGTTCCACATCAGGCTCCCTACTTGATGGGGAGCTTGCTTCTCCTTCTCCTGCCTACTTGTACTCTCTCTCACCACCTCTTTCTCTCAAATAAATAAATAAAATCTTTTAAAAAGAGGAAGAACTTATCAAACTCAACACCCAATGAAGAAGTAATCCAATTAAGAAATGGGCAGAAGACATGAACCGACATTTCTCCAAAGAAGACAAACAAATGGCCAACAGACACATGAAAAGATGCTCAACATCACTCAGCATCAGGGAAATGCTAATCAAAACCACTGTGAGATACTACCTCACACCAGTCAGAATGGCTAAAATGAACAACTCAGGAAATGACAGATGTTGGCGAGGATGTAGAGAAAGGGATACCATCCTACACTCTTCATGGGAATGCAAGCTATTGTAGCCACTCTGGAAAACAATATGGAAGCTCATCAAAAAGTTGAAATTAGAGCTACCCTATGACCCAGCAATTGCACTACTAGGGATTTACCCCAAAGATACAAATATAGTGGTCCTAAGAGGTACCTGCACCCCGATGTTTATAGAATCAATATTGCACAATAGACAAACTATGAAAAGAACCGATGTCCATTGACAGATGAATGGATAAAGAAGAGATAGTATAGACACCACACACACACACACACACACACACACACACACACACACTGGAGTATTGCTAAGCCATCAAAAAAATGAAATCATGCCATTTGCAATGACATGGACGGAACTGGAGGGTATTGTGCTAACTGAAATAAGTCAAGCAGAGAAAGACAATTATCCTATGATCTTACTCTTGTGGAATTTAAGAAACAAAACAGAGAACCATAGGAGAAGAGAGGGAAAAATCAGAAGGGAAATAAACCATAAGAGACTAAGAAAGAAACTGAGGGTTGCCAGAATAGAGGGGAGTGGGAAGATGGGGTTAACAGCATGATGGACATTAAGGAGGGCACATGATGTAATGAGCACTGGGTGTTATAGAAGACTGATGAATAACTGTCTTCTACCTCTGAAACTAATAATGCATTGTATGTTAATTGAATTTAAATAAAAACAGCAAGTAGAAAAAAATTTTTTCAAAAAGGATGAAGGAGAAATGCATACACATGCATATGTATAGTTTGATATAGTGTGTGTGCATGTGTGTGTGAGAAAACAAAGATATGGAAAGTTGAAGTAGATTGCATGGGGAATAATAAAAACAAACAAACAAACAAACAAACAAAAAACCATAACAGAAAACCAATATCTGATGATTCCCAATCAAACCTTTGGAACACAGAGAAAAAAAGCAATAAAAAAAGGAAACTGATGAGGGAGAAGTTGATAGATCTGAAGCAGCAGAACTGGAGGGAACTCAATGTCCTATTTCTTTAGCTACTTCTCAGGAATAGATAAAAACAAAGTCAGCAAAATGTATTAAGAAGACTTTCTGGTATTATGAATTATCAGAACATGCCATTTTAGAAACTTAATAATTAGGAGCTACCTTAGAAATCTTCAATCAAAAATGAAAAATACAGGGTTTTTTCAATAAAAGGAAAAAAATTTCATGTTTCTCTAAAAGACTAAGTGCCAGGACATATGGAATTTATATCTATAATACTTGTAAGGAAATCTTTTTTCCAGAAACTTTTAATATGGGCAATTTATTTTTCATTTTTTAATGTAAGTGACAGAGTTATTCACAAAGAAATACTCAGAAACTTTGCTCTTCATAAAATTTTCAAAAAATATTATTTGCTATTCTACTTAAGATAATTATGAAATTACTCTGTTATAAAGCATCATCAAATAGGAAGGAAATCCTTGTACAAATACGTTAAAAGAATGCTTTTTTAATTTAAATTGTCAAGGATTCAGCTATTCAAGGATCTGAGCAAAGCAGAATGGGAAGGCTTAATTCACCAGCATTATGAAATGCAATCAGAAATTCAGGCAAGGTATCACTCATACAGGGCCTTGCAGTTTAGATATAGAAAGTTTAATCTCCTTGCAATGGGAAGACATGGAAGGATTTTGAGGAGGGCACAGTTACGTGACGTGATTTATAATTTCAAAAGATCCCTAGAGCTTCAGTGCAGAAGAGTTTTCTGGAGAAGTAGAAATGAAAGGCCAGATAGGCGCTATTCCAGAAGTCTAAGGGAGATATGGCTGAGACTTAGACCAGGGACATAGCAGAGAAACTGGAGAGAGGTGGAAATATGTAGAATATGTTTTGGGGAAAAACAAGATATGATGTGGTTTGGAATGTCAAGAGTTAGAAAACCAGAGAAATTAAGAATGATCTCTTGGATTTGACTTTTGCAACTGGATGGATAGTAGTATCTCTCCCTGGGGTGGAAAGTATTATTTAAGAAATACATTCATAGAGGGAGGAAGAATCAAGAGATCTTTGAAATGTTTAATTTGAAAGTACTTAATAAATATGAAACATGGTGATGGTTGAATATATTAGCAAATAGCTAATGCTTTGTGTGACGGCAATACTGAGGGATATCACCCAACATGCCAGAATGAGGAGAGCCATACATGCCATATGTGCTCCTGGACATACCCTAGGTGTCTGACTCAGAAGGATGCTCAACAGTGTGGTCTTGAAACTCCATGAATTCTCTGAGATATATGAATTAGGGAGCAGAAGATTATAAAACCACAGAAACTGTTTTTGCAACTGTTATTTTGGACCCAGATTTTCCCTTTGAAGTAGCACAACTTCAGACATACTTCTGTTAGTTCCTAAGATGAACACTCTAAAGGATTCAATGTGAAATATGTATGCATGTCCCACTAACTGATCTTGAAGAAACAGCAATCAGGAAATTGCAGTTACCTCATTTACAGGGTTACACTTTATCTATATTTATCTATAGGAAAGTTAGGCAGGAAGCTCACATTGATATTAAAACTAAAAGGAACACAAAACTTTTATATCTTAATATAGATTTTTGGACAGTCTCAGTGGTTTTATATTTTTCCAATTTTTCTACAATGACCATTTATTAATTTTTTGTAAAAAAAAGCTTCTTAAAAAACCTGTAAATTTTTCACTTCATGAAAATTTAAATTCCTTTTTTTTTGGTTTTTTTTTTGTTTGTTTTTTGGAAATTGAGTTTTTTATGTAAATTTGCATTTGGAAATTTCCTTGTATGAGGACTATAGGAAAAAAATGGAAACAGTGATTTTGGCATGAGGATTTTTTTTTTAAAGATTTTATTTATTTGACAGACAGAGATCACAAGCAGGCAGACAGGCAGGCAGAGAGAGGGAGAGGAGGAAGCAGGCTCCCTGCAGAGCAGAGAGCCTGATGCGGGACTCGATCCCAGGACCCTGAGATCATGACCTGAGCCGAAGGCAGCGGCTTAACCCACTGAGCCACCCAGGCGCCCGGCATGAGGATATTTTTAACAAAACTACATACAATGGTGAGAAGTTAAAAATAAATCCTCAATACAAGGGGTATTTAAAAGAAAACAATGTGATGCATCTACACCACTGATAATGGAATGATTAAAATTAAGCTTGTTATAAGCACCTTATGAACAAGGAAAATGTTAATTGACTACAAAAATATATAACTTATATTTTTAGATAATCATAAAAGTTTTAAAAGAGTCATTAAGAGCGCAATATACTATGACAGAATGTTAGCTATACTTGCTTGTAAGTGTTAAAATAAGCTATATCATTCTTATAATCTTTTATATTTTATTATATGTCTTCTATTTAATTTATAAAATTTTTAATTATTCAAATTTCAGTTGATGTGTTTTTTATTTTAACCCACTGAGCCACCAAGTCACCCCTTATATTTTTTGTTTTATAATCAGACTAAACTGGCTAAAACAGAACATAACATGATTTTGGGGGGCAAATTATGAGCTTTATTTTCAATATCTGGAATTCTATCAGACAACTGTCATGGCATAGGGAAACCATACATAATATCCATCTCTCCCATCTCAAGTTTGAACTAAATGAGAACTATGACTGAAAGAGTAAAGAAGATGTGAAACCAAACTTTGTTGCTGATAAAACCAATTATCTACAGGTTAGTTGCTTTCTTGATAACAAACCCCAGCATTTAATATACCACTCCCCAATCATAGGTATATACATATACCTATGAAAAAAGAGAAGAAATAACAAGCCATCTATTCATGTAAGTTTCTGCTCTCAAACTCAGTGGCCAAATAAGTCATTCATCTTTTGAAAGGGAATGAGTTAAGGGAGGCTACAAAGGGGAGGAGGAAGGGAGGAGCTAGCAATGTTATGCTTTAGAATCCCCTCCCCTGGGAAACAGGGAAGGAAACCCCAGAAGTTAGAAAGTTAGGCACATGCACCTCGTTGGCTCAGTCAGTCAAGTGCCTGGCTCTTGATTTCAGGTCAGGTTGTGATCTGAAGATGGAGATGGAGTCCAGCATTGGGGTCTGTGCTGGGCAAGGGGTCTGCTTAGGTTTCTCTACCTCCCTCTGCCCCTACCTCCCCCATCCCCACTTCCCACCTCACCACACCCCTCCGTCTCTCAAAAAAAAAAAAAAAATCTGACACATGAGTCCTAGTGAATACTACCTATTACATGTAGGAACAAATTCATTTCTATGGATTACATTTGTTTTTAAATTTTATTCATGGTCCCTAGAACAAACAACACGTGCACTTCTATTAATAAATTTAATATTTACAGTTTCTAACTCTTCATGAACCATAGAACCAAATTTAGGAAAAAACAGATATTTAGAGTATTTATCAAAAGTCATCTTGATATGGTTGATATAACAAAGCTTCTACATACCTATACCTTTAGGTTTGATGTTGCTGTTAGAATATATATATATTTTCTGAAAGGAAAACATTCCTTTTTATATATAAAGTAAAATATAAAACTATTGTTTACTTTTTCAAATGGAAAATTATAGATGATTTTTAACTACCTTACAAAAATAAAATGCTATATAACTCTAATACATTTTTATGTCATTTAACAATTATACCTTGGACATCCTTCTATGGCAGCATATGGAAATCAATTTTTTAAAATAAATGTGAAGCATTCTATTAAATGGGCACATTTTTAAATTTTTTTATGTAATTATCCCTTGATAAACCATTAAATTTGGGGGCATTAAAAATGTAGCAAATCTTATTAGTGGAAGTATATAATTCTCTACTTAGAATATTATTATTTTATTTTTATTTTTTATTTTTTATTTTTTTTCCCCAATTTACTTATTTTCAGAAAAACAGTATTCATTATTTTTTCACCACACCCAGTGCTCCATGCAAGCTGTGCCCTCTATAATACCCACCACCTGGTACCCCAACCTCCCACCCCCCCGCCACTTCAAACCCCTCAGACTGTTTTTCAGAGTCCATAGTCTCTCATGGTTCACCTCCCCTTCCAATTTACCCAAATTACCTACTACTCTCTAACGCCCCTTGTCCTCCATGCTATTGGTTATGCTCCACAAATGAGTGAAACCATATGATAATTGACTCTCTCTGCTTGACTGATTTCACTCAGCATAATCTCTTCCAGTCCCGTCCATGTTGCTACAAAAGTTGGATATTCGTCCTTTCTGATGGAGGCATAATACTCCATAGTGTATATGGACCACATCTTCCTTATCCATTCATCCGTTGAAGGGCATCTTGGTTCTTTCCATAGTTTGGCGACTGTGGCCATTGCTGCTATAAACATTGGGGTACAGATGGCCCTTCTTTTCACGACATCTGTATCTTTGGGGTAAATACCCAGGAGTGCAATTGCAGGGTCGTAGGGAAGCTCTATTTTTAATTTCTTGAGGAATCTCCACACTGTTCTCCAAAGAGGCTGCACCAACTTGCATTCCCACCAACAGTGTAAGAGGGTTCCCCTTTCTCCACATCCTCTCCAACACATGTTGTTTCCTGTTTTGTTAATTTTGGCCATTCTAACTGGTGTAAGGTGATATCTCAATGTGGTTTTAATTTGAATCTCCCTGAGGGCTAATGATGATGAGCATTTTTTCCTGTGTCTGATAGCCATTTGTATTTCTTGATTGGAGAAGTGTCTGTTCATATCTTCTGCCCATTTTTTGATGTGTTTGTCTGTTTCGTGTGGGTTGAGTTTGAGGAGTTCATTATAGATCCTGGATATCAACCTTTTGTCTGTACTGTCATTTGCAAATATCTTCTCCCATTCCTTGGGTTGCCTCTTTGTTTTTTTGACTGTTTCCTTTGCTGTGCAGAAGCTTTTGATTTTGATGAAGTCCCAGAAGTCTATTTTCGCTTTTGTTTCCTTTGCCTTTGGAGACGTATCTTGAAAGAAGTTGCTGTGGCTGATATCGAAGAGATTACTGCCTATGTTCTCCTCTAAGATTCTGATAGATTCCTGTCTCACGTTGAGGTCTTTTATCCATTTTGAGTTGATCTTTGTGTACGGTGTAAGAGAATGGTCGAGTTTCATTCTTCTACATATAGCTGTCCAGCTTTCCCAGCACCATTTATTGAAGAGACTGTCTTTTTTCCACTGTATATTTTTTCCTGTTTTGTCGAAGATTAATTGACCATAGAGTTGAGGGTCCATATCAGGGCTCTCTACTCTGTTCCACTGGTCTATTTGTCTGTTTTTATGCCAGTACCATGCTGTCTTGGTGATCACAGCTTTGTAATAAAGCTTGAAATCAGGTAAGGTGATGCCGCCAGCTTTATTTTTGTTTTTCAACGTTTCCTTAGCGATTCGGGGTCTCTTCTGATTCCATACAAATTTTTGGATTATTTGCTCCAGCTCTTTGAAGAATGCCGGTGGAATTTTGATCGGAATGGCATTAAAAGTATAGATTGCTCTAGGCAGTATAGACATTTTAACGATGTTTATTCTTCCGATCCAAGAGCATGGAATGGTCTTCCATCTTTTTGTTTCTTCTTCAATTTCTTTCATGAGTGTTCTATAGTTCCTCAAGTATAGATCCTTTACCTCTTTAGTTAGGTTTATTCCCAGGTATCTTATGGTTCTTGGTGCTATAGTAAATGGAATCGATTCTCTAATTTCCCTTTCTGTATTTTCCTTGTTAGTGTATAAGAAAGCCACTGATTTCTGCACATTGACTTTGTATCCTGCCACGCTGCTGAATTGCTGTATGAGTTCTAGTAGTTTCGGGGTGGAGTCTTTTGGGTTTTCCATATAAAGAATCATGTCATCTGCGAAGAGAGAGAGTTTGACTTCTTCATTACCAATTTGGATACCTTTTATTTCTCTCTGTTGTCTGATTGCTGTTGCTAGGACTTCTAATACTATGTTGAACAAGAGTGGTGAAAGTGGGCATCCTTGTCTTGTTCCTGATCTCAACGGGAAGGCTGCAAGCTTTTTCCCATTGAGGATGATATTTGCTGTGGGTCTTTCATAGATAGATTTGATGAGGTTCAGGAATGTTCCCTCTATCCCTATACTTTGAAGCGTTTTAATCAGGAACGGATGTTGGATTTTGTCAAATGCTTTTTCTGCATCAATTGAGAGGACCATGTGGTTCTTCTCTCTTCTCATATTAATTTGTTGTATCACATTGATTGATTTGCGAATGTTGAACCATCCTTGTAGCCCAGGGATGAATCCCACCTGATCATGGTGGATAATCTTTTTAATGTGTTGTTGGATCCTGTTGGCTAGGATCTTGTTGAGAATCTTAGCATCCATACTCATCAGTGATATTGGTCTGAAATTCTCCTTTTTGGTATGGTCCTTGCCTGGTTTGGGGATCAGGGTAATGCTAGCTTCATAGAAAG
The DNA here is from genome assembly GCF_020171115.1 of Neogale vison. Taxonomy (NCBI): domain Eukaryota; kingdom Metazoa; phylum Chordata; class Mammalia; order Carnivora; family Mustelidae; genus Neogale; species Neogale vison. Next base: position 218,297,522 of record NC_058101.1, read on the forward strand.
AGTCTGGAAGTTTTCCTTCTGCTTCAATTTTTTGAAACAGCTTCAGGAGAATAGGTGTTATTTCTTCTTGGAAGGTTTCGTAGAATTCCCCAGGGAATCCGTCAGGTCCTGGGCTCTTGTTTTTTGGGAGATTTTTGATCACTGCTTCAATCTCGTTATTAGATATCGGTCTATTCAGGTTGTCGATTTCTTCCTGGTTCAATTTTGGTAGTACTTTCCCACCGGTCGCCTCTGGTGGCTCCCTCCCCCTTTTGTTTATCTTCCGATATCAGTCCGCTGTTCCCATTCCGCTTTACCTGCTCACTGGCGTCTTCTGCCCCTGTAGAGATCCAGACGTGTATAATTCTGATCTCAGGCTGATTTCATGTGTGATCAGAGTTCTTTGGTAGGTAATCAGCTCACTTTGGGGTACCAGATGAAAAGACGCCTCTTCCTAGTACCCCGCCATCTTGTCCCCCCCCTATTTTATTTTTTAAAGATTTTTATTTATTTATTTGACAGACAGATCATAAGTAGGCAGAGAGGCAGGCAGAGAGGAGGAAGCAGGCTCCCTTCCGAGCAGAGGATCCTGAGATCATGACCTGAGCCGAAGGCAGAGGCTTTAACCCACTGAGCCACCCAGGCACCCACTTAGATTATTTTCTAAACTAAAATAGTACAATCAAAATGTCTAGGTAAAGAAATACACAGCTAAATTTTTCTTACTATGCCAGTACAGGCTTCCATAAAAAATTTTAATTGAGTAAAATTCCACCAAAAATAATTATTTTGGGTAGATTTACAGTTCATTGGAAGTGATATGTACTCTATTTTCTCTGTATTTGAGTACAGAGAAAAATGATAAAAAATATTTGATTAGTTATCATGTTATTCTAGCAGCATTTCTACAGTCTAGCAAAATATATGAATGTAGTATTTAAAGTTCATAATTGCACAATATTTCAGGAGAAAATTAATAAAATTGGTGAATTTGTACTTGTTCCAAGAATTAATTTTAATGTATTTCTAATTAAGACACATAATGACTGAACTAACTAGCGTGTTTTGTTTAGAAATATATCTAACAATTTGTTCATTCACACCCTGAACAAAAACAAACATTTTTCCTCTCAGACTATGTATCCTAAAAGCAACACCCATTATTTAGGTATGTTTAAACTTCATTATGTCACAATTTCTAACCTGCTATTTCTAACCTGTTTATGGAAATGGCTCATTCATTCCTTCACTCATCTGTGAACAACATATACTTTGATCATGAATGCTTCAGTTATAGTGTTAAGTGACAAGAATACACTTAAGATGTGTCAGATATGACTTCTATCCTCTAACATTTTATAGAAACTATATCATTCTGTTAAAAAAAATAAGCTGCGGTAGTCTACACAGTCTAAGATCAGCAGTGTAGACTCGGGCAATTTAAATAATACACATTCTATTACCATAGGATTTATTGTTTGAATCAATGTGTGAATTACACTATTCTCTGATTATTACTGTAAAGTGTGCACAGCGCTTATTCACCCATTTAGGCAAAATGATTAAGTATTCCAATGTGTCCTTGAGGACAAGCCCTCTATTTTAATATTTAAGAGTTTAAGTGTTTATGATATATAGTCTACCCAACCATCTCTCTGCTCCCAGAGAAAATCAGTATTTTCATGGCCATCAGATGGACATTTCTACATAAAGAGAGAAAAACAGTTAATCTGATCTCCCTGGAAGCTCACCATATTTTCTGTTATATTCTAGTTGTTTTCCCAGTTCAGGATTCTACTATCAAAACACGTTCAGAACATATCTGCAGCATCAGAGTCCTAACTCTTAGCTAAGGAATCAGTGACCTATTGAGAAGAGAGGAAGAAGAGGTTAGGAAGGTGGTTATGTGGTTTTTTGCTGTTTTTTTGTTGTTGTTTGTTTTGTTTTGTTTTGTTTTTAAATTCATGGATAAAAGGAATATGGAGTGTTTATCCATTGTAAGGCACTGTGCTGGGTGCTAAGGATCCATGGAAGAATAGAGCAGAAATGAACCGGAGGTAAGATTAAAACTGAAATGGTCAAAGTATTATTTTCTTATGGATGCTGTTATCTAGAGGACTATTTGAACAAGAAGTTCAAGATCTTCTAATTTCCAAACATTCAACTGAATACATGAGACTCTTCTTGTCTCGATGTATTTTGTCCAAAAGTTGTTGATTTTTGTTTGTTTTAAAGATTTTATTTATTTGATAGACAGAGATCACAAGTAGTCAGAGCAGCAGGCGGTGAGAGAGGAGGAAGCAGGCTCCCCGCTGAGCAGAGAGCCCCATGTGGGGCTCGATCCCAGGACCCTGGGATCATAACCTGAGCCAAAGGCAGAGGCCTTAACCCACTGAGCCACCCAGGCACCCATGTTTGTTTGTTTTTAAGATTTTATTTGTTTATTTGACAGACAGAGATCACAAGTAGGCAGAGAGGCAGATGGGTGGGGCGGGGGGGAATAGGCTCCCCACTAATCAGAGAGCCCAATGCGGGGCGCGATTCTAGGACCCTGATATCACGACCTGAGCCAAAGGCAGATGCTTAGCCCACTGAGCCACCCAGGTGCCCCACATGTTTTTGTTTTGTTTTGTTTCTTTAAGATAGTGAAAATCAATGCTTTCATATCATCCCAATTATGCATGTAAAACATCTTCCACCAGAAGTCTGAAAAATATGTACAGTTTTCACAATTATAGTTACCTTTAAATGAAAGAAAACATAAATAAAAGTGTTTTCTTTATATATGACGGGTGAGATGAGAATAAACGGGGTGTGCACTATCTGTCACTTGAGCTGAGAATGAGTATTACCTAGGAATTTGCTTGAAATGAAGAATCTCAAGGCCCACCCCGAATATACACTTCAAGAGATCTTTAAGTGTCCATATTAATGGTATAATAAAATCAAGAAGCACTGCTCTATAGAAGTTTGTGGAGCTTGAAACAGAATGAGACAAGGTTACAATGCGAGGTAAGCTGCTAAATGGAAAAGGAAAGAGGAGATGCACGGTCAGTAGGGTGCGGCAGTCAGGCAGGCTCTTCAGATCGCTCTCTGTCTTGGTCTCCTTTAGAATGTTGAGGGATCCTGGCCGCAGTCTAAGAGGTTTGTGATACGCTCCTATAAACTCAGGCAAAATAAAATTACACATTCTGGACCTGCAAGTCTCTTGACCTAGATGCCAATCTTTTCTAAGCAAATTGAATGTTTTAACTTACTTTTGAAGAACTACCACAGCTGTATCCTGTTTCTCCTGCCATACTTTCCCAGCAATGGGCCAACGACAGAGCCAACCAGGCATCTAAAACCGTTATTCTTTCCTGAAACTTAGAAGAATCTCCTAAGTGAACATCTTTGGTAGAATAATTAGACTCTTTCATTTGTGCTATCCTAGAGCTTAATTCCTGCCTAGAGGATTATATGTTTGTCTCCTCACAAGACAGACTCCCTGAAAACAAACCCAGCCTTCTGCTTCTGGTGCTCCAATCAACGGCCCAGTGCCTATGCACAGCAGGCGCTTCATACCTGCTTAATTAGGGAAGGACTGATTGGCTAAATGACAGAAAGAATGATGGACTCAATAGTTTAAGTAAAGGAGATTTCATTTGTCCTCGTAGGCTAACAAGGAAAGCAAAGGAGAGCTCTGTCCTCAGCAGTTCTGTGAGGAGGGTCATTATGCTACAGGGGCCCATCCCTTGATTTTTCAAGTGGCAGCTGCTCCATTCACGCAGCAGGTAACACCAGCTACTCCATCACTGATAGCTCCTGGGAAGGCCACTTACGGGGTAACTGCCACTTTAGGGGGATTTCCTATTTGCAGAGATAGCAGGCTACCAAGTCTATCCTATTCCTTGTATATATTCCCCGCCACTTCTGGATACCAATATGAATATATACAAAACATTATATTGAATCTGGTTGGCTTCTCCGCCACATCCAGGGTCACTGGAGAGGGCAGACCCACCTTACAAGGATTAAAGGAGTTCTTGTGAAAATAGATAAAAAGAGAGATGCAAGGTAATGTAAGTAAAATCATAAAATGAATTTTATGTATCATTAATTCTGATAACTAATTTTATTGCTTTAGAAAATTATTATGGCAGTCTGCTACAAAATACTTAACCTAATTTAAATTTCAGAATACAGTTTCTGGCAAATCACGAGAAGCAATATTTTTAATCAATGAAGTGGATCTAATTTGGATTTCAGATGGAGAGAGAGAGAAAGAGAGTAGTAGGGTGGGGAAGAGGAGAAGTTTCCTAAGCACTTTGTATTTCACAGCTGTATTTTAAAAATTGTTAGAGGAGCAGAATTAAAGAATTATTTTTTTCTATAAAAAACCCACAAAAGAGGAAAGTCTGAACTATTTCCATGCTAGCATATTTTAATTTATATTTTTATGAAGTCATTATGGTTCCAGGAATTACTTTATTACCACTATACACCATAATTTTGCCAAGAACCAGATGATTTTTAGAAGCTCTATTAGAATGCCTAGTAAATATATATATATATATATATATATTTAAATTTTATTTGAGATAGAGACAGAGCATGAGCATGAAGGAAGTGGGAGAGGCAGAGGGAGAGGGAGAACCAGAACCCTCCCCCCCCAACCTCCCACCTCCTAAGGAGGGAACCTGATGTGGGGCTTGATCTCAGGACCCTGAGATCATGACCTGAGCCAAAGGCAGAAGTTTAACTCACTAGGCCACCCAGGCAACTCTTGTTTTTGAAATCGGATTTTAAAATTGCCTTTGCTTTGCTCTGACCAACAATTTAACCTTAACAACTTATTCTGATTCTCAAAAGTTTAAACCATGAGAGACTATGGACTCTGAAAAACAATCTGAGGAGTTTGAAGTGGCGGGGGGGTGGTGGGAGGTTGGGGTACCAGGTGGTGTGTATTATAGAGAGCACAGATTGCATGGAGCACTGGGTGTGGTGAAAAAAATAATGAATACTGTTTTTCGGAAAATAAATAATTTTTTTTAAAAAGCTGAAAGGCCAATAAACATCAGAAAAGATTAAAAAAATGTTTAAACCAGGAAAGAGAGCTACATTGTTTTCTAAAGTTTAATTTTTCCAGTTATTCAGATTTGTTTGACGGCATCATCTTTTTTAAAAGTTTTGGCTGCATCAAGCATTAGTGCTATAAATAAAGGTCTCTTATATAGGTGAAAAAGAAAGTCTTTACCTTCACATTTATTCACTATAAAATGTTGGAAAATGTGAGAAAAGGCAATATTCATATCCGTCAGTTGACTACATGCTGTGAATTGTAGGCAACTCTCACAGAATCCTGGCTTCATTTCCTTGTTTTATTTCTTCCCAGAGCAATCATCCATGATACCAGCAAATAAAGCTATCCAATGCACTTAACCTAAAACCTAGATGAGGTCAGTGACTGTCAGAGTCAAATAAGAGCCAGCAGTACATAAACCGGTCTGTCCTCTGGACATTGTTGAGGAATGCATACATTTTTTAAAATGATGCATGTGTGTTGATAGGAGGAAAAGTGAATTAACTCGGCTTATTTAACGAACGGAGATCAAAGGCTTTAAAATAAATGGGCCAAATTCTACTTTTTATTTATGTTTCTATTGCTCCTGATGAAGTCAAGATGCCCATAAATGAAAGCAGAAGGTGGCCCAACTCATTCTAGATATTGGCACGTTTTACCTTTATCTTAAGATGTGATGCCTTGTGTCACACACAGACACATACGCACACACACACACACACACACACACACGCAGGAAAGTTTATATACAGATCACCTATTTTTACTACCTGTGATTTACAGACCAGTTTCTACTGACATACATTTACTTAAGCTGTGAGGAAGTATGTGAGAAGACTTCACTTTACCCAAATGAATTTAACATGATTTGGTGAAAAATGAGGTACTAAGAAAGTGATATCTGGAACCAATTTGCTAGGTGGTCCTCAGACAAAGAGGAGGCCACCTGGGTCTGGGGGGAGGGGGAGTTAATCATCCCCTAAAGAAATGAAAATTATGATCCCCTTAGAACACCCTGTGGAAGAGGTAACTGAATCAAAGAACATTTGAATGGAAAACAAGAGCTTCATTTTTGACAAAGCAAGTTCAAAACGTCCAATATGTGTCATGGGGAACAATGCATTACTTTCTAGGAAATCCAGCATGCCCTCCTGGAGAGAGGTGGGGGGGGGATTATCAGGAAATTACATTGGGATACTGATGATTTAGTCTCCTTAACAGAACATTTCACCAAACAGGAAAGCCAAGTCTCAGACAACTGCAGCTGGAAAGGAGGATACTCTGACAAGTACCCCATGTTTAGGTGATATTATTTCAAATACCATAATCTCGTCCTCAAAATATAAGAGGACATAGATGAAATGCACTTGGGTTTCTTCAGAATGTGGTAGAACAATATGACCCACACAAAAAGGATTCCTTTTTTTAAAGGTAATGGGTTGGTATACAATGGAATAATTCCAAAGTAATTTATGAATGCTGTATATATTCATATGTATTATAAGAAAATGATCAAAAGGTAATAAAGCAAAACATGGAATACCTATACCAGAATATTTAAGAAGGATTACTTCATTAGCTTAACACTTTCTATATTTTGTAACAAAATAGCATACTTAACTATTAGATCAGAGCACAATTATTTAAAAAACTATTGTTATTGTTGTCTACATATATATACAATGAAAAAATACACATAACTGTTTTGACTTATAAGCCAAATTAAAAACACCTTAAATAGAACATAAAGTGAAATTTCCTGATAGGAATTTCACATAGGTCATTCCAACATCGGTTCATTTGAATTGAACATTTAGACCATTTCAAAATACATTTACTAAATGTCTGTCCTATTCTGAAAAATGAGATCCCAAAGGTTTCATGAACTCTACTAATAATTTACAAATTATGCATTTTATTTCATCTTTACAATAAAGCATTTTATCTCATCTTTACAACTCTGTAAAGTTTTATTTTCAGCAAATGTGTAGTCAAACAAGAAAAGGATTAGGTCACATAGGAAATAAGAAAGACCGTGATTAGAAGCACTGTCCCTTCCCATGTGCCACTTCCTACTATTTATAACTGTTTCCTAATAATTAAAAGATTCAGTATTTTTGATTCACTATAGACTAAAGGTGTTATTTGTGGAATGTTTGAGATAGGGAAACTAAGTCTTTGTAAGAAAATAATGACAAAATGATTGTAAAAAGCAAGCATGCTTCCTGTTCTCTATGGAGCTACCAGGCAGGGTGGATAATGTTGGATAACAGAATACTGTATGGCACATTTTGTAGGAGCAGAGAGAAGACCAATACAAATGATACAGAGGAAAGGAAAGGTAAAATGGAAGGAAGTGAGCCTAGAGATATCCGTAGGGCCACGCAGCATTAAACTGTGAAGGCAATGTCGAGAACATTGGTGTCCCTCATTAAAGTCTAGGAATCTAGACAAATATTTTAGAATACTCAGATTTTATTTGTTTAAAAAATATGGCTTGTAATATGTAGAATTGTGGGAAATTAAAGTGGTCACACAAATCACTGAGGAAGATAACCATTGGTCTCTATGACTCAGTAATCTTCAAAACTGGGCCACAGTAGGGTATGGCGATCTACAATTTGCTATGGACTATGAACCAAAGTAGATATAGGATCCATTAACTCCAATTGTTTATATATTTTCTTTTTTTTAAGATTTTATTTATTTGACAGAGACACAGCAAGAGAGGGAACACAAGCAGGGGAAGTGGAGAGGAAGAGGCAGGCTCCCCATGGAGCAGAAAGCCAGATGAGGGCTCCATCACAGCACCCTGGGGTCATCACCTGAGCGGAAAGCAGATGTTTAATGACTGAGCCACTCAGGTACCCCTGTTTATATATATTCTTAATGGAATCGTGTTTTAACGACAGTGGTATCTTTAAGGAAAGAAAAAGGGTTTTCACATTAATTTTTGAATATTTGAATACTGTTTATTCATTTAAATGAGTATCACTAAAAACTATTTGATACCGGACCTCAGTCAGGTATGTACATAACTGCTGATTCAACTGTTTTGCTATGTGATTTTTCTCCTTAGCAGTAACATTTTCTAACAATAAATGTTTACTTACTATTGTATATATAATCACAAGTAGTTTTTTGATCGATGTATTTGAACCAGTTGAACAGATTAAACATGTCAAACACCAAACTTCATTTTGCCAGTGAAGTGTACTTACATTACTACGTACCAGTCGTCAATATGCTAATCTTGCTTCTTAAGGACCTGGTAAGTTGCAGCACCTGAAAATGCATTATTTGAAGAACTACAGAATAGCTACTGTGTATTGAGAGCCTGTGTAGCTGACCTGGTAGTGCCTCCACTTGGATGCCCTGAATAGTTAATTGAGGGATATCTGTTGTCCCTCTGGATTCTCATCACATTCACTCCCCAGCACTGCTTGTCTGGGTTGATTCCAGGCAATGAATGAGTACTCTGGGGTACAAATGAGGAGCATTTGTTTGAAGATGTGGGACGTACCTGATGAGTGGCTTCAGCGCTAGGACCCCCCAGGGATCTTGCCAGAATTTTCTTGAATATGCACTGCACTCTGAGACTCCCTCTATTCAAACCTCCTTTCTCCCTCCTCTCTTTCAGCATCATGACAGCTTTACAGCTAAAGGCTGTCCACATCTTCCTTTCCCTTATTTTTATCCTTGACCCATATTTCTTGCAATCATTCACTCATGTGAATTTTATCTTGGCATAGGCTTCCCAAAGGAACTGAACAAACAGAAGCATTGAAAGGCGTGGTCTGAGAAAACAGGCATGCTAACATGAAGTCAGAAGGCCCCAGCTGGTTATGTTCCCATTACTAAAGATTTCACAGTTGGTGGCCTGAAAAAGATGTCCACAAAGAGGGAAATTCTCCAATAGGCAGATTCCAGATGTTGAAGATACGGGGGTAAGTGGGTTCTGATTTCCAATATATGTGCTTGGGGGTACAGATCCCCCACTTCCCCACCAAGCAATGTTCTGCTACCAGCTGGGTGTCCTACAACACAACTTAATTCTGACATTACCTACTTGGAAATAACATCAGATTCTACAGGTTAAGGGTTCAGTCCTGCAAGACTGTCCCCACCTCAGATGCCAGTCCCAAGCCCAATTTATTATCTGTGTTTCTGACCCATCACCTATCAGCTCCCAGGATGCCCTGCTTGGGTTTAATTTGCTAGAGTGGCTCAGAGAAACATTACTTACTATATAACAGTCAGAGGAAAGAGATGCATAGGTCAGGGTCAGCGGTACAGGCTGAGCTTCTACGCTCCCTTCAAGCATGGGACTTCTCAAAATCTCCATGCCTACACCAACCTGGAAGCTCTCAAATCCCATCCTTTTGGGTTTTTAAGGAGGCTTCATAACATAGACATGATTAATTCAGTATCTACTGGTGATTGAACTCAATTGCTGGCTCTTCTCCCCTCCCTGGAGGTCAGGAGGGTAGGACTGAAACTTCCAACCTTCTAATCAGGTGATTGGTTCCTCTAGCAACCAGCCCCTCCTTAATTGGAGTCCAAAAGTCTCCTATTAACATAACAAAGGACACCTTGCTCACTCCCATTACTTAGGAAATTCCTTGGTTTTAGGAGCTCTTTGCCAGAGAAGATGAAGACTAGCTGTAAGTATTTCTTATTGTAAATCACAATATCATAGAAGGAAATAATACCTACAGGTATAATAGAATCCATGGCTACAGCTGAGCTGTGTTGATATATTGTAGAGGGATAGTGAGAAACTGAAGGTCATTAATTAGCAACTAAAGGCTACACAGGAAAGTCAGGGAGTCTCTTTAGTAACTTACAAAGAGGCACTTATCACCTGAAATGGATGACTAGACACAGCCAAGTAGCAGACTGAGGCCCAAATAGAATAACAGAGCTACTGTGATATTTAAATTTCCAACCAAAGTAGGTCATTATGCTAACGTCAGACCCTTATTGTTAGAACTGGGGACCAAGGAACATGGGATGAATGTACCAAAAGATGTTAGTTTTAGAGAGATCTTTAAACCCCCAGAGTCATATAGGCAGGCCAGGTCCGAGGACACAGGCAGGGTTCTGCAAACCAGTCAAGTAGGGTTCTTAGCTTCAAGCAGGATGGAAATCAAACCAAGCCAGCAGACAATGAGAGCAGAGTATACTGGAGATACAAAGAGAACAGATACAGATGGAAGGAGTATCTGGGAGATTCTGAAAGGAAAAGGAACAGGAGTCTTGTCTTTGTTGGAGGTCTGCAGTTTTTTTTTAAGTTTTTATTTATTTATTTGACAGAGATCACAAGTAGGCAGAGAGGCAGGCAGAGAGAGGAGGAAGCAGGCTCCCCGCTGAGCAGAGAGTCAGATAGGGGGCTCAATCCCAGGACCCTGGGATCATGACCTGAGCTGAAGACAGAGACTTTAACCCACTGAGCTACTCAGGCGCCCCGAGGTCTGCAGTTTTTATGGAGGATGGTGGTCTGATGTTAATGTCCTCTAAGGCATCCAGCAGCTTTTCAAACAAGGATGAACATCCAGGGGTCCCCCATAAGTTACTTAACCCCTGGAACTCTGGGATCTTGGCATCAAAGCATGTAGAGTCTGTGGTGTTGGAGAATGTTCATAATGACCCTACTTGGTCATTCCTTAGATATTATCTATTGTACTGATGGATTCCAAAGAAATCATTATCATTAGGTCCTTTATCTTTACAGGAGGACATGCATTAAGACATTTACAAGGTAGAAGTGCAGGCGTTAGCAAGAATAGAAGCAGAAAAAAGCAAAGAAACAAAACAAAAAGCAGCTCTTTCGTTCATGGGCTCCCTTTAGTTTCCCTGTCTTGAGCGCTTCACAAGTTGCCAACCTAATTCCTAGAGTCAGCATTCCTCCAACACTAGAAGATGCTACAGAAGGCTCTCCCCAAGAAATGCTACACAGGAAAGCCTGGGTGGCTCGGTTGGTTAAGCATCTGCCTTCAGCTCAGGTCATGATCCCATTGTGCTGGGATCAATCTTGCATCAGGCTCCCTGCTCGGTGGGGAGCCTGCTTCTTTCTCTGCCTGCAGCTCTCTGTGCTTGTGAGCTCTCTCTCTCTCTCTCTTTCTCTTTCTCTCTCTCTCTCATTCTCTGACAAATAAATAAATAAAACCTTAAAGAAGGAGAAGAAGAAGGAGGAGGAGGAGGAAGTGGAGGAGGAAGAGAAGGAGGCAGAGGAGGAGTTGAAGAAATGCTATATAAGTGCTACACTCAGAAGTTGTCTTCATCTTCTCTTTGGCTTCCAGGCTGACTAGGGTTAAATCCCTGGAAAACTCAGACATGGATTTGCAGGGAAGGAGGAAACTATATACCAAAGGAACTGCAATGATTAGTTAAAGATTCCTCATAGGAGCTAAAAGAGTATCCCTGAGACTTATTTAGAGCATACTGGATTACCTAACCTAGAATGTAAGACTTGATAAGCAAGAATTTATTGATTTGGAAGCACTTACTCAGGTTACCAGACTTCATACTGAAATAAGAATCCCATACTTTGGGGCCAACTCACTGTTGTAAAGGCTCTTGAAGTGTGGGAAAAGTGATGGTCAACACTGATTGAAGTATAAATCCTTGACTTACGGCAGGTGGTAGAGTAATAAAGAGCTGAGAGTAGTAGACATGCTGGGATGGAAGTATATGTGAGTCCAGAAGATTCACAGAAGACAACACTCCACAGGTAAGCCTATAGGACATAGTAATTATTCAGTAAGACTATGAGAATGCACTGATTAATGGAGTGCTGGCATCACAAAGAAGTTCAATCGTGACTCTTCTTTGCAGGTTAACCCTTAGTTTGATGATATTGATGAGCCTGGTTTGATTATATTGATAGGGATAATATAGACTTAGAATAATAGAAACCAAGTGGCAAAAGTGACAGTGCTAAACAATCAAAAGCCAGGATACTCTATCTACTCTAACTATGGCAGAGTGGAGGGGCATTCAAAGTGCTTGACACACAGTAAGTTGTGAAAATAATATAGAGAGTGTGGTGGCAGGTAGGGCAAAATGGATGGGTGGTGTTTGACATCTACAGCTGGGAAAAGGTGAGAATAGATCAGGAGGATGAAGGTAGCTTTCTCTATGAAAAGTCATAATCCCTTACTCAATACTTTGACCAAACCTAACTTGCATCCAGAACTCTGACTGGATAAGTATCTGAGTCCCTTGGAAGAAAGGTCCTGCAACACAACCGAAAGTGTGTACTATAATAATTTCTCTAGTCTACTGCAATGTGACCCATGGTCATTTGGACAGGTGTTTACAGTGGGAACAAGAGAATATCCAGGCATTACAAACACTGAGTGAAAAAAGGATTTATGTTAGTAATATCTGAAGACCCAAAGAATCAAATCAACCTCCTTTTAGAATAGCACGCCAGTTACATTTTTGCTCACAGGAAAAAAAAAAAAACAATAATTTTTGAGAACCTGATTTGCTAGGCACCAATAACATCATTTAGTAACATTCATATATCTGTTTATTACATTACCATCATTATTAGAAGCACAGTTTGCAGACATCATGGTATGATATAAAAAGCATGGCCTTTTAGGCCCACTGCATTCATGGACTCACCCAGTGGTTATTTCTCCATTCTCTGGTGTGTAATGGGAATTGATATCCTTGACAGTTGGAGTAACTGCCACATTTGGTTCTTGGTCTATGGGGTAAAACCTTTTGTGGTGGGAAAATCCCAAATGGGCATCTCCAAAACTACTCCCCTCACACACTGGCCAAAATATAAATCTAAATAGGTGAAGTGTCCTAGAAGGAGAAAGAGAAAATAGTAGATTTTAGTGCTATGATTAAAGATGTCAGTGATGCAGAAATACTAATGCCTATCATATATGCATTTATTTTGCCATTTGGTATCTATAGAAGGTGGGAGGATCTGGAGAATAAATGTGGACCACTGCAATTAGTAGCATTTATAAAGAGCTGAAGGAAAGGAAAAGGAGCAAAGTTGGTTCACAGATGGTTTAATTTTCCATGTGGTACAAACTGAACAAAAAAAAACAAAAACTGGTAGTGCCCTTGAAAGACAATGGAGAATGACCGTCTTCACAATAGTTAGAATTGTAAGCATTCCACTACACATTTACTTTATGTAGAAAGGGAAGTGGTCCAAGGAGAGTTCCTGATAGAGACACAGATACAGAGACAGAGACAGAGACTCTTGGGCAGTGGCCAATGGCTTGGTTATCTGATCAGGGCCTGGATGGGTCCATCAGTGGATGGACATTAGAAATGGGCACAGAGAGTGAAATTTTTTGTATCATACATTAATGGCCATGAGTAACTACCCAGAAAACAATAGACATTGAACAACAATTTGGGCAAAATAACTTGGCCAATCAATACTAGTGAGTCATTACCCTTGTATACTCTGGACTCGCACAATGGGCACATGAACAAAATGAACATGGTGGCAGAAAATAAGGCTATAATGGGACACATTCTTTACTAGAAATACCAACAGTAAATACACAGAGGAATAGATAACTATTTTGTATATTGAATATCTTTCCTGCCCACAGATCCATAATCAGCATTATTTGAAGTCTTAGGGAATTTGTATTCCATGAGGATGTAATGCACAAAACATAGTATCTAGTCAGATAATCTACTTTACAGTGAAGGAGATATGTGAGAACAAACATGACCATGGGATCATAAAATGTGATATATATATATATATATATATATATCATAAAATATTGTGTCATCTAGAATTAGTTGGCCTTATAGAGAACAGAAATGGCACAACTGAAGTGCCAATTCAGAGGCAACCCTCTGAAAGAATAAGATGACATCCTTAGGATACCGTATGGTGCATTAAATTAGAGACCTTTATATAAGGATGTATTCACATTGGAAAAATATATGGGTCCACCAGGCAAGGAGTAGAAGCAGAACTAGCTTCATTTACCATCAGTCCTAATGAACCATGGAGTGGTTTCTGCTTCTTACCCACAGAGTTTACATGGTTGAAAGTCCTGGTCCCCAAAGAAGTATGCTTTTGCCAGGTGACCCAGCAAGTGCTCTAGTGGATTACAACCTATGGCTGTTGCTAAAGCACATTAGAGTCCTTGTGTCCAGGGACCAGCTGGTAAGAAGAGTTGATGTCATCACAAGGATAATATACCTTGATCATAAGGAGGAGGTGTGACTGCTTTTTTTTTCCAATTTATTTATTTTCAGAAAAACAGTGCTCATTATTTTTTCACCACACCCAGTGCTCCATGCAAGCCGTGCCCTCTATAATACCCACCACCTGGTGCCCCTGCCTCCCACCCCCCGCCACTTCAAACCCCTCAGATTGTTTTTCAGAGTCCATAGCCTCTCATGGTTCACCTCCCCTTCCAATTTACCCAAAAGAACATACCCTCCCCAATGTCCATGACTGCTTTTTTACAATGGGGACAGGGAAGAATAAGTATGAAACCCATGTGATATCTGCTGTTGCCTCCTGGCATTCACTTATACTAAAAGGACATGCATAGCAAGTCTGGTTTGAGAATGCCTGATTCCCATGGACTCAAACACTTTAGTGATGAAGGTTTGGACCACAGGACTATATAAGCCATCAGAACCAGCCAAGGTGATACCTGAGGGTTAGAGTGAGAAGGATTTAGAATGGATAATAGAGGAAGGATAAATGAATACCAGTTGGGACCCTGTACACAATTGTAGCAAAGAGAGATTGTCTGTCCTATAAGACTTCTCCTTCACATTTTCCCCTTAGAAAGAGAAGTTCATGTGAAACATAGAGGGAAAAAAAACCCTCCATCAACTTGTGAAGCAAATTATATCTACATTGCACAAGGCGGAGGGATAATGTCAGCCACAAAAATATGCAATTCAAGCCCTCTTGTGAGTAACATGCTTGACTGATGTTCAAGCTACTGACTCTCTGGATTCACCATGTGTTTGTGCTGAGACCACATTTCTCATAGGCTTCTTGCACATATTGGCTTTTGAGTACTGTAGGATATGGTACTACAAGCTTACTCCTTTAAGACATGGAATCCTTCACTGGGAAACTCTGGCTCCAGGACTACCACTACCATGACTGAACCTTTCTTGCAGTTGCACTGCAGTTAGATTCTTTCTGTTCAAATCTCTTGTCTTCCCTGTTCTTGCATATGTGTTAGACCTCATCACAGTCTGGAGTCTCTCTCTGACTTCTTTTAATTTCACTCCTCTTATATACTTAACCAATGTTTACCTTCATAAATTTCTTGCAAATCATATACCATGGTGGTGTCTATTTTCTGGAAATCTCAAACACAGTCTAGAATCGGCTGGACACATAAGACGTTCTCTGTCATGTTAGCAGTAGTTTTATAATGGAAATGTCATCATCACCATCATGTCCATAAGAGATTTGTGCTCCAGAGGTCAACACATTTGTCCAGAAGAAGAGTCAGAAAATTACAGAGCAGTCCGCCTCAATCTAAGGCCAGTTCATTTTCCATGACACCTAGGAGTGATTTCTTCACCTTTAGCCCCAAGTTCAAATATTACCTAGTTCTTTGGAATCTAGTCATTTTCCTGTGGCAACCATTTCAATTTGGCCTAGGTTCCAAAATCCCTTTTGCTTTCCACCCTTCATCCACAGTGGTGTCTTCCAACTTTATATAACATGTGTGATATTTCCTTCTGCAATAGGATCAAATAAAATCTCTCTCCCACCTTCTTTCTCTGGTTAGTTTCTCTTTACAAATTAGATCACATCAAATATTATTTCTTCTGCAAAGTATCTCTAGCTTCCATCCAACTAAAGTTAATATTGTGTGGTCATTTGATTAATTTTGACCCTTCCCTCACTCATATAATCCATATGAAACAGAAATAACATCTGATTTCACCTTTGTTTTGCCAGAATCTCTCTCATCTGTTTTGCTAGAATCTACCACAGTGCACACTCACTAATATATTGTTGAAAGACTGAAGAAAAGATGAAATGAATACACCATGCTGCTTAACACTTGGCTTTTAGACCACACATTGTATTTGTTTCGAAATTCATTCTAGTTGCAAAAGATGATTAGAAATGGTTGACATAAATTTTGTGCTTTACTTGTCATCCTTGCCAATAAATTTCAGTCACCATGTAGTAACTACTAAATCATAAGTCCAGAGACTGAGAGCTCATCAAACGAGGGTGCTAAAATGGTGGCACCATTACATTTGTCAAACAGAAAATTATCACTGGAATGACTTTGAAAAGCACAAAATGTTCACTTTTTTTCTTCTAATAAGATCACACAAATCCAATCATAGAAAATGAGAAATGTATCATTTGTCAATGAGGAGAATAAAATTAATGATACTGACCATTATTCAGTTTTCCTCCATATACAGAGAGGATCCAACCTTTCCAATCTTTTGAATTTGGATATAGCTTTCAAGTAAGTTATGGCCATAAAATGGATGTGAGGCATACTCGACTTCCCAGGTTTCCCTTCCCCTTCCCTATGGATACTTGAAGGGTGGATATCCGAATATGGATATTGGGATGTCAGAGCATTTCCACCAGGATCCAGGAGTGTCTAGTGCAGTATTCTGAGTCATGTTGCAAGAACAAGAAGAAAACATTTATTAAAAGCCACTGATACTTGCATGTTACTTTTCCACACATTAAAACATACTCTATCTTGACTCTTAAAATATGTTTAGGTATATTCCTGAAAACATGCAGGAGGGCATGTCTGCCTGAATATGTATTTTCAAATCCTTTGCTAGCTGAAATAGAGGACAAAGAACTATGAATGGAACAATGACTGAGCACACAATCTCCATAGCTATTTGGGTCTTAGATGCCACATTTTATTATATGTGAGTGATATCTACTTAACATTTAATGGTCACCAGGTCATGAATTACATTTATTAAGAAATATTTTTTAAAAATTTACTACATAATTTTTTTTCTTTTTTTGAAAACCTGAAAAGGTTATGGTTTGAAATGGTTATGAAAATTACCTGGAAAGTAATTAATAGAAGATCTTAGAACAAAGATGTTCTCCAAAATATGAAGCAAAAAATATGAGTTATTAACATTTTATGTTGTAAGCAATAGTCCACTAGAATATTTCAAAAGCATGAAGCCTTTTGAAATATTTTTTTGTTTGGTTGGGTTATTTTGTATGTGTTTGTTTTTACTTTTTAGTAAAATAGGTAATAATATTTTCCAGTTGGGAAATGTACTATGCTTTGTGTGTGCTATCTCATTCCTTTAAAGTATGGTTTTAATCTTAATGCTTTTTTTACACAAAAAAGCAAAGTTTGTCAAAAAATTCAGTAAGATTTTAGAATATACCTGAAATATATATTTAGTCATATATAATGTCCTATAATATAAGCATCATTACATATCTTAGGACTTTAATTTGTTTTTTTAACTTCTCTTGAAAGTGCAAAGTGCAAAAGAAAGAAAATGTATTTCTATATTTTTATTTTATCTCTCTCATCTTGTTTTGATGGATTAGGTACTGTAAGGAGTGCTGCCTTCCAGCAATTGATAAGTAGATACCCTCACAGAGTGAGAAAAGAAAGTTTAAAAATATTACTTCTTATAGTTTGTAAACTCTCTCACAACAGTTCTTAAGGAAAGAAAATCTTTTCAGTCTTTTTCTTGATTCTTGAGAAAATAATACATGATCTCTTATCCACAAAAATGCAGAGTTAATGTTTTTGAGTTGGCTTCCTAGTCACATAGTAGAACACTCAAGCCCATTAATAAATGACTGAATTAGCCATAATTTACTATGTATAATCACCATTGTTAGAATTAATTGTCTTAACATTGAAGTCTTTAAATTATTTATTTTACCAAAATCCAATTTAAACTTCACTGCACAAAAACTTGTACAAAGATAACTAAATGATCATAGCAGCATTTATTATAATAGCAAAAGCAAAACAAAACCAAAAATCCCACAATAATCCAAATGGTGAATGGATAAACACAATGTCATATGTCTATACAAGGAAATGTTACTTGCAGTAAAAATGAATAGATTATCGATTACATTTTGCTGTATGGAATAACCTCTGTATTACAGCAAGTTAAAAAAGACACAAAATAGCACATACTGTATCATTCAATATATATATGAAATGTTCAGAAAGGGCAATTTATAGAGACAAAGTAGATTAGTAGTTGCCTGGCTGTTCTAAAACCAAATGTTGGTGACTGTTGGTAAACTTACCAAAATAATTGTGCAATTAAAATGGATGAATTTATGCTATGTACTTATTATATCAATAGAATTATTTGAAATACCTGATTCAATATTATGAGAAAATTACATATGAAAAGCTGTTAAGGAAAACCAATCCTAATTACAATAAAAATTCTTAATGTTAAGAAGGAGTATCTCTAAAAATATTTATAATTATGGTCCATACCTATTGAAATAGGTGATTTGAATTTTATTTCTGACATTTTTGACTGCATTTTATGCAATGACATTCTAAAGTAAGATAGTTAAGATAAAAATTAATTCACACATAGCATTTTCATCATGTCTGAATTATATGGATGATTAGCAATTTGAAACCATTAATAGGTACTCAAAAACTTTCAAAACATAATGCTATTATAAAATTTATGTTCTCATGATTAGTGACAAAACAGAAAAAGAAATTGAAAATCCAACTGTAAATAATACTAATAAATAATAATAATAAAAAAGAACCAACTGAAATCTCAAAAAAATAAAAAGTATCAACTGATAAAGACAGAGGACAAACCAGATTTGAGAATTTTTTTTAATTAAAAGAGAAAATCTTCAGGTGAAAAAGTCAGTCTGAAAGTCTATCTTCTTTTTTTTTTAATAAGATTTTATTATTTGAGAGAGAGCATGAGAGGGGAGAAAGTCAGGTGGAGAAGCAGACTCCCTGTGCTGGGAGCCTGATGCAGGACTCTATCCCAGGAATCCAGGATCATGACCTGAGCCAAAGGCAGTTGCTTAACCAACTGAGCCACCCAGGTGCCCAAAGTCTATCTGTTTTGATTCCAACTCTATGACATTTCTGGAAAAGGCAAAGCTATAGAAAGAGAGTAAAAGATACGTGGTTGGCAGAGGTTAGAGGGAGGCGAAAGAAGTGAAGCACAGGGAATTTTTACGGCAGTGTAACTATTCTGCATCATAAGGTAATGGTGGATACATGTCGTTATACATTTGCCAAACTAACTCACAGAACTGTACAACAGAAGGAATGAACCGTAACATAAACTATCAACTTAATAATAATGCATCCATATTGGTTCATCAGATGTAAAAAGTATACATCAAGATGTTAAAAATAAGGGTAGTTCTCTTGCACTGTTGGTGGGAATGCAAATTAGTGCAGCCACTGTGGAAATGGTAAGGAGTTTCATCAAAACTTTTAAAATGCAACTATTCTGCCTACCACCCAGCAATAGTACTACTGGATATTTACCCAAAGCATACAAAAACACTAACTCAAATGGATACACGCACCCCTATGTTTATAGCAGCATTATTTACAGTGGCCAAGATATTGAAGCAGACCAAGAATCCATCAATTGGTGAATGGAGAAAGATGATGATATTTATACAATGAAATCATATGTAATGAAATATTATTCAGACATAAAAAGAATGAAATCTGAGGGGGATGCCTGGGTGGCTCAGTTGGTTAAGCAGCTGCCTTCAGCTCAGGTCATGATCCCAGCATCCTGGGATCGAGTCCCACATCGGGCTCCTTGCTCCACGGGGAGCCTGCTTCTCCCTCTGACTCTGCCTGCCACTCTGTCTGCCTGTGCTCACTCTCACTCTGTCTCTCTGACAAATAAATAAATAAAATCTTTAAAAAAAATGAAATCTGGTCACTTGTAATGGCATGGCATTTCCAGTAACTTCCCCAAGATCAGACAACTAAAAGCAGAGCCACTTCCAATTATATAACTTGGGTGGTAAATGTACAATGAACTCATTTTGTAAACTCATTTAAGATATTCAGGCTTTAAATCATACAGTGAAAAAGTAAAGTTTTTTCAGTAATATTTTGAGAAAATAAATGCCTGTCAATAAGATACACTAAGAGGTTACATTTTAAACCATTCTATGGTAATTTTTTAACCTTTAGTTTGCAGAGATTTTACAACAGAATGATGTGGCCCACACTATCTAATGTGATATTGACAGCTAATTCTTTGAGATAGGAAGAGTAGGAAACTTTCTGACAGGTAAAAACAGAAAAAACACTGAACTTGTGGTTGTCAAATCTCTAGCAATATAGAGGATGGAGACGTATCTTGAAAGAAGTTGCTGTGGCTGATATCGAAGAGATTACTGCCTATGTTCTCCTCTAAGATTCTGATAGATTCCTATCTCACGTTGAGGTCTTTTATCCATTTTGAGTTGATCTTTGTGTACGGTGTAAAAGAATGGTCGAGTTTCATTCTTCTACATATAGCTGTCCAGTTTTCCCAGCACCATTTATTGAAGAGACTGTCTTTTTTCCATTGTATATTTTTTCCTGTTTTGTCAAAGATTAATTGACCATAGATTTGAGGGTCCATATCAGGGCTCTCTACTCTGTTCCACTGGTCTATGTGTCTGTTTTTATGCCAGTACCATGCTGTCTTGGTGATCACAGCTTTGTAATAAAGCTTGAAATCAGGTAAGGTGATGCCGCCAGCTTTATTTTTGTTTTTCAACATTTCCTTAGCGATTCGGGGGCAAAGGAAACAAAAGCGAAAATAAACTTCTGTGACTTCATCAAAATCAAAAGCTTCTGCACAGCAAAGGAAACAGTCAACAAAACAAAGAGGCAACCCACGGAATGGGAGAAGATATTTGCAAATGACAGTACAGACAAAAGGTTGTTATCCAGGATCTATAATGAACTCCTCAAACTCAACCCACACGAAACAGACAAACACATCAAAAAATGGGCAGAAGATATGAACAGACACTTCTCCAATCAAGAAATACAAATGGCTATCAGACACATGAAAAAATGTGGGAGATTCAAATTAAAACCACATTGAGATATCACCTTACACCAGTTAGAATGGCCCAAATTAACAAAACAGGAAACAACATGTGTTGGAGAGGATGTGGAGAAAGGGGAACCCTCTTACACTGTTGGTGGGAATGCAAGTTGGTGCAGCCTCTTTGGAGAACAGTGTGGAGATTCCTCAAGAAATTAAAAATAGAGCTTCCCTATGACCCTGCAATTGCACTCCTGGGTATTTACCCCAAAGACACAGATGTCGTGAAAATAAGGGCCATCTGTACCCCAATGTTTATAGCAGCAATGGCCACAGTCGCCAAACTATGGAAAGAACCAAGATGCCCTTCAACGGATGAATGGATAAGGAAGATGTGGTCCATATACACTATGGAGTATTATGCCTCCATCAGAAAGGACGAATATCCAACTTTTGTAGCAACATGGACGGGACTGGAAGAGATTATGCTGAGTGAAATCAGCCAAGCAGAGAGAGTCAATTATCATATGGTTTCACTCATTTGTGGAGCATAACCAATAGCATGGAGGACAAGGGGCGTTAGAGAGTAGTAGGGAATTTGGGTAAATTGGAAGGGGAGGTGAACCATGAGAGACTATGGACTCTGAAAAACAATCTGAGGGGTTTGAAGTGGCGGGGGGTGGGAGGTTGGGGTACCAGGTGGTGGGTATATTAGAGGGCACAGCTTGCATGGAGCACTGGGTTTGGTGAAAAAATAATGAATAATGTTTTTCTGAAAATAAATAAATTGGGAAAAAAAATAAAAAAAAATATATAGAGGATGGAATCAGAGCCTTTCCCATTAACATCTCCACCCTGGCCATTCTGTTTTTCCTGCTATCTCCTGGATTTACCTTGTACTCTATATGCTCCATTGGGTCTCCTTATCTGAGCAATATCATGTTTAATTTCCTCAGAGACTTAAGCTTTCTGAATTCTGCCCTAAGAAGTTTTCAGGTGGGAGAAGAACAAGAATTTAAGAGCATAAGAAGCTTACTTTTATCTTTCATCACACAAAACTCTGTGTAATTCAGGAGTAAAAGATGGACAGAATTGTTTAACTTCCAACTCAAGGATGAATATAATCTTTCCTTTTTCCTTAGAAATGTATTTCATTAGAACAACTTGACTTTTTTGTTATCCAGTACATATGAAGATTCCTTCCTTCCTTGTCTTGTATTTTCCCAATGGTAACCACAAGCTAGTGTTTAAAAAGAGAAAGTGTAGTCATGCTGACCAACTCTTTGTCAACTTATCAACAGCTTAGTCAACATGCTGACCAACAACTTAGTCAACTCTTAGTCAACTTAGTCGACTTACTTAGTCAACTTAGTTAATCAAGTCAACTTGATTTCCTTTAAAATAAGCAGTGGCATCTTTGAAATCACTTTCATTTTTATAATGAAATAGTGATTTTACAAATCATATACTCTGTTACTTCTCTAGATGATCAATTTGATTGTTTGTTAGGTACACCAAACTTTTTAATATAAGTATTATTTTGTAAGTAACTAATTGAATAAATTGCATTTTACATATTAATTTTAAAATTAATAAACAGTAATTGGTACTTTTTAGTTTTGTGAGGTTTTGAAGCTTATTCAATATTTGGGTGCTCTTTAAAAACAATGCAATTTTTATTTTATTTTTAAAGATTTTATTTATTTATTTGACAGAGAGAGAGATCAAAAGTAGGCAGAGAGGCAGGCAGAGAGAGAGGGGGAAGCAGGCTCCCTGCCAAGCAAAGAACCTGATGTGGGTCTCAATCCCAGGACCCTGAGATCATGACCTGAGCTGAAGGCAGAGACTTAACACACTGAGCCACCCAGGTGTCCCACAATGCAACATTTTAATTATAATTCAGGTATAGGACATTTGAAGGAACCACAGCAAATAAAGATCCCACAGCTTAAGTTATATTAACTTCTTGGTAAATCAGCTTTTGCTAACATATAGCGAATGCTTTCCCAATAGGCTTTATTGAAAATGTTTTTTATGCATTATTTCCTTTTTTCCCCTTATAATGTCCATGTGAGGTATATATCTTTATTAACCACAACTGATGATAAAGGACAACAGGGCAGAGAAAGATTAAGAAGATAATAAATGGTGGAGCTGGAATCAAACCTAGCACCCTATTCCTGGATTTCTAAATTATATATATATATATATATATATATATATATATATATATATATATAGCTAAAAACAGAACAAACCTTTACCATTTTGCCCAGCACCTTTATTTTAGACAAAGAACATCAGGCACGCTAAATGACTTAACAAAGCTTATATATATAGCTGGGCTATTTGTCATTAAGTTAAACATGAAACTTCAAGGGACATTTGACTTTCATCTCAGTTACTTTTCCTTTTAGCATATCTACCAGGAGCAAATTTTAAGAGGTGATGGCAAATCACTATGACACTCAGCCTTGTTAACTGATTTTGTTTCAAATTATTGGCTTTACAGCAATTTCAAGCTTAGTCACTTTATTTTTTTTTTTCACTTAGACTTGGTACTATCCTTTGATAGCTCCAGCTACAGATAGCTAGGCCACAGAAAGTTGTAATGTCAGATTCTATTTGTTCTTCTGCCCATTGCAATTTTGTTCCTGCAAAGCTTTCAATTCTGCTTATTTTTATCTGAACTTTGGAGTGGGTTACTTGCTTCACTCTGTTTAATTTAGCTACTTTCTCCCTTGTCCCACTGTTAATTTAGCGACATATCATTCTAAACTGATCTGTCAGTCTCATGGATTTGCATGCAACATTATTCATGTTGTGCTTAGTTTTATAGAGACCTTTATGCGTATCTTTCTCAGGAGAAAATCTCACTGAGTTGTGGAATGTTGCTGTATCTGGACAAGCATGTAAGCATAATCATTATTCCCATGACTCTCTCCTAAGTTTAAGTCTGCTCTTTCTATCGAAAACAAATTTCAGTGCTATCTGATGGATGGCAATGAGGCATATAGTTGAATATTTGTCATTTATTACTTATTACTTTAAAAACATTTCCCAGAAGAATAAAACACAGTATGAATTTTATTGGGAAGTGGAGTAAGTTGTCTATATACCATGAAATGTGTGAGTCCCCTAGTGATCAGAGGGAAAAAATGAGATAGGAGATACACTAAAATATAGACATCCCATAACCAGACCTTTACTTCGCCAACATGATATAGCCTGAAACACAAGAAATATCAGCATTGTCCCAGGAATTAAGGATTATTGACTTAACTGGTTAGGTTTTTTCCAAAAGGTATCGATAAAGAAATAGTAGAAAAAGGCAAAAAGAATAAGAAAAAAATAAGAGTAGACTATGGAAACTTGGTGATAAAAATAAAAAAAGAAAACACTATAGTATTTTTTTAAAGATTTTATTTATTTATTTGACAGACGGTGATCACAAGTAGGCAGAGAGGCAGACAGAGAGGGGAAATTAGGCTTTCTGCCAAGCAGAGAGCCCGATGTGGGGCTCGATCCCAGGACCCTGAGATTGTGACCTGAGCCGAAGGCAGAGGCCTTAACCCACTGAGTCACCCAGGTGCCCCACTATAGTATTTTTAATGGAAAGATTTAATATGGGCTAATTTGGGGTATATCATATTTTATGACATATAAGCTGTGAAAATTAGGTTGGAGTACATGTATTACTTAAAGTGAACATTAAAAAGTTAGATCAGATGAGTGGTTTAAAACACATTAACAAAAAATCCCTTTTAAAGATAAAATCTGACAAGTATGGCTGATGTTCAAAGCAGATACACTGAAGCTGTTCAATTTCAAAACGTGATTGGACATCTGAGAGCCCAGCTCATTCCACCTGCTGGTACTCCCCTCCACAGCCTCAAAGGGGTTGGTTGGGCCCTAGAGGTTCTGTAGAGAATAGTATGAAAAGTTCTGGCTTCAAATGTGTTTTTAAATTTATAGACCTGTAAAAGTCTTTATATGTTCTTACCTTTTCAATTCCTATCTCTTACTCTTGTGGAAAATGTTCTCTGGTGAAACAAAGTAAATTCAGCATACACTTTTCAGTAATGGGTCATTGACATTCTGCTATGAATGGAAAGATGGTTTTTCCTGAGCAGTCAGCTAAATTTCTCTGTGAAGCTTGTGCTAACTGTTGAGGTCAAAATTCATGACATGCATGACAACACAATTATGAAAGTTTTCACATATATTTACTTGTGATGAGATAAAGTTTGAAGGCAAAATAGTGGGAGATCAAGAAGCTTTTACACTTGTATGGTATGGGACGAACCTATCTAGAATTTCTGCCCTCTTCATGGTAGAACCAAAGTGATTTGGAAACCCTGAAATATACAAAGATTATCAATATCAACATAAACTTAAATTTGCATGGATGATAGTGAACACAGTATCGTCATTCAAATTTCTCAACTGGCTTCTTCGAGGGAGAAAAACAGAAAAATGTTTGAATAAAAATCCCATAAAAGATTCATGGTGAATAATATGTAAATTCACTCAGGTGGTGGCCCCAATTTTAGTCATTTTGCTAAATGTAGTATTGTTGATACAACTATACAAGCTTGGCACCTGACATGGGACTATTTCTACATGGACAATATTCTTCTTGATCCATCAGAGATTATTGAAAAAGTTTACAGATCCATAGCAAGAAAAGCAATATAACAAAAATCTAAGTTAACTGTCCTGCAGTCTTTAACTATATAATCCTGAATACTATGCTAGCCTATTATATTCATGAATAATACTAACTGGACTTGTTGACAAGAAACTGGAAAATTCTATTGACATCATAGAAAGACATAGTTATGATAGTAGATACAAGAAAAAAAATCCAGAAACAAACAAACAAACAAAAACCCCACAAGGGTTTGTCCACTTCTTTAGGAAGTTAGCGTTTTGGGATTAACCATGCTATCCCTTTAAGGTACAAGATGAATAGTTGAACTTTGCATCTCTTGCCACTAAAATAGAGGCACACCACTTGAGATTTTATTATACTCTTCCACATAATTTATTGGGTGGCTTTTAAAGCTGCCAGTTTTAAGTGAGACCCAGAATTAGACTCCACCTAAGAATGTTCAGGCAGTGGGGAAAGCTGCTATTCCACTTGGGATGTAAGATTCAATAATTTAATCTTGCTAATGGTATCTGTCTGTGATGAATAACCATGGCATGTGGAGTCAGGAATGTCACTGAATAGCCTCCTCGGGTCCTGAAACAGATGATATCCTCCTGAGAAGAGAACTGCTGGTACACATGTAGAGAATGAGCCTCTGATATTGATACACTAATTGAGTAGGTAACCTTGGCTAGTCATCCTGAGTTCTATGTCATCCAGTTCCTCAGTGCATAAGGTTAGGCAGACACATCAGCAAAGTGTTACAATGATGGTAGTGACACAATCAAAATCTGGCCTGAGCATTTGCAGAAGAAATGAAGACACAGTTGGCTTATAACTATGAACAGTTGTCCTATATGCTCATATCACCAATTGCTTTCACAACAGTGCCACGAACATAGTTTCATGGGATGATCTCAATGATCAAGTGATGGAAGAAGAAAGGATGTGAGACTTTACAGAAAGATGGGCCCGTAATGTGACAGAAAGCTGGACAACTTTGCTGCTACAGTACTGCTCCTAGATAAATAGGTCCTGATGACAGAGGTGAAAGGAAATACAATCCATGGCACTGCTAGCAGAGTATTTGGTTGTTCATATACTGCGAAAGGAAAGGAAGTTAAGATATGGATTTGCTCTGATGCCTGGGACATGGAGGATAACTTGACTGGTGCCTGGGATTTGGACAAGAATTATGTGAATGAACCTAAGGATCTGGACCCATGGATCTTTGTTTCTCACATAACACCAGAGATCATCTGACACAGATGAGGCTCTCAAAAACCAGAGGAACAGGATAACTCAACCTGTGGAGATCACAGCTTTTCTCTTCAGCTTACCCTAGACTGAGAATGGACCCAAAGTAGAGTGGAAATGGTGTCAGGATGGAACTATGAGTGTTGCCAACAATGCAGGCTCTCTATCTCACCACAGCTGGTCTAGATCCTGACATCGTCAACCTGCTAGTAATATCAACTGAAGCTGAACTCTTGAGATACCATTATACCTTGGAGAGACCTGCCATGGACTAGGTGGTAGTGTGTTAAAATTTTATGATTTCCATACACAAGGAGAATTCACCTTGAACAGAATAGATATGTAACCGGATATTGAAATATCTTTTCTGACACAATGGCTTTACCAGTGCCTTTTGTCAGTGGTGTTCAGAGTACCTGATGTAGGGTCACCTGAGTAGCTCATTCAGTTAAGTGTCTGCCTTTGGCCCAGGTCGTGATCCCAGAGTCCTGGGATCAAGCTCCACCTCAGGCTCCCTGCTGAATGGGGAGCCTGCTTCTTCCTCTCCCCCCTGTGCATGCTCTCTGTCATTATCTCTGTCTCTCTCTCTCAAATAAATAAATAAAATCTCAAAAGAAGAATACTTGATCTGCCATGATGGTATCCCACACATTGCCCTGAACTAAGAGACATTTATAACAAAGGAGTGGATTAGTGTGCTCAAAACTAGAGAATTATGTCATATATCACACAGTTCTTCACCCTGAAACAGCTGACTTATAAAAACATCAGAAGGGCCTACTGAAAGCTTACCTCAGCTAACTCTGTGGCTTGGACAAAGCACTTCAAGGGTTAGGATAATGTCCAAATGGACGATATAGTATGGTATCTTCGCCACAATGAGAAATTACAAGTGTAGGAATCAAAGGATAAAATAGGATGGACTTTTTTCATTTTCACTCTCATTCACCTACTTGTGGAATTTGTACTTTTCATCTCAGCACGTGTATACTCTGCTAGATATGAAGCCCATGTTCCAAAGAGTTCAACACTTCTATCAGAGTATATTGTAAGGTTTCTCTGAATTGGAATCTGTGCTTATTACCTGGTCATTTTAGACTTCTCTTGTCAACAGTTCGGGTAGTAGAATAATAGTTTCTCTATAGGCTGATGTAATAACTCTGATAACTATGAGAAGATAGGGTTGTGAATATGTAATGGAGGGAGGAATGTTTGCAGCACAGGAGTTCATTACTTTATTTCCTGGAATTATCTGCCCAGTGACAGCTATAAATGGGCAACTCTAGTAATATGCACCTCATGATGAAGGTCTGAATCATTCTAGTAATATCCATAATGGGTGGTGAAGGAAACTGTTGATGAATAGTAAGTATTGCCTTAGGACCAGTGGCAGAAGCAGTGACTGTAGATTTTGCCAAAGCTGTTTGCTTTTTTAGGAAATTATAAGTGGCCATATCTTGAATATTTAGATTCCTTCAGAGATAAAATTAGGACTGGACAGATGATGTCTGTTGTAGCAGGAACCAAACCAACTTCAGATCAGCTACCAGAGGTATCAGAGGCTCCAGCTTTCCTCGATGTAAGTCACATCCTGATTGCGTGATTGAGTAAATGCTCTAGTGTGTGCTCTTTGATCAAAGAAAATGAGGAGGAGGAGGAGGTGGAGGAGGAGGAGGAGGAGGAGGAGGAAGAGTGGGACTACCGATGTATTTGTTAAGTCGTTAACAAATACATTGGTTTCCTTTCCTTCCCTGCATGGACTGTTTTGAGATGCAGGAAATCCATTAAGTTATCTGAAGATGTCCAGTATGATTGAGTGATCAGCCACATATTTTATGTGATCCTAAGTTTGGTTGAGACACCAACTTCAATTTTCTTTTTGCTTTCTCTGCCTCACTTGCCTTCTTCTCTCATTCTGTATCTTTTGAGAGTGCTCACCCTATATAAGTAGAATGTGTCAGCTTTGTTTCAGCACATGTTTTCAAAGAACCAGGACTCGATGTGAAGCCGCATTCAAAGAGGAAAATTCAAAGAGGAAAAGTCTCCTTTGACATAGCTCTTTACTTTGCAGGGGGAATGGCTACTCCAGGGAAAGACAGGGGTACGAAACTATAGCTCTCCATCCCAGCCCTGAGTATCTGATGTTGAGTCTAACTTACTTGGCAAGATTTGTTCTTCTCCCAAAGTGATTTTCCCTCAAAAATTTCCCTTTACTCTCTTAGAATCTGATACCCATCAAGTTTGTTGTTAATACAGACCGTTATCCAACAACAAGTCTGTTGTTAATACACATACATGTCCGAAGTTAAGTTATTGACCTGGTCCAAGTCTTCCCAATTTTGCACATGGGACCAAACATATGAGAAACCTGTTTAGTGTCTTAGGACATGACTTTTAAGGAAACACTGATGTTTTAGCATGAGAAACAATCCTTACTGTAAATCTTGAGGCTTGTTTCAACAGTTTAGTGCATACATTCATGGACTAAACTAAGTGGTTTCCTTGAGAAAGATTTGCAACTACCACTTTAACCCTTCATTCTTTCTAATAGATCCAGATCTTAAAATATTAATTAAAACTTTCCTCTAAAATTTCAAGTAAATTACCCCCTTATTATTCCTAATTCAGTTCAAGTTCTCCAAGGAAGGGAAAGAATGTGATGATATGTAAAAGAAAATGACAAGGTGTCTGGAGGTCCCACTGCTGATGCTGAATCCATGAGAGTGAAATCTTTGTTCTCTCAGACCTGGTCACTATGGTAACTGACAGAGAAGGACTAGTTCACTGGCAGACTACCTCATCCTCTTGAAACTGGGAGGTGTGGCTTTAAAATACACAGGAATATTTAGAGACATACCTAACTCAATCCTCCAACTGTAGTCAAATTTTACGTAGTCCAATGTTAGTTGTCCAGTATTCTGGGACACAAGATATGAAAGTTCTTTCAAACAGAAATACATATTTACAAAAGGTTTAATTAAACTCAGTACATTTTTATCTGACAAAATCTAATGCTTTTAAATGTGTGTGTGTGAGGGTTGATACATAAAATTAAATATACATACATATGTGTAATATATATCTAAGTAAATACTTCAATATACAAGTAAATGCTTTAGTATACACACACACACACACACACACACACATATATATATATATGTTAGTATATGTGGATACTCATGTGTGTGTGAAGAGTAAGTGAATGAATGTCAAACAAAGAATATTAACATTGCAACAAATTGCAGAGATTCTCCCATATTTTCTAAGAATGCACACTATACACAGACATAGATACACATACACATACATAGACATGAACCCAAATGGACATTGACTGGTTATAAATTTGTAAGATGATATGACTTTCCTGAATAATGGTTTTAATTCTCAGAAATAATTATCAAGGTAATATCTTAACAGATATTGTACAAGACAAACCCTCTTTTGTATTTATATACTTTTTCATTTTAACTTTCTATGCCTATGTTAGTTTGTGAACCAGCCAATATTACCAAGATAACTGGCAAATAGTAGACATTCAAAATAAAAACAATATTGAAATTGATGTTCTACCCAACACAAAGATCTTCTATTTTGCCTAATGCCTAACACACAGTTAATAGCTGACTTTGTTGTTATCACTCCTACAGTGGGAGCTGAAACAACTGTATTATTTTCTAGGACTAGCATATAGATATGCAAGTAGTGTCTTTCATAATGTCTATCTTTCATTTTATCAAGATGTTAAAACTGATCCAAACAAAGAGACAGCCGCTGTCATAGCTATAAACTGTAGGTTTGACCATCAATTTCCTATGAGAATTGCACCATTTCATTCCCCTTCCTTGTTGCACCCTGGACACCTGACATGAGGTGTGAGGGAAGTGGGCAATAACAGCAGAAAAGGACATTCTTCAGCCAGTGTCTGTCTGATTAAAGCTCAGCTCCAAGTCATATTTCCTAGCCACAAGTGGTGCCTAAGGGCAGTAATGCAAACTACCACTCATAAGGATCAGTGAAACAGTATTGCTGGGTTTACTTACTCATAAAACCTACAGCCAATCCAAATGGGGCAGCAAGGTGAGATAGAACTAATCACATATACTAAGATCAGATCAACTCAGTTTTCCACATTTCATACATACATAAAACCTCAAACTCTCATACTGATGGTGGTGGGGAAGCAGTACCAACATCTACACTAGCCATGTCTAGGACTCTCATGTTAGGTTTTGCTTAGAATAAAAATTTTACTCTTAGCTTTCACAGCTTTGTGGTATTTGCTTTCAACACGGGGATGCATGGTGCTTTTATGCCCTCCTAAACCTGGAAGTAGTCTCTGGCTGAAGTATTTGGAACCTGCTCTGATAAGAGCTAGCTTATTAGATCCAACCTACATGCAAATGCCTAATGGAAGAACAAACCCAGATGTTAAGATATCCTGACCTGTTTACCCCTACTCTGATGTGGGTGTGTTATGTACTAATATGAATATTTGTTTTATATGGGTTTGGTTTTCTTCCAATATTTTTGTTGTTGTTGCATTGTATAATTCCGTTATTACTGTGAGTAATTGGAAAAAGTGGTCTCTCATTAGTTTTCACAACACCATGTCAAAATACTAGGGTGACAGCAATTTTGATAAAGGCCCTGCATTCAAAGAGGTCACCTTACTGGGCTTTTGTTTGTTTGCATGTTGAAGATATTATTTTTGTTCTAACGATTATTCCTTCAATTAAAAATGATTAATTCTGGGGCACCTGGGTGGCTCAGTTCATTGAGTGCCTTTGGCTCAGATCATGATCCCAGGGTACTGGGGTTGAGCCCTGTGGTTGAGCCCTGCACTTGGGTCTCCCTCCTCCGTGAAGAATCTGCTTTTCCCTCTTCCTCTGCCCTGCTCCTTGCTCATGCTCACACACACTCTCTTTCTCAGACAGGTAATGCATTTTTAAATTTTTTTTTAAATATTAATTCTTTCTTGTTTGTTTGGCTGGTGACCTCATAAATAGGGAAATATACCTATAAGGTTTAATAAGGGAATAGTTTGAATATCAAGAATAATCAGAGACTCTTAAAAAAATAATCAGAGTCGGGGCGCCTGGGTGGCTCAGTGGGTTAAGCCTCTGCCTTTGGCTCAGGCCATGATCTCAGGTCCTGGGATCGAGCCCCACATCAGGCTCTCTGCTCAGCAGGGAGCCTGCTACTCCCTCTCTCTCTGCCTGTCTCTCTGCCTACTTGTGATCTTTCTCTCTGTCAAATAAATAAATAAAATCTTAAAAAAAGAATATAGGACATTCTCAAAAAAAATAATCAGAGTCTCTTAATTTCAGATGTTCATACTTTGAATAGCGACCCTTCAAAAAATATTACCAGGTAGATACAATTTCCTGGGGGTATTAGCTTCAGATGCTCTGCTTTAGTTAAAAAAAAGACTTATTTATAACATCTATATTTGTATTGCTCTTTAAATTAAAGAGACACGGAATAAAAATAAATATATGATCTATAAAAACACTCTACCTGGATTTTTTTAAAAGATTTTATTTATTTATTTGACAGACAGAAATCACAAGTAGGCAGAGAGGCAGGCAGAGAGAGAAGGAAGCAGTCTCCCTGCTGAGCAGAGAGCCCGATGCGGGACTCAATCCCAGTACCCCGGGATCATGACCTGAGCCGAAGGCAGCGGCTTAACCCACTGAGCCACCCAGGAGCCCCTATACCTGGATTTTTAACTGTAAAAATTTTATACAACTTCATTTAGATTTTATTTGTAAAGATTTAACTTTTAAGTAATCTCTACACGCAATGTGGGGCTCAAACTCACAACCCTGAGCTCAAGAATCCCATGCTCCACTGACAGAGCCAGCTAAGACCTCCTAGACTTATTCTTAAGTTGATAATGATGTCACATTATTGACAAGCTTAAAGTAATGAATAGCTAACTTTTATCCATCATTTACCATGTATGCAGAGTGTGCCTTCTATGTGTTGTTGGCAATTCTCTTCAAATTTTATATTATTGTTCAAATCTTAAGAAAGAGAATTTAGAGGCTTCAATAAGAAGAAATGCTTTACACATATTCACATAGCTAGGAAATTATAAAGTCAAGATCCAAACCTGGAGGTTTCCCACGCCAAATTCCATGCCTGCTATAATTCTATTCTAACCTACCATTGCTATAGGACTTATTCTAACGTCATAAAGAATCTTTTGTAAAGTTTGGTTCTGATCATTTTCCCTGTAGGAGGGAAGAAAGGAGAGCAAATGTGAGCCTCTGCATGGGAAAACCAGCGCAGACTTTTAAAAAATGATTACTTCATGCTAAAGAGATGAAAGTATACATCATAAACATAATTTGACTGGAAGTATATTATTTTGAGTAACTATATAAGAGATAAATCTGTTTGAAACCAGATAACAGGCGTATATTGAACTCTAATATTGGTTAAATTTTGTTTTCCTACGTGAGAAGAACAGCTGAGGCAGTAGTTGTCACCAGTTCCTCAAAATGGGTCATCAGTGGAGATGATCCCAGGAAAAGGTAGCTGCTCTATAGGATCTGGGCTGGGACAAGAGATGAGCTTTCTCTGCTTTTGTAGACCATGGAAGAGAGAGAGCACCATCAAAGGACTGAGAAACAGCTTGGTACATCCTTTCTCTGATACACTATTTTCTTATCTTGCACCATCTGAGCAGAACTTTGGGTGTGATCAATGTTCCCGTATTTCAAGGGGAATCGCTAATAACGTAAGGAGCTGTTAACCACTTCTGTATCCACAGGTAGTAGCCAAAGACTGTTGGTGTCCTGGACAGTAAACAAGAGTGGGAAATGGGGCGCCTGGGTGATTCAGTGGGTTAAGCCTCTGCCTTCGGCTCAAGTCATGATCTCAAGGTCCTGAAATCGAGCCCTGCATCAGGCTCTCTGCTCGGCAAGGAACCTGCTTCCCTCTCTATTTCTGCCTAGCTGTGCTCTCTCTCTCTGTCAAATAAATAAAATCTTCAAAAAAAAAAAGGTGGAAAAGTGAATGAATACTTAACATACTTGTTTGTCTACTTTAAGACACAATTAATAAATCTATCTTCTTTACGGGTGTGTTTGATTTGAATGCTCAATTTATAGATAAATTTTCTTAAACTCAAAAATATGTTTTTAAATTTTTTAAAGATTTTATTTATTTATTTGACAGAGAGAGAGATCACAAGTAGGCAGAGAAGCAGGCAGAGAGAGAGAGAGAGGAGAAGCAGGCCTCCTGATGAGCAGAGAGCCTGATGCAGGGCTAGATCCCAGGACCCTGGGATCATGACCTGAGCTGAGGGCAGGAACTTTACCCACTGACCCACCCAGGCACCCCTGTCTTTAAATCTCTTAAATTAAATTAGAAGTTATACTGGAATATGTGGTGCATCTATCATTTCGTGGTCTGCTATTTTCGTAAATTTTCTATGTTACTACCATGTTCACTATCATAATTTTAATGGCTCCACACAATCAAGGTTATATTTGTATGGTTACCTTAATAACAAACATCTATCTAATTTACTTTGGTTACCTTACGGTTACCTTAATAACAAACATCTATCTAATTTACTTTTTTAGGCACCACAAATACTCTTTTTTTGGAAATCTTTGGATTGGACATTCACACTTTTTAAAAGTACCAGTTGATATCTTTAAAGAGTTTCAGAAAAATGGAGATAATGTCTATGTGTATACCATTTAAAAATGTTTAAAAGCATCTACAGCCATAACAACCTGAACGTGCCTGATCTCTTCTGATCTCAGAAGCTAAGCAGGTCAGGCCTGGTTAGTACTTGGATGGGAGAATGCTGAGAAATAACAGGTGCTATAGGCTTAAAAAAAATAATGTGCCATAAGAGGGAGACATTTTGTGCCCTTGATGGACACTTTTCTACATATAACATAATTTCAGAAGTATATACCTCATTCCAGCATATCTTTTGGGGGATTTGGCATGAATTAGAGTGTGATAATGATTTTTTTTCCTAAAAAAAATAGAATTAAAAACATTTTGCTCTGATTTAGCAAACTACAAAGATAGTCCATCAGGATTACCCACACAGAAATTTGGGGCTATATATTTGCTTAGCTTTATATAATCATTTTTTTAAGCTACTCTTTAATATTGAGCTATAGAAATTTTACAGATAGTAATATTCAGATGGAAAATCAGAAATTCAACTTTTTCAGGTTTTTCTGATGAAATTAATTTCTGATGTATTATTTATATGATTGTTTTTATCCTTGCCCAAGCTAATGTATGCTGGGATCATAATTGAAGTTGGATTCATTGAAAATTTTATTTATTTTCTTGGTTATGTATTAAGTAGGACTTCAAATGATGTTTGAACTCAAATCTATATAGTGCTTAGTGTTAACACACAAAGCAGGAATCCTTGATTTCATATATTTTTACATTTGTAATTACCTAATCCAGATTATTTTGAGTCAGACAAAGAGCTCAATTAACAATTTATATAAACAAAAGTAATTTTGCTTTCTTAAATATTAAAAGGGACATAAAACCATTTCATATTTGCTCCTTAAAAATGTATTTCAATGTTTAGTTATTTTACTTTATGTACCTCTTTCCCCAGCTTTATTGGGATATAACTGACATATAACATTGTGTAACCTTAAGATGCACGGTGTGGTGATTTGATACATGTATATACTGCAAAATGATTACAATAATGTTAGTTAAGCCATTGATCACCTTTCAAATTGACTTTTTTTTAATGAAGAGAGTATTTCAGATTTATTCTCCTAGCAACTTTAAGGTATATGATACAGTATGTGGAGAAAGGGGAACCCTCTTACACTGTTGGTGGGAATGCAAGTTGGTGGAGAAAATGGAACCCTCTTACACTGTTGGTGGGAATGCAAGTTGGTGCAGCCTCTTTGGAGAACAGTGTGGAGATTCCTCAAGAAATTAAAAATAGAGCTTCCCTTTGACCCTGCAATTGCACTCCTGGGTATTTACCCCAAAGACAGAGATGTCGTGAAAAGAAGGGCCATCTGTACCCCAATGTTTATAGCAGCAATGGCCACGGTCGCCAAACTATGGAAAGAACCAAGATGCCTTTCAACGGATGAATGGATAAGGAAGATGTGGTCCATATACACTATGGAGTATTACGCCTCCATCAGAAAGGATGAATACCCAACTGTTGTGGCAACATGGACGGGACTGGAAGAGATTATGCTGAGTGAAATCAGTCAAGCAGAGAGAGTCAATTATCATATGGTTTCACTTATTTGTGGAGCATAACAAATAGCATGGAGGACAAGGGGCGTTAGAGAGGAGTAGGTAATTTGGGTAAATTGGAAGGGGAGGTGAACCATGGGAGACTATGGACTCTGAAAAACAATCTGAGGGGTTTGAAGTGGCGGGGGGTGGGAGGTTGGGGTACCAGGTGGTGGGTATTATAGAGGGCACTGCTTGCATGGAGCACTGGGTGTGGTGAAAAAATAATGAATACTGTTTTTCTGAAAATAAATAAATTGAAAAAAAAGAATATGAATTTCTTGGTGCTGCAATATTAAAAGCAGTTTGCTCCATGTTTGTATATAATCTGGCTTTGATTAGAAGGCCACAAAATCTTGCCCCAAAGAACAATAGAGTGACCCTTTGCTAAAATTTGTCTGGAAGTTTTGTGGAATTCTGTGTGTTGTCTAGCATAATTATGAATAGGGTCACTTTCAATTTTACAGGCTGTACTGGATGGTACATTATATAATCAAACTACTTATATGACCATCTTTAATCCTTTTTTCTCCCTATTCCATAGCTGAAACTACAAAGGCCTCCAGTTCCCTCCCAAAGAGACTTCTATTTTGTGTTCTTTCATGAGTACTCCGGGAATTTAAGACAGAGATTAAAGTTTTAGGAATTTCTCATTTTAGGAGGAATTCAGTTTTAACATCTCAATTACATGGTATAGTAGAAAGGGGCTTGACCACTAGAGTGAGAGAAAACCTAGATTTACATTTCAGCCTTTATACTTAGTAGGTACTGTACTTTATAAAAGGTTTTAACTTTCTAGCCAATTGGATAATTCATTATTTATAACTTTCTCTTCTCATTCCTTTGTAGTTTTCAAGAAGGCAGGAGGTTTTAAATTTTATTATTATTATTTAGTTGAAGCACTGTATATCTTGGTTCTAGGAAAATTTCTTTCATATAATATTTGTTAAATGAAGAAAGTTAGGAATGACTTTGGGTCATCAGTTTTCATAGGGATGAGAAGGAAACACAAACACGTGTATATTTTGGGACTATAGTAAGCCTTCCTTCTTCCAAGCACTTGGTAGTAGAGTTCAATATTTTTTAGTGGAAATTATCTCTTCTTTTTTATTATATCATTCACTCATTATTTAACCAAAGTTGTTAAAAATGTTTAATTTAAAGTCATTAAATATGGAGACCAGATAGTTCCTTTTATGCTTTAAAGAAGAGCAGATGCCATCAGGTCCTTATGATATTTCCAAATAAATATTCAAAATAATCAAAATATTGCCTTCTAAAGAAAGTTTGCAGTCTCACCTTGAACTTATACCTAAAAAATAAGTCAAATTCAAATTACCATACAAATTTTCTCCCTACAACATTGGCAAAGGCAGTTGTAAAAAGTAGGTTAAGTATTATAATTTACAAAGTGATTTTTAATCTCCAAGGCCATGAATACATGAATACATTTATATTATTCATTATACTCTTCTCTTGCATTGCCTAAATCTCCCAACTGGTCTACTGAACACCACCACAGAAGTATGGTGTATAAAATATTTCCTAGGGAGTTTTCAATTGGTAAAAACTTTCTGAATGATAAACAATAACAAAACCAAATGAAAAGACAAATAATAAACTAGGAAAAATAATGCTTGAACACACAAAATAAATTGCCAATTTTCTTAGCTTTTAAAAAGAGTGCTACTCATTCAAACAGGAAAAAGTCTAAGAAAAATAAACACAAAATACCCAAAAGAACAACAAAAATAGTATATGAAGAGATAACTTATTTTCTTTAATATTTTATTTATTTTTTTATTTGAGAGAGAGAGAGAGAGAGAGAGAGAGAGATTGAGAGAATGAATGGGAGCAAGGACAGAGAGAGAAGCAGACTCCCCGTGGAGCAGGGAACCCAAGTGGGAATAGATCCCAGGCCCCTGGGATCATGACCTGAAATGAAGGCAGATACTTAACCTACTGAGCCACTAAGGTGCCCTATGAAAAGATCATTTACAAAATTAAGAAAAAAGTAACAATGAGACAATCTAGTAACATATGAACAGATGGCCAATTCTGTCCATAACTGAAGAAATGTAAATGAAAACAAGAAATAATTTTCACCAATATGGTTGATACAAAGTATCATTTAGGGTGTGGGGAAATGTGTCTAAATTAAATACACTCCTATACATCTGATGATAGTATAATTTTGCACAAATTTCTAATGACTTGCAGTGATTTAAAATGGGGGGCCATTTTACTTAGCATTTCAATCTTTATCACTTGTCTTAAAGACTAACACATTTCACAAGGTAGCTTGTGAAAAATTCTCATTGCAACGTTGCTTATATTGCCTAAATATTTAAATACTGGAAACATATTAAGCATTAATAACTCGGTACTTGATAAAATAAAATGAAACACCAAATATTCGTCTAAAAGAATAGGATAGTTGGGGGCACCTGGGTGGCTCAGTGGGTTAAGCCTCTGTCTTCAGCTTGGGTCATGATCTCAGGGTCCTGAGATGGAGCCCCTCATTGGGCTCTCTGCTCAGTGGGGAGCCTGCTTCCTCCTCTCCACCTACTTGTGATCTCTGTCTGTCAAATAAATAAATAAAACTTAAAAAAAGTAGGATATATAAACAACTATCCTATTCTTGATATGGAACTTGATATACAACTATCCTATTCTTGATATCCTATGCATTGATATGGAAACATCTCCAATCTATATTATTATTATTAAATACCTTATTTATTTATTTGACACACACACGGAGAGCGAGATCACAAGTAGGCAGAGCAGAAGGCAGGCAGAGAGAGGGGGAAGCAGGCTCCCTGCTGAGCAGAGAGCCTGATGCAGGGCTGGATCCCAGGACCCTGGGTTCATGACTTGAGCTGAAGGCAGAGGCTTAACCCACTGAGCCACCCAGGTGGCCCTCCAATCGATATTATTAAAGGAAAGGCATGATGCTTGCTACATTCCAGAGTCTTCTGTAGGAATTCACTAATGTATTCCTACAGTATCCCTATGGGTTAGTACTAGTTTGTTTTTGTATTGTTTTGTTTTGTTTTAAGTTTAGGAATAGAAGAGAAAAAAATGGTGTAGGGGAGGACTAACTTAAGATCAAGAAGTAAATATTGAATAGCAACCAGTTTGACTCCAAATGATGTATATTCACTCATTATAATGCACTTTCCTAAGGGTGTTTCTGCATCCCAGGCTATTCCATAAACTTAATTCTGTGTTTAGGTACTGACACCACACTTCCATAGTTATACAAAGAATTTTGATACATGGTTCACTCGACATTTAATATTCCACATAAATCTTAGAATAAAAATCAATTGATAATCTCTTCCAGTCCCGTCCATGTTGCTACAAAAGTTGGATATTCATCCTTTCTGATGGAGGCATAATACTCCATAGTGTATATGGACCACATCTTCCTTATCCATTCATCCGTTGAAGGGCATCTTGGTTCTTTCCATAGTTTGGCGACTGTGGCCATTGCTGCTATAAACATTGGGGTACAGATGGCCCTTCTTTTCACGACATCTGTGTCTTTGGGGTAAATACCCAGGAGTGAAATGGCAGGGTCATAGGGAAGCTCTATTTTTAATTTCTTGAGGAATCTCCACACTGTTCTCCAAAGAGGCTGCACCAACCTGCATGCCCACCAATAGTGTAAGAGGGTTCCCCTTTCTCCACATCCTCTCCAACACATGTTGTTTCCTGTTTTGTTAATTTTGGCCATTCTAACTGGTGTAAGGTGATATCTCAATGTGGTTTTAATTTGAATCTCCCTGAGAGCTAATGATGATGAGCATTTTTTTCATGTGTCTGATAGCCATTTGTATGTCTTGATTGGAGAAGTGTCTGTTCATATCTTCTGCCCATTTTTTGATGTGTTTGCCTGTTTCGTGTGGGTTGAGTTTGAGGAGTTCATTATAGATATTGGATATCAACGTTTTGTCTCTACTATCATTTGCAAATATCTTCTCCCATTCCGTGGGTTGCCTCTTTGTTTTTTTGACTGTTTCCTTTGCTGTGCAGAAGCTTTTGATTTTGATGAAGTCCCAGAAGTTTATTTTCGCTTTTGTTTCCTTTGCCTTTGGAGACGTATCTTGAAAGAAGTTGCTGTGGCTGATATCAAAGAGATTACTGCCTATGTTCTCCTCTAAGATTCTGATGGATTCCTGTCTCACGTTGAGGTCTTTTATCCATTTTGAGTTGATCTTTGTGTACAGTGTAAGAGAATGGTCGAGTTTCATTCTTCTACATGTAGCTGTCCAGTTTTGCCAGCACCATTTATTGAAGAGACTGTCTTTTTTCCACTGTATATTTTTTCCTGTTTTGTTGAGTGAAATAAGTCAAGCAGAGAGAGTCAATTATCATATGATTTCACTTATTTGTGGAGCATAACAAATAGCATGGAGGACAAGGGGCGTTAGAGAGGAGTAGGGAATTTGGGTAAATTGGAAGGGGAGGTGAACCATGAGAGACTATGGACTCTGAAACACAATCTGAGGGGTTTGAAGTGGCAGGTCGGTGGGAGGTTGGGGTACCAGGTGGTGGGTATTATAGAGGGCACTGCTTGCATGGAGCACTGGGTGTGGTGAAAAAATAATGAATAACGTTTTTCTGAAAATAAATAAATTGAAAAAAAAATAAAAGAAATATGAGGAAATGCAGTTACCACAAAAAAATCAATTGATAAGTTCTTTATAGATTTTGGACACTAGTCCTTTATCTGATATGTCGTTTGCAAATATCTTTTCCCATTCTGTCAGTTGTCTTTTTTTTTTAAGATTTTATTTATTTATTTGTCAGAGAGAGAGGGAGAGAGAGCGAACACAGGCAGACAGAGAGGCAGGCAGAGGCAGAGGGAGAAGCAGGCTCCCTGCCGAGCAAGGAGCCCGATGCGGGACTCAATCCCAGGACACTGAGATCATGACCTGAGCCGAAGGCAGCTGCTTAACCAACTGAGCCACCCAGGTGTCTTTTGATTTTGTTAACTAAAGATACAAACGTAGTGATCCAAAGGGGCACGTGCACCCGAATGTTTATAGCAGTAATGTCCACAATAGCCAAACTATGGAAAGAACCTAGATGTCCATCAAGAGATGAATGGATCAAGAAGATGTGGTATATATACACAATGGAATACTATGCAGCCATCAAAAGAAACGAAATCTTGCCATTTGCGACAACATGGATGGAACTAGAGCATATCATGCTTAGCGAAATAAGTCAAGCGGAGAAAGACAACTATCATATGATCTCCCTGATATGAGGAAGTGGTGATGCAACATGGGGGCTTAAGTGGGTAGGAGAAGAATCCATGAAACAAGATGGGATAGGGAGGGAGACAAACCATAAGTGACTCTTAATCTCACGAAACAAACTGTGGGTTGTGGGGGGGAGGGGGGTTGGGAGAAGGGGGGTAGGGTTATGGACATTGGGGAGGGTATGTGCTTTTGGGTAAATTGGAAGGGGAGGTGAACCATGAGAGACTATGGACTCTGAAAAACAATCTGAGGGGTTTGAAGTGGTGGGGGGGTGGGAGGTTGGGGTACCAGGTGGTGGGTATTATAGAGGGCACAGCTTGCATGGAGCATTGGGTGTGGTGAAAAAATAATGAATACTGTTTTTCTGAAAATAAATAAATTGGAAAAAAAAGAGAGAAAAAAAAAT
The DNA here is from genome assembly GCF_020171115.1 of Neogale vison. Taxonomy (NCBI): domain Eukaryota; kingdom Metazoa; phylum Chordata; class Mammalia; order Carnivora; family Mustelidae; genus Neogale; species Neogale vison. The sequence goes on from NC_058101.1 coordinate 218,339,458, forward strand.
CAATTGAAATTTTAATGGACTTGCTATAAATGTATAGATTAGTGTTAAGAGTTGTTACCTATATACTTTGGAATTCTTCTTATTGGACCATGATCTGGTTCTATTTCTCATTATTGATGCTTTCTTGTCTTTTGTCTTAATAGGGATCTTGCACATTTACAGTAAGGTTGATGTCTTATTATTTTGTTTTTATGATTTTATTTATTAAAATGCCGCTTCTATTATAGAAAATACATTTATTTTTGATTTTATTGCTGTTTTTATTTATTTGAGTGCACATGCAGTAATTATAAAGGTTAACCTGTGGTCCTTGATCACTCGCATCTTTCTAGCTCTCTTTTTCACTATAAATTCTTTAGCTGCAGATTTTCCTACCATGAAGATTTTCAGATCCCAAACTCCCCAGGTTGAAAGACACTGATTATTCTCTCATTACTGCATACTCTTTCTGAAAGGAGCTATTTTTTGTTTGATTTGCTTTATTTTATTTTTTATGACTTTAATTAATGTGTAATTGACAAAGTTGTGCATTTTAAGATGCACAGCTTGAAATATTCAAGCTAATTAACATAATTAACATATCTATCACCTCATAAAATTAATCATTTTCTTTCTTTTGTTTTTCTGTGCATGCATGCGTGGGTGTGTGTGTGTGTGTGTGTGTGTGTGATGAGAACACTTAAGATCCCTTGGCAAATCCCACGTATACAATACAGTATTGCTAATTATTGTCACTTGCTGTAACTTAGATCTCAAGAGCTTATTCATCTTGTAAGTCTTGGACTTTGTATTCCTTCACGAACATCTCCCAATATCCCTCTCCCCACAGCCCCTGGTAACCACCGTTCTATTCTCTTGTTTCTATGGTTTTGATGATTTCAGATTCCACATATAAGTGAGATCATGCAATACTTATCTTTCTATGTCTGGCTTATTTCACCTAGCATATTGCCCTCCAACTTCATCTATATTGTCACAAATTACAGAATTTTCTTCCTTTTTATGGCTTTATAGAATCCTAGGCCAGACCACCTCCAGATGGGCCACTTTGGCTTGAAGACTATTCTGAGCTGAAGGTAATCAAGACTCTACAATCTTGGGAGAAATTTTTGCCCCTTCCTTAACTACATAGAAAAATCTAAACTTGGGGTCTTTCCCAGAATAAGTGTCATTAGCAGATATAAATTTTATCTGAGTGACACAGCTATATGATGGGGCAAACATCTAATTACTAAACATCTGCTCTTCTTCTAATTGCCCTGTGAGTTGTTTTCCTTTCCTCTGAAGTCCCAGACCTCTGCCATCTTCTCCTTAGTTCAGGATGGCATATATACCTCATTTTGCTTACCTGTCTTTGAAATGTTCATGTCTGTGTGGATTCTCCACATGTCTGCTATTACATTTTAGTTTCTTCTTTTAATCTGTCTCATGTCACTTTGATCCTTAGTCCAGCTAGAAGGACCATGAAAGGGTCAGAAAATTTTGCTCTTGAATAGCTCAATAACATTACACTGTTTATGTAACACACTTTTTATATCCATTCATCTATTGGTGGACATTTTGGTGGTTTCCATATCTTGGCTACTGTGGACAATGCTGCCATGAACATGGGAGTGAAGTTATCTCTTTAAGATTCTGATTTTGTTTCCTTTGGATATATACCCAGAAGTGGGATTGATGGATCACAAGGTAGTTCTATTTTTAATTTTTGATATATCTCCATGTTTTTTATAATGGTTTTACCAGTTAAATTCCATTTGAGTGCATAAGGATTCTCTTTTCTCCGCATCCTCACCAATATTTATTGTCTTTTGACCAGAAAGAAAGAAAGAGAGAGAGAGATGGAGAGAGAGAGGGAGGGAAGAAGAAAGGAGGAAGGAAATAGAGAGAAAGATCTCTCTTGTCTTTTTGATAGTAGACATTTTAGTAGGTTTTAGTTAATACCTCATTGTAATTTTCACTTGCATTTCCCTGATGATTAATGATATTGAATACTTTTTCATATATTTGTTGACCATTTGTATGTATTTATTTTGAAAAATGTCTGTTCAGGTTCTTTGCCCATTTTTCAAATAAGATTACTTGGTCGTTGTTGTGTGTTTTGTTTGTTTGGTTTTTGGTTTTTGGTTTATTTTTTATTTTGAGATGTATGAGATCCTTATATATTTTGGATATTAATCCCTTATCAGATATATGGTTTGCAAATATTTTATCCCATTTTGTAGGTTGCCTTTTCCCCATGTGTAACATTTCCTTTGCTGTGAAATTTTTTTTCCTTCTTTCTTTCTTTTTTTTTCTTAGTTTGATGGCATAACAGCATGTGATCTATCATGTAGAATACACATGTGTGCTTCAGAAGAATGTGTATTTGTCTGCTGTCTGTTAACTGGATAGCTCTATATATGTCTCTTAGGTTCATTTGGTCTATGTTGTTCAGTTGGTGTTTCTTTATTGATTTTTCCATTTGATTCACATTCTCTCTCTCTGCCTACAATTTTCTCTCTTACTTATTTCCTCCCTTATTCTCTCCCAAATTCCTCTTGACTAAAGACTAATGATCTTTCAAGAAGCAGTCCCTGCTATATTTACATAAGGCAGCTTTTCTAGTCTCTCCTTGGTAGTTCTTTTTTTCATAACTTTTATCAACTGCATGCATTTCTCATAAAACTACTGAACATTTTGCTGTTTGATCACTTACTTTCTTTCCTTTTTTTTGTGTGTGGGTATATATGTAACGTTTCACTTGCTTTTTTAAAAATTATTTTTATTAAGATATTATGTATTACTTGCCCCAAGGGTACAGGTCTGTGAATCATCAGACTTACACATTTCAGAGCACTCACCAGCTACTTACCTTCTTAAGAAGATATGCCTTATTCTCATGGTGTCTCTGTTGTTTACATTGTTGTTTATATTGTTTCAGACAAATTTAAGGTGCTGAGCAAATGTTACTTAACCTAATTAAGAGGAAAAGGTTCATGAACTGGTAAAATTTTGACTTTATGGAAATAATAATACAGTAGGGAGTATATTGACTTATTTTTGTTTCTATTCAATACTTTCACCACCCAGAAAAGAAATCTAACTGAAATATATTCAGGGGTATGAGATAATCTCTGAAGTATGGTAATTTACGGCATCATGGCAGAGCAGCTAAAATGGTACATGGAATTATGATTAAATATGGAACATTATTTTTAATAGACAGGTGTTTAATGTTCATTCAAGTCTCCATGTGAGTCCACAAAGCAGATCATGCCCATCTGTTGTCTTCTTACGTTATTCAGTTGCTTTCAATGGAGCCAAGGAAGAGTTACTACTTCTATGTGAATCTTACCACAAAGGCTTTAGGTAATTAAAAATGATAGAATTGGGACAGACTGCTAAACATAAACAGAAGGATAAAAAGACATCTGGCATAATTAACAGTGAATAAACCAGGTTTAAGTAGCCTGAGTATAAAGCACATTAGAACATCATGAAAAACTGAAAAACTTCTGTTGAGAGATAATTCTGCTGATATATAACTTAAAATATTTCTTTTCAATTGAATTTTTATTAATTGGGACATTTCCACAAAGAGGGATATTTGGTTTTTAGATTTCATCTGCCCTGCTGTTTATTTCTCAGTTGAAGCCATAATCTTTTGTTTGTGGCATTGAAATTGGCTTATGTAGAGATGATTATGATGTACATTCAGACAATTGTGACTTCAGGTGAGAAATAAGCAGCAGGAACAGATGAACTCTTAGCAATAGAGAAACTATTTTCATGCAAATATCTCCACAGTGACAGAAAGATGAGAAAAAGAATTACAGAACACAGAAGGCTTATAAAAATATTATTTCATTATATTGAATGATTTTCTGGGTTTGTGTGTGTGTGTATGTAGAAGAATCCATCAGAATGTTTTTAGAAACATATTCGTATGTTACTATAAATACCATTAAACTACTTCTCCAAGAGAAATTGCATCCACATGTTTTTATTACTAAATCAAATACAGTAACAGCAGGCATGCCTGTTATGCTAGCTTCTGAAAACCAAAACTAGCTGCAGTGCTACAGTTTAAGCATTTAAAATCCAGGAAGCAAATTTATTCAGTAAAATAAGAATTTGATATACAGTTTGATGAGATATGTTTCTGTTTAGATGTTTTGTATAGCAATCTGCTTTTTAAAAAAGGAAAAAAAAAGAGAAATGGAAGGCAGAGTCATCAAGACTAGATATAGATGCATACACTATCCAAATTACAACAAATTGAGACAGTCAACAGTCTATGCAGACAAGCCCTAATAGCATCCTTAAATCTCCTTTAACACTTGCCATTTTCCAGTTCTTTGGTAGAGATATAAGATGGAAGTCAGATCACAGTAATATCCACCACATGCTATTTCCTCTGATTTATGAATGAAGAATCAAGAAGGTAAGAGATTATGTTGTAGAAGAAAAGAACATAAAACTACAATTTTCACTTCTGTAATACTTAATTTGTAAATTGGTTCTTCATAGGTATGTCATTGACCTATATAATAATTTGAAGCTACAATTTATCAGTAAAAGTGGGATAACATCCCTCGCTCTTGGCCATACCCAATTCCTTTCAATTAAACCTAAAGATGGAATTCAGGTATTAATTACAGATAAAATGACACACTGATGGAGGAGAATAAAGAGCTAAAATCTAGAGAGAGAATGACAAGAGTCAAATCCAGTCTCTGCCATTGGATGAAGAAAGCTGCATTGCCAGACCTGTCAAATATATTGACACATAAAAGTAGGGAAACGGGAAATCATCTTTCCTTTCTTGTCTCTCTCACTCTTGTTCTCTCTGTGTGTTTATTTCTGTCTCTTATTTATAGATAAATAAATTTTATCTTATTTTATCTTATTTGATAGACATTCTATATATTTCTAATGTCCATCCCAATTGACTACAAAATATCCTCATATCATCAGGGTCATAGATGTACTGCTATTGATCAATGTTAGAAAGGTTTATTTAGAATTCATTCCTATAGATAATCTAGAGCATCTCTTCAGTCATTAACAGTATGAGACATGTGTCCTTAATTTACTATATCCAAAAAATGTAAAAACATTCCCAGTATTTTTTATTTCCTCTCATTTTAAATCACTGTGTACTAATCTTTAATTTTCTTTTTATTTTGTTTGGGAGCTCATGTTCCTGTTTCCTTTTGTAGCTTGTTTGAAATCTATTGAGTACCTACAGTTGGTGAAACACTAGATCAGACTCTACACATTCAGTGGTGAACAATTGAGGCATACTGCCTATTTTCACGATCCTTACAGGTCAGTGGGGGAGCCAGTTAAACAAGCAAATACACATGTAACCATCCTAAAAACTATTGTGTGCCATTAAGGAAAAGTGAAGTGACAATGATAAAGACTAATGGAAATATGTCTTATTAGCAAGGATATTTTAGCTGATGGAGAAGTCAGATGTGTATGTCAGAAGTCAGAGGTCAGATGCAGAAGAGCATTTCATGAAAAGAAAATAGGCAGATTTAAAAAAAAATCCTAGGTTAAGGAGCATCTGGGTGGCTCAGTCAGTTAAGCATCTGAATGTTGGTTTAAGTTCAGGTCATTATCCCAGGGTTGTGAGATTGAACCCCATGTAGGGCTGCGCTGTGAGCTCAGAGTCTGTTTGAGATTCTTTACCTCTTCCTTTGCCCTTTCCACTGTCTTTACTTTCTCTTTCTCCAAAACGAATGAATTAATGAATAAATAAATGAATAAATGAATAAATAAATAAATCTTTAAAAAAATCCTAAATTGATCTCGACTATTTATCTCCCTTTATTTACATTTATAAAATGAGATCAGTGTTTTTTACATACTTATAGTGGTCAAGGAATATGTGGAAAATGTGACATTAAAGTTTATGCAGGATTCAGATTAAATAAAACATCATAACCTATGCTCTGTATGGTGCAGTTGAAAGCCAAGTAAATGGATTAGGAGAATAATGAGGCAACAGGATTTTATCTGGGTTCAGGTGAAGGGAAGAAAGAGTAAGAAGGTGTTCTTTTGGGGAGGTGCCTTTTATGCTGGATTCAATGTTAACCAGTGATTTCTTTGAGAAATCACGACATCTTAGCTAGGCACAGTATTGCTTTATTGTTATTATAGCCTTGATGGCACTGCTATAACTTTAAGCAATAACATAGTGACTCATAGCAAAAATAATTTTGGTCCTGGTAATACTTAAAAATCACTGAACACATCCAAACAGTCATGTAGCCTATGTCCTATAGCTACAGTTCCTCTCCCCCCTCTTCAGAAAAAACCTTCAACTCCATTAACCTTGCTAGCTGTTAACAATGAGGTCCTTTGTTAAATCTACTCTGCATAAATCAGCATAAACCCAGAGAAGAAACATTCCTCACATTTATAGGTCCATTTTTTTCTGCAAAAATTTGAATATCAATTTATAAACTCAGTTTTATTTCTGCACAGCTTAAAAGTCATATGAATTCACATAGAATTGAATAGGTATTTTAGTAGCTAGGAAATAAACTAAGTGGCTCTGATAAAGAGATGCTAAAATATAGAGACTAAAAAAGACAGAAGTCATTTTTTCCCCTTCTTATATCAAAACACAGAGGGAAGTATTCAAGGCTAACAGTCAGCCCTGTTCTATAAGTTTATCCAGGGGCTCAGGTTTCCTTCTACCTTGCTTCACCATCCGTAGGGTTTTGCCCTCATTCATAGAGTCAGAACAGGCACACTACAGCTGTACCCACATTATAGCCCTTTAGAAGAGGGGAAGAGGGAACACCCAACCACCCTAAGGCAAGACTCAGAATCTGTACACCATAGTTGCATTCACATACTAGTGACAGAATCAGTTATATGGCCACAACAAGCTACAGAGAGGTTGGGAAATGTGGCAGTCATAAGCCCATCTAAGATGCTGGTAAGACAGCATGGTCCAAGTCACTAAAAGAAAGAAGGAATGAATCAATATTAAGAAAATCAGGGGGTTGGGGTAAATTGGAAGGGGAGGTGAATCATGAGAGACTATGGACTCTGAAAAACAATATGAGGGTTTTGAAGTGGCAGGGGGGTGGGAGGTCGGGGTACCAGGTGTTGGGTATTATAGAGGGCATGGATTGCACGGAGCACTGGGTGTGGTGAAAAAATAATGATACTGTTATGATGAAAATAAATAAATTAAAAAAAAAAGAAAACCAGTCTCTGACACAAGGAGTATTTTTTAAACCACATGATCACTATCATAGTCTGTCTCATAATTGACATTCAAAACATTACCTATCTTTCAATTATGACAGATATAATCTTGATATTTAATATAGATGCTACACCTCTAAATAAAGAATTCTTGGTATTTTTTTGAACTTACATTTATCAACTTCTCTAGGAAATCATTTCTGGAGAACTTTATTCATATCTGATGGTTCCTCCACACAACACAAAACCAGATAAGCACAGTTCATACCTCTATTCATTCATTTACTTTTTATTTCAAAAATATTTAATAGGCACTTATACACTAATTGTATAGCAAATTCCAAAGTACACTGATGTTCAAAATGCACATGGACCGGTGGGGGAAATAGGGATTCAACACATTCAAATAAATGGAAACTTTTAAGTGTCGTAAGTAACATGAGGGAGGTAAACAGTGCTACAGAACGAATAATAGGAAGGTTTTGTCCAGTCAAGGAGTTGTGGGGAGGATTTTCTCAAGAACTGATGACTACAGGGCGATGGGCTAGACAGAGGGCAGCCTAAGAGAAGGAGAAGGGTGATGTAAGGCAGTGCCCCAGCAGAGGGAACAGCAGACTCCAGGGCCCTCTGTAGGAATGTGTTCAATACTGGCTGCGGAGAATTAGTGGAAGATGAGTGAGAATAAAGCACAGAAGGCAAAGAGGTGTCTGAGCTCAAGAACCAGGAAAGAAGGAGATCACCTAGGGTTTTGAGATCTTAAGAGTTTTGTTGTCTATCATCAGAGCAGTGAATTGTGATTGAGGAGCACAAGCAGGGAGAGAAGTGATCAGATTTCCACATCATAATGATCCTTCTGACAACAGTGCAGACAGTAGTCACCCAAGGATAAAATGGCCTGGAGGTTGTTCTTTTCCAGTAGCCCAGGTAAGCGTTAACTATGAATGGATTGGATTTATCATTCTCTAAGTATGATTTTAGATCTCTGGACATTTTGTGTCCTTTTTGAAAGAAGAAGAATAGCTATGCATTTTAAAACCAACAATTTTAAAAACAATCTAAACCGGAAGGGCATGTAGTATGGTATTTCCTATATTTTTATACATTTTAAGTGTCTACAAGCTTAAACATTAGACTTTTACAATAATGTTCTAATGGTTCCATGAAGTAAGGCATATAATAGATTTGAATTTGAAAATAAGTATTTAACTAAACAAAGATTTTTTTTAATCAATGATATTATTTAAATTGGAAACAAAGGAACATTCAAATGGAAATTATGTATCAACATTTGCAGGTATAGATGAATATGAGACTTAAAAGGAATTTGAATACATTGTTAATCTGAGTGTATGCAAAAGGCCTCAGCTATGGTTAAACTTTTAGATATGGAGAAAATAAAACAAGAGTAAAACTTTTTTTTTAAGGTTTTATTAATTTATTTGACAGAGAAATAGAGTGAGAGAGAATGCAGGCAGGGGAGCTTTAGGCAGAGGGAGGGGGAGAAGGAGAAGCAGACTCCCCGCTGAGCAAGGAGCATTACCTGGGGCTGGATCCCAGGACCATGGGATCATGATCTGAGCTGAGGGCAGATGTTTAACTGACTGAGCTACCCAGGCACCCCATAAAAGCAAAATATTAAAGAACTTAAAGTTGTTTCATCCAAAATCCTCCCACCACACCTCATAAATTCAAATATATTTAGGTTCTACATAAAAAGCTGAGATGTGGGGTGCCTGGGTGGCTCAGTGAGTTAAAGCCTCTGTCTTTGGATCAGGTCATGATCCCAGGGTCCTGGGATCAAGCCCCACGTCAGGCTTTTTGCTCAGCGGGGAGCCCGTTTCCCTTCCTCTCTCTCTGCCTGCCTGTCTGCCTACTTGTGATCTCTCTCTGTCAAATAAATAAATAAAATCTTAAAAAAAATGAGATGTGTAAAAGCTCCAATCAAGAAATGATAGTTCCTATGTTTACTTGTATTCATCTGAAATAACTCTGTAGTTATCCGAAATAGCTACATTTTTTTTTGTTTTTGTTTTCTACATGGGTTGTGAAAGGGAGACTTTATTTGGATATATTTAAATTGACTATTAAACATTTAAGTACTGTCCTTTAGCAGAAATTCACAGATGAAAGTTATAAGTTAATTTTTTAACATCAAACACAGGAAAGTTCAGGGGAGCAGAATTTAAGGAGTAGTTTAGCAAGAAAGGTGGGCTTGGTGGAGAATTTGTTATATCAAAATATTTGAATGAATATGGGAGAGTCAGGATGAGTATTATTTTCTTAGTTGGTCACTGCCTTCCTCCCACAGGACACATTTTTTCCCTCCCCTTAAAGTGCACATTTCATAATTTCTTGTTTTTTATTCTAATAAAACCAGTTTCTCTGAACATAGTTGAAATTAATTAGGCCTTATCTAAAAATTTTAAAATGCTAATAAAAGTAAATGAGGAAAGAACAGTAGATTTAACAGTCTGGCTTCAATATTAATGAACATTTGATCTATTTATTGCAATCAAAATATAACTTTGGCACTGATTATAATCACTTTGACTTGGGTAGTCTTGGTAGCAAATAACACTCATTAAGTATCAAGAGACAAACCAAAACGGCTATCACATTGAGCTTCTAATTTAGCTTAGGGTAATAAATAACACCATGTAGAATGAGAAGAAAAAATTGAATATCTGTTATTTTATGCATTCAATCAATAGTGTCTCTATTCCTCTATATTCAAAGTATTGTGCCTGTCAGCAAGTTAAAATGGGAAAGCTTGAGACTTTCTGGAGAGACAGACCTGGTTCTGAAATCATGTTCTATGTGATGGTTAATTTTAAGTGTCAACTTTATTAGTCCATGTCTCTCAAATATTTGGTCAAAAACTAAAAACTAAAACTAAAACTAAAAACTAATTGCTTCTGTGAATGTTTTTTTGTTTGTTTGTCTGTTTGGATGAGATGAGCATTTAAATCAGTACCATTTGAGTAAAGCAGATTGCTCTCCACAATGTGCATGGGCCTTACTTTAAGAGGAAAAAAACTGGCGGCGCCTGGGTGTCTCAGTGGGTTAAAGTCTCTGCCTTCAGCTCAGGTCATGATCCCAGGGTCTTGGGACAGAGAACCGAGCCCCTCGTAGGATTCTCTGCTCCACAGGGAGCCTGCTTTCTCCTCTCTCTCTGCCTGCCTCTCTGCCTGCTTGTGATCTCTGTCTGTCAAATAAATACATAAATTTAAAAAAAAATTAGCTAAGCATAATACCCTCTAGTTCCATCCAGCAATGTGGGGGGTTTGGGGGTAGGAAAAAAATAAATGAAGCAAGATGGGATCAGGAGGGAGACAAACCATAAGTGACTCTTAATCTCACAAAACAAACTGAGGGTTGCTGGGGTGAGGGGGGTCAGGAAAGGGTAGTGGGGTTATGGACATTGGGGAGGGTATGTGTTATGGTGGGTGCTGTGACGTGTGTAAACGTGGCGATTCATGGACCTGTAGCCCTGGGGATAAAAATATATTATATGTTTATAAAAAATTTTTTTAATTAATTTAATAAAAGGAAAAAAAAACTGAAGTCACCCAAGGAAAAGATAATTCTACTTCCAGATTACCTTCAGGCTCGAGCTGTGACACCAACTGTCCCCTGAGTTTCCAGCCTGTTGGCTTCTAATTTTGAACTTTCTAGCTTCTATGATCATGTGAGCTAATTCTTTAAAATATTCCTCTCTCTCTCTCTCCCCTCCCTTATTACTCCATCTCTTCTCCTTCATATATATATATATATATTCATGTATATATATATATATATATATATATATATTAAGCAGGAAAAATGTTTATGCCATGTGGTCCATGATGGGTGGTCTACAATATGTGTTGATGATGGTGATATATATTTAGAATGAAGTGACTGAAGTAAGTGTGCTTAGTTCTTTTTTAAAATTTTAATTAATTAATTGATTAATTAACTTATTTATTTTTTGAGAGATCGAACACATGAGTAGGGAGTGGGGGAGTGCAGAGGGATAGTAATGGAGAGAATCTTATGCAGGCTCCATGCTCAGGAAAAAGCCTGATGTACGGCTCACTCTCACATCCCTGACATCATGACTTGAGCCAAAATCAAGAACTGGATGCTTAGCCCACTGAGCCACCCCGGTACCCCTGTGCATAGTTATTCTTATTCGAAAACTCTTCTACTGACTTCATTCAACAGGTTCATAAATGTATAGTCAAGGAGGTGCCTGGGTGGCTCAGTTATTAAGCATATGTGTTCAGCTCAAGTCTTGATCCAAGAGCCCTGGGAATGAGCCCTGCATTGTGTTCCCTACTCAGTGGGGAACGTGCTTCTCCCTCTGCCATTCCCCCTGCTTGTGTTCCTTCTCTCGTGTCTCTGTCAATAAATAAATAAATCTTTTTAAAAAAGGAGGTTTACGATCCTTCAAAAAATTCTTGATCACTTTAACATTAAAAAATAATTTTGTTTTGTTTTGAGAAACAAGAAATATGTATCATCTGTCAGTGTCTTTTGTTGCTCCTATGGTGCTGTGAGAAATAAGTCGCTTGATTACCCGTGCTCAGTGATGGAGATACCGTTAGGTCGAGAGGCTTTGCCATGACTCAGGATGGAGATGGAGAAAGATTTTAGGAAAACCATTCTACTAAAAGTGAAAGACCATTTTTGTCATTCATCATTTAATAGATATTTAGGTGATTTCTATATCCAATGTAATATTATTGAGCATTAAGAAAAAGGAAATCCTGTCATATGGAACATTAAAAAAACCTGGAGGACTTATGCTGAGTGAAATATGTCCATCAGAGAAGAGAAAATACTGCATGTGTCCATTTATATGAGAGATCTAAAATAATCAAACTCTTAGAAACAGAGAGTAGACTAGTGATTTCAGGCGCTGATGGGGAGAAGAAATGGAGAGTTGTTAGTCTATAGTTATAGGGTTTCAGTTACATGAGATGAATAAGTTCTAGAGATCTGCTGTACAAATAGTGCTTATAGTTAACAATTCAGTATTATTCACTTAAAAACTTAATAAAAAGTGTTTAGTGTTCTTACAACAAAAACAAAAAAGAGGCAAGAGGAAACTTTTGGAGATGGTGGATATGTTTTTCATATTGAGTGTGGTTGATAGTTTCACTGGGTATAAGCTTATCTCCAAATTCATCAGCTTGTGTATGTTAAATATGTCCAATTCTTTGGTGTATCAAATATGCCTCAATAGAATGGTTTAAGAAATGAAGGCACAAACAGGCTTCTTGAGGAAGAGACTCACAGGCCACCATGCAGGAATTCATAATGGGGTAGAAAAGCTGAACGGGGAGACCACAGTCAGTCAACATTACCACAAGGGGAAAGCAAATGTTATGGCAGCCCAAGCAAACTAACATAGTCTGCCACTTACTAGTAGTTTGACCTGAAAAAGTCACTCACTTCTGCCCTACTCATCCAACTCATTTATGTCACATACAAAGGAAGATCATACCAACCTTACAAAGCTGTTGTAACTATTAAATATTAATGATACTATAAATATAAGGTCTCTGTCTGTATTATTCATCTCCATATTCTAAGAGAATAGAAGGATGCTTGGAACTGTAAGTCTCAACAGGATTTATTATTAATGAATGAATATCAGAGGTCTAGTATACTAAATCCCTCATGGTAGGTGACAGGCTTGTGGTAGCTGCTAGCTTTATTCAATGTATTAAAAGTGAGGAGAGTAAAAAATGATTTTTGTAGGAGATAGGTTACTCTGGGAACAATTTCAGATGATGCACATTATAAAATAACAAAACCAATAGTTCACACACTAAGGTGTGGCACAGAAAAAAAGAGATGAATGGGATTTAGAATGGATGGAAAGGGCATTATGCAAAAGGTGAAGCTTCTTTAGGTCTTTAAGAGTGACCATCATTTGGAGGGAAGCAGCTATTTAATGCAACATTTTAATATTAACAGTAAGGGAAGCATTTTAAATGCATTCTCTTTTAATGGGAAAACTATAATAATGTTTAAATACCCTGTTAAGTAAGTTCACCTTAAGCAGCCTTCATTGAATTCTCATTGTTGAACACCAGTGTCACCACTGAAATTGATTTATAGGAAAATGGCTGCTACCAGCAGCAAGAGAAAAAAAATTAAATTTGTTAAATCCTCATTCTCAACCACTTGTAGTTATGAAAGACTGAAAGAGATTTACTAAATGTGTCAGGTTCACAGTAATTTTACTGATTGCCTGGAGGCTGTCACACTTAAATACTAGGAGGTATTTACTTTAGTAATAGGATACAACTGTTTTGAATTATATAAACACTGAATATGTTGTCTGTGGGATATCTCTGCTTTCCTTCTTTCAAATTAGCTGAGTTTCATTCCCTCAATTGCTTTAAAGTTTGGAGTTTTTTTTTCAATTTATTTATTTTCAGAAAAACAGTATTCATTATTTTTTCACCACACCCAGTGCTCCATGCAAGCCGTGCCCTCTATAATACCCACCACCTGGTACCCCAACCTCCCACCTCCCCGCCACTTCAAATCTCTCAGATTGTTTTTCAGAGTCCATAGTCTCTCATGGTTCACCTCCCCAAAAGTTTGGAGTTTTTAAGTGCCATAGTTCTTACTAGTATGTCTTTACAAGGAATGTAGTAAAGGATTATATGATTTATTTCCATAAATATGAAAGACTATCAATCTAAACCAAAATTTATTAGCATACAAGTGATTACACTCAGTTTTCAAAGAATTTTGTTTTAATCTATTAATGCCTTTGTCTAATCTTTTTAACTTCTCTCATAACAAGGTAGTTGAAAGTATTGAGATAAATCCCAAAGTAGATTTCTAGTCAGAGTTTTTTCAGGACAAGATTTTATCAGTCTCCTTCTGATTTGCATTTTCAAACACTTTTGATATCAGTGAGGCCAATTATGGAATATTATATGATAATTTGCAAATACTCTCTCTTTTCTGAAGTACTTTAATTCTTCTCCACCTGATTGTTAATTCTGGTCTTGCTTTAACTCATGAAATGTCATGAAAAATTGTTAAGTATCAGTACTCTTTTCCTCTACCTTATCAGTAAGCAATTTTCCCAGACATAAGTCCTTCTATCTGCCTAAATGCTGAAGGTAGTCAATGCAAAAGAGATCCACAGGTCCACATGACAGTTATGTAACATACTTAAGAAATGAGAATTTTCTTGTTGTGAATTGCTGAGATTTGAGGAACTTTTATCACTGCAACAACTCATGTTTTATTATGACATATTAACCCAGATTCTTCATCATGGATTTATTCATTTGTATCACTAATACTTTGAATACTACACCATATCAGGCACTGTACTAGATATGAAGGTTCTAACGGTAGAAAAAGCAGATTATCTTCCTGCAACTATGGAACTCATTCTGGAATGACCATATGTCATGATGATGCTTTGCTACTACTCTCTCTCTCTTTTGAAAAGTCTATCCAATCTGCTGACTCTCACTGCCTCAGACATAGATTTCTCTGTCAAATTGTAGAAATAGCAGTATCTGACCACTAAGGATAAAAGGAATTTGAAAAATGGGAGAGCATAAAAAAGATAAGCCCAGAAAGAAGGTGATATTTTAGTCCAAAAAGAAGTCCTCAGATGGTATTATATGTATCTCTGTGAGGATTGATCAAAGCAGATGAAGTTGGAGCCCTGTTTATCTTCTCTTTGTCTTCCTCTCTACAGGAAGTTTCAAATTGTCCTTTGAGTTATTTTATTTTAGGTTGTACCTGAGGCTCAGCATTGAACTTCCTTATTCCTAAATTTAGAATTAATATTTTCTAACTGTTAATAGCTCTAAAACAAATCCCTATAAATACAGAGCTTAAATCATGAAGCAAATTATGCTCCTGGGAATCTCCAAAGTATTATAATAGTAAATCTCATTATAACTGCAAAAATACCTTGCTCTTAGCTCAAGTCATAAATTTATATAGGTGATTTGCTATGTTATATATAATCAGTTATTTACTGCATCTATATAATATCTGTAGAGCTTCTCATTTCACGGTAGACTTATATTCTAATAAACCCATTCTAAGCTGAAAATATCACAAGTCCAACTGCATTTCATACCCCTCACTGACCTACCTTACATGTACTCAGGACACTTATGTTAGACTACCATTGGGAAGAATCATCCAACACAAAGCTTATTTTAAAATTAAGTGTTGACTATCTGATGTAATGTATTGACCACTATCCTGAAAATGCAAAAGAGAATTCTTGCACGAGTACAGAATGGTTGCCGGTGTGGAAGACCTTTACCCTTCTGATCGCCTGGCTGACTGGGAGCTGCAGTGCTGCCCCTACCCAGCATCACGAGAAAGTATCCGACCCCATAGTGTTAGTCCAGGAAATGACCGAAATTTAAAATTCAAAGGACAGTTTCTACCATATGAATATCACTTTCCCACCATCATAAATTACAAGACAAACATTTTAAGTTGGAGACTGTCTGTATATATCACAGAGATATATACTTGTATATTATATACCTGTTTATATCCTTATCTATATGCCATCTATCTGTTTTGATCTAAGTTTCCTAACAGATTTATTTCTAATTCTGTTTTTCTGAAGATCTTTTTTTTTCTTTTTTTTTCCAATTTATTTATTTTCAGAAAAACAGTATTCATTATTTTTTCACCACACCCAGTGCTCCATGCAAGCCGTGCCCTCTATAATACCCACCACCTGGTACCCCAACCTCCCACCCCCCCCCGCCACGTCAAACCCCTCAGACTGTTTTTCAGAGTCCATAGTCTCTCATGGTTCACCTCCCCTTCCAATTTACCCAAATTCCCTACTCCTCTCTAAGATCTTTTAAATTCCTTAAAAATACATACTTCTGAAAGAGACAAAATGTGGGCTATTTTTTTCTGTATTTTCCAATATAATGAAGAAGTAAATATTACCCTACTGAGAATCAGATCCTTAGAATGTAAGTGTAGTTTCCCACAAGACATAGCCAAGGCCATGATGTAGCTTCAAACATGACTAATCCCTCTTTCTGAACAACGATTACTTTTTTTTTTTTTTTTTTTTTTTACTTTTGAACAACTCCACATCTTGCTCTGACTTAGTCCTTCCTCCTGGATAAAAATTATTAAGTCATAAATTCAACACGTTTCTTCACTTTTGGACACTATCCAACCCAGAACAGGTCCCTATTTCTCTAATTTCTCCACAAACTTACCAAGTAGTACCCCAAACCCTAGAAGAAGTCCTCCCAATTTCCTTTTCTGAAATGTCTCCAACTTCCCCTGGTGTGTGTTTCACTTGCTGTAGAGAACTAAACATAACTGACTTTGCTTAAGTGCAAGTGTCCCTTTTGACCTTTTGTGAATTTCAAGAATAATGATATAGGGCTCAAAGGAACTCTTTTACTTAATGGTCACACACACACACACACACACACACACACACACGTTACCCTAAATGCCAATAAGTCTGTATACCACAGGGAAAAATATTTGCTTATTTTACATAAGAAAGAAAATTGCGAACTTTTCTGAAGAAGAAAATTTTAGTCTCATTCAGATTTTAAATGAATGGAAAATGTTCCTTTGTATATGTTTCAAAGTCTCTGAGGAGAATTCATTCCTTTGGCTTCCTTACAGAATTGGTCACATAAGGTGCTAAGCCATCTTCAGTAATGCTGCGAATACAACTCAGTGGGCACAGAGAGTCCTGAGATGATCAATCATACTGCATTTATGGCTAAAACCAATATTTCCCTTGTTTGTTCTTTCTTGTTATATCAACCCCATGCTTCCCTGGCAGAAACAATGAACTGAATGGGATAGATTCTGAGAATTTTATTAGCAACAAGTATGTGTCAAACATTATTCACCCCAAGTATATATTCCAATGAAAAAGAAATAGAATTTATACATTTTCCCCAGGAAGAATGAAAATTTGTGTGTTAGTTTAGTTTCCCGGTCAGAATCCTGTGAATGCTTTCTGCTTTAGTCACAACTTGAGATTTGTAACTTTAAAGATATAAGTGAAGACTATAAAAAAAGATTCATAACCTCAAATTACATTAACTGTACATTAAGGAAGATGCACAAATCCCAAGAAATAATGAAATGTCAGGGTTAGAACCATCCCTTTTCAGGTCTAGTGCTCAATCTCCTATGATCTTGCATAAAATGCTATTGCTGTTCACCTTGCTATTAGGAAGTACAATTGATTTGCTTGCAATATTTATTAGTGCATTAGTCATGTACATTAGCACTAAACTGGAAACAAATAATGCTTTACTTCCCTAAGTCTGTGGCAAGCCAATGAAAGTAAAAATGTAGGTACTGATACAAATATAAGTGTGACTCACGCTACTGAAATATCCTTCCTTTACCCAGATTTATCAGAAAAAAAAATAGAGATAAACATACTCCAACCATTTCAATCTTCGGTGAGTTAGAACAGTTCGTGTTAATCAAGTTCATTTTTGTTCTTTCAGCATGGTGTCCTTTTGACAAATTATCAAAAAGAGGTCACAAAATAAATCAAAACTGAAAGGACAGTTTATCTGATATTCATACGTAGGATAGATTAAACCCTGAGGCTATCATTTTGCCAAATATTTATATCAGCTCAGGTGTCATTCCAAATTCTGCATAAGACTTGGTTGTTGGCCTTAAAAATGATGGATAAATGCATCTTCAATCAAATATAAGTAAGTCTGAAGATCTGATGGTACTTAAAATAATTGGCCACACTGGCACTACCACCCCCCACTGTTACCATGTGTATCTACACTGATTTCCAGCCAATGTTAGACTGCTAACTCCATGACTACCATTTCCAATTTCTGTCTCTGGTTACTAGAATATGGAATTTTTCTGTCATAAAAAACTAAAATTACGGGGCACCTGGGTGGCTCAGTGGGTTAAGCCGCTGCCTTCGGCTCAGGTCATGATCTCAGGGTCCTGGGATCGAGTCCCGCATCGGGCTCTCTGATCGGCAGGGAGCCTGCTTCCCTCTCTCTCTCTACCTGCCTCTCCATCTACTTGTGATTTCTCTCTGTCAAATAAATAAATAAAATCTTAAAAAAAAACTAAAAAAAAAAAAAACCTAAAATTGATTCTTCCCAAACAACTTTGGATTTCCTGATTCCTTGGCTCTCATCATTCTGAGTTTTCTCCTATAGAAATCTGGTCCTGTGCAACCACACCTATCTCCTGACCCTTCATACAATTCCACAAGTGGGGTAACTTTGAGATGGGTCACTCCTCTGCTTTACTGGGGAGACTGGAGCAACAACAAATAAGAGTTGACAGTGTTAATGCATGGCATTAGTAAAAATAGTTTTATGAAATTTGTGGTGGGTTTATGTATTTTGTACTAGAATCCTGTCATTTTAACTTTCTCTTTATTTTGATTTAGCACTATGATCAAATCACAATACTTTCTAAATAATCTTAACTTCAGTTTTACTACCTGAGAATTGGTGATAATCCAAACTGAGCTGTCCACGCTAATAAACCATCATCATTTAATGAATGCTCAGTATGTGCCAGGTCCTGGTACATCTTCTGAACTTCACAAAGCCCTTGTAAGGTAGGCTTCATTATCTCACATAATATATTTCTTAAAAATGTCCAGAACCATATTATCCATTGGAAGTGCTTTTTGCAACATGACGTTGCCATTTTTTATCAAATTGTCCTAAACATTCTCTACTCTTCAGTCTGGTCAGGCTCTGTGTCCTCGAATAAAGAACACAGTGTGGCTGGCACTGTGCCATTTCATATAGTCCTTGACTGGCCTAGCCACTTCTACTTCCTGTCTCTAAGAAACCAGTCACTATGTAGGATTTGCAATATCCCGAAGTCCACTACACTGTGAAAAGCTCAAGAAACTTTTAGAAAGATCCTGAAAGATGAGATACTACATGGGGAAAGAGAAGCCAAAGAACATTAAAATAGCAGGGCAGTGATGAAGAAACCACTAAAACCCAGCTGGGTGCCAGAGCACAGGCACCAGATACTCTCAGATACTGTGAATTAGCGACCAAATGGCAGAAGTAAATAGACCAAACCCCACTATTCTGAAGAGCCCACAAAGACTCAGGGAAGGTGAGAAATTTGCCCAAGTCCACACGAATATGAGGTTGCTGAGCCAGGATTTGAACCACATTCTCTTTGGTCTCAACCACTGCATAATGCAGAATCTCAATATGTATCTAGAAATGTTTTTCCAAAGAGACTCAAATTTCAAGTAGTACTATAGGGAACATGTTACTTAAGAGAATAATCTCAGTTTATGGCTAAAACATATGTTCCTTTATAACCAAGCAGCTGCTCTTAATTACAAATTTATTTTATCTATTAGTTGAAACAAGCTGACATAGTCTCTACTTAGAGACACTTTATTTTAAACCAATAGAACCACATAGTTTTTCATCCTTTAAAAAATACATTTATCTGGATTTTTGCTATTTCACACTAAATTTCCAAAAGTTTTCAGTAATATTTCAGACCAAATTCACCTAAATTGTGCTTTCCTATAAATTGTTTCTTTAGTGCTCAGCTAAGAAAACAAGTCAAATAAAAGAGAGGTGTTAGATAACCCCTTCTGACTAAGATCTAGGAAAACTGACAAGAAGAAAAGTCTGTGAACTGAGGAGCCTCAAACTGCAGGCTTTCCTATCATTTATGTATGTTTGGTTCACACATGAATTTCAGGTTAGAAATCTAGACCCATGTTCACATTTTAGCAATCCACTTGAACAACTACAGCAAACCTCTCTCTCTCTGTTTTTGAAAGGTTTTATTTATATATTGATTTGTTTACTTATTTATTTATTTACTTGGCAGAGAAGAAAAAGAGAGAGAGCACAAGCAGGAGTAATGGTAGGCAGAGGGAAAGAGAGAAGCAGGCTTCCAACTGAGCAGCAAGCCCAATGTGAGACGTAGTCCCAGGATCTCATGACCTGAGCCAAAGGCAGACATTTAGCTGTCTGACCCACCCAGGCACTCCTATAGCAAAACTTGACCAAGTGTTCATCAGTCTTGACTGGGGGTTCAAGGAACACAAGGCAAAATTACTTTGTACTCAATTCTTGTTCCTCAAAACTTCTTCATGTATCCTGTGACTTCTCTGAATTTTAGGTCATATAGCACCTAGTTTTACAAAGAAATCTGTTTTCAATCTTTTTTTCTTTTTTTGTCCCTTTTTGGTCTTTCCTTTCGTGAGCATACCAAAACAGTGATCCCCCAATTCTATTTTATTTAATTTTTTGTCTGTTTTTTTAAAAAATGTGGAATGCTTCATGAATTTGGGTGTCATCCTTGGGCAGGGGCCATGCTAATCTTCTTTGTATCCTTCCAGTACTGTCCAAGTGGGCACTCAATCTTATTTCTTTTAATGAAAAGCATCATTATTTAAATTTTTTTGTTTTTCTTCTGCAGTTTGAGGTCCTGCCTCCACCTACTCCCAGAGGCTCTGGTCTTCTACCCTAATTGACTCCACAGGAACATTTTCCTTAACCAGAACATTCTTCCTCACAAGGAAGTTTGATGCTAGCTGTGAATACAATAATGCACTCACCATTTGTCTTTTTTCATTAAATTGATTTATTTATATTCAGAAAAACAGTATTCATTATTTTTTCACCACACCCAGTGCACCATTTGTTTCTTGATTCTGACCACTCTAACTCTGAAACCTTTGGGGAAGTTACTTAATTCAGATTTAGCTTTCATGAAATAAATATTGAATAACAGCAACCTCAAAACGTTCCTGAGAAAATGAAGTGGAATAAGGGAGATTAAGTCTAATAGAATGAATGGACTTCATCAGCAGTCATTTCCTTCCTGCTGATCGCCTGCAACCTTTCCTATGCCTTTCTTCCAGCTATTAAAATCAATCTAGAGTGCTTCTTCCTCTTTAAAATAAATGTTACTCAGTACCAACAAAGCTTCCTGTTATTTAAAAATAACTTTTTCTTATCACCTTATTGCCTATTAGCTTTTACCCCAGTCTGTGGATATGCCTGATTTCATATATAATGTAACCTATTCTCTAGGTATAAAAACAGGAAAGTAAGGAGATTTTGTTCATTCTATTTCTATCCTGTTCTAAAGTCTTGAAAAAGAATCATATCCTCAGAGAACAGTTTTAAGTTACTCTGTTAAATTGACCATGATCAACAATCATGCTACAGTGTTTGTGAAGACCGTGATATCTTTTTTTTTCCAGAAACAAAAAGTATACTTTATAAAAGTGTAAGAAAATGTCTTTAAAACAGTTAAAGTTATTTTTTTCTCCAGTTTATTTATTTTCAGAAAAACAGTATTCATTATTTTTTCACCACACCCAGTGCTCCAAGCAAGCCGTACCCTCTATAATGCCCACCACCTGGTACCCCAACTTCCCACCCCCCCACCTCTTCAAACCCCTCAGATTGTTTTTCAGAGTCCATAGTTTCTCATGGTTCACCTCCCCTTCCAATTTAAAATAAAGCTATCTTATCAGGCACAAGATATTTCTTGGTTTGATTTTGGGTTTTAGAAAAATTTGTACAGATTATTGTAATTAACACAATTATAATTATAATCAAAAAATTGCTATGTTTGTTCTCCATAAATTTCAATGAAGTGATGGAATTTTTAAATCTTTATGCTTTGATTAAGTATATTTACCTTTTTTTGTACTCCCTACATCTATATTACTTTGAACTATTCAAAGTAATATACAAGTTAAAAAGTCATGTGAATTAAAGAGGTACATAGCAAGAAATCAAAAAAAGAAAATATGAAAGATAGATTGTCAATAACATTCCATGCTTATTGTTATCTCATGTGTTCGTAATTACAGAAGTAGAAATATCTGCCAGGTGAGGACAAGACCCGTTATTAGTGTTCCACACCACTGACCTCAGAGGAGGGAGATTGGCGAGAGATGGGGAAATGATAAAATGATAAAAGAATACATGTGGATAAGGTTCCTCACTTCTCTGGGGAAAAAAGAAAAGAAAGAAAGATAAAGAAAAGTATTAGTATGGCCTAGAGTTATAAAAAGGATGAAAAGTGGGTAGAAATTTTCTTTGAATATTTAGCATTGTGAATGCATGCAGTAAAGTTTATTTACCTTTGACCTTTAAGATATGAAACAAATAAAAAGGACATACTCCAACTTCAGATGCAATTTTGCATCTCCAGATATGACTTCGGTTCTTACCAATCAGAGAAAGTGCAATGATAGGTAAATATAAATATAAAACTGCAGCAGATCTAACTTTATTTATTTATTTATTTGTTTGTTTGTTATTTATTTATTTATTTTGCTAATGCTAACACTCACTTGCTTCTATTTGCCTCAGGTGATTCTATACCTGCCTCCAAGCTCCAGGGCCATATGTGATTCAGAAATGGCTAATCAAAATGCCTAATTCCCCAGCCTGTTTTTAATTTTTTAAATTCAGAGATGTGACTGTGACCTAATTTGTTCCAATGAAATAGACTCTCTGAAGCTACTGGGCAAACTTTTATTTATTTATGTTTGTTCCTTTAGTATTGCTGAAAGGAATAATGTTCTCAAAGGAAAGTTACTTGTGCCAAAAGGGAGCATGGCTTCCTTTCCAAAAGTAAGGGAACAATGTTATGATTTTTTTTTCCCTAGTTTTCTTCAGAGTCCATATTGCACTGCTTTCTTTTTTTTCCCATTTATTTATTTTCAGAAAAACATTATTCATTATTTTTTCACCACACCCAGTGCTCCATGCAAGCCGTGCCCTCTATAATACCCACCACCTGGTACCACAACCTCCCACCCACCCGCCACTTCAAACCCCTCAGATTGTTTTTCAGAGTTCATAGTCTCTCATGGTTCACCTCCCCTTCCAATTTACCCAAATTCCCTTCTCCTCTCTAATGCCCCTTGTCCTCCATGCTATTTGTTATGCTCCACAAATAAGTGAAACCATATGATAATTGACTCTCTCTGCTTGACTTATTTCACTCAGCATAATCTCTTCCAGTCCCGTCCATGTTGCTACAAAAGTTGGATATTCGTCCTTTCTGATGGAGGCATAATACTCCATAGTGTATATGGACCACATCTTCCTTATCCATTCATCCGTTGAAGGGCATCTTGGTTCTTTCCATAGTTTGGCGACTGTGGCCATTGCTGCTATAAACATTGGGGTACAGATGGCCCTTATTTTCACGACATCTGTGTCTTTGGGGTAAATACCCAGGAGTGCAATTGCAGGGTCGTAGGGAAGCTCTATTTTTAATTTCTTGAGGAATCTCCACACTGTTCTCCAAAGAGGCTGAACCAACTTGCATTCCCACCAACAGTGTAAGAGGGTTCCCCTTTCTCCACATCCTCTCCAACACATGTTGTTTCTTGTTTTGTTAATTTGGGCCATTCTAACTGGTGTAAGGTGATATCTCAATGTGGTTTTAATTTGAATCTCCCTGAGGGCTAATGATGATGAGCATGTTTTCATGTGTCTGATAGCCATTTGGATGTCTTGATTGGAGAAGTGTCTGTTCATATCTTCTGCCCATTTTTTGATGTGTTTGCCTGTTTCGTGTGGGTTGAGTTTGAGGAGTTCATTATAGATCCTGGATACCAACCTTTTGTCTGTACTGTCATTTGCAAATATCTTCTCCCATTCTGTGGGTTGCCTCTTTGTTTTTTTGACTGTTTCCTTTGCTGTGCAGAAGCTTTTGATTTTGATGAAGTCCCAGAAGTTTATTTTCGCTTTTGTTTCCTTTGCCTTTGGAGACGTATCTTGAAAGAAGTTGCTGTGGCTGATATCAAAGAGATTTCTGCCTATGTTCTCCTCTAAGATTCTGATGGATTCCTGTCTCACGTTGAGGTCTTTTATCCATTTTGAGTTTATCTTTGTGTACGGTGTAAGAGAATGGTTGAGTTTCATTCTTCTACATATAGCTGTCCAGTTTTCCCAGCACCATTTATTGAAGAGACTGTCTTTTTTCCACTGTATATTTTTTTCTATTTTGTCGAAGATTAATTGACCATAGAGTTGAGGGTCCATATCTGGGCTCTCTACTCTGTTCCACTGGTCTATGTGTCTGCTTTTATGCCAGTACCATGCTGTCTTTGTGAACACAGCTTTGTAATAAAGCTTGAAATCAGGTAAGGTGATGCCGCCAGCTTTATTTTTGTTTTTCAACATTTCCTTAGCGATTCGGGGTCTCTTCTGATTCCATACAAATTTTAGGATTATTTGCTCCATCTCTTTGTAGGATGCTGGTGGAATTTTGATCGGAATAGCATTAAAAGTATAGATTGCTCTAGGCAGTATAGACATTTTAACAATGTTTATTCTTCCGATCCAAGAGCATGGAATGGTCTTCCATCTATTTGTGTCTTCTTCAATTTCTTTCATGAGTGTTCTGTAGTTCCTCAAGTACAGATCCTTTACCTCTTAGGTTAGTTTTATTCCCAGGTATCTCATGGTTCTTGGTGCTATAGTAAATGGAATCGATTCTCTAATTTCCCTTTTTGTATTTTCATTGTTAGTTTATAAGAAATCCACTGATTTCTGTACTTTGACTTTGTATCCTGCCACATTACTGAATGGCTGTATGAGTTCTAGTAGATTGGGGGTGGATTTTTTTGGGTTTTCCATATAAAGAATCATGTCATCTGCAAAGAGAGAGAGTTTGACTTCTTCATTGCCTATTTGGATACCTTTTATTTCTCTTTGTTGTCCGACTGTTGTTGCTAGGACTTCTAATACTATGTTGAACAAGAGTGGTGAGAGTGGGCATCCTTGTGGTGTTCCTGATCTCAACGGGAAGGCTGCAAGCTTTTTCCCCATTGAGGATTATATTTGCTGTGGGTCTTTCATAGATAGATTTGATGAGGTTCAGGAATGTTCCCTCTATCCCTATACTTTGAAGCGTTTTAAGCAGGAACGGATGCTGGATTTTGTCAAATGCTTTTTCTGCATCGATTGAGAGGACCATGTATGGTTCTTTTCTCTTCTCATATTAATTTGTTCTATCACATTGATTGATTTGCGAATGTTGAACCATCCTTGTAGCCCAGGGATGAATCCCACCTGATCATGGTGGATAATCTTTTTGATGTGCTGTTGGATCCTGTTGGCTAGGATCTTGTTGAGAATCTTAGCATCCATATTCATCAGTGATATTGGTCTGAAATTCTCCTTTTTGGTAGGGTCCTTGCCCGGTTTGGGGATCAGGGTAATGCTGGCTTCATAGAAAGAGTCTGGAAGTTTTCCATATTGCACCTCTTTCTGCCACAAACTCTCAAGGACGATTAAATCTGCAAAGCCTTAAAAACCAATAGGAAAAAAAAAAAAAACAAAAAAAAAACCAATAGGAAGGTTTACTTGGGCTGTAGCATGCAGCACATATGATTACCTTGCATGGCTTTCTCAAAACTGGCAAGTGAATAACAAATGTATCAGAGATGGGATCTTAGTAAAACCACATAGAAGATACACACAGTTTCCCTTAATTTTGAGAGAATATGCAAAAATGTCCCTAGAATACTAACATAGGATTTTATTAATGCAGCAAGTTTTTGCAATTTTAAATAATTTAACTTTAACCCTCCTTGGGTATCCCTAATTAGTATCCCTAATACTATGTACCAAGACATTCAGGGTACCTATCTGTTTCTATGTTCTAGTTTTTATCAGCTCAGTATTGTGAAAATAGTGTAGCAGTATAATAGTCTTTGAATTAGTTATATAGCCAAAGTCTATATGAATAAATTTTGGACAATGCAAGGCATTATTTCAGATGAAAGCAAACTCCTTCTGAAGTATTGTTATCATAAAAAAATCCATTTTTAGAAGAATAAATGTGTATCACATGCAAAGAACTAGATCATTTTGCTTTGGAGTAACTGAACACTAACTGTTAGTGACTGGAATAATTTACTTAGTAGAATATATGAATTCTGACACTATTATTACTTTTGATAATTATTCTTCAATACCTTCGGTGTTGCACTTATGCTACTGGAGAATTAAATGAAAAATGCTGTAGGAATTGTTATCACTACCTCTTTCACATTTTTGATGTGGTTTAATTTTTGGAGATTCCAGAGAAGCTATATTCTATTTTGTTTTGAAAAAAAAATTTTACTCAAGATGAAATGCACAGCTGTTATGCAGGCAACTGATGAGTGTTTGTAAATGTATATACCCACTTCAAATAAGATATAAAACTTTTCCATCTCCCAAGCAATTTCATGCCATAGGGAAACTTCTCTAGATCTGGGAAACCAAGGCTATTTTTTTTAATTAATGCCAGAGTGTTGTGACTCTTATCCCAAATCGCCAAATCTCCTTCATCTTCCCCTCCAATCCTACCTATCTCACCTTCACTTAGGAAAACTCTATTCTGATTTAGCACCTGAAATTAGTGTTGCCTATGCTTAAAGAGGCAAATATTGTGACGGTGCATAGCTTTCAGGAAGTATGTCGTTTTATAGAACAGACGTGTCTTCTTCCAGTCTTTGTTCTGCACCCTGTGGCTGTTCAGATAGATGAGCTGGATGCTATTGCAATCTATTGATCAGAATAAGCTTCATAGTTGTCAAGCGATAAATGAAATTTGACCCTAGTTTATCTCAGGGTAAGGCCAACAGGATCGTAAAGAAAGCTGTTGGTAATATTTCTGTCTCTGAATACATATTTGAAATAAATATGATAGTTTACTCAGGCTGGGTACAATAAAAAAAGAATACATACTATGTGGGTAATATTTCTAAAAGAAGAGATGACCATCATGTAGAAACCATATGTACCTATTCATCATCTTCCTTCTATCAAATTATTCAAACGTTTATTTGGTGCTGAAACATTAAAACATGTATTTCAGTTAATTCAAGATTTGAGGAACAAAAATTTGCAAGGAGGATGCATTTGGAGGAAATCTGAGTAGAATGTTGAAATAACAATGCAAATAAAATAGATACAAAATGAATATACATGGAATGCCATTTATTCAATTCAATGTCAAGGTTATTTATTCAACAAATATGTATTGAGTTTCTACTTATACACGTAGTTATCTGATTAATGCTAGTCTCACTTGTGGTGACACATAAAAAATGCCATTGTTGCCTTTATTAGGCTACAATGGGCAATGTAGATAGATACTGATAACATGGAATAATTCTTTTGTCTCCAGTATGGTGGTCCTAACTGCACCTGTCTATCTATTTCTTTTTTTTTCAATTTATTTATTTTCAGAAAAACAGTATTCATCATTTTTTCACCACACCCAGTGCTCCATGCAAGCCGTGCCCTCTATAATACCCACCACCTGGTACCCCAACCTCCTACCCCCCGCCACTTCAAACCCCTCAGACTGTTTTTCAGAGTCCATAGTCTCTCATGGTTCACCTCCCCTTCCAATTTACCCAAATTCCCTACTCCTCTCTAACGCCCCTTCTTACACATTTTACAAATCCCATGTAACTGAGTAGGGCCAAATTATTACTCTAGTTAACAGGCTGTCGGTGGGAGTGACTTGTTTCTCTTTTAGCCAAAGCATGTAAAAGGCAACGTATAAGGCTCCAGTTTTTTCCACTCTCAATGATGCAACCCATTTCCTAGGAGACGTATGATCTGTAATATATATGATCTATGATATATGACCTACACACGTCCATTCAACTCTGTACACTAAGTTGTGCTTGTCTATCTCACACAGGCTATCGAGAACACTTCTCAGAAAAAAAGAATTCTATATGAAAATCTCTGTCATAGAGTGAAATTCCTAGGGAACCAGACTAGAAGAAGGCATTTCTGTTTGCTGCCCACTCGTCCAACTTTACTTGACGCCACTATTCCTGAGTCACAATACCCAGTGACATTGGTCTTTGATCAGTTTCAATCTCTGGGGTTTCCCAAATGTTTTCTGGCTTTGTTCTTGTGCTTTTTGCCCTAAACGCTTTCTCTTTTCTTCACATAGCTGAAGCATTTTCAACATTCGGGGTTCCTTGTGCTCTGCCCAAATAACCTTCCTGACCATCTTGTACTGGCTTACAATCCTAACACGGCAGGATACGCCTCTCTCCCATTTACCTCTTATCTAGGACACTACTTATTTCTGTTTTCTTATTTGGATTGTATGTTTGCAGTAAGAGAATTGATACTCTATCTATTCAATAGCTTTTTTAATGAAACAATCTATATTGTTCATTAGAGGCACTTTAAGAGTGGAAGGGAGGCAAAGTTCATAAAAATGTTATACTTTTTGGAAGAGTTATAGAATAACTAACAAATTGGTAATTTATTCAAGCACTATTTTAAGAAAAAAATATTTGTCTTTTTAACATGAAATTATCGTTAATTTTATTAAATTTATCATAATGGCATTATGGGTTTTTGTTTCTGTTTCAAATGAGGTTTTTTTATTCTTTAGAATGTAATAAAAACAACATATGTGCATTAAAATAAAACATGCATTTATTAATCAAACATTAGAAGTAATATAGGGAGTATAATAATTATGGTGCATAGCCAACAAATTTCTTAGCTGTGTCTATCCCTAATACTATGTCACTAATACCATATTGTTTCTCTGAAGGGTACATTTTTCAAGATATTCATATTTTTTCATATAATTCCCTGAAATCTCACTTAAAGTTGAATTTTACGGTTACTAATGGTGGTATTATGCACACCATTAACTAAGTTTTTTCTGCTGACATTAATAGTTTTAACTGATAAATACTGTGCAGATATTGAGGTACTTGGTAAGGGGAGCATATTCTGTGAAATCAAATATATTCTTAATTATAATATTTTTATATTTAAATGTGAATATATTTCAATCTTATTATTTATTTTAATAGAAATTTACTGTTGGCCTCCATTCAAATTACCTTTCTCCAAAAAGTGTTCTTATATAAAAAAAAATCCATTTTCTCTAGGACTATTTATATTTTGCTCAATTTAATGCAGCAAAAAATGTCTTCTCATTTTTATTCAATTCCACCACAGAATATAAATTTATTCATTTAGAAATATGGATTCCTTTAAAATATTTTCTGTACC
This sequence comes from Neogale vison, assembly GCF_020171115.1. Taxonomy (NCBI): domain Eukaryota; kingdom Metazoa; phylum Chordata; class Mammalia; order Carnivora; family Mustelidae; genus Neogale; species Neogale vison. Next base: position 218,368,746 of record NC_058101.1, read on the forward strand.
TGAAGTTAAGACATTCCAAATTGCAACTTGGTAATTTCAAGTTAAAGCCAGGATATCCTTTGAGATCTCTATTACATTTGTTAGCTCCCTTGCTTTTTACAGAGATACATTACAATGTCTGCCCGTTTGCAAGATTGTCAATAATTACATTTCCCTGAAAGCTTTGGAAGCTGAATTGTTCTTGAGTTGCATTTGCTGAATACATTGATTAAAGATTTCTAAATCTTTATATAAAAAAATACAAGCAATCTTTAGAAGATTCATCTATAAAAATTCAATACCACTGTTGAACACTTATGTTGATTTATAACGTAACTCTTTAAGTTGCAAAGAACGTCTTTTATGAAGTAATTCAGTCATTGTGTCTCCTTAATCTTCTCCAGTCTACGATTGTTCCCAGTCATTCCCTGTCTTTTGTGATCCTTAAATTTTTGAAGATGATCAATAAATTATTTGTGGAATGTTGCTAAACTTGGATTTGTCTGATATTTTCTGATTTGGCTCAAGTTCTGGACTTTGACAAAAATACAGCAGAAGTGATGATATGTTCTTTTTAGTGCATGGTATCAGGTGATCCATGAACTTAACATGTTTATTACAGATGATGTTAACCTTGATAGCTATCTGAAGTTGTCTGCTAGGTTTCTTCATGGTAAAGTTGCCATTAATTCCTTTTTCTTAAAGATTATAGTTTTTTGACAGGGAGAGAGAGAGAGCACAGGAACAACGGGAACAGCAGGCAGAGGGAGAAGCTGGCTCCCCAGAACGAGAAGCTGGCTCCCTGCTGAGTAAGGATCCCAATGTGGGGCTCCTTCCCAGAGCTCTGGGATCATGACTTGAGGCAAATCTGATGCTTAACAGACTAAGCCACCCAGGTGTTTCTGTATTATTCCTTTTATAATTAAAAATATATTGGAAAAGATACTTTTAGATCATGAAGATACCCAATTTTCAAACTTTTGTCACTGATTTATCATCCATGTGTGGAGTTTGCCTACAGTAACAACAACAACAATTATAAATTAATTTAATTTTTTCAGTGTTCCAAAATTCATTGTTTATTATTTTTTAAGACTGTGTTTATTTATTTGAGAGAGAGAGAGCATGAGTGAAATTGGGGGGGACAGAAGGAGAGGGAGAAGCAGACTTCCCATGGAGCAGGGAGCTTGAAGAAGGGCTTGATCCCAGGACCAGGAGATCATGACCCGAGCCAAAGACAGACACTTACTTGGCTGGACCACCCAGGTGCCCCAGCCTGCAGTAATTATTAATCTAAAAATATTTTACTTATTTATTTGATAGAGAGAGATCACAAGTAGGCAGAGAGGCAGGCGGGGGGGAGTGGGGAGCAGGCTCCCCGCTGAGCAGAGAGCCCAATGTAGGACTTGATCTCAGGACCCTGAGATCATGACCTGAGCCGAAGGCAAAGGCTTAACATACTGAGTCACCCAGGCACCCCCTTAATAGTGATTTTATATTTGCTTCTTTCCTTCTATATTTTAAAATTTGAATTCTCATATAATGGAGAACTGTCCCTTCTTTCCCACAGTTATTTATTATTCAATTACTATTTTATATAACTATGAAACTCATGGATATTTATTTTATTCTATCAGTTATAATTCAATACTACAGTTTATTTTGTTGCTTACATAGTCCAGCTCGGCCTTTGGTAGTTTCTTCAAGTTGGCTCCTTTGTCCTTTTGAAATGATCTCACTCTTTTTGGAACACTGCCATGTTTCCAGTACGCAAAATATTTTTTGCTTTACTTTGTATCTTCACTATAGCAGCTCTGGAATCAAGTACTTGTTTTAGTAGCTCTGGTTCTTTTCAATGGAAAATGGTATTTAGAAACCATGATCTAGACCGTAGTTGTGTTCACTGCTACTAGGGTGTCATTGGTTTGAGGCCCTTTCAGTGGATTCAGCATAGAAATTGTGTGTGTGTTTGTGTGTGTGTGTGTGTGTATAACATGTATGTATATATATATATGATTATGTATATGTTCATACACACAAAACTGTATACATATGCATCCATACTACTCTATCAATATATAATTGTTATGATATAATATATGATATTATGTATCTAGATATAATATTTTATGTATCACTTAATATATTTGTATCATACTGATACTTATGATCCTAATTTCGTATCACAAGGTATCATTCTAGTCTCCTTCTGTTACTTATAATATTATGAATAATGAAATATAAGTAATATTTATATTTATTATTTCTTTCTCCAACAGTGACAAACCTAGTTCTCTTTATCTACAATACCCTTATGTATTAACTTATCTTTATATACACAAGAAAAAGTTTCAGAATTACTACTGTATATCCTGGCAGAAAACCAATTTGCTAACTAGAGTATGTAACATACTTTAGTGATTGTATTACATGTATATATTTAGGAAGACTATGAATTTGAAAACACATCTGTTACCAAGAATTTCTAATAACATATTATGTAACAGAACTTCAGAAGAAAGAGTATAGAGTAAGCTGGTATAAAAAGTAGACAGCTTGATGAATTTCTAGATTCAAACACAACCGTAAGATATTATTTTAGAAGATGCCTCGTACCTTTTTTTTTTAAGATTTTATTTATTTATTTGACAGACAGAGATTACAAGTAGACAGAGAGGCAGACAGAGAGAGGAAGGGAAGCAGGCTCCCCGCTGAGCAGAGAGCCCGACATGGGGCTCGATCCCAGGACCCCGGGATCACAACCCAAGCCGAAGGCAGAGGCCCCAACCCACTGAGCCACCCAGGCGCCCCGCCTAGTACATTTTTGATTACTTTCTTAAGAATATACACAGGTCATCACTTGCCGAGCTATCAGGTTGGAAGCTATCATTAATGTTAAATCTACCATGACTGAAAAAAAACCCCACAACCATAGCACAGGTAATTAGAATCATTCAGCTTATACTTATTTGTTGAAAACTATATTTCCATTCATTTAAGTTTTGAGAAAAATAATAGTACTAAATTGCAATATTCCTGTATGATAATAGCAAAAAATAACTGGAAATCACTATTGTTTCTGTTGGCTCACTATCCTAACATTAATCATGGTGAAATATTTTGGGATTATACATGGGAGAGTAAGACACAATACTACCAACTATCATTCCTCAAGCAGTGCAGATTCTTACAGATCCCTCCATTATAATTTTTAAAATCATTGCGATTCATGACATGGACACACAACCAGAGAAAGAAATTAACATTTATTTCAATTGTTTGGTAGAATATTATAGATGTATTACGTGTTTAAAATAATGAAGCTGGATTGTTGAAAACAATGTCAACCCACCTTTCATCCTTCAAGTTTACCTTGTCTTCCATGAAGCATTCTATAGTTTAACGATCTATTTTCCATTGCATAACAAATTCTCACAAGATGGAATTAGACACTAACACATCTTTGGAATTGTACGTTCATTGGTGTGTTTTCTCATATGAGAAATAAAACCCATAATGTTGTTAACATGAAATATTGAAAATTCAAAACATATTTTATGTTCTATGTGATGAGATTATGTTTCAAAATATTACGATTGACATGCTGCACATACCTATGAATTATAGTGTTAAAAGGCATCTCTCACATTTATCTTGATGAGTACTCAAAAGCAAATGAAATTACCAAATTAGTCTATTGTACACCTGAAACTAATACAACACTCTGTGCTAACTGCCTTGGCATTTTAAAAAAGAGGCATCTTTCATTCTCTTTATTTTTCAGAAAATAAATTCAGATTTGAAAACCAGTGACTGAAAGCCAAAGAGAAGTTAAGATTCTTTGATTAAATAGCATTGCTTAAATATAAGGTATCCTCGTGCCCTTATTTCTTGCATATCTAGGACAAGCCTTGGACAATACAATCCTTTGGAAAACAAAGGATTGGAGGAAGTGCTGCTCTGTCAAATGGTACTGGTGTAGAGGAGGGAACCCTGTGCCATGGAAAGAGGGTAGGGGCATCTGGTAACCTACTAAATATAAATTATAGATAATAAAACTATGTGAACATCTGGAACAGATGAATAGCCTAAAAATATTATATTGAACTAGATATAATTCAAATATCACCAACCCCCAACTACTAAGAAGTTGATATTAGATAAAACATGCATGAAACTCCACTTAAAATTTATTTAAATACATTTATTAAGATAAATCTGTAGGCTCTATAATATTATATTTTGGTGGATATAACTACTTGTATCATTCTTGGGACTAACAAATTTAGACACTGTCATAATTCTGGAGACTTTAAAGATATAGCATCTAAAGATGGCATATAATCTTGGCATATAATCTTTTCTCTGAGCAATAGATAAACATTATTTAGTCTTCAGTTTAAAGTAATAGTTTAACTTAAAATATGCTCATACTTCTATCCTTCCCACATATTTTTGTGCTATTGGATTTTAATCCCACACAATGGTACTTCTTGGCACAGAATTAAAAAAAAATGAGTTGTTGGGGCGCCTGGGTGGCTCAGTGGGTTAAGCCACTGCCTTCGGCTCAGGTCATAATCTCAGGGTCCTGGGATCGAGTCCCGCATTGGGCTCTCTGCTCAGCAGGGAGCCTGCTTCCCTCTCTCCCTCTTTTCCTGCCTCTCCATCTACTTGTGATTTCTCTCTGTCAAATAAATAAATAAAATATTTTAAAAAAAGAGCTGTGGTTGGGAGGACAAGATGGCGGGGTAGTAGGAAGAGGCGCCTTTTCAGCCGTACCCCAAAGTAGGCTGATTACCTTCCAAAGAACTCCAATCACCCATGAAATCAGCCTGAGATCAGAATTATACACGTCTGGATCTCTACAGGGGCAGAAGACGCCAGTGGGCAAATAAAGCGGAATGGGAACTGGGGACTGATATCGGAAGATAAACAAAAGGGGGAGGGAGCCACCAGAGGAGACCGGTTGGAAAGTAAAACCCCAATACGAGGGAGAGTGCCCTGCATCTGGGGATGAGCATTGACTTGGAGACTGTTTGAAAGCACTCCAAAAGAGCAAAGGATCGCGGGGGGAAATTGTGGGAATCAGGGCGGCTAGGGAGAGGGGCTTAAGTCCCCGGCCCCAGACAGCCTCCCCGGCGCTGAGGCAGAGAGAGTGCGGTGGAGTAACCGCTCTTGGTCCCTAAGCCACCAGCGTGCCCAAGAATGTGTGGGTTCTGCCTCCTGTGAGGGGATGGGAGCCCTGCCGGTCTGCAGAATGCGCACTAGCCCTACCACAAAGCTCGAGATACGCGCGCACGTCCCTCATGCTCCCCTGAGTTACAAAGGCCCCGCAGGCGCTCTTTGACCCGCGCCATTGTTTCAAAACCTAAGCCGCATGCCCGAAACTCTTCCCCTGACAGAGGCGCGCAAAATCCCAGCCTGGGGCTTACGGACCAGCGCCCCATTCTCAGTGCCCCAGATGCGCGCCCGACGCTCAGCCGCCTCTGAAAAGAGGTGTGGGCAAGCCGGACACTCCCAGCCCGGGCCAGTGGCAAAATCTCAGTGTGCGACTGCTGCTTGGAACCTCTCTGGTGGTCGGGAGCTCCCAGACAGCCGCCACTGCCTCAGCTTTGGGTAGGAGCAAAAGATCCTTTGCCCCCAGGGTCTGCAACTTGGAACCTGCTCTGCCAGTGGCCAAGGGGGAATTTATTCAGCTTCTGCACCCAGACTGAGGCTTCTCTCTGAGAGGGAGATCAGGTTGCCGTTGGATTTCTTCTAATACTACAAAAACCATCAAAGGCGGTCAAGGTGAGAGGAAAAAAAGTGAACAAGCATAAAAACCGCTTTTTATTCCTGAGAGCCTGAAAATAAACCAGTTTCCCCAGAGCCCACCCCCTTGTGGGGGGCGGGAGGACTCAACTCAGGAAACATCATTGACTGACAACCCACGTGGCAGGCCCCTCCCCCAGAAAACAAACCAAGAAAGAAAAAAAAAGGACTACAAGAGAACAACCACTACTTCATAGGAAATCTTGTATCGTTCACTCATTTCCACTATTCCAGTTCATATTTTTTTTTTTACACATAGGTAATTTTTTTAACCTATTTACCAAATTCCATAATACCTTTCTAACCTGAACTTTTTGATACATACACCTATGTTTTTCTATTGCATTTTTATTTTTTGAATTCCTTTTTTAAAATTTTAGTTTAGTTTAGTCTAGTATATTCCTTTTTATCTTTATCTTCTAATATTCATATAGAGTTAAACTTCAAAATAATCTCTTTTCCCCAATCAATACTACCCCTATAGGTAAACCAAATTTTAATCCCCTTTATCTTCGGAAAGTTGAGTCCTTTAACAAAGATATCAAGATACATCCAGGAAAAATCAAAACAACCTTCCTGAGAAGGTTGAGAATTTATAAGAACTCTCCCATCTTCTTCCACCAGTGTTTCTGTGTTTTTTGTGTTTTTCCTGATAGCATATAAATTTTACACTTGTGGTTCTTTTTGAAGAGGTTCTTTCTTTACTTGCATATATATATTTTTTTCTCTTGCCATATACTTCTATCAGACTTTTTATCTCTTTTTGTTTGTCTACTTCATAAATCTTACCTTGGGGCCCATCTGGGCTGAACCTTCTTTTTCATCTTCCCTTTCTTTCCTGCCTCTCTCTCTCTCTTTTTTCTTTTTCTTCTTCTTCTTTTCTTTTTTTTATTTTTCTCTTTCATTTCTTTTGTCTCTCATTTGGGTGGGGAATCCTGATTGCTCAGAAGTGTTCCAGGGTGCACCTTGACTGCACCAGAGTTGATACATCCAGCTACATCTGTTCAGTCATCTCCCACCAAAATGACTAGGAGTAGGAATGCCCAACAGAAGAAAAATACAGAGGATGGACCTTCTGCAACAGACCTAACGGCTATCAACATAGACAATATGTCTGAAAGATAATTCAGGCTAACAATTATCCAGGCAATAGCTAGGTTGGAGAAAGCCATGGATGACCAAACAGAATTGATTAGGGCCGAACAGAAAGCGACCAGACAGGATGTTCACAATGTTAGGGCGGAGCTCAAAGCTACCAGGGAGGAGGTTCACAATGCTCTCAATGAGTTCCAATCTATCTAAACTCTCTCAAAGCTAGGGTAACTGAGACAGAAGATAGAATTAGTGATCTGGAAGACAAACAGATAGAGAGAAAGGATCAGGAGGAAGCCTGGAACAAACAGCTTAAAAACCAGGAAAACAGAATCAGGGAAATAAGTGATGCCATGAAGCATTCCAACGTTAGAATTATTGGAATCCCTGAAGGGGAGGAGAAAGAAAGAAGTCTAGAAGATATAGTGGAACAAGTCCTTCATGAAAATTTTCCCAATATCGTGAATGGAACCAGCGTTCATGTACTAGAGGCTGAACGGTCTCCACCCAAGATTATACATTCCAAAAAAACATCACGGCACCTGATAGTCAAATTGAGGAATTATAATTGTAGGTATAATCTCTTGAAAGCCACCAGGGTTAAGAGGCTCCTTACTTACAGAGGGAAGCCCATCAGAATAACGTCAGACCTGTCCACAGAGACCTGGCAAGCCAGAAGAGCCTGGCAAGATATATTCAGGGCACTAAATGAGAATAACATGCAGCCAAGAATACTTTATCCAGCAAGACTGACATTAAAAATGGATGGAGAGATAAAGAGTTTCCAAGACCGGCAAGGCTTAAAAGACTATGCAACCACCAAGCCGACACTGCAGGAAATATTAAGGGGGGTTCTCTAAAAGAGGAAAAATCCCAAGAGTAGCATTGAACAGAAATATAGAGACAGTCTACAGAAAGAAAGACTTCAAAGGTAACTCAATGTCAATAAAAACGTATCTATCAATAATCACTCTCAATGTGAATGGCCTAAATGCACCCATAAAATGGCACAGGTTGGATAAAACGACAGGATCCTTTCATATGTTGTCTACAAGAGACCCATTTTGAACCTAAAGATACACGCAGACTGAAAGTGAAGGGATGGAGCAGCAACTTTCATGCCAATGGGCCTCAAAAGAAGGCTGGGGTAGCAATTCTCATATCAAATAAATTGGACTTCAAACTAAAGACTGTAGTCAGAGATACAGAAGGACACTACATAATCCTTAAAGGGACTATCCACCAAGATGATCTAACAATTGTAAATGTCTATGCTCCCAATATGGGAGCAGCCAATTACTTAAGAATACTGTTAATCAAGATAAAGAGTCATATTGATATGAATACACTAATCGTAGGAGATCTTAACACGCCTCTTTCAGAATTACACAGATCACCGAAGCAGAAAATCAATAAAGAAACAAGAGCATTGAATGACACATTGGACCAGATGGATAGATACAGAACATTCCACCCTAAAACAATAGAATACACATTCTTCTCAAGTGCACATGGAACCTTCTCCAGAATAGACCACATATTGGGTCACAAATCAGGACTCAACCAATACCAAAAGACTGAGATGATTCCCTGCATATTCTCAGATCACAAAGCTTTGAAACTGGAGCTCAATCACAAGGAAAAGTTCCGAAGGAACTCAAACACCTGGAAGCTAAAGACCACCTTGCTTAAGAATGCTTGGATCAACCAGGAGATCAAAGAAGAACTGAAACAATTCATGGAAACCAATGAGAATGAAGACACTTCGGTCCAAAACCTATGGGATACAGCAAAGGGAGTCCTAAGGGGAAATACATAGTCATCCAAGTCTCCCTCAAAAAAAAAAAAGAAAAATCCAGGACATAGGAGCTGTCTCTACACCTTAAAGAACTGGAGAATCAACAGCAAATCAAACCAACTCCACACATAAGAAGGGAAATCATCAAGATTAGAGCTGAGATCAATGAGGTAGAAACCAGAGATACAGTAGAAAGTATCAATGAAACTAGAAGCTGGTTTTTTGAAAGAATCAATAAGATCGATAAGCCACTGGTTACACTAATCCAAAAGAAAAGAGAGAAAGCCCAAATTCATAAAATTATGAATGAAAAGGGAGAGATCACAACTAAAAACAAGGAAGTAGAAACAATCATCAGAAGTTATTATCAACAGTTATATGCCAATAAGCTTAGCAACCCAGATGAAATGGATGCATTCCTGGAAAAATATAAACTACCAACATTGAGCCAGGAAGAAATCGACAACAAGAATAGACCGATATCTAATAATGAGATTGAATCAGTATCAAAAACCTCCCAAAAAACAAGAGCCCAGGACCTGACAGATTCCCTGGGGAATTCTACCAAACCTTCAAAGAATAAATAACACCTATTCTCCTGAAGCTGTTTCAAAAAATTGAAGCAAAAGGAAAACTTCCAAACTCTTTCTATGAAGCCAGCATTACCCTGATCCCCAAACCAAGCAAGGACCCTACCAAAAAGGAGAATTTTAGACCAATATCACTGATGAATATGGATGCTAAGATTCTCAACAAGATTCTAGCCAACAGGATCCAAAAGCACATTAAAAAGATTATCCACCATGATCAGGTGGGATTCATCCCTGGGCTACAAGGATGGTTCAACATTCGTAAATCAATCAATGTGATACAACAAATTAATATGAGAAGAGAGAAGAACCACATGGTGCTCTCAATTGATGCAGAAAAAGCATTTGACAAAATCCAGCATCCATTCCTGATTAAAATGCTTCAAAGTATAGGGATAGAGGGAACATTCCTGAACCTCATCAAATCTATCTATGAAAGACCCACAGCAAATATCATCCTCAATGGGAAAAAGCTTGCAGCCTTCCCATTGAGATCAGGAACAAGACAAGGATGCCCACTTTCACCACTCTTGTTCAACATAGTATTAGAAGTCCTAGCAACAGCAATCAGACAACAGAGAGAAATAAAAGGTATCCAAATTGGTAATGAAGAAGTCAAACTCTCTCTCTTCGCAGATGACATGATTCTTTATATGGAAAACCCAAAAGACTCCACCCCCAAACTACTAGAACTCATACAGCAATTCAGCAACGTGGCAGGATACAAAGTCAATGTGCAGAAATCAGTGGCTTTCTTATACACTAACAATGAAAATACAGAAAGGGAAATTGGAGAATCGATTCCATTTACTATAGCAACAAGAACCATGAGATACCTGGGAATAAAACTAACCAAAGAGGTAAAGGATCTATACTTGAGGAACTACAGAACACTCATGAAAGAAATTGAAGAAGACACAAATAGATGGAAGACCATTCCATGCTCTTGGATCGGAAGAATAAACATTGTTAAAATGTCTATACTGCCTAGAGCAATCTATACTTTTAATGCTATTCCGATCAAAATTCCACCAGCATCCTACAAAGAGATGGAGCAAATAATCCTAAAATTTGTATGGAATCAGAAGAGACCCCGAATCGCTAAGGAAATGTTGAAAAACAAAAATAAAGCTGGCGGCATCACCTTACCTGATTTCAAGCTTTATTACAAAGCTGTGATCACCAAGACAGCATGGTACTAGCATAAAAACAGACACGTAGACTAGTGGAACAGAGTAGAGAGCCCAGATATGGACCCTCTACTCTATGGTCAATTAATTTTCGACAAAACCGGAAAAAATATACAGTGGAAAAAAGACAGTCTCTTCAATTAATGGTGCTGGGAAAACTGGACAGCTATATGTAGAAGAATGAATCTTGACCATTCTCTTACACCGTACACAAAGATCAACTCAAAATGGATAACAGACCTCAACGTGAGACAGGAATCCATCAGAATCCTAGAGGAGAACATAGGCAGTAATCTCTTCAAAACACCTGTTTTTTCCTGTGTTGTTGACTTCAGCCATTCTGACAGGTATGAAGTGATATCTCATTATGGTTTTGATTTGCATTTATCTAATGGTAAGTGATGATGAATACCTTTTCATGTATCTATTGGCCATCTGTGTATCTTCTTTGAAGAATGTCTGTTCATGACTTCTGCCCATTTTTTAATTGGAATTTTTGTTTCTTGGTGTCTAATTTTATATGTTCTTTGTGTATTTTGAATACTACCACTTTTTAAAATACCAACCCTTTATTGAGATATGTCATTTGCAAACATCTTCTCTTATTCTATAAACTGCCTTTTAGGTTCGTTGATTGTTTACTTCACTGTGCAGAAGTTTTTTATTTTGATGCAGTCCCAATAGTTTATTTTTTGCTTTTAGTTCCCTTACCTCAGGAGACATATATAGGAGAAATTTTCTACAGCCCATGTCAAAGAGGTTACTGCCTATGTTCTCTTCCAGGATTTTTATGATTTTATATCTCACATTTAGGTCTTTCATCCATTTTGAATTTATTTTTGTGTGTGGTGTAAGAAATTGGTCCAGTTTCATTCTTTTGCAGGTTGCTGTCCAGTAGAGAAAACATTTTATAGCAGGTAAAGATGTATGTTTCTCTTCCTTTCCCTCAAAACTCATGCTGACGTGCAAGATGAAGGCATACCCAGTGAAATATTAATTCATAGATCATTTCTATATAGAATCAAGCTAAATATGCAGCATTTATTTAAAAGGAAAGCATATTTTTATATTTTGTTAATGCTATATAGATACTGAAAGCTAACATTTCCTAGCTTTTTCCTGTTATGTCATAGTAGATGGCAATTTCCAAAAGGACAAGGACTTTGTCTTTTCACAAATTGCTTAGCACCTGATGCCCAGAGCAGTGATTCATAAATAATTATATGTTGTCGGGATTGAGAATTATAAGAAACACTGTCTTACTATTATTTTTCCTTAGTGAAGTGTCCAGCATGTAGTAAATAAATAGTATTATTTGGCTCTTATTATTCCTAGACATTTTCCATTTACCTCAGTTGTTTCATCTACAAAAAGAGTATAATAATATTTACCTCAGAGCAGGATTGTGAGAGATAAAATAGTCAATATAGGCAAAGTTTTCCAAACATTAAAACTATGACTAGCACAAAATATGCACTATATAATAGAATTATTTTATTATTGTATCATTTCTCTGTTATTATGATTAACAGTAATTTCTTTCTCAAAAAATTTCCTCAAAGATTTTTCTTCTCAAATTTTATTTTATTTATTTTATTTCATTTTATTTTTTTTAAATCTGCTGCTTCTTGGTTCACAATATACTAGACCTTTCTTAACTTTATGTACTGGTATGGGTGTTAACAGCACCATTATTCTCTTTTGGAGACTCCAAATCTTGCTTTATACTCCAAGTGAGTTTGAAGTCTTACTCCATCCATGATTGTAAAGATACACGATCCAGGTCTGGTGGAGCAAATGAGTTTTTGCCAGTTTGGGGGGAATGATTTGTTCTATTTAAAATCCGCTTTTAAATTGGTGAGGCAATCTTTCTGTCTCTTAGTGTAGTAAGCTTCTGAGCCTGATAAAGAAGGAGGCAACATAAATGCAAGGCTGAGAGATAGAGGTAGGGATCTGGTAATTCCATCTGATTATCTAAAGCCATGTGAACTCCAATGAATATCGGTGTTTTATTTTACCTTGGCATCAGCAAACTTTTTCTATAAAAGGCTAGAGGGTAATATTTTACATTTTATGCACTATATGGCTTCAGGTGCCAATATTCAACTCTGATGATGGGCATAGCTGTGTTTCAATTAAACCTGATGTACAGAAACAGGCGTGGGGTAAATTTGGCCCACAGACCATAGTTTATTCCTGCCTCTTCCTGACCAAGTCAAGAGTTTTAGCTGGCCACCTAAGTGGTTTTAACCAATACTCCTTATGCCAGACAATGGATTAGCAGAGTTTGGGGCCAGAAAACTGAAAATTACTACTTACACCTTTTCCTTCATTTCTCTCAATAATAAATCAATAAGGGCCAGAGAATGCGTGACTCTCAAATGTTTTCCGAATCTATTCATTTTCCAAACTCACTCCTCACTTGTATTTTTAAATCATCATTGTCTCCTGCTTATAGTTTTACAAAAACCTTTTGCATATTTTTCTGTGTCCAAGATTGACTCTTCCAAGTATTGTTCACACTAAACATCCTGTGATATTTCTATAATGCACATGTTGGCATATCACGTTCATATCCAAGTGACCCTCTATGAACCTTTGACTTGGTTTGTATCTCCTGTCATAAAACACCCATTATTTGATTTATATACTAAATCTTCTAAATCTTTTTTTGTTGTCTTTGCTAGAATGTAAATTTCATGAGAGCTAAAGTAATTTTCTCGTTCATGGCTTTGCTCAGTTATCTACATATTCACCTGTTATAAAATGGATATTCAATATATATTTCTGAAAAGAAAAATAAATTCATCAGAGAGACGAAAGACTAAAATAATGCATGTTTTTCTTAAACAAAGACCAACTTCAACAATATATAGCTTCTGGTTTATAAAACAGTTAAGGCCTATGAATACATATATACTATTGCATGGTAAACTCTTAGTTTTCCATCGGGCAAATATTACCAAAATTTCATTGGAATGAAATCAAGAAGAGTAATTTTCTTAAAAAATATTTTTTTCAAGTACCTAATTTTCCAATTGTCTCTCTATTCCCCTAGCCTTTCAAAACTGACTTATTCAATGTCCAGTTTGAGTCTAGATTCTTATTATCTTTCTATTAAGTCTTTAGAAGTATATTCTGTTACTTATAATATTTATTTTCTGTATCATACCTTTGTATACTTTGTATTATACATAAATTTATATTGTTATAATCTCTTCTTGCATTCATCTATTTCTTTGATGTCCATGAACAATGAATATTGCCAGAAACTAAAGAACATATTTTACACTTATTTTGAAACTATTAATTTCGGTACAGAGCAATGTACATAGATGACATTCACCAAATTCCTACTAAATGAGTATATTGCAAGGGAAACAAAAAATGGATTATCATAAAATTACATCTGGAAGGAGAACCACGCCCATAAAATCATCTAATGACTGCACACAGAATTTTTTCTAGCATTATAAAGAAGGAAACAAGTGTATTACAAAAACATAAAATATAGCAGATGGTTGGTTTATACTTCACATCACTCACTTGGTATCTCGGTGTGGAGAAATTATTTTATAATAAACTAATAGGACTTTTCACTTTTTTGATCTTTAAACTGGTTTAATGATATGAATTATAGGCAGAGTATTGAGGTTCTTCTACATCATAAAAATATTTTGTTAAAAATATTTAGCTACATTAAAAGCTCAAGATATAAATAGAATATGGAAGGCTCATTCGGGGGAAAAAAAGTATAGAAATATAATTGACCAAATGTTCAAAGTCAATAATAAAATAACATTTTCAAAGCCTTTTTAAAATCATATAGTCTAAAAACATCAAAACTGACTCCAGAAAAATACCAATCCTAAAACACTAAGACAAATGAATGAATTCAATGAGAAGTTTAACAAAGAATTACCCCTAATGAAGTCTCTGTGCATTTAGAGTTAATATTTTATTATTTTAGAAAGTAATAGAAAAAACACACAATTGCCTTAATATAGAAATTGATGCAAAACAAAAAGAAACACAGGAAAAATAACTAGAAATTAGTTTTTATAAAGCTAATATTAACTTCAAAAAATGCATGAGTCTGGAGCACCTGGGTGGCTCAGTTGGTTAAGTGGCTGACTCTTAAATAATTAATTAATTAATTAATTTTATTAACATATCATGTATTCTTTGCCCCAGGGGTACAGGTCTGTGAATCATCAGGTTTACACATTTCACAGCACTCACTGTATCACATACCCTCCTCAATGTCCCTTACCCAGCCACCCCATCCCCCAGCCACCCTATCCCTCCCCAAACCTCTTCAGCAACCCTTAGTTTGTTCTCTGAGATTGAGAGTCTTTTATGGTTTGTCTCCCTCCTGATCCCATCCTGCTTCATTTTTTTCCTCCCTGCTCCCCAGGAACCCCTGCCCTGCCTCTCAAATTCCTTATATCAGAGAGATAATGTGATAAGTGTCTTTCTCTGAGTGACTTATTTAATTGGCTGGTTCTTGATTCCCATTCAGGTGATAATCTCAGGGTGGTGAGACTGAGCCGCATGTTGGACTGTGTGCTAGGTGTGGAGTCTGCTTAAGATTCTCCCTCTGTCCCTCCCCCATCAAAAAAAATGCATGTGCCTGAGCATGTTCATGCACACATACACCAAATTAATATCATTTAGAAGTATGAATGCAGAAAATATAATAACAAAAACCCAACAGAAATTAAAATCAACAAGAGATCTCAGGAAAGTAAGATTGTTCTATCATGTCATATGGTCCAATAATGAAAAAAATAATGATAATGATAAAAAATATATAATCGCATTGCTGAGGGAAATTGTTAAATATCTGGACATATGCATTCACAAGTAACTGGTGTGAATAGAATCAAATGTGAATGTATTGATTTGAAAGACCAAATTTAACAAAATCGAAACTATAATACTTAGTCTCATGCTTCTCCTCCATTACTTAACTTTTCTGTTACAGAATTAATATTTTGGTTTGAATTAACATTGTTATCATATATTTAGGTAAATATCATATGCTTAGTAAACATAAAGAAGGATCATGAGCTTGGTAAAATATTCTACTCTTTTCATAAGTTTCTTTGCAGTTGCCACTCCCATTCCATCTAGTCTTATGGATAAACTTTAGAAACAGGTTATCTGGTTCCAAAAAATACCTTAGACGAATCTGACTGATATTGCTTTGAATTAATAGTATAGTCTGGGAACAATTGAATTATTTAAATATTGAATTTGCCATGCATTAAATGTAATTATTTTAATTTTTGCTTCTCTTATGTAGTCTAGTAATCATTAACAGATTATTTCTATATATTTCTTGTTAAATTTATTCTCAGTTAATATGTATGTAGACACATATTTCCTACTATAAAATAATTTCTTATATACCTTAATATCACTATGATAATGTATAAGAAAACATTTTATCATTGCTGATCTTATAATTTTCCATCTTTTATACCTTATTCGTTCTTTTATTTTTAAAGATTTTATTTGTTTATTTGACAGACAGAAAGACAGTGAGAGCAGGAACACAAGCAGGGGGAGTGGGAGAGGGAGAAGCAGGCTTCTCCCTGAGCAGGGAGTCCAAAGCGAGGCTGGATCCCAGGACTTTGGGATCATGACTTGAGCCAAAGGCAGAAGCTTAATGACTAAGCCACCCAGGCACCCCATACCTAATTTATTCTTAATTGTTTAAATAATTACTCTGCCTAAGTGAGAACCTTAATCTTCTCTAATATCTGTACTTTGGTGTACGTTTTAGTTTTATTTCCCTTATTTCATTGGCAATTATATTAAATTTAACATTCAATAATAGTTATGGTAACTGGCATCTTAATCTCTCTCTATATATATATATTTAATTTAAAGGTACCCTTTTAATATTTTGCTATAAGCATGACTACAGTATGTTTCTCATAGATGTCTATGAGACATTTTGTTTTGTCTACCAAAACAAAGACTTTATTTCTATTTATTAGTTGTCAAAAATTATTATTAACTTTTATTTGGAATAAATATTAAATTTTAACATTGCTTTATACAATGAAGGTAACCAAACAGTTCTTCTGTTTTTTTTTAAAGATTTTATTTATTTATTTGACAGAGAGAGATCACAAGTAGGCAGAGAGGCAGGCAGAGAGAGAGAGGAGGAAGCAGGCTCCCTGCTGAGCAGAGAGCCTGATGCGGGACTTGATCCCAGGACCCTGAGATCATGACCTGAGCCGAAGGCAGCGGCTTAAGCCACTGAGCCACCCAGGCGCCCCAGTTCCTCTGTTTTAATAACTTAATAAATTGAAATGCACTTATTGGTTTCAACAACCAAATTGTTATTGGTTATTGAAAAAGTTATTTTGTTTCTAAAATAAAATTCTTTTATTCTTCTGTTTCTAAAATAAATTTTTTGTCTAAAAAGATTTTTAGACAAAATTTTTTGTCTTTTGTTTCTAAAATAAATATTTTTGTCTAGCTAACATCTTTTTTTCTTTCTTTAAAATTTTCATCTTGATATAATTTCAGCCTTCCAGAAAAGTTGTCATAATAGTATTAATAAATACTGTAAATTGAATCTTCCCTATAATTGCCTTATTGGTGCCTCCTTATAATAGCATGCAAAGTATCCCTTTATCCCCAGGTATATTTCAGTGTGTGTCTCTCAAAAGTGTGTTTTCAGCCTCTCACACTTCTGCAAAACCCATCAGTTGAAGGAAAACACACACACACATATACAAACATTTAAAAATATACTTAAAAATACTTTGAACTGAATCATAGTTATACTACACTATATCAAAACTTGTGGGAAATGTATAGCTTTTTAGATTATAAAATTATATAGATTTTTAGATTATAAAATTATAATTTCGCATACTTATATTACAGAAAAGAGGTACAAAATCAATGATTTAGGCATCCACAAGAAGCTACACAGACAGGAATATATTATAGTTGAAGTAAAAGGAAGAATGTCAACAATAAAAATAAAAGTAGAAAATAAAGACAGAAAGAATACAAAAATTTTAAATTTAAGTTTTGAAAAGATGAATATATGTGTTTAACACATAGTAAAGCTGGAAATAAAGAAAAACACAAAATACCAATATCAGAATTTGAAGTGATATTTGTACTATCTGTGCAGAGTGTGTTGTTTATTTTACAGACAGCAGTTCTTCTAGATACCTTGTTTTTATTGATTTCTAAATTAACATGCTTGTGATCGGAGAATCTACTATAATTTCAAATCTTGCAAATTTATTGAGACTTGATTTATGGCTCATTGTATGTATATTCATGATATGGCTCATTGTATGTATATTCAAGAGAGAGGAGGAAGCAGGCTTCCTGCTGAGCAGAGAGCCCGATGCGAGGCTCGATCCCAGGACCCTGGGATCATGACCTGAGCTGAAGGCAGAGGTTTAACCCACTGAGCCACCCAGGCACCCCTGAAGTTATATTTTTAGAAGCACACACAATGAAGATTGCTTTGTCTTCTGGATGAATTGTTTCTTTATCATTATGGAATGTTCTTTTTTATCCCTGGTAGTGTTTTTTCCTCTGAAGTCTACTTTGGCTGATGTTCACAACAGATTTCTTATGCTTTTTTTTTTTTTTCTTCAGGTCTTCTCCTTCTGATCAAATGAAGTAATAAGGGCTAGATTTATACTTTTGTCTTCAACAACTAAAAATAAATTAGATAAGATATACTTATAATGGTTTTCAAACACTAAACATTGATAATGACAGGACAGTGACCCCTGAAAGAGGGGAAACAGAAGATATGAACCCCATGGTTAATCTGTCTTTCTGGTTTTTCTGGCACCAGGATAATTTTCCTAAGGCTGGATTAATGGAAGCACATTCACAAAGCCAAACTAATAGAACCCATTGCAGAGAGATTAAATTTTTCCATTTAAGAAACATTTCAAAATGAATTAAGTTATTGAAAAATTATTAGAAATCAAATTATGTATAGCAAAGGGTAAATATATATTGATTATAAATAGCTCTTTAATTCATTCAACATCCAGTTAATTAGTGTGTTCTATTTTCACTAAAGGCAGAGGCAGAATACTGAAGAAAATGACCTTTATCATCTAGGAAAGTGTACGTACAAATCTATTGATCAGAATACACTGATACAGCAATATAGAAAAGGACAAAGGATAATTAACTCACAAAAGAAATATAATTATGTGAAATATTTTCAAAGTAGCCTCTGAAATGCTGCCTAACATTCTATCAACTAAAAATAACAACCATGTTCTTTAGCTCCTGTTTCTGAAGGTCAGCTGAACAATTCTTCTGATCTGGCTTGGTCTGAGCAATCTCTAGGGCTCTTTCATCTTCTTGGGTAATCAGATAGAAGACTGGTTGGTGGCTGGATAATTCTCAACAGCCTCACATACGTGTCTGGCAGTTGGCCAGGTATCCACTGGGCTGCCTCAGTTTTCTATATGGTCTTTCATCTTCCAGAAGGTTAAATTAAGTTTTCTGTTCAAGGACCCCAACAGAAATAGTCGCAGTCTTGTCAAGAATGCTTGGATCATTTTGCCTAAAGCATTGGACAAAGCGAGTCATGTGACCACAACAGATTCAGGAGGTAGAGAAGTAGCTTCTGTTTCTTGATGGGAGGACATGCACCTTCATATTACAGGAGGATGGCTAAAAAAGGGAGTTTTTGACTTCTTTTACAACATACTGTACAAAGATACTACTATAGGGCATGTTGCCATTTTGTCTATTAAATTTGAGAGAGAAAATCATTCAGTGTTTTTAAGGGCATGGTGAATTAAACCTTAATATCTTTCAAACATTTCTGTCATTGCATTTAGCTTCATGGTGCAAAGCAGACACATCTCCAATGGAGACATATAAATGGCCATCAGACACATGAAAAAATGTTCATCATCACTAGCCATCAGGGAGATTCAAATTAAAGCCACATTGAGATATCACCATACACCAGTTAGAATGGCCAGAATTAGCAAGACAGGAAACAACATGTGTTGGAGGGGATGTGGAGAAAGGGGAACCCTCTTCCACTGTTGGTGGGAATGCAAGTTGGTGCAACCTCTTTGGAGAACAGTGTGGAGATTCCTCAAGAAATTAAAAATAAAACTTCCCTATGACCCAGCCATTGGGCTCCTGGGTATTTACCCCAAAGGTACAGATGTAGTGAAAAGAAGGGCCATCTGTACCCCAGTGTTTATAGCAGCAATGGCCACAGTCGCCAAACTATGGAAAGAAACAAGATGTCCTTCAACGGACGAATGGATAAAGATGTGGTTCATATACACTATGGAGTATTATGCCTCCATCAGAAAGGACAAATACCCAACTTTTGTAGCAACATGGAAGGGACTGGAAGAGATTATGCTGAGTGAACTAAGTCAAGCAGAGAGAGTCAATTATCATATGGTTTCAATTATTTGAGGAGCATAACAAATAGCATGCAGGACATGGGGAGATAGAGAGGAGAAGGGAGTTGGGGGAAATTGGAAGGGGAGGTGAACCATGAGAGCCTGGGGACTTGGAAAAACAATCTAAGGGGTTTGAAGGGGCGGGGACGTGGTAGGTAGGGGGAACCAGGTGGTGGGTTTTAGAGAGTGCAGGGATTGCATGGAGTACTGGGTGTGGTGCAAAAATAACGAATATTGTTATGCTGAAAATAAATAAGAAATAAATTAAAAAGAAACAAAAGAAACAGTATTCCATTGTGTATACATGTATATATATACATATGTGTTTATGTATGCACATACTTGTGTATACATGTAGTTTTCCAGTTTGGAGCATTGTGAATAGAGCTAAGAACGTCTGTGTAATAACTTTGCATAGTTTCATATGGAAAAAAAGAAAAAAAGAAAAGGTTGAGTTTAAATATGCAACTTAAGAGTGTGTAACCTTGGGAAAGTAATTTACAACCCTATATATTATACAGTAACTAGGTGGTACAGGAGAAAATATACACATTTTATCTCAATAAAATGCATTTTATAACTTTTATGTAGAAATATGTAACATTTGATGTAAAAATGCATAAATATTAAAGTGTTAAGTAGAGCTGGTGTAATTCCCAGTTTACAAATAAGAGCATAATGATTGATTTGTCTACAGTCTGACAGTGTTTAGGTGCAACAATTAAAAACCAAGCTAAATCTTTTGTTTCAATATCCGTTTTACATCACATGTCTATTATGTGTAGGCAGAAAGCATGACACAATTTGAATCCACATTTTTCTTTGTATTTAATAATCTTTCTTGATTTGAGTGTATTGGGCAACTCAAGTCAAATGAAAGCCTACATTTGTGAAAATTTCACATTTCATTTGTGAAATGAAAAACAACATTTGTGGTAAGAAAGCCAATAGAATTTTGTTGCATTCTTGATGCACACTCCATGGAGTAGCAGCTAAAAGAGAATCATTGTATAATTAGAAAATAACATCAAAATTAAACAGAAGTAAATAAGTAAATAGATATATGCTTTCCACTACCCAGGTTAATGATTAAAATTCAGTCATATGAAGTGTTCAAATATGTGTATGTAGAAGGGGAAACAGAGTGAAATGTAGTCTCAAGAGATCTGACCTTGATGTTTAGGCTACCTTTCAAAACCCAGGGGAGGATCTACTTTGTATAGTTTCCACATTATATAGTTTAAACCTTAATTTTCTCAAGAAATCACACAATACTCCAGCAAAAAGGAAGTATAGCTATCTATACACTAGGAAAAAAAAATACAATGAATTAAAGCCATTTCCAAAGAACTCCGGATATAGGTTGAATGGAAAAAGACATGGACAAAAACGGTCATTCTTATGTTTCCATATGTTAAAGAACTGAAGAAAAACCATGTTTAAAGAATACACCGGGGTGCCAGAGTGGTTTAGTAGGTTAAAGCCTCTGCCTTTGGCTCAGGTCATGATCCCAGGTCCTGGGATCTAGCCCAGCACTGGGGTCTCTGCTCAGCAGGGAACCTGCATCCTCCTCTCTCTTTCTGCCTGTCTCTCTGCCTACTTGTAATCTCTGTCTGTCAAATAAATAAATAAAATCTTACAAAAAAGAATACACAGGAAGTACAAGAATGGTGCCCCACCAAATCAAGCATATACTAAAAATAAAATTAGAACAGAATAAAACGAAAGTTGCATTATAACTGAAATAAAATATTCTCCAGATGAGCTCAATGGTAGTAAAAGATGAAATAATCAGGGAGTATAAATAGAGATCAATTGAGATTATCCAGTCTGAAAAACCAAAAGACATATAAATGTAGTATTCATGTTGAAGAACTAAAGTCACTCAATGTATGGTCTCTAACTCCATGCAGTAAAATAAAGGTCATTCACAAAAGGAAACAGAAAATTCACAAATATGTGGAAAATAAATAACACACTCCTAAATGAGACATGAGTCAAAAAAGAAATCACAGTAGAAGTTAGAAAATACCTTGAGATGATTGAAAGCCAAAAGTCTGTCAATTACTCATCTCTTGAAAGTGAAAGTATAAAATACAAACTCTTATGGGATGCAGTTTAGTTGTTTTTTTTTTTTTTGAGGAAACTTAGGATGATAAACATATATTTAAAAAGGAAGAAAGTGTTACTTTAATAACCTATCATCGTAAGAAATGACAAAATGAAAAACAAATTAGGGGCTTATAGGTGGCTCAGTTGATTAGGTGACCAATTCTTCGTTTTGACTCAGGTCATGATCTCGGGGTTGTGGGCTCGAGCCCCTTGTTAGGCTCTGTGCTCAGCGAGTACTGCTTTTGTCTCTCTGCTCTTCCCTTCTCACTCACTCTTTCAGTCTCTCAAATAAAGAAATAAAAATAAAAACTTGATAAAGGAAGAATGAGTTAAAAGGCAAGCAAAAGGAAAGAAATTTTGAAAGAGGAGATCAGATATAAAAGAAATAAGACACAACAGAGAAAATCAATATATACAAAAGCTAATACTTTTTTTAAAAAAAGATTTTATTTTATTATTTGTGTGACAGAGACAGATCAAAAGTAGGCAGGAGGCAGGCAGAGAGAGAGGAAGGGAAGCAGGCTCCCTGCTGAGCAGAGAGCCTGATGAGGGGCATGATCCCAGGACCCTGAGATCATGACCTGAGCCAAAGGCAGAGGCCTTAACCCACTGAGCCACCCAGGTGCCCCAAAAGCTAATTCTTTAAAGAGATGAGCAATTGACAAATTTTTGGCTATTCTTACCATAAATAAGATAAAAATACCAAATTATGAAAAAATCTGGAATGAAAGAGAGGCATTCCTATTAGCCTTAGAGAAATAAAAAGAATTAAATTGCAATACGAGGAACAATTGCATGCTAATAAATTAGAAAACTAAAGGAATTTGGCAGGTTGCTAGAAAGACTCAAATACCTTAATCTTAACCCCAAAGTAGACAATCTGAATAGAACTTAAACAAGTAAAATAATCAAACAGTTAATCCAAAAACTTTCCATAAAGAAAAATCTGGGACCATATGGCACACTGGTGAATTCTGTGACAACATTTAAGGAAGATTCAAAAATCATTCAAAAAGTAGAAGTGTGGTGATTCCTCAAGAATTTAAAAATAGAACTTCCATATGCCCCTGCCATTGCAATACTGGGTATTTACCCCAAAGATACAGATGTCGTGAAAAGAAGGGCCATCTGTACCCCAATGTTTATAGCAGCAATGGCCACGGTTGCCAAACTGTGGAAAGAACCAAGATGCCCTTCAATGGACGAATGGATAAGGAAGATGCGGTCCATATACACTATGTAGTATTATGCCTCCATCAGAAAGGATGAATACCCAACTTTTGTAGCAACATGGAAGGGACTGGAAGAGATTATGCTGAGTGAAATAAGTCAAGCAGAGAGAGTCAATTATCATAGGGTTTCACTTATTTGTGGAGCATAACAAATATCATGGAGGACAAAGGGTGTTAGGAGAAGGGAGTTGGGGTAAGTTGGAAGGGGAGGTGAATCATGAGAGACTACGGACTCTGAAAAACAATCTAAGGGGTTTGAAGTGGCGGGGGTGTGGGAGGTTGGGGTACCAGGTGGTGGGTATTATAGAGGGCACGGATTGCATGGAGCACTGGGTGTGGTAAAAAAATAATGAATACTGTTTTTCTGAAAATAAATAAATTGAAAATATTAAAAAAAAAAGTAGAAGTGGAGAGAACAGTTCGCATTCATACTGTGAGAGTCAGTATTAGCGAGATCCCAAAACCAGGTAAAGATGACACAAGAAAATGAAATTATAGACCAATATCTCTTAGAACTGTAGACACAAAAATCTTCAATACTAATGCTAGTAAACTGAATTCAGCAACACATAAAATACTATGGCCATAGAGGATTTATCTGAGGTATGCAAAAATTGCTCAAAATGTGATATTTAGGGGCACCTGGGTGGCACAGTCATTGGGCATCTGCCTTCAACTCAGGTCATGATCCCAGGGTCTTGAAATCAAGCCCTGAATAACGCTCCAAGCCTGGTTGAGGGCCTGTTTCTCCCTCTCCAACTTCCCCTGCTTCGCTCATTGTCTCTCTCTCTCTCTCTGTTAAATAAATAAATAAATAAAATGATTTTTAATCAATATAATTAATATACCATAATAATATAATAAAGGGTAAACCACATGATTACCTCCATAGATATAGAAGAAAAATGTGGTTAAATGTCAACACCATTTGGTGATAATAATCTGTCAACTGAATAAAAGAATTTTCTTAACGTAATAAAAAGCTGTATATGAGAACCCACACTTACATATTTAATGGTAAAAGGCTAGATGGTTCCTCCCTAAGGTCAGGAACAAGAAAAAAAGCCTGCAATTGCCACTTTTATTCAACAGTTTATTGGAAATTCTATCTTGGGTATTTAGCAAGAAAACGAAATAACAGGAGTATGATTAAGAGTGGAAGAAGTGAAAATGTCTCTATTTTTATAAGATACTATAGAAAAAATTCTTCTATAGAATTCTTCTATAGAAAAAGATTAATCCACAAAAATGCCATTAGGCCTCAGTATGTCCAGCATAGTTCCACGATGCAGGATCAGTACTCAGGACAAGTTGTAGTCTTATTCACCAAAATTGAGCAGCGCAAAAATGAGATTAAGAGATTAAGAACAATCCCAGTTACAAAAAACATCAAACCTTAAATGATTTAGGAATAAATTTGACATAATCGCAAAACTCATACATACTCAGGCAAACTCATACTTAAAAGACCCATGATCACAAAACTCAGGCACTGAAAATGCAGCCCCGTAAGGGGGACACGAGGGGTCCAGAGCCCATCACTGCTTGTGGGGCTCTCAGGCTCCACCTCGCCGGGTCCCCGGGTCACCAGCAGTCCCGCGCTCCCCGAGCGAGCATACCCACCCAGGCAGGCGCACCGACAGCTTGGCACATGCCACAGCACACCACGCCGTGCCATGCCACGCCACTGCATGCCTCGGCGCAGCACCCGGCCTTGCCCCTCATCAGTCACTTGGAGAAGGCGGTGCAGTTGGGAGGGAGACTGGCAGGGAGACTGGCAGCTGCAGTGGTGCAAGCGGAGGTGGCCTGGGAGCTTGAGGCCCAGGGACTGAGGTCCAGCTGAGGTCGGGCCATGGAAGGGCTTGGGGAAGGGAGGGGGACTGCGTTTCTTCTCCCAGCAGTGCCACTTCCCGCTTGGGGTGGGGGTGGGTGGGTGGAGGTACAGCATATCACTGACCAGATACCTGCTCAGCGCTGAGGGGGTGGAAGGGGAGGGAGGGCTGGGGACTTGCTGTGGGCCAGCGACTGCTAGGCTCCAGGGCCACCCGGGGTGTGGGGTGGCCCGTGCTGCTAAAACGGAGATCCGGGGACAGGGAGAGGTGGTGGCGGGGAAATATATACAAAATACACACAACCAAAACCACACATCAACCACCCCAAATGCAAAAAAGCCATCCTCAACAAGTTGGAAAGAGGGCCTCAAGGATAGCACTCCACACTCTCCCACACCTTAAGCAACGAAAATCCTTCTGCCAAAGCTAACCCAGATCTTCAAGTATCTGGTGGAGGTGGCTTCCTTCACATTGCAGATACTGCATTTTAAGGCTTCAGTGCAGCTTCTGAAGGTGGAGACGCTCCAATCCCAAAAGCCTTTGTCTGTGGCAGGTTTGCTGGTCCTTTTGGCTTTAGGAGGAGTGAGGAGTGGGGACCCGGAGGGGGTCAAGTGGGGAGAAACAGCAAAACACAGGCGCTGCTGAGCCATAGCAATTTCCTAGGATTCCTGGCCTGGAAACATGGCTTGGGCCACCACCCACCCACTCTTTCCAGGGACCGAAACAGGGACTGGGGAGTGGACAGGGCGCCCCCACTGGCACCCCGCAACATCTGGGCCTGGACCATGCTGCCTTGCACAGCTGGAGTCCTGGTCCTGGGGTCCTGGGATCCATCCCTGCATGGGCTCTCTGTTCAGCAGAGAGCCAGATTCCTCCAATCTCTCTGCCTGCCTCTCTGCCTACTTGTGATATCTGTCTGTCAGATAAATAAAATCTTTTTAAAAAAGAAAAGAAAAGAAAAAGCACTTACTGGGGGCTGAATAGATTTTGTTTCGCTCTCTGAAATAGAGAGTTCCATCAAATGGCATGAAAGTTTAGAAATGTTATTTAAAGCAGTGTGATTGTGTTTAATTTATGTGTCCTGTTTTTTTTTTTTTTACATGTGGAATCCCGCAGAGGCCAAACCTCTTTATTGTGGTATTGCTTCTAGTGTTCTCTTAGATGATGTTCAAGTAAATGGCTAGTAAACTCCTAAGAACTTGAGAAATTTACCAGTGAAGACCAAAACCAAAACCCACTAACAGTCTGAATCAGGCTGAAGCCAGGGCAGCCACCCTTCACTCATTCTTTGTCTTGTCTTCATGTTTTCTCACTGGGGGACTAAAATCCTGTTAGAAAAAATTACCCCTCCCAGGGAAGCCCTCTTGAACTATACACAGTGACCAGGAAACGCATTCTACCATGCAGGCTCTCCACCAATTTGCGATGTTTCACTAGTTTTACAATTTCCTTGTATGTTACTGTCCTCTATCTTCAAAGTTAGTCTCACACAATGACCACAATGCTGGGGACTCATTTGGCAAAATCTACAGTGAGTTTCCAGCTCCCTGGGTCAAAGGGATTGCCGTCCTCCTAAATCTCAAGTCCACCCCTTTTTGGAAATCAGAGTCCCTACTTGCATATAGTCACTGGACACTGTGCATTCGACCACTGCCTCTCTGGACCCACGGTGGGGAAAAGGGGATGTATTTCAATAAAGCAAAGATCGAGTTGCCTCTATTCAACCTAACCACACTGCAGTAGAGCAGACTTTATCACAGTGCACTCCCAGGGGACAATTACCTTGACCGCCACATCTTGCAACCTGGAGATCTGTTGGGAAAGATCTCCACAAAGATTCTCTCCAACCATCCCCGAGAAGCCTCTCTCCAATACTGCTAATCAAACCTTGTACTCCCAAACTTCAGGGAATGGATGCTTGGGTCCACGGGACACCTTTAAAGGAAGAAGCAAAGCCTGACTTGACCTATACATCATCTGGTCACAAGAAGGTTAATACTGCACCAACTGAAATACAAATCATCTGGGGAGACAGCCTTCCCCACATGTCTGGACCAGGCCGGCATTCCTCTCCTCACTCTTGCTCCTTCTCCATATTCTGTGCAAAGAACACGTCATTTTCTGCATCTCTGAGTCTCTTGCAAAAGGAGGAAACTTCTTTGGATTATGGCCTTTCCAGAAAACACTAATTTTGATCTCGTGAGCATTTCTAGACATTTAGATGGTTCAGAATTCAAAAGTCATTCCTTTACCTCTACTATTAACTGAATCCTGATTCTAAGCCAAATGCATGGTTTCTGAACTTACAACATAACAGACCACTTTTGATAACACATAGAATTCTAAACTGTTCTTTTGAAAGAACAATACTGTTTGGAAATGTCCCGGAAGTATTCCTAGTCTACGACACATTCTCTAATGAATGTTTCACATTTTTCAGTGTACTCTATGTCCCCAAACACGCTCCCTGATTTCATTCAGTGCACTCTCACAGTATTTCACTATTTTGCTCATAGCCACTCATGGAGGACACTTCCAGGAGGCATACAGGATTCTGAGTTGGCCTTCATATGGAGAAACCCTCCCTCCTTCGGTCCAAACAAGTGCCAATATATATTTTTAGCTGGATCCTATCATATCTAGAGTCCTGGTTTAGAAACAACATATGGTTTGGAATTGTCTCCTTACTTTGGTTCTGTACTTGCTCTTCCTCAAATCCTTTGTGTTAACACCATCCCCAGTGAGGTGATGCTGGCTCACTGGCTTCAATCTTGAGGAGACACAGCCTTCACAAGGGGAGTGGGTGAGAGTTTCTCCCTTCTAAACCTCTCTGTTCCTCAAGGCTCACTTGAGTAGTTTACAACTGTCATGCACATTCAACCAACATGGGATATGCCAACTAGAAAAGGCTTTGCTGGCACTGAAACACAAAACCACTAAATACAAAGAGCCTGACTGTAGATTTGAAATTCCTCCAAGGAAACTTTCCTGAAGCTTTAATTTATAGTACAATTAAATCACACACACTGTTGTGTTCATTTCAGGTGTATAATCATGATTCAGCACTTCCATGCAATACCTGGCATTCATCACAAGAATACAACTCAGTCCCCATCGTCTGTTGAACCCATCCGTCCCACCAACACCTCCTTTCTGATTACCAACAGGTTGTTCTCTAGTTAAGAGTCTGTTTAGTAGTTTGCCTCTTTTTAACTTCTCTTTGCTCATATGTTTGATATCATAATTTCCACAAATGAATGAAATCGTATAGTACCTGTCTTTCTCTGACTGACTTATTTTGTTTATCAAGGCAAATCTTGATCAGATGGGGCAAAGTCATAAAGGGAATGTCACAGCAGAGGGAAGAGGTTTTGGTAGGGGGTGTTCTGACACACTACCACTCCAAATAAATGGGGAACCAACAGGAGGACATGGACTTGATCTTGCACATGGGAGTCCCACTATTCCAGCTAGCAGAACTCTATTCTCATATCTCTATCCAGCCCCCCCCACCTCCTCCAACAGGCCTCACCCATGAAAATCCATGAAGATTTGCACTACCAGATGCCTCCAATGCACTTCTGGTTCTTAACAGCCTTTCAAATTGCCCCCTGTCTCTGACAACAGTGAACTTCTCCGAAGTTCCCCAATGTGCCAAAGGATCAGTCACAGCTTCTTTGGCCTACATTCAGTTTTCCTTCCTTCTCCACAAACCCAACATTTGCTGATACTTCTAACCTTGAAGATTACAAACTGGATGGCACTTTGTTTTTACCTGGGGCTCTGATTGCGGCAGTATTCGGCAAGTGGGCCCCAAGTGAATTCTTCTAAGATACCCTGAGAGTCAGCAGGTTGTGTTCTCAGCTCCCAACTACATGCTACTCCTGTTCCTCTTGAGTCAGGATTTCTCCCAAGAAACAAGCCTGCTTCTGTAACAAACCAACCATAGCATCACCAGTATGGCATCCCCGTGACCACTCCATCCAGGGATCCTTGATTAAAATAGGTCTTGTTCAAATATCCTCGAGGAAAATGAGGACCAAACCGTGGGAACAACACCAAAAGTGTAACAATGAGGCGGCTTACATACCAGTAGGTTTCGGGAAGCCGCCCAGAGCCCCCTCCTCAGCTCTCAGCCAACAAGGCGGCTTCTCCATAGCACCACAGGAGGCACCTACTTGCTGCAAAGACCCAAGGGTCTCTCCAGGGTAGCATCAGAACTGGCTGCAAACGCAGCCCTAGCCCTCTGAGGGGCCCTGGGTCCTCAGTTGGTGGCAGAAACCCTTCTGGCTGTAAGGAACACAGCGTCAGATGACGCCATGGCATGCCTTCAGCTCCCTAACTCTGCTGTGGTGCATGGGCAGACAAAGCGCCCCTGCTGGCCTGAGGCGCTTGGGCGCCCTCTGCCCACTTCCCTGGGAATCCCCGCAGTGCTCTAAGCTGGGGCTGCTCAGCTGGAGGCACTGAGGCAGCTCTGGTTCCAGGGAGCCTGTTCTCTACACCAGGGCAGGCCTCTGTGTCAGCGCCTCAGACACAAAGAAATCACTTCCTTCTTTCTGTGTGAGTGAAGAATTAACCAAACTTGACAATGTCGCTACGTATTGTGTAGTGCTTGCACCACTCCATTCAATAATAAAGACTACTGACATACAAAATGGAAAGTTACAGGGGCGCCTGGATGGCTCAGTGGGTGATGCCTCCACCTTTGGTTCAGGAAATGATCTCAGGGTCCTGGGAATGAGCCCTGCATCAGGCTCTTGGCTCAACAGGGAGCCTGCTTCCCCCTCTCTCTCCGCCTGCCTCTGCCTACTTGGGATCTCTGTCAAATAGATGAATAAAATATTTTTTAAAAATGTAAAGATAGATGAGTTTGCCCACCAAAATCTTCATACTACACAATTACACTACTGTAATTTTTCTTTCCTTCTTCTTCCTCTTAGGAATAATTTCCAGTCAGGTCAGGATATATGAAAGTACACTGATACAAGACATCATCTAGCACCATGATCTTGATCGTGAGAGTTTATTTTGACCATGCTAATAAAGTGTTCAGTGACACATAGGTGACAGGGTCAAAATGCAAACCTAGACGGAACTTCACATGTGTTATGAATTTACTGCATGTCTCTTTAGATAGTATTTTCAATGAAAGGTGCTTTAGACATGGTAGATGGATGAAATCATTTCCATCAGTCTGGTAAGGAACCCATTTTACCTTCGAGTACTAATTGCCATCTCTTCACAGGCAGAAGAAAGCTTGGTGAAGTATGACATTTCTGCATGGTTTTAGGAGAAGGCTGCAGGGATTGAAGCCATCCACCTAACATCCTGTGTCAGGATAGGCAGTGAACCTGAGGATAGCAACCCCTCATCCTACTGCACATTGCTAGCTCCAGAGGGAGAATATGGACCTTATTCTCAATACTCTGGGTTGAGATCAGCTGTGCCTCTGTGTCAGTTCCAGGCTGCAGGACTTGGGGCCTGGTTTTGGAACTTGAGCTAGGCCCTACTGGTGCAGAAGGAATGCAGCAGGGACAGGGGCAGGGAGGGAGATGGCTCAGAGTCATCTCCCCACAGGACAACCACTAGAAACTACCTGCCAAAGAGAAGCATGCTCTCCCTCAAGCCACCTCTCTCCCTGACAGATCCTGAGGCTGAGTCCCACATTTCCAGGCCAAATGACGGGGACTCACCTTCCCAAGTGAAATGGCCGCTGGAGGGAGATTGGAGCCCTGGGCTCAGAGAACTCTGATGCTCAGGATTCCTGCCTTTTCTTGCCCCAACACACAAAGCCCCTCCTCCGTGGGCCATGGTTCCCCCTCCACACTCCTGGGCCACGTCACACATGTCTTCATGCAATCCCCCTTTGTCCCTTCCTCTCGCTATCCCTGTTACCTCTGACTCTTCCTCTCCTACTTTCAAACTCCTGGTGGTGCCACACTGTCTGGGTGCTTTCTCCTACTGAGAAAGCAGAGCTTCGTTGGGCAATCAGTGTCGGGTTTTTAGGAAGCTGCTGCTTCTTGCCTGAGCTATTCTGCTGAGGACAGTGCAAGATACCCGCATGGAGCGAAATTCCCTTTCACCTAGCATCCCCTCTGCCAGAGAGAGAAGCGTGGATGCACCTCTGGAAAGGGGCTTAAGGAAAGGGACACGTCTGTCACCGTGCTCCCCAAGAGCAAGTCTGGGGAAGGTGCAGCACGCTGCCACGGGCAAAGAGAAGGAGCCGTTGGCTTTGTGTTCGGGAAACGGTCGCGATGCAGGAGAGTTGGCACTGGCAGGAACAGCGGGCCCGTTGTAAGACAAGAGTCACCAGCTACTTGTGAAAACAGAGTCGCGTCTGAGGGATGCTGCTGCTGCTTCCCAGATCTAGTGTCCCCTGCACGTTGTAATAATCCCGCATGGAACGAAATCCTTCTATGCCCAGGCATCCTCTCTGGGAAAGCATAGCATTCGTTGGGCAATCAGAGTCGGGTTTGTGGGAAGCTGCTGCTTCTTGCCTGAGCTACTCTGCTCAGGACAGTGCAAGAAACCCGCATGGAGCGAAATTTTTTTTACCTAGCATCCCCTCTGCCAGAGAGAGAAGCGTGGTTGCACCTCTGGAAAGGGCCTTAAGGAAAGGGACACGTCTGTCACAGTGCTCCCCAAGAGCAAGTCTGGGGAAGGTGCATCAAGCTGCCAGGGGCAAAGAGAAGGAGCCGTTGGCTTTGTGTTCGGGAAACGGTCACGATGCAGGAGAGTTGGCACTGGCAGGAACAGCGGGCCCGTTGTAAGACAAGTGTCACCAGCTACTTGTGAAAACAGAGTCGCGTCTGAGGGATGCTGCTGCTGCTTCCCTGATCTAGTCTCCCCCGCACGTTGTAATAATACCGCCTGGAATGAAATCCTTCTATGCCCAGGCATCCTCTCTGTGAAAGCATAGCATTCGTTGGGCAATCAGAGTCGGGTTTGTGGGAAGCTGCTGCTTCTTGCCTGAGCTAGTCTGCTCAGGACAGTGCAAGATACCCGCATGGAGCGAAATTATCTTTTACCTAGCATCCCCTCTGCCAGAGAGAGAAGCGTGGTTGCACCTCTGGAAAGGGCCTTAAGGAAAGGGACATGTCTGTCACTGTGCTCCCCAAGAGCAAATCTTGGGAAGGTTCATCACGCTGCCACGGGCAAAGAGAAGGAGCCGTTGGCTTTGTGTTCGGGAAACGGTCGCGATGAAGGAGAGTTGGCACTGGCAGGAACAGCGGGCCCGTTGTAAGACAAGTGTCACCATCTACCTGTGCTGAGGGTCGGAGGCCTGGCTGCTAAGGTGACAGAAGAGTATGACTATGGCAGGCAGGTGTGCTCCACACTGAGGAAGGAGTCTGGGCAGAAGGCAGGCCTGTCCTGTGTCTCTGGTCCCAAGGGGACAGCGTCTCCTTGACCACCTGTGCCTAGGGCAGACTTGGGCTTGCCACCAAGCGCCATAGCTTCAACTCGCAGAAACAGCTCCCTGGACGAACGGGCAGTCCGATGCCGTCTTCCTCCAAGATGTGACAACGTTGTTGGTGTCAGGAAGTGTGCCGGGGTAGCAGGGGAGACAGACCCAAACAGATCCCCATCCCCGTGCACGGGCAGTGTGCAGGGTTCATGTCGACTCTCCTCTCCTGTGGGGAAGGCACTGGCTTAGTCCCCGAATCCACGCGAGCGCTAGTGCAAAAGGCCTAGCCTTGCCTATGCCAGGACATGAAGTGAGCATAGAGTGCCATCCTAGGCAACGCACGCTGCTGTTGGTTTTTGATTGTGCCTGCTTAGTTCAGTTGGTAAATCAGAGTCAGATCTGTAGGCTGCTGTGGCTGCTTGCCTTAGCCTAGTATTCGTAGGACGGTTGGAGAGCCCCGCATAGAGCGAAAGCCACTTTGCCCGGGCATCCCCTTTGGGAAGTCACAGCTTTCGTTGGGAAATCAGAGTCGCGTCTGAGGGATGCTGTTGCTGCTTGCCTGAGTTAGACTTCCCTGCAAATTGTAATAAACCTGCATGGAGCGAAATCATCTATGGCCAGGCCTCCTCTCTGAGAAAGCAGAGCTTCGTTGGGCAATCAGTGTCAGGTTTTTAGGAAGCTGCTGCTTCTTGCCTGAGCTATTCTGCTGAGGACAGTGCAAGATACCCGCATGGAGCGAAATTCCCTTTCACCTAGCATCCCCTCTGCCAGAGAGAGAAGCGTGGTTGCACCTCTGGAAAGGGGCTTAAGGAAAGGGACACGTCTGTCACCGTGCTCCCCAAGAGCAAGTCTGGGGAAGGTGCAGCACGCTGCCACGGGCAAAGAGAAGGAGCCGTTGGCTTTGTGTTCAGAAACGGTCGCGATGCAGGAGAGTTGGCACTGGCAGGAACAGTGGGCCCGTTGTAAGACAAGTGTCACCAGCTACTTGTGAAAACAGAGTCGCGTCTGAGGGATGCTGCTGCTGCTTCCCTGATCTAGTCTCCCCTGCACGTTCTCATAATCCCGCATGGAATGAAATCCTTCTATGCCCGGGCATCCTCTCTGGGAAAGCATAGCATTCGTTGGGCAATCAGAGTCGGGTTTGTGGGAAGCTGCTGCTTCTTGCCTGAGCTAGTCTGCTCAGGACAGTGCAAGATACCCGCATGGAGCGAAATTATCTTTTACCTAGCATCCCCTCTGCCAGAGAGAGAAGCGTGGTTGCACCTCTGGAAAGGGCCTTATGGAAAGGGACACGTCTGTCACTGTGCTCCCCAAGAGCAAGTCTGGGGAAGGTGCAGCACGCTGCCACGGGCAAAGAGAAGGAGCCGTTGGCTTTGTGTTCGGGAAACGTTCGCGATGCAGGAGAGTTGGCACTGGCAGGAACAGCGGGCCCGTTGTAAGACAAGTGTCACCATCTACCTGTGCTGAGGGTCGGAGGCCTGGCTGCTAAGGTGACAGAAGAGTATGACTATGGCAGGCAGGTGTGCTCCACACTGAGGAAGGAGTCTGGGCAGAAGGCAGGCCTGTCCTGTGTCTCTGGTCCCAAGGGGACAGCGTCTCCTTGACCACCTGTGCCTAGGGCAGACTTGGGCTTGCCACCAAGCGCCATAGCTTCAACTCGCAGAAACAGCTCCCTGGACGAACGGGCAGTCCGATGCTGTCTTCCTCAAGATGTGACAACGTTGTTGGTGTCAGGAATTGTGCCGGGGTAGGAGGGGGGACAGACCCAAACAGATCCCCAGCCCAGTGCACGGGCAGTGTGCAGGGTTCATGTCGACTCTCCTCTCCTGTGGGGAAGGCACTGGCTTAGTCCCCGATTCCGCGCGAGCGCTAGTGCTAAAGGCCTAGCCTTGCCTATGCCAGGACATGAAGTGAGCATAGAGTGCCATCCTAGGCAACGCATGCTGCTGTTGGTTTTTGATTGTGCCTGCTTAGTTCAGTTGGTAAATCAGAGTCAGATCTGTAGGCTGCTGTGGCTGCTTGCCTTAGCCTAGTATTCGTAGGACGGTGGGAGAGCCCCGCATAGAGCGAAAGCCACTTTGCCCGGGCATCCCCTTTGGGAAGTCACAGCTTTCGTTGGGAAATCAGAGTCGCGTCTGAGGGATGCTGTTGCTGCTTGCCTGAGTTAGACTTCCCTGCAAATTGTAATAAACCCGCATGGAGCGAAAGCATCTATGGCCAGGCCTCCTCTCTGAGAAAGCAGAGCATTCGTTGGGCAATCAGTGTCGGGTTTTTAGGAAGCTGCTGCTTCTTGCCTGAGCTATTCTGCTGAGGACAGTGCAAGATACCCGCATGGAGCGAAATTCCCTTTCACCTAGCATCCCCTCTGCCAGAGAGAGAAGCGTGGATGCACCTCTGGAAAGGGGCTTAAGGAAAGGGACACGTCTGTCACCGTGCTCCCCAAGAGCAAGTCTGGGGAAGGTGCAGCACGCTGCCACGGGCAAAGAGAAGGAGCCGTTGGCTTTGTGTTCGGGAAACGGTCGCGATGCAGGAGAGTTGGCACTGGCAGGAACAGCGGGCCCGTTGTAAGACAAGTGTCACCATCTACCTGTGCTGAGGGACGGAGGCCTGGCTGCTAAGGTGACAGAAGAGTACGACTAGGGCAGGCACGCGTGCTCCACACTGAGGAAGGCGTCTGTGCAGAAGGCAGGCCGGTCCTGTGTCTCTGGTCCCAAGGGGACAGCGTCTCCTTGACCCCCTCTGCCTAGGGCAGACTTGGGCTTGCCACCAAGCGCCATAGCCGCAACTCGCAGAAACAGCTCCCTGGACGAACGGGCAGTCCGATGCCGTCTTCCTCCAAGATGTGACAACGTTGTAGGTGTCAGGAAGTGTGCCGGGGTAGGAGGGAGGACAGACCCAAACAGATCCCCATCCCCGTGCACGGGCAGTGTGCAGGGTTCATGTCGACTCTCCTCTCCTGTGTGGAAGGCACTGGCTTAGTCCCCGATTCCACGCGAGCGCTAGTGCAAAAGGCCTAGCCTTGCCTATGCCAGGACATGAAGTGAGCATAGAGTGCCATCCTAGGCAACGCACACTGCTGTAGGTTTGTGATTGACCCTGCTTAGTTCGGCTTGGCAGTGAGAACGCATGGCGCGAACATGGAGCCCCGGAAAGCAAGGCCCAAGATACACTAGCTCTCCCGCAGCTCTTCTTCTTTGAAGTGTCAGAGCGAATGCCCAAAGCCTTGCTGTGAAGCAGCAGCGAAGGGCAGTTCGCGCCAGCTGAAAACCTCGGCGAACGTATAGCAGTAGCTGGTAAATCAGAGTCGGATCTGTAGGCTGCTGTGGCTGCTTGCCTAAGCCTAGTATTCGTAGGACGGTTGGAGAGCCCCGCATAGAGCGAAAGCCTCTTTGCCCGGGCATCCCCTCTGGGAAGGCACAGCTTTGGTTGGGAAATCAGAGTCGCGTCTGAGGGATGTTGCTGCTGCTTCCCTGAGCTAGTCTCCCCTGCACGTTGTAATAAACCCGCATGGAACGAAATCCTTCTATGCCCAGGCATCCGATCTGGGAAAGCATAGCATTCGTTGGGCAATCAGAGTCGGGTTTGTGGGAAGCTGCTGCTTCTTGCCTGAGCTAGTCTGCTCAGGACAGTGCAAGATACCCGCATGGAGCGAAATTATCTTTCACCTAGCATCCCCTCTGCCAGAGAGAGAAGCGTGGTTGCACCTCTGGAAAGGGCCTTATGGAAAGGGACACGTCTGTCACTGTGCTCCCCAAGAGCAAGTCTGGGGAAGGTGCATCACGCTGCCACGGGCAAAGAGAAGGAGCCGTTGGCTTTGTGTTCGGGAAACGGTCGCGATGAAGGAGAGTTGGCACTGGCAGGAACAGCGGGCCCGTTGTAAGACAAGTGTCACCATCTACCTGTGCTGAGGGTCGGAGGCCTGGCTGCTAAGGTGACAGAAGAGTATGACTATGGCAGGCAGGTGTGCTCCACACTGAGGAAGGAGTCTGGGCAGAAGGCAGGCCTGTCCTGTGTCTCTGGTCCCAAGGGGACAGCGTCTCCTTGACCACCTGTGCCTAGAGCAGACTTGGGCTTGCCACCAAGCGCCATAGCCTCAACTCGCAGAAACAGCTCCCTGGACGAACGGGCAGTCCGATGCCGTCTTCCTCCAAGATGTGACAACGTTGTTGGTGTCAGGAAGTGTGCCGGGGTAGGAAGGGGGACAGACCCAAACAGATCCCTAGCCCAGTGCACGGGCAGTGTGCAGGGTTCATGCCGACTCTCCTCTCCTGTGGGGAAGGCACTGGCTTAGTCCCCGATTCCACACGAGCGCTAGTGCAAAAGGCCTAGCCTTGCCTATGACAGGACATGAAGTGAGCATAGAGTGCCATCCTAGGCAACATACGCTGCTGTTGGTTTTTGATTGTGCCTGCTTAGTTCAGTTGGTAAATCAGAGTCAGATCTGTAGGCTGCTGTGGTTGCTTGCCTTAGCCTAGTATTCGTAGGACGGTGGGAGAGCCCCGCATAGAGCGAAAGCCACTTT
The DNA here is from genome assembly GCF_020171115.1 of Neogale vison. Taxonomy (NCBI): domain Eukaryota; kingdom Metazoa; phylum Chordata; class Mammalia; order Carnivora; family Mustelidae; genus Neogale; species Neogale vison. The sequence continues at coordinate 218,405,755 of NC_058101.1, forward strand.
GCCCGGGCATCCCCTTTGGGAAGTCACAGCTTTCGTTGGGAAATCAGAGTCGCGTCTGAGGGATGCTGTTGCTGCTTGCCTGAGTTAGACTTCCCTGCAAATTGTAATAAACCCGCATGGAGCGAAATCATCTATGGCCAGGCCTCCTCTCTGAGAAAGCAGAGCATTCGTTGGGCAATCAGAGTCGGGTTTTTAGGAAGCTGCTGCTTCTTGCCTGAGCTATTCTGCTGAGGACAGTGCAAGATACCCGCATGGAGCGAAATTCCCTTTCACCTAGCATCCCCTCTGCCAGAGAGAGAAGCGTGGATGCACCTCTCGAAAGGGGCTTAAGGAAAGGGACACGTCTGTCACCGTGCTCCCCAAGAGCAAGTCTGGGGAAGGTGCAGCACGCTGCCACGGGCAAAGAGAAGGAGCCGTTGGCTTTGTGTTCGGGAAACGGTCGCGATGCAGGAGAGTTGGCACTGGCAGGAACAGCGGGCCCGTTGTAAGACAAGAGTCACCAGCTACTTGTGAAAACAGAGTCGCGTCTGAGGGATGCTGCTGCTGCTTCCCTGATCTAGTGTCCCCTGCACGTTGTAATAATCCCGCATGGAACGAAATCCTTCTATGCCCAGGCATCCTCTCTGGGAAAGCATAGCATTCGTTGGGCAATCAGAGTCGGGTTTGTGGGAAGCTGCTGCTTCTTGCCTGAGCTACTCTGCTCAGGACAGTGCAAGAAACCCGCATGGAGCGAAATTTTCTTTTACCTAGCATCCCCTCTGCCAGAGAGAGAAGCGTGGTTGAACCTCTGGAAAGGGCCTTAAGGAAAGGGACACGTCTGTCACAGTGCTCCCCAAGAGCAAGTCTGGGGAAGGTGCATCAAGCTGCCAGGGGCAAAGAGAAGGAGCCGTTGGCTTTGTGTTCGGGAAACGGTCACGATGCAGGAGAGTTGGCACTGGCAGGAACAGCGGGCCCGTTGTAAGACAAGTGTCACCAGCTACTTGTGAAAACAGAGTCGCGTCTGAGGGATGCTGCTGCTGCTTCCCTGATCTAGTCTCCCCCGCACGTTGTAATAATACCGCCTGGAATGAAATCCTTCTATGCCCAGGCATCCTCTCTGTGAAAGCATAGCATTCGTTGGGCAATCAGAGTCGGGTTTGTGGGAAGCTGCTGCTTCTTGCCTGAGCTAGTCTGCTCAGGACAGTGCAAGATACCCGCATGGAGCGAAATTATCTTTTACCTAGCATCCCCTCTGCCAGAGAGAGAAGCGTGGTTGCACCTCTGGAAAGGGCCTTAAGGAAAGGGACACGTCTGTCACTGTGCTCCCCAAGAGCAAATCTTGGGAAGGTTCATCACGCTGCCACGGGCAAAGAGAAGGAGCCGTTGGCTTTGTGTTCGGGAAACGGTCGCGATGCAGGAGAGTTGGCACTGGCAGGAACAGCGGGCCCGTTGTAAGACAAGTGTCACCATCTACCTGTGCTGAGGGTCGGAGGCCTGGCTGCTAAGGTGACAGAAGAGTATGACTATGGCAGGCAGGTGTGCTCCACACTGAGGAAGGAGTCTGGGCAGAAGGCAGGCCTGTCCTGTGTCTCTGGTCCCAAGGGGACAGCGTCTCCTTGACCACCTGTGCCTAGGGCAGACTTGGGCTTGCCACCAAGCGCCATAGCTTCAACTCGCAGAAACAGCTCCCTGGACGAACGGGCAGTCCGATGCCGTCTTACTCCAAGATGTGACAACGTTGTTGGTGTCAGGAAGTGTGCCGGGGTAGGAGGGGGGACAGACCCAAACAGATCCCCAGCCCAGTGCACGGGCAGTGTGCAGGGTTCATGTCGACTCTCCTCTCCTGTGGGGAAGGCACTGGCTTAGTCCCCGATTCCGCGCGAGCGCTAGTGCAAAAGGCCTAGCCTTGCCTATGCCAGGACATGAAGTGAGCATAGAGTGCCATCCTAGGCAACGCACGCTGCTGTTGGTTTTTGATTGTGCCTGCTTAGTTCAGTTGGTAAATCAGAGTCAGATCTGTAGGCTGCTGTGGCTGCTTGCCTTAGCCTAGTATTCGTAGGACGGTGGGAGAGCCCCGCATAGAGCGAAAGCCACTTTGCCCGGGCATCCCTTTTGGGAAGTCACAGCTTTCGTTGGGAAATCAGAGTCGCGTCTGAGGGATGCTGTTGCTGCTTGCCTGAGTTAGACTTCCCTGCAAATTGTAATAAACCCGCATGGAGCGAAATCATCTATGGCCAGGCCTCCTCTCTGAGAAAGCAGAGCTTCGTTGGGCAATCAGTGTCGGGTTTTTAGGAAGCTGCTGCTTCTTGCCTGAGCTATTCTGCTGAGGACAGGGCAAGATACCCGCATGGAGCGAAATTCCCTTTCACCTAGCATCCCCTCTGCCAGAGAGAGAAGCGTGGTTGCACCTCTGGAAAGGGGCTTAAGGAAAGGGACACGTCTGTCACCGTGCTCCCCAAGAGCAAGTCTGGGGAAGGTGCAGCACGCTGCCACGGGCAAAGAGAAGGAGCCGTTGGCTTTGTGTTCGGGAAACGATCGCGATGCAGGAGAGTTGGCACTGGCAGGAACAGCGGGCCCGTTGTAAGACAAGTGTCACCATCTACCTGTGCTGAGGGACGGAGGCCTGGCTGCTAAGGTGACAGAAGAGTACGACTAGGGCAGGCACGCGTGCTCCACACTGAGGAAGGAGTCTGTGCAGAAGGCAGGCCGGTCCTGTGTCTCTGGTCCCAAGGGGACAGCGTCTCCTTGACCCCCTCTGCCTAGGGCAGACTTGGGCTTGCCACCAAGCGCCATAGCCGCAACTCGCAGAAACAGCTCCCTGGACGAACGGGCAGTCCGATGCCGTCTTCCTCCAAGATGTGACAACGTTGTTGGTGTCAGGAAGTGTGCCGGGGTAGGAGGGGGGACAGACCCAAACAGATCCCCATCCCCGTGCACGGGCAGTGTGCAGGGTTCATGTCGACTCTCCTCTCCTGTGGGGAAGGCACTGGCTTAGTCCCCGATTCCACGCGAGCTCTAGTGCAAAAGGCCTAGCCTTGCCTATGCCAGGACATGAAGTGAGCATAGAGTGCCATCCTAGGCAACGCACACTGCTGTAGGTTTGTGATTGACCCTGCTTAGTTCGTCTTGGCAGGGAGAATGCACGGCGCGAACATGGAGCCCCGGAAAGCAAGGCCCAAGATACACTAGCTCTCCCGCAGCTCTTCTTCTTTGAAGTGTCAGAGCGAATGCCCAAAGCCTTGCTGTGAAGCAGCAGCGAAGGGCAGTTCGCGCCAGCTGAAAACCTCGGCGAACGTATAGCAGTAGCTGGTAAATCAGAGTCGGATCTGTAGGCTGCTGTGGCTGCTTGCCTTAGCCTAGTATTCGTAGGACGGTGGGAGAGCCCCGCATAGAGCGAAAGCCTCTTTGCCCGGGCATCCCCTCTGGGAAGGCACAGCTTTCGTTGGGAAATCAGAGTCACATCTGAGGGATGCTGCTGCTGCTTCCCTGATCTAGTCTCCCCTGCACGTTGTAATAAACCCGCATGGAACGAAATCCTTCTATGCCCAGGCATCCGATCTGGGAAAGCATAGCATTCGTTGGGCAATCAGAGTCGGGTTTGTGGGAAGCTGCTGCTTCTTGCCTGAGCTACTCTGCTCAGGACAGTGCAAGATACCCGCATGGAGCGAAATATTCTTTCACCTAGCATCCCCTATGCCAGGGAGAGAAGCGTGGTTGCACCTCTGGAAAGGGCCTTAAGGAAAGGGACACGTCTGTAACCGTGCTCCCCAAGAGCAAGTCTGGGAAAGGTGCAGCACGCTGCCACAGGCAAAGAGAAGGAGCCGTTCGCTTTGAGTTCGGGAAACGGTCGCGATGCAGGAGAGTTGGCACTGGCAGGTACAGCGCGCCCGTTGTAAGACAAGAGTCACCAGATACTTGTGAAAACAGAGTCGCGTCTGAGGGATGCTGCTGCTGCTTCCCTGATCTAGTGTCCCCTGCACGTTGTAATAATCCCGCATGGAACGAAATCCTTCTATGCCCAGGCATCCGATCTGGGAAAGCATAGCATTCGTTGGGCAATCAGAGTCGGGTTTGTGGGAAGCTGCTGCTTCTTGCCTGAGCTACTCTGCTCAGGACAGTGCAAGATACCCGCATGGAGCGAAATATTCTTTCACCTAGCATCCCCTATGCCAGAGAGAGAAGCGTGGTTGCACCTCTGGAAAGGGCCTTAAGGAAAGGGACACGTCTGTCACCGTGCTCCCCAAGAGCAAGTCTGGGGAAGGTGCATCACGCTGCCACAGGCAAGAGAAGGAGCCGTTGGCTCTGTGTTCGGGAAACTGTCACGATGCAGGAGAGTTGGCACTGGCAGGAACAGCGGGCCCGTTGTAAGACAAGTGTCACCAGCTACTTGTGAAAACAGAGTCGCGTCTGAGGGATGCTGCTGCTGCTTCCCTGATCTAGTCTCCCCTGCACGTTGTAATAATCCCGCCTGGAATGAAATCCTTCTATGCCCAGGCATCCTCTCTGGGAAAGCATAGCATTCGTTGGGCATTCAGAGTCGGGTTTGTGGGAAGCTGCTGCTTCTTGCCTGAGCTAGTCTGCTCAGGACAGTGCAAGATACCCGCATGGAGCGAAATTATCTTTCACCTAGCATCCCCTCTGCCAGAGAGAGAAGCGTGGTTGTACCTCTGGAAAGGGCCTTATGGAAAGGGACACGTCTGTCACTGTGCTCCCCAAGAGCAAGTCTGGGGAAGGTGCATCACGCTGCCACGGGCAAAGAGAAGGAGCCGTTGGCTTTGTGTTCGGGAAACGGTCGCGATGAAGGAGAGTTGGCACTGGCAAGAACAGCGGGCCCGTTGTAAGACAAGTGTCACCATCTACCTGTGCTGAGGGTCGGAGGCCTGGCTGCTAAGGTGACAGAAGAGTATGACTATGGCAGGCAGGTGTGCTCCACACTGAGGAAGGAGTCTGGGCAGAAGGCAGGCCTGTCTTGTGTCTCTGGTCCCAAGGGGACAGCGTCTCCTTGACCACATGTGCCTAGGGCAGACTTGGGCTTGCCACCAAGCGCCATAGCTTCAACTCGCAGAAACAGCTCCCTGGACGAACGGGCAGTCCGATGCCTTCTTACTCCAAGATGTGACAACGTTGTTGGTGTCAGGAAGTGTGCCGGGGTAGCAGGGGGGACAGACCCAAACAGATCCCCAGCCCAGTGCACGGGCAGTGTGCAGGGTTCATGTCGACTCTCCTCTCCTGTGGAGAAGGCACTGGCTTAGTCCCCGATTCCACGAGAGCGCTAGTGCAAAAGGCCTAGCCTTGCCTATGCCAGGACATGAAGTGAGCATAGAGTGCCATCCTAGGCAACGCACGCTGCTGTTGGTTTTTGATTGTGCCTGCTTAGTTCAGTTGGTAAATCAGAGTCAGATCTGTAGGCTGCTGTGGCTGCTTGCCTTAGCCTAGTATTCGTAGGACGGTGGGAGAGCCCCGCATAGAGCGAAAGCCAATTTGCCCGGGCATCCCCTTTGGGAAGGCACAGCTTTCGTTGGGAAATCAGAGTCGCTTCTGAGGGATGCTGTTGCTGCTTGCCTGAGTTAGACTTCCCTGCAAATTGTAATAAACCCGCATGGAGCGAAATCATCTATGGCCAGGCCTCCACTCTGAGAAAGCAGAGCTTCGTTAGGCAATCAGTGTCGGGTTTTTAGGAAGCTGCTGCTTCTTGCCTGTTCTATTCTGCTGAGGACAGTGCAAGATACCCGCATGGAGCGAAATTCCCTTTCACCTAGCATCCCCTCTGCCAGAGAGAGAAGCGTGGTTGCACCTCTGGAAAGGGGCTTAAGGAAAGGGACACGTCTGTCACCGTGCTCCCCAAGAGCAAGTCTGGGGAAGGTGCAGCACGCTGCCACGGGCAAAGAGAAGGAGCCGTTGGCTTTGTGTTCGGGAAACGGTCGCGATGCAGGAGAGTTGGCACTGGCAGGAACAGCGGGCCCGTTGTAAGACAAGTGTCACCATCTACCTGTGCTGAGGGACGGAGGCCTGGCTGCTAAGGTGACAGAAGAGTACGACTAGGGCAGGCACGCGTGCTCCACACTGAGGAAGGAGTCTGTGCAGAAGGCAGGCCGGTCCTGTGTCTCTGGTCCCAAGGGGACAGCGTCTCCTTGACCCCCTCTGCCTAGGGCAGACTTGGGCTTGCCACCAAGCGCCATAGCCGCAACTCGCAGAAACAGCTCCCTGGACGAACGGGCAGTCCGATGCCGTCTTCCTCCAAGATGTGACAACGTTGTTGGTGTCAGGAAGTGTGCCGGGGTAGCAGGGGGGACAGACCCAAACAGATCCCCATCCCCGTGCACGGGCAGTGTGCAGGGTTCATGTCGACTCTCCTCTCCTGTGGGGAAGGCACTGGCTTAGTCCCCGATTCCACGCGAGCGCTAGTGCAAAAGGCCTAGCCTTGCCTATGCCAGGACATGAAGTGAGCATAGAGTGCCATCCTAGGCAACGCACACTGCTGTAGGTTTGTGATTGACCCTGCTTAGTTCGGCTTGGCAGGGAGAACGCACGGCGCGAACATGGAGCCCCGGAAAGCAAGGCCCAAGATACACTAGCTCTCCCGCAGCTCTTCTTCTTTGAAGTGTCAGAGCGAATGCCCAAAGCCTTGCTGTGAAGCAGCAGCGAAGGGCAGTTCGCGCCAGCTGAAAACCTCTGCGAACGTATAGCAGTAGCTGGTAAATCAGAGTCGGATCTGTAGGCTTCTGTGGCTGCTTGCCTTAGCCTAGTATTCGTAGGACGGTGGGAGAGCCCCGCATAGAGCGAAAGCCTCTTTGCCCGGGCATCCCCTCTGGGAAGGCACAGCTTTCGTTGGGAAATCAGAGTCGCGTCTGAGGGATGCTGCTGCTGCTTCCCTGAGCTAGTCTCCCCTGCACGTTGTAATAAACCCGCATGGAACGAAATCCTTCTATGCCCAAGCATCCTCTCTGGGAAAGCATAGCATTCGTTGGGCAATCAGAGTCGGGTTTGTGAGAAGTTGCTGCTTCTTGCCTGAGCTACTCTGCTCAGGACAGTGCAAGATACCCGCATGGAGCGAAATTTTCTTTCACCTAGCATCCCCTCTGCCAGAGAGAGAAGCGTGGTTGCACCTCTGGAAAGGGCCTTAAGGAAAGGGACACGTCTGTCACCGTGCTCCCCAAGAGCAAGTCTGGGGAAGGTGCAGCACGCTGCCACGGGCAAAGAGAAGGAGCCGTTGGCTTTGTGTTCGGGAAACGGTCGCGATGCAGGAGAGTTGGCACTGGCAGGAGCAGCGGGCCCGTTGTAAGACAAGTGTCACCATCTACCTGTGCTGAGGGTCGGAGGCCTGGCTGCTAAGGTGACAGAAGAGTATGACTATGGCAGGCAGGTGTGCTCCACACTGAGGAAGGAGTCTGGGCAGAAGGCAGGCCTGTCCTGTGTCTCTGGTCCCAAGGGGACAGCGTCTCCTTGACCACCTGTGCCTAGGGCAGACTTGGGCTTGCCACCAAGCGCCATAGCTTCAACTCGCAGAAACAGCTCCCTGGACGAACGGGCAGTCCGATGCCGTCTTCCTCCAAGATGTGACAACGTTGTTGGTGTCAGGAAGTGTGCCGGGGCAGCAGGGGGGACAGACCCAAACAGATCCCCAGCCCAGTGCACGGGCAGTGTGCAGGGTTCATGTCGACTCTCCTCTCCTGTGGGGAAGGCACTGGCTTAGTCCCCGATTCCACGAGAGCGCTAGTGCAAAAGGCCTAGCCTTGCCTATGCCAGGACATGAAGTGAGCATAGAGTGCCATCCTAGGCAACGCACGCTGCTGTTGGTTTTTGATTGTGCCTGCTTAGTTCAGTTGGTAAATCAGAGTCAGATCTGTAGGCTGCTGTGGCTGCTTGCCTTAGCCTAGTATTCGTAGGACGGTGGGAGAGCCCCGCATAGAGCGAAAGCCACTTTGCCCGGTCATCCCTTTTGGGAAGTCACAGCTTTCGTTGGGAAATCAGAGTCGCGTCTGAGGGATGCTGTTGCTGCTTGCCTGAGTTAGACTTCCCTGCAAATTGTAATAAACCCGCATGGAGCGAAATCATCTATGGCCAGGCCTCCTCTCTGAGAAAGCAGAGCATTCGTTGGGCAATCAGTGTCGGGTTTTTAGGAAGCTGCTGCTTCTTGCCTGAGCTATTCTGCTGAGGACAGTGCAAGATACCCGCATGGAGCGAAATTCCCTTTCACCTAGCATCCCCTCTGCCAGAGAGAGAAGCGTGGTTGCACCTCTGGAAAGGGCCTTAAGGAAAGGGACACGTCTGTCACCGTGCTCCCCAAGAGCAAGTCTGGGGAAGGTGCAGCACGCTGCCACGGGCAAAGAGAAGGAGCCGTTGGCTTTGTGTTCAGAAACGGTCGCGATGCAGGAGAGTTGGCACTGGCAGGAACAGTGGGCCCGTTGTAAGACAAGTGTCACCAGCTACTTGTGAAAACAGAGTCGCGTCTGAGGGATGCTGCTGCTGCTTCCCTGATCTAGTCTCCCCTGCACGTTGTCATAATCCCGCATGGAATGAAATCCTTCTATGCCCAGGCATCCTCTCTGGGAAAGCATAGCATTCGTTGGGCAATCAGAGTCGGGTTTGTGGGAAGCTGCTGCTTCTTGCCTGAGCTAGTCTGCTCAGGACAGTGCAAGATACCCGCATGGAGCGAAATTATCTTTTACCTAGCATCCCCTCTGCCAGAGAGAGAAGCGTGGTTGCACCTCTGGAAAGGGCCTTATGGAAAGGGACACGTCTGTCACTGTGCTCCCCAAGAGCAAGTCTGGGGAAGGTGCAGCACGCTGCCACGGGCAAAGAGAAGGAGCCGTTGGCTTTGTGTTCGGGAAACGTTCGCGATGCAGGAGAGTTGGCACTGGCAGGAACAGCGGGCCCGTTGTAAGACAAGTGTCACCATCTACCTGTGCTGAGGGTCGGAGGCCTGGCTGCTAAGGTGACAGAAGAGTATGACTATGGCAGGCAGGTGTGCTCCACACTGAGGAAGGAGTCTGGGCAGAAGGCAGGCCTGTCCTGTGTCTCTGGTCCCAAGGGGACAGCGTCTCCTTGACCACCTGTGCCTAGGGCAGACTTGGGCTTGCCACCAAGCGCCATAGCTTCAACTCGCAGAAACAGCTCCCTGGACGAACGGGCAGTCCGATGCCGTCTTACTCCAAGATGTGACAACGTTGTTGGTGTCAGGAAGTGTGCCGGGGTAGGAGGGGGGACAGACCCAAACAGATCCCCAGCCCAGTGCACGGGCAGTGTGCAGGGTTCATGTCGACTCTCCTCTCCTGTGGGGAAGGCACTGGCTTAGTCCCCGATTCCGCGCGAGCGCTAGTGCAAAAGGCCTAGCCTTGCCTATGCCAGGACATGAAGTGAGCATAGAGTGCCATCCTAGGCAACGCACGCTGCTGTTGGTTTTTGATTGTGCCTGCTTAGTTCAGTTGGTAAATCAGAGTCAGATCTGTAGGCTGCTGTGGCTGCTTGCCTTAGCCTAGTATTCGTAGGACGGTGGGAGAGCCCCGCATAGAGCGAAAGCCACTTTGCCCGGGCATCCCTTTTGGGAAGTCACAGCTTTCGTTGGGAAATCAGAGTCGCGTCTGAGGGATGCTGTTGCTGCTTGCCTGAGTTAGACTTCCCTGCAAATTGTAATAAACCCGCATGGAGCGAAATCATCTATGGCCAGGCCTCCTCTCTGAGAAAGCAGAGCTTCGTTGGGCAATCAGTGTCGGGTTTTTAGGAAGCTGCTGCTTCTTGCCTGAGCTATTCTGCTGAGGACAGTGCAAGATACCCGCATGGAGCGAAATTCCCTTTCACCTAGCATCCCCTCTGCCAGAGAGAGAAGCGTGGTTGCACCTCTGGAAAGGGCCTTAAGGAAAGGGACACGTCTGTCACCGTGCTCCCCAAGAGCAAGTCTGGGGAAGGTGCAGCACGCTGCCACGGGCAAAGAGAAGGAGCCGTTGGCTTTGTGTTCGGGAAACGGTCGCGATGCAGGAGAGTTGGCACTGGCAGGAACAGCGGGCCCGTTGTAAGACAAGTGTCACCATCTACCTGTGCTGAGGGACGGAGGCCTGGCTGCTAAGGTGACAGAAGAGTACGACTAGGGCAGGCACGCGTGCTCCACACTGAGGAAGGAGTCTGTGCAGAAGGCAGGCCGGTCCTGTGTCTCTGGTCCCAAGGGGACAGCGTCTCCTTGACCCCCTCTGCCTAGGGCAGACTTGGGCTTGCCACCAAGCGCCATAGCCGCAACTCGCAGAAACAGCTCCCTGGACGAACGGGCAGTCCGATGCCGTCTTCCTCCAAGATGTGACAACGTTGTTGGTGTCAGGAAGTGTGCCGGGGTAGCAGGGGGGACAGACCCAAACAGATCCCCATCCCCGTGCACGGGCAGTGTGCAGGGTTCATGTCGACTCTCCTCTCCTGTGGGGAAGGCACTGGCTTAGTCCCCGATTCCACGCGAGCGCTAGTGCAAAAGGCCTAGCCTTGCCTATGCCAGGACATGAAGTGAGCATAGAGTGCCATCCTAGGCAACGCACACTGCTGTAGGTTTGTGATTGACCCTGCTTAGTTCGGCTTGGCAGGGAGAACGCACGGCGCGAACATGGAGCCCCGGAAAGCAAGGCCCAAGATACACTAGCTCTCCCGCAGCTCTTCTTCTTTGAAGTGTCAGAGCGAATGCCCAAAGCCTTGCTGTGAAGCAGCAGCGAAGGGCAGTTCGCGCCAGCTGAAAACCTCTGCGAACGTATAGCAGTAGCTGGTAAATCAGAGTCGGATCTGATCTGTAGGCTTCTGTGGCTGCTTGCCTTAGCCTAGTATTCGTAGGACGGTGGGAGAGCCCCGCATAGAGCGAAAGCCTCTTTGCCCGGGCATCCCCTCTGGGAAGGCACAGCTTTCGTTGGGAAATCAGAGTCGCGTCTGAGGGATGCTGCTGCTGCTTCCCTGAGCTAGTCTCCCCTGCACGTTGTAATAAACCCGCATGGAACGAAATCCTTCTATGCCCAAGCATCCTCTCTGGGAAAGCATAGCATTCGTTGGGCAATCAGAGTCGGGTTTGTGAGAAGTTGCTGCTTCTTGCCTGAGCTACTCTGCTCAGGACAGTGCAAGATACCCGCATGGAGCGAAATTTTCTTTCACCTAGCATCCCCTCTGCCAGAGAGAGAAGCGTGGTTGCACCTCTGGAAAGGGCCTTAAGGAAAGGGACACGTCTGTCACCGTGCTCCCCAAGAGCAAGTCTGGGGAAGGTGCAGCACGCTGCCACGGGCAAAGAGAAGGAGCCGTTGGCTTTGTGTTCGGGAAACGGTCGCGATGCAGGAGAGTTGGCACTGGCAGGAACAGCGGGCCCGTTGTAAGACAAGTGTCACCATCTACCTGTGCTGAGGGTCGGAGGCCTGGCTGCTAAGGTGACAGAAGAGTATGACTATGGCAGGCAGGTGTGCTCCACACTGAGGAAGGAGTCTGGGCAGAAGGCAGGCCTGTCCTGTGTCTCTGGTCCCAAGGGGACAGCGTCTCCTTGACCACCTGTGCCTAGGGCAGACTTGGGCTTGCCACCAAGCGCCATAGCTTCAACTCGCAGAAACAGCTCCCTGGACGAACGGGCAGTCCGATGCCGTCTTCCTCCAAGATGTGACAACGTTGTTGGTGTCAGGAAGTGTGCCGGGGCAGCAGGGGGGACAGACCCAAACAGATCCCCAGCCCAGTGCACGGGCAGTGTGCAGGGTTCATGTCGACTCTCCTCTCCTGTGGGGAAGGCACTGGCTTAGTCCCCGATTCCACGAGAGCGCTAGTGCAAAAGGCCTAGCCTTGCCTATGCCAGGACATGAAGTGAGCATAGAGTGCCATCCTAGGCAACGCACGCTGCTGTTGGTTTTTGATTGTGCCTGCTTAGTTCAGTTGGTAAATCAGAGTCAGATCTGTAGGCTGCTGTGGCTGCTTGCCTTAGCCTAGTATTCGTAGGACGTTGGGAGAGCCCCGCATAGAGCGAAAGCCACTTTGCCCGGGCATCCCCTTTGGGAAGTCACAGCTTTCGTTGGGAAATCAGAGTCGCTTCTGAGGGATGCTGTTGCTGCTTGCCTGAGTTAGACTTCCCTGCAAATTGTAATAAACCCGCATGGAGCGAAATCATCTATGGCCAGGCCTCCTCTCTGAGAAAGCAGAGCATTCGTTGGGCAATCAGTGTCGGGTTTTTAGGAAGCTGCTGCTTCTTGCCTGAGCTATTCTGCTGAGGACAGTGCAAGATACCCGCATGGAGCGAAATTCCCTTTCACCTAGCATCCCCTCTGCCAGAGAGAGAAGCGTGGTTGCACCTCTGGAAAGGGGCTTAAGGAAAGGGACACGTCTGTCACCGTGCTCCCCAAGAGCAAGTCTGGGGAAGGTGCAGCACGCTGCCACGGGCAAAGAGAAGGAGCCGTTGGCTTTGTGTTCAGAAACGGTCGCGATGCAGGAGAGTTGGCACTGGCAGGAACAGCGGGCCCGTTGTAAGACAAGTGTCACCAGCTACTTGTGAAAACAGAGTCGCGTCTGAGGGATGCTGCTGCTGCTTCCCTGATCTAGTCTCCCCTGCACGTTGTCATAATCCCGCATGGAATGAAATCCTTCTATGCCCAGGCATCCTCTCTGGGAAAGCATAGCATTCGTTGGGCAATCAGAGTCGGGTTTGTGAGAAGTTGCTGCTTCTTGCCTGAGCTACTCTGCTCAGGACAGTGCAAGATACCCGCATGGAGCGAAATTTTCTTTCACCTAGCATCCCCTCTGCCAGAGAGAGAAGCGTGGTTGCACCTCTGGAAAGGGCCTTAAGGAAAGGGACACGTCTGTCACCGTGCTCCCCAAGAGCAAGTCTGGGGAAGGTGCAGCACGCTGCCACGGGCAAAGAGAAGGAGCCGTTGGCTTTGTGTTCGGGAAACGGTCGCGATGCAGGAGAGTTGGCACTGGCAGGAACAGCGGGCCCGTTGTAAGACAAGTGTCACCATCTACCTGTGCTGAGGGATGGAGGCCTGGCTGCTAAGGTGACAGTAGAGTACGACTAGGGCAGGCACGCGTGCTCCACACTGAGGAAGGAGTCTGTGCAGAAGGCAGGCCGGTCCTGTGTCTCTGGTCCCAAGGGGACAGCGTCTCCTTGACCCCCTCTGCCTAGGGCAGAATTGGGCTTGCCACCAAGCGCCATAGCCGCAACTCGCAGAAACAGCTCCCTGGACGAACGGGCAGTCCGATGCCGTCTTCCTCCAAGATGTGACAACGTTGTTGGTGTCAGGAAGTGTGCCGGGGTAGGAGGGGGGACAGACCCAAACAGATCCCCATCCCCGTGCACGGGCAGTGTGCAGGGTTCATGTCGACTCTCCTCTCCTGTGGGGAAGGCACTGGCTTAGTCCCCGATTCCACGCGAGCTCTAGTGCAAAAGGCCTAGCCTTGCCTGTGCCAGGACATGAAGTGAGCATAGAGTGCCATCCTAGGCAACGCACACTGCTGTAGGTTTGTGATTGACCCTGCTTAGTTCGTCTTGGCAGGGAGAACGCACGGCGCGAACATGGAGCCCCGGAAAGCAAGGCCCAAGATACACTAGCTCTCCCGCAGCTCCTCTTCTTTGAAGTGTCAGAGCGAATGCCCAAAGCCTTGCTGTGAAGCAGCAGCGAAGGGCAGTTCGCGCCAGCTGAAAACCTCTGCGAACGTATAGCAGTAGCTGGTAAATCAGAGTCGGATCTGTAGGCTGCTGTGGCTGCTTGCCTTAGCCTAGTATTCGTAGGACGGTGGGAGAGCCCCGCATAGAGCGAAAGCCTCTTTGCCCGGGCATCCCCTCTGGGAAGGCACAGCTTTCGTTGGGAAATCAGAGTCGCGTCTGAGGGATGCTGCTGCTGCTTCCCTGAGCTAGTCTCCCCTGCACGTTGTAATAAACCCGCATGGAACGAAATCCTTCTATGCCCAGGCATCCTCTCTGGGAAAGCATAGCATTCGTTGGGCAATCAGAGTCGGGTTTGTGGGAAGCTGCTGCTTCTTGCCTGAGCTACTCTGCTCAGGACAGTGCAAGATACCCGCATGGAGCGAAATTTTCTTTCACCTAGCATCCCCTCTGCCAGAGAGAGAAGCGTGGTTGCACCTCTGGAAAGGGCCTTAAGGAAAGGGACACGTCTGTCACCGTGCTCCCCAAGAGCAAGTCTGGGGAAGGTGCAGCACGCTGCCACGGGCAAAGAGGAGCCCTTGGCTTTGTGGTCGGGGCACGGTCGCGAAGAAGGAGAGATGGCACTGGCAGGAACAGCCGGCCTGTTGTAAGACAAGAGTCACCAGCTACTTGTGAAAACAGAGTCGCGTCTGAGGTATGCTGCCGCTGCTTCCCTGATCTAGTCTCCCTTGCACGTTGTAATAATCCCGCATGGAACGAAATCCTTCTATGCCCAGGCATCCTCTGTGGGAAAGCATAGCATTCGTTGGGCAATCAGAGTCGGGTTTGTGGGAAGCTGCTGCTTCTTGCCTGAGCTACTCTGCTCAGGACAGTGCAAGATACCCGCATGGAGAGAAATTCCCTTTCACCTAGCATCCCCTCTGCCAGAGAGAGAAGCGTGGTTGCACCTCTGGAAAGGGGCTTAAGGAAAGGGACACGTCTGTCACCGTGCTCCCCAAGAGCAAGTCTGGGGAAGGTGCAGCACGCTGCCACGGGCAAAGAGAAGGAGCCGTTGGCTTTGTGTTCGGGAAACGTTCGCGATGCAGGAGAGTTGGCACTGGCAGGAACAGCGGGCCCGTTGTAAGACAAGTGTCACCATCTACCTGTGCTGAGGGTCGGAGGCCTGGCTGCTAAGGTGACAGAAGAGTATGACTATGGCAGGCAGGTGTGCTCCACACTGAGGAAGGAGTCTGGGCAGAAGGCAGGCCTGTCCTGTGTCTCTGGTCCCAAGGGGACAGCGTCTCCTTGACCAAGTGTGCCCAGGGCAGACTTGGGCTTGCCACCAAGCGCCATAGCTTCAACTCGCAGAAACAGCTCCCTGGACGAACGGGCAGTCCGATGCTGTCTTCCTCAAGATGTGACAACGTTGTTGGTGTCAGGAAGTGTGCCGGGGTAGGAGGGGGGACAGACCCAAACAGATCCCCAGCCCAGTGCACGGGCAGTGTGCAGGGTTCATGTCGACTCTCCTCTCCTGTGGGGAAGGCACTGGCTTAGTCCCCGATTCCGCGCGAGCGCTAGTGCAAAAGGCCGAGCCTTGCCTATGCCAGGACATGAAGTGAGCATAGAGTGCCATCCTAGGCAACGCACGCTGCTGTTGGTTTTTGATTGTGCCTGCTTAGTTCAGTTGGTAAATCAGAGTCAGATCTGTAGGCTGCTGTGGCTGCTTGCCTTAGCCTAGTATTCGTAGGACGGTGGGAGAGCCCCGCATAGAGCGAAAGCCACTTTGCCCGGGCATCCCTTTTGGGAAGTCACAGCTTTCGTTGGGAAATCAGAGTCGCGTCTGAGGGATGCTGTTGCTGCTTGCCTGAGTTAGACTTCCCTGCAAATTGTAATAAACCCGCATGGAGCGAAATCATCTATGGCCAGGCCTCCTCTCTGAGAAAGCAGAGCTTCGTTGGGCAATCAGTGTCGGGTTTTTAGGAAGCTGCTGCTTCTTGCCTGAGCTATTCTGCTGAGGACAGTGCAAGATACCCGCATGGAGCGAAATTCCCTTTCACCTAGCATCCCCTCTGCCAGAGAGAGAAGCGTGGTTGCACCTCTGGAAAGGGCCTTAAGGAAAGGGACACGTCTGTCACCGTGCTCCCCAAGAGCAAGTCTGGGGAAGGTGCAGCACGCTGCCACGGGCAAAGAGAAGGAGCCGTTGGCTTTGTGTTCGGGAAACGGTCGCGATGCAGGAGAGTTGGCACTGGCAGGAACAGCGGGCCCGTTGTAAGACAAGTGTCACCATCTACCTGTGCTGAGGTACGGAGGCCTGGCTGCTAAGGTGACAGAAGAGGGCGACTAGGGCAGGCACGCGTGCTCCACACTGAGGAAGGAGTCTGTGCAGAAGGCAGGCCGGTCCTGTGTCTCTGGTCCCAAGGGGACAGCGTCTCCTTGACCCCCTCTGCCTAGGGCAGACTTGGGCTTGCCACCAAGCGCCATAGCCGCAACTCGCAGAAACAGCTCCCTGGATGAACGGGCAGTCCGATGCCGTCTTCCTCCAAGATGTGACAACGTTGTAGGTGTCAGGAAGTGTGCCGGGGTAGGAGGGGGGACAGACCCAAACAGATCCCCATCCCCGTGCACGGGCAGTGTGCAGGGTTCATGTAGACTCTCCTCTCCTGTGGGGAAGGCACTGGCTTAGTCCCCGATTCCACGCGAGCTCTAGTGCAAAAGGCCTAGCCTTGCCTATGCCATTACATGAAGTGAGCATAGAGTGCCATCCTAGGCAACGCACACTGCTGTAGGTTTGTGATTGACCCTGCTTAGTTCGGCTTGGCAGGGAGAACGCACGGCGCGAACATGGACCCCCGGAAAGCAAGGCCCAAGATACACTAGCTCTCCCGCAGCTCTTCTTCTTTGAAGTGTCAGAGCGAATGCCCAAAGCCTTGCTGTGAAGCAGCAGCGAAGGGCAGTTCGCGCCAGCTGAAAACCTCTGCGAACGTATAGCAGTAGCTGGTAAATCAGAGTCGGATCTGTAGGCTGCTGTGGCTGCTTGCCTTAGCCTAGTATTCATAGGACGGTGGGAGAGCCCCGCATAGAGCGAAAGCCTCTTTGCCCGGGCATCCCCTCTGGGAAGGCACAGCTTTCGTTGGGAAATCAGAGTCGCGTCTGAGGGATGCTGCTGCTGCTTCCCTGAGCTAGTCTCCCCTGCACGTTGTACTAAACCCGCATGGAACGAAATCCTTCTATGCCCAGGCATCCTCTCTGGGAAAGCATAGCATTCGTTGGGCAATCAGAGTCGGGTTTGTGGGAAGCTGCTGCTTCTTGCCTGAGCTACTCTGCTCAGGACAGTGCAAGATACCCGCATGGAGCGAAATTTTCTTTCACCTAGCATCCCCTCTGCCAGAGAGAGAAGCGTGGTGCACCTCTGGAAAGGGCCTTAAGGAAAAGGACACGTCTGTCACCGTGCTCCCCAAGAGCAAGTCTGGGGAAGGTGCAGCACGCTGCCACGGGCAAAGAGGAGCCCTTGGCTTTGTGGTCGGGGCACGGTCGCGAAGCAGGAGAGATAGCACTGGCAGGATAAGCGGGCCTGTTGTAAGACAAGAGTCACCAGCTACTTGTGAAACAGAGTCGCGTCTGAGGTATGCTGCTGCTGCTTCCCTGATCTAGTCTCCCCTGCACGTTGTAATAATCCCGCATGGATCGAAATCCTTCTATGCCCAGGCATCCTCTCTGGGAAAGCATAGCATTCGTTGGGCAATCAGAGTCGGGTTTGTGGGAAGCTGCTGCTTCTTGCCTGAGCTAGTCTGCTCAGGACAGTGCAAGATACCCGCATGGAGCGAAATTTTCTTTCACCTAGCATCCCCTCTGCCAGAGAGAGAAGCGTGGTTGCACCTCTGGAAAGGGCCTTAAGGAAAGGGACACGTCTGTCACCGTGCTCCCTAAGAGCAAGTCTGGGGAAGGTGCAGCACGCTGCCACGGGCAAAGAGAAGGAGCCGTTGGCTTTGTGTTCGGGAAACGGTCGCGATGCAGGAGAGTTGGCACTGGCAGGAACAGCGGGCCCGTTGTAAGACAAGTGTCACCAGCTACTTGTGAAAACAGAGTCGCGTCTGAGGGATGCTGCTGCTGCTTCCCTGATCTAGTCTCCCCTGCACGTTGTAATAATCCCGCCTGGAATGAAATCCTTCTATCTCCAGGCATCCTCTCTGGGAAAGCATAGCATTCGTTGGGCAATCAGAGTCGGGTTTGTGGGAAGCTGCTGCTTCTTGCCTGAGCTAGTCTGCTCAGGACAGTGCAAGATACCCGCATGGAGCGAAATTATCTTTTACCTAGCATCCCCTCTGCCAGAGAGAGAAGCGTGGTTGCACCTCTGGAAAGGGCCTTATGGAAAGGGACACGTCTGTCACTGTGCTCCCCAAGAGCAAGTCTGGGGAAGGTGCAGCACGCTGCCACGGGCAAAGAGAAGGAGCCGTTGGCTTTGTGTTCGGGAAACGGTCGCGATGAAGGAGAGTTGGCACTGGCAGGAACAGCGGGCCCGTTGTAAGACAAGTGTCACCATCTACCTGTGCTGAGGGTCGGAGGCCTGGCTGCTAAGGTGACAGAAGAGTATGACTATGGCAGGCAGGTGTGCTCCACACTGAGGAAGGAGTCTGGGCAGAAGGCAGGCCTGTCCTGTGTCTCTGGTCCCAAGGGGACAGCGTCTCCTTGACCACCTGTGCCTAGGGCAGACTTGGGCTTGCCACCAAGCGCCATAGCTTCAACTCGCAGAAACAGCTCCCTGGACGAACGGGCAGTCCGATGCCGTCTTCCTCCAAGATGTGACAACGTTGTTGGTGTCAGGAAGTGTGCCGGGGTAGGAGGGGGGACAGACCCAAACAGATCCCCAGCCCAGTGCACGGGCAGTGTGCAGGGTTCATGTCGACTCTCCTCTCCTGTGGGGAAGGCAGTGGCTTAGTCCCCGATTCCACACGAGCGCTAGTGCAAAAGGCCTAGCCTTGCCTATGACAGGACATGAAGTGAGCATAGAGTGCCATCCTAGGCAACACACGCTGCTGTTGGTTTTTGATTGTGCCTGCTTAGTTCAGTTGGTAAATCAGAGTCAGATCTGTAGGCTGCTGTGGCTGCTTGCCTTAGCCTAGTATTCGTAGGACGGTGGGAGAGCCCCGCATAGAGCGAAAGCCACTTTGCCCGGGCATCCCCTTTGGGAAGTCACAGCTTTCGTTGGGAAATCAGAGTCGCGTCTGAGGGATGCTGTTGCTGCTTGCCTGAGTTAGACTTCCCTGCAAATTGTAATAAACCCGCATGGAGCGAAATCATCTATGGCCAGGCCTCCTCTCTGAGAAAGCAGAGCATTCGTTGGGCAATCAGTGTCGGGTTTTTAGGAAGCTGCTGCTTCTTGCCTGAGCTATTCTGCTGAGGATAGTGCAAGATACCCGCATGGAGCGAAATTCCCTTTCACCTAGCATCCCCTCTGCCAGAGAGAGAAGCGTGGTTGCACCTCTGGAAAGGGGCTTAAGGAAAGGGACACGTCTGTCACCGTGCTCCCCAAGAGCAAGTCTGGGGAAGGTGCAGCACGCTGCCACGGGCAAAGAGAAGGAGCCGTTGGCTTTGTGTTCGGGAAACGGTCGCGATGCAGGAGAGTTGGCCCTGGCAGGAACAGCGGGCCCGTTGTAAGACAAGTGTCACCATCTACCTGTGCTGAGGGACGGAGGCCTGGCTGCTAAGGTGACAGAAGAGTACGACTAGGGCAGGCACGCGTGCTCCACACTGAGGAAGGAGTCTGTGCAGAAGGCAGGCCGGTCCTGTGTCTCTGGTCCCAAGGGGACAGCGTCTCCTTGACCCCCTCTGCCTAGGGCAGACTTGGGCTTGCCACCAAGCGCCATAGCCGCAACTCGCAGAAACAGCTCCCTGGACGAACGGGCAGTCCGATGCCGTCTTCCTCCAAGATGTGACAACGTTGTAGGTGTCAGGAAGTGTGCCGGGGTAGGAGGGGGGACAGACCCAAACAGATCCCCATCCCCGTGCACGGGCAGTGTGCAGGGTTCATGTCGACTCTCCTCTCCTGTGGGGAAGGCACTGGCTTAGTCCCCGATTCCACGCGAGCGCTAGTGCAAAAGGCCTAGCCTTGCCTATGCCAGGACATGAAGTGAGCATAGAGTGCCATCCTAGGCAACGCACACTGCTGTAGGTTTGTGATTGACCCTGCTTAGTTCGGCTTGGCAGGGAGAATGCACGGCGCGAACATGGAGCCCCGGAAAGCAAGGCCCAAGATACACTAGCTCTCCCGCAGCTCTTCTTCTTTGAAGTGTCAGAGCGAATGCCCAAAGCCTTGCTGTGAAGCAGCAGCGAAGGGCAGTTCGCGCCAGCTGAAAACCTCTGCGAACGTATAGCAGTAGCTGGTAAATCAGAGTCGGATCTGTAGGCTTCTGTGGCTGCTTGCCTTAGCCTAGTATTCGTAGGACGGTGGGAGAGCCCCGCATAGAGCGAAAGCCTCTTTGCCCGGGCATCCCCTCTGGGAAGGCACAGCTTTCGTTGGGAAATCAGAGTCGCGTCTGAGGGATGCTGCTGCTGCTTCCCTGAGCTAGTCTCCCCTGCACGTTGTAATAAACCCGCATGGAACGAAATCCTTCTATGCCCAAGCATCCTCTCTGGGAAAGCATAGCATTCGTTGGGCAATCAGAGTCGGGTTTGTGAGAAGTTGCTGCTTCTTGCCTGAGCTACTCTGCTCAGGACAGTGCAAGATACCCGCATGGAGCGAAATTTTCTTTCACCTAGCATCCCCTCTGCCAGAGAGAGAAGCGTGGTTGCACCTCTGGAAAGGGCCTTAAGGAAAGGGACACGTCTGTCACCGTGCTCCCCAAGAGCAAGTCTGGGGAAGGTGCAGCACGCTGCCACGGGCAAAGAGAAGGAGCCGTTGGCTTTGTGTTCGGGAAACGGTCGCGATGCAGGAGAGTTGGCACTGGCAGGAACAGCGGGCCCGTTGTAAGACAAGTGTCACCATCTACCTGTGCTGAGGGTCGGAGGCCTGGCTGCTAAGGTGACAGAAGAGTATGACTATGGCAGGCAGGTGTGCTCCACACTGAGGAAGGAGTCTGGGCAGAAGGCAGGCCTGTCCTGTGTCTCTGGTCCCAAGGGGACAGCGTCTCCTTGACCACCTGTGCCTAGGGCAGACTTGGGCTTGCCACCAAGCGCCATAGCTTCAACTCGCAGAAACAGCTCCCTGGACGAACGGGCAGTCCGATGCCGTCTTCCTCCAAGATGTGACAACGTTGTTGGTGTCAGGAAGTGTGCCGGGGCAGCAGGGGGGACAGACCCAAACAGATCCCCAGCCCAGTGCACGGGCAGTGTGCAGGGTTCATGTCGACTCTCCTCTCCTGTGGGGAAGGCACTGGCTTAGTCCCCGATTCCACGAGAGCGCTAGTGCAAAAGGCCTAGCCTTGCCTATGCCAGGACATGAAGTGAGCATAGAGTGCCATCCTAGGCAACGCACGCTGCTGTTGGTTTTTGATTGTGCCTGCTTAGTTCAGTTGGTAAATCAGAGTCAGATCTGTAGGCTGCTTAGGCTGCTTGCCTTAGCCTAATATTCGTAGGACGTTGGGAGAGCCCCGCATAGAGCGAAAGCCACTTTGCCCGGGCATCCCCTTTGGGAAGTCACAGCTTTCGTTGGGAAATCAGAGTCGCTTCTGAGGGATGCTGTTGCTGCTTGCCTGAGTTAGACTTCCCTGCAAATTGTAATAAACCCGCATGGAGCGAAATCATCTATGGCCAGGCCTCCTCTCTGAGAAAGCAGAGCATTCGTTGGGCAATCAGTGTCGGGTTTTTAGGAAGCTGCTGCTTCTTGCCTGAGCTATTCTGCTGAGGACAGGGCAAGATACCCGCATGGAGCGAAATTCCCTTTCACCTAGCATCCCCTCTGCCAGAGAGAGAAGCGTGGTTGCACCTCTGGAAAGGGCCTTAAGGAAAGGGACACGTCTGTCACCGTGCTCCCCAAGAGCAAGTCTAGGGAAGGTGCAGCACGCTGCCACGGGCAAAGAGAAGGAGCCGTTGGCTTTGTGTTCAGAAACGGTCGCGATGCAGGAGAGTTGGCACTGGCAGGAACAGTGGGCCCGTTGTAAGACAAGTGTCACCAGCTACTTGTGAAAACAGAGTCGCGTCTGAGGGATGCTGCTGCTGCTTCCCTGATCTAGTCTCCCCTGCACGTTGTCATAATCCCGCATGGAATGAAATCCTTCTATGCCAAGGCATCCTCTCTGGGAAAGCATAGCATTCGTTGGGCAATCAGAGTCGGGTTTGTGGGAAGCTGCTGCTTCTTGCCTGAGCTAGTCTGCTCAGGACAGTGCAAGATACCCGCATGGAGCGAAATTATCTTTTACCTAGCATCCCCTCTGCCAGAGAGAGAAGCGTGGTTGAACCTCTGGAAAGGGCCTTATGGAAAGGGACACGTCTGTCACTGTGCTCCCCAAGAGCAAGTCTGGGGAAGGTGCAGCACGCTGCCACGGGCAAAGAGAAGGAGCCGTTGGCTTTGTGTTCGGGAAACGGTCGCGATGCAGGAGAGTTGGCACTGGCAGGAACAGCGGGCCCGTTGTAAGACAAGTGTCACCATCTACCTGTGCTGAGGGTCGGAGGCCTGGCTGCTAAGGTGACAGAAGAGTATGACTATGGCAGGCAGGTGTGCTCCACACTGAGGAAGGAGTCTGGGCAGAAGGCAGGCCTGTCCTGTGTCTCTGGTCCCAAGGGGACAGCGTCTCCTTGACCACCTGTGCCTAGGGCAGACTTGGGCTTGCCACCAAGCGCCATAGCTTCAACTCGCAGAAACAGCTCCCTGGACGAACGGGCAGTCCGATGCTGTCTTCCTCAAGATGTGACAACGTTGTTGGTGTCAGGAAGTGTGCCGGGGTTGCAGGGGGGACAGACCCAAACAGATCCCCAGCCCAGTGCACGGGCAGTGTGCAGGGTTCATGTCGACTCTCCTCTCCTGTGGGGAAGGCACTGGCTTAGTCCCCGATTCCGCGCGAGCGCTAGTGCAAAAGGCCTAGCCTTGCCTATGCCAGGACATGAAGTGAGCATAGAGTGCCATCCTAGGCAACGCACGCTGCTGTTGGTTTTTGATTGTGCCTGCTTAGTTCAGTTGGTAAATCAGAGTCAGATCTGTAGGCTGCTGTGGCTGCTTGCCTTAGCCTAGTATTCGTAGGACGGTGGGAGAGCCCCGCATAGAGCGAAAGCCACTTTGCCCGGGCATCCCTTTTGGGAAGTCACAGCTTTCGTTGGGAAATCAGAGTCGCGTCTGAGGGATGCTGTTGCTGCTTGCCTGAGTTAGACTTCCCTGCAAATTGTAATAAACCCGCATGGAGCGAAATCATCTATGGCCAGGCCTCCTCTCTGAGAAAGCAGAGCTTCGTTGGGCAATCAGTGTCGGGTTTTTAGGAAGCTGCTGCTTCTTGCCTGAGCTATTCTGCTGAGGACAGTGCAAGATACCCGCATGGAGCGAAATTCCCTTTCACCTAGCATCCCCTCTGCCAGAGAGAGAAGCGTGGTTGCACCTCTGGAAAGGGCCTTAAGGAATGGGACACGTCTGTCACCGTGCTCCCCAAGAGCAAGTCTGGGGAAGGTGCAGCACGCTGCCACGGGCAAAGAGAAGGAGCCGTTGGCTTTGTGTTCGGGAAACGGTCGCGATGCAGGAGAGTTGGCACTGGCAGGAACAGCGGGCCCGTTTTAAGACAAGTGTCACCATCTACCTGTGCTGAGGGATGGAGGCCTGGCTGCTAAGGTGACAGTAGAGTAGGACTAGGGCAGGCACGCGTGCTCCACACTGAGGAAGGAGTCTGTGCAGAAGGCAGGCCTGTCCTGTGTCTCTGGTCCCAAGGGGACAGCGTCTCCTTGACCCCCTCTGCCTAGGGCAGACTTGGGCTTGCCACCAAGCGCCATAGCCGCAACTCGCAGAAACAGCTCCCTGGACGAACGGGCAGTCCGATGCCGTCTTCCTCCAAGATGTGACAACGTTGTTGGTGTCAGGAAGTGTGCCGGGGTAGCAGGGGGGACAGACCCAAACAGATCCCCATCCCCGTGCACGGGCAGTGTGCAGGGTTCATGTCGACTCTCCTCTCCTGTGGGGAAGGCACTGGCTTAGTCCCCGATTCCACGCGAGCGCTAGTGCAAAAGGCCTAGCCTTGCCTATGCCAGGACATGAAGTGAGCATAGAGTGCCATCCTAGGCAACGCACACTGCTGTAGGTTTGTGATTGACCCTGCTTAGTTCGGCTTGGCAGGGAGAACGCACGGCGCGAACATGGAGCCCCGGAAAGCAAGGCCCAAGATACACTAGCTCTCCCGCAGCTCTTCTTCTTTGAAGTGTCAGAGCGAATGCCCAAAGCCTTGCTGTGAAGCAGCAGCGAAGGGCAGTTCGCGCCAGCTGAAAACCTCGGCGAACGTATAGCAGTAGCTGGTAAATCAGAGTCGGATCTGTAGGCTGCTGTGGCTGCTTGCCTTAGCCTAGTATTCGTAGGACGGTGGGAGAGCCCCGCATAGAGCGAAAGCCTCTTTGCCCGGGCATCCCCTCTGGGAAGGCACAGCTTTCGTTGGGAAATCAGAGTCACATCTGAGGGATGCTGCTGCTGCTTCCCTGATCTAGTCTCCCCTGCACGTTGTAATAAACCCGCATGGAACGAAATCCTTCTATGCCCAGGCATCCGATCTGGGAAAGCAGAGCATTCGTTGGGCAATCAGAGTCGGGTTTGTGGGAAGCTGCTGCTTCTTGCCTGAGCTACTCTGCTCAGGACAGTGCAAGATACCGGCATGGAGCGAAATATTCTTTCACCTAGCATCCCATATGCCAGAGAGAGAAGCGTGGTTGCACCTCTGGAAAGGGCCTTAAGGAAAGGGACACGTCTGTCACCGTGCTCCCCAAGAGCAAGTCTGGGGAAGGTGCATCACGCTGCCACGGGCAAAGAGAAGGAGCCGTTGGCTCTGTGTTCGGGAAACTGTCACGATGCAGGAGAGTTGGCACTGGCAGGAACAGCGGGCCCGTTGTAAGACAAGTGTCACCAGCTACTTGTGAAAACAGAGTCGCGTCTGAGGGATGCTGCTGCTGCTTCCCTGATCTAGTCTCCCCTGCACGTTGTAATAATCCCGCCTGGAATGAAATCCTTCTATGCCCAGGCATCCTCTCTGGGAAAGCATAGCATTCGTTAGGCATTCAGAGTCGGGTTTGTGGGAAGCTGCTGCTTCTTGCCTGAGCTAGTCTGCTCAGGACAGTGCAAGATACCCGCATGGAGCGAAATTATCTTTTACCTAGCATCCCCTCTGCCAGAGAGAGAAGCGTGGTTGAACCTCTGGAAAGGGCCTTATGGAAAGGGACACGTCTGTCACTGTGCTCCCCAAGAGCAAGTCTGGGGTAGGTGCATCACGCTGCCACGGGCAAAGAGAAGGAGCCGTTGGCTTTGTGTTCGGGAAACGGTCGCGATGAAGGACAGTTGGCACTGGCAAGAAGAGCGGGCCCGTTGTAAGACAAGTGTCACCATCTACCTGTGCTGAGGGTCGGAGGCCTGGCTGCTAAGGTGACAGAAGAGTATGACTATGGCAGGCAGGTGTGCTCCACACTGAGGAAGGAGTCTGGGCAGAAGGCAGGCCTGTCTTGTGTCTCTGGTCCCAAGGGGACAGCGTCTCCTTGACCCCCTCTGCCTAGGGCAGACTTGGGCTTGCCACCAAGCGCCATAGCTTCAACTCGCAGAAACAGCTCCCTGGACGAACGGGCAGTCCGATGCCTTCTTACTCCAAGATGTGACAACGTTGTTGGTGTCAGGAAGTGTGCCGGGGTAGCAGGGGGGACAGACCCAAACAGATCCCCAGCCCAGTGCACGGGCAGTGTGCAGGGTTCATGTCGACTCTCCTCTCCTGTGGGGAAGGCACTGGCTTAGTCCCCGAATCCACACGAGCGCTAGTGCAAAAGGCCTAGCCTTGCCTATGCCAGGACATGAAGTGAGCATAGAGTGCCATCCTAGGCAACGAACGCTGCTGTTGGTTTTTGATTGTGCCTGCTTAGTTCAGTTGGTAAATCAGAGTCAGATCTGTAGGCTGCTGTGGCTGCTTGCCTTAGCCTAGTATTCGTAGGACGGTGGGAGAGCCCCGCATAGAGCGAAAGCCACTTTGCCCGGGCATCCCCTTTGGGAAGGCACAGCTTTCGTTGGGAAATCAGAGTCGCTTCTGAGGGATGCTGTTGCTGCTTGCCTGAGTTAGACTTCCCTGCAAATTGTAATAAACCCGCATGGAGCGAAATCATCTATGGCCAGGCCTCCTCTCTGAGAAAGCAGAGCATTCGTTGGGCAATCAGTGTCGGGTTTTTAGGAAGCTGCTGCTTCTTGCCTGAGCTATCCTGCTGAGGACAGTGCAAGATACCCGCATGGATTGAAATTCCCTTTCACCTAGCATCCCCTCTGCCAGAGAGAGAAGCGTGGTTGCACCTCTGGAAAGGGCCTTAAGGAAAGGGACACGTCTGTCACCGTGCTCCCCAAGAGCAAGTCTGGGGAAGGTGCAGCACGCTGCCACGGGCAAAGAGAAGGAGCCGTTGGCTTTGTGTTCGGGAAACGGTCGCGATGCAGGAGAGTTGGCACTGGCAGGAACAGCGGGCCCGTTGTAAGACAAGTGTCACCATCTACCTGTGCTGAGGGACGGAGGCCTGGCTGCTAAGGTGACAGAAGAGTACGACTAGGGCAGGCACGCGTGCTCCACACTGAGGAAGGAGTCTGTGCAGAAGGCAGGCCGGTCCTGTGTCTCTGGTCCCAAGGGGACAGCGTCTCCTTGACCCCCTCTGCCTAGGGCTGACTTGGGCTTGCCACCAAGCGCCATAGCCGCAACTCGCAGAAACAGCTCCCTGGACGAACGGGCAGTCCGATGCCGTCTTCCTCCAAGATGTGACAACGTTGTTGGTGTCAGGAAGTGTGCCGGGGTAGCAGGGGGGACAGACCCAAACAGATCCCCATCCCCGTGCACGGGCAGTGTGCAGGGTTCATGTCGACTCTCCTCTCCTGTGGGGAAGCCACTGGCTTAGTCCCCGATTCCACGCGAGCGCTAGTGCAAAAGGCCTAGCCTTGCCTATGCCAGGACATGAAGTGAGCATAGAGTGCCATCCTAGGCAACGCACACTGCTGTAGGTTTGTGATTGACCCTGCTTAGTTCGGCTTGGCAGGGAGAATGCACGGCGCGAACATGGAGCCCCGGAAAGCAAGGCCCAAGATACACTAGCTCTCCCGCAGCTCTTCTTCTTTGAAGTGTCAGAGCGAATGCCCAAAGCCTTGCTGTGAAGCAGCAGCGAAGGGCAGTTCGCGCCAGCTGAAAACCTCTGCGAACGTATAGCAGTAGCTGGTAAATCAGAGTCGGATCTGTAGGCTTCTGTGGCTGCTTGCCTTAGCCTAGTATTCGTAGGACGGTGGGAGAGCCCCGCATAGAGCGAAAGCCTCTTTGCCCGGGCATCCCCTCTGGGAAGGCACAGCTTTCGTTGGGAAATCAGAGTCGCGTCTGAGGGATGCTGCTGCTGCTTCCCTGAGCTAGTCTCCCCTGCACGTTGTAATAAACCCGCATGGAACGAAATCCTTCTATGCCCAAGCATCCTCTCTGGGAAAGCATAGCATTCATTGGGCAATCAGAGTCGGGTTTGTGAGAAGTTGCTGCTTCTTGCCTGAGCTACTCTGCTCAGGACAGTGCAAGATACCCGCATGGAGCGAAATTTTCTTTCACCTAGCATCCCCTCTGCCAGAGAGAGAAGCGTGGTTGCACCTCTGGAAAGGGCCTTAAGGAAAGGGACACGTCTGTCACCGTGCTCCCCAAGAGCAAGTCTGGGGAAGGTGCAGCACGCTGCCACGGGCAAAGAGAAGGAGCCGTTGGCTTTGTGTTCGGGAAACGGTCGCGATGCAGGAGAGTTGGCACTGGCAGGAACAGCGGGCCCGTTGTAAGACAAGTGTCACCATCTACCTGTGCTGAGGGTCGGAGGCCTGGCTGCTAAGGTGACAGAAGAGTATGACTATGGCAGGCAGGTGTGCTCCACACTGAGGAAGGAGTCTGGGCAGAAGGCAGGCCTGTCCTGTGTCTCTGGTCCCAAGGGGACAGCGTCTCCTTGACCACCTGTGCCTAGGGCAGACTTGGGCTTGCCACCAAGCGCCATAGCTTCAACTCGCAGAAACAGCTCCCTG
This sequence comes from Neogale vison, assembly GCF_020171115.1. Taxonomy (NCBI): domain Eukaryota; kingdom Metazoa; phylum Chordata; class Mammalia; order Carnivora; family Mustelidae; genus Neogale; species Neogale vison. Next base: position 218,433,465 of record NC_058101.1, read on the forward strand.
GACGAACGGGCAGTCCGATGCCGTCTTCCTCCAAGATGTGACAACGTTGTTGGTGTCAGGAAGTGTGCCGGGGCAGCAGGGGGGACAGACCCAAACAGATCCCCAGCCCAGTGCACGGGCAGTGTGCAGGGTTCATGTCGACTCTCCTCTCCTGTGGGGAAGGCACTGGCTTAGTCCCCGATTCCACGAGAGCGCTAGTGCAAAAGGCCTAGCCTTGCCTATGCCAGGACATGAAGTGAGCATAGAGTGCCATCCTAGGCAACGCACGCTGCTGTTGGTTTTTGATTGTGCCTGCTTAGTTCAGTTGGTAAATCAGAGTCAGATCTGTAGGCTGCTGTGGCTGCTTGCCTTAGCCTAGTATTCGTAGGACGTTGGGAGAGCCCTGCATAGAGCGAAAGCCACTTTGCCCGGGCATCCCCTTTGGGAAGTCACAGCTTTCGTTGGGAAATCAGAGTCGCTTCTGAGGGATGCTGTTGCTGCTTGCCTGAGTTAGACTTCCCTGCAAATTGTAATAAACCCGCATGGAGCGAAATCATCTATGGCCAGGCCTCCTCTCTGAGAAAGCAGAGCATTCGTTGGGCAATCAGTGTCGGGTTTTTAGGAAGCTGCTGCTTCTTGCCTGAGCTATTCTGCTGAGGACAGTGCAAGATACCCGCATGGAGCGAAATTCCCTTTCACCTAGCATCCCCTCTGCCAGAGAGAGAAGCGTGGTTGCATCTCTGGAAAGGGGCTTAAGGAAAGGGACACGTCTGTCACCGTGCTCCCCAAGAGCAAGTCTGGGGAAGGTGCAGCACGCTACCACGGGCAAAGAGAAGGAGCCGTTGGCTTTGTGTTCAGAAACGGTCGCGATGCAGGAGAGTTGGCACTGGCAGGAACAGTGGGCCCGTTGTAAGACAAGTGTCACCAGCTACTTGTGAAAACAGAGTCGCGTCTGAGGGATGCTGCTGCTGCTTCCCTGATCTAGTCTCCCCGGCACGTTGTCATAATCCCGCATGGAATGAAATCCTTCTATGCCCAGGCATCCTCTCTGGGAAAGCATAGCATTCGTTGGGCAATCAGAGTCGGGTTTGTGGGAAGCTGCTGCTTCTTGCCTGAGCTAGTCTGCTCAGGACAGTGCAAGATACCCGCATGGAGCGAAATTATCTTTTACCTAGCATCCCCTCTGCCAGAGAGAGAAGCGTGGTTGCACCTCTGGAAAGGGCCTTATGGAAAGGGACACGTCTGTCACTGTGCTCCCCAAGAGCAAGTCTGGGGAAGGTGCAGCACGCTGCCACGGGCAAAGAGAAGGAGCCGTTGGCTTTGTGTTCGGGAAACGGTCGCGATGCAGGAGAGTTGGCACTGGCAGGAACAGCGGGCCCGTTGTAAGACAAGTGTCACCATCTACCTCTGCTGAGGGTCGGAGGCCTGGCTGCTAAGGTGACAGAAGAGTATGACTATGGCAGGCAGGTGTGCTCCACACTGAGGAAGGAGTCTGGGCAGAAGGCAGGCCTGTCCTGTGTCTCTGGTCCCAAGGGGACAGCGTCTCCTTGACCACCTGTGCCTAGGGCAGACTTGGGCTTGCCACCAAGCGCCATAGCTTCAACTCGCAGAAACAGCTCCCTGGACGAACGGGCAGTCCGATGCTGTCTTCCTCAAGATGTGACAACGTTGTTGGTGTCAGGAAGTGTGCCGGGGTAGGAGGGGGGACAGACCCAAACAGATCCCCAGCCCAGTGCACGGGCAGTGTGCAGGGTTCATGTCGACTCTCCTCTCCTGTGGGGAAGGCACTGGCTTAGTCCCCGATTCCACGCGAGCGCTAGTGCAAAAGGCCTAGCCTTGCCTATGCCAGGACATGAAGTGAGCATAGAGTGCCATCCTAGGCAACGCACGCTGCTGTTGGTTTTTGATTGTGCCTGCTTAGTTCAGTTGGTAAATCAGAGTCAGATCTGTAGGCTGCTGTGGCTGCTTGCCTTAGCCTAGTATTCGTAGGACGGTGGGAGAGCCCCGCATAGAGCGAAAGCCACTTTGCCCGGGCATCCCTTTTGGGAAGTCACAGCTTTCGTTGGGAAATCAGAGTCGCGTCTGAGGGATGCTGTTGCTGCTTGCCTGAGTTAGACTTCCCTGCAAATTGTAATAAACCCGCATGGAGCGAAATCATCTATGGCCAGGCCTCCTCTCTGAAAAGCAGAGCATTCGTTGGGCAATCAGTGTCGGGTTTTTAGGAAGCTGCTGCTTCTTGCCTGAGCTATTCTGCTGAGGACAGTGCAAGATACCCGCATGGAGCGAAATTCCCTTTCACCTAGCATCCCCTCTGCCAGAGAGAGGTTGCACCTCTGGAAAGGGCCTTAAGGAAAGGGACACGTCTGTCACCGTGCTCCCCAAGAGCAAGTCTGGGGAAGGTGCAGCACGCTGCCACGGGCAAAGAGAAGGAGCCGTTGGCTTTGTGTTCGGGAAACGGTCGCGATGCAGGAGAGTTGGCACTGGCAGGAACAGCGGGCCCGTTGTAAGACAAGTGTCACCATCTACCTGTGCTGAGGGATGGAGGCCTGGCTGCTAAGGTGACAGTAGAGTAGGACTAGGGCAGGCACGCGTGCTCCACACTGAGGAAGGAGTCTGTGCAGAAGGCAGGCCGGTCCTGTGTCTCTGGTCCCAAGGGGACAGCGTCTCCTTGACCCTCTCTGCCTAGGGCAGACTTGGGCTTGCCACCAAGCGCCATAGCCGCAACTCGCAGAAACAGCTCCCTGGACGAACGGGCAGTCCGATGCCGTCTTCCTCCAAGATGTGACAACGTTGTTGGTGTCAGGAAGTGTGCCGGGGTAGGAGGGGGGACAGACCCAAACAGATCCCCATCCCCGTGCACGGGCAGTGTGCAGGGTTCATGTAGACTCTCCTCTCCTGTGGGGAAGGCACTGGCTTAGTCCCCGATTCCACGCGAGCTCTAGTGCAAAAGGCCTAGCCTTGCCTATGCCAGGACATGAAGTGAGCATAGAGTGCCATCCTAGGCAACGCACACTGCTGTAGGTTTGTGATTGACCCTGCTTAGTTCGTCTTGGCAGGGAGAACGCACGGCGCGAACATGGAGCCCCGGAAAGCAAGGCCCAAGATACACTAGCTCTCCCGCAGCTCCTCTTCTTTGAAGTGTCAGAGCGAATGCCCAAAGCCTTGCTGTGAAGCAGCAGCGAAGGGCAGTTCGCGCCAGCTGAAAACCTCTGCGAACGTATAGCAGTAGCTGGTAAATCAGAGTCGGATCTGTAGGCTGCTGTGGCTGCTTGCCTTAGCCTAGTATTCGTAGGACGGTGGGAGAGCCCCGCATAGAGCGAAAGCCTCTTTGCCCGGGCATCCCCTCTGGGAAGGCACAGCTTTGGTTGGGAAATCAGAGTCGCGTCTGAGGGATGCTGCTGCTGCTTCCCTGAGCTAGTCTCCCCTGCACGTTGTAATAAACCCGCATGGAACGAAATCCTTCTATGCCCAGGCATCCTCTCTGGGAAAGCATAGCATTCGTTGGGCAATCAGAGTCGGGTTTGTGGGAAGCTGCTGCTTCTTGCCTGAGCTACTCTGCTCAGGACAGTGCAAGATACCCGCATGGAGCGAAATTTTCTTTCACCTAGCATCCCCTCTGCCAGAGAGAGAAGCGTGGTTGCACCTCTGGAAAGGGCGTTAAGGAAAGGGACACGTCTGTCACCGTGCTCCCCAAGAGCAAGTCTGGGGAAGGTGCAGCACGCTGCCATGGGCAAAGAGGAGCCCTTGGCTTTGTGGTCGGGGCACGGTCGCGAAGCAGGAGACATGGCACTGGCAGGAACAGCCGGCCTGTTGTAAGACAAGAGTCATCAGCTACTTGTGAAAACAGAGTCGCGTCTGAGGTATGCTGCCGCTGCTTTCCTGATCTAGTCTCCCTTGCACGTTGTAATAATCCCGCATGGAACGAAATCCTTCTATGCCCAGGCATCCTCTGTGGGAAAGCATAGCATTCGTTGGGCAATCAGAGTCGGGTTTGTGGGAAGCTGCTGCTTCTTGCCTGAGCTACTCTGCTCAGGACAGTGCAAGATACCCGCATGGAGCGAAATTTTCTTTCACCTAGCATCCCCTCTGCCAGAGAGAGAAGCGTGGTTGCACCTCTGGAAAGGCCCTAAGGAAAGGGACACGTCTGTCACCGTGCTCCCCAAGAGCAAGTCTGGGGAAGGTGCATCACGCTGCCACGGGCAAAGAGAAGGAGCCGTTGGCTCTGTGTTCGGGAAACTGTCACGATGCAGGAGAGTTGGCACTGGCAGGAACAGCGGGCCGTTGTAAGACAAGTGTCACCAGCTACTTGTGAAAACAGAGTCGCGTCTGAGGGATGCTGCTGCTGCTTCCCTGATCTAGTCTCCCCTGCACGTTGTAATAATCCCGCCTGGAATGAAATCCTTCTATGCCCAGGCATCCTCTCTGGGAAAGCATAGCATTCGTTGGGCATTCAGAGTCGGGTTTGTGGGAAGCTGCTGCTTCTTGCCTGAGCTAGTCTGCTCAGGACAGTGCAAGATACCCGCATGGAGCGAAATTATCTTTTACCTAGCATCCCCTCTGCCAGAGAGAGAAGCGTGGTTGAACCTCTGGAAAGGGCCTTATGGAAAGGGACACGTCTGTCACTGTGCTCCCCAAGAGCAAGTCTGGCGAAGGTGCATCACGCTGCCACGGGCAAAGAGAAGGAGCCGTTGGCTTTGTGTTCGGGAAACGGTCGCGATGAAGGAGAGTTGGCACAGGCAAGAAGAGCGGGCCCGTTGTAAGACAAGTGTCACCATCTACCTGTGCTGAGGGTCGGAGGCCTGGCTGCTAAGGTGACAGAAGAGTATGACTATGGCAGGCAGGTGTGCTCCACACTGAGGAAGGAGTCTGGGCAGAAGGCAGGCCTGTCTTGTGTCTCTGGTCCCAAGGGGACAGCGTCTCCTTGACCCCCTCTGCCTAGGGCAGACTTGGGCTTGCCACCAAGCGCCATAGCTTCAACTCGCAGAAACAGCTCCCTGGACGAACGGGCAGTCCGATGCCTTCTTACTCCAAGATGTGACAACGTTGTTGGTGTCAGGAAGTGTGCCGGGGTAGCAGGGGGGACAGACCCAAACAGATCCCCAGCCCAGTGCACGGGCAGTGTGCAGGGTTCATGTCGACTCTCCTCTCCTGTGGGGAAGGCACTGGCTTAGTCCCCGAATCCACACGAGCGCTAGTGCAAAAGGCCTAGCCTTGCCTATGCCAGGACATGAAGTGAGCATAGAGTGCCATCCTAGGCAACGAACGCTGCTGTTGGTTTTTGATTGTGCCTGCTTAGTTCAGTTGGTAAATCAGAGTCAGATCTGTAGGCTGCTGTGGCTGCTTGCCTTAGCCTAGTATTCGTAGGACGGTGGGAGAGCCCCGCATAGAGCGAAAGCCACTTTGCCCGGGCATCCCCTTTGGGAAGGCACAGCTTTCGTTGGGAAATCAGAGTCGCTTCTGAGGGATGCTGTTGCTGCTTGCCTGAGTTAGACTTCCCTGCAAATTGTAATAAACCCGCATGGAGCGAAATCATCTATGGCCAGGCCTCCTCTCTGAGAAAGCAGAGCATTCGTTGGGCAATCAGTGTCGGGTTTTTAGGAAGCTGCTGCTTCTTGCCTGAGCTATCCTGCTGAGGACAGTGCAAGATACCCGCATGGAGCGAAATTCCCTTTCACCTAGCATCCCCTCTGCCAGAGAGAGAAGCGTGGTTGCACCTCTGGAAAGGGCCTTAAGGAAAGGGACACGTCTGTCACCGTGCTCCCCAAGAGCAAGTCTGGGGAAGGTGCAGCACGCTGCCACGGGCAAAGAGAAGGAGCCGTTGGCTTTGTGTTCGGGAAACGGTCGCGATGCAGGAGAGTTGGCACTGGCAGGAACAGCGGGCCCGTTGTAAGACAAGTGTCACCATCTACCTGTGCTGAGGGACGGAGGCCTGGCTGCTAAGGTGACAGAAGAGTACGACTAGGGCAGGCACGCGTGCTCCACACTGAGGAAGGAGTCTGTGCAGAAGGCAGGCCTGTCCTGTGTCTCTGGTCCCAAGGGGACAGCGTCTCCTTGACCCCCTCTGCCTAGGGCAGACTTGGGCTTGCCACCAAGCGCCATAGCCGCAACTCGCAGAAACAGCTCCCTGGACGAACGGGCAGTCCGATGCCGTCTTCCTCCAAGATGTGACAACGTTGTTGGTGTCAGGAAGTGTGCCGGGGTAGCAGGGGGGACAGACCCAAACAGATCCCCATCCCCGTGCACGGGCAGTGTGCAGGGTTCATGTCGACTCTCCTCTCCTGTGGGGAAGCCACTGGCTTAGTCCCCGATTCCACGCGAGCGCTAGTGCAAAAGGCCTAGCCTTGCCTATGCCAGGACATGAAGTGAGCATAGAGTGCCATCCTAGGCAACGCACACTGCTGTAGGTTTGTGATTGACCCTGCTTAGTTCGGCTTGGCAGGGAGAACGCACGGCGCGAACATGGAGCCCCGGAAAGCAAGGCCCAAGATACACTAGCTCTCCCGCAGCTCTTCTTCTTTGAAGTGTCAGAGCGAATGCCCAAAGCCTTGCTGTGAAGCAGCAGCGAAGGGCAGTTCGCGCCAGCTGAAAACCTCTGCGAACGTATAGCAGTAGCTGGTAAATCAGAGTCGGATCTGTAGGCTTCTGTGGCTGCTTGCCTTAGCCTAGTATTCGTAGGACGGTGGGAGAGCCCCGCATAGAGCGAAAGCCTCTTTGCCCGGGCATCCCCTCTGGGAAGGCACAGCTTTCGTTGGGAAATCAGAGTCGCGTCTGAGGGATGCTGCTGCTGCTTCCCTGAGCTAGTCTCCCCTGCACGTTGTAATAAACCCGCATGGAACGAAATCCTTCTATGCCCAAGCATCCTCTCTGGGAAAGCATAGCATTCGTTGGGCAATCAGAGTCGGGTTTGTGAGAAGTTACTGCTTCTTGCCTGAGCTACTCTGCTCAGGACAGTGCAAGATACCCGCATGGAGCGAAATTTTCTTTCACCTAGCATCCCCTCTGCCAGAGAGAGAAGCGTGGTTGCACCTCTGGAAAGGGCCTTAAGGAAAGGGACACGTCTGTCACCGTGCTCCCCAAGAGCAAGTCTGGGGAAGGTGCAGCACGCTGCCACGGGCAAAGAGAAGGAGCCGTTGGCTTTGTGTTCGGGAAACGGTCGCGATGCAGGAGAGTTGGCACTGGCAGGAACAGCGGGCCCGTTGTAAGACAAGTGTCACCATCTACCTGTGCTGAGGGTCGGAGGCCTGGCTGCTAAGGTGACAGAAGAGTATGACTATGGCAGGCAGGTGTGCTCCACACTGAGGAAGGAGTCTGGGCAGAAGGCAGGCCTGTCCTGTGTCTCTGGTCCCAAGGGGACAGCGTCTCCTTGACCACCTGTGCCTAGGGCAGACTTGGGCTTGCCACCAAGCGCCATAGCTTCAACTCGCAGAAACAGCTCCCTGGACGAACGGGCAGTCCGATGCCGTCTTCCTCCAAGATGTGACAACGTTGTTGGTGTCAGGAAGTGTGCCGGGGCAGCAGGGGGGACAGACCCAAACAGATCCCCAGCCCAGTGCACGGGCAGTGTGCAGGGTTCATGTCGACTCTCCTCTCCTGTGGGGAAGGCACTGGCTTAGTCCCCGATTCCACGAGAGCGCTAGTGCAAAAGGCCTAGCCTTGCCTATGCAAGGACATGAAGTGAGCATAGAGTGCCATCCTAGGCAACGCACGCTGCTGTTGGTTTTTGATTGTGCCTGCTTAGTTCAGTTGGTAAATCAGAGTCAGATCTGTAGGCTGCTGTGGCTGCTTGCCTTAGCCTAGTATTCGTAGGACGTTGGGAGAGCCCCGCATAGAGCGAAAGCCACTTTGCCCGGGCATCCCCTTTGGGAAGTCACAGCTTTCGTTGGGAAATCAGAGTCGCTTCTGAGGGATGCTGTTGCTGCTTGCCTGAGTTAGACTTCCCTGCAAATTGTAATAAACCCGCATGGAGCGAAATCATCTATGGCCAGGCCTCCTCTCTGAGAAAGCAGAGCATTCGTTGGGCAATCAGTGTCGGGTTTTTAGGAAGCTGCTGCTTCTTGCCTGAGCTATTCTGCTGAGGACAGTGCAAGATACCCGCATGGAGCGAAATTCCCTTTCACCTAGCATCCCCTCTGCCAGAGAGAGAAGCGTGGTTGCACCTCTGGAAAGGGGCTTAAGGAAAGGGACACGTCTGTCACCGTGCTCCCCAAGAGCAAGTCTGGGGAAGGTGCAGCACGCTGCCACGGGCAAAGAGAAGGAGCCGTTGGCTTTGTGTTCAGAAACGGTCGCGATGCAGGAGAGTTGGCACTGGCAGGAACAGTGGGCCCGTTGTAAGACAAGTGTCACCAGCTACTTGTGAAAACAGAGTCGCGTCTGAGGGATGCTGCTGCTGCTTCCCTGATCTAGTCTCCCCTGCACGTTGTCATAATCCCGCATGGAATGAAATCCTTCTATGCCCAGGCATCCTCTCTGGGAAAGCATAGCATTCGTTGGGCAATCAGAGTCGGGTTTGTGGGAAGCTGCTGCTTCTTGCCTGAGCTAGTCTGCTCAGGACAGTGCAAGATACCCGCATGGAGCGAAATTATCTTTTACCTAGCATCCCCTCTGCCAGAGAGAGAAGCGTGGTTGCACCTCTGGAAAGGGCCTTATGGAAAGGGACACGTCTGTCACTGTGCTCCCCAAGAGCAAGTCTGGGGAAGGTGCAGCACGCTGCCACGGGCAAAGAGAAGGAGCCGTTGGCTTTGTGTTCGGGAAACGTTCGCGATGCAGGAGAGTTGGCACTGGCAGGAACAGCGGGCCCGTTGTAAGACAAGTGTCACCATCTACCTGTGCTGAGGGTCGGAGGCCTGGCTGCTAAGGTGACAGAAGAGTATGACTATGGCAGGCAGGTGTGCTCCACACTGAGGAAGGAGTCTGGGCAGAAGGCAGGCCTGTCCTGTGTCTCTGGTCCCAAGGGGACAGCGTCTCCTTGACCACCTGTGCCTAGGGCAGACTTGGGCTTGCCACCAAGCGCCATAGCTTCAACTCGCAGAAACAGCTCCCTGGACGAACGGGCAGTCCGATGCTGTCTTCCTCAAGATGTGACAACGTTGTTGGTGTCAGGAAGTGTGCCGGGGTAGGAGGGGGGACAGACCCAAACAGATCCCCAGCCCAGTGCACGGGCAGTGTGCAGGGTTCATGTCGACTCTCCTCTCCTGTGGGGAAGGCACTGGCTTAGTCCCCGATTCCGCGCGAGCGCTAGTGCAAAAGGCCTAGCCTTGCCTATGCCAGGACATGAAGTGAGCATAGAGTGCCATCCTAGGCAACGCACGCTGCTGTTGGTTTTTGATTGTGCCTGCTTAGTTCAGTTGGTAAATCAGAGTCAGATCTGTAGGCTGCTGTGGCTGCTTGCCTTAGCCTAGTATTCGTAGGACGGTGGGAGAGCCCCGCATAGAGCGAAAGCCACTTTGCCCGGGCATCCCTTTTGGGAAGTCACAGCTTTCGTTGGGAAATCAGAGTCGCGTCTGAGGGATGCTGTTGCTGCTTGCCTGAGTTAGACTTCCCTGCAAATTGTAATAAACCCGCATGGAGCGAAATCATCTATGGCCAGGCCTCCTCTCTGAGAAAGCAGAGCATTCGTTGGGCAATCAGTGTCGGGTTTTTAGGAAGCTGCTGCTTCTTGCCTGAGCTATTCTGCTGAGGACAGTGCAAGATACCCGCATGGAGCGAAATTCCCTTTCACCTAGCATCCCCTCTGCCAGAGAGAGAAGCGTGGTTGCACCTCTGGAAAGGGCCTTAAGGAAAGGGACACGTCTGTCACCGTGCTCCCCAAGAGCAAGTCTGGGGAAGGTGCAGCACGCTGCCACGGGCAAAGAGAAGGAGCCGTTGGCTTTGTGTTCGGGAAACGGTCGCGATGCAGGAGAGTTGGCACTGGCAGGAACAGCGGGCCCGTTGTAAGACAAGTGTCACCATCTACCTGTGCTGAGGGATGGAGGCCTGGCTGCTAAGGTGACAGTAGAGTAGGACTAGGGCAGGCACGCGTGCTCCACACTGAGGAAGGAGTCTGTGCAGAAGGCAGGCCGGTCCTGTGTCTCTGGTCCCAAGGGGACAGCGTCTCCTTGACCCCCTCTGCCTAGGGCAGACTTGGGCTTGCCACCAAGCGCCATAGCCGCAACTCGCAGAAACAGCTCCCTGGACGAACGGGCAGTCCGATGCCGTCTTCCTCCAAGATGTGACAACGTTGTTGGTGTCAGGAAGTGTGCCGGGGTAGGAGGGGGGACAGACCCAAACAGATCCCCATCCCCGTGCACGGGCAGTGTGCAGGGTTCATGTCGACTCTCCTCTCCTGTGGGGAAGGCACTGGCTTAGTCCCCGATTCCACGCGAGCTCTAGTGCAAAAGGCCTAGCCTTGCCTATGCCAGGACATGAAGTGAGCATAGAGTGCCATCCTAGGCAACGCACACTGCTGTAGGTTTGTGATTGACCCTGCTTAGTTCGTCTCGGCAGGGAGAACGCACGGCGCGAACATGGAGCCCCGGAAAGCAAGGCCCAAGATACACTAGCTCTCCCGCAGCTCCTCTTCTTTGAAGTGTCAGAGCGAATGCCCAAAGCCTTGCTGTGAAGCAGCAGCGAAGGGCAGTTCGCGCCAGCTGAAAACCTCTGCGAACGTATAGCAGTAGCTGGTAAATCAGAGTCGGATCTGTAGGCTGCTGTGGCTGCTTGCCTTAGCCTAGTATTCGTAGGACGGTGGGAGAGCCCCGCATAGAGCGAAAGCCTCTTTGCCCGGGCATCCCCTCTGGGAAGGCACAGCTTTCGTTGGGAAATCAGAGTCGCGTCTGAGTGATGCTGCTGCTGCTTCCCTGAGCTAGTCTCCCCTGCACGTTGTAATAAACCCGCATGGAACGAAATCCTTCTATGCCCAGGCATCCTCTCTGGGAAAGCATAGCATTCGTTGGGCAATCAGAGTCGGGTTTGTGGGAAGCTGCTGCTTCTTGCCTGAGCTACTCTGCTCAGGACAGTGCAAGATACCCGCATGGAGCGAAATTTTCTTTCACCTAGCATCCCCTCTGCCAGAGAGAGAAGCGTGGTTGCACCTCTGGAAAGGGCCTTAAGGAAAGGGACACGTCTGTCACCGTGCTCCCCAAGAGCAAGTCTGGGGAAGGTGCAGCACGCTGCCACGGGCAAAGAGGAGCCCTTGGCTTTGTGGTCGGGGCACGGTCGCGAAGCAGGAGAGATGGCACTGGCAGGAACAGCCGGCCTGTTGTAAGACAAGAGTCACCAGCTACTTGTGAAAACAGAGTCGCGTCTGAGGTATGCTGCCGCTGCTTCCCTGATCTAGTCTCCCTTGCACGTTGTAATAATCCCGCATGGAACGAAATCCTTCTATGCCCAGGCATCCTCTGTGGGAAAGCATAGCATTCGTTGGGCAATCAGAGTCGGGTTTGTGGGAAGCTGCTGCTTCTTGCCTGAGCTACTCTGCTCAGGACAGTGCAAGATACCCGCATGGAGAGAAATTCCCTTTCACCTAGCATCTCCTCTGCCAGAGAGAGAAGCGTGGTTGCACCTCTGGAAAGGGGCTTAAGGAAAGGGACACGTCTGTCACCGTGCTCCCCAAGAGCAAGTCTGGGGAAGGTGCAGCACGCTGCCACGGGCAAAGAGAAGGAGCCGTTGGCTTTGTGTTCGGGAAACGGTCGCGATGCAGGAGAGTTGGCACTGGCAGGAACAGCCGGCCCGTTGTAAGACAAGTGTCACCATCTACCTGTGCTGAGGGTCGGAGGCCTGGCTGCTAAGGTGACAGAAGAGTATGACTATGGCAGGCAGGTGTGCTCCACACTGAGGAAGGAGTCTGGGCAGAAGGCAGGCCTGTCCTGTGTCTCTGGTCCCAAGGGGACAGCGTCTCCTTGACCACCTGTGCCCAGGGCAGACTTGGGCTTGCCACCAAGCGCCATAGCTTCAACTCGCAGAAACAGCTCCCTGGACGAACGGGCAGTCCGATGCTGTCTTCCTCAAGATGTGACAACGTTGTTGGTGTCAGGAAGTGTGCCGGGGTAGGAGGGGGGACAGACCCAAACAGATCCCCAGCCCAGTGCACGGGCAGTGTGCAGGGTTCATGTCGACTCTCCTCTCCTGTGGGGAAGGCACTGGCTTAGTCCCAGATTCCGCGCGAGCGCGAGTGCAAAAGGCCTAGCCTTGCCTATGCCAGGACATTAAGTGAGCATAGAGTGCCATCCTAGGCAACGCACGCTGCTGTTGGTTTTTGATTGTGCCTGCTTAGTTCAGTTGGTAAATCAGAGTCAGATCTGTAGGCTGCTGTGGCTGCTTGCCTTAGCCTAGTATTCGTAGGACGGTGGGAGAGCCCCGCATAGAGCGAAAGCCACTTTGCCCGGGCATCCCTTTTGGGAAGTCACAGCTTTCGTTGGGAAATCAGAGTCGCGTCTGAGGGATGCTGTTGCTGCTTGCCTGAGTTAGACTTCCCTGCAAATTGTAATAAACCCGCATGGAGCGAAATCATCTATGGCCAGGCCTCCTCTCTGAGAAAGCAGAGCATTCGATGGGCAATCAGAGTCGGGTTTTTAGGAAGCTGCTGCTTCTTGCCTGAGCTATTCTGCTGAGGACAGTGCAAGATACCCGCATGGAGCGAAATTCCCTTTCACCTAGCATCCCCTCTGCCAGAGAGAGAAGCGTGGTTGCACCTCTCGAAAGGGGCTTAAGGAAAGGGACACGTCTGTCACCGTGCTCCCCAAGAGCAAGTCTGGGGAAGGTGCAGCACGCTGCCACGGGCAAAGAGAAGGAGCCGTTGGCTTTGTGTTCGGGAAACGGTCGCGATGCAGGAGAGTTGGCACTGGCAGGAACAGCGGGCCCGTTGTAAGACAAGAGTCACCAGCTACTTGTGAAAACAGAGTCGCGTCTGAGGGATGCTGCTGCTGCTTCCCTGATCTAGTGTCCCCTGCACGTTGTAATAATCCCGCATGGAACGAAATCCTTCTATGCCCAGGCATCCTCTCTGGGAAAGCATAGCATTCGTTGGGCAATCAGAGTCGGGTTTGTGGGAAGCTGCTGCTTCTTGCCTGAGCTACTCTGCTCAGGACAGTGCAAGAAACCCGCATGGAGCGAAATTTTCTTTTACCTAGCATCCCCTCTGCCAGAGAGAGAAGCGTGGTTGCACCTCTGGAAAGGGCCTTAAGGAAAGGGACACGTCTGTCACCGTGCTCCCCAAGAGCAAGTCTGGGGAAGGTGCATCAAGCTGCCAGGGGCAAAGAGAAGGAGCCGTTGGCTTTGTGTTCGGGAAACGGTCACGATGCAGGAGAGTTGGCACTGGCAGGAACAGCGGGCCCGTTGTAAGACAAGTGTCACCAGCTACTTGTGAAAACAGAGTCGCGTCTGAGGGATGCTGCTGCTGCTTCCCTGATCTAGTCTCCCCCGCACGTTGTAATAATACCGCCTGGAATGAAATCCTTCTATGCCCAGGCATCCTCTCTGTGAAAGCATAGCATTCGTTGGGCAATCAGAGTCGGGTTTGTGGGAAGCTGCTGCTTCTTGCCTGAGCTAGTCTGCTCAGGACAGTGCAAGATACCCGCATGGAGCGAAATTATCTTTTACCTAGCATCCCCTCTGCCAGAGAGAGAAGCGTGGTTGCACCTCTGGAAAGGGCCTTAAGGAAAGGGACACGTCTGTCACTGTGCTCCCCAAGAGCAAATCTTGGGAAGGTTCATCACGCTGCCACGGGCAAAGAGAAGGAGCCGTTGGCTTTGTGTTCGGGAAACGGTCGCGATGAAGGAGAGTTGGCACTGGCAGGAACAGCGGGCCCGTTGTAAGACAAGGGTCACCATCTACCTGTGCTGAGGGTCGGAGGCCTGGCTGCTAAGGTGACAGAAGAGTATGACTATGGCAGGCAGGTGTGCTCCACACTGAGGAAGGAGTCTGGGCAGAAGGCAGGCCTGTCCTGTGTCTCTGGTCCCAAGGGGACAGCGTCTCCTTGACCACCTGTGCCTAGGGCAGACTTGGGCTTGCCACCAAGCGCCATAGCTTCAACTCGCAGAAACAGCTCCCTGGACGAACGGGCAGTCCGATGCCGTCTTCCTCCAAGATGTGACAACGTTGTTGGTGTCCGGAAGTGTGCCGGGGCAGCAGGGGGGACAGACCCAAACAGATCCCCAGCCCAGTGCACGGGCAGTGTGCAGGGTTCATGTCGACTCTCCTCTCCTGTGGGGAAGGCACTGGCTTAGTCCCCGATTCCACACGAGCGCTAGTGCAAAAGGCCTAGCCTTGCCTATGACAGGACATGAAGTGAGCATAGAGTGCCATCCTAGGCAACGCACGCTGCTGTTGGTTTTTGATTGTGCCTGCTTAGTTCAGTTGGTAAATCAGAGTCAGATCTGTAGGCTGCTGTGGCTGCTTGCCTTAGCCTAGTATTCGTAGGACGGTGGGAGAGCCCCGCATAGAGCGAAAGCCACTTTGCCCGGGCATCCCTTTTGGGAAGTCACAGCTTTCGTTGGGAAATCAGAGTCGCGTCTGAGGGATGCTGTTGCTGCTTGCCTGAGTTAGACTTCCCTGCAAATTGTAATAAACCCGCATGGAGCGAAATCATCTATGGCCAGGCCTCCTCTCTGAGAAAGCAGAGCTTCGTTGGGCAATCAGTGTCGGGGTTTTAGGAAGCTGCTGCTTCTTGCCTGAGCTATTCTGCTGAGGACATTGCAAGATACCCGCATGGAGCGAAATTCCCTTTCACCTAGCATCCCCTCTGCCAGAGAGAGAAGCGTGGTTGCACCTCTGGAAAGGGCCTTAAGGAAAGGGACACGTCTGTCACCGTGCTCCCCAAGAGCAAGTCTGGGGAAGGTGCAGCACGCTGCCACGGGCAAAGAGAAGGAGCCGTTGGCTTTGTGTTCGGGAAAAGGTCGCGATGCAGGAGAGTTGGCACTGGCAGGAACAGCGGGCCCGTTGTAAGACAAGTGTCACCATCTACCTGTGCTGAAGGATGGAGGCCTGGCTGCTAAGGTGACAGTAGAGTAGGACTAGGGCAGGCACGCGTGCTCCACACTGAGGAAGGAGTCTGTGCAGAAGGTAGGCCGGTCCTGTGTCTCTGGTCCCAAGGGGACAGCGTCTCCTTGACCCCCTCTGCCTAGGGCAGACTTGGGCTTGCCACCAAGCGCCATAGCCGCAACTCGCAGAAACAGCTCCCTGGACGAACAGGCAGTCCGATGCCGTCTTCCTCCAAGATGTGACAACGTTGTTGGTGTCAGGAAGTGTGCCGGGGTAGGAGGGGGGACAGACCCAAACAGATCCCCATCCCCGTGCACGGGCAGTGTGCAGGGTTCATGTCGACTCTCCTCTCCTGTGGGGAAGGCACTGGCTTAGTCCCCGATTCCACGCGAGCTCTAGTGCAAAAGGCCTAGCCTTGCCTATGCCAGGACATGAAGTGAGCATAGAGTGCCATCCTAGGCAACGCACACTGCTGTAGGTTTGTGATTGACCCTGCTTAGTTCGGCTTGGCAGGGAGAACGCACGGCGCGAACATGGAGCCCCGGAAAGCAAGGCCCAAGATACACTAGCTCTCCCGCAGCTCTTCTTCTTTGAAGTGTCAGAGCGAATGCCCAAAGCCTTGCTGTGAAGCAGCAGCGAAGGGCAGTTCGCGCCAGCTGAAAACCTCGGCGAACGTATAGCAGTAGCTGGTAAATCAGAGTCGGATCTGTAGGCTGCTGTGGCTGCTTGCCTTAGCCTAGTATTCGTAGGACGGTGGGAGAGCCCCGCATAGAGCGAAAGCCTCTTTGCCCGGGCATCCCCTCTGGGAAGGCACAGCTTTCGTTGGGAAATCAGAGTCACATCTGAGGGATGCTGCTGCTGCTTCCCTGATCTAGTCTCCCCTGCACGTTGTAATAAACCCGCATGGAACGAAATCCTTCTATGCCCAGGCATCCGATCTGGGAAAGCATAGCATTCGTTGGGCAATCAGAGTCGGGTTTGTGGGAAGCTGCTGCTTCTTGCCTGAGCTACTCTGCTCAGGACAGTGCAAGATACCCGCATGGAGCGAAATATTCTTTCACCTAGCATCCCCTCTGCCAGAGAGAGAAGCGTGGTTGCACCTCTGGAAAGGGCCTTAAGGAAAGGGACACGTCTGTAACCGTGCTCCCCAAGAGCAAGTCTGGGGAAGGTGCAGCACGCTGCCACAGGCAAAGAGAAGGAGCCGTTCGCTTTGAGTTCGGGAAACGGTCGCGATGCAGGAGAGTTGGCACTGGCAGGAACAGCGCGCCCGTTGTAAGACAAGAGTCACCAGCTACTTGTGAAAACAGAGTCGCGTCTGAGGTATGCTGCTGCTGCTTCCCTGATCTAGTGTCCCCTGCACGTTGTAATAATCACGCATGGAACGAAATCCTTCTATGCCCAGGCATCCTCTCTGGGAAAGCATAACATTCGTTGGGCAATCAGAGTCGGGTTTGTGGGAAGCTGCTGCTTCTTGCCTGAGCTAGTCTGCTCAGGACAGTGCAAGATACCGGCATGGAGCGAAATTTTCTTTTACCTAGCATCCCCTATGCCAGAGAGAGAAGCGTGGTTGCACCTCTGGAAAGGGCCTTAAGGAAAGGGACACGTCTGTCACCGTGCTCCCCAAGAGCAAGTCTGGGGAAGGTGCATCACGCTGTCACGGGCAAAGAGAAGGAGCCGTTGGCTCTGTGTTCGGGAGACTGTCACGATGCAGGAGAGTTGGCACTGGCAGGAACAGCGGGCCCGTTGTAAGACAAGTGTCACCAGCTACTTGTGAAAACAGAGTCGCGTCTGAGGGATGCTGCTGCTGCTTCCCTGATCTAGTCTCCCCTGCACGTTGTAATAATCCCGCATGGAATGAAATCCTTCTATGCCCAGGCATCCTCTCTGGGAAAGCATAGCATTCGTTGGGCATTCAGAGTCTGGTTTGTGTGAAGCTGCTGCTTCTTGCCTGAGCTAGTCTGCTCAGGACAGTGAAAGATACCCGCATGGAGCGAAATTATCTTTTACCTAGCATCCCCTCTGCCAGAGAGAGAAGCGTGGTTGAACCTCTGGAAAGGGCCTTATGGAAAGGGACACGTCTGTCACTGTGCTCCCCAAGAGCAAGTCTGGGGAAGGTGCATCACGCTGCCACGGGCAAAGAGAAGGAGCCGTTGGCTTTGTGTTCGGGAAACGATCGCGATGAAGGAGAGTTGGCACTGGCAAGAACAGCGGGCCCGTTGTAAGACAAGTGTCACCATCTACCTGTGCTGAGGGTCGGAGGCCTGGCTGCTAAGGTGACAGAAGAGTATGACTATGGCAGGCAGGTGTGCTCCACACTGAGGAAGGAGTCTGGGCAGGCCTGTCTTGTGTCTCTGGTCCCAAGGGGACAGCGTCTCCTTGACCACATGTGCCTAGGGCAGACTTGGGCTTGCCACCAAGCGCCATAGCTTCAACTCGCAGAAACAGCTCCCTGGACGAACGGGCAGTCCGATGCCTTCTTACTCCAAGATGTGACAACGTTGTTGGTGTCAGGAAGTGTGCCGGTGTAGCAGGGGGGACAGACCCAAACAGATCCCCAGCCCAGTGCACGGGCAGTGTGCAGGGTTCATGTCGACTCTCCTCTCCTGTGGGGAAGGCACTGGCTTAGTCCCCGAATCCACACGAGCGCTAGTGCAAAAGGCCTAGCCTTGCCTATGCCAGGACATGAAGTGAGCATAGAGTGCCATCCTAGGCAACGCACGCTGCTGTTGGTTTTTGATTGTGCCTGCTTAGTTCAGTTGGTAAATCAGAGTCAGATCTGTAGGCTGCTGTGGCTGCTTGCCTTAGCCTAGTATTCGTAGGACGGTGGGAGAGCCCCGCATAGAGCGAAAGCCACTTTGCCCGGGCATCCCCTTTGGGAAGGCACAGCTTTCGTTGGGAAATCAGAGTCGCTTCTGAGGGATGCTGTTGCTGCTTGCCTGAGTTAGACTTCCCTGCAAATTGTAATAAACCAGCATGGAGCGAAATCATCTATGGCCAGGCCTCCTCTCTGAGAAAGCAGAGCATTCGTTGGGCAATCAGTGTCGGGTTTTTAGGAAGCTGCTGCTTCTTGCCTGAGCTATTCTGCTGAGGACAGTGCAAGATACCCGCATGGAGCGAAATTCCCTTTCACCTAGCATCCCCTCTGCCAGAGAGAGAAGCGTGGTTGCACCTCTGGAAAGGGCCTTAAGGAAAGGGACACGTCTGTCACCGTGCTCCCCAAGAGCAAGTCTGGGGAAGGTGCAGCACGCTGCCACGGGCAAAGAGAAGGAGCCGTTGGCTTTGTGTTCGGGAAACGGTCGCGATGCAGGAGAGTTGGCACTGGCAGGAACAGCGGGCCCGTTGTAAGACAAGTGTCACCAGCTACTTGTGAAAACAGAGTCGCGTCTGAGGGATGCTGCTGCTGCTTCCCTGATCTAGTCTCCCCTGCACGTTGTAATAATCCCGCATGGAATGAAATCCTTCTATGCCCAGGCATCCTCTCTGGGAAAGCATAGCATTCGTTGGGCAATCAGAGTCGGGTTTGTGGGAAGCTGCTGCTTCTTGCCTGAGCTAGTCTGCTCAGGACAGTGCAAGATACCCGATGGAGCGAAATTATCTTTTACCTAGCATCCCCTCTGCCAGAGAGAGAAGCGTGGTTGCACCTCTGGAAAGGGCCTTATGGAAAGGGACACGTCTGTCACTGTGCTCCCCAAGAGCAAGTCTGGGGAAGGTGCATCACGCTGCCTCGGGCAAAGAGAAGGAGCCGTTGGCTTTGTGTTCGGGAAACGGTCGCGATGCAGGAGAGTTGGCACTGGCAGGAACAGCGGGCCCGTTGTAAGACAAGTGTCACCATCTACCTGTGCTGAGGTACGGAGGCCTGGCTGCTAAGGTGACAGAAGAGTATGACTATGGCAGGCAGGTGTGCTCCACACTGAGGAAGGAGTCTGTGCAGAAGGCAGGCCGGTCCTGTGTCTCTGGTCCCAAGGGGACAGCGTCTCCTTGACCCCCTCTGCCTAGGGCAGACTTGGGCTTGCCACCAAGCGCCATAGCCGCAACTCGCAGAAACAGCTCCCTGGATGAACGGGCAGTCCGATGCCGTCTTCCTCCAAGATGTGACAACGTTGTAGGTGTCAGGAAGTGTGCCGGGGTAGGAGGGGGGACAGACCCAAACAGATCCCCATCCCCGTGCACGGGCAGTGTGCAGGGTTCATGTAGACTCTCCTCTCCTGTGGGGAAGGCACTGGCTTAGTCCCCGATTCCACGCGAGCTCTAGTGCAAAAGGCCTAGCCTTGCCTATGCCATTACATGAAGTGAGCATAGAGTGCCATCCTAGGCAACGCACACTGCTGTAGGTTTGTGATTGACCCTCCTTAGTTCGGCTTGGCAGGGAGAACGCACGGCGCGAACATGGAGCCCCGGAAAGCAAGGCCCAAGATACACTAGCTCTCCCGCAGCTCTTCTTCTTTGAAGTGTCAGAGCGAATGCCCAAAGCCTTGCTGTGAAGCAGCAGCGAAGGGCAGTTCGCGCCAGCTGAAAACCTCTGCGAACGTATAGCAGTAGCTGGTAAATCAGAGTCGGATCTGTAGGCTGCTGTGGCTGCTTGCCTTAGCCTAGTATTCATAGGACGGTGGGAGAGCCCCGCATAGAGCGAAAGCCTCTTTGCCCGGGCATCCCCTCTGGGAAGGCACAGCTTTCGTTGGGAAATCAGAGTCGCGTCTGAGGGATGCTGCTGCTGCTTCCCTGAGCTAGTCTCCCCTGCACGTTGTACTAAACCCGCATGGAACGAAATCCTTCTATGCCCAGGCATCCTCTCTGGGAAAGCATAGCATTCGTTGGGCAATCAGAGTCGGGTTTGTGGGAAGCTGCTGCTTCTTGCCTGAGCTACTCTGCTCAGGACAGTGCAAGATACCCGCATGGAGCGAAATTTTCTTTCACCTAGCATCCCCTCTGCCAGAGAGAGAAGCGTGGTTGCACCTCTGGAAAGGGCCTTAAGGAAAGGGACACGTCTGTCACCGTGCTCCCCAAGAGCAAGTCTGGGGAAGGTGCAGCACGCTGCCACGGGCAAAGAGGAGCCCTTGGCTTTGTGGTCGGGGCACGGTCGCGAAGCAGGAGAGATAGCACTGGCAGGATAAGCGGGCCTGTTGTAAGACAAGAGTCACCAGCTACTTGTGAAACAGAGTCGCGTCTGAGGTATGCTGCTGCTGCTTCCCTGATCTAGTCTCCCCTGCACGTTGTAATAATCCCGCATGGATCGAAATCCTTCTATGCCCAGGCATCCTCTCTGGGAAAGCATAGCATTCGTTGGGCAATCAGAGTCGGGTTTGTGGGAAGCTGCTGCTTCTTGCCTGAGCTAGTCTGCTCAGGACAGTGCAAGATACCCGCATGGAGCGAAATTTTCTTTCACCTAGCATCCCCTCTGCCAGAGAGAGAAGCGTGGTTGCACCTCTGGAAAGGGCCTTAAGGAAAGGGACACGTCTGTCACCGTACTCCCTAAGAGCAAGTCTGGGGAAGGTGCAGCACGCTGCCACGGGCAAAGAGAAGGAGCTGTTGGCTTTGTGTTCGGGAAACGGTCGCGATGCAGGAGAGTTGGCACTGGCAGGAACAGCGGGCCCGTTGTAAGACAAGTGTCACCAGCTACTTGTGAAAACAGAGTCGCGTCTGAGGGATGCTGCTGCTGCTTCCCTGATCTAGTCTCCCCTGCACGTTGTAATAATCCCGCCTGGAATGAAATCCTTCTATCTCCAGGCATCCTCTCTGGGAAAGCATAGCATTCGTTGGGCAATCAGAGTCGGGTTTGTGGGAAGCTGCTGCTTCTTGCCTGAGCTAGTCTGCTCAGGACAGTGCAAGATACCCGCATGGAGCGAAATTATCTTTTACCTAGCATCCCCTCTGCCAGAGAGAGAAGCGTGGTTGCACCTCTGGAAAGGGCCTTATGGAAAGGGACACGTCTGTCACTGTGCTCCCCAAGAGCAAGTCTGGGGAAGGTGCAGCACGCTGCCACGGGCAAAGAGAAGGAGCCGTTGGCTTTGTGTTCGGGAAACGGTCGCGATGAAGGAGAGTTGGCACTGGCAGGAACAGCGGGCCCGTTGTAAGACAAGTGTCACCATCTACCTGTGCTGAGGGTCGGAGGCCTGGCTGCTAAGGTGACAGAAGAGTATGACTATGGCAGGCAGGTGTGCTCCACACTGAGGAAGGAGTCTGGGCAGAAGGCAGGCCTGTCCTGTGTCTCTGGTCCCAAGGGGACAGCGTCTCCTTGACCACCTGTGCCTAGGGCAGACTTGGGCTTGCCACCAAGCGCCATAGCTTCAACTCGCAGAAACAGCTCCCTGGACGAACGGGCAGTCCGATGCCGTCTTCCTCCAAGATGTGACAACGTTGTTGGTGTCAGGAAGTGTGCCGGGGTAGGAGGGGGGACAGACCCAAACAGATCCCCAGCCCAGTGCACGGGCAGTGTGCAGGGTTCATGTCGACTCTCCTCTCCTGTGGGGAAGGCAGTGGCTTAGCCCCGATTCCACACGAGCGCTAGTGCAAAAGGCCTAGCCTTGCCTATGACAGGACATGAAGTGAGCATAGAGTGCCATCCTAGGCAACACACGCTGCTGTTGGTTTTTGATTGTGCCTGCTTAGTTCAGTTGGTAAATCAGAGTCAGATCTGTAGGCTGCTGTGGCTGCTTGCCTTAGCCTAGTATTCGTAGGACGGTGGGAGAGCCCCGCATAGAGCGAAAGCCACTTTGCCCGGGCATCCCCTTTGGGAAGTCACAGCTTTCGTTGGGAAATCAGAGTCGCGTCTGAGGGATGCTGTTGCTGCTTGCCTGAGTTAGACTTCCCTGCAAATTGTAATAAACCCGCATGGAGCGAAATCATCTATGGCCAGGGCTCCTCTCTGAGAAAGCAGAGCATTCGTTGGGCAATCAGTGTCGGCTTTTTAGGAAGCTGCTGCTTCTTGCCTGAGCTATTCTGCTGAGGACAGTGCAAGATACCCGCATGGAGCGAAATTCCCTTTCACCTAGCATCCCCTCTGCCAGAGAGAGAAGCGTGGTTGCACCTCTGGAAAGGGGCTTAAGGAAAGGGACACGTCTGTCACCGTGCTCCCCAAGAGCAAGTCTGGGGAAGGTGCAGCACGCTGCCACGGGCAAAGAGAAGGAGCCGTTGGCTTTGTGTTCGGGAAACGGTCGCGATGCAGGAGAGTTGGCCCTGGCAGGAACAGCGGGCCCGTTGTAAGACAAGTGTCACCATCTACCTGTGCTGAGGGACGGAGGCCTGGCTGCTAAGGTGACAGAAGAGTACGACTAGGGCAGGCACGCGTGCTCCACACTGAGGAAGGAGTCTGTGCAGAAGGCAGGCCGGTCCTGTGTCTCTGGTCCCAAGGGGAAAGCGTCTCCTTGACCCCCTCTGCCTAGGGCAGACTTGGGCTTGCCACCAAGCGCCATAGCCGCAACTCGCAGAAACAGCTCCCTGGACGAACGGGCAGTCCGATGCCGTCTTCCTCCAAGATGTGACAACGTTGTAGGTGTCAGGAAGTGTGCCGGGGTAGGAGGGGGGACAGACCCAAACAGATCCCCATCCCCGTGCACGGGCAGTGTGCAGGGTTCATGTCGACTCTCCTCTCCTGTGGGGAAGGCACTGGCTTAGTCCCCGATTCCACGCGAGCGCTAGTGCAAAAGGCCTAGCCTTGCCTATGCCAGGACATGAAGTGAGCATAGAGTGCCATCCTAGGCAACGCACACTGCTGTAGGTTTGTGATTGACCCTGCTTAGTTCGGCTTGGCAGGGAGAATGCACGGCGCGAACATGGAGCCCCGGAAAGCAAGGCCCAAGATACACTAGCTCTCCCGCAGCTCTTCTTCTTTGAAGTGTCAGAGCGAATGCCCAAAGCCTTGCTGTGAAGCAGCAGCGAAGGGCAGTTCGCGCCAGCTGAAAACCTCTGCGAACGTATAGCAGTAGCTGGTAAATCAGAGTCGGATCTGTAGGCTTCTGTGGCTGCTTGCCTTAGCCTAGTATTCGTAGGACGGTGGGAGAGCCCCGCATAGAGCGAAAGCCTCTTTGCCCGGGCATCCCCTCTGGGAAGGCACAGCTTTCGTTGGGAAATCAGAGTCGCGTCTGAGGGATGCTGCTGCTGCTTCCCTGAGCTAGTCTCCCCTGCACGTTGTAATAAACCCGCATGGAACGAAATCCTTCTATGCCCAAGCATCCTCTCTGGGAAAGCATAGCATTCGTTGGGCAATCAGAGTCGGGTTTGTGAGAAGTTGCTGCTTCTTGCCTGAGCTACTCTGCTCAGGACAGTGCAAGATACCCGCATGGAGCGAAATTTTCTTTCACCTAGCATCCCCTCTGCCAGAGAGAGAAGCGTGGTTGCACCTCTGGAAAGGGCCTTAAGGAAAGGGACACGTCTGTCACCGTGCTCCCCAAGAGCAAGTCTGGGGAAGGTGCAGCACGCTGCCACGGGCAAAGAGAAGGAGCCGTTGGCTTTGTGTTCGGGAAACGGTCGCGATGCAGGAGAGTTGGCACTGGCAGGAACAGCGGGCCCGTTGTAAGACAAGTGTCACCATCTACCTGTGCTGAGGGTCGGAGGCCTGGCTGCTAAGGTGACAGAAGAGTATGACTATGGCAGGCAGGTGTGCTCCACACTGAGGAAGGAGTCTGGGCAGAAGGCAGGCCTGTCCTGTGTCTCTGGTCCCAAGGGGACAGCGTCTCCTTGACCACCTGTGCCTAGGGCAGACTTGGGCTTGCCACCAAGCGCCATAGCTTCAACTCGCAGAAACAGCTCCCTGGACGAACGGGCAGTCCGATGCCGTCTTCCTCCAAGATGTGACAACGTTGTTGGTGTCAGGAAGTGTGCCGGGGCAGCAGGGGGGACAGACCCAAACAGATCCCCAGCCCAGTGCACGGGCAGTGTGCAGGGTTCATGTCGACTCTCCTCTCCTGTGGGGAAGGCACTGGCTTAGTCCCCGATTCCACGAGAGCGCTAGTGCAAAAGGCCTAGCCTTGCCTATGCCAGGACATGAAGTGAGCATAGAGTGCCATCCTAGGCAACGCACGCTGCTGTTGGTTTTTGATTGTGCCTGCTTAGTTCAGTTGGTAAATCAGAGTCAGATCTGTAGGCTGCTGTGGCTGCTTGCCTTAGCCTAGTATTCGTAGGACGTTGGGAGAGCCCCGCATAGAGCGAAAGCCACTTTGCCCGGGCATCCCCTTTGGGAAGTCACAGCTTTCGTTGGGAAATCAGAGTCGCTTCTGAGGGATGCTGTTGCTGCTTGCCTGAGTTAGACTTCCCTGCAAATTGTAATAAACCCGCATGGAGCGAAATCATCTATGGCCAGGCCTCCTCTCTGAGAAAGCAGAGCATTCGTTGGGCAATCAGTGTCGGGTTTTTAGGAAGCTGCTGCTTCTTGCCTGAGCTATTCTGCTGAGGACAGTGCAAGATACCCGCATGGAGCGAAATTCCCTTTCACCTAGCATCCCCTCTGCCAGAGAGAGAAGCGTGGTTGCACCTCTGGAAAGGGGCTTAAGGAAAGGGACACGTCTGTCACCGTGCTCCCCAAGAGCAAGTCTGGGGAAGGTGCAGCACGCTGCCACGGGCAAAGAGAAGGAGCCGTTGGCTTTGTGTTCAGCAACGGTCGCGATGCAGGAGAGTTGGCACTGGCAGGAACAGTGGGCCCGTTGTAAGACAAGTGTCACCAGCTACTTGTGAAAACAGAGTCGCGTCTGAGGGATGCTGCTGCTGCTTCCCTGATCTAGTCTCCCCTGCACGTTGTCATAATCCCGCATGGAATGAAATCCTTCTATGCCCAGGCACCCTCTCTGGGAAAGCATAGCATTCGTTGGGCAATCAGAGTCGGGTTTGTGGGAAGCTGCTGCTTCTTGCCTGAGCTAGTCTGCTCAGGACAGTGCAAGATACCCGCATGGAGCGAAATTATCTTTTACCTAGCATCCCCTCTGCCAGAGAGAGAAGCGTGGTTGCACCTCTGGAAAGGGCCTTATGGAAAGGGACACGTCTGTCACTGTGCTCCCCAAGAGCAAGTCTGGGGAAGGTGCAGCACGCTGCCACGGGCAAAGAGAAGGAGCCGTTGGTTTTGTGTTCGGGAAACGTTCGCGATGCAGGAGAGTTGGCACTGGCAGGAACAGCGGGCCCGTTGTAAGACAAGTGTCACCATCTACCTGTGCTGAGGGTCGGAGGCCTGGCTGCTAAGGTGACAGAAGAGTATGACTATGGCAGGCAGGTGTGCTCCACACTGAGGAAGGAGTCTGGGCAGAAGGCAGGCCTGTCCTGTGTCTCTGGTCCCAAGGGGACAGCGTCTCCTTGACCACCTGTGCCTAGGGCAGACTTGGGCTTGCCACCAAGCGCCATAGCTTCAACTCGCAGAAACAGCTCCCTGGACGAACGGGCAGTCCGATGCTGTCTTCCTCAAGATGTGACAACGTTGTTGGTGTCAGGAAGTGTGCCGGGGTAGGAGGGGGGACAGACCCAAACAGATCCCCAGCCCAGTGCACGGGCAGTGTGCAGGGTTCATGTCGACTCTCCTCTCCTGTGGGGAAGGCACTTGCTTAGTCCCCGATTCCGCGCGAGCGCTAGTGCAAAAGGCCTAGCCTTGCCTATGCCAGGACATGAAGTGAGCATAGAGTGCCATCCTAGGCAACGCACGCTGCTGTTGGTTTTTGATTGTGCCTGCTTAGTTCAGTTGGTAAATCAGAGTCAGATCTGTAGGCTGCTGTGGCTGCTTGCCTTAGCCTAGTATTCGTAGGACGGTGGGAGAGCCCCGCATAGAGCGAAAGCCACTTTGCCCGGGCATCCCTTTTGGGAAGTCACAGCTTTCGTTGGGAAATCAGAGTCGCGTCTGAGGGATGCTGTTGCTGCTTGCCTGAGTTAGACTTCCCTGCAAATTGTAATAAACCCGCATGGAGCGAAATCATCTATGGCCAGGCCTCCTCTCTGAGAAAGCAGAGCTTCGTTGGGCAATCAGTGTCGGGTTTTTAGGAAGCTGCTGCTTCTTGCCTGAGCTATTCTGCTGAGGACAGTGCAAGATACCCGCATGGAGCGAAATTCCCTTTCACCTAGCATCCCCTCTGCCAGAGAGAGAAGCGTGGTTGCACCTCTGGAAAGGGCCTTAAGGAAAGGGACACGTCTGTCACCGTGCTCCCCAAGAGCAAGTCTGGGGAAGGTGCAGCACGCTGCCACGGGCAAAGAGAAGGAGCCGTTGGCTTTGTGTTCGGGAAACGGTCGCGATGCAGGAGAGTTGGCACTGGCAGGAACAGCGGGCCCGTTGTAAGACAAGTGTCACCATCTACCTGTGCTGAGGGATGGAGGCCTGGCTGCTAAGGTGACAGTAGAGTAGGACTAGGGCAGGCACGCGTGCTCCACACTGAGGAAGGAGTCTGTGCAGAAGGCAGGCCGGTCCTGTGTCTCTGGTCCCAAGGGGACAGCGTCTCCTTGACCCCCTCTGCCTAGGGCAGACTTGGGCTTGCCACCAAGCGCCATAGCCGCAACTCGCAGAAACAGCTCCCTGGACGAACGGGCAGTCCGATGCCGTCTTCCTCCAAGATGTGACAACGTTGTTGGTGTCAGGAAGTGTGCCGGGGTAGGAGGGGGGACAGACCCAAACAGATCCCCATCCCCGTGCACGGGCAGTGTGCAGGGTTCATGTCGACTCTCCTCTCCTGTGGCTAAGGCACTGGCTTAGTCCCCGATTCCACGCGAGCTCTAGTGCAAAAGGCCTAGCCTTGCCTATGCCAGGACATGAAGTGAGCATAGAGTGCCATCCTAGGCAACGCACACTGCTGTAGGTTTGTGATTGACCCTGCTTAGTTCGTCTCGGCAGGGAGAACGCACGGCGCGAACATGGAGCCCCGGAAAGCAAGGCCCAAGATACACTAGCTCTCCCGCAGCTCCTCTTCTTTGAAGTGTCAGAGCGAATGCCCAAAGCCTTGCTGTGAAGCAGCAGCGAAGGGCAGTTCGCGCCAGCTGAAAACCTCTGCGAACGTATAGCAGTAGCTGGTAAATCAGAGTCGGATCTGTAGGCTGCTGTGGCTGCTTGCCTTAGCCTAGTATTCGTAGGACGGTGGGAGAGCCCCGCATAGAGCGAAAGCCTCTTTGCCCGGGCATCCCCTCTGGGAAGGCACAGCTTTCGTTGGGAAATCAGAGTCGCGTCTGAGGGATGCTGCTGCTGCTTCCCTGAGCTAGTCTCCCCTGCACGTTGTACTAAACCCGCATGGAACGAAATCCTTCTATGCCCAGGCATCCTCTCTGGGAAAGCATAGCATTCGTTGGGCAATCAGAGTCGGGTTTGTGGGAAGCTGCTGCTTCTTGCCTGAGCTACTCTGCTCAGGACAGTGCAAGATACCCGCATGGAGCGAAATTTTCTTTCACCTAGCATCCCCTCTGCCAGAGAGAGAAGCGTGGTTGCACCTCTGGAAAGGGCCTTAAGGAAAGGGACACGTCTGTCACCGTGCTCCCCAAGAGCAAGTCTGGGGAAGGTGCAGCACGCTGCCACGGGCAAAGAGGAGCCCTTGGCTTTGTGGTCGGGGCACGGTCGCGAAGCAGGAGAGATGGCACTGGCAGGAACAGCCGGCCTGTTGTAAGACAAGAGTCACCAGCTACTTGTGAAAACAGAGTCGCGTCTGAGGTATGCTGCCGCTGCTTCCCTGATCTAGTCTCCCTTGCACGTTGTAATAATCCCGCATGGAACGAAATCCTTCTATGCCCAGGCATCCTCTGTGGGAAAGCATAGCATTCGTTGGGCAATCAGAGTCGGGTTTGTGGGAAGCTGCTGCTTCTTGCCTGAGCTACTCTGCTCAGGACAGTGCAAGATACCCGCATGGAGAGAAATTCCCTTTCACCTAGCATCTCCTCTGCCAGAGAGAGAAGCGTGGTTGCACCTCTGGAAAGGGGCTTAAGGAAAGGGACACGTCTGTCACCGTGCTCCCCAAGAGCAAGTCTGGGGAAGGTGCAGCACGCTGCCACGGGCAAAGAGAAGGAGCCGTTGGCTTTGTGTTCGGGAAACGGTCGCGATGCAGGAGAGTTGGCACTGGCAGGAACAGCCGGCCCGTTGTAAGACAAGTGTCACCATCTACCTGTGCTGAGGGTCGGAGGCCTGGCTGCTAAGGTGACAGAAGAGTATGACTATGGCAGGCAGGTGTGCTCCACACTGAGGAAGGAGTCTGGGCAGAAGGCAGGCCTGTCCTGTGTCTCTGGTCCCAAGGGGACAGCGTCTCCTTGACCACCTGTGCCCAGGGCAGACTTGGGCTTGCCACCAAGCGCCATAGCTTCAACTCGCAGAAACAGCTCCCTGGACGAACGGGCAGTCCGATGCTGTCTTCCTCAAGATGTGACAACGTTGTTGGTGTCAGGAAGTGTGCCGGGGTAGGAGGGGGGACAGACCCAAACAGATCCCCAGCCCAGTGCACGGGCAGTGTGCAGGGTTCATGTCGACTCTCCTCTCCTGTGGGGAAGGCACTGGCTTAGTCCCAGATTCCGCGCGAGCGCGAGTGCAAAAGGCCTAGCCTTGCCTATGCCAGGACATTAAGTGAGCATAGAGTGCCATCCTAGGCAACGCACGCTGCTGTTGGTTTTTGATTGTGCCTGCTTAGTTCAGTTGGTAAATCAGAGTCAGATCTGTAGGCTGCTGTGGCTGCTTGCCTTAGCCTAGTATTCGTAGGACGGTGGGAGAGCCCCGCATAGAGCGAAAGCCACTTTGCCCGGGCATCCCTTTTGGGAAGTCACAGCTTTCGTTGGGAAATCAGAGTCGCGTCTGAGGGATGCTGTTGCTGCTTGCCTGAGTTAGACTTCCCTGCAAATTGTAATAAACCCGCATGGAGCGAAATCATCTATGGCCAGGCCTCCTCTCTGAGAAAGCAGAGCATTCGATGGGCAATCAGAGTCGGGTTTTTAGGTAGCTGCTGCTTCTTGCCTGAGCTATTCTGCTGAGGACAGTGCAAGATACCCGCATGGAGCGAAATTCCCTTTCACCTAGCATCCCCTCTGCCAGAGAGAGAAGCGTGGTTGCACCTCTCGAAAGGGGCTTAAGGAAAGGGACACGTCTGTCACCGTGCTCCCCAAGAGCAAGTCTGGGGAAGGTGCAGCACGCTGCCACGGGCAAAGAGAAGGAGCCGTTGGCTTTGTGTTCGGGAAACGGTCGCGATGCAGGAGAGTTGGCACTGGCAGGAACAGCGGGCCCGTTGTAAGACAAGAGTCACCAGCTACTTGTGAAAACAGAGTCGCGTCTGAGGGATGCTGCTGCTGCTTCCCTGATCTAGTGTCCCCTGCACGTTGTAATAATCCCGCATGGAACGAAATCCTTCTATGCCCAGGCATCCTCTCTGGGAAAGCATAGCATTCGTTGGGCAATCAGAGTCGGGTTTGTGGGAAGCTGCTGCTTCTTGCCTGAGCTACTCTGCTCAGGACAGTGCAAGAAACCCGCATGGAGCGAAATTTTCTTTTACCTAGCATCCCCTCTGCCAGAGAGAGAAGCGTGGTTGCACCTCTGGAAAGGGCCTTAAGGAAAGGGACACGTCTGTCACCGTGCTCCCCAAGAGCAAGTCTGGGGAAGGTGCATCAAGCTGCCAGGGGCAAAGAGAAGGAGCCGTTGGCTTTGTGTTCGGGAAACGGTCACGATGCAGGAGAGTTGGCACTGGCAGGAACAGCGGGCCCGTTGTAAGACAAGTGTCACCAGCTACTTGTGAAAACAGAGTCGCGTCTGAGGGATGCTGCTGCTGCTTCCCTGATCTAGTCTCCCCCGCACGTTGTAATAATACCGCCTGGAATGAAATCCTTCTATGCCCAGGCATCCTCTCTGTGAAAGCATAGCATTCGTTGGGCAATCAGAGTCGGGTTTGTGGGAAGCTGCTGCTTCTTGCCTGAGCTAGTCTGCTCAGGACAGTGCAAGATACCCGCATGGAGCGAAATTATCTTTTACCTAGCATCCCCTCTGCCAGAGAGAGAAGCGTGGTTGCACCTCTGGAAAGGGCCTTAAGGAAAGGGACACGTCTGTCACTGTGCTCCCCAAGAGCAAATCTTGGGAAGGTTCATCACGCTGCCACGGGCAAAGAGAAGGAGCCGTTGGCTTTGTGTTCGGGAAACGGTCGCGATGAAGGAGAGTTGGCACTGGCAGGAACAGCGGGCCCGTTGTAAGACAAGGGTCACCATCTACCTGTGCTGAGGGTCGGAGGCCTGGCTGCTAAGGTGACAGAAGAGTATGACTATGGCAGGCAGGTGTGCTCCACACTGAGGAAGGAGTCTGGGCAGAAGGCAGGCCTGTCCTGTGTCTCTGGTCCCAAGGGGACAGCGTCTCCTTGACCACCTGTGCCTAGGGCAGACTTGGGCTTGCCACCAAGCGCCATAGCTTCAACTCGCAGAAACAGCTCCCTGGACGAACGGGCAGTCCGATGCCGTCTTACTCCAAGATGTGACAACGTTGTTGGTGTCAGGAAGTGTGCCGGGGTAGGAGGGGGGACAGACCCAAACAGATCCCCAGCCCAGTGCACGGGCAGTGTGCAGGGTTCATGTCGACTCTCCTCTCCTGTGGGGAAGGCACTGGCTTAGTCCCCGATTCCACACGAGCGCTAGTGCAAAAGGCCTAGCCTTGCCTATGACAGGACATGAAGTGAGCATAGAGTGCCATCCTAGGCAACGCACGCTGCTGTTGGTTTTTGATTGTGCCTGCTTAGTTCAGTTGGTAAATCAGAGTCAGATCTGTAGGCTGCTGTGGCTGCTTGCCTTAGCCTAGTATTCGTAGGACGGTGGGAGAGCCCCGCATAGAGCGAAAGCCACTTTGCCCGGGCATCCCTTTTGGGAAGTCACAGCTTTCGTTGGGAAATCAGAGTCGCGTCTGAGGGATGCTGTTGCTGCTTGCCTGAGTTAGACTTCCCTGCAAATTGTAATAAACCCGCATGGAGCGAAATCATCTATGGCCAGGCCTCCTCTCTGAGAAAGCAGAGCTTCGTTGGGCAATCAGTGTCGGGGTTTTAGGAAGCTGCTGCTTCTTGCCTGAGCTATTCTGCTGAGGACATTGCAAGATACCCGCATGGAGCGAAATTCCCTTTCACCTAGCATCCCCTCTGCCAGAGAGAGAAGCGTGGTTGCACCTCTGGAAAGGGCCTTAAGGAAAGGGACACGTCTGTCACCGTGCTCCCCAAGAGCAAGTCTGGGGAAGGTGCAGCACGCTGCCACGGGCAAAGAGAAGGAGCCGTTGGCTTTGTGTTCGGGAAAAGGTCGCGATGCAGGAGAGTTGGCACTGGCAGGAACAGCGGGCCCGTTGTAAGACAAGTGTCACCATCTACCTGTGCTGAAGGATGGAGGCCTGGCTGCTAAGGTGACAGTAGAGTAGGACTAGGGCAGGCACGCGTGCTCCACACTGAGGAAGGAGTCTGTGCAGAAGGTAGGCCGGTCCTGTGTCTCTGGTCCCAAGGGGACAGCGTCTCCTTGACCCCCTCTGCCTAGGGCAGACTTGGGCTTGCCACCAAGCGCCATAGCCGCAACTCGCAGAAACAGCTCCCTGGACGAACAGGCAGTCCGATGCCGTCTTCCTCCAAGATGTGACAACGTTGTTGGTGTCAGGAAGTGTGCCGGGGTAGGAGGGGGGACAGACCCAAACAGATCCCCATCCCCGTGCACGGGCAGTGTGCAGGGTTCATGTCGACTCTCCTCTCCTGTGGGGAAGGCACTGGCTTAGTCCCCGATTCCACGCGAGCTCTAGTGCAAAAGGCCTAGCCTTGCCTATGCCAGGACATGAAGTGAGCATAGAGTGCCATCCTAGGCAACGCACACTGCTGTAGGTTTGTGATTGACCCTGCTTAGTTCGGCTTGGCAGGGAGAACGCACGGCGCGAACATGGAGCCCCGGAAAGCAAGGCCCAAGATACACTAGCTCTCCCGCAGCTCTTCTTCTTTGAAGTGTCAGAGCGAATGCCCAAAGCCTTGCTGTGAAGCAGCAGCGAAGGGCAGTTCGCGCCAGCTGAAAACCTCGGCGAACGTATAGCAGTAGCTGGTAAATCAGAGTCGGATCTGTAGGCTGCTGTGGCTGCTTGCCTTAGCCTAGTATTCGTAGGACGGTGGGAGAGCCCCGCATAGAGCGAAAGCCTCTTTGCCCGGGCATCCCCTCTGGGAAGGCACAGCTTTCGTTGGGAAATCAGAGTCACATCTGAGGGATGCTGCTGCTGCTTCCCTGATCTAGTCTCCCCTGCACGTTGTAATAAACCCGCATGGAACGAAATCCTTCTATGCCCAGGCATCCGATCTGGGAAAGCATAGCATTCGTTGGGCAATCAGAGTCGGGTTTGTGGGAAGCTGCTGCTTCTTGCCTGAGCTACTCTGCTCAGGACAGTGCAAGATACCCGCATGGAGCGAAATATTCTTTCACCTAGCATCCCCTCTGCCAGAGAGAGAAGCGTGGTTGCACCTCTGGAAAGGGCCTTAAGGAAAGGGACACGTCTGTAACCGTGCTCCCCAAGAGCAAGTCTGGGGAAGGTGCAGCACGCTGCCACAGGCAAAGAGAAGGAGCCGTTCGCTTTGAGTTCGGGAAACGGTCGCGATGCAGGAGAGTTGGCACTGGCAGGAACAGCGCGCCCGTTGTAAGACAAGAGTCACCAGCTACTTGTGAAAACAGAGTCGCGTCTGAGGTATGCTGCTGCTGCTTCCCTGATCTAGTGTCCCCTGCACGTTGTAATAATCACGCATGGAACGAAATCCTTCTATGCCCAGGCATCCTCTCTGGGAAAGCATAACATTCGTTGGGCAATCAGAGTCGGGTTTGTGGGAAGCTGCTGCTTCTTGCCTGAGCTAGTCTGCTCAGGACAGTGCAAGATACCGGCATGGAGCGAAATTTTCTTTTACCTAGCATCCCCTATGCCAGAGAGAGAAGCGTGGTTGCACCTCTGGAAAGGGCCTTAAGGAAAGGGACACGTCTGTCACCGTGCTCCCCAAGAGCAAGTCTGGGGAAGGTGCATCACGCTGTCACGGGCAAAGAGAAGGAGCCGTTGGCTCTGTGTTCGGGAGACTGTCACGATGCAGGAGAGTTGGCACTGGCAGGAACAGCGGGCCCGTTGTAAGACAAGTGTCACCAGCTACTTGTGAAAACAGAGTCGCGTCTGAGGGATGCTGCTGCTGCTTCCCTGATCTAGTCTCCCCTGCACGTTGTAATAATCCCGCATGGAATGAAATCCTTCTATGCCCAGGCATCCTCTCTGGGAAAGCATAGCATTCGTTGGGCATTCAGAGTCTGGTTTGTGTGAAGCTGCTGCTTCTTGCCTGAGCTAGTCTGCTCAGGACAGTGAAAGATACCCGCATGGAGCGAAATTATCTTTTACCTAGCATCCCCTCTGCCAGAGAGAGAAGCGTGGTTGAACCTCTGGAAAGGGCCTTATGGAAAGGGACACGTCTGTCACTGTGCTCCCCAAGAGCAAGTCTGGGGAAGGTGCATCACGCTGCCACGGGCAAAGAGAAGGAGCCGTTGGCTTTGTGTTCGGGAAACGATCGCGATGAAGGAGAGTTGGCACTGGCAAGAACAGCGGGCCCGTTGTAAGACAAGTGTCACCATCTACCTGTGCTGAGGGTCGGAGGCCTGGCTGCTAAGGTGACAGAAGAGTATGACTATGGCAGGCAGGTGTGCTCCACACTGAGGAAGGAGTCTGGGCAGGCCTGTCTTGTGTCTCTGGTCCCAAGGGGACAGCGTCTCCTTGACCACATGTGCCTAGGGCAGACTTGGGCTTGCCACCAAGCGCCATAGCTTCAACTCGCAGAAACAGCTCCCTGGACGAACGGGCAGTCCGATGCCTTCTTACTCCAAGATGTGACAACGTTGTTGGTGTCAGGAAGTGTGCCGGTGTAGCAGGGGGGACAGACCCAAACAGATCCCCAGCCCAGTGCACGGGCAGTGTGCAGGGTTCATGTCGACTCTCCTCTCCTGTGGGGAAGGCACTGGCTTAGTCCCCGAATCCACACGAGCGCTAGTGCAAAAGGCCTAGCCTTGCCTATGCCA
The DNA here is from genome assembly GCF_020171115.1 of Neogale vison. NCBI lineage: Eukaryota > Metazoa > Chordata > Mammalia > Carnivora > Mustelidae > Neogale > Neogale vison. The sequence continues at coordinate 218,467,341 of NC_058101.1, forward strand.
GGACATGAAGTGAGCATAGAGTGCCATCCTAGGCAACGCACGCTGCTGTTGGTTTTTGATTGTGCCTGCTTAGTTCAGTTGGTAAATCAGAGTCAGATCTGTAGGCTGCTGTGGCTGCTTGCCTTAGCCTAGTATTCGTAGGACGGTGGGAGAGCCCCGCATAGAGCGAAAGCCACTTTGCCCGGGCATCCCCTTTGGGAAGGCACAGCTTTCGTTGGGAAATCAGAGTCGCTTCTGAGGGATGCTGTTGCTGCTTGCCTGAGTTAGACTTCCCTGCAAATTGTAATAAACCAGCATGGAGCGAAATCATCTATGGCCAGGCCTCCTCTCTGAGAAAGCAGAGCATTCGTTGGGCAATCAGTGTCGGGTTTTTAGGAAGCTGCTGCTTCTTGCCTGAGCTATTCTGCTGAGGACAGTGCAAGATACCCGCATGGAGCGAAATTCCCTTTCACCTAGCATCCCCTCTGCCAGAGAGAGAAGCGTGGTTGCACCTCTGGAAAGGGCCTTAAGGAAAGGGACACGTCTGTCACCGTGCTCCCCAAGAGCAAGTCTGGGGAAGGTGCAGCACGCTGCCACGGGCAAAGAGAAGGAGCCGTTGGCTTTGTGTTCGGGAAACGGTCGCGATGCAGGAGAGTTGGCACTGGCAGGAACAGCGGGCCCGTTGTAAGACAAGTGTCACCAGCTACTTGTGAAAACAGAGTCGCGTCTGAGGGATGCTGCTGCTGCTTCCCTGATCTAGTCTCCCCTGCACGTTGTAATAATCCCGCATGGAATGAAATCCTTCTATGCCCAGGCATCCTCTCTGGGAAAGCATAGCATTCGTTGGGCAATCAGAGTCGGGTTTGTGGGAAGCTGCTGCTTCTTGCCTGAGCTAGTCTGCTCAGGACAGTGCAAGATACCCGATGGAGCGAAATTATCTTTTACCTAGCATCCCCTCTGCCAGAGAGAGAAGCGTGGTTGCACCTCTGGAAAGGGCCTTATGGAAAGGGACACGTCTGTCACTGTGCTCCCCAAGAGCAAGTCTGGGGAAGGTGCATCACGCTGCCTCGGGCAAAGAGAAGGAGCCGTTGGCTTTGTGTTCGGGAAACGGTCGCGATGCAGGAGAGTTGGCACTGGCAGGAACAGCGGGCCCGTTGTAAGACAAGTGTCACCATCTACCTGTGCTGAGGTACGGAGGCCTGGCTGCTAAGGTGACAGAAGAGTATGACTATGGCAGGCAGGTGTGCTCCACACTGAGGAAGGAGTCTGTGCAGAAGGCAGGCCGGTCCTGTGTCTCTGGTCCCAAGGGGACAGCGTCTCCTTGACCCCCTCTGCCTAGGGCAGACTTGGGCTTGCCACCAAGCGCCATAGCCGCAACTCGCAGAAACAGCTCCCTGGATGAACGGGCAGTCCGATGCCGTCTTCCTCCAAGATGTGACAACGTTGTAGGTGTCAGGAAGTGTGCCGGGGTAGGAGGGGGGACAGACCCAAACAGATCCCCATCCCCGTGCACGGGCAGTGTGCAGGGTTCATGTAGACTCTCCTCTCCTGTGGGGAAGGCACTGGCTTAGTCCCCGATTCCACGCGAGCTCTAGTGCAAAAGGCCTAGCCTTGCCTATGCCATTACATGAAGTGAGCATAGAGTGCCATCCTAGGCAACGCACACTGCTGTAGGTTTGTGATTGACCCTCCTTAGTTCGGCTTGGCAGGGAGAACGCACGGCGCGAACATGGAGCCCCGGAAAGCAAGGCCCAAGATACACTAGCTCTCCCGCAGCTCTTCTTCTTTGAAGTGTCAGAGCGAATGCCCAAAGCCTTGCTGTGAAGCAGCAGCGAAGGGCAGTTCGCGCCAGCTGAAAACCTCTGCGAACGTATAGCAGTAGCTGGTAAATCAGAGTCGGATCTGTAGGCTGCTGTGGCTGCTTGCCTTAGCCTAGTATTCATAGGACGGTGGGAGAGCCCCGCATAGAGCGAAAGCCTCTTTGCCCGGGCATCCCCTCTGGGAAGGCACAGCTTTCGTTGGGAAATCAGAGTCGCGTCTGAGGGATGCTGCTGCTGCTTCCCTGAGCTAGTCTCCCCTGCACGTTGTACTAAACCCGCATGGAACGAAATCCTTCTATGCCCAGGCATCCTCTCTGGGAAAGCATAGCATTCGTTGGGCAATCAGAGTCGGGTTTGTGGGAAGCTGCTGCTTCTTGCCTGAGCTACTCTGCTCAGGACAGTGCAAGATACCCGCATGGAGCGAAATTTTCTTTCACCTAGCATCCCCTCTGCCAGAGAGAGAAGCGTGGTTGCACCTCTGGAAAGGGCCTTAAGGAAAGGGACACGTCTGTCACCGTGCTCCCCAAGAGCAAGTCTGGGGAAGGTGCAGCACGCTGCCACGGGCAAAGAGGAGCCCTTGGCTTTGTGGTCGGGGCACGGTCGCGAAGCAGGAGAGATAGCACTGGCAGGATAAGCGGGCCTGTTGTAAGACAAGAGTCACCAGCTACTTGTGAAACAGAGTCGCGTCTGAGGTATGCTGCTGCTGCTTCCCTGATCTAGTCTCCCCTGCACGTTGTAATAATCCCGCATGGATCGAAATCCTTCTATGCCCAGGCATCCTCTCTGGGAAAGCATAGCATTCGTTGGGCAATCAGAGTCGGGTTTGTGGGAAGCTGCTGCTTCTTGCCTGAGCTAGTCTGCTCAGGACAGTGCAAGATACCCGCATGGAGCGAAATTTTCTTTCACCTAGCATCCCCTCTGCCAGAGAGAGAAGCGTGGTTGCACCTCTGGAAAGGGCCTTAAGGAAAGGGACACGTCTGTCACCGTACTCCCTAAGAGCAAGTCTGGGGAAGGTGCAGCACGCTGCCACGGGCAAAGAGAAGGAGCTGTTGGCTTTGTGTTCGGGAAACGGTCGCGATGCAGGAGAGTTGGCACTGGCAGGAACAGCGGGCCCGTTGTAAGACAAGTGTCACCAGCTACTTGTGAAAACAGAGTCGCGTCTGAGGGATGCTGCTGCTGCTTCCCTGATCTAGTCTCCCCTGCACGTTGTAATAATCCCGCCTGGAATGAAATCCTTCTATCTCCAGGCATCCTCTCTGGGAAAGCATAGCATTCGTTGGGCAATCAGAGTCGGGTTTGTGGGAAGCTGCTGCTTCTTGCCTGAGCTAGTCTGCTCAGGACAGTGCAAGATACCCGCATGGAGCGAAATTATCTTTTACCTAGCATCCCCTCTGCCAGAGAGAGAAGCGTGGTTGCACCTCTGGAAAGGGCCTTATGGAAAGGGACACGTCTGTCACTGTGCTCCCCAAGAGCAAGTCTGGGGAAGGTGCAGCACGCTGCCACGGGCAAAGAGAAGGAGCCGTTGGCTTTGTGTTCGGGAAACGGTCGCGATGAAGGAGAGTTGGCACTGGCAGGAACAGCGGGCCCGTTGTAAGACAAGTGTCACCATCTACCTGTGCTGAGGGTCGGAGGCCTGGCTGCTAAGGTGACAGAAGAGTATGACTATGGCAGGCAGGTGTGCTCCACACTGAGGAAGGAGTCTGGGCAGAAGGCAGGCCTGTCCTGTGTCTCTGGTCCCAAGGGGACAGCGTCTCCTTGACCACCTGTGCCTAGGGCAGACTTGGGCTTGCCACCAAGCGCCATAGCTTCAACTCGCAGAAACAGCTCCCTGGACGAACGGGCAGTCCGATGCCGTCTTCCTCCAAGATGTGACAACGTTGTTGGTGTCAGGAAGTGTGCCGGGGTAGGAGGGGGGACAGACCCAAACAGATCCCCAGCCCAGTGCACGGGCAGTGTGCAGGGTTCATGTCGACTCTCCTCTCCTGTGGGGAAGGCAGTGGCTTAGCCCCGATTCCACACGAGCGCTAGTGCAAAAGGCCTAGCCTTGCCTATGACAGGACATGAAGTGAGCATAGAGTGCCATCCTAGGCAACACACGCTGCTGTTGGTTTTTGATTGTGCCTGCTTAGTTCAGTTGGTAAATCAGAGTCAGATCTGTAGGCTGCTGTGGCTGCTTGCCTTAGCCTAGTATTCGTAGGACGGTGGGAGAGCCCCGCATAGAGCGAAAGCCACTTTGCCCGGGCATCCCCTTTGGGAAGTCACAGCTTTCGTTGGGAAATCAGAGTCGCGTCTGAGGGATGCTGTTGCTGCTTGCCTGAGTTAGACTTCCCTGCAAATTGTAATAAACCCGCATGGAGCGAAATCATCTATGGCCAGGGCTCCTCTCTGAGAAAGCAGAGCATTCGTTGGGCAATCAGTGTCGGCTTTTTAGGAAGCTGCTGCTTCTTGCCTGAGCTATTCTGCTGAGGACAGTGCAAGATACCCGCATGGAGCGAAATTCCCTTTCACCTAGCATCCCCTCTGCCAGAGAGAGAAGCGTGGTTGCACCTCTGGAAAGGGGCTTAAGGAAAGGGACACGTCTGTCACCGTGCTCCCCAAGAGCAAGTCTGGGGAAGGTGCAGCACGCTGCCACGGGCAAAGAGAAGGAGCCGTTGGCTTTGTGTTCGGGAAACGGTCGCGATGCAGGAGAGTTGGCCCTGGCAGGAACAGCGGGCCCGTTGTAAGACAAGTGTCACCATCTACCTGTGCTGAGGGACGGAGGCCTGGCTGCTAAGGTGACAGAAGAGTACGACTAGGGCAGGCACGCGTGCTCCACACTGAGGAAGGAGTCTGTGCAGAAGGCAGGCCGGTCCTGTGTCTCTGGTCCCAAGGGGACAGCGTCTCCTTGACCCCCTCTGCCTAGGGCAGACTTGGGCTTGCCACCAAGCGCCATAGCCGCAACTCGCAGAAACAGCTCCCTGGACGAACGGGCAGTCCGATGCCGTCTTCCTCCAAGATGTGACAACGTTGTAGGTGTCAGGAAGTGTGCCGGGGTAGGAGGGGGGACAGACCCAAACAGATCCCCATCCCCGTGCACGGGCAGTGTGCAGGGTTCATGTCGACTCTCCTCTCCTGTGGGGAAGGCACTGGCTTAGTCCCCGATTCCACGCGAGCGCTAGTGCAAAAGGCCTAGCCTTGCCTATGCCAGGACATGAAGTGAGCATAGAGTGCCATCCTAGGCAACGCACACTGCTGTAGGTTTGTGATTGACCCTGCTTAGTTCGGCTTGGCAGGGAGAATGCACGGCGCGAACATGGAGCCCCGGAAAGCAAGGCCCAAGATACACTAGCTCTCCCGCAGCTCTTCTTCTTTGAAGTGTCAGAGCGAATGCCCAAAGCCTTGCTGTGAAGCAGCAGCGAAGGGCAGTTCGCGCCAGCTGAAAACCTCTGCGAACGTATAGCAGTAGCTGGTAAATCAGAGTCGGATCTGTAGGCTTCTGTGGCTGCTTGCCTTAGCCTAGTATTCGTAGGACGGTGGGAGAGCCCCGCATAGAGCGAAAGCCTCTTTGCCCGGGCATCCCCTCTGGGAAGGCACAGCTTTCGTTGGGAAATCAGAGTCGCGTCTGAGGGATGCTGCTGCTGCTTCCCTGAGCTAGTCTCCCCTGCACGTTGTAATAAACCCGCATGGAACGAAATCCTTCTATGCCCAAGCATCCTCTCTGGGAAAGCATAGCATTCGTTGGGCAATCAGAGTCGGGTTTGTGAGAAGTTGCTGCTTCTTGCCTGAGCTACTCTGCTCAGGACAGTGCAAGATACCCGCATGGAGCGAAATTTTCTTTCACCTAGCATCCCCTCTGCCAGAGAGAGAAGCGTGGTTGCACCTCTGGAAAGGGCCTTAAGGAAAGGGACACGTCTGTCACCGTGCTCCCCAAGAGCAAGTCTGGGGAAGGTGCAGCACGCTGCCACGGGCAAAGAGAAGGAGCCGTTGGCTTTGTGTTCGGGAAACGGTCGCGATGCAGGAGAGTTGGCACTGGCAGGAACAGCGGGCCCGTTGTAAGACAAGTGTCACCATCTACCTGTGCTGAGGGTCGGAGGCCTGGCTGCTAAGGTGACAGAAGAGTATGACTATGGCAGGCAGGTGTGCTCCACACTGAGGAAGGAGTCTGGGCAGAAGGCCGGCCTGTCCTGTGTCTCTGGTCCCAAGGGGACAGCGTCTCCTTGACCACCTGTGCCTAGGGCAGACTTGGGCTTGCCACCAAGCGCCATAGCTTCAACTCGCAGAAACAGCTCCCTGGACGAACGGGCAGTCCGATGCCGTCTTCCTCCAAGATGTGACAACGTTGTTGGTGTCAGGAAGTGTGCCGGGGCAGCAGGGGGGACAGACCCAAACAGATCCCCAGCCCAGTGCACGGGCAGTGTGCAGGGTTCATGTCGACTCTCCTCTCCTGTGGGGAAGGCACTGGCTTAGTCCCCGATTCCACGAGAGCGCTAGTGCAAAAGGCCTAGCCTTGCCTATGCCAGGACATGAAGTGAGCATAGAGTGCCATCCTAGGCAACGCACGCTGCTGTTGGTTTTTGATTGTGCCTGCTTAGTTCAGTTGGTAAATCAGAGTCAGATCTGTAGGCTGCTGTGGCTGCTTGCCTTAGCCTAGTATTCGTAGGACGTTGGGAGAGCCCCGCATAGAGCGAAAGCCACTTTGCCCGGGCATCCCCTTTGGGAAGTCACAGCTTTCGTTGGGAAATCAGAGTCGCTTCTGAGGGATGCTGTTGCTGCTTGCCTGAGTTAGACTTCCCTGCAAATTGTAATAAACCCGCATGGAGCGAAATCATCTATGGCCAGGCCTCCTCTCTGAGAAAGCAGAGCATTCGTTGGGCAATCAGTGTCGGGTTTTTAGGAAGCTGCTGCTTCTTGCCTGAGCTATTCTGCTGAGGACAGTGCAAGATACCCGCATGGAGCGAAATTCCCTTTCACCTAGCATCCCCTCTGCCAGAGAGAGAAGCGTGGTTGCACCTCTGGAAAGGGGCTTAAGGAAAGGGACACGTCTGTCACCGTGCTCCCCAAGAGCAAGTCTGGGGAAGGTGCAGCACGCTGCCACGGGCAAAGAGAAGGAGCCGTTGGCTTTGTGTTCAGCAACGGTCGCGATGCAGGAGAGTTGGCACTGGCAGGAACAGTGGGCCCGTTGTAAGACAAGTGTCACCAGCTACTTGTGAAAACAGAGTCGCGTCTGAGGGATGCTGCTGCTGCTTCCCTGATCTAGTCTCCCCTGCACGTTGTCATAATCCCGCATGGAATGAAATCCTTCTATGCCCAGGCACCCTCTCTGGGAAAGCATAGCATTCGTTGGGCAATCAGAGTCGGGTTTGTGGGAAGCTGCTGCTTCTTGCCTGAGCTAGTCTGCTCAGGACAGTGCAAGATACCCGCATGGAGCGAAATTATCTTTTACCTAGCATCCCCTCTGCCAGAGAGAGAAGCGTGGTTGAACCTCTGGAAAGGGCCTTATGGAAAGGGACACGTCTGTCACTGTGCTCCCCAAGAGCAAGTCTGGGGAAGGTGCAGCACGCTGCCACGGGCAAAGAGAAGGAGCCGTTGGTTTTGTGTTCGGGAAACGTTCGCGATGCAGGAGAGTTGGCACTGGCAGGAACAGCGGGCCCGTTGTAAGACAAGTGTCACCATCTACCTGTGCTGAGGGTCGGAGGCCTGGCTGCTAAGGTGACAGAAGAGTATGACTATGGCAGGCAGGTGTGCTCCACACTGAGGAAGGAGTCTGGGCAGAAGGCAGGCCTGTCCTGTGTCTCTGGTCCCAAGGGGACAGCGTCTCCTTGACCACCTGTGCCTAGGGCAGACTTGGGCTTGCCACCAAGCGCCATAGCTTCAACTCGCAGAAACAGCTCCCTGGACGAACGGGCAGTCCGATGCTGTCTTCCTCAAGATGTGACAACGTTGTTGGTGTCAGGAAGTGTGCCGGGGTAGGAGGGGGGACAGACCCAAACAGATCCCCAGCCCAGTGCACGGGCAGTGTGCAGGGTTCATGTCGACTCTCCTCTCCTGTGGGGAAGGCACTTGCTTAGTCCCCGATTCCGCGCGAGCGCTAGTGCAAAAGGCCTAGCCTTGCCTATGCCAGGACATGAAGTGAGCATAGAGTGCCATCCTAGGCAACGCACGCTGCTGTTGGTTTTTGATTGTGCCTGCTTAGTTCAGTTGGTAAATCAGAGTCAGATCTGTAGGCTGCTGTGGCTGCTTGCCTTAGCCTAGTATTCGTAGGACGGTGGGAGAGCCCCGCATAGAGCGAAAGCCACTTTGCCCGGGCATCCCTTTTGGGAAGTCACAGCTTTCGTTGGGAAATCAGAGTCGCGTCTGAGGGATGCTGTTGCTGCTTGCCTGAGTTAGACTTCCCTGCAAATTGTACTAAACCCGCATGGAGCGAAATCATCTATGGCCAGGCCTCCTCTCTGAGAAAGCAGAGCTTCGTTGGGCAATCAGTGTCGGGTTTTTAGGAAGCTGCTGCTTCTTGCCTGAGCTATTCTGCTGAGGACAGTGCAAGATACCCGCATGGAGCGAAATTCCCTTTCACCTAGCATCCCCTCTGCCAGAGAGAGAAGCGTGGTTGCACCTCTGGAAAGGGCCTTAAGGAAAGGGACACGTCTGTCACCGTGCTCCCCAAGAGCAAGTCTGGGGAAGGTGCAGCACGCTGCCACGGGCAAAGAGAAGGAGCCGTTGGCTTTGTGTTCGGGAAACGGTCGCGATGCAGGAGAGTTGGCACTGGCAGGAACAGCGGGCCCGTTGTAAGACAAGTGTCACCATCTACCTGTGCTGAGGGATGGAGGCCTGGCTGCTAAGGTGACAGTAGAGTAGGACTAGGGCAGGCACGCGTGCTCCACACTGAGGAAGGAGTCTGTGCAGAAGGCAGGCCGGTCCTGTGTCTCTGGTCCCAAGGGGACAGCGTCTCCTTGACCCCCTCTGCCTAGGGCAGACTTGGGCTTGCCACCAAGCGCCATAGCCGCAACTCGCAGAAACAGCTCCCTGGACGAACGGGCAGTCCGATGCCGTCTTCCTCCAAGATGTGACAACGTTGTTGGTGTCAGGAAGTGTGCCGGGGTAGGAGGGGGGACAGACCCAAACAGATCCCCATCCCCGTGCACGGGCAGTGTGCAGGGTTCATGTCGACTCTCCTCTCCTGTGGGGAAGGCACTGGCTTAGTCCCCGATTCCACGCGAGCTCTAGTGCAAAAGGCCTAGCCTTGCCTATGCCAGGACATGAAGTGAGCATAGAGTGCCAACCTAGGCAACGCACACTGCTGTAGGTTTGTGATTGACCCTGCTTAGTTCGTCTTGGCAGGGAGAACGCACGGCGCGAACATGGAGCCCCGGAAAGCAAGGCCCAAGATACACTAGCTCTCCCGCAGCTCCTCTTCTTTGAAGTGTCAGAGCGAATGCCCAAAGCCTTGCTGTGAAGCAGCAGCGAAGGGCAGTTCGCGCCAGCTGAAAACCTCTGCGAACGTATAGCAGTAGCTGGTAAATCAGAGTCGGATCTGTAGGCTGCTGTGGCTGCTTGCCTTAGCCTAGTATTCGTAGGACGGTGGGAGAGCCCCGCATAGAGCGAAAGCCTCTTTGCCCGGGCATCCCCTCTGGGAAGGCACAGCTTTCGTTGGGAAATCAGAGTCACATCTGAGGGATGCTGCTGCTGCTTCCCTGATCTAGTCTCCCCTGCACGTTGTAATAAACCCGCATGGAACGAAATCCTTCTATGCCCAGGCATCCGATCTGGGAAAGCATAGCATTCGTTGGGCAATCAGAGTCGGGTTTGTGGGAAGCTGCTGCTTCTTGCCTGAGCTACTCTGCTCAGGACAGTGCAAGATACCCGCATGGAGCGAAATATTCTTTCACCTAGCATCCCCTCTGCCAGAGAGAGAAGCGTGGTTGCACCTCTGGAAAGGGCCTTAAGGAAAGGGACACGTCTGTAACCGTGCTCCCCAAGAGCAAGTCTGGGGAAGGTGCAGCACGCTGCCACAGGCAAAGAGAAGGAGCCGTTCGCTTTGAGTTCGGGAAACGGTCGCGATGCAGGAGAGTTGGCACTGGCAGGAACAGCGCGCCCGTTGTAAGACAAGAGTCACCAGCTACTTGTGAAAACAGAGTCGCGTCTGAGGGATGCTGCTGCTGCTTCCCTGATCTAGTCTCCCCTGCACGTTGTAATAATCCCGCCTGGAATGAAATCCTTCTATGCCCAGGCATCCTCTCTGGGAAAGCATAGCATTCGTTGGGCATTCAGAGTCTGGTTTGTGTGAAGCTGCTGCTTCTTGCCTGAGCTAGTCTGCTCAGGACAGTGAAAGATACCCGCATGGAGCGAAATTATCTTTTACCTAGCATCCCCTCTGCCAGAGAGAGAAGCGTGGTTGAACCTCTGGAAAGGGCCTTATGGAAAGGGACACGTCTGTCACTGTGCTCCCCAAGAGCAAGTCTGGGGAAGGTGCATCACGCTGCCACGGGCAAAGAGAAGGAGCCGTTGGCTTTGTGTTCGGGAAACGATCGCGATGAAGGAGAGTTGGCACTGGCAGGAACAGCGGGCCCGTTGTAAGACAAGTGTCACCATCTACCTGTGCTGAGGGTCGGAGGCCTGGCTGCTAAGGTGACAGAAGAGTATGACTATGGCAGGCAGGTGTGCTCCACACTGAGGAAGGAGTCTGGGCAGGCCTGTCTTGTGTCTCTGGTCCCAAGGGGACAGCGTCTCCTTGACCACATGTGCCTAGGGCAGACTTGGGCTTGCCACCAAGCGCCATAGCTTCAACTCGCAGAAACAGCTCCCTGGACGAACGGGCAGTCCGATGCCTTCTTACTCCAAGATGTGACAACGTTGTTGGTGTCAGGAAGTGTGCCGGTGTAGCAGGGGGGACAGACCCAAACAGATCCCCAGCCCAGTGCACGGGCAGTGTGCAGGGTTCATGTCGACTCTCCTCTCCTGTGGGGAAGGCACTGGCTTAGTCCCCGAATCCACACGAGCGCTAGTGCAAAAGGCCTAGCCTTGCCTATGCCAGGACATGAAGTGAGCATAGAGTGCCATCCTAGGCAACGCACGCTGCTGTTGGTTTTTGATTGTGCCTGCTTAGTTCAGTTGGTAAATCAGAGTCAGATCTGTAGGCTGCTGTGGCTGCTTGCCTTAGCCTAGTATTCGTAGGACGGTGGGAGAGCCCCGCATAGAGCGAAAGCCACTTTGCCCGGGCATCCCCTTTAGGAAGGCACAGCTTTCGTTGGGAAATCAGAGTCGCTTCTGAGGGATGCTGTTGCTGCTTGCCTGAGTTAGACTTCCCTGCAAATTGTAATAAACCAGCATGGAGCGAAATCATCTATGGCCAGGCCTCCTCTCTGAGAAAGCAGAGCATTCGTTGGGCAATCAGTGTCGGGTTTTTAGGAAGCTGCTGCTTCTTGCCTGAGCTATTCTGCTGAGGACAGTGCAAGATACCCGCATGGAGCGAAATTCCCTTTCACCTAGCATCCCCTCTGCCAGAGAGAGAAGCGTGGTTGCACCTCTGGAAAGGGCCTTAAGGAAAGGGACACGTCTGTCACCGTGCTCCCCAAGAGCAAGTCTGGGGAAGGTGCAGCACGCTGCCACGGGCAAAGAGAAGGAGCCGTTGGCTTTATGTTCGGGAAACGGTCGCGATGCAGGAGAGTTGGCACTGGCAGGAACAGCGGGCCCGTTGTAAGACAAGTGTCACCAGCTACTTGTGAAAACAGAGTCGCGTCTGAGGGATGCTGCTGCTGCTTCCCTGATCTAGTCTCCCCTGCACGTTGTAATAATCCCGCATGGAATGAAATCCTTCTATGCCCAGGCATCCTCTGTGGGAAAGCATAGCATTCGTTGGGCAATCAGAGTCGGGTTTGTGGGAAGCTGCTGCTTCTTGCCTGAGCTAGTCTGCTCAGGACAGTGCAAGATACCCGATGGAGCGAAATTATCTTTTACCTAGCATCCCCTCTGCCAGAGAGAGAAGCGTGGTTGCACCTCTGGAAAGGGCCTTATGGAAAGGGACACGTCTGTCACTGTGCTCCCCAAGAGCAAGTCTGGGGAAGGTGCATCACGCTGCCTCGGGCAAAGAGAAGGAGCCGTTGGCTTTGTGTTCGGGAAACGGTCGCGATGCAGGAGAGTTGGCACTGGCAGGAACAGCGGGCCCGTTGTAAGACAAGTGTCACCATCTACCTGTGCTGAGGTACGGAGGCCTGGCTGCTAAGGTGACAGAAGAGGGTGACTAGGGCAGGCACGCGTGCTCCACACTGAGGAAGGAGTCTGTGCAGAAGGCAGGCCGGTCCTGTGTCTCTGGTCCCAAGGGGACAGCGTCTCCTTGACCCCCTCTGCCTAGGGCAGACTTGGGCTTGCCACCAAGCGCCATAGCCGCAACTCGCAGAAACAGCTCCCTGGATGAACGGGCAGTCCGATGCCGTCTTCCTCCAAGATGTGACAACGTTGTAGGTGTCAGGAAGTGTGCCGGGGTAGGAGGGGGGACAGACCCAAACAGATCCCCATCCCCGTGCACGGGCAGTGTGCAGGGTTCATGTAGACTCTCCTCTCCTGTGGGGAAGGCACTGGCTTAGTCCCCGATTCCACGCGAGCTCTAGTGCAAAAGGCCTAGCCTTGCCTATGCCATTACATGAAGTGAGCATAGAGTGCCATCCTAGGCAACGCACACTGCTGTAGGTTTGTGATTGACCCTGCTTAGTTCGGCTTGGCAGGGAGAACGCACGGCGCGAACATGGAGCCCCGGAAAGCAAGGCCCAAGATACACTAGCTCTCCCGCAGCTCTTCTTCTTTGAAGTGTCAGAGCGAATGCCCAAAGCCTTGCTGTGAAGCAGCAGCGAAGGGCAGTTCGCGCCAGCTGAAAACCTCTGCGAACGTATAGCAGTAGCTGGTAAATCAGAGTCGGATCTGTAGGCTGCTGTGGCTGCTTGCCTTAGCCTAGTATTCATAGAACGGTGGGAGAGCCCCGCATAGAGCGAAAGCCTCTTTGCCCGGGCATCCCCTCTGGGAAGGCACAGCTTTCGTTGGGAAATCAGAGTCGCGTCTGAGGGATGCTGCTGCTGCTTCCCTGAGCTAGTCTCCCCTGCACGTTGTACTAAACCCGCATGGAACGAAATCCTTCTATGCCCAGGCATCCTCTCTGGGAAAGCATAGCATTCGTTGGGCAATCAGAGTCGGGTTTGTGGGAAGCTGCTGCTTCTTGCCTGAGCTAGTCTGCTCAGGACAGTGCAAGATACCCGCATGGAGCGAAATTATCTTTTACCTAGCATCCCCTCTGCCAGAGAGAGAAGCGTGGTTGCACCTCTGGAAAGGGCCTTATGGAAAGGGACACGTCTGTCACTGTGCTCCCCAAGAGCAAGTCTGGGGAAGGTGCAGCACGCTGCCACGGGCAAAGAGAAGGAGCCGTTGGCTTTGTGTTCGGGAAACGGTCGCGATGAAGGAGAGTTGGCACTGGCAGGAACAGCGGGCCCGTTGTAAGACAAGTGTCACCATCTACCTGTGCTGAGGGTCGGAGGCCTGGCTGCTAAGGTGACAGAAGAGTATGACTATGGCAGGCAGGTGTGCTCCACACTGAGGAAGGAGTCTGGGCAGAAGGCAGGCCTGTCCTGTGTCTCTGGTCCCAAGGGGACAGCGTCTCCTTGACCACCTGTGCCTAGGGCAGACTTGGGCTTGCCACCAAGCGCCATAGCTTCAACTCGCAGAAACAGCTCCCTGGACGAACGGGCAGTCCGATGCCGTCTTCCTCCAAGATGTGACAACGTTGTTGGTGTCAGGAAGTGTGCCGGGGTAGGAGGGGGGACAGACCCAAACAGATCCCCAGCCCAGTGCACGGGCAGTGTGCAGGGTTCATGTCGACTCTCCTCTCCTGTGGGGAAGGCAGTGGCTTAGTCCCCGATTCCACACGAGCGCTAGTGCAAAAGGCCTAGCCTTGCCTATGACAGGACATGAAGTGAGCATAGAGTGCCATCCTAGGCAACACACGCTGCTGTTGGTTTTTGATTGTGCCTGCTTAGTTCAGTTGGTAAATCAGAGTCAGATCTGTAGGCTGCTGTGGCTGCTTGCCTTAGCCTAGTATTCGTAGGACGGTGGGAGAGCCCCGCATAGAGCGAAAGCCACTTTGCCCGGGCATCCCCTTTGGGAAGTCACAGCTTTCGTTGGGAAATCAGAGTCGCGTCTGAGGGATGCTGTTGCTGCTTGCCTGAGTTAGACTTCCCTGCAAATTGTAATAAACCCGCATGGAGCGAAATCATCTATGGCCAGGCCTCCTCTCTGAGAAAGCAGAGCATTCGTTGGGCAATCAGTGTCGGGTTTTTAGGAAGCTGCTGCTTCTTGCCTGAGCTATTCTGCTGAGGACAGTGCAAGATACCCGCATGGAGCGAAATTCCCTTTCACCTAGCATCCCCTCTGCCAGAGAGAGAAGCGTGGTTGCACCTCTGGAAAGGGCCTTAAGGAAAGGGACACGTCTGTCACCGTGCTCCCCAAGAGCAAGTCTGGGGAAGGTACAGCACGCTGCCACGGGCAAAGAGAAGGAGCCGTTGGCTTTGTGTTCGGGAAACGGTCGCGATGCAGGAGAGTTGGCCCTGGCAGGAACAGCGGGCCCGTTGTAAGACAAGTGTCACCATCTACCTGTGCTGAGGGACGGAGGCCTGGCTGCTAAGGTGACAGAAGAGTACGACTAGGGCAGGCACGCGTGCTCCACACTGAGGAAGGAGTCTGTGCAGAAGGCAGGCCGGTCCTGTGTCTCTGGTCCCAAGGGGACAGCGTCTCCTTGACCCCCTCTGCCTAGGGCAGACTTGGGCTTGCCACCAAGCGCCATAGCCGCAACTCGCAGAAACAGCTCCCTGGACGAACGGGCAGTCCGATGCCGTCTTCCTCCAAGATGTGACAACGTTGTAGGTGTCAGGAAGTGTGCCGGGGTAGGAGGGGGGACAGACCCAAACAGATCCCCATCCCCGTGCACGGGCAGTGTGCAGGGTTCATGTCGACTCTCCTCTCCTGTGGGGAAGGCACTGGCTTAGTCCCCGATTCCACGCGAGCGCTAGTGCAAAAGGCCTAGCCTTGCCTATGCCAGGACATGAAGTGAGCATAGAGTGCCATCCTAGGCAACGCACACTGCTGTAGGTTTGTGATTGACCCTGCTTAGTTCGGCTTGGCAGGGAGAATGCACGGCGCGAACATGGAGCCCCGGAAAGCAAGGCCCAAGATACACTAGCTCTCCCGCAGCTCTTCTTCTTTGAAGTGTCAGAGCGAATGCCCAAAGCCTTGCTGTGAAGCAGCAGCGAAGGGCAGTTCGCGCCAGCTGAAAACCTCTGCGAACGTATAGCAGTAGCTGGTAAATCAGAGTCGGATCTGTAGGCTTCTGTGGCTGCTTGCCTTAGCCTAGTATTCGTAGGACGGTGGGAGAGCCCCGCATAGAGCGAAAGCCTCTTTGCCCGGGCATCCCCTCTGGGAAGGCACAGCTTTCGTTGGGAAATCAGAGTCGCGTCTGAGGGATGCTGCTGCTGCTTCCCTGAGCTAGTCTCCCCTGCACGTTGTAATAAACCCGCATGGAACGAAATCCTTCTATGCCCAAGCATCCTCTCTGGGAAAGCATAGCATTCGTTGGGCAATCAGAGTCGGGTTTGTGAGAAGTTGCTGCTTCTTGCCTGAGCTACTCTGCTCAGGACAGTGCAAGATACCCGCATGGAGCGAAATTTTCTTTCACCTAGCATCCCCTCTGCCAGAGAGAGAAGCGTGGTTGCACCTCTGGAAAGGGCCTTAAGGAAAGGGACACGTCTGTCACCGTGCTCCCCAAGAGCAAGTCTGGGGAAGGTGCAGCACGCTGCCACGGGTAAAGAGAAGGAGCCGTTGGCTTTGTGTTCGGGAAACGGTCGCGATGCAGGAGAGTTGGCACTGGCAGGAACAGCGGGCCCGTTGTAAGACAAGTGTCACCATCTACCTGTGCTGAGGGTCGGAGGCCTGGCTGCTAAGGTGACAGAAGAGTATGACTATGGCAGGCAGGTGTGCTCCACACTGAGGAAGGAGTCTGGGCAGAAGGCAGGCCTGTCCTGTGTCTCTGGTCCCAAGGGGACAGCGTCTCCTTGACCACCTGTGCCTAGGGCAGACTTGGGCTTGCCACCAAGCGCCATAGCTTCAACTCGCAGAAACAGCTCCCTGGACGAACGGGCAGTCCGATGCCGTCGTCCTCCAAGATGTGACAACGTTGTTGGTGTCAGGAAGTGTGCCGGGGCAGCAGGGGGGACAGACCCAAACAGATCCCCAGCCCAGTGCACGGGCAGTGTGCAGGGTTCATGTCGACTCTCCTCTCCTGTGGGGAAGGCACTGGCTTAGTCCCCGATTCCACGAGAGCGCTAGTGCAAAAGGCCTAGCCTTGCCTATGCCAGGACATGAAGTGAGCATAGAGTGCCATCCTAGGCAACGCACGCTGCTGTTGGTTTTTGATTGTGCCTGCTTAGTTCAGTTGGTAAATCAGAGTCAGATCTGTAGGCTGCTGTGGCTGCTTGCCTTAGCCTAGTATTCGTAGGACGTTGGGAGAGCCCCGCATAGAGCGAAAGCCACTTTGCCCGGGCATCCCCTTTGGGAAGTCACAGCTTTCGTTGGGAAATCAGAGTCGCGTCTGAGGGATGCTGTTGCTGCTTGCCTGAGTTAGACTTCCCTGCAAATTGTAATAAACCCGCATGGAGCGAAATCATCTATGGCCAGGCCTCCTCTCTGAGAAAGCAGAGCATTCGTTGGGCAATCAGTGTCGGGTTTTTAGGAAGCTGCTGCTTCTTGCCTGAGCTATTCTGCTGAGGACAGTGCAAGATACCCGCATGGAGCGAAATTCCCTTTCACCTAGCATCCCCTCTGCCAGAGAGAGAAGCGTGGTTGCACCTCTGGAAAGGGGCTTAAGGAAAGGGACACGTCTGTCACCGTGCTCCCCAAGAGCAAGTCTGGGGAAGGTGCAGCACGCTGCCACGGGCAAAGAGAAGGAGCCGTTGGCTTTGTGTTCAGCAACGGTCGCGATGCAGGAGAGTTGGCACTGGCAGGAACAGTGGGCCCGTTGTAAGACAAGTGTCACCAGCTACTTGTGAAAACAGAGTCGCGTCTGAGGGATGCTGCTGCTGCTTCCCTGATCTAGTCTCCCCTGCACGTTGTCATAATCCCGCATGGAATGAAATCCTTCTATGCCCAGGCACCCTCTCTGGGAAAGCATAGCATTCGTTGGGCAATCAGAGTCGGGTTTGTGGGAAGCTGCTGCTTCTTGCCTGAGCTAGTCTGCTCAGGACAGTGCAAGATACCCGCATGGAGCGAAATTATCTTTTACCTAGCATCCCCTCTGCCAGAGAGAGAAGCGTGGTTGCACCTCTGGAAAGGGCCTTATGGAAAGGGACACGTCTGTCACTGTGCTCCCCAAGAGCAAGTCTGGGGAAGGTGCAGCACGCTGCCACGGGCAAAGAGAAGGAGCCGTTGGTTTTGTGTTCGGGAAACGTTCGCGATGCAGGAGAGTTGGCACTGGCAGGAACAGCGGGCCCGTTGTAAGACAAGTGTCACCATCTACCTGTGCTGAGGGTCGGAGGCCTGGCTGCTAAGGTGACAGAAGAGTATGACTATGGCAGGCAGGTGTGCTCCACACTGAGGAAGGAGTCTGGGCAGAAGGCAGGCCTGTCCTGTGTCTCTGGTCCCAAGGGGACAGCGTCTCCTTGACCACCTGTGCCTAGGGCAGACTTGGGCTTGCCACCAAGCGCCATAGCTTCAACTCGCAGAAACAGCTCCCTGGACGAACGGGCAGTCCGATGCTGTCTTCCTCAAGATGTGACAACGTTGTTGGTGTCAGGAAGTGTGCCGGGGTAGGAGGGGGGACAGACCCAAACAGATCCCCAGCCCAGTGCACGGGCAGTGTGCAGGGTTCATGTCGACTCTCCTCTCCTGTGGGGAAGGCACTTGCTTAGTCCCCGATTCCGCGCGAGCGCTAGTGCAAAAGGCCTAGCCTTGCCTATGCCAGGACATGAAGTGAGCATAGAGTGCCATCCTAGGCAACGCACGCTGCTGTTGGTTTTTGATTGTGCCTGCTTAGTTCAGTTGGTAAATCAGAGTCAGATCTGTAGGCTGCTGTGGCTGCTTGCCTTAGCCTAGTATTCGTAGGACGGTGGGAGAGCCGCGCATAGAGCGAAAGCCACTTTGCCCGGGCATCCCTTTTGGGAAGTCACAGCTTTCGTTGGGAAATCAGAGTCGCGTCTGAGGGATGCTGTTGCTGCTTGCCTGAGTTAGACTTCCCTGCAAATTGTAATAAACCCGCATGGAGCGAAATCATCTATGGCCAGGCCTCCTCTCTGAGAAAGCAGAGCTTCGTTGGGCACTCAGTGTCGGGTTTTTAGGAAGCTGCTGCTTCTTGCCTGAGCTATTCTGCTGAGGACAGTGCAAGATACCCGCATGGAGCGAAATTCCCTTTCACCTAGCATCCCCTCTGCCAGAGAGAGAAGCGTGGTTGCACCTCTGGAAAGGGCCTTAAGGAAAGGGACACGTCTGTCACCGTGCTCCCCAAGAGCAAGTCTGGGGAAGGTGCAGCACGCTGCCACGGGCAAAGAGAAGGAGCCGTTGGCTTTGTGTTCGGGAAACGGTCGCGATGCAGGAGAGTTGGCACTGGCAGGAACAGCGGGCCCGTTGTAAGACAAGTGTCACCATCTACCTGTGCTGAGGGATGGAGGCCTGGCTGCTAAGGTGACAGTAGAGTAGGACTAGGGCAGGCACGCGTGCTCCACACTGAGGAAGGAGTCTGTGCAGAAGGCAGGCCGGTCCTGTGTCTCTGGTCCCAAGGGGACAGCGTCTCCTTGACCCCCTCTGCCTAGGGCAGACTTGGGCTTGCCACCAAGCGCCATAGCCGCAACTCGCAGAAACAGCTCCCTGGACGAACGGGCAGTCCGATGCCGTCTTCCTCCAAGATGTGACAACGTTGTTGGTGTCAGGAAGTGTGCCGGGGTAGGAGGGGGGACAGACCCAAACAGATCCCCATCCCCGTGCACGGGCAGTGTGCAGGGTTCATGTCGACTCTCCTCTCCTGTGGGGAAGGCACTGGCTTAGTCCCCGATTCCACGCGAGCTCTAGTGCAAAAGGCCTAGCCTTGCCTATGCCAGGACATGAAGTGAGCATAGAGTGCCATCCTAGGCAACGCACACTGCTGTAGGTTTGTGATTGACCCTGCTTAGTTCGTCTTGGCAGGGAGAACGCACGGCGCGAACATGGAGCCCCGGAAAGCAAGGCCCATGATACACTAGCTCTCCCGCAGCTCCTCTTCTTTGAAGTGTCAGAGCGAATGCCCAAAGCCTTGCTGTGAAGCAGCAGCGAAGGGCAGTTCGCGCCAGCTGAAAACCTCTGCGAACGTATAGCAGTAGCTGGTAAATCAGAGTCGGATCTGTAGGCTGCTGTGGCTGCTTGCCTTAGCCTAGTATTCGTAGGACGGTGGGAGAGCCCCGCATAGAGCGAAAGCCTCTTTGCCCGGGCATCCCCTCTGGGAAGGCACAGCTTTCGTTGGGAAATCAGAGTCGCGTCTGAGGGATGCTGCTGCTGCTTCCCTGAGCTAGTCTCCCCTGCACGTTGTAATAAACCCGCATGGAACGAAATCCTTCTATGCCCAGGCATCCTCTCTGGGAAAGCATAGCATTCGTTGGGCAATCAGAGTCGGGTTTGTGGGAAGCTGCTGCTTCTTGCCTGAGCTACTCTGCTCAGGACAGTGCAAGATACCCGCATGGAGCGAAATTTTCTTTCACCTAGCATCCCCTCTGCCAGAGAGAGAAGCGTGGTTGCACCTCTGGAAAGGGCCTTAAGGAAAGGGACACGTCTGTCACCGTGCTCCCCAAGAGCAAGTCTGGGGAAGGTGCAGCGCGCTGCCACGGGCAAAGAGGAGCCCTTGGCTTTGTGGTCGGGGCACGGTCGCGAAGCAGGAGAGATGGCACTGGCAGGAACAGCCGGCCTGTTGTAAGACAAGAGTCACCAGCTACTTGTGAAAACAGAGTCGCGTCTGAGGTATGCTGCCGCTGCTTCCCTGATCTAGACTCCCTTGCACGTTGTAATAATCCCGCATGGAACGAAATCCTTCTATGCCCAGGCATCCTCTGTGGGAAAGCATAGCATTCGTTGGGCAATCAGAGTCGGGTTTGTGGGAAGCTGCTGCTTCTTGCCTGAGCTACTCTGCTCAGGACAGTGCAAGATACCCGCATGGAGAGAAATTTTCTTTCACCTAGCATCCCCTCTGCCAGAGAGAGAAGCGTGGTTGCACCTCTGGAAAGGGCCTTAAGGAAAGGGACACGTCTGTCACCGTGCTCCCCAAGAGCAAGTCTGGGGAAGGTGCAGCACGCTGCCACGGGCAAAGAGAAGGAGCCGTTGGCTTTGTGTTCGGGAAACGGTCGCGATGCAGGAGAGTTGGCACTGGCAGGAACAGCGGGCCCGTTGTAAGACAAGTGTCACCATCTACCTGTGCTGAGGGTCGGAGGCCTGGCTGCTAAGGTGACAGAAGAGTATGACTATGGCAGGCAGGTGTGCTCCACACTGAGGAAGGAGTCTGGGCAGAAGGCAGGCCTGTCCTGTGTCTCTGGTCCCAAGGGGACAGCGTCTCCTTGACCACCTGTGCCTAGGGCAGACTTGGGCTTGCCACCAAGCGCCATAGCTTCAACTCGCAGAAACAGCTCCCTGGACGAACGGGCAGTCCGATGCCGTCTTCCTCCAAGATGTGACAACGTTGTTGGTGTCAGGAAGTGTGCCGGGGCAGCAGGGGGGACAGACCCAAACAGATCCCCAGCCCAGTGCACGGGCAGTGTGCAGGGTTCATGTCGACTCTCCTCTCCTGTGGGGAAGGCACTGGCTTAGTCCCCGATTCCACGAGAGCGCTAGTGCAAAAGGCCTAGCCTTGCCTATGCCAGGACATGAAGTGAGCATAGAGTGCCATCCTAGGCAACGCACGCTGCTGTTGGTTTTTGATTGTGCCTGCTTAGTTCAGTTGGTAAATCAGAGTCAGATCTGTAGGCTGCTGTGGCTGCTTGCCTTAGCCTAGTATTCGTAGGACGTTGGGAGAGCCCCGCATAGAGCGAAAGCCACTTTGCCCGGGCATCCCCTTTGGGAAGTCACAGCTTTCGTTGGGAAATCAGAGTCGCTTCTGAGGGATGCTGTTGCTGCTTGCCTGAGTTAGACTTCCCTGCAAATTGTAATAAACCCGCATGGAGCGAAATCATCTATGGCCAGGCCTCCTCTCTGAGAAAGCAGAGCATTCGTTGGGCAATCAGTGTCGGGTTTTTAGGAAGCTGCTGCTTCTTGCCTGAGCTATTCTGCTGAGGACAGTGCAAGATACCCGCATGGAGCGAAATTCCCTTTCACCTAGCATCCCCTCTGCCAGAGAGAGAAGCGTGGTTGCACCTCTGGAAAGGGGCTTAAGGAAAGGGACACGTCTGTCACCGTGCTCCCCAAGAGCAAGTCTGGGGAAGGTGCAGCACGCTGCCACGGGCAAAGAGAAGGAGCCGTTGGCTTTGTGTTCAGAAACGGTCGCGATGCAGGAGAGTTGGCACTGGCAGGAACAGTGGGCCCGTTGTAAGACAAGTGTCACCAGCTACTTGTGAAAACAGAGTCGCGTCTGAGGGATGCTGCTGCTGCTTCCCTGATCTAGTCTCCCCTGCACGTTGTCATAATCCCGCATGGAATGAAATCCTTCTATGCCCAGGCATCCTCTCTGGGAAAGCATAGCATTCGTTGGGCAATCAGAGTCAGGTTTGTGGGAAGCTGCTGCTTCTTGCCTGAGCTAGTCTGCTCAGGACAGTGCAAGATACCCGCATGGAGCGAAATTATCTTTTACCTAGCATCCCCTCTGCCAGAGAGAGAAGCGTGGTTGCACCTCTGGAAAGGGCCTTATGGAAAGGGACACGTCTGTCACTGTGCTCCCCAAGAGCAAGTCTGGGGAAGGTGCAGCACGCTGCCACGGGCAAAGAGAAGGAGCCGTTGGCTTTGTGTTCGGGAAACGTTCGCGATGCAGGAGAGTTGGCACTGGCAGGAACAGCGGGCCCGTTGTAAGACAAGTGTCACCATCTACCTGTGCTGAGGGTCGGAGGCCTGGCTGCTAAGGTGACAGAAGAGTATGACTATGGCAGGCAGGTGTGCTCCACACTGAGGAAGGAGTCTTGGCAGAAGGCAGGCCTGTCCTGTGTCTCTGGTCCCAAGGGGACAGCGTCTCCTTGACCACATGTGCCTAGGGCAGACTTGGGCTTGCCACCAAGCGCCATAGCTTCAACTCGCAGAAACAGCTCCCTGGACGAACGGGCAGTCCGATGCTGTCTTCCTCAAGATGTGACAACGTTGTTGGTGTCAGGAAGTGTGCCGGGGTAGGAGGGGGGACAGACCCAAACAGATCCCCAGCCCAGTGCACGGGCAGTGTGCAGGGTTCATGTCGACTCTCCTCTCCTGTGGGGAAGGCACTGGCTTAGTCCCCGATTCCGCGCGAGCGCTAGTGCAAAAGGCCTAGCCTTGCCTATGCCAGGACATGAAGTGAGCATAGAGTGCCATCCTAGGCAACGCACGCTGCTGTTGGTTTTTGATTGTGCCTGCTTAGTTCAGTTGGTAAATCAGAGTCAGATCTGTAGGCTGCTGTGGCTGCTTGCCTTAGCCTAGTATTCGTAGGACGGTGGGAGAGCCCCGCATAGAGCGAAAGCCACTTTGCCCGGGCATCCCTTTTGGGAAGTCACAGCTTTCGTTGGGAAATCAGAGTCGCGTCTGAGGGATGCTGTTGCTGCTTGCCTGAGTTAGACTTCCCTGCAAATTGTACTAAACCCGCATGGAGCGAAATCATCTATGGCCAGGCCTCCTCTCTGAGAAAGCAGAGCTTCGTTGGGCAATCAGTGTCGGGTTTTTAGGAAGCTGCTGCTTCTTGCCTGAGCTATTCTGCTGAGGACAGTGCAAGATACCCGCATGGAGCGAAATTCCCTTTCACCTAGCATCCCCTCTGCCAGAGAGAGAAGCGTGGTTGCACCTCTGGAAAGGGCCTTAAGGAAAGGGACACGTCTGTCACCGTGCTCCCCAAGAGCAAGTCTGGGGAAGGTGCAGCACGCTGCCACGGGCAAAGAGAAGGAGCCGTTGGCTTTGTGTTCGGGAAACGGTCGCGATGCAGGAGAGTTGGCACTGGCAGGAACAGCGGGCCCGTTGTAAGACAAGTGTCACCATCTACCTGTGCTGAGGGATGGAGGCCTGGCTGCTAAGGTGACAGTAGAGTAGGACTAGGGCAGGCACGCGTGCTCCACACTGAGGAAGGAGTCTGTGCAGAAGGCAGGCCGGTCCTGTGTCTCTGGTCCCAAGGGGACAGCGTCTCCTTGACCCCCTCTGCCTAGGGCAGACTTGGGCTTGCCACCAAGCGCCATAGCCGCAACTCGCAGAAACAGCTCCCTGGACGAACGGGCAGTCCGATGCCGTCTTCCTCCAAGATGTGACAACGTTGTTGGTGTCAGGAAGTGTGCCGGGGTAGGAGGGGGGACAGACCCAAACAGATCCCCATCCCCGTGCACGGGCAGTGTGCAGGGTTCATGTCGACTCTCCTCTCCTGTGGGGAAGGCACTGGCTTAGTCCCCGATTCCACGCGAGCTCTAGTGCAAAAGGCCTAGCCTTGCCTATGCCAGGACATGAAGTGAGCATAGAGTGCCATCCTAGGCAACGCACACTGCTGTAGGTTTGTGATTGACCCTGCTTAGTTCGTCTTGGCAGGGAGAACGCACGGCGCGAACATGGAGCCCCGGAAAGCAAGGCCCAAGATACACTAGCTCTCCCGCAGCTCCTCTTCTTTGAAGTGTCAGAGCGAATGCCCAAAGCCTTGCTGTGAAGCAGCAGCGAAGGGCAGTTCGCGCCAGCTGAAAACCTCTGCGAACGTATAGCAGTAGCTGGTAAATCAGAGTCGGATCTGTAGGCTGCTGTGGCTGCTTGCCTTAGCCTAGTATTCGTAGGACGGTGGGAGAGCCCCGCATAGAGCGAAAGCCTCTTTGCCCGGGCATCCCCTCTGGGAAGGCACAGCTTTCGTTGGGAAATCAGAGTCGCGTCTGAGGGATGCTGCTGCTGCTTCCCTGAGCTAGTCTCCCCTGCACGTTGTAATAAACCCGCATGGAACGAAATCCTTCTATGCCCAGGCATCCTCTCTGGGAAAGCATAGCATTCGTTGGGCAATCAGAGTCGGGTTTGTGGGAAGCTGCTGCTTCTTGCCTGAGCTACTCTGCTCAGGACAGTGCAAGATACCCGCATGGAGCGAAATTTTCTTTCACCTAGCATCCCCTCTGCCAGAGAGAGAAGCGTGGTTGCACCTCTGGAAAGGGCCTTAAGGAAAGGGACACGTCTGTCACCGTGCTCCCCAAGAGCAAGTCTGGGGAAGGTGCAGCACGCTGCCACGGGCAAAGAGGAGCCCTTGGCTTTGTGGTCGGGGCACGGTCGCGAAGCAGGAGAGATGGCACTGGCAGGAACAGCCGGCCTGTTGTAAGACAAGAGTCACCAGCTACTTGTGAAAACAGAGTCGCGTCTGAGGTATGCTGCCGCTGCTTCCCTGATCTAGTCTCCCTAGCACGTTGTAATAATACCGCCTGGAATGAAATCCTTCTATGCCCAGGCATCCTCTCTCTGAAAGCATAGCATTCGTTGGGCAATCAGAGTCGGGTTTGTGGGAAGCTGCTGCTTCTTGCCTGAGCTACTCTGCTCAGGACAGTGCAAGATACCCGCATGGAGAGAAATTTTCTTTCACCTAGCATCCCCTCTGCCAGAGAGAGAAGCGTGGTTGCACCTCTGGAAAGGGCCTTAAGGAAAGGGACACGTCTGTCACCGTGCTCCCCAAGAGCAAGTCTGGGGAAGGTGCAGCACGCTGCCACGGGCAAAGAGAAGGAGCCGATGGCTTTGTGTTCGGGAAACGGTCGCGATGCAGGAGAGTTGGCACTGGCAGGAACAGCGGGCCCGTTGTAAGACAAGTGTCACCATCTACCTGTGCTGAGGGTCGGAGGCCTGGCTGCTAAGGTGACAGAAGAGTATGACTATGGCAGGCAGGTGTGCTCCACACTGAGGAAGGAGTCTGGGCAGAAGGCAGGCCTGTCCTGTGTCTCTGGTCCCAAGGGGACAGCGTCTCCTTGACCACCTGTGCCTAGGGCAGACTTGGGCTTGCCACCAAGCGCCATAGCTTCAACTCGCAGAAACAGCTCCCTGGACGAACGGGCAGTCCGATGCCGTCTTCCTCCAAGATGTGACAACGTTGTTGGTGTCAGGAAGTGTGCCGGGGCAGCAGGGGGGACAGACCCAAACAGATCCCCAGCCCAGTGCACGGGCAGTGTGCAGGGTTCATGTCGACTCTCCTCTCCTGTGGGGAAGGCACTGGCTTAGTCCCCGATTCCACGAGAGCGCTAGTGCAAAAGGCCTAGCCTTGCCTATGCCAGGACATGAAGTGAGCATAGAGTGCCATCCTAGGCAACGCACGCTGCTGTTGGTTTTTGATTGTGCCTGCTTAGTTCAGTTGGTAAATCAGAGTCAGATCTGTAGGCTGCTGTGGCTGCTTGCCTTAGCCTAGTATTCGTAGGACGTTGGGAGAGCCCCGCATAGAGCGAAAGCCACTTTGCCCGGGCATCCCCTTTGGGAAGTCACAGCTTTCGTTGGGAAATCAGAGTCGCTTCTGAGGGATGCTGTTGCTGCTTGCCTGAGTTAGACTTCCCTGCAAATTGTAATAAACCCGCATGGAGCGAAATCATCTATGGCCAGGCCTCCTCTCTGAGAAAGCAGAGCATTCGTTGGGCAATCAGTGTCGGGTTTTTAGGAAGCTGCTGCTTCTTGCCTGAGCTATTCTGCTGAGGACAGTGCAAGATACCCGCATGGAGCGAAATTCCCTTTCACCTAGCATCCCCTCTGCCAGAGATAGAAGCGTGGTTGCACCTCTGGAAAGGGGCTTAAGGAAAGGGACACGTCTGTCACCGTGCTCCCCAAGAGCAAGTCTGGGGAAGGTGCAGCACGCTGCCACGGGCAAAGAGAAGGAGCCGTTGGCTTTGTGTTCAGAAACGGTCGCGATGCAGGAGAGTTGGCACTGGCAGGAACAGTGGGCCCGTTGTAAGACAAGTGTCACCAGCTACTTGTGAAAACAGAGTCGCGTCTGAGGGATGCTGCTGCTGCTTCCCTGATCTAGTCTCCCCTGCACGTTGTCATAATCCCGCATGGAATGAAATCCTTCTATGCCCAGGCATCCTCTCTGGGAAAGCATAGCATTCGTTGGGCAATCAGAGTCAGGTTTGTGGGAAGCTGCTGCTTCTTGCCTGAGCTAGTCTGCTCAGGACAGTGCAAGATACCCGCATGGAGCGAAATTATCTTTTACCTAGCATCCCCTCTGCCAGAGAGAGAAGCGTGGTTGCACCTCTGGAAAGGGCCTTATGGAAAGGGACACGTCTGTCACTGTGCTCCCCAAGAGCAAGTCTGGGGAAGGTGCAGCACGCTGCCACGGGCAAAGAGAAGGAGCCGTTGGCTTTGTGTTCGGGAAACGTTCGCGATGCAGGAGAGTTGGCACTGGCAGGAACAGCGGGCCCGTTGTAAGACAAGTGTCACCATCTACCTGTGCTGAGGGTCGGAGGCCTGGCTGCTAAGGTGACAGAAGAGTATGACTATGGCAGGCAGGTGTGCTCCACACTGAGGAAGGAGTCTGGGCAGAAGGCAGGCCTGTCCTGTGTCTCTGGTCCCAAGGGGACAGCGTCTCCTTGACCACATGTGCCTAGGGCAGACTTGGGCTTGCCACCAAGCGCCATAGCTTCAACTCGCAGAAACAGCTCCCTGGACGAACGGGCAGTCCGATGCTGTCTTCCTCAAGATGTGACAACGTTGTTGGTGTCAGGAAGTGTGCCGGGGTAGGAGGGGGGACAGACCCAAACAGATCCCCAGCCCAGTGCACGGGCAGTGTGCAGGGTTCATGTCGACTCTCCTCTCCTGTGGGGAAGGCACTGGCTTAGTCCCCGATTCCGCGCGAGCGCTAGTGCAAAAGGCCTAGCCTTGCCTATGCCAGGACATGAAGTGAGCATAGAGTGCCATCCTAGGCAACGCACGCTGCTGTTGGTTTTTGATTGTGCCTGCTTAGTTCAGTTGGTAAATCAGAGTCAGATCTGTAGGCTGCTGTGGCTGCTTGCCTTAGCCTAGTATTCGTAGGACGGTGGGAGAGCCCCGCATAGAGCGAAAGCCACTTTGCCCGGGCATCCCTTTTGGGAAGTCACAGCTTTCGTTGGGAAATCAGAGTCGCGTCTGAGGGATGCTGTTGCTGCTTGCCTGAGTTAGACTTCCCTGCAAATTGTAATAAACCCGCATGGAGCGAAATCATCTATGGCCAGGCCTCCTCTCTGAGAAAGCAGAGCTTCGTTGGGCAATCAGTGTCGGGTTTTTAGGAAGCTGCTGCTTCTTGCCTGAGCTATTCTGCTGAGGACAGTGCAAGATACCCGCATGGAGCGAAATTCCCTTTCACCTAGCATCCCCTCTGCCAGAGAGAGAAGCGTGGTTGCACCTCTGGAAAGGGCCTTAAGGAAAGGGACACGTCTGTCACCGTGCTCCCCAAGAGCAAGTCTGGGGAAGGTGCAGCACGCTGCCACGGGCAAAGAGAAGGAGCCGTTGGCTTTGTGTTCGGGAAACGGTCGCGATGCAGGAGAGTTGGCACTGGCAGGAACAGCGGGCCCGTTGTAAGACAAGTGTCACCATCTACCTGTGCTGAGGGATGGAGGCCTGGCTGCTAAGGTGACAGTAGAGTAGGACTAGGGCAGGCACGCGTGCTCCACACTGAGGAAGGAGTCTGTGCAGAAGGCAGGCCGGTCCTGTGTCTCTGGTCCCAAGGGGACAGCGTCTCCTTGACCCCCTCTGCCTAGGGCAGACTTGGGCTTGCCACCAAGCGCCATAGCCGCAACTCGCAGAAACAGCTCCCTGGACGAACGGGCAGTCCGATGCCGTCTTCCTCCAAGATGTGACAACGTTGTTGGTGTCAGGAAGTGTGCCGGGGTAGGAGGGGGGACAGACCCAAACAGATCCCCATCCCCGTGCACGGGCAGTGTGCAGGGTTCATGTCGACTCTCCTCTCCTGTGGGGAAGGCACTGGCTTAGTCCCCGATTCCACGCGAGCTCTAGTGCAAAAGGCCTAGCCTTGCCTATGCCAGGACATGAAGTGAGCATAGAGTGCCATCCTAGGCAACGCACACTGCTGTAGGTTTGTGATTGACCCTGCTTAGTTCGTCTTGGCAGGGAGAACGCACGGCGCGAACATGGAGCCCCGGAAAGCAAGGCCCAAGATACACTAGCTCTCCCGCAGCTCCTCTTCTTTGAAGTGTCAGAGCGAATGCCCAAAGCCTTGCTGTGAAGCAGCAGCGAAGGGCAGTTCGCGCCAGCTGAAAACCTCTGCGAACGTATAGCAGTAGCTGGTAAATCAGAGTCGGATCTGTAGGCTGCTGTGGCTGCTTGCCTTAGCCTAGTATTCGTAGGACGGTGGGAGAGCCCCGCATAGAGCGAAAGCCTCTTTGCCCGGGCATCCCCTCTGGGAAGGCACAGCTTTCGTTGGGAAATCAGAGTCACATCTGAGGGATGCTGCTGCTGCTTCCCTGATCTAGTCTCCCCTGCACGTTGTAATAAACCCGCATGGAACGAAATCCTTCTATGCCCAGGCATCCTCTCTGGGAAAGCATAGCATTCGTTGGGCAATCAGAGTCGGGTTTGTGGGAAGCTGCTGCTTCTTGCCTGAGCTACTCTGCTCAGGACAGTGCAAGATACCCGCATGGAGCGAAATATTCTTTCACCTAGCATCCCCTCTGCCAGAGAGAGAAGCGTGGTTGCACCTCTGGAAAGGGCCTTAAGGAAAGGGACACGTCTGTAACCGTGCTCCCCAAGAGCAAGTCTGGGGAAGGTGCAGCACGCTGCCACAGGCAAAGAGAAGGAGCCGTTCGCTTTGAGTTCGGGAAACGGTCGCGATGCAGGAGAGTTGGCACTGGCAGGAACAGCGCGCCCGTTGTAAGACAAGAGTCACCAGCTACTTGTGAAAACAGAGTCGCGTCTGAGGTATGCTGCTGCTGCTTCCCTGATCTAGTGTCCCCTGCACGTTGTAATAATCCCGCATGGAACGAAATCCTTCTATGCCCAGGCATCCTCTCTGGGAAAGCATAACATTCGTTGGGCAATCAGAGTCGGGTTTGTGGGAAGCTGCTGCTTCTTGCCTGAACTAGTCTGCTCAGGACAGTGCAAGATACCGGCATGGAGCGAAATTTTCTTTTACCTAGCATCCCCTATGCCAGAGAGAGAAGCGTGGTTGCACCTCTGGAAAGGGCCTTAAGGAAAGGGACACGTCTGTCACCGTGCTCCCCAAGAGCAAGTCTGGGGAAGGTGCATCACGCTGCCACGGGCAAAGAGAAGGAGCCGTTGGCTCTGTGTTCGGGAAACTGTCACGATGCAGGAGAGTTGGCACTGGCAGGAACAGCGGGCCCGTTGTAAGACAAGTGTCACCAGCTACTTGTGAAAACAGAGTCGCGTCTGAGGGATGCTGCTGCTGCTTCCCTGATCTAGTCTCCCCTGCACGTTGTAATAATCCCGCCTGGAATGAAATCCTTCTATGCCCAGGCATCCTCTCTGGGAAAGCATAGCATTCGTTGGGCATTCAGAGTCTGGTTTGTGTGAAGCTGCTGCTTCTTGCCTGAGCTAGTCTGCTCAGGACAGTGAAAGATACCCGCATGGAGCGAAATTATCTTTTACCTAGCATCCCCTCTGCCAGAGAGAGAAGCGTGGTTGAACCTCTGGAAAGGGCCTTATGGAAAGGGACACGTCTGTCACTGTGCTCCCCAAGACCAAGTCTGGGGAAGGTGCATCACGCTGCCACGGGCAAAGAGAAGGAGCCGTTGGCTTTGTGTTCGGGAAACGATCGCGATGAAGGAGAGTTGGCACTGGCAAGAACAGCGGGCCCGTTGTAAGACAAGTGTCACCATCTACCTGTGCTGAGGGTCGGAGGCCTGGCTGCTAAGGTGACAGAAGAGTATGACTATGGCAGGCAGGTGTGCTCCACACTGAGGAAGGAGTCTGGGCAGAAGGCAGGCCTGTCTTGTGTCTCTGGTCCCAAGGGGACAGCGTCTCCTTGACCACATGTGCCTAGGGCAGACTTGGGCTTGCCACCAAGCGCCATAGCTTAAACTCGCAGAAACAGCTCCCTGGACGAACGGGCAGTCCGATGCCTTCTTACTCCAAGATGTGACAACGTTGTTGGTGTCAGGAAGTGTGCCGGTGTAGCAGGGGGGACAGACCCAAACAGATCCCCAGCCCAGTGCACGGGCAGTGTGCAGGGTTCATGTCAACTCTCCTCTCCTGTGGGGAAGGCACTGGCTTAGTCCCCGAATCCACACGAGCGCTAGTGCAAAAGCCCTAGCCTTGCCTATGCCAGGACATGAAGTGAGCATAGAGTGCCATCCTAGGCAACGCACGCTGCTGTTGGTTTTTGATTGTGCCTGCTTAGTTCAGTTGGTAAATCAGAGTCAGATCTGTAGGCTGCTGTGGCTGCTTGCCTTAGCCTAGTATTCGTAGGACGGTAGGAGAGCCCCGCATAGAGCGAAAGCCACTTTGCCCGGGCATCCCCTTTGGGAAGGCACAGCTTTCGTTGGGAAATCAGAGTCGCTTCTGAGGGATGCTGTTGCTGCTTGCCTGAGTTAGACTTCCCTGCAAATTGTAATAAACCAGCATGGAGCGAAATCATCTATGGCCAGGCCTCCTCTCTGAGAAAGCAGAGCATTCGTTGGGCAATCAGTGTCGGGTTTTTAGGAAGCTGCTGCTTCTTGCCTGAGCTATTCTGCTGAGGACAGTGCAAGATACCCGCATGGAGCGAAATTCCCTTTCACCTAGCATCCCCTCTGCCAGAGAGAGAAGCGTGGTTGCACCTCTGGAAAGGGCCTTAAGGAAAGGGACACGTCTGTCACCGTGCTCCCCAAGAGCAAGTCTGGGGAAGGTGCAGCACGCTGCCACGGGCAAAGAGAAGGAGCCGTTGGCTTTATGTTCGGGAAACGGTCGCGATGCAGGAGAGTTGGCACTGGCAGGAACAGCGGGCCCGTTGTAAGACAAGTGTCACCAGCTACTTGTGAAAACAGAGTCGCGTCTGAGGGATGCTGCTGCTGCTTCCCTGATCTAGTCTCCCCTGCACGTTGTAATAATCCCGCATGGAATGAAATCCTTCTATGCCCAGGCATCCTCTGTGGGAAAGCATAGCATTCGTTGGGCAATCAGAGTCGGGTTTGTGGGAAGCTGCTGCTTCTTGCCTGAGCTAGTCTGCTCAGGACAGTGCAAGATACCCGATGGAGCGAAATTATCTTTTACCTAGCATCCCCTCTGCCAGAGAGAGAAGCGTGGTTGCACCTCTGGAAAGGGCCTTATGGAAAGGGACACGTCTGTCACTGTGCTCCCCAAGAGCAAGTCTGGGGAAGGTGCATCACGCTGCCTCGGGCAAAGAGAAGGAGCCGTTGGCTTTGTGTTCGGGAAACGGTCGCGATGCAGGAGAGTTGGCACTGGCAGGAACAGCGGGCCCGTTGTAAGACAAGTGTCACCATCTACCTGTGCTGAGGGTCGGAGGCCTGGCTGCTAAGGTGACAGAAGAGTATGACTATGGCAGGCAGGTGTGCTCCACACTGAGGAAGGAGTCTGGGCAGAAGGCAGGCCTGTCCTGTGTCTCTGGTCCCAAGGGGACAGCGTCTCCTTGACCACCTGTGCCTAGGGCAGACTTGGGCTTGCCACCAAGCGCCATAGCTTCAACTCGCAGAAACAGCTCCCTGGACGAACGGGCAGTCCGATGCCGTCTTCCTCCAAGATGTGACAACGTTGTTGGTGTCAGGAAGTGTGCCGGGGTAGGAGGGGGGACAGACCCAAACAGATCCCCAGCCCAGTGCACGGGCAGTGTGCAGGGTTCATGTCGACTCTCCTCTCCTGTGGGGAAGTTACTGGGTTAGTCCCCGATTCCACGCGAGCGCTAGTGCAAAAGGCCTAGCCTTGCCTATGCCAGGACATGAAGTGAGCATAGAGTGCCATCCTAGGCAACGCACGCTGCTGTTGGTTTTTGATTGTGCCTGCTTAGTTCAGTTGGTAAATCAGAGTCAGATCTGTAGGCTGCTGTGACTGCTTGCCTTAGCCTAGTATTCGTAGGACGGTGGGAGAGCCCCGCATAGAGCGAAAGCCACTTTGCCCGGCAACCCCTTTGGGAAGTCACAGCTTTCGTTGGGAAATCAGAGTCGCGTCTGAGGGATGCTGTTGCTGCTTGCCTGAGTTAACTTCCCTGCAAATTGTAATAAACCCGCATGGAGCGAAATCATCTATGGCCAGGCCTCCACTCTGAGAAAGCAGAGCTTCGTTAGGCAATCAGTGTCGGGTTTTTAGGAAGCTGCTGCTTCTTGCCTGTTCTATTCTGCTGAGGACAGTGCAAGATACCCGCATGGAGCGAAATTCCCTTTCACCTAGCATCCCCTCTGCCAGAGAGAGAAGCGTGGTTGCACCTCTGGAAAGGGGCTTAAGGAAAGGGACACGTCTGTCACCGTGCTCCCCAAGAGCAAGTCTGGGGAAGGTGCAGCCTGCTGCCACGGGCAAAGAGAAGGAGCCGTTGGCTTTGTGTTCGGGAAACGGTCGCGATGCAGGAGAGTTGGCACTGGCAGGAACAGCGGGCCCGTTGTAAGACAAGTGTCACCATCTACCTGTGCTGAGGGACGGAGGCCTGGCTGCTAAGGTGACAGAAGAGTACGACTAGGGCAGGCACGCGTGCTCCACACTGAGGAAGGAGTCTGTGCAGAAGGCAGGCCGGTCCTGTGTCTCTGGTCCCAAGGGGACAGCGTCTCCTTGACCCCCTCTGCCTAGGGCAGACTTGGGCTTGCCACCAAGCGCCATAGCCGCAACTCGCAGAAACAGCTCCCTGGACGAACGGGCAGTCCGATGCCGTCTTCCTCCAAGATGTGACAACGTTGTTGGTGTCAGGAAGTGTGCCGGGGTAGCAGGGGGGACAGACCCAAACAGATCCCCATCCCCGTGCACGGGCAGTGTGCAGGGTTCATGTCGACTCTCCTCTCCTGTGGGGAAGGCACTGGCTTAGTCCCCGATTCCACGCGAGCGCTAGTGCAAAAGGCCTAGCCTTGCCTATGCCAGGACATGAAGTGAGCATAGAGTGCCATCCTAGGCAACGCACACTGCTGTAGGTTTGTGATTGACCCTGCTTAGTTCGGCTTGGCAGGGAGAACGCACGGCGCGAACATGGAGCCCCGGAAAGCAAGGCCCAAGATACACTAGCTCTCCCGCAGCTCTTCTTCTTTGAAGTGTCAGAGCGAATGCCCAAAGCCTTGCTGTGAAGCAGCAGCGAATGGCAGTTCGCGCCAGCTGAAAACCTCTGCGAACGTATAGCAGTAGCTGGTAAATCAGAGTCGGATCTGTAGGCTTCTGTGGCTGCTTGCCTTAGCCTAGTATTCGTAGGACGGTGGGAGCGCCCCGCATAGAGCGAAAGCCTCTTTGCCCGGGCATCCCCTCTGGGAAGGCACAGCTTTCGTTGGGAAATCAGAGTCGCGTCTGAGGGATGCTGCTGCTGCTTCCCTGATCTAGTCTCCCCTGCACGTTGTAATAAACCCGCATGGAACGAAATCCTTCTATGCCCAAGCATCCTCTCTGGGAAAGCATAGCATTCGTTGGGCAATCAGAGTCGGGTTTGTGAGAAGTTGCTGCTTCTTGCCTGAGCTACTCTGCTCAGGACAGTGCAAGATACCCGCATGGAGCGAAATTTTCTTTCACCTAGCATCCCCTCTGCCAGAGAGAGAAGCGTGGTTGCACCTCTGGAAAGGGCCTTAAGGAAAGGGACACGTCTGTCACCGTGCTCCCCAAGAGCAAGTCTGGGGAAGGTGCAGCACGCTGCCACGGGCAAAGAGAAGGAGCCGTTGGCTTTGTGTTCGGGAAACGGTCGCGATGCAGGAGAGTTGGCACTGGCAGGAACAGCGGGCCCGTTGTAAGACAAGTGTCACCATCTACCTGTGCTGAGGGTCGGAGGCCTGGCTGCTAAGGTGACAGAAGAGTATGACTATGGCAGGCAGGTGTGCTCCACACTGAGGAAGGAGTCTGGGCAGAAGGCAGGCCTGTCCTGTGTCTCTGGTCCCAAGGGGACAGCGTCTCCTTGACCACCTGTGCCTAGGGCAGACTTGGGCTTGCCACCAAGCGCCATAGCTTCAACTCGCAGAAACAGCTCCCTGGACGAACGGGCAGTCCGATGCCGTCTTCCTCCAAGATGTGACAACGTTGTTGGTGTCAGGAAGTGTGCCGGGGCAGCAGGGGGGACAGACCCAAACAGATCCCCAGCCCAGTGCACGGGCAGTGTGCAGGGTTCATGTCGACTCTCCTCTCCTGTGGGGAAGGCACTGGCTTAGTCCCCGATTCCACGAGAGCGCTAGTGCAAAAGGCCTAGCCTTGCCTATGCCAGGACATGAAGTGAGCATAGAGTGCCATCCTAGGCAACGCACGCTGCTGTTGGTTTTTGATTGTGCCTGCTTAGTTCAGTTGGTAAATCAGAGTCAGATCTGTAGGCTGCTGTGGCTGCTTGCCTTAGCCTAGTATTCGTAGGACGTTGGGAGAGCCCCGCATAGAGCGAAAGCCACTTTGCCCGGGCATCCCCTTTGGGAAGTCACAGCTTTCGTTGGGAAATCAGAGTCGCTTCTGAGGGATGCTGTTGCTGCTTGCCTGAGTTAGACTTCCCTGCAAATTGTAATAAACCCGCATGGAGCGAAATCATCTATGGCCAGGCCTCCTCTCTGAGAAAGCAGAGCATTCGTTGGGCAATCAGTGTCGGGTTTTTAGGAAGCTGCTGCTTCTTGCCTGAGCTATTCTGCTGAGGACAGTGCAAGATACCCGCATGGAGCGAAATTCCCTTTCACCTAGCATCCCCTCTGCCAGAGAGAGAAGCGTGGTTGCACCTCTGGAAAGGGGCTTAAGGAAAGGGACACGTCTGTCACCGTGCTCCCCAAGAGCAAGTCTGGGGAAGGTGCAGCACGCTGCCACGGGCAAAGAGAAGGAGCCGTTGGCTTTGTGTTCAGAAACGGTCGCGATGCAGGAGAGTTGGCACTGGCAGGAACAGTGGGCCCGTTGTAAGACAAGTGTCACCAGCTACTTGTGAAAACAGAGTCGCGTCTGAGGGATCCTGCTGCTGCTTCCCTGATCTAGTCTCCCCTGCACGTTGTCATAATCCCGCATGGAATGAAATCCTTCTATGCCCAGGCACCCTCTCTGGGAAAGCATAGCATTCGTTGGGCAATCAGAGTCGGGTTTGTGGGAAGCTGCTGCTTCTTGCCTGAGCTAGTCTGCTCAGGACAGTGCAAGATACCCGCATGGAGCGAAATTATCTTTTACCTAGCATCCCCTCTGCCAGAGAGAGAAGCGTGGTTGCACCTCTGGAAAGGGCCTTATGGAAAGGGACACGTCTGTCACTGTGCTCCCCAAGAGCAAGTCTGGGGAAGGTGCAGCACGCTGCCACGGGCAAAGAGAAGGAGCCGTTGGCTTTGTGTTCGGGAAACGTTCGCGATGCAGGAGAGTTGGCACTGGCAGGAACAGCGGGCCCGTTGTAAGACAAGTGTCACCATCTACCTGTGCTGAGGGTCGGAGGCCTGGCTGCTAAGGTGACAGAAGAGTATGACTATGGCAGGCAGGTGTGCTCCACACTGAGGAAGGAGTCTGGGCAGAAGGCAGGCCTGTCCTGTGTCTCTGGTCCCAAGGGGACAGCGTCTCCTTGACCACCTGTGCCTAGGGCAGACTTGGGCTTGCCACCAAGCGCCATAGCTTCAACTCGCAGAAACAGCTCCCTGGACGAACGGGCAGTCCGATGCTGTCTTCCTCAAGATGTGACAACGTTGTTGGTGTCAGGAAGTGTGCCGGGGTAGGAGGGGGGACAGACCCAAACAGATCCCCAGCCCAGTGCACGGGCAGTGTGCAGGGTTCATGTCGACTCTCCTCTCCTGTGGGGAAGGCACTTGCTTAGTCCCCGATTCCGCGCGAGCGCTAGTGCAAAAGGCCTAGCCTTGCCTATGCCAGGACATGAAGTGAGCATAGAGTGCCATCCTAGGCAACGCACGCTGCTGTTGGTTTTTGATTGTGCCTGCTTAGTTCAGTTGGTAAATCAGAGTCAGATCTGTAGGCTGCTGTGGCTGCTTGCCTTAGCCTAGTATTCGTAGGACGGTGGGAGAGCCCCGCATAGAGCGAAAGCCACTTTGCCCGGGCATCCCTTTTGGGAAGTCACAGCTTTCGTTGGGAAATCAGAGTCGCGTCTGAGGGATGCTGTTGCTGCTTGCCTGAGTTAGACTTCCCTGCAAATTGTAATAAACCCGCATGGAGCGAAATCATCTATGGCCAGGCCTCCTCTCTGAGAAAGCAGAGCTTCGTTGGGCAATCAGTGTCGGGTTTTTAGGAAGCTGCTGCTTCTTGCCTGAGCTATTCTGCTGAGGACAGTGCAAGATACCCGCATGGAGCGAAATTCCCTTTCACCTAGCATCCCCTCTGCCAGAGAGAGAAGCGTGGTTGCACCTCTGGAAAGGGCCTTAAGGAAAGGGACACGTCTGTCACCGTGCTCCCCAAGAGCAAGTCTGGGGAAGGTGCAGCACGCTGCCACGGGCAAAGAGAAGGAGCCGTTGGCTTTGTGTTCGGGAAACGGTCGCGATGCAGGAGAGTTGGCACTGGCAGGAACAGCGGGCCCGTTGTAAGACAAGTGTCACCATCTACCTGTGCTGAGGGATGGAGGCCTGGCTGCTAAGGTGACAGTAGAGTAGGACTAGGGCAGGCACGCGTGCTCCACACTGAGGAAGGAGTCTGTGCAGAAGGCAGGCCGGTCCTGTGTCTCTGGTCCCAAGGGGACAGCGTCTCCTTGACCCCCTCTGCCTAGGGCAGACTTGGGCTTGCCACCAAGCGCCATAGCCGCAACTCGCAGAAACAGCTCCCTGGACGAACGGGCAGTCCGATGCCGTCTTCCTCCAAGATGTGACAACGTTGTTGGTGTCAGTAAGTGTGCCGGGGTAGGAGGGGGGACAGACCCAAACAGATCCCCATCCCCGTGCACGGGCAGTGTGCAGGGTTCATGTCGACTCTCCTCTCCTGTGGGGAAGGCACTGGCTTAGTCCCCGATTCCACGCGAGCTCTAGTGCAAAAGGCCTAGCCTTGCCTATGCCAGGACATGAAGTGAGCATAGAGTGCCATCCTAGGCAACGCACACTGCTGTAGGTTTGTGATTGACCCTGCTTAGTTCGTCTTGGCAGGGAGAACGCAAGGCGCGAACATGGAGCCCCGGAAAGCAAGGCCCAAGATACCCTAGCTCTCCCGCAGCTCCTCTTCTTTGAAGTGTCAGAGCGAATGCCCAAAGCCTTGCTGTGAAGCAGCAGCGAAGGGCAGTTCGCGCCAGCTGAAAACCTCTGCGAACGTATAGCAGTAGCTGGTAAATCAGAGTCGGATCTGTAGGCTGCTGTGGCTGCTTGCCTTAGCCTAGTATTCGTAGGACGGTGGGAGAGCCCCGCATAGAGCGAAAGCCTCTTTGCCCGGGCATCCCCTCTGGGAAGGCACAGCTTTCGTTGGGAAATCAGAGTCGCGTCTGAGGGATGCTGCTGCTGCTTCCCTGAGCTAGTCTCCCCTGCACGTTGTAATAAACCCGCATGGAACGAAATCCTTCTATGCCCAGGCATCCTCTCTGGGAAAGCATAGCATTCGTTGGGCAATCAGAGTCGGGTTTGTGGGAAGCTGCTGCTTCTTGCCTGAGCTACTCTGCTCAGGACAGTGCAAGATACCCGCATGGAGCGAAATTTTCTTTCACCTAGCATCCCCTCTGCCAGAGAGAGAAGCGTGGTTGCACCTCTGGAAAGGGCCTTAAGGAAAGGGACACGTCTGTCACCGTGCTCCCCAAGAGCAAGTCTGGGGAAGGAGCAGCACGCTGCCACGGGCAAAGAGGAGCCCTTGGCTTTGTGGTCGGGGCACGGTCGCGAAGCAGGAGAGATGGCACTGGCAGGAACAGCCGGCCTGTTGTAAGACAAGAGTCACCAGCTACTTGTGAAAACAGAGTCGCGTCTGAGGTATGCTGCCGCTGCTTCCCTGATCTAGTCTCCCTTGCACGTTGTAATAATACCGCCTGGAATGAAATCCTTCTATGCCCAGGCATCCTCTCTGTGAAAGCATAGCATTCGTTGGGCAATCAGAGTCGGGTTTGTGGGAAGCTGCTGCTTCTTGCCTGAGCTAGTCTGCTCAGGACAGTGCAAGATACCCGCATGGAGCGAAATTATATTTTACCTAGCATCCCCTCTGCCAGAGAGAGAAGCGTGGTTGCACCTCTGGAAAGGGCCTTATGGAAAGGGGCACGTCTGTCACCGTGCTCCCCAAGAGCAAGTCTGGGGAAGGTGCAGCACGCTGCCACGGGCAAAGAGAAGGAGCCGTTGGCTTTGTGTTCGGGAAACGTTCGCGATGCAGGAGAGTTGGCACTGGCAGGAACAGCGGGCCCGTTGTAAGACAAGTGTCACCATCTACCTGTGCTGAGGGTCGGAGGCCTGGCTGCTAAGGTGACAGAAGAGTATGACTATGGCAGGCAGGTGTGCTCCACACTGAGGAAGGAGTCTGAGCAGAAGGCAGGCCTGTCCTGTGTCTCTGGTCCCAAGGGGACAGCGTCTCTTTGACCACCTGTGCCCAGGGCAGACTTGGGCTTGCCACCAAGCGCCATAGCTTCAACTCGCAGAAACAGCTCCCTGGACGAACGGGCAGTCCGATGCTGTCTTCCTCAAGATGTGACAACGTTGTTGGTGTCAGGAAGTGTGCCGGGGTAGGAGGGGGGACAGACCCAAACAGATCCCCAGCCCAGTGCACGGGCAGTGTGCAGGGTTCATGTCGACTCTCCTCTCCTGTGGGGAAGGCACTTGCTTAGTTCCCGATTCCGCGCGAGCGCTAGTGCAAAAGGCCTAGCCTTGCCTATGCCAGGACATGAAGTGAGCATAGAGTGCCATCCTAGGCAACGCACGCTGCTGTTGGTTTTTGATTGTGCCTGCTTAGTTCAGTTGGTAAATCAGAGTCAGATCTGTAGGCTGCTGTGGCTGCTTGCCTTAGCCTAGTATTCGTAGGACGGTGGGAGAGCCCCGCATAGAGCGAAAGCCACTTTGCCCGGGCATCCCTTTTGGGAAGTCACAGCTTTCGTTGGGAAATCAGAGTCGCGTCTGAGGGATGCTGTTGCTGCTTGCCTGAGTTAGACTTCCCTGCAAATTGTAATAAACCCGCATGGAGCGAAATCATCTATGGCCAGGCCTCCTCTCTGAGAAAGCAGAGCTTCGTTGGGCAATCAGTGTCGGGTTTTTAGGAAGCTGCTGCTTCTTGCCTGAGCTATTCTGCTGAGGACAGTGCAAGATACCCGCATGGAGCGAAATTCCCTTTCACCTAGCATCCCCTCTGCCAGAGAGAGAAGCGTGGTTGCACCTCTGGAAAGGGCCTTATGGAAAGGGACACGTCTGTCACTGTGCTCCCCAAGAGCAAGTCTGGGGAAGGTGCAGCACGCTGCCACGGGCAAAGAGAAGGAGCCGTTGGCTTTGTGTTCGGGAAACGTTCGCGATGCAGGAGAGTTGGCACTGGCAGGAACAGCGGGCCCGTTGTAAGACAAGTGTCACCATCTACCTGTGCTGAGGGTCGGAGGCCTGGCTGCTAAGGTGACAGAAGAGTATGACTATGGCAGGCAGGTGTGCTCCACACTGAGGAAGGAGTCTGGGCAGAAGGCAGGCCTGTCCTGTGTCTCTGGTCCCAAGGGGACAGCGTCTCCTTGACCACCTGTGCCTAGGGCAGACTTGGGCTTGCCACCAAGCGCCATAGCTTCAACTCGCAGAAACAGCTCCCTGGACGAACGGGCAGTCCGATGCTGTCTTCCTCAAGATGTGACAACGTTGTTGGTGTCAGGAAGTGTGCCGGGGTAGGAGGGGGGACAGACCCAAACAGATCCCCAGCCCAGTGCACGGGCAGTGTGCAGGGTTCATGTCGACTCTCCTCTCCTGTGGGGAAGGCACTGGCTTAGTCCCCGATTCCGCGCGAGCGCTAGTGCAAAAGGCCTAGCCTTGCCTATGCCAGGACATGAAGTGAGCATAGAGTGCCATCCTAGGCAACGCACGCTGCTGTTGGTTTTTGATTGTGCCTGCTTAGTTCAGTTGGTAAATCAGAGTCAGATCTGTAGGCTGCTGTGGCTGCTTGCCTTAGCCTAGTATTCGTAGGACGGTGGGAGAGCCCCGCATAGAGCGAAAGCCACTTTGCCCGGGCATCCCTTTTGGGAAGTCACAGCTTTCGTTGGGAAATCAGAGTCGCGTCTGAGGGATGCTGTTGCTGCTTGCCTGAGTTAGACTTCCCTGCAAATTGTAATAAACCCGCATGGAGCGAAATCATCTATGGCCAGGCCTCCTCTCTGAGAAAGCAGAGCTTCGTTGGGCAATCAGTGTCGGGTTTTTAGGAAGCTGCTGCTTCTTGCCTGAGCTATTCTGCTGAGGACAGTGTAAGATACCCGCATGGAGCGAAATTCCCTTTCACCTAGCATCCCCTCTGCCAGAGAGAGAAGCGTGGTTGCACCTCTGGAAAGGGCCTTAAGGAAAGGGACACGTCTGTCACCGTGCTCCCCAAGAGCAAGTCTGGGGAAGGTGCAGCACGCTGCCACGGGCAAAGAGAAGGAGCCGTTGGCTTTGTGTTCGGGAAACGGTCGCGATGCAGGAGAGTTGGCACTGGCAGGAACAGCGGGCCCGTTGTAAGACAAGTGTCACCATCTACCTGTGCTGAGGGATGGAGGCCTGGCTGCTAAGGTGACAGTAGAGTAGGACTAGGGCAGGCACGCGTGCTCCACACTGAGGAAGGAGTCTGTGCAGAAGGCAGGCCGGTCCTGTGTCTCTGGTCCCAAGGGGACAGCGTCTCCTTGACCCCCTCTGCCTAGGGCAGACTTGGGCTTGCCACCAAGCGCCATAGCCGCAACTCGCAGAAACAGCTCCCTGGACGAACGGGCAGTCCGATGCCGTCTTCCTCCAAGATGTGACAACGTTGTTGGTGTCAGTAAGTGTGCCGGGGTAGGAGGGGGGACAGACCCAAACAGATCCCCATCCCCGTGCACGGGCAGTGTGCAGGGTTCATGTCGACTCTCCTCTCCTGTGGGGAAGGCACTGGCTTAGTCCCCGATTCCACGCGAGCTCTAGTGCAAAAGGCCTAGCCTTGCCTATGCCAGGACATGAAGTGAGCATAGAGTGCCATCCTAGGCAACGCACACTGCTGTAGGTTTGTGATTGACCCTGCTTAGTTCGTCTTGGCAGGGAGAACGCAAGGCGCGAACATGGAGCCCCGGAAAGCAAGGCCCAAGATACCCTAGCTCTCCCGCAGCTCCTCTTCTTTGAAGTGTCAGAGCGAATGCCCAAAGCCTTGCTGTGAAGCAGCAGCGAAGGGCAGTTCGCGCCAGCTGAAAACCTCTGCGAACGTATAGCAGTAGCTGGTAAATCAGAGTCGGATCTGTAGGCTGCTGTGGCTGCTTGCCTTAGCCTAGTATTCGTAGGACGGTGGGAGAGCCCCGCATAGAGCGAAAGCCTCTTTGCCCGGGCATCCCCTCTGGGAAGGCACAGCTTTCGTTGGGAAATCAGAGTCGCGTCTGAGGGATGCTGCTGCTGCTTCCCTGAGCTAGTCTCCCCTGCACGTTGTAATAAACCCGCATGGAACGAAATCCTTCTATGCCCAGGCATCCTCTCTGGGAAAGCATAGCATTCGTTGGGCAATCAGAGTCGGGTTTGTGGGAAGCTGCTGCTTCTTGCCTGAGCTACTCTGCTCAGGACAGTGCAAGATACCCGCATGGAGCGAAATTTTCTTTCACCTAGCATCCCCTCTGCCAGAGAGAGAAGCGTGGTTGCACCTCTGGAAAGGGCCTTAAGGAAAGGGACACGTCTGTCACCGTGCTCCCCAAGAGCAAGTCTGGGGAAGGAGCAGCACGCTGCCACGGGCAAAGAGGAGCCCTTGGCTTTGTGGTCGGGGCACGGTCGCGAAGCAGGAGAGATGGCAAAGGCAGGAACAGCCGGCCTGTTGTAAGACAAGAGTCACCAGCTACTTGTGAAAACAGAGTCGCGTCTGAGGTATGCTGCCGCTGCTTCCCTGATCTAGTCTCCCTTGCACGTTGTAATAATACCGCCTGGAATGAAATCCTTCTATGCCCAGGCATCCTCTCTGTGAAAGCATAGCATTCGTTGGGCAATCAGAGTCGGGTTTGTGGGAAGCTGCTGCTTCTTGCCTGAGCTAGTCTGCTCAGGACAGTGCAAGATACCCGCATGGAGCGAAATTATATTTTACCTAGCATCCCCTCTGCCAGAGAGAGAAGCGTGGTTGCACCTCTGGAAAGGGCCTTATGGAAAGGGGCACGTCTGTCACCGTGCTCCCCAAGAGCAAGTCTGGGGAAGGTGCAGCACGCTGCCACGGGCAAAGAGAAGGAGCCGTTGGCTTTGTGTTCGGGAAACGTTCGCGATGCAGGAGAGTTGGCACTGGCAGGAACAGCGGGCCCGTTGTAAGACAAGTGTCACCATCTACCTGTGCTGAGGGTCGGAGGCCTGGCTGCTAAGGTGACAGAAGAGTATGACTATGGCAGGCAGGTGTGCTCCACACTGAGGAAGGAGTCTGAGCAGAAGGCAGGCCTGTCCTGTGTCTCTGGTCCCAAGGGGACAGCGTCTCTTTGACCACCTGTGCCCAGGGCAGACTTGGGCTTGCCACCAAGCGCCATAGCTTCAACTCGCAGAAACAGCTCCCTGGACGAACGGGCAGTCCGATGCTGTCTTCCTCAAGATGTGACAACGTTGTTGGTGTCAGGAAGTGTGCCGGGGTAGGAGGGGGGACAGACCCAAACAGATCCCCAGCCCAGTGCACGGGCAGTGTGCAGGGTTCATGTCGACTCTCCTCTCCTGTGGGGAAGGCACTTGCTTAGTTCCCGATTCCGCGCGAGCGCTAGTGCAAAAGGCCTAGCCTTGCCTATGCCAGGACATGAAGTGAGCATAGAGTGCCATCCTAGGCAACGCACGCTGCTGTTGGTTTTTGATTGTGCCTGCTTAGTTCAGTTGGTAAATCAGAGTCAGATCTGTAGGCTGCTGTGGCTGCTTGCCTTAGCCTAGTATTCGTAGGACGGTGGGAGAGCCCCGCATAGAGCGAAAGCCACTTTGCCCGGGCATCCCTTTTGGGAAGTCACAGCTTTCGTTGGGAAATCAGAGTCGCGTCTGAGGGATGCTGTTGCTGCTTGCCTGAGTTAGACTTCCCTGCAAATTGTAATAAACCCGCATGGAGCGAAATCATCTATGGCCAGGCCTCCTCTCTGAGAAAGCAGAGCTTCGTTGGGCAATCAGTGTCGGGTTTTTAGGAAGCTGCTGCTTCTTGCCTGAGCTATTCTGCTGAGGACAGTGCAAGATACCCGCATGGAGCGAAATTCCCTTTCACCTAGCATCCCCTCTGCCAGAGAGAGAAGCGTGGTTGCACCTCTGGAAAGGGGCTTAAGGAAAGGGACACGTCTGTCACCGTGCTCCCCAAGAGCAAGTCTGGGGAAGGTGCAGCACGCTGCCACGGGCAAAGAGAAGGAGCCGTTGGCTTTGTGTTCGGGAAACGGTCGCGATGCAGGAGAGTTGGTACTGGCAGGAACAGCGGGCCCGTTGTAAGACAAGTGTCACCATCTACCTGTGCTGAGGGACGGAGGCCTGGCTGCTAAGGTGACAGAAGAGTACGACTAGGGCAGGCACGCGTGCTCCACACTGAGGAAGGAGTCTGTGCAGAAGGCAGGCCTGTCCTGTGTCTCTGGTCCCAAGGGGACAGCGTCTCCTTGACCCCCTCTGCCTAGGGCAGACTTGGGCTTGCCACCAAGCGCCATAGCCGCAACTCGCAGAAACAGCTCCCTGGACGAACGGGCAGTCCGATGCCGTCTTCCTCCAAGATGTGACAACGTTGTTGGTGTCAGGAAGTGTGCCGGGGTAGCAGGGGGGACAGACCCAAACAGATCCCCATCCCCGTACACGGGCCGTGTGCAGGGTTCATGTCGACTCTCCTCTCCTGTGGGGAAGGCACTGGCTTAGTCCCCGATTCCACGCGAGCGCTAGTGCAAAAGGCCTAGCCTTGCCTATGCCAGGACATGAAGTGAGCATAGAGTGCCATCCTAGGCAACGCACACTGTTGTAGGTTTGTGATTGACCCTGCTTAGTTCGGCTTGGCAGGGAGAACGCACGGCGCGAACATGGAACCCCGGAAAGCAAGGCCCAAGATACACTAGCTCTCCCGCAGCTCTTCTTCTTTGAAGTGTCAGAGCGAATGCCCAAAGCCTTGCTGTGAAGCAGCAGCGAAGGGCAGTTCGCGCCAGCTGAAAACCTCTGCGAACGTATAGCAGTAGCTGGTAAATCAGAGTCGGATCTGTAGGCTTCTGTGGCTGCTTGCCTTAGCCTAGTATTCGTAGGACGGTGGGAGAGCCCCGCATAGAGCGAAAGCCTCTTTGCCCGGGCATCCCCTCTGGGAAGGCACAGCTTTCGTTGGGAAATCAGAGTCGCGTCTGAGGGATGCTACTGCTGCTTCCCTGAGCTAGACTCCCCTGCACGTTGTATTAAACCCGCATGGAACGAAATCCTTCTATGCCCAGGCATCCTCTCTGGGAAAGCATAGCATTCGTTGGGCAATCAGAGTCGGGTTTGTGGGAAGCTGCTGCTTCTTGCCTGAGCTACTCTGCTCAGGACAGTGCAAGATACCCGCATGGAGCGAAATTTTCTTTCACCTAGCATCCCCTCTGCCAGAGAGAGAAGCGTGGTTGCACCTCTGGAAAGGGCCTTAAGGAAAGGGACACGTCTGTCACCGTGCTCCCCAAGAGCAAGTCTGGGGAAGGTGCAGCACGCTGCCACGGGCAAAGAGAAGGAGACGTTGGCTTTGTGTTCGGGAAACGGTCGCGATGCAGGAGAGTTGGCACTGGCAGGAACAGCGGGCCCGTTGTAAGACAAGTGTCACCAG
Organism: Neogale vison; assembly: GCF_020171115.1. Classification (NCBI taxonomy): domain Eukaryota; kingdom Metazoa; phylum Chordata; class Mammalia; order Carnivora; family Mustelidae; genus Neogale; species Neogale vison. The sequence goes on from NC_058101.1 coordinate 218,512,097, forward strand.
CTACTTGTGAAAACAGAGTCGCGTCTGAGGGATGCTGCTGCTGCTTCCCTGATCTAGTCTCCCCCGCACGTTGTAATAATCCCGCATGGAATGAAATCCTTCTATGCCCAGGCATCCTCTCTGTGAAAGCATAGCATTCGTTGGGCAATCAGAGTCGGGTTTGTGGGAAGCTGCTGCTTCTTGCCTGAGCTAGTCTGCTCAGGACAGTGCAAGATACCCGCATGGAGCGAAATTATCTTTTACCTAGCATCCCCTCTGACAGAGAGAGAAGCGTGGTTGCACCTCTGGAAAGGGCCTTATGGAAAGGGGCACGTCTGTCACCGTGCTCCCCAAGAGCAAGTCTGGGGAAGGTGCAGCACGCTGCCACGGGCAAAGAGAAGGAGCCGTTGGCTTTGTGTTCGGGAAACGGTCGCGATGAAGGAGAGTTGGCACTGGCAGGAACAGCGGGCCCGTTGTAAGACAAGTGTCACCATCTACCTGTGCTGAGGGTCGGAGGCCTGGCTGCTAAGGTGACAGAAGAGTATGACTATGGCAGGCAGGTGTGCTCCACACTGAGGAAGGAGTCTGGGCAGAAGGCAGGCCTGTCCTGTGTCTCTGGTCCCAAGGGGACAGCGTCTCCTTGACCAACTGTGCCTCTGGCAGACTTGGGCTTGCCACCAAGCGCCATAGCTTCAACTCGCAGAAACAGCTCCCTGGACGAACGGGCAGTCCGATGGGGTCTTCCTCAAGATGTGACAACGTTGTTGGTGTCAGGAAGTGTTCCGGGGTAGGATGGGGGACAGACCCAAACAGATCCCCAGCCCAGTGCACGGGCAGTGTGCAGGGTTCATGTCGACTCTCCTCTCCTGTGGCGAAGGCACTGGCTTAGTCCCCAATTCCACGCGAGCTCTAGTGCAAAAGGCCTAGCCTTGCCTATGCCAGGACATGAAGTGAGCATAGAGTGCCATCCTAGGCAACGCACGCTGCTGTTGGTTTTTGATTGTGCCTGATTAGTTCAGTTGGTAAATCAGAGTCAGATCTGTAGGCTGCTGTGACTGCTTGCCTTAGCCTAGTATTCGTAGGACGGTGGGAGAGCCCCGCATAGAGCGAAAGCCACTTTGCCCGGGCATCCCCTTTGGGAAGTCACAGCTTTCGTTGGGAAATCAGAGTCGCGTCTGAGGGATGCTGTTGCTGCTTGCCTGAGTTAGACTTCCCTGCAAATTGTAATAAACCCGCATGGAGCGAAATCATCTATGGCCAGGCCTCCTCTCTGAGAAAGCAGAGCATTCGTTGGGCAATCAGTGTCGGGTTTTTAGGAAGCTGCTGCTTCTTGCCTGAGCTATTCTGCTGAGGACAGTGCAAGATACCCGCATGGAGCGAAATTCCCTTTCACCTAGCATCCCCTCTGCCACAGAGAGAAGCGTGGTTGCACCTCTGGAAAGGGGCTTAAGGAAAGGGACACGTCTGTCACCGTGCTCCCCAAGAGCAAGTCTGGGGAAGGTGCAGCACGCTGCCACGGGCAAAGAGAAGGAGCCGTTGGCTTTGTGTTCAGAAACGGTCGCGATGCAGGAGAGTTGGCACTGGCAGGAACAGTGGGCCCGTTGTAAGACAAGTGTCACCAGCTACTTGTGAAAACAGAGTCGCGTCTGAGGGATGCTGCTGCTGCTTCCCTGATCTAGTCTCCCCTGCACGTTGTCATAATCCCGCATGGAATGAAATCCTTCTATGCCCAGGCATCCTCTCTGGGAAAGCATAGCATTCGTTGGGCAATCAGAGTCAGGTTTGTGGGAAGCTGCTGCTTCTTGCCTGAGCTAGTCTGCTCAGGACAGTGCAAGATACCCGCATGGAGCGAAATTATCTTTTACCTAGCATCCCCTCTGCCAGAGAGAGAAGCGTGGTTGCACCTCTGGAAAGGGCCTTATGGAAAGGGACACGTCTGTCACTGTGCTCCCCAAGAGCAAGTCTGGGGAAGGTGCAGCACGCTGCCACGGGCAAAGAGAAGGAGCCGTTGGCTTTGTGTTCGGGAAACGTTCGCGATGCAGGAGAGTTGGCACTGGCAGGAACAGCGGGCCCGTTGTAAGACAAGTGTCACCATCTACCTGTGCTGAGGGTCGGAGGCCTGGCTGCTAAGGTGACAGAAGAGTATGACTATGGCAGGCAGGTGTGCTCCACACTGAGGAAGGAGTCTTGGCAGAAGGCAGGCCTGTCCTGTGTCTCTGGTCCCAAGGGGACAGCGTCTCCTTGACCACATGTGCCTAGGGCAGACTTGGGCTTGCCACCAAGCGCCATAGCTTCAACTCGCAGAAACAGCTCCCTGGACGAACGGGCAGTCCGATGCTGTCTTCCTCAAGATGTGACAACGTTGTTGGTGTCAGGAAGTGTGCCGGGGTAGGAGGGGGGACAGACCCAAACAGATCCCCAGCCCAGTGCACGGGCAGTGTGCAGGGTTCATGTCGACTCTCCTCTCCTGTGGGGAAGGCACTGGCTTAGTCCCCGATTCCGCGCGAGCGCTAGTGCAAAAGGCCTAGCCTTGCCTATGCCAGGACATGAAGTGAGCATAGAGTGCCATCCTAGGCAACGCACGCTGCTGTTGGTTTTTGATTGTGCCTGCTTAGTTCAGTTGGTAAATCAGAGTCAGATCTGTAGGCTGCTGTGGCTGCTTGCCTTAGCCTAGTATTCGTAGGACGGTGGGAGAGCCCCGCATAGAGCGAAAGCCACTTTGCCCGGGCATCCCTTTTGGGAAGTCACAGCTTTCGTTGGGAAATCAGAGTCGCGTCTGAGGGATGCTGTTGCTGCTTGCCTGAGTTAGACTTCCCTGCAAATTGTACTAAACCCGCATGGAGCGAAATCATCTATGGCCAGGCCTCCTCTCTGAGAAAGCAGAGCTTCGTTGGGCAATCAGTGTCGGGTTTTTAGGAAGCTGCTGCTTCTTGCCTGAGCTATTCTGCTGAGGACAGTGCAAGATACCCGCATGGAGCGAAATTCCCTTTCACCTAGCATCCCCTCTGCCAGAGAGAGAAGCGTGGTTGCACCTCTGGAAAGGGCCTTAAGGAAAGGGACACGTCTGTCACCGTGCTCCCCAAGAGCAAGTCTGGGGAAGGTGCAGCACGCTGCCACGGGCAAAGAGAAGGAGCCGTTGGCTTTGTGTTCGGGAAACGGTCGCGATGCAGGAGAGTTGGCACTGGCAGGAACAGCGGGCCCGTTGTAAGACAAGTGTCACCATCTACCTGTGCTGAGGGATGGAGGCCTGGCTGCTAAGGTGACAGTAGAGTAGGACTAGGGCAGGCACGCGTGCTCCACACTGAGGAAGGAGTCTGTGCAGAAGGCAGGCCGGTCCTGTGTCTCTGGTCCCAAGGGGACAGCGTCTCCTTGACCCCCTCTGCCTAGGGCAGACTTGGGCTTGCCACCAAGCGCCATAGCCGCAACTCGCAGAAACAGCTCCCTGGACGAACGGGCAGTCCGATGCCGTCTTCCTCCAAGATGTGACAACGTTGTTGGTGTCAGGAAGTGTGCCGGGGTAGGAGGGGGGACAGACCCAAACAGATCCCCATCCCCGTGCACGGGCAGTGTGCAGGGTTCATGTCGACTCTCCTCTCCTGTGGGGAAGGCACTGGCTTAGTCCCCGATTCCACGCGAGCTCTAGTGCAAAAGGCCTAGCCTTGCCTATGCCAGGACATGAAGTGAGCATAGAGTGCCATCCTAGGCAACGCACACTGCTGTAGGTTTGTGATTGACCCTGCTTAGTTCGTCTTGGCAGGGAGAACGCACGGCGCGAACATGGAGCCCCGGAAAGCAAGGCCCAAGATACACTAGCTCTCCCGCAGCTCCTCTTCTTTGAAGTGTCAGAGCGAATGCCCAAAGCCTTGCTGTGAAGCAGCAGCGAAGGGCAGTTCGCGCCAGCTGAAAACCTCTGCGAACGTATAGCAGTAGCTGGTAAATCAGAGTCGGATCTGTAGGCTGCTGTGGCTGCTTGCCTTAGCCTAGTATTCGTAGGACGGTGGGAGAGCCCCGCATAGAGCGAAAGCCTCTTTGCCCGGGCATCCCCTCTGGGAAGGCACAGCTTTCGTTGGGAAATCAGAGTCGCGTCTGAGGGATGCTGCTGCTGCTTCCCTGAGCTAGTCTCCCCTGCACGTTGTAATAAACCCGCATGGAACGAAATCCTTCTATGCCCAGGCATCCTCTCTGGGAAAGCATAGCATTCGTTGGGCAATCAGAGTCGGGTTTGTGGGAAGCTGCTGCTTCTTGCCTGAGCTACTCTGCTCAGGACAGTGCAAGATACCCGCATGGAGCGAAATTTTCTTTCACCTAGCATCCCCTCTGCCAGAGAGAGAAGCGTGGTTGCACCTCTGGAAAGGGCCTTAAGGAAAGGGACACGTCTGTCACCGTGCTCCCCAAGAGCAAGTCTGGGGAAGGTGCAGCACGCTGCCACGGGCAAAGAGGAGCCCTTGGCTTTGTGGTCGGGGCACGGTCGCGAAGCAGGAGAGATGGCACTGGCAGGAACAGCCGGCCTGTTGTAAGACAAGAGTCACCAGCTACTTGTGAAAACAGAGTCGCGTCTGAGGTATGCTGCCGCTGCTTCCCTGATCTAGTCTCCCTAGCACGTTGTAATAATACCGCCTGGAATGAAATCCTTCTATGCCCAGGCATCCTCTCTCTGAAAGCATAGCATTCGTTGGGCAATCAGAGTCGGGTTTGTGGGAAGCTGCTGCTTCTTGCCTGAGCTACTCTGCTCAGGACAGTGCAAGATACCCGCATGGAGAGAAATTTTCTTTCACCTAGCATCCCCTCTGCCAGAGAGAGAAGCGTGGTTGCACCTCTGGAAAGGGCCTTAAGGAAAGGGACACGTCTGTCACCGTGCTCCCCAAGAGCAAGTCTGGGGAAGGTGCAGCACGCTGCCACGGGCAAAGAGAAGGAGCCGATGGCTTTGTGTTCGGGAAACGGTCGCGATGCAGGAGAGTTGGCACTGGCAGGAACAGCGGGCCCGTTGTAAGACAAGTGTCACCATCTACCTGTGCTGAGGGTCGGAGGCCTGGCTGCTAAGGTGACAGAAGAGTATGACTATGGCAGGCAGGTGTGCTCCACACTGAGGAAGGAGTCTGGGCAGAAGGCAGGCCTGTCCTGTGTCTCTGGTCCCAAGGGGACAGCGTCTCCTTGACCACCTGTGCCTAGGGCAGACTTGGGCTTGCCACCAAGCGCCATAGCTTCAACTCGCAGAAACAGCTCCCTGGACGAACGGGCAGTCCGATGCCGTCTTCCTCCAAGATGTGACAACGTTGTTGGTGTCAGGAAGTGTGCCGGGGCAGCAGGGGGGACAGACCCAAACAGATCCCCAGCCCAGTGCACGGGCAGTGTGCAGGGTTCATGTCGACTCTCCTCTCCTGTGGGGAAGGCACTGGCTTAGTCCCCGATTCCACGAGAGCGCTAGTGCAAAAGGCCTAGCCTTGCCTATGCCAGGACATGAAGTGAGCATAGAGTGCCATCCTAGGCAACGCACGCTGCTGTTGGTTTTTGATTGTGCCTGCTTAGTTCAGTTGGTAAATCAGAGTCAGATCTGTAGGCTGCTGTGGCTGCTTGCCTTAGCCTAGTATTCGTAGGACGTTGGGAGAGCCCCGCATAGAGCGAAAGCCACTTTGCCCGGGCATCCCCTTTGGGAAGTCACAGCTTTCGTTGGGAAATCAGAGTCGCTTCTGAGGGATGCTGTTGCTGCTTGCCTGAGTTAGACTTCCCTGCAAATTGTAATAAACCCGCATGGAGCGAAATCATCTATGGCCAGGCCTCCTCTCTGAGAAAGCAGAGCATTCGTTGGGCAATCAGTGTCGGGTTTTTAGGAAGCTGCTGCTTCTTGCCTGAGCTATTCTGCTGAGGACAGTGCAAGATACCCGCATGGAGCGAAATTCCCTTTCACCTAGCATCCCCTCTGCCAGAGATAGAAGCGTGGTTGCACCTCTGGAAAGGGGCTTAAGGAAAGGGACACGTCTGTCACCGTGCTCCCCAAGAGCAAGTCTGGGGAAGGTGCAGCACGCTGCCACGGGCAAAGAGAAGGAGCCGTTGGCTTTGTGTTCAGAAACGGTCGCGATGCAGGAGAGTTGGCACTGGCAGGAACAGTGGGCCCGTTGTAAGACAAGTGTCACCAGCTACTTGTGAAAACAGAGTCGCGTCTGAGGGATGCTGCTGCTGCTTCCCTGATCTAGTCTCCCCTGCACGTTGTCATAATCCCGCATGGAATGAAATCCTTCTATGCCCAGGCATCCTCTCTGGGAAAGCATAGCATTCGTTGGGCAATCAGAGTCAGGTTTGTGGGAAGCTGCTGCTTCTTGCCTGAGCTAGTCTGCTCAGGACAGTGCAAGATACCCGCATGGAGCGAAATTATCTTTTACCTAGCATCCCCTCTGCCAGAGAGAGAAGCGTGGTTGCACCTCTGGAAAGGGCCTTATGGAAAGGGACACGTCTGTCACTGTGCTCCCCAAGAGCAAGTCTGGGGAAGGTGCAGCACGCTGCCACGGGCAAAGAGAAGGAGCCGTTGGCTTTGTGTTCGGGAAACGTTCGCGATGCAGGAGAGTTGGCACTGGCAGGAACAGCGGGCCCGTTGTAAGACAAGTGTCACCATCTACCTGTGCTGAGGGTCGGAGGCCTGGCTGCTAAGGTGACAGAAGAGTATGACTATGGCAGGCAGGTGTGCTCCACACTGAGGAAGGAGTCTGGGCAGAAGGCAGGCCTGTCCTGTGTCTCTGGTCCCAAGGGGACAGCGTCTCCTTGACCACATGTGCCTAGGGCAGACTTGGGCTTGCCACCAAGCGCCATAGCTTCAACTCGCAGAAACAGCTCCCTGGACGAACGGGCAGTCCGATGCTGTCTTCCTCAAGATGTGACAACGTTGTTGGTGTCAGGAAGTGTGCCGGGGTAGGAGGGGGGACAGACCCAAACAGATCCCCAGCCCAGTGCACGGGCAGTGTGCAGGGTTCATGTCGACTCTCCTCTCCTGTGGGGAAGGCACTGGCTTAGTCCCCGATTCCGCGCGAGCGCTAGTGCAAAAGGCCTAGCCTTGCCTATGCCAGGACATGAAGTGAGCATAGAGTGCCATCCTAGGCAACGCACGCTGCTGTTGGTTTTTGATTGTGCCTGCTTAGTTCAGTTGGTAAATCAGAGTCAGATCTGTAGGCTGCTGTGGCTGCTTGCCTTAGCCTAGTATTCGTAGGACGGTGGGAGAGCCCCGCATAGAGCGAAAGCCACTTTGCCCGGGCATCCCTTTTGGGAAGTCACAGCTTTCGTTGGGAAATCAGAGTCGCGTCTGAGGGATGCTGTTGCTGCTTGCCTGAGTTAGACTTCCCTGCAAATTGTAATAAACCCGCATGGAGCGAAATCATCTATGGCCAGGCCTCCTCTCTGAGAAAGCAGAGCTTCGTTGGGCAATCAGTGTCGGGTTTTTAGGAAGCTGCTGCTTCTTGCCTGAGCTATTCTGCTGAGGACAGTGCAAGATACCCGCATGGAGCGAAATTCCCTTTCACCTAGCATCCCCTCTGCCAGAGAGAGAAGCGTGGTTGCACCTCTGGAAAGGGCCTTAAGGAAAGGGACACGTCTGTCACCGTGCTCCCCAAGAGCAAGTCTGGGGAAGGTGCAGCACGCTGCCACGGGCAAAGAGAAGGAGCCGTTGGCTTTGTGTTCGGGAAACGGTCGCGATGCAGGAGAGTTGGCACTGGCAGGAACAGCGGGCCCGTTGTAAGACAAGTGTCACCATCTACCTGTGCTGAGGGATGGAGGCCTGGCTGCTAAGGTGACAGTAGAGTAGGACTAGGGCAGGCACGCGTGCTCCACACTGAGGAAGGAGTCTGTGCAGAAGGCAGGCCGGTCCTGTGTCTCTGGTCCCAAGGGGACAGCGTCTCCTTGACCCCCTCTGCCTAGGGCAGACTTGGGCTTGCCACCAAGCGCCATAGCCGCAACTCGCAGAAACAGCTCCCTGGACGAACGGGCAGTCCGATGCCGTCTTCCTCCAAGATGTGACAACGTTGTTGGTGTCAGGAAGTGTGCCGGGGTAGGAGGGGGGACAGACCCAAACAGATCCCCATCCCCGTGCACGGGCAGTGTGCAGGGTTCATGTCGACTCTCCTCTCCTGTGGGGAAGGCACTGGCTTAGTCCCCGATTCCACGCGAGCTCTAGTGCAAAAGGCCTAGCCTTGCCTATGCCAGGACATGAAGTGAGCATAGAGTGCCATCCTAGGCAACGCACACTGCTGTAGGTTTGTGATTGACCCTGCTTAGTTCGTCTTGGCAGGGAGAACGCACGGCGCGAACATGGAGCCCCGGAAAGCAAGGCCCAAGATACACTAGCTCTCCCGCAGCTCCTCTTCTTTGAAGTGTCAGAGCGAATGCCCAAAGCCTTGCTGTGAAGCAGCAGCGAAGGGCAGTTCGCGCCAGCTGAAAACCTCTGCGAACGTATAGCAGTAGCTGGTAAATCAGAGTCGGATCTGTAGGCTGCTGTGGCTGCTTGCCTTAGCCTAGTATTCGTAGGACGGTGGGAGAGCCCCGCATAGAGCGAAAGCCTCTTTGCCCGGGCATCCCCTCTGGGAAGGCACAGCTTTCGTTGGGAAATCAGAGTCACATCTGAGGGATGCTGCTGCTGCTTCCCTGATCTAGTCTCCCCTGCACGTTGTAATAAACCCGCATGGAACGAAATCCTTCTATGCCCAGGCATCCTCTCTGGGAAAGCATAGCATTCGTTGGGCAATCAGAGTCGGGTTTGTGGGAAGCTGCTGCTTCTTGCCTGAGCTACTCTGCTCAGGACAGTGCAAGATACCCGCATGGAGCGAAATATTCTTTCACCTAGCATCCCCTCTGCCAGAGAGAGAAGCGTGGTTGCACCTCTGGAAAGGGCCTTAAGGAAAGGGACACGTCTGTAACCGTGCTCCCCAAGAGCAAGTCTGGGGAAGGTGCAGCACGCTGCCACAGGCAAAGAGAAGGAGCCGTTCGCTTTGAGTTCGGGAAACGGTCGCGATGCAGGAGAGTTGGCACTGGCAGGAACAGCGCGCCCGTTGTAAGACAAGAGTCACCAGCTACTTGTGAAAACAGAGTCGCGTCTGAGGTATGCTGCTGCTGCTTCCCTGATCTAGTGTCCCCTGCACGTTGTAATAATCCCGCATGGAACGAAATCCTTCTATGCCCAGGCATCCTCTCTGGGAAAGCATAACATTCGTTGGGCAATCAGAGTCGGGTTTGTGGGAAGCTGCTGCTTCTTGCCTGAACTAGTCTGCTCAGGACAGTGCAAGATACCGGCATGGAGCGAAATTTTCTTTTACCTAGCATCCCCTATGCCAGAGAGAGAAGCGTGGTTGCACCTCTGGAAAGGGCCTTAAGGAAAGGGACACGTCTGTCACCGTGCTCCCCAAGAGCAAGTCTGGGGAAGGTGCATCACGCTGCCACGGGCAAAGAGAAGGAGCCGTTGGCTCTGTGTTCGGGAAACTGTCACGATGCAGGAGAGTTGGCACTGGCAGGAACAGCGGGCCCGTTGTAAGACAAGTGTCACCAGCTACTTGTGAAAACAGAGTCGCGTCTGAGGGATGCTGCTGCTGCTTCCCTGATCTAGTCTCCCCTGCACGTTGTAATAATCCCGCCTGGAATGAAATCCTTCTATGCCCAGGCATCCTCTCTGGGAAAGCATAGCATTCGTTGGGCATTCAGAGTCTGGTTTGTGTGAAGCTGCTGCTTCTTGCCTGAGCTAGTCTGCTCAGGACAGTGAAAGATACCCGCATGGAGCGAAATTATCTTTTACCTAGCATCCCCTCTGCCAGAGAGAGAAGCGTGGTTGAACCTCTGGAAAGGGCCTTATGGAAAGGGACACGTCTGTCACTGTGCTCCCCAAGACCAAGTCTGGGGAAGGTGCATCACGCTGCCACGGGCAAAGAGAAGGAGCCGTTGGCTTTGTGTTCGGGAAACGATCGCGATGAAGGAGAGTTGGCACTGGCAAGAACAGCGGGCCCGTTGTAAGACAAGTGTCACCATCTACCTGTGCTGAGGGTCGGAGGCCTGGCTGCTAAGGTGACAGAAGAGTATGACTATGGCAGGCAGGTGTGCTCCACACTGAGGAAGGAGTCTGGGCAGAAGGCAGGCCTGTCTTGTGTCTCTGGTCCCAAGGGGACAGCGTCTCCTTGACCACATGTGCCTAGGGCAGACTTGGGCTTGCCACCAAGCGCCATAGCTTAAACTCGCAGAAACAGCTCCCTGGACGAACGGGCAGTCCGATGCCTTCTTACTCCAAGATGTGACAACGTTGTTGGTGTCAGGAAGTGTGCCGGTGTAGCAGGGGGGACAGACCCAAACAGATCCCCAGCCCAGTGCACGGGCAGTGTGCAGGGTTCATGTCAACTCTCCTCTCCTGTGGGGAAGGCACTGGCTTAGTCCCCGAATCCACACGAGCGCTAGTGCAAAAGCCCTAGCCTTGCCTATGCCAGGACATGAAGTGAGCATAGAGTGCCATCCTAGGCAACGCACGCTGCTGTTGGTTTTTGATTGTGCCTGCTTAGTTCAGTTGGTAAATCAGAGTCAGATCTGTAGGCTGCTGTGGCTGCTTGCCTTAGCCTAGTATTCGTAGGACGGTAGGAGAGCCCCGCATAGAGCGAAAGCCACTTTGCCCGGGCATCCCCTTTGGGAAGGCACAGCTTTCGTTGGGAAATCAGAGTCGCTTCTGAGGGATGCTGTTGCTGCTTGCCTGAGTTAGACTTCCCTGCAAATTGTAATAAACCAGCATGGAGCGAAATCATCTATGGCCAGGCCTCCTCTCTGAGAAAGCAGAGCATTCGTTGGGCAATCAGTGTCGGGTTTTTAGGAAGCTGCTGCTTCTTGCCTGAGCTATTCTGCTGAGGACAGTGCAAGATACCCGCATGGAGCGAAATTCCCTTTCACCTAGCATCCCCTCTGCCAGAGAGAGAAGCGTGGTTGCACCTCTGGAAAGGGCCTTAAGGAAAGGGACACGTCTGTCACCGTGCTCCCCAAGAGCAAGTCTGGGGAAGGTGCAGCACGCTGCCACGGGCAAAGAGAAGGAGCCGTTGGCTTTATGTTCGGGAAACGGTCGCGATGCAGGAGAGTTGGCACTGGCAGGAACAGCGGGCCCGTTGTAAGACAAGTGTCACCAGCTACTTGTGAAAACAGAGTCGCGTCTGAGGGATGCTGCTGCTGCTTCCCTGATCTAGTCTCCCCTGCACGTTGTAATAATCCCGCATGGAATGAAATCCTTCTATGCCCAGGCATCCTCTGTGGGAAAGCATAGCATTCGTTGGGCAATCAGAGTCGGGTTTGTGGGAAGCTGCTGCTTCTTGCCTGAGCTAGTCTGCTCAGGACAGTGCAAGATACCCGATGGAGCGAAATTATCTTTTACCTAGCATCCCCTCTGCCAGAGAGAGAAGCGTGGTTGCACCTCTGGAAAGGGCCTTATGGAAAGGGACACGTCTGTCACTGTGCTCCCCAAGAGCAAGTCTGGGGAAGGTGCATCACGCTGCCTCGGGCAAAGAGAAGGAGCCGTTGGCTTTGTGTTCGGGAAACGGTCGCGATGCAGGAGAGTTGGCACTGGCAGGAACAGCGGGCCCGTTGTAAGACAAGTGTCACCATCTACCTGTGCTGAGGGTCGGAGGCCTGGCTGCTAAGGTGACAGAAGAGTATGACTATGGCAGGCAGGTGTGCTCCACACTGAGGAAGGAGTCTGGGCAGAAGGCAGGCCTGTCCTGTGTCTCTGGTCCCAAGGGGACAGCGTCTCCTTGACCACCTGTGCCTAGGGCAGACTTGGGCTTGCCACCAAGCGCCATAGCTTCAACTCGCAGAAACAGCTCCCTGGACGAACGGGCAGTCCGATGCCGTCTTCCTCCAAGATGTGACAACGTTGTTGGTGTCAGGAAGTGTGCCGGGGTAGGAGGGGGGACAGACCCAAACAGATCCCCAGCCCAGTGCACGGGCAGTGTGCAGGGTTCATGTCGACTCTCCTCTCCTGTGGGGAAGTTACTGGGTTAGTCCCCGATTCCACGCGAGCGCTAGTGCAAAAGGCCTAGCCTTGCCTATGCCAGGACATGAAGTGAGCATAGAGTGCCATCCTAGGCAACGCACGCTGCTGTTGGTTTTTGATTGTGCCTGCTTAGTTCAGTTGGTAAATCAGAGTCAGATCTGTAGGCTGCTGTGACTGCTTGCCTTAGCCTAGTATTCGTAGGACGGTGGGAGAGCCCCGCATAGAGCGAAAGCCACTTTGCCCGGCAACCCCTTTGGGAAGTCACAGCTTTCGTTGGGAAATCAGAGTCGCGTCTGAGGGATGCTGTTGCTGCTTGCCTGAGTTAACTTCCCTGCAAATTGTAATAAACCCGCATGGAGCGAAATCATCTATGGCCAGGCCTCCACTCTGAGAAAGCAGAGCTTCGTTAGGCAATCAGTGTCGGGTTTTTAGGAAGCTGCTGCTTCTTGCCTGTTCTATTCTGCTGAGGACAGTGCAAGATACCCGCATGGAGCGAAATTCCCTTTCACCTAGCATCCCCTCTGCCAGAGAGAGAAGCGTGGTTGCACCTCTGGAAAGGGGCTTAAGGAAAGGGACACGTCTGTCACCGTGCTCCCCAAGAGCAAGTCTGGGGAAGGTGCAGCCTGCTGCCACGGGCAAAGAGAAGGAGCCGTTGGCTTTGTGTTCGGGAAACGGTCGCGATGCAGGAGAGTTGGCACTGGCAGGAACAGCGGGCCCGTTGTAAGACAAGTGTCACCATCTACCTGTGCTGAGGGACGGAGGCCTGGCTGCTAAGGTGACAGAAGAGTACGACTAGGGCAGGCACGCGTGCTCCACACTGAGGAAGGAGTCTGTGCAGAAGGCAGGCCGGTCCTGTGTCTCTGGTCCCAAGGGGACAGCGTCTCCTTGACCCCCTCTGCCTAGGGCAGACTTGGGCTTGCCACCAAGCGCCATAGCCGCAACTCGCAGAAACAGCTCCCTGGACGAACGGGCAGTCCGATGCCGTCTTCCTCCAAGATGTGACAACGTTGTTGGTGTCAGGAAGTGTGCCGGGGTAGCAGGGGGGACAGACCCAAACAGATCCCCATCCCCGTGCACGGGCAGTGTGCAGGGTTCATGTCGACTCTCCTCTCCTGTGGGGAAGGCACTGGCTTAGTCCCCGATTCCACGCGAGCGCTAGTGCAAAAGGCCTAGCCTTGCCTATGCCAGGACATGAAGTGAGCATAGAGTGCCATCCTAGGCAACGCACACTGCTGTAGGTTTGTGATTGACCCTGCTTAGTTCGGCTTGGCAGGGAGAACGCACGGCGCGAACATGGAGCCCCGGAAAGCAAGGCCCAAGATACACTAGCTCTCCCGCAGCTCTTCTTCTTTGAAGTGTCAGAGCGAATGCCCAAAGCCTTGCTGTGAAGCAGCAGCGAATGGCAGTTCGCGCCAGCTGAAAACCTCTGCGAACGTATAGCAGTAGCTGGTAAATCAGAGTCGGATCTGTAGGCTTCTGTGGCTGCTTGCCTTAGCCTAGTATTCGTAGGACGGTGGGAGCGCCCCGCATAGAGCGAAAGCCTCTTTGCCCGGGCATCCCCTCTGGGAAGGCACAGCTTTCGTTGGGAAATCAGAGTCGCGTCTGAGGGATGCTGCTGCTGCTTCCCTGATCTAGTCTCCCCTGCACGTTGTAATAAACCCGCATGGAACGAAATCCTTCTATGCCCAAGCATCCTCTCTGGGAAAGCATAGCATTCGTTGGGCAATCAGAGTCGGGTTTGTGAGAAGTTGCTGCTTCTTGCCTGAGCTACTCTGCTCAGGACAGTGCAAGATACCCGCATGGAGCGAAATTTTCTTTCACCTAGCATCCCCTCTGCCAGAGAGAGAAGCGTGGTTGCACCTCTGGAAAGGGCCTTAAGGAAAGGGACACGTCTGTCACCGTGCTCCCCAAGAGCAAGTCTGGGGAAGGTGCAGCACGCTGCCACGGGCAAAGAGAAGGAGCCGTTGGCTTTGTGTTCGGGAAACGGTCGCGATGCAGGAGAGTTGGCACTGGCAGGAACAGCGGGCCCGTTGTAAGACAAGTGTCACCATCTACCTGTGCTGAGGGTCGGAGGCCTGGCTGCTAAGGTGACAGAAGAGTATGACTATGGCAGGCAGGTGTGCTCCACACTGAGGAAGGAGTCTGGGCAGAAGGCAGGCCTGTCCTGTGTCTCTGGTCCCAAGGGGACAGCGTCTCCTTGACCACCTGTGCCTAGGGCAGACTTGGGCTTGCCACCAAGCGCCATAGCTTCAACTCGCAGAAACAGCTCCCTGGACGAACGGGCAGTCCGATGCCGTCTTCCTCCAAGATGTGACAACGTTGTTGGTGTCAGGAAGTGTGCCGGGGCAGCAGGGGGGACAGACCCAAACAGATCCCCAGCCCAGTGCACGGGCAGTGTGCAGGGTTCATGTCGACTCTCCTCTCCTGTGGGGAAGGCACTGGCTTAGTCCCCGATTCCACGAGAGCGCTAGTGCAAAAGGCCTAGCCTTGCCTATGCCAGGACATGAAGTGAGCATAGAGTGCCATCCTAGGCAACGCACGCTGCTGTTGGTTTTTGATTGTGCCTGCTTAGTTCAGTTGGTAAATCAGAGTCAGATCTGTAGGCTGCTGTGGCTGCTTGCCTTAGCCTAGTATTCGTAGGACGTTGGGAGAGCCCCGCATAGAGCGAAAGCCACTTTGCCCGGGCATCCCCTTTGGGAAGTCACAGCTTTCGTTGGGAAATCAGAGTCGCTTCTGAGGGATGCTGTTGCTGCTTGCCTGAGTTAGACTTCCCTGCAAATTGTAATAAACCCGCATGGAGCGAAATCATCTATGGCCAGGCCTCCTCTCTGAGAAAGCAGAGCATTCGTTGGGCAATCAGTGTCGGGTTTTTAGGAAGCTGCTGCTTCTTGCCTGAGCTATTCTGCTGAGGACAGTGCAAGATACCCGCATGGAGCGAAATTCCCTTTCACCTAGCATCCCCTCTGCCAGAGAGAGAAGCGTGGTTGCACCTCTGGAAAGGGGCTTAAGGAAAGGGACACGTCTGTCACCGTGCTCCCCAAGAGCAAGTCTGGGGAAGGTGCAGCACGCTGCCACGGGCAAAGAGAAGGAGCCGTTGGCTTTGTGTTCAGAAACGGTCGCGATGCAGGAGAGTTGGCACTGGCAGGAACAGTGGGCCCGTTGTAAGACAAGTGTCACCAGCTACTTGTGAAAACAGAGTCGCGTCTGAGGGATCCTGCTGCTGCTTCCCTGATCTAGTCTCCCCTGCACGTTGTCATAATCCCGCATGGAATGAAATCCTTCTATGCCCAGGCACCCTCTCTGGGAAAGCATAGCATTCGTTGGGCAATCAGAGTCGGGTTTGTGGGAAGCTGCTGCTTCTTGCCTGAGCTAGTCTGCTCAGGACAGTGCAAGATACCCGCATGGAGCGAAATTATCTTTTACCTAGCATCCCCTCTGCCAGAGAGAGAAGCGTGGTTGCACCTCTGGAAAGGGCCTTATGGAAAGGGACACGTCTGTCACTGTGCTCCCCAAGAGCAAGTCTGGGGAAGGTGCAGCACGCTGCCACGGGCAAAGAGAAGGAGCCGTTGGCTTTGTGTTCGGGAAACGTTCGCGATGCAGGAGAGTTGGCACTGGCAGGAACAGCGGGCCCGTTGTAAGACAAGTGTCACCATCTACCTGTGCTGAGGGTCGGAGGCCTGGCTGCTAAGGTGACAGAAGAGTATGACTATGGCAGGCAGGTGTGCTCCACACTGAGGAAGGAGTCTGGGCAGAAGGCAGGCCTGTCCTGTGTCTCTGGTCCCAAGGGGACAGCGTCTCCTTGACCACCTGTGCCTAGGGCAGACTTGGGCTTGCCACCAAGCGCCATAGCTTCAACTCGCAGAAACAGCTCCCTGGACGAACGGGCAGTCCGATGCTGTCTTCCTCAAGATGTGACAACGTTGTTGGTGTCAGGAAGTGTGCCGGGGTAGGAGGGGGGACAGACCCAAACAGATCCCCAGCCCAGTGCACGGGCAGTGTGCAGGGTTCATGTCGACTCTCCTCTCCTGTGGGGAAGGCACTTGCTTAGTCCCCGATTCCGCGCGAGCGCTAGTGCAAAAGGCCTAGCCTTGCCTATGCCAGGACATGAAGTGAGCATAGAGTGCCATCCTAGGCAACGCACGCTGCTGTTGGTTTTTGATTGTGCCTGCTTAGTTCAGTTGGTAAATCAGAGTCAGATCTGTAGGCTGCTGTGGCTGCTTGCCTTAGCCTAGTATTCGTAGGACGGTGGGAGAGCCCCGCATAGAGCGAAAGCCACTTTGCCCGGGCATCCCTTTTGGGAAGTCACAGCTTTCGTTGGGAAATCAGAGTCGCGTCTGAGGGATGCTGTTGCTGCTTGCCTGAGTTAGACTTCCCTGCAAATTGTAATAAACCCGCATGGAGCGAAATCATCTATGGCCAGGCCTCCTCTCTGAGAAAGCAGAGCTTCGTTGGGCAATCAGTGTCGGGTTTTTAGGAAGCTGCTGCTTCTTGCCTGAGCTATTCTGCTGAGGACAGTGCAAGATACCCGCATGGAGCGAAATTCCCTTTCACCTAGCATCCCCTCTGCCAGAGAGAGAAGCGTGGTTGCACCTCTGGAAAGGGCCTTAAGGAAAGGGACACGTCTGTCACCGTGCTCCCCAAGAGCAAGTCTGGGGAAGGTGCAGCACGCTGCCACGGGCAAAGAGAAGGAGCCGTTGGCTTTGTGTTCGGGAAACGGTCGCGATGCAGGAGAGTTGGCACTGGCAGGAACAGCGGGCCCGTTGTAAGACAAGTGTCACCATCTACCTGTGCTGAGGGATGGAGGCCTGGCTGCTAAGGTGACAGTAGAGTAGGACTAGGGCAGGCACGCGTGCTCCACACTGAGGAAGGAGTCTGTGCAGAAGGCAGGCCGGTCCTGTGTCTCTGGTCCCAAGGGGACAGCGTCTCCTTGACCCCCTCTGCCTAGGGCAGACTTGGGCTTGCCACCAAGCGCCATAGCCGCAACTCGCAGAAACAGCTCCCTGGACGAACGGGCAGTCCGATGCCGTCTTCCTCCAAGATGTGACAACGTTGTTGGTGTCAGTAAGTGTGCCGGGGTAGGAGGGGGGACAGACCCAAACAGATCCCCATCCCCGTGCACGGGCAGTGTGCAGGGTTCATGTCGACTCTCCTCTCCTGTGGGGAAGGCACTGGCTTAGTCCCCGATTCCACGCGAGCTCTAGTGCAAAAGGCCTAGCCTTGCCTATGCCAGGACATGAAGTGAGCATAGAGTGCCATCCTAGGCAACGCACACTGCTGTAGGTTTGTGATTGACCCTGCTTAGTTCGTCTTGGCAGGGAGAACGCAAGGCGCGAACATGGAGCCCCGGAAAGCAAGGCCCAAGATACCCTAGCTCTCCCGCAGCTCCTCTTCTTTGAAGTGTCAGAGCGAATGCCCAAAGCCTTGCTGTGAAGCAGCAGCGAAGGGCAGTTCGCGCCAGCTGAAAACCTCTGCGAACGTATAGCAGTAGCTGGTAAATCAGAGTCGGATCTGTAGGCTGCTGTGGCTGCTTGCCTTAGCCTAGTATTCGTAGGACGGTGGGAGAGCCCCGCATAGAGCGAAAGCCTCTTTGCCCGGGCATCCCCTCTGGGAAGGCACAGCTTTCGTTGGGAAATCAGAGTCGCGTCTGAGGGATGCTGCTGCTGCTTCCCTGAGCTAGTCTCCCCTGCACGTTGTAATAAACCCGCATGGAACGAAATCCTTCTATGCCCAGGCATCCTCTCTGGGAAAGCATAGCATTCGTTGGGCAATCAGAGTCGGGTTTGTGGGAAGCTGCTGCTTCTTGCCTGAGCTACTCTGCTCAGGACAGTGCAAGATACCCGCATGGAGCGAAATTTTCTTTCACCTAGCATCCCCTCTGCCAGAGAGAGAAGCGTGGTTGCACCTCTGGAAAGGGCCTTAAGGAAAGGGACACGTCTGTCACCGTGCTCCCCAAGAGCAAGTCTGGGGAAGGAGCAGCACGCTGCCACGGGCAAAGAGGAGCCCTTGGCTTTGTGGTCGGGGCACGGTCGCGAAGCAGGAGAGATGGCACTGGCAGGAACAGCCGGCCTGTTGTAAGACAAGAGTCACCAGCTACTTGTGAAAACAGAGTCGCGTCTGAGGTATGCTGCCGCTGCTTCCCTGATCTAGTCTCCCTTGCACGTTGTAATAATACCGCCTGGAATGAAATCCTTCTATGCCCAGGCATCCTCTCTGTGAAAGCATAGCATTCGTTGGGCAATCAGAGTCGGGTTTGTGGGAAGCTGCTGCTTCTTGCCTGAGCTAGTCTGCTCAGGACAGTGCAAGATACCCGCATGGAGCGAAATTATATTTTACCTAGCATCCCCTCTGCCAGAGAGAGAAGCGTGGTTGCACCTCTGGAAAGGGCCTTATGGAAAGGGGCACGTCTGTCACCGTGCTCCCCAAGAGCAAGTCTGGGGAAGGTGCAGCACGCTGCCACGGGCAAAGAGAAGGAGCCGTTGGCTTTGTGTTCGGGAAACGTTCGCGATGCAGGAGAGTTGGCACTGGCAGGAACAGCGGGCCCGTTGTAAGACAAGTGTCACCATCTACCTGTGCTGAGGGTCGGAGGCCTGGCTGCTAAGGTGACAGAAGAGTATGACTATGGCAGGCAGGTGTGCTCCACACTGAGGAAGGAGTCTGAGCAGAAGGCAGGCCTGTCCTGTGTCTCTGGTCCCAAGGGGACAGCGTCTCTTTGACCACCTGTGCCCAGGGCAGACTTGGGCTTGCCACCAAGCGCCATAGCTTCAACTCGCAGAAACAGCTCCCTGGACGAACGGGCAGTCCGATGCTGTCTTCCTCAAGATGTGACAACGTTGTTGGTGTCAGGAAGTGTGCCGGGGTAGGAGGGGGGACAGACCCAAACAGATCCCCAGCCCAGTGCACGGGCAGTGTGCAGGGTTCATGTCGACTCTCCTCTCCTGTGGGGAAGGCACTTGCTTAGTTCCCGATTCCGCGCGAGCGCTAGTGCAAAAGGCCTAGCCTTGCCTATGCCAGGACATGAAGTGAGCATAGAGTGCCATCCTAGGCAACGCACGCTGCTGTTGGTTTTTGATTGTGCCTGCTTAGTTCAGTTGGTAAATCAGAGTCAGATCTGTAGGCTGCTGTGGCTGCTTGCCTTAGCCTAGTATTCGTAGGACGGTGGGAGAGCCCCGCATAGAGCGAAAGCCACTTTGCCCGGGCATCCCTTTTGGGAAGTCACAGCTTTCGTTGGGAAATCAGAGTCGCGTCTGAGGGATGCTGTTGCTGCTTGCCTGAGTTAGACTTCCCTGCAAATTGTAATAAACCCGCATGGAGCGAAATCATCTATGGCCAGGCCTCCTCTCTGAGAAAGCAGAGCTTCGTTGGGCAATCAGTGTCGGGTTTTTAGGAAGCTGCTGCTTCTTGCCTGAGCTATTCTGCTGAGGACAGTGCAAGATACCCGCATGGAGCGAAATTCCCTTTCACCTAGCATCCCCTCTGCCAGAGAGAGAAGCGTGGTTGCACCTCTGGAAAGGGCCTTATGGAAAGGGACACGTCTGTCACTGTGCTCCCCAAGAGCAAGTCTGGGGAAGGTGCAGCACGCTGCCACGGGCAAAGAGAAGGAGCCGTTGGCTTTGTGTTCGGGAAACGTTCGCGATGCAGGAGAGTTGGCACTGGCAGGAACAGCGGGCCCGTTGTAAGACAAGTGTCACCATCTACCTGTGCTGAGGGTCGGAGGCCTGGCTGCTAAGGTGACAGAAGAGTATGACTATGGCAGGCAGGTGTGCTCCACACTGAGGAAGGAGTCTGGGCAGAAGGCAGGCCTGTCCTGTGTCTCTGGTCCCAAGGGGACAGCGTCTCCTTGACCACCTGTGCCTAGGGCAGACTTGGGCTTGCCACCAAGCGCCATAGCTTCAACTCGCAGAAACAGCTCCCTGGACGAACGGGCAGTCCGATGCTGTCTTCCTCAAGATGTGACAACGTTGTTGGTGTCAGGAAGTGTGCCGGGGTAGGAGGGGGGACAGACCCAAACAGATCCCCAGCCCAGTGCACGGGCAGTGTGCAGGGTTCATGTCGACTCTCCTCTCCTGTGGGGAAGGCACTGGCTTAGTCCCCGATTCCGCGCGAGCGCTAGTGCAAAAGGCCTAGCCTTGCCTATGCCAGGACATGAAGTGAGCATAGAGTGCCATCCTAGGCAACGCACGCTGCTGTTGGTTTTTGATTGTGCCTGCTTAGTTCAGTTGGTAAATCAGAGTCAGATCTGTAGGCTGCTGTGGCTGCTTGCCTTAGCCTAGTATTCGTAGGACGGTGGGAGAGCCCCGCATAGAGCGAAAGCCACTTTGCCCGGGCATCCCTTTTGGGAAGTCACAGCTTTCGTTGGGAAATCAGAGTCGCGTCTGAGGGATGCTGTTGCTGCTTGCCTGAGTTAGACTTCCCTGCAAATTGTAATAAACCCGCATGGAGCGAAATCATCTATGGCCAGGCCTCCTCTCTGAGAAAGCAGAGCTTCGTTGGGCAATCAGTGTCGGGTTTTTAGGAAGCTGCTGCTTCTTGCCTGAGCTATTCTGCTGAGGACAGTGTAAGATACCCGCATGGAGCGAAATTCCCTTTCACCTAGCATCCCCTCTGCCAGAGAGAGAAGCGTGGTTGCACCTCTGGAAAGGGCCTTAAGGAAAGGGACACGTCTGTCACCGTGCTCCCCAAGAGCAAGTCTGGGGAAGGTGCAGCACGCTGCCACGGGCAAAGAGAAGGAGCCGTTGGCTTTGTGTTCGGGAAACGGTCGCGATGCAGGAGAGTTGGCACTGGCAGGAACAGCGGGCCCGTTGTAAGACAAGTGTCACCATCTACCTGTGCTGAGGGATGGAGGCCTGGCTGCTAAGGTGACAGTAGAGTAGGACTAGGGCAGGCACGCGTGCTCCACACTGAGGAAGGAGTCTGTGCAGAAGGCAGGCCGGTCCTGTGTCTCTGGTCCCAAGGGGACAGCGTCTCCTTGACCCCCTCTGCCTAGGGCAGACTTGGGCTTGCCACCAAGCGCCATAGCCGCAACTCGCAGAAACAGCTCCCTGGACGAACGGGCAGTCCGATGCCGTCTTCCTCCAAGATGTGACAACGTTGTTGGTGTCAGTAAGTGTGCCGGGGTAGGAGGGGGGACAGACCCAAACAGATCCCCATCCCCGTGCACGGGCAGTGTGCAGGGTTCATGTCGACTCTCCTCTCCTGTGGGGAAGGCACTGGCTTAGTCCCCGATTCCACGCGAGCTCTAGTGCAAAAGGCCTAGCCTTGCCTATGCCAGGACATGAAGTGAGCATAGAGTGCCATCCTAGGCAACGCACACTGCTGTAGGTTTGTGATTGACCCTGCTTAGTTCGTCTTGGCAGGGAGAACGCAAGGCGCGAACATGGAGCCCCGGAAAGCAAGGCCCAAGATACCCTAGCTCTCCCGCAGCTCCTCTTCTTTGAAGTGTCAGAGCGAATGCCCAAAGCCTTGCTGTGAAGCAGCAGCGAAGGGCAGTTCGCGCCAGCTGAAAACCTCTGCGAACGTATAGCAGTAGCTGGTAAATCAGAGTCGGATCTGTAGGCTGCTGTGGCTGCTTGCCTTAGCCTAGTATTCGTAGGACGGTGGGAGAGCCCCGCATAGAGCGAAAGCCTCTTTGCCCGGGCATCCCCTCTGGGAAGGCACAGCTTTCGTTGGGAAATCAGAGTCGCGTCTGAGGGATGCTGCTGCTGCTTCCCTGAGCTAGTCTCCCCTGCACGTTGTAATAAACCCGCATGGAACGAAATCCTTCTATGCCCAGGCATCCTCTCTGGGAAAGCATAGCATTCGTTGGGCAATCAGAGTCGGGTTTGTGGGAAGCTGCTGCTTCTTGCCTGAGCTACTCTGCTCAGGACAGTGCAAGATACCCGCATGGAGCGAAATTTTCTTTCACCTAGCATCCCCTCTGCCAGAGAGAGAAGCGTGGTTGCACCTCTGGAAAGGGCCTTAAGGAAAGGGACACGTCTGTCACCGTGCTCCCCAAGAGCAAGTCTGGGGAAGGAGCAGCACGCTGCCACGGGCAAAGAGGAGCCCTTGGCTTTGTGGTCGGGGCACGGTCGCGAAGCAGGAGAGATGGCAAAGGCAGGAACAGCCGGCCTGTTGTAAGACAAGAGTCACCAGCTACTTGTGAAAACAGAGTCGCGTCTGAGGTATGCTGCCGCTGCTTCCCTGATCTAGTCTCCCTTGCACGTTGTAATAATACCGCCTGGAATGAAATCCTTCTATGCCCAGGCATCCTCTCTGTGAAAGCATAGCATTCGTTGGGCAATCAGAGTCGGGTTTGTGGGAAGCTGCTGCTTCTTGCCTGAGCTAGTCTGCTCAGGACAGTGCAAGATACCCGCATGGAGCGAAATTATATTTTACCTAGCATCCCCTCTGCCAGAGAGAGAAGCGTGGTTGCACCTCTGGAAAGGGCCTTATGGAAAGGGGCACGTCTGTCACCGTGCTCCCCAAGAGCAAGTCTGGGGAAGGTGCAGCACGCTGCCACGGGCAAAGAGAAGGAGCCGTTGGCTTTGTGTTCGGGAAACGTTCGCGATGCAGGAGAGTTGGCACTGGCAGGAACAGCGGGCCCGTTGTAAGACAAGTGTCACCATCTACCTGTGCTGAGGGTCGGAGGCCTGGCTGCTAAGGTGACAGAAGAGTATGACTATGGCAGGCAGGTGTGCTCCACACTGAGGAAGGAGTCTGAGCAGAAGGCAGGCCTGTCCTGTGTCTCTGGTCCCAAGGGGACAGCGTCTCTTTGACCACCTGTGCCCAGGGCAGACTTGGGCTTGCCACCAAGCGCCATAGCTTCAACTCGCAGAAACAGCTCCCTGGACGAACGGGCAGTCCGATGCTGTCTTCCTCAAGATGTGACAACGTTGTTGGTGTCAGGAAGTGTGCCGGGGTAGGAGGGGGGACAGACCCAAACAGATCCCCAGCCCAGTGCACGGGCAGTGTGCAGGGTTCATGTCGACTCTCCTCTCCTGTGGGGAAGGCACTTGCTTAGTTCCCGATTCCGCGCGAGCGCTAGTGCAAAAGGCCTAGCCTTGCCTATGCCAGGACATGAAGTGAGCATAGAGTGCCATCCTAGGCAACGCACGCTGCTGTTGGTTTTTGATTGTGCCTGCTTAGTTCAGTTGGTAAATCAGAGTCAGATCTGTAGGCTGCTGTGGCTGCTTGCCTTAGCCTAGTATTCGTAGGACGGTGGGAGAGCCCCGCATAGAGCGAAAGCCACTTTGCCCGGGCATCCCTTTTGGGAAGTCACAGCTTTCGTTGGGAAATCAGAGTCGCGTCTGAGGGATGCTGTTGCTGCTTGCCTGAGTTAGACTTCCCTGCAAATTGTAATAAACCCGCATGGAGCGAAATCATCTATGGCCAGGCCTCCTCTCTGAGAAAGCAGAGCTTCGTTGGGCAATCAGTGTCGGGTTTTTAGGAAGCTGCTGCTTCTTGCCTGAGCTATTCTGCTGAGGACAGTGCAAGATACCCGCATGGAGCGAAATTCCCTTTCACCTAGCATCCCCTCTGCCAGAGAGAGAAGCGTGGTTGCACCTCTGGAAAGGGGCTTAAGGAAAGGGACACGTCTGTCACCGTGCTCCCCAAGAGCAAGTCTGGGGAAGGTGCAGCACGCTGCCACGGGCAAAGAGAAGGAGCCGTTGGCTTTGTGTTCGGGAAACGGTCGCGATGCAGGAGAGTTGGTACTGGCAGGAACAGCGGGCCCGTTGTAAGACAAGTGTCACCATCTACCTGTGCTGAGGGACGGAGGCCTGGCTGCTAAGGTGACAGAAGAGTACGACTAGGGCAGGCACGCGTGCTCCACACTGAGGAAGGAGTCTGTGCAGAAGGCAGGCCTGTCCTGTGTCTCTGGTCCCAAGGGGACAGCGTCTCCTTGACCCCCTCTGCCTAGGGCAGACTTGGGCTTGCCACCAAGCGCCATAGCCGCAACTCGCAGAAACAGCTCCCTGGACGAACGGGCAGTCCGATGCCGTCTTCCTCCAAGATGTGACAACGTTGTTGGTGTCAGGAAGTGTGCCGGGGTAGCAGGGGGGACAGACCCAAACAGATCCCCATCCCCGTACACGGGCCGTGTGCAGGGTTCATGTCGACTCTCCTCTCCTGTGGGGAAGGCACTGGCTTAGTCCCCGATTCCACGCGAGCGCTAGTGCAAAAGGCCTAGCCTTGCCTATGCCAGGACATGAAGTGAGCATAGAGTGCCATCCTAGGCAACGCACACTGTTGTAGGTTTGTGATTGACCCTGCTTAGTTCGGCTTGGCAGGGAGAACGCACGGCGCGAACATGGAACCCCGGAAAGCAAGGCCCAAGATACACTAGCTCTCCCGCAGCTCTTCTTCTTTGAAGTGTCAGAGCGAATGCCCAAAGCCTTGCTGTGAAGCAGCAGCGAAGGGCAGTTCGCGCCAGCTGAAAACCTCTGCGAACGTATAGCAGTAGCTGGTAAATCAGAGTCGGATCTGTAGGCTTCTGTGGCTGCTTGCCTTAGCCTAGTATTCGTAGGACGGTGGGAGAGCCCCGCATAGAGCGAAAGCCTCTTTGCCCGGGCATCCCCTCTGGGAAGGCACAGCTTTCGTTGGGAAATCAGAGTCGCGTCTGAGGGATGCTACTGCTGCTTCCCTGAGCTAGACTCCCCTGCACGTTGTATTAAACCCGCATGGAACGAAATCCTTCTATGCCCAGGCATCCTCTCTGGGAAAGCATAGCATTCGTTGGGCAATCAGAGTCGGGTTTGTGGGAAGCTGCTGCTTCTTGCCTGAGCTACTCTGCTCAGGACAGTGCAAGATACCCGCATGGAGCGAAATTTTCTTTCACCTAGCATCCCCTCTGCCAGAGAGAGAAGCGTGGTTGCACCTCTGGAAAGGGCCTTAAGGAAAGGGACACGTCTGTCACCGTGCTCCCCAAGAGCAAGTCTGGGGAAGGTGCAGCACGCTGCCACGGGCAAAGAGAAGGAGACGTTGGCTTTGTGTTCGGGAAACGGTCGCGATGCAGGAGAGTTGGCACTGGCAGGAACAGCGGGCCCGTTGTAAGACAAGTGTCACCAGCTACTTGTGAAAACAGAGTCGCGTCTGAGGGATGCTGCTGCTGCTTCCCTGATCTAGTCTCCCCCGCACGTTGTAATAATCCCGCATGGAATGAAATCCTTCTATGCCCAGGCATCCTCTCTGTGAAAGCATAGCATTCGTTGGGCAATCAGAGTCGGGTTTGTGGGAAGCTGCTGCTTCTTGCCTGAGCTAGTCTGCTCAGGACAGTGCAAGATACCCGCATGGAGCGAAATTATCTTTTACCTAGCATCCCCTCTGACAGAGAGAGAAGCGTGGTTGCACCTCTGGAAAGGGCCTTATGGAAAGGGGCACGTCTGTCACCGTGCTCCCCAAGAGCAAGTCTGGGGAAGGTGCAGCACGCTGCCACGGGCAAAGAGAAGGAGCCGTTGGCTTTGTGTTCGGGAAACGGTCGCGATGAAGGAGAGTTGGCACTGGCAGGAACAGCGGGCCCGTTGTAAGACAAGTGTCACCATCTACCTGTGCTGAGGGTCGGAGGCCTGGCTGCTAAGGTGACAGAAGAGTATGACTATGGCAGGCAGGTGTGCTCCACACTGAGGAAGGAGTCTGGGCAGAAGGCAGGCCTGTCCTGTGTCTCTGGTCCCAAGGGGACAGCGTCTCCTTGACCAACTGTGCCTCTGGCAGACTTGGGCTTGCCACCAAGCGCCATAGCTTCAACTCGCAGAAACAGCTCCCTGGACGAACGGGCAGTCCGATGGGGTCTTCCTCAAGATGTGACAACGTTGTTGGTGTCAGGAAGTGTTCCGGGGTAGGATGGGGGACAGACCCAAACAGATCCCCAGCCCAGTGCACGGGCAGTGTGCAGGGTTCATGTCGACTCTCCTCTCCTGTGGCGAAGGCACTGGCTTAGTCCCCAATTCCACGCGAGCTCTAGTGCAAAAGGCCTAGCCTTGCCTATGCCAGGACATGAAGTGAGCATAGAGTGCCATCCTAGGCAACGCACGCTGCTGTTGGTTTTTGATTGTGCCTGATTAGTTCAGTTGGTAAATCAGAGTCAGATCTGTAGGCTGCTGTGACTGCTTGCCTTAGCCTAGTATTCGTAGGACGGTGGGAGAGCCCCGCATAGAGCGAAAGCCACTTTGCCCGGGCATCCCCTTTGGGAAGTCACAGCTTTCGTTGGGAAATCAGAGTCGCGTCTGAGGGATGCTGTTGCTGCTTGCCTGAGTTAGACTTCCCTGCAAATTGTAATAAACCCGCATGGAGCGAAATCATCTATGGCCAGGCCTCCTCTCTGAGAAAGCAGAGCATTCGTTGGGCAATCAGTGTCGGGTTTTTAGGAAGCTGCTGCTTCTTGCCTGAGCTATTCTGCTGAGGACAGTGCAAGATACCCGCATGGAGCGAAATTCCCTTTCACCTAGCATCCCCTCTGCCACAGAGAGAAGCGTGGTTGCACCTCTGGAAAGGGGCTTAAGGAAAGGGACACGTCTGTCACCGTGCTCCCCAAGAACAAGTCTGGGGAAGGTGCAGCACGCTGCCACGGGCAAAGAGAAGGAGCCGTTGTCTTTGTGTTCGGGAAACGGTCGCCATGAAGGAGAGTTGGCACTGGCAGGAACAGCGGGCCCGTTGTAAGACAAGTGTCACCATCTACCTGTGCTGAGGTACGGAGGCCTGGCTGCTAAGGTGACAGAAGAGGGCGACTAGGGCAGGCACGCGTGCTCCACACTAAGGAAGGAGTCTGTGCAGAAGGCAGGCCGGTCCTGTGTCTCTGGTCCCAAGGGGACAGCGTCTCCTTGACCCCCTCTGCCTAGGGCAGACTTGGGCTTGCCACCAAGCGCCATAGCCGCAACTCGCAGAAACAGCTCCCTGGATGAACGGGCAGTCCGATGCCGTCTTCCTCCAAGATGTGACAACGTTGTAGGTGTCAGGAAGTGTGCCGGGGTAGGAGGGGGGACAGACCCCAACAGATCCCCATCCCCGTGCACGGGCAGTGTGCAGGGTTCATGTCGACTCTCCTCTCCTGTGGGGACGGCACTGGCTTAGTCCCCGATTCCACGCGAGCTCTAGTGCAAAAGGCCTAGCCTTGCCTATGCCATTACATGAAGTGAGCATAGAGTGCCATCCTAGGCAACGCACACTGCTGTAGGTTTGTGATTGACCCTGCTTAGTTCGGCTTGGCAGGGAGAACGCACGGCGCGAACATGGAGCCCCGGAAAGCAAGGCCCAAGATACACTAGCTCTCCCGCAGCTCTTCTTCTTTGAAGTGTCAGAGCGAGTGCCCAAAGCCTTGCTGTGAAGCAGCAGCGAAGGGCAGTTCGCGCCAGCTGAAAACCTCTGCGAACGTATAGCAGTAGCTGGTAAATCAGAGTCGGATCTGTAGGCTGCTGTGGCTGCTTGCCTTAGCCTAGTATTCATAGGACGGTGGGAGAGCCCCGCATAGAGCGAAAGCCTCTTTGCCCGGGCATCCCCTCTGGGAAGGCACAGCTTTCGTTGGGAAATCAGAGTCGCGTCTGAGGGATGCTGCTGCTGCTTCCCTGAGCTAGTCTCCCCTGCACGTTGTACTAAACCCGCATGGAACGAAATCCTTCTATGCCCAGGCATCCTCTCTGGGAAAGCATAGCATTCGTTGGGCAATCAGAGTCGGGTTTGTGGGAAGCTGCTGCTTCTTGCCTGAGCTACTCTGCTCAGGACAGTGCAAGATACCCGCATGGAGCGAAATTTTCTTTCACCTAGCATCCCCTCTGCCAGAGAGAGAAGCGTGGTTGCACCTCTGGAAAGGGCCTTAGGAAAGGGACACGTCTGTCACCGTGCTCCCCAAGAGCAAGTCTGGGGAAGGTGCAGCACGCTGCCACGGGCAAAGAGGAGCCCTTGGCTTTGTGGTCGGGGCACGGTCGCGAAGCAGGAGAGATAGCACTGGCAGGATAAGCGGGCCTGTTGTAAGACAAGAGTCACCAGCTACTTGTGAAACAGAGTCGCGTCTGAGGTATACTGCTGCTGCTTCCCTGATCTAGTCCCCCTGCACGTTGTAATAATCCCGCATGGATCGAAATCCTTCTATGCCCAGGCATCCTCTCTGGGAAAGCATAGCATTCGTTGGGCAATCAGAGTCGGGTTTGTGGGAAGCTGCTGCTTCTTGCCTGAGCTAGTCTGCTCAGGACAGTGCAAGATACCCGCATGGAGCGAAATTTTCTTTCACCTAGCATCCCCTCTGCCAGAGAGAGAAGCGTGGTTGCACCTCTGGAAAGGGCCTTAAGGAAAGGGACACGTCTGTCACCGTGCTCCCTAAGAGCAAGTCTGGGGAAGGTGCAGCATGCTGCCACGGGCAAAGAGAAGGAGCCGTTGGCTTTGTGTTCGGGAAACGGTCGCGATGCAGGAGAGTTGGCACTGGCAGGAACAGCGGGCCCGTTGTAAGACAAGTGTCACCAGCTACTTGTGAAAACAGAGTCGCGTCTGAGGGATGCTGCTGCTGCTTCCCTGATCTAGTCTCCCCTGCACGTTGTAATAATCCCGCCTGGAATGAAATCCTTCTATGCCCAGGCATCCTCTCTGGGAAAGCATAGCATTCGTTGGGCAATCAGAGTCGGGTTTGTTGGAAGCTGCTGTTTCTTGCCTGAGCTAGTCTGCTCAGGACAGTGCAAGATACCCGCATGGAGCGAAATTATCTTTTACCTAGCATCCCCTCTGCCAGAGAGAGAAGCGTGGTTGCACCTCTGGAAAGGGCCTTATGGAAAGGGACACGTCTGTCACTGTGCTCCCCAAGAGCAAGTCTGGGGAAGGTGCATCACGCTGCCACGGGCAAAGAGAAGGAGCCGTTGGCTTTGTGTTCGGGAAACGGTCGCGATGAAGGAGAGTTGGCACTGGCAGGAACAGCGGGCCCGTTGTAAGACAAGTGTCACCATCTACCTGTGCTGAGGGTCGGAGGCCTGGCTGCTAAGGTGACAGAAGAGTATGACTATGGCAGGCAGGTGTGCTCCACACTGAGGAAGGAGTCTGGGCAGAAGGCAGGCCTGTCCTGTGTCTCTGGTCCCAAGGGGACAGCGTCTCCTTGACCACCTGTGCCTAGGGCAGACTTGGGCTTGCCACCAAGCGCCATAGCTTCAACTCGCAGAAACAGCTCCCTGGACGAACGGGCAGTCCGATGCCGTCTTCCTCCAAGATGTGACAACGTTGTTGGTGTCAGGAAGTGTGCCGGGGTAGGAGGGGGGACAGACCCAAACAGATCCCCAGCCCAGTGCACGGGCAGTGTGCAGGGTTCATGTCGACTCTCCTCTCCTGTGGGGAAGGCAGTGGCTTAGTCCCCGATTCCACACGAGCGCTAGTGCAAAAGGCCTAGCCTTGCCTATGACAGGACATGAAGTGAGCATAGAGTGCCATCCTAGGCAACACACGCTGCTGTTGGTTTTTGATTGTGCCTGCTTAGTTCAGTTGGTAAATCAGAGTCAGATCTGTAGGCTGCTGTGGCTGCTTGCCTTAGCCTAGTATTCGTAGGACGGTGGGAGAGCCCCGCATAGAGCGAAAGCCACTTTGCCCGGGCATCCCCTTTGGGAAGTCACAGCTTTCGTTGGGAAATCAGAGTCGCGTCTGAGGGATGCTGTTGCTGCTTGCCTGAGTTAGACTTCCCTGCAAATTGTAATAAACCCGCATGGAGCGAAATCATCTATGGCCAGGCCTCCTCTCTGAGAAAGCAGAGCATTCGTTGGGCAATCAGTGTCGGGTTTTTAGGAAGCTGCTGCTTCTTGCCTGAGCTATTCTGCTGAGGACAGTGCAAGATACCCGCATGGAGCGAAATTCCCTTTCACCTAGCATCCCCTCTGCCAGAGAGAGAAGCGTGGATGCACCTCTGGAAAGGGGCTTAAGGAAAGGGACACGTCTTTCACCGTGCTCCCCAAGAGCAAGTCTGGGGAAGGTGCAGCACGCTGCCACGGGCAAAGAGAAGGAGCCGTTGGCTTTGTGTTCGGGAAACGGTCGCGATGCAGGAGAGTTGGCCCTGGCAGGAACAGCGGGCCCGTTGTAAGACAAGTGTCACCATCTACCCGTGCTGAGGGACGGAGGCCTGGCTGCTAAGGTGACAGAAGAGTACGACTAGGGCAGGCACGCGTGCTCCACACTGAGGAAGGAGTCTGTGCAGAAGGCAGGCCGGTCCTGTGTCTCTGGTCCCAAGGGGACAGCGTCTCCTTGACCCCCTCTGCCTAGGGCAGACTTGGGCTTGCCACCAAGCGCCATAGCCGCAACTCGCAGAAACAGCTCCCTGGACGAACGGGCAGTCCGATGCCGTCTTCCTCCAAGATGTGACAACGTTGTAGGTGTCAGGAAGTGTGCCGGGGTAGCAGGGGGGACAGACCCAAACAGATCCCCATCCCCGTGCACGGGCAGTGTGCAGGGTTCATGTCGACTCTCCTCTCCT
Source organism: Neogale vison (assembly GCF_020171115.1). Classification (NCBI taxonomy): domain Eukaryota; kingdom Metazoa; phylum Chordata; class Mammalia; order Carnivora; family Mustelidae; genus Neogale; species Neogale vison. The sequence goes on from NC_058101.1 coordinate 218,542,459, forward strand.
GTGGGGAAGGCACTGGCTTAGTCCCCGATTCCACGCGAGCGCTAGTGCAAAAGGCCTAGCCTTGCCTATGCCAGGACATGAAGTGAGCATAGAGTGCCATCCTAGGCAACGCACACTGCTGTAGGTTTGTGATTGAACCTGCTTAGTTCGGCTTGGCAGTGAGAACGCATGGCGCGAACATGGAGCCCCGGAAAGCAAGGCCCAAGATCCACTAGCTCTCCCGCAGCTCTTCTTCTTTGAAGTCTCAGAGCGAATGCCCAAAGCCTTGCTGTGAAGCAGCAGCGAAGGGCAGTTCGCGCCAGCTGAATACCTCTGCTAACGTATAGCAGTAGCTGGTAAATCAGAGTCGGATCTGTAGGCTGCTGTGGCTGCTTGCCTAAGCCTAGTATTCGTAGGACGGTTGGAGAGCCCCGCATAGAGCGAAAGCCTCTTTGCCCGGGCATCCCCTCTGGGAAGGCACAGCTTTCGTTGGGAAATCAGAGTCGCATCTGAGGGATGCTGCTGCTGCTTCCCTTAGCTAGTCTCCCCTGCATGTTGTAATAAACCCGCATTGAACGAAATCCTTCTATGTCCAGGCATCCTCTCTGGGAAAGCATAGCATTCGTTGGGCAATCAGAGTCGGGGTTTTGGGAAGCTGCTGCTTCTTGCCTGAGCTACTCTGCTCAGGACAGTGCAAGATACCCGCATGGAGCGAAATTTTCTTTTACCTAGCATCCCCTCTGCCAGAGAGAGAAGCGTGGTTGAACCTCTGGAAAGGGCCTTATGGAAAGGGACACGTCTGTCACTGTGCTCCCCAAGAGCAAGTCTGGGGAAGGTGCATCACGCTGCCACGGGCAAAGAGAAGGAGCCGTTGGCTTTGTGTTCGGGAAACGGTCGCGATGAAGGAGAGTTGGCACTGGCAAGAACAGCGGGCCCGTTGTAAGACAAGTGTCACCATCTACCTGTGCTGAGGGTCGGAGGCCTGGCTGCTAAGGTGACAGAAGAGTATGACTATGGCAGGCAGGTGTGCTCCACACTGAGGAAGGAGTCTGGGCAGAAGGCAGGCCTGTCTTGTGTCTCTGGTCCCAAGGGGACAGCGTCTCCTTGACCACATGTGCATAGGGCAGACTTGGGCTTGCCACCAAGCGCCATAGCTTCAACTCGCAGAAACAGCTCCCTGGACGAACGGGCAGTCCGATGCCTTCTTACTCCAAGATGTGACAACGTTGTTGGTGTCAGGAAGTGTGCCGGGGTAGCAGGGGGGACAGACCCAAACAGATCCCCAGCCCAGTGCACGGGCAGTGTGCAGGGTTCATGTCGACTCTCCTCTCCTGTGGGGAAGGCACTGGCTTAGTCCCCGAATCCACACGAGCGCTAGTGCAAAAGGCCTAGCCTTGCCTATGCCAGGACATGAAGTGAGCATAGAGTGCCATCCTAGGCAACGCACGCTGCTGTTGGTTTTTGATTGTGCCTGCTTAGTTCAGTTGGTAAATCAGAGTCAGATCTGTAGGCTGCTGTGGCTGCTTGCCTTAGCCTAGTATTCGTAGGACGGTGGGAGAGCCCCGCATAGAGCGAAAGCCACTTTGCCCGGGCATCCCCTTTGGGAAGGCACAGCTTTCGTTGGGAAATCAGAGTCGCTTCTGAGGGATGCTGTTGCTGCTTGCCTGAGTTAGACTTCCCTGCAAATTGTAATGAACCCGCATGGAGCGAAATCATCTATGGCCAGGCCTCCTCTCTGAGAAAGCAGAGCATTCGTTGGGCAATCAGTGTCGGGTTTTTAGGAAGCTGCTGCTTCTTGCCTGAGCTATCCTGCTGAGGACAGTGCAAGATACCCGCATGGAGCGAAATTCCCTTTCACCTAGCATCCCCTCTGCCAGAGAGAGAAGCGTGGTTGCACCTCTGGAAAGGGCCTTAAGGAAAGGGACACGTCTGTCACCGTGCTCCCCAAGAGCAAGTCTGGGGAAGGTGCAGCACGCTGCCACGGGCAAAGAGAAGGAGCCGTTGGCTTTGTGTTCGGGAAACGGTCGCGATGCAGGAGAGTTGGCACTGGCAGGAACAGCGGGCCCGTTGTAAGACAAGTGTCACCATCTACCTGTGCTGAGGGACGGAGGCCTGGCTGCTAAGGTGACAGAAGAGTACGACTAGGGCAGGCACGCGTGCTCCACACTGAGGAAGGAGTCTGTGCAGAAGGCAGGCCGGTCCTGTGTCTCTGGTCCCATGGGGACAGCGTCTCCTTGACCCCCTCTGCCTAGGGCAGACTTGGGCTTGCCACCAAGCGCCATAGCCGCAACTCGCAGAAACAGCTCCCTGGACGAACGGGCAGTCCGATGCCGTCTTCCTCCAAGATGTGACAACGTTGTTGGTGTCAGGAAGTGTGCCGGGGTAGCAGGGGGGACAGACCCAAACAGATCCCCATCCCCGTGCACGGGCAGTGTGCAGGGTTCATGTCGACTCTCCTCTCCTGTGGGGAAGGCACTGGCTTAGTCCCCGATTCCACGCGAGCGCTAGTGCAAAAGGCCTAGCCTTGCCTATGCCAGGACATGAAGTGAGCATAGAGTGCCATCCTAGGCAACGCACACTGCTGTAGGTTTGTGATTGACCCTGCTTAGTTCGTCTTGGCAGGGAGAACGCACGGCGCGAACATGGAGCCCCGGAAAGCAAGGCCCAAGATACACTAGCTCTCCCGCAGCCCTTCTTCTTTGAAGTGTCAGAGCGAATGCCCAAAGCCTTGCTTTGAAGCAGCAGCGAAGGGCAGTTCGCGCCAGCTGAAAACCTCTGCGAACGTATAGCAGTAGCTGGTAAATCAGAGTCGGATCTGTAGGCTGCTGTGGCTGCTTGCCTTAGCCTAGTATTCGTAGGACGGTGGGAGAGCCCCGCATAGAGCGAAAGCCTCTTTGCCCGGGCATCCCCTCTGGGAAGGCACAGCTTTCGTTGGGAAATCAGAGTCACATCTGAGGGATGCTGCTGCTGCTTCCCTGATCTAGTCTCCCCTGCACGTTGTAATAAACCCGCATGGAACGAAATCCTTCTATGCCCAGGCATCCGATCTGGGAAAGCATAGCATTCGTTGGGCAATCAGAGTCGGGTTTGTGGGAAGCTGCTGCTTCTTGCCTGAGCTACTCTGCTCAGGACAGTGCAAGATACCCGCATGGAGCGAAATATTCTTTCACCTAGCATCCCATATGCCAGAGAGAGAAGCGTGGTTGCACCTCTGGAAAGGGCCTTAAGGAAAGGGACACGTCTGTAACCGTGCTCCCCAAGAGCAAGTCTGGGGAAGGTGCAGCACGCTGCCACGGGCAAAGAGAAGGAGCCGTTGGCTCAGTGTTCGGGAAACTGTCACGATGCAGGAGAGTTGGCACTGGCAGGAACAGCGGGCCCGTTGTAAGACAAGTGTCACCAGCTACTTGTGAAAACAGAGTCGCGTCTGAGGGATGCTGCTGCTGCTTCCCTGATCTAGTCTCCCCTGCACGTTGTAATAATCCCGCCTGGAATGAAATCCTTCTATGCCCAGGCATCCTCTCTGGGAAAGCATAGCATTCGTTGGGCATTCAGAGTCGGGTTTGTGGGAAGCTGCTGCTTCTTGCCTGAGCTAGTCTGCTCAGGACAGTGCAAGATACCCGCATGGAGCGAAATTATCTTTTACCTAGCATCCCCTCTGCCAGAGAGAGAAGCGTGGTTGAACCTCTGGAAAGGGCCTTATGGAAAGGGACACGTCTGTCACTGTGCTCCCCAAGAGCAAGTCTCGGGAAGGTGCATCACGCTGCCACGGGCAAAGAGAAGGAGCCGTTGGCTTTGTGTTCGGGAAACGGTTGCGATGAAGGAGAGTTGGCACTGGCAAGAACAGCGGGCCCGTTGTAAGACAAGTGTCACCATCTACCTGTGCTGAGGGTCGGAGGCCTGGCTGCTAAGGTGACAGAAGAGTATGACTATGGCAGGCAGGTGTGCTCCACACTGAGGAAGGAGTCTGGGCAGAAGGCAGGCCTGTCTTGTGTCTCTGGTCCCAAGGGGACAGCGTCTCCTTGACCACATGTGCATAGGGCAGACTTGGGCTTGCCACCAAGCGCCATAGCTTCAACTCGCAGAAACAGCTCCCTGGACGAACGGGCAGTCCGATGCCTTCTTACTCCAAGATGTGACAACGTTGTTGGTGTCAGGAAGTGTGCCGGGGTAGCAGGGGGGACAGACCCAAACAGATCCCCAGCCCAGTGCACGGGCAGTGTGCAGGGTTCATGTCGACTCTCCTCTCCTGTGGGGAAGGCACTGGCTTAGTCCCCGAATCCACACGAGCGCTAGTGCAAAAGGCCTAGCCTTGCCTATGCCAGGACATGAAGTGAGCATAGAGTGCCATCCTAGGCAACGCACGCTGCTGTTGGTTTTTGATTGTGCCTGCTTAGTTCAGTTGGTAAATCAGAGTCAGATCTGTAGGCTGCTGTGGCTGCTTGCCTTAGCCTAGTATTCGTAGGACGTTGGGAGAGCCCCGCATAGAGCGAAAGCCACTTTGCCCGGGCATCCCCTTTGGGAAGGCATAACTTTCGTTGGGAAATCAGAGTCGCTTCTGAGGGATGCTGTTGCTGCTTGCCTGAGTTAGACTTCCCTGCAAATTGTAATAAACCCGCATGGAGCGAAATCATCTATGGCCAGGCCTCCTCTCTGAGAAAGCAGAGCATTCGTTGGGCAATCAGTGTTGGGTTTTTAGGAAGCTGCTGCTTCTTGCCTGAGCTATCCTGCTGAGGACAGTGCAAGATACCCGCATGGAGCGAAATTCCCTTTCACCTAGCATCCCCTCTGCCAGAGAGAGAAGCGTGGTTGCACCTCTGGAAAGGGCCTTAAGGAAAGGGACACGTCTGTCACCGTGCTCCCCAAGAGCAAGTCTGGGGAAGGTGCAGCACGCTGCCACGGGCAAAGAGAAGGAGCCGTTGGCTTTGTGTTCGGGAAACGGTCGCGATGCAGGAGAGTTGGCACTGGCAGGAACAGCGGGCCCGTTGTAAGACAAGTGTCACCATCTACCTGTGCTGAGGGACGGAGGCCTGGCTGCTAAGGTGACAGAAGAGTACGACTAGGGCAGGCACGCGTGCTCCACACTGAGGAAGGAGTCTGTGCAGAAGGCAGGCCGGTCCTGTGTCTCTGGTCCCAAGGGGACAGCGTCTCCTTGACCCCCTCTGCCTAGGGCAGACTTGGGCTTGCCACCAAGCGCCATAGCCGCAACTCGCAGAAACAGCTCCCTGGACGAACGGGCAGTCCGATGCCGTCTTCCTCCAAGATGTGACAACGTTGTTGGTGTCAGGAAGTGTGCCGGGGTAGGAGGGGGGACAGACCCAAACAGATCCCCATCCCCGTGCACGGGCAGTGTGCAGGGTTCATGTCGACTCTCCTCTCCTGTGGGGAAGGCACTGGCTTAGTCCCCGATTCCACGCGAGCGCTAGTGCTAAAGGCCTAGCCTTGCCTATGCCAGGACATGAAGTGAGCATAGAGTGCCATCCTAGGCAACGCACACTGCTGTAGGTTTGTGATTGACCCTGCTTAGTTCGTCTTGGCAGGGAGAACGCACGGCGCGAACATGGAGCCCCGGAAAGCAAGGCCCAAGATACACTAGCTCTCCCGCAGCTCTTCTTCTTTGAAGTGTCAGAGCGAATGCCCAAAGCCTTGCTGTGAAGCAGCAGCGAAGGGCAGTTCGCGCCAGCTGAAAACCTCTGCGAACGTATAGCAGTAGCTGGTAAATCAGAGTCGGATCTGTAGGCTGCTGTGGCTGCTTGCCTTAGCCTAGTATTCGTAGGACGGTGGGAGAGCCCCGCATAGAGCGAAAGCCTCTTTGCCCGGGCATCCCCTCTGGGAAGGCACAGCTTTCGTTGGGAAATCAGAGTCGCGTCTGAGGGATGCTGCTGCTGCTTCCCTGAGCTAGTCTCCCCTGCACGTTGTAATAAACCCGCATGGAACGAAATCCTTCTATGCCCAGGCATCCTCTCTGGGAAAGCATAGCATTCGTTGGGCAATCAGAGTCGGGTTTGTGGGAAGCTGCCTCTTCTTGCCTGAGCTACTCTGCTCAGGACAGTGCAAGATACCCGCATGGAGCGAAATTTTCTTTCACCTAGCATCCCCTCTGCCAGAGAGAGAAGCGTGGTTGCACCTCTGGAAAGGGCCTTAAGGAAAGGGACACGTCTGTCACCGTGCTCCCCAAGAGCAAGTCTGGGGAAGGTGCAGCACGCTGCCACGGGCAAAGAGGAGCCCTTGGCTTTGTGGTCGGGGCACGGTCGCGAAGCAGGAGAGATGGCACTGGCAGGAACAGCCGGCCTGTTGTAAGACAAGAGTCACCAGCTACTTGTGAAAACAGAGTCGCGTCTGAGGTATGCTGCCGCTGCTTCCCTGATCTAGTCTCCCTTGCACGTTGTAATAATCCCGCATGGAACGAAATCATTCTATGCCCAGGCATCCTCTGTGGGAAAGCATAGCATTCGTTGGGCATTCAGAGTCGGGTTTGTGGGAAGCTGCTGCTTCTTGCCTGAGCTACTCTGCTCAGGACAGTGCAAGATACCCGCATGGAGCGAAATTTTCTTTCACCTAGCATCCCCTCTGCCAGAGAGAGAAGCGTGGTTGCACCTCTGGAAAGGGCCTTAAGGAAAGGGACACGTCTGTCACCGTGCTCCCCAAGAGCAAGTCTGGGGAAGGTGCAGCACGCTGCCACGGGCAAAGAGAAGGAGCCGTTGGCTTTGTGTTCGGGAAACGGTCGCGATGCAGGAGAGTTGGCACTGGCAGGAACAGCGGGCCCGTTGTAAGACAAGTGTCACCATCTACCTGTGCTGAGGGTCGGAGGCCTGGCTGCTAAGGTGACAGAAGAGTATGACTATGGCAGGCAGGTGTGCTCCACACTGAGGAAGGAGTCTGGGCAGAAGGCAGGCCTGTCCTGTGTCTCTGGTCCCAAGGGGACAGCGTCTCCTTGACCACCTGTGCCTAGGGCAGACTTGGGCTTGCCACCAAGCGCCATAGCTTCAACTCGCAGAAACAGCTCCCTGGACGAACGGGCAGTCCGATGCCGTCTTCCTCCAAGATGTGACAACGTTGTTGGTGTCAGGAAGTGTGCCGGGGCAGCAGGGGGGACAGACCCAAACAGATCCCCAGCCCAGTGCACGGGCAGTGTGCAGGGTTCATGTCGACTCTCCTCTCCTGTGGGGAAGGCACTGGCTTAGTCCCCGATTCCACGAGAGTGCTAGTGCAAAAGGCCTAGCCTTGCCTATGCCAGGACATGAAGTGAGCATAGAGTGCCATCCTAGGCAACGCACGCTGCTGTTGGTTTTTGATTGTGCCTGCTTAGTTCAGTTGGTAAATCAGAGTCAGATCTGTAGGCTGCTGTGGCTGCTTGCCTTAGCCTAGTATTCGTAGGACGTTGGGAGAGCCCCGCATAGAGCGAAAGCCACTTTGCCCGGGCATCCCCTTTGGGAAGTCACAGCTTTCGTTGGGAAATCAGAGTCGCTTCTGAGGGATGCTGTTGCTGCTTGCCTGAGTTAGACTTCCCTGCAAATTGTAATAAACCCGCATGGAGCGAAATCATCTATGGCCAGGCCTCCTCTCTGAGAAAGCAGAGCATTCGTTGGGCAATCAGTGTCGGGTTTTTAGGAAGCTGCTGCTTCTTGCCTGAGCTATTCTGCTGAGGACAGTGCAAGATACCCGCATGGAGCGAAATTCCCTTTCACCTAGCATCCCCTCTGCCAGAGAGAGAAGCGTGGTTGCACCTCTGGAAAGGGGCTTAAAGAAAGGGACACGTCTGTCACCGTGCTCCCCAAGAGCAAGTTTGGGGAAGGTGCAGCACGCTGCCACGGGCAAAGAGAAGGAGCCGTTGGCTTTGTGTTCAGAAACGGTCGCGATGCAGGAGAGTTGGCACTGGCAGGAACAGTGGGCCCGTTGTAAGACAAGTGTCACCAGCTACTTGTGAAAACAGAGTCGCGTCTGAGGGATGCTGCTGCTGCTTCCCTGATCTAGTCTCCCCTGCACGTTGTCATAATCCCGCATGGAATGAAATCCTTCTACGCCCAGGCATCCTCTCTGGGAAAGCATAGCATTCGTTGGGCAATCAGAGTCGGGTTTGTGGGAAGCTGCTGCTTCTTGCCTGAGCTAGTCTGCTCAGGACAGTGCAAGATACCCGCATGGAGCGAAATTATCTTTTACCTAGCATCCCCTCTGCCAGAGAGAGAAGCGTGGTTGCACCTCTGGAAAGGGCCTTATGGAAAGGGACACGTCTGTCACTGTGCTCCCCAAGAGCAAGTCTGGGGAAGGTGCAGCACGCTGCCACGGGCAAAGAGAAGGAGCCGTTGGCTTTGTGTTCGGGAAACGTTCGCGATGCAGGAGAGTTGGCACTGGCAGGAACAGCGGGCCCGTTGTAAGACAAGTGTCACCATCTACCTGTGCTGAGGGTCGGAGGCCTGGCTGCTAAGGTGACAGAAGAGTATGACTATGGCAGGCAGGTGTGCTCCACACTGAGGAAGGAGTCTGGGCAGAAGGCAGGCCTGTCCTGTGTCTCTGGTCCCAAGGGGACAGCGTCTCCTTGACCACCTGTGCCTAGGGCAGACTTGGGCTTGCCACCAAGCGCCATAGCTTCAACTCGCAGAAACAGCTCCCTGGACGAACGGGCAGTCCGATGCTGTCTTCCTCAAGATGTGACAACGTTGTTGGTGTCAGGAAGTGTGCCGGGGTAGGAGGGGGGACAGACCCAAACAGATCCCCAGCCCAGTGCACGGGCAGTGTGCAGGGTTCATGTCGACTCTCCTCTCCTGTGGGGAAGGCACTGGCTTAGTCCCCGATTCCGCGCGAGCGCTAGTGCAAAAGGCCTAGCCTTGCCTATGCCAGGACATGAAGTGAGCATAGAGTGCCATCCTAGGCAACGCACGCTGCTGTTGGTTTTTGATTGTGCCTGCTTAGTTCAGTTGGTAAATCAGAGTCAGATCTGTAGGCTGCTGTGGCTGCTTGCCTTAGCCTAGTATTCGTAGGACGGTGGGAGAGCCCCGCATAGAGCGAAAGCCACTTTGCCCGGGCATCCCTTTTGGGAAGTCACAGCTTTCGTTGGGAAATCAGAGTCGCGTCTGAGGGATGCTGTTGCTGCTTGCCTGAGTTAGACTTCCCTGCAAATTGTAATAAACCCGCATGGAGCGAATCATCTATGGCCAGGCCTCCTCTCTGAGAAAGCAGAGCTTCGTTGGGCAATCAGTGTCGGGTTTTTAGGAAGCTGCTGCTTCTTGCCTGAGCTATTCTGCTGAGGACAGTGCAAGATACCCGCATGGAGCGAAATTCCCTTTCACCTAGCATCCCCTCTGCCAGAGAGAGAAGCGTGGTTGCACCTCTGGAAAGGGCCTTAAGGAAAGGGACACGTCTGTCACCGTGCTCCCCAAGAGCAAGTCTGGGGAAGGTGCAGCACGCTGCCACGGGCAAAGAGAAGGAGCTGTTGGCTTTGTGTTCGGGAAACGGTCGCGATGCAGGAGAGTTGGCACTGGCAGGAACAGCGGGCCCGTTGTAAGACAAGTGTCACCATCTACCTGTGCTGAGGGATGGAGGCCTGGCTGCTAAGGTGACAGTAGAGTAGGACTAGGGCAGGCACGCGTGCTCCACACTGAGGAAGGAGTCTGTGCAGAAGGCAGGCCGGTCCTGTGTCTCTGGTCCCAAGGGGACAGCGTCTCCTTGACCCCCTCTGCCTAGGGCAGACTTGGGCTTGCCACCAAGCGCCATAGCCGCAACTCGCAGAAACAGCTCCCTGGACGAACGGGCAGTCCGATGCCGTCTTCCTCCAAGATGTGACAACGTTGTTGGTGTCAGGAAGTGTGCCGGGGTAGGAGGGGGGACAGACCCAAACAGATCCCCATCCCCGTGCACGGGCAGTGTGCAGGGTTCATGTCGACTCTCCTCTCCTGTGGGGAAGGCACTGGCTTAGTCCCCGATTCCACGCGAGCTCTAGTGCAAAAGGCCTAGCCTTGCCTATGCCAGGACATGAAGTGAGCATAGAGTGCCATCCTAGGCAACGCACACTGCTGTAGGTTTGTGATTGACCCTGCTTAGTTCGTCTTGGCAGGGAGAACGCACGGCGCGAACATGGAGCCCCGGAAAGCAAGGCCCAAGATACACTAGCTCTCCCGCAGCTCTTCTTCTTTGAAGTGTCAGAGCGAATGCCCAAAGCCTTGCTGTGAAGCAGCAGCGAAGGGCAGTTCGCGCCAGCTGAAAACCTCTGCGAACGTATAGCAGTAGCTGGTAAATCAGAGTCGGATCTGTAGGCTGCTGTGGCTGCTTGCCTTAGCCTAGTATTCGTAGGACGGTGGGAGAGCCCCGCATAGAGCGAAAGCCTCTTTGCCCGGGCATCCCCTCTGGGAAGGCACAGCTTTCGTTGGGAAATCAGAGTCGCGTCTGAGGGATGCTGCTGCTGCTTCCCTGATCTAGTGTCCCCTGCACGTTGTAATAAACCCGCATGGAACGAAATCCTTCTATGCCCAGGCATCCTCTCTGGGAAAGCATAGCATTCGTTGGGCAATCAGAGTCGGGTTTGTGGGAAGCTGCTGCTTCTTGCCTGAGCTACTCTGCTCAGGACAGTGCAAGATACCCGCATGGAGCGAAATTTTCTTTCACCTAGCATCCCCTCTGCCAGAGAGAGAAGCGTGGTTGCACCTCTGGAAAGGGCCTTAAGGAAAGGGACACGTCTGTCACCGTGCTCCCAAAGAGCAAGTCTGGGGAAGGTGCAGCACGCTGCCACGGGCAAAGAGGAGCCCTTGGCTTTGTGGTCGGGGCACGGTCGCGAAGCAGGAGAGATGGCACTGGCAGGAACAGCCGGCCTGTTGTAAGACAAGAGTCACCAGCTACCTGTGAAAACAGAGTCGCGTCTGAGGTATGCTGCCGCTGCTTCCCTGATCTAGTCTCCCTTGCACGTTGTAATAATCCCGCATGGAACGAAATCCTTCTATGCCCAGGTATCCTCTGTGGGAAAGCATAGCATTCGTTGGGCAATCAGAGTCGGGTTTGTGGGAAGCTGCTGCTTCTTGCCTGAGCTACTCTGCTCAGGACAGTGCAAGATACCCGCATGGAGAGAAATTCCCTTTCACCTAGCATCCCCTCTGCCAGAGAGAGAAGCGTGGTTGCACCTCTGGAAAGGGCCTTAAGGAAAGGGACACGTCTGTCACCGTGCTCCCAAAGAGCAAGTCTGGGGAAGGTGCAGCACGCTGCCACGGGCAAAGAGGAGCCCTTGGCTTTGTGGTCGGGGCACGGTCGCGAAGCAGGAGAGATGGCACTGGCAGGAACAGCGGGCCCGTTGTAAGACAAGTGTCACCAGCTACTTGTGAAAACAGAGTCGCGTCTGAGGGATGCTGCTGCTGCTTCCCTGATCTAGTCTCCCCTGCACGTTGTAATAATCCCGCATGGAATGAAATCCTTCTATGCCCAGGCATCCTCTCTGGGAAAGCATAGCATTCGTTGGGCAATCAGAGTCGGGTTTGTGGGAAGCTGCTGCTTCTTGCCTGAGCTAGTCTGCTCAGGACAGTGCAAGATACCCGATGGAGCGAAATTATCTTTTACCTAGCATCCCCTCTGCCAGAGAGAGAAGCGTGGTTGCACCTCTGGAAAGGGCCTTATGGAAAGGGACACGTCTGTCACTGTGCTCCCCAAGAGCAAGTCTGGGGAAGGTGCATCACGCTGCCTCGGGCAAAGAGAAGGAGCCGTTGGCTTTGTGTCCAGGAAACGGTCGCGATGCAGGAGAGTTGGCACTGGCAGGAACAGCGGGCCCGTTGTAAGACAAGTGTCACCATCTACCTGTGCTGAGGGTCGGAGGCCTGGCTGCTAAGGTGACAGAAGAGTATGACTATGGCAGGCAGGTGTGCTCCACACTGAGGAAGGAGTCTGGGCAGAAGGCAGGCCTGTCCTGTGTCTCTGGTCCCAAGGGGACAGCGTCTCCTTGACCACCTGTGCCTAGGGCAGACTTGGGCTTGCCACCAAGCGCCATAGCTTCAACTCGCAGAAACAGCTCCCTGGACGAACGGGCAGTCCGATGCCGTCTTCCTCCAAGATGTAACAACGTTGTTGGTGTCAGGAAGTGTGCCGGGGTAGGAGGGGGGACAGACCCAAACAGATCCCCAGCCCAGTGCATGGGCAGTGTGCAGGGTTCATGTCGACTCTCCACTCCTGTGGGGAAGTTACTGGGTTAGTCCCCGATTCCACGTGAGCGCTAGTGCAAAAGGCCTAGCCTTGCCTATGCCAGGACATGAAGTGAGCATAGAGTGCCATCCTAGGCAACGCACGCTGCTGTTGGTTTTTGATTGTGCCTGCTTAGTTCAGTTGGTAAATCAGAGTCAGATCTGTAGGCTGCTGTGACTGCTTGCCTTAGCCTAGTATTCGTAGGACGGTGGGAGAGCCCCGCATAGAGCGAAAGCCACTTTGCCCGGGCAACCCCTTTGGGAAGTCACAGCTTTCGTTGGGAAATCAGAGTCGCGTCTGAGGGATGCTGTTGCTGCTTGCCTGAGTTAGACTTCCCTGCAAATTGTAATAAACCCGCATGGAGCGAAATCATCTATGGCCAGGCCTCCACTCTGAGAAAGCAGAGCTTCGTTAGGCAATCAGTGTCGGGTTTTTAGGAAGCTGCTGCTTCTTGCCTGTTCTATTCTGCTGAGGACAGTGCAAGATACCCGCATGGAGCGAAATTCCCTTTCACCTAGCATCCCCTCTGCCAGAGAGAGAAGCGTGGTTGCACCTCTGGAAAGGGGCTTAAGGAAAGGGACACGTCTGTCACCGTGCTCCCCAAGAGCAAGTCTGGGGAAGGTGCAGCCTGCTGCCACGGGCAAAGAGAAGGAGCCGTTGGCTTTGTGTTCGGGAAACGGTCGCGATGCAGGAGAGTTGGCACTGGCAGGAACAGCGGGCCCGTTGTAAGACAAGTGTCACCATCTACCTGTGCTGAGGGACGGAGGCCTGGCTGCTAAGGTGACAGAAGAGTACGACTAGGGCAGGCACGCGTGCTCCACACTGAGGAAGGAGTCTGTGCAGAAGGCAGGCCGGTCCTGTGTCTCTGGTCCCAAGGGGACAGCGTCTCCTTGACCCCCTCTGCCTAGGGCAGACTTGGGCTTGCCACCAAGCGCCATAGCCGCAACTCGCAGAAACAGCTCCCTGGACGAACGGGCAGTCCGATGCCGTCTTCCTCCAAGATGTGACAACGTTGTTGGTGTCAGGAAGTGTGCCGGGGTAGCAGGGGGGACAGACCCAAACAGATCCCCATCCCCGTGCACGGGCAGTGTGCAGGGTTCATGTCGACTCTCCTCTCCTGTGGGGAAGGCACTGGCTTAGTCCCCGATTCCACGCGAGCGCTAGTGCAAAAGGCCTAGCCTTGCCTATGCCAGGACATGAAGTGAGCATAGAGTGCCATCCTAGGCAACGCACACTGCTGTAGGTTTGTGATTGACCCTGCTTAGTTCGGCTTGGCAGGGAGAACGCACGGCGCGAACATGGAGCCCCGGAAAGCAAGGCCCAAGATACACTAGCTCTCCCGCAGCTCTTCTTCTTTGAAGTGTCAGAGCGAATGCCCAAAGCCTTGCTGTGAAGCAGCAGCGAAGGGCAGTTCGCGCCAGCTGAAAACCTCTGCGAACGTATAGCAGTAGCTGGTAAATCAGAGTCGGATCTGTAGGCTTCTGTGGCTGCTTGCCTTAGCCTAGTATTCGTAGGACGGTGGGAGAGCCCCGCATAGAGCGAAAGCCTCTTTGCCCGGGCATCCCCTCTGGGAAGGCACAGCTTTCGTTGGGAAATCAGAGTCGCGTCTGAGGGATGCTGCTGCTGCTTCCCTGAGCTAGTCTCCCCTGCACGTTGTAATAAACCCGCATGGAACGAAATCCTTCTATGCCCAAGCATCCTCTCTGGGAAAGCATAGCATTCGTTGGGCAATCAGAGTCGGGTTTGTGAGAAGTTGCTGCTTCTTGCCTGAGCTACTCTGCTCAGGACAGTGCAAGATACCCGCATGGAGCGAAATTTTCTTTCACCTAGCATCCCCTCTGCCAGAGAGAGAAGCGTGGTTGCACCTCTGGAAAGGGCCTTAAGGAAAGGGACACGTCTGTCACCGTGCTCCCCAAGAGCAAGTCTGGGGAAGGTGCAGCACGCTGCCACGGGAAAAGAGAAGGAGCCGTTGGCTTTGTGTTCGGGAAACGGTCGCGATGCAGGAGAGTTGGCACTGGCAGGAACAGCGGGCCCGTTGTAAGACAAGTGTCACCATCTACCTGTGCTGAGGGTCGGAGGCCTGGCTGCTAAGGTGACAGAAGAGTATGACTATGGCAGGCAGGTGTGCTCCACACTGAGGAAGGAGTCTGGGCAGAAGGCAGGCCTGTCCTGTGTCTCTGGTCCCAAGGGGACAGCGTCTCCTTGACCACCTGTGCCTAGGGCAGACTTGGGCTTGCCACCAAGCGCCATAGCTTCAACTCGCAGAAACAGCTCCCTGGACGAACGGGCAGTCCGATGCCGTCTTCCTCCAAGATGTGACAACGTTGTTGGTGTCAGGAAGTGTGCCGGGGCAGCAGGGGGGACAGACCCAAACAGATCCCCAGCCCAGTGCACGGGCAGTGTGCAGGGTTCATGTCGACTCTCCTCTCCTGTGGGGAAGGCACTGGCTTAGTCCCCGATTCCACGAGAGCGCTAGTGCAAAAGGCCTAGCCTTGCCTATGCCAGGACATGAAGTGAGCATAGAGTGCCATCCTAGGCAACGCACGCTGCTGTTGGTTTTTGATTGTGCCTGCTTAGTTCAGTTGGTAAATCAGAGTCAGATCTGTAGGCTGCTGTGGCTGCTTGCCTTAGCCTAGTATTCGTAGGACGTTGGGAGAGCCCCGCATAGAGCGAAAGCCACTTTGCCCGGGCATCCCCTTTGGGAAGTCACAGCTTTCGTTGGGAAATCAGAGTCGCTTCTGAGGGATGCTGTTGCTGCTTGCCTGAGTTAGACTTCCCTGCAAATTGTAATAAACCCGCATGGAGCGAAATCATCTATGGCCAGGCCTCCTCTCTGAGAAAGCAGAGCATTCGTTGGGCAATCAGTGTCGGGTTTTTAGGAAGCTGCTGCTTCTTGCCTGAGCTATTCTGCTGAGGACAGTGCAAGATACCCGCATGGAGCGAAATTCCCTTTCACCTAGCATCCCCTCTGCCAGAGAGAGAAGCGTGGTTGCACCTCTGGAAAGGGGCTTAAGGAAAGGGACACGTCTGTCACCGTGCTCCCCAAGAGCAAGTCTGGGGAAGGTGCAGCACGCTGCCACGGGCAAAGAGAAGGAGCCGTTGGCTTTGTGTTCAGAAACGGTCGCGATGCAGGAGAGTTGGCACTGGCAGGAACAGTGGGCCCGTTGTAAGACAAGTGTCACCAGCTACTTGTGAAAACAGAGTCGCGTCTGAGGGATGCTGCTGCTGCTTCCCTGATCTAGTCTCCCCTGCACGTTGTCATAATCCCGCATGGAATGAAATCCTTCTATGCCCAGGCACCCTCTCTGGGAAAGCATAGCATTCGTTGGGCAATCAGAGTCGGGTTTGTGGGAAGCTGCTGCTTCTTGCCTGAGCTAGTCTGCTCAGGACAGTGCAAGATACCCGCATGGAGCGAAATTATCTTTTACCTAGCATCCCCTCTGCCAGAGAGAGAAGCGTGGTTGCACCTCTGGAAAGGGCCTTATGGAAAGGGACACGTCTGTCACTGTGCTCCCCAAGAGCAAGTCTGGGGAAGGTGCAGCACGCTGCCACGGGCAAAGAGAAGGAGCCGTTGGCTTTGTGTTCGGGAAACGGTCGCGATGCAGGAGAGTTGGCACTGGCAGGAACAGCGGGCCCGTTGTAAGACAAGTGTCACCATCTACCTGTGCTGAGGGTCGGAGGCCTGGCTGCTAAGGTGACAGAAGAGTATGACTATGGCAGGCAGGTGTGCTCCACACTGAGGAAGGAGTCTGGGCAGAAGGCAGGCCTGTCCTGTGTCTCTGGTCCCAAGGGGACAGCGTCTCCTTGACCACCTGTGCCTAGGGCAGACTTGGGCTTGCCACCAAGCGCCATAGCTTCAACTCGCAGAAACAGCTCCCTGGACGAACGGGCAGTCCGATCCTGTCTTCCTCAAGATGTGACAACGTTGTTGGTGTCAGGAAGTGTGCCGGGGTAGGAGGGGGGACAGACCCAAACAGATCCCCATCCCCGTGCACGGGCAGTGTGCAGGGTTCATGTCGACTCTCCTCTCCTGTGGGGAAGGCACTTGCTTAGTCCCCGATTCCGCGCGAGCGCTAGTGCAAAAGGCCTAGCCTTGCCTATGCCAGGACATGAAGTGAGCATAGAGTGCCATCCTAGGCAACGCACGCTGCTGTTGGTTTTTGATTGTGCCTGCTTAGTTCAGTTGGTAAATCAGAGTCAGATCTGTAGGCTGCTGTGGCTGCTTGCCTTAGCCTAGTATTCGTAGGACGGTGGGAGAGCCCCGCATAGAGCGAAAGCCACTTTGCCCGGGCATCCCTTTTGGGAAGTCACAGCTTTCGTTGGGAAATCAGAGTCGCGTCTGAGGGATGCTGTTGCTGCTTGCCTGAGTTAGACTTCCCTGCAAATTGTAATAAACCCGCATGGAGCGAAATCATCTATGGCCAGGCCTCCTCTCTGAGAAAGCAGAGCTTCGTTGGGCAATCAGTGTCGGGTTTTTAGGAAGCTGCTGCTTCTTGCCTGAGCTAGTCTGCTCAGGACAGTGCAAGATACCCGCATGGAGCGAAATTCCCTTTCACCTAGCATCCCCTCTGCCAGAGAGAGAAGCGTGGTTGCACCTCTGGAAAGGGCCTTAAGGAAAGGGACACGTCTGTCACCGTGCTCCCCAAGAGCAAGTCTGGGGAAGGTGCAGCACGCTGCCACGGGCAAAGAGAAGGAGCCGTTGGCTTTGTGTTCGGGAAACGGTCGCGATGCAGGAGAGTTGGCACTGGCAGGAACAGCGGGCCCGTTGTAAGACAAGTGTCACCATCTACCTGTGCTGAGGGATGGAGGCCTGGCTGCTAAGGTGACAGTAGAGTAGGACTAGGGCAGGCACGCGTGCTCCACACTGAGGAAGGAGTCTGTGCAGAAGGCAGGCCGGTCCTGTGTCTCTGGTCCCAAGGGGACAGCGTCTCCTTGACCCCCTCTGCCTAGGGCAGACTTGGGCTTGCCACCAAGCGCCATAGCCGCAACTCGCAGAAACAGCTCCCTGGACGAACGGGCAGTCCGATGCCGTCTTCCTCCAAGATGTGACAACGTTGTTGGTGTCAGGAAGTGTGCCGGGGTAGCAGGGGGGACAGACCCAAACAGATCCCCATCCCCGTGCACGGGCAGTGTGCAGGGTTCATGTCGACTCTCCTATCCTGTGGGGAAGGCACTGGCTTAGTCCCCGATTCCACGCGAGCTCTAGTGCAAAAGGCCTAGCCTTGCCTATGCCAGGACATGAAGTGAGCATAGAGTGCCATCCTAGGCAACGCACACTGCTGTAGGTTTGTGATTGACTCTGCTTAGTTCGTCTGGCAGGGAGAACGCACGGCGCGAACATGGAGCCCCGGAAAGCAAGGCCCAAGATACACTAGCTCTCCCGCAGCTCCTCTTCTTTGAAGTGTCAGAGCGAATGCCCAAAGCCTTGCTGTGAAGCAGCAGCGAAGGGCAGTTCGCGCCAGCTGAAAACCTCTGCGAACGTATAGCAGTAGCTGGTAAATCAGAGTCGGATCTGTAGGCTGCTGTGGCTGCTTGCCTTAGCCTAGTATTCGTAGGACGGTGGTAGAGCCCCGCATATTGCGAAAGCCTCTTTGCCCGGGCATCCCCTCTGGGAAGGCACAGCTTTCGTTGGGAAATCAGAGTCGCGTCTGAGGGATGCTGCTGCTGCTTCCCTGAGCTAGTCTCCCCTGCACGTTGTAATAAACCCGCATGGAACGAAATCCTTCTATGCCCAGGCATCCTCTCTGGGAAAGCATAGCATTCGTTGGGCAATCAGAGTCGGGTTTGTGGGAAGCTGCTGCTTCTTGCCTGAGCTACTCTGCTCAGGACAGTGCAAGATACCCGCATGGAGCGAAATTTTCTTTCACCTAGCATCCCCTCTGCCAGAGAGAGAAGCGTGGTTGCACCTCTGGAAAGGGCCTTAAGGAAAGGGACACGTCTGTCACCGTGCTCCCCAAGAGCAAGTCTGGGGAAGGTGCAGCACGCTGCCACGGGCAAAGAGGAGCCCTTGGCTTTGTGGTCGGGGCACGGTCGCGAAGCAGGAGAGATGGCACTGGCAGGAACAGCCGGCCTGTTGTAAGACAAGAGTCACCAGCTACTTGTGAAAACAGAGTCGCGTCTGAGGTATGCTGCCGCTGCTTCCCTGATCTAGTCTCCCTTGCACGTTGTAATAATCCCGCATGGAACGAAATGCTTCTATGCCCAGGCATCCTCTGTGGGAAAGCATAGCATTCGTTGGGCAATCAGAGTCGGGTTTGTGGGAAGCTGCTGCTTCTTGCCTGAGCTACTCTGCTCAGGACAGTGCAAGATACCCGCATGGAGAGAAATTCCGTTTCACCTAGCATCCCCTCTGCCAGAGAGAGAAGCGTGGTTGCACCTCTGGAAAGGTGCTTAAGGAAAGGGACACGTCTGTCACCGTGCTCCCCAAGAGCAAGCCTGGGGAAGGTGCAGCACGCTGCCACGGGCAAAGAGAAGGAGCCGTTGGCTTTGTGTTCGGGAAACGGTCGCGATGCAGGAGAGTTGGTACTGGCAGGAACAGCGGGCCCGTTGTAAGACAAGTGTCACCATCTACCTGTGCTGAGGGACGGAGGCCTGGCTGCTAAGGTGACAGAAGAGTACGACTAGGGCAGGCACGCGTGCTCCACACTGAGGAAGGAGTCTGTGCAGAAGGCAGGCCTGTCCTGTGTCTCTGGTCCCAAGGGGACAGCGTCTCCTTGACCCCCTCTGACTAGGGCAGACTTGGGCTTGCCACCAAGCGCCATAGCCGCAACTCGCAGAAACAGCTCCCTGGACGAACGGGCAGTCCGATGCCGTCTTCCTCCAAGATGTGACAACGTTGTTGGTGTCAGGAAGTGTGCCGGGGTAGGAGGGGGGACAGACCCCAACAGATCCCCATCCCCGTGCACGGGCAGTGTGCAGGGTTCATGTCGACTCTCCTCTCCTGTGGGGACGGCACTGGCTTAGTCCCCGATTCCACGCGAGCTCTAGTGCAAAAGGCCTAGCCTTGCCTATGCCATTACATGAAGTGAGCATAGAGTGCCATCCTAGGCAACGCACACTGCTGTAGGTTTGTGATTGACCCTGCTTAGTTCGGCTTGGCAGGGAGAACGCACGGCGCGAACATGGAGCCCCGGAAAGCAAGGCCCAAGATACACTAGCTCTCCCGCAGCTCTTCTTCTTTGAAGTGTCAGAGCGAGTGCCCAAAGCCTTGCTGTGAAGCAGCAGCGAAGGGCAGTTCGCGCCAGCTGAAAACCTCTGCGAACGTATAGCAGTAGCTGGTAAATCAGAGTCGGATCTGTAGGCTGCTGTGGCTGCTTGCCTTAGCCTAGTATTCATAGGACGGTGGGAGAGCCCCGCATAGAGCGAAAGCCTCTTTGCCCGGGCATCCCCTCTGGGAAGGCACAGCTTTCGTTGGGAAATCAGAGTCGCGTCTGAGGGATGCTGCTGCTGCTTCCCTGAGCTAGTCTCCCCTGCACGTTGTACTAAACCCGCATGGAACGAAATCCTTCTATGCCCAGGCATCCTCTCTGGGAAAGCATAGCATTCGTTGGGCAATCAGAGTCGGGTTTGTGGGAAGCTGCTGCTTCTTGCCTGAGCTACTCTGCTCAGGACAGTGCAAGATACCCGCATGGAGCGAAATTTTCTTTCACCTAGCATCCCCTCTGCCAGAGAGAGAAGCGTGGTTGCACCTCTGGAAAGGGCCTTAGGAAAGGGACACGTCTGTCACCGTGCTCCCCAAGAGCAAGTCTGGGGAAGGTGCAGCACGCTGCCACGGGCAAAGAGGAGCCCTTGGCTTTGTGGTCGGGGCACGGTCGCGAAGCAGGAGAGATAGCACTGGCAGGATAAGCGGGCCTGTTGTAAGACAAGAGTCACCAGCTACTTGTGAAACAGAGTCGCGTCTGAGGTATACTGCTGCTGCTTCCCTGATCTAGTCTCCCCTGCACGTTGTAATAATCCCGCATGGATCGAAATCCTTCTATGCCCAGGCATCCTCTCTGGGAAAGCATAGCATTCGTTGGGCAATCAGAGTCGGGTTTGTGGGAAGCTGCTGCTTCTTGCCTGAGCTAGTCTGCTCAGGACAGTGCAAGATACCCGCATGGAGCGAAATTTTCTTTCACCTAGCATCCCCTCTGCCAGAGAGAGAAGCGTGGTTGCACCTCTGGAAAGGGCCTTAAGGAAACGGACACGTCTGTCACCGTGCTCCCTAAGAGCAAGTCTGGGGAAGGTGCAGCATGCTGCCACGGGCAAAGAGAAGGAGCCGTTGGCTTTGTGTTCGGGAAACGGTCGCGATGCAGGAGAGTTGGCACTGGCAGGAACAGCGGGCCCGTTGTAAGACAAGTGTCACCAGCTACTTGTGAAAACAGAGTCGCGTCTGAGGGATGCTGCTGCTGCTTCCCTGATCTAGTCTCCCCTGCACGTTGTAATAATCCCGCCTGGAATGAAATCCTTCTATGCCCAGGCATCCTCTCTGGGAAAGCATAGCATTCGTTGGGGAATCAGAGTCGGGTTTGTTGGAAGCTGCTGTTTCTTGCCTGAGCTAGTCTGCTCAGGACAGTGCAAGATACCCGCATGGAGCGAAATTATCTTTTACCTAGCATCCCCTCTGCCAGAGAGAGAAGCGTGGTTGCACCTCTGGAAAGGGCCTTATGGAAAGGGACACGTCTGTCACTGTGCTCCCCAAGAGCAAGTCTGGGGAAGGTGCATCACGCTGCCACGGGCAAAGAGAAGGAGCCGTTGGCTTTGTGTTCGGGAAACGGTCGCGATGAAGGAGAGTTGGCACTGGCAGGAACAGCGGGCCCGTTGTAAGACAAGTGTCACCATCTACCTGTGCTGAGGGTCGGAGGCCTGGCTGCTAAGGTGACAGAAGAGTATGACTATGGCAGGCAGGTGTGCTCCACACTGAGGAAGGAGTCTGGGCAGAAGGCAGGCCTGTCCTGTGTCTCTGGTCCCAAGGGGACAGCGTCTCCTTGACCACCTGTGCCTAGGGCAGACTTGGGCTTGCCACCAAGCGCCATAGCTTCAACTCGCAGAAACAGCTCCCTGGACGAACGGGCAGTCCGATGCCGTCTTCCTCCAAGATGTGACAACGTTGTTGGTGTCAGGAAGTGTGCCGGGGTAGGAGGGGGGACAGACCCAAACAGATCCCCAGCCCAGTGCACGGGCAGTGTGCAGGGTTCATGTCGACTCTCCTCTCCTGTGGGGAAGGCAGTGGCTTAGTCCCCGATTCCACACGAGCGCTAGTGCAAAAGGCCTAGCCTTGCCTATGACAGGACATGAAGTGAGCATAGAGTGCCATCCTAGGCAACACACGCTGCTGTTGGTTTTTGATTGTGCCTGCTTAGTTCAGTTGGTAAATCAGAGTCAGATCTGTAGGCTGCTGTGGCTGCTTGCCTTAGCCTAGTATTCGTAGGACGGTGGGAGAGCCCCGCATAGAGCGAAAGCCACTTTGCCCGGGCATCCCCTTTGGGAAGTCACAGCTTTCGTTGGGAAATCAGAGTCGCGTCTGAGGGATGCTGTTGCTGCTTGCCTGAGTTAGACTTCCCTGCAAATTGTAATAAACCCGCATGGAGCGAAATCATCTATGGCCAGGCCTCCTCTCTGAGAAAGCAGAGCATTCGTTGGGCAATCAGTGTCGGGTTTTTAGGAAGCTGCTGCTTCTTGCCTGAGCTATTCTGCTGAGGACAGTGCAAGATACCCGCATGGAGCGAAATTCCCTTTCACCTAGCATCCCCTCTGCCAGAGAGAGAAGCGTGGATGCACCTCTGGAAAGGGGCTTAAGGAAAGGGACACGTCTGTCACCGTGCTCCCCAAGAGCAAGTCTGGGGAAGGTGCAGCACGCTGCCACGGGCAAAGAGAAGGAGCCGTTGGCTTTGTGTTCGGGAAACGGTCGCGATGCAGGAGAGTTGGCCCTGGCAGGAACAGCGGGCCCGTTGTAAGACAAGTGTCACCATCTACCCGTGCTGAGGGACGGAGGCTTGGCTGCTAAGGTGACAGAAGAGTACGACTAGGGCAGGCACGCGTGCTCCACACTGAGGAAGGAGTCTGTGCAGAAGGCAGGCCGGTCCTGTGTCTCTGGTCCCAAGGGGACAGCGTCTCCTTGACCCCCTCTGCCTAGGGCAGACTTGGGCTTGCCACCAAGCGCCATAGCCGCAACTCGCAGAAACAGCTCCCTGGACGAACGGGCAGTCCGATGCCGTCTTCCTCCAAGATGTGACAACGTTGTAGGTGTCAGGAAGTGTGCCGGGGTAGCAGGGGGGACAGACCCAAACAGATCCCCATCCCCGTGCACGGGCAGTGTGCAGGGTTCATGTCGACTCTCCTCTCCTGTGGGGAAGGCACTGGCTTAGTCCCCGATTCCACGCGAGCGCTAGTGCAAAAGGCCTAGCCTTGCCTATGCCAGGACATGAAGTGAGCATAGAGTGCCATCCTAGGCAACGCACACTGCTGTAGGTTTGTGATTGAACCTGCTTAGTTCGGCTTGGCAGTGAGAACGCATGGCGCGAACATGGAGCCCCGGAAAGCAAGGCCCAAGATCCACTAGCTCTCCCGCAGCTCTTCTTCTTTGAAGTCTCAGAGCGAATGCCCAAAGCCTTGCTGTGAAGCAGCAGCGAAGGGCAGTTCGCGCCAGCTGAATACCTCTGCTAACGTATAGCAGTAGCTGGTAAATCAGAGTCGGATCTGTAGGCTGCTGTGGCTGCTTGCCTAAGCCTAGTATTCGTAGGACGGTTGCAGAGCCCCGCATAGAGCGAAAGCCTCTTTGCCCGGGCATCCCCTCTGGGAAGGCACAGCTTTCGTTGGGAAATCAGAGTCGCATCTGAGGGATGCTGCTGCTGCTTCCCTTAGCTAGTCTCCCCTGCATGTTGTAATAAACCCGCATTGAACGAAATCCTTCTATGTCCAGGCATCCTCTCTGGGAAAGCATAGCATTCGTTGGGCAATCAGAGTCGGGGTTTTGGGAAGCTGCTGCTTCTTGCCTGAGCTACTCTGCTCAGGACAGTGCAAGATACCCGCATGGAGCGAAATTTTCTTTTACCTAGCATCCCCTCTGCCAGAGAGAGAAGCGTGGTTGAACCTCTGGAAAGGGCCTTATGGAAAGGGACACGTCTGTCACTGTGCTCCCCAAGAGCAAGTCTGGGGAAGGTGCATCACGCTGCCACGGGCAAAGAGAAGGAGCCGTTGGCTTTGTGTTCGGGAAACGGTCGCGATGAAGGAGAGTTGGCACTGGCAAGAACAGCGGGCCCGTTGTAAGACAAGTGTCACCATCTACCTGTGCTGAGGGTCGGAGGCCTGGCTGCTAAGGTGACAGAAGAGTATGACTATGGCAGGCAGGTGTGCTCCACACTGAGGAAGGAGTCTGGGCAGAAGGCAGGCCTGTCTTGTGTCTCTGGTCCCAAGGGGACAGCGTCTCCTTGACCACATGTGCATAGGGCAGACTTGGGCTTGCCACCAAGCGCCATAGCTTCAACTCGCAGAAACAGCTCCCTGGACGAACGGGCAGTCCGATGCCTTCTTACTCCAAGATGTGACAACGTTGTTGGTGTCAGGAAGTGTGCCGGGGTAGCAGGGGGGACAGACCCAAACAGATCCCCAGCCCAGTGCACGGGCAGTGTGCAGGGTTCATGTCGACTCTCCTCTCCTGTGGGGAAGGCACTGGCTTAGTCCCCGAATCCACACGAGCGCTAGTGCAAAAGGCCTAGCCTTGCCTATGCCAGGACATGAAGTGAGCATAGAGTGCCATCCTAGGCAACGCACGCTGCTGTTGGTTTTTGATTGTGCCTGCTTAGTTCAGTTGGTAAATCAGAGTCAGATCTGTAGGCTGCTGTGGCTGCTTGCCTTAGCCTAGTATTCGTAGGACGGTGGGAGAGCCCCGCATAGAGCGAAAGCCACTTTGCCCGGGCATCCCCTTTGGGAAGGCACAGCTTTCGTTGGGAAATCAGAGTCGCTTCTGAGGGATGCTGTTGCTGCTTGCCTGAGTTAGACTTCCCTGCAAATTGTAATGAACCCGCATGGAGCGAAATCATCTATGGCCAGGCCTCCTCTCTGAGAAAGCAGAGCATTCGTTGGGCAATCAGTGTCGGGTTTTTAGGAAGCTGCTGCTTCTTGCCTGAGCTATCCTGCTGAGGACAGTGCAAGATACCCGCATGGAGCGAAATTCCCTTTCACCTAGCATCCCCTCTGCCAGAGAGAGAAGCGTGGTTGCACCTCTGGAAAGGGCCTTAAGGAAAGGGACACGTCTGTCACCGTGCTCCCCAAGAGCAAGTCTGGGGAAGGTGCAGCACGCTGCCACGGGCAAAGAGAAGGAGCCGTTGGCTTTGTGTTCGGGAAACGGTCGCGATGCAGGAGAGTTGGCACTGGCAGGAACAGCGGGCCCGTTGTAAGACAAGTGTCACCATCTACCTGTGCTGAGGGACGGAGGCCTGGCTGCTAAGGTGACAGAAGAGTACGACTAGGGCAGGCACGCGTGCTCCACACTGAGGAAGGAGTCTGTGCAGAAGGCAGGCCGGTCCTGTGTCTCTGGTCCCATGGGGACAGCGTCTCCTTGACCCCCTCTGCCTAGGGCAGACTTGGGCTTGCCACCAAGCGCCATAGCCGCAACTCGCAGAAACAGCTCCCTGGACGAACGGGCAGTCCGATGCCGTCTTCCTCCAAGATGTGACAACGTTGTTGGTGTCAGGAAGTGTGCCGGGGTAGCAGGGGGGACAGACCCAAACAGATCCCCATCCCCGTGCACGGGCAGTGTGCAGGGTTCATGTCGACTCTCCTCTCCTGTGGGGAAGGCACTGGCTTAGTCCCCGATTCCACGCGAGCGCTAGTGCAAAAGGCCTAGCCTTGCCTATGCCAGGACATGAAGTGAGCATAGAGTGCCATCCTAGGCAACGCACACTGCTGTAGGTTTGTGATTGACCCTGCTTAGTTCGTCTTGGCAGGGAGAACGCACGGCGCGAACATGGAGCCCCGGAAAGCAAGGCCCAAGATACACTAGCTCTCCCGCAGCCCTTCTTCTTTGAAGTGTCAGAGCGAATGCCCAAAGCCTTGCTTTGAAGCAGCAGCGAAGGGCAGTTCGCGCCAGCTGAAAACCTCTGCGAACGTATAGCAGTAGCTGGTAAATCAGAGTCGGATCTGTAGGCTGCTGTGGCTGCTTGCCTTAGCCTAGTATTCGTAGGACGGTGGGAGAGCCCCGCATAGAGCGAAAGCCTCTTTGCCCGGGCATCCCCTCTGGGAAGGCACAGCTTTCGTTGGGAAATCAGAGTCACATCTGAGGGATGCTGCTGCTGCTTCCCTGATCTAGTCTCCCCTGCACGTTGTAATAAACCCGCATGGAACGAAATCCTTCTATGCCCAGGCATCCGATCTGGGAAAGCATAGCATTCGTTGGGCAATCAGAGTCGGGTTTGTGGGAAGCTGCTGCTTCTTGCCTGAGCTACTCTGCTCAGGACAGTGCAAGATACCCGCATGGAGCGAAATATTCTTTCACCTAGCATCCCATATGCCAGAGAGAGAAGCGTGGTTGCACCTCTGGAAAGGGCCTTAAGGAAAGGGACACGTCTGTAACCGTGCTCCCCAAGAGCAAGTCTGGGGAAGGTGCAGCACGCTGCCACGGGCAAAGAGAAGGAGCCGTTGGCTCAGTGTTCGGGAAACTGTCACGATGCAGGAGAGTTGGCACTGGCAGGAACAGCGGGCCCGTTGTAAGACAAGTGTCACCAGCTACTTGTGAAAACAGAGTCGCGTCTGAGGGATGCTGCTGCTGCTTCCCTGATCTAGTCTCCCCTGCACGTTGTAATAATCCCGCCTGGAATGAAATCCTTCTATGCCCAGGCATCCTCTCTGGGAAAGCATAGCATTCGTTGGGCATTCAGAGTCGGGTTTGTGGGAAGCTGCTGCTTCTTGCCTGAGCTAGTCTGCTCAGGACAGTGCAAGATACCCGCATGGAGCGAAATTATCTTTTACCTAGCATCCCCTCTGCCAGAGAGAGAAGCGTGGTTGAACCTCTGGAAAGGGCCTTATGGAAAGGGACACGTCTGTCACTGTGCTCCCCAAGAGCAAGACTCGGGAAGGTGCATCACGCTGCCACGGGCAAAGAGAAGGAGCCGTTGGCTTTGTGTTCGGGAAACGGTTGCGATGAAGGAGAGTTGGCACTGGCAAGAACAGCGGGCCCGTTGTAAGACAAGTGTCACCATCTACCTGTGCTGAGGGTCGGAGGCCTGGCTGCTAAGGTGACAGAAGAGTATGACTATGGCAGGCAGGTGTGCTCCACACTGAGGAAGGAGTCTGGGCAGAAGGCAGGCCTGTCTTGTGTCTCTGGTCCCAAGGGGACAGCGTCTCCTTGACCACATGTGCATAGGGCAGACTTGGGCTTGCCACCAAGCGCCATAGCTTCAACTCGCAGAAACAGCTCCCTGGACGAACGGGCAGTCCGATGCCTTCTTACTCCAAGATGTGACAACGTTGTTGGTGTCAGGAAGTGTGCCGGGGTAGGAGGGGGGACAGACCCAAACAGATCCCCAGCCCAGTGCACGGGCAGTGTGCAGGGTTCATGTCGACTCTCCTCTCCTGTGGGGAAGGCACTGGCTTAGTCCCCGAATCCACACGAGCGCTAGTGCAAAAGGCCTAGCCTTGCCTATGCCAGGACATGAAGTGAGCATAGAGTGCCATCCTAGGCAACGCACGCTGCTGTTGGTTTTTGATTGTGCCTGCTTAGTTCAGTTGGTAAATCAGAGTCAGATCTGTAGGCTGCTGTGGCTGCTTGCCTTAGCCTAGTATTCGTAGGACGTTGGGAGAGCCCCGCATAGAGCGAAAGCCACTTTGCCCGGGCATCCCCTTTGGGAAGGCATAACTTTCGTTGGGAAATCAGAGTCGCTTCTGAGGGATGCTGTTGCTGCTTGCCTGAGTTAGACTTCCCTGCAAATTGTAATAAACCCGCATGGAGCGAAATCATCTATGGCCAGGCCTCCTCTCTGAGAAAGCAGAGCATTCGTTGGGCAATCAGTGTCGGGTTTTTAGGAAGCTGCTGCTTCTTGCCTGAGCTATCCTGCTGAGGACAGTGCAAGATACCCGCATGGAGCGAAATTCCCTTTCACCTAGCATCCCCTCTGCCAGAGAGAGAAGCGTGGTTGCACCTCTGGAAAGGGCCTTAAGGAAAGGGACACGTCTGTCACCGTGCTCCCCAAGAGCAAGTCTGGGGAAGGTGCAGCACGCTGCCACGGGCAAAGAGAAGGAGCCGTTGGCTTTGTGTTCGGGAAACGGTCGCGATGCAGGAGAGTTGGCACTGGCAGGAACAGCGGGCCCGTTGTAAGACAAGTGTCACCATCTACCTGTGCTGAGGGACGGAGGCCTGGCTGCTAAGGTGACAGAAGAGTACGACTAGGGCAGGCACGCGTGCTCCACACTGAGGAAGGAGTCTGTGCAGAAGGCAGGCCGGTCCTGTGTCTCTGGTCCCAAGGGGACAGCGTCTCCTTGACCCCCTCTGCCTAGGGCAGACTTGGGCTTGCCACCAAGCGCCATAGCCGCAACTCGCAGAAACAGCTCCCTGGACGAACGGGCAGTCCGATGCCGTCTTCCTCCAAGATGTGACAACGTTGTTGGTGTCAGGAAGTGTGCCGGGGTAGGAGGGGGGACAGACCCAAACAGATCCCCATCCCCGTGCACGGGCAGTGTGCAGGGTTCATGTCGACTCTCCTCTCCTGTGGGGAAGGCACTGGCTTAGTCCCCGATTCCACGCGAGCGCTAGTGCTAAAGGCCTAGCCTTGCCTATGCCAGGACATGAAGTGAGCATAGAGTGCCATCCTAGGCAACGCACACTGCTGTAGGTTTGTGATTGACCCTGCTTAGTTCGTCTTGGCAGGGAGAACGCACGGCGCGAACATGGAGCCCCGGAAAGCAAGGCCCAAGATACACTAGCTCTCCCGCAGCTCTTCTTCTTTGAAGTGTCAGAGCGAATGCCCAAAGCCTTGCTGTGAAGCAGCAGCGAAGGGCAGTTCGCGCCAGCTGAAAACCTCTGCGAACGTATAGCAGTAGCTGGTAAATCAGAGTCGGATCTGTAGGCTGCTGTGGCTGCTTGCCTTAGCCTAGTATTCGTAGGACGGTGGGAGAGCCCCGCATAGAGCGAAAGCCTCTTTGCCCGGGCATCCCCTCTGGGAAGGCACAGCTTTCGTTGGGAAATCAGAGTCGCGTCTGAGGGATGCTGCTGCTGCTTCCCTGAGCTAGTCTCCCCTGCACGTTGTAATAAACCCGCATGGAACGAAATCCTTCTATGCCCAGGCATCCTCTCTGGGAAAGCATAGCATTCGTTGGGCAATCAGAGTCGGGTTTGTGGGAAGCTGCCTCTTCTTGCCTGAGCTACTCTGCTCAGGACAGTGCAAGATACCCGCATGGAGCGAAATTTTCTTTCACCTAGCATCCCCCTCTGCCAGAGAGAGAAGCGTGGTTGCACCTCTGGAAAGGGCCTTAAGGAAAGGGACACGTCTGTCACCGTGCTCCCCAAGAGCAAGTCTGGGGAAGGTGCAGCACGCTGCCACGGGCAAAGAGGAGCCCTTGGCTTTGTGGTCGGGGCACGGTCGCGAAGCAGGAGAGATGGCACTGGCAGGAACAGCCGGCCTGTTGTAAGACAAGAGTCACCAGCTACTTGTGAAAACAGAGTCGCGTCTGAGGTATGCTGCCGCTGCTTCCCTGATCTAGTCTCCCTTGCACGTTGTAATAATCCCGCATGGAACGAAATCCTTCTATGCCCAGGCATCCTCTGTGGGAAAGCATAGCATTCGTTGGGCATTCAGAGTCGGGTTTGTGGGAAGCTGCTGCTTCTTGCCTGAGCTACTCTGCTCAGGACAGTGCAAGATACCCGCATGGAGCGAAATTTTCTTTCACCTAGCATCCCCTCTGCCAGAGAGAGAAGCGTGGTTGCACCTCTGGAAAGGGCCTTAAGGAAAGGGACACGTCTGTCACCGTGCTCCCCAAGAGCAAGTCTGGGGAAGGTGCAGCACGCTGCCACGGGCAAAGAGAAGGAGCCGTTGGCTTTGTGTTCGGGAAACGGTCGCGATGCATGAGAGTTGGCACTGGCAGGAACAGCGGGCCCGTTGTAAGACAAGTGTCACCATCTACCTGTGCTGAGGGTCGGAGGCCTGGCTGCTAAGGTGACAGAAGAGTATGACTATGGCAGGCAGGTGTGCTCCACACTGAGGAAGGAGTCTGGGCAGAAGGCAGGCCTGTCCTGTGTCTCTGGTCCCAAGGGGACAGCGTCTCCTTGACCACCTGTGCCTAGGGCAGACTTGGGCTTGCCACCAAGCGCCATAGCTTCAACTCGCAGAAACAGCTCCCTGGACGAACGGGCAGTCCGATGCCGTCTTCCTCCAAGATGTGACAACGTTGTTGGTGTCAGGAAGTGTGCCGGGGCAGCAGGGGGGACAGACCCAAACAGATCCCCAGCCCAGTGCACGGGCAGTGTGCAGGGTTCATGTCGACTCTCCTCTCCTGTGGGGAAGGCACTGGCTTAGTCCCCGATTCCACGAGAGTGCTAGTGCAAAAGGCCTAGCCTTGCCTATGCCAGGACATGAAGTGAGCATAGAGTGCCATCCTAGGCAACGCACGCTGCTGTTGGTTTTTGATTGTGCCTGCTTAGTTCAGTTGGTAAATCAGAGTCAGATCTGTAGGCTGCTGTGGCTGCTTGCCTTAGCCTAGTATTCGTAGGACGTTGGGAGAGCCCCGCATAGAGCGAAAGCCACTTTGCCCGGGCATCCCCTTTGGGAAGTCACAGCTTTCGTTGGGAAATCAGAGTCGCTTCTGAGGGATGCTGTTGCTGCTTGCCTGAGTTAGACTTCCCTGCAAATTGTAATAAACCCGCATGGAGCGAAATCATCTATGGCCAGGCCTCCTCTCTGAGAAAGCAGAGCATTCGTTGGGCAATCAGTGTCGGGTTTTTAGGAAGCTGCTGCTTCTTGCCTGAGCTATTCTGCTGAGGACAGTGCAAGATACCCGCATGGAGCGAAATTCCCTTTCACCTAGCATCCCCTCTGCCAGAGAGAGAAGCGTGGTTGCACCTCTGGAAAGGGGCTTAAAGAAAGGGACACGTCTGTCACCGTGCTCCCCAAGAGCAAGTTTGGGGAAGGTGCAGCACGCTGCCACGGGCAAAGAGAAGGAGCCGTTGGCTTTGTGTTCAGAAACGGTCGCGATGCAGGAGAGTTGGCACTGGCAGGAACAGTGGGCCCGTTGTAAGACAAGTGTCACCAGCTACTTGTGAAAACAGAGTCGCGTCTGAGGGATGCTGCTGCTGCTTCCCTGATCTAGTCTCCCCTGCACGTTGTCATAATCCCGCATGGAATGAAATCCTTCTACGCCCAGGCATCCTCTCTGGGAAAGCATAGCATTCGTTGGGCAATCAGAGTCGGGTTTGTGGGAAGCTGCTGCTTCTTGCCTGAGCTAGTCTGCTCAGGACAGTGCAAGATACCCGCATGGAGCGAAATTATCTTTTACCTAGCATCCCCTCTGCCAGAGAGAGAAGCGTGGTTGCACCTCTGGAAAGGGCCTTATGGAAAGGGACACGTCTGTCACTGTGCTCCCCAAGAGCAAGTCTGGGGAAGGTGCAGCACGCTGCCACGGGCAAAGAGAAGGAGCCGTTGGCTTTGTGTTCGGGAAACGTTCGCGATGCAGGAGAGTTGGCACTGGCAGGAACAGCGGGCCCGTTGTAAGACAAGTGTCACCATCTACCTGTGCTGAGGGTCGGAGGCCTGGCTGCTAAGGTGACAGAAGAGTATGACTATGGCAGGCAGGTGTGCTCCACACTGAGGAAGGAGTCTGGGCAGAAGGCAGGCCTGTCCTGTGTCTCTGGTCCCAAGGGGACAGCGTCTCCTTGACCACCTGTGCCTAGGGCAGACTTGGGCTTGCCACCAAGCGCCATAGCTTCAACTCGCAGAAACAGCTCCCTGGACGAACGGGCAGTCCGATGCTGTCTTCCTCAAGATGTGACAACGTTGTTGGTGTCAGGAAGTGTGCCGGGGTAGGAGGGGGGACAGACCCAAACAGATCCCCAGCCCAGTGCACGGGCAGTGTGCAGGGTTCATGTCGACTCTCCTCTCCTGTGGGGAAGGCACTGGCTTAGTCCCCGATTCCGCGCGAGCGCTAGTGCAAAAGGCCTAGCCTTGCCTATGCCAGGACATGAAGTGAGCATAGAGTGCCATCCTAGGCAACGCACGCTGCTGTTGGTTTTTGATTGTGCCTGCTTAGTTCAGTTGGTAAATCAGAGTCAGATCTGTAGGCTGCTGTGGCTGCTTGCCTTAGCCTAGTATTCGTAGGACGGTGGGAGAGCCCCGCATAGAGCGAAAGCCACTTTGCCCGGGCATCCCTTTTGGGAAGTCACAGCTTTCGTTGGGAAATCAGAGTCGCGTCTGAGGGATGCTGTTGCTGCTTGCCTGAGTTAGACTTCCCTGCAAATTGTAATAAACCCGCATGGAGCGAATCATCTATGGCCAGGCCTCCTCTCTGAGAAAGCAGAGCTTCGTTGGGCAATCAGTGTCGGGTTTTTAGGAAGCTGCTGCTTCTTGCCTGAGCTATTCTGCTGAGGACAGTGCAAGATACCCGCATGGAGCGAAATTCCCTTTCACCTAGCATCCCCTCTGCCAGAGAGAGAAGCGTGGTTGCACCTCTGGAAAGGGCCTTAAGGAAAGGGACACGTCTGTCACCGTGCTCCCCAAGAGCAAGTCTGGGGAAGGTGCAGCACGCTGCCACGGGCAAAGAGAAGGAGCTGTTGGCTTTGTGTTCGGGAAACGGTCGCGATGCAGGAGAGTTGGCACTGGCAGGAACAGCGGGCCCGTTGTAAGACAAGTGTCACCATCTACCTGTGCTGAGGGATGGAGGCCTGGCTGCTAAGGTGACAGTAGAGTAGGACTAGGGCAGGCACGCGTGCTCCACACTGAGGAAGGAGTCTGTGCAGAAGGCAGGCCGGTCCTGTGTCTCTGGTCCCAAGGGGACAGCGTCTCCTTGACCCCCTCTGCCTAGGGCAGACTTGGGCTTGCCACCAAGCGCCATAGCCGCAACTCGCAGAAACAGCTCCCTGGACGAACGGGCAGTCCGATGCCGTCTTCCTCCAAGATGTGACAACGTTGTTGGTGTCAGGAAGTGTGCCGGGGTAGGAGGGGGGACAGACCCAAACAGATCCCCATCCCCGTGCACGGGCAGTGTGCAGGGTTCATGTCGACTCTCCTCTCCTGTGGGGAAGGCACTGGCTTAGTCCCCGATTCCACGCGAGCTCTAGTGCAAAAGGCCTAGCCTTGCCTATGCCAGGACATGAAGTGAGCATAGAGTGCCATCCTAGGCAACGCACACTGCTGTAGGTTTGTGATTGACCCTGCTTAGTTCGTCTTGGCAGGGAGAACGCACGGCGCGAACATGGAGCCCCGGAAAGCAAGGCCCAAGATACACTAGCTCTCCCGCAGCTCTTCTTCTTTGAAGTGTCAGAGCGAATGCCCAAAGCCTTGCTGTGAAGCAGCAGCGAAGGGCAGTTCGCGCCAGCTGAAAACCTCTGCGAACGTATAGCAGTAGCTGGTAAATCAGAGTCGGATCTGTAGGCTGCTGTGGCTGCTTGCCTTAGCCTAGTATTCGTAGGACGGTGGGAGAGCCCCGCATAGAGCGAAAGCCTCTTTGCCCGGGCATCCCCTCTGGGAAGGCACAGCTTTCGTTGGGAAATCAGAGTCGCGTCTGAGGGATGCTGCTGCTGCTTCCCTGATCTAGTGTCCCCTGCACGTTGTAATAAACCCGCATGGAACGAAATCCTTCTATGCCCAGGCATCCTCTCTGGGAAAGCATAGCATTCGTTGGGCAATCAGAGTCGGGTTTGTGGGAAGCTGCTGCTTCTTGCCTGAGCTACTCTGCTCAGGACAGTGCAAGATACCCGCATGGAGCGAAATTTTCTTTCACCTAGCATCCCCTCTGCCAGAGAGAGAAGCGTGGTTGCACCTCTGGAAACGGCCTTAAGGAAAGGGACACGTCTGTCACCGTGCTCCCAAAGAGCAAGTCTGGGGAAGGTGCAGCACGCTGCCACGGGCAAAGAGGAGCCCTTGGCTTTGTGGTCGGGGCACGGTCGCGAAGCAGGAGAGATGGCACTGGCAGGAACAGCCGGCCTGTTGTAAGACAAGAGTCACCAGCTACCTGTGAAAACAGAGTCGCGTCTGAGGTATGCTGCCGCTGCTTCCCTGATCTAGTCTCCCTTGCACGTTGTAATAATCCCGCATGGAACGAAATCCTTCTATGCCCAGGTATCCTCTGTGGGAAAGCATAGCATTCGTTGGGCAATCAGAGTCGGGTTTGTGGGAAGCTGCTGCTTCTTGCCTGAGCTACTCTGCTCAGGACAGTGCAAGATACCCGCATGGAGAGAAATTCCCTTTCACCTAGCATCCCCTCTGCCAGAGAGAGAAGCGTGGTTGCACCTCTGGAAAGGGCCTTAAGGAAAGGGACACGTCTGTCACCGTGCTCCCCAAGAGCAAGTCTGGGGAAGGTGCAGCACGCTGCCACGGGCAAAGAGAAGGAGCCGTTGGCTTTGTGTTCGGGAAACGTTCGCGATGCAGGAGAGTTGGCACTGGCAGGAACAGCGGGCCCGTTGTAAGACAAGTGTCACCATCTACCTGTGCTGAGGGTCGGAGGCCTGGCTGCTAAGGTGACAGAAGAGTATGACTATGGCAGGCAGGTGTGCTCCACACTGAGGAAGGAGTCTGGGCAGAAGGCAGGCCTGTCCTGTGTCTCTGGTCCCAAGGGGACAGCGTCTCCTTGACCACCTGTGCCCAGGGCAGACTTGGGCTTGCCACCAAGCGCCATAGCTTCAACTCGCAGAAACAGCTCCCTGGACGAACGGGCAGTCCGATGCTGTCTTCCTCAAGATGTGACAACGTTGTTGGTGTCAGGAAGTGTGCCGGGGTAGGAGGGGGGACAGACCCAAACAGATCCCCAGCCCAGTGCATGGGCAGTGTGCAGGGTTCATGTCGACTCTCCTCTCCTGTGGGGAAGGCACTGGCTTAGTCCCCGATTCCGCGCGAGCGCTAGTGCAAAAGGCCTAGCCTTGCCTATGCCAGGACATGAAGTGAGCATAGAGTGCCATCCTAGGCAACGCACGCTGCTGTTGGTTTTTGATTGTGCCTGCTTAGTTCAGTTGGTAAATCAGAGTCAGATCTGTAGGCTGCTGTGGCTGCTTGCCTTAGCCTAGTATTCGTAGGACGGTGGGAGAGCCCCGCATAGAGCGAAAGCCACTTTGCCCGGGCATCCCTTTTGGGAAGTCACAGCTTTCGTTGGGAAATCAGAGTCGCGTCTGAGGGATGCTGTTGCTGCTTGCCTGAGTTAGACTTCCCTGCAAATTGTAATAAACCCGCATGGAGCGAAATCATCTATGGCCAGGCCTCCTCTCTGAGAAAGCAGAGCTTCGTTGGGCAATCAGTGTCGGGTTTTTAGGAAGCTGCTGCTTCTTGCCTGAGCTATTCTGCTGAGGACAGTGCAAGATACCCGCATGGAGCGAAATTCCCTTTCACCTAGCATCCCCTCTGCCAGAGAGAGAAGCGTGGTTGCACCTCTGGAAAGGGCCTTAAGGAAAGGGACACGTCTGTCACCGTGCTCCCCAAGAGCAAGTCTGGGGAAGGTGCAGCACGCTGCCACGGGCAAAGAGAAGGAGCCGTTGGCTTTGTGTTCGGGAAACGGTCGCGATGCAGGAGAGTTGGCACTGGCAGGAACAGCGGGCCCGTTGTAAGACAAGTGTCACCATCTACCTGTGCTGAGGGATGGAGGCCTGGCTGCTAAGGTGACAGTAGAGTAGGACTAGGGCAGGCACGCGTGCTCCACACTGAGGAAGGAGTCTGTGCAGAAGGCAGGCCTGTCCTGTGTCTCTGGTCCCAAGGGGACAGCGTCTCCTTGACCCCCTCTGCCTAGGGCAGACTTGGGCTTGCCACCAAGCGCCATAGCCGCAACTCGCAGAAACAGCTCCCTGGACGAACGGGCAGTCCGATGCCGTCTTCCTCCAAGATGTGACAACGTTGTTGGTGTCAGGAAGTGTGCCGGGGTAGGAGGGGGGACAGACCCAAACAGATCCTCATCCCCGTGCACGGGCAGTGTGCAGGGTTCATGTCGACTCTCCTCTCCTGTGGGGAAGGCACTGGCTTAGTCCCCGATTCCACGCGAGCTCTAGTGCAAAAGGCCTAGCCTTGCCTATGCCAGGACATGAAGTGAGCATAGAGTGCCATCCTAGGCAACGCACACTGCTGTAGGTTTGTGATTGACCCTGCTTAGTTCGGCTTGGCAGGGAGAACGCACGGCGCGAACATGGAGCCCCGGAAAGCAAGGCCCAAGATACACTAGCTCTCCCGCAGCTCCTCTTCTTTGAAGTGTCAGAGCGAATGCCCAAAGCCTTGCTGTGAAGCAGCAGCGAAGGGCAGTTCGCGCCAGCTGAAAACCTCTGCGAACGTATAGCAGTAGCTGGTAAATCAGAGTCGGATCTGTAGGCTGCTGTGGCTGCTTGCCTTAGCCTAGTATTCGTAGGACGGTGGGAGAGCCCCGCATAGAGCGAAAGCCTCTTTGCCCGGGCATCCCCTCTGGGAAGGCACAGCTTTCGTTGGGAAATCAGAGTCGCGTCTGAGGGATGCTGCTGCTGCTTCCCTGAGCTAGTCTCCCCTGCACGTTGTAATAAACCCGCATGGAACGAAATCCTTCTATGCCCAGGCATCCTCTCTGGGAAAGCATAGCATTCGTTGGGCAATCAGAGTCGGGTTTGTGGGAAGCTGCTGCTTCTTGCCTGAGCTACTCTGCTCAGGACAGTGCAAGATACCCGCATGGAGCGAAATTTTCTTTCACCTAGCATCCCCTCTGCCAGAGAGAGAAGCGTGGTTGCACCTCTGGAAAGGGCCTTAAGGAAAGGGACACTTCTGTCACCGTGCTCCCCAAGAGCAAGTCTGGGGAAGGTGCAGCACGCTGCCACGGGCAAAGAGGAGCCCTTGGCTTTGTGGTCGGGGCACGGTCGCGAAGCAGGAGAGATGGCACTGGCAGGAACAGCCGGCCTGTTGTAAGACAAGAGTCACCAGCTACTTGTGAAAACAGAGTCGCGTCTGAGGTATGCTGCCGCTGCTTCCCTGATCTAGTCTCCCTTGCACGTTGTAATAATCCCGCATGGAACGAAATGCTTCTATGCCCAGGCATCCTCTGTGGGAAAGCATAGCATTCGTTGGGCAATCAGAGTCGGGTTTGTGGGAAGCTGCTGCTTCTTGCCTGAGCTACTCTGCTCAGGACAGTGCAAGATACCCGCATGGAGAGAAATTTTCTTTCACCTAGCATCCCCTCTGCCAGAGAGAGAAGCGTGGTTGCACCTCTGGAAAGGGGCTTAAGGAAAGGGACACGTCTGTCACCGTGCTCCCCAAGAGCAAGTCTGGGGAAGGTGCAGCACGCTGCCACGGGCAAAGAGAAGGAGCCGTTGGCTTTGTGTTCGGGAAACGGTCGCGATGCAGGAGAGTTGGTACTGGCAGGAACAGCGGGCCCGTTGTAAGACAAGTGTCACCATCTACCTGTGCTGAGGGACGGAGGCCTGGCTGCTAAGGTGACAGAAGAGTACGACTAGGGCAGGCACGCGTGCTCCACACTGAGGAAGGAGTCTGTGCAGAAGGCAGGCCTGTCCTGTGTCTCTGGTCCCAAGGGGACAGCGTCTCCTTGACCCCCTCTGACTAGGGCAGACTTGGGCTTGCCACCAAGCGCCATAGCCGCAACTCGCAGAAACAGCTCCCTGGACGAACGGGCAGTCCGATGCCGTCTTCCTCCAAGATGTGACAACGTTGTTGGTGTCAGGAAGTGTGCCGGGGTAGCAGGGGGGACAGACCCAAACAGATCCCCATCCCCGTACACGGGCAGTGTGCAGGGTTCATGTCGACTCTCCTCTCCTGTGGGGAAGGCACTGGCTTAGTCCCCGATTGCACGCGAGTGCTAGTGCAAAAGGCCTAGCCTTGCCTATGCCAGGACATGAAGTGAGCATAGAGTGCCATCCTAGGCAACGCACACTCTTGTAGGTTTGTGATTGACCCTGCTTAGTTCGGCTTGGCAGGGAGAACGCACGGCGCGAACATGGAACCCCGGAAAGCAAGGCCCAAGATACACTAGCTCTCCCGCAGCTCTTCTTCTTTGAAGTGTCAGAGCGAATGCCCAAAGCCTTGCTGTGAAGCAGCAGCGAAGGGCAGTTCGCGCCAGCTGAAAACCTCTGCGAACGTATAGCAGTAGCTGGTAAATCAGAGTCGGATCTGTAGGCTTCTGTGGCTGCTTGCCTTAGCCTAGTATTCGTAGGACGGTGGGAGAGCCCCGCATAGAGCGAAAGCCTCTTTGCCCGGGCATCCCCTCTGGGAAGGCACAGCTTTCGTTGGGAAATCAGAGTCGCGTCTGAGGGATGCTGCTGCTGCTTCCCTGAGCTAGTCTCCCCTGCACGTTGTATTAAACCCGCATGGAACGAAATCCTTCTATGCCCAGGCATCCTCTCTGGGAAAGCATAGCATTCGTTGGGCAATCAGAGTCGGGTTTGTGGGAAGCTGCTGCTTCTTGCCTGAGCTACTCTGCTCAGGACAGTGCAAGATACCCGCATGGAGCGAAATTTTCTTTCACCTAGCATCCCCTCTGCCAGAGAGAGAAGCGTGGTTGCACCTCTGGAAAGGGCCTTAAGGAAAGGGACACGTCTGTCACCGTGCTCCCCAAGAGCAAGTCTGGGGAAGGTGCAGCACGCTGCCACGGGCAAAGAGAAGGAGCCGTTGGCTTTGTGTTCGGGAAACGTTCGCGATGCAGGAGAGTTGGCACTGGCAGGAACAGCGGGCCCGTTGTAAGACAAGTGTCACCAGCTACTTGTGAAAACAGAGTCGCGTCTGAGGGATGCTGCTGCTGCTTCCCTGATCTAGTCTCCCCCGCACGTTGTAATAATCCCGCATGGAATGAAATCCTTCTATGCCCAGGCATCCTCTCTGTGAAAGCATAGCATTCGTTGGGCAATCAGAGTCGGGTTTGTGGGAAGCTGCTGCTTCTTGCCTGAGCTAGTCTGCTCAGGACAGTGCAAGATACCCGCATGGAGCGAAATTATCTTTTACCTAGCATCCCCTCTGACAGAGAGAGAAGCGTGGTTGCACCTCTGGAAAGGGCCTTATGGAAAGGGGCACGTCTGTCACTGTGCTCCCCAAGAGCAAGTCTGGGGAAGGTGCAGCACGCTGCCACGGGCAAAGAGAAGGAGCCGTTGGCTTTGTGTTCGGGAAACGGTCGCGATGAAGGAGAGTTGGCACTGGCAGGAACAGCGGGCCCGTTGTAAGACAAGTGTCACCATCTACCTGTGCTGAGGGTCGGAGGCCTGGCTGCTAAGTTGACAGAAGAGTATGACTATGGCAGGCAGGTGTGCTCCACACTGAGGAAGGAGTCTGGGCAGAAGGCAGGCCTGTCCTGTGTCTCTGGTCCCAAGGGGACAGCGTCTCCTTGACCAACTGTGCCTCTGGCAGACTTGGGCTTGCCACCAAGCGCCATAGCTTCAACTCGCAGAAACAGCTCCCTGGACGAACGGGCAGTCCGATGGGGTCTTCCTCAAGATGTGACAACGTTGTTGGTGTCAGGAAGTGTTCCGGGGTAGGAGGGGGGACAGACCCAAACAGATCCCCAGGCAAGTGCACGGGCAGTGTGCAGGGTTCATGTCGACTCTCCTCTCCTGTGGCGAAGGCACTGGCTTAGTCCCCGATTCCACGCGAGCTCTAGTGCAAAAGGCCTAGCCTTGCCTATGCCAGGACATGAAGTGAGCATAGAGTGCCATCCTAGGCAACGCACGCTGCTGTTGGTTTTTGATTGTGCCTGCTTAGTTCAGTTGGTAAATCAGAGTCAGATCTGTAGGCTGCTGTGACTGCTTGCCTTAGCCTAGTATTCGTAGGACGGTGGGAGAGCCCCGCATAGAGCGAAAGCCACTTTGCCCGGGCATCCCCTTTGGGAAGTCACAGCTTTCGTTGGGAAATCAGAGTCGCGTCTGAGGGATGCTGTTGCTGCTTGCCTGAGTTAGACTTCCCTGCAAATTGTAATAAACCCGCATGGAGCGAAATCATCTATGGCCAGGCCTCCTCTCTGAGAAAGCAGAGCATTCGTTGGGCAATCAGTGTCGGGTTTTTAGGAAGCTGCTGCTTCTTGCCTGAGCTATTCTGCTGAGGACAGTGCAAGATACCCGCATGGAGCGAAATTCCCTTTCACCTAGCATCCCCTCTGCCAGAGAGAGAAGCGTGGTTGCACCTCTGGAAAGGGGCTTAAGGAAAGGGACACGTCTGTCACCGTGCTCCCCAAGAGCAAGTCTGGGGAAGGTGCAGCACGCTGCCACGGGCAAAGAGAAGGAGCCGTTGTCTTTGTGTTCGGGAAACGGTCGCCATGAAGGAGAGTTGGCACTGGCAGGAACAGCGGGCCCGTTGTAAGACAAGTGTCACCATCTACCTGTGCTGAGGTACGGAGGCCTGGCTGCTAAGGTGACAGAAGAGGGCGACTAGGGCAGGCACTCGTGCTCCACACTGAGGAAGGAGTCTGTGCAGAAGGCAGGCCGGTCCTGTGTCTCTGGTCCCAAGGGGACAGCGTCTCCTTGACCCCCTCTGCCTAGGGCAGACTTGGGCTTGCCACCAAGCGCCATAGCCGCAACTCGCAGAAACAGCTCCCTGGACGAACGGGCAGTCCGATGCCGTCTTCCTCCAAGATGTGACAACGTTGTAGGTGTCAGGAAGTGTGCCGGGGTAGGAGGGGGGACAGACCCAAACATATCCCCATCCCCGTGCACGGGCAGTGTGCAGGGTTCATGTCGACTCTCCTCTCCTGTGGGGAAGGCACTGGCTTAGTCCCCGATTCCACGCGAGCTCTAGTGCAAAAGGCCTAGCCTTTCCTATGCCATTACATGAAGTGAGCATAGAGTGCCATCCTAGGCAACGCACACTGCTGTAGGTTTGTGATTGACCCTGCTTAGTTCGGCTTGGCAGGGAGAACGCACGGCGCGAACATGGAGCCCCGGAAAGCAAGGCCCAAGATACACTAGCTCTCCCGCAGCTCTTCTTCTTTGAAGTGTCAGAGCGAATGCCCAAAGCCTTGCTGTGAAGCAGCAGCGAAGGGCAGTTCGCGCCAGCTGAAAACCTCTGCGAACGTATAGCAGTAGCTGGTAAATCAGAGTCGGATCTGTAGGCTGCTGTGGCTGCTTGCCTTAGCCTAGTATTCATAGGACGGTGGGAGAGCCCCGCATAGAGCGAAAGCCTCTTTGCCCGGGCATCCCCTCTGGGAAGGCACAGCTTTCGTTGGGAAATCAGAGTCGCGTCTGAGGGATGCTGCTGCTGCTTCCCTGAGCTAGTCTCCCCTGCACGTTGTACTAAACCCGCATGGAACGAAATCCTTCTATGCCCAGGCATCCTCTCTGGGAAAGCATAGCATTCGTTGGGCAATCAGAGTCGGGTTTGTGGGAAGCTGCTGCTTCTTGCCTGAGCTACTCTGCTCAGGACAGTGCAAGATACCCGCATGGAGCGAAATTTTCTTTCACCTAGCATCCCCTCTGCCAGAGAGAGAAGCGTGGTTGCACCTCTGGAAAGGGCCTTAAGGAAAGGGACACGTCTGTCACCGTGCTCCCCAAGAGCAAGTCTGGGGAAGGTGCAGCACGCTGCCACGGGCAAAGAGGAGCCCTTGGCTTTGTGGTCGGGGCACGGTCGCGAAGCAGGAGAGATAGCACTGGCAGGATAAGCGGGCCTGTTGTAAGACAAGAGTCACCAGCTACTTGTGAAACAGAGTCGCGTCTGAGGTATACTGCTGCTGCTTCCCTGAGCTAGTCTCCCCTGCACGTTGTATTAAACCCGCATGGAACGAAATCCTTCTATGCCCAGGCATCCTCTCTGGGAAAGCATAGCATTCGTTGGGCAATCAGAGTCGGGTTTGTGGGAAGCTGCTGCTTCTTGCCTGAGCTACTCTGCTCAGGACAGTGCAAGATACCCGCATGGAGCGAAATTTTCTTTCACCTAGCATCCCCTCTGCCAGAGAGAGAAGCGTGGTTGCACCTCTGGAAAGGGCCTTAAGGAAAGGGACACGTCTGTCACCGTGCTCCCCAAGAGCAAGTCTGGGGAAGGTGCAGCACGCTGCCACGGGCAAAGAGAAGGAGCCGTTGGCTTTGTGTTCGGGAAACGTTCGCGATGCAGGAGAGTTGGCACTGGCAGGAACAGCGGGCCCGTTGTAAGACAAGTGTCACCAGCTACTTGTGAAAACAGAGTCGCGTCTGAGGGATGCTGCTGCTGCTTCCCTGATCTAGTCTCCCCCGCACGTTGTAATAATCCCGCATGGAATGAAATCCTTCTATGCCCAGGCATCCTCTCTGTGAAAGCATAGCATTCGTTGGGCAATCAGAGTCGGGTTTGTGGGAAGCTGCTGCTTCTTGCCTGAGCTAGTCTGCTCAGGACAGTGCAAGATACCCGCATGGAGCGAAATTATCTTTTACCTAGCATCCCCTCTGACAGAGAGAGAAGCGTGGTTGCACCTCTGGAAAGGGCCTTATGGAAAGGGGCACGTCTGTCACTGTGCTCCCCAAGAGCAAGTCTGGGGAAGGTGCAGCACGCTGCCACGGGCAAAGAGAAGGAGCCGTTGGCTTTGTGTTCGGGAAACGGTCGCGATGAAGGAGAGTTGGCACTGGCAGGAACAGCGGGCCCGTTGTAAGACAAGTGTCACCATCTACCTGTGCTGAGGGTCGGAGGCCTGGCTGCTAAGTTGACAGAAGAGTATGACTATGGCAGGCAGGTGTGCTCCACACTGAGGAAGGAGTCTGGGCAGAAGGCAGGCCTGTCCTGTGTCTCTGGTCCCAAGGGGACAGCGTCTCCTTGACCAACTGTGCCTCTGGCAGACTTGGGCTTGCCACCAAGCGCCATAGCTTCAACTCGCAGAAACAGCTCCCTGGACGAACGGGCAGTCCGATGGGGTCTTCCTCAAGATGTGACAACGTTGTTGGTGTCAGGAAGTGTTCCGGGGTAGGAGGGGGGACAGACCCAAACAGATCCCCAGGCAAGTGCACGGGCAGTGTGCAGGGTTCATGTCGACTCTCCTCTCCTGTGGCGAAGGCACTGGCTTAGTCCCCGATTCCACGCGAGCTCTAGTGCAAAAGGCCTAGCCTTGCCTATGCCAGGACATGAAGTGAGCATAGAGTGCCATCCTAGGCAACGCACGCTGCTGTTGGTTTTTGATTGTGCCTGCTTAGTTCAGTTGGTAAATCAGAGTCAGATCTGTAGGCTGCTGTGACAGCTTGCCTTAGCCTAGTATTCGTAGGACGGTGGGAGAGCCCCGCATAGAGCGAAAGCCACTTTGCCCGGGCATCCCCTTTGGGAAGTCACAGCTTTCGTTGGGAAATCAGAGTCGCGTCTGAGGGATGCTGTTGCTGCTTGCCTGAGTTAGACTTCCCTGCAAATTGTAATAAACCCGCATGGAGCGAAATCATCTATGGCCAGGCCTCCTCTCTGAGAAAGCAGAGCATTCGTTGGGCAATCAGTGTCGGGTTTTTAGGAAGCTGCTGCTTCTTGCCTGAGCTATTCTGCTGAGGACAGTGCAAGATACCCGCATGGAGCGAAATTCCCTTTCACCTAGCATCCCCTCTGCCAGAGAGAGAAGCGTGGTTGCACCTCTGGAAAGGGGCTTAAGGAAAGGGACACGTCTGTCACCGTGCTCCCCAAGAGCAAGTCTGGGGAAGGTGCAGCACGCTGCCACGGGCAAAGAGAAGGAGCCGTTGTCTTTGTGTTCGGGAAACGGTCGCCATGAAGGAGAGTTGGCACTGGCAGGAACAGCGGGCCCGTTGTAAGACAAGTGTCACCATCTACCTGTGCTGAGGGTCGGAGGCCTGGCTGCTAAGGTGACAGAAGAGGGCGACTAGGGCAGGCACTCGTGCTCCACACTGAGGAAGGAGTCTGTGCAGAAGGCAGGCCGGTCCTGTGTCTCTGGTCCCAAGGGGACAGCGTCTCCTTGACCCCCTCTGCCTAGGGCAGACTTGGGCTTGCCACCAAGCGCCATAGCCGCAACTCGCAGAAACAGCTCCCTGGACGAACGGGCAGTCCGATGCCGTCTTCCTCCAAGATGTGACAACGTTGTAGGTGTCAGGAAGTGTGCCGGGGTAGGAGGGGGGACAGACCCAAA
The DNA here is from genome assembly GCF_020171115.1 of Neogale vison. Taxonomy (NCBI): domain Eukaryota; kingdom Metazoa; phylum Chordata; class Mammalia; order Carnivora; family Mustelidae; genus Neogale; species Neogale vison. The sequence continues at coordinate 218,585,713 of NC_058101.1, forward strand.
CATATCCCCATCCCCGTGCACGGGCAGTGTGCAGGGTTCATGTCGACTCTCCTCTCCTGTGGGGAAGGCACTGGCTTAGTCCCCGATTCCACGCGAGCTCTAGTGCAAAAGGCCTAGCCTTTCCTATGCCATTACATGAAGTGAGCATAGAGTGCCATCCTAGGCAACGCACACTGCTGTAGGTTTGTGATTGACCCTGCTTAGTTCGGCTTGGCAGGGAGAACGCACGGCGCGAACATGGAGCCCCGGAAAGCAAGGCCCAAGATACACTAGCTCTCCCGCAGCTCTTCTTCTTTGAAGTGTCAGAGCGAATGCCCAAAGCCTTGCTGTGAAGCAGCAGCGAAGGGCAGTTCGCGCCAGCTGAAAACCTCTGCGAACGTATAGCAGTAGCTGGTAAATCAGAGTCGGATCTGTAGGCTGCTGTGGCTGCTTGCCTTAGCCTAGTATTCATAGGACGGTGGGAGAGCCCCGCATAGAGCGAAAGCCTCTTTGCCCGGGCATCCCCTCTGGGAAGGCACAGCTTTCGTTGGGAAATCAGAGTCGCGTCTGAGGGATGCTGCTGCTGCTTCCCTGAGCTAGTCTCCCCTGCACGTTGTACTAAACCCGCATGGAACGAAATCCTTCTATGCCCAGGCATCCTCTCTGGGAAAGCATAGCATTCGTTGGGCAATCAGAGTCGGGTTTGTGGGAAGCTGCTGCTTCTTGCCTGAGCTACTCTGCTCAGGACAGTGCAAGATACCCGCATGGAGCGAAATTTTCTTTCACCTAGCATCCCCTCTGCCAGAGAGAGAAGCGTGGTTGCACCTCTGGAAAGGGCCTTAAGGAAAGGGACACGTCTGTCACCGTGCTCCCCAAGAGCAAGTCTGGGGAAGGTGCAGCACGCTGCCACGGGCAAAGAGGAGCCCTTGGCTTTGTGGTCGGGGCACGGTCGCGAAGCAGGAGAGATAGCACTGGCAGGATAAGCGGGCCTGTTGTAAGACAAGAGTCACCAGCTACTTGTGAAACAGAGTCGCGTCTGAGGTATACTGCTGCTGCTTCCCTGATCTAGTCTCCCCTGCACGTTGTAATAATCCCGCATGGATCGAAATCCTTCTATGCCCAGGCATCCTCTCTGGGAAAGCATAGCATTCGTTGGGCAATCAGAGTCGGGTTTGTGGGAAGCTGCTGCTTCTTGCCTGAGCTAGTCTGCTCAGGACAGTGCAAGATACCCGCATGGAGCGAAATTTTCTTTCACCTAGCATCCCCTCTGCCAGAGAGAGAAGCGTGGTTGCACCTCTGGAAAGGGCCTTAAGGAAAGGGACACGTCTGTCACCGTGCTGCCTAAGAGCAAGTCTGGGGAAGGTGCAGCATGCTGCCACGGGCAAAGAGAAGGAGCCGTTGGCTTTGTGTTCGGGAAACGGTCGCGATGAAGGAGAGTTGGCACTGGCAGGAACAGCGGGCCCGTTGTAAGACAAGTGTCACCAGCTACTTGTGAAAACAGAGTCGCGTCTGAGGGATGCTGCTGCTGCTTCCCTGATCTAGTCTCCCCTGCACGTTGTAATAATCCCGCCTGGAATGAAATCCTTCTATGCCCAGGCATCCTCTCTGGGAAAGCATAGCATTCGTTGGGCAATCAGAGTCGGGTTTGTGGGAAGCTGCTGCTTCTTGCCTGAGCTAGTCTGCTCAGGACAGTGCAAGATACCCGCATGGAGCGAAATTATCTTTTACCTAGCATCCCCTCTGCCAGAGAGAGAAGCGTGGTTGCACCTCTGGAAAGGGCCTTATGGAAAGGGACACGTCTGTCACTGTGCTCCCCAAGAGCAAGTCTGGGGAAGGTGCATCACGCTGCCACGGGCAAAGAGAAGGAGCCGTTGGCTTTGTGTTCGGGAAACGGTCGCGATGAAGGAGAGTTGGCACTGGCAGGAACAGCGGGCCCGTTGTAAGACAAGTGTCACCATCTACCTGTGCTGAGGGTCGGAGGCCTGGCTGCTAAGGTGACAGAAGAGTATGACTATGGCAGGCAGGTGTGCTCCACACTGAGGAAGGAGTCTGGGCAGAAGGCAGGCCTGTCCTGTGTCTCTGGTCCCAAGGGGACAGCGTCTCCTTGACCACCTGTGCCTAGGGCAGACTTGGGCTTGCCACCAAGCGCCATAGCTTCAACTCGCAGAAACAGCTCCCTGGACGAACGGGCAGTCCGATGCCGTCTTCCTCCAAGATGTGACAACGTTGTTGGTGTCAGGAAGTGTGCCGGGGTAGGAGGGGGGACAGACCCAAACAGATCCCCAGCCCAGTGCACGGGCAGTGTGCAGGGTTCATGTCGACTCTCCTCTCCTGTGGGGAAGGCAGTGGCTTAGTCCCCGATTCCACACGAGCGCTAGTGCAAAAGGCCTAGCCTTGCCTATGACAGGACATGAAGTGAGCATAGAGTGCCATCCTAGGCAACACACGCTGCTGTTGGTTTTTGATTGTGCCTGCTTAGTTCAGTTGGTAAATCAGAGTCAGATCTGTAGGCTGCTGTGGCTGCTTGCCTTAGCCTAGTATTCGTAGGACGGTGGGAGAGCCCCGCATAGAGCGAAAGCCACTTTGCCCGGGCATCCCCTTTGGGAAGTCACAGCTTTCGTTGGGAAATCAGAGTCGCGTCTGAGGGATGCTGTTGCTGCTTGCCTGAGTTAGACTTCCCTGCAAATTGTAATAAACCCGCATGGAGCGAAATCATCTATGGCCAGGCCTCCTCTCTGAGAAAGCAGAGCATTCGTTGGGCAATCAGTGTCGGGTTTTTAGGAAGCTGCTGCTTCTTGCCTGAGCTATTCTGCTGAGGACAGTGCAAGATACCCGCATGGAGCGAAATTCCCTTTCACCTAGCATCCCCTCTGCCAGAGAGAGAAGCGTGGATGCACCTCTGGAAAGGGGCTTAAAGAAAGGGACACGTCTGTCACCGTGCTCCCCAAGAGCAAGTCTGGGGAAGGTGCAGCACGCTGCCACGGGCAAAGAGAAGGAGCCGTTGGCTTTGTGTTCGGGAAACGGTCGCGATGCAGGAGAGTTGGCACTGGCAGGAACAGCGGGCCCGTTGTAAGACAAGTGTCACCAGCTACTTGTGAAAACAGAGTCGCGTCTGAGGGATGCTGCTGCTGCTTCCCTGATCTAGTCTCCCCTGCACGTTGTAATAATCCCGCATGGAATGAAATCCTTCTATGCCCAGGCATCCTCTCTGGGAAAGCATAGCATTCGTTGGGCAATCAGAGTCGGGTTTGTGGGAAGCTGCTGCTTCTTGCCTGAGCTAGTCTGCTCAGGACAGTGCAAGATACCCGATGGAGCGAAATTATCTTTTACCTAGCATCCCCTCTGCCAGAGAGAGAAGCGTGGTTGCACCTCTGGAAAGGGCCTTATGGAAAGGGACACGTCTGTCACTGTGCTCCCCAAGAGCAAGTCTGGGGAAGGTGCATCACGCTGCCTCGGGCAAAGAGAAGGAGCCGTTGGCTTTGTGTCCAGGAAACGGTCGCGATGCAGGAGAGTTGGCACTGGCAGGAACAGCGGGCCCGTTGTAAGACAAGTGTCACCATCTACCTGTGCTGAGGGTCGGAGGCCTGGCTGCTAAGGTGACAGAAGAGTATGACTATGGCAGGCAGGTGTGCTCCACACTGAGGAAGGAGTCTGGGCAGAAGGCAGGCCTGTCCTGTGTCTCTGGTCCCAAGGGGACAGCGTCTCCTTGACCACCTGTGCCTAGGGCAGACTTGGGCTTGCCACCAAGCGCCATAGCTTCAACTCGCAGAAACAGCTCCCTGGACGAACGGGCAGTCCGATGCCGTCTTCCTCCAAGATGTAACAACGTTGTTGGTGTCAGGAAGTGTGCCGGGGTAGGAGGGGGGACAGACCCAAACAGATCCCCAGCCCAGTGCATGGGCAGTGTGCAGGGTTCATGTCGACTCTCCACTCCTGTGGGGAAGTTACTGGGTTAGTCCCCGATTCCACGTGAGCGCTAGTGCAAAAGGCCTAGCCTTGCCTATGCCAGGACATGAAGTGAGCATAGAGTGCCATCCTAGGCAACGCACGCTGCTGTTGGTTTTTGATTGTGCCTGCTTAGTTCAGTTGGTAAATCAGAGTCAGATCTGTAGGCTGCTGTGACTGCTTGCCTTAGCCTAGTATTCGTAGGACGGTGGGAGAGCCCCGCATAGAGCGAAAGCCACTTTGCCCGGGCAACCCCTTTGGGAAGTCACAGCTTTCGTTGGGAAATCAGAGTCGCGTCTGAGGGATGCTGTTGCTGCTTGCCTGAGTTAGACTTCCCTGCAAATTGTAATAAACCCGCATGGAGCGAAATCATCTATGGCCAGGCCTCCACTCTGAGAAAGCAGAGCTTCGTTAGGCAATCAGTGTCGGGTTTTTAGGAAGCAGCTGCTTCTTGCCTGTTCTATTCTGCTGAGGACAGTGCAAGATACCCGCATGGAGCGAAATTCCCTTTCACCTAGCATCCCCTCTGCCAGAGAGAGAAGCGTGGTTGCACCTCTGGAAAGGGCCTTAAGGAAAGGGACACGTCTGTCACCGTGCTCCCCAAGAGCAAGTCTGGGGAAGGTGCAGCACGCTGCCACGGGCAAAGAGAAGGAGCCGTTGGCTTTGTGTTCGGGAAACGGTCGCGATGCAGGAGAGTTGGCACTGGCAGGAACAGCGGGCCCGTTGTAAGACAAGTGTCACCATCTACCTGTGCTGAGGGACGGAGGCCTGGCTGCTAAGGTGACAGAAGAGTACGACTAGGGCAGGCACGCGTGCTCCACACTGAGGAAGGAGTCTGTGCAGAAGGCAGGCCGGTCCTGTGTCTCTGGTCCCAAGGGGACAGCGTCTCCTTGACCCCCTCTGCCTAGGGCAGACTTGGGCTTGCCACCAAGCGCCATAGCCGCAACTCGCAGAAACAGCTCCCTGGACGAACGGGCAGTCCGATGCCGTCTTCCTCCAAGATGTGACAACGTTGTTGGTGTCAGGAAGTGTGCCGGGGTAGCAGGGGGGACAGACCCAAACAGATCCCCATCCCCGTGCACGGGCAGTGTGCAGGGTTCATGTCGACTCTCCTCTCCTGTGGGGAAGGCACTGGCTTAGTCCCCGATTCCACGCGAGCGCTAGTGCAAAAGGCCTAGCCTTGCCTATGCCAGGACATGAAGTGAGCATAGAGTGCCATCCTAGGCAACGCACACTGCTGTAGGTTTGTGATTGACCCTGCTTAGTTCGGCTTGGCAGGGAGAACGCACGGCGCGAACATGGAGCCCCGGAAAGCAAGGCCCAAGATACACTAGCTCTCCCGCAGCTCTTCTTCTTTGAAGTGTCAGAGCGAATGCCCAAAGCCTTGCTGTGAAGCAGCAGCGAAGGGCAGTTCGCGCCAGCTGAAAACCTCTGCGAACGTATAGCAGTAGCTGGTAAATCAGAGTCGGATCTGTAGGCTTCTGTGGCTGCTTGCCTTAGCCTAGTATTCGTAGGACGGTGGGAGAGCCCCGCATAGAGCGAAAGCCTCTTTGCCCGGGCATCCCCTCTGGGAAGGCACAGCTTTCGTTGGGAAATCAGAGTCGCGTCTGAGGGATGCTGCTGCTGCTTCCCTGAGCTAGTCTCCCCTGCACGTTGTAATAAACCCGCATGGAACGAAATCCTTCTATGCCCAAGCATCCTCTCTGGGAAAGCATAGCATTCGTTGGGCAATCAGAGTCGGGTTTGTGAGAAGTTGCTGCTTCTTGCCTGAGCTACTCTGCTCAGGACAGTGCAAGATACCCGCATGGAGCGAAATTTTCTTTCACCTAGCATCCCCTCTGCCAGAGAGAGAAGCGTGGTTGCACCTCTGGAAAGGGCCTTAAGGAAAGGGACACGTCTGTCACCGTGCTCCCCAAGAGCAAGTCTGGGGAAGGTGCAGCACGCTGCCACGGGCAAAGAGAAGGAGCCGTTGGCTTTGTGTTCGGGAAACGGTCGCGATGCAGGAGAGTTGGCACTGGCAGGAACAGCGGGCCCGTTGTAAGACAAGTGTCACCATCTACCTGTGCTGAGGGTCGGAGGCCTGGCTGCTAAGGTGACAGAAGAGTATGACTATGGCAGGCAGGTGTGCTCCACACTGAGGAAGGAGTCTGGGCAGAAGGCAGGCCTGTCCTGTGTCTCTGGTCCCAAGGGGACAGCGTCTCCTTGACCACCTGTGCCTAGGGCAGACTTGGGCTTGCCACCAAGCGCCATAGCTTCAACTCGCAGAAACAGCTCCCTGGACGAACGGGCAGTCCGATGCCGTCTTCCTCCAAGATGTGACAACGTTGTTGGTGTCAGGAAGTGTGCCGGGGCAGCAGGGGGGACAGACCCAAACAGATCCCCAGCCCAGTGCACGGGCAGTGTGCAGGGTTCATGTCGACTCTCCTCTCCTGTGGGGAAGGCACTGGCTTAGTCCCCGATTCCACGAGAGCGCTAGTGCAAAAGGCCTAGCCTTGCCTATGCCAGGACATGAAGTGAGCATAGAGTGCCATCCTAGGCAACGCACGCTGCTGTTGGTTTTTGATTGTGCCTGCTTAGTTCAGTTGGTAAATCAGAGTCAGATCTGTAGGCTGCTGTGGCTGCTTGCCTTAGCCTAGTATTCGTAGGACGTTGGGAGAGCCCCGCATAGAGCGAAAGCCACTTTGCCCGGGCATCCCCTTTGGGAAGTCACAGCTTTCGTTGGGAAATCAGAGTCGCTTCTGAGGGATGCTGTTGCTGCTTGCCTGAGTTAGACTTCCCTGCAAATTGTAATAAACCCGCATGGAGCGAAATCATCTATGGCCAGGCCTCCTCTCTGAGAAAGCAGAGCATTCGTTGGGCAATCAGTGTCGGGTTTTTAGGAAGCTGCTGCTTCTTGCCTGAGCTATTCTGCTGAGGACAGTGCAAGATACCCGCATGGAGCGAAATTCCCTTTCACCTAGCATCCCCTCTGCCAGAGAGAGAAGCGTGGTTGCACCTCTGGAAAGGGGCTTAAGGAAAGGGACACGTCTGTCACCGTGCTCCCCAAGAGCAAGTCTGGGGAAGGTGCAGCACGCTGCCACGGGCAAAGAGAAGGAGCCGTTGGCTTTGTGTTCAGAAACGGTCGCGATGCAGGAGAGTTGGCACTGGCAGGAACAGCGGGCCCGTTGTAAGACAAGTGTCACCAGCTACTTGTGAAAACAGAGTCGCGTCTGAGGGATGCTGCTGCTGCTTCCCTGATCTAGTCTCCCCTGCACGTTGTCATAATCCCGCATGGAATGAAATCCTTCTATGCCCAGGCACCCTCTCTGGGAAAGCATAGCATTCGTTGGGCAATCAGAGTCGGGTTTGTGGGAAGCTGCTGCTTCTTGCCTGAGCTAGTCTGCTCAGGACAGTGCAAGACACCCGCATGGAGCGAAATTATCTTTTACCTAGCATCCCCTCTGCCAGAGAGAGAAGCGTGGTTGCACCTCTGGAAAGGGCCTTAAGGAAAGGGACACGTCTGTCACCGTGCTCCCCAAGAGCAAGTCTGGGGAAGGTGCAGCACGCTGCCACGGGCAAAGAGAAGGAGCCGTTGGCTTTGTGTTCGGGAAACGGTCGCGATGCAGGAGAGTTGGCACTGGCAGGAACAGCGGGCCCGTTGTAAGACAAGTGTCACCATCTACCTGTGCTGAGGGTCGGAGGCCTGGCTGCTAAGGTGACAGAAGAGTATGACTATGGCAGGCAGGTGTGCTCCACACTGAGGAAGGAGTCTGGGCAGAAGGCAGGCCTGTCCTGTGTCTCTGGTCCCAAGGGGACAGCGTCTCCTTGACCACCTGTGCCTAGGGCAGACTTGGGCTTGCCACCAAGCGCCATAGCTTCAACTCGCAGAAACAGCTCCCTGGACGAACGGGCAGTCCGATGCTGTCTTCCTCAAGATGTGACAACGTTGTTGGTGTCAGGAAGTGTGCCGGGGTAGGAGGGGGGACAGACCCAAACAGATCCCCAGCCCAGTGCACGGGCAGTGTGCAGGGTTCATGTCGACTCTCCTCTCCTGTGGGGAAGGCACTTGCTTAGTCCCCGATTCCGCGCGAGCGCTAGTGCAAAAGGCCTAGCCTTGCCTATGCCAGGACATGAAGTGAGCATAGAGTGCCATCCTAGGCAACGCACGCTGCTGTTGGTTTTTGATTGTGCCTGCTTAGTTCAGTTGGTAAATCAGAGTCAGATCTGTAGGCTGCTGTGGCTGCTTGCCTTAGCCTAGTATTCGTAGGACGGTGGGAGAGCCCCGCATAGAGCGAAAGCCACTTTGCCCGGGCATCCCTTTTGGGAAGTCACAGCTTTCGTTGGGAAATCAGAGTCGCGTCTGAGGGATGCTGTTGCTGCTTGCCTGAGTTAGACTTCCCTGCAAATTGTAATAAACCCGCATGGAGCGAAATCATCTATGGCCAGGCCTCCTCTCTGAGAAAGCAGAGCTTCGTTGGGCAATCAGTGTCGGGTTTTTAGGAAGCTGCTGCTTCTTGCCTGAGCTAGTCTGCTCAGGACAGTGCAAGATACCCGCATGGAGCGAAATTCCCTTTCACCTAGCATCCCCTCTGCCAGAGAGAGAAGCGTGGTTGCACCTCTGGAAAGGGCCTTAAGGAAAGGGACACGTCTGTCACCGTGCTCCCCAAGAGCAAGTCTGGGGAAGGTGCAGCACGCTGCCACGGGCAAAGAGAAGGAGCCGTTGGCTTTGTGTTCGGGAAACGGTCGCGATGCAGGAGAGTTGGCACTGGCAGGAACAGCGGGCCCGTTGTAAGACAAGTGTCACCATCTACCTGTGCTGAGGGATGGAGGCCTGGCTGCTAAGGTGACAGTAGAGTAGGACTAGGGCAGGCACGCGTGCTCCACACTGAGGAAGGAGTCTGTGCAGAAGGCAGGCCGGTCCTGTGTCTCTGGTCCCAAGGGGACAGCGTCTCCTTGACCCCCTCTGCCTAGGGCAGACTTGGGCTTGCCACCAAGCGCCATAGCCGCAACTCGCAGAAACAGCTCCCTGGACGAACGGGCAGTCCGATGCCGTCTTCCTCCAAGATGTGACAACGTTGTTGGTGTCAGGAAGTGTGCCGGGGTAGGAGGGGGGACAGACCCAAACAGATCCCCATCCCCGTGCACGGGCAGTGTGCAGGGTTCATGTCGACTCTCCTATCCTGTGGGGAAGGCACTGGCTTAGTCCCCGATTCCACGCGAGCTCTAGTGCAAAAGGCCTAGCCTTGCCTATGCCAGGACATGAAGTGAGCATAGAGTGCCATCCTAGGCAACGCACACTGCTGTAGGTTTGTGATTGACCCTGCTTAGTTCGTCTGGCAGGGAGAACGCACGGCGCGAACATGGAGCCCCGGAAAGCAAGGCCCAAGATACACTAGCTCTCCCGCAGCTCCTCTTCTTTGAAGTGTCAGAGCGAATGCCCAAAGCCTTGCTGTGAAGCAGCAGCGAAGGGCAGTTCGCGCCAGCTGAAAACCTCTGCGAACGTATAGCAGTAGCTGGTAAATCAGAGTCGGATCTGTAGGCTGCTGTGGCTGCTTGCCTTAGCCTAGTATTCGTAGGACGGTGGTAGAGCCCCGCATATTGCGAAAGCCTCTTTGCCCGGGCATCCCCTCTGGGAAGGCACAGCTTTCGTTGGGAAATCAGAGTCGCGTCTGAGGGATGCTGCTGCTGCTTCCCTGAGCTAGTCTCCCCTGCACGTTGTAATAAACCCGCATGGAACGAAATCCTTCTATGCCCAGGCATCCTCTCTGGGAAAGCATAGCATTCGTTGGGCAATCAGAGTCGGGTTTGTGGGAAGCTGCTGCTTCTTGCCTGAGCTACTCTGCTCAGGACAGTGCAAGATACCCGCATGGAGCGAAATTTTCTTTCACCTAGCATCCCCTCTGCCAGAGAGAGAAGCGTGGTTGCACCTCTGGAAAGGGCCTTAAGGAAAGGGACACGTCTGTCACCGTGCTCCCCAAGAGCAAGTCTGGGGAAGGTGCAGCACGCTGCCACGGGCAAAGAGGAGCCCTTGGCTTTGTGGTCGGGGCACGGTCGCGAAGCAGGAGAGATGGCACTGGCAGGAACAGCCGGCCTGTTGTAAGACAAGAGTCACCAGCTACTTGTGAAAACAGAGTCGCGTCTGAGGTATGCTGCCGCTGCTTCCCTGATCTAGTCTCCCTTGCACGTTGTAATAATCCCGCATGGAACGAAATGCTTCTATGCCCAGGCATCCTCTGTGGGAAAGCATAGCATTCGTTGGGCAATCAGAGTCGGGTTTGTGGGAAGCTGCTGCTTCTTGCCTGAGCTACTCTGCTCAGGACAGTGCAAGATACCCGCATGGAGAGAAATTCCGTTTCACCTAGCATCCCCTCTGCCAGAGAGAGAAGCGTGGTTGCACCTCTGGAAAGGTGCTTAAGGAAAGGGACACGTCTGTCACCGTGCTCCCCAAGAGCAAGCCTGGGGAAGGTGCAGCACGCTGCCACGGGCAAAGAGAAGGAGCCGTTGGCTTTGTGTTCGGGAAACGGTCGCGATGCAGGAGAGTTGGTACTGGCAGGAACAGCGGGCCCGTTGTAAGACAAGTGTCACCATCTACCTGTGCTGAGGGACGGAGGCCTGGCTGCTAAGGTGACAGAAGAGTACGACTAGGGCAGGCACGCGTGCTCCACACTGAGGAAGGAGTCTGTGCAGAAGGCAGGCCTGTCCTGTGTCTCTGGTCCCAAGGGGACAGCGTCTCCTTGACCCCCTCTGACTAGGGCAGACTTGGGCTTGCCACCAAGCGCCATAGCCGCAACTCGCAGAAACAGCTCCCTGGACGAACGGGCAGTCCGATGCCGTCTTCCTCCAAGATGTGACAACGTTGTTGGTGTCAGGAAGTGTGCCGGGGTAGCAGGGGGGACAGACCCAAACAGATCCCCATCCCCGTACACGGGCAGTGTGCAGGGTTCATGTCGACTCTCCTCTCCTGTGGGGAAGGCACTGGCTTAGTCCCCGATTCCACGCGAGCGCTAGTGCAAAAGGCCTAGCCTTGCCTATGCCAGGACATGAAGTGAGCATAGAGTGCCATCCTAGGCAACGCACACTGTTGTAGGTTTGTGATTGACCCTGCTTAGTTCGGCTTGGCAGGGAGAACGCACGGCGCGAACATGGAACCCCGGAAAGCAAGGCCCAAGATACACTAGCTCTCCCGCAGCTCTTCTTCTTTGAAGTGTCAGAGCGAATGCCCAAAGCCTTGCTGTGAAGCAGCAGCGAAGGGCAGTTCGCGCCAGCTGAAAACCTCGGCGAACGTATAGCAGTAGCTGGTAAATCAGAGTCGGATCTGTAGGCTTCTGTGGCTGCTTGCCTTAGCCTAGTATTCGTAGGACGGTGGGAGAGCCCCGCATAGAGCGAAAGCCTCTTTGCCCGGACATCCCCTCTGGGAAGGCACAGCTTTCGTTGGGAAATCAGAGTCGCGTCTGAGGGATGCTGCTGCTGCTTCCCTGAGCTAGTCTCCCCTGCACGTTGTATTAAACCCGCATGGAACGAAATCCTTCTATGCCCAGGCATCCTCTCTGGGAAAGCATAGCATTCGTTGGGCAATCAGAGTCGGGTTTGTGGGAAGCTGCTGCTTCTTGCCTGAGCTACTCTGCTCAGGACAGTGCAAGATACCCGCATGGAGCGAAATTTTCGTTCACCTAGCATCCCCTCTGCCAGAGAGAGAAGCGTGGTTGCATCTCTGGAAAGGGCCTTAAGGAAAGGGACACGTCTGTCACCGTGCTCCCCAAGAGCAAGTCTGGGGAAGGTGCAGCACGCTGCCACGGGCAAAGAGAAGGAGCCGTTGGCTTTGTGTTCGGGAAACGGTCGCGATGCAGGAGAGTTGGCACTGGCAGGAACAGCGGGCCCGTTGTAAGACAAGTGTCACCAGCTACTTGTGAAAACAGAGTCGCGTCTGAGGGATGCTGCTGCTGCTTCCCTGATCTAGTCTCCACCGCACGTTGTAATAATCCCGCATGGAATGAAATCCTTCTATGCCCAGGCATCCTCTCTGTGAAAGCATAGCATTCGTTGGGCAATCAGAGTCGGGTTTGTGGGAAGCTGCTGCTTCTTGCCTGAGCTAGTCTGCTCAGGACAGTGCAAGTACCCGCATGGAGCGAAATTATATTTTACCTAGCATCCCCTCTGACAGAGAGAGAAGCGTGGTTGCACCTCTGGAAAGGGCCTTATGGAAAGGGGCACGTCTGTCACTGTGCTCCCCAAGAGCAAGTCTGGGGAAGGTGCAGCACGCTGCCACGGGCAAAGAGAAGGAGCCGTTGGCTTTGTGTTCGGGAAACGGTCGCGATGAAGGAGAGTTGGCACTGGCAGGAACAGCGGGCCCGTTGTAAGACAAGTGTCACCATCTACCTGTGCTGAGGGTCGGAGGCCTGGCTGCTAAGGTGACAGAAGAGTATGACTATGGCAGGCAGGTGTGCTCCACACTGAGGAAGGAGTCTGGGCAGAAGGCAGGCCTGTCCTGTGTCTCTGGTCCCAAGGGGACAGCGTCTCCTTGACCAACTGTGCCTCTGGCAGACTTGGGCTTGCCACCAAGCGCCATAGCTTCAACTCGCAGAAACAGCTCCCTGGACGAACGGGCAGTCCGATGGGGTCTTCCTCAAGATGTGACAACGTTGTTGGTGTCAGGAAGTGTGCCGGGGTAGCAGGGGGGACAGACCCAAACAGATCCCCAGCCCAGAAACGGGCCTGTGCAGGGTTCATGTCGACTCTCCTCTCCTGTGGGGAAGGCACTGGCTTAGTCCCCGATTCCACGCGAGCTCTAGTGCAAAAGGCCTAGCCTTGCCTATGCCATTATATGAAGTGAGCATAGAGTGCCATCCTAGGCAACGCACACTGCTGTAGGTTTGTGATTGACCCTGCTTAGTTCGGCTTGGCAGGGAGAACGCACGGCGCGAACATGGAGCCCCGGAAAGCAAGGCCCAAGATACACTAGCTCTCCCGCAGCTCTTCTTCTTTGAAGTGTCAGAGCGAATGCCCAAAGCCTTGCTGTGAAGCAGCAGCGAAGGGCAGTTCGCGCCAGCTGAAAACCTCTGCGAACGTATAGCAGTAGCTGGTAAATCAGAGTCGGATCTGTAGGCTGCTGTGGCTGCTTGCCTTAGCCTAGTATTCATAGGACGGTGGGAGAGCCCCGCATAGAGCGAAAGCCTCTTTGCCCGGGCATCCCCTCTGGGAAGGCACAGCTTTCGTTGGGAAATCAGAGTCGCGTCTGAGGGATGCTGCTGCTGCTTCCCTGAGCTAGTCTCCCCTGCACGTTGTACTAAACCCGCATGGAACGAAATCCTTCTATGCCCAGGCATCCTCTCTTGGAAAGCATAGCATTCGTTGGGCAATCAGAGTCGGGTTTGTGGGAAGCTGCTGCTTCTTGCCTGAGCTACTCTGCTCAGGACAGTGCAAGATACCCGCATGGAGCGAAATTTTCTTTCACCTAGCATCCCCTCTGCCAGAGAGAGAAGCGTGGTTGCACCTCTGGAAAGGGCCTTAAGGAAAGGGACACGTCTGTCACCGTGCTCCCCAAGAGCAAGTCTGGGGAAGGTGCAGCACGCTGCCACGGGCAAAGAGGAGCCCTTGGCTTTGTGGTCGGGGCACGGTCGCGAAGCAGGAGAGATAGCACTGGCAGGATAAGCGGGCCTGTTGTAAGACAAGAGTCACCAGCTACTTGTGAAACAGAGTCGCGTCTGAGGTATACTGCTGCTGCTTCCCTGATCTAGTCTCCCCTGCACGTTGTAATAATCCCGCATGGATCGAAATCCTTCTATGCCCAGGCATCCTCTCTGGGAAAGCATAGCATTCGTTGGGCAATCAGAGTCGGGTTTGTGGGAAGCTGCTGCTTCTTGCCTGAGCTAGTCTGCTCAGGACAGTGCAAGATACCCGCATGGAGCGAAATTTTCTTTCACCTAGCATCACCTCTGCCAGAGAGAGAAGCGTGGTTGCACCTCTGGAAAGGGCCTTAAGGAAAGGGACACGTCTGTCACCGTGCTCCCTAAGAGCAAGTCTGGGGAAGGTGCATCACGCTGCCACGGGCAAAGAGAAGGAGCCGTTGGCTTTGTGTTCGGGAAACGGTCGCGATGAAGGAGAGTTGGCACTGGCAGGAACAGCGGGCCCGTTGTAAGACAAGTGTCACCATCTACCTGTGCTGAGGGTCGGAGGCCTGGCTGCTAAGGTGACAGAAGAGTATGACTATGGCAGGCAGGTGTGCTCCACACTGAGGAAGGAGTCTGGGCAGAAGGCAGGCCTGTCCTGTGTCTCTGGTCCCAAGGGGACAGCGTCTCCTTGACCACCTGTGCCTAGGGCAGACTTGGGCTTGCCACCAAGCGCCATAGCTTCAACTCGCAGAAACAGCTCCCTGGACGAACGGGCAGTCCGATGCCGTCTTCCTCCAAGATGTGACAACGTTGTTGGTGTCAGGAAGTGTGCCGGGGTAGGAGGGGGGACAGACCCAAACAGATCCCCAGCCCAGTGCACGGGCAGTGTGCAGGGTTCATGTCGACTCTCCTCTCCTGTGGGGAAGGCAGTGGCTTAGTCCCCGATTCCACACGAGCGCTAGTGCAAAAGGCCTAGCCTTGCCTATGACAGGACATGAAGTGAGCATAGAGTGCCATCCTAGGCAACACACGCTGCTGTTGGTTTTTGATTGTGCCTGCTTAGTTCAGTTGGTAAATCAGAGTCAGATCTGTAGGCTGCTGTGGCTGCTTGCCTTAGCCTAGTATTCGTAGGACGGTGGGAGAGCCCCGCATAGAGCGAAAGCCACTTTGCCCGGGCATCCCCTTTGGGAAGTCACAGCTTTCGTTGGGAAATCAGAGTCGCGTCTGAGGGATGCTGTTGCTGCTTGCCTGAGTTAGACTTCCCTGCAAATTGTAATAAACCCGCATGGAGCGAAATCATCTATGGCCAGGCCTCCTCTCTGAGAAAGCAGAGCATTCGTTGGGCAATCAGTGTCGGGTTTTTAGGAAGCTGCTGCTTCTTGCCTGAGCTATTCTGCTGAGGACAGTGCAAGATACCCGCATGGAGCGAAATTCCCTTTCACCTAGCATCCCCTCTGCCAGAGAGAGAAGCGTGGATGCACCTCTGGAAAGGGGCTTAAGGAAAGGGACACGTCTGTCATCGTGCTCCCCAAGAGCAAGTCTGGGGAAGGTGCAGCACGCTGCCACGGGCAAAGAGAAGGAGCCGTTGGCTTTGTGTTCGGGAAACGGTCGCGATGCAGGAGAGTTGGCCCTGGCAGGAACAGCGGGCCCGTTGTAAGACAAGTGTCACCATCTACCTGTGCTGAGGGACGGAGGCCTGGCTGCTAAGGTGACAGAAGAGTACGACTAGGGCATGCACGCGTGCTCCACACTGAGGAAGGAGTCTGTGCAGAAGGCAGGCCGGTCCTGTGTCTCTGGTCCCAAGGGGACAGCGTCTCCTTGACCCCCTCTGCCTAGGGCAGACTTGGGCTTGCCACCAAGCGCCATAGCCGCAACTCGCAGAAACAGCTCCCTGGACGAACGGGCAGTCCGATGCCGTCTTCCTCCAAGATGTGACAACGTTGTAGGTGTCAGGAAGTGTGCCGGGGTAGCAGGGGGGACAGACCCAAACAGATCCCCATCCCCGTGCACGGGCAGTGTGCAGGGTTCATGTCGACTCTCCTCTCCTGTGGGGAAGGCACTGGCTTAGTCCCCGATTCCACGCGAGCGCTAGTGCAAAAGGCCTAGCCTTGCCTATGCCAGGACATGAAGTGAGCATAGAGTGCCATCCTAGGCAACGCACACTGCTGTAGGTTTGTGATTGACCCTGCTTAGTTCGGCTTGGCAGTGAGAACGCATGGCGCGAACATGGAGCCCCGGAAAGCAAGGCCCAAGATACACTAGCTCTCCCGCAGCTCTTCTTCTTTGAAGTCTCAGAGCGAATGCCCAAAGCCTTGCTGTGAAGCAGCAGCGAAGGGCAGTTCGCGCCAGCTGAATACCTCTGCTAACGTATAGCAGTAGCTGGTAAATCAGAGTCGGATCTGTAGGCTGCTGTGGCTGCTTGCCTAAGCCTAGTATTCGTAGGACGGTTGGAGAGCCCCGCATAGAGCGAAAGCCTCTTTGCCCGGGCATCCCCTCTGGGAAGGCACAGCTTTCGTTGGGAAATCAGAGTCGCATCTGAGGGATGCTGCTGCTGCTTCCCTTAGCTAGTCTCCCCTGCATGTTGTAATAAACCCGCATGGAACGAAATCCTTCTATGTCCAGGCATCCTCTCTGGGAAAGCATAGCATTCGTTGGGCAATCAGAGTCGGGGTTTTGGGAAGCTGCTGCTTCTTGCCTGAGCTACTCTGCTCAGGACAGTGCAAGATACCCGCATGGAGCGAAATTTTCTTTTACCTAGCATCCCCTCTGCCAGAGAGAGAAGCGTGGATGCAACTCTGGAAAGGGCCTTATGGAAAGGGACACGTCTGTCACCGTGCTCCCCAAGAGCAAGTCTGGGGAAGGTGCAGCACGCTGCCACGGGCAAAGAGAAGGAGCTGTTGGCTTTGTGTTCGGGAAAAGGTCGCGATGCAGGAGAGTTGGCACTGGCAGGAACAGCGGGCCCGTTGTAAGACAAGTGTCACCATCTACCTGTGCTGAAGGATGGAGGCCTGGCTGCTAAGGTGACAGTAGAGTAGGACTAGGGCAGGCACGCGTGCTCCACACTGAGGAAGGAGTCTGTGCAGAAGGCAGGCCGGTCCTGTGTCTCTGGTCCCAAGGGGACAGCGTCTCCTTGACCCCCTCTGCCTAGGGCAGACTTGGGCTTGCCACCAAGCGCCATAGCCGCAACTCGCAGAAACAGCTCCCTGGACGAACGGGCAGTCCGATGCCGTCTTCCTCCAAGATGTGACAACGTTGTTGGTGTCAGGAAGTGTGCCGGGGTAGGAGGGGGGACAGACCCAAACAGATCCCCATCCCCGTGCACGGGCAGTGTGCAGGGTTCATGTCGACTCTCCTCTCCTGTGGGGAAGGCACTGGCTTAGTCCCCGATTCCACGCGAGCTCTAGTGCAAAAGGCCTAGCCTTGCCTATGCCAGGACATGAAGTGAGCATAGAGTGCCATCCTAGGCAACGCACACTGCTGTAGGTTTGTGATTGACCCTGCTTAGTTAGGCTTGGCAGGGAGAACGCACGGCGCGAACATGGAGCCCCGGAAAGCAAGGCCCAAGATACACTAGCTCTCCCGCAGCTCTTCTTCTTTGAAGTGTCAGAGCGAATGCCCAAAGCCTTGCTGTGAAGCAGCAGCGAAGGGCAGTTCGCGCCAGCTGAAAACCTCGGCGAACGTATAGCAGTAGCTGGTAAATCAGAGTCGGATCTGTAGGCTGCTGTGGCTGCTTGCCTTAGCCTAGTATTCGTAGGACGGTGGGAGAGCCCCGCATAGAGCGAAAGCCTCTTTGCCCGGGCATCCCCTCTGGGAAGGCACAGCTTTCGTTGGGAAATCAGAGTCACATCTGAGGGATGCTGCTGCTGCTTCCCTGATCTAGTCTCCCCTGCACGTTGTAATAAACCCGCATGGAACGAAATCCTTCTATGCCCAGGCATCCGATCTGGGAAAGCATAGCATTCGTTGGGCAATCAGAGTCGGGTTTGTGGGAAGCTGCTGCTTCTTGCCTGAGCTACTCTGCTCAGGACAGTGCAAGATACCCGCATGGAGCGAAATATTCTTTCACCTAGCATCCCATATGCCAGAGAGAGAAGCGTGGTTGCACCTCTGGAAAGGGCCTTAAGGAAAGGGACACGTCTGTAACCGTGCTCCCCAAGAGCAAGTCTGGGGAAGGTGCAGCACGCTGCCACGGGCAAAGAGAAGGAGCCGTTGGCTCTGTGTTCGGGAAACTGTCACGATGCAGGAGAGTTGGCACTGGCAGGAACAGCGGGCCCGTTGTAAGACAAGTGTCACCAGCTACTTGTGAAAACAGAGTCGCGTCTGAGGGATGCTGCTGCTGCTTCCCTGATCTAGTCTCCCCTGCACGTTGTAATAATCCCGCCTGGAATGAAATCCTTCTATGCCCAGGCATCCTCTCTGGGAAAGCATAGCATTCGTTGGGCATTCAGAGTCGGGTTTGTGGGAAGCTGCTGCTTCTTGCCTGAGCTAGTCTGCTCAGGACAGTGCAAGATACCCGCATGGAGCGAAATTATCTTTTACCTAGCATCCCCTCTGCCAGAGAGAGAAGCGTGGTTGAACCTCTGGAAAGGGCCTTATGGAAAGGGACACGTCTGTCACTGTGCTCCCCAAGAGCAAGTCTGGGGAAGGTGCAGCACGCTGCCACGGGCAAAGAGAAGGAGCCGTTGGCTTTGTGTTCGGGAAACGGTCGCGATGAAGGAGAGTTGGCACTGGCAAGAACAGCGGGCCCGTTGTAAGACAAGTGTCACCATCTACCTGTGCTGAGGGTCGGAGGCCTGGCTGCTAAGGTGACAGAAGAGTATGACTATGGCAGGCAGGTGTGCTCCACACTGAGGAAGGAGTCTGGGCAGAAGGCAGGCCTGTCTTGTGTCTCTGGTCCCAAGGGGACAGCGTCTCCTTGACCACATGTGCATAGGGCAGACTTGGGCTTGCCACCAAGCGCCATAGCTTCAACTCGCAGAAACAGCTCCCTGGACGAACGGGCAGTCCGATGCCTTCTTACTCCAAGATGTGACAACGTTGTTGGTGTCAGGAAGTGTGCCGGGGTAGCAGGGGGGACAGACCCAAACAGATCCCCAGCCCAGTGCACGGGCAGTGTGCAGGGTTCATGTCGACTCTCCTCTCCTGTGGGGAAGGCACTGGCTTAGTCCCCGAATCCACACGAGCGCTAGTGCAAAAGGCCTAGCCTTGCCTATGCCAGGACATGAAGTGAGCATAGAGTGCCATCCTAGGCAACGCACGCTGCTGTTGGTTTTTGATTGTGCCTGCTTAGTTCAGTTGGTAAATCAGAGTCAGATCTGTAGGCTGCTGTGGCTGCTTGCCTTAGCCTAGTATTCGTAGGACGTTGGGAGAGCCCCGCATAGAGCGAAAGCCACTTTGCCCGGGCATCCCCTTTGGGAAGGCACAGCTTTCGTTGGGAAATCAGAGTCGCTTCTGAGGGATGCTGTTGCTGCTTGCCTGAGTTAGACTTCCCTGCAAATTGTAATAAACCCGCATGGAGCGAAATCATCTATGGCCAGGCCTCCTCTCTGAGAAAGCAGAGCATTCGTTGGGCAATCAGTGTCGGGTTTTTAGGAAGCTGCTGCTTCTTGCCTGAGCTATCCTGCTGAGGACAGTGCAAGATACCCGCATGGAGCGAAATTCCCTTTCACCTAGCATCCCCTCTGCCAGAGAGAGAAGCGTGGTTGCACCTCTGGAAAGGGCCTTAAGGAAAGGGACACGTCTGTCACCGTGCTCCCCAAGAGCAAGTCTGGGGAAGGTGCAGCACGCTGCCACGGGCAAAGAGAAGGAGCCGTTGGCTTTGTGTTCGGGAAACGGTCGCGATGCAGGAGAGTTGGCACTGGCAGGAACAGCGGGCCCGTTGTAAGACAAGTGTCACCATCTACCTGTGCTGAGGGACGGAGGCCTGGCTGCTAAGGTGACAGAAGAGTACGACTAGGGCAGGCACGCGTGCTCCACACTGAGGAAGGAGTCTGTGCAGAAGGCAGGCCGGTCCTGTGTCTCTGGTCCCAAGGGGACAGCGTCTCCTTGACCCCCTCTGCCTAGGGCAGACTTGGGCTTGCCACCAAGCGCCATAGCCGCAACTCGCAGAAACAGCTCCCTGGACGAACGGGCAGTCCGATGCCGTCTTCCTCCAAGATGTGACAACGTTGTTGGTGTCAGGAAGTGTGCCGGGGTAGCAGGGGGGACAGACCCAAACAGATCCCCATCCCCGTGCACGGGCAGTGTGCAGGGTTCATGTCGACTCTCCTCTCCTGTGGGGAAGGCACTGGCTTAGTCCCCGATTCCACGCGAGCGCTAGTGCTAAAGGCCTAGCCTTGCCTATGCCAGGACATGAAGTGAGCATAGAGTGCCATCCTAGGCAACGCACACTGCTGTAGGTTTGTGATTGACCCTGCTTAGTTCGTCTTGGCTGGGAGAACGCACGGCGCGAACATGGAGCCCCGGAAAGCAAGGCCCAAGATACACTAGCTCTCCCGCAGCTCTTCTTCTTTGAAGTGTCAGAGCGAATGCCCAAAGCCTTGCTGTGAAGCAGCAGCGAAGGGCAGTTCGCGCCAGCTGAAAACCTCTGCGAACGTATAGCAGTAGCTGGTAAATCAGAGTCGGATCTGTAGGCTGCTGTGGCTGCTTGCCTTAGCCTAGTATTCGTAGGACGGTGGGAGAGCCCCGCATAGAGCGAAAGCCTCTTTGCCCGGGCATCCCCTCTGGGAAGGCACAGCTTTCGTTGGGAAATCAGAGTCGCGTCTGAGGGATGCTGCTGCTGCTTCCCTGAGCTAGTCTCCCCTGCACGTTGTAATAAACCCGCATGGAACGAAATCCTTCTATGCCCAGGCATCCTCTCTGGGAAAGCATAGCATTCGTTGGGCAATCAGAGTCGGGTTTGTGGGAAGCTGCTGCTTCTTGCCTGAGCTACTCTGCTCAGGACAGTGCAAGATACCCGCATGGAGCGAAATTTTCTTTCACCTAGCATCCCCTCTGCCAGAGAGAGAAGCGTGGTTGCACCTCTGGAAAGGGCCTTAAGGAAAGGGACACGTCTGTCACCGTGCTCCCCAAGAGCAAGTCTGGGGAAGGTGCAGCACGCTGCCACGGGCAAAGAGGAGCCCTTGGCTTTGTGGTCGGGGCACGGTCACGAAGCAGGAGAGATGGCACTGGCAGGAACAGCCGGCCTGTTGTAAGACAAGAGTCACCAGCTACTTGTGAAAACAGAGTCGCGTCTGAGGTATGCTGCCGCTGCTTCCCTGATCTAGTCTCCCTTGCACGTTGTAATAATCCCGCATGGAACGAAATCCTTCTATGCCCAGGCATCCTCTGTGGGAAAGCATAGCATTCGTTGGGCAATCAGAGTCGGGTTTGTGGGAAGCTGCTGCTTCTTGCCTGAGCTACTCTGCTCAGGACAGTGCAAGATACCCGCATGGAGCGAAATTTTCTTTCACCTAGCATCCCCTCTGCCAGAGAGAGAAGCGTGGTTGCACCTCTGGAAAGGGCCTTAAGGAAAGGGACACGTCTGTCACCGTGCTCCCCAAGAGCAAGTCTGGGGAAGGTGCAGCACGCTGCCACGGGCAAAGAGAAGGAGCCGTTGGCTTTGTGTTCGGGAAACGGTCGCGATGCAGGAGAGTTGGCACTGGCAGGAACAGCGGGCCCGTTGTAAGACAAGTGTCACCATCTACCTGTGCTGAGGGTCGGAGGCCTGGCTGCTAAGGTGACAGAAGAGTATGACTATGGCAGGCAGGTGTGCTCCACACTGAGGAAGGAGTCTGGGCAGAAGGCAGGCCTGTCCTGTGTCTCTGGTCCCAAGGGGACACCGTCTCCTTGACCACCTGTGCCTAGGGCAGACTTGGGCTTGCCACCAAGCGCCATAGCTTCAACTCGCAGAAACAGCTCCCTGGACGAACGGGCAGTCCGATGCCGTCTTCCTCCAAGATGTGACAACGTTGTTGGTGTCAGGAAGTGTGCCGGGGCAGCAGGGGGGACAGACCCAAACAGATCCCCAGCCCAGTGCACGGGCAGTGTGCAGGGTTCATGTCGACTCTCCTCTCCTGTGGGGAAGGCACTGGCTTAGTCCCCGATTCCACGAGAGTGCTAGTGCAAAAGGCCTAGCCTTGCCTATGCCAGGACATGAAGTGAGCATAGAGTGCCATCCTAGGCAACGCACGCTGCTGTTGGTTTTTGATTGTGCCTGCTTAGTTCAGTTGGTAAATCAGAGTCAGATCTGTAGGCTGCTGTGGCTGCTTGCCTTAGCCTAGTATTCGTAGGACGTTGGGAGAGCCCCGCATAGAGCGAAAGCCACTTTGCCCGGGCATCCCCTTTGGGAAGTCACAGCTTTCGTTGGGAAATCAGAGTCGCTTCTGAGGGATGCTGTTGCTGCTTGCCTGAGTTAGACTTCCCTGCAAATTGTAATAAACCCGCATGGAGCGAAATCATCTATGGCCAGGCCTCCTCTCTGAGAAAGCAGAGCATTCGTTGGGCAATCAGTGTCGGGTTTTTAGGAAGCTGCTGCTTCTTGCCTGAGCTATTCTGCTGAGGACAGTGCAAGATACCCGCATGGAGCGAAATTCCCTTTCACCTAGCATCCCCTCTGCCAGAGAGAGAAGCGTGGTTGCACCTCTGGAAAGGGGCTTAAGGAAAGGGACACGTCTGTCACCGTGCTCCCCAAGAGCAAGTCTGGGGAAGGTGCAGCACGCTGCCACGGGCAAAGAGAAGGAGCCGTTGGCTTTGTGTTCAGAAACGGTCGCGATGCAGGAGAGTTGGCACTGGCAGGAACAGTGGGCCCGTTGTAAGACAAGTGTCACCAGCTACTTGTGAAAACAGAGTCGCGTCTGAGGGATGCTGCTGCTGCTTCCCTGATCTAGTCTCCCCTGCACGTTGTCATAATCCCGCATGGAATGAAATCCTTCTACGCCCAGGCATCCTCTCTGGGAAAGCATAGCATTCGTTGGGCAATCAGAGTCGGGTTTGTGGGAAGCTGCTGCTTCTTGCCTGAGCTAGTCTGCTCAGGACAGTGCAAGATACCCGCATGGAGCGAAATTATCTTTTACCTAGCATCCCCTCTGCCAGAGAGAGAAGCGTGGTTGCACCTCTGGAAAGGGCCTTATGGAAAGGGACACGTCTGTCACTGTGCTCCCCAAGAGCAAGTCTGGGGAAGGTGCAGCACGCTGCCACGGGCAAAGAGAAGGAGCCGTTGGCTTTGTGTTCGGGAAACGTTCGCGATGCAGGAGAGTTGGCACTGGCAGGAACAGCGGGCCCGTTGTAAGACAAGTGTCACCATCTACCTGTGCTGAGGGTCGGAGGCCTGGCTGCTAAGGTGACAGAAGAGTATGACTATGGCAGGCAGGTGTGCTCCACACTGAGGAAGGAGTCTGGGCAGAAGGCAGGCCTGTCCTGTGTCTCTGGTCCCAAGGGGACAGCGTCTCCTTGACCACCTGTGCCTAGGGCAGACTTGGGCTTGCCACCAAGCGCCATAGCTTCAACTCGCAGAAACAGCTCCCTGGACGAACGGGCAGTCCGATGCTGTCTTCCTCAAGATGTGACAACGTTGTTGGTGTCAGGAAGTGTGCCGGGGTAGGAGGGGGGACAGACCCAAACAGATCCCCAGCCCAGTGCATGGGCAGTGTGCAGGGTTCATGTCGACTCTCCTCTCCTGTGGGGAAGGCACTGGCTTAGTCCCCGATTCCGCGCGAGCGCTAGTGCAAAAGGCCTAGCCTTGCCTATGCCAGGACATGAAGTGAGCATAGAGTGCCATCCTAGGCAACGCACGCTGCTGTTGGTTTTTGATTGTGCCTGCTTAGTTCAGTTGGTAAATCAGAGTCAGATCTGTAGGCTGCTGTGGCTGCTTGCCTTAGCCTAGTATTCGTAGGACGGTGGGAGAGCCCCGCATAGAGCGAAAGCCACTTTGCCCGGGCATCCCTTTTGGGAAGTCACAGCTTTCGTTGGGAAATCAGAGTCGCGTCTGAGGGATGCTGTTGCTGCTTGCCTGAGTTAGACTTCCCTGCAAATTGTAATAAACCCGCATGGAGCGAAATCATCTATGGCCAGGCCTCCTCTCTGAGAAAGCAGAGCTTCGTTGGGCAATCAGTGTCGGGTTTTTAGGAAGCTGCTGCTTCTTGCCTGAGCTATTCTGCTGAGGACAGTGCAAGATACCCGCATGGAGCGAAATTCCCTTTCACCTAGCATCCCCTCTGCCAGAGAGAGAAGCGTGGTTGCACCTCTGGAAAGGGCCTTAAGGAAAGGGACACGTCTGTCACCGTGCTCCCCAAGAGCAAGTCTGGGGAAGGTGCAGCACGCTGCCACGGGCAAAGAGAAGGAGCCGTTGGCTTTGTGTTCGGGAAACGGTCGCGATGCAGGAGAGTTGGCACTGGCAGGAACAGCGGGCCCGTTGTAAGACAAGTGTCACCATCTACCTGTGCTGAGGGATGGAGGCCTGGCTGCTAAGGTGACAGTAGAGTAGGACTAGGGCAGGCACGCGTGCTCCACACTGAGGAAGGAGTCTGTGCAGAAGGCAGGCCTGTCCTGTGTCTCTGGTCCCAAGGGGACAGCGTCTCCTTGACCCCCTCTGCCTAGGGCAGACTTGGGCTTGCCACCAAGCGCCATAGCCGCAACTCGCAGAAACAGCTCCCTGGACGAACGGGCAGTCCGATGCCGTCTTCCTCCAAGATGTGACAACGTTGTTGGTGTCAGGAAGTGTGCCGGGGTAGGAGGGGGGACAGACCCAAACAGATCCTCATCCCCGTGCACGGGCAGTGTGCAGGGTTCATGTCGACTCTCCTCTCCTGTGGGGAAGGCACTGGCTTAGTCCCCGATTCCACGCGAGCTCTAGTGCAAAAGGCCTAGCCTTGCCTATGCCAGGACATGAAGTGAGCATAGAGTGCCATCCTAGGCAACGCACACTGCTGTAGGTTTGTGATTGACCCTGCTTAGTTCGGCTTGGCAGGGAGAACGCACGGCGCGAACATGGAGCCCCGGAAAGCAAGGCCCAAGATACACTAGCTCTCCCGCAGCTCCTCTTCTTTGAAGTGTCAGAGCGAATGCCCAAAGCCTTGCTGTGAAGCAGCAGCGAAGGGCAGTTCGCGCCAGCTGAAAACCTCTGCGAACGTATAGCAGTAGCTGGTAAATCAGAGTCGGATCTGTAGGCTGCTGTGGCTGCTTGCCTTAGCCTAGTATTCGTAGGACGGTGGGAGAGCCCCGCATAGAGCGAAAGCCTCTTTGCCCGGGCATCCCCTCTGGGAAGGCACAGCTTTCGTTGGGAAATCAGAGTCGCGTCTGAGGGATGCTGCTGCTGCTTCCCTGAGCTAGTCTCCCCTGCACGTTGTAATAAACCCGCATGGAACGAAATCCTTCTATGCCCAGGCATCCTCTCTGGGAAAGCATAGCATTCGTTGGGCAATCAGAGTCGGGTTTGTGGGAAGCTGCTGCTTCTTGCCTGAGCTACTCTGCTCAGGACAGTGCAAGATACCCGCATGGAGCGAAATTTTCTTTCACCTAGCATCCCCTCTGCCAGAGAGAGAAGCGTGGTTGCACCTCTGGAAAGGGCCTTAAGGAAAGGGACACGTCTGTCACCGTGCTCCCAAAGAGCAAGTCTGGGGAAGGTGCAGCACGCTGCCACGGGCAAAGAGGAGCCCTTGGCTTTGTGGTCGGGGCACGGTCGCGAAGCAGGAGAGATGGCACTGGCAGGAACAGCCGGCCTGTTGTAAGACAAGAGTCACCAGCTACCTGTGAAAACAGAGTCGCGTCTGAGGTATGCTGCCGCTGCTTCCCTGATCTAGTCTCCCTTGCACGTTGTAATAATCCCGCATGGAACGAAATCCTTCTATGCCCAGGTATCCTCTGTGGGAAAGCATAGCATTCGTTGGGCAATCAGAGTCGGGTTTGTGGGAAGCTGCTGCTTCTTGCCTGAGCTACTCTGCTCAGGACAGTGCAAGATACCCGCATGGAGAGAAATTCCCTTTCACCTAGCATCCCCTCTGCCAGAGAGAGAAGCGTGGTTGCACCTCTGGAAAGGGGCTTAAGGAAAGGGACACGTCTGTCACCGTGCTCCCCAAGAGCAAGTCTGGGGAAGGTGCAGCACGCTGCCACGGGCAAAGAGAAGGAGCCGTTGGCTTTGTGTTCGGGAAACGTTCGCGATGCAGGAGAGTTGGCACTGGCAGGAACAGCGGGCCCGTTGTAAGACAAGTGTCACCATCTACCTGTGCTGAGGGTCGGAGGCCTGGCTGCTAAGGTGACAGAAGAGTATGACTATGGCAGGCAGGTGTGCTCCACACTGAGGAAGGAGTCTGGGCAGAAGGCAGGCCTGTCCTGTGTCTCTGGTCCCAAGGGGACAGCGTCTCCTTGACCACCTGTGCCCAGGGCAGACTTGGGCTTGCCACCAAGCGCCATAGCTTCAACTCGCAGAAACAGCTCCCTGGACGAACGGGCAGTCCGATGCCGTCTTCCTCCAAGATGTGACAACGTTGTTGGTGTCAGGAAGTGTGCCGGGGTAGGAGGGGGGACAGACCCAAACAGATCCCCAGCCCAGTGCATGGGCAGTGTGCAGGGTTCATGTCGACTCTCCACTCCTGTGGGGAAGTT
This sequence comes from Neogale vison, assembly GCF_020171115.1. Classification (NCBI taxonomy): domain Eukaryota; kingdom Metazoa; phylum Chordata; class Mammalia; order Carnivora; family Mustelidae; genus Neogale; species Neogale vison. Next base: position 218,611,803 of record NC_058101.1, read on the forward strand.
ACTGGGTTAGTCCCCGATTCCACGTGAGCGCTAGTGCAAAAGGCCTAGCCTTGCCTATGCCAGGACATGAAGTGAGCATAGAGTGCCATCCTAGGCAACGCACGCTGCTGTTGGTTTTTGATTGTGCCTGCTTAGTTCAGTTGGTAAATCAGAGTCAGATCTGTAGGCTGCTGTGACTGCTTGCCTTAGCCTAGTATTCGTAGGACGGTGGGAGAGCCCCGCATAGAGCGAAAGCCACTTTGCCCGGGCAACCCCTTTGGGAAGTCACAGCTTTCGTTGGGAAATCAGAGTCGCGTCTGAGGGATGCTGTTGCTGCTTGCCTGAGTTAGACTTCCCTGCAAATTGTAATAAACCCGCATGGAGCGAAATCATCTATGGCCAGGCCTCCACTCTGAGAAAGCAGAGCTTCGTTAGGCAATCAGTGTCGGGTTTTTAGGAAGCTGCTGCTTCTTGCCTGTTCTATTCTGCTGAGGACAGTGCAAGATACCCGCATGGAGCGAAATTCCCTTTCACCTAGCATCCCCTCTGCCAGAGAGAGAAGCGTGGTTGCACCTCTGGAAAGGGGCTTAAGGAAAGGGACACGTCTGTCACCGTGCTCCCCAAGAGCAAGTCTGGGGAAGGTGCAGCCTGCTGCCACGGGCAAAGAGAAGGAGCCGTTGGCTTTGTGTTCGGGAAACGGTCGCGATGCAGGAGAGTTGGCACTGGCAGGAACAGCGGGCCCGTTGTAAGACAAGTGTCACCATCTACCTGTGCTGAGGGACGGAGGCCTGGCTGCTAAGGTGACAGAAGAGTACGACTAGGGCAGGCACGCGTGCTCCACACTGAGGAAGGAGTCTGTGCAGAAGGCAGGCCGGTCCTGTGTCTCTGGTCCCAAGGGGACAGCGTCTCCTTGACCCCCTCTGCCTAGGGCAGACTTGGGCTTGCCACCAAGCGCCATAGCCGCAACTCGCAGAAACAGCTCCCTGGACGAACGGGCAGTCCGATGCCGTCTTCCTCCAAGATGTGACAACGTTGTTGGTGTCAGGAAGTGTGCCGGGGTAGCAGGGGGGACAGACCCAAACAGATCCCCATCCCCGTGCACGGGCAGTGTGCAGGGTTCATGTCGACTCTCCTCTCCTGTGGGGAAGGCACTGGCTTAGTCCCCGATTCCACGCGAGCGCTAGTGCAAAAGGCCTAGCCTTGCCTATGCCAGGACATGAAGTGAGCATAGAGTGCCATCCTAGGCAACGCACACTGCTGTAGGTTTGTGATTGACCCTGCTTAGTTCGGCTTGGCAGGGAGAACGCACGGCGCGAACATGGAGCCCCGGAAAGCAAGGCCCAAGATACACTAGCTCTCCCGCAGCTCTTCTTCTTTGAAGTGTCAGAGCGAATGCCCAAAGCCTTGCTGTGAAGCAGCAGCGAAGGGCAGTTCGCGCCAGCTGAAAACCTCTGCGAACGTATAGCAGTAGCTGGTAAATCAGAGTCGGATCTGTAGGCTTCTGTGGCTGCTTGCCTTAGCCTAGTATTCGTAGGACGGTGGGAGAGCCCCGCATAGAGCGAAAGCCTCTTTGCCCGGGCATCCCCTCTGGGAAGGCACAGCTTTCGTTGGGAAATCAGAGTCGCGTCTGAGGGATGCTGCTGCTGCTTCCCTGAGCTAGTCTCCCCTGCACGTTGTAATAAACCCGCATGGAACGAAATCCTTCTATGCCCAAGCATTCTCTGGGAAAGCATAGCATTCGTTGGGCAATCAGAGTCGGGTTTGTGAGAAGTTGCTGCTTCTTGCCTGAGCTACTCTGCTCAGGACAGTGCAAGATACCCGCATGGAGCGAAATTTTCTTTCACCTAGCATCCCCTCTGCCAGAGAGAGAAGCGTGGTTGCACCTCTGGAAAGGGCCTTAAGGAAAGGGACACGTCTGTCACCGTGCTCCCCAAGAGCAAGTCTGGGGAAGGTGCAGCACGCTGCCACGGGCAAAGAGAAGGAGCCGTTGGCTTTGTGTTCGGGAAACGGTCGCGATGCAGGAGAGTTGGCACTGGCAGGAACAGCGGGCCCGTTGTAAGACAAGTGTCACCATCTACCTGTGCTGAGGGTCGGAGGCCTGGCTGCTAAGGTGACAGAAGAGTATGACTATGGCAGGCAGGTGTGCTCCACACTGAGGAAGGAGTCTGGGCAGAAGGCAGGCCTGTCCTGTGTCTCTGGTCCCAAGGGGACAGCGTCTCCTTGACCACCTGTGCCTAGGGCAGACTTGGGCTTGCCACCAAGCGCCATAGCTTCAACTCGCAGAAACAGCTCCCTGGACGAACGGGCAGTCCGATGCCGTCTTCCTCCAAGATGTGACAACGTTGTTGGTGTCAGGAAGTGTGCCGGGGCAGCAGGGGGGACAGACCCAAACAGATCCCCAGCCCAGTGCACGGGCAGTGTGCAGGGTTCATGTCGACTCTCCTCTCCTGTGGGGAAGGCACTGGCTTAGTCCCCGATTCCACGAGAGCGCTAGTGCAAAAGGCCTAGCCTTGCCTATGCCAGGACATGAAGTGAGCATAGAGTGCCATCCTAGGCAACGCACGCTGCTGTTGGTTTTTGATTGTGCCTGCTTAGTTCAGTTGGTAAATCAGAGTCAGATCTGTAGGCTGCTGTGGCTGCTTGCCTTAGCCTAGTATTCGTAGGACGTTGGGAGAGCCCCGCATAGAGCGAAAGCCACTTTGCCCGGGCATCCCCTTTGGGAAGTCACAGCTTTCGTTGGGAAATCAGAGTCGCTTCTGTGGGATGCTGTTGCTGCTTGCCTGAGTTAGACTTCCCTGCAAATTGTAATAAACCCGCATGGAGCGAAATCATCTATGGCCAGGCCTCCTCTCTGAGAAAGCAGAGCATTCGTTGGGCAATCAGTGTCGGGTTTTTAGGAAGCTGCTGCTTCTTGCCTGAGCTATTCTGCTGAGGACAGTGCAAGATACCCGCATGGAGCGAAATTCCCTTTCACCTAGCATCCCCTCTGCCAGAGAGAGAAGCGTGGTTGCACCTCTGGAAAGGGGCTTAAGGAAAGGGACACGTCTGTCACCGTGCTCCCCAAGAGCAAGTCTGGGGAAGGTGCAGCACGCTGCCACGGGCAAAGAGAAGGAGCCGTTGGCTTTGTGTTCAGAAACGGTCGCGATGCAGGAGAGTTGGCACTGGCAGGAACAGTGGGCCCGTTGTAAGACAAGTGTCACCAGCTACTTGTGAAAACAGAGTCGCGTCTGAGGGATGCTGCTGCTGCTTCCCTGATCTAGTCTCCCCTGCACGTTGTCATAATCCCGCATGGAATGAAATCCTTCTATGCCCAGGCACCCTCTCTGGGAAAGCATAGCATTCGTTGGGCAATCAGAGTCGGGTTTGTGGGAAGCTGCTGCTTCTTGCCTGAGCTAGTCTGCTCAGGACAGTGCAAGATACCCGCATGGAGCGAAATTATCTTTTACCTAGCATCCCCTCTGCCAGAGAGAGAAGCGTGGTTGCACCTCTGGAAAGGGCCTTATGGAAAGGGACACGTCTGTCACTGTGCTCCCCAAGAGCAAGTCTGGGGAAGGTGCAGCACGCTGCCACGGGCAAAGAGAAGGAGCCGTTGGCTTTGTGTTCGGGAAACGTTCGCGATGCAGGAGAGTTGGCACTGGCAGGAACAGCGGGCCCGTTGTAAGACAAGTGTCACCATCTACCTGTGCTGAGGGTCGGAGGCCTGGCTGCTAAGGTGACTGAAGAGTATGACTATGGCAGGCAGGTGTGCTCCACACTGAGGAAGGAGTCTGGGCAGAAGGCAGGCCTGTCCTGTGTCTCTGGTCCCAAGGGGACAGCGTCTCCTTGACCACCTGTGCCTAGGGCAGACTTGGGCTTGCCACCAAGCGCCATAGCTTCAACTCGCAGAAACAGCTCCCTGGACGAACGGGCAGTCCGATGCTGTCTTCCTCAAGATGTGACAACGTTGTTGGTGTCAGGAAGTGTGCCGGGGTAGGAGGGGGGACAGACCCAAACAGATCCCCAGCCCAGTGCATGGGCAGTGTGCAGGGTTCATGTCGACTCTCCTCTCCTGTGGGGAAGGCACTGGCTTAGTCCCCGATTCCGCGCGAGCGCTAGTGCAAAAGGCCTAGCCTTGCCTATGCCAGGACATGAAGTGAGCATAGAGTGCCATCCTAGGCAACGCACGCTGCTGTTGGTTTTTGATTGTGCCTGCTTAGTTCAGTTGGTAAATCAGAGTCAGATCTGTAGGCTGCTGTGGCTGCTTGCCTTAGCCTAGTATTCGTAGGACGGTGGGAGAGCCCCGCATAGAGCGAAAGCCACTTTGCCCGGGCATCCCTTTTGGGAAGTCACAGCTTTCGTTGGGAAATCAGAGTCGCGTCTGAGGGATGCTGTTGCTGCTTGCCTGAGTTAGACTTCCCTGCAAATTGTAATAAACCCGCATGGAGCGAAATCATCTATGGCCAGGCCTCCTCTCTGAGAAAGCAGAGCTTCGTTGGGCAATCAGTGTCGGGTTTTTAGGAAGCTGCTGCTTCTTGCCTGAGCTATTCTGCTGAGGACAGTGCAAGATACCCGCATGGAGCGAAATTCCCTTTCACCTAGCATCCCCTCTGCCAGAGAGAGAAGCGTGGTTGCACCTCTGGAAAGGGCCTTAAGGAAAGGGACACGTCTGTCACCGTGCTCCCCAAGAGCAAGTCTGGGGAAGGTGCAGCACGCTGCCACGGGCAAAGAGAAGGAGCCGTTGGCTTTGTGTTCGGGAAACGGTCGCGATGCAGGAGAGTTGGCACTGGCAGGAACAGCGGGCCCGTTGTAAGACAAGTGTCACCATCTACCTGTGCTGAGGGATGGAGGCCTGGCTGCTAAGGTGACAGTAGAGTAGGACTAGGGCAGGCACGCGTGCTCCACACTGAGGAAGGAGTCTGTGCAGAAGGCAGGCCTGTCCTGTGTCTCTGGTCCCAAGGGGACAGCGTCTCCTTGACCCCCTCTGCCTAGGGCAGACTTGGGCTTGCCACCAAGCGCCATAGCCGCAACTCGCAGAAACAGCTCCCTGGACGAACGGGCAGTCCGATGCCGTCTTCCTCCAAGATGTGACAACGTTGTTGGTGTCAGGAAGTGTGCCGGGGTAGGAGGGGGGACAGACCCAAACAGATCCTCATCCCCGTGCACGGGCAGTGTGCAGGGTTCATGTCGACTCTCCTCTCCTGTGGGGAAGGCACTGGCTTAGTCCCCGATTCCACGCGAGCTCTAGTGCAAAAGGCCTAGCCTTGCCTATGCCAGGACATGAAGTGAGCATAGAGTGCCATCCTAGGCAACGCACACTGCTGTAGGTTTGTGATTGACCCTGCTTAGTTCGGCTTGGCAGGGAGAACGCACGGCGCGAACATGGAGCCCCGGAAAGCAAGGCCCAAGATACACTAGCTCTCCCGCAGCTCCTCTTCTTTGAAGTGTCAGAGCGAATGCCCAAAGCCTTGCTGTGAAGCAGCAGCGAAGGGCAGTTCGCGCCAGCTGAAAACCTCTGCGAACGTATAGCAGTAGCTGGTAAATCAGAGTCGGATCTGTAGGCTGCTGTGGCTGCTTGCCTTAGCCTAGTATTCGTAGGACGGTGGGAGAGCCCCGCATAGAGCGAAAGCCTCTTTGCCCGGGCATCCCCTCTGGGAAGGCACAGCTTTCGTTGGGAAATCAGAGTCGCGTCTGAGGGATGCTGCTGCTGCTTCCCTGAGCTAGTCTCCCCTGCACGTTGTAATAAACCCGCATGGAACGAAATCCTTCTATGCCCAGGCATCCTCTCTGGGAAAGCATAGCATTCGTTGGGCAATCAGAGTCGGGTTTGTGGGAAGCTGCTGCTTCTTGCCTGAGCTACTCTGCTCAGGACAGTGCAAGATACCCGCATGGAGCGAAATTTTCTTTCACCTAGCATCCCCTCTGCCAGAGAGAGAAGCGTGGTTGCACCTCTGGAAAGGGCCTTAAGGAAAGGGACACGTCTGTCACCGTGCTCCCAAAGAGCAAGTCTGGGGAAGGTGCAGCACGCTGCCACGGGCAAAGAGGAGCCCTTGGCTTTGTGGTCGGGGCACGGTCGCGAAGCAGGAGAGATGGCACTGGCAGGAACAGCCGGCCTGTTGTAAGACAAGAGTCACCAGCTACCTGTGAAAACAGAGTCGCGTCTGAGGTATGCTGCCGCTGCTTCCCTGATCTAGTCTCCCTTGCACGTTGTAATAATCCCGCATGGAACGAAATCCTTCTATGCCCAGGTATCCTCTGTGGGAAAGCATAGCATTCGTTGGGCAATCAGAGTCGGGTTTGTGGGAAGCTGCTGCTTCTTGCCTGAGCTACTCTGCTCAGGACAGTGCAAGATACCCGCATGGAGAGAAATTCCCTTTCACCTAGCATCCCCTCTGCCAGAGAGAGAAGCGTGGTTGCACCTCTGGAAAGGGGCTTAAGGAAAGGGACACGTCTGTCACCGTGCTCCCCAAGAGCAAGTCTGGGGAAGGTGCAGCACGCTGCCACGGGCAAAGAGAAGGAGCCGTTGGCTTTGTGTTCGGGAAACGTTCGCGATGCAGGAGAGTTGGCACTGGCAGGAACAGCGGGCCCGTTGTAAGACAAGTGTCACCATCTACCTGTGCTGAGGGTCGGAGGCCTGGCTGCTAAGGTGACAGAAGAGTATGACTATGGCAGGCAGGTGTGCTCCACACTGAGGAAGGAGTCTGGGCAGAAGGCAGGCCTGTCCTGTGTCTCTGGTCCCAAGGGGACAGCGTCTCCTTGACCACCTGTGCCCAGGGCAGACTTGGGCTTGCCACCAAGCGCCATAGCTTCAACTCGCAGAAACAGCTCCCTGGACGAACGGGCAGTCCGATGCCGTCTTCCTCCAAGATGTGACAACGTTGTTGGTGTCAGGAAGTGTGCCGGGGTAGGAGGGGGGACAGACCCAAACAGATCCCCAGCCCAGTGCATGGGCAGTGTGCAGGGTTCATGTCGACTCTCCACTCCTGTGGGGAAGTTACTGGGTTAGTCCCCGATTCCACGTGAGCGCTAGTGCAAAAGGCCTAGCCTTGCCTATGCCAGGACATGAAGTGAGCATAGAGTGCCATCCTAGGCAACGCACGCTGCTGTTGGTTTTTGATTGTGCCTGCTTAGTTCAGTTGGTAAATCAGAGTCAGATCTGTAGGCTGCTGTGACTGCTTGCCTTAGCCTAGTATTCGTAGGACGGTGGGAGAGCCCCGCATAGAGCGAAAGCCACTTTGCCCGGGCAACCCCTTTGGGAAGTCACAGCTTTCGTTGGGAAATCAGAGTCGCGTCTGAGGGATGCTGTTGCTGCTTGCCTGAGTTAGACTTCCCTGCAAATTGTAATAAACCCGCATGGAGCGAAATCATCTATGGCCAGGCCTCCACTCTGAGAAAGCAGAGCTTCGTTAGGCAATCAGTGTCGGGTTTTTAGGAAGCTGCTGCTTCTTGCCTGTTCTATTCTGCTGAGGACAGTGCAAGATACCCGCATGGAGCGAAATTCCCTTTCACCTAGCATCCCCTCTGCCAGAGAGAGAAGCGTGGTTGCACCTCTGGAAAGGGGCTTAAGGAAAGGGACACGTCTGTCACCGTGCTCCCCAAGAGCAAGTCTGGGGAAGGTGCAGCCTGCTGCCACGGGCAAAGAGAAGGAGCCGTTGGCTTTGTGTTCGGGAAACGGTCGCGATGCAGGAGAGTTGGCACTGGCAGGAACAGCGGGCCCGTTGTAAGACAAGTGTCACCATCTACCTGTGCTGAGGGACGGAGGCCTGGCTGCTAAGGTGACAGAAGAGTACGACTAGGGCAGGCACGCGTGCTCCACACTGAGGAAGGAGTCTGTGCAGAAGGCAGGCCGGTCCTGTGTCTCTGGTCCCAAGGGGACAGCGTCTCCTTGACCCCCTCTGCCTAGGGCAGACTTGGGCTTGCCACCAAGCGCCATAGCCGCAACTCGCAGAAACAGCTCCCTGGACGAACGGGCAGTCCGATGCCGTCTTCCTCCAAGATGTGACAACGTTGTTGGTGTCAGGAAGTGTGCCGGGGTAGCAGGGGGGACAGACCCAAACAGATCCCCATCCCCGTGCACGGGCAGTGTGCAGGGTTCATGTCGACTCTCCTCTCCTGTGGGGAAGGCACTGGCTTAGTCCCCGATTCCACGCGAGCGCTAGTGCAAAAGGCCTAGCCTTGCCTATGCCAGGACATGAAGTGAGCATAGAGTGCCATCCTAGGCAACGCACACTGCTGTAGGTTTGTGATTGACCCTGCTTAGTTCGGCTTGGCAGGGAGAACGCACGGCGCGAACATGGAGCCCCGGAAAGCAAGGCCCAAGATACACTAGCTCTCCCGCAGCTCTTCTTCTTTGAAGTGTCAGAGCGAATGCCCAAAGCCTTGCTGTGAAGCAGCAGCGAAGGGCAGTTCGCGCCAGCTGAAAACCTCTGCGAACGTATAGCAGTAGCTGGTAAATCAGAGTCGGATCTGTAGGCTTCTGTGGCTGCTTGCCTTAGCCTAGTATTCGTAGGACGGTGGGAGAGCCCCGCATAGAGCGAAAGCCTCTTTGCCCGGGCATCCCCTCTGGGAAGGCACAGCTTTCGTTGGGAAATCAGAGTCGCGTCTGAGGGATGCTGCTGCTGCTTCCCTGAGCTAGTCTCCCCTGCACGTTGTAATAAACCCGCATGGAACGAAATCCTTCTATGCCCAAGCATTCTCTGGGAAAGCATAGCATTCGTTGGGCAATCAGAGTCGGGTTTGTGAGAAGTTGCTGCTTCTTGCCTGAGCTACTCTGCTCAGGACAGTGCAAGATACCCGCATGGAGCGAAATTTTCTTTCACCTAGCATCCCCTCTGCCAGAGAGAGAAGCGTGGTTGCACCTCTGGAAAGGGCCTTAAGGAAAGGGACACGTCTGTCACCGTGCTCCCCAAGAGCAAGTCTGGGGAAGGTGCAGCACGCTGCCACGGGCAAAGAGAAGGAGCCGTTGGCTTTGTGTTCGGGAAACGGTCGCGATGCAGGAGAGTTGGCACTGGCAGGAACAGCGGGCCCGTTGTAAGACAAGTGTCACCATCTACCTGTGCTGAGGGTCGGAGGCCTGGCTGCTAAGGTGACAGAAGAGTATGACTATGGCAGGCAGGTGTGCTCCACACTGAGGAAGGAGTCTGGGCAGAAGGCAGGCCTGTCCTGTGTCTCTGGTCCCAAGGGGACAGCGTCTCCTTGACCACCTGTGCCTAGGGCAGACTTGGGCTTGCCACCAAGCGCCATAGCTTCAACTCGCAGAAACAGCTCCCTGGACGAACGGGCAGTCCGATGCCGTCTTCCTCCAAGATGTGACAACGTTGTTGGTGTCAGGAAGTGTGCCGGGGCAGCAGGGGGGACAGACCCAAACAGATCCCCAGCCCAGTGCACGGGCAGTGTGCAGGGTTCATGTCGACTCTCCTCTCCTGTGGGGAAGGCACTGGCTTAGTCCCCGATTCCACGAGAGCGCTAGTGCAAAAGGCCTAGCCTTGCCTATGCCAGGACATGAAGTGAGCATAGAGTGCCATCCTAGGCAACGCACGCTGCTGTTGGTTTTTGATTGTGCCTGCTTAGTTCAGTTGGTAAATCAGAGTCAGATCTGTAGGCTGCTGTGGCTGCTTGCCTTAGCCTAGTATTCGTAGGACGTTGGGAGAGCCCCGCATAGAGCGAAAGCCACTTTGCCCGGGCATCCCCTTTGGGAAGTCACAGCTTTCGTTGGGAAATCAGAGTCGCTTCTGTGGGATGCTGTTGCTGCTTGCCTGAGTTAGACTTCCCTGCAAATTGTAATAAACCCGCATGGAGCGAAATCATCTATGGCCAGGCCTCCTCTCTGAGAAAGCAGAGCATTCGTTGGGCAATCAGTGTCGGGTTTTTAGGAAGCTGCTGCTTCTTGCCTGAGCTATTCTGCTGAGGACAGTGCAAGATACCCGCATGGAGCGAAATTCCCTTTCACCTAGCATCCCCTCTGCCAGAGAGAGAAGCGTGGTTGCACCTCTGGAAAGGGGCTTAAGGAAAGGGACACGTCTGTCACCGTGCTCCCCAAGAGCAAGTCTGGGGAAGGTGCAGCACGCTGCCACGGGCAAAGAGAAGGAGCCGTTGGCTTTGTGTTCAGAAACGGTCGCGATGCAGGAGAGTTGGCACTGGCAGGAACAGTGGGCCCGTTGTAAGACAAGTGTCACCAGCTACTTGTGAAAACAGAGTCGCGTCTGAGGGATGCTGCTGCTGCTTCCCTGATCTAGTCTCCCCTGCACGTTGTCATAATCCCGCATGGAATGAAATCCTTCTATGCCCAGGCACCCTCTCTGGGAAAGCATAGCATTCGTTGGGCAATCAGAGTCGGGTTTGTGGGAAGCTGCTGCTTCTTGCCTGAGCTAGTCTGCTCAGGACAGTGCAAGATACCCGCATGGAGCGAAATTATCTTTTACCTAGCATCCCCTCTGCCAGAGAGAGAAGCGTGGTTGCACCTCTGGAAAGGGCCTTATGGAAAGGGACACGTCTGTCACTGTGCTCCCCAAGAGCAAGTCTGGGGAAGGTGCAGCACGCTGCCACGGGCAAAGAGAAGGAGCCGTTGGCTTTGTGTTCGGGAAACGTTCGCGATGCAGGAGAGTTGGCACTGGCAGGAACAGCGGGCCCGTTGTAAGACAAGTGTCACCATCTACCTGTGCTGAGGGTCGGAGGCCTGGCTGCTAAGGTGACTGAAGAGTATGACTATGGCAGGCAGGTGTGCTCCACACTGAGGAAGGAGTCTGGGCAGAAGGCAGGCCTGTCCTGTGTCTCTGGTCCCAAGGGGACAGCGTCTCCTTGACCACCTGTGCCTAGGGCAGACTTGGGCTTGCCACCAAGCGCCATAGCTTCAACTCGCAGAAACAGCTCCCTGGACGAACGGGCAGTCCGATGCTGTCTTCCTCAAGATGTGACAACGTTGTTGGTGTCAGGAAGTGTGCCGGGGTAGGAGGGGGGACAGACCCAAACAGATCCCCAGCCCAGTGCACGGGCAGTGTGCAGGGTTCATGTCGACTCTCCTCTCCTGTGGGGAAGGCACTTGCTTAGTCCCCGATTCCGCGCGAGCGCTAGTGCAAAAGGCCTAGCCTTGCCTATGCCAGGACATGAAGTGAGCATAGAGTGCCATCCTAGGCAACGCACGCTGCTGTTGGTTTTTGATTGTGCCTGCTTAGTTCAGTTGGTAAATCAGAGTCAGATCTGTAGGCTGCTGTGGCTGCTTGCCTTAGCCTAGTATTCGTAGGACGGTGGGAGAGCCCCGCATAGAGCGAAAGCCACTTTGCCCGGGCATCCCTTTTGGGAAGTCACAGCTTTCGTTGGGAAATCAGAGTCGCGTCTGAGGGATGCTGTTGCTGCTTGCCTGAGTTAGACTTCCCTGCAAATTGTAATAAACCCGCATGGAGCGAAATCATCTATGGCCAGGCCTCCTCTCTGAGAAAGCAGAGCTTCGTTGGGCAATCAGTGTCGGGTTTTTAGGAAGCTGCTGCTTCTTGCCTGAGCTATTCTGCTGAGGACAGTGCAAGATACCCGCATGGAGCGAAATTCCCTTTCACCTAGCATCCCCTCTGCCAGAGAGAGAAGCGTGGTTGCACCTCTGGAAAGGGCCTTAAGGAAAGGGACACGTCTGTCACCGTGCTCCCCAAGAGCAAGTCTGGGGAAGGTGCAGCACGCTGCCACGGGCAAAGAGAAGGAGCCGTTGGCTTTGTGTTCGGGAAACGGTCGCGATGCAGGAGAGTTGGCACTGGCAGGAACAGCGGGCCCGTTGTAAGACAAGTGTCACCATCTACCTGTGCTGAGGGATGGAGGCCTGGCTGCTAAGGTGACAGTAGAGTAGGACTAGGGCAGGCACGCGTGCTCCACACTGAGGAAGGAGTCTGTGCAGAAGGCAGGCCGGTCCTGTGTCTCTGGTCCCAAGGGGACAGCGTCTCCTTGACCCCCTCTGCCTAGGGCAGACTTGGGCTTGCCACCAAGCGCCATAGCCGCAACTCGCAGAAACAGCTCCCTGGACGAACGGGCAGTCCGATGCCGTCTTCCTCCAAGATGTGACAACGTTGTTGGTGTCAGGAAGTGTGCCGGGGTAGGAGGGGGGACAGACCCAAACAGATCCCCATCCCCGTGCACGGGCAGTGTGCAGGGTTCATGTCGACTCTCCTATCCTGTGGGGAAGGCACTGGCTTAGTCCCCGATTCCACGCGAGCTCTAGTGCAAAAGGCCTAGCCTTGCCTATGCCAGGACATGAAGTGAGCATAGAGTGCCATCCTAGGCAACGCACACTGCTGTAGGTTTGTGATTGACCCTGCTTAGTTCGTCTGGCAGGGAGAACGCACGGCGCGAACATGGAGCCCCGGAAAGCAAGGCCCAAGATACACTAGCTCTCCCGCAGCTCCTCTTCTTTGAAGTGTCAGAGCGAATGCCCAAAGCCTTGCTGTGAAGCAGCAGCGAAGGGCAGTTCGCGCCAGCTGAAAACCTCTGCGAACGTATAGCAGTAGCTGGTAAATCAGAGTCGGATCTGTAGGCTGCTGTGGCTGCTTGCCTTAGCCTAGTATTCGTAGGACGGTGGTAGAGCCCCGCATATTGCGAAAGCCTCTTTGCCCGGGCATCCCCTCTGGGAAGGCACAGCTTTCGTTGGGAAATCAGAGTCGCGTCTGAGGGATGCTGCTGCTGCTTCCCTGAGCTAGTCTCCCCTGCACGTTGTAATAAACCCGCATGGAACGAAATCCTTCTATGCCCAGGCATCCTCTCTGGGAAAGCATAGCATTCGTTGGGCAATCAGAGTCGGGTTTGTGGGAAGCTGCTGCTTCTTGCCTGAGCTACTCTGCTCAGGACAGTGCAAGATACCCGCATGGAGCGAAATTTTCTTTCACCTAGCATCCCCTCTGCCAGAGAGAGAAGCGTGGTTGCACCTCTGGAAAGGGCCTTAAGGAAAGGGACACGTCTGTCACCGTGCTCCCCAAGAGCAAGTCTGGGGAAGGTGCAGCACGCTGCCACGGGCAAAGAGGAGCCCTTGGCTTTGTGGTCGGGGCACGGTCGCGAAGCAGGAGAGATGGCACTGGCAGGAACAGCCGGCCTGTTGTAAGACAAGAGTCACCAGCTACTTGTGAAAACAGAGTCGCGTCTGAGGTATGCTGCCGCTGCTTCCCTGATCTAGTCTCCCTTGCACGTTGTAATAATCCCGCATGGAACGAAATGCTTCTATGCCCAGGCATCCTCTGTGGGAAAGCATAGCATTCGTTGGGCAATCAGAGTCGGGTTTGTGGGAAGCTGCTGCTTCTTGCCTGAGCTACTCTGCTCAGGACAGTGCAAGATACCCGCATGGAGAGAAATTCCGTTTCACCTAGCATCCCCTCTGCCAGAGAGAGAAGCGTGGTTGCACCTCTGGAAAGGTGCTTAAGGAAAGGGACACGTCTGTCACCGTGCTCCCCAAGAGCAAGCCTGGGGAAGGTGCAGCACGCTGCCACGGGCAAAGAGAAGGAGCCGTTGGCTTTGTGTTCGGGAAACGGTCGCGATGCAGGAGAGTTGGTACTGGCAGGAACAGCGGGCCCGTTGTAAGACAAGTGTCACCATCTACCTGTGCTGAGGGACGGAGGCCTGGCTGCTAAGGTGACAGAAGAGTACGACTAGGGCAGGCACGCGTGCTCCACACTGAGGAAGGAGTCTGTGCAGAAGGCAGGCCTGTCCTGTGTCTCTGGTCCCAAGGGGACAGCGTCTCCTTGACCCCCTCTGACTAGGGCAGACTTGGGCTTGCCACCAAGCGCCATAGCCGCAACTCGCAGAAACAGCTCCCTGGACGAACGGGCAGTCCGATGCCGTCTTCCTCCAAGATGTGACAACGTTGTTGGTGTCAGGAAGTGTGCCGGGGTAGCAGGGGGGACAGACCCAAACAGATCCCCATCCCCGTACACGGGCAGTGTGCAGGGTTCATGTCGACTCTCCTCTCCTGTGGGGAAGGCACTGGCTTAGTCCCCGATTCCACGCGAGCGCTAGTGCAAAAGGCCTAGCCTTGCCTATGCCAGGACATGAAGTGAGCATAGAGTGCCATCCTAGGCAACGCACACTGTTGTAGGTTTGTGATTAACCCTGCTTAGTTCGGCTTGGCAGGGAGAACGCACGGCGCGAACATGGAACCCCGGAAAGCAAGGCCCAAGATACACTAGCTCTCCCGCAGCTCTTCTTCTTTGAAGTGTCAGAGCGAATGCCCAAAGCCTTGCTGTGAAGCAGCAGCGAAGGGCAGTTCGCGCCAGCTGAAAACCTCGGCGAACGTATAGCAGTAGCTGGTAAATCAGAGTCGGATCTGTAGGCTTCTGTGGCTGCTTGCCTTAGCCTAGTATTCGTAGGACGGTGGGAGAGCCCCGCATAGAGCGAAAGCCTCTTTGCCCGGACATCCCCTCTGGGAAGGCACAGCTTTCGTTGGGAAATCAGAGTCGCGTCTGAGGGATGCTGCTGCTGCTTCCCTGAGCTAGTCTCCCCTGCACGTTGTATTAAACCCGCATGGAACGAAATCCTTCTATGCCCAGGCATCCTCTCTGGGAAAGCATAGCATTCGTTGGGCAATCAGAGTCGGGTTTGTGGGAAGCTGCTGCTTCTTGCCTGAGCTACTCTGCTCAGGACAGTGCAAGATACCCGCATGGAGCGAAATTTTCGTTCACCTAGCATCCCCTCTGCCAGAGAGAGAAGCGTGGTTGCATCTCTGGAAAGGGCCTTAAGGAAAGGGACACGTCTGTCACCGTGCTCCCCAAGAGCAAGTCTGGGGAAGGTGCAGCACGCTGCCACGGGCAAAGAGAAGGAGCCGTTGGCTTTGTGTTCGGGAAACGGTCGCGATGCAGGAGAGTTGGCACTGGCAGGAACAGCGGGCCCGTTGTAAGACAAGTGTCACCAGCTACTTGTGAAAACAGAGTCGCGTCTGAGGGATGCTGCTGCTGCTTCCCTGATCTAGTCTCCACCGCACGTTGTAATAATCCCGCATGGAATGAAATCCTTCTATGCCCAGGCATCCTCTCTGTGAAAGCATAGCATTCGTTGGGCAATCAGAGTCGGGTTTGTGGGAAGCTGCTGCTTCTTGCCTGAGCTAGTCTGCTCAGGACAGTGCAAGTACCCGCATGGAGCGAAATTATATTTTACCTAGCATCCCCTCTGACAGAGAGAGAAGCGTGGTTGCACCTCTGGAAAGGGCCTTATGGAAAGGGGCACGTCTGTCACTGTGCTCCCCAAGAGCAAGTCTGGGGAAGGTGCAGCACGCTGCCACGGGCAAAGAGAAGGAGCCGTTGGCTTTGTGTTCGGGAAACGGTCGCGATGAAGGAGAGTTGGCACTGGCAGGAACAGCGGGCCCGTTGTAAGACAAGTGTCACCATCTACCTGTGCTGAGGGTCGGAGGCCTGGCTGCTAAGGTGACAGAAGAGTATGACTATGGCAGGCAGGTGTGCTCCACACTGAGGAAGGAGTCTGGGCAGAAGGCAGGCCTGTCCTGTGTCTCTGGTCCCAAGGGGACAGCGTCTCCTTGACCAACTGTGCCTCTGGCAGACTTGGGCTTGCCACCAAGCGCCATAGCTTCAACTCGCAGAAACAGCTCCCTGGACGAACGGGCAGTCCGATGGGGTCTTCCTCAAGATGTGACAACGTTGTTGGTGTCAGGAAGTGTGCCGGGGTAGCAGGGGGGACAGACCCAAACAGATCCCCAGCCCAGAAACGGGCCTGTGCAGGGTTCATGTCGACTCTCCTCTCCTGTGGGGAAGGCACTGGCTTAGTCCCCGATTCCACGCGAGATCTAGTGCAAAAGGCCTAGCCTTGCCTATGCCATTATATGAAGTGAGCATAGAGTGCCATCCTAGGCAACGCACACTGCTGTAGGTTTGTGATTGACCCTGCTTAGTTCGGCTTGGCAGGGAGAACGCACGGCGCGAACATGGAGCCCCGGAAAGCAAGGCCCAAGATACACTAGCTCTCCCGCAGCTCTTCTTCTTTGAAGTGTCAGAGCGAATGCCCAAAGCCTTGCTGTGAAGCAGCAGCGAAGGGCAGTTCGCGCCAGCTGAAAACCTCTGCGAACGTATAGCAGTAGCTGGTAAATCAGAGTCGGATCTGTAGGCTGCTGTGGCTGCTTGCCTTAGCCTAGTATTCATAGGACGGTGGGAGAGCCCCGCATAGAGCGAAAGCCTCTTTGCCCGGGCATCCCCTCTGGGAAGGCACAGCTTTCGTTGGGAAATCAGAGTCGCGTCTGAGGGATGCTGCTGCTGCTTCCCTGAGCTAGTCTCCCCTGCACGTTGTACTAAACCCGCATGGAACGAAATCCTTCTATGCCCAGGCATCCTCTCTTGGAAAGCATAGCATTCGTTGGGCAATCAGAGTCGGGTTTGTGGGAAGCTGCTGCTTCTTGCCTGAGCTACTCTGCTCAGGACAGTGCAAGATACCCGCATGGAGCGAAATTTTCTTTCACCTAGCATCCCCTCTGCCAGAGAGAGAAGCGTGGTTGCACCTCTGGAAAGGGCCTTAAGGAAAGGGACACGTCTGTCACCGTGCTCCCCAAGAGCAAGTCTGGGGAAGGTGCAGCACGCTGCCACGGGCAAAGAGGAGCCCTTGGCTTTGTGGTCGGGGCACGGTCGCGAAGCAGGAGAGATAGCACTGGCAGGATAAGCGGGCCTGTTGTAAGACAAGAGTCACCAGCTACTTGTGAAACAGAGTCGCGTCTGAGGTATACTGCTGCTGCTTCCCTGATCTAGTCTCCCCTGCACGTTGTAATAATCCCGCATGGATCGAAATCCTTCTATGCCCAGGCATCCTCTCTGGGAAAGCATAGCATTCGTTGGGCAATCAGAGTCGGGTTTGTGGGAAGCTGCTGCTTCTTGCCTGAGCTAGTCTGCTCAGGACAGTGCAAGATACCCGCATGGAGCGAAATTTTCTTTCACCTAGCATCACCTCTGCCAGAGAGAGAAGCGTGGTTGCACCTCTGGAAAGGGCCTTAAGGAAAGGGACACGTCTGTCACCGTGCTCCCTAAGAGCAAGTCTGGGGAAGGTGCATCACGCTGCCACGGGCAAAGAGAAGGAGCCGTTGGCTTTGTGTTCGGGAAACGGTCGCGATGAAGGAGAGTTGGCACTGGCAGGAACAGCGGGCCCGTTGTAAGACAAGTGTCACCATCTACCTGTGCTGAGGGTCGGAGGCCTGGCTGCTAAGGTGACAGAAGAGTATGACTATGGCAGGCAGGTGTGCTCCACACTGAGGAAGGAGTCTGGGCAGAAGGCAGGCCTGTCCTGTGTCTCTGGTCCCAAGGGGACAGCGTCTCCTTGACCACCTGTGCCTAGGGCAGACTTGGGCTTGCCACCAAGCGCCATAGCTTCAACTCGCAGAAACAGCTCCCTGGACGAACGGGCAGTCCGATGCCGTCTTCCTCCAAGATGTGACAACGTTGTTGGTGTCAGGAAGTGTGCCGGGGTAGGAGGGGGGACAGACCCAAACAGATCCCCAGCCCAGTGCACGGGCAGTGTGCAGGTTTCATGTCGACTCTCCTCTCCTGTGGGGAAGGCAGTGGCTTAGTCCCCGATTCCACACGAGCGCTAGTGCAAAAGGCCTAGCCTTGCCTATGACAGGACATGAAGTGAGCATAGAGTGCCATCCTAGGCAACACACGCTGCTGTTGGTTTTTGATTGTGCCTGCTTAGTTCAGTTGGTAAATCAGAGTCAGATCTGTAGGCTGCTGTGGCTGCTTGCCTTAGCCTAGTATTCGTAGGACGGTGGGAGAGCCCCGCATAGAGCGAAAGCCACTTTGCCCGGGCATCCCCTTTGGGAAGTCACAGCTTTCGTTGGGAAATCAGAGTCGCGTCTGAGGGATGCTGTTGCTGCTTGCCTGAGTTAGACTTCCCTGCAAATTGTAATAAACCCGCATGGAGCGAAATCATCTATGGCCAGGCCTCCTCTCTGAGAAAGCAGAGCATTCGTTGGGCAATCAGTGTCGGGTTTTTAGGAAGCTGCTGCTTCTTGCCTGAGCTATTCTGCTGAGGACAGTGCAAGATACCCGCATGGAGCGAAATTCCCTTTCACCTAGCATCCCCTCTGCCAGAGAGAGAAGCGTGGATGCACCTCTGGAAAGGGGCTTAAGGAAAGGGACACGTCTGTCATCGTGCTCCCCAAGAGCAAGTCTGGGGAAGGTGCAGCACGCTGCCACGGGCAAAGAGAAGGAGCCGTTGGCTTTGTGTTCGGGAAACGGTCGCGATGCAGGAGAGTTGGCCCTGGCAGGAACAGCGGGCCCGTTGTAAGACAAGTGTCACCATCTACCTGTGCTGAGGGACGGAGGCCTGGCTGCTAAGGTGACAGAAGAGTACGACTAGGGCAGGCACGCGTGCTCCACACTGAGGAAGGAGTCTGTGCAGAAGGCAGGCCGGTCCTGTGTCTCTGGTCCCAAGGGGACAGCGTCTCCTTGACCCCCTCTGCCTAGGGCAGACTTGGGCTTGCCACCAAGCGCCATAGCCGCAACTCGCAGAAACAGCTCCCTGGACGAACGGGCAGTCCGATGCCGTCTTCCTCCAAGATGTGACAACGTTGTAGGTGTCAGGAAGTGTGCCGGGGTAGCAGGGGGGACAGACCCAAACAGATCCCCATCCCCGTGCACGGGCAGTGTGCAGGGTTCATGTCGACTCTCCTCTCCTGTGGGGAAGGCACTGGCTTAGTCCCCGATTCCACGCGAGCGCTAGTGCAAAAGGCCTAGCCTTGCCTATGCCAGGACATGAAGTGAGCATAGAGTGCCATCCTAGGCAACGCACACTGCTGTAGGTTTGTGATTGACCCTGCTTAGTTCGGCTTGGCAGTGAGAACGCATGGCGCGAACATGGAGCCCCGGAAAGCAAGGCCCAAGATACACTAGCTCTCCCGCAGCTCTTCTTCTTTGAAGTCTCAGAGCGAATGCCCAAAGCCTTGCTGTGAAGCAGCAGCGAAGGGCAGTTCGCGCCAGCTGAATACCTCTGCTAACGTATAGCAGTAGCTGGTAAATCAGAGTCGTATCTGTAGGCTGCTGTGGCTGCTTGCCTAAGCCTAGTATTCGTAGGACGGTTGGAGAGCCCCGCATAGAGCGAAAGCCTCTTTGCCCGGGCATCCCCTCTGGGAAGGCACAGCTTTCGTTGGGAAATCAGAGTCGCATCTGAGGGATGCTGCTGCTGCTTCCCTTAGCTAGTCTCCCCTGCATGTTGTAATAAACCCGCATGGAACGAAATCCTTCTATGTCCAGGCATCCTCTCTGGGAAAGCATAGCATTCGTTGGGCAATCAGAGTCGGGGTTTTGGGAAGCTGCTGCTTCTTGCCTGAGCTACTCTGCTCAGGACAGTGCAAGATACCCGCATGGAGCGAAATTTTCTTTTACCTAGCATCCCCTCTGCCAGAGAGAGAAGCGTGGATGCAACTCTGGAAAGGGCCTTATGGAAAGGGACACGTCTGTCACCGTGCTCCCCAAGAGCAAGTCTGGGGAAGGTGCAGCACGCTGCCACGGGCAAAGAGAAGGAGCCGTTGGCTTTGTGTTCGGGAAAAGGTCGCGATGCAGGAGAGTTGGCACTGGCAGGAACAGCGGGCCCGTTGTAAGACAAGTGTCACCATCTACCTGTGCTGAAGGATGGAGGCCTGGCTGCTAAGGTGACAGTAGAGTAGGACTAGGGCAGGCACGCGTGCTCCACACTGAGGAAGGAGTCTGTGCAGAAGGCAGGCCGGTCCTGTGTCTCTGGTCCCAAGGGGACAGCGTCTCCTTGACCCCCTCTGCCTAGGGCAGACTTGGGCTTGCCACCAAGCGCCATAGCCGCAACTCGCAGAAACAGCTCCCTGGACGAACGGGCAGTCCGATGCCGTCTTCCTCCAAGATGTGACAACGTTGTTGGTGTCAGGAAGTGTGCCGGGGTAGGAGGGGGGACAGACCCAAACAGATCCCCATCCCCGTGCACGGGCAGTGTGCAGGGTTCATGTCGACTCTCCTCTCCTGTGGGGAAGGCACTGGCTTAGTCCCCGATTCCACGCGAGCTCTAGTGCAAAAGGCCTAGCCTTGCCTATGCCAGGACATGAAGTGAGCATAGAGTGCCATCCTAGGCAACGCACACTGCTGTAGGTTTGTGATTGACCCTGCTTAGTTAGGCTTGGCAGGGAGAACGCACGGCGCGAACATGGAGCCCCGGAAAGCAAGGCCCAAGATACACTAGCTCTCCCGCAGCTCTTCTTCTTTGAAGTGTCAGAGCGAATGCCCAAAGCCTTGCTGTGAAGCAGCAGCGAAGGGCAGTTCGCGCCAGCTGAAAACCTCGGCGAACGTATAGCAGTAGCTGGTAAATCAGAGTCGGATCTGTAGGCTGCTGTGGCTGCTTGCCTTAGCCTAGTATTCGTAGGACGGTGGGAGAGCCCCGCATAGAGCGAAAGCCTCTTTGCCCGGGCATCCCCTCTGGGAAGGCACAGCTTTCGTTGGGAAATCAGAGTCACATCTGAGGGATGCTGCTGCTGCTTCCCTGATCTAGTCTCCCCTGCACGTTGTAATAAACCCGCATGGAACGAAATCCTTCTATGCCCAGGCATCCGATCTGGGAAAGCATAGCATTCGTTGGGCAATCAGAGTCGGGTTTGTGGGAAGCTGCTGCTTCTTGCCTGAGCTACTCTGCTCAGGACAGTGCAAGATACCCGCATGGAGCGAAATATTCTTTCACCTAGCATCCCATATGCCAGAGAGAGAAGCGTGGTTGCACCTCTGGAAAGGGCCTTAAGGAAAGGGACACGTCTGTAACCGTGCTCCCCAAGAGCAAGTCTGGGGAAGGTGCAGCACGCTGCCACGGGCAAAGAGAAGGAGCCGTTGGCTCTGTGTTCGGGAAACTGTCACGATGCAGGAGAGTTGGCACTGGCAGGAACAGCGGGCCCGTTGTAAGACAAGTGTCACCAGCTACTTGTGAAAACAGAGTCGCGTCTGAGGGATGCTGCTGCTGCTTCCCTGATCTAGTCTCCCCTGCACGTTGTAATAATCCCGCCTGGAATGAAATCCTTCTATGCCCAGGCATCCTCTCTGGGAAAGCATAGCATTCGTTGGGCATTCAGAGTCGGGTTTGTGGGAAGCTGCTGCTTCTTGCCTGAGCTAGTCTGCTCAGGACAGTGCAAGATACCCGCATGGAGCGAAATTATCTTTTACCTAGCATCCCCTCTGCCAGAGAGAGAAGCGTGGTTGAACCTCTGGAAAGGGCCTTATGGAAAGGGACACGTCTGTCACTGTGCTCCCCAAGAGCAAGTCTGGGGAAGGTGCAGCACGCTGCCACGGGCAAAGAGAAGGAGCCGTTGGCTTTGTGTTCGGGAAACGGTCGCGATGAAGGAGAGTTGGCACTGGCAAGAACAGCGGGCCCGTTGTAAGACAAGTGTCACCATCTACCTGTGCTGAGGGTCGGAGGCCTGGCTGCTAAGGTGACAGAAGAGTATGACTATGGCAGGCAGGTGTGCTCCACACTGAGGAAGGAGTCTGGGCAGAAGGCAGGCCTGTCTTGTGTCTCTGGTCCCAAGGGGACAGCGTCTCCTTGACCACATGTGCATAGGGCAGACTTGGGCTTGCCACCAAGCGCCATAGCTTCAACTCGCAGAAACAGCTCCCTGGACGAACGGGCAGTCCGATGCCTTCTTACTCCAAGATGTGACAACGTTGTTGGTGTCAGGAAGTGTGCCGGGGTAGCAGGGGGGACAGACCCAAACAGATCCCCAGCCCAGTGCACGGGCAGTGTGCAGGGTTCATGTCGACTCTCCTCTCCTGTGGGGAAGGCACTGGCTTAGTCCCCGAATCCACACGAGCGCTAGTGCAAAAGGCCTAGCCTTGCCTATGCCAGGACATGAAGTGAGCATAGAGTGCCATCCTAGGCAACGCACGCTGCTGTTGGTTTTTGATTGTGCCTGCTTAGTTCAGTTGGTAAATCAGAGTCAGATCTGTAGGCTGCTGTGGCTGCTTGCCTTAGCCTAGTATTCGTAGGACGTTGGGAGAGCCCCGCATAGAGCGAAAGCCACTTTGCCCGGGCATCCCCTTTGGGAAGGCACAGCTTTCGTTGGGAAATCAGAGTCGCTTCTGAGGGATGCTGTTGCTGCTTGCCTGAGTTAGACTTCCCTGCAAATTGTAATAAACCCGCATGGAGCGAAATCATCTATGGCCAGACCTCCTCTCTGAGAAAGCAGAGCATTCGTTGGGCAATCAGTGTCGGGTTTTTAGGAAGCTGCTGCTTCTTGCCTGAGCTATCCTGCTGAGGACAGTGCAAGATACCCGCATGGAGCGAAATTCCCTTTCACCTAGCATCCCCTCTGCCAGAGAGAGAAGCGTGGTTGCACCTCTGGAAAGGGCCTTAAGGAAAGGGACACGTCTGTCACCGTGCTCCCCAAGAGCAAGTCTGGGGAAGGTGCAGCACGCTGCCACGGGCAAAGAGAAGGAGCCGTTGGCTTTGTGTTCGGGAAACGGTCGCGATGCAGGAGAGTTGGCACTGGCAGGAACAGCGGGCCCGTTGTAAGACAAGTGTCACCATCTACCTGTGCTGAGGGACGGAGGCCTGGCTGCTAAGGTGACAGAAGAGTACGACTAGGGCAGGCACGCGTGCTCCACACTGAGGAAGGAGTCTGTGCAGAAGGCAGGCCGGTCCTGTGTCTCTGGTCCCAAGGGGACAGCGTCTCCTTGACCCCCTCTGCCTAGGGCAGACTTGGGCTTGCCACCAAGCGCCATAGCCGCAACTCGCAGAAACAGCTCCCTGGACGAACGGGCAGTCCGATGCCGTCTTCCTCCAAGATGTGACAACGTTGTTGGTGTCAGGAAGTGTGCCGGGGTAGCAGGGGGGACAGACCCAAACAGATCCCCATCCCCGTGCACGGGCAGTGTGCAGGGTTCATGTCGACTCTCCTCTCCTGTGGGGAAGGCACTGGCTTAGTCCCCGATTCCACGCGAGCGCTAGTGCTAAAGGCCTAGCCTTGCCTATGCCAGGACATGAAGTGAGCATAGAGTGCCATCCTAGGCAACGCACACTGCTGTAGGTTTGTGATTGACCCTGCTTAGTTCGTCTTGGCTGGGAGAACGCACGGCGCGAACATGGAGCCCCGGAAAGCAAGGCCCAAGATACACTAGCTCTCCCGCAGCTCTTCTTCTTTGAAGTGTCAGAGCGAATGCCCAAAGCCTTGCTGTGAAGCAGCAGCGAAGGGCAGTTCGCGCCAGCTGAAAACCTCTGCGAACGTATAGCAGTAGCTGGTAAATCAGAGTCGGATCTGTAGGCTGCTGTGGCTGCTTGCCTTAGCCTAGTATTCGTAGGACGGTGGGAGAGCCCCGCATAGAGCGAAAGCCTCTTTGCCCGAGCATCCCCTCTGGGAAGGCACAGCTTTCGTTGGGAAATCAGAGTCGCGTCTGAGGGATGCTGCTGCTGCTTCCCTGAGCTAGTCTCCCCTGCACGTTGTAATAAACCCGCATGGAACGAAATCCTTCTATGCCCAGGCATCCTCTCTGGGAAAGCATAGCATTCGTTGGGCAATCAGAGTCGGGTTTGTGGGAAGCTGCTGCTTCTTGCCTGAGCTACTCTGCTCAGGACAGTGCAAGATACCCGCATGGAGCGAAATTTTCTTTCACCTAGCATCCCCTCTGCCAGAGAGAGAAGCGTGGTTGCACCTCTGGAAAGGGCCTTAAGGAAAGGGACACGTCTGTCACCGTGCTCCCCAAGAGCAAGTCTGGGGAAGGTGCAGCACGCTGCCACGGGCAAAGAGGAGCCCTTGGCTTTGTGGTCGGGGCACGGTCGCGAAGCAGGAGAGATGGCACTGGCAGGAACAGCCGGCCTGTTGTAAGACAAGAGTCACCAGCTACTTGTGAAAACAGAGTCGCGTCTGAGGTATGCTGCCGCTGCTTCCCTGATCTAGTCTCCCTTGCACGTTGTAATAATCCCGCATGGAACGAAATCCTTCTATGCCCAGGCATCCTCTGTGGGAAAGCATAGCATTCGTTGGGCAATCAGAGTCGGGTTTGTGGGAAGCTGCTGCTTCTTGCCTGAGCTACTCTGCTCAGGACAGTGCAAGATACCCGCATGGAGCGAAATTTTCTTTCACCTAGCATCCCCTCTGCCAGAGAGAGAAGCGTGGTTGCACCTCTGGAAAGGGCCTTAAGGAAAGGGACACGTCTGTCACCGTGCTCCCCAAGAGCAAGTCTGGGGAAGGTGCAGCACGCTGCCACGGGCAAAGAGAAGGAGCCGTTGGCTTTGTGTTCGGGAAACGGTCGCGATGCAGGAGACTTGGCACTGGCAGGAACAGCGGGCCCGTTGTAAGACAAGTGTCACCATCTACCTGTGCTGAGGGTCGGAGGCCTGGCTGCTAAGGTGACAGAAGAGTATGACTATGGCAGGCAGGTGTGCTCCACACTGAGGAAGGAGTCTGGGCAGAAGGCAGGCCTGTCCTGTGTCTCTGGTCCCAAGGGGACACCGTCTCCTTGACCACCTGTGCCTAGGGCAGACTTGGGCTTGCCACCAAGCGCCATAGCTTCAACTCGCAGAAACAGCTCCCTGGACGAACGGGCAGTCCGATGCCGTCTTCCTCCAAGATGTGACAACGTTGTTGGTGTCAGGAAGTGTGCCGGGGCAGCAGGGGGGACAGACCCAAACAGATCCCCAGCCCAGTGCACGGGCAGTGTGCAGGGTTCATGTCGACTCTCCTCTCCTGTGGGGAAGGCACTGGCTTAGTCCCCGATTCCACGAGAGTGCTAGTGCAAAAGGCCTAGCCTTGCCTATGCCAGGACATGAAGTGAGCATAGAGTGCCATCCTAGGCAACGCACGCTGCTGTTGGTTTTTGATTGTGCCTGCTTAGTTCAGTTGGTAAATCAGAGTCAGATCTGTAGGCTGCTGTGGCTGCTTGCCTTAGCCTAGTATTCGTAGGACGTTGGGAGAGCCCCGCATAGAGCGAAAGCCACTTTGCCCGGGCATCCCCTTTGGGAAGTCACAGCTTTCGTTGGGAAATCAGAGTCGCTTCTGAGGGATGCTGTTGCTGCTTGCCTGAGTTAGACTTCCCTGCAAATTGTAATAAACCCGCATGGAGCGAAATCATCTATGGCCAGGCCTCCTCTCTGAGAAAGCAGAGCATTCGTTGGGCAATCAGTGTCGGGTTTTTAGGAAGCTGCTGCTTCTTGCCTGAGCTATTCTGCTGAGGACAGTGCAAGATACCCGCATGGAGCGAAATTCCCTTTCACCTAGCATCCCCTCTGCCAGAGAGAGAAGCGTGGTTGCACCTCTGGAAAGGGGCTTAAGGAAAGGGACACGTCTGTCACCGTGCTCCCCAAGAGCAAGTCTGGGGAAGGTGCAGCACGCTGCCACGGGCAAAGAGAAGGAGCCGTTGGCTTTGTGTTCAGAAACGGTCGCGATGCAGGAGAGTTGGCACTGGCAGGAACAGTGGGCCCGTTGTAAGACAAGTGTCACCAGCTACTTGTGAAAACAGAGTCGCGTCTGAGGGATGCTGCTGCTGCTTCCCTGATCTAGTCTCCCCTGCACGTTGTCATAATCCCGCATGGAATGAAATCCTTCTACGCCCAGGCATCCTCTCTGGGAAAGCATAGCATTCGTTGGGCAATCAGAGTCGGGTTTGTGGGAAGCTGCTGCTTCTTGCCTGAGCTAGTCTGCTCAGGACAGTGCAAGATACCCGCATGGAGCGAAATTATCTTTTACCTAGCATCCCCTCTGCCAGAGAGAGAAGCGTGGTTGCACCTCTGGAAAGGGCCTTATGGAAAGGGACACGTCTGTCACTGTGCTCCCCAAGAGCAAGTCTGGGGAAGGTGCAGCACGCTGCCACGGGCAAAGAGAAGGAGCCGTTGGCTTTGTGTTCGGGAAACGTTCGCGATGCAGGAGAGTTGGCACTGGCAGGAACAGCGGGCCCGTTGTAAGACAAGTGTCACCATCTACCTGTGCTGAGGGTCGGAGGCCTGGCTGCTAAGGTGACAGAAGAGTATGACTATGGCAGGCAGGTGTGCTCCACACTGAGGAAGGAGTCTGGGCAGAAGGCAGGCCTGTCCTGTGTCTCTGGTCCCAAGGGGACAGCGTCTCCTTGACCACCTGTGCCTAGGGCAGACTTGGGCTTGCCACCAAGCGCCATAGCTTCAACTCGCAGAAACAGCTCCCTGGACGAACGGGCAGTCCGATGCTGTCTTCCTCAAGATGTGACAACGTTGTTGGTGTCAGGAAGTGTGCCGGGGTAGGAGGGGGGACAGACCCAAACAGATCCCCAGCCCAGTGCATGGGCAGTGTGCAGGGTTCATGTCGACTCTCCTCTCCTGTGGGGAAGGCACTGGCTTAGTCCCCGATTCCGCGCGAGCGCTAGTGCAAAAGGCCTAGCCTTGCCTATGCCAGGACATGAAGTGAGCATAGAGTGCCATCCTAGGCAACGCACGCTGCTGTTGGTTTTTGATTGTGCCTGCTTAGTTCAGTTGGTAAATCAGAGTCAGATCTGTAGGCTGCTGTGGCTGCTTGCCTTAGCCTAGTATTCGTAGGACGGTGGGAGAGCCCCGCATAGAGCGAAAGCCACTTTGCCCGGGCATCCCTTTTGGGAAGTCACAGCTTTCGTTGGGAAATCAGAGTCGCGTCTGAGGGATGCTGTTGCTGCTTGCCTGAGTTAGACTTCCCTGCAAATTGTAATAAACCCGCATGGAGCGAAATCATCTATGGCCAGGCCTCCTCTCTGAGAAAGCAGAGCTTCGTTGGGCAATCAGTGTCGGGTTTTTAGGAAGCTGCTGCTTCTTGCCTGAGCTATTCTGCTGAGGACAGTGCAAGATACCCGCATGGAGCGAAATTCCCTTTCACCTAGCATCCCCTCTGCCAGAGAGAGAAGCGTGGTTGCACCTCTGGAAAGGGCCTTAAGGAAAGGGACACGTCTGTCACCGTGCTCCCCAAGAGCAAGTCTGGGGAAGGTGCAGCACGCTGCCACGGGCAAAGAGAAGGAGCCGTTGGCTTTGTGTTCGGGAAACGGTCGCGATGCAGGAGAGTTGGCACTGGCAGGAACAGCGGGCCCGTTGTAAGACAAGTGTCACCATCTACCTGTGCTGAGGGATGGAGGCCTGGCTGCTAAGGTGACAGTAGAGTAGGACTAGGGCAGGCACGCGTGCTCCACACTGAGGAAGGAGTCTGTGCAGAAGGCAGGCCTGTCCTGTGTCTCTGGTCCCAAGGGGACAGCGTCTCCTTGACCCCCTCTGCCTAGGGCAGACTTGGGCTTGCCACCAAGCGCCATAGCCGCAACTCGCAGAAACAGCTCCCTGGACGAACGGGCAGTCCGATGCCGTCTTCCTCCAAGATGTGACAACGTTGTTGGTGTCAGGAAGTGTGCCGGGGTAGGAGGGGGGACAGACCCAAACAGATCCTCATCCCCGTGCACGGGCAGTGTGCAGGGTTCATGTCGACTCTCCTCTCCTGTGGGGAAGGCACTGGCTTAGTCCCCGATTCCACGCGAGCTCTAGTGCAAAAGGCCTAGCCTTGCCTATGCCAGGACATGAAGTGAGCATAGAGTGCCATCCTAGGCAACGCACACTGCTGTAGGTTTGTGATTGACCCTGCTTAGTTCGGCTTGGCAGGGAGAACGCACGGCGCGAACATGGAGCCCCGGAAAGCAAGGCCCAAGATACACTAGCTCTCCCGCAGCTCCTCTTCTTTGAAGTGTCAGAGCGAATGCCCAAAGCCTTGCTGTGAAGCAGCAGCGAAGGGCAGTTCGCGCCAGCTGAAAACCTCTGCGAACGTATAGCAGTAGCTGGTAAATCAGAGTCGGATCTGTAGGCTGCTGTGGCTGCTTGCCTTAGCCTAGTATTCGTAGGACGGTGGGAGAGCCCCGCATAGAGCGAAAGCCTCTTTGCCCGGGCATCCCCTCTGGGAAGGCACAGCTTTCGTTGGGAAATCAGAGTCGCGTCTGAGGGATGCTGCTGCTGCTTCCCTGAGCTAGTCTCCCCTGCACGTTGTAATAAACCCGCATGGAACGAAATCCTTCTATGCCCAGGCATCCTCTCTGGGAAAGCATAGCATTCGTTGGGCAATCAGAGTCGGGTTTGTGGGAAGCTGCTGCTTCTTGCCTGAGCTACTCTGCTCAGGACAGTGCAAGATACCCGCATGGAGCGAAATTTTCTTTCACCTAGCATCCCCTCTGCCAGAGAGAGAAGCGTGGTTGCACCTCTGGAAAGGGCCTTAAGGAAAGGGACACGTCTGTCACCGTGCTCCCCAAGAGCAAGTCTGGGGAAGGTGCAGCACGCTGCCACGGGCAAAGAGGAGCCCTTGGCTTTGTGGTCGGGGCACGGTCGCGAAGCAGGAGAGATGGCACTGGCAGGAACAGCCGGCCTGTTGTAAGACAAGAGTCACCAGCTACTTGTGAAAACAGAGTCGCGTCTGAGGTATGCTGCCGCTGCTTCCCTGATCTAGTCTCCCTTGCACGTTGTAATAATCCCGCATGGAACGAAATGCTTCTATGCCCAGGCATCCTCTGTGGGAAAGCATAGCATTCGTTGGGCAATCAGAGTCGGGTTTGTGGGAAGCTGCTGCTTCTTGCCTGAGCTACTCTGCTCAGGACAGTGCAAGATACCCGCATGGAGAGAAATTTTCTTTCACCTAGCATCCCCTCTGCCAGAGAGAGAAGCGTGGTTGCACCTCTGGAAAGGGGCTTAAGGAAAGGGACACGTCTGTCACCGTGCTCCCCAAGAGCAAGTCTGGGGAAGGTGCAGCACGCTGCCACGGGCAAAGAGAAGGAGCCGTTGGCTTTGTGTTCGGGAAACGGTCGCGATGCAGGAGAGTTGGTACTGGCAGGAACAGCGGGCCCGTTGTAAGACAAGTGTCACCATCTACCTGTGCTGAGGGACGGAGGCCTGGCTGCTAAGGTGACAGAAGAGTACGACTAGGGCAGGCACGCGTGCTCCACACTGAGGAAGGAGTCTGTGCAGAAGGCAGGCCTGTCCTGTGTCTCTGGTCCCAAGGGGACAGCGTCTCCTTGACCCCCTCTGACTAGGGCAGACTTGGGCTTGCCACCAAGCGCCATAGCCGCAACTCGCAGAAACAGCTCCCTGGACGAACGGGCAGTCCGATGCCGTCTTCCTCCAAGATGTGACAACGTTGTTGGTGTCAGGAAGTGTGCCGGGGTAGCAGGGGGGACAGACCCAAACAGATCCCCATCCCCGTACACGGGCAGTGTGCAGGGTTCATGTCGACTCTCCTCTCCTGTGGGGAAGGCACTGGCTTAGTCCCCGATTGCACGCGAGTGCTAGTGCAAAAGGCCTAGCCTTGCCTATGCCAGGACATGAAGTGAGCATAGAGTGCCATCCTAGGCAACGCACACTCTTGTAGGTTTGTGATTGACCCTGCTTAGTTCGGCTTGGCAGGGAGAACGCACGGCGCGAACATGGAACCCCGGAAAGCAAGGCCCAAGATACACTAGCTCTCCCGCAGCTCTTCTTCTTTGAAGTGTCAGAGCGAATGCCCAAAGCCTTGCTGTGAAGCAGCAGCGAAGGGCAGTTCGCGCCAGCTGAAAACCTCTGCGAACGTATAGCAGTAGCTGGTAAATCAGAGTCGGATCTGTAGGCTTCTGTGGCTGCTTGCCTTAGCCTAGTATTCGTAGGACGGTGGGAGAGCCCCGCATAGAGCGAAAGCCTCTTTGCCCGGGCATCCCCTCTGGGAAGGCACAGCTTTCGTTGGGAAATCAGAGTCGCGTCTGAGGGATGCTGCTGCTGCTTCCCTGAGCTAGTCTCCCCTGCACGTTGTATTAAACCCGCATGGAACGAAATCCTTCTATGCCCAGGCATCCTCTCTGGGAAAGCATAGCATTCGTTGGGCAATCAGAGTCGGGTTTGTGGGAAGCTGCTGCTTCTTGCCTGAGCTACTCTGCTCAGGACAGTGCAAGATACCCGCATGGAGCGAAATTTTCTTTCACCTAGCATCCCCTCTGCCAGAGAGAGAAGCGTGGTTGCACCTCTGGAAAGGGCCTTAAGGAAAGGGACACGTCTGTCACCGTGCTCCCCAAGAGCAAGTCTGGGGAAGGTGCAGCACGCTGCCACGGGCAAAGAGAAGGAGCCGTTGGCTTTGTGTTCGGGAAACGTTCGCGATGCAGGAGAGTTGGCACTGGCAGGAACAGCGGGCCCGTTGTAAGACAAGTGTCACCAGCTACTTGTGAAAACAGAGTCGCGTCTGAGGGATGCTGCTGCTGCTTCCCTGATCTAGTCTCCCCCGCACGTTGTAATAATCCCGCATGGAATGAAATCCTTCTATGCCCAGGCATCCTCTCTGTGAAAGCATTGCATTCGTTGGGCAATCAGAGTCGGGTTTGTGGGAAGCTGCTGCTTCTTGCCTGAGCTAGTCTGCTCAGGACAGTGCAAGATACCCGCATGGAGAGAAATTATCTTTTACCTAGCATCCCCTCTGACAGAGAGAGAAGCGTGGTTGCACCTCTGGAAAGGGCCTTATGGAAAGGGGCACGTCTGTCACTGTGCTCCCCAAGAGCAAGTCTGGGGAAGGTGCAGCACGCTGCCACGGGCAAAGAGAAGGAGCCGTTGGCTTTGTGTTCGGGAAACGGTCGCGATGAAGGAGAGTTGGCACTGGCAGGAACAGCGGGCCCGTTGTAAGACAAGTGTCACCATCTACCTGTGCTGAGGGTCGGAGGCCTGGCTGCTAAGTTGACAGAAGAGTATGACTATGGCAGGCAGGTGTGCTCCACACTGAGGAAGGAGTCTGGGCAGAAGGCAGGCCTGTCCTGTGTCTCTGGTCCCAAGGGGACAGCGTCTCCTTGACCAACTGTGCCTCTGGCAGACTTGGGCTTGCCACCAAGCGCCATAGCTTCAACTCGCAGAAACAGCTCCCTGGACGAACGGGCAGTCTGATGGGGTCTTCCTCAAGATGAGACAACGTTGTTGGTGTCAGGAAGTGTTCCGGGGTAGGAGGGGGGACAGACCCAAACAGATCCCCAGGCAAGTGCACGGGCAGTGTGCAGGGTTCATGTCGACTCTCCTCTCCTGTGGCGAAGGCACTGGCTTAGTCCCCGATTCCACGCGAGCTCTAGTG
The DNA here is from genome assembly GCF_020171115.1 of Neogale vison. Lineage (NCBI taxonomy): Eukaryota > Metazoa > Chordata > Mammalia > Carnivora > Mustelidae > Neogale > Neogale vison. Next base: position 218,642,737 of record NC_058101.1, read on the forward strand.
CAAAAGGCCTAGCCTTGCCTATGCCAGGACATGAATGAGCATAGAGTGCCATCCTAGGCAACGCACGCTGCTGTTGGTTTTTGATTGTGCCTGCTTAGTTCAGTTGGTAAATCAGAGTCAGATCTGTAGGCTGCTGTGACTGCTTGCCTTAGCCTAGTATTCGTAGGACGGTGGGAGAGCCCCGCATAGAGCGAAAGCCACTTTGCCCGGGCATCCCCTTTGGGAAGTCACAGCTTTTGTTGGGAAATCAGAGTCGCGTCTGAGGGATGCTGTTGCTGCTTGCCTGAGTTAGACTTCCCTGCAAATTGTAATAAACCCGCATGGAGCGAAATCATCTATGGCCAGGCCTCCTCTCTGAGAAAGCAGAGCATTCGTTGGGCAATCAGTGTCGGGTTTTTAGGAAGCTGCTGCTTCTTGCCTGAGCTATTCTGCTGAGGACAGTGCAAGATACCCGCATGGAGCGAAATTCCCTTTCACCTAGCATCCCCTCTGCCAGAGAGAGAAGCGTGGTTGCACCTCTGGAAAGGGCCTTAAGGAAAGGGACACGTCTGTCACCGTGCTCCCCAAGAGCAAGTCTGGGGAAGGTGCAGCACGCTGCCACGGGCAAAGAGAAGGAGCCGTTGGCTTTGTGTTCGGGAAACGGTCGCGATGCAGGAGAGTTGGCACTGGCAGGAACAGCGGGCCCGTTGTAAGACAAGTGTCACCATCTACCTGTGCTGAGGGACGGAGGCCTGGCTGCTAAGGTGACAGAAGAGTACGACTAGGGCAGGCACGCGTGCTCCACACTGAGGAAGGAGTCTGTGCAGAAGGCAGGCCGGTCCTGTGTCTCTGGTCCCAAGGGGACAGCGTCTCCTTGACCCCCTCTGCCTAGGGCAGACTTGGGCTTGCCACCAAGCGCCATAGCCGCAACTCGCAGAAACAGCTCCCTGGACGAACGGGCAGTCCGATGCCGTCTTCCTCCAAGATGTGACAACGTTGTTGGTGTCAGGAAGTGTGCCGGGGTAGCAGGGGGGACAGACCCAAACAGATCCCCATCCCCGTGCACGGGCAGTGTGCAGGGTTCATGTCGACTCTCCTCTCCTGTGGGGAAGGCACTGGCTTAGTCCCCGATTCCACGCGAGCGCTAGTGCTAAAGGCCTAGCCTTGCCTATGCCAGGACATGAAGTGAGCATAGAGTGCCATCCTAGGCAACGCACACTGCTGTAGGTTTGTGATTGACCCTGCTTAGTTCGTCTTGGCTGGGAGAACGCACGGCGCGAACATGGAGCCCCGGAAAGCAAGGCCCAAGATACACTAGCTCTCCCGCAGCTCTTCTTCTTTGAAGTGTCAGAGCGAATGCCCAAAGCCTTGCTGTGAAGCAGCAGCGAAGGGCAGTTCGCGCCAGCTGAAAACCTCTGCGAACGTATAGCAGTAGCTGGTAAATCAGAGTCGGATCTGTAGGCTGCTGTGGCTGCTTGCCTTAGCCTAGTATTCGTAGGACGGTGGGAGAGCCCCGCATAGAGCGAAAGCCTCTTTGCCCGGGCATCCCCTCTGGGAAGGCACAGCTTTCGTTGGGAAATCAGAGTCGCGTCTGAGGGATGCTGCTGCTGCTTCCCTGAGCTAGTCTCCCCTGCACGTTGTAATAAACCCGCATGGAACGAAATCCTTCTATGCCCAGGCATCCTCTCTGGGAAAGCATAGCATTCGTTGGGCAATCAGAGTCGGGTTTGTGGGAAGCTGCTGCTTCTTGCCTGAGCTACTCTGCTCAGGACAGTGCAAGATACCCGCATGGAGCGAAATTTTCTTTCACCTAGCATCCCCTCTGCCAGAGAGAGAAGCGTGGTTGCACCTCTGGAAAGGGCCTTAAGGAAAGGGACACGTCTGTCACCGTGCTCCCCAAGAGCAAGTCTGGGGAAGGTGCAGCACGCTGCCACGGGCAAAGAGGAGCCCTTGGCTTTGTGGTCGGGGCACGGTCGCGAAGCAGGAGAGATGGCACTGGCAGGAACAGCCGGCCTGTTGTAAGACAAGAGTCACCAGCTACTTGTGAAAACAGAGTCGCGTCTGAGGTATGCTGCCGCTGCTTCCCTGATCTAGTCTCCCTTGCACGTTGTAATAATCCCGCATGGAACGAAATGCTTCTATGCCCAGGCATCCTCTGTGGGAAAGCATAGCATTCGTTGGGCAATCAGAGTCGGGTTTGTGGGAAGCTGCTGCTTCTTGCCTGAGCTACTCTGCTCAGGACAGTGCAAGATACCCGCATGGAGCGAAATTTTCTTTCACCTAGCATCCCCTCTGCCAGAGAGAGAAGCGTGGTTGCACCTCTGGAAAGGGCCTTAAGGAAAGGGACACGTCTGTCACCGTGCTCCCCAAGAGCAAGTCTGGGGAAGGTGCAGCACGCTGCCACGGGCAAAGAGAAGGAGCCGTTGGCTTTGTGTTCGGGAAACGGTCGCGATGCAGGAGAGTTGGCACTGGCAGGAACAGCGGGCCCGTTGTAAGACAAGTGTCACCATCTACCTGTGCTGAGGGTCGGAGGCCTGGCTGCTAAGGTGACAGAAGAGTATGACTATGGCAGGCAGGTGTGCTCCACACTGAGGAAGGAGTCTGGGCAGAAGGCAGGCCTGTCCTGTGTCTCTGGTCCCAAGGGGACACCGTCTCCTTGACCACCTGTGCCTAGGGCAGACTTGGGCTTGCCACCAAGCGCCATAGCTTCAACTCGCAGAAACAGCTCCCTGGACGAACGGGCAGTCCGATGCCGTCTTCCTCCAAGATGTGACAACGTTGTTGGTGTCAGGAAGTGTGCCGGGGCAGCAGGGGGGACAGACCCAAACAGATCCCCAGCCCAGTGCACGGGCAGTGTGCAGGGTTCATGTCGACTCTCCTCTCCTGTGGGGAAGGCACTGGCTTAGTCCCCGATTCCACGAGAGTGCTAGTGCAAAAGGCCTAGCCTTGCCTATGCCAGGACATGAAGTGAGCATAGAGTGCCATCCTAGGCAACGCACGCTGCTGTTGGTTTTTTATTGTGCCTGCTTAGTTCAGTTGGTAAATCAGAGTCAGATCTGTAGGCTGCTGTGGCTGCTTGCCTTAGCCTAGTATTCGTAGGACGTTGGGAGAGCCCCGCATAGAGCGAAAGCCACTTTGCCCGGGCATCCCCTTTGGGAAGTCACAGCTTTCGTTGGGAAATCAGAGTCGCTTCTGAGGGATGCTGTTGCTGCTTGCCTGAGTTAGACTTCCCTGCAAATTGTAATAAACCCGCATGGAGCGAAATCATCTATGGCCAGGCCTCCTCTCTGAGAAAGCAGAGCATTCGTTGGGCAATCAGTGTCGGGTTTTTAGGAAGCTGCTGCTTCTTGCCTGAGCTATTCTGCTGAGGACAGTGCAAGATACCCGCATGGAGCGAAATTCCCTTTCACCTAGCATCCCCTCTGCCAGAGAGAGAAGCGTGGTTGCACCTCTGGAAAGGGGCTTAAGGAAAGGGACACGTCTGTCACCGTGCTCCCCAAGAGCAAGTCTGGGGAAGGTGCAGCACGCTGCCACGGGCAAAGAGAAGGAGCCGTTGGCTTTGTGTTCAGAAACGGTCGCGATGCAGGAGAGTTGGCACTGGCAGGAACAGTGGGCCCGTTGTAAGACAAGTGTCACCAGCTACTTGTGAAAACAGAGTCGCGTCTGAGGGATGCTGCTGCTGCTTCCCTGATCTAGTCTCCCCTGCACGTTGTCATAATCCCGCATGGAATGAAATCCTTCTACGCCCAGGCATCCTCTCTGGGAAAGCATAGCATTCGTTGGGCAATCAGAGTCGGGTTTGTGGGAAGCTGCTGCTTCTTGCCTGAGCTAGTCTGCTCAGGACAGTGCAAGATACCCGCATGGAGCGAAATTATCTTTTACCTAGCATCCCCTCTGCCAGAGAGAGAAGCGTGGTTGCACCTCTGGAAAGGGCCTTATGGAAAGGGACACGTCTGTCACTGTGCTCCCCAAGAGCAAGTCTGGGGAAGGTGCAGCACGCTGCCACGGGCAAAGAGAAGGAGCCGTTGGCTTTGTGTTCGGGAAACGTTCGCGATGCAGGAGAGTTGGCACTGGCAGGAACAGCGGGCCCGTTGTAAGACAAGTGTCACCATCTACCTGTGCTGAGGGTCGGAGGCCTGGCTGCTAAGGTGACAGAAGAGTATGACTATGGCAGGCAGGTGTGCTCCACACTGAGGAAGGAGTCTGGGCAGAAGGCAGGCCTGTCCTGTGTCTCTGGTCCCAAGGGGACAGCGTCTCCTTGACCACCTGTGCCTAGGGCAGACTTGGGCTTGCCACCAAGCGCCATAGCTTCAACTCGCAGAAACAGCTCCCTGGACGAACGGGCAGTCCGATGCTGTCTTCCTCAAGATGTGACAACGTTGTTGGTGTCAGGAAGTGTGCCGGGGTAGGAGGGGGGACAGACCCAAACAGATCCCCAGCCCAGTGCATGGGCAGTGTGCAGGGTTCATGTCGACTCTCCTCTCCTGTGGGGAAGGCACTGGCTTAGTCCCCGATTCCGCGCGAGCGCTAGTGCAAAAGGCCTAGCCTTGCCTATGCCAGGACATGAAGTGAGCATAGAGTGCCATCCTAGGCAACGCACGCTGCTGTTGGTTTTTGATTGTGCCTGCTTAGTTCAGTTGGTAAATCAGAGTCAGATCTGTAGGCTGCTGTGGCTGCTTGCCTTAGCCTAGTATTCGTAGGACGGTGGGAGAGCCCCGCATAGAGCGAAAGCCACTTTGCCCGGGCATCCCTTTTGGGAAGTCACAGCTTTCGTTGGGAAATCAGAGTCGCGTCTGAGGGATGCTGTTGCTGCTTGCCTGAGTTAGACTTCCCTGCAAATTGTAATAAACCCGCATGGAGCGAAATCATCTATGGCCAGGCCTCCTCTCTGAGAAAGCAGAGCTTCGTTGGGCAATCAGTGTCGGGTTTTTAGGAAGCTGCTGCTTCTTGCCTGAGCTATTCTGCTGAGGACAGTGCAAGATACCCGCATGGAGCGAAATTCCCTTTCACCTAGCATCCCCTCTGCCAGAGAGAGAAGCGTGGTTGCACCTCTGGAAAGGGCCTTAAGGAAAGGGACACGTCTGTCACCGTGCTCCCCAAGAGCAAGTCTGGGGAAGGTGCAGCACGCTGCCACGGGCAAAGAGAAGGAGCCGTTGGCTTTGTGTTCGGGAAACGGTCGCGATGCAGGAGAGTTGGCACTGGCAGGAACAGCGGGCCCGTTGTAAGACAAGTGTCACCATCTACCTGTGCTGAGGGATGGAGGCCTGGCTGCTAAGGTGACAGTAGAGTAGGACTAGGGCAGGCACGCGTGCTCCACACTGAGGAAGGAGTCTGTGCAGAAGGCAGGCCTGTCCTGTGTCTCTGGTCCCAAGGGGACAGCGTCTCCTTGACCCCCTCTGCCTAGGGCAGACTTGGGCTTGCCACCAAGCGCCATAGCCGCAACTCGCAGAAACAGCTCCCTGGACGAACGGGCAGTCCGATGCCGTCTTCCTCCAAGATGTGACAACGTTGTTGGTGTCAGGAAGTGTGCCGGGGTAGGAGGGGGGACAGACCCAAACAGATCCTCATCCCCGTGCACGGGCAGTGTGCAGGGTTCATGTCGACTCTCCTCTCCTGTGGGGAAGGCACTGGCTTAGTCCCCGATTCCACGCGAGCTCTAGTGCAAAAGGCCTAGCCTTGCCTATGCCAGGACATGAAGTGAGCATAGAGTGCCATCCTAGGCAACGCACACTGCTGTAGGTTTGTGATTGACCCTGCTTAGTTCGGCTTGGCAGGGAGAACGCACGGCGCGAACATGGAGCCCCGGAAAGCAAGGCCCAAGATACACTAGCTCTCCCGCAGCTCCTCTTCTTTGAAGTGTCAGAGCGAATGCCCAAAGCCTTGCTGTGAAGCAGCAGCGAAGGGCAGTTCGCGCCAGCTGAAAACCTCTGCGAACGTATAGCAGTAGCTGGTAAATCAGAGTCGGATCTGTAGGCTGCTGTGGCTGCTTGCCTTAGCCTAGTATTCGTAGGACGGTGGGAGAGCCCCGCATAGAGCGAAAGCCTCTTTGCCCGGGCATCCCCTCTGGGAAGGCACAGCTTTCGTTGGGAAATCAGAGTCGCGTCTGAGGGATGCTGCTGCTGCTTCCCTGAGCTAGTCTCCCCTGCACGTTGTAATAAACCCGCATGGAACGAAATCCTTCTATGCCCAGGCATCCTCTCTGGGAAAGCATAGCATTCGTTGGGCAATCAGAGTCGGGTTTGTGGGAAGCTGCTGCTTCTTGCCTGAGCTACTCTGCTCAGGACAGTGCAAGATACCCGCATGGAGCGAAATTTTCTTTCACCTAGCATCCCCTCTGCCAGAGAGAGAAGCGTGGTTGCACCTCTGGAAAGGGCCTTAAGGAAAGGGACACGTCTGTCACCGTGCTCCCCAAGAGCAAGTCTGGGGAAGGTGCAGCACGCTGCCACGGGCAAAGAGGAGCCCTTGGCTTTGTGGTCGGGGCACGGTCGCGAAGCAGGAGAGATGGCACTGGCAGGAACAGCCGGCCTGTTGTAAGACAAGAGTCACCAGCTACTTGTGAAAACAGAGTCGCGTCTGAGGTATGCTGCCGCTGCTTCCCTGATCTAGTCTCCCTTGCACGTTGTAATAATCCCGCATGGAACGAAATGCTTCTATGCCCAGGCATCCTCTGTGGGAAAGCATAGCATTCGTTGGGCAATCAGAGTCGGGTTTGTGGGAAGCTGCTGCTTCTTGCCTGAGCTACTCTGCTCAGGACAGTGCAAGATACCCGCATGGAGAGAAATTTTCTTTCACCTAGCATCCCCTCTGCCAGAGAGAGAAGCGTGGTTGCACCTCTGGAAAGGGGCTTAAGGAAAGGGACACGTCTGTCACCGTGCTCCCCAAGAGCAAGTCTGGGGAAGGTGCAGCACGCTGCCACGGGCAAAGAGAAGGAGCCGTTGGCTTTGTGTTCGGGAAACGGTCGCGATGCAGGAGAGTTGGTACTGGCAGGAACAGCGGGCCCGTTGTAAGACAAGTGTCACCATCTACCTGTGCTGAGGGACGGAGGCCTGGCTGCTAAGGTGACAGAAGAGTACGACTAGGGCAGGCACGCGTGCTCCACACTGAGGAAGGAGTCTGTGCAGAAGGCAGGCCTGTCCTGTGTCTCTGGTCCCAAGGGGACAGCGTCTCCTTGACCCCCTCTGCCTAGGGCAGACTTGGGCTTGCCACCAAGCGCCATAGCCGCAACTCGCAGAAACAGCTCCCTGGACGAACGGGCAGTCCGATGCCGTCTTCCTCCAAGATGTGACAACGTTGTTGGTGTCAGGAAGTGTGCCGGGGTAGCAGGGGGGACAGACCCAAACAGATCCCCATCCCCGTACACGGGCAGTGTGCAGGGTTCATGTCGACTCTCCTCTCCTGTGGGGAAGGCACTGGCTTAGTCCCCGATTGCACGCGAGTGCTAGTGCAAAAGGCCTAGCCTTGCCTATGCCAGGACATGAAGTGAGCATAGAGTGCCATCCTAGGCAACGCACACTCTTGTAGGTTTGTGATTGACCCTGCTTAGTTCGGCTTGGCAGGGAGAACGCACGGCGCGAACATGGAACCCCGGAAAGCAAGGCCCAAGATACACTAGCTCTCCCGCAGCTCTTCTTCTTTGAAGTGTCAGAGCGAATGCCCAAAGCCTTGCTGTGAAGCAGCAGCGAAGGGCAGTTCGCGCCAGCTGAAAACCTCTGCGAACGTATAGCAGTAGCTGGTAAATCAGAGTCGGATCTGTAGGCTTCTGTGGCTGCTTGCCTTAGCCTAGTATTCGTAGGACGGTGGGAGAGCCCCGCATAGAGCGAAAGCCTCTTTGCCCGGGCATCCCCTCTGGGAAGGCACAGCTTTCGTTGGGAAATCAGAGTCGCGTCTGAGGGATGCTGCTGCTGCTTCCCTGAGCTAGTCTCCCCTGCACGTTGTATTAAACCCGCATGGAACGAAATCCTTCTATGCCCAGGCATCCTCTCTGGGAAAGCATAGCATTCGTTGGGCAATCAGAGTCGGGTTTGTGGGAAGCTGCTGCTTCTTGCCTGAGCTACTCTGCTCAGGACAGTGCAAGATACCCGCATGGAGCGAAATTTTCTTTCACCTAGCATCCCCTCTGCCAGAGAGAGAAGCGTGGTTGCACCTCTGGAAAGGGCCTTAAGGAAAGGGACACGTCTGTCACCGTGCTCCCCAAGAGCAAGTCTGGGGAAGGTGCAGCACGCTGCCACGGGCAAAGAGAAGGAGCCGTTGGCTTTGTGTTCGGGAAACGTTCGCGATGCAGGAGAGTTGGCACTGGCAGGAACAGCGGGCCCGTTGTAAGACAAGTGTCACCAGCTACTTGTGAAAACAGAGTCGCGTCTGAGGGATGCTGCTGCTGCTTCCCTGATCTAGTCTCCCCCGCACGTTGTAATAATCCCGCATGGAATGAAATCATTCTATGCCCAGGCATCCTCTCTGTGAAAGCATTGCATTCGTTGGGCAATCAGAGTCGGGTTTGTGGGAAGCTGCTGCTTCTTGCCTGAGCTAGTCTGCTCAGGACAGTGCAAGATACCCGCATGGAGAGAAATTATCTTTTACCTAGCATCCCCTCTGCCAGAGAGAGAAGCGTGGTTGCACCTCTGGAAAGGGCCTTATGGAAAGGGGCACGTCTGTCACTGTGCTCCCCAAGAGCAAGTCTGGGGAAGGTGCAGCACGCTGCCACGGGCAAAGAGAAGGAGCCGTTGGCTTTGTGTTCGGGAAACGGTCGCGATGAAGGAGAGTTGGCACTGGCAGGAACAGCGGGCCCGTTGTAAGACAAGTGTCACCATCTACCTGTGCTGAGGGTCGGAGGCCTGGCTGCTAAGTTGACAGAAGAGTATGACTATGGCAGGCAGGTGTGCTCCACACTGAGGAAGGAGTCTGGGCAGAAGGCAGGCCTGTCCTGTGTCTCTGGTCCCAAGGGGACAGCGTCTCCTTGACCAACTGTGCCTCTGGCAGACTTGGGCTTGCCACCAAGCGCCATAGCTTCAACTCGCAGAAACAGCTCCCTGGACGAACGGGCAGTCCGATGGGGTCTTCCTCAAGATGAGACAACGTTGTTGGTGTCAGGAAGTGTTCCGGGGTAGGAGGGGGGACAGACCCAAACAGATCCCCAGGCAAGTGCACGGGCAGTGTGCAGGGTTCATGTCGACTCTCCTCTCCTGTGGCGAAGGCACTGGCTTAGTCCCCGATTCCACGCGAGCTCTAGTGCAAAAGGCCTAGCCTTGCCTATGCCAGGACATGAATGAGCATAGAGTGCCATCCTAGGCAACGCACGCTGCTGTTGGTTTTTGATTGTGCCTGCTTAGTTCAGTTGGTAAATCAGAGTCAGATCTGTAGGCTGCTGTGACTGCTTGCCTTAGCCTAGTATTCGTAGGACGGTGGGAGAGCCCCGCATAGAGCGAAAGCCACTTTGCCCGGGCATCCCCTTTGGGAAGTCACAGCTTTCGTTGGGAAATCAGAGTCGCGTCTGAGGGATGCTGTTGCTGCTTGCCTGAGTTAGACTTCCCTGCAAATTGTAATAAACCCGCATGGAGCGAAATCATCTATGGCCAGGCCTCCTCTCTGAGAAAGCAGAGCATTCGTTGGGCAATCAGTGTCGGGTTTTTAGGAAGCTGCTGCTTCTTGCCTGAGCTATTCTGCTGAGGACAGTGCAAGATACCCGCATGGAGCGAAATTCCCTTTCACCTAGCATCCCCTCTGCCAGAGAGAGAAGCGTGGTTGCACCTCTGGAAAGGGGCTTAAGGAAAGGGACACGTCTGTCACCGTGCTCCCCAAGAGCAAGTCTGGGGAAGGTGCAGCACGCTGCCACGGGCAAAGAGAAGGAGCCGTTGTCTTTGTGTTCGGGAAACGGTCGCCATGAAGGAGAGTTGGCACTGGCAGGAACAGCGGGCCCGTTGTAAGACAAGTGTCACCATCTACCTGTGCTGAGGTACGGAGGCCTGGCTGCTAAGGTGACAGAAGAGGGCGACTAGGGCAGGCACTCGTGCTCCACACTAAGGAAGGAGTCTGTGCAGAAGGCAGGCCGGTCCTGTGTCTCTGGTCCCAAGGGGACAGCGTCTCCTTGACCCCCTCTGCCTAGGGCAGACTTGGGCTTGCCACCAAGCGCCATAGCCGCAACTCGCAGAAACAGCTCCCTGGATGAACGGGCAGTCCGATGCCGTCTTCCTCCAAGATGTGACAACGTTGTAGGTGTCAGGAAGTGTGCCGGGGTAGGAGGGGGGACAGACCCAAACATATCCCCATCCCCGTGCACGGGCAGTGTGCAGGGTTCATGTCGACTCTCCTCTCCTGTGGGGAAGGCACTGGCTTAGTCCCCGATTCCACGCGAGCTCTAGTGCAAAAGGCCTAGCCTTTCCTATGCCATTACATGAAGTGAGCATAGAGTGCCATCCTAGGCAACGCACACTGCTGTAGGTTTGTGATTGACCCTGCTTAGTTCGGCTTGGCAGGGAGAACGCACGGCGCGAACATGGAGCCCCGGAAAGCAAGGCCCAAGATACACTAGCTCTCCCGCAGCTCTTCTTCTTTGAAGTGTCAGAGCGAATGCCCAAAGCCTTGCTGTGAAGCAGCAGCGAAGGGCAGTTCGCGCCAGCTGAAAACCTCTGCGAACGTATAGCAGTAGCTGGTAAATCAGAGTCGGATCTGTAGGCTGCTGTGGCTGCTTGCCTTAGCCTAGTATTCATAGGACGGTGGGAGAGCCCCGCATAGAGCGAAAGCCTCTTTGCCCGGGCATCCCCTCTGGGAAGGCACAGCTTTCGTTGGGAAATCAGAGTCGCGTCTGAGGGATGCTGCTGCTGCTTCCCTGAGCTAGTCTCCCTGCACGTTGTACTAAACCCGCATGGAACGAAATCCTTCTATGCCCAGGCATCCTCTCTGGGAAAGCATAGCATTCGTTGGGCAATCAGAGTCGGGTTTGTGGGAAGCTGCTGCTTCTTGCCTGAGCTACTCTGCTCAGGACAGTGCAAGATACCCGCATGGAGCGAAATTTTCTTTCACCTAGCATCCCCTCTGCCAGAGAGAGAAGCGTGGTTGCACCTCTGGAAAGGGCCTTAAGGAAAGGGACACGTCTGTCACCGTGCTCCCCAAGAGCAAGTCTGGGGAAGGTGCAGCACGCTGCCACGGGCAAAGAGGAGCCCTTGGCTTTGTGGTCGGGGCACGGTCGCGAAGCAGGAGAGATAGCACTGGCAGGATAAACGGGCCTGTTGTAAGACAAGAGTCACCAGCTACTTGTGAAACAGAGTCGCGTCTGAGGTATACTGCTGCTGCTTCCCTGATCTAGTCTCCCCTGCACGTTGTAATAATCCCGCATGGATCGAAATCCTTCTATGCCCAGGCATCCTCTCTGGGAAAGCATAGCATTCGTTGGGCAATCAGAGTCGGGTTTGTGGGAAGCTGCTGCTTCTTGCCTGAGCTACTCTGCTCAGGACAGTGCAAGATACCCGCATGGAGCGAAATTTTCTTTCACCTAGCATCCCCTCTGCCAGAGAGAGAAGCGTGGTTGCACCTCTGGAAAGGGCCTTAAGGAAAGGGACACGTCTGTCACCGTGCTGCCTAAGAGCAAGTCTGGGGAAGGTGCAGCATGCTGCCACGGGCAAAGAGAAGGAGCCGTTGGCTTTGTGTTCGGGAAACGGTCGCGATGCAGGAGAGTTGGCACTGGCAGGAACAGCGGGCCCGTTGTAAGACAAGTGTCACCAGCTACTTGTGAAAACAGAGTCGCGTCTGAGGGATGCTGCTGCTGCTTCCCTGATCTAGTCTCCCCTGCACGTTGTAATAATCCCGCCTGGAATGAAATCCTTCTATGCCCAGGCATATTCTCTGGGAAAGCATAGCATTCGTTGGGCAATCAGAGTCGGGTTTGTGGGAAGCTGCTGCTTCTTGCCTGAGCTAGTCTGCTCAGGACAGTGCAAGATACCCGCATGGAGCGAAATTATCTTTTACCTAGCATCCCCTCTGCCAGAGAGAGAAGCGTGGTTGCACCTCTGGAAAGGGCCTTATGGAAAGGGACACGTCTGTCACTGTGCTCCCCAAGAGCAAGTCTGGGGAAGGTGCATCACGCTGCCACGGGCAAAGAGAAGGAGCCGTTGGCTTTGTGTTCGGGAAACAGTCGCGATGAAGGAGAGTTGGCACTGGCAGGAACAGCGGGCCCGTTGTAAGACAAGTGTCACCATCTACCTGTGCTGAGGGTCGGAGGCCTGGCTGCTAAGGTGACAGAAGAGTATGACTATGGCAGGCAGGTGTGCTCCACACTGAGGAAGGAGTCTGGGCAGAAGGCAGGCCTGTCCTGTGTCTCTGGTCCCAAGGGGACAGCGTCTCCTTGACCACCTGTGCCTAGGGCAGACTTGGGCTTGCCACCAAGCGCCATAGCTTCAACTCGCAGAAACAGCTCCCTGGACGAACGGGCAGTCCGATGCCGTCTTCCTCCAAGATGTGACAACGTTGTTGGTGTCAGGAAGTGTGCCGGGGTAGGAGGGGGGACAGACCCAAACAGATCCCCAGCCCAGTGCACGGGCAGTGTGCAGGGTTCATGTCGACTCTCCTCTCCTGTGGGGAAGGCAGTGGCTTAGTCCCCGATTCCACACGAGCGCTAGTGCAAAAGGCCTAGCCTTGCCTATGACAGGACATGAAGTGAGCATAGAGTGCCATCCTAGGCAACACACGCTGCTGTTGGTTTTTGATTGTGCCTGCTTAGTTCAGTTGGTAAATCAGAGTCAGATCTGTAGGCTGCTGTGGCTGCTTGCCTTAGCCTAGTATTCGTAGGACGGTGGGAGAGCCCCGCATAGAGCGAAAGCCACTTTGCCCGGGCATCCCCTTTGGGAAGTCACAGCTTTCGTTGGGAAATCAGAGTCGCGTCTGAGGGATGCTGTTGCTGCTTGCCTGAGTTAGACTTCCCTGCAAATTGTAATAAACCCGCATGGAGCGAAATCATCTATGGCCAGGCCTCCTCTCTGAGAAAGCAGAGCATTCGTTGGGCAATCAGTGTCGGGTTTTTAGGAAGCTGCTGCTTCTTGCCTGAGCTATTCTGCTGAGGACAGTGCAAGATACCCGCATGGAGCGAAATTCCCTTTCACCTAGCATCCCCTCTGCCAGAGAGAGAAGCGTGGATGCACCTCTGGAAAGGGGCTTAAAGAAAGGGACACGTCTGTCACCATGCTCCCCAAGAGCAAGTCTGGGGAAGGTGCAGCACGCTGCCACGGGCAAAGAGAAGGAGCCGTTGGCTTTGTGTTCGGGAAACGGTCGCGATGCAGGAGAGTTGGCACTGGCAGGAACAGCGGGCCCGTTGTAAGACAAGTGTCACCAGCTACTTGTGAAAACAGAGTCGCGTCTGAGGGATGCTGCTGCTGCTTCCCTGATCTAGTCTCCCCTGCACGTTGTAATAATCCCGCATGGAATGAAATCCTTCTATGCCCAGGCATCCTCTCTGGGAAAGCATAGCATTCGTTGGGCAATCAGAGTCGGGTTTGTGGGAAGCTGCTGCTTCTTGCCTGAGCTAGTCTGCTCAGGACAGTGCAAGATACCCGATGGAGCGAAATTATCTTTTACCTAGCATCCCCTCTGCCAGAGAGAGAAGCGTGGTTGCACCTCTGGAAAGGGCCTTATGGAAAGGGACACGTCTGTCACTGTGCTCCCCAAGAGCAAGTCTGGGGAAGGTGCATCACGCTGCCTCGGGCAAAGAGAAGGAGCCGTTGGCTTTGTGTCCAGGAAACGGTCGCGATGCAGGAGAGTTGGCACTGGCAGGAACAGCGGGCCCGTTGTAAGACAAGTGTCACCATCTACCTGTGCTGAGGGTCGGAGGCCTGGCTGCTAAGGTGACAGAAGAGTATGACTATGGCAGGCAGGTGTGCTCCACACTGAGGAAGGAGTCTGGGCAGAAGGCAGGCCTGTCCTGTGTCTCTGGTCCCAAGGGGACAGCGTCTCCTTGACCACCTGTGCCTAGGGCAGACTTGGGCTTGCCACCAAGCGCCATAGCTTCAACTCGCAGAAACAGCTCCCTGGACGAACGGGCAGTCCGATGCCGTCTTCCTCCAAGATGTAACAACGTTGTTGGTGTCAGGAAGTGTGCCGGGGTAGGAGGGGGGACAGACCCAAACAGATCCCCAGCCCAGTGCACGGGCAGTGTGCAGGGTTCATGTCGACTCTCCACTCCTGTGGGGAAGTTACTGGGTTAGTCCCCGATTCCACGTGAGCGCTAGTGCAAAAGGCCTAGCCTTGCCTATGCCAGGACATGAAGTGAGCATAGAGTGCCATCCTAGGCAACGCACGCTGCTGTTGGTTTTTGATTGTGCCTGCTTAGTTCAGTTGGTAAATCAGAGTCAGATCTGTAGGCTGCTGTGACTGCTTGCCTTAGCCTAGTATTCGTAGGACGGTGGGAGAGCCCCGCATAGAGCGAAAGCCACTTTGCCCGGGCAACCCCTTTGGGAAGTCACAGCTTTCGTTGGGAAATCAGAGTCGCGTCTGAGGGATGCTGTTGCTGCTTGCCTGAGTTAGACTTCCCTGCAAATTGTAATAAACCCGCATGGAGCGAAATCATCTATGGCCAGGCCTCCACTCTGAGAAAGCAGAGCTTCGTTAGGCAATCAGTGTCGGGTTTTTAGGAAGCTGCTGCTTCTTGCCTGTTCTATTCTGCTGAGGACAGTGCAAGATACCCGCATGGAGCGAAATTCCCTTTCACCTAGCATCCCCTCTGCCAGAGAGAGAAGCGTGGTTGCACCTCTGGAAAGGGGCTTAAGGAAAGGGACACGTCTGTCACCGTGCTCCCCAAGAGCAAGTCTGGGGAAGGTGCAGCCTGCTGCCACGGGCAAAGAGAAGGAGCCGTTGGCTTTGTGTTCGGGAAACGGTCGCGATGCAGGTGAGTTGGCACTGGCAGGAACAGCGGGCCCGTTGTAAGACAAGTGTCACCATCTACCTGTGCTGAGGGACGGAGGCCTGGCTGCTAAGGTGACAGAAGAGTACGACTAGGGCAGGCACGCGTGCTCCACACTGAGGAAGGAGTCTGTGCAGAAGGCAGGCCGGTCCTGTGTCTCTGGTCCCAAGGGGACAGCGTCTCCTTGACCCCCTCTGCCTAGGGCAGACTTGGGCTTGCCACCAAGCGCCATAGCCGCAACTCGCAGAAACAGCTCCCTGGACGAACGGGCAGTCCGATGCCGTCTTCCTCCAAGATGTGACAACGTTGTTGGTGTCAGGAAGTGTGCCGGGGTAGCAGGGGGGACAGACCCAAACAGATCCCCATCCCCGTGCACGGGCAGTGTGCAGGGTTCATGTCGACTCTCCTCTCCTGTGGGGAAGGCACTGGCTTAGTCCCCGATTCCACGCGAGCGCTAGTGCAAAAGGCCTAGCCTTGCCTATGCCAGGACATGAAGTGAGCATAGAGTGCCATCCTAGGCAACGCACACTGCTGTAGGTTTGTGATTGACCCTGCTTAGTTCGGCTTGGCAGGGAGAACGCACGGCGCGAACATGGAGCCCCGGAAAGCAAGGCCCAAGATACACTAGCTCTCCCGCAGCTCTTCTTCTTTGAAGTGTCAGAGCGAATACCCAAAGCCTTGCTGTGAAGCAGCAGCGAAGGGCAGTTCGCGCCAGCTGAAAACCTCTGCGAACGTATAGCAGTAGCTGGTAAATCAGAGTCGGATCTGTAGGCTTCTGTGGCTGCTTGCCTTAGCCTAGTATTCGTAGGACGGTGGGAGAGCCCCGCATAGAGCGAAAGCCTCTTTGCCCGGGCATCCCCTCTGGGAAGGCACAGCTTTCGTTGGGAAATCAGAGTCGCGTCTGAGGGATGCTGCTGCTGCTTCCCTGAGCTAGTCTCCCCTGCACGTTGTAATAAACCCGCATGGAACGAAATCCTTCTATGCCCAAGCATCCTCTCTGGGAAAGCATAGCATTCGTTGGGCAATCAGAGTCGGGTTTGTGAGAAGTTGCTGCTTCTTGCCTGAGCTACTCTGCTCAGGACAGTGCAAGATACCCGCATGGAGCGAAATTTTCTTTCACCTAGCATCCCCTCTGCCAGAGAGAGAAGCGTGGTTGCACCTCTGGAAAGGGCCTTAAGGAAAGGGACACGTCTGTCACCGTGCTCCCCAAGAGCAAGTCTGGGGAAGGTGCAGCACGCTGCCACGGGCAAAGAGAAGGAGCCGTTGGCTTTGTGTTCGGGAAACGGTCGCGATGCAGGAGAGTTGGCACTGGCAGGAACAGCGGGCCCGTTGTAAGACAAGTGTCACCATCTACCTGTGCTGAGGGTCGGAGGCCTGGCTGCTAAGGTGACAGAAGAGTATGACTATGGCAGGCAGGTGTGCTCCACACTGAGGAAGGAGTCTGGGCAGAAGGCAGGCCTGTCCTGTGTCTCTGGTCCCAAGGGGACAGCGTCTCCTTGACCACCTGTGCCTAGGGCAGACTTGGGCTTGCCACCAAGCGCCATAGCTTCAACTCGCAGAAACAGCTCCCTGGACGAACGGGCAGTCCGATGCCGTCTTCCTCCAAGATGTGACAACGTTGTTGGTGTCAGGAAGTGTGCCGGGGCAGCAGGGGGGACAGACCCAAACAGATCCCCAGCCCAGTGCACGGGCAGTGTGCAGGGTTCATGTCGACTCTCCTCTCCTGTGGGGAAGGCACTGGCTTAGTCCCCGATTCCACGAGAGCGCTAGTGCAAAAGGCCTAGCCTTGCCTATGCCAGGACATGAAGTGAGCATAGAGTGCCATCCTAGGCAACGCACGCTGCTGTTGGTTTTTGATTGTGCCTGCTTAGTTCAGTTGGTAAATCAGAGTCAGATCTGTAGGCTGCTGTGGCTGCTTGCCTTAGCCTAGTATTCGTAGGACGTTGGGAGAGCCCCGCATAGAGCGAAAGCCACTTTGCCCGGGCATCCCCTTTGGGAAGTCACAGCTTTCGTTGGGAAATCAGAGTCGCTTCTGAGGGATGCTGTTGCTGCTTGCCTGAGTTAGACTTCCCTGCAAATTGTAATAAACCCGCATGGAGCGAAATCATCTATGGCCAGGCCTCCTCTCTGAGAAAGCAGAGCATTCGTTGGGCAATCAGTGTCGGGTTTTTAGGAAGCTGCTGCTTCTTGCCTGAGCTATTCTGCTGAGGACAGTGCAAGATACCCGCATGGAGCGAAATTCCCTTTCACCTAGCATCCCCTCTGCCAGAGAGAGAAGCGTGGTTGCACCTCTGGAAAGGGGCTTAAGGAAAGGGACACGTCTGTCACCGTGCTCCCCAAGAGCAAGTCTGGGGAAGGTGCAGCACGCTGCCACGGGCAAAGAGAAGGAGCCGTTGGCTTTGTGTTCAGAAACGGTCGCGATGCAGGAGAGTTGGCACTGGCAGGAACAGCGGGCCCGTTGTAAGACAAGTGTCACCAGCTACTTGTGAAAACAGAGTCGCGTCTGAGGGATGCTGCTGCTGCTTCCCTGATCTAGTCTCCCCTGCACGTTGTCATAATCCCGCATGGAATGAAATCCTTCTATGCCCAGGCACCCTCTCTGGGAAAGCATAGCATTCGTTGGGCAATCAGAGTCGGGTTTGTGGGAAGCTGCTGCTTCTTGCCTGAGCTAGTCTGCTCAGGACAGTGCAAGACACCCGCATGGAGCGAAATTATCTTTTACCTAGCATCCCCTCTGCCAGAGAGAGAAGCGTGGTTGCACCTCTGGAAAGGGCCTTAAGGAAAGGGACACGTCTGTCACCGTGCTCCCCAAGAGCAAGTCTGGGGAAGGTGCAGCACGCTGCCACGGGCAAAGAGAAGGAGCCGTTGGCTTTGTGTTCGGGAAACGGTCGCGATGCAGGAGAGTTGGCACTGGCAGGAACAGCGGGCCCGTTGTAAGACAAGTGTCACCATCTACCTGTGCTGAGGGATGGAGGCCTGGCTGCTAAGGTGACAGTAGAGTAGGACTAGGGCAGGCACGCGTGCTCCACACTGAGGAAGGAGTCTGTGCAGAAGGCAGGCCGGTCCTGTGTCTCTGGTCCCAAGGGGACAGCGTCTCCTTGACCCCCTCTGCCTAGGGCAGACTTGGGCTTGCCACCAAGCGCCATAGCCGCAACTCGCAGAAACAGCTCCCTGGACGAACGGGCAGTCCGATGCCGTCTTCCTCCAAGATGTGACAACGTTGTTGGTGTCAGTAAGTGTGCCGGGGTAGGAGGGGGGACAGACCCAAACAGATCCCCATCCCCGTGCACGGGCAGTGTGCAGGGTTCATGTCGACTCTCCTCTCCTGTGGGGAAGGCACTGGCTTAGTCCCCGATTCCACGCGAGCTCTAGTGCAAAAGGCCTAGCCTTGCCTATGCCAGGACATGAAGTGAGCATAGAGTGCCATCCTAGGCAACGCACACTGCTGTAGGTTTGTGATTGACCCTGCTTAGTTCGTCTTGGCAGGGAGAACGCAAGGCGCGAACATGGAGCCCCGGAAAGCAAGGCCCAAGATACCCTAGCTCTCCCGCAGCTCCTCTTCTTTGAAGTGTCAGAGCGAATGCCCAAAGCCTTGCTGTGAAGCAGCAGCGAAGGGCAGTTCGCGCCAGCTGAAAACCTCTGCGAACGTATAGCAGTAGCTGGTAAATCAGAGTCGGATCTGTAGGCTGCTGTGGCTGCTTGCCTTAGCCTAGTATTCGTAGGACGGTGGGAGAGCCCCGCATAGAGCGAAAGCCTCTTTGCCCGGGCATCCCCTCTGGGAAGGCACAGCTTTCGTTGGGAAATCAGAGTCGCGTCTGAGGGATGCTGCTGCTGCTTCCCTGAGCTAGTCTCCCCTGCACGTTGTAATAAACCCGCATGGAACGAAATCCTTCTATGCCCAGGCATCCTCTCTGGGAAAGCATAGCATTCGTTGGGCAATCAGAGTCGGGTTTGTGGGAAGCTGCTGCTTCTTGCCTGAGCTACTCTGCTCAGGACAGTGCAAGATACCCGCATGGAGCGAAATTTTCTTTCACCTAGCATCCCCTCTGCCAGAGAGAGAAGCGTGGTTGCACCTCTGGAAAGGGCCTTAAGGAAAGGGACACGTCTGTCACCGTGCTCCCCAAGAGCAAGTCTGGGGAAGGTGCAGCACGCTGCCACGGGCAAAGAGAAGGAGCCGTTGGCTTTGTGTTCGGGAAACGGTCGCGATGCAGGAGAGTTGGCACTGGCAGGAACAGCGGGCCCGTTGTAAGACAAGTGTCACCAGCTACTTGTGAAAACAGAGTCGCGTCTGAGGGATGCTGCTGCTGCTTCCCTGATCTAGTCTCCACCGCACGTTGTAATAATCCCGCATGGAATGAAATCCTTCTATGCCCAGGCATCCTCTCTGTGAAAGCATAGCATTCGTTGGGCAATCAGAGTCGGGTTTGTGGGAAGCTGCTGCTTCTTGCCTGAGCTAGTCTGCTCAGGACAGTGCAAGTACCCGCATGGAGCGAAATTATATTTTACCTAGCATCCCCTCTGACAGAGAGAGAAGCGTGGTTGCACCTCTGGAAAGGGCCTTATGGAAAGGGGCACGTCTGTCACTGTGCTCCCCAAGAGCAAGTCTGGGGAAGGTGCAGCACGCTGCCACGGGCAAAGAGAAGGAGCCGTTGGCTTTGTGTTCGGGAAACGGTCGCGATGAAGGAGAGTTGGCACTGGCAGGAACAGCGGGCCCGTTGTAAGACAAGTGTCACCATCTACCTGTGCTGAGGGTCGGAGGCCTGGCTGCTAAGTTGACAGAAGAGTATGACTATGGCAGGCAGGTGTGCTCCACACTGAGGAAGGAGTCTGGGCAGAAGGCAGGCCTGTCCTGTGTCTCTGGTCCCAAGGGGACAGCGTCTCCTTGACCAACTGTGCCTCTGGCAGACTTGGGCTTGCCACCAAGCGCCATAGCTTCAACTCGCAGAAACAGCTCCCTGGACGAACGGGCAGTCTGATGGGGTCTTCCTCAAGATGAGACAACGTTGTTGGTGTCAGGAAGTGTTCCGGGGTAGGAGGGGGGACAGACCCAAACAGATCCCCAGGCAAGTGCACGGGCAGTGTGCAGGGTTCATGTCGACTCTCCTCTCCTGTGGCGAAGGCACTGGCTTAGTCCCCGATTCCACGCGAGCTCTAGTGCAAAAGGCCTAGCCTTGCCTATGCCAGGACATGAATGAGCATAGAGTGCCATCCTAGGCAACGCACGCTGCTGTTGGTTTTTGATTGTGCCTGCTTAGTTCAGTTGGTAAATCAGAGTCAGATCTGTAGGCTGCTGTGACTGCTTGCCTTAGCCTAGTATTCGTAGGACGGTGGGAGAGCCCCGCATAGAGCGAAAGCCACTTTGCCCGGGCATCCCCTTTGGGAAGTCACAGCTTTTGTTGGGAAATCAGAGTCGCGTCTGAGGGATGCTGTTGCTGCTTGCCTGAGTTAGACTTCCCTGCAAATTGTAATAAACCCGCATGGAGCGAAATCATCTATGGCCAGGCCTCCTCTCTGAGAAAGCAGAGCATTCGTTGGGCAATCAGTGTCGGGTTTTTAGGAAGCTGCTGCTTCTTGCCTGAGCTATTCTGCTGAGGACAGTGCAAGATACCCGCATGGAGCGAAATTCCCTTTCACCTAGCATCCCCTCTGCCAGAGAGAGAAGCGTGGTTGCACCTCTGGAAAGGGCCTTAAGGAAAGGGACACGTCTGTCACCGTGCTCCCCAAGAGCAAGTCTGGGGAAGGTGCAGCACGCTGCCACGGGCAAAGAGAAGGAGCCGTTGGCTTTGTGTTCGGGAAACGGTCGCGATGCAGGAGAGTTGGCACTGGCAGGAACAGCGGGCCCGTTGTAAGACAAGTGTCACCATCTACCTGTGCTGAGGGACGGAGGCCTGGCTGCTAAGGTGACAGAAGAGTACGACTAGGGCAGGCACGCGTGCTCCACACTGAGGAAGGAGTCTGTGCAGAAGGCAGGCCGGTCCTGTGTCTCTGGTCCCAAGGGGACAGCGTCTCCTTGACCCCCTCTGCCTAGGGCAGACTTGGGCTTGCCACCAAGCGCCATAGCCGCAACTCGCAGAAACAGCTCCCTGGACGAACGGGCAGTCCGATGCCGTCTTCCTCCAAGATGTGACAACGTTGTTGGTGTCAGGAAGTGTGCCGGGGTAGCAGGGGGGACAGACCCAAACAGATCCCCATCCCCGTGCACGGGCAGTGTGCAGGGTTCATGTCGACTCTCCTCTCCTGTGGGGAAGGCACTGGCTTAGTCCCCGATTCCACGCGAGCGCTAGTGCTAAAGGCCTAGCCTTGCCTATGCCAGGACATGAAGTGAGCATAGAGTGCCATCCTAGGCAACGCACACTGCTGTAGGTTTGTGATTGACCCTGCTTAGTTCGTCTTGGCTGGGAGAACGCACGGCGCGAACATGGAGCCCCGGAAAGCAAGGCCCAAGATACACTAGCTCTCCCGCAGCTCTTCTTCTTTGAAGTGTCAGAGCGAATGCCCAAAGCCTTGCTGTGAAGCAGCAGCGAAGGGCAGTTCGCGCCAGCTGAAAACCTCTGCGAACGTATAGCAGTAGCTGGTAAATCAGAGTCGGATCTGTAGGCTGCTGTGGCTGCTTGCCTTAGCCTAGTATTCGTAGGACGGTGGGAGAGCCCCGCATAGAGCGAAAGCCTCTTTGCCCGGGCATCCCCTCTGGGAAGGCACAGCTTTCGTTGGGAAATCAGAGTCGCGTCTGAGGGATGCTGCTGCTGCTTCCCTGAGCTAGTCTCCCCTGCACGTTGTAATAAACCCGCATGGAACGAAATCCTTCTATGCCCAGGCATCCTCTCTGGGAAAGCATAGCATTCGTTGGGCAATCAGAGTCGGGTTTGTGGGAAGCTGCTGCTTCTTGCCTGAGCTACTCTGCTCAGGACAGTGCAAGATACCCGCATGGAGCGAAATTTTCTTTCACCTAGCATCCCCTCTGCCAGAGAGAGAAGCGTGGTTGCACCTCTGGAAAGGGCCTTAAGGAAAGGGACACGTCTGTCACCGTGCTCCCCAAGAGCAAGTCTGGGGAAGGTGCAGCACGCTGCCACGGGCAAAGAGGAGCCCTTGGCTTTGTGGTCGGGGCACGGTCGCGAAGCAGGAGAGATGGCACTGGCAGGAACAGCCGGCCTGTTGTAAGACAAGAGTCACCAGCTACTTGTGAAAACAGAGTCGCGTCTGAGGTATGCTGCCGCTGCTTCCCTGATCTAGTCTCCCTTGCACGTTGTAATAATCCCGCATGGAACGAAATGCTTCTATGCCCAGGCATCCTCTGTGGGAAAGCATAGCATTCGTTGGGCAATCAGAGTCGGGTTTGTGGGAAGCTGCTGCTTCTTGCCTGAGCTACTCTGCTCAGGACAGTGCAAGATACCCGCATGGAGCGAAATTTTCTTTCACCTAGCATCCCCTCTGCCAGAGAGAGAAGCGTGGTTGCACCTCTGGAAAGGGCCTTAAGGAAAGGGACACGTCTGTCACCGTGCTCCCCAAGAGCAAGTCTGGGGAAGGTGCAGCACGCTGCCACGGGCAAAGAGAAGGAGCCGTTGGCTTTGTGTTCGGGAAACGGTCGCGATGCAGGAGAGTTGGCACTGGCAGGAACAGCGGGCCCGTTGTAAGACAAGTGTCACCATCTACCTGTGCTGAGGGTCGGAGGCCTGGCTGCTAAGGTGACAGAAGAGTATGACTATGGCAGGCAGGTGTGCTCCACACTGAGGAAGGAGTCTGGGCAGAAGGCAGGCCTGTCCTGTGTCTCTGGTCCCAAGGGGACACCGTCTCCTTGACCACCTGTGCCTAGGGCAGACTTGGGCTTGCCACCAAGCGCCATAGCTTCAACTCGCAGAAACAGCTCCCTGGACGAACGGGCAGTCCGATGCCGTCTTCCTCCAAGATGTGACAACGTTGTTGGTGTCAGGAAGTGTGCCGGGGCAGCAGGGGGGACAGACCCAAACAGATCCCCAGCCCAGTGCACGGGCAGTGTGCAGGGTTCATGTCGACTCTCCTCTCCTGTGGGGAAGGCACTGGCTTAGTCCCCGATTCCACGAGAGTGCTAGTGCAAAAGGCCTAGCCTTGCCTATGCCAGGACATGAAGTGAGCATAGAGTGCCATCCTAGGCAACGCACGCTGCTGTTGGTTTTTTATTGTGCCTGCTTAGTTCAGTTGGTAAATCAGAGTCAGATCTGTAGGCTGCTGTGGCTGCTTGCCTTAGCCTAGTATTCGTAGGACGTTGGGAGAGCCCCGCATAGAGCGAAAGCCACTTTGCCCGGGCATCCCCTTTGGGAAGTCACAGCTTTCGTTGGGAAATCAGAGTCGCTTCTGAGGGATGCTGTTGCTGCTTGCCTGAGTTAGACTTCCCTGCAAATTGTAATAAACCCGCATGGAGCGAAATCATCTATGGCCAGGCCTCCTCTCTGAGAAAGCAGAGCATTCGTTGGGCAATCAGTGTCGGGTTTTTAGGAAGCTGCTGCTTCTTGCCTGAGCTATTCTGCTGAGGACAGTGCAAGATACCCGCATGGAGCGAAATTCCCTTTCACCTAGCATCCCCTCTGCCAGAGAGAGAAGCGTGGTTGCACCTCTGGAAAGGGGCTTAAGGAAAGGGACACGTCTGTCACCGTGCTCCCCAAGAGCAAGTCTGGGGAAGGTGCAGCACGCTGCCACGGGCAAAGAGAAGGAGCCGTTGGCTTTGTGTTCAGAAACGGTCGCGATGCAGGAGAGTTGGCACTGGCAGGAACAGTGGGCCCGTTGTAAGACAAGTGTCACCAGCTACTTGTGAAAACAGAGTCGCGTCTGAGGGATGCTGCTGCTGCTTCCCTGATCTAGTCTCCCCTGCACGTTGTCATAATCCCGCATGGAATGAAATCCTTCTACGCCCAGGCATCCTCTCTGGGAAAGCATAGCATTCGTTGGGCAATCAGAGTCGGGTTTGTGGGAAGCTGCTGCTTCTTGCCTGAGCTAGTCTGCTCAGGACAGTGCAAGATACCCGCATGGAGCGAAATTATCTTTTACCTAGCATCCCCTCTGCCAGAGAGAGAAGCGTGGTTGCACCTCTGGAAAGGGCCTTATGGAAAGGGACACGTCTGTCACTGTGCTCCCCAAGAGCAAGTCTGGGGAAGGTGCAGCACGCTGCCACGGGCAAAGAGAAGGAGCCGTTGGCTTTGTGTTCGGGAAACGTTCGCGATGCAGGAGAGTTGGCACTGGCAGGAACAGCGGGCCCGTTGTAAGACAAGTGTCACCATCTACCTGTGCTGAGGGTCGGAGGCCTGGCTGCTAAGGTGACAGAAGAGTATGACTATGGCAGGCAGGTGTGCTCCACACTGAGGAAGGAGTCTGGGCAGAAGGCAGGCCTGTCCTGTGTCTCTGGTCCCAAGGGGACAGCGTCTCCTTGACCACCTGTGCCTAGGGCAGACTTGGGCTTGCCACCAAGCGCCATAGCTTCAACTCGCAGAAACAGCTCCCTGGACGAACGGGCAGTCCGATGCTGTCTTCCTCAAGATGTGACAACGTTGTTGGTGTCAGGAAGTGTGCCGGGGTAGGAGGGGGGACAGACCCAAACAGATCCCCAGCCCAGTGCATGGGCAGTGTGCAGGGTTCATGTCGACTCTCCTCTCCTGTGGGGAAGGCACTGGCTTAGTCCCCGATTCCGCGCGAGCGCTAGTGCAAAAGGCCTAGCCTTGCCTATGCCAGGACATGAAGTGAGCATAGAGTGCCATCCTAGGCAACGCACGCTGCTGTTGGTTTTTGATTGTGCCTGCTTAGTTCAGTTGGTAAATCAGAGTCAGATCTGTAGGCTGCTGTGGCTGCTTGCCTTAGCCTAGTATTCGTAGGACGGTGGGAGAGCCCCGCATAGAGCGAAAGCCACTTTGCCCGGGCATCCCTTTTGGGAAGTCACAGCTTTCGTTGGGAAATCAGAGTCGCGTCTGAGGGATGCTGTTGCTGCTTGCCTGAGTTAGACTTCCCTGCAAATTGTAATAAACCCGCATGGAGCGAAATCATCTATGGCCAGGCCTCCTCTCTGAGAAAGCAGAGCTTCGTTGGGCAATCAGTGTCGGGTTTTTAGGAAGCTGCTGCTTCTTGCCTGAGCTATTCTGCTGAGGACAGTGCAAGATACCCGCATGGAGCGAAATTCCCTTTCACCTAGCATCCCCTCTGCCAGAGAGAGAAGCGTGGTTGCACCTCTGGAAAGGGCCTTAAGGAAAGGGACACGTCTGTCACCGTGCTCCCCAAGAGCAAGTCTGGGGAAGGTGCAGCACGCTGCCACGGGCAAAGAGAAGGAGCCGTTGGCTTTGTGTTCGGGAAACGGTCGCGATGCAGGAGAGTTGGCACTGGCAGGAACAGCGGGCCCGTTGTAAGACAAGTGTCACCATCTACCTGTGCTGAGGGATGGAGGCCTGGCTGCTAAGGTGACAGTAGAGTAGGACTAGGGCAGGCACGCGTGCTCCACACTGAGGAAGGAGTCTGTGCAGAAGGCAGGCCTGTCCTGTGTCTCTGGTCCCAAGGGGACAGCGTCTCCTTGACCCCCTCTGCCTAGGGCAGACTTGGGCTTGCCACCAAGCGCCATAGCCGCAACTCGCAGAAACAGCTCCCTGGACGAACGGGCAGTCCGATGCCGTCTTCCTCCAAGATGTGACAACGTTGTTGGTGTCAGGAAGTGTGCCGGGGTAGGAGGGGGGACAGACCCAAACAGATCCTCATCCCCGTGCACGGGCAGTGTGCAGGGTTCATGTCGACTCTCCTCTCCTGTGGGGAAGGCACTGGCTTAGTCCCCGATTCCACGCGAGCTCTAGTGCAAAAGGCCTAGCCTTGCCTATGCCAGGACATGAAGTGAGCATAGAGTGCCATCCTAGGCAACGCACACTGCTGTAGGTTTGTGATTGACCCTGCTTAGTTCGGCTTGGCAGGGAGAACGCACGGCGCGAACATGGAGCCCCGGAAAGCAAGGCCCAAGATACACTAGCTCTCCCGCAGCTCCTCTTCTTTGAAGTGTCAGAGCGAATGCCCAAAGCCTTGCTGTGAAGCAGCAGCGAAGGGCAGTTCGCGCCAGCTGAAAACCTCTGCGAACGTATAGCAGTAGCTGGTAAATCAGAGTCGGATCTGTAGGCTGCTGTGGCTGCTTGCCTTAGCCTAGTATTCGTAGGACGGTGGGAGAGCCCCGCATAGAGCGAAAGCCTCTTTGCCCGGGCATCCCCTCTGGGAAGGCACAGCTTTCGTTGGGAAATCAGAGTCGCGTCTGAGGGATGCTGCTGCTGCTTCCCTGAGCTAGTCTCCCCTGCACGTTGTAATAAACCCGCATGGAACGAAATCCTTCTATGCCCAGGCATCCTCTCTGGGAAAGCATAGCATTCGTTGGGCAATCAGAGTCGGGTTTGTGGGAAGCTGCTGCTTCTTGCCTGAGCTACTCTGCTCAGGACAGTGCAAGATACCCGCATGGAGCGAAATTTTCTTTCACCTAGCATCCCCTCTGCCAGAGAGAGAAGCGTGGTTGCACCTCTGGAAAGGGCCTTAAGGAAAGGGACACGTCTGTCACCGTGCTCCCCAAGAGCAAGTCTGGGGAAGGTGCAGCACGCTGCCACGGGCAAAGAGGAGCCCTTGGCTTTGTGGTCGGGGCACGGTCGCGAAGCAGGAGAGATGGCACTGGCAGGAACAGCCGGCCTGTTGTAAGACAAGAGTCACCAGCTACTTGTGAAAACAGAGTCGCGTCTGAGGTATGCTGCCGCTGCTTCCCTGATCTAGTCTCCCTTGCACGTTGTAATAATCCCGCATGGAACGAAATGCTTCTATGCCCAGGCATCCTCTGTGGGAAAGCATAGCATTCGTTGGGCAATCAGAGTCGGGTTTGTGGGAAGCTGCTGCTTCTTGCCTGAGCTACTCTGCTCAGGACAGTGCAAGATACCCGCATGGAGAGAAATTTTCTTTCACCTAGCATCCCCTCTGCCAGAGAGAGAAGCGTGGTTGCACCTCTGGAAAGGGGCTTAAGGAAAGGGACACGTCTGTCACCGTGCTCCCCAAGAGCAAGTCTGGGGAAGGTGCAGCACGCTGCCACGGGCAAAGAGAAGGAGCCGTTGGCTTTGTGTTCGGGAAACGGTCGCGATGCAGGAGAGTTGGTACTGGCAGGAACAGCGGGCCCGTTGTAAGACAAGTGTCACCATCTACCTGTGCTGAGGGACGGAGGCCTGGCTGCTAAGGTGACAGAAGAGTACGACTAGGGCAGGCACGCGTGCTCCACACTGAGGAAGGAGTCTGTGCAGAAGGCAGGCCTGTCCTGTGTCTCTGGTCCCAAGGGGACAGCGTCTCCTTGACCCCCTCTGACTAGGGCAGACTTGGGCTTGCCACCAAGCGCCATAGCCGCAACTCGTAGAAACAGCTCCCTGGACGAACGGGCAGTCCGATGCCGTCTTCCTCCAAGATGTGACAACGTTGTTGGTGTCAGGAAGTGTGCCGGGGTAGCAGGGGGGACAGACCCAAACAGATCCCCATCCCCGTACACGGGCAGTGTGCAGGGTTCATGTCGACTCTCCTCTCCTGTGGGGAAGGCACTGGCTTAGTCCCCGATTGCACGCGAGTGCTAGTGCAAAAGGCCTAGCCTTGCCTATGCCAGGACATGAAGTGAGCATAGAGTGCCATCCTAGGCAACGCACACTCTTGTAGGTTTGTGATTGACCCTGCTTAGTTCGGCTTGGCAGGGAGAACGCACGGCGCGAACATGGAACCCCGGAAAGCAAGGCCCAAGATACACTAGCTCTCCCGCAGCTCTTCTTCTTTGAAGTGTCAGAGCGAATGCCCAAAGCCTTGCTGTGAAGCAGCAGCGAAGGGCAGTTCGCGCCAGCTGAAAACCTCTGCGAACGTATAGCAGTAGCTGGTAAATCAGAGTCGGATCTGTAGGCTTCTGTGGCTGCTTGCCTTAGCCTAGTATTCGTAGGACGGTGGGAGAGCCCCGCATAGAGCGAAAGCCTCTTTGCCCGGGCATCCCCTCTGGGAAGGCACAGCTTTCGTTGGGAAATCAGAGTCGCGTCTGAGGGATGCTGCTGCTGCTTCCCTGAGCTAGTCTCCCCTGCACGTTGTATTAAACCCGCATGGAACGAAATCCTTCTATGCCCAGGCATCCTCTCTGGGAAAGCATAGCATTCGTTGGGCAATCAGAGTCGGGTTTGTGGGAAGCTGCTGCTTCTTGCCTGAGCTACTCTGCTCAGGACAGTGCAAGATACCCGCATGGAGCGAAATTTTCTTTCACCTAGCATCCCCTCTGCCAGAGAGAGAAGCGTGGTTGCACCTCTGGAAAGGGCCTTAAGGAAAGGGACACGTCTGTCACCGTGCTCCCCAAGAGCAAGTCTGGGGAAGGTGCAGCACGCTGCCACGGGCAAAGAGAAGGAGCCGTTGGCTTTGTGTTCGGGAAACGTTCGCGATGCAGGAGAGTTGGCACTGGCAGGAACAGCGGGCCCGTTGTAAGACAAGTGTCACCAGCTACTTGTGAAAACAGAGTCGCGTCTGAGGGATGCTGCTGCTGCTTCCCTGATCTAGTCTCCCCCGCACGTTGTAATAATCCCGCATGGAATGAAATCATTCTATGCCCAGGCATCCTCTCTGTGAAAGCATTGCATTCGTTGGGCAATCAGAGTCGGGTTTGTGGGAAGCTGCTGCTTCTTGCCTGAGCTAGTCTGCTCAGGACAGTGCAAGATACCCGCATGGAGAGAAATTATCTTTTACCTAGCATCCCCTCTGCCAGAGAGAGAAGCGTGGTTGCACCTCTGGAAAGGGCCTTATGGAAAGGGGCACGTCTGTCACTGTGCTCCCCAAGAGCAAGTCTGGGGAAGGTGCAGCACGCTGCCACGGGCAAAGAGAAGGAGCCGTTGGCTTTGTGTTCGGGAAACGGTCGCGATGAAGGAGAGTTGGCACTGGCAGGAACAGCGGGCCCGTTGTAAGACAAGTGTCACCATCTACCTGTGCTGAGGGTCGGAGGCCTGGCTGCTAAGTTGACAGAAGAGTATGACTATGGCAGGCAGGTGTGCTCCACACTGAGGAAGGAGTCTGGGCAGAAGGCAGGCCTGTCCTGTGTCTCTGGTCCCAAGGGGACAGCGTCTCCTTGACCAACTGTGCCTCTGGCAGACTTGGGCTTGCCACCAAGCGCCATAGCTTCAACTCGCAGAAACAGCTCCCTGGACGAACGGGCAGTCCGATGGGGTCTTCCTCAAGATGAGACAACGTTGTTGGTGTCAGGAAGTGTTCCGGGGTAGGAGGGGGGACAGACCCAAACAGATCCCCAGGCAAGTGCACGGGCAGTGTGCAGGGTTCATGTCGACTCTCCTCTCCTGTGGCGAAGGCACTGGCTTAGTCCCCGATTCCACGCGAGCTCTAGTGCAAAAGGCCTAGCCTTGCCTATGCCAGGACATGAATGAGCATAGAGTGCCATCCTAGGCAACGCACGCTGCTGTTGGTTTTTGATTGTGCCTGCTTAGTTCAGTTGGTAAATCAGAGTCAGATCTGTAGGCTGCTGTGACTGCTTGCCTTAGCCTAGTATTCGTAGGACGGTGGGAGAGCCCCGCATAGAGCGAAAGCCACTTTGCCCGGGCATCCCCTTTGGGAAGTCACAGCTTTCGTTGGGAAATCAGAGTCGCGTCTGAGGGATGCTGTTGCTGCTTGCCTGAGTTAGACTTCCCTGCAAATTGTAATAAACCCGCATGGAGCGAAATCATCTATGGCCAGGCCTCCTCTCTGAGAAAGCAGAGCATTCGTTGGGCAATCAGTGTCGGGTTTTTAGGAAGCTGCTGCTTCTTGCCTGAGCTATTCTGCTGAGGACAGTGCAAGATACCCGCATGGAGCGAAATTCCCTTTCACCTAGCATCCCCTCTGCCAGAGAGAGAAGCGTGGTTGCACCTCTGGAAAGGGGCTTAAGGAAAGGGACACGTCTGTCACCGTGCTCCCCAAGAGCAAGTCTGGGGAAGGTGCAGCACGCTGCCACGGGCAAAGAGAAGGAGCCGTTGTCTTTGTGTTCGGGAAACGGTCGCCATGAAGGAGAGTTGGCACTGGCAGGAACAGCGGGCCCGTTGTAAGACAAGTGTCACCATCTACCTGTGCTGAGGTACGGAGGCCTGGCTGCTAAGGTGACAGAAGAGGGCGACTAGGGCAGGCACTCGTGCTCCACACTAAGGAAGGAGTCTGTGCAGAAGGCAGGCCGGTCCTGTGTCTCTGGTCCCAAGGGGACAGCGTCTCCTTGACCCCCTCTGCCTAGGGCAGACTTGGGCTTGCCACCAAGCGCCATAGCCGCAACTCGCAGAAACAGCTCCCTGGATGAACGGGCAGTCCGATGCCGTCTTCCTCCAAGATGTGACAACGTTGTAGGTGTCAGGAAGTGTGCCGGGGTAGGAGGGG
Source organism: Neogale vison (assembly GCF_020171115.1). NCBI lineage: Eukaryota > Metazoa > Chordata > Mammalia > Carnivora > Mustelidae > Neogale > Neogale vison. The sequence goes on from NC_058101.1 coordinate 218,672,972, forward strand.
GGACAGACCCAAACATATCCCCATCCCCGTGCACGGGCAGTGTGCAGGGTTCATGTCGACTCTCCTCTCCTGTGGGGAAGGCACTGGCTTAGTCCCCGATTCCACGCGAGCTCTAGTGCAAAAGGCCTAGCCTTTCCTATGCCATTACATGAAGTGAGCATAGAGTGCCATCCTAGGCAACGCACACTGCTGTAGGTTTGTGATTGACCCTGCTTAGTTCGGCTTGGCAGGGAGAACGCACGGCGCGAACATGGAGCCCCGGAAAGCAAGGCCCAAGATACACTAGCTCTCCCGCAGCTCTTCTTCTTTGAAGTGTCAGAGCGAATGCCCAAAGCCTTGCTGTGAAGCAGCAGCGAAGGGCAGTTCGCGCCAGCTGAAAACCTCTGCGAACGTATAGCAGTAGCTGGTAAATCAGAGTCGGATCTGTAGGCTGCTGTGGCTGTTTGCCTTAGCCTAGTATTCATAGGACGGTGGGAGAGCCCCGCATAGAGCGAAAGCCTCTTTGCCCGGGCATCCCCTCTGGGAAGGCACAGCTTTCGTTGGGAAATCAGAGTCGCGTCTGAGGGATGCTGCTGCTGCTTCCCTGAGCTAGTCTCCCTGCACGTTGTACTAAACCCGCATGGAACGAAATCCTTCTATGCCCAGGCATCCTCTCTGGGAAAGCATAGCATTCGTTGGGCAATCAGAGTCGGGTTTGTGGGAAGCTGCTGCTTCTTGCCTGAGCTACTCTGCTCAGGACAGTGCAAGATACCCGCATGGAGCGAAATTTTCTTTCACCTAGCATCCCCTCTGCCAGAGAGAGAAGCGTGGTTGCACCTCTGGAAAGGGCCTTAAGGAAAGGGACACGTCTGTCACCGTGCTCCCCAAGAGCAAGTCTGGGGAAGGTGCAGCACGCTGCCACGGGCAAAGAGGAGCCCTTGGCTTTGTGGTCGGGGCACGGTCGCGAAGCAGGAGAGATAGCACTGGCAGGATAAACGGGCCTGTTGTAAGACAAGAGTCACCAGCTACTTGTGAAACAGAGTCGCGTCTGAGGTATACTGCTGCTGCTTCCCTGATCTAGTCTCCCCTGCACGTTGTAATAATCCCGCATGGATCGAAATCCTTCTATGCCCAGGCATCCTCTCTGGGAAAGCATAGCATTCGTTGGGCAATCAGAGTCGGGTTTGTGGGAAGCTGCTGCTTCTTGCCTGAGCTAGTCTGCTCAGGACAGTGCAAGATACCCGCATGGAGCGAAATTTTCTTTCACCTAGCATCCCCTCTGCCAGAGAGAGAAGCGTGGTTGCACCTCTGGAAAGGGCCTTAAGGAAAGGGACACGTCTGTCACCGTGCTGCCTAAGAGCAAGTCTGGGGAAGGTGCAGCATGCTGCCACGGGCAAAGAGAAGGAGCCGTTGGCTTTGTGTACGGGAAACGGTCGCGATGCAGGAGAGTTGGCACTGGCAGGAACAGCGGGCCCGTTGTAAGACAAGTGTCACCAGCTACTTGTGAAAACAGAGTCGCGTCTGAGGGATGCTGCTGCTGCTTCCCTGATCTAGTCTCCCCTGCACGTTGTAATAATCCCGCCTGGAATGAAATCCTTCTATGCCCAGGCATATTCTCTGGGAAAGCATAGCATTCGTTGGGCAATCAGAGTCGGGTTTGTGGGAAGCTGCTGCTTCTTGCCTGAGCTAGTCTGCTCAGGACAGTGCAAGATACCCGCATGGAGCGAAATTATCTTTTACCTAGCATCCCCTCTGCCAGAGAGAGAAGCGTGGTTGCACCTCTGGAAAGGGCCTTATGGAAAGGGACACGTCTGTCACTGTGCTCCCCAAGAGCAAGTCTGGGGAAGGTGCATCACGCTGCCACGGGCAAAGAGAAGGAGCCGTTGGCTTTGTGTTCGGGAAACAGTCGCGATGAAGGAGAGTTGGCACTGGCAGGAACAGCGGGCCCGTTGTAAGACAAGTGTCACCATCTACCTGTGCTGAGGGTCGGAGGCCTGGCTGCTAAGGTGACAGAAGAGTATGACTATGGCAGGCAGGTGTGCTCCACACTGAGGAAGGAGTCTGGGCAGAAGGCAGGCCTGTCCTGTGTCTCTGGTCCCAAGGGGACAGCGTCTCCTTGACCACCTGTGCCTAGGGCAGACTTGGGCTTGCCACCAAGCGCCATAGCTTCAACTCGCAGAAACAGCTCCCTGGACGAACGGGCAGTCCGATGCCGTCTTCCTCCAAGATGTGACAACGTTGTTGGTGTCAGGAAGTGTGCCGGGGTAGGAGGGGGGACAGACCCAAACAGATCCCCAGCCCAGTGCACGGGCAGTGTGCAGGGTTCATGTCGACTCTCCTCTCCTGTGGGGAAGGCAGTGGCTTAGTCCCCGATTCCACACGAGCGCTAGTGCAAAAGGCCTAGCCTTGCCTATGACAGGACATGAAGTGAGCATAGAGTGCCATCCTAGGCAACACACGCTGCTGTTGGTTTTTGATTGTGCCTGCTTAGTTCAGTTGGTAAATCAGAGTCAGATCTGTAGGCTGCTGTGGCTGCTTGCCTTAGCCTAGTATTCGTAGGACGGTGGGAGAGCCCCGCATAGAGCGAAAGCCACTTTGCCCGGGCATCCCCTTTGGGAAGTCACAGCTTTCGTTGGGAAATCAGAGTCGCGTCTGAGGGATGCTGTTGCTGCTTGCCTGAGTTAGACTTCCCTGCAAATTGTAATAAACCCGCATGGAGCGAAATCATCTATGGCCAGGCCTCCTCTCTGAGAAAGCAGAGCATTCGTTGGGCAATCAGTGTCGGGTTTTTAGGAAGCTGCTGCTTCTTGCCTGAGCTATTCTGCTGAGGACAGTGCAAGATACCCGCATGGAGCGAAATTCCCTTTCACCTAGCATCCCCTCTGCCAGAGAGAGAAGCGTGGATGCACCTCTGGAAAGGGGCTTAAAGAAAGGGACACGTCTGTCACCGTGCTCCCCAAGAGCAAGTCTGGGGAAGGTGCAGCACGCTGCCACGGGCAAAGAGAAGGAGCCGTTGGCTTTGTGTTCGGGAAACGGTCGCGATGCAGGAGAGTTGGCACTGGCAGGAACAGCGGGCCCGTTGTAAGACAAGTGTCACCAGCTACTTGTGAAAACAGAGTCGCGTCTGAGGGATGCTGCTGCTGCTTCCCTGATCTAGTCTCCCCTGCACGTTGTAATAATCCCGCATGGAATGAAATCCTTCTATGCCCAGGCATCCTCTCTGGGAAAGCATAGCATTCGTTGGGCAATCAGAGTCGGGTTTGTGGGAAGCTGCTGCTTCTTGCCTGAGCTAGTCTGCTCAGGACAGTGCAAGATACCCGATGGAGCGAAATTATCTTTTACCTAGCATCCCCTCTGCCAGAGAGAGAAGCGTGGTTGCACCTCTGGAAAGGGCCTTATGGAAAGGGACACGTCTGTCACTGTGCTCCCCAAGAGCAAGTCTGGGGAAGGTGCATCACGCTGCCTCGGGCAAAGAGAAGGAGCCGTTGGCTTTGTGTCCAGGAAACGGTCGCGATGCAGGAGAGTTGGCACTGGCAGGAACAGCGGGCCCGTTGTAAGACAAGTGTCACCATCTACCTGTGCTGAGGGTCGGAGGCCTGGCTGCTAAGGTGACAGAAGAGTATGACTATGGCAGGCAGGTGTGCTCCACACTGAGGAAGGAGTCTGGGCAGAAGGCAGGCCTGTCCTGTGTCTCTGGTCCCAAGGGGACAGCGTCTCCTTGACCACCTGTGCCTAGGGCAGACTTGGGCTTGCCACCAAGCGCCATAGCTTCAACTCGCAGAAACAGCTCCCTGGACGAACGGGCAGTCCGATGCCGTCTTCCTCCAAGATGTAACAACGTTGTTGGTGTCAGGAAGTGTGCCGGGGTAGGAGGGGGGACAGACCCAAACAGATCCCCAGCCCAGTGCACGGGCAGTGTGCAGGGTTCATGTCGACTCTCCACTCCTGTGGGGAAGTTACTGGGTTAGTCCCCGATTCCACGTCAGCGCTAGTGCAAAAGGCCTAGCCTTGCCTATGCCAGGACATGAAGTGAGCATAGAGTGCCATCCTAGGCAACGCACGCTGCTGTTGGTTTTTGATTGTGCCTGCTTAGTTCAGTTGGTAAATCAGAGTCAGATCTGTAGGCTGCTGTGACTGCTTGCCTTAGCCTAGTATTCGTAGGACGGTGGGAGAGCCCCGCATAGAGCGAAAGCCACTTTGCCCGGGCAACCCCTTTGGGAAGTCACAGCTTTCGTTGGGAAATCAGAGTCGCGTCTGAGGGATGCTGTTGCTGCTTGCCTGAGTTAGACTTCCCTGCAAATTGTAATAAACCCGCATGGAGCGAAATCATCTATGGCCAGGCCTCCACTCTGAGAAAGCAGAGCTTCGTTAGGCAATCAGTGTCGGGTTTTTAGGAAGCTGCTGCTTCTTGCCTGTTCTATTCTGCTGAGGACAGTGCAAGATACCCGCATGGAGCGAAATTCCCTTTCACCTAGCATCCCCTCTGCCAGAGAGAGAAGCGTGGTTGCACCTCTGGAAAGGGGCTTAAGGAAAGGGACACGTCTGTCACCGTGCTCCCCAAGAGCAAGTCTGGGGAAGGTGCAGCCTGCTGCCACGGGCAAAGAGAAGGAGCCGTTGGCTTTGTGTTCGGGAAACGGTCGCGATGCAGGTGAGTTGGCACTGGCAGGAACAGCGGGCCCGTTGTAAGACAAGTGTCACCATCTACCTGTGCTGAGGGACGGAGGCCTGGCTGCTAAGGTGACAGAAGAGTACGACTAGGGCAGGCACGCGTGCTCCACACTGAGGAAGGAGTCTGTGCAGAAGGCAGGCCGGTCCTGTGTCTCTGGTCCCAAGGGGACAGCGTCTCCTTGACCCCCTCTGCCTAGGGCAGACTTGGGCTTGCCACCAAGCGCCATAGCCGCAACTCGCAGAAACAGCTCCCTGGACGAACGGGCAGTCCGATGCCGTCTTCCTCCAAGATGTGACAACGTTGTTGGTGTCAGGAAGTGTGCCGGGGTAGCAGGGGGGACAGACCCAAACAGATCCCCATCCCCGTGCACGGGCAGTGTGCAGGGTTCATGTCGACTCTCCTCTCCTGTGGGGAAGGCACTGGCTTAGTCCCCGATTCCACGCGAGCGCTAGTGCAAAAGGCCTAGCCTTGCCTATGCCAGGACATGAAGTGAGCATAGAGTGCCATCCTAGGCAACGCACACTGCTGTAGGTTTGTGATTGACCCTGCTTAGTTCGGCTTGGCAGGGAGAACGCACGGCGCGAACATGGAGCCCCGGAAAGCAAGGCCCAAGATACACTAGCTCTCCCGCAGCTCTTCTTCTTTGAAGTGTCAGAGCGAATACCCAAAGCCTTGCTGTGAAGCAGCAGCGAAGGGCAGTTCGCGCCAGCTGAAAACCTCTGCGAACGTATAGCAGTAGCTGGTAAATCAGAGTCGGATCTGTAGGCTTCTGTGGCTGCTTGCCTTAGCCTAGTATTCGTAGGACGGTGGGAGAGCCCCGCATAGAGCGAAAGCCTCTTTGCCCGGGCATCCCCTCTGGGAAGGCACAGCTTTCGTTGGGAAATCAGAGTCGCGTCTGAGGGATGCTGCTGCTGCTTCCCTGAGCTAGTCTCCCCTGCACGTTGTAATAAACCCGCATGGAACGAAATCCTTCTATGCCCAAGCATCCTCTCTGGGAAAGCATAGCATTCGTTGGGCAATCAGAGTCGGGTTTGTGAGAAGTTGCTGCTTCTTGCCTGAGCTACTCTGCTCAGGACAGTGCAAGATACCCGCATGGAGCGAAATTTTCTTTCACCTAGCATCCCCTCTGCCAGAGAGAGAAGCGTGGTTGCACCTCTGGAAAGGGCCTTAAGGAAAGGGACACGTCTGTCACCGTGCTCCCCAAGAGCAAGTCTGGGGAAGGTGCAGCACGCTGCCACGGGCAAAGAGAAGGAGCCGTTGGCTTTGTGTTCGGGAAACGGTCGCGATGCAGGAGAGTTGGCACTGGCAGGAACAGCGGGCCCGTTGTAAGACAAGTGTCACCATCTACCTGTGCTGAGGGTCGGAGGCCTGGCTGCTAAGGTGACAGAAGAGTATGACTATGGCAGGCAGGTGTGCTCCACACTGAGGAAGGAGTCTGGGCAGAAGGCAGGCCTGTCCTGTGTCTCTGGTCCCAAGGGGACAGCGTCTCCTTGACCACCTGTGCCTAGGGCAGACTTGGGCTTGCCACCAAGCGCCATAGCTTCAACTCGCAGAAACAGCTCCCTGGACGAACGGGCAGTCCGATGCCGTCTTCCTCCAAGATGTGACAACGTTGTTGGTGTCAGGAAGTGTGCCGGGGCAGCAGGGGGGACAGACCCAAACAGATCCCCAGCCCAGTGCACGGGCAGTGTGCAGGGTTCATGTCGACTCTCCTCTCCTGTGGGGAAGGCACTGGCTTAGTCCCCGATTCCACGAGAGCGCTAGTGCAAAAGGCCTAGCCTTGCCTATGCCAGGACATGAAGTGAGCATAGAGTGCCATCCTAGGCAACGCACGCTGCTGTTGGTTTTTGATTGTGCCTGCTTAGTTCAGTTGGTAAATCAGAGTCAGATCTGTAGGCTGCTGTGGCTGCTTGCCTTAGCCTAGTATTCGTAGGACGTTGGGAGAGCCCCGCATAGAGCGAAAGCCACTTTGCCCGGGCATCCCCTTTGGGAAGTCACAGCTTTCGTTGGGAAATCAGAGTCGCTTCTGAGGGATGCTGTTGCTGCTTGCCTGAGTTAGACTTCCCTGCAAATTGTAATAAACCCGCATGGAGCGAAATCATCTATGGCCAGGCCTCCTCTCTGAGAAAGCAGAGCATTCGTTGGGCAATCAGTGTCGGGTTTTTAGGAAGCTGCTGCTTCTTGCCTGAGCTATTCTGCTGAGGACAGTGCAAGATACCCGCATGGAGCGAAATTCCCTTTCACCTAGCATCCCCTCTGCCAGAGAGAGAAGCGTGGTTGCACCTCTGGAAAGGGGCTTAAGGAAAGGGACACGTCTGTCACCGTGCTCCCCAAGAGCAAGTCTGGGGAAGGTGCAGCACGCTGCCACGGGCAAAGAGAAGGAGCCGTTGGCTTTGTGTTCAGAAACGGTCGCGATGCAGGAGAGTTGGCACTGGCAGGAACAGCGGGCCCGTTGTAAGACAAGTGTCACCAGCTACTTGTGAAAACAGAGTCGCGTCTGAGGGATGCTGCTGCTGCTTCCCTGATCTAGTCTCCCCTGCACGTTGTCATAATCCCGCATGGAATGAAATCCTTCTATGCCCAGGCACCCTCTCTGGGAAAGCATAGCATTCGTTGGGCAATCAGAGTCGGGTTTGTGGGAAGCTGCTGCTTCTTGCCTGAGCTAGTCTGCTCAGGACAGTGCAAGACACCCGCATGGAGCGAAATTATCTTTTACCTAGCATCCCCTCTGCCAGAGAGAGAAGCGTGGTTGCACCTCTGGAAAGGGCCTTAAGGAAAGGGACACGTCTGTCACCGTGCTCCCCAAGAGCAAGTCTGGGGAAGGTGCAGCACGCTGCCACGGGCAAAGAGAAGGAGCCGTTGGCTTTGTGTTCGGGAAACGGTCGCGATGCAGGAGAGTTGGCACTGGCAGGAACAGCGGGCCCGTTGTAAGACAAGTGTCACCATCTACCTGTGCTGAGGGATGGAGGCCTGGCTGCTAAGGTGACAGTAGAGTAGGACTAGGGCAGGCACGCGTGCTCCACACTGAGGAAGGAGTCTGTGCAGAAGGCAGGCCGGTCCTGTGTCTCTGGTCCCAAGGGGACAGCGTCTCCTTGACCCCCTCTGCCTAGGGCAGACTTGGGCTTGCCACCAAGCGCCATAGCCGCAACTCGCAGAAACAGCTCCCTGGACGAACGGGCAGTCCGATGCCGTCTTCCTCCAAGATGTGACAACGTTGTTGGTGTCAGTAAGTGTGCCGGGGTAGGAGGGGGGACAGACCCAAACAGATCCCCATCCCCGTGCACGGGCAGTGTGCAGGGTTCATGTCGACTCTCCTCTCCTGTGGGGAAGGCACTGGCTTAGTCCCCGATTCCACGCGAGCTCTAGTGCAAAAGGCCTAGCCTTGCCTATGCCAGGACATGAAGTGAGCATAGAGTGCCATCCTAGGCAACGCACACTGCTGTAGGTTTGTGATTGACCCTGCTTAGTTCGTCTTGGCAGGGAGAACGCAAGGCGCGAACATGGAGCCCCGGAAAGCAAGGCCCAAGATACCCTAGCTCTCCCGCAGCTCCTCTTCTTTGAAGTGTCAGAGCGAATGCCCAAAGCCTTGCTGTGAAGCAGCAGCGAAGGGCAGTTCGCGCCAGCTGAAAACCTCTGCGAACGTATAGCAGTAGCTGGTAAATCAGAGTCGGATCTGTAGGCTGCTGTGGCTGCTTGCCTTAGCCTAGTATTCGTAGGACGGTGGGAGAGCCCCGCATAGAGCGAAAGCCTCTTTGCCCGGGCATCCCCTCTGGGAAGGCACAGCTTTCGTTGGGAAATCAGAGTCGCGTCTGAGGGATGCTGCTGCTGCTTCCCTGAGCTAGTCTCCCCTGCACGTTGTAATAAACCCGCATGGAACGAAATCCTTCTATGCCCAGGCATCCTCTCTGGGAAAGCATAGCATTCGTTGGGCAATCAGAGTCGGGTTTGTGGGAAGCTGCTGCTTCTTGCCTGAGCTACTCTGCTCAGGACAGTGCAAGATACCCGCATGGAGCGAAATTTTCTTTCACCTAGCATCCCCTCTGCCAGAGAGAGAAGCGTGGTTGCACCTCTGGAAAGGGCCTTAAGGAAAGGGACACGTCTGTCACCGTGCTCCCCAAGAGCAAGTCTGGGGAAGGTGCAGCACGCTGCCACGGGCAAAGAGAAGGAGCCGTTGGCTTTGTGTTCGGGAAACGGTCGCGATGCAGGAGAGTTGGCACTGGCAGGAACAGCGGGCCCGTTGTAAGACAAGTGTCACCAGCTACTTGTGAAAACAGAGTCGCGTCTGAGGGATGCTGCTGCTGCTTCCCTGATCTAGTCTCCACCGCACGTTGTAATAATCCCGCATGGAATGAAATCCTTCTATGCCCAGGCATCCTCTCTGTGAAAGCATAGCATTCGTTGGGCAATCAGAGTCGGGTTTGTGGGAAGCTGCTGCTTCTTGCCTGAGCTAGTCTGCTCAGGACAGTGCAAGTACCCGCATGGAGCGAAATTATATTTTACCTAGCATCCCCTCTGACAGAGAGAGAAGCGTGGTTGCACCTCTGGAAAGGGCCTTATGGAAAGGGGCACGTCTGTCACTGTGCTCCCCAAGAGCAAGTCTGGGGAAGGTGCAGCACGCTGCCACGGGCAAAGAGAAGGAGCCGTTGGCTTTGTGATCGGGAAACGGTCGCGATGAAGGAGAGTTGGCACTGGCAGGAACAGCGGGCCCGTTGTAAGACAAGTGTCACCATCTACCTGTGCTGAGGGTCGGAGGCCTGGCTGCTAAGGTGACAGAAGAGTATGACTATGGCAGGCAGGTGTGCTCCACACTGAGGAAGGAGTCTGGGCAGAAGGCAGGCATGTCCTGTGTCTCTGGTCCCAAGGGGACAGCGTCTCCTTGACCAACTGTGCCTCTGGCAGACTTGGGCTTGCCACCAAGCGCCATAGCTTCAACTCGCAGAAACAGCTCCCTGGACGAACGGGCAGTCCGATGGGGTCTTCCTCAAGATTTGACAACGTTGTTGGTGTCAGGAAGTGTGCGGGGTAGCAGGGGGGACAGACCCAAACAGATCCCCAGCCCAGAAACGGGCCTGTGCAGGGTTCATGTCGACTCTCCTCTCCTGTGGGGAAGGCACTGGCTTAGTCCCCGATTCCACGCGAGCTCTAGTGCAAAAGGCCTAGCCTTGCCTATGCCATTATATGAAGTGAGCATAGAGTGCCATCCTAGGCAACGCACACTGCTGTAGGTTTGTGATTGACCCTGCTTAGTTCGGCTTGGCAGGGAGAACGCACGGCGCGAACATGGAGCCCCGGAAAGCAAGGCCCAAGATACACTAGCTCTCCCGCAGCTCTTCTTCTTTGAAGTGTCAGAGCGAATGCCCAAAGCCTTGCTGTGAAGCAGCAGCGAAGGGCAGTTCGCGCCAGCTGAAAACCTCTGCGAACGTATAGCAGTAGCTGGTAAATCAGAGTCGGATCTGTAGGCTGCTGTGGCTGCTTGCCTTAGCCTAGTATTCATAGGACGGTGGGAGAGCCCCGCATAGAGCGAAAGCCTCTTTGCCCGGGCATCCCCTCTGGGAAGGCACAGCTTTCGTTGGGAAATCAGAGTCGCGTCTGAGGGATGCTGCTGCTGCTTCCCTGAGCTAGTCTCCCCTGCACGTTGTACTAAACCCGCATGGAACGAAATCCTTCTATGCCCAGGCATCCTCTCTGGGAAAGCATAGCATTCGTTGGGCAATCAGAGTCGGGTTTGTGGGAAGCTGCTGCTTCTTGCCTGAGCTACTCTGCTCAGGACAGTGCAAGATACCCGCATGGAGCGAAATTTTCTTTCACCTAGCATCCCCTCTGCCAGAGAGAGAAGCGTGGTTGCACCTCTGGAAAGGGCCTTAAGGAAAGGGACACGTCTGTCACCGTGCTCCCCAAGAGCAAGTCTGGGGAAGGTGCAGCACGCTGCCACGGGCAAAGAGGAGCCCTTGGCTTTGTGGTCGGGGCACGGTCGCGAAGCAGGAGAGATAGCACTGGCAGGATAAGCGGGCCTGTTGTAAGACAAGAGTCACCAGCTACTTGTGAAACAGAGTCGCGTCTGAGGTATACTGCTGCTGCTTCCCTGATCTAGTCTCCCCTGCACGTTGTAATAATCCCGCATGGATCGAAATCCTTCTATGCCCAGGCATCCTCTCTGGGAAAGCATAGCATTCGTTGGGCAATCAGAGTCGGGTTTGTGGGAAGCTGCTGCTTCTTGCCTGAGCTAGTCTGCTCAGGACAGTGCAAGATACCCGCATGGAGCGAAATTTTCTTTCACCTAGCATCCCCTCTGCCAGAGAGAGAAGCGTGGTTGCACCTCTGGAAAGGGCCTTAAGGAAAGGGACACGTCTGTCACCGTGCTCCCTAAGAGCAAGTCTGGGGAAGGTGCATCACGCTGCCACGGGCAAAGAGAAGGAGCCGTTGGCTTTGTGTTCGGGAAACGGTCGCGATGAAGGAGAGTTGGCACTGGCAGGAACAGCGGGCCCGTTGTAAGACAAGTGTCACCATCTACCTGTGCTGAGGGTCGGAGGCCTGGCTGCTAAGGTGACAGAAGAGTATGACTATGGCAGGCAGGTGTGCTCCACACTGAGGAAGGAGTCTGGGCAGAAGGCAGGACTGTCCTGTGTCTCTGGTCCCAAGGGGACAGCGTCTCCTTGACCACCTGTGCCTAGGGCAGACTTGGGCTTGCCACCAAGCGCCATAGCTTCAACTCGCAGAAACAGCTCCCTGGACGAACGGGCAGTCCGATGCCGTCTTCCTCCAAGATGTGACAACGTTGTTGGTGTCAGGAAGTGTGCCGGGGTAGGAGGGGGGACAGACCCAAACAGATCCCCAGCCCAGTGCACGGGCAGTGTGCAGGTTTCATGTCGACTCTCCTCTCCTGTGGGGAAGGCAGTGGCTTAGTCCCCGATTCCACACGAGCGCTAGTGCAAAAGGCCTAGCCTTGCCTATGACAGGACATGAAGTGAGCATAGAGTGCCATCCTAGGCAACACACGCTGCTGTTGGTTTTTGATTGTGCCTGCTTAGTTCAGTTGGTAAATCAGAGTCAGATCTGTAGGCTGCTGTGGCTGCTTGCCTTAGCCTAGTATTCGTAGGACGGTGGGAGAGCCCCGCATAGAGCGAAAGCCACTTTGCCCGGGCATCCCCTTTGGGAAGTCACAGCTTTCGTTGGGAAATCAGAGTCGCGTCTGAGGGATGCTGTTGCTGCTTGCCTGAGTTAGACTTCCCTGCAAATTGTAATAAACCCGCATGGAGCGAAATCATCTATGGCCAGGCCTCCTCTCTGAGAAAGCAGAGCATTCGTTGGGCAATCAGTGTCGGGTTTTTAGGAAGCTGCTGCTTCTTGCCTGAGCTATTCTGCTGAGGACAGTGCAAGATACCCGCATGGAGCGAAATTCCCTTTCACCTAGCATCCCCTCTGCCAGAGAGAGAAGCGTGGATGCACCTCTGGAAAGGGGCTTAAGGAAAGGGACACGTCTGTCATCGTGCTCCCCAAGAGCAAGTCTGGGGAAGGTGCAGCACGCTGCCACGGGCAAAGAGAAGGAGCCGTTGGCTTTGTGTTCGGGAAACGGTCGCGATGCAGGAGAGTTGGCCCTGGCAGGAACAGCGGGCCCGTTGTAAGACAAGTGTCACCATCTACCTGTGCTGAGGGACGGAGGCCTGGCTGCTAAGGTGACAGAAGAGTACGACTAGGGCAGGCACGCGTGCTCCACACTGAGGAAGGAGTCTGTGCAGAAGGCAGGCCGGTCCTGTGTCTCTGGTCCCAAGGGGACAGCGTCTCCTTGACCCCCTCTGCCTAGGGCAGACTTGGGCTTGCCACCAAGCGCCATAGCCGCAACTCGCAGAAACAGCTCCCTGGACGAACGGGCAGTCCGATGCCGTCTTCCTCCAAGATGTGACAACGTTGTAGGTGTCAGGAAGTGTGCCGGGGTAGGAGGGGGGACAGACCCAAACAGATCCCCATCCCCGTGCACGGGCAGTGTGCAGGGTTCATGTCGACTCTCCTCTCCTGTGGGGAAGGCACTGGCTTAGTCCCCGATTCCACGCGAGCTCTAGTGCAAAAGGCCTAGCCTTGCCTATGCCAGGACATGAAGTGAGCATAGAGTGCCATCCTAGGCAACGCACACTGCTGTAGGTTTGTGATTGACCCTGCTTAGTTAGGCTTGGCAGGGAGAACGCACGGCGCGAACATGGAGCCCCGGAAAGCAAGGCCCAAGATACACTAGCTCTCCCGCAGCTCTTCTTCTTTGAAGTGTCAGAGCGAATGCCCAAAGCCTTGCTGTGAAGCAGCAGCGAAGGGCAGTTCGCGCCAGCTGAAAACCTCGGCGAACGTATAGCAGTAGCTGGTAAATCAGAGTCGGATCTGTAGGCTGCTGTGGCTGCTTGCCTTAGCCTAGTATTCGTAGGACGGTGGGAGAGCCCCGCATAGAGCGAAAGCCTCTTTGCCCGGGCATCCCCTCTGGGAAGGCACAGCTTTCGTTGGGAAATCAGAGTCGCATCTGAGGGATGCTGCTGCTGCTTCCCTGATCTAGTCTCCCCTGCACGTTGTAATAAACCCGCATGGAACGAAATCCTTCTATGCCCAGGCATCCGATCTGGGAAAGCATAGCATTCGTTGGGCAATCAGAGTCGGGTTTGTGGGAAGCTGCTGCTTCTTGCCTGAGCTACTCTGCTCAGGACAGTGCAAGATACCCGCATGGAGCGAAATATTCTTTCACCTAGCATCCCATATGCCAGAGAGAGAAGCGTGGTTGCACCTCTGGAAAGGGCCTTAAGGAAAGGGACACGTCTGTAACCGTGCTCCCCAAGAGCAAGTCTGGGGAAGGTGCAGCACGCTGCCACGGGCAAAGAGAAGGAGCCGTTGGCTCTGTGTTCGGGAAACTGTCACGATGCAGGAGAGTTGGCACTGGCAGGAACAGCGGGCCCGTTGTAAGACAAGTGTCACCAGCTACTTGTGAAAACAGAGTCGCGTCTGAGGGATGCTGCTGCTGCTTCCCTGATCTAGTCTCCCCTGCACGTTGTAATAATCCCGCCTGGAATGAAATCCTTCTATGCCCAGGCATCCTCTCTGGGAAAGCATAGCATTCGTTGGGCATTCAGAGTCGGGTTTGTGGGAAGCTGCTGCTTCTTGCCTGAGCTAGTCTGCTCAGGACAGTGCAAGATACCCGCATGGAGCGAAATTATCTTTTACCTAGCATCCCCTCTGCCAGAGAGAGAAGCGTGGTTGAACCTCTGGAAAGGGCCTTATGGAAAGGGACACGTCTGTCACTGTGCTCCCCAAGAGCAAGTCTGGGGAAGGTGCAGCACGCTGCCACGGGCAAAGAGAAGGAGCCGTTGGCTTTGTGTTCGGGAAACGGTCGCGATGAAGGAGAGTTGGCACTGGCAAGAACAGCGGGCCCGTTGTAAGACAAGTGTCACCATCTACCTGTGCTGAGGGTCGGAGGCCTGGCTGCTAAGGTGACAGAAGAGTATGACTATGGCAGGCAGGTGTGCTCCACACTGAGGAAGGAGTCTGGGCAGAAGGCAGGCCTGTCTTGTGTCTCTGGTCCCAAGGGGACAGCGTCTCCTTGACCACATGTGCATAGGGCAGACTTGGGCTTGCCACCAAGCGCCATAGCTTCAACTCGCAGAAACAGCTCCCTGGACGAACGGGCAGTCCGATGCCTTCTTACTCCAAGATGTGACAACGTTGTTGGTGTCAGGAAGTGTGCCGGGGTAGCAGGGGGGACAGACCCAAACAGATCCCCAGCCCAGTGCACGGGCAGTGTGCAGGGTTCATGTCGACTCTCCTCTCCTGTGGGGAAGGCACTGGCTTAGTCCCCGAATCCACACGAGCGCTAGTGCAAAAGGCCTAGCCTTGCCTATGCCAGGACATGAAGTGAGCATAGAGCGCCATCCTAGGCAACGCACGCTGCTGTTGGTTTTTGATTGTGCCTGCTTAGTTCAGTTGGTAAATCAGAGTCAGATCTGTAGGCTGCTGTGGCTGCTTGCCTTAGCCTAGTATTCGTAGGACGTTGGGAGAGCCCCGCATAGAGCGAAAGCCACTTTGCCCGGGCATCCCCTTTGGGAAGGCACAGCTTTCGTTGGGAAATCAGAGTCGCTTCTGAGGGATGCTGTTGCTGCTTGCCTGAGTTAGACTTCCCTGCAAATTGTAATAAACCCGCATGGAGCGAAATCATCTATGGCCAGGCCTCCTCTCTGAGAAAGCAGAGCATTCGTTGGGCAATCAGTGTCGGGTTTTTAGGAAGCTGCTGCTTCTTGCCTGAGCTATCCTGCTGAGGACAGTGCAAGATACCCGCATGGAGCGAAATTCCCTTTCACCTAGCATCCCCTCTGCCAGAGAGAGAAGCGTGGTTGCACCTCTGGAAAGGGCCTTAAGGAAAGGGACACGTCTGTCACCGTGCTCCCCAAGAGCAAGTCTGGGGAAGGTGCAGCACGCTGCCACGGGCAAAGAGAAGGAGCCGTTGGCTTTGTGTTCGGGAAACGGTCGCGATGCAGGAGAGTTGGCACTGGCAGGAACAGCGGGCCCGTTGTAAGACAAGTGTCACCATCTACCTGTGCTGAGGGACGGAGGCCTGGCTGCTAAGGTGACAGAAGAGTACGACTAGGGCAGGCACGCGTGCTCCACACTGAGGAAGGAGTCTGTGCAGAAGGCAGGCCGGTCCTGTGTCTCTGGTCCCAAGGGGACAGCGTCTCCTTGACCCCCTCTGCCTAGGGCAGACTTGGGCTTGCCACCAAGCGCCATAGCCGCAACTCGCAGAAACAGCTCCCTGGACGAACGGGCAGTCCGATGCCGTCTTCCTCCAAGATGTGACAACGTTGTTGGTGTCAGGAAGTGTGCCGGGGTAGCAGGGGGGACAGACCCAAACAGATCCCCATCCCCGTGCACGGGCAGTGTGCAGGGTTCATGTCGACTCTCCTCTCTTGTGGGGAAGGCACTGGCTTAGTCCCCGATTCCACGCGAGCGCTAGTGCTAAAGGCCTAGCCTTGCCTATGCCAGGACATGAAGTGAGCATAGAGTGCCATCCTAGGCAACGCACACGGCTGTAGGTTTGTGATTGACCCTGCTTAGTTCGTCTTGGCAGGGAGAACGCACGGCGCGAACATGGAGCCCCGGAAAGCAAGGCCCAAGATACACTAGCTCTCCCGCAGCTCTTCTTCTTTGAAGTGTCAGAGCGAATGCCCAAAGCCTTGCTGTGAAGCAGCAGCGAAGGGCAGTTCGCGCCAGCTGAAAACCTCTGCGAACGTATAGCAGTAGCTGGTAAATCAGAGTCGGATCTGTAGGCTGCTGTGGCTGCTTGCCTTAGCCTAGTATTCGTAGGACGGTGGGAGAGCCCCGCATAGAGCGAAAGCCTCTTTGCCCGGGCATCCCCTCTGGGAAGGCACAGCTTTCGTTGGGAAATCAGAGTCGCGTCTGAGGGATGCTGCTGCTGCTTCCCTGAGCTAGTCTCCCCTGCACGTTGTAATAAACCCGCATGGAACGAAATCCTTCTATGCCCAGGCATCCTCTCTGGGAAAGCATAGCATTCGTTGGGCAATCAGAGTCGGGTTTGTGGGAAGCTGCTGCTTCTTGCCTGAGCTACTCTGCTCAGGACAGTGCAAGATACCCGCATGGAGCGAAATTTTCTTTCACCTAGCATCCCCTCTGCCAGAGAGAGAAGCGTGGTTGCACCTCTGGAAAGGGCCTTAAGGAAAGGGACACGTCTGTCACCGTGCTCCCCAAGAGCAAGTCTGGGGAAGGTGCAGCACGCTGCCACGGGCAAAGAGGAGCCCTTGGCTTTGTGGTCGGGGCACGGTCGCGAAGCAGGAGAGATGGCACTGGCAGGAACAGCCGGCCTGTTGTAAGACAAGAGTCACCAGCTACTTGTGAAAACAGAGTCGCGTCTGAGGTATGCTGCCGCTGCTTCCCTGATCTAGTCTCCCTTGCACGTTGTAATAATCCCGCATGGAACGAAATCCTTCTATGCCCAGGCATCCTCTGTGGGAAAGCATAGCATTCGTTGGGCAATCAGAGTCGGGTTTGTGGGAAGCTGCTGCTTCTTGCCTGAGCTACTCTGCTCAGGACAGTGCAAGATACCCGCATGGAGCGAAATTTTCTTTCACCTAGCATCCCCTCTGCCAGAGAGAGAAGCGTGGTTGCACCTCTGGAAAGGGCCTTAAGGAAAGGGACACGTCTGTCACCGTGCTCCCCAAGAGCAAGTCTGGGGAAGGTGCAGCACGCTGCCACGGGCAAAGAGAAGGAGCCGTTGGCTTTGTGTTCGGGAAACGGTCGCGATGCAGGAGAGTTGGCACTGGCAGGAACAGCGGGCCCGTTGTAAGACAAGTGTCACCATCTACCTGTGCTGAGGGTCGGAGGCCTGGCTGCTAAGGTGACAGAAGAGTATGACTATGGCAGGCAGGTGTGCTCCACACTGAGGAAGGAGTCTGGGCAGAAGGCAGGCCTGTCCTGTGTCTCTGGTCCCAAGGGGACAGCGTCTCCTTGACCACCTGTGCCTAGGGCAGACTTGGGCTTGCCACCAAGCGCCATAGCTTCAACTCGCAGAAACAGCTCCCTGGACGAACGGGCAGTCCGATGCCGTCTTCCTCCAAGATGTGACAACGTTGTTGGTGTCCGGAAGTGTGCCGGGGCAGCAGGGGGGACAGACCCAAACAGATCCCCAGCCCAGTGCACGGGCAGTGTGCAGGGTTCATGTCGACTCTCCTCTCCTGTGGGGAAGGCACTGGCTTAGTCCCCGATTCCACGAGAGTGCTAGTGCAAAAGGCCTAGCCTTGCCTATGCCAGGACATGAAGTGAGCATAGAGTGCCATCCTAGGCAACGCACGCTGCTGTTGGTTTTTGATTGTGCCTGCTTAGTTCAGTTGGTAAATCAGAGTCAGATCTGTAGGCTGCTGTGGCTGCTTGCCTTAGCCTAGTATTCGTAGGACGTTGGGAGAGCCCCGCATAGAGCGAAAGCCACTTTGCCCGGGCATCCCCTTTGGGAAGTCACAGCTTTCGTTGGGAAATCAGAGTCGCTTCTGAGGGATGCTGTTGCTGCTTGCCTGAGTTAGACTTCCCTGCAAATTGTAATAAACCCGCATGGAGCGAAATCATCTATGGCCAGGCCTCCTCTCTGAGAAAGCAGAGCATTCGTTGGGCAATCAGTGTCGGGTTTTTAGGAAGCTGCTGCTTCTTGCCTGAGCTATTCTGCTGAGGACAGTGCAAGATACCCGCATGGAGCGAAATTCCCTTTCACCTAGCATCCCCTCTGCCAGAGAGAGAAGCGTGGTTGCACCTCTGGAAAGGGGCTTAAGGAAAGGGACACGTCTGTCACCGTGCTCCCCAAGAGCAAGTCTGGGGAAGGTGCAGCACGCTGCCACGGGCAAAGAGAAGGAGCCGTTGGCTTTGTGTTCAGAAACGGTCGCGATGCAGGAGAGTTGGCACTGGCAGGAACAGTGGGCCCGTTGTAAGACAAGTGTCACCAGCTACTTGTGAAAACAGAGTCGCGTCTGAGGGATGCTGCTGCTGCTTCCCTGATCTAGTCTCCCCTGCACGTTGTCATAATCCCGCATGGAATGAAATCCTTCTACGCCCAGGCATCCTCTCTGGGAAAGCATAGCATTCGTTGGGCAATCAGAGTCGGGTTTGTGGGAAGCTGCTGCTTCTTGCCTGAGCTAGTCTGCTCAGGACAGTGCAAGATACCCGCATGGAGCGAAATTATCTTTTACCTAGCATCCCCTCTGCCAGAGAGAGAAGCGTGGTTGCACCTCTGGAAAGGGCCTTATGGAAAGGGACACGTCTGTCACTGTGCTCCCCAAGAGCAAGTCTGGGGAAGGTGCAGCACGCTGCCACGGGCAAAGAGAAGGAGCCGTTGGCTTTGTGTTCGGGAAACGTTCGCGATGCAGGAGAGTTGGCACTGGCAGGAACAGCGGGCCCGTTGTAAGACAAGTGTCACCATCTACCTGTGCTGAGGGTCGGAGGCCTGGCTGCTAAGGTGACAGAAGAGTATGACTATGGCAGGCAGGTGTGCTCCACACTGAGGAAGGAGTCTGGGCAGAAGGCAGGCCTGTCCTGTGTCTCTGGTCCCAAGGGGACAGCGTCTCCTTGACCACATGTGCATAGGGCAGACTTGGGCTTGCCACCAAGCTCCATAGCTTCAACTCGCAGAAACAGCTCCCTGGACGAACGGGCAGTCCGATGCCTTCTTACTCCAAGATGTGACAACGTTGTTGGTGTCAGGAAGTGTGCCGGGGTAGCAGGGGGGACAGACCCAAACAGATCCCCAGCCCAGTGCACGGGCAGTGTGCAGGGTTCATGTCGACTCTCCTCTCCTGTGGGGAAGGCACTGGCTTAGTCCCCGAATCCACACGAGCGCTAGTGCAAAAGGCCTAGCCTTGCCTATGCCAGGACATGAAGTGAGCATAGAGTGCCATCCTAGGCAACGCACGCTGCTGTTGGTTTTTGATTGTGCCTGCTTAGTTCAGTTGGTAAATCAGAGTCAGATCTGTAGGCTGCTGTGGCTGCTTGCCTTAGCCTAGTATTCGTAGGACGTTGGGAGAGCCCCGCATAGAGCGAAAGCCACTTTGCCCGGGCATCCCCTTTGGGAAGGCACAGCTTTCGTTGGGAAATCAGAGTCGCTTCTGAGGGATGCTGTTGCTGCTTGCCTGAGTTAGACTTCCCTGCAAATTGTAATAAACCCGCATGGAGCGAAATCATCTATGGCCAGGCCTCCTCTCTGAGAAAGCAGAGCATTCGTTGGGCAATCAGTGTCGGGTTTTTAGGAAGCTGCTGCTTCTTGCCTGAGCTATCCTGCTGAGGACAGTGCAAGATACCCGCATGGAGCGAAATTCCCTTTCACCTAGCATCCCCTCTGCCAGAGAGAGAAGCGTGGTTGCACCTCTGGAAAGGGCCTTAAGGAAAGGGACACGTCTGTCACCGTGCTCCCCAAGAGCAAGTCTGGGGAAGGTGCAGCACGCTGCCACGGGCAAAGAGAAGGAGCCGTTGGCTTTGTGTTCGGGAAACGGTCGCGATGCAGGAGAGTTGGCACTGGCAGGAACAGCGGGCCCGTTGTAAGACAAGTGTCACAATCTACCTGTGCTGAGGGACGGAGGCCTGGCTGCTAAGGTGACAGAAGAGTACGACTAGGGCAGGCACGCGTGCTCCACACTGAGGAAGGAGTCTGTGCAGAAGGCAGGCCGGTCCTGTGTCTCTGGTCCCAAGGGGACAGCGTCTCCTTGACCCCCTCTGCCTAGGGCAGACTTGGGCTTGCCACCAAGCGCCATAGCCGCAACTCGCAGAAACAGCTCCCTGGACGAACGGGCAGTCCGATGCCGTCTTCCTCCAAGATGTGACAACGTTGTTGGTGTCAGGAAGTGTGCCGGGGTAGCAGGGGGGACAGACCCAAACAGATCCCCATCCCCGTGCACGGGCAGTGTGCAGGGTTCATGTCGACTCTCCTCTCCTGTGGGGAAGGCACTGGCTTAGTCCCCGATTCCACGCGAGCGCTAGTGCTAAAGGCCTAGCCTTGCCTATGCCAGGACATGAAGTGAGCATAGAGTGCCATCCTAGGCAACGCACACTGCTGTAGGTTTGTGATTGACCCTGCTTAGTTCGTCTTGGCAGGGAGAACGCACGGCGCGAACATGGAGCCCCGGAAAGCAAGGCCCAAGATACACTAGCTCTCCCGCAGCTCTTCTTCTTTGAAGTGTCAGAGCGAATGCCCAAAGCCTTGCTGTGAAGCAGCAGCGAAGGGCAGTTCGCGCCAGCTGAAAACCTCTGCGAACGTATAGCAGTAGCTGGTAAATCAGAGTCGGATCTGTAGGCTGCTGTGGCTGCTTGCCTTAGCCTAGTATTCGTAGGACGGTGGGAGAGCCCCGCATAGAGCGAAAGCCTCTTTGCCCGGGCATCCCCTCTGGGAAGGCACAGCTTTCGTTGGGAAATCAGAGTCGCGTCTGAGGGATGCTGCTGCTGCTTCCCTGAGCTAGTCTCCCCTGCACGTTGTAATAAACCCGCATGGAACGAAATCCTTCTATGCCCAGGCATCCTCTCTGGGAAAGCATAGCATTCGTTGGGCAATCAGAGTCGGGTTTGTGGGAAGCTGCTGCTTCTTGCCTGAGCTACTCTGCTCAGGACAGTGCAAGATACCCGCATGGAGCGAAATTTTCTTTCACCTAGCATCCCCTCTGCCAGAGAGAGAAGCGTGGTTGCACCTCTGGAAAGGGCCTTAAGGAAAGGGACACGTCTGTCACCGTGCTCCCCAAGAGCAAGTCTGGGGAAGGTGCAGCACGCTGCCACGGGCAAAGAGGAGCCCTTGGCTTTGTGGTCGGGGCACGGTCGCGAAGCAGGAGAGATGGCACTGGCAGGAACAGCCGGCCTGTTGTAAGACAAGAGTCACCAGCTACTTGTGAAAACAGAGTCGCGTCTGAGGTATGCTGCCGCTGCTTCCCTGATCTAGTCTCCCTTGCACGTTGTAATAATCCCGCATGGAACGAAATCCTTCTATGCCCAGGCATCCTCTGTGGGAAAGCATAGCATTCGTTGGGCAATCAGAGTCGGGTTTGTGGGAAGCTGCTGCTTCTTGCCTGAGCTACTCTGCTCAGGACAGTGCAAGATACCCGCATGGAGCGAAATTTTCTTTCACCTAGCATCCCCTCTGCCAGAGAGAGAAGCGTGGTTGCACCTCTGGAAAGGGCCTTAAGGAAAGGGACACGTCTGTCACCGTGCTCCCCAAGAGCAAGTCTGGGGAAGGTGCAGCACGCTGCCACGGGCAAAGAGAAGGAGCCGTTGGCTTTGTGTTCGGGAAACGGTCGCGATGCAGGAGAGTTGGCACTGGCAGGAACAGCGGGCCCGTTGTAAGACAAGTGTCACCATCTACCTGTGCTGAGGGTCGGAGGCCTGGCTGCTAAGGTGACAGAAGAGTATGACTATGGCAGGCAGGTGTGCTCCACACTGAGGAAGGAGTCTGGGCAGAAGGCAGGCCTGTCCTGTGTCTCTGGTCCCAAGGGGACAGCGTCTCCTTGACCACCTGTGCCTAGGGCAGACTTGGGCTTGCCACCAAGCGCCATAGCTTCAACTCGCAGAAACAGCTCCCTGGACGAACGGGCAGTCCGATGCCGTCTTCCTCCAAGATGTGACAACGTTGTTGGTGTCCGGAAGTGTGCCGGGGCAGCAGGGGGGACAGACCCAAACAGATCCCCAGCCCAGTGCACGGGCAGTGTGCAGGGTTCATGTCGACTCTCCTCTCCTGTGGGGAAGGCACTGGCTTAGTCCCCGATTCCACGAGAGTGCTAGTGCAAAAGGCCTAGCCTTGCCTATGCCAGGACATGAAGTGAGCATAGAGTGCCATCCTAGGCAACGCACGCTGCTGTTGGTTTTTGATTGTGCCTGCTTAGTTCAGTTGGTAAATCAGAGTCAGATCTGTAGGCTGCTGTGGCTGCTTGCCTTAGCCTAGTATTCGTAGGACGTTGGGAGAGCCCCGCATAGAGCGAAAGCCACTTTGCCCGGGCATCCCCTTTGGGAAGTCACAGCTTTCGTTGGGAAATCAGAGTCGCTTCTGAGGGATGCTGTTGCTGCTTGCCTGAGTTAGACTTCCCTGCAAATTGTAATAAACCCGCATGGAGCGAAATCATCTATGGCCAGGCCTCCTCTCTGAGAAAGCAGAGCATTCGTTGGGCAATCAGTGTCGGGTTTTTAGGAAGCTGCTGCTTCTTGCCTGAGCTATTCTGCTGAGGACAGTGCAAGATACCCGCATGGAGCGAAATTCCCTTTCACCTAGCATCCCCTCTGCCAGAGAGAGAAGCGTGGTTGCACCTCTGGAAAGGGGCTTAAGGAAAGGGACACGTCTGTCACCGTGCTCCCCAAGAGCAAGTCTGGGGAAGGTGCAGCACGCTGCCACGGGCAAAGAGAAGGAGCCGTTGGCTTTGTGTTCAGAAACGGTCGCGATGCAGGAGAGTTGGCACTGGCAGGAACAGTGGGCCCGTTGTAAGACAAGTGTCACCAGCTACTTGTGAAAACAGAGTCGCGTCTGAGGGATGCTGCTGCTGCTTCCCTGATCTAGTCTCCCCTGCACGTTGTCATAATCCCGCATGGAATGAAATCCTTCTACGCCCAGGCATCCTCTCTGGGAAAGCATAGCATTCGTTGGGCAATCAGAGTCGGGTTTGTGGGAAGCTGCTGCTTCTTGCCTGAGCTAGTCTGCTCAGGACAGTGCAAGATACCCGCATGGAGCGAAATTATCTTTTACCTAGCATCCCCTCTGCCAGAGAGAGAAGCGTGGTTGCACCTCTGGAAAGGGCCTTATGGAAAGGGACACGTCTGTCACTGTGCTCCCCAAGAGCAAGTCTGGGGAAGGTGCAGCACGCTGCCACGGGCAAAGAGAAGGAGCCGTTGGCTTTGTGTTCGGGAAACGTTCGCGATGCAGGAGAGTTGGCACTGGCAGGAACAGCGGGCCCGTTGTAAGACAAGTGTCACCATCTACCTGTGCTGAGGGTCGGAGGCCTGGCTGCTAAGGTGACAGAAGAGTATGACTATGGCAGGCAGGTGTGCTCCACACTGAGGAAGGAGTCTGGGCAGAAGGCAGGCCTGTCCTGTGTCTCTGGTCCCAAGGGGACAGCGTCTCCTTGACCACATGTGCATAGGGCAGACTTGGGCTTGCCACCAAGCTCCATAGCTTCAACTCGCAGAAACAGCTCCCTGGACGAACGGGCAGTCCGATGCCTTCTTACTCCAAGATGTGACAACGTTGTTGGTGTCAGGAAGTGTGCCGGGGTAGCAGGGGGGACAGACCCAAACAGATCCCCAGCCCAGTGCACGGGCAGTGTGCAGGGTTCATGTCGACTCTCCTCTCCTGTGGGGAAGGCACTGGCTTAGTCCCCGAATCCACACGAGCGCTAGTGCAAAAGGCCTAGCCTTGCCTATGCCAGGACATGAAGTGAGCATAGAGTGCCATCCTAGGCAACGCACGCTGCTGTTGGTTTTTGATTGTGCCTGCTTAGTTCAGTTGGTAAATCAGAGTCAGATCTGTAGGCTGCTGTGGCTGCTTGCCTTAGCCTAGTATTCGTAGGACGTTGGGAGAGCCCCGCATAGAGCGAAAGCCACTTTGCCCGGGCATCCCCTTTGGGAAGGCACAGCTTTCGTTGGGAAATCAGAGTCGCTTCTGAGGGATGCTGTTGCTGCTTGCCTGAGTTAGACTTCCCTGCAAATTGTAATAAACCCGCATGGAGCGAAATCATCTATGGCCAGGCCTCCTCTCTGAGAAAGCAGAGCATTCGTTGGGCAATCAGTGTCGGGTTTTTAGGAAGCTGCTGCTTCTTGCCTGAGCTATCCTGCTGAGGACAGTGCAAGATACCCGCATGGAGCGAAATTCCCTTTCACCTAGCATCCCCTCTGCCAGAGAGAGAAGCGTGGTTGCACCTCTGGAAAGGGCCTTAAGGAAAGGGACACGTCTGTCACCGTGCTCCCCAAGAGCAAGTCTGGGGAAGGTGCAGCACGCTGCCACGGGCAAAGAGAAGGAGCCGTTGGCTTTGTGTTCGGGAAACGGTCGCGATGCAGGAGAGTTGGCACTGGCAGGAACAGCGGGCCCGTTGTAAGACAAGTGTCACAATCTACCTGTGCTGAGGGACGGAGGCCTGGCTGCTAAGGTGACAGAAGAGTACGACTAGGGCAGGCACGCGTGCTCCACACTGAGGAAGGAGTCTGTGCAGAAGGCAGGCCGGTCCTGTGTCTCTGGTCCCAAGGGGACAGCGTCTCCTTGACCCCCTCTGCCTAGGGCAGACTTGGGCTTGCCACCAAGCGCCATAGCCGCAACTCGCAGAAACAGCTCCCTGGACGAACGGGCAGTCCGATGCCGTCTTCCTCCAAGATGTGACAACGTTGTTGGTGTCAGGAAGTGTGCCGGGGTAGCAGGGGGGACAGACCCAAACAGATCCCCATCCCCGTGCACGGGCAGTGTGCAGGGTTCATGTCGACTCTCCTCTCCTGTGGGGAAGGCACTGGCTTAGTCCCCGATTCCACGCGAGCGCTAGTGCTAAAGGCCTAGCCTTGCCTATGCCAGGACATGAAGTGAGCATAGAGTGCCATCCTAGGCAACGCACACTGCTGTAGGTTTGTGATTGACCCTGCTTAGTTCGTCTTGGCAGGGAGAACGCACGGCGCGAACATGGAGCCCCGGAAAGCAAGGCCCAAGATACACTAGCTCTCCCGCAGCTCTTCTTCTTTGAAGTGTCAGAGCGAATGCCCAAAGCCTTGCTGTGAAGCAGCAGCGAAGGGCAGTTCGCGCCAGCTGAAAACCTCTGCGAACGTATAGCAGTAGCTGGTAAATCAGAGTCGGATCTGTAGGCTGCTGTGGCTGCTTGCCTTAGCCTAGTATTCGTAGGACGGTGGGAGAGCCCCGCATAGAGCGAAAGCCTCTTTGCCCGGGCATCCCCTCTGGGAAGGCACAGCTTTCGTTGGGAAATCAGAGTCGCGTCTGAGGGATGCTGCTGCTGCTTCCCTGAGCTAGTCTCCCCTGCACGTTGTAATAAACCCGCATGGAACGAAATCCTTCTATGCCCAGGCATCCTCTCTGGGAAAGCATAGCATTCGTTGGGCAATCAGAGTCGGGTTTGTGGGAAGCTGCTGCTTCTTGCCTGAGCTACTCTGCTCAGGACAGTGCAAGATACCCGCATGGAGCGAAATTTTCTTTCACCTAGCATCCCCTCTGCCAGAGAGAGAAGCGTGGTTGCACCTCTGGAAAGGGCCTTAAGGAAAGGGACACGTCTGTCACCGTGCTCCCCAAGAGCAAGTCTGGGGAAGGTGCAGCACGCTGCCACGGGCAAAGAGGAGCCCTTGGCTTTGTGGTCGGGGCACGGTCGCGAAGCAGGAGAGATGGCACTGGCAGGAACAGCCGGCCTGTTGTAAGACAAGAGTCACCAGCTACTTGTGAAAACAGAGTCGCGTCTGAGGTATGCTGCCGCTGCTTCCCTGATCTAGTCTCCCTTGCACGTTGTAATAATCCCGCATGGAACGAAATCCTTCTATGCCCAGGCATCCTCTGTGGGAAAGCATAGCATTCGTTGGGCAATCAGAGTCGGGTTTGTGGGAAGCTGCTGCTTCTTGCCTGAGCTACTCTGCTCAGGACAGTGCAAGATACCCGCATGGAGCGAAATTTTCTTTCACCTAGCATCCCCTCTGCCAGAGAGAGAAGCGTGGTTGCACCTCTGGAAAGGGCCTTAAGGAAAGGGACACGTCTGTCACCGTGCTCCCCAAGAGCAAGTCTGGGGAAGGTGCAGCACGCTGCCACGGGCAAAGAGAAGGAGCCGTTGGCTTTGTGTTCGGGAAACGGTCGCGATGCAGGAGAGTTGGCACTGGCAGGAACAGCGGGCCCGTTGTAAGACAAGTGTCACCATCTACCTGTGCTGAGGGTCGGAGGCCTGGCTGCTAAGGTGACAGAAGAGTATGACTATGGCAGGCAGGTGTGCTCCACACTGAGGAAGGAGTCTGGGCAGAAGGCAGGCCTGTCCTGTGTCTCTGGTCCCAAGGGGACAGCGTCTCCTTGACCACCTGTGCCTAGGGCAGACTTGGGCTTGCCACCAAGCGCCATAGCTTCAACTCGCAGAAACAGCTCCCTGGACGAACGGGCAGTCCGATGCCGTCTTCCTCCAAGATGTGACAACGTTGTTGGTGTCAGGAAGTGTGCCGGGGCAGCAGGGGGGACAGACCCAAACAGATCCCCAGCCCAGTGCACGGGCAGTGTGCAGGGTTCATGTCGACTCTCCTCTCCTGTGGGGAAGGCACTGGCTTAGTCCCCGATTCCACGAGAGTGCTAGTGCAAAAGGCCTAGCCTTGCCTATGCCAGGACATGAAGTGAGCATAGAGTGCCATCCTAGGCAACGCACGCTGCTGTTGGTTTTTGATTGTGCCTGCTTAGTTCAGTTGGTAAATCAGAGTCAGATCTGTAGGCTGCTGTGGCTGCTTGCCTTAGCCTAGTATTCGTAGGACGTTGGGAGAGCCCCGCATAGAGCGAAAGCCACTTTGCCCGGGCATCCCCTTTGGGAAGTCACAGCTTTCGTTGGGAAATCAGAGTCGCTTCTGAGGGATGCTGTTGCTGCTTGCCTGAGTTAGACTTCCCTGCAAATTGTAATAAACCCGCATGGAGCGAAATCATCTATGGCCAGGCCTCCTCTCTGAGAAAGCAGAGCATTCGTTGGGCAATCAGTGTCGGGTTTTTAGGAAGCTGCTGCTTCTTGCCTGAGCTATTCTGCTGAGGACAGTGCAAGATACCCGCATGGAGCGAAATTCCCTTTCACCTAGCATCCCCTCTGCCAGAGAGAGAAGCGTGGTTGCACCTCTGGAAAGGGGCTTAAGGAAAGGGACACGTCTGTCACCGTGCTCCCCAAGAGCAAGTCTGGGGAAGGTGCAGCACGCTGCCACGGGCAAAGAGAAGGAGCCGTTGGCTTTGTGTTCAGAAACGGTCGCGATGCAGGAGAGTTGGCACTGGCAGGAACAGTGGGCCCGTTGTAAGACAAGTGTCACCAGCTACTTGTGAAAACAGAGTCGCGTCTGAGGGATGCTGCTGCTGCTTCCCTGATCTAGTCTCCCCTGCACGTTGTCATAATCCCGCATGGAATGAAATCCTTCTACGCCCAGGCATCCTCTCTGGGAAAGCATAGCATTCGTTGGGCAATCAGAGTCGGGTTTGTGGGAAGCTGCTGCTTCTTGCCTGAGCTAGTCTGCTCAGGACAGTGCAAGATACCCGCATGGAGCGAAATTATCTTTTACCTAGCATCCCCTCTGCCAGAGAGAGAAGCGTGGTTGCACCTCTGGAAAGGGCCTTATGGAAAGGGACACGTCTGTCACTGTGCTCCCCAAGAGCAAGTCTGGGGAAGGTGCAGCACGCTGCCACGGGCAAAGAGAAGGAGCCGTTGGCTTTGTGTTCGGGAAACGTTCGCGATGCAGGAGAGTTGGCACTGGCAGGAACAGCGGGCCCGTTGTAAGACAAGTGTCACCATCTACCTGTGCTGAGGGTCGGAGGCCTGGCTGCTAAGGTGACAGAAGAGTATGACTATGGCAGGCAGGTGTGCTCCACACTGAGGAAGGAGTCTGGGCAGAAGGCAGGCCTGTCCTGTGTCTCTGGTCCCAAGGGGACAGCGTCTCCTTGACCACCTGTGCCTAGGGCAGACTTGGGCTTGCCACCAAGCGCCATAGCTTCAACTCGCAGAAACAGCTCCCTGGACGAACGGGCAGTCCGATGCTGTCTTCCTCAAGATGTGACAACGTTGTTGGTGTCAGGAAGTGTGCCGGGGTAGGAGGGGGGACAGACCCAAACAGATCCCCAGCCCAGTGCACGGGCAGTGTGCAGGGTTCATGTCGACTCTCCTCTCCTGTGGGGAAGGCACTGGCTTAGTCCCCGATTCCGCGCGAGCGCTAGTGCAAAAGGCCTAGCCTTGCCTATGCCAGGACATGAAGTGAGCATAGAGTGCCATCCTAGGCAACGCACGCTGCTGTTGGTTTTTGATTGTGCCTGCTTAGTTCAGTTGGTAAATCAGAGTCAGATCTGTAGGCTGCTGTGGCTGCTTGCCTTAGCCTAGTATTCGTAGGACGGTGGGAGAGCCCCGCGTAGAGCGAAAGCCACTTTGCCCGGGCATCCCTTTTGGGAAGTCACAGCTTTCGTTGGGAAATCAGAGTCGCGTCTGAGGGATGCTGTTGCTGCTTGCCTGAGTTAGACTTCCCTGCAAATTGTAATAAACCCGCATGGAGCGAATCATCTATGGCCAGGCCTCCTCTCTGAGAAAGCAGAGCTTCGTTGGGCAATCAGTGTCGGGTTTTTAGGAAGCTGCTGCTTCTTGCCTGAGCTATTCTGCTGAGGACAGTGCAAGATACCCGCATGGAGCGAAATTCCCTTTCACCTAGCATCCCCTCTGCCAGAGAGAGAAGCGTGGTTGCACCTCTGGAAAGGGCCTTAAGGAAAGGGACACGTCTGTCACCGTGCTCCCCAAGAGCAAGTCTGGGGAAGGTGCAGCACGCTGCCACGGGCAAAGAGAAGGAGCCGTTGGCTTTGTGTTCGGGAAACGGTCGCGATGCAGGAGAGTTGGCACTGGCAGGAACAGCGGGCCCGTTGTAAGACAAGTGTCACCATCTACCTGTGCTGAGGGATGGAGGCCTGGCTGCTAAGGTGACAGTAGAGTAGGACTAGGGCAGGCACGCGTGCTCCACACTGAGGAAGGAGTCTGTGCAGAAGGCAGGCCGGTCCTGTGTCTCTGGTCCCAAGGGGACAGCGTCTCCTTGACCCCCTCTGCCTAGGGCAGACTTGGGCTTGCCACCAAGCGCCATAGCCGCAACTCGCAGAAACAGCTCCCTGGACGAACGGGCAGTCCGATGCCGTCTTCCTCCAAGATGTGACAACGTTGTTGGTGTCAGGAAGTGTGCCGGGGTAGGAGGGGGGACAGACCCAAACAGATCCCCATCCCCGTGCACGGGCAGTGTGCAGGGTTCATGTCGACTCTCCTCTCCTGTGGGGAAGGCACTGGCTTAGTCCCCGATTCCACGCGAGCTCTAGTGCAAAAGGCCTAGCCTTGCCTATGCCAGGACATGAAGTGAGCATAGAGTGCCATCCTAGGCAACGCACACTGCTGTAGGTTTGTGATTGACCCTGCTTAGTTCGTCTTGGCAGGGAGAACGCACGGCGCGAACATGGAGCCCCGGAAAGCAAGGCCCAAGATACACTAGCTCTCCCGCAGCTCCTCTTCTTTGAAGTGTCAGAGCGAATGCCCAAAGCCTTGCTGTGAAGCAGCAGCGAAGGGCAGTTCGCGCCAGCTGAAAACCTCTGCGAACGTATAGCAGTAGCTGGTAAATCAGAGTCGGATCTGTAGGCTGCTGTGGCTGCTTGCCTTAGCCTAGTATTCGTAGGACGGTGGGAGAGCCCCGCATAGAGCGAAAGCCTCTTTGCCCGGGCATCCCCTCTGGGAAGGCACAGCTTTCGTTGGGAAATCAGAGTCGCGTCTGAGGGATGCTGCTGCTGCTTCCCTGATCTAGTGTCCCCTGCACGTTGTAATAAACCCGCATGGAACGAAATCCTTCTATGCCCAGGCATCCTCTCTGGGAAAGCATAGCATTCGTTGGGCAATCAGAGTCGGGTTTGTGGGAAGCTGCTGCTTCTTGCCTGAGCTACTCTGCTCAGGACAGTGCAAGATACCCGCATGGAGCGAAATTTTCTTTCACCTAGCATCCCCTCTGCCAGAGAGAGAAGCGTGGTTGCACCTCTGGAAAGGGCCTTAAGGAAAGGGACACGTCTGTCACCGTGCTCCCAAAGAGCAAGTCTGGGGAAGGTGCAGCACGCTGCCACGGGCAAAGAGGAGCCCTTGGCTTTGTGGTCGGGGCACGGTCGCGAAGCAGGAGAGATGGCACTGGCAGGAACAGCCGGCCTGTTGTAAGACAAGAGTCACCAGCTACTTGTGAAAACAGAGTCGCGTCTGAGGTATGCTGCCGCTGCTTCCCTGATCTAGTCTCCCTTGCACGTTGTAATAATCCCGCATGGAACGAAATCCTTCTATGCCCAGGCATCCTCTGTGGGAAAGCATAGCATTCGTTGGGCAATCAGAGTCGGGTTTGTGGGAAGCTGCTGCTTCTTGCCTGAGCTAGTCTGCTCAGGACAGTGCAAGATACCCGCATGGAGCGAAATTTTCTTTCACCTAGCATCCCCTCTGCCAGAGAGAGAAGCGTGGTTGCACCTCTGGAAAGGGCCTTAAGGAAAGGGACACGTCTGTCACCGTGCTGCCTAAGAGCAAGTCTGGGGAAGGTGCAGCATGCTGCCACGGGCAAAGAGAAGGAGCCGTTGGCTTTGTGTTCGGGAAACGGTCGCGATGCAGGAGAGTTGGCACTGGCAGGAACAGCGGGCCCGTTGTAAGACAAGTGTCACCAGCTACTTGTGAAAACAGAGTCGCGTCTGAGGGATGCTGCTGCTGCTTCCCTGATCTAGTCTCCCCTGCACGTTGTAATAATCCCGCCTGGAATGAAATCCTTCTATGCCTAGGCATCCTCTCTGGGAAAGCATAGCATTCGTTGGGCAATCAGAGTCGGGTTTGTGGGAAGCTGCTGCTTCTTGCCTGAGCTAGTCTGCTCAGGACAGTGGAAGATACCCGCATGGAGCGAAATTATCTTTTACCTAGCATCCCCTCTGCCAGAGAGAGAAGCGTGGTTGCACCTCTGGAAAGGGCCTTATGGAAAGGGACACGTCTGTCACTGTGCTCCCCAAGAGCAAGTCTGGGGAAGGTGCATCACGCTGCCACGGGCAAAGAGAAGGAGCCGTTGGCTTTGTGTTCGGGAAACGGTCGCGATGAAGGAGAGTTGGCACTGGCAGGAACAGCGGGCCCGTTGTAAGACAAGTGTCACCATCTACCTGTGCTGAGGGTCGGAGGCCTGGCTGCTAAGGTGACAGAAGAGTATGACTATGGCAGGCAGGTGTGCTCCACACTGAGGAAGGAGTCTGGGCAGAAGGCAGGCCTGTCCTGTGTCTCTGGTCCCAAGGGGACAGCGTCTCCTTGACCACCTGTGCCTAGGGCAGACTTGGGCTTGCCACCAAGCGCCATAGCTTCAACTCGCAGAAACAGCTCCCTGGACGAACGGGCAGTCCGATGCCGTCTTCCTCCAAGATGTGACAACGTTGTTGGTGTCAGGAAGTGTGCCGGGGTAGGAGGGGGGACAGACCCAAACAGATCCCCAGCCCAGTGCACGGGCAGTGTGCAGGGTTCATGTCGACTCTCCTCTCCTGTGGGGAAGGCAGTGGCTTAGTCCCCGATTCCACACGAGCGCTAGTGCAAAAGGCCTAGCCTTGCCTATGACAGGACATGAGGTGAGCATAGAGTGCCATCCTAGGCAACACACGCTGCTGTTGGTTTTTGATTGTGCCTGCTTAGTTCAGTTGGTAAATCAGAGTCAGATCTGTAGGCTGCTGTGGCTGCTTGCCTTAGCCTAGTATTCGTAGGACGGTGGGAGAGCCCCGCATAGAGCGAAAGCCACTTTGCCCGGGCATCCCCTTTGGGAAGTCACAGCTTTCGTTGGGAAATCAGAGTCGCGTCTGAGGGATGCTGTTGCTGCTTGCCTGAGTTAGACTTCCCTGCAAATTGTAATAAACCCGCATGGAGCGAAATCATCTATGGCCAGGCCTCCTCTCTGAGAGCGCAGAGCATTCGTTGGGCAATCAGTGTCGGGTTTTTAGGAAGCTGCTGCTTCTTGCCTGAGCTATTCTGCTGAGGACAGTGCAAGATACCCGCATGGAGCGAAATTCCCTTTCACCTACATTCCCCCTGCCAGAGAGAGAAGCGTGGTTGCACCTCTGGAAAGGGGCTTAAGGAAAGGGACACGTCTGTCACCGTGCTCCCCAAGAGCAAGTCTGGGGAAGGTGCAGCCTGCTGCCACGGGCAAAGAGAAGGAGCCGTTGGCTTTGTGTTCGGGAAACGGTCGCGATGCAGGAGAGTTGGCACTGGCAGGAACAGCGGGCCCGTTGTAAGACAAGTGTCACCATCTACCTGTGCTGAGGGACGGAGGCCTGGCTGCTAAGGTGACAGAAGAGTACGACTAGGGCAGGCACGCGTGCTCCACACTGAGGAAGGAGTCTGTGCAGAAGGCAGGCCGGTCCTGTGTCTCTGGTCCCAAGGGGACAGCGTCTCCTTGACCCCCTCTGCCTAGGGCAGACTTGGGCTTGCCACCAAGCGCCATAGCCGCAACTCGCAGAAACAGCTCCCTGGACGAACGGGCAGTCCGATGCCGTCTTCCTCCAAGATGTGACAACGTTGTTGGTGTCAGGAAGTGTGCCGGGGTAGCAGGGGGGACAGACCCAAACAGATCCCCATCCCCGTGCACGGGCAGTGTGCAGGGTTCATGTCGACTCTCCTCTCCTGTGGGGAAGGCACTGGCTTAGTCCCCGATTCCACGCGAGCGCTAGTGCAAAAGGCCTAGCCTTGCCTATGCCAGGACATGAAGTGAGCATAGAGTGCCATCCTAGGCAACGCACACTGCTGTAGGTTTGTGATTGACCCTGCTTAGTTCGGCTTGGCAGGGAGAACGCACGGCGCGAACATGGAGCCCCGGAAAGCAAGGCCCAAGATACACTAGCTCTCCCGCAGCTCTTCTTCTTTGAAGTGTCAGAGCGAATGCCCAAAGCCTTGCTGTGAAGCAGCAGCGAAGGGCAGTTCGCGCCAGCTGAAAACCTCTGCGAACGTATAGCAGTAGCTGGTAAATCAGAGTCGGATCTGTAGGCTTCTGTGGCTGCTTGCCTTAGCCTAGTATTCGTAGGACGGTGGGAGAGCCCCGCATAGAGCGAAAGCCTCTTTGCCCGGGCATCCCCTCTGGGAAGGCACAGCTTTCGTTGGGAAATCAGAGTCGCGTCTGAGGGATGCTGCTGCTGCTTCCCTGAGCTAGTCTCCCCTGCACGTTGTAATAAACCCGCATGGAACGAAATCCTTCTATGCCCAAGCATCCTCTCTGGGAAAGCATAGCATTCGTTGGGCAATCAGAGTCGGGTTTGTGAGAAGTTGCTGCTTCTTGCCTGAGCTACTCTGCTCAGGACAGTGCAAGATACCCGCATGGAGCGAAATTTTCTTTCACCTAGCATCCCCTCTGCCAGAGAGAGAAGCGTGGTTGCACCTCTGGAAAGGGCCTTAAGGAAAGGGACACGTCTGTCACCGTGCTCCCCAAGAGCAAGTCTGGGGAAGGTGCAGCACGCTGCCACGGGCAAAGAGAAGGAGCCGTTGGCTTTGTGTTCGGGAAACGGTCGCGATGCAGGAGAGTTGGCACTGGCAGGAACAGCGGGCCCGTTGTAAGACAAGTGTCACCATCTACCTGTGCTGAGGGTCGGAGGCCTGGCTGCTAAGGTGACAGAAGAGTATGACTATGGCAGGCAGGTGTGCTCCACACTGAGGAAGGAGTCTGGGCAGAAGGCAGGCCTGTCCTGTGTCTCTGGTCCCAAGGGGACAGTGTCTCCTTGACCACCTGTGCCTAGGGCAGACTTGGGCTTGCCACCAAGCGCCATAGCTTCAACTCGCAGAAACAGCTCCCTGGACGAACGGGCAGTCCGATGCCGTCTTCCTCCAAGATGTGACAACGTTGTTGGTGTCAGGAAGTGTGCCGGGGCAGCAGGGGGGACAGACCCAAACAGATCCCCAGCCCAGTGCAAGGGCAGTGTGCAGGGTTCATGTCGACTCTCCTCTCCTGTGGGGAAGGCACTGGCTTAGTCCCCGATTCCACGAGAGCGCTAGTGCAAAAGGCCTAGCCTTGCCTATGCCAGGACATGAAGTGAGCATAGAGTGCCATCCTAGGCAACGCACGCTGCTGTTGGTTTTTGATTGTGCCTGCTTAGTTCAGTTGGTAAATCAGAGTCAGATCTGTAGGCTGCTGTGGCTGCTTGCCTTAGCCTAGTATTCGTAGGACGTTGGGAGAGCCCCGCATAGAGCGAAAGCCACTTTGCCCGGGCATCCCCTTTGGGAAGTCACAGCTTTCGTTGGGAAATCAGAGTCGCTTCTGAGGGATGCTGTTGCTGCTTGCCTGAGTTAGACTTCCCTGCAAATTGTAATAAACCCGCATGGAGCGAAATCATCTATGGCCAGGCCTCCTCTCTGAGAAAGCAGAGCATTCGTTGGGCAATCAGTGTCGGGTTTTTAGGAAGCTGCTGCTTCTTGCCTGAGCTATTCTGCTGAGGACAGTGCAAGATACCCGCATGGAGCGAAATTCCCTTTCACCTAGCATCCCCTCTGCCAGAGAGAGAAGCGTGGTTGCACCTCTGGAAAGGGGCTTAAGGAAAGGGACACGTCTGTCACCGTGCTCCCCAAGAGCAAGTCTGGGGAAGGTGCAGCACGCTGCCACGGGCAAAGAGAAGGAGCCGTTGGCTTTGTGTTCAGAAACGGTCGCGATGCAGGAGAGTTGGCACTGGCAGGAACAGTGGGCCCGTTGTAAGACAAGTGTCACCAGCTACTTGTGAAAACAGAGTCGCGTCTGAGGGATGCTGCTGCTGCTTCCCTGATCTAGTCTCCCCTGCACGTTGTCATAATCCCGCATGGAATGAAATCCTTCTATGCCCCGCACCCTCTCTGGGAAAGCATAGCATTCGTTGGGCAATCAGAGTCGGGTTTGTGGGAAGCTGCTGCTTCTTGCCTGAGCTAGTCTGCTCAGGACAGTGCAAGATACCCACATGGAGCGAAATTATCTTTTACCTAGCATCCCCTCTGCCAGAGAGAGAAGCGTGGTTGCACCTCTGGAAAGGGCCTTATGGAAAGGGACACGTCTGTCACTGTGCTCCCCAAGAGCAAGTCTGGGGAAGGTGCAGCACGCTGCCACGGGCAAAGAGAAGGAGCCGTTGGCTTTGTGTTCGGGAAACGTTCGCGATGCAGGAGAGTTGGCACTGGCAGGAACAGCGGGCCCGTTGTAAGACAAGTGTCACCATCTACCTGTGCTGAGGGTCGGAGGCCTGGCTGCTAAGGTGACAGAAGAGTATGACTATGGCAGGCAGGTGTGCTCCACACTGAGGAAGGAGTCTGGGCAGAAGGCAGGCCTGTCCTGTGTCTCTGGTCCCAAGGGGACAGCGTCTCCTTGACCACCTGTGCCTAGGGCAGACTTGGGCTTGCCACCAAGCGCCATAGCTTCAACTCGCAGAAACAGCTCCCTGGACGAACGGGCAGTCCGATGCTGTCTTCCTCAAGATGTGACAACGTTGTTGGTGTCAGGAAGTGTGCCGGGGTAGGAGGGGGGACAGACCCAAACAGATCCCCAGCCCAGTGCACGGGCAGTGTGCAGGGTTCATGTCGACTCTCCTCTCCTGTGGGGAAGGCACTGGCTTAGTCCCCGATTCCGCGCGAGCGCTAGTGCAAAAGGCCTAGCCTTGCCTATGCCAGGACATGAAGTGAGCATAGAGTGCCATCCTAGGCAACGCACGCTGCTGTTGGTTTTTGATTGTGCCTGCTTAGTTCAGTTGGTAAATCAGAGTCAGATCTGTAGGCTGCTGTGGCTGCTTGCCTTAGCCTAGTATTCGTAGGACGGTGGGAGAGCCCCGCATAGAGCGAAAGCCACTTTGCCCGGGCATCCCTTTTGGGAAGTCACAGCTTTCGTTGGGAAATCAGAGTCGCGTCTGAGGGATGCTGTTGCTGCTTGCCTGAGTTAGACTTCCCTGCAAATTGTAATAAACCCGCATGGAGCGAAATCATCTATGGCCAGGCCTCCTCTCTGAGAAAGCAGAGCTTCGTTGGGCAATCAGTGTCGGGTTTTTAGGAAGCTGCTGCTTCTTGCCTGAGCTATTCTGCTGAGGACAGTGCAAGATACCCGCATGGAGCGAAATTCCCTTTCACCTAGCATCCCCTCTGCCAGAGAGAGAAGCGTGGTTGCACCTCTGGAAAGGGCCTTAAGGAAAGGGACACGTCTGTCACCGTGCTCCCCAAGAGCAAGTCTGGGGAAGGTGCAGCACGCTGCCACGGGCAAAGAGAAGGAGCCGTTGGCTTTGTGTTCGGGAAACGGTCGCGATGCAGGAGAGTTGGCACTGGCAGGAACAGCGGGCCCGTTGTAAGACAAGTGTCACCATCTACCTGTGCTGAGGGATGGAGGCCTGGCTGCTAAGGTGACAGTAGAGTAGGACTAGGGCAGGCACGCGTGCTCCACACTGAGGAAGGAGTCTGTGCAGAAGGCAGGCCGGTCCTGTGTCTCTGGTCCCAAGGGGACAGCGTCTCCTTGACCCCCTCTGCCTAGGGCAGACTTGGGCTTGCCACCAAGCGCCATAGCCGCAACTCGCAGAAACAGCTCCCTGGACGAACGGGCAGTCCGATGCCGTCTTCCTCCAAGATGTGACAACGTTGTTGGTGTCAGTAAGTGTGCCGGGGTAGGAGGGGGGACAGACCCAAACAGATCCCCATCCCCGTGCACGGGCAGTGTGCAGGGTTCATGTCGACTCTCCTCTCCTGTGGGGAAGGCACTGGCTTAGTCCCCGATTCCACGCGAGCTCTAGTGCAAAAGGCCTAGCCTTGCCTATGCCAGGACATGAAGTGAGCATAGAGTGCCATCCTAGGCAACGCACACTGCTGTAGGTTTGTGATTGACCCTGCTTAGTTCGTCTTGGCAGGGAGAACGCAAGGCGCGAACATGGAGCCCCGGAAAGCAAGGCCCAAGATACCCTAGCTCTCCCGCAGCTCCTCTTCTTTGAAGTGTCAGAGCGAATGCCCAAAGCCTTGCTGTGAAGCAGCAGCGAAGGGCAGTTCGCGCCAGCTGAAAACCTCTGCGAACGTATAGCAGTAGCTGGTAAATCAGAGTCGGATCTGTAGGCTGCTGTGGCTGCTTGCCTTAGCCTAGTATTCGTAGGACGGTGGGAGAGCCCCGCATAGAGCGAAAGCCTCTTTGCCCGGGCATCCCCTCTGGGAAGGCACAGCTTTCGTTGGGAAATCAGAGTCGCGTCTGAGGGATGCTGCTGCTGCTTCCCTGAGCTAGTCTCCCCTGCACGTTGTAATAAACCCGCATGGAACGAAATCCTTCTATGCCCAGGCATCCTCTCTGGGAAAGCATAGCATTCGTTGGGCAATCAGAGTCGGGTTTGTGGGAAGCTGCTGCTTCTTGCCTGAGCTACTCTGCTCAGGACAGTGCAAGATACCCGCATGGAGCGAAATTTTCTTTCACCTAGCATCCCCTCTGCCAGAGAGAGAAGCGTGGTTGCACCTCTGGAAAGGGCCTTAAGGAAAGGGACACGTCTGTCACCGTGCTCCCCAAGAGCAAGTCTGGGGAAGGTGCAGCACGCTGCCACGGGCAAAGAGGAGCCCTTGGCTTTGTGGTCGGGGCACGGTCGCGAAGCAGGAGAGATGGCACTGGCAGGAACAGCCGGCCTGTTGTAAGACAAGAGTCACCAGCTACTTGTGAAAACAGAGTCGCGTCTGAGGTATGCTGCCGCTGCTTCCCTGATCTAGTCTCCCTTGCACGTTGTAATAATACCGCCTGGAATGAAATCCTTCTATGCCCAGGCATCCTCTCTGTGAAAGCATAGCATTCGTTGGGCAATCAGAGTCGGGTTTGTGGGAAGCTGCTGCTTCTTGCCTGAGCTAGTCTGCTCAGGACAGTGCAAGATACCCGCATGGAGCGAAATTATATTTTACCTAGCATCCCCTCTGCCAGAGAGAGAAGCGTGGTTGCACCTCTGGAAAGGGCCTTATGGAAAGGGACACGTCTGTCACCGTGCTCCCCAAGAGCAAGTCTGGGGAAGGTGCAGCACGCTGCCACGGGCAAAGAGAAGGAGCCGTTGGCTTTGTGTTCGGGAAACGTTCGCGATGCAGGAGAGTTGGCACTGGCAGGAACAGCGGGCCCGTTGTAAGACAAGTGTCACCATCTACCTCTGCTGAGGGTCGGAGGCCTGGCTGCTAAGGTGACAGAAGAGTATGACTATGGCAGGCAGGTGTGCTCCACACTGAGGAAGGAGTCTGAGCAGAAGGAAGGCCTGTCCTGTGTCTCTGGTCCCAAGGGGACAGCGTCTCCTTGACCACCTGTGCCCAGGGCAGACTTGGGCTTGCCACCAAGCGCCATAGCTTCAACTCGCAGAAACAGCTCCCTGGACGAACGGGCAGTCCGATGCTGTCTTCCTCAAGATGTGACAACGTTGTTGGTGTC
Organism: Neogale vison; assembly: GCF_020171115.1. Lineage (NCBI taxonomy): Eukaryota > Metazoa > Chordata > Mammalia > Carnivora > Mustelidae > Neogale > Neogale vison. Next base: position 218,711,196 of record NC_058101.1, read on the forward strand.
AGGAAGTGTGCCGGGGTAGGAGGGGGGACAGACCCAAACAGATCCCCAGCCCAGTGCACGGGCAGTGTGCAGGGTTCATGTCGACTCTCCTCTCCTGTGGGGAAGGCACTTGCTTAGTCCCCGATTCCGCGCGAGTGCTAGTGCAAAAGGCCTAGCCTTGCCTATGCCAGGACATGAAGTGAGCATAGAGTGCCATCCTAGGCAACGCACGCTGCTGTTGGTTTTTGATTGTGCCTGCTTAGTTCAGTTGGTAAATCAGAGTCAGATCTGTAGGCTGCTGTGGCTGCTTGCCTTAGCCTAGTATTCGTAGGACGGTGGGAGAGCCCCGCATAGAGCGAAAGCCACTTTGCCCGGGCATCCCTTTTGGGAAGTCACAGCTTTCGTTGGGAAATCAGAGTCGCGTCTGAGGGATGCTGTTGCTGCTTGCCTGAGTTAGACTTCCCTGCAAATTGTAATAAACCCGCATGGAGCGAAATCATCTATGGCCAGGCCTCCTCTCTGAGAAAGCAGAGCTTCGTTGGGCAATCAGTGTCGGGTTTTTAGGAAGCTGCTGCTTCTTGCCTGAGCTATTCTGCTGAGGACAGTGCAAGATACCCGCATGGAGCGAAATTCCCTTTCACCTAGCATCCCCTCTGCCAGAGAGAGAAGCGTGGTTGCACCTCTGGAAAGGGCCTTAAGGAAAGGGACACGTCTGTCACCGTGCTCCCCAAGAGCAAGTCTGGGGAAGGTGCAGCACGCTGCCACGGGCAAAGAGAAGGAGCCGTTGGCTTTGTGTTCGGGAAACGGTCGCGATGCAGGAGAGTTGGAACTGGCAGGAACAGCGGGCCCGTTGTAAGACAAGTGTCACCATCTACCTGTGCTGAGGGATGGAGGCCTGGCTGCTAAGGTGACAGTAGAGTAGGACTAGGGCAGGCACGCGTGCTCCACACTGAGGAAGGAGTCTGGGCAGAAGGCAGGCCGGTCCTGTGTCTCTGGTCCCAAGGGGACAGCGTCTCCTTGACCCCCTCTGCCTAGGGCAGACTTGGGCTTGCCACCAAGCGCCATAGCCGCAACTCGCAGAAACAGCTCCCTGGACGAACGGGCAGTCCGATGCCGTCTTCCTCCAAGATGTGACAACGTTGTTGGTGTCAGGAAGTGTGCCGGGGTAGGAGGGGGGACAGACCCAAACAGATCCCCATCCCCGTGCACGGGCAGTGTGCAGGGTTCATGTCGACTCACCTCTCCTGTGGGGAAGGCACTGGCTTAGTCCCCGATTCCACGCGAGCTCTAGTGCAAAAGGCCTAGCCTTGCCTATGCCAGGACATGAAGTGAGCATAGAGTGCCATCCTAGGCAACGCACACTGCTGTAGGTTTGTGATTGACCCTGCTTAGTTCGTCTTGGCAGGGAGAACGCACGGCGCGAACATGGAGCCCCGGAAAGCAAGGCCCAAGATACACTAGCTCTCCCGCAGGTCCTCTTCTTTGAAGTGTCAGAGCGAATGCCCAAAGCCTTGCTGTGAAGCAGCAGCGAAGGGCAGTTCGCGCCAGCTGAAAACCTCTGCGAACGTATAGCAGTAGCTGGTAAATCAGAGTCGGATCTGTAGGCTGCTGTGGCTGCTTGCCTTAGCCTAGTATTCGTAGGACGGTGGGAGAGCCCCGCATATTGCGAAAGCCTCTTTGCCCGGGCATCCCCTCTGGGAAGGCACAGCTTTCGTTGGGAAATCAGAGTCGCGTCTGAGGGATGCTGCTGCTGCTTCCCTGAGCTAGTCTCCCCTGCACGTTGTACTAAACCCGCATGGAACGAAATCCTTCTATGCCCAGGCATCCTCTCTGGGAAAGCATAGCATTCGTTGGGCAATCAGAGTCGGGTTTGTGGGAAGCTGCTGCTTCTTGCCTGAGCTACTCTGCTCAGGACAGTGCAAGATACCCGCATGGAGCGAAATTTTCTTTCACCTAGCATCCCCTCTGCCAGAGAGAGAAGCGTGGTTGCACCTCTGGAAAGGGCCTTAAGGAAAGGGACACGTCTGTCACCGTGCTCCCCAAGAGCAAGTCTGGGGAAGGTGCAGCACGCTGCCACGGGCAAAGAGGAGCCCTTGGCTTTGTGGTCGGGGCACGGTCGCGAAGCAGGAGAGATGGCACTGGCAGGAACAGCCGGCCTGTTGTAAGACAAGAGTCACCAGCTACTTGTGAAAACAGAGTCGCGTCTGAGGTATGCTGCCGCTGCTTCCCTGATCTAGTCTCCCTTGCACGTTGTAATAATCCCGCATGGAACGAAATGCTTCTATGCCCAGGCATCCTCTGTGGGAAAGCATAGCATTCGTTGGGCAATCAGAGTCGGGTTTGTGGGAAGCTGCTGCTTCTTGCCTGAGCTACTCTGCTCAGGACAGTGCAAGATACCCGCATGGAGAGAAATTCCCTTTCACCTAGCATCCCCTCTGCCAGAGAGAGAAGCGTGGTTGCACCTCTGGAAAGGGGCTTAAGGAAAGGGACACGTCTGTCACCGTGCTCCCCAAGAGCAAGTCTGGGGAAGGTGCAGCACGCTGCCACGGGCAAAGAGAAGGAGCCGTTGGCTTTGTGTTCGGGAAACGGTCGCGATGCAGGAGAGTTGGTACTGGCAGGAACAGCGGGCCCGTTGTAAGAAAAGTGTCACCATCTACCTGTGCTGAGGGACGGAGGCCTGGCTGCTAAGGTGACAGAAGAGTACGACTAGGGCAGGCACGCGTGCTCCACACTGAGGAAGGAGTCTGTGCAGAAGGCAGGCCTGTCCTGTGTCTCTGGTCCCAAGGGGACAGCGTCTCCTTGACCCCCTCTGACTAGGGCAGACTTGGGCTTGCCACCAAGCGCCATAGCCGCAACTCGCAGAAACAGCTCCCTGGACGAACGGGCAGTCCGATGCCGTCTTCCTCCAAGATGTGACAACGTTGTTGGTGTCAGGAAGTGTGCCGGGGTAGCAGGGGGGACAGACCCAAACAGATCCCCATCCCCGTACACGGGCAGTGTGCAGGGTTCATGTCGACTCTCCTCTCCTGTGGGGAAGGCACTGGCTTAGTCCCCGATTCCACGCGAGCGCTAGTGCAAAAGGCCTAGCCTTGCCTATGCCAGGACATGAAGTGAGCATAGAGTGCCATCCTAGGCAACGCACACTGTTGTAGGTTTGTGATTGACCCTGCTTAGTTCGGCTTGGCAGGGAGAACGCACGGCGCGAACATGGAACCCCGGAAAGCAAGGCCCAAGATACACTAGCTCTCCCGCAGCTCTTCTTCTTTGAAGTGTCAGAGCGAATGCCCAAAGCCTTGCTGTGAAGCAGCAGCGAAGGGCAGTTCGCGCCAGCTGAAAACCTCGGCGAACGTATAGCAGTAGCTGGTAAATCAGAGTCGGATCTGTAGGCTTCTGTGGCTCCTTGCCTTAGCCTAGTATTCGTAGGACGGTGGGAGAGCCCCGCATAGAGCGAAAGCCTCTTTGCCCGGGCATCCCCTCTGGGAAGGCACAGCTTTCGTTGGGAAATCAGAGTCGCGTCTGAGGGATGCTGCTGCTGCTTCCCTGAGCTAGTCTCCCCTGCACGTTGTATTAAACCCGCATGGAACGAAATCCTTCTATGCCCAGGTATCCTCTCTGGGAAAGCATAGCATTCGTTGGGCAATCAGAGTCGGGTTTGTGGGAAGCTGCTGCTTCTTGCCTGAGCTACTCTGCTCAGGACAGTGCAAGATACCCGCATGGAGCGAAATTTTCGTTCACCTAGCATCCCCTCTGCCAGAGAGAGAAGCGTGGTTGCACCTCTGGAAAGGGCCTTAAGGAAAGGGACACGTCTGTCACCGTGCTCCCCAAGAGCAAGTCTGGGGAAGGTGCAGCACGCTGCCACGGGCAAAGAGAAGGAGCCGTTGGCTTTGTGTTCGGGAAACGGTCGCGATGCAGGAGAGTTGGCACTGGCAGGAACAGCGGGCCCGTTGTAAGACAAGTGTCACCAGCTACTTGTGAAAACAGAGTCGCGTCTGAGGGATGCTGCTGCTGCTTCCCTGATCTAGTCTCCCCCGCACGTTGTAATAATCCCGCATGGAATGAAATCCTTCTATGCCCAGGCATCCTCTCTGTGAAAGCATAGCATTCGTTGGGCAATCAGAGTCGGGTTTGTGGGAAGCTGCTGCTTCTTGCCTGAGCTAGTCTGCTCAGGACAGTGCAAGTACCCGCATGGAGCGAAATTATATTTTACCTAGCATCCCCTCTGACAGAGAGAGAAGCGTGGTTGCACCTCTGGAAAGGGCCTTATGGAAAGGGGCACGTCTGTCACTGTGCTCCCCAAGAGCAAGTCTGGGGAAGGTGCAGCACGCTGCCACGGGCAAAGAGAAGGAGCCGTTGGCTTTGTGTTCGGGAAACGGTCGCGATGAAGGAGAGTTGGCACTGGCAGGAACAGCGGGCCCGTTGTAAGACAAGTGTCACCATCTACCTGTGCTGAGGGTCGGAGGCCTGGCTGCTAAGGTGACAGAAGAGTATGACTATGGCAGGCAGGTGTGCTCCACACTGAGGAAGGAGTCTGGGCAGAAGGCAGGCCTGTCCTGTGTCTCTGGTCCCAAGGGGACAGCGTCTCCTTGACCAACTGTGCCTCTGGCAGACTTGGGCTTGCCACCAAGCGCCATAGCTTCAACTCGCAGAAACAGCTCCCTGGACGAACGGGCAGTCCGATGGGGTCTTCCTCAAGATGTGACAACGTTGTTGGTGTCAGGAAGTGTTCCGGGGTAGGAGGGGGGACAGACCCAAACAGATCCCCAGGCAAGTGCACGGTCAGTGTGCAGGGTTCATGTCGACTCTCCTCTCCTGTGGGGAAGGCACTGGCTTAGTCCCCGATTCCACGAGAGCGCTAGTGCAAAAGGCCTAGCCTTGCCTATGCCAGGACATGAAGTGAGCATAGAGTGCCATCCTAGGCAACGCACGCTGCTGTTGGTTTTTGATTGTGCCTGCTTAGTTCAGTTGGTAAATCAGAGTCAGATCTGTAGGCTGCTGTGGCTGCTTGCCTTAGCCTAGTATTCGTAGGACGTTGGGAGAGCCCCGCATAGAGCGAAAGCCACTTTGCCCGGGTATCCCCTTTGGGAAGTCACAGCTTTCGTTGGGAAATCAGCGTCGCTTCTGAGGGATGCTGTTGCTGCTTGCCTGAGTTAGACTTCCCTGCAAATTGTAATAAACCCGCATGGAGCGAAATCATCTATGGCCAGGCCTCCTCTCTGAGAAAGCAGAGCATTCGTTGGGCAATCAGTGTCGGGTTTTTAGGAAGCTGCTGCTTCTTGCCTGAGCTATTCTGCTGAGGACAGTGCAAGATACCCGCATGGAGCGAAATTCCCTTTCACCTAGCATCCCCTCTGCCAGAGAGAGAAGCGTGGTTGCACCTCTGGAAAGGGGCTTAAGGAAAGGGACACGTCTGTCACCGTGCTCCCCAAGAGCAAGTCTGGGGAAGGTGCAGCACGCTGCCACGGGCAAAGAGAAGGAGCCGTTGGCTTTGTGTTCAGAAACGGTCGCGATGCAGGAGAGTTGGCACTGGCAGGAACAGTGGGCCCGTTGTAAGACAAGTGTCACCAGCTACTTGTGAAAACAGAGTCGCGTCTGAGGGATGCTGCTGCTGCTTCCCTGATCTAGTCTCCCCTGCACGTTGTCATAATCCCGCATGGAATGAAATCCTTCTATGCCCAGGCATCCTCTCTGGGAAAGCATAGCATTCGTTGGGCAATCAGAGTCGGGTTTGTGGGAAGCTGCTGCTTCTTGCCTGAGCTAGTCTGCTCAGGACAGTGCAAGATACCCGCATGGAGCGAAATTATCTTTTACCTAGCATCCCCTCTGCCAGAGAGAGAAGCGTGGTTGCACCTCTGGAAAGGGCCTTATGGAAAGGGACACGTCTGTCACTGTGCTCCCCAAGAGCAAGTCTGGGGAAGGTGCAGCACGCTGCCACGGGCAAAGAGAAGGAGCCGTTGGCTTTGTGTTCGGGAAACGTTCGCGATGCAGGAGAGTTGGCACTGGCAGGAACAGCGGGCCCGTTGTAAGACAAGTGTCACCATCTACCTGTGCTGAGGGTCGGAGGCCTGGCTGCTAAGGTGACAGAAGAGTATGACTATGGCAGGCAGGTGTGCTCCACACTGAGGAAGGAGTCTGGGCAGAAGGCAGGCCTGTCCTGTGTCTCTGGTCCCAAGGGGACAGCGTCTCCTTGACCACCTGTGCCTAGGGCAGACTTGGGCTTGCCACCAAGCGCCATAGCTTCAACTCGCAGAAACAGCTCCCTGGACGAACGGGCAGTCCGATGCTGTCTTCCTCAAGATGTGACAACGTTGTTGGTGTCAGGAAGTGTGCCGGGGTAGGAGGGGGGACAGACCCAAACAGATCCCCAGCCCAGTGCACGGGCAGTGTGCAGGGTTCATGTCGACTCTCCTCTCCTGTGGGGAAGGCACTGGCTTAGTCCCCGATTCCGCGCGAGCGCTAGTGCAAAAGGCCTAGCCTTGCCTATGCCAGGACATGAAGTGAGCATAGAGTGCCATCCTAGGCAACGCACGCTGCTGTTGGTTTTTGATTGTGCCTGCTTAGTTCAGTTGGTAAATCAGAGTCAGATCTGTAGGCTGCTGTGGCTGCTTGCCTTAGCCTAGTATTCGTAGGACGGTGGGAGAGCCCCGCGTAGAGCGAAAGCCACTTTGCCCGGGCATCCCTTTTGGGAAGTCACAGCTTTCGTTGGGAAATCAGAGTCGCGTCTGAGGGATGCTGTTGCTGCTTGCCTGAGTTAGACTTCCCTGCAAATTGTAATAAACCCGCATGGAGCGAAATCATCTATGGCCAGGCCTCCTCTCTGAGAAAGCAGAGCTTCGTTGGGCAATCAGTGTCGGGTTTTTAGGAAGCTGCTGCTTCTTGCCTGAGCTATTCTGCTGAGGACAGTGCAAGATACCCGCATGGAGCGAAATTCCCTTTCACCTAGCATCCCCTCTGCCAGAGAGAGAAGCGTGGTTGCACCTCTGGAAAGGGCCTTAAGGAAAGGGACACGTCTGTCACCGTGCTCCCCAAGAGCAAGTCTGGGGAAGGTGCAGCACGCTGCCACGGGCAAAGAGAAGGAGCCGTTGGCTTTGTGTTCGGGAAACGGTCGCGATGCAGGAGAGTTGGCACTGGCAGGAACAGCGGGCCCGTTGTAAGACAAGTGTCACCATGTACCTGTGCTGAGGGATGGAGGCCTGGCTGCTAAGGTGACAGTAGAGTAGGACTAGGGCAGGCACGCGTGCTCCACACTGAGGAAGGAGTCTGTGCAGAAGGCAGGCCGGTCCTGTGTCTCTGGTCCCAAGGGGACAGCGTCTCCTTGACCCCCTCTGCCTAGGGCAGACTTGGGCTTGCCACCAAGCGCCATAGCCGCAACTCGCAGAAACAGCTCCCTGGACGAACGGGCAGTCCGATGCCGTCTTCCTCCAAGATGTGACAACGTTGTTGGTGTCAGTAAGTGTGCCGGGGTAGGAGGGGGGACAGACCCAAACAGATCCCCATCCCCGTGCACGGGCAGTGTGCAGGGTTCATGTCGACTCTCCTCTCCTGTGGGGAAGGCACTGGCTTAGTCCCCGATTCCACGCGAGCTCTAGTGCAAAAGGCCTAGCCTTGCCTATGCCAGGACATGAAGTGAGCATAGAGTGCCATCCTAGGCAACGCACACTGCTGTAGGTTTGTGATTGACCCTGCTTAGTTCGTCTTGGCAGGGAGAACGCAAGGCGCGAACATGGAGCCCCGGAAAGCAAGGCCCAAGATACCCTAGCTCTCCCGCAGCTCCTCTTCTTTGAAGTGTCAGAGCGAATGCCCAAAGCCTTGCTGTGAAGCAGCAGCGAAGGGCAGTTCGCGCCAGCTGAAAACCTCTGCGAACGTATAGCAGTAGCTGGTAAATCAGAGTCAGATCTGTAGGCTGCTGTGGCTGCTTGCCTTAGCCTAGTATTCGTAGGACGGTGGGAGAGCCCCGCATAGAGCGAAAGCCTCTTTGCCCGGGCATCCCCTCTGGGAAGGCACAGCTTTCGTTGGGAAATCAGAGTCGCGTCTGAGGGATGCTGCTGCTGCTTCCCTGAGCTAGTCTCCCCTGCACGTTGTAATAAACCCGCATGGAACGAAATCCTTCTATGCCCAGGCATCCTCTCTGGGAAAGCATAGCATTCGTTGGGCAATCAGAGTCGGGTTTGTGGGAAGCTGCTGCTTCTTGCCTGAGCTACTCTGCTCAGGACAGTGCAAGATACCCGCATGGAGCGAAATTTTCTTTCACCTAGCATCCCCTCTGCCAGAGAGAGAAGCGTGGTTGCACCTCTGGAAAGGGCCTTAAGGAAAGGGACACGTCTGTCACCGTGCTCCCCAAGAGCAAGTCTGGGGAAGGTGCAGCACGCTGCCACGGGCAAAGAGGAGCCCTTGGCTTTGTGGTCGGGGCACGGTCGCGAAGCAGGAGAGATGGCACTGGCAGGAACAGCCGGCCTGTTGTAAGACAAGAGTCACCAGCTACTTGTGAAAACAGAGTCGCGTCTGAGGTATGCTGCCGCTGCTTCCCTGATCTAGTCTCCCTTGCACGTTGTAATAATACCGCCTGGAATGAAATCCTTCTATGCCCAGGCATCCTCTCTGTGAAAGCATAGCATTCGTTGGGCAATCAGAGTCGGGTTTGTGGGAAGCTGCTGCTTCTTGCCTGAGCTACTCTGCTCAGGACAGTGCAAGATACCCGCATGGAGAGAAATTCCCTTTCACCTAGCATCCCCTCTGCCAGAGAGAGAAGCGTGGTTGCACCTCTGGAAAGGGGCTTAAGGAAAGGGACACGTCTGTCACCGTGCTCCCCAAGAGCAAGTCTGGGGAAGGTGCAGCACGCTGCCACGGGCAAAGAGAAGGAGCCGTTGGCTTTGTGTTCGGGAAACGGTCGCGATGCAGGAGAGTTGGTACTGGCAGGAACAGCGGGCCCGTTGTAAGACAAGTGTCACCATCTACCTGTGCTGAGGGACGGAGGCCTGGCTGCTAAGGTGACAGAAGAGTACGACTAGGGCAGGCACGCGTGCTCCACACTGAGGAAGGAGTCTGTGCAGAAGGCAGGCCTGTCCTGTGTCTCTGGTCCCAAGGGGACAGCGTCTCCTTGACCCCCTCTGACTAGGGCAGACTTGGGCTTGCCACCAAGCGCCATAGCCGCAACTCGCAGAAACAGCTCCCTGGACGAACGGGCAGTCCGATGCCGTCTTCCTCCAAGATGTGACAACGTTGTTGGTGTCAGGAAGTGTGCCGGGGTAGCAGGGGGGACAGACCCAAACAGATCCCCATCCCCGTACACGGGCAGTGTGCAGGGTTCATGTCGACTCTCCTCTCCTGTGGGGAAGGCACTGGCTTAGTCCCCGATTCCACGCGAGCGCTAGTGCAAAAGGCCTAGCCTTGCCTATGCCAGGACATGAAGTGAGCATAGAGTGCCATCCTAGGCAACGCACACTTTTGTAGGTTTGTGATTGACCCTGCTTAGTTCGGCTTGGCAGGGAGAACGCACGGCGCGAACATGGAACCCCGGAAAGCAAGGCCCAAGATACACTAGCTCTCCCGCAGCTCTTCTTCTTTGAAGTGTCAGAGCGAATGCCCAAAGCCTTGCTGTGAAGCAGCAGCGAAGGGCAGTTCGCGCCAGCTGAAAACCTCGGCGAACGTATAGCAGTAGCTGGTAAATCAGAGTCGGATCTGTAGGCTTCTGTGGCTGCTTGCCTTAGCCTAGTATTCGTAGGACGGTGGGAGAGCCCCGCATAGAGCGAAAGCCTCTTTGCCCGGGCATCCCCTCTGGGAAGGCACAGCTTTCGTTGGGAAATCAGAGTCGCGTCTGAGGGATGCTGCTGCTGCTTCCCTGAGCTAGTCTCCCCTGCACGTTGTATTAAACCCGCATGGAACGAAATCCTTCTATGCCCAGGCATCCTCTCTGGGAAAGCATAGCATTCGTTGGGCAATCAGAGTCGGGTTTGTGGGAAGCTGCTGCTTCTTGCCTGAGCTACTCTGCTCAGGACAGTGCAAGATACCCGCATGGAGCGAAATTTTCGTTCACCTAGCATCCCCTCTGCCAGAGAGAGAAGCGTGGTTGCACCTCTGGAAAGGGCCTTAAGGAAAGGGACACGTCTGTCACCGTGCTCCCCAAGAGCAAGTCTGGGGAAGGTGCAGCACGCTGCCACGGGCAAAGAGAAGGAGCCGTTGGCTTTGTGTTCGGGAAACGGTCGCGATGCAGGAGAGTTGGCACTGGCAGGAACAGCGGGCCCGTTGTAAGACAAGTGTCACCAGCTACTTGTGAAAACAGAGTCGCGTCTGAGGGATGCTGCTGCTGCTTCCCTGATCTAGTCTCCCCTGCACGTTGTCATAATCCCGCATGGAATGAAATCCTTCTATGCCCAGGCATCCTCTCTGGGAAAGCATAGCATTCGTTGGGCAATCAGAGTCGGGTTTGTGGGAAGCTGCTGCTTCTTGCCTGAGCTAGTCTGCTCAGGACAGTGCAAGTACCCGCATGGAGCGAAATTATATTTTACCTAGCATCCCCTCTGACAGAGAGAGAAGCGTGGTTGCACCTCTGGAAAGGGCCTTATGGAAAGGGGCACGTCTGTCACTGTGCTCCCCAAGAGCAAGTCTGGGGAAGGTGCAGCACGCTGCCACGGGCAAAGAGAAGGAGCCGTTGGCTTTGTGTTCGGGAAACGGTCGCGATGAAGGAGAGTTGGCACTGGCAGGAACAGCGGGCCCGTTGTAAGACAAGTGTCACCATCTACCTGTGCTGAGGGTCGGAGGCCTGGCTGCTAAGGTGACAGAAGAGTATGACTATGGCAGGCAGGTGTGCTCCACACTGAGGAAGGAGTCTGGGCAGAAGGCAGGCCTGTCCTGTGTCTCTGGTCCCAAGGGGACAGCGTCTCCTTGACCAACTGTGCCTCTGGCAGACTTGGGCTTGCCACCAAGCGCCATAGCTTCAACTCGCAGAAACAGCTCCCTGGACGAACGGGCAGTCCGATGGGGTCTTCCTCAAGATGTGACAACGTTGTTGGTGTCAGGAAGTGTTCCGGGGTAGGAGGGGGGACAGACCCAAACAGATCCCCAGGCAAGTGCACGGGCAGTGTGCAGGGTTCATGTCGACTCTCCTCTCCTGTGGCGAAGGCACTGGCTTAGTCCCCGATTCCACGCGAGCTCTAGTGCAAAAGGCCTAGCCTTGCCTATGCCAGGACATGAAGTGAGCATAGAGTGCCATCCTAGGCAACGCACGCTGCTGTTGGTTTTTGATTGTGCCTGCTTAGTTCAGTTGGTAAATCAGAGTCAGATCTGTAGGCTGCTGTGACTGCTTGCCTTAGCCTAGTATTCGTAGGACGGTGGGAGAGCCCCGCATAGAGCGAAAGCCACTTTGCCCGGGCATCCCCTTTGGGAAGTCACAGCTTTCGTTGGGAAATCAGAGTCGCGTCTGAGGGATGCTGTTGCTGCTTGCCTGAGTTAGACTTCCCTGCAAATTGTAATAAACCCGCATGGAGCGAAATCATCTATGGCCAGGCCTCCTCTCTGAGAAAGCAGAGCATTCGTTGGGCAATCAGTGTCGGGTTTTTAGGAAGCTGCTGCTTCTTGCCTGAGCTATTCTGCTGAGGACAGTGCAAGATACCCGCATGGAGCGAAATTCCCTTTCACCTAGCATCCCCTCTGCCAGAGAGAGAAGCGTGGTTGCACCTCTGGAAAGGGGCTTAAGGAAAGGGACACGTCTGTCACCGTGCTCCCCAAGAGCAAGTCTGGGGAAGGTGCAGCACGCTGCCACGGGCAAAGAGAAGGAGCCGTTGTCTTTGTGTTCGGGAAACGGTCGCCATGAAGGAGAGTTGGCACTGGCAGGAACAGCGGGCCCGTTGTAAGACAAGTGTCACCATCTACCTGTGCTGAGGTACGGAGGCCTGGCAGCTAAGGTGACAGAAGAGGGCGACTAGGGCAGGCACGCGTGCTCCACACTAAGGAAGGAGTCTGTGCAGAAGGCAGGCCGGTCCTGTGTCTCTGGTCCCAAGGGGACAGCGTCTCCTTGACCCCCTCTGCCTAGGGCAGACTTGGGCTTGCCACCAAGCGCCATAGCCGCAACTCGCAGAAACAGCTCCCTGGATGAACGGGCAGTCCGATGCCGTCTTCCTCCAAGATGTGACAACGTTGTAGGTGTCAGGAAGTGTGCCGGGGTAGGAGGGGGGACAGACCCAAACAGATCCCCATCCCCGTGCACGGGCAGTGTGCAGGGTTCATGTCGACTCTCCTCTCCTGTGGGGAAGGCACTGGCTTAGTCCCCGATTCCACGCGAGCTCTAGTGCAAAAGGCCTAGCCTTGCCTATGCCATTACATGAAGTGAGCATAGAGTGCCATCCTAGGCAACGCACACTGCTGTAGGTTTGTGATTGACCCTGCTTAGTTCGGCTTGGCAGGGAGAACGCACGGCGCGAACATGGAGCCCCGGAAAGCAAGGCCCAAGATACACTAGCTCTCCCGCAGCTCTTCTTCTTTGAAGTGTCAGAGCGAATGCCCAAAGCCTTGCTGTGAAGCAGCAGCGAAGGGCAGTTCGCGCCAGCTGAAAACCTCTGCGAACGTATAGCAGTAGCTGGTAAATCAGAGTCGGATCTGTAGGCTGCTGTGGCTGCTTGCCTTAGCCTAGTATTCATAGGACGGTGGGAGAGCCCCGCATAGAGCGAAAGCCTCTTTGCCCGGGCATCCCCTCTGGGAAGGCACAGCTTTCGTTGGGAAATCAGAGTCGCGTCTGAGGGATGCTGCTGCTGCTTCCCTGAGCTAGTCTCCCCTGCACGTTGTACTAAACCCGCATGGAACGAAATCCTTCTATGCCCAGGCATCCTCTCTGGGAAAGCATAGCATTCGTTGGGCAATCAGAGTCGGGTTTGTGGGAAGCTGCTGCTTCTTGCCTGAGCTACTCTGCTCAGGACAGTGCAAGATACCCGCATGGAGCGAAATTTTCTTTCACCTAGCATCCCCTCTGCCAGAGAGAGAAGCGTGGTTGCACCTCTGGAAAGGGCCTTAAGGAAAGGGACACGTCTGTCACCGTGCTCCCCAAGAGCAAGTCTGGGGAAGGTGCAGCACGCTGCCACGGGCAAAGAGGAGCCCTTGGCTTTGTGGTCGGGGCACGGTCGCGAAGCAGGAGAGATAGCACTGGCAGGATAAGCGGGCCTGTTGTAAGACAAGAGTCACCAGCTACTTGTGAAACAGAGTCGCGTCTGGGGTATACTGCTGCTGCTTCCCTGATCTAGTCTCCCCTGCACGTTGTAATAATCCCGCATGGATCGAAATCCTTCTATGCCCAGGCATCCTCTCTGGGAAAGCATAGCATTCGTTGGGCAATCAGAGTCGGGTTTGTGGGAAGCTGCTGCTTCTTGCCTGAGCTAGTCTGCTCAGGACAGTGCAAGATACCCGCATGGAGCGAAATTTTCTTTCACCTAGCATCCCCTCTGCCAGAGAGAGAAGCGTGGTTGCACCTCTGGAAAGGGCCTTAAGGAAAGGGACACGTCTGTCACCGTGCTCCCTAAGAGCAAGTCTGGGGAAGGTGCAGCATGCTGCCACGGGCAAAGAGAAGGAGCCGTTGGCTTTGTGTTCGGGAAACGGTCGCGATGCAGGAGAGTTGGCACTGGCAGGAACAGCGGGCCCGTTGTAAGACAAGTGTCACCAGCTACTTGTGAAAACAGAGTCGCGTCTGAGGGATGCTGCTGCTGCTTCCCTGATCTAGTCTCCCCTGCACGTTGTAATAATCCCGCTTGGAATGAAATCCTTCTATGCCCAGGCATCCTCTCTGGGAAAGCATAGCATTCGTTGGGCAATCAGAGTCGGGTTTGTGGGAAGCTGCTGCTTCTTGCCTGAGCTACTCTGCTCAGGACAGTGCAAGATACCCGCATGGAGCGAAATTTTCTTTCACCTAGCATCCCCTCTGCCAGAGAGAGAAGCGTGGTTGCACCTCTGGAAAGGGCCTTAAGGAAAGGGACACGTCTGTCACCGTGCTCCCCAAGAGCAAGTCTGGGGAAGGTGCAGCACGCTGCCACGGGCAAAGAGGAGCCCTTGGCTTTGTGGTCGGGGCACGGTCGCGAAGCAGGAGAGATGGCACTGGCAGGAACAGCCGGCCTGTTGTAAGACAAGAGTCACCAGCTACTTGTGAAAACAGAGTCGCGTCTGAGGTATGCTGCCGCTGCTTCCCTGATCTAGTCTCCCTTGCACGTTGTAATAATCCCGCATGGAACGAAATCCTTCTATGCACAGGCATCCTCTGTGGGAAAGCAAAGCATTCGTTGGGCAATCAGAGTCGGGTTTGTGGGAAGCTGCTGCTTCTTGCCTGAGCTACTCTGCTCAGGACAGTGCAAGATACCCGCATGGAGCGAAATTATCTTTCACCTAGCATCCCCTCTGCCAGAGAGAGAAGCGTGGTTGCACCTCTGGAAAGGGCCTTAAGGAAAGGGACACGTCTGTCACCGTGCTCCCCAAGAGCAAGTCTGGGGAAGGTGCAGCACGCTGCCACGGGCAAAGAGAAGGAGCCGTTGGCTTTGTGTTCGGGAAACGGTCGCGATGCAGGAGAGTTGGCACTGGCAGGAACAGCGGGCCCGTTGTAAGACAAGTGTCACCATCTACCTGTGCTGAGGGTCGGAGGCCTGGCTGCTAAGGTGACAGAAGAGTATGACTATGGCAGGCAGGTGTGCTCCACACTGAGGAAGGAGTCTGGGCAGAAGGCAGGCCTGTCCTGTGTCTCTGGTCCCAAGGGGACAGCGTCTCCTTGACCACCTGTGCCTAGGGCAGACTTGGGCTTGCCACCAAGCGCCATAGCTTCAACTCGCAGAAACAGCTCCCTGGACGAACGGGCAGTCCGATGCCGTCTTCCTCCAAGATGTGACAACGTTGTTGGTGTCAGGAAGTGTGCCGGGGCAGCAGGGGGGACAGACCCAAACAGATCCCCAGCCCAGTGCACGGGCAGTGTGCAGGGTTCATGTCGACTCTCCTCTCCTGTGGGGAAGGCACTGGCTTAGTCCCCGATTCCACGAGAGCGCTAGTGCAAAAGGCCTAGCCTTGCCTATGCCAGGACATGAAGTGAGCATAGAGTGCCATCCTAGGCAACGCACGCTGCTGTTGGTTTTTGATTGTGCCTGCTTAGTTCAGTTGGTAAATCAGAGTCAGATCTGTAGGCTGCTGTGGCTGCTTGCCTTAGCCTAGTATTCGTAGGACGTTGGGAGAGCCCCGCATAGAGCGAAAGCCACTTTGCCCGGGCATCCCCTTTGGGAAGTCACAGCTTTCGTTGGGAAATCAGAGTCGCTTCTGAGGGATGCTGTTGCTGCTTGCCTGAGTTAGACTTCCCTGCAAATTGTAATAAACCCGCATGGAGCGAAATCATCTATGGCCAGGCCTCCTCTCTGAGAAAGCAGAGCATTCGTTGGGCAATCAGTGTCGGGTTTTTAGGAAGCTGCTGCTTCTTGCCTGAGCTATTCTGCTGAGGACAGTGCAAGATACCCGCATGGAGCGAAATTCCCTTTCACCTAGCATCCCCTCTGCCAGAGAGAGAAGCGTGGTTGCACCTCTGGAAAGGGGCTTAAGGAAAGGGACACGTCTGTCACCGTGCTCCCCAAGAGCAAGTCTGGGGAAGGTGCAGCACGCTGCCACGGGCAAAGAGAAGGAGCCGTTGGCTTTGTGTTCAGAAACGGTCGCGATGCAGGAGAGTTGGCACTGGCAGGAACAGCGGGCCCGTTGTAAGACAAGTGTCACCAGCTACTTGTGAAAACAGAGTCGCGTCTGAGGGATGCTGCTGCTGCTTCCCTGATCTAGTCTCCCCTGCACGTTGTCATAATCCCGCATGGAATGAAATCCTTCTATGCCCAGGCATCCTCTCTGGGAAAGCATAGCATTCGTTGGGCAATCAGAGTCGGGTTTGTGGGAAGCTGCTGCTTCTTGCCTGAGCTAGTCTGCTCAGGACAGTGCAAGATACCCGCATGGAGCGAAATTATCTTTTACCTAGCATCCCCTCTGCCAGAGAGAGAAGCGTGGTTGCACCTCTGGAAAGGGCCTTATGGAAAGGGACACGTCTGTCACTGTGCTCCCCAAGAGCAAGTCTGGGGAAGGTGCAGCACGCTGCCACGGGCAAAGAGAAGGAGCCGTTGGCTTTGTGTTCGGGAAACGTTCGCGATGCAGGAGAGTTGGCACTGGCAGGAACAGCGGGCCCGTTGTAAGACAAGTGTCACCATCTACCTGTGCTGAGGGTCGGAGGCCTGGCTGCTAAGGTGACAGAAGAGTATGACTATCGCAGGCAGGTGTGCTCCACACTGAGGAAGGAGTCTTGGCAGAAGGCAGGCCTGTCCTGTGTCTCTGGTCCCAAGGGGACAGCGTCTCCTTGACCACCTGTGCCTAGGGCAGACTTGGGCTTGCCACCAAGCGCCATAGCTTCAACTCGCAGAAACAGCTCCCTGGACGAACGGGCAGTCCGATGCTGTCTTCCTCAAGATGTGACAACGTTGTTGGTGTCAGGAAGTGTGCCGGGGTAGGAGGGGGGACAGACCCAAACAGATCCCCAGCCCAGTGCACGGGCAGTGTGCAGGGTTCATGTCGACTCTCCTCTCCTGTGGGGAAGGCACTGGCTTAGTCCCCGATTCCGCGCGAGCGCTAGTGCAAAAGGCCTAGCCTTGCCTATGCCAGGACATGAAGTGAGCATAGAGTGCCATCCTAGGCAACGCACGCTGCTGTTGGTTTTTGATTGTGCCTGCTTAGTTCAGTTGGTAAATCAGAGTCAGATCTGTAGGCAGCTGTGGCTGCTTGCCTTAGCCTAGTATTCGTAGGACGGTGGGAGAGCCCCGCGTAGAGCGAAAGCCACTTTGCCCGGGCATCCCTTTTGGGAAGTCACAGCTTTCGTTGGGAAATCAGAGTCGCGTCTGAGGGATGCTGTTGCTGCTTGCCTGAGCTAGACTTCCCTGCAAATTGTAATAAACCCGCATGGAGCGAATCATCTATGGCCAGGCCTCCTCTCTGAGAAAGCAGAGCTTCGTTGGGCAATCAGTGTCGGGTTTTTAGGAAGCTGCTGCTTCTTGCCTGAGCTATTCTGCTGAGGACAGTGCAAGATACCCGCATGGAGCGAAATTCCCTTTCACCTAGCATCCCCTCTGCCAGAGAGAGAAGCGTGGTTGCACCTCTGGAAAGGGCCTTAAGGAAAGGGACACGTCTGTCACCGTGCTCCCCAAGAGCAAGTCTGGGGAAGGTGCAGCACGCTGCCACGGGCAAAGAGAAGGAGCCGTTGGCTTTGTGTTCGGGAAACGGTCGCGATGCAGGAGAGTTGGCACTGGCAGGAACAGCGGGCCCGTTGTAAGACAAGTGTCACCATCTACCTGTGCTGAGGGATGGAGGCCTGGCTGTTAAGGTGACAGTAGAGTAGGACTAGGGCATGCACGCATGCTCCACACTGAGGAAGGAGTCTGTGCAGAAGGCAGGCCGGTCCTGTGTCTCTGGTCCCAAGGGGACAGCGTCTCCTTGACCCCCTCTGCCTAGGGCAGACTTGGGCTTGCCACCAAGCGCCATAGCCGCAACTCGCAGAAACAGCTCCCTGGACGAACGGGCAGTCCGATGCCGTCTTCCTCCAAGATGTGACAACGTTGTTGGTGTCAGGAAGTGTGCCGGGGTAGGAGGGGGGACAGACCCAAACAGATCCCCATCCCCGTGCACGGGCAGTGTGCAGGGTTCATGTCGACTCTCCTATCCTGTGGGGAAGGCACTGGCTTAGTCCCCGATTCCACGCGAGCTCTAGTGCAAAAGGCCTAGCCTTGCCTATGCCAGGACATGAAGTGAGCATAGAGTGCCATCCTAGGCAACGCACACTGCTGTAGGTTTGTGATTGACCCTGCTTAGTTCGTCTTGGCAGGGAGAACGCACGGCGCGAACATGGAGCCCCGGAAAGCAAGGCCCAAGATACACTAGCTCTCCCGCAGCTCCTCTTCTTTGAAGTGTCAGAGCGAATGCCCAAAGCCTTGCTGTGAAGCAGCAGCGAAGGGCAGTTCGCGCCAGCTGAAAACCTCTGCGAACGTATAGCAGTAGCTGGTAAATCAGAGTCGGATCTGTAGGCTGCTGTGGCTGCTTGCCTTAGCCTAGTATTCGTAGGACGGTGGGAGAGCCCCGCATAGAGCGAAAGCCTCTTTGCCCGGGCATCCCCTCTGGGAAGGCACAGCTTTCGTTGGGAAATCAGAGTCGCGTCTGAGGGATGCTGCTGCTGCTTCCCTGAGCTAGTCTCCCCTGCACGTTGTAATAAACCCGCATGGAACGAAATCCTTCTATGCCCAGGCATCCTCTCTGGGAAAGCATAGCATTCGTTGGGCAATCAGAGTCGGGTTTGTGGGAAGCTGCTGCTTCTTGCCTGAGCTACTCTGCTCAGGACAGTGCAAGATACCCGCATGGAGCGAAATTTTCTTTCACCTAGCATCCCCTCTGCCAGAGAGAGAAGCGTGGTTGCACCTCTGGAAAGGGCCTTAAGGAAAGGGACACGTCTGTCACCGTGCTCCCCAAGAGCAAGTCTGGGGAAGGTGCAGCACGATGCCACGGGCAAA
This sequence comes from Neogale vison, assembly GCF_020171115.1. NCBI lineage: Eukaryota > Metazoa > Chordata > Mammalia > Carnivora > Mustelidae > Neogale > Neogale vison. The sequence continues at coordinate 218,729,702 of NC_058101.1, forward strand.
GAGGAGCCCTTGGCTTTGTGGTCGGGGCACGGTCGCGAAGCAGGAGAGATGGCACTGGCAGGAACAGCCGGCCTGTTGTAAGACAAGAGTCACCAGCTACTTGTGAAAACAGAGTCGCGTCTGAGGTATGCTGCCGCTGCTTCCCTGATCTAGTCTCCCTTGCACGTTGTAATAATCCCGCATGGAACGAAATCCTTCTATGCCCAGGCATCCTCTGTGGGAAAGCATAGCATTCGTTTGGCAATCAGAGTCGGGTTTGTGGGAAGCTGCTGCTTCTTGCCTGAGCTACTCTGCTCAGGACAGTGCAAGATACCGGCATGGAGAGAAATTCCCTTTCACCTAGCATCCCCTCTGCCAGAGAGAGAAGCGTGGTTGCACCTCTGGAAAGGGGCTTAAGGAAAGGGACACGTCTGTCACCGTGCTCCCCAAGAGCAAGTCTGGGGAAGGTGCAGCACGCTGCCACGGGCAAAGAGAAGGAGCCGTTGGCTTTGTGTTCGGGAAACGTTCGCGATGCAGGAGAGTTGGCACTGGCAGGAACAGCGGGCCCGTTGTAAGACAAGTGTCACCATCTACCTGTGCTGAGGGTCGGAGGCCTGGCTGCTAAGGTGACAGAAGAGTATGACTATGGCAGGCAGGTGTGCTCCACACTGAGGAAGGAGTCTGGGCAGAAGGCAGGCCTGTCCTGTGTCTCTGGTCCCAAGGGGACAGCGTCTCCTTGACCACCTGTGCCCAGGGCAGACTTGGGCTTGCCACCAAGCGCCATAGCTTCAACTCGCAGAAACAGCTCCCTGGACGAACGGGCAGTCCGATGCTGTCTTCCTCAAGATGTGACAACGTTGTTGGTGTCAGGAAGTGTGCCGGGGTAGGAGGGGGGACAGACCCAAACAGATCCCCAGCCCAGTGCATGGGCAGTGTGCAGGGTTCATGTCGACTCTCCTCTCCTGTGGGGAAGGCACTGGCTTAGTCCCCGATTCCGCGCGAGCGCTAGTGCAAAAGGCCTAGCCTTGCCTATGCCAGGACATGAAGTGTGCATAGAGTGCCATCCTAGGCAACGCACGCTGCTGTTGGTTTTTGATTGTGCCTGCTTAGTTCAGTTGGTAAATCAGAGTCAGATCTGTAGGCTGCTGTGGCTGCTTGCCTTAGCCTAGTATTTGTAGGACGGTGGGAGAGCCCCGCATAGAGCGAAAGCCACTTTGCCCGGGCATCCCTTTTGGGAAGTCACAGCTTTCGTTGGGAAATCAGAGTCGCGTCTGAGGGATGCTGTTGCTGCTTGCCTGAGTTAGACTTCCCTGCAAATTGTAATAAACCCGCATGGAGCGAAATCATCTATGGCCAGGCCTCCTCTCTGAGAAAGCAGAGCATTCGTTGGGCAATCAGTGTCGGGTTTTTAGGAAGCTGCTGCTTCTTGCCTGAGCTATTCTGTTGAGGACAGTGCAAGATACCCGCATGGAGCGAAATTCCCTTTCACCTAGCATCCCCTCTGCCAGAGAGAGAAGCGTGGTTGCACCTCTGGAAAGGGCCTTAAGGAAAGGGACACGTCTGTCACCGTGCTCCCCAAGAGCAAGTCTGGGGAAGGTGCAGCACGCTGCCACGGGCAAAGAGAAGGAGCCGTTGGCTTTGTGTTCGGGAAACGGTCGCGATGCAGGAGAGTTGGCACTGGCAGGAACAGCGGGCCCGTTGTAAGACAAGTGTCACCATCTACCTGTGCTGAGGGATGGAGGCCTGGCTGCTAAGGTGACAGTAGAGTAGGACTAGGGCAGGCAGGTGTGCTCCACACTGAGGAAGGAGTCTGGGCAGAAGGCAGGCCTGTCCTGTGTCTCTGGTCCCAAGGGGACAGCGTCTCCTTGACCCCCTCTGCCTAGGGCAGACTTGGGCTTGCCACCAAGCGCCATAGCCGCAACTCGCAGAAAGAGCTCCCTGGACGAACGGGCAGTCCGATGCCGTCTTCCTCCAAGATGTGACAACGTTGTTGGTGTCAGGAAGTGTGCCGGGGTAGGAGGGGGGACAGACCCAAACAGATCCCCATCCCCGTGCACGGGCAGTGTGCAGGGTTCATGTCGACTCTCCTCTCCTGTGGGGAAGGCACTGGCTTAGTCCCCGATTCCACGCGAGCTCTAGTGCAAAAGGCCTAGCCTTGCCTATGCCAGGACATGAAGTGAGCATAGAGTGCCATCCTAGGCAACGCACACTGCTGTAGGTTTGTGATTGACCCTGCTTAGTTCGGCTTGGCAGGGAGAACGCACGGCGCGAACATGGAGCCCCGGAAAGCAAGGCCCAAGATACACTAGCTCTCCCGCAGCTCCTCTTCTTTGAAGTGTCAGAGCGAATGCCCAAAGCCTTGCTGTGAAGCAGCAGCGAAGGGCAGTTCGCGCCAGCTGAAAACCTCTGCGAACGTATAGCAGTAGCTGGTAAATCAGAGTCGGATCTGTAGGCTGCTGTGGCTGCTTGCCTTAGCCTAGTATTCGTAGGACGGTGGGAGAGCCCCGCATAGAGCGAAAGCCTCTTTGCCCGGGCATCCCCTCTGGGAAGGCACAGCTTTCGTTGGGAAATCAGAGTCGCGTCTGAGGGATGCTGCTGCTGCTTCCCTGAGCTAGTCTCCCCTGCACGTTGTAATAAACCCGCATGGAACGAAATCCTTCTATGCCCAGGCATCCTCTCTGGGAAAGCATAGCATTCGTTGGGCAATCAGAGTCGGGTTTGTGGGAAGCTGCTGCTTCTTGCCTGAGCTACTCTGCTCAGGACAGTGCAAGATACCCGCATGGAGCGAAATTTTCTTTCACCTAGCATCCCCTCTGCCAGAGAGAGAAGCGTGGTTGCACCTCTGGAAAGGGCCTTAAGGAAAGGGACACGTCTGTCACCGTGCTCCCCAAGAGCAAGTCTGGGGAAGGTGCAGCACGCTGCCACGGGCAAAGAGGAGCCCTTGGCTTTGTGGTCGGGGCACGGTCGCGAAGCAGGAGAGATGGCACTGGCAGGAACAGCCGGCCTGTTGTAAGACAAGAGTCACCAGCTACTTGTGAAAACAGAGTCGCGTCTGAGGTATGCTGCCGCTGCTTCCCTGATCTAGTCTCCCTTGCACGTTGTAATAATCCCGCATGGAACGAAATGCTTCTATGCCCAGGCATCCTCTGTGGGAAAGCATAGCATTCGTTGGGCAATCAGAGTCGGGTTTGTGGGAAGCTGCTGCTTCTTGCCTGAGCTACTCTGCTCAGGACAGTGCAAGATACCCGCATGGAGAGAAATTCCCTTTCACCTAGCATCCCCTCTGCCAGAGAGAGAAGCGTGGTTGCACCTCTGGAAAGGGGCTTAAGGAAAGGGACACGTCTGTCACCGTGCTCCCCAAGAGCAAGTCTGGGGAAGGTGCAGCACGCTGCCACGGGCAAAGAGAAGGAGCCGTTGGCTTTGTGTTCGGGAAACGGTCGCGATGCAGGAGAGTTGGTACTGGCAGGAACAGCGGGCCCGTTGTAAGACAAGTGTCACCATCTACCTGTGCTGAGGGACGGAGGCCTGGCTGCTAAGGTGACAGAAGAGTACGACTAGGGCAGGCACGCGTGCTCCACACTGAGGAAGGAGTCTGTGCAGAAGGCAGGCCTGTCCTGTGTCTCTGGTCCCAAGGGGACAGCGTCTCCTTGACCCCCTCTGACTAGGGCAGACTTGGGCTTGCCACCAAGCGCCATAGCCGCAACTCGCAGAAACAGCTCCCTGGACGAACGGGCAGTCCGATGCCGTCTTCCTCCAAGATGTGACAACGTTGTTGGTGTCAGGAAGTGTGCCGGGGTAGCAGGGGGGACAGACCCAAACAGATCCCCATCCCCGTACACGGGCAGTGTGCAGGGTTCATGTCGACTCTCCTCTCCTGTGGGGAAGGCACTGGCTTAGTCCCCGATTGCACGCGAGTGCTAGTGCAAAAGGCCTAGCCTTGCCTATGCCAGGACATGAAGTGAGCATAGAGTGCCATCCTAGGCAACGCACACTCTTGTAGGTTTGTGATTGACCCTGCTTAGTTCGGCTTGGCAGGGAGAACGCACGGAGCGAACATGGAACCCCGGAAAGCAAGGCCCAAGATACACTAGCTCTCCCGCAGCTCTTCTTCTTTGAAGTGTCAGAGCGAATGCCCAAAGCCTTGCTGTGAAGCAGCAGCGAAGGGCAGTTCGCGCCAGCTGAAAACCTCTGCGAACGTATAGCAGTAGCTGGTAAATCAGAGTCGGATCTGTAGGCTTCTGTGGCTGCTTGCCTTAGCCTAGTATTCGTAGGACGGTGGGAGAGCCCCGCATAGAGCGAAAGCCTCTTTGCCCGGGCATCCCCTCTGGGAAGGCACAGCTTTCGTTGGGAAATCAGAGTCGCGTCTGAGGGATGCTGCTGCTGCTTCCCTGAGCTAGTCTCCCCTGCACGTTGTATTAAACCCGCATGGAACGAAATCCTTCTATGCCCAGGCATCCTCTCTGGGAAAGCATAGCATTCGTTGGGCAATCAGAGTCGGGTTTGTGGGAAGCTGCTGCTTCTTGCCTGAGCTACTCTGCTCAGGACAGTGCAAGATACCCGCATGGAGCGAAATTTTCGTTCACCTAGCATCCCCTCTGCCAGAGAGAGAAGCGTGGTTGCACCTCTGGAAAGGGCCTTAAGGAAAGGGACACGTCTGTCACCGTGCTCCCCAAGAGCAAGTCTGGGGAAGGTGCATCACGCTGCCACGGGCAAAGAGAAGGAGCCGTTGGCTTTGTGTTCGGGAAACGGTCGCGATGCAGGAGAGTTGGCACTGGCAGGAACAGCGGGCCCGTTGTAAGACAAGTGTCACCAGCTACTTGTGAAAACAGAGTCGCGTCTGAGGGATGCTGCTGCTGCTTCCCTGATCTAGTCTCCCCAGCACGTTGTAATAATCCCGCATGGAATGAAATCCTTCTATGCCCAGGCATCCTCTCTGTGAAAGCATAGCATTCGTTGGGCAATCAGAGTCGGGTTTGTGGGAAGCTGCTGCTTCTTGCCTGAGCTAGTCTGCTCAGGACAGTGCAAGATACCCGCATGGAGCGAAATTATCTTTTACCTAGCATCCCCTCTGACAGAGAGAGAAGCGTGGTTGCACCTCTGGAAAGGGCCTTATGGAAAGGGGCACGTCTGTCACTGTGCTCCCCAAGAGCAAGTCTGGGGAAGGTGCAGCACGCTGCCACGGGCAAAGAGAAGGAGCCGTTGGCTTTGTGTTCGGGAAACGGTCGCGATGAAGGAGAGTTGGCACTGGCAGGAACAGCGGGCCCGTTGTAAGACAAGTGTCACCATCTACCTGTGCTGAGGGTCGGAGGCCTGGCTGCTAAGGTGACAGAAGAGTATGACTATGGCAGGCAGGTGTGCTCCACACTGAGGAAGGAGTCTGGGCAGAAGGCAGGCCTGTCCTGTGTCTCTGGTCCCAAGGGGACAGCGTCTCCTTGACCAACTGTGCCTCTGGCAGACTTGGGCTTGCCACCAAGCGCCATAGCTTCAACTCGCAGAAACAGCTCCCTGGACGAACGGGCAGTCCGATGGGGTCTTCCTCAAGATGTGACAACGTTGTTGGTGTCAGGAAGTGTTCCGGGGTAGGAGGGGGGACAGACCCAAACAGATCCCCAGGCAAGTGCACGGGCAGTGTGCAGGGTTCATGTCGACTCTCCTCTCCTGTGGCGAAGGCACTGGCTTAGTCCCCGATTCCACGCGAGCTCTAGTGCAAAAGGCCTAGCCTTGCCTATGCCAGGACATGAAGTGAGCATAGAGTGCCATCCTAGGCAACGCACGCTGCTGTTGGTTTTTGATTGTGCCTGCTTAGTTCAGTTGGTAAATCAGAGTCAGATCTGTAGGCTGCTGTGACTGCTTGCCTTAGCCTAGTATTCGTAGGACGGTGGGAGAGCCCCGCATAGAGTGAAAGCCACTTTGCCCGGGCATCCCCTTTGGGAAGTCACAGCTTTCGTTGGGAAATCAGAGTCGCGTCTAAGGGATGCTGTTGCTGCTTGCCTGAGTTAGACTTCCCTGCAAATTGTAATAAACCCGCATGGAGCGAAATCATCTATGGCCAGGCCTCCTCTCTGAGAAAGCAGAGCATTCGTTGGGCAATCAGTGTCGGGTTTTTAGGAAGCTGCTGCTTCTTGCCTGAGCTATTCTGCTGAGGACAGTGCAAGATACCCGCATGGAGCGAAATTCCCTTTCACCTAGCATCCCCTCTGCCAGAGAGAGAAGCGTGGTTGCACCTCTGGAAAGGGGCTTAAGGAAAGGGACACATCTGTCACCGTGCTCCCCAAGAGCAAGTCTGGGGAAGGTGCAGCACGCTGCCACGGGCAAAGAGAAGGAGCCGTTGTCTTTGTGTTCGGGAAACGGTCGCCATGAAGGAGAGTTGGCACTGGCAGGAACAGCGGGCCCGTTGTAAGACAAGTGTCACCATCTACCTGTGCTGAGGTACGGAGGCCTGGCTGCTAAGGTGACAGAAGAGGGCGACTAGGGCAGGCACGCGTGCTCCACACTAAGGAAGGAGTCTGTGCAGAAGGCAGGCCGGTCCTGTGTCTCTGGTCCCAAGGGGACAGCGTCTCCTTGACCCCCTCTGCCTAGGGCAGACTTGGGCTTGCCACCAAGCGCCATAGCCGCAACTCGCAGAAACAGCTCCCTGGATGAACGGGCAGTCCGATGCCGTCTTCCTCCAAGATGTGACAACGTTGTAGGTGTCAGGAAGTGTGCCGGGGTAGGAGGGGGGACAGACCCAAACAGATCCCCATCCCCGTGCACGGGCAGTGTGCAGGGTTCATGTCGACTCTCCTCTCCTGTGGGGAAGGCACTGGCTTAGTCCCCGATTCCACGCGAGCTCTAGTGCAAAAGGCATAGCCTTGCCTATGCCATTACATGAAGTGAGCATAGAGTGCCATCCTAGGCAACGCACACTGCTGTAGGTTTGTGATTGACCCTGCTTAGTTCGGCTTGGCAGGGAGAACGCACGGCGCGAACATGGAGCCCCGGAAAGCAAGGCCCAAGATACACTAGCTCTCCCGCAGCTCTTCTTCTTTGAAGTGTCAGAGCGAATGCCCAAAGCCTTGCTGTGAAGCAGCAGCGAAGGGCAGTTCGCGCCAGCTGAAAACCTCTGCGAACGTATAGCAGTAGCTGGTAAATCAGAGTCGGATCTGTAGGCTGCTGTGGCTGCTTGCCTTAGCCTAGTATTCATAGGACGGTGGGAGAGCCCCGCATAGAGCGAAAGCCTCTTTGCCCGGGCATCCCCTCTGGGAAGGCACAGCTTTCGTTGGGAAATCAGAGTCGCGTCTGAGGGATGCTGCTGCTGCTTCCCTGAGCTAGTCTCCCCTGCACGTTGTAATAAACCCGCATGGAACGAAATCCTTCTATGCCCAGGCATCCTCTCTGGGAAAGCATAGCATTCGTTGGGCAATCAGAGTCGGGTTTGTGGGAAGCTGCTGCTTCTTGCCTGAGCTACTCTGCTCAGGACAGTGCAAGATACCCGCATGGAGCGAAATTTTCTTTCACCTAGCATTCCCTCTGCCAGAGAGAGAAGCGTGGTTGCACCTCTGGAAAGGGCCTTAAGGAAAGGGACACGTCTGTCACCGTGCTCCCCAAGAGCAAGTCTGGGGAAGGTGCAGCACGCTGCCACGGGCAAAGAGGAGCCCTTGGCTTTGTGGTCGGGGCACGGTCGCGAAGCAGGAGAGATAGCACTGGCAGGATAAGCGGGCCTGTTGTAAGACAAGAGTCACCAGCTACTTGTGAAACAGAGTCGCGTCTGAGGTATACTGCTGCTGCTTCCCTGATCTAGTCTCCCCTGCACGTTTTAATAATCCCGCATGGATCGAAATCCTTCTATGCCCAGGCATCCTCTCTGGGAAAGCATAGCATTCGTTGGGCAATCAGAGTCGGGTTTGTGGGAAGCTGCTGCTTCTTGCCTGAGCTAGTCTGCTCAGGACAGTGCAAGATACCCGCATGGAGCGAAATTTTCTTTCACCTAGCATCCCCTCTGCCAGAGAGAGAAGCGTGGTTGCACCTCTGGAAAGGGCCTTAAGGAAAGGGACACGTCTGTCACCGTGCTGCCTAAGAGCAAGTCTGGGGAAGGTGCAGCATGCTGCCACGGGCAAAGAGAAGGAGCCGTTGGCTTTGTGTTCGGGAAACGGTCGCGATGCAGGAGAGTTGGCACTGGCAGGAACAGCGGGCCCGTTGTAAGACAAGTGTCACCAGCTACTTGTGAAAACAGAGTCGCGTCTGAGGGATGCTGCTGCTCCTTCCCTGATCTAGTCTCCCCTGCACGTTGTAATAATCCCGCCTGGAATGAAATCCTTCTATGCCCAGGCATCCTCTCTGGGAAAGCATAGCATTCGTTGGGCAATCAGAGTCGGGTTTGTGGGAAGCTGCTGCTTCTTGCCTGAGCTAGTCTGCTCAGGACAGTGCAAGATACCCGCATGGAGCGAAATTATCTTTTACCTAGCATCCCCTCTGCCAGAGAGAGAAGCGTGGTTGCACCTCTGGAAAGGGCCTTATGGAAAGGGACACGTCTGTCACTGTGCTCCCCAAGGGCAAGTCTGGGGAAGGTGCATCACGCTGCCACGGGCAAAGAGAAGGAGCCGTTGGCTTTGTGTTCGGGAAACGGTCGCGATGAAGGAGAGTTGGCACTGGCAGGAACAGCGGGCCCGTTGTAAGACAAGTGTCACCATCTACCTGTGCTGAGGGTCGGAGGCCTGGCTGCTAAGGTGACAGAAGAGTATGACTATGGCAGGCAGGTGTGCTCCACACTGAGGAAGGAGTCTGGGCAGAAGGCAGGCCTGTCCTGTGTCTCTGGTCCCAAGGGGACAGCGTCTCCTTGACCACCTGTGCCTAGGGCAGACTTGGGCTTGCCACCAAGCGCCATAGCTTCAACTCGCAGAAACAGCTCCCTGGACGAACGGGCAGTCCGATGCCGTCTTCCTCCAAGATGTGACAACGTTGTTGGTGTCAGGAAGTGTGCCGGGGTAGGAGGGGGGACAGACCCAAACAGATCCCCAGCCCAGTGCACGGGCAGTGTGCAGGGTTCATGTCGACTCTCCTCTCCTGTGGGGAAGGCAGTGGCTTAGTCCCCGATTCCACACGAGCGCTAGTGCAAAAGGCCTAGCCTTGCCTATGCCAGGACATGAAGTGAGCATAGAGTGCCATCCTAGGCAACACACGCTGCTGTTGGTTTTTGATTGTGCCTGCTTAGTTCAGTTGGTAAATCAGAGTCAGATCTGTAGGCTGCTGTGGCTGCTTGCCTTAGCCTAGTATTCGTAGGACGGTGGGAGAGCCCCGCATAGAGCGAAAGCCACTTTGCCCGGGCATCCCCTTTGGGAAGTCACAGCTTTCGTTGGGAAATCAGAGTCGCGTCTGAGGGAAGCTGTTGCTGCTTCCTGAGTTAGACTTCCCTGCAAATTGTAATAAACCCGCATGGAGCGAAATCATCTATGGCCAGGCCTCCTCTCTGAGAAAGCAGAGCATTCGTTGGGCAATCAGTGTCGGGTTTTTAGGAAGCTGCTGCTTCTTGCCTGAGCTATTCTGTTGAGGACAGTGCAAGATACCCGCATGGAGCGAAATTCCCTTTCACCTAGCATCCCCTCTGCCAGAGAGAGAAGCGTGGATGCACCTCTGGAAAGGGGCTTAAGGAAAGGGACACGTCTGTCACCGTGCTCCCCAAGAGCAAGTCTGGGGAAGGTGCAGCACGCTGCCACGGGCAAAGAGAAGGAGCCGTTGGCTTTGTGTTCGGGAAACGGTCGCGATGCAGGAGAGTTGGCCCTGGCAGGAACAGCGGGCCCGTTGTAAGACAAGTGTCACCATCTACCTGTGCTGAGGGACGGAGGCCTGGCTGCTAAGGTGACAGAAGAGTACGACTAGGGCAGGCACGCGTGCTCCACACTGAGGAAGGAGTCTGTGCAGAAGGCAGGCCGGTCCTGTGTCTCTGGTCCCAAGGGGACAGCGTCTCCTTGACCCCCTCTGCCTAGGGCAGACTTGGGCTTGCCACCAAGCGCCATAGCCGCAACTCGCAGAAACAGCTCCCTGGACGAACGGGCAGTCCGATGCCGTCTTCCTCCAAGATGTGACAACGTTGTAGGTGTCAGGAAGTGTGCCGGGGTAGCAGGGGGGACAGACCCAAACAGATCCCCATCCCCGTGCACGGGCAGTGTGCAGGGTTCATGTCGACTCTCCTCTCCTGTGGGGAAGGCACTGGCTTAGTCCCCGATTCCACGCGAGCGCTAGTGCAAAAGGCCTAGCCTTGCCTATGCCAGGACATGAAGTGAGCATAGAGTGCCATCCTAGGCAACGCACACTGCTGTAGGTTTGTGATTGACCCTGCTTAGTTCGGCTTGGCAGTGAGAACGCATGGCGCGAACATGGAGCCCCGGAAAGCAAGGCCCAAGATACACTAGCTCTCCCGCAGCTCTTCTTCTTTGAAGTCTCAGAGCGAATGCCCAAAGCCTTGCTGTGAAGCAGCAGCGAAGGGCAGTTCGCGCCAGCTGAATACCTCTGCTAACGTATAGCAGTAGCTGGTAAATCAGAGTCGGATCTGTAGGCTGCTGTGGCTGCTTGCCTAAGCCTAGTATTCGTAGGACGGTTGGAGAGCCCCGCATAGAGCGAAAGCCTCTTTGCCCGGGCATCCCCTCTGGGAAGGCACAGCTTTCGTTGGGAAATCAGAGTCGCATCTGAGGGATGCTGCTGCTGCTTCCCTTAGCTAGTCTCCCCTGCATGTTGTAATAAACCCGCATGGAACGAAATCCTTCTATGTCCAGGCATCCTCTCTGGGAAAGCATAGCATTCGTTGGGCAATCAGAGTCGGGGTTTTGGGAAGCTGCTGCTTCTTGCCTGAGCTACTCTGCTCAGGACAGTGCAAGATACCCGCATGGAGCGAAATTTTCTTTTACCTAGCATCCCCTCTGCCAGAGAGAGAAGCGTGGATGCACCTCTGGAAAGGGCCTTATGGAAAGGGACACGTCTGTCACCGTGCTCCCCAAGAGCAAGTCTGGGGAAGGTGCAGCACGCTGCCACGGGCAAAGAGAAGGAGCTGTTGGCTTTGTGTTCGGGAAAAGGTCGCGATGCAGGAGAGTTGGCACTGGCAGGAACAGCGGGCCCGTTGTAAGACAAGTGTCACCATCTACCTGTGCTGAAGGATGGAGGCCTGGCTGCTAAGGTGACAGTAGAGTAGGACTAGGGCAGGCACGCGTGCTCCACACTGAGGAAGGAGTCTGTGCAGAAGGCAGGCCGGTCCTGTGTCTCTGGTCCCAAGGGGACAGCGTCTCCTTGACCCCCTCTGCCTAGGGCAGACTTGGGCTTGCCACCAAGCGCCATAGCCGCAACTCGCAGAAACAGCTCCCTGGACGAACGGGCAGTCCGATGCCGTCTTCCTCCAAGATGTGACAACGTTGTTGGTGTCAGGAAGTGTGCCGGGGTAGGAGGGGGGACAGACCCAAACAGATCCCCATCCCCGTGCACGGGCAGTGTGCAGGGTTCATGTCGACTCTCCTCTCCTGTGGGGAAGGCACTGGCTTAGTCCCCGATTCCACGCGAGCTCTAGTGCAAAAGGCCTAGCCTTGCCTATGCCAGGACATGAAGTGAGCATAGAGTGCCATCCTAGGCAACGCACACTGCTGTAGGTTTGTGATTGACCCTGCTTAGTTAGGCTTGGCAGGGAGAACGCACGGCGCGAACATGGAGCCCCGGAAAGCAAGGCCCAAGATACACTAGCTCTCCCGCAGCTCTTCTTCTTTGAAGTGTCAGAGCGAATGCCCAAAGCCTTGCTGTGAAGCAGCAGCGAAGGGCAGTTCGCGCCAGCTGAAAACCTCTGCGAACGTATAGCAGTAGCTGGTAAATCAGAGTCGGATCTGTAGGCTGCTGTGGCTGCTTGCCTTAGCCTAGTATTCATAGGACGGTGGGAGAGCCCCGCATAGAGCGAAAGCCTCTTTGCCCGGGCATCCCCTCTGGGAAGGCACAGCTTTCGTTGGGAAATCAGAGTCGCGTCTGAGGGATGCTGCTGCTGCTTCCCTGAGCTAGTCTCCCCTGCACGTTGTATTAAACCCGCATGGAACGAAATCCTTCTATGCCCAGGCATCCTCTCTGGGAAAGCATAGCATTCGTTGGGCAATCAGAGTCGGGTTTGTGGGAAGCTGCTGCTTCTTGCCTGAGCTACTCTGCTCAGGACAGTGCAAGATACCCGCATGGAGCGAAATTTTCGTTCACCTAGCATCCCCTCTGCCAGAGAGAGAAGCGTGGTTGCACCTCTGGAAAGGGCCTTAAGGAAAGGGACACGTCTGTCACCGTGCTCCCCAAGAGCAAGTCTGGGGAAGGTGCAGCACGCTGCCACGGGCAAAGAGAAGGAGCCGTTGGCTTTGTGTTCGGGAAACGGTCGCGATGCAGGAGAGTTGGCACTGGCAGGAACAGCGGGCCCGTTGTAAGACAAGTGTCACCAGCTACTTGTGAAAACAGAGTCGCGTCTGAGGGATGCTGCTGCTGCTTCCCTGATCTAGTCTCCCCCGCACGTTGTAATAATCCCGCATGGAATGAAATCCTTCTATGCCCAGGCATCCTCTCTGTGAAAGCATAGCATTCGTTGGGCAATCAGAGTCGGGTTTGTGGGAAGCTGCTGCTTCTTGCCTGAGCTAGTCTGCTCAGGACAGTGCAAGATACCCGCATGGAGCGAAATTATCTTTTACCTAGCATCCCCTCTGACAGAGAGAGAAGCGTGGTTGCACCTCTGGAAAGGGCCTTATGGAAAGGGGCACGTCTGTCACTGTGCTCCCCAAGAGCAAGTCTGGGGAAGGTGCAGCACGCTGCCACGGGCAAAGAGAAGGAGCCGTTGGCTTTGTGTTCGGGAAACGGTCGCGATGAAGGAGAGTTGGCACTGGCAGGAACAGCGGGCCCGTTGTAAGACAAGTGTCACCATCTACCTGTGCTGAGGGTCGGAGGCCTGGCTGCTAAGGTGACAGAAGAGTATGACTATGGCAGGCAGGTGTGCTCCACACTGAGGAAGGAGTCTGGGCAGAAGGCAGGCCTGTCCTGTGTCTCTGGTCCCAAGGGGACAGCGTCTCCTTGACCAACTGTGCCTCTGGCAGACTTGGGCTTGCCACCAAGCGCCATAGCTTCAACTCGCAGAAACAGCTCCCTGGACGAACGGGCAGTCCGATGGGGTCTTCCTCAAGATGTGACAACGTTGTTGGTGTCAGGAAGTGTTCCGGGGTAGGAGGGGGGACAGACCCAAACAGATCCCCAGGCAAGTGCACGGGCAGTGTGCAGGGTTCATGTCGACTCTCCTCTCCTGTGGCGAAGGCACTGGCTTAGTCCCCGATTCCACGCGAGCTCTAGTGCAAAAGGCCTAGCCTTGCCTATGCCAGGACATGAAGTGAGCATAGAGTGCCATCCTAGGCAACGCACGCTGCTGTTGGTTTTTGATTGTGCCTGCTTAGTTCAGTTGGTAAATCAGAGTCAGATCTGTAGGCTGCTGTGACTGCTTGCCTTAGCCTAGTATTCGTAGGACGGTGGGAGAGCCCCGCATAGAGCGAAAGCCACTTTGCCCGGGCATCCCCTTTGGGAAGTCACAGCTTTCGTTGGGAAATCAGAGTCGCGTCTAAGGGATGCTGTTGCTGCTTGCCTGAGTTAGACTTCCCTGCAAATTGTAATAAACCCGCATGGAGCGAAATCATCTATGGCCAGGCCTCCTCTCTGAGAAAGCAGAGCATTCGTTGGGCAATCAGTGTCGGGTTTTTAGGAAGCTGCTGCTTCTTGCCTGAGCTATTCTGCTGAGGACAGTGCAAGATACCCGCATGGAGCGAAATTCCCTTTCACCTAGCATCCCCTCTGCCAGAGAGAGAAGCGTGGTTGCACCTCTGGAAAGGGGCTTAAGGAAAGGGACACGTCTGTCACCGTGCTCCCCAAGAGCAAGTCTGGGGAAGGTGCAGCACGCTGCCACGGGCAAAGAGAAGGAGCCGTTGTCTTTGTGTTCGGGAAACGGTCGCCATGAAGGAGAGTTGGCACTGGCAGGAACAGCGGGCCCGTTGTAAGACAAGTGTCACCATCTACCTGTGCTGAGGTACGGAGGCCTGGCTGCTAAGGTGACAGAAGAGGGCGACTAGGGCAGGCACGCGTGCTCCACACTAAGGAAGGAGTCTGTGCAGAAGGCAGGCCGGTCCTGTGTCTCTGGTCCCAAGGGGACAGCGTCTCCTTGACCCCCTCTGCCTAGGGCAGACTTGGGCTTGCCACCAAGCGCCATAGCCGCAACTCGCAGAAACAGCTCCCTGGATGAACGGGCAGTCCGATGCCGTCTTCCTCCAAGATGTGACAACGTTGTAGGTGTCAGGAAGTGTGCCGGGGTAGGAGGGGGGACAGACCCAAACAGATCCCCATCCCCGTGCACGGGCAGTGTGCAGGGTTCATGTCGACTCTCCTCTCCTGTGGGGAAGGCACTGGCTTAGTCCCCGATTCCACGCGAGCTCTAGTGCAAAAGGCATAGCCTTGCCTATGCCATTACATGAAGTGAGCATAGAGTGCCATCCTAGGCAACGCACACTGCTGTAGGTTTGTGATTGACCCTGCTTAGTTCGGCTTGGCAGGGAGAACGCACGGCGCGAACATGGAGCCCCGGAAAGCAAGGCCCAAGATACACTAGCTCTCCCGCAGCTCTTCTTCTTTGAAGTGTCAGAGCGAATGCCCAAAGCCTTGCTGTGAAGCAGCAGCGAAGGGCAGTTCGCGCCAGCTGAAAACCTCTGCGAACGTATAGCAGTAGCTGGTAAATCAGAGTCGGATCTGTAGGCTGCTGTGGCTGCTTGCCTTAGCCTAGTATTCATAGGACGGTGGGAGAGCCCCGCATAGAGCGAAAGCCTCTTTGCCCGGGCATCCCCTCTGGGAAGGCACAGCTTTCGTTGGGAAATCAGAGTCGCGTCTGAGGGATGCTGCTGCTGCTTCCCTGAGCTAGTCTCCCCTGCACGTTGTAATAAACCCGCATGGAACGAAATCCTTCTATGCCCAGGCATCCTCTCTGGGAAAGCATAGCATTCGTTGGGCAATCAGAGTCGGGTTTGTGGGAAGCTGCTGCTTCTTGCCTGAGCTACTCTGCTCAGGACAGTGCAAGATACCCGCATGGAGCGAAATTTTCTTTCACCTAGCATTCCCTCTGCCAGAGAGAGAAGCGTGGTTGCACCTCTGGAAAGGGCCTTAAGGAAAGGGACACGTCTGTCACCGTGCTCCCCAAGAGCAAGTCTGGGGAAGGTGCAGCACGCTGCCACGGGCAAAGAGGAGCCCTTGGCTTTGTGGTCGGGGCACGGTCGCGAAGCAGGAGAGATAGCACTGGCAGGATAAGCGGGCCTGTTGTAAGACAAGAGTCACCAGCTACTTGTGAAACAGAGTCGCGTCTGAGGTATACTGCTGCTGCTTCCCTGATCTAGTCTCCCCTGCACGTTGTAATAATCCCGCATGGATCGAAATCCTTCTATGCCCAGGCATCCTCTCTGGGAAAGCATAGCATTCGTTGGGCAATCAGAGTCGGGTTTGTGGGAAGCTGCTGCTTCTTGCCTGAGCTAGTCTGCTCAGGACAGTGCAAGATACCCGCATGGAGCGAAATTTTCTTTCACCTAGCATCCCCTCTGCCAGAGAGAGAAGCGTGGTTGCACCTCTGGAAAGGGCCTTAAGGAAAGGGACACGTCTGTCACCGTGCTGCCTAAGAGCAAGTCTGGGGAAGGTGCAGCATGCTGCCACGGGCAAAGAGAAGGAGCCGTTGGCTTTGTGTTCGGGAAACGGTCGCGATGCAGGAGAGTTGGCACTGGCAGGAACAGCGGGCCCGTTGTAAGACAAGTGTCACCAGCTACTTGTGAAAACAGAGTCGCGTCTGAGGGATGCTGCTGCTCCTTCCCTGATCTAGTCTCCCCTGCACGTTGTAATAATCCCGCCTGGAATGAAATCCTTCTATGCCCAGGCATCCTCTCTGGGAAAGCATAGCATTCGTTGGGCAATCAGAGTCGGGTTTGTGGGAAGCTGCTGCTTCTTGCCTGAGCTAGTCTGCTCAGGACAGTGCAAGATACCCGCATGGAGCGAAATTATCTTTTACCTAGCATCCCCTCTGCCAGAGAGAGAAGCGTGGTTGCACCTCTGGAAAGGGCCTTATGGAAAGGGACACGTCTGTCACTGTGCTCCCCAAGGGCAAGTCTGGGGAAGGTGCATCACGCTGCCACGGGCAAAGAGAAGGAGCCGTTGGCTTTGTGTTCGGGAAACGGTCGCGATGAAGGAGAGTTGGCACTGGCAGGAACAGCGGGCCCGTTGTAAGACAAGTGTCACCATCTACCTGTGCTGAGGGTCGGAGGCCTGGCTGCTAAGGTGACAGAAGAGTATGACTATGGCAGGCAGGTGTGCTCCACACTGAGGAAGGAGTCTGGGCAGAAGGCAGGCCTGTCCTGTGTCTCTGGTCCCAAGGGGACAGCGTCTCCTTGACCACCTGTGCCTAGGGCAGACTTGGGCTTGCCACCAAGCGCCATAGCTTCAACTCGCAGAAACAGCTCCCTGGACGAACGGGCAGTCCGATGCCGTCTTCCTCCAAGATGTGACAACGTTGTTGGTGTCAGGAAGTGTGCCGGGGTAGGAGGGGGGACAGACCCAAACAGATCCCCAGCCCAGTGCACGGGCAGTGTGCAGGGTTCATGTCGACTCTCCTCTCCTGTGGGGAAGGCAGTGGCTTAGTCCCCGATTCCACACGAGCGCTAGTGCAAAAGGCCTAGCCTTGCCTATGACAGGACATGAAGTGAGCATAGAGTGCCATCCTAGGCAACACACGCTGCTGTTGGTTTTTGATTGTGCCTGCTTAGTTCAGTTGGTAAATCAGAGTCAGATCTGTAGGCTGCTGTGGCTGCTTGCCTTAGCCTAGTATTCGTAGGACGGTGGGAGAGCCCCGCATAGAGCGAAAGCCACTTTGCCCGGGCATCCCCTTTGGGAAGTCACAGCTTTCGTTGGGAAATCAGAGTCGCGTCTGAGGGAAGCTGTTGCTGCTTCCTGAGTTAGACTTCCCTGCAAATTGTAATAAACCCGCATGGAGCGAAATCATCTATGGCCAGGCCTCCTCTCTGAGAAAGCAGAGCATTCGTTGGGCAATCAGTGTCGGGTTTTTAGGAAGCTGCTGCTTCTTGCCTGAGCTATTCTGTTGAGGACAGTGCAAGATACCCGCATGGAGCGAAATTCCCTTTCACCTAGCATCCCCTCTGCCAGAGAGAGAAGCGTGGATGCACCTCTGGAAAGGGGCTTAAGGAAAGGGACACGTCTGTCACCGTGCTCCCCAAGAGCAAGTCTGGGGAAGGTGCAGCACGCTGCCACGGGCAAAGAGAAGGAGCCGTTGGCTTTGTGTTCGGGAAACGGTCGCGATGCAGGAGAGTTGGCCCTGGCAGGAACAGCGGGCCCGTTGTAAGACAAGTGTCACCATCTACCTGTGCTGAGGGACGGAGGCCTGGCTGCTAAGGTGACAGAAGAGTACGACTAGGGCAGGCACGCGTGCTCCACACTGAGGAAGGAGTCTGTGCAGAAGGCAGGCCGGTCCTGTGTCTCTGGTCCCAAGGGGACAGCGTCTCCTTGACCCCCTCTGCCTAGGGCAGACTTGGGCTTGCCACCAAGCGCCATAGCCGCAACTCGCAGAAACAGCTCCCTGGACGAACGGGCAGTCCGATGCCGTCTTCCTCCAAGATGTGACAACGTTGTAGGTGTCAGGAAGTGTGCCGGGGTAGCAGGGGGGACAGACCCAAACAGATCCCCATCCCCGTGCACGGGCAGTGTGCAGGGTTCATGTCGACTCTCCTCTCCTGTGGGGAAGGCACTGGCTTAGTCCCCGATTCCACGCGAGCGCTAGTGCAAAAGGCCTAGCCTTGCCTATGCCAGGACATGAAGTGAGCATAGAGTGCCATCCTAGGCAACGCACACTGCTGTAGGTTTGTGATTGACCCTGCTTAGTTCGGCTTGGCAGTGAGAACGCATGGCGCGAACATGGAGCCCCGGAAAGCAAGGCCCAAGATACACTAGCTCTCCCGCAGCTCTTCTTCTTTGAAGTCTCAGAGCGAATGCCCAAAGCCTTGCTGTGAAGCAGCAGCGAAGGGCAGTTCGCGCCAGCTGAATACCTCTGCTAACGTATAGCAGTAGCTGGTAAATCAGAGTCGGATCTGTAGGCTGCTGTGGCTGCTTGCCTAAGCCTAGTATTCGTAGGACGGTTGGAGAGCCCCGCATAGAGCGAAAGCCTCTTTGCCCGGGCATCCCCTCTGGGAAGGCACAGCTTTCGTTGGGAAATCAGAGTCGCATCTGAGGGATGCTGCTGCTGCTTCCCTTAGCTAGTCTCCCCTGCATGTTGTAATAAACCCGCATGGAACGAAATCCTTCTATGTCCAGGCATCCTCTCTGGGAAAGCATAGCATTCGTTGGGCAATCAGAGTCGGGGTTTTGGGAAGCTGCTGCTTCTTGCCTGAGCTACTCTGCTCAGGACAGTGCAAGATACCCGCATGGAGCGAAATTTTCTTTTACCTAGCATCCCCTCTGCCAGAGAGAGAAGCGTGGATGCACCTCTGGAAAGGGCCTTATGGAAAGGGACACGTCTGTCACCGTGCTCCCCAAGAGCAAGTCTGGGGAAGGTGCAGCACGCTGCCACGGGCAAAGAGAAGGAGCTGTTGGCTTTGTGTTCGGGAAAAGGTCGCGATGCAGGAGAGTTGGCACTGGCAGGAACAGCGGGCCCGTTGTAAGACAAGTGTCACCATCTACCTGTGCTGAAGGATGGAGGCCTGGCTGCTAAGGTGACAGTAGAGTAGGACTAGGGCAGGCACGCGTGCTCCACACTGAGGAAGGAGTCTGTGCAGAAGGCAGGCCGGTCCTGTGTCTCTGGTCCCAAGGGGACAGCGTCTCCTTGACCCCCTCTGCCTAGGGCAGACTTGGGCTTGCCACCAAGCGCCATAGCCGCAACTCGCAGAAACAGCTCCCTGGACGAACGGGCAGTCCGATGCCGTCTTCCTCCAAGATGTGACAACGTTGTTGGTGTCAGGAAGTGTGCCGGGGTAGGAGGGGGGACAGACCCAAACAGATCCCCATCCCCGTGCACGGGCAGTGTGCAGGGTTCATGTCGACTCTCCTCTCCTGTGGGGAAGGCACTGGCTTAGTCCCCGATTCCACGCGAGCTCTAGTGCAAAAGGCCTAGCCTTGCCTATGCCAGGACATGAAGTGAGCATAGAGTGCCATCCTAGGCAACGCACACTGCTGTAGGTTTGTGATTGACCCTGCTTAGTTAGGCTTGGCAGGGAGAACGCACGGCGCGAACATGGAGCCCCGGAAAGCAAGGCCCAAGATACACTAGCTCTCCCGCAGCTCTTCTTCTTTGAAGTGTCAGAGCGAATGCCCAAAGCCTTGCTGTGAAGCAGCAGCGAAGGGCAGTTCGCGCCAGCTGAAAACCTCTGCGAACGTATAGCAGTAGCTGGTAAATCAGAGTCGGATCTGTAGGCTGCTGTGGCTGCTTGCCTTAGCCTAGTATTCATAGGACGGTGGGAGAGCCCCGCATAGAGCGAAAGCCTCTTTGCCCGGGCATCCCCTCTGGGAAGGCACAGCTTTCGTTGGGAAATCAGAGTCGCGTCTGAGGGATGCTGCTGCTGCTTCCCTGAGCTAGTCTCCCCTGCACGTTGTATTAAACCCGCATGGAACGAAATCCTTCTATGCCCAGGCATCCTCTCTGGGAAAGCATAGCATTCGTTGGGCAATCAGAGTCGGGTTTGTGGGAAGCTGCTGCTTCTTGCCTGAGCTACTCTGCTCAGGACAGTGCAAGATACCCGCATGGAGCGAAATTTTCGTTCACCTAGCATCCCCTCTGCCAGAGAGAGAAGCGTGGTTGCACCTCTGGAAAGGGCCTTAAGGAAAGGGACACGTCTGTCACCGTGCTCCCCAAGAGCAAGTCTGGGGAAGGTGCAGCACGCTGCCACGGGCAAAGAGAAGGAGCCGTTGGCTTTGTGTTCGGGAAACGGTCGCGATGCAGGAGAGTTGGCACTGGCAGGAACAGCGGGCCCGTTGTAAGACAAGTGTCACCAGCTACTTGTGAAAACAGAGTCGCGTCTGAGGGATGCTGCTGCTGCTTCCCTGATCTAGTCTCCCCCGCACGTTGTAATAATCCCGCATGGAATGAAATCCTTCTATGCCCAGGCATCCTCTCTGTGAAAGCATAGCATTCGTTGGGCAATCAGAGTCGGGTTTGTGGGAAGCTGCTGCTTCTTGCCTGAGCTAGTCTGCTCAGGACAGTGCAAGATACCCGCATGGAGCGAAATTATCTTTTACCTAGCATCCCCTCTGACAGAGAGAGAAGCGTGGTTGCACCTCTGGAAAGGGCCTTATGGAAAGGGGCACGTCTGTCACTGTGCTCCCCAAGAGCAAGTCTGGGGAAGGTGCAGCACGCTGCCACGGGCAAAGAGAAGGAGCCGTTGGCTTTGTGTTCGGGAAACGGTCGCGATGAAGGAGAGTTGGCACTGGCAGGAACAGCGGGCCCGTTGTAAGACAAGTGTCACCATCTACCTGTGCTGAGGGTCGGAGGCCTGGCTGCTAAGGTGACAGAAGAGTATGACTATGGCAGGCAGGTGTGCTCCACACTGAGGAAGGAGTCTGGGCAGAAGGCAGGCCTGTCCTGTGTCTCTGGTCCCAAGGGGACAGCGTCTCCTTGACCAACTGTGCCTCTGGCAGACTTGGGCTTGCCACCAAGCGCCATAGCTTCAACTCGCAGAAACAGCTCCCTGGACGAACGGGCAGTCCGATGGGGTCTTCCTCAAGATGTGACAACGTTGTTGGTGTCAGGAAGTGTTCCGGGGTAGGAGGGGGGACAGACCCAAACAGATCCCCAGGCAAGTGCACGGGCAGTGTGCAGGGTTCATGTCGACTCTCCTCTCCTGTGGCGAAGGCACTGGCTTAGTCCCCGATTCCACGCGAGCTCTAGTGCAAAAGGCCTAGCCTTGCCTATGCCAGGACATGAAGTGAGCATAGAGTGCCATCCTAGGCAACGCACGCTGCTGTTGGTTTTTGATTGTGCCTGCTTAGTTCAGTTGGTAAATCAGAGTCAGATCTGTAGGCTGCTGTGACTGCTTGCCTTAGCCTAGTATTCGTAGGACGGTGGGAGAGCCCCGCATAGAGCGAAAGCCACTTTGCCCGGGCATCCCCTTTGGGAAGTCACAGCTTTCGTTGGGAAATCAGAGTCGCGTCTAAGGGATGCTGTTGCTGCTTGCCTGAGTTAGACTTCCCTGCAAATTGTAATAAACCCGCATGGAGCGAAATCATCTATGGCCAGGCCTCCTCTCTGAGAAAGCAGAGCATTCGTTGGGCAATCAGTGTCGGGTTTTTAGGAAGCTGCTGCTTCTTGCCTGAGCTATTCTGCTGAGGACAGTGCAAGATACCCGCATGGAGCGAAATTCCCTTTCACCTAGCATCCCCTCTGCCAGAGAGAGAAGCGTGGTTGCACCTCTGGAAAGGGGCTTAAGGAAAGGGACACGTCTGTCACCGTGCTCCCCAAGAGCAAGTCTGGGGAAGGTGCAGCACGCTGCCACGGGCAAAGAGAAGGAGCCGTTGTCTTTGTGTTCGGGAAACGGTCGCCATGAAGGAGAGTTGGCACTGGCAGGAACAGCGGGCCCGTTGTAAGACAAGTGTCACCATCTACCTGTGCTGAGGTACGGAGGCCTGGCTGCTAAGGTGACAGAAGAGGGCGACTAGGGCAGGCACGCGTGCTCCACACTAAGGAAGGAGTCTGTGCAGAAGGCAGGCCGGTCCTGTGTCTCTGGTCCCAAGGGGACAGCGTCTCCTTGACCCCCTCTGCCTAGGGCAGACTTGGGCTTGCCACCAAGCGCCATAGCCGCAACTCGCAGAAACAGCTCCCTGGATGAACGGGCAGTCCGATGCCGTCTTCCTCCAAGATGTGACAACGTTGTAGGTGTCAGGAAGTGTGCCGGGGTAGGAGGGGGGACAGACCCAAACAGATCCCCATCCCCGTGCACGGGCAGTGTGCAGGGTTCATGTCGACTCTCCTCTCCTGTGGGGAAGGCACTGGCTTAGTCCCCGATTCCACGCGAGCTCTAGTGCAAAAGGCATAGCCTTGCCTATGCCATTACATGAAGTGAGCATAGAGTGCCATCCTAGGCAACGCACACTGCTGTAGGTTTGTGATTGACCCTGCTTAGTTCGGCTTGGCAGGGAGAACGCACGGCGCGAACATGGAGCCCCGGAAAGCAAGGCCCAAGATACACTAGCTCTCCCGCAGCTCTTCTTCTTTGAAGTGTCAGAGCGAATGCCCAAAGCCTTGCTGTGAAGCAGCAGCGAAGGGCAGTTCGCGCCAGCTGAAAACCTCTGCGAACGTATAGCAGTAGCTGGTAAATCAGAGTCGGATCTGTAGGCTGCTGTGGCTGCTTGCCTTAGCCTAGTATTCATAGGACGGTGGGAGAGCCCCGCATAGAGCGAAAGCCTCTTTGCCCGGGCATCCCCTCTGGGAAGGCACAGCTTTCGTTGGGAAATCAGAGTCGCGTCTGAGGGATGCTGCTGCTGCTTCCCTGAGCTAGTCTCCCCTGCACGTTGTAATAAACCCGCATGGAACGAAATCCTTCTATGCCCAGGCATCCTCTCTGGGAAAGCATAGCATTCGTTGGGCAATCAGAGTCGGGTTTGTGGGAAGCTGCTGCTTCTTGCCTGAGCTACTCTGCTCAGGACAGTGCAAGATACCCGCATGGAGCGAAATTTTCTTTCACCTAGCATTCCCTCTGCCAGAGAGAGAAGCGTGGTTGCACCTCTGGAAAGGGCCTTAAGGAAAGGGACACGTCTGTCACCGTGCTCCCCAAGAGCAAGTCTGGGGAAGGTGCAGCACGCTGCCACGGGCAAAGAGGAGCCCTTGGCTTTGTGGTCGGGGCACGGTCGCGAAGCAGGAGAGATAGCACTGGCAGGATAAGCGGGCCTGTTGTAAGACAAGAGTCACCAGCTACTTGTGAAACAGAGTCGCGTCTGAGGTATACTGCTGCTGCTTCCCTGATCTAGTCTCCCCTGCACGTTGTAATAATCCCGCATGGATCGAAATCCTTCTATGCCCAGGCATCCTCTCTGGGAAAGCATAGCATTCGTTGGGCAATCAGAGTCGGGTTTGTGGGAAGCTGCTGCTTCTTGCCTGAGCTAGTCTGCTCAGGACAGTGCAAGATACCCGCATGGAGCGAAATTTTCTTTCACCTAGCATCCCCTCTGCCAGAGAGAGAAGCGTGGTTGCACCTCTGGAAAGGGCCTTAAGGAAAGGGACACGTCTGTCACCGTGCTGCCTAAGAGCAAGTCTGGGGAAGGTGCAGCATGCTGCCACGGGCAAAGAGAAGGAGCCGTTGGCTTTGTGTTCGGGAAACGGTCGCGATGCAGGAGAGTTGGCACTGGCAGGAACAGCGGGCCCGTTGTAAGACAAGTGTCACCAGCTACTTGTGAAAACAGAGTCGCGTCTGAGGGATGCTGCTGCTCCTTCCCTGATCTAGTCTCCCCTGCACGTTGTAATAATCCCGCCTGGAATGAAATCCTTCTATGCCCAGGCATCCTCTCTGGGAAAGCATAGCATTCGTTGGGCAATCAGAGTCGGGTTTGTGGGAAGCTGCTGCTTCTTGCCTGAGCTAGTCTGCTCAGGACAGTGCAAGATACCCGCATGGAGCGAAATTATCTTTTACCTAGCATCCCCTCTGCCAGAGAGAGAAGCGTGGTTGCACCTCTGGAAAGGGCCTTATGGAAAGGGACACGTCTGTCACTGTGCTCCCCAAGGGCAAGTCTGGGGAAGGTGCATCACGCTGCCACGGGCAAAGAGAAGGAGCCGTTGGCTTTGTGTTCGGGAAACGGTCGCGATGAAGGAGAGTTGGCACTGGCAGGAACAGCGGGCCCGTTGTAAGACAAGTGTCACCATCTACCTGTGCTGAGGGTCGGAGGCCTGGCTGCTAAGGTGACAGAAGAGTATGACTATGGCAGGCAGGTGTGCTCCACACTGAGGAAGGAGTCTGGGCAGAAGGCAGGCCTGTCCTGTGTCTCTGGTCCCAAGGGGACAGCGTCTCCTTGACCACCTGTGCCTAGGGCAGACTTGGGCTTGCCACCAAGCGCCATAGCTTCAACTCGCAGAAACAGCTCCCTGGACGAACGGGCAGTCCGATGCCGTCTTCCTCCAAGATGTGACAACGTTGTTGGTGTCAGGAAGTGTGCCGGGGTAGGAGGGGGGACAGACCCAAACAGATCCCCAGCCCAGTGCACGGGCAGTGTGCAGGGTTCATGTCGACTCTCCTCTCCTGTGGGGAAGGCAGTGGCTTAGTCCCCGATTCCACACGAGCGCTAGTGCAAAAGGCCTAGCCTTGCCTATGACAGGACATGAAGTGAGCATAGAGTGCCATCCTAGGCAACACACGCTGCTGTTGGTTTTTGATTGTGCCTGCTTAGTTCAGTTGGTAAATCAGAGTCAGATCTGTAGGCTGCTGTGGCTGCTTGCCTTAGCCTAGTATTCGTAGGACGGTGGGAGAGCCCCGCATAGAGCGAAAGCCACTTTGCCCGGGCATCCCCTTTGGGAAGTCACAGCTTTCGTTGGGAAATCAGAGTCGCGTCTGAGGGATGCTGTTGCTGCTTGCCTGAGTTAGACTTCCCTGCAAATTGTAATAAACCCGCATGGAATGAAATCATCTATGGCCAGGCCTCCTCTCTGAGAAAGCAGAGCATTCGTTGGGCAATCAGTGTCGGGTTTTTAGGAAGCTGCTGCTTCTTGCCTGAGCTATTCTGTTGAGGACAGTGCAAGATACCCGCATGGAGCGAAATTCCCTTTCACCTAGCATCCCCTCTGCCAGAGAGAGAAGCGTGGATGCACCTCTGGAAAGGGGCTTAAGGAAAGGGACACGTCTGTCACCGTGCTCCCCAAGAGCAAGTCTGGGGAAGGTGCAGCACGCTGCCACGGGCAAAGAGAAGGAGCCGTTGGCTTTGTGTTCGGGAAACGGTCGCGATGCAGGAGAGTTGGCCCTGGCAGGAACAGCGGGCCCGTTGTAAGACAAGTGTCACCATCTACCTGTGCTGAGGGACGGAGGCCTGGCTGCTAAGGTGACAGAAGAGTACGACTAGGGCAGGCACGCGTGCTCCACACTGAGGAAGGAGTCTGTGCAGAAGGCAGGCCGGTCCTGTGTCTCTGGTCCCAAGGGGACAGCGTCTCCTTGACCCCCTCTGCCTAGGGCAGACTTGGGCTTGCCACCAAGCGCCATAGCCGCAACTCGCAGAAACAGCTCCCTGGACGAACGGGCAGTCCGATGCCGTCTTCCTCCAAGATGTGACAACGTTGTAGGTGTCAGGAAGTGTGCCGGGGTAGCAGGGGGGACAGACCCAAACAGATCCCCATCCCCGTGCACGGGCAGTGTGCAGGGTTCATGTCGACTCTCCTCTCCTGTGGGGAAGGCACTGGCTTAGTCCCCGATTCCACGCGAGCGCTAGTGCAAAAGGCCTAGCCTTGCCTATGCCAGGACATGAAGTGAGCATAGAGTGCCATCCTAGGCAACGCACACTGCTGTAGGTTTGTGATTGACCCTGCTTAGTTCGGCTTGGCAGTGAGAACGCATGGCGCGAACATGGAGCCCCGGAAAGCAAGGCCCAAGATACACTAGCTCTCCCGCAGCTCTTCTTCTTTGAAGTCTCAGAGCGAATGCCCAAAGCCTTGCTGTGAAGCAGCAGCGAAGGGCAGTTCGCGCCAGCTGAATACCTCTGCTAACGTATAGCAGTAGCTGGTAAATCAGAGTCGGATCTGTAGGCTGCTGTGGCTGCTTGCCTAAGCCTAGTATTCGTAGGACGGTTGGAGAGCCCCGCATAGAGCGAAAGCCTCTTTGCCCGGGCATCCCCTCTGGGAAGGCACAGCTTTCGTTGGGAAATCAGAGTCGCATCTGAGGGATGCTGCTGCTGCTTCCCTTAGCTAGTCTCCCCTGCATGTTGTAATAAACCCGCATGGAACGAAATCCTTCTATGTCCAGGCATCCTCTCTGGGAAAGCATAGCATTCGTTGGGCAATCAGAGTCGGGGTTTTGGGAAGCTGCTGCTTCTTGCCTGAGCTACTCTGCTCAGGACAGTGCAAGATACCCGCATGGAGCGAAATTTTCTTTTACCTAGCATCCCCTCTGCCAGAGAGAGAAGCGTGGATGCACCTCTGGAAAGGGCCTTATGGAAAGGGACACGTCTGTCACCGTGCTCCCCAAGAGCAAGTCTGGGGAAGGTGCAGCACGCTGCCACGGGCAAAGAGAAGGAGCTGTTGGCTTTGTGTTCGGGAAAAGGTCGCGATGCAGGAGAGTTGGCACTGGCAGGAACAGCGGGCCCGTTGTAAGACAAGTGTCACCATCTACCTGTGCTGAAGGATGGAGGCCTGGCTGCTAAGGTGACAGTAGAGTAGGACTAGGGCAGGCACGCGTGCTCCACACTGAGGAAGGAGTCTGTGCAGAAGGCAGGCCGGTCCTGTGTCTCTGGTCCCAAGGGGACAGCGTCTCCTTGACCCCCTCTGCCTAGGGCAGACTTGGGCTTGCCACCAAGCGCCATAGCCGCAACTCGCAGAAACAGCTCCCTGGACGAACGGGCAGTCCGATGCCGTCTTCCTCCAAGATGTGACAACGTTGTTGGTGTCAGGAAGTGTGCCGGGGTAGGAGGGGGGACAGACCCAAACAGATCCCCATCCCCGTGCACGGGCAGTGTGCAGGGTTCATGTCGACTCTCCTCTCCTGTGGGGAAGGCACTGGCTTAGTCCCCGATTCCACGCGAGCTCTAGTGCAAAAGGCCTAGCCTTGCCTATGCCAGGACATGAAGTGAGCATAGAGTGCCATCCTAGGCAACGCACACTGCTGTAGGTTTGTGATTGACCCTGCTTAGTTAGGCTTGGCAGGGAGAACGCACGGCGCGAACATGGAGCCCCGGAAAGCAAGGCCCAAGATACACTAGCTCTCCCGCAGCTCTTCTTCTTTGAAGTGTCAGAGCGAATGCCCAAAGCCTTGCTGTGAAGCAGCAGCGAAGGGCAGTTCGCGCCAGCTGAAAACCTCGGCGAACGTATAGCAGTAGCTGGTAAATCAGAGTCGGATCTGTAGGCTGCTGTGGCTGCTTGCCTTAGCCTAGTATTCGTAGGACGGTGGGAGAGCCCCGCATAGAGCGAAAGCCTCTTTGCCCGGGCATCCCCTCTGGGAAGGCACAGCTTTCGTTGGGAAATCAGAGTCACATCTGAGGGATGCTGCTGCTGCTTCCCTGATCTAGTCTCCCCTGCACGTTGTAATAAACCCGCATGGAACGAAATCCTTCTATGCCCAGGCATCCGATCTGGGAAAGCATAGCATTCGTTGGGCAATCAGAGTCGGGTTTGTGGGAAGCTGCTGCTTCTTGCCTGAGCTACTCTGCTCAGGACAGTGCAAGATACCCGCATGGAGCGAAATATTCTTTCACATAGCATCCCATATGCCAGAGAGAGAAGCGTGGTTGCACCTCTGGAAAGGGCCTTAAGGAAAGGGACACGTCTGTAACCGTGCTCCCCAAGAGCAAGTCTGGGGAAGGTGCAGCACGCTGCCACGGGCAAAGAGAAGGAGCCGTTGGCTCTGTGTTCGGGAAACTGTCACGATGCAGGAGAGTTGGCACTGGCAGGAACAGCGGGCCCGTTGTAAGACAAGTGTCACCAGCTACTTGTGAAAACAGAGTCGCGTCTGAGGGATGCTGCTGCTGCTTCCCTGATCTAGTCTCCCCTGCACGTTGTAATAATCCCGCCTGGAATGAAATCCTTCTATGCCCAGGCATCCTCTCTGGGAAAGCATAGCATTCGTTGGGCATTCAGAGTCGGGTTTGTGGGAAGCTGCTGCTTCTTGCCTGAGCTACTCTGCTCAGGACAGTGCAAGATACCCGCATGGAGAGAAATTATCTTTTACCTAGCATCCCCTCTGCCAGAGAGAGAAGCGTGGTTGAACCTCTGGAAAGGGCCTTATGGAAAGGGACACGTCTGTCACTGTGCTCCCCAAGAGCAAGTCTGGGGAAGGTGCATCACGCTGCCACGGGCAAAGAGAAGGAGCCGTTGGCTTTGTGTTCGGGAAACGGTCGCGATGAAGGAGAGTTGGCACTGGCAAGAACAGCGGGCCCGTTGTAAGACAAGTGTCACCATCTACCTGTGCTGAGGGTCGGAGGCCTGGCTGCTAAGGTGACAGAAGAGTATGACTATGGCAGGCAGGTGTGCTCCACACTGAGGAAGGAGTCTGGGCAGAAGGCAGGCCTGTCTTGTGTCTCTGGTCCCAAGGGGACAGCGTCTCCTTGACCACATGTGCATAGGGCAGACTTGGGCTTGCCACCAAGCGCCATAGCTTCAACTCGCAGAAACAGCTCCCTGGACGAACGGGCAGTCCGATGCCTTCTTACTCCAAGATGTGACAACGTTGTTGGTGTCAGGAAGTGTGCCGGGGTAGCAGGGGGGACAGACCCAAACAGATCCCCAGCCCAGTGCACGGGCAGTGTGCAGGGTTCATGTCGACTCTCCTCTCCTGTGGGGAAGGCACTGGCTTAGTCCCCGAATCCACACGAGCGCTAGTGCAAAAGGCCTAGCCTTGCCTATGCCAGGACATGAAGTGAGCATAGAGTGCCATCCTAGGCAACGCACGCTGCTGTTGGTTTTTGATTGTGCCTGCTTAGTTCAGTTGGTAAATCAGAGTCAGATCTGTAGGCTGCTGTGGCTGCTTGCCTTAGCCTAGTATTCGTAGGACGGTGGGAGAGCCCCGCATAGAGCGAAAGCCACTTTGCACGGGCATCCCCTTTGGGAAGGCACAGCTTTCGTTGGGAAATCAGAGTCGCTTCTGTGGGATGCTGTTGCTGCTTGCCTGAGTTAGACTTCCCTGCAAATTGTAATAAACCCGCATGGAGCGAAATCATCTATGGCCAGGCCTCCTCTCTGAGAAAGCAGAGCATTCGTTGGGCAATCAGTGTCGGGTTTTTAGGAAGCTGCTGCTTCTTGCCTGAGCTATCCTGCTGAGGACAGTGCAAGATACCCGCATGGAGCGAAATTCCCTTTCACCTAGCATCCCCTCTGCCAGAGAGAGAAGCGTGGTTGCACCTCTGGAAAGGGCCTTAAGGAAAGGGACACGTCTGTCACCGTGCTCCCCAAGAGCAAGTCTGGGGAAGGTGCAGCACGCTGCCACGGGCAAAGAGAAGGAGCCGTTGGCTTTGTGTTCGGGAAACGGTCGCGATGCAGGAGAGTTGGCACTGGCAGGAACAGCGGGCCCGTTGTAAGACAAGTGTCACCATCTACCTGTGCTGAGGGACGGAGGCCTGGCTGCTAAGGTGACAGAAGAGTACGACTAGGGCAGGCACGCGTGCTCCACACTGAGGAAGGAGTCTGTGCAGAAGGCAGGCCGGTCCTGTGTCTCTGGTCCCAAGGGGACAGCGTCTCCTTGACCCCCTCTGCCTAGGGCAGATTTGGGCTTGCCACCAAGCGCCATAGCCGCAACTCGCAGAAACAGCTCCCTGGACGAACGGGCAGTCCGATGCCATCTTCCTCCAAGATGTGACAACGTTGTTGGTGTCAGGAAGTGTGCCGGGGTAGCAGGGGGGACAGACCCAAACAGATCCCCATCCCCGTGCACGGGCAGTGTGCAGGGTTCATGTCGACTCTCCTCTCCTGTGGGGAAGGCACTGGCTTAGTCCCCGATTCCACGCGAGCGCTAGTGCAAAAGGCCTAGCCTTGCCTATGCCAGGACATGAAGTGAGCATAGAGTGCCATCCTAGGCAACGCACACGGCTGTAGGTTTGTGATTGACCCTGCTTAGTTCGTCTTGGCAGGGAGAACGCACGGCGCGAACATGGAGCCCCGGAAAGCAAGGCCCAAGATACACTAGCTCTCCCGCAGCTCTTCTTCTTTGAAGTGTCAGAGCGAATGCCCAAAGCCTTGCTGTGAAGCAGCAGCGAAGGGCAGTTCGCGCCAGCTGAAAACCTCTGCGAACGTATAGCAGTAGCTGGTAAATCAGAGTCGGATCTGTAGGCTGCTGTGGCTGCTTGCCTTAGCCTAGTATTCGTAGGACGGTGGGAGAGCCCCGCATAGAGCGAAAGCCTCTTTGCCCGGGCATCCCCTCTGGGAAGGCACAGCTTTCGTTGGGAAATCAGAGTCGCGTCTGAGGGATGCTGCTGCTGCTTCCCTGAGCTAGTCTCCCCTGCACGTTGTAATAAACCCGCATGGAACGAAATCCTTCTATGCCCAGGCATCCTCTCTGGGAAAGCATAGCATTCGTTGGGCAATCAGAGTCGGGTTTGTGGGAAGCTGCTGCTTCTTGCCTGAGCTACTCTGCTCAGGACAGTGCAAGATACCCGCATGGAGCGAAATTTTCTTTCACCTAGCATCCCCTCTGCCAGAGAGAGAAGCGTGGTTGCACCTCTGGAAAGGGCCTTAAGGAAAGGGACACGTCTGTCACCGTGCTCCCCAAGAGCAAGTCTGGGGAAGGTGCAGCACGCTGCCACGGGCAAAGAGGAGCCCTTGGCTTTGTGGTCGGGGCACGGTCGCGAAGCAGGAGAGATGGCACTGGCAGGAACAGCCGGCCTGTTGTAAGACAAGAGTCACCAGCTACTTGTGAAAACAGAGTCGCGTCTGAGGTATGCTGCCGCTGCTTCCCTGAACTAGTCTCCCTTGCACGTTGTAATAATCCCGCATGGAACGAAATCCTTCTATGCCCAGGCATCCTCTCTGGGAAAGCATAGCATTCGTTGGGCAATCAGAGTCGGGTTTGTGGGAAGCTGCTGCTTCTTGCCTGAGCTACTCTGCTCAGGACAGTGCAAGATACCCGCATGGAGAGAAATTTTCTTTCACCTAGCATCCCCTCTGCCAGAGAGAGAAGCGTGGTTGCACCTCTGGAAAGGGCCTTAAGGAAAGGGACACGTCTGTCACCGTGCTCCCCAAGAGCAAGTCTGGGGAAGGTGCAGCACGCTGCCACGGGCAAAGAGAAGGAGCCGTTGGCTTTGCGTTCGGGAAACGGTCGCGATGCAGGAGAGTTGGCACTGGCAGGAACAGCGGGCCCGTTGTAAGACAAGTGTCACCATCTACCTGTGCTGAGGGTCGGAGGCCTGGCTGCTAAGGTGACAGAAGAGTATGACTATGGCAGGCAGGTGTGCTCCACACTGAGGAAGGAGTCTGGGCAGAAGGCAGGCCTGTCCTGTGTCTCTGGTCCCAAGGGGACAGCGTCTCCTTGACCACCTGTGCCTAGGGCAGACTTGGGCTTGCCACCAAGCGCCATAGCTTCAACTCGCAGAAACAGCTCCCTGGACGAACGGGCAGTCCGATGCCGTCTTCCTCCAAGATGTGACAACGTTGTTGGTGTCAGGAAGTGTGCCGGGGCAGCAGGGGGGACAGACCCAAACAGATCCCCAGCCCAGTGCACGGGCAGTGTGCAGGGTTCATGTCGACTCTCCTCTCCTGTGGGGAAGGCACTGGCTTAGTCCCCGATTCCACGAGAGCGCTAGTGCAAAAGGCCTAGCCTTGCCTATGCCAGGACATGAAGTGAGCATAGAGTGCCATCCTAGGCAACGCACGCTGCTGTTGGTTTTTGATTGTGCCTGCTTAGTTCAGTTGGTAAATCAGAGTCAGATCTGTAGGCTGCTGTGGCTGCTTGCCTTAGCCTAGTATTCGTAGGACGTTGGGAGAGCCCCGCATAGAGCGAAAGCCACTTTGCCCGGGCATCCCCTTTGGGAAGTCACAGCTTTCGTTGGGAAATCAGAGTCGCTTCTGAGGGATGCTGTTGCTGCTTGCCTGAGTTAGACTTCCCTGCAAATTGTAATAAACCCGCATGGAGCGAAATCATCTATGGCCAGGCCTCCTCTCTGAGAAAGCAGAGCATTCGTTGGGCAATCAGTGTCGGGTTTTTAGGAAGCTGCTGCTTCTTGCCTGAGCTATTCTGCTGAGGACAGTGCAAGATACCCGCATGGAGCGAAATTCCCTTTCACCTAGCATCCCCTCTGCCAGAGAGAGAAGCGTGGTTGCACCTCTGGAAAGGGGCTTAAGGAAAGGGACACGTCTGTCACCGTGCTCCCCAAGAGCAAGTCTGGGGAAGGTGCAGCACGCTGCCACGGGCAAAGAGAAGGAGCCGTTGGCTTTGTGTTCAGAAACGGTCGCGATGCAGGAGAGTTGGCACTGGCAGGAACAGTGGGCCCGTTGTAAGACAAGTGTCACCAGCTACTTGTGAAAACAGAGTCGCGTCTGAGGGATGCTGCTGCTGCTTCCCTGATCTAGTCTCCCCTGCACGTTGTCATAATCCCGCATGGAATGAAATCCTTCTACGCCCAGGCATCCTCTCTGGGAAAGCATAGCATTCGTTGGGCAATCAGAGTCGGGTTTGTGGGAAGCTGCTGCTTCTTGCCTGAGCTAGTCTGCTCAGGACAGTGCAAGATACCCGCATGGAGCGAAATTATCTTTTACCTAGCATCCCCTCTGCCAGAGAGAGAAGCGTGGTTGCACCTCTGGAAAGGGCCTTATGGAAAGGGACACGTCTGTCACTGTGCTCCCCAAGAGCAAGTCTGGGGAAGGTGCATCACGCTGCCACGGGCAAAGAGAAGGAGCCGTTGGCTTTGTGTTCGGGAAACGATCGCGATGAAGGAGAGTTGGCACTGGCAAGAACAGCGGGCCCGTTGTAAGACAAGTGTCACCATCTACCTGTGCTGAGGGTCGGAGGCCTGGCTGCTAAGGTGACAGAAGAGTATGACTATGGCAGGCAGGTGTGCTCCACACTGAGGAAGGAGTCTGGGCAGGCCTGTCTTGTGTCTCTGGTCCCAAGGGGACAGCGTCTCCTTGACCACATGTGCCTAGGGCAGACTTGGGCTTGCCACCAAGCGCCATAGCTTCAACTCGCAGAAACAGCTCCCTGCACGAACGGGCAGTCCGATGCCTTCTTACTCCAAGATGTGACAACGTTGTTGGTGTCAGGAAGTGTGCCGGTGTAGCAGGGGGGACAGACCCAAACAGATCCCCAGCCCAGTGCACGGGCAGTGTGCAGGGTTCATGTCGACTCTCCTCTCCTGTGGGGAAGGCACTGGCTTAGTCCCCGAATCCACACGAGCGCTAGTGCAAAAGGCCTAGCCTTGCCTATGCCAGGACATGAAGTGAGCATAGAGTGCCATCCTAGGCAACGCACGCTGCTGTTGGTTTTTGATTGTGACTGCTTAGTTCAGTTGGTAAATCAGAGTCAGATCTGTAGGCTGCTGTGGCTGCTTGCCTTAGCCTAGTATTCGTAGGACGGTGGGAGAGCCCCGCATAGAGCGAAAGCCACTTTGCCCGGGCATCCCCTTTGGGAAGGCACAGCTTTCGTTGGGAAATCAGAGTCGCTTCTGAGGGATGCTGTTGCTGCTTGCCTGAGTTAGACTTCCCTGCAAATTGTAATAAACCCGCATGGAGCGAAATCATCTATGGCCAGGCCTCCTCTCTGAGAAAGCAGAGCATTCGTTGGGCAATCAGTGTCGGGTTTTTAGGAAGCTGCTGCTTCTTGCCTGAGCTATTCTGCTGAGGACAGTGCAAGATACCCGCATGGAGCGAAATTCCCTTTCACCTAGCATCCCCTCTGCCAGAGAGAGAAGCGTGGTTGCACCTCTGGAAAGGGCCTTAAGGAAAGGGACACGTCTGTCACCGTGCTCCCCAAGAGCAAGTCTGGGGAAGGTGCAGCACGCTGCCACGGGCAAAGAGAAGGAGCCGTTGGCTTTATGTTCGGGAAACGGTCGCGATGCAGGAGAGTTGGCACTGGCAGGAACAGTGGGCCCGTTGTAAGACAAGTGTCACCAGCTACTTGTGAAAACAGAGTCGCGTCTGAGGGATGCTGCTGCTGCTTCCCTGATCTAGTCTCCCCTGCACGTTGTCATAATCCCGCATGGAATGAAATCCTTCTATGCCCAGGCACCCTCTCTGGGAAAGCATAGCATTCGTTGGGCAATCAGAGTCGGGTTTGTGGGAAGCTGCTGCTTCTTGCCTGAGCTAGTCTGCTCAGGACAGTGCAAGATACCCGCATGGAGCGAAATTATCTTTTACCTAGCATCCCCTCTGCCAGAGAGAGAAGCGTGGTTGCACCTCTGGAAAGGGCCTTATGGAAAGGGACACGTCTGTCACTGTGCTCCCCAAGAGCAAGTCTGGGGAAGGTGCAGCACGCTGCCACGGGCAAAGAGAAGGAGCCGTTGGTTTTGTGTTCGGGAAACGTTCGCGATGCAGGAGAGTTGGCACTGGCAGGAACAGCGGGCCCGTTGTAAGACAAGTGTCACCATCTACCTGTGCTGAGGGTCGGAGGCCTGGCTGCTAAGGTGACAGAAGAGTATGACTATGGCAGGCAGGTGTGCTCCACACTGAGGAAGGAGTCTGGGCAGAAGGCAGGCCTGTCCTGTGTCTCTGGTCCCAAGGGGACAGCGTCTCCTTGACCACCTGTGCCTAGGGCAGACTTGGGCTTGCCACCAAGCGCCATAGCTTCAACTCGCAGAAACAGCTCCCTGGACGAACGGGCAGTCCGATGCTGTCTTCCTCAAGATGTGACAACGTTGTTGGTGTCAGGAAGTGTGCCGGGGTAGGAGGGGGGACAGACCCAAACAGATCCCCAGCCCAGTGCACGGGCAGTGTGCAGGGTTCATGTCGACTCTCCTCTCCTGTGGGGAAGGCACTTGCTTAGTCCCCGATTCCGCGCGAGCGCTAGTGCAAAAGGCCTAGCCTTGCCTATGCCAGGACATGAAGTGAGCATAGAGTGCCATCCTAGGCAACGCACGCTGCTGTTGGTTTTTGATTGTGCCTGCTTAGTTCAGTTGGTAAATCAGAGTCAGATCTGTAGGCTGCTGTGGCTGCTTGCCTTAGCCTAGTATTCGTAGGACGGTGGGAGAGCCCCGCATAGAGCGAAAGCCACTTTGCCCGGGCATCCCTTTTGGGAAGTCACAGCTTTCGTTGGGAAATCAGAGTCGCGTCTGAGGGATGCTGTTGCTGCTTGCCTGAGTTAGACTTCCCTGCAAATTGTAATAAACCCGCATGGAGCGAAATCATCTATGGCCAGGCCTCCTCTCTGAGAAAGCAGAGCTTCGTTGGGCAATCAGTGTCGGGTTTTTAGGAAGCTGCTGCTTCTTGCCTGAGCTATTCTGCTGAGGACAGTGCAAGATACCCGCATGGAGCGAAATTCCCTTTCACCTAGCATCCCCTCTGCCAGAGAGAGAAGCGTGGTTGCACCTCTGGAAAGGGCCTTAAGGAAAGGGACACGTCTGTCACCGTGCTCCCCAAGAGCAAGTCTGGGGAAGGTGCAGCACGCTGCCACGGGCAAAGAGAAGGAGCCGTTGGCTTTGTGTTCGGGAAACGGTCGCGATGCAGGAGAGTTGGCACTGGCAGGAACAGCGGGCCCGTTGTAAGACAAGTGTCACCATCTACCTGTGCTGAGGGATGGAGGCCTGGCTGCTAAGGTGACAGTAGAGTAGGACTAGGGCAGGCACGCGTGCTCCACACTGAGGAAGGAGTCTGTGCAGAAGGCAGGCCGGTCCTGTGTCTCTGGTCCCAAGGGGACAGCGTCTCCTTGACCCCCTCTGCCTAGGGCAGACTTGGGCTTGCCACCAAGCGCCATAGCCGCAACTCGCAGAAACAGCTCCCTGGACGAACGGGCAGTCCGATGCCGTCTTCCTCCAAGATGTGACAACGTTGTTGGTGTCAGGAAGTGTGCCGGGGTAGCAGGGGGGACAGACCCAAACAGATCCCCAGCCCAGTGCACGGGCAGTGTGCAGGGTTCATGTCGACTCTCCTCTCCTGTGGGGAAGGCAGTGGCTTAGTCCCCGATTCCACACGAGCGCTAGTGCAAAAGGCCTAGCCTTGCCTATGATAGGACATGAAGTGAGCATAGAGTGCCATCCTAGGCAACACACGCTGCTGTTGGTTTTTGATTGTGCCTGCTTAGTTCAGTTGGTAAATCAGAGTCAGATCTGTAGGCTGCTGTGGCTGCTTGCCTTAGCCTAGTATTCGTAGGACGGTGGGAGAGCCCCGCATAGAGCGAAAGCCACTTTGCCCGGGCATCCCCTTTGGGAAGTCACAGCTTTCGTTGGGAAATCAGAGTCGCGTCTGAGGGATGCTGTTGCTGCTTGCCTGAGTTAGACTTCCCTGCAAATTGTAATAAACCCGCATGGAGCGAAATCATCTATGGCCAGGCCTCCTCTCTGAGAAAGCAGAGCATTCGTTGGGCAATCAGTGTCGGGTTTTTAGGAAGCTGCTGCTTCTTGCCTGAGCTATTCTGCTGAGGACAGTGCAAGATACCCGCATGGAGCGAAATTCCCTTTCACCTAGCATCCCCTCTGCCAGAGAGAGAAGCGTGGTTGCACCTCTGGAAAAGGGCTTAAGGAAAGGGACACGTCTGTCACCGTGCTCCCCAAGAGCAAGTCTGGGGAAGGTGCAGCACGCTGCCACGGGCAAAGAGAAGGAGCCGTTGGCTTTGTGTTCGGGAAACGGTCGCGATGCAGGAGAGTTGGCCCTGGCAGGAACAGCGGGCCCGTTGTAAGACAAGTGTCACCATCTACCTGTGCTGAGGGACGGAGGCCTGGCTGCTAAGGTGACAGAAGAGTACGACTAGGGCAGGCACGCGTGCTCCACACTGAGGAAGGAGTCTGTGCAGAAGGCAGGCCGGTCCTGTGTCTCTGGTCCCAAGGGGACAGCGTCTCCTTGACCCCCTCTGCCTAGGGCAGACTTGGGCTTGCCACCAAGCGCCATAGCCGCAACTCGCAGAAACAGCTCCCTGGACGAACGGGCAGTCCGATGCCGTCTTCCTCCAAGATGTGACAACGTTGTAGGTGTCAGGAAGTGTGCCGGGGTAGGAGGGGGGACAGACCCAAACAGATCCCCATCCCCGTGCACGGGCAGTGTGCAGGGTTCATGTCGACTCTCCTCTCCTGTGGGGAAGGCACTGGCTTAGTCCCCGATTCCACGCGAGCGCTAGTGCAAAAGGCCTAGCCTTGCCTATGCCAGGACATGAAGTGAGCATAGAGTGCCATCCTAGGCAACGCACACTGCTGTAGGTTTGTGATTGACCCTGCTTAGTTCGGCTTGGCAGGGAGAATGCACGGCGCGAACATGGAGCCCCGGAAAGCAAGGCCCAAGATACACTAGCTCTCCCGCAGCTCTTCTTCTTTGAAGTGTCAGAGCGAATGCCCAAAGCCTTGCTGTGAAGCAGCAGCGAAGGGCAGTTCGCGCCAGCTGAAAACCTCTGCGAACGTATAGCAGTAGCTGGTAAATCAGAGTCGGATCTGTAGGCTTCTGTGGCTGCTTGCCTTAGCCTAGTATTCGTAGGACGGTGGGAGAGCCCCGCATAGAGCGAAAGCCTCTTTGCCCGGGCATCCCCTCTGGGAAGGCACAGCTTTCGTTGGGAAATCAGAGTCGCGTCTGAGGGATGCTGCTGCTGCTTCCCTGAGCTAGTCTCCCCTGCACGTTGTAATAAACCCGCATGGAACGAAATCCTTCTATGCCCAAGCATCCTCTCTGGGAAAGCATAGCATTCGTTGGGCAATCAGAGTCGGGTTTGTGAGAAGTTGCTGCTTCTTGCCTGAGCTACTCTGCTCAGGACAGTGCAAGATACCCGCATGGAGCGAAATTTTCTTTCACCTAGCATCCCCTCTGCCAGAGAGAGAAGCGTGGTTGCACCTCTGGAAAGGGCCTTAAGGAAAGGGACACGTCTGTCACCGTGCTCCCCAAGAGCAAGTCTGGGGAAGGTGCAGCACGCTGCCACGGGCAAAGAGAAGGAGCCGTTGGCTTTGTGTTCGGGAAACGGTCGCGATGCAGGAGAGTTGGCACTGGCAGGAACAGCGGGCCCGTTGTAAGACAAGTGTCACCATCTACCTGTGCTGAGGGTCGGAGGCCTGGCTGCTAAGGTGACAGAAGAGTATGACTATGGCAGGCAGGTGTGCTCCACACTGAGGAAGGAGTCTGGGCAGAAGGCAGGCCTGTCCTGTGTCTCTGGTCCCAAGGGGACAGCGTCTCCTTGACCACCTGTGCCTAGGGCAGACTTGGGCTTGCCACCAAGCGCCATAGCCGCAACTCGCAGAAACAGCTCCCTGGACGAACGGGCAGTCCGATGCCGTCTTCCTCCAAGATGTGACAACGTTGTTGGTGTCAGGAAGTGTGCCGGGGTAGGAGGGGGGACAGACCCAAACAGATCCCCATCCCCGTGCACGGGCAGTGTGCAGGGTTCATGTCGACTCTCCTCTCCTGTGGGGAAGGCACTGGCTTAGTCCCCGATTCCACGCGAGCTCTAGTGCAAAAGGCCTAGCCTTGCCTATGCCAGGACATGAAGTGAGCATAGAGTGCCATCCTAGGCAACGCACACTGCTGTAGGTTTGTGATTGACCCTGCTTAGTTCGTCTTGGCAGGGAGAACGCACGGCGCGAACATGGAGCCCCGGAAAGCAAGGCCCAAGATACACTAGCTCTCCCGCAGCTCCTCTTCTTTGAAGTGTCAGAGCGAATGCCCAAAGCCTTGCTGTGAAGCAGCAGCGAAGGGCAGTTCGCGCCAGCTGAAAACCTCTGCGAACGTATAGCAGTAGCTGGTAAATCAGAGTCGGATCTGTAGGCTGCTGTGGCTGCTTGCCGTAGCCTAGTATTCGTAGGACGGTGGGAGAGCCCCGCATAGAGCGAAAGCCTCTTTGCCCGGGCATCCCCTCTGGGAAGGCACAGCTTTCGTTGGGAAATCAGAGTCACATCTGAGGGATGCTGCTGCTGCTTCCCTGATCTAGTCTCCCCTGCACGTTGTAATAAACCCGCATGGAACGAAATCCTTCTATGCCCAGGCATCCTCTCTGGGAAAGCATAGCATTCGTTGGGCAATCAGAGTCGGGTTTGTGGGAAGCTGCTGCTTCTTGCCTGAGCTACTCTGCTCAGGACAGTGCAAGATACCCGCATGGAGCGAAATATTCTTTCACCTAGCATCCCCTCTGCCAGAGAGAGAAGCGTGGTTGCACCTCTGGAAAGGGCCTTAAGGAAAGGGACACGTCTGTAACCGTGCTCCCCAAGAGCAAGTCTGGGGAAGGTGCAGCACGCTGCCACAGGCAAAGAGAAGGAGCCGTTCGCTTTGAGTTCGGGAAACGGTCGCGATGCAGGAGAGTTGGCACTGGCAGGAACAGCGCGCCCGTTGTAAGACAAGAGTCACCAGCTACTTGTGAAAACAGAGTCGCGTCTGAGGTATGCTGCTGCTGCTTCCCTGATCTAGTGTCCCCTGCACGTTGTAATAATCCCGCATGGAACGAAATCCTTCTATGCCCAGGCATCCTCTCTGGGAAAGCATAACATTCGTTGGGCAATCAGAGTCGGGTTTGTGGGAAGCTGCTGCTTCTTGCCTGAGCTAGTCTGCTCAGGACAGTGCAAGATACCGGCATGGAGCGAAATTTTCTTTTACCTAGCATCCCCTATGCCAGAGAGAGAAGCGTGGTTGCACCTCTGGAAAGGGCCTTAAGGAAAGGGACACGTCTGTCACCGTGCTCCCCAAGAGCAAGTCTGGGGAAGGTGCATCACGCTGCCACGGGCAAAGAGAAGGAGCCGTTGGCTCTGTGTTCGGGAGACTGTCACGATGCAGGAGAGTTGGCACTGGCAGGAACAGCGGGCCCGTTGTAAGACAAGTGTCACCAGCTACTTGTGAAAACAGAGTCGCGTCTGAGGGATGCTGCTGCTGCTTCCCTGATCTAGTCTCCCCTGCACGTTGTAATAATCCCGCCTGGAATGAAATCCTTCTATGCCCAGGCATCCTCTCTGGGAAAGCATAGCATTCGTTGGGCATTCAGAGTCTGGTTTGTGTGAAGCTGCTGCTTCTTGCCTGAGCTAGTCTGCTCAGGACAGTGAAAGATACCCGCATGGAGCGAAATTATCTTTTACCTAGCATCCCCTCTGCCAGAGAGAGAAGCGTGGTTGAACCTCTGGAAAGGGCCTTATGGAAAGGGACACGTCTGTCACTGTGCTCCCCAAGAGCAAGTCTGGGGAAGGTGCATCACGCTGCCACGGGCAAAGAGAAGGAGCCGTTGGCTTTGTGTTCGGGAAACGATCGCGATGAAGGAGAGTTGGCACTGGCAAGAACAGCGGGCCCGTTGTAAGACAAGTGTCACCATCTACCTGTGCTGAGGGTCGGAGGCCTCGCTGCTAAGGTGACAGAAGAGTATGACTATGGCAGGCAGGTGTGCTCCACACTGAGGAAGGAGTCTGGGCAGGCCTGTCTTGTGTCTCTGGTCCCAAGGGGACAGCGTCTCCTTGACCACATGTGCCTAGGGCAGACTTGGGCTTGCCACCAAGCGCCATAGCTTCAACTCGCAGAAACAGCTCCCTGGACGAACGGGCAGTCCGATGCCTTCTTACTCCAAGATGTGACAACGTTGTTGGTGTCAGGAAGTGTGCCGGTGTAGCAGGGGGGACAGACCCAAACAGATCCCCAGCCCAGTGCACGGGCAGTGTGCAGGGTTCATGTCGACTCTCCTCTCCTGTGGGGAAGGCACTGGCTTAGTCCCCGAATCCACACGAGCGCTAGTGCAAAAGGCCTAGCCTTGCCTATGCCAGGACATGAAGTGAGCATAGAGTGCCATCCTAGGCAACGCACGCTGCTGTTGGTTTTTGATTGTGCCTGCTTAGTTCAGTTGGTAAATCAGAGTCAGATCTGTAGGCTGCTGTGGCTGCTTGCCTTAGCCTAGTATTCGTAGGACGGTGGGAGAGCCCCGCATAGAGCGAAAGCCACTTTGCCCGGGCATCCCCTTTGGGAAGGCACAGCTTTCGTTGGGAAATCAGAGTCGCTTCTGAGGGATGCTGTTGCTGCTTGCCTGAGTTAGACTTCCCTGCAAATTGTAATAAACCAGCATGGAGCGAAATCATCTTGGCCAGGCCTCCTCTCTGAGAAAGCAGAGCATTCGTTGGGCAATCAGTGTCGGGTTTTTAGGAAGCTGCTGCTTCTTGCCTGAGCTATTCTGCTGAGGACAGTGCAAGATACCCGCATGGAGCGAAATTCCCTTTCACCTAGCATCCCCTCTGCCAGAGAGAGAAGCGTGGTTGCACCTCTGGAAAGGGTCTTAAGGAAAGGGACACGTCTGTCACCGTGCTCCCCAAGAGCAAGTCTGGGGAAGGTGCAGCACGCTGCCACGGGCAAAGAGAAGGAGCCGTTGGCTTTATGTTCGGGAAACGGTCGCGATGCAGGAGAGTTGGCACTGGCAGGAACAGCGGGCCCGTTGTAAGACAAGTGTCACCAGCTACTTGTGAAAACAGAGTCGCGTCTGAGGGATGCTGCTGCTGCTTCCCTGATCTAGTCTCCCCTGCACGTTGTAATAATCCCGCATGGAATGAAATCCTTCTATGCCCAGGCATCCTCTCTGGGAAAGCATAGCATTCGTTGGGCAATCAGAGTCGGGTTTGTGGGAAGCTGCTGCTTCTTGCCTGAGCTAGTCTGCTCAGGACAGTGCAAGATACCCGATGGAGCGAAATTATCTTTTACCTAGCATCCCCTCTGCCAGAGAGAGAAGCGTGGTTGCACCTCTGGAAAGGGCCTTATGGAAAGGGACACGTCTGTCACTGTGCTCCCCAAGAGCAAGTCTGGGGAAGGTGCATCACGCTGCCTCGGGCAAAGAGAAGGAGCCGTTGGCTTTGTGTTCGGGAAACGGTCGCGATGCAGGAGAGTTGGCACTAGCAGGAACAGCGGGCCCGTTGTAAGACAAGTGTCACCATCTACCTGTGCTGAGGTACGGAGGCCTGGCTGCTAAGGTGACAGAAGAGGGCGACTAGGGCAGGCACGCGTGCTCCACACTGAGGAAGGAGTCTGTGCAGAAGGCAGGCCGGTCCTGTGTCTCTGGTCCCAAGGGGACAGCGTCTCCTTGACCCCCTCTGCCTAGGGCAGACTTGGGCTTGCCACCAAGCGCCATAGCCGCAACTCGCAGAAACAGCTCCCTGGATGAACGGGCAGTCCGATGCCGTCTTCCTCCAAGATGTGACAACGTTGTAGGTGTCAGGAAGTGTGCCGGGGTAGGAGGGGGGACAGACCCAACAGATCCCCATCCCCGTGCCCGGGCAGTGTGCAGGGTTCATGTAGACTCTCCTCTCCTGTGGGGAAGGCACTGGCTTAGTCCCCGATTCCACGCGAGCGCTAGTGCAAAAGGCCTAGCCTTGCCTATGCCATTACATGAAGTGAGCATAGAGTGCCATCCTAGGCAACGCACACTGCTGTAGGTTTGTGATTGACCCTGCTTAGTTCGGCTTGGCAGGGAGAATGCACGGCGCGAACATGGAGCCCCGGAAAGCAAGGCCCAAGATACACTAGCTCTCCCGCAGCTCTTCTTCTTTGAAGTGTCAGAGCGAATGCCCAAAGCCTTGCTGTGAAGCAGCAGCGAAGGGCAGTTCGCGCCAGCTGAAAACCTCTGCGAACGTATAGCAGTAGCTGGTAAATCAGAGTCGGATCTGTAGGCTGCTGTGGCTGCTTGCCTTAGCCTAGTATTCATAGGACGGTGGGAGAGCCCCGCATAGAGCGAAAGCCTCTTTGCCCGGGCATCCCCTCTGGGAAGGCACAGCTTTCGTTGGGAAATCAGAGTCGCGTCTGAGGGATGCTGCTGCTGCTTCCCTGAGCTAGTCTCCCCTGCACGTTGTACTAAACCCGCATGGAACGAAATCCTTCTATGCCCAGGCATCCTCTCTGGGAAAGCATAGCATTCGTTGGGCAATCAGAGTCGGGTTTGTGGGAAGCTGCTGCTTCTTGCCTGAGCTACTCTGCTCAGGACAGTGCAAGATACCCGCATGGAGCGAAATTTTCTTTCACCTAGCATCCCCTCTGCCAGAGAGAGAAGCGTGGTTGCACCTCT
The DNA here is from genome assembly GCF_020171115.1 of Neogale vison. NCBI lineage: Eukaryota > Metazoa > Chordata > Mammalia > Carnivora > Mustelidae > Neogale > Neogale vison. Next base: position 218,772,451 of record NC_058101.1, read on the forward strand.
GGAAAGGGCCTTAAGGAAAGGGACACGTCTGTCACCGTGCTCCCCAAGAGCAAGTCTGGGGAAGGTGCAGCACGCTGCCACGGGCAAAGAGGAGCCCTTGGCTTTGTGGTCGGGGCACGGTCGCGAAGCAGGAGAGATAGCACTGGCAGGATAAGCGGACCTGTTGTAAGACAAGAGTCACCAGCTACTTGTGAAACAGAGTCGCGTCTGAGGTATGCTGCTGCTGCTTCCCTGATCTAGTCTCCCCTGCACGTTGTAATAATCCCGCATGGATCGAAATCCTTCTATGCCCAGGCATCCTCTCTGGGAAAGCATAGCATTCGTTGGGCAATCAGAGTCGGGTTTGTGGGAAGCTGCTGCTTCTTGCCTGAGCTAGTCTGCTCAGGACAGTGCAAGATACCCGCATGGAGCGAAATTTTCTTTCACCTAGCATCCCCTCTGCCAGAGAGAGAAGCGTGGTTGCACCTCTGGAAAGGGCCTTAAGGAAAGGGACACGTCTGTCACCGTACTCCCTAAGAGCAAGTCTGGGGAAGGTGCAGCACGCTGCCACGGGCAAAGAGAAGGAGCCGTTGGCTTTGTGTTCGGGAAACGGTCGCGATGCAGGAGAGTTGGCACTGGCAGGAACAGCGGGCCCGTTGTAAGACAAGTGTCACCAGCTACTTGTGAAAACAGAGTAGCGTCTGAGGGATGCTGCTGCTGCTTCCCTGATCTAGTCTCCCCTGCACGTTGTAATAATCCCGCCTGGAATGAAATCCTTCTATCTCCAGGCATCCTCTCTGGGAAAGCATAGCATTCGTTGGGCAATCAGAGTCGGGTTTGTGGGAAGCTGCTGCTTCTTGCCTGAGCTAGTCTGCTCAGGACAGTGCAAGATACCCGCATGGAGCGAAATTATCTTTTACCTAGCATCCCCTCTGCCAGAGAGAGAAGCGTGGTTGCACCTCTGGAAAGGGCCTTATGGAAAGGGACACGTCTGTCACTGTGCTCCCCAAGAGCAAGTCTGGGGAAGGTGCAGCACGCTGCCACGGGCAAAGAGAAGGAGCCGTTGGCTTTGTGTTCGGGAAACGGTCGCGATGCAGGAGAGTTGGCACTGGCAGGAACAGCGGGCCCGTTGTAAGACAAGTGTCACCATCTACCTGTGCTGAGGGTCGGAGGCCTGGCTGCTAAGGTGACAGAAGAGTATGACTATGGCAGGCAGGTGTGCTCCACACTGAGGAAGGAGTCTGGGCAGAAGGCAGGCCTGTCCTGTGTCTCTGGTCCCAAGGGGACAGCGTCTCCTTGACCACCTGTGCCTAGGGCAGACTTGGGCTTGCCACCAAGCGCCATAGCTTCAACTCGCAGAAACAGCTCCCTGGACGAACGGGCAGTCCGATGCCGTCTTCCTCCAAGATGTGACAACGTTGTTGGTGTCAGGAAGTGTGCCTGGGTAGGAGGGGGGACAGAGCCAAACAGATCCCCAGCCCAGTGCACGGGCAGTGTGCAGGGTTCATGTCGACTCTCCTCTCCTGTGGGGAAGGCAGTGGCTTAGTCCCCGATTCCACACGAGCGCTAGTGCAAAAGGCCTAGCCTTGCCTATGACAGGACATGAAGTGAGCATAGAGTGCCATCCTAGGCAACACACGCTGCTGTTGGTTTTTGATTGTGCCTGCTTAGTTCAGTTGGTAAATCAGAGTCAGATCTGTAGGCTGCTGTGGCTGCTTGCCTTAGCCTAGTATTCGTAGGACGGTGGGAGAGCCCCGCATAGAGCGAAAGCCACTTTGCCCGGGCATCCCCTTTGGGAAGTCACAGCTTTCGTTGGGAAATCAGAGTCGCGTCTGAGGGATGCTGTTGCTGCTTGCCTGAGTTAGACTTCCCTGCAAATTGTAATAAACCCGCATGGAGCGAAATCATCTATGGCCAGGCCTCCTCTCTGAGAAAGCAGAGCATACGTTGGGCAATCAGTGTCGGGTTTTTAGGAAGCTGCTGCTTCTTGCCTGAGCTATTCTGCTGAGGACAGTGCAAGATACCCGCATGGAGCGAAATTCCCTTTCACCTAGCATCCCCTCTGCCAGAGAGAGAAGCGTGGTTGCACCTCTGGAAAGGGGCTTAAGGAAAGGGACACGTCTGTCACCGTGCTCCCCAAGAGCAAGTCTGGGGAAGGTGCAGCACGCTGCCACGGGCAAAGAGAAGGAGCCGTTGGCTTTGTGTTCGGGAAACGGTCGCGATGCAGGAGAGTTGGCCCTGGCAGGAACAGCGGGCCCGTTGTAAGACAAGTGTCACCATCTACCTGTGCTGAGGGACGGAGGCCTGGCTGCTAAGGTGACAGAAGAGTACGACTAGGGCAGGCACGCGTGCTCCACACTGAGGAAGGAGTCTGTGCAGAAGGCAGGCCGGTCCTGTGTCTCTGGTCCCAAGGGGACAGCGTCTCCTTGACCCCCTCTGCCTAGGGCAGACTTGGGCTTGCCACCAAGCGCCATAGCCGCAACTCGCAGAAACAGCTCCCTGGACGAACGGGCAGTCCGATGCCGTCTTCCTCCAAGATGTGACAACGTTGTAGGTGTCAGGAAGTGTGCCGGGGTAGGAGGGGGGACAGACCCAAACAGATCCCCATCCCCGTGCACGGGCAGTGTGCAGGGTTCATGTCGACTCTCCTCTCCTGTGGGGAAGGCACTGGCTTAGTCCCCGATTCCACGCGAGCGCTAGTGCAAAAGGCCTAGCCTTGCCTATGCCAGGACATGAAGTGAGCATAGAGTGCCATCCTAGGCAACGCACACTGCTGTAGGTTTGTGATTGACCCTGCTTAGTTCGGCTTGGCAGGGAGAATGCACGGCGCGAACATGGAGCCCCGGAAAGCAAGGCCCAAGATACACTAGCTCTCCCGCAGCTCTTCTTCTTTGAAGTGTCAGAGCGAATGCCCAAAGCCTTGCTGTGAAGCAGCAGCGAAGGGCAGTTCGCGCCAGCTGAAAACCTCTGCGAACGTATAGCAGTAGCTGGTAAATCAGAGTCGGATCTGTAGGCTTCTGTGGCTGCTTGCCTTAGCCTAGTATTCGTAGGACGGTGGGAGAGCCCCGCATAGAGCGAAAGCCTCTTTGCCCGGGCATCCCCTCTGGGAAGGCACAGCTTTCGTTGGGAAATCAGAGTCGCGTCTGAGGGATGCTGCTGCTGCTTCCCTGAGCTAGTCTCCCCTGCACGTTGTAATAAACCCGCATGGAACGAAATCCTTCTATGCCCAAGCATCCTCTCTGGGAAAGCATAGCATTCGTTGGGCAATCAGAGTCGGGTTTGTGAGAAGTTGCTGCTTCTTGCCTGAGCTACTCTGCTCAGGACAGTGCAAGATACCCGCATGGAGCGAAATTCCCTTTCACCTAGCATCCCCTCTGCCAGAGAGAGAAGCGTGGTTGCACCTCTGGAAAGGGCCTTAAGGAAAGGGACACGTCTGTCACCGTGCTCCCCAAGAGCAAGTCTGGGGAAGGTGCAGCACGCTGCCACGGGCAAAGAGAAGGAGCCGTTGGCTTTGTGTTCGGGAAACGGTCGCGATGCAGGAGAGTTGGCACTGGCAGGAACAGCGGGCCCGTTGTAAGACAAGTGTCACCATCTACCTGTGCTGAGGGATGGAGGCCTGGCTGCTAAGGTGACAGTAGAGTAGGACTAGGGCAGGCACGCGTGCTCCACACTGAGGAAGGAGTCTGTGCAGAAGGCAGGCCGGTCCTGTGTCTCTGGTCCCAAGGGGACAGCGTCTCCTTGACCCCCTCTGCCTAGGGCAGACTTGGGCTTGCCACCAAGCGCCATAGCCGCAACTCGCAGAAACAGCTCCCTGGACGAACGGGCAGTCCGATGCCGTCTTCCTCCAAGATGTGACAACGTTGTTGGTGTCAGGAAGTGTGCCGGGGTAGCAGGGGGGACAGACCCAAACAGATCCCCAGCCCAGTGCACGGGCAGTGTGCAGGGTTCATGTCGACTCTCCTCTCCTGTGGGGAAGGCAGTGGCTTAGTCCCCGATTCCACACGAGCGCTAGTGCAAAAGGCCTAGCCTTGCCTATGATAGGACATGAAGTGAGCATAGAGTGCCATCCTAGGCAACACACGCTGCTGTTGGTTTTTGATTGTGCCTGCTTAGTTCAGTTGGTAAATCAGAGTCAGATCTGTAGGCTGCTGTGGCTGCTTGCCTTAGCCTAGTATTCGTAGGACGGTGGGAGAGCCCCGCATAGAGCGAAAGCCACTTTGCCCGGGCATCCCCTTTGGGAAGTCACAGCTTTCGTTGGGAAATCAGAGTCGCGTCTGAGGGATGCTGTTGCTGCTTGCCTGAGTTAGACTTCCCTGCAAATTGTAATAAACCCGCATGGAGCGAAATCATCTATGGCCAGGCCTCCTCTCTGAGAAAGCAGAGCATTCGTTGGGCAATCAGTGTCGGGTTTTTAGGAAGCTGCTGCTTCTTGCCTGAGCTATTCTGCTGAGGACAGTGCAAGATACCCGCATGGAGCGAAATTCCCTTTCACCTAGCATCCCCTCTGCCAGAGAGAGAAGCGTGGTTGCACCTCTGGAAAAGGGCTTAAGGAAAGGGACACGTCTGTCACCGTGCTCCCCAAGAGCAAGTCTGGGGAAGGTGCAGCACGCTGCCACGGGCAAAGAGAAGGAGCCGTTGGCTTTGTGTTCGGGAAACGGTCGCGATGCAGGAGAGTTGGCCCTGGCAGGAACAGCGGGCCCGTTGTAAGACAAGTGTCACCATCTACCTGTGCTGAGGGACGGAGGCCTGGCTGCTAAGGTGACAGAAGAGTACGACTAGGGCAGGCACGCGTGCTCCACACTGAGGAAGGAGTCTGTGCAGAAGGCAGGCCGGTCCTGTGTCTCTGGTCCCAAGGGGACAGCGTCTCCTTGACCCCCTCTGCCTAGGGCAGACTTGGGCTTGCCACCAAGCGCCATAGCCGCAACTCGCAGAAACAGCTCCCTGGACGAACGGGCAGTCCGATGCCGTCTTCCTCCAAGATGTGACAACGTTGTAGGTGTCAGGAAGTGTGCCGGGGTAGGAGGGGGGACAGACCCAAACAGATCCCCATCCCCGTGCACGGGCAGTGTGCAGGGTTCATGTCGACTCTCCTCTCCTGTGGGGAAGGCACTGGCTTAGTCCCCGATTCCACGCGAGCGCTAGTGCAAAAGGCCTAGCCTTGCCTATGCCAGGACATGAAGTGAGCATAGAGTGCCATCCTAGGCAACGCACACTGCTGTAGGTTTGTGATTGACCCTGCTTAGTTCGGCTTGGCAGGGAGAATGCACGGCGCGAACATGGAGCCCCGGAAAGCAAGGCCCAAGATACACTAGCTCTCCCGCAGCTCTTCTTCTTTGAAGTGTCAGAGCGAATGCCCAAAGCCTTGCTGTGAAGCAGCAGCGAAGGGCAGTTCGCGCCAGCTGAAAACCTCTGCGAACGTATAGCAGTAGCTGGTAAATCAGAGTCGGATCTGTAGGCTTCTGTGGCTGCTTGCCTTAGCCTAGTATTCGTAGGACGGTGGGAGAGCCCCGCATAGAGCGAAAGCCTCTTTGCCCGGGCATCCCCTCTGGGAAGGCACAGCTTTCGTTGGGAAATCAGAGTCGCGTCTGAGGGATGCTGCTGCTGCTTCCCTGAGCTAGTCTCCCCTGCACGTTGTAATAAACCCGCATGGAACGAAATCCTTCTATGCCCAAGCATCCTCTCTGGGAAAGCATAGCATTCGTTGGGCAATCAGAGTCGGGTTTGTGAGAAGTTGCTGCTTCTTGCCTGAGCTACTCTGCTCAGGACAGTGCAAGATACCCGCATGGAGCGAAATTTTCTTTCACCTAGCATCCCCTCTGCCAGAGAGAGAAGCGTGGTTGCACCTCTGGAAAGGGCCTTAAGGAAAGGGACACGTCTGTCACCGTGCTCCCCAAGAGCAAGTCTGGGGAAGGTGCAGCACGCTGCCACGGGCAAAGAGAAGGAGCCGTTGGCTTTGTGTTCGGGAAACGGTCGCGATGCAGGAGAGTTGGCACTGGCAGGAACAGCGGGCCCGTTGTAAGACAAGTGTCACCATCTACCTGTGCTGAGGGTCGGAGGCCTGGCTGCTAAGGTGACAGAAGAGTATGACTATGGCAGGCAGGTGTGCTCCACACTGAGGAAGGAGTCTGGGCAGAAGGCAGGCCTGTCCTGTGTCTCTGGTCCCAAGGGGACAGCGTCTCCTTGACCACCTGTGCCTAGGGCAGACTTGGGCTTGCCACCAAGCGCCATAGCCGCAACTCGCAGAAACAGCTCCCTGGACGAACGGGCAGTCCGATGCCGTCTTCCTCCAAGATGTGACAACGTTGTTGGTGTCAGGAAGTGTGCCGGGGTAGGAGGGGGGACAGACCCAAACAGATCCCCATCCCCGTGCACGGGCAGTGTGCAGGGTTCATGTCGACTCTCCTCTCCTGTGGGGAAGGCACTGGCTTAGTCCCCGATTCCACGCGAGCTCTAGTGCAAAAGGCCTAGCCTTGCCTATGCCAGGACATGAAGTGAGCATAGAGTGCCATCCTAGGCAACGCACACTGCTGTAGGTTTGTGATTGACCCTGCTTAGTTCGTCTTGGCAGGGAGAACGCACGGCGCGAACATGGAGCCCCGGAAAGCAAGGCCCAAGATACACTAGCTCTCCCGCAGCTCCTCTTCTTTGAAGTGTCAGAGCGAATGCCCAAAGCCTTGCTGTGAAGCAGCAGCGAAGGGCAGTTCGCGCCAGCTGAAAACCTCTGCGAACGTATAGCAGTAGCTGGTAAATCAGAGTCGGATCTGTAGGCTGCTGTGGCTGCTTGCCGTAGCCTAGTATTCGTAGGACGGTGGGAGAGCCCCGCATAGAGCGAAAGCCTCTTTGCCCGGGCATCCCCTCTGGGAAGGCACAGCTTTCGTTGGGAAATCAGAGTCACATCTGAGGGATGCTGCTGCTGCTTCCCTGATCTAGTCTCCCCTGCACGTTGTAATAAACCCGCATGGAACGAAATCCTTCTATGCCCAGGCATCCTCTCTGGGAAAGCATAGCATTCGTTGGGCAATCAGAGTCGGGTTTGTGGGAAGCTGCTGCTTCTTGCCTGAGCTACTCTGCTCAGGACAGTGCAAGATACCCGCATGGAGCGAAATATTCTTTCACCTAGCATCCCCTCTGCCAGAGAGAGAAGCGTGGTTGCACCTCTGGAAAGGGCCTTAAGGAAAGGGACACGTCTGTAACCGTGCTCCCCAAGAGCAAGTCTGGGGAAGGTGCAGCACGCTGCCACAGGCAAAGAGAAGGAGCCGTTCGCTTTGAGTTCGGGAAACGGTCGCGATGCAGGAGAGTTGGCACTGGCAGGAACAGCGCGCCCGTTGTAAGACAAGAGTCACCAGCTACTTGTGAAAACAGAGTCGCGTCTGAGGTATGCTGCTGCTGCTTCCCTGATCTAGTGTCCCCTGCACGTTGTAATAATCCCGCATGGAACGAAATCCTTCTATGCCCAGGCATCCTCTCTGGGAAAGCATAACATTCGTTGGGCAATCAGAGTCGGGTTTGTGGGAAGCTGCTGCTTCTTGCCTGAGCTAGTCTGCTCAGGACAGTGCAAGATACCGGCATGGAGCGAAATTTTCTTTTACCTAGCATCCCCTATGCCAGAGAGAGAAGCGTGGTTGCACCTCTGGAAAGGGCCTTAAGGAAAGGGACACGTCTGTCACCGTGCTCCCCAAGAGCAAGTCTGGGGAAGGTGCATCACGCTGCCACGGGCAAAGAGAAGGAGCCGTTGGCTCTGTGTTCGGGAGACTGTCACGATGCAGGAGAGTTGGCACTGGCAGGAACAGCGGGCCCGTTGTAAGACAAGTGTCACCAGCTACTTGTGAAAACAGAGTCGCGTCTGAGGGATGCTGCTGCTGCTTCCCTGATCTAGTCTCCCCTGCACGTTGTAATAATCCCGCCTGGAATGAAATCCTTCTATGCCCAGGCATCCTCTCTGGGAAAGCATAGCATTCGTTGGGCATTCAGAGTCTGGTTTGTGTGAAGCTGCTGCTTCTTGCCTGAGCTAGTCTGCTCAGGACAGTGAAAGATACCCGCATGGAGCGAAATTATCTTTTACCTAGCATCCCCTCTGCCAGAGAGAGAAGCGTGGTTGAACCTCTGGAAAGGGCCTTATGGAAAGGGACACGTCTGTCACTGTGCTCCCCAAGAGCAAGTCTGGGGAAGGTGCATCACGCTGCCACGGGCAAAGAGAAGGAGCCGTTGGCTTTGTGTTCGGGAAACGATCGCGATGAAGGAGAGTTGGCACTGGCAAGAACAGCGGGCCCGTTGTAAGACAAGTGTCACCATCTACCTGTGCTGAGGGTCGGAGGCCTCGCTGCTAAGGTGACAGAAGAGTATGACTATGGCAGGCAGGTGTGCTCCACACTGAGGAAGGAGTCTGGGCAGGCCTGTCTTGTGTCTCTGGTCCCAAGGGGACAGCGTCTCCTTGACCACATGTGCCTAGGGCAGACTTGGGCTTGCCACCAAGCGCCATAGCTTCAACTCGCAGAAACAGCTCCCTGGACGAACGGGCAGTCCGATGCCTTCTTACTCCAAGATGTGACAACGTTGTTGGTGTCAGGAAGTGTGCCGGTGTAGCAGGGGGGACAGACCCAAACAGATCCCCAGCCCAGTGCACGGGCAGTGTGCAGGGTTCATGTCGACTCTCCTCTCCTGTGGGGAAGGCACTGGCTTAGTCCCCGAATCCACACGAGCGCTAGTGCAAAAGGCCTAGCCTTGCCTATGCCAGGACATGAAGTGAGCATAGAGTGCCATCCTAGGCAACGCACGCTGCTGTTGGTTTTTGATTGTGCCTGCTTAGTTCAGTTGGTAAATCAGAGTCAGATCTGTAGGCTGCTGTGGCTGCTTGCCTTAGCCTAGTATTCGTAGGACGGTGGGAGAGCCCCGCATAGAGCGAAAGCCACTTTGCCCGGGCATCCCCTTTGGGAAGGCACAGCTTTCGTTGGGAAATCAGAGTCGCTTCTGAGGGATGCTGTTGCTGCTTGCCTGAGTTAGACTTCCCTGCAAATTGTAATAAACCAGCATGGAGCGAAATCATCTTGGCCAGGCCTCCTCTCTGAGAAAGCAGAGCATTCGTTGGGCAATCAGTGTCGGGTTTTTAGGAAGCTGCTGCTTCTTGCCTGAGCTATTCTGCTGAGGACAGTGCAAGATACCCGCATGGAGCGAAATTCCCTTTCACCTAGCATCCCCTCTGCCAGAGAGAGAAGCGTGGTTGCACCTCTGGAAAGGGTCTTAAGGAAAGGGACACGTCTGTCACCGTGCTCCCCAAGAGCAAGTCTGGGGAAGGTGCAGCACGCTGCCACGGGCAAAGAGAAGGAGCCGTTGGCTTTATGTTCGGGAAACGGTCGCGATGCAGGAGAGTTGGCACTGGCAGGAACAGCGGGCCCGTTGTAAGACAAGTGTCACCAGCTACTTGTGAAAACAGAGTCGCGTCTGAGGGATGCTGCTGCTGCTTCCCTGATCTAGTCTCCCCTGCACGTTGTAATAATCCCGCATGGAATGAAATCCTTCTATGCCCAGGCATCCTCTCTGGGAAAGCATAGCATTCGTTGGGCAATCAGAGTCGGGTTTGTGGGAAGCTGCTGCTTCTTGCCTGAGCTAGTCTGCTCAGGACAGTGCAAGATACCCGATGGAGCGAAATTATCTTTTACCTAGCATCCCCTCTGCCAGAGAGAGAAGCGTGGTTGCACCTCTGGAAAGGGCCTTATGGAAAGGGACACGTCTGTCACTGTGCTCCCCAAGAGCAAGTCTGGGGAAGGTGCATCACGCTGCCTCGGGCAAAGAGAAGGAGCCGTTGGCTTTGTGTTCGGGAAACGGTCGCGATGCAGGAGAGTTGGCACTAGCAGGAACAGCGGGCCCGTTGTAAGACAAGTGTCACCATCTACCTGTGCTGAGGTACGGAGGCCTGGCTGCTAAGGTGACAGAAGAGGGCGACTAGGGCAGGCACGCGTGCTCCACACTGAGGAAGGAGTCTGTGCAGAAGGCAGGCCGGTCCTGTGTCTCTGGTCCCAAGGGGACAGCGTCTCCTTGACCCCCTCTGCCTAGGGCAGACTTGGGCTTGCCACCAAGCGCCATAGCCGCAACTCGCAGAAACAGCTCCCTGGATGAACGGGCAGTCCGATGCCGTCTTCCTCCAAGATGTGACAACGTTGTAGGTGTCAGGAAGTGTGCCGGGGTAGGAGGGGGGACAGACCCAACAGATCCCCATCCCCGTGCCCGGGCAGTGTGCAGGGTTCATGTAGACTCTCCTCTCCTGTGGGGAAGGCACTGGCTTAGTCCCCGATTCCACGCGAGCGCTAGTGCAAAAGGCCTAGCCTTGCCTATGCCATTACATGAAGTGAGCATAGAGTGCCATCCTAGGCAACGCACACTGCTGTAGGTTTGTGATTGACCCTGCTTAGTTCGGCTTGGCAGGGAGAATGCACGGCGCGAACATGGAGCCCCGGAAAGCAAGGCCCAAGATACACTAGCTCTCCCGCAGCTCTTCTTCTTTGAAGTGTCAGAGCGAATGCCCAAAGCCTTGCTGTGAAGCAGCAGCGAAGGGCAGTTCGCGCCAGCTGAAAACCTCTGCGAACGTATAGCAGTAGCTGGTAAATCAGAGTCGGATCTGTAGGCTGCTGTGGCTGCTTGCCTTAGCCTAGTATTCATAGGACGGTGGGAGAGCCCCGCATAGAGCGAAAGCCTCTTTGCCCGGGCATCCCCTCTGGGAAGGCACAGCTTTCGTTGGGAAATCAGAGTCGCGTCTGAGGGATGCTGCTGCTGCTTCCCTGAGCTAGTCTCCCCTGCACGTTGTACTAAACCCGCATGGAACGAAATCCTTCTATGCCCAGGCATCCTCTCTGGGAAAGCATAGCATTCGTTGGGCAATCAGAGTCGGGTTTGTGGGAAGCTGCTGCTTCTTGCCTGAGCTACTCTGCTCAGGACAGTGCAAGATACCCGCATGGAGCGAAATTTTCTTTCACCTAGCATCCCCTCTGCCAGAGAGAGAAGCGTGGTTGCACCTCTGGAAAGGGCCTTAAGGAAAGGGACACGTCTGTCACCGTGCTCCCCAAGAGCAAGTCTGGGGAAGGTGCAGCACGCTGCCACGGGCAAAGAGGAGCCCTTGGCTTTGTGGTCGGGGCACGGTCGCGAAGCAGGAGAGATAGCACTGGCAGGATAAGCGGACCTGTTGTAAGACAAGAGTCACCAGCTACTTGTGAAACAGAGTCGCGTCTGAGGTATGCTGCTGCTGCTTCCCTGATCTAGTCTCCCCTGCACGTTGTAATAATCCCGCATGGATCGAAATCCTTCTATGCCCAGGCATCCTCTCTGGGAAAGCATAGCATTCGTTGGGCAATCAGAGTCGGGTTTGTGGGAAGCTGCTGCTTCTTGCCTGAGCTAGTCTGCTCAGGACAGTGCAAGATACCCGCATGGAGCGAAATTTTCTTTCACCTAGCATCCCCTCTGCCAGAGAGAGAAGCGTGGTTGCACCTCTGGAAAGGGCCTTAAGGAAAGGGACACGTCTGTCACCGTACTCCCTAAGAGCAAGTCTGGGGAAGGTGCAGCACGCTGCCACGGGCAAAGAGAAGGAGCCGTTGGCTTTGTGTTCGGGAAACGGTCGCGATGCAGGAGAGTTGGCACTGGCAGGAACAGCGGGCCCGTTGTAAGACAAGTGTCACCAGCTACTTGTGAAAACAGAGTAGCGTCTGAGGGATGCTGCTGCTGCTTCCCTGATCTAGTCTCCCCTGCACGTTGTAATAATCCCGCCTGGAATGAAATCCTTCTATCTCCAGGCATCCTCTCTGGGAAAGCATAGCATTCGTTGGGCAATCAGAGTCGGGTTTGTGGGAAGCTGCTGCTTCTTGCCTGAGCTAGTCTGCTCAGGACAGTGCAAGATACCCGCATGGAGCGAAATTATCTTTTACCTAGCATCCCCTCTGCCAGAGAGAGAAGCGTGGTTGCACCTCTGGAAAGGGCCTTATGGAAAGGGACACGTCTGTCACTGTGCTCCCCAAGAGCAAGTCTGGGGAAGGTGCAGCACGCTGCCACGGGCAAAGAGAAGGAGCCGTTGGCTTTGTGTTCGGGAAACGGTCGCGATGCAGGAGAGTTGGCACTGGCAGGAACAGCGGGCCCGTTGTAAGACAAGTGTCACCATCTACCTGTGCTGAGGGTCGGAGGCCTGGCTGCTAAGGTGACAGAAGAGTATGACTATGGCAGGCAGGTGTGCTCCACACTGAGGAAGGAGTCTGGGCAGAAGGCAGGCCTGTCCTGTGTCTCTGGTCCCAAGGGGACAGCGTCTCCTTGACCACCTGTGCCTAGGGCAGACTTGGGCTTGCCACCAAGCGCCATAGCTTCAACTCGCAGAAACAGCTCCCTGGACGAACGGGCAGTCCGATGCCGTCTTCCTCCAAGATGTGACAACGTTGTTGGTGTCAGGAAGTGTGCCTGGGTAGGAGGGGGGACAGAGCCAAACAGATCCCCAGCCCAGTGCACGGGCAGTGTGCAGGGTTCATGTCGACTCTCCTCTCCTGTGGGGAAGGCAGTGGCTTAGTCCCCGATTCCACACGAGCGCTAGTGCAAAAGGCCTAGCCTTGCCTATGACAGGACATGAAGTGAGCATAGAGTGCCATCCTAGGCAACACACGCTGCTGTTGGTTTTTGATTGTGCCTGCTTAGTTCAGTTGGTAAATCAGAGTCAGATCTGTAGGCTGCTGTGGCTGCTTGCCTTAGCCTAGTATTCGTAGGACGGTGGGAGAGCCCCGCATAGAGCGAAAGCCACTTTGCCCGGGCATCCCCTTTGGGAAGTCACAGCTTTCGTTGGGAAATCAGAGTCGCGTCTGAGGGATGCTGTTGCTGCTTGCCTGAGTTAGACTTCCCTGCAAATTGTAATAAACCCGCATGGAGCGAAATCATCTATGGCCAGGCCTCCTCTCTGAGAAAGCAGAGCATACGTTGGGCAATCAGTGTCGGGTTTTTAGGAAGCTGCTGCTTCTTGCCTGAGCTATTCTGCTGAGGACAGTGCAAGATACCCGCATGGAGCGAAATTCCCTTTCACCTAGCATCCCCTCTGCCAGAGAGAGAAGCGTGGTTGCACCTCTGGAAAGGGGCTTAAGGAAAGGGACACGTCTGTCACCGTGCTCCCCAAGAGCAAGTCTGGGGAAGGTGCAGCACGCTGCCACGGGCAAAGAGAAGGAGCCGTTGGCTTTGTGTTCGGGAAACGGTCGCGATGCAGGAGAGTTGGCCCTGGCAGGAACAGCGGGCCCGTTGTAAGACAAGTGTCACCATCTACCTGTGCTGAGGGACGGAGGCCTGGCTGCTAAGGTGACAGAAGAGTACGACTAGGGCAGGCACGCGTGCTCCACACTGAGGAAGGAGTCTGTGCAGAAGGCAGGCCGGTCCTGTGTCTCTGGTCCCAAGGGGACAGCGTCTCCTTGACCCCCTCTGCCTAGGGCAGACTTGGGCTTGCCACCAAGCGCCATAGCCGCAACTCGCAGAAACAGCTCCCTGGACGAACGGGCAGTCCGATGCCGTCTTCCTCCAAGATGTGACAACGTTGTAGGTGTCAGGAAGTGTGCCGGGGTAGGAGGGGGGACAGACCCAAACAGATCCCCATCCCCGTGCACGGGCAGTGTGCAGGGTTCATGTCGACTCTCCTCTCCTGTGGGGAAGGCACTGGCTTAGTCCCCGATTCCACGCGAGCGCTAGTGCAAAAGGCCTAGCCTTGCCTATGCCAGGACATGAAGTGAGCATAGAGTGCCATCCTAGGCAACGCACACTGCTGTAGGTTTGTGATTGACCCTGCTTAGTTCGGCTTGGCAGGGAGAATGCACGGCGCGAACATGGAGCCCCGGAAAGCAAGGCCCAAGATACACTAGCTCTCCCGCAGCTCTTCTTCTTTGAAGTGTCAGAGCGAATGCCCAAAGCCTTGCTGTGAAGCAGCAGCGAAGGGCAGTTCGCGCCAGCTGAAAACCTCTGCGAACGTATAGCAGTAGCTGGTAAATCAGAGTCGGATCTGTAGGCTTCTGTGGCTGCTTGCCTTAGCCTAGTATTCGTAGGACGGTGGGAGAGCCCCGCATAGAGCGAAAGCCTCTTTGCCCGGGCATCCCCTCTGGGAAGGCACAGCTTTCGTTGGGAAATCAGAGTCGCGTCTGAGGGATGCTGCTGCTGCTTCCCTGAGCTAGTCTCCCCTGCACGTTGTAATAAACCCGCATGGAACGAAATCCTTCTATGCCCAAGCATCCTCTCTGGGAAAGCATAGCATTCGTTGGGCAATCAGAGTCGGGTTTGTGAGAAGTTGCTGCTTCTTGCCTGAGCTACTCTGCTCAGGACAGTGCAAGATACCCGCATGGAGCGAAATTTTCTTTCACCTAGCATCCCCTCTGCCAGAGAGAGAAGCGTGGTTGCACCTCTGGAAAGGGCCTTAAGGAAAGGGACACGTCTGTCACCGTGCTCCCCAAGAGCAAGTCTGGGGAAGGTGCAGCACGCTGCCACGGGCAAAGAGAAGGAGCCGTTGGCTTTGTGTTCGGGAAACGGTCGCGATGCAGGAGAGTTGGCACTGGCAGGAACAGCGGGCCCGTTGTAAGACAAGTGTCACCATCTACCTGTGCTGAGGGTCGGAGGCCTGGCTGCTAAGGTGACAGAAGAGTATGACTATGGCAGGCAGGTGTGCTCCACACTGAGGAAGGAGTCTGGGCAGAAGGCAGGCCTGTCCTGTGTCTCTGGTCCCAAGGGGACAGCGTCTCCTTGACCACCTGTGCCTAGGGCAGACTTGGGCTTGCCACCAAGCGCCATAGCTTCAACTCGCAGAAACAGCTCCCTGGACGAACGGGCAGTCCGATGCCGTCGTCCTCCAAGATGTGACAACGTTGTTGGTGTCAGGAAGTGTGCCGGGGCAGCAGGGGGGACAGACCCAAACAGATCCCCAGCCCAGTGCACGGGCAGTGTGCAGGGTTCATGTCGACTCTCCTCTCCTGTGGGGAAGGCACTGGCTTAGTCCCCGATTCCACGAGAGCGCTAGTGCAAAAGGCCTAGCCTTGCCTATGCCAGGACATGAAGTGAGCATAGAGTGCCATCCTAGGCAACGCACGCTGCTGTTGGTTTTTGATTGTGCCTGCTTAGTTCAGTTGGTAAATCAGAGTCAGATCTGTAGGCTGCTGTGGCTGCTTGCCTTAGCCTAGTATTCGTAGGACGTTGGGAGAGCCCCGCATAGAGCGAAAGCCACTTTGCCCGGGCATCCCCTTTGGGAAGTCACAGCTTTCGTTGGGAAATCAGAGTCGCTTCTGAGGGATGCTGTTGCTGCTTGCCTGAGTTAGACTTCCCTGCAAATTGTAATAAACCCGCATGGAGCGAAATCATCTATGGCCAGGCCTCCTCTCTGAGAAAGCAGAGCATTCGTTGGGCAATCAGTGTCGGGTTTTTAGGAAGCTGCTGCTTCTTGCCTGAGCTATTCTGCTGAGGACAGTGCAAGATACCCGCATGGAGCGAAATTCCCTTTCACCTAGCATCCCCTCTGCCAGAGAGAGAAGCGTGGTTGCACCTCTGGAAAGGGGCTTAAGGAAAGGGACACGTCTGTCACCGTGCTCCCCAAGAGCAAGTCTGGGGAAGGTGCAGCACGCTGCCACGGGCAAAGAGAAGGAGCCGTTGGCTTTGTGTTCAGCAACGGTCGCGATGCAGGAGAGTTGGCACTGGCAGGAACAGTGGGCCCGTTGTAAGACAAGTTTCACCAGCTACTTGTGAAAACAGAGTCGCGTCTGAGGGATGCTGCTGCTGCTTCCCTGATCTAGTCTCCCCTGCACGTTGTCATAATCCCGCATGGAATGAAATCCTTCTATGCCCAGGCACCCTCTCTGGGAAAGCATAGCATTCGTTGGGCAATCAGAGTCGGGTTTGTGGGAAGCTGCTGCTTCTTGCCTGAGCTAGTGTGCTCAGGACAGTGCAAGATACCCGCATGGAGCGAAATTATCTTTTACCTAGCATCCCCTCTGCCAGAGAGAGAAGCGTGGTTGCACCTCTGGAAAGGGCCTTATGGAAAGGGACACGTCTGTCACTGTGCTCCCCAAGAGCAAGTCTGGGGAAGGTGCATCACGCTGCCACGGGCAAAGAGAAGGAGCCGTTGGCTTTGTGTTCGGGAAACGGTCGCGATGAAGGAGAGTTGGCACTGGCAGGAACAGCGGGCCCGTTGTAAGACAAGTGTCACCATCTACCTGTGCTGAGGGTCGGAGGCCTGGCTGCTAAGGTGACAGAAGAGTATGACTATGGCAGGCAGGTGTGCTCCACACTGAGGAAGGAGTCTGGGCAGAAGGCAGGCCTGTCCTGTGTCTCTGGTCCAAAGGGGACAGCGTCTCCTTGACCACCTGTGCCTAGGGCAGACTTGGGCTTGCCACCAAGCGCCATAGCTTCAACTCGCAGAAACAGCTCCCTGGACGAACGGCAGTCCGATGCCGTCTTCCTCCAAGATGTGACAACGTTGTTGGTGTCAGGAAGTGTGCCGGGGTAGGAGGGGGGACAGACCCAAACAGATCCCCATCCCCGTGCACGGGCAGTGTGCAGGGTTCATGTCGACTCTCCTCTCCTGTGGGGAAGGCACTGGCTTAGTCCCCGATTCCACGCGAGCTCTAGTGCAAAAGGCCTAGCCTTGCCTATGCCAGGACATGAAGTGAGCATAGAGTGCCATCCTAGGCAACGCACACTGCTGTAGGTTTGTGATTGACCCTGCTTAGTTCGGCTTGGCAGGGAGAACGCACGGCGCGAACATGGAGCCCCGGAAAGCAAAGCCCAAGATACACTAGCTCTCCCGCAGCTCTTCTTCTTTGAAGTGTCAGAGCGAATGCCCAAAGCCTTGCTGTGAAGCAGCAGCGAAGGGCAGTTCGCGCCAGCTGAAAACCTCGGCGAACGTATAGCAGTAGCTGGTAAATCAGAGTCGGATCTGTAGGCTGCTGTGGCTGCTTGCCTTAGCCTAGTATTCGTAGGACGGTGGGAGAGCCCCGCATAGAGCGAAAGCCTCTTTGCCCGGGCATCCCCTCTGGGAAGGCACAGCTTTCGTTGGGAAATCAGAGTCACATCTGAGGGATGCTGCTGCTGCTTCCCTGATCTAGTCTCCCCTGCACGTTGTAATAAACCCGCATGGAACGAAATCCTTCTATGCCCAGGCATCCTCTCTGGGAAAGCATAGCATTCGTTGGGCAATCAGAGTCGGGTTTGTGGGAAGCTGCTGCTTCTTGCCTGAGCTACTCTGCTCAGGACAGTGCAAGATACCCGCATGGAGCGAAATATTCTTTCACCTAGCATCCCCTCTGCCAGAGAGAGAAGCGTGGTTGCACCTCTGGAAAGGCCTTAAGGAAAGGGACACGTCTGTAACCGTGCTCCCCAAGAGCAAGTCTGTGGAAGGTGCAGCACGCTGCCACAGGCAAAGAGAAGGAGCCGTTCGCTTTGAGTTCGGGAAACGGTCGCGATGCAGGAGAGTTGGCACTGGCAGGAACAGCGGGCCTGTTGTAAGACAAGAGTCACCAGCTACTTGTGAAAACAGAGTCGCGTCTGAGGTATGCTGCTGCTGCTTCCCTGATCTAGTGTCCCCTGCACGTTGTAATAATCCCGCATGGAACGAAATCCTTCTATGCCCAGGCATCCTCACTGGGAAAGCATAACATTCGTTGGGCAATCAGAGTCGGGTTTGTGGGAAGCTGCTGCTTCTTGCCTGAGCTAGTCTGCTCAGGACAGTGCAAGATACCGGCATGGAGCGAAATTTTCTTTTACCTAGCATCCCCTATGCCAGAGAGAGAAGCGTGGTTGCACCTCTGGAAAGGGCCTTAAGGAAAGGGACACGTCTGTCACCGTGCTCCCCAAGAGCAAGTCTGGGGAAGGTGCATCACGCTGCCACGGGCAAAAAGAAGGAGCCGTTGGCTCTGTGTTCGGGAAACTGTCACGATGCAGGAGAGTTGGCACTGGCAGGAACAGCGGGCCCGTTGTAAGACAAGTGTCACCAGCTACTTGTGAAAACAGAGTCGCGTCTGAGGGATGCTGCTGCTGCTTCTCTGATCTAGTCTCCCCTGCACGTTGTAATAATCCCGCCTGGAATGAAATCCTTCTATGCCCAGGCATCCTCTCTGGGAAAGCATAGCATTCGTTGGGCATTCAGAGTCTGGTTTGTGTGAAGCTGCTGCTTCTTGCCTAAGCTAGTCTGCTCAGGACAGTGAAAGATACCGCATGGAGCGAAGTTATCTTTTACCTAGCATCCCCTCTGCCAGAGAGAGAAGCGTGGTTGAACCTCTGGAAAGGGCCTTATGGAAAGGGACACGTCTGTCACTGTGCTCCCCAAGACCAAGTCTGGGGAAGGTGCATCACGCTGCCACGGGCAAAGAGAAGGACCGTTGGCTTTGTGTTCGGGAAACGATCGCGATGAAGGAGAGTTGGCACTGGCAAGAACAGCGGGCCCGTTGTAAGACAAGTGTCACCATCTACCTGTGCTGAGGGTCGGAGGCCTGGCTGCTAAGGTGACAGAAGAGTATGACTATGGCAGGCAGGTGTGCTCCACACTGAGGAAGGAGTCTGGGCAGAAGGCAGGCCTGTCTTGTGTCTCTGGTCCCAAGGGGACAGCGTCTCCTTGACCACATGTGCCTAGGGCAGACTTGGGCTTGCCACCAAGCGCCATAGCTTCAACTCGCAGAAACAGCTCCCTGGACGAACGGGCAGTCCGATGCCTTCTTACTCCAAGATGTGACAACGTTGTTGGTGTCAGGAAGTGTGCCGGTGTAGCAGGGGGGACAGACCCAAACAGATCCCCAGCCCAGTGCACGGGCAGTGTGCAGGGTTCATGTCGACTCTCCTCTCCTGTGGGGAAGGCACTGGCTTAGTCCCCGAATCCACACGAGCGCTAGTGCAAAAGCCCTAGCCTTGCCTATGCCAGGACATGAAGTGAGCATAGAGTGCCATCCTAGGCAACGCACGCTGCTGTTGGTTTTTGATTGTGCCTGCTTAGTTCAGTTGGTAAATCAGAGTCAGATCTGTAGGCTGCTGTGGCTGCTTGCCTTAGCCTAGTATTCGTAGGACGGTGGGAGAGCCCCGCATAGAGCGAAAGCCACTTTGCCCGGGCATCCCCTTTGGGAAGGCACAGCTTTCGTTGGGAAATCAGAGTCGCTTCTGAGGGATGCTGTTGCTGCTTGCCTGAGTTAGACTTCCCTGCAAATTGTAATAAACCCGCATGGAGCGAAATCATCTATGGCCAGGCCTCCTCTCTGAGAAAGCAGAGCATTCGTTGGGCAATCAGTGTCGGGTTTTTAGGAAGCTGCTGCTTCTTGCCTGAGCTATTCTGCTGAGGACAGTGCAAGATACCCGCATGGAGCGAAATTCCCTTTCACCTAGCATCCCCTCTGCCAGAGAGAGAAGCGTGGTTGCACCTCTGGAAAGGGCCTTAAGGAAAGGGACACGTCTGTCACCGTGCTCCCCAAGAGCAAGTCTGGGGAAGGTGCAGCACGCTGCCACGGGCAAAGAGAAGGAGCCGTTGGCTTTATGTTCGGGAAACGGTCGCGATGCAGGAGAGTTGGCACTGGCAGGAACAGCGGGCCCGTTGTAAGACAAGTGTCACCAGCTACTTGTGAAAACAGAGTCGCGTCTGAGGGATGCTGCTGCTGCTTCCCTGATCTAGTCTCCCCTGCACGTTGTCATAATCCCGCATGGAATGAAATCCTTCTATGCCCAGGCATCCTCTCTGGGAAAGCATAGCATTCGTTGGGCAATCAGAGTCGGGTTTGTGGGAAGCTGCTGCTTCTTGCCTGAGCTAGTCTGCTCAGGACAGTGCAAGATACCCGATGGAGCGAAATTATCTTTTACCTAGCATCCCCTCTGCCAGAGAGAGAAGCGTGGTTGCACCTCTGGAAAGGGCCTTATGGAAAGGGACACGTCTGTCACTGTGCTCCCCAAGAGCAAGTCTGGGGAAGGTGCATCACGCTGCCTCGGGCAAAGAGAAGGAGCCGTTGGCTTTGTGTTCGGGAAACGGTCGCGATGCAGGAGAGTTGGCACTGGCAGGAACAGCGGGCCCGTTGTAAGACAAGTGTCACCATCTACCTGTGCTGAGGGTCGGAGGCCTGGCTGCTAAGGTGACAGAAGAGTATGACTATGGCAGGCAGGTGTGCTCCACACTGAGGAAGGAGTCTGGGCAGAAGGCAGGCCGGTCCTGTGTCTCTGGTCCCAAGGGGACAGCGTCTCCTTGACCACCTGTGCCTAGGGCAGACTTGGGCTTGCCACCAAGCGCCATAGCTTCAACTCGCAGAAACAGCTCCCTGGACGAACGGGCAGTCCGATGCCGTCTTCCTCCAAGATGTGACAACGTTGTTGGTGTCAGGAAGTGTGCCGGGGCAGCAGGGGGGACAGACCCAAACAGATCCCCATCCCCGTGCACGGGCAGTGTGCAGGGTTCATGTCGACTCTCCTCTCCTGTGGGGAAGTTACTGGGTTAGTCCCCGATTCCACGCGAGCGCTAGTGCAAAAGGCCTAGCCTTGCCTATGCCAGGACATGAAGTGAGCATAGAGTGCCATCCTAGGCAACGCACGCTGCTGTTGGTTTTTGATTGTGCCTGCTTAGTTCAGTTGGCAAATCAGAGTCAGATCTGTAGGCTGCTGTGACTGCTTGCCTTAGC
The DNA here is from genome assembly GCF_020171115.1 of Neogale vison. NCBI lineage: Eukaryota > Metazoa > Chordata > Mammalia > Carnivora > Mustelidae > Neogale > Neogale vison. Next base: position 218,793,045 of record NC_058101.1, read on the forward strand.
CTAGTATTCGTAGGACGGTGGGAGAGCCCCGCATAGAGCGAAAGCCACTTTGCCCGGGCAACCCCTTTGGGAAGTCACAGCTTTCGTTGGGAAATCAGAGTCGCGTCTGAGGGATGCTGTTGCTGCTTGCCTGAGTTAGACTTCCCTGCAAATTGTAATAAACCCGCATGGAGCGAAATCATCTATGGCCAGGCCTCCACTCTGAGAAAGCAGAGCTTCGTTAGGCAATCAGTGTCGGGTTTTTAGGAAGCTGCTGCTTCTTGCCTGTTCTATTCTGCTGAGGACAGTGCAAGATACCCGCATGGAGCGAAATTCCCTTTCACCTAGCATCCCCTCTGCCAGAGAGAGAAGCGTGGTTGCACCTCTGGAAAGGGGCTTAAGGAAAGGGACACGTCTGTCACCGTGCTCCCCAAGAGCAAGTCTGGGGAAGGTGCAGCCTGCTGCCACGGGCAAAGAGAAGGAGCCGTTGGCTTTGTGTTCGGGAAACGGTCGCGATGCAGGAGAGTTGGCACTGGCAGGAACAGCGGGCCCGTTGTAAGACAAGTGTCACCATCTACCTGTGCTGAGGGACGGAGGCCTGGCTGCTAAGGTGACAGAAGAGTACGACTAGGGCAGGCACGCGTGCTCCACACTGAGGAAGGAGTCTGTGCAGAAGGCAGGCCGGTCCTGTGTCTCTGGTCCCAAGGGGACAGCGTCTCCTTGACCCCCTCTGCCTAGGGCAGACTTGGGCTTGCCACCAAGCGCCATAGCCGCAACTCGCAGAAACAGCTCCCTGGACGAACGGGCAGTCCGATGCCGTCTTCCTCCAAGATGTGACAACGTTGTTGGTGTCAGGAAGTGTGCCGGGGTAGCAGGGGGGACAGACCCAAACAGATCCCCATCCCCGTGCACGGGCAGTGTGCAGGGTTCATGTCGACTCTCCTCTCCTGTGGGGAAGGCACTGGCTTAGTCCCCGATTCCACGCGAGCGCTAGTGCAAAAGGCCTAGCCTTGCCTATGCCAGGACATGAAGTGAGCATAGAGTGCCATCCTAGGCAACGCACACTGCTGTAGGTTTGTGATTGACCCTGCTTAGTTCGGCTTGGCAGGGAGAACGCACGGCGCGAACATGGAGCCCCGGAAAGCAAGGCCCAAGATACACTAGCTCTCCCGCAGCTCTTCTTCTTTGAAGTGTCAGAGCGAATGCCCAAAGCCTTGCTGTGAAGCAGCAGCGAAGGGCAGTTCGCGCCAGCTGAAAACCTCTGCGAACGTATAGCAGTAGCTGGTAAATCAGAGTCGGATCTGTAGGCTGCTGTGGCTGCTTGCCTTAGCCTAGTATTCGTAGGACGGTGGGAGAGCCCCGCATAGAGCGAAAGCCTCTTTGCCCGGGCATCCCCTCTGGGAAGGCACAGCTTTCGTTGGGAAATCAGAGTCGCGTCTGAGGGATGCTGCTGCTGCTTCCCTGAGCTAGTCTCCCCTGCACGTTGTAATAAACCCGCATGGAACGAAATCCTTCTATGCCCAGGCATCCTCTCTGGGAAAGCATAGCATTCGTTGGGCAATCAGAGTCGGGTTTGTGGGAAGCTGCTGCTTCTTGCCTGAGCTACTCTGCTCAGGACAGTGCAAGATACCCGCATGGAGCGAAATTTTCTTTCACCTAGCATCCCCTCTGCCAGAGAGAGAAGCGTGGTTGCACCTCTGGAAAGGGCCTTAAGGAAAGGGACACGTCTGTCACCGTGCTCCCCAAGAGCAAGTCTGGGGAAGGTGCAGCACGCTGCCACGGGCAAAGAGGAGCCCTTGGCTTTGTGGTCGGGGCACGGTCGCGAAGCAGGAGAGATGGCACTGGCAGGAACAGCCGGCCTGTTGTAAGACAAGAGTCACCAGCTACTTGTGAAAACAGAGTCGCGTCTGAGGTATGCTGCCGCTGCTTCCCTGATCTAGTCTCCCTTGCACGTTGTAATAATACCGCGTGGAATGAAATCCTTCTATGCCCAGGCATCCTCTCTGTGAAAGCATAGCATTCGTTGGGCAATCAGTGTCGGGTTTGTGGGAAGCTGCTGCTTCTTGCCTGAGCTAGTCTGCTCAGGACAGTGCAAGATACCCGCATGGAGCGAAATTATATTTTACCTAGCATCCCCTCTGCCAGAGAGAGAAGCGTGGTTGCACCTCTGGAAAGGGCCTTATGGAAAGGGGCACGTCTGTCACCGTGCTCCCCAAGAGCAAGTCTGGGGAAGGTGCAGCACGCTGCCACGGGCAAAGAGAAGGAGCCGTTGGCTTTGTGTTCGGGAAACGTTCGCGATGCAGGAGAGTTGGCACTGGCAGGAACAGCGGGCCCGTTGTAAGACAAGTGTCACCATCTACCTGTGCTGAGGGTCGGAGGCCTGGCTGCTAAGGTGACAGAAGAGTATGACTATGGCAGGCAGGTGTGCTCCACACTGAGGAAGGAGTCTGAGCAGAAGGCAGGCCTGTCCTGTGTCTCTGGTCCCAAGGGGACAGCGTCTCCTTGACCACCTGTGCCCAGGGCAGACTTGGGCTTGCCACCAAGCGCCATAGCTTCAACTCGCAGAAACAGCTCCCTGGACGAACGGGCAGTCCGATGCTGTCTTCCTCAAGATGTGACAACGTTGTTGGTGTCAGGAAGTGTGCCGGGGTAGGAGGGGGGACAGACCCAAACAGATCCCCAGCCCAGTGCACGGGCAGTGTGCAGGGTTCATGTCGACTCTCCTCTCCTGTGGGGAAGGCACTTGCTTAGTTCCCGATTCCGCGCGAGCGCTAGTGCAAAAGGCATAGCCTTGCCTATGCCAGGACATGAAGTGAGCATAGAGTGCCATCCTAGGCAACGCACGCTGCTGTTGGTTTTTGATTGTGCCTGCTTAGTTCAGTTGGTAAATCAGAGTCAGATCTGTAGGCTGCTGTGGCTGCTTGCCTTAGCCTAGTATTCGTAGGACGGTGGGAGAGCCCCGCATAGAGCGAAAGCCACTTTGCCCGGGCATCCCTTTTGGGAAGTCACAGCTTTCGTTGGGAAATCAGAGTCGCGTCTGAGGGATGCTGTTGCTGCTTGCCTGAGTTAGACTTCCCTGCAAATTGTAATAAACCCGCATGGAGCGAAATCATCTATGGCCAGGCCTCCTCTCTGAGAAAGCAGAGCATTCGTTGGGCAATCAGTGTCGGGTTTTTAGGAAGCTGCTGCTTCTTGCCTGAGCTATTCTGCTGAGGACAGTGCAAGATACCCGCATGGAGCGAAATTCCCTTTCACCTAGCATCCCCTCTGCCAGAGAGAGAAGCGTGGATGCACCTCTGGAAAGGGGCTTAAGGAAAGGGACACGTCTGTCACCGTGCTCCCCAAGAGCAAGTCTGGGGAAGGTGCAGCACGCTGCCACGGGCAAAGAGAAGGAGCCGTTGGCTTTGTGTTCGGGAAACAGTCGCGATGCAGGAGAGTTGGCCCTGGCAGGAACAGCGGGCCCGTTGTAAGACAAGTGTCACCATCTACCTGTGCTGAGGGACGGAGGCCTGGCTGCTAAGGTGACAGAAGAGTACGACTAGGGCAGGCACGCGTGCTCCACACTGAGGAAGGAGTCTGTGCAGAAGGCAGGCCGGTCCTGTGTCTCTGGTCCCAAGGGGACAGCGTCTCCTTGACCCCCTCTGCCTAGGGCAGACTTGGGCTTGCCACCAAGCGCCATAGCCGCAACTCGCAGAAACAGCTCCCTGGACGAACGGGCAGTCCGATGCCGTCTTCCTCCAAGATGTGACAACGTTGTAGGTGTCAGGAAGTGTGCCGGGGTAGCAGGGGGGACAGACCCAAACAGATCCCCATCCCCGTGCACGGGCAGTGTGCAGGGTTCATGTCGACTCTCCTCTCCTGTGGGGAAGGCACTGGCTTAGTCCCCGATTCCACGCGAGCGCTAGTGCAAAAGGCCTAGCCTTGCCTATGCCAGGACATGAAGTGAGCATAGAGTGCCATCCTAGGCAACGCACACTGCTGTAGGTTTGTGATTGACCCTGCTTAGTTCGGCTTGGCAGTGAGAACGCATGGCGCGAACATGGAGCCCCGGAAAGCAAGGCCCAAGATACACTAGCTCTCCCGCAGCTCTTCTTCTTTGAAGTCTCAGAGCGAATGCCCAAAGCCTTGCTGTGAAGCAGCAGCGAAGGGCAGTTCGCGCCAGCTGAATACCTCTGCTAACGTATAGCAGTAGCTGGTAAATCAGAGTCGGATCTGTAGGCTGCTGTGGCTGCTTGCCTAAGCCTAGTATTCGTAGGACGTTTGGAGAGCCCCGCATAGAGCGAAAGCCTCTTTGCCCGGGCATCCCCTCTGGGAAGGCACAGCTTTCGTTGGGAAATCAGAGTCGCATCTGAGGGATGCTGCTGCTGCTTCCCTTAGCTAGTCTCCCCTGCATGTTGTAATAAACCCGCATGGATCGAAATCCTTCTATGTCCAGGCATCCTCTCTGGGAAAGCATAGCATTCGTTGGGCAATCTGAGTCGGGGTTTTGGGAAGCTGCTGCTTCTTGCCTGAGCTACTCTGCTCAGGACAGTGCAAGATACCCGCATGGAGCGAAATTTTCTTTTACCTAGCATCCCCTCTGCCAGAGAGAGAAGCGTGGTTGAACCTCTGGAAAGGGCCTTATGGAAAGGGACACGTCTGTCACTGTGCTCCCCAAGAGCAAGTCTGGGGAAGGTGCATCACGCTGCCACGGGCAAAGAGAAGGAGCCGTTGGCTTTGTGTTCGGGAAACGGTCGCGATGAAGGAGAGTTGGCACTGGCAAGAACAGCGGGCCCGTTGTAAGACAAGTGTCACCATCTACCTGTGCTGAGGGTCGGAGGCCTGGCTGCTAAGGTGACAGAAGAGTATGACTATGGCAGGCAGGTGTGCTCCACACTGAGGAAGGAGTCTGGGCAGAAGGCAGGCCTGTCTTGTGTCTCTGGTCCCAAGGGGACAGCGTCTCCTTGACCACATGTGCATAGGGCAGACTTGGGCTTGCCACCAAGCGCCATAGCTTCAACTCGCAGAAACAGCTCCCTGGACGAACGGGCAGTCCGATGCCTTCTTACTCCAAGATGTGACAACGTTGTTGGTGTCAGGAAGTGTGCCGGGGTAGCAGGGGGGACAGACCCAAACAGATCCCCAGCCCAGTGCACGGGCAGTGTGCAGGGTTCATGTCGACTCTCCTCTCCTGTGGGGAAGGCACTGGCTTAGTCCCCGAATCCACACGAGCGCTAGTGCAAAAGGCCTAGCCTTGCCTATGCCAGGACATGAAGTGAGCATAGAGTGCCATCCTAGGCAACGCACGCTGCTGTTGGTTTTTGATTGTGCCTGCTTAGTTCAGTTGGTAAATCAGAGTCAGATCTGTAGGCTGCTGTGGCTGCTTGCCTTAGCCTAGTATTCGTAGGACGGTGGGAGAGCCCCGCATAGAGCGAAAGCCACTTTGCCCGGGCATCCCCTTTGGGAAGGCACAGCTTTCGTTGGGAAATCAGAGTCGCTTCTGAGGGATGCTGTTGCTGCTTGCCTGAGTTAGACTTCCCTGCAAATTGTAATAAACCCGCATGGAGCGAAATCATCTATGGCCAGGCCTCCTCTCTGAGAAAGCAGAGCATTCGTTGGGCAATCAGTGTCGGGTTTTTAGGAAGCTGCTGCTTCTTGCCTGAGCTATCCTGCTGAGGACAGTGCAAGATACCCGCATGGAGCGAAATTCCCTTTCACCTAGCATCCCCTCTGCCAGAGAGAGAAGCGTGGTTGCACCTCTGGAAAGGGCCTTAAGGAAAGGGACACGTCTGTACCGTGTTCCCCAAGAGCAAGTCTGGGGAAGGTGCAGCACGCTGCCACGGGCAAAGAGAAGGAGCCGTTGGCTTTGTGTTCGGGAAACGGTCGCGATGCAGGAGAGTTGGCACTGGCAGGAACAGCGGGCCCGTTGTAAGACAAGTGTCACCATCTACCTGTGCTGAGGGACGGAGGCCTGGCTGCTAAGGTGACAGAAGAGTACGACTAGGGCAGGCACGCGTGCTCCACACTGAGGAAGGAGTCTGTGCAGAAGGCAGGCCGGTCCTGTGTCTCTGGTCCCAAGGGGACAGCGTCTCCTTGACCCCCTCTGCCTAGGGCAGACTTGGGCTTGCCACCAAGCGCCATAGCCGCAACTCGCAGAAACAGCTCCCTGGACGAACGGGCAGTCCGATGCCGTCTTCCTCCAAGATGTGACAACGTTGTTGGTGTCAGGAAGTGTGCCGGGGTAGCAGGGGGGACAGACCCAAACAGATCCCCATCCCCGTGCACGGGCAGTGTGCAGGGTTCATGTCGACTCTCCTCTCCTGTGGGGAAGGCACTGGCTTAGTCCCCGATTCCACGCGAGCGCTAGTGCAAAAGGCCTAGCCTTGCCTATGCCAGGACATGAAGTGAGCATAGAGTGCCATCCTAGGCAACGCACACTGCTGTAGGTTTGTGATTGACCCTGCTTAGTTCGTCTTGTCAGGGAGAACGCACGGCGCGAACATGGAGCCCCGGAAAGCAAGGCCCAAGATACACTAGCTCTCCCGCAGCCCTTCTTCTTTGAAGTGTCAGAGCGAATGCCCAAAGCCTTGCTTTGAAGCAGCAGCGAAGGGCAGTTCGCGCCAGCTGAAAACCTCTGCGAACGTATAGCAGTAGCTGGTAAATCAGAGTCGGATCTGTAGGCTGCTGTGGCTGCTTGCCTTAGCCTAGTATTCGTAGGACGGTGGGGGAGCCCCGCATAGAGCGAAAGCCTCTTTGCCCGGGCATCCCCTCTGGGAAGGCACAGCTTTCGTTGGGAAATCAGAGTCGCGTCTGAGGGATGCTGCTGCTGCTTCCCTGAGCTAGTCTCCCCTGCACGTTGTAATAAACCCGCATGGAACGAAATCCTTCTATGCCCAGGCATCCTCTCTGGGAAAGCATAGCATTCGTTGGGCAATCAGAGTCGGGTTTGTGGGAAGCTGCTGCTTCTTGCCTGAGCTACTCTGCTCAGGACAGTGCAA